>NC_080834.1:73166021-75666021 GCF_030435755.1 Ochotona princeps | reverse complement strand
CAATGCCAAAATTGTGTCCCCTTTTTATCCCAGCCTTGCTTTGGGGTAAATCCCCGTGGTCTTATGCCTAATCATATATGGCAGATGGATGTTACACATGTTCCCAGTTTTGGTCGCCTTTCTTTTGTTCATGTTTCTATTGATACCTGCTCTGGAGTTCTTTATGCCTCAGCTCATACAGGGGAGAAGGTTCAAGATGTTATATCTCATTGCCTTCAAGCTTTTGCAGCCTGGGGCGTCCCCCAGTGTTGTAAGACTGATAATGGACCTGCCTATACAGCCAAAGCATTTGATAAGTTTTGTTCTGAATTTGCAATTAAACACTCCACTGGCATCCCATATAATCCCACGGGCCAGGCCGTGGTAGAACGTGCCCATGCAGTTCTCAAAGCATTATTAATAAAACAAAAAGGGGGAGTAGGAGCTGCCCTATATCCCAATAGTCCTAAACATCAATTGGCTTTAGTTACTTATATTTTTAATTTTTTGATTTTGGATTTGGATGGCCGTTCTGCCGCCGAACGCCACGCTGTTGGCGCAGGCCCCTGCAAAGATTGGGTGATGTGGAAGGATGTTTTAACAAAACAATGGATGGGCCCGCATCCGGTCTTACGACGGACGCGAGGTGCAGTTTGTGTTTTTCCGCAGGATTCTGACGGACCTGTGTGGGTGCCAGAACGTTTGACGCGAGTGATAAGAAAGCCGGAGCAAGATGAATCTGTGGACGTGATGGATGCTGACCAGCCTGATGTTTATTCAGAACCGAGAGGAGACAGCCAGAATCTCCAGCTATGGGCGATAGAGTGCATCAGTTCCCCGACTGTGCCCGTGGAGTGAACTAACAGCACTATAAAAGGGGATGTGGCAGATATTGCCTCACTGTCTAGGGCCTTAGAAATGGCCCCCAGAATGGACTGGCTGTCAAAGTACTGTGACTCCTAGAAAAGTAGCACCTGGTTTTGCTGTGACCAATTTATTTCCTACATATTCAAATTCCACCTTTGTGGGGTATAACTGTACTAGTAGGGGTGGGTGTTCAGATATATCAGTTTTTGCATTTATTGATAAGGTGGTGATAAAAAATTGTAATTATAGTAGTAATGGTTCTAGAATATGGGAAGAAGATGTTAAAAGTTAATTGCAGTCGTGATGTTATCTATAACGCTATTTATGTATGTGTACAAGCTCCATTTATGTTTATTGTTTCCATGAGTGCTAATGTTACCCTTTTGCATTGCTCTGTAGTTAAGTGCACCCTTACCCAGTGTTGGAATGGCTCCGGCACTGCGGTGCTGGCATGCATTCCACAACTTATTCCCATGCCCGTTCAGGTGAAAGAAAGTGATCTTCAGGTTCTTATTTGTTATACATTTTAAAACAGGCATTTTACTTGTTAATCAGAGGGTGGATCTTTTGCAGGAGGCAGTGGAACAACTGCTCCATTATATGGGTATCTCCTGTGTGCTTAGTCTACTTGGATTGTGTGTTACTCCCTGTATTGTCACCAATGGTTCCGGAGCATTGAATTTGTCCAGAGAGTTATAATTTGACTTAGGAACTAAGATCCCAAATTATAGCCATAAATAGCACCAAAGTAGAGATTGCCACGGTAGAGCAATGGGCAAATTGGATACTAAAGGGTCTTTCCTTTGCACGCCAATGGGCCGGTATAGTAGGCCTGGGCCTTATCTTATTTCTTTGGGGGTCTGCAGATGCTTCATCTTTGAGTATGGCATCAGCAGCAGCAACAGCGGCTGCCAGTGCAAGCTTGCTTGCCCTTCATAACAGAGAATCCCCAGAAGTCTGGCTAGGCATGCTGGACCGGTAGCCAGAGACGGGTAAGTATCCGATACAGCTTCACTAACCTAAGACAGGCGCCACGCTCCTAGCCACGTGGTTAGCCCATGACGGGTAAGGGAAGCCCGAACTCGGAACACCTAAGACAGGCACGGTCCCTTGTTTAATAAAACAAGAAGGGGGAGATGTTGGGGGCACTGACAATGCCCTGCCCTAAGATGATGCCTGGACCCTACTGCCTCTTGGAGCCTTGGAAGTGCCCTGTGATTGGCCCTTTACCGCATGCCTCGGGTATGTAAGCTGATTGGATAGGATTGACAGATAAGTCAGGGACTTTCGGGGAGGGGCGGGGCTTCTGCATAACGGTTTTTAACGGAACGCGGCAGAGTAACGGTTTTAACGGATTTAACGGTTAGGAGGGTTATATAAGCCAGGGGCTTCTGCCCCAACGAAGGAACTGAAGGTTGAAATAAAAGCGCCTCGGACGATCTCCAGTGTGTCGGGTGATTTCTTCCGCAGGACGGGAGACACTGATAACCTGGTATCTCTCTAATCCTGGGACATGTTCCAACCGAAAGTAGGAGAAGGTTGTACAGACAACAGTGAAGATTCAGCACGGTATCACAGGAGGTGGAGCATAGTGAACCAGGAGTTGGGGCTGTGGAGACTATGATGAAAATCTGACATAAGACCCCAGACCTGGAACTTGCTGGAGGGAGTGGCACAAATGGCTGTAAGCAAAGAGTTGTGTATCAACTGCAATAAGTAAAATTGAACTGTAGAACTGTGGGTGACACAGCTTAGAAACCTGCCCCAAGGAGAAGACTCGGCTAACCAGAAGTACAATGATTAAGAGCAAAAGAAGAGACAAAAGCACAATGAATATTACTGAAAAGTCCCTTGCGAAGGAGCAAAGACCTATGCCAACCTCAGAGTTAACTGAGGAACACATTGAGAAAATGGGGGACACAGAATTCAGAAAACTCATTTTAAAGATTCTGGATCAACAATGAGAAGCACATACAACAGTTCAAAGAATTTCAGGAATATTTTATACAAGCAATAGCAGCAATAAAGTAAATCAAGGCTGATACGTCAGAAATTAAGAACACAGTAGAACAAATTAAAAGTACAGTGGAGAGTCTCCAAAGCAGAATGAAGCCAGCAGAAGAAAAAATCTTAGAATTGGCAGATAGTTCCTGTCATCAGGGGGAAGCAAACAAAAAGCTGGAAGCAGAGCTGGATCAGGCCAAAAAAAGGATTCAAGAATCGAAAGACACTATTAAGAGACCAAATATAAGAGTTATGGGAGTCCCAAAAGGTGCAGAAAGAGAAGCTGGGTTTACAAATATATTTAGTGAAATAATAAAGGTAAAGTTCCCTAATCTAGAGAAAGAATTGGGAAACAAGATCCAGGAGGGGCACAGAACTCCCAACAGGCTTGATCAAAAGCGATCTTCACCAAGACATATATGATCATCAAGTTCTCTTCAATTGAACATAAGGAAAAGATCCTTAAATGTGTACATGAAAAAAAAATCAATTGACATATAAAGGAATGCCAATTAAACTCACAGGAGATCTCTCACAGGAAACTACAGGCCAGAAGAGAATGGAGTGACATATTCCAGATTCTAAAAGAAAAAAATTGTAGGCCTAGAATAACATATCCAGCAAAGCTTTCTTTTGTCTTTGAAAATGAAATAAAATTCCTCCACAGTAAAGAAGTTAAAAGAATTTGCCTCTTCCAAACCTGCCCTACAAATGATACTTCAAGATGTTCTCTTGGCAGAAAAGAGGAATAGCACCCAACTAAACCAAAAGCAAACGAGAACATCCCAGTAAAATGACAACAGAAGACTAAACCAATGAACAACCCATTCCTAAAATGACAAGACCAAAGTACCACCCATACATATTAACCCTGAATGTAAATGGCTTAAGCTCAATCTAACGTCATAGATTAGAAGACTGGATTAAAAAAAAAATCTATTGTCTAGAAGAGACAGATTTCACCAACAAAAATCAGCAGAAACTACATCACATGGGTTTTGATGTTTTCTGTTGTTTTCATCTCTTCAAAACACTTCCTTCTGATTAAATCATTCAATGACTCATAGACTGTACAGTAGCATCACTTTCTGCAAGAAGGTTCTTGATTTTCATTTCTTCACCTGCACGTTAGTCATTTAATAGCATGTTATTTAACTTCATGGTGTTGTTAAGCTCTTTTTCCTCCCTGATGTTGATTTTGTTTTGTGGTTTTTCACTTAAGGAGATGTGTAGTAGCTGTGAAATGGAGACTGTCATATCTAGTAAATTTCTATTTTTTCTTTCTATCATTGATTTTGTATTATGAGTTTTCATTTGAGGGGATGTACAGTAGCTGTGAAATGGAGACTAACATCCAGATGTGAGGATACAATGTAGTATTCATTTCTACTTCGACACAAAGATGAACTTACAATAAAACTGTTCACTATATCTTGGCAATAGGGTGCTGGACTCTCTGCCATTGTCCATGCCCGCAATGATGGACATATGACTGTGCAGGAAGAACTATACTTTAGTAATGATATAGAGGAACCAGGCAAGGGGGGAGGAATTGGGGCTGGAATAAGGGAAATACCAGGAGCCTATGGAACTGTATCATAAAATAATAATAATAATAATAACAATAATAATAATAATAATGTGAAAAAACCATTTACATTTAGGGTTAATATTACTAGATAGCCATTTGGTCCTGCCATTCTAGCAATGGATTGTTCACTGTTTGGTTTAGTCTTCTTTCATTGTTTAGTTGGAACCTTCTCCACATTTGCCTTTTGTTTTGGGTGGTGCTGCAACTTTTGTCTGGGGTACATCTTTACATAACATTTGTAGGGCAGGTCTAGTAGTGGTGAAGTTTGAGATTTTCCTTTCTGTACAAGTATTTCATTTTCAAAGACAAAGAAAAGTTTTGCTGGGTAAATTATTGTGAGCTTTTTTTATTCCTCTTCTGATCTGGAATATCAGTCCATTCTGTTATTGCCTATACAGTTGTTCTGAATGGTTAGCTGTAATTCTGATTGAGGTTCAGTCATATAGAGAAGTATGTTCCTTGTGTTCAACCAAAGAGAACTTGATTATGATATGTCATGGCAAGGATCACTTTTCTCTAATGGGAGTTCTGTCCTGTATATTCTTTCCCAACTGTCTCCATATTAGGGAAGTTCTCAATTTTATTTCATTGAATAAATCTTTGAATACAGCTTCTCTTTCCAGGCCTTCAGGCCCTCCCACATATTGGATGTACCTTTTAATGGTGTTCCTTAACTCTTGGATCCTTTTCTTAACTTGACTCAATTCCTCTTCCAGCTTTTTCACAGTTCAGAATTATTGCAAATGGTGTCTTCAAATTCTGATATTCTTCTTCTGCATCATGCATTCTATTATTGAAGCTACACATTGAATTTTTCATTTTCTGTATTTGGTGCTTCATTTCAATAATTTAGCTTGATTTTGTTTCTGTGTAACATATTCCTTGAACTCCTGAATGTGCTTGTTGTTGTTTTTAAAAAGCTTTAAAATAATTTTCTAAATCTTTATCTGGAGGGATCCTGAATGTCTTCCTCAGTTAACTCCGAGAATTACATAGAATTTTGTTCCTTTGTGGGAAAATGTCAGTAACTTAATTCATTGTGCCTATGTCTCTTGTCTTGCCCTTGGTCACTGCAACTCTGATTAATGAATTATTTTCCTTTGGGGCTGGTTTTTATGCTTTGTTGCCCACCACACCTCAACAGGTCAATTTTACTGACACTGATTAGTGCCCAGTTCCTTATATGCCATCATTTGCACCATTACTTCCAACAAGATGCAGTCCTGGGTTTCCATGCCATGCTTCTGGAACAGTCTTCACAGCCCTGACTGCAGGCTCACCACCACCCTCCCCCTGTAACCCTGTGCTGTTGCCACACCTTTGTCTGCGCAGCTTATCAATGCTCTCAGTTCCAGCAGTACCCAGGATTAAGGAGACACCAGTTGTGACTTTAACCTGGATCACAGGGTTGCTTGTGGAGCTCATTGCATGGACCTTTTTTTCCCTCTTCTTGCCAGAACCTGCTGAATTTTCTCTTTTACCATATGGGATCCCGGGGCGTTCAAGGCGAGGACCTAAGCTGCTGGGCCACGCCACCAGGCCCTAATGTATCTTTTTAAAACCAGCTTTCTTTCCATGCTTTCAAGAATTCTTATGGGGCCCGGTGGTGTGGCCTAGCGGCTAAAGTCCTCGACCTGAACGCGCCAAGGATCCCATATGGGCGCCGGTTCTAATCCCGGCAGCTCCACTTCCCATCCAGCTCCCTGCTTGTGGCCTGGGAAAGCAGTAGAGGACAGCCCAAAGGTTTGGGACCCTGCACCCGCGTGGGAGACCCAGAAGAGGTTCCAGGTTCCCGGCATCGGATCGGCATGCACCAGCCATTGCGGCTCACTTGGGGAGTGGATCATCGGACAGAAGATCTTCCTCTCTGTCTCTCCGCTCTGTATATCTGACTTTGTAATGCAATAAATAAATCTTAAAAAAAAAAAAAAAGAACTCTTATGCTTGACCTTTTGATGTTGTCACTTAATACTTGAATATTTTTCTTAGCTTTGCTCGGTTTTCAGTTCTAAATTTCTGTGGTTTCCAGTTTTGATATTCTTTCTTCTGCCTTAATCATTCTGTTATTGAGAAATTTTACTGAATTTTTAATTTGCTATATTGTATTCTTCATTTTTAACAGTCGAGCTTGACTGTTTCAATACTATTATTTTCTATGTAAAATATTTCTTAAATTTCTGAGCTTATGCATGTGCTTATTGTTTTTAATGAGCATTACACTGATTTTTAAAATTTCTTTATCTGGCAGTTCCTGTATGTCTTTATCAGTTAATTCTGAGGCTGAAATAGTTTTTTTGCTGCTTTACAGGGACGGGGTCCATATGTTCATTCATTGTGCCTATTCCTCTTCTTTTGCCCTTGGCCCTTGCAACTCAGATCAGTGGATTCTTCCTCCTCAAGGTTGATTTTCAAGCTAAGTAGTCCACAGATCTACAAGTCAACTTTACTGATCCCGTTCAGTGACTGGTTCTTCATTTGCATCAGCCACGCCTTTCCTCCAATAAGTCTGAACCCTGGCCTCTCTTGCTATGCTTCTACCATGGCCTCCACAGCCAGGGCCACTCTTCAACATCTGTGATACTGTATTGTTGCTCCACTATTATATACTCATACTTTCTCCCACTCACTGTTCAAACATTAACCAAGATTAAAGAGACACTAGTTGTGACTTAAACCAGATTACAGGGCTGGCAGTAGTACCTGTCATGTGGAACTTTTTTTTTTACTTCCTCTTCCTGCTGGAACCTCCTAGGAGTTAGTTCTGGTGACAAATCAGACCTATTTTGGACGGAGCCCGAGGGACATCAAGTTGATATTATTTTCCTGCTAGAACTAGTTCAATGCGTTCAGTCACAGGTGAGTTCTCTGCTGTCTTAGCATATGTTTAGCTCACTCTTGTCCTCCCAGGGACGTTGTTGCAAAACTCAAACTGACACCCAATGAAGCACTTATGGGACTCTGGACCATGTAATTCACCCATTCCACAGCTATCTGAGAGGGGTTCACCACTGTGCCTCTGTTCATGATTGGATTTAAAAACCAACAGGATCTGTAATTCTATAGTTTGATTAACCTCCTATGTTCCTAGCAATCTCCCCTTCCCACCTGATTATTAATGGTGCCCTGACTGTCGCTGGACTGTTTGCTGCAGCGCTGCTCTGCTGTCTGATTTTTCTCCATGTCCGTAGGTTTCAAGATGCCCCTCTCACAACAGCCTGTCCACTCCTATTTCCAAGAAGCACACCCTTTCTACTTCTCCCTTGCTAATCCTTCTACATTTGTTTTTATGTGTCTTCATCCTAGTCTACCATCTTGATCTCTCCAAAAAGAATGACATTGTATCTTTTCAACAAAATGGACTCACTGTAAACCATTATACTTAGTAAAATAAATGAATTCCAAAAGGGGAAATAAAAAATTCCCATGAACTGTGGTAACTAATACAGTATAAAAATATGTGAACTATATGAATGAAACTGACATTTCAGGGTTTGATTATAGTCTTTGTTTGCATCTTGGGGAGTAGTAGGGCTCTTTATTTTACTTACTGTGTGCTGATATTGTTACCTAAGGAAGTATTAAGCTTGTGATTGTGAAGTGAAATGAAAGTATGGCATTATAAATTTATAAAGACATATGTGTGTATGTGTGCGTATGTATGTATGTATACCACACACATACACTACAGTGAAGATTGTTCTCTATTAATGATCCACTTTGGTTAAAACAAAAAGTGCACAGAGTTTACAGTAGATTGTCAACAAATATTTTTGGTTTAGTGATTAAGTACACAGAAGGAGAGAAAAACAGAGTAAGAAAGCGGTTTCAGTTTCTAGAGGGAACAATCCTAGGTAGGGGCCAAGAGGTCTAAATTCTATTCTGATATTATTCAGTGTCTCCTGAAGTTTACTGCATGTTTGCAGACTGCAAGATATGGACCTCTTTTTTGACACTCAAGTCTCAACTTAAATGCAGCTTATACAGCAAAACCCTAGCCGTTTTGCTCAATTCACCTAGTATTCAGTTTCACAACTTTATATTGTTTGACTTTTACTTTTAATGACCTATTTGGTTATTTTTGACCTTTCTTTCCTTGAGTTTACTTCCATAACAAAGAATTTAGAGCAATATATAATAAATAAAACACATTGATACTTACTGAAGAATTAGAGGATGTATAGATACACAAATGAGCTGCAAATGTGAACATTTATAAAATAACAAATGCAGAACTCACTCAAAAAATAAGAAATATAATAAAATACCAGAAATAATTTTAAGAATATGCTCAGGACTTTCAGGGGAAAATATAAAATATAACAATGTCCAAAAGACGAAAATACTTTATATTAATGGGATGGGTTAGTCTGACTTTTTGGCCCACATCTTAAATAGGCCAAACATAGGATCTTTGGCCAGCGTTCCGCAGGATTTATCTAGGGTGACATAGTTGAACTCAGAGGGAGCAGATGAGAACACATTTGTCTTCCTGTTTATTGTTTGTGGTATTGATCTCAAAACTCCTGAAATTTCCCAGGCACAGTCACATCCTTCTTTTGAGTAAAGAAAGCTCTTACACTGTGACATTTAAGCACGGTCATGGTTAGCACATTCATTACAGCCAATCCAAGGATTGGTTGGTTAAAAAAAATAATAATAATAATAATCTATGTTAGCACAAAAAACCCTCTAATCAGGAACTTTAACCACTGCTTACTTCACATCACAATAATAATGTGATTATTTCTCATGAATACTTCTTTGATTAAAACAGTATTATCAAGCCAGTGGTAGTTAAAGAAATTCAAGTCACAAAAAGAGTGTAGTTATGACAGTGGTGTCAAGAGGAATTACTGTTTAATATTAATTTATTGCTTGACATAAATTGCTAGTGCAAGCTTCCTGATAGTACCACACCTAAAGATGGCAGAGATTTTGTGAAGCCTTACTTGTGTTGAATAACTTTTATTTTTTTATTATTTTATTATTATTAATCACACTGCATTATGTGACACAGTTTTATAATGTTATGGAGTTAATTGACATAGTATTGAGTAACCAATATGCTAAAAAAAAGAATGCAAGTTTTTAACCACATCCTGTGACTACTTCATTGACATTTCAATTTTAGTTTATATACAACTGGGTTCTATACACCTTAAAATGACTATAGATTACTATTCAGCTGACTCAGGTCTATTTTCATTATAGTATTTAGCATTCTATAGCATTGAAGCATGATTTTGCTGAACCTGGTTGTTTTTCAGGTAGTCTAGACTGGCTTATAACTCTAACAAGACTTATGTCAACAGTTTAGGTGAACAGTTTTAGGAGGGGTGTGCAGAGAAATCTTCAATACCCTAGTGAGGAGTAACTAATCTTTGTGTTCCACCTAGTAAGGTATAAGAGAATCCACGCTGACCATTTCCTGACTAATTCTAAGCTTTCCTTGTTGTTCTCTGTCTATTCTAGATTGATTGTTTGTTTGTTTGTTTGTTTGTTTTGAGGGGTTTCCGAGTGACCATGATGGTCATTGCCAGAGAGGATGGGGACCCAAAATTGGAACCAAGCAAGGACCAGAGAAAGCTCCTCTCCCTGGTCCCGAAGCAAGTTTACTGTACTTCAGTTTTTGCGGACCGCACAGGGCTCCTGGCTGTCGTTCCAATGACCTTGGATCTTGCAAGGCAGGATTTGAGCTTCTTCCATCCCATGTGGGAGACCCAGATGGGGGTGGGTGACCTCAGAGTCCTCGGCCTCCAAAGGCACTCCAATTCCCCATGGTCTCCTTGGCAGTTGGAATGTAGTCCTTGGTGCCCACACTGATAGTCCTTGGTGAGGATCTGGGAGTCTCCATGGTTGGGATTATAAGCTTCCTCCTGTCCGCCTGCTCCACTCTGGGGTCCAACCCCACCCCCGCTCTGTGCATATGACCTCTTGTTAAGAGGTTGTTAGGATCGCGCCTGATTCCCCCCATATGTCTTTGTAGTTTTGCTATTGTCTAATGCTGATTCGAGTCTGTTGTCTATGAGTTATCAATGCAAATATAATCAATGTGAGTCAGACTGCTTATGGTCTACATCAAAGAATTGCAAAACCTAATACTCTTTTTTTAAAGATTTATTTTATTTTACTTTATTACAAAGTCAGATATATAGAGAGGAGGAGAGACAGAGAGGAAGATCTTCCGTCCGATGATTCACTCCCCAAGTGACCACAACGGCCGGTGCTGCACCGATCCAAAGCCAGGAACCAGGAACCTCTTCCAGGTCTCCCACGCTGGTGAAGGGACCAAGGCTTTGGGCCATCCTTGACTGCTTTCCCAGGCCATAAGCAGGGAGCTGGATGGGAAGTGGAGCTGGGATTAGAACCGGCGCCCTAATGCAATCCCAGGCACATTCAAGGCAAGGACTTTAGCTGCTAGGCCACACCGCCGGGCCCAAAACCTAATACTTTTAAGACCCTAAGCTACTCAGAAAGGGGGCAAGACAGCAGGGAAATCTTCCATCTCCTTAGAATGTGTGAGGAAGACGTGAAGTATAACCTATCAGATTTATTTATTTTTATTGGAAAGTCAGAATTATATTTATATTAATATACTGAGAGAGAAAGATCTTCCATCCACTGGTTCATTCCCCGACATAGCCACATAGGCAGGAGCAGAGCTGATCCAAAACCAGGAGCTAGAAGTTACTTCCAAATCTCCCACACAGGTGCAGGGACCCAAAGCTTTGGACAATCCTCCACTGCTTTTCCAGGCCACAAACAGGGAGTTGAAAGGAAAGTGGAATAACTGGGATATGAACCAGCACCATATGGAACCCTAATTCTTGCAAGGAGAGGACTTTAGCTACTAGACTACTGCGCCTGGCCCCCTTTTTCTTTTTTGTTCCAAATTCATCTGGGAAATTTTTATATTGTTTTCTCTACATCAAAATAACACCTTTGGGCCCCATGCAATAGCATAGTGGTTCAAATCCTCGCCTTGCATGTGCCAGGATCCCATTTGGGCACAGGTTCTAATCCCTGCAGCCCTGCTTCCCATCCAGCTCCCTGCTTGTGGCCTGGGAAAGCAATTGAGGACGGCCCAAAGCCTTGGGACCCTGCACCCTGGAAGAGTTCCTGGCTCCAGGCTTCGGATTGGCTCAGCTCCAGCCATTGCGGCCGCTTGGGGAATGAACTATCGGACAGAAGATATTCCTTTCTGTCTCTCCTCCTCTCTGTATATCCGCCTTTCCAATAAAAATAGATAAATCTTTAAAAAATATTTTTAAAAATATCTTTGAGTTCTGTCTCCTAATGATCACTGACTTTTACGATATTATGGGAATACTGACATGAAAAACATGGACTCAAGATAGTTTAAAGCAAAATACTCATAGAACAGAATGTTTTGATTCCTCAAAAATAAAATGCAACTGCAACTCAGGTATTACTCAAGTAAAATTAAATCACATTTATGAAAACATACAAAGACAAGGCACTCAAAAGATGCTAAACAGTAATTTTTCAAAAAGTGGAAAGCTGGTAGGCAGATCCCAAGTAAAGCTCACATGCTCTACTCTCACAGCTGCATGGCTACAGTGGGGGAAACTCAGGCCAGGGCAGGCTTGAGGCTTGTGATTCTAACTCTGTCCACAAACGCCACGCTGTGGGCAGAATTTGAATTAGTCTGGGCTTATGCTCGGGAATTTTCTCTGCCTATGGCCACCATGTTGTTGGTGGATCTAGAGTGGGTCCAGGCTTCTGACTCGGGGACCCTGGCAGTAGGAGTATCCCATGCAGTGGGAGTATCCCAAATAAGTTTGGACTGGAGGCACGAGTGCTTTACTCTCCGAGCTGCATGGCTATAGCCAAGGGAACTCGGGCCTGGGGGTCCTGGCACCAATGGTGTTAGCAAAATCCCTCAGGCTATCTGGTGGTGCACTCTGGGAACTGAGGGAGTGTGGGGTTACAAGGAGTATGGGAGATGGCACAGGTGGGGATGAGAAGGATCTAAAGGTTCATGTCCAACTGAGGAATATCTTCTGTGGGACTTCCACAGATAAGGCTGCTCTACATAAAGGGCTACAACATGGAACCCACCAGTGAGTGTCAGAAAAGGTTACAGGTACTGTGGGGCTGGACCATGAAGCCGAAAAATACATGAGTAAATTAGGTCTGGGGTACGATCTGTAGGGGAGTATGTGAGCTCACCCATGTAGAATAGCAATCTCCACTGGCATGTGCAAGATCTGTGGCTGGGAATAGGCCTGGTTGGTGAGCTAAACAGATGCCTCAATGGGGCTGGAATTCCTACTGGAGAGTACAAGAGTCAGAATAGGAGCACTGGCCAAGACTGGACATGACTGTAATCTCCCTCGCATGGGTATGAACTGGGTCTGTGAAGCAGCAGACTGAGCTAGACTCCAGCTCCCAATGATACTCCTCAGCATCAGGATGGGCATAGAATAGGCTGGGCTAGGTCTCAGCTTCTGCTGAACCATGTGAGAGATGTGTCTGCATATGGACCAAGTTTGGCTGGGTTGCAACACCCAACAGTAAGTACCAGAAAGGGTATGGGCCAGTTGGACAGGGATGCCATTTCTGCCAGGACAAGAGATGGACAAAGTCAACCTAAGCTAAGTAGCCACCAGTGGACAAAAAATATGCCACTGGGTGGAGATCTGATAAAGGAGCATGGTGAACTCCTTTGTCAGAGGAAGGATGACTTCCACAGACCAGGCCACCGCACTTGCAGGTAGGCAAAGGAGCTGATGGGGCGAAACAGGAGGGCATGTCTGAGTCAAACTAAGGCACCCACACACATGGGAGACTTGGGCTGTGCTAAATAGCATTGCCTATTACCCACTGGCACATGTAAAACCTGGGACTGGGAAGCAGTCCTGGATGGCTTGGCTGCAGTACTTGCCTATGAGTGTCAGAGCAGGGGGTAGGACATATCAGGCTGGGCCACAGCACCCACCAGAGTGTGAGAGAACCAGATCTGGGGGAAATATTCTGTAGGGGATGTACGGGCTTGCCTCTGTGGGAAAGCAGCACCCAGCAGATTGTGCAGAGAGCTGGTGGTGGTGACTGGCTGAGCCAAGATGAATCACAGAACTGACCTGACACTTGAAAGGACTACAGGGGGCCAAGCTGAGCCAGGCTACAGCATCCATGACACATGCAAAAACCAGGACTAGAGGGCAGACCATTCCAAGCAGAGCTGTGGCAGCCAGGGGAATATGAGAGATCTTTGGCTGGGAGCATGCTTGGCAGGGAAACTTGGAGAACTCCCTACTAGACCTCAGCTCCTGCAACAGCACAATAGCCGGGGCTGGGTACAGACCAGATCAGGCAAGTCAGTAGTATTTGCCATCATATGTATGGCTGGGTCTTGAGCAGGCTGAGCTTGGCCAAGCTGCAGCACCTACTGGCATGCACAAGAACCAGGACAGGGTACAGCTTGTGCCTGACTACACTAAGCTGCAATATCTATTAGTGAGAGCTGAGAATGTGGGTGGGCTATGTAAGGCTGGGTTGGAATATCCGCCACCAAACACAAGATCTGTGGTTGGGAACAGACCAGGTAAGGGAACTTTGCAGACTTCTCTGTTAGACTTCATCCCCTACTGATGACTGACAGTTGGGTCTGTGGGTAGACTGGGCTAGGTCAGGATGCAGCATCCATCAGCATGCATGTGGTTTGAGCCTGGGTCAGGCCAGACTGGTCAAGGCTCCAGAATCTACTGTCAGTCTCAAAGCCAGAATGAGTGTGAGACAGCCTGGCTTGGTCATGGCACCACCACAGTTTGCATGAGAGCAGTATCTGGAGGTGGCCAGGGCGGGCACAGTTTAAGTACCCACTGATGAGAGCAAAAATGGGTGCCACTGGAGTGAAGAAGGGTGTGAAGACTGGGCGTGTGACAGGCTGGGCTGGGCTGGGAAGCTGCAGCCATCAGCTTGCATGAGAGATAGGGTAGGGCAGGGGGGAAGGGGGAGCTCACCAAGAAGCTGCATCCACAGACAGGTATATGCATTGCCTAGTGCAGGTGACAGACAAAACCTGACCTTGCAGTGACTGATGCACGCAAGTCAAATATGGGGTCACTTCAGGTGAGGTTTCTTGGGGGAATCCCCAACTAGACCACTGGACAGACCCCAGCCACAGAGAAAATCAAAAGATATGTGGCCCAGCCTTGGAGTGCATGTATCAGAACTCAGCATTCTCAGTTGCTGATAACCATGTAGTGGATAACATGCCCAAATGCACACAGGGGACACGACAGCCAGCTCAACTAGGCCAGCAGGTGATGTCAACTGCTTTGTCAGAAGATGGAAACCTATGGAACAGGCTGGACCAACTCTCTTGGTCAGGCTTTGCAATATGTTCATGGGCCTGTGGACGCACAAAGTGGAGTTGATCAGCGAAATACCTTTAAAAAGTTTTTTTTTCAGTCCTGGTACAACAAAACCAATGGCATTTCAGAACCATCAAAACCACTAAAGTAACACCTCAGTACACTTCCCCACATTGGGGTCTCTAAGACACCATCAAATGACTGCCCCACATCCCTGGGTACTGATGCAGTATTACAGTAAGGAGTAACCCCCTCCCATTCCCCCTCTTCAGACAAAGGAGAAAGAAAAACAACATTTGTCCCACTCCCTTCCTTAATACTACCTTGATCAAAGACCCATATGGGTGGGCATCCCTTTCATCTATGGGAGCACACTAAAAATAAAATAATTTTTTTAAAAAAGAGTACAGAGCATAAAAACAGTAACTAACCTAGAAAATCTGAGGAAGCTAAATCATAATGACCCTGGAAAATCCTCTTACTGCACCCAAACAAAAAGGAACAAACTGGAATTATAGAAAAAGGCAGCAGGGGCCATCCTGATTTGGGCCTGGAGGACTTAGGAAAGCTGGGCATGTGGACAGAACACCTCACCCCATCAGCCGCTTCTGGCTGACTTGTCAGGGTCAAGGGCATGTCTAGCCTTGCTGCTTCAGAAGTGGCAAGGGACATCCTGGTTTGGGCCGCCAGAGTATCAACAGCTTCAGGCTTCACATACTGGCTGCCCAGTAGTGAGCTCTGGGGACTTTAGGATGTGGAATTGCTACCCAAGGACATCCATGGATAAGGCCACAATCTCTGTAGGGGAGGAATGAATCCTGAGGGACTCCTAACACCAGGGCAACTGTACTCACAGGTAAGCAAGAGGACTGAGATCTGACGATTTGGAGGGGAGAGACCAGAAGGTCTGTATGGGTCAGACCAATCGCCTGCCTACATGGGAGTCCTGAAATGGGCTTGTTAACATGGAACATTGCCCACCACCACACACCAGTCCATGCAAAAGCTAGGGCTGGGGGCCTGTCTAGCAGGAATAGATCCCAGTACCTGACTAAATGTCAGAACAGGGGACGGGTCACATTAGGTAGGGCCACAACACTAACCAGCACGCAAGAGAACCAGATCTAGGGGTAGATTCTGTGGGAGGATATGTGGGTCAAACCCTGTGGAAATACAAGTCCAGCTGGTTCACTGAAGAGTTAGGGTGGTGATAGGCTAACCTAAGTGTGACCACAGAACCCACCAACATGCATGGGTACTAGGACTGAGAATAGTTTGGGCAAGTCCAGGCTGTAGCACCTGCACATACATCCTAAAATAGATATAGTGTGGGCTGGTATGCAACATTCACCAGCTCATCCAAGGGCCAAGAAAGAGGAGCAAGCTAAGCCAGACAAGGGCCTAGCACTCATTAGCATACATTAGATCTTGTTCTTGGAGTGAGTCTAGTGGAGAAACTTGGAAAATTCCCCTAGTGGGTCATAGCTTCCACTGGTGAGCAGTGTCCAGGCCTGGCTGTTGAGCCGAATGGGCAAGGTAGCTCCATCTGTTGACTAGTGTATGGGTTGGTTTTGAAGGAGGTGGACCAGGCAGAGCTGAGCAAACCTTAGCTCACTGACAAGTACAAAAACCAGGTTGGACCGCAGCTGATGCCAGGCTAAACCATCACACCTACCAGTTTGCATGAGCCAGGTATAGGAGCAGACTTAGCAGTGCCAGTTTGTAGCACCCACCAATGAGAGTTGGGACTTGGAGCAGGTCAGGTCACAGCATCAAAAGGCAAAATCCAAGACATAGGAGTGGCTTTGCCAAGCTGGGTCAGAGCAGCCACTAGCATGGGTGAGATCTGAGGCTGGGAACAGGCCTGGTTGGGGAGCAAAGGGGACACCCTGGCTGGGTTGTGGTACCCACTGGTGAGTGGAGGGCCATAGTGGGCTGCTGTCTGGTTTGAACATGGCTACACTATCCCTCAGCACAAGTGTGGACTGGACCTGGGGTGCACCACACTGGGCTAGACTCTAACACCCACTGGTGTTCATGAGAAACAAGCTAGGTGTAGGACAGGCTGGGCTAGGTCTTTGCTCCTGCTGTACCATGTGTGAGCAGTGTCTGGTTGTGGACCAGGCTTGACTGAGATGTAGTACCCAGCAGCATCAACCAGAATTGATGAGGGCTGGTCAGGAAAGGCCACTGTTTCTGCTAGGATTGGAGGTAGACTAATTAGGGCTGGTCCATATGATGCCAGGGAATGGTACCCATTGGTATACATTTGGTCAGCGGCAAGCCAGGCTGTGCCCGTTAATATCACCTGCAGGCGAATCCGAGCACTAGAATGGAGTGTGGGTCAAGCTAAGTTGGGCTATGGCACAAGCCAGTTCACCTGAAAGCCAGGATTGGGGGCTGGTTGGGCTAGGCTAGGCTGTAATTCCCACCGGTGTGAGCTGGAATTGGGGGTGAGCTGGGCCCAGCCATGCTGCTGCACTCACTGGTAAATGCCAAAGGTGAGGCAGGCACGCCAAATTAGACCTCACTACCCAACCAACACACATAAGACCCAGAGAAGGAAGGGGTGAACCAGGTAGTGGGCTCTGCATGTGCCTCTCCTGCTGGACCACCACTCCCACTGGTGAACGTGAGAACTGGGATGGAGGCAGACCAGACCAGGCCAGGCTTCAGCACCTATTGTGCTCATGTGAGCTGGATCGGGGAAAGCCGGGCTGGGTTGACTGTTCCTACTGATGCATAAGCCAGAGTGGGTGTGGGTTGGTTGGACTTTGCCTCAGCTTTCACTGGCAGATGCTGGCATGCAGGCCATCTCTGTCAAGTTGAACTGAGAACCACCTGGAGAGTGCAAGGTCGGGGGGTGTGAATGGATCCATTTGGGAAGCAGTGGGCACCTACCTCTGGGTTGCCACTTCAACTAGTGAGAACAAGAACCAGGACTTGGGCAGGCATGACTAGACGAAAAGTGGCACCTGCTGGAATGTGTGTGAGTGGGAAAGTGAGCTGGTTGGAATGAACTAGGCTTCAATACCCATTGATAAGTTTGAAAGTCTAAGGGGATATGGGACATACTGGATCAGTTTGCAGTGCATATTGCAGGCATGGGAACCAGGACAGGGGGCGGGCCTAGTGGAGGTTATTGCAGGTTGCTCCAACTAGGCTGCAGCTCTCAGTAGTTGGTGTGAGGGCTGAGTGTGTGGTGGGCAGGATTGGGTTGGGATGCAAACCCATTGGTTGTGTAGAAAACAGGGCTGGAAACCCAGCAATTGCACCCACCAGCTTGTTCATAAACTAATTGGGGTGCCAGACCCTGTATTGGCAAAAACACACAAGAATCAGGTCTGAGATCACCTCAGATAAAGTTTCTTTGGGGATTTCTTGAACTGAATTTCTGGACTCAAAACCCCAACCATGGAGAGAATTGCAGGTTCCATGGTCTGACTGTGGGGTGCAAGAGTCAGTGCTGGGCATCCTCAGTGACTTAGAGAAATAGACAGTATAACCAGATGCACATGAAGGATATGGCAGTACATTTGAGCCTGCAGAAAACACCTGGTACTATAACATAGGATGGAGGACAAAGCATTTTGATCAACTGCCCCAGTCAAGTATTGGAAGACAGTATCTGGGCAAACAGAGACTCTAAGCTGGACTGTGTCAACCAGTGGATTCTGGACAGATTCCATCATGCTTGCAAAGGCGAGATTGGCAGTAATTCAGAACTGTCAAACTATCAAAACCTCTTGAGCATGACAGTCAAAGAATGTCCCTCATGGAGAACCCTGGGTTGGTGTCAGGTGGCTGTCTCCCATCCCAGGATGCAGAGGCATTTGGGAGGCTGGGTGTGGCTTTTCCCCTTCTCTCCCCTCTTTCCCCAGTCACAGGAAGGAAAGACAATGGAAATAATGATCTCACCTACCATCCTGTAGCCCTTGACCTTTTGCACTCTAATAACCTATTTAAAAATCATCACAAAAAATAAATAATATAAAAAATAAATGTAGAAAACAGCAAAAAATATGACATCATCTCATATCAGAGTATAGTTTCAAATCCAGCTGCTTTACTTCTAATCCATTGTTCTGCTGGTGCCCCTGGGAAAGCAGCTGATGATGACCCAAGGACTTGGGTCCTTGCTACCCTTTTGGGATACCAGAATGGAGTTCCTGGTTCCTGGCTTCAGCCTGGCTCAGCCATCTCTATTATAATCATTTTGGGAAATAAAACAGAGGATGAAAGATTTTTCTCTCTCTCTCCTTGTGTGTCACTCATTCTTTTATTCTGTTTGCATAATAAATAAGTGGAATAAATATTTTTTAAACAATTTTAATAGAAAATAGAAATGAAAAATATTAGGAAATGTTGAAACCATAGCAAAAGACCTAATATTTGTCATTTGTGTCTTGGAAGGACAGGGCCTTAAATGAATAATTTTTTAAAAGATGGAAAATTCCCTAATTTTTCAAGAAAATACGTTACAGATTCTAAAACTTTAGGAGACTGTAGGCAGTGAATCTCAACAAAATTCATGTAAGACTTTGAAAAGCACAAAATAGGAAAAAATCTGAAAAGCAGGAAGAAATTAATAACCCCTTAGTTCCAGGAGAAAAATAAATTCAGATGACAACCAATTGCTAATCAGAAATCACTGAGGCGAAAAGCAAGTGACACAGTATCTTTCAGGTACTACAATAACTGCAAATCCAGACTCCTTTGATGCAGCACAAATATACCTCAGGAATGAAGGGGAAATATTGTCTCACGTGAAGTACAGCTAAAAGGACTGTCAATAGTAACACTACCCTAAAAGACTGGCTACAATGAATTGTGTTGACAGAAATAAAATGAGCAAGTATGAGAACACACAATGTGAATTCTCATGAGCTTTTTCAAATGCTTCATTTCTTTTCTTATTAATTTAAATAAAATGTTTTATATGATTTTCTTGGAACTGTATCTATATAACGCACAAAATCTGAATTTTTATATCACAAATAAATCTTTTAAAATATCAAAGAAAAAAGAATAAAAAGAGATAAACTAGCACTATCAGCATTGCAGGTCTTGCAGATATAAAAAGGGAATACTATAAACAACTATCTACACATAAATTTGGTAATTTAAGTGAAATTGACCAAAAAAGGCACCACAATTCACACAAAATCAATAATTTATATATCCCCATAAGAAATTGAATTACTAAAGCAAAATTTACATTCTAACACAGATTTGTTTGAGTAGAAAATGATACCAAATAAAGAATTACACCAAATAATTAGGGAAATTAAAGTAAACGTTATTTTAAATTATTTCTTCTGAAAGTTCATTTTTTGTAAAGTCAGTGCTACTAATTACAGTTAGTACAGAAAAGGAAAACTAGTCTTATCCCAAGGAACTGCTTGCACCTTTGTGGAAAATGACTTAGTTTTACTTATGTGAGTCTATTTCTGAATTTGTTACAATGTTTCAGTGATCAATATGTCTATCCATCTGCCAATATCACACAATTTTGATTTCTCTGGCTACATAATATGCTTCATAGAATGATTTTCCCACTTTATTCTTTTTCTTTCTTTTTTTTTTTAAAGATTTATTCATTTTTATTACAGCCAGATATACAGAGAGGAGGAGAGAGAGTGGAAGATCTTCTGTCCGATGATTCACTCCCCAAGTGAGCCGCAACGGGCCGATGCACGCCGATCCGAAGCTGGGAACCTGGAACCTCTTCCGGGTCTCCCACGCGGGTGCAGTGTTCCAATACATTGGGCCGTCCTCAACTGCTTTCCCAGGCCACAAGCAGGGATCTGGATGGGAAGTGGAGCTGCCGGGATTAGAATCGGCGCCCATATGGGATCCCAGGGCTTTCAAGGCGAGGACTTTAGCTGCTAGGCCACGCCGCCGGGCCCACTTTATTCTTTTTCAAAATGATTTCAGTTTCAATGACTGCCCATATATCTTAGAATAACTTCATCTCTACCCATCAAAAATATTGGAGACCATTTTGACAAGAACTGTGATAAATCTTTATCATTTTGTCTTCTAAATCTTTATTGTCTTTATTCCTGTATTTGAATTTTAATAAATATGTATTATTTATAATAAATATTAAAAATCTTTATTGTCTTACAATCCATGATTAAGTATGATGATTAACTTTATGTGTCAATATAAAGGTATATCTATATTATTTAAGAGATGACAAAGCAACTAGAAAAACATTTCTGAGTGTTTCTGTAAAATATTAGCATCTGAATAGGCAGACTGAGTAAGGAAAATAGCTTTCACAAATATGAGTAGTATTTTCAGTGAGCGGCATGGTAATTGTTTATGCACAGACCAGGAAAAATATGGATCAGTATTCCCAGGCAATCTCCCATCCAAGTATTAACCAGGCCTGACCCTGCTTAGCTTCCGGTGATTGATTTAATTTTGATTTGATTCAATTGCTTCATTGATCAATTGATTGATTGATTTACTTATTATCTATTTGTTTTTAGTTTCATCTCTTCAAAACTCTCATTAAATTCTTCACTGACTCATACAGTAGCACCATTTTCTTCAAGAAGGTTCTTGATTTTCTTTTTCATTTGTTTAGTGAAATACTGATCATTAGTAGCATGTTATTTAACTTCATGGCGTTGCTAATTTCTTTTTTTTTTCCTTCCTGTTGGTGATTTTGCATTGTGGCTTTTCATTTAAGGGAATGTATAGTAACTGTGTAATGGAAGCTATCCTATCCAGATGTGAGAATACAATGTAATATGCATCTCTACTTCCAGGTCAAAGATCGACTCCCAATGAAACTGTTAACTGTATCTTGACAATTGCCCATACACGCAATGATGGATATGTGACTATTTATGAAGAACTATACTATATATTATATACTATAGAATAATATATACTATAGTAATATAGCAAAACTCAGTGGGTGAGGAGGGGATTTAGGGAGGTGGTGAGGGAAATCCCAGGGCTTATGGATTTGTATGATAAAATGATAATAATAAAATAAAGAAGTAAAAAGAAAAAAGAAAAAAATAGATCTTGACATACACCTCATTTCATACAAGGATTTTACAAGTCATAGATATTAAAGTAATATGCAAAGGCATAAAATATATAAAAATAATTGATAAAATGTGTCTTCTGAATCATAATGGCATTCCCATTATGACTTATAATGCATTTTACATTACGTTAATTTATTTCCTTCCTTATCCTATACTTGCCAAGTCAGGATACGTTTATATAAAAGAAATGTAAGCATGCAGCAAAGAATGAGAGGATTATGCTATTATAATAACTTGGAGACAAATATTCGGAAGGGGAATGGAGAGGGAGGCAGCATAGGGGGAGGGAAAAAGATAATCCCCTGTGCTTATAAATACACATCACAGAAAAATAAACAAAAATTTTTTAAAACTTCTTAGATATTTTTGACCCACCAAAATAAAAATACATAAGCTGGTCTTCATCAAAGTTGCAGTTTTTTTTCCCTAAGAGGGATGTTGAGAAGAGGATAAAAGACTACAGAATAAGAGGTAATATTTGCAAGCTGCATATATATCAAAAGACTTATTACCCCAAGATGTGTTTGTCCCTTTCAGATTTCATGATGAAATTTGATTGCCACCCCATCCACTCCTTCTCTCCCCAACCCCACATACAAAATATGATAATGCTGAGAGGTTGTGCGCATTTAAGTGTTGTTTTAATCTATTTATGAAGTACTCTGCCCTCAATAATAAGGGTTTTACACCACACTCATGGGACTACTAGGTTGGTTTTTCCAGAGTAAATTGCTACTATCCAGGACTGGCTGAGTTACTGGAACGGTTGTCAGAAAAAAAGCCTACTCCTATGCTTACTTCTAAAAACACCTGCTTGTCCTTCCCCTTTTCCACCATGTTACGACACAGCACGTGCCTCCACTGAAACACAAGAAGATGCCAGAGCCATACTCATGGGCTTCATAAACACTAGCCAAAGCAAGTTTCAGTTCTTTAGAAATTACCCAGTATACTGTGGAATAACAACAGAAAGCAAGTGAATGACTTAAACCTGGAATGTTTAAAAGATTCTCATAGCTCACCTGAGAAAATATTCCAATTATAAAACTGGCAAAATACATAAAGTGACAATTCAAAAGTGAATCTATAAAATGAAATCAGAAGTACACTTTAATAAAGTACTTTCTGAGATAACACAGGGAGAAAATTAGCACACCGTGCTTACCATCACAATCCAATTCAAAGTTATTGTCAGTATGATTAAGTTAGTGAAAATAGGGCCCGGCGGCGTGGTCTAGCAGCTAAAGTCCTCGCCTTGAACACCCCGGGATCCCATATGGGCGCCGGTTCTAATCCCGGCAGCTCCACTTCCCATCCAGCTCCCTGCTTGTGGCCTGGGAAAGCAGTCGAGGACAGCCCAAAGCTTTGGGACACTGCACCCGCGTGGGAGACCCAGAAGAGGTTCCTGGTTCCCAGCTTCGGATCGGCGCGCACCGGCCTGTTGCGGCTCACTTGGGGAGTGAATCATCAGATGGAAGATCTTCCTCTCTGTCTCTCCTCCTCTCTGTATATCTGGCTTTCCAATAATAATAAAAAATCTTTAAAAAAAAAAAAGTTAGTGAAAATGTAATTTATGTTTTCTTATCTTTCTCAACACCATTCTAACTCCACCACCCAGTCCCTAATATTGCAATCAGTTTTTAATTAGTCAACATATCAACCTTAGGTAAATAAAACAGTATATAAATATACCTAGTATGAGTAAAACTTGTACACAGTGCCAAGATCTTTCTCATTGAATTATTAATTTAAGCTCCCAACAAATTTGTGAAAGATATTGTTATCTTCATTATAAAACTGAGGAAATTGAGGTTAATAGAGTTAATAGTAATAATAAATTATGAATTCTGAATGTTTGATTCTGCATAAATAATCTATTTTCTTTTGTATTATAAGATTTCAGCGATGAAATAATCAAAATCCATAACAGTAGAAATGTCCACTTAGAGCTAAGACAAATATTAAGGACTTGGCTATACCCTCTCACCTGAAATAACTTCTAAAATATGATACAATATACAAAAGAGTGAGCGCCTCAGAAATCGAATGTCAATCAAATAAGGGTCATGACACAAGGAGAGCGAACCCAGTTAAAGCCCAGCTGCTTCCCAATTCCAAGGAGGACAAGCTGTTAGAGTTTATGAGGAAGACAACTGGAGAAAGTGACGCGAAGAGAGAAAACTGAACATCACAGACTAAGTTAATGAGCTAGTACGTACTGGCAGCACACACATGTAAACAAAGTGCCCGGTGCTAAGGAAAAACCCACTCACAGATATTAGAAGAGAAATCTACCAACTATGGTTGATGGATTACCCATATCTCTGTGTACTGGAACACAAGCATGCCTGTCATTAATCATACAGTTGAATGAGTATTTTCATTTTTCAATAGAAGAGCTAAATATCTTCAGCAACGCCAATACCCTAACATGTTTAAAATACCATCTAGCCCTTAAACAAACAGGTTTATTTTTTTTTTACTTTTAATTTTAGATTATGTAAACATAATTGATCAGAGTGGGATGGATCAAAGCTTAAGGGAAAGTGGGTATGATCATTGTTTACAAATTAACTACTCCACAGTTCTGAGTAGACAACAAGTTTGCTGAAGAGTGTTAGTATTTCCTAGCAACTAAAATATTGCTTAAACCCATTCTGCAGTGCAGGTAAATGCAAATATGAAATTCTTCTAGGTGATAAGCTTCATTTAGTTCTGCTTTAGTAAGTATAAATCCAAATAATGAATCTAAGTGACTGTAACCCAATTCCAGCTACAGTCTAGTAACCAAGACAAGTTTTGATTGTGATACAAAAGTGTTTTCCTTACAAAACTGGATAATACCTGGGGAGCAAAGGAAAACAAGAATAAACCCAAGATTCATGTAAAAATTTAAAATGCTACCATATTCATAAATTTGAAATCTTAGTGCCTAAATGTATGGAGAGAAATGCATCTGATTCTCCTAAATTAGTGAAACAAATGCCAATGTTAAAACCATGCAAGTTACTGAATATAAAACCTGTTCAAATCATCTGTGTATATTCTTCAAAATTTAATTATACTATCGACTTAATAATTCTAAATTTTAAAGTATTTCAATTGAATCAAAACATATCCTTTATATGGATCTTTTAGACTTGATGCACAGTAACTATAATTATTGTTCTAATACCCTCAGTTTCCTGCCTTTTATGAGGATATCACAAAATTCTAAAATACATTTTTTAAAGTTAATCTTTAACTAGTTTAGTTCAAAATTGGTTAGTGTATATTTTGTGTAGTTGTGTTCACTAGTTTACTTCTGTATTTTTTTTAAAGAACTCTTGAAAGCTTGGCTTTTTCTGTTTCTCATCACTTAATATCTTTGTATATAACCTGAGTAATTTATTCATTAGTATGAAAAGTTGGTATTATGTGACTCAGAAGACCTTGGGTTTTAAACATTTCTACCATGAGTTTAACTATAATGTACTGATGAAATTTAATTGAAATATCCTTGACTAGAACATTGATGTTTTAAATGTTGGTGCTTTTCTTAGTTTTAGAAATCCAGGTATTAAAGAGTATAATCACACCACATAAATTTTCTTTAGATGATGTGCAGAAGAAACTGATTGAGAATGCAGGAGTAACTGTAGGGAGAAACATTTGATCACTGACATGCCACAGAGCTACCCACATAAATTACATTGAAGGTAGTCAAACTAGATCACCCCATCACAGCCACTGCATAGCACATGGTTAAGTTTTACATAGGATATGTTGGATGTTATGAAAACAAATATTGTACTGAATTTATTCTCTCAGGAAAAAAATAAATTACTTCGTTGAAAACAATTTTTTTTGTGTTTCTCCTTCATGTTTTAGTGGCAGTCGGGGGTAGGGGGAGGGATGGGAAGCGACAGGGGAGAAGCCATACCCAGTATCCCAATTGCTCCAGAACCTGGGGATGGTGAATGGCCACTCGATATCAAGCCAGGGTCCCAATGTGTCATGAACTCCAAGGGTTCTGCCCAGGTAGTTTCAATAGTTCTGAAATGTTGTCCATCTCGCTGATCCAAAGATGAGGGAACCCTTTCAATGTCCATTCACTGACATAGTCTACCTCAGAGTCTCCCTTTGCCCAGATACTTACTGTCATTGTTTGGCTGGGGTAGTTGTCCAATCTGTTCTGTACTCCTTTCTCTGAGATGGTACAGATGTCTCCTGCAGAGCTGAATGGGCTACCATGTCCTCCATGTGGATCTGGGCCAGCTGTCCACTATTCTATTGAGGTGGACCAGTTCTCCTAGGTGGGCCAAGGACACAGCCAGGTGACCCGGACCCTGCTGGACCAGCCACCCCTAGGACTCATGGACCTGCCACTGCGCAGGCAGGCCAAAGACCTACGCCAGGTAACATTGGCAATACCAGACGCCTAAGCCGCATGGCTCATGGGCCCCATACTCTTGGTGCAGGTGGGCCAAGAACCAAGGCCAGAGTAACTTGGCCCACTGGATTTCTCCATCCCTGAGGCTCACAGGGCAGGCACCCACCTTCCCATGTCTGTCATGGCCTGCTTCACCTTGGCATTCACTGGCAGGTGCTACTGCCTGGCTTGGTCCAGCCTGCCCCGAGTTCCTACTTGTACCGATGAGTTCTGCAGCCCAGCTAAGCCCAGCCTACAACCAGTCCTGGCCCTGATTTGAAATGGCTGGTGTTGCACCCTGATCCGGCCCCTCCTGCATCCTATCCTGGTTCTCAAATCTGCCAGCGGATGTTATGAATTGGCCAATCCTAGCCCACTCCCAAACCTGACCCACAAGTATGTTGGTGGATATTGTAACCTGGCCTGGTCTGGGCTGCTACTTGCCTTGGGTCTTGTGGTTACATGGAAGGACTGCGTTCTGATAAAGGAGTTCACCAAGTTCCTCAACAGGTCTCCTCCCAATGGCAGATGTTGCACACACTGTTGGGTCTCTGGCCCAGGTAGTCTTTGTCCACCTATTGTCCAGGCAGGCTCAGTGGCCTTGCCAACCAGCCCATAACCATTCTGGTTCTCATTTTGAGTACTATAGCCCAGCCATACTTGGTCCACACCCAGACACAGCTAGGACATCTCCTTACTACCCCAACCAGGCCTGTTCCCAGCCACAGTTCTTGCCTGAGCCAATGCAGATTATTGTTCTACAGGAGTGAAAACTCTTATGCCCCACAAATTCTGCCTGCAGTCCTGATTCACTCATGTGCTGCTCAATGTCATGGTCCAACCACACATTAACCATTAAATTTTCCAACTGGCACTACTGGGCATCTTGACCCAGCCTTTCCAGGAGGGCCACATCCCAGCCTTAGTATATGCCTGTGAGTGATATTGGTGATGGAAAATGCTAACTGCTCCAGCTCAGGCCTCCTAGATGAACTGGTACTTTGGTCTGACTCTTTTTTTAAGATTTATTTTATTTTTATTACAAAGTCAGATATACAGAGAGGAGGAGAGACAGAGAGGAAGATCTTCCATCATATGACTCACTCCCTAAGCAGCGGCAACAGCTGGAGCTGTGCCAATCTGAAGCCAGGAGCCAGGACACTCTTCTGGGTCTCCCACAGGAATTTAGGATCCCAAGTCTTTGAGCCTTCCTTTACTGCTTTCATAGGCCACAAGCAAGGAGCAGCATGGGAAGCAGAGTTGCCGGGATTAGAACCAGTGTCCATATGGCATCCCGGTGTGTGAAAGGCAAGGACTTCAGGGACGAGACTATTGCGCCAGGCCATGGTCTGACTCCTAAAGGTCCTCCCATTCCCCACGCCATACAATTCAGTCTCAACACCCTTGTTTTCCTGCTAGAACAGTTGCAATGTCCATGGAAGTCCCTCAGAAGTCATTTATCACGTAGATATGGACTCTCAGGTTCCTGTACAAGCCTACCTGTGCCAACCACAAAGTCCCTTACAGGCCCACATCCCCAAGTCCCCAAAGCTCTTTGCTGGGCAGCCAGAAGGCTTCACCTGGCACTATTGGCACCCTGACCACCCAAGATGGTGCCAGGCGCATTTAAGCAACTGGTGTGCTGAAACTCCTGCTTCAAGATACTAGACTGCATTCCTTCCCACCAGCCAAAACTGCGTGCGGTTGGTGGGTGGGAAGCTCCTGTTTGTGCACCCAGCCTGACCCAAAATGGCACAAGCTGCTAGCAGGCTCAGATTCCTGGGTGAGGAGGCTAGGCTGTGCTCCCTCGCATCAGCCAAAATTCAAAAGGTTTCGTGAGCAAGCATTCTTGTGCAACCAGATAAGCTGTGAGCCTCCATCAGAGTGTCTGGGATTGAGTACTTTTCCCACTTCTGATCCAGCTTCTTGATAATTCACCTGGGAGACAGCAGGCTTTATAACACTTATATTGATATATAGATGAAATCCCTGGCTCCTGACCTCAGTCTGGCCGAGTTCCAACCACTGGATACATTTTGGGAGTGAATCAGCAAATGCAAAATATACATATATCTCAGTCTGTTTTTCAAATTAATGAAAAAAAAAGTTTTCTGATCCTTGTAGTTCCCACAAGAAGTTTTAAAAGAAAACACTGCATTTAAATAAGCCTAAGAGTAAGAATGAATGAATTAACTTAACTGAATGAATTAGCTTAATTGAATTTTGTCCCCTTGATACCTTGCTCACCCAGCTTAGTTCCACATAGTTTTTCTTTTCGTTTGAAAGGCAGAGTTAGGTTATGAGAGAGATATCTTCCACTCACTTGTTCACTACCCAAATGGCTTCAACAACCAAACCAAGGCCAGGCTAAAACCAAGAACAAGCAGCTTTATCTTGGTCTTGCACACGGGTGTCGAGAACCAAGCACTTCTACCATCATCTTCTGCTTTCCTAGGTACATTCACAGGGCGTTGGATAGGAAGTGGAGCATCCAGGTCACTAACTAACACCTATATGGAGTACCAACAACATAGATGGTGGTTTAACTCTTTATACCACAACACTGGCACGCAGCTCAGCTATTTTTAATCTTAGAAAGACATATATTAGATATGATTATCTTTGATGTAGATCATAAGCAATCGATAGTTTGTTCATTGGTTACTTCACAATGTCTTATTGCATGAGATACAGGCTGTTTGGGGTTGTACTAATATTACTGGTTTTCGGATTGACATCATTTCATAACAGCCACATCAATAACAACAACAACAACAAATTATAGCACATTGAAAAAAATAACATGCCACTGAGTAACCAACACATGTGTGACAAAAAGGAAACACAGAAGTCTCTTGGGAAACCTAATATACTTGTAAGGCCCTATGCTACTCGGATATGGGGAGGGAGAGCAGAGAAATCTTATTTCACCCTAGAAGGTGTGAGGAAGACGGGAAGTATAACCAATTAGGATCATAACTGGTAACTCATAGACAACAGACTCGAATCAGCATTAGACAACAGCAAAACTACAAAGGCATATGGGGGGAATCAGGAGCAATCCTAACAACCTCTTAACAGGAGGTCATATGCATAAAGCAGGGGGGGACCCCAGAGTGGAGCAGGCAAACAGGAGGAGCTTGTATCCCAACACTGAAGACTCCCAGTTCCTCACCAACGACTTTCAGTACAAGCACCAAGGACTACATTCCAACTGCCAAGGAGACCACGGGGAAATTGGAGTGCCTTCGGAGGCCAAGAACTCTGAGATTACCCCACCCCCATTTGGATCTACCACATGGGATGGAAGAAGCCCAAATCCCGCCTCGCAGGATCCGAGGTCATCGGAACGACAACCAGGAGCACTGAGCGGTCCGCAAAAACTGAAGTACAGTAAACTTCCTTCGGGACAAGGGAGAGGAGCTTTCTCTGGTCCTTGCCTGCCAGCTCTACCTTCAGACCAGAGATGGTCTCCCCAAGAAACCATTGAACTTATCTTCACAATAAGATGCTGGACTTTATGCTTGGTAGATGCTTGCAATGAAAGAATCTCAACTGAACTTGAATTGTGGTAATGCAACAAGGTGGAGGAATCCACCATGTGGGGAGGGTGTGGGGAGGGGTTGTGGGGGATCCCAGTGCCCATAAAACTGTGTCATGTAATCAATAAAAAAATAAATAAAATTCTAAACCCTTAAAAATATAGATATGATTATCTTTAGAGACTAAAGACTTCTCAACTATTATTGTCTATGTAGAAAAGAATAATTGCTCAGTAGTAAATTTTATTTGTCAACTTGATTGAGCCATGTGCTAACCAGATATTGAGCAAATGTTTCTGAATTTTTCTATGAAGATGTTTTCAGATATATTAATATTTAAATCTGCAGACTGGATCAAAATAAAAGATCCTCCCTAATGAAAGACTTACCCAAGCATTTAGTGTCCTGATAGAACCAAAGCACCGAATTTGATCCACATCACGGTGAAGTATTCCTTTCTTGCTAACTTCAAATTAAAACCTCAGTTTTTTCTAAAATATCATCTCTTCCTGGACCTTGAACCTGTCATCTTTGAACTGGGACTACAATCATCTGTCATGGTACATACACATTTAGACTAAGGCCAGGACTAAACCATTATTACTCAATGGATTCCAGGTTGCAAACTCACATTGAAAATCTTGGCACTTGTCACCCTCCATAATCAATTTCTTCAAAAAAAATTCTCCTTGGGTAAAGAGAAACACAATGTCTATACATATAAAGTAAATATATTTTACTGATTCTGTAACTTTGGGGAACTTTAACAGCATAGAAACATAGATCAAAGAGGCAAACACTGATGAAGAAGTTCCATCTTTAACAGAGGTAAAGGCATAACACCATCCCTGGTTCACAAACATTACCTCTCTGACCCCTATTCTATGCTGAACCACACTGTAAATATTTTTCAGGTATTACACGTCAACACATTCCAACATGCCATCTGTGGAGCATTGTGCAAAATCCACACCCACCATAACAGTCTGAACAGTTATGTCCCATAGAAATTCATGCTGAAATTCTCACTCCCAATATGATGACACTAGGAGATGGGAGACTCTGAACCATAATTAGGTCATGTGGGTTAAATCCACAAGAATGGAATTGATGTCCTTCTAAAAGAAGCCCATGAGATGTTCTACCAGAGTTGCTAAATTGCTAGAAGAAAACTGTGGAGTTTTATGTGCCTAGTTTTGTCATTTTCACTCACCTAAGAATAAAGTCAAAATGAAGAAAATTAATGCCAATAAATACCCTGGTGTTGACACTGTTTAAATATTGAAATGCAGCTGTTTGTGAAAATAGCACTGTTTGATACAGCTATGTAAGCAAACTATCTTGATTTACTTTGTTTTTCATAAACCAGCTTGCATTATACTTTGGCAACTCTCAGATGCAAAAAACAAGTTAAAAATAAATTACCTGACTTAATATTAGATACTGTGAACTTGACTGACAAACTCATTATTCGTGTGCTAACATTGCATTTCTGAGTGTACAGTACAGGACCAGATCCTGATCTATCTAGCTAAGTGCTGGTTTGGGCAGCTTTATACCATGTAAGTGAAAAGCTTGCACTTTGCCATTAGAAAGGCGTTTTCCCATTTGTTCAAAAGGATTTCCAGTTAAACAAATTATTTCACCTACAGATATATCCTTGTTCATATCTCTTTAGTAGGATTGCAAGTAGAGACTTCTTCATATTCTGAGAATTAATAAAAGCAGTGATAGCTAGCAATTACTGGGCACTCAATACATGCTCATTGTACTAAGTCCTTTACATGTGTGTATGCCTAGATAGATTATGTATGTGAGAGCTAATGGATGAAATTTATTAGTATGACTGAGACACTGCGACCTCTTGGCAATAGAAATAGAACCTGTCTTACGGAAAGCCATTAGGGCTTGCCTCCATGGCATAGTAGGCCAAACCTCGACCCACCTGCAGCACCTGCATTCCTATTGGAGGCAGTTTGTGTCCATGCTGCTTCACTTCCCATCCAACTCCCTGCTTGTGGCCTGAGGAAGCAGTGGAGGATGTCTCAGGTTCTAGGGCTCTAGCATGAATGTGGGAAAACTGGAGGAAACACCCGTTTCCTGGCTTTGGGTCAGCCCAGCTCCTGCCAGCCACTGTGTTCATTTGAGGAGTGAACCACTGAATGGAAGATCTCTCTCTTCTCTCTCTCTTTCTCTCTCTCTCTCTTTCTGCTTCTCTCTGTTACTCTGTTTTTCAAATAAAAGTAAAATAAATCGTTAAAAAAAAGCCATTACCTAAATTACTTAGTAGCAATTTAGTCAGTACTTATGTTTGAATAGTTGGCCTTTTAATAAAAATCAACAAGATATAAGAATATCTTCATTTTTCTGTTCATTTATTTTCACAGCCTTCAATTATTTTGGCATTTTAAAAATCCGTCCTTCAATTTGAATAAAAAATTTCATTCACAACTTAAAAATAAGAGGAAAAATAAAACATCAAAAAAAAATTGTTCTCTCACTTCAACAGTTTAAAGCCATAGTTCACCCAGTTTTATTCAGAATGAACACAACCATAAAAAATCATAGGCATAAGCAGCTACATAATATCCTAAGACTGTAAAAAGCATTTTACCATGAACAGTTAAAAAAATAGGATCAAAATCCTTTTGTGGCTTTATTGAATTCATGAATCCTAATCACAGAAATACCCTGGTTTTCAGTACATCTTAACTTGTAGCAAAGGTAGCCTGCAAAAGTAATAGGTTGATTAGTACACTGAATATGAAACTTATGAGTAGAGCACCCCAAGTTCAATCATTTGGCTTTATGCAAAGAAAACTCTGATATGATAACTATTATCAACAAATCTGTCTCCAATCAGCACCTTTCTAAATATATTCATTTTCAACCATGGAAGAGATATGAGTGTGCCAATAAAACTCATCAGAACTGTAAGAAAGAGCAATTATAGCAACAGATTGCTGATTTATCTCATGGACACTTTGCATCATCTTTTCCATCTGTGGGTCTAGACATTACTGGTCATCTTCTTGAAGCTGTGGAAGCTTACATCTCATTCTAGAAATTTCTACACTTATCAGACAACTGCAGCAACAGTTATCCAAAGAAAGCTTAAATATAGTTTTAATATTATCCTTAATAATTTTACCATAATTTACCTATGTGATTCAGGTATTATATGGATTAAGAAGTTGAAACTCAAACACTTAAGAAATTTCACTAACATAAAAGTTTGATTATCAAAGACTTTGTGAGGTTCTATGAAAAGTTGAAATGCCTTCTTTAAAACTGTCTGTTGTGCTGTAACACAGCTGAATAGTGATCTATAGCCATTTTAAGGTGTATAGAACCCGGTTGTATATAAACTAAAATTGAAATGTCAATGAAGAAGTCACAGGATGTGGTTAAGAACTTGCATTTTTTTTAAAGATTTATTTCTTTTTATTACAAAGTCAGATATATAGAGAGGAGGACAGACAGAGAGGAAGATCTTCCCTCCCATGATTCGCACTTTTTTTTAACATATTGGTTACTCAATACTATGTCAATTAACTCCATAACGTTATAAACTTGCTGATGTTATGTCGGGGCTTTTAATTGATCAGGATGATACTATGTCGGCTCTACCTTCAGACCAGAGATGGCCTCCGCAACAAGTCGTTGAACTTATCTGGACAATAAGATGCTGGACTCTATGCTTGGTAGATGCGTGCAATGAAAGAATCTCAACTGAACTTGAACTGTGGTAATGCAACAAGGTGGAGGAATCCACTATGTGGGGCGGGTTAGGGGAGGGGTGGGGGGAATCCCAGTACCTATAAAGCTGTGTCACATAATGCAATGTAATTAATAATAAGAATACTAATAAAATACTGAAAAAAAAACTGTCTGTTGTTTTCCTGATAAATCGACACAAACAGAAAAAGTTAAAGACTTTCATGCAACTGAAATATACCAAATAGAGCAGCTTAATAAGGAAGTACCTGTTCCTAAATTATCATCCAAGGATTTTGCATGTAATAGCATCTAATCAGAGAATTAATCAATGACTCCCATCAGATTGATAGCAACAGAGTGATCATCGTTTTTTCAAAACTTTCCATTACACTTAGGCAAGATATGTTTTTCTCAAACAGAATGCTCAGAAGCATTTTCATGTATCTAAATGCATATGCCTTTTAACAGGAATCTTAGGCAGAAATTTTACAAATGCCTGAAATAATGACCAAAGCAATTTTTTAGATGTATTCAAATAATACTTGTGAACACAATCAGATTGTTCTAACTACGATGTAAAAGAAAGGCAATTATGTGTAAAACACATAAGATGTATATTGTTTACTCATCAATAACTCTGAGCACTTTAATGCTAATGGATGGCCTAAGGCTTGTTCTCAGAAGTAAGGTCCCACAAACAGGCAAGTAGAATAAGAGAGGCACAAAGATCTCCCCAGCTGAGTGAATAGCATTCTAATCACCTTGAAAAGTCCTGGTGATCAGGCAAAAACTTCATAAAATTCAACAGGAAATAATAACTGGTTTGGAAACATGTCCTTGTTCTTACACAACCTCTACCAAACTCTGCCATATTTCAGACAAAGAAATACAGTATCAAAAAGAAGATAAATGACAAGAGCCGAGAATATTGTGTTGTTATCACTGTTTCGCCAAAGTCACTAATATGTTTCTTAAAGTTCTTATTTTTTCAGGTGAAAAGAAAGCATTCATGAAAGTATCTAAAGCCACTGAACTTGAGACTCGGCTTTACGTTCTATTCAGACCTCTACCTCTGGGCTCTAAGGAAATCACGAATATTAACTACGTTTATCCAGTTCCTGCATTATGCAAGTCAATTTGTAGACATTATGTCATGAACTATGGGTTGTCATTAAACCCTGTAGTATTTTTCTCCTTTTATAATCCATCCTGTTCTCTTGCAAGCAGAAATTGTCAGAGGAGCCATTGCAGAAAGGTTAGCAAATTGAGAAGGCAGTACATATCATTCCTGATCCTGCCACTTTTTCTTGTTTTAGGTATTAACTTCAGTCAATTCTGAAAAATGTATTGCGAATGAGTCAGTGCTTTTATATCTTATTCAGTTTACCTTGCTCAGCTCATAATGACTATGAAAATAGAGAAATAGGTAACCAAAAACTAAAACAATGTCAATGAAATAATTTTTAAACAACAGTTGAGTAGAGAAAGAGAGACAGAGACAGAAAGAGAAAATCAGTGTCTCTATTTTCAAGTTAGACTGTAAACAGAGATCCAAGATTACTGGATAGGGGAGAGTTGTACTGACTTCAGCTACAGAAAGCAGAAAATCAAGGAAGGACTGCATTCCCAGGGGACTGTTTGGTGAAAATTCTCAGTGCAAAATGTATAGGACAGGGCCTGGCAGCGTGGCCTAGCAGCTAAAGTCCTCGCCTTCAACACCCCAGGATCCCATGTGGGCGCCGCTTCTAATCCTGGCAGCTCCACTTCCCATCCAGCTCCCTGCTTGTGGCCTGGGAAGGCAGTAGAGGACGGCCCAAGGCCTTGGGACCCTGCACCCACGTGGGAGACCCGGAAGAGATCCCTGGTTCCCGGCTTCGGATTGGCGCAGCACCGGCCGTTGCAGCCACTTGGGGAGTGAATCATCGGACAGAAGATATTCCTCTCTCTCTCCCCTCCTCTCTGTATATCTGACTTTGTAATAAAATAAATAAATCTTAAAAAAAAAAAAAAACGTGTAGGACAAAGGAGGTCCATGGAGCCTTGGGGAGGGAGAACAGACACACAGCCAACAGCAGGGTGATTCCAGATACTTCTGCATATTCACAGTCATTGCATAGTTGGAAAACACCACATTCCCAAGCAAGGTGAAAGGAGGCTACTGCAGTGAAAGGCTACTGATGGCTTTGACTGAAAGAGAATTCTTTTTTAAAGATTTTTTTTTATTCGAAAGACACAGTTGTGGAGATACAGAGATGACGGAGATATCTTTCATCCACTGGTTCACTCCACAAATGGCCAAAATGGCCAGAGATGGGACATAATCAAAGAGCCTCACCATGGCATATTAAAGTCCAACTTTGCAAAATAAAACATACAGTATCCTAAAATATGCAATAAAGAAATTCTAGATCACCTGCAAAGAATCTCACATGAAAAAGAACAAATCACTCAGCACAAACCCTACAGACCAGGAGAAAAGTAAATGATACAGCCCAAGTCCTAAAAGGAAAAATATTGACACAGAATACTCCACCGTTGAAGGTTTCATTCATAAAATAAGGTGAAATGAAGACCTTCCAAGATAATCAAACATTGAAATAATTTGTCAGCACCTGACCAGCCTTGCAAATGATACTTAAGGATGTACAATAAATAAAAACTAACAACATAAGAATAATTGAATAATGTGAAGACAAACTCCAAGTAAAAAATTTTAAAAAGGAGATTCAAAACAATGTCTATGGAAAATGACATGACCAATTCATTATATATTGGAAATAATTTTTAACATAAATGAAGTGAATACTCCATTTAAAAAGGTACAGTCTGCCTGAAGAGATTTAAACACAGAACTCGTCTATATACTGCTTACAAGAAAAAGAAACATATGTCACCAATATAAACACATCCATAGGGCCCGGCAGCGTGGCCTAGTGGCTAAAGTCCTCACCTTGAAAGCCCCAGGATCCCATATGGGCGCCGGTTCTAATCCCGGCAGCTCCACTTCCCATCCAGCTCCCTGCTTGTGGCCTGGGAAAGCAGTCGAGGATGGCCCAAGGCCTTGGGACCCTGCATCCGCATGGGAGACCCAGAAGAGGTTCCAGGTTCCCAGCTTCGGATTGGCGCAGCACCGGCCGTTGCAGCCACTTGGGGAGTGAATCATCGGACGGAAGATCTTCCTCTCTGTCTCTCCTCCTCTCTGAATATCTGACTTTGTAATAAAATAAATAAATCTTTAAAAAAAAATCCATAGGCTGAAAGTGAAAGAATGGAAAAGATTTTCCATACAAATGAAAATTTGAAAAAATAAACAGAATGGGGCCAGCATGCTAATACAACAAGTAAAGCCACAGCTGCGGTGCCAACATTCAAGAAGGTAACTGCTTTGAGTCCCAGGTGCTCCACTCTGAATGACTTCCATGCTAATAAGCCTAGAGAAGCAGCAGAATACTGCCCAAGTATTTGAGCCTCTGCTTCCACGTGGAAGAGCTAGATGAATCTACAAGATCTTGGCTTTGGCCTAGCCCCATCTTGGCCACTGCATTCATTTGGAAAGCAAACCAGAGGACGAATCCATAAATAAAGTAAAAAACTAGTAAAAGGGAGAAATGTCACTACATAATTAATAGAGGACACATTCAACAATATGATAACACTAAATGTACATAAACTCCAAAGCAATAGTATGGAGGATTTCAATGCCACTCATTGATCAATGGACAATCCACCAAAAAAATAAATCAATGAACAGTTCTATTCTACAATGTAGACCAAAAAAGATCTAACAGATCTCTATGTAACATGTCAGTCCACAGCTGCAGAATAAAGCTGCATTACTTTCATCAGTGCACAAGTATTGCCCAGGAGAGAAAATATACTAGGAAATAAAAACCGTCAACAAATTCAGATTTAAAATCATATCATGTGTCTTTTCTGACTCCAATGAAATTATACTAGGAAATAAAAACCGTCAACAAATTCAGATTTAAAATCATATCATGTGTCTTTTCTGACTCCAATGAAATACACTGAATATTAACAACAACAAAAAGAAATTTTAGAAAACACACAAATACTGTAGACTAAACAATATGCTTTGAATGAACATGGAATCAGACAAGAAATGAGAACTAACATCACCAAAATATCTAGACTAACCAAAGCAATTTAAAGATTCAATGTGATTTCAATCAAAATACCAGGAATAAGGGCCAGAGTAGTGATATGACAGGTTAATTAGCTACCTGCACTCCCCTACCAGGCTCACACTCCAGGCCAGGGTCTTTGATGCACCAAGGGCTGATGTGACCAAGTCTGGTATGGCACACCTCAACTCAGCATTCACCAGTTGGTACTGCAACTTGGCTCTACACAGCCTGCACCCAGTCCCACTCACACTGGTCAATGATGCAGCATAGACCAAAGCAGTCAGTCACCAATCTTGGCCCTAACGTGAACTGGCTTTCCTTGCAGCCCAGCCTTCCTCTCACACCTGATAGGTGCTGTGCATTAACCCACATGTATGCCAATTGTATTGTCTGGGCTGCCTCCAGACTTGGCTCTCAGGCTCACCAAAAATTGATCTACCATATGACCCAGTAATCCAACTTCTGGGAATATACCCAAAGGAAATGAAACCTGCATATGAAAAAAAGAAATCTGTAATTCTGTATTGACAGCAGCATAATCTACAGTAGCAAGGATATGGAAACAACCCAGATTCCTGTCAAAAGAGGAGTAGATAAAGAAATTGTGGTACATTTTCTCCATGCAATACATTAAAAATTTAACAAAATTCTACCATTTGCAACAAAGGGATCCCAACTAGAGACCATTATGCTCAGTAAAACAAGTCAATCTCAAAAGGACAAATATCATATCTCTGATATAAGAAAACCTTCATGCAAAATACAAGATCAATAACCCTTTCAAAACTTTTTTTCTGCATCTCTGGGATTTAATATTTTTGCTTTTATTTTCATTCAAAAATTTTTGTTTTTCTACCTGAATGTTGTGTTCTACCTGAATGTTGATACTAGAAAACAAGTTAACACTAGTAAGTATCTTAAATAATAACAAATCTCAGAGAAACTGCGGTTTGTTCACTTTGCAAACCTTATATATACCAGCACATTTAAGTTGTTTGGTAAATTAAATCAAATAAGTTGACGGCCATTTCCTAATTCTTGTGTTACTGGTGACTACAGAGCGAAACTGTCTAATAATTAAAGACTGAGGTGGATGTGGTTAGGGTGGATAGAAAAGCAATGTTGTCTCTCTTCATAGAATAAAGTAGGTGCTTATCTTCCGGTGGATCTGCAAGCTAGATTCAAAGCCAGTGAGGCCCAAGGAATATCAGTATCATGGCACAGGGAGATAATCCTCTCCTTCTAGCTACAGCATTCCATAAAGGCACTGGTTCATGTCCTGGATGCTCCACTTCCCATCCAGTTCCTTTTTAATGACTTGGGAAGGGAGCAGATATTGGCCCAAGTTTATGGTGCCCTGCATCCACATGCAACACTGGAGGAATCTCTCGGTTCTTGGCTTCTGTCAAAATTCATAAGGTACATTATTTTGGTTCAGAAATAGAGAATACCCATTGGAATAATCTTCCAAAAGCTGAAGTAAAATGTTGAAGACCATATTAATAGCATTTCTTCCAGCCTCTGGCAAAGCCTGGGAGGAACCATTAGTGCAAATGTAATAAACAGATAGGAATTAATGCACATAATAATGCTATGTCCTAATGATATTTCCATTCATTTACACTGAATATTCTACTAAATTAGTTAATTTATCTACCTTTTCAATGATTACTATGTTAAGTCCTAAGAAAGCTGCATAGGAATTAACCTGTATATAGGATACTAACAAATATATAACATAGGTTTAAATCTGTAAACATAAAACACAAAGACAAATGGGCCAAATAAACCTTTGCTGACCTCTAGAACTATATACTATTTTATGAAGACACTAGAAAAAAACTAGGTAAAAGAAAAAAATAAATAATCCAAGCAGTGACATTATGCTGTGCTTCATAATGGAAAAAGCATAGACTTTAATTTATATCAACATCAATTATAAAAGTAAGATAATTAGAATAGATGTATTTATATAAATCTACACAAATAAACAAAGACAAAACCAAAAGGATAATTGGAATAGGACCAATGTCACAAATTATCAAGTACGGATAAATGAAAACAGAAAAGACAATCCACTTTTACCAAAGAGATTGAATATCTCACAATGCATCCGCCTGGCAAGAACAGTGGCAACAATTACTATGATACACTGGAAGTGTAACAAATTACAATAGCTACTCTGCATAGAAAAACTGAAAATACCCCAAGCTCATCATCCAAAACAAGATGCAAATCATTTTTGGTAAAATGTGTACAAACACTGCTAAGTAACACTGATTTGATAAAAAAAAAATATTTCCCATCAGTGAACAAATAAAATATAATATTGAATGCATTTATATGAATTATATTGGGATCCATAAATCAACATAGGAGATATATAGTAGATCTAAATAAAATGAATAGCTGCAAAAAGATGTGAATAACATGACTCAAGCATGGAAGAGTCTTTTTTTTTTAAAGTTCATGGAAATGCATATTATAAAAAACTAAACAAGCTTCAATTTTTCTGCAAAAATACAAGCATAATCTACTTCCTTTTTTCTATTAACTTTTTAAACATGATTTATTTATTTTTATTGGAAAAGAAGATATACAGAGAGGAGGAGAGAGAGAGGAAGATCTTCCATCTGATGATTCACTCCCCAAGTGAGTCGCAACATTTGTTGGAACTGAGCCGATCCGAAGCCAGGAGCCAGGAGCTTCTTCCAGGTTTCCCATGTGGGTGCAGAGTGCCAAGGCTTTGGACCATCATCGACTGCATTCCCAGGCCACAAGCAGGGAGCTGGATGGGAAGTGGGGCTGCCAGGATTAGAACCAGCGCCCATATGGGATCCCGGTGCATTCAAGGCGAGGACCTTAACTGCTACACTATCATGCCGGACCCTTTTTCCATTAACTTTTTGAAGAACTTCATTCAAGATCAGTGAGTGCACTGAAAAATACACAAAACCAATCACAAAGTGTCATTCTGAGGAATAAAAGAAGGATTGCTTCTGTTTCTTAAGGTCCAGCTAAATTATCTGTTGATACTTAGCAGCAGAGGTTTCTTGCTGGATTGTGTAAGCGGTCAGGCACTGAACAACAGGCACTGAACAACAGTCCCAGCTTTTCTACCTCCCATCTAGCTCCCTGCTGATGTCCTAGGAAAGATGCGGCAGATGGCCCAAGTGCTCAAGTCCCTGCAATCCATGCAGGAGACCTGCAGGATGCTTCCAGCTTCTGGCTCCAGTCTGGCACAGTCCTGGTTGTTGTGGCCCTTACGGAGAATAAACCAACAAAATGGAAGCTCTCCACTTCTGTTTCTTCTTCTGTATGTATCACTACACTTTTCAAGTAAACAAAAAATCAAATCCTTTAAAAAGAAGAAAAAAGAGAGAACATGTCTAGGTAATAAATTTATCTAATTTTTATGTGGGAATCAACTACTCCAGCACATGATCTAGTTAACCTCAACCTGACCACCAGCAGACACAATCTAGTCATCTCATATAAACTGCTATCTTAATATACACACTATAATATTATAGATATGCTATGATACATTATGTTTAGTAACTTCTAGCAGTTTTCAGCTTCATAACGGATAAAGATTTTCCTTGTTCCTCCGTTACATTTTCACTAAAGATGTATTTGCCCAAAATTTATACTTCTAAAACTTTATTCAATGTTGTCATTTAAATTTTTCTGGTCTTCCTTCTACTGAGCCATGATTTTTTCATTTCACATTCACGGCCCAACCTGATTTCCACACTTGTGACAGCTTCATTTATTTCACTGCTTTGTGCAACTCTGAAATTAACTTGAATCCTGCAGTTTGCCTAGGATATTCTCATTGGCAGGTTTATCAGCAATGTTTTCATTCTATCATTGGAAAGATGCTAATTATTAAATTATAAGGTAAAGTGTGAAAACTATCATTGTGTGTATGAGTCAGTCTCTAAGTTTTCTCTCTGTGTGTCTGTCTCTGATACACACGCACGTACATGTAGGCACAAATCTAGGTACATTCAGGCCCATTCTCAACTCTTGGAGGTTTCAATAAATGAAGGAAATCTCAATCACAATCCATCTGTATACTAAATGCTTTACTAAACTAATGTTTGCACTTATTCCACTGATTTAAAAAATAAATATTAGGGTATGTATTTGGCATAGTGATTGAGACTCTGCTTGGGATGCCCACTTCTTGTATTATTTTATTTTTATTTTTATTTTTCATGATATAGTTCATTAGGCTCAGGAATTTCCCCTTTTACCCTACCCAATACCCCCACCAGCACTAATTTCCTCTATATTATTGTAAGAATATAGTCCTTCCACAACAGTCACAAGTTCATCATTCTGTTGTTTAGGTGTATCATGACACTGTAGGGATAGACAAAGACAGGAAGTCCAGCTTCTTTATTGTCAAGACATATTTAACTGTTTCATTGGGAGTCCATCTTTGATTCAGGAGTGGAGCTGCATACCTCAGTGCATCTTCACATCTTTGTATGCAGTCTCTATCCTACAGTTAATCTTAATGAATGCATGAATCCCCATTTCTCATTAAGGTGCCTATGCTAGAGCCTCAACTCCACTCCTGAGTCCCACTTCTTGCATCCTAAGAGGAAGCACAAGTGATGGCTCAGGCAATTTGTTCCCTATCATCTAAGAGGAAGAACAAATTGAGTTGTTTCTTGGCTTCAGGCTGGCCTATTCCCATGGTTGTGTGCATTCGAGGACTGAACCAATGATCAGATGCTCACTTACTTGTTCTCTCTCCTACCCACCTCTGCCTTTCAAATAAATAGAATAAATAACTTTTAAGATATTAAGTCAAAAACACTTGGAGCTACGTGAAAATCAGATACTCAATCGAGTCAAATTGTGATCATTTGCAGCTACATAGCACCATGTTGAAAAACTGAGGGGGCTGTCTAAAATGTCAGGCAAGGGAAGCTCAGCTGCTCTTTTTGAGTCTTTCAACATAATCCAGGAAATGTGTGGCTGAACTTATAAAAAATGAATTTTTAAAATTTCTAGCTTCATCTTTTTCTCTGGAAATAATATTAACAGAATGAACAAAACAAGAGGCTCTGCTGTTCAAAGGGCTGGCGTTGCTGTTTCCTCCCCACACTCTTGCAATCACTTGCATATTGATAGGATGCATGCACCCTGCTCAGCAACTCAGCCTCATGTTGTTAGGAAAACCAAATCAGAGAGAATTGGATAAAGGCCAAAGGGATCTTTTGAAAGTCATTTAAGGAAAGCAGATAACAGTGGCTTCTGCTGTTTCAATCACAAAATCAGATCATGTTTATTAGATGATATTCTGGCAGCAGTTATCCATGTAAGCAGGGAAATAAATGTTGTATTATAGATACTGCCACCGAGGGACAGAGAAAGGAAATGACAAACCACAAAGCGGGATAGAATAAGTACAAGTCAAATGAAGGTTATACGTGGGACCTTGTAAGGACAGCATGACACAAGCAACTTGTGCTCTATCCCTTAGCCCTGCCATTTCCGATTGCATGGAACAGATGGATTTTAAACAGAAATTTGACTTGATGTATTAAAAACTTGACCTCTAGCTAACATTGATCTCTGTTTTCAAGTGTACATGTGAAATAATACACAGTGAAAGTCAGTATGGGAGCCAGTGCTGTGGGGCAACAGAGTTCAGCTGCCACCTGCAGTGACAGCATCCCATATGGGTGCTATATCAGACTGATTCATTACTGCTGTACTTTCAATCCAACTACTGATGAGGTTGCTGGAAAAGCATTCGAAGAGGGTTCCTACTTCCATGTGGGAAACCAGGATGGAGTTGCACCAGGATGGAGCTTTGCGCTGGACCGGCTGCTGCCTATTGCAGCCATTTGAGGAGTGAACTGATAGATTGAAGGTTTCTCTCTCTCTGTCTCTCTCTGTCTCTCTCTTTCTATCTCTCTTTCTCTCTCTCTCTCTCTCTCTCTCTCTCTCTCTCTCTCTCTGTCTTAATCTCTCCCCCCCCCCTTTTAAACATATAAGTAAATTTTTAAAACAAAAACAAAAGTCAATATGGGACAGTCTCAATCAACCACTAACATACGAGTACTACTTGTAATAGTCCTTCAGATTATTCATGGATAAAAATTTACTGTGTGATAGTCATGGAGCAGTTAGTAAAGTAATAGCTAAATAGGAAACAATTACATCTTCAAAGCCAAGAGGAAGCTATCTGGGTATCTTGTACCTTTGTAACTTGGATATTTTAGCCAAGAATCCGAGCCTGATAAAGAACAGGGAAAAAGACTGAGGCAAGGAAACTCCTGATACAATCTTAGTTTGGTTTTTTTTTCATATAGAATTCCAAAAACTTTAAAAAGTATTCCACAAATTATCCTACCTTTGTTCTTCTTTTATTATCAATGACGTGCAGGAGGGCTTTTCCAAGCCATGTGCAGAAGAATCCCAATTGTGGATCATTTCTCCCTCTAATCCTACAATAACCACAAACCTCTGGTTTTCTGATCCTCAGTGCCTGGTCCAACGAGAAAGCTGAGTTTCAGGGACTGGCAGTTTCAAGTGGGCTGTCATCTCATTTAAATTCAGTAAAGCACTAAAAGGAACAAAAGATATAGGAAAGTCACAGGCAATCCTTGTTCTTAAGCCATTTTTTTGTTTGTCCATGTCTAGACAATGTTTAGGCAGAAAGAAAAAAAACAGTGTTAGCACACAGCAAACAGAGATTTCCCATTTGTGGTCCATTAAATAATTAGAAGCCTGTTCTTAAATTACAGATCATTGATCTTGCTTTGCAAGAAAATTACCATTCATCAAAGAATTATCTTCTGTCTCTGTTTATATCTTTATTCATGTTCACTTTTGTTTTTAATTCTTTTTTCTACATTTGCTGCTTAAGTATTTTAAATTTCCAGTCCTGCAGATTGTGCTCCTCTAAAGCACAACAATGCCAAGCCAAAAGCTGCCCTTTACTAGAGTAGAACTGTTCTTGAAGGCTCTCTCAAGGGGCTGCCTTGCCTCTTTTGGCTGATTTGCCACTCATCTGGACCAGGTGTTTCAGCTCAAAAGCAGCTGTGGGTCTGGTTCACCTGATACCATGATTAGTGTAGCATGAGAATATAGCAAGCCAATTAGAAAAATGTGCCAAGGACTATGCTAACCATGTTCACACTGTATCTCATTTAGCATTCATAATGACAGTAAGTCCTATTTAAAGTTCATTATCATTAAAAAGTAAGAATAAAAAATAAAGTTCATTAGTATCACTTAGGCTGAAGACAACTGATGCTCAGAAAAGATAAGTATCTTCCCTCAGGCCACAGAGTTAGGAGATAAATCTCCATGCTTTCTCACCTCACTACATTGGTAATTTCTAAATATTGGAGCTATCTCCTTTTGTGATACGTTGGAAATCTCAACTCTTTTTCTGGAAGATTTCGCTGATTAACTAAGAGCCACTAAATATGCTTTTGAGCCTCAATTCCAAATGAGTTCATTCCTCAGTAATGTGGAAGACATCAACCTGATTCCTCTTGTTAGGTTATATGCTACTTGAGAAAATACATATTTATTAACTTTTGTGCACTTTGAGCAGAACCCACCCCAGTATAGCAGATGATTCAACAGACACCACCAATGCCAGGCTCTCTGCACAGGCATGGCACAGCAGTTAAAGCACTGTTTGGGACACACACATCCCCTGAGTGCCAGCCATCCTTTCAATTCCAGTTTTCTGCTAATACACACCCTGGAGTTGGCAGGTGGAAGCTGAAGTACTCGTTCCCTACCATCCACCAGGAGAACTCAGCTGAATTCCTACATTTGGAGTGTAGTCTCTCTCTCTCTCCCTCTCTCTCTCTCTCTCTCTCTCTCTCTCTCTCTTGCTTTCTTCTCATCTAAAAACATTCATTGACTAGTTGATTGAGAAAAAGAAAACAATGTTGACTATTTGCAGGCTACTCCTTACGTGTGTGCTGATTAGCTACAAAGATCATGTTTTCACGATCATTCCCACTATAAATTTTGGAAAAATGTGTTCTAAGTTTTAATTGCTGCCTAATTGGAAGTAAATTTCTAATGCTTTTATATTCTCTGGCTGGTTTCTTTGTCAAATGACTAATGATGTGAAAAACAGCGGACATTTCACAGCTGGTTTCTAGAAGCAATCCCTTGGACACTCCACTCAGCAAGCTAAATATCATTTCAAGAGATCACATAACTCTGTTTTTGAATGTAGATTTTCTTACATTCTTTCATAAGCCAGTGTGCTCCCGTGGCCTAGATAAACTTCATCTCCCAGAAAAGATCACTTATCTTGTGAGCACAGAACTGAAAGAAAATGAAAGAAAATACAAAGCTTGAATTCACACAGAGTCTAAGAACAAACACTTCTGAAAATTAATTTCTGTTTACCAGGCATTTCCACTCAAATGGCAAGTTGTAGAGCTCAAAAAGTCACATCACAAAATTGAATCTACTTGATACAGTCGGTTTGGAACAAAGTAAGTTAAATAAGAAGGGAAAACACTATGACACAATGACAACAGCTTAGGAAATGCCACAAGTGCTGGAGATGCACGGAGACACATTACTGTGATGGAAGGCAATAATCAAAAAACTACTTTTCTTCATTTAAAACTGTCAGAGTGAATGAAATGGGAAGAGATTGGGAGTTTGATCTTTTTTTCCTTCCTAAATGAAAAACTGAACCTGTTACCTTGAAAGCCTAATTTATTAGAGTATTTGTCACCCCAGTTTCCTGCAGTGTACATTATTGAGCTGCTTCTCTGTCTTTTGCTATGCTGCAGCAAACATGTTTAAGGTACTGACATTTACATCCTGATTATAAGTCTTAGAGGCAGCTTCATACTGATAGCTCATTATGAATTTTAGGGGTTTTTTTCCCCTTCCAATAGCCAGCATTGTTCAAGTCTGTACTGTCAAAATGCCTCAAAAGAAAGCACCACCTAATTTCATAAAGTGTAAACCTAAAAGAAAGAATATCACCCCCTCATAGTTTCATATTTGTAAGCACACATTTCAAGGAAAGATACATATTTAATAATACTCTTATCACCTTTAGCAAATAAAAGAGGATCATGAAATTAAATACATTTTTAATAGTCATTTTTGTCCTTGGTCTTTACAGAGCCATTTCACAGGATATTTGTTCCCTCAAGCAAAGGTAAGTGGACACACAATATTCAGTTCTCATAATACCTTCAAAGTTTCAAAACTTTCTGAATTCTCTATAATCACAGACCTCATTCCAAACCTAAATTTTATTATTTCAAAGTTGGTTTCATATTATGTATTTTAAGATATCATTTACTAGTAGCTTTCTGCCAATTCTTGCCTCTCTATGCAAGATGTCGCCCTTAAGGGCACCAACAAAGATGAGGGAGGGGCTGTCAGCCTCAGCTCCAGTGACCACACAGGACCCCCTTGCAGGCTGCAAGGCTGGCACTGCTTTTTCTGTGGGCTTAGCTCAGTACAATTAGCTGGTAACAAGCCCTCTCTGGACCTTCACTTGAAATCCACACTTGCTGCCCTGCTACAGGAGATGATGTTACGCAAGACACTGCTGGAGAATTGTGGCTGCTGGTTTTCAGCTCCAAGGACCGCACAGACTCTACAGGGAGCGAAACTGGTGCTGCCCTCCCCACCGGATCAGTTCTGCGTAGGCCACTCCGTCAACGCCATGTTCCACCTCTCCACCCGGCCTGAGTCTCCTACTCTTTCTCCGCCTGTGGCTAACCAAACCAACCAGCAAAACTGGCAGGTCCCAGACTGCACTCGCCTCCTAAGCTCCCCACATGGACCCAGGCTCCCACCCGGTTGTCACAAGGGCTGAGTGGAGGCAACTGCTGGGTATCTGGCTGACACTGGAAACGGATCACTGGAGCCTGGATCGCCAGAGCCTGAGTTGCCGCTCACCGACCACTGGTGGGTTTTTCTGTCCACTGCAACACTGCTCTGCCTCTGCCACTTCCCTGTGCCCAGGGGGTGTCCAGGTAGCCCCTGCTTACTGCCTGACCCCTGTTTTTTCCCTGTAATCTGCTTCTTGTACTTCACCCTGTCTAAAGATTCTCCGCCATACCAAATGTGTCTGTACCTTATGCTGCCATCTTGCCTCCTCCCCTTTATGCATGATTTCAAGGTCTTTGAACCAAATCAACTTTACTTTTAATTCAATTTCTCTGCAAAGTTTCTGAAATGTCCTTGTATTTTATTCTGTACTTACATAAAAGATTCCACATTTTGAAATACTACTAAGTTGGAAAAATTTTCACCAACTTCAATAACAGGAGAGTAAACACTAATACTAAATATGCTTTATAAAAGAAATTAGTTTAATTTCAAAATCTATGGAAATAATGCTTTTAGGCTCCACTGTCTTCAGTTCCCAAATTGCAGTGCTAAAAAAGCTATTATCATCATTTTTGCATGTCATCCTTGCGCAGGGGCCATGCTAATCTTCTCTGTATCGTTCCAATTTTAGTATATGTGCTGCCAAAGAGAGCACTCCATCATTTTTAAATTACAACTATTTCCATAGAATACTTCATTATTAGTTAATCTTTTTTAAAATATTGGCTTATTTTCATTGGAAAGGCAAATATACAGAGAGAAGGAGAAACAGAAAGATCTTCCGTCCACTGGTTCACCCCCAAAATGGCTGCAATGGCTGTAGTGAAGACAATCTGAAGCCAGCAGTCAGGAGCTTCTTCCAGGTCTCCCAAGTAAATGCAGAGTCCCAAGGCTTTAGGCCATGCTCTATTGCTTTCCCAGGCCACAAGCAAGAAGTTTGATGGGAAGTGGAGCAGCTGATACATGAATGAACACCAAAATGAGGTCCTAGATACGCAAGGTGAGAATTTAGCCACTAAGCTACTGCACCTGGCCCTATTAATTAATCTTGATAATTGAAGAACAAATAGTTACAGAACAAATTCTAGGACCAACCTTTTTAAAGTTGCTTTTGCTGAGGCAAGCATTTTGGTGTGCAGGGTAAGCCACCACTTGGAATGACGCCATTCCATATCAGAATGCTGCTCCAAGTTAAGCTACCCTGTTTAGAATTCAGGTTCCTGCCAGGGTATCTGTAAGTGCATCAGAAGATGCCCCAATGTGGGAAATTGACATAGTGTTTCTGGTTCCAGACTTTTGGCAGCAAGCTTAAAGGAAGTCCCAGAGTTGGCCACTGCAGCCATTGAAATAGTAAACCAACACATGGAAGATCTCATTCCTGTTTTTTGTTTTGTTTTGTTTTGCTTTGCTTCACTTCGCTTCTCTACTCTCTTCTTTTCTCCTTTTCTCTTCTCTTCCCTTCCTTTCTCTTCTTTCTTTCTCCCCCTGTCTCTGACTTTCAAATAAGTAAGTCTTTTCCAAAAGTTGCACTGACACTGGGATATCCAAAAGATTATATCCAATTATACGCAACCAATAAATGGCACGGACATTGTTGAAGGTTAATAAAATATAAATATCCCTTCCCAATGTAGTACTTACATTTCATAGCAGCATTAACAAAATATTAGCTCAGGTTTAATAATTAAGAGTATATTTCAGAAAGATGGCAGAATAAGGAGAGGACATGCTAAAATGAACAAAGGATTAACAGGAGAAGCACAGAAGACGATCCAGTAAGAGCCAGTAGGCCAACAGTGGAGGGACAGCTGGGGACTTGTGGACACAGGGAAGCAGTGGAAACGGCTGGTCATTAGCAGATATCCAGCAGTGATCAGAGTTCCACCAGCAGACAGTTGGGAAGTGGAGGGCACCCGGAATGCAGAAGGTGAATCTAGCCATAGAATTACAGGTCATTGTGATCTTTTTAATCCAATCACAAGAAGCAGAGCCCTTGCAGAAGGGTGTGAAAACAGGGTGAGATTCACAAGGCAGCCTCCCCAAAACCCCCAAAAGTGCCTCATCAGGTGCTATTTTGAGCACCGTAGCAAAACTCCTAGCAGGGGGATAACAGAGAGGTACATGGTCTAAGCCTGGGGAGAACCCACTTTTGGCTAAACACATTTTTTGATTCCACCAGAAAAATAATACTGACTTGATATAATACAGGATCCATTCATCCATAAAAGATCTGGGTTTCCCCTCCACCACCCTGCCCCATACCTAGCTGCTAGCAGGTTCCAGCAAGAACAATATAAACAGATAAATACATACATGTGTGACACCATCGGGGACAGGTGCCACTGACAACGCTGTGATCCAGTTTGAAGGCACACAGCTGGTACCTTCCCTAATCTTGGCTACTGCTGGAAATATGACAGGAGAAAGGATGAGTGGGCAATGATGTGGCCATGACATGGAAACACAAGGTGCAGAGTGAGATGACCCAGGTGCTCTGGACGTGGAAGCCATGACAACCACACAGCACAGGAGTTGGGTACTGACACTCAATGGAGGGAGTGGTGCTAATCACACAGAGAACCATACTAAATGGGATGAATTAAGTCAACCTACAGAACTGTAGATAACACAACTTAAAAATCAGCCCCAAGGAGTAGAACCTGCTAATCTAAATTGCAATGCCAAAGGCAAAAGAAGAGGCACAGACAACATGAAAGAGGATAGCCATGCTTCCCCCTCAAAGGATCAAAATGATATTTCAATCTCAGAATTAACTGAGAAGTTACTCAATGAAGAATTTTTTTTTAATTTTTATAAAGCTCCTTAAAAACACACAAAAATAGATCCAAGAGTTCAAGGAATGTGTGACACAGAATATAGTAGTAGTGCAACAGAATCAAACTGAAATGAAGAGCTCAACAGAGCAAATTAAAAATTCAATATTAACCCTGAGTGCAAATGCCTAAAATTCATCAATTGAAGACATAGATTAGCAGACAAACAGAATCAAAAATAGGACCCATCTATCCACTGACTACCGGAAATAAATCTCGGGCCCGGTGTGGTGGTCTAGCGGCTGAAGTCCTCACCTTGTACGTGCCAGGATCCCTCCCTCAGTGAGAGGGGAGGGATTTGGGCAGGGGATAAGGGAAATCCTATGATCTATGGAACTGTATCATAAAATGATAATAATAAAAAGAAGTAAAATTTAAAAAGAAAAGAATAAAAAGAAAGGGGAAGCTTTGTGGCTCAGTAAGCTAGGCCACGCCATCATCCCATAGGAGCACCAGTTTGTGTATTCACTGTTCCACTCTCAATCCAACTTCCTACTAGCAGTGGAGAAATGCTTGGGAAGATGATGCACGTGTTTGGGCCCCTGCTACCCAGGTGTGGGACCTGAATGAAGCTCTGTTTCAGCCTGGACTAGCTCTAGTCTCTGTGGGGGAAGACCTCTGTCTCTCCTCCCCTCTCTCTCTCTCTGTAACTCTTTGAAATAAGCAAAAATAATCTCTAATAATGAAGAAGAAACAGAGAAACAGAGGGAGGGAGGAAGGAAGGAAGGAGAAAACAGATTGATGGTTTCTTGTAATTGCAAGCAGGTAGATTACATAGGGCTGTGACAAAACCATAGTCCTGTGGATAATAACTTCAGGAGCATACACATTTACAAAAACTTAGGAAACGGAATTATTTATTATATGCAGTTATATTCAATTATGTCTCAGTAAAGGCTTTTTTAGGTTGTAACTATTCACTAGACTGCTTAAGAACTCTCAAATTATCTTATTCTGGAAGCTGTTATACAATAACTCGCCCTTATTGTTAATTAATATTCAGCAAAATGTAGTTACCATATCAATTATGTACTTTGTCTTGTAGGTTTTCTATTCAGATTCCATTCTTTTAGATGTTTTATTTTAAACTTAATTAAGCAATCCAAATGTAGGAAATTTTGCAAAGCCTTACTACAGGGTTATCTCAAACTGAACCATAATTTCTGCAACAGGATAAACCATGGCTTCAGGCACATGACAAGTTTGGCCAAGTCCTGATAATAACAATTCTTGAATGTTCCAACATCACCAGCGACAGAAAGACCAGCATTAAGATCGTCTTTCTATAATTACCTCCTTAAGACAAGCATTTCTAGGCCCAATGTGGTAGCCTCGTAGCTAAAGACCTTACCTTGCATGCGCCAGGATTGCATATGGGCGCTGGTTTGCATCCCAGCTCTTTCAATTCCCATCCAGCTCCCTGCTTGTGGCCTGGGAAAACAGTGAGGGATGGCCCAAAGCCTTGGGACCCTGCACCCAGGAGACCCAAAAGAAGCTCGTGGTTTCTGGCTCTGGATCAGCTCAGTTCCAGCCGTTGCAGCCATTTGGGGAGTGAACCAGCAGATGGGAGATCTTTCTCTATGTCTCTCCTTCTCTACGTGAATCCGAATTTCCAATAAAAAAATAAATAAATCTTTTTTTAAAAAATGCAGATACTTTTCAGCTTTTCCATAGGGGGGCTTCTTAATCCACTTGCGAGCAGCTCTGTTGTGGTCAAGGCACAGCAGTGACGCCTGGAAGCTGCCCCCCTAAGCTTTACAGGTTTCCCCCTGCATTTGGATTGCTGAGACAAACATACCTGAAACATCGCCTGTTGCCTACAAAATGCAAGTGTCAGGAAGCTGGAATTAAAATTCAGGTACTCCCTACTGGACACAGGCATTTCAAGCAGCACCCTACCCTTGGCTCCAGAAGCTCAACCCTCACAGATTCTGTGTGGAAATTCCAGCTAGTTGCCTTAACCTTTGTTGCCCAGTAAATCTTCCTTTTCCAACAGTATCCTGCAGCCCCGGGAGTCTCATAGAATGTTCAAAAGGGAAAGCATTGAATTAAATCAAAGATTCTTATCAGTTGTGTCACTGGGAAAAAGGCTGGAAAAGGAATGGAATCTTGCAGAAATTAAGCTCAAAGTAACCACATCCTGAGACAAGGCATTTCTTGCATGGTGATGGTTGCTACCATTGTATAGCAGTATGTGGTTCTGTCCTTTGTATTAATGCAGTACATTGTGCACATCATGCAACTGCCCATGAACAACTTCATTTTGCCACCTCCTTGTGAAAAAAAGGCCTAGTGATCAAGAATTGTTGATTATCAGTGAGCTCTGTAACACAGCTTCTTAAGCTTTTTCTCTCTCTCTGCAATTATTAAATAATGCAAGAAGTGTCTAGTGAGGATATACATACCAGGAACACTTCGCTATTACATTCTTCTAGAGCCTTGTTATTCAGAGTATTCAATGAAACACAGCCTCAACATCTCCTGGAAGCTCATTAGACATGCAAAATATTAGTCTTCCAGACACGGAGGATCAGTATCTGCATTTTAACAAGATCCTTCAGTGCCTTAATGTATATTTCAAAAGGTATGTTCTAGAGAATTCTCCTTAGTTCTTCCACTTAACTATTGCTGACTTTGACAAAGTAAGTTTATTTCTCCAGGTCATTAATAAACTAGGTAAGGAAGAATGGTAATAGAACCCACTTCATGCATTGTTTGATCAGTTAGATTAGCATTCTAAACCTCTCAATACATTGGTTGACATTTGGAAAGTGCTATTATTATTATTATTATCATCATCATCACCATCATCATCAAAGTTACCTATTCCTTATCCTTTTCTTCTTCTGCTTGCTCCACCTACTCCTCCTCCTGTGCTTATTTATTTTGCAGTTGGAAGGAAAAAAATCACTAAAACACATCTCTTGCAGCCACCTCCCTGCTAGTTATGTGTTCCTAATGCCGACAGAGATTGTTCTAAGAAACAAAAGGAATAATTACATTTGAACTTGGATTTGAACATGAAAGGAGAGCAGGAAAGGGAATGTCTTCATCACATCAGGCTGTCATAGCAGAATATCACAGTTAGTTTAAACACAGTATCATTAATTAGTTTAAACAACACGGATTTTTTATTTTTCTCTTAGTTTGGAGTCTGGAGTCAAGAATCATGGTGGCACCACAGTTGAGTTTTGGTGACATTTCTTTCGTTGGCTTGCAAACAGCCAACTTCTGGTTGCATTGGGTCCTCTCCTGACTTTTCCTCCGCACCTGCACATGGAAAGAGAGATTGCTCTTTTTTCTTCCTCACACAAATCCACTACTGCCTTCATGAAAGCCCCCTCTCTTGATCTAATCATTTCTCACAGGTTCCATCTCTAAGTTCCATCACATTGGGAGTTAGTACTTCAAAACACAGTTGAACATAATAAGGAATATGTTTATTTATAATGTTGTTATTTATTTCTCCAAGTGATACTACTGCCTGCTGAGTTTTCTCTTCTTTTGGCTTATTGTTTTATTACTACTTGCTTGTTTGTTTGCTTTGCTTTGTTTGTTCATTTGTTCGTTTGTTTTTTCCCAAGGAAAAGCTCAGTGAGTGGCTGGCTACCTTTCAACAACTAACAAGCTCCAGATCATACCCATTCCATTTAAGTTTAAATCTGCAGACAAGAATTTGATTCATTCATATTGAGTGCATGGATTAATGGACTGGATATTCTCAGAAGCCCTGGAAACAGCCCCTGCATAATCACAGTATTTCTTTAAAAAAAAAAAAAGATTTACTTATTTTGTTGGAAAGGTAGATTTACAGAGAGAAGGGGAGACAGAAAGATCCTCCATCCACTAGTTCACTCCCCAAGAGGCTACAATGGCCAGAACTGAACTGATCTGAAGCCAAGAGCCAGGAGCTTCTTCCAATTCTCCCATACAGGTATGGGGTACCAAGGCTTTGGGCCATATCTATTACTTTTCCAGGATGCAGCCAGGTAGCTGGATGGAAAGTGCTCATGAACTGGTGCATATATGGGATCTCAGGGCATACAAACAAGGACATAGCAACTAGGCCACTGTGTCAGGTCCATCACAGTATTCATATTACCTATTTTTTCTTTTTTTGGTGTGGGGTAGGGACAGGAAAAATAATTTACAGGAAAGATGCAAAAATAATAAAAGTATTCACACTATTTATGAAATCTGCCAAACTTTAAAGCTTTTAAATATTTTTAAAATAATTATTTGTTTTTCATGTGATTTGAAAGGCAGATAGTTATCGATAAAGATAGAGACAAAGATCCTTCATCTTCCTGTTCATCCCCCAAAATCTATAAAAGCCAGATCCAGGCGGGACCCAAGCCAGGAAAGTGGAACCCAATGTGGTTCTTCAAGGTCAATGGCAAGAACTCAGCTACTTAACCCTTCATCTGATGCCTTCCAGAAAGCACAAGAGCAGGATCAGAAGGGGCACTGGAACTCAAATCCAGGCACTCCAACTTGGAAAACAGGCATTTCAAACAGGGTCTTACCTGCTGCGCCAAATTCCTGAACCACCATGTAAGTGTTTAACATCTGCCTTTGAAATCAGTTCAAATGTATATATTTAAAGAAACCACAAAATGTAACAAATAAAAATACAAAGAACCTTCCTAGACGTAATTCAGTTTATCTAAGGTTTTTTTTTTTAATGTACATTTGACTTCTGACTTTTCTCTCACATATCAGTCCTTCGAAAACATTTGAATTGAATGGCAAGTCACCACTCATAACACTTCCATGTCAAATTACTCCTAAATTGTTCCGTGCTTCTTTCCAAACACAAAGGCACATCAAAGAGAGCCTCAGCCAAATCAGGGTGTTAAGGTCGTTGGCATGCTTTAATCCACAAGCCTCACTCAACTTTCAACAATCATCTAATAATGTTGCTAGGAAAAAATAAGACAAATAATTCCAAAACTCAGTACCATAGCTTGTACTGAGTTCTTATATTTCTTTTATTTCCTTTAAGCTGGAATTTTTGTTTCTGTGGTCATATTTTGTTTTGTTTTTTAACCAGAGTGAGTGATTTCTTACATAGTGCTTCCTTCCATATGGACTGGGCTGACATTTCTCTTTTTTTTAAGGTTTATTATTCATTTTTATTACAAATTCAGATATATATAGGAAGGAGGAGAGACAGAGAGGAAGATTTTCCATCCGATGATTCACTCCCCAAGTAACCGCAACTACAGGTGCTGTGCCAACCTGAGGCCAGGAGCCAGGAGCTCTTCTGGGTCTCCCATGCAGATGCAGCGTCCCAAGGCTTTGGGCGGTCCTCAACTGCTTTCCCAGGCCACAAGCAGGAAGCTGGATGGAAAGCAGGGCTCCCGGGATTAGAACCTGCCCCCATATGGAATCCCAGCACGTTCAAGGCGAGGACTTTAGCCACTAGGCCATGGTGCCAGGACCTGGGCTGACATTTTCTGACTACTAGATTCAAGATAAGCATTGTTGGGTGGAAGCTCATAGAAATGCTGCTGTTGCAAGGCCTCAAATTGACAGATAAATACACCCGTTTTACTATCATTTGTCCCTTAGTTGATGGTGCTTGTTATATTTCTCCACTTTAATGCTCATTAATAAGTAACTAATAGACATTTTGAAGAGATATTCTTTGAAATCAATTACACACAATTCTCTTTCTCATCAAAAATTTACTCAATGCATGTAACAACTGTGCATAGCTCTTGTCTGAATCACTTATTATGACAGTATTTGCTCGATGTAATTTCTAAATTCTATCATTCTGTGAAGATTTATTACTTTGTATCCTACTATAAGATCTTTACCTTTGCATTTTTATAACAGTACAAACCTATAGGTTCTTATTTTAGTGATTCAGTTATAATGTATTACCATTAATTATTTCATTACTGCTTTATTGAGGTATTTTTTGTAAATAATATACTGAATTTCTTTCAAGGACACGTTTTGAAGAGTTTTGGTGTGTGTATAGCACTGTATACGTTGCCACTCTGAATATTAAGGAAAAGAACATTTTCATCGGGCCCGGTGTGGTGGCCTAACAGCTAAAGTCTTCACCTTTAACGAGCCAAGATCCCATCTGGGCACCAGTTCTAATCCCAGTAACTCCATTTCCCATCTAGCTCCCTGCTTGTGACCTAGGAGAGCAGTTGAGGACAGCCCAAAGCCTTGGGACCCTGCACCCATGTGGGAAACCTCGAGGAAGTTCCTGGCTCCTGGCTTCAGACTGGCTCAGCACCGGCCATCACGGCCACTTGGGGAATGAATCAACGGACAGATCTTCCTCTCTGTCTCTCTTCCTCTCTGTATATCTGACTTTCCAATAAAAACAAATATATCTTAAAAAAAAAAGAACATTTTCATCAATAAAGTTTTCCAGGAATGATGAATATTTTCTTCGAATTTTCTACTTCTTAATAATCTAACATCCTTATTTTTCTCACCTATCCTCAAGAAACCACTAACTTGACTTGTAACACTATAGACAGATTTTATTTTCCCCTAGAATCTTTAATGAATCATGCACTGTGTATTTACATTTGGGAAGATCTGGCTGCTTTCCCTTGGCACACTGTTTTGCAATAAAACCATGAAATACATACTATTAAGTATATCAATGATTCCTATTTTTTGTTGCATGGGAATTGTAATACCAAAATATGTCTATCAATTCACCTACTGATGGGCACTTTTCCTAGCTTGAGAATATTATTAATAAAATTTCTATTTTTTTATACAAGTTTGCATTTATATCTTTGTATGAACATTCTCTTTAATTCTTTTTAGATATTTAATGTTAGAATCGCTGGATCATATGACATATATATATATACATATAAGCTCAAAAGATTATCTAAAAGAAATTAGTATATCTATGGATTGCATAGGTACAGTTGTTTATATTAATAAAGAAATTAAAAAAACCGATAAATATTGGCACTTGAGATTTCCCTAAGCAATATGTGAACATATGTATTACTTGAAGATTTCATCAGCACTTAGTATGTTCAGCCTGTCCAGTCTTCTTAATTGTATCCATTTGAGACTGTGCAAAATGAACATTATAGTTTTAATTTACATTTTCCTAATAGCTAGTGATAGTAAATGTGTTTTCATGAGGTTGTTTACCATTTAATTACCTTCTTTGATGAGCTATTTAAATCTATTTTTGTTGAATTTCATGAATTCCTTATGTATTCTAGAAATATCCATTTTACAAATATTTTTGCATTCTATGGCTTGTTTTTCATAGTATTGGAACAGCAAAGACTTGGTGCTGTCAGCCTGGTACCCTCCATGTTCCGATCACAATATTTTAAACCCACATTTTGACTGGAACCTCACAAGAAATTCTCAGCCAAACCCAACCACTGGAGCACTCTTTGATTCCTAGAACTCAGAAACTATGTGGGATTATGAATGTCTAGTTTTTACCAACTAAGTTTTGGGGAAATATGTTGTGTTGCAACAGATATTTAATATATACCGGCTTTATGCAAATTGATAACATACCTTGTTATGATTTTTCTTCACAACATATATATTTTATGTATGCTTGGAGTCCATTGAGCTCCTTGGATCTGGGGGACAATTTTTTCAGTAATTTTTCCTACTGTCATCACTTCAAGTTCACTAACATTTTCTTTTAAAGTGTCTGCTCTTAATTTACTCCTCTTAACCCATGATGGTACTTTCCCTTTTCTTGAGATTTATTTATTTACTTGAAAGAGTAAGAAAGAAAGAGATCTCCCCAAATGGCCACAATGGCTATGGCTGGGTCAGGCCAAAACCAGCAGGGGCTATGACTTTATATGAGGATGGAAGACAACCTGGCAATTGAGCCAATTTCTACTGAAGTTTTAGGCAACTTAGCAGTCTGTTGGATCAGAAGTAAAGCTACTGAACTGCAAGTCATATGTGGCAGACTAATTCTCTGTATCAAAATGCTGCCTCCTAAAAAAAAAAAAAAAAAAATGCTGCCTCCTGCTGTAACTTCCATCAAGTGTGTTCTAATTTTCTGGTCTATCTCTTGAATCAATTCATGCCTTTTTTACATTTTTCTATTTTCATGCACTTACCCTTTACATTCCCTAATTGATGAAGTTATAATACATGTTTTCATGATAGTATTACTTCTGGCATTTGTAATGATTATTTTTCCCTTGATTATGGAACATATTTTGTGCCTCTTTGAATGTCTTGTTTACATCGATTACATGTCAGCTAGTTTGCATCTCATGTTATTGCTGCTGTGATTATTTGTATTGCAATAGGCATTTTTGATCTTTTTTTCCTGGAGGCAGATTTTTTATTAAAAATTTATTTTTATTGTAAAGTCAGATATACAGAGAGGAGGAGAGATAGAGAGGAAGATCTTCCATCTGATGATTCACTCCCCAAGCAGCCACAATGGCTGGAGCTGCGCTGATCCTAAGCCAGGAGCCTGGAGGCTGTTTCCGGGTCTCCCACACGGGTGCAGATCCCAAGGCTATGAGCCTTTTTCAACTGCCTCCTCAGCCACAAGCTAGGAACTGGATGGGAAGCAGGGCTGCTGGGATTAGAACCTGCACCCATATGGGATCCTGGCACCACTAGGCTACCACACCGGGCCCTTGAGGCAGTTTTTAAAAACAATTATTTGTAAGATTTAAGTTAGGTTGTTCCAGAACAGTCAGTAAAATTAATTTAGCTCCATTAATAAGGTGTCATTCTTCTGAGGATTCTGTCTGATTCAGCCTATGTCGATAACGTTCCACTCTGTCTGGTGAGAACATAGGCTCTGGAGACTCTTTTCCTTCGTTCCTGCTGATGTTCTGCTGGCCACAGTAGTTTCCCTATGCATGCATGTTCATTGGCATAACAATGCGGAATCAAGCACAGTCCTCTCCACAGCTCTGAAACTCTGTCCATCAACTGTCCTCTTTAAAAATATGCTCCGTAAATTCTATTTACTTATGGGTTTAAATTGTTTGAAAGGCAGAGTTACAGAGAGAAAAAAAGAGGCAGAGATTTTACCTCTACTGGTTTATGCCCCAAATGGCTGCAATGCCCAGAGCTAAAGCAGGATGCATTCAAGAGTCCAGAACTCCATTTGGGTCTCCCACAGGAGTGGTTGTGGTACAAGCAAAAGGGCCATGGCCACTGCTTTACCAAGTGCATCAGCAGGCAGCTAGTTGGGAAATGAAGCAGCTGGTACCCAAGTTGACACTCACATGAGATGATGGCATCGTAAGTGGTGGCTTGTGCTACAAATCTTAGCCACGTCAGAGTTCCTGAATTCTGAACATCAGCTCGTGGTTGTGAAATGTCATCACCTCATGATGAATCTGAGTTCTAGTGTTTTTATCTAATCATTGGACTAATCACATCTACTTTACATATATATATACTTTACATACATATATTGTTAACTATATTTATGAAGGTCTAAATTCAGTACCTGAAACAAACTGCTCAATGATGGGTAACCTTACTGATTTTTTTAAAGTTTAGGTATTTTTTACTTGAAAGGCACAGTTACAGAGAGAGAAAGAGAGAGAGATAGACATCTTTCATCTGTTGATTTACTTTCCAAATGGAATGTGATGGTCAGAGCTGGGCCAGTCCAAAACCAGATGGCAGGAGCGTTTACCTGGTCTCCCACATGGGTGCAGGGTCCCAAGGCTTGAGCCCTCTTTCACGGCCTTTGCAGGACATAAGCAGGGAGGTGGACTAGAAGTAGAGCTGTTGGGATTCGAACTGGTGGTGCCCCTATGGGATGCTTAACCTGCTTCTCACAGTGCCAGACTACAACTACTACATCACTAACTGAATTGCTGTAGTGGTTCAGCATGAAACACTAAACTGTTTAATATATGCCAATATTGTTCATTTAAACTTAACCTCAAATATGGACTGGAGGTATACCTTGTCACCTGCCACTTCCAATTGTCTGGGCAGCTCCACTGTCAAAAAAGTATCTGCTTCGGGTGGTAAGGAGGAAGCTTGGATCCCAACCATGAAGACTCCCAGACCTTCACCACAAACTATTAATACGAGCAACAAGGACTATATCCCAACTGCCAAGGAGGCCACAGGGAATTGGATGCCCTCAGAGGCCGAGTACTCAGAGGTCACCCACCCCCAACCAGAGCTTCCACAGGGGATGGAAGAAGTCCAAACACTACCGTGCAGAGGCCAACGTCATCGGAAAGACAACCAGAAGCCCTGAGCAGTTCGCAGAAACAGAAGAATGATAAACGTCCTTCGGGACCAGGGAGGAGAGCTTTCTCTGGTCCGAGCCTGGCTCCACCTCTGGACCCCAGCCCTCCCTCGCAATGACCATCGGGGTCACTCCGAAAACTCCTTACAGCAAACAATCATACAAACTAAAAAAACCTAAAATAAATAGACAAACAACAAAAAGTAGAGCTTGGAATCTGACAGGAAAGAGCTGGCGTGGATTGGCTCATGCCTCGCTAGGTGGGACACAAAGATTAGTCACTCCTCACCATGGTGTTGAGGATTTTCCTGCACACCCCCCCAAAAAAATGTTCTGCACCTTAATTGTCGACAAATATCTTGTTAGAGTTACAAGCCAGTCTAGATTATCCTAAAATCTGCCAAGATCAGCAAAATTATACTTCAACACAACAAATGGCTAAATACTAAAATGAAATAGACACGAGACAGCTGAATGCTACCTTATAGCCATTTTAAGGTATATAGCAGCCAGTCCTGTATATAAACTAAAATTGAAATGTCAATGAGCTAATCATAGGTTGTGGTTAATAACTTGCCTTTTTTTTTTTTTAACATATTGGTTACTCAAAACCATGTCAATTCCATAATGTTGCAAATTGCTGTTGATGTTATATAGGGACTCTTAATTGACTGGGATGATATTCTACCAGCTCTAACTTCGGACCAGAAATGGTCTCCCCAAGAAACTGTTCAACCCATCTGGACAATAAGTAGCTGGACTCTTTGCTTGGTATACGTTTGCAAAAGAATCTTGATTGAATTTGAACTGTAATACTGCATCAAGGTGGAGGAATCCACCAGGGGGGAGGGGAGTGGGGAGGGGTGGGGGGATTCCCAGAGCCTATGAAACTGTCACATAATGCAAAATAATTAATAAAAAAAAAAAGTATCTGCTTCTTATTTTGCCAACAAATTTTGGGAATATATTTTACTTACTTTCCATTAAATTAAAATTAAACTTTTAGGGAATAAATAATACTGCTTCATTTTTCCACCAACTATCAGTATTTTATATGTCTTTCAGATATTTAAATAAGTTAGTGAAGTCCTTTCTAAAATAGTTCATTTAAACACGAGGTAGAAAATCTTAAATGGGGATGATACACTAAATAAGTTTAAGTGACATTTTGGCAGTAAAAGGGGACATTTTTTCTCTAAGTGGTTTTTAACAATGAACATTTTGCCAGGCTAATCAAATGTGACTACTATCATCAAAATTTGTAAGCCATGAAAAAACCTTTAATGAAATCATTTGCTACACTGCCTATTTGGAATTATATTCTGTTGTGCTCTGTTAAGAGTTACTATTCTGTGTTTCCTTTACAAAGTGAGGACTTGAGTGCTCCAGGACAATGCTAAAAAGGTCAGGACTTGCTAATCCTCTTGGAAGTGTTGTTTCTGAAGGAAATACTGACTGTGTATTTGGGGAGAACCATGATTAGAATTCTTGTGTGTGTGTGTTCTCTCTTTAAGTTGAGCAGTTTCTAAATAATGTAGTGATACTTTCATTATAGGGCATGTTCTTTTCTTAAGGATTTATTTATTTATTGAAAGTTACAGAGAGAAAAAGATTTTTCCATCCACTCTTTCACTCTCCAAATGGTCACCAATGGTCAGGGAAGAGCAGGCTGAAGCCAGGAGCTTCCTCAGGGTCTCAGTGGGTACAAAGGCCCAATCACATGGGCCATCTGCTGCTTTCCCAGGCCATAAGCAGAGAACTGGATTGGAAGGAGCTGGGACTTAAATCAAGACCCATATAAGATGTCCAAATGCAGGCAGTGGATTTACCTGGTGTTAGGAGCCACAGACTTATGGGCCTTAGACTTGGCCTACCTGACAGCCTGCTGCATTGCAAAGCCTGCCTTGGGCAAGCAGGGCCACAGCAAGCAGGATATTAGGCCAGAACATCCTGCATAAAGCAAGTGGAATAGAACCTCCACCCTTGTTCCTGTTCAGATGATTAGTTCCTCCCCTGTTTCAATGTAGATGATTAGTTCCTTCCCTGCTTCAATGAAGACAATTACTTCCAGGAAACCCCTCCCCTTCCCCTCCTCCCCTAGAGAAGAAGGTATATATATGAGGAGTAAAATAAAGAGAAGAGGCACACTTTTCCACCAAGTACGAATGTCCATGTGTTTCCTGGGCCAGCAGCCTGGTGGCTAGCAGCCTGGCATTCCCAGTCCACCCTCAGGGTTTGAGTGTCATGTCCTGCAGGTCGGGACAACCTGGTACAACACAACACTGTTCCCAGCAGTCCTATTCCCCACCCTCCCCCCTCCCCGAAGCTTATCGTCTTGGATTTATGTAGTCTCTAATAGATGAGGGAAATCTGTAATTCACCGAGATGTAGTTTGAACATGATTTGACTCTTGAACTCAGGCAGGACTTTAAACATGAATGTCTTGTATTGGTGGAGCATGAAGGATGGACACTTGGTCCAGTTGAGCCTTGTGAGAGGTCCTAGGTCATTCGGGACATGCCCTTGTAATATAGATCTTGCAACATTCTTGATTATGAAAGTTTAAGTTTGGCACAGTTCCTCTCTGTCTCTCCCTCTCTTGCACACACACATACACGCACACACACACACACTTGCTCTCACTCTCTCCTGTTTCATGTGATCATCTTAACACTTGCGGCTACTCTCATTTTCCAGCTTTACCAGTCAGCCTTATGGGGTCTCCCTGACTATGATTATTCCAGGGGCAAGAAACCTTTATTTTGTCAATGGTTATTTGGATATGCGTAGCCTTTTCCAAAGATAAGTTGCAAACTAGCTGTAAGATTTTCAATTATGTTCATGAAACCATTGTGCAGGTCCGCACACATCAGGACATCATTTGAACAGATAGTACAGTATTAGGCTTTGAAAGATTAAATAAGAATGAATTCTGTAGACACACACAGAACAACAAGGAAAGCTTAGCACCAGACAGGAAACGGTCAGTGTGGACTCACATATACCTTACTAGATAGGACACAGAGATTAGATACTCCTCACTGGGGTATTGAAGATTTCTCTGCACACCCCTCCTAAAAGTTCTACACCTCAGCTGTTGACACACACCTTGCTAGAGTTATAAGCCAGCTTAGACTATCCTAAAATCTGCCAAGTTCAGTAGAATTATGCTTCAACACTAAAGACTGCTAAATACTAAAATGAAAGTAGACACAAGACAGCTGAATAGTACCCTATAGCCATATTAAGGTGTTTAGAAGCTGGTTGTATATAAACTAAAATCAAAATGTCAGTGAAGTAGTCACAGGATGTGGTTAAGAACTTGCATCTTGTAACAAACTGGTTACTCAATACCATGACAATTAACTCCATAATGTTGTAAATTGTCGTTGATGTTATGTTGGGGCTTTTAATTGATCAGGATGATATTCTACCTTCAGACCAGAGATGATCTCCCCAAGAAATTGTTGAATGTATCTGGACAATACGATGCTGGACTCTTTGCTTGGTATATGCTTGCAATGAAAGAATCTCAACTGAACTTGAACTGTAATACTGCAACAAGGCGGAGGAATCCACCATGGGAGGAGGGTACAGGGAGGGGTTGGGGGAATCCCAGAGCCTATGAAACTGTGTCACATAATACAATGTAATTAATATAAAAAAAGAATGAATTCTGATAATATAAATAATACTGGCATTTCCAAGTAATTGATAGAATCATATGCATTTAATTATATAAAACTATCCATCCTAATTTAATAAATTTAAATATTTTGGAGGGAGATTTATTAGAAACCTGATTTGGCTCCTCTAGGTGCAGGATGAATATGGATTATCTTATTAACTTTCTACATGTGTATGAGTATGTGTTTGTGTGTGTGTGTGTGAGCTCTATATTATTTCTCTCATTTATTAAAACTCTGGCTATTTCTTATTATTGCATCATAGTATGAAGATATAGAAAATTTCAGTGATAATTGAAATTTTCTATATCTGTAAATGCAATACAGCAGTCTTTGGACCCACGTGGTTGCAGAGCACTTGAAATGTGGCTGATGCAGACGAGTAATAAAATATTTCATTTAATTTCATTTAACTTAATTTATTAAGATAATTTATTTGAAACAATTGCAGAGATAGAGGAAATGAGAAAGAGACAGAGATCTTCCATCTGCTCATTCACTCTCAAAATGGCTCCAATGATCAGGGCTATGCCAAGCCAAACCTCTGCTGGGACCTCCCACATGAATGCAGGAACCCAAGAAATTGAGCCCTCTGCATTCCAGGCATGGCTCCCAACAGCAGGACGCTTTGTTGGAAGTGGGAAGTGAAGCAGTTGAGAATTGAGCTGACATCTATATGGCATGCCAGCACTGCAGCAGAGGCTTAACTCACTGTGCCACAGTGCTGCCCCAGATCTGGGACAAGAAGAAGCCAACAGCCTGGAACTTCAGTAAGTTTTCCCACCTGGGCAGGAATCAAAGATTTTGCTGCCTTAAAAGGGAACTGCATCAGAAGTAGGGAAGCAGGGACTGCAATACTGGATGCTGTTATCTAAGGTAGCAACTTAAAAAGCTACACTGTAACTTGAGCACCAATTAACTGAAATTTCAATAGTCATATGTTGCAAAGGCTTCTATATTGGATAGTGCAGTTCTAGTGATTGATACTCAAAGAATATTTAGTCAACTGGTAGACCTTAGAAAGATTTTCTCAACTCTGAAACAATGAAACCAACAATTATCAGAATTATCAAAACCACTCATGTAACACTCTTGGAACACTCTTCCCCACATTTGGGGTCTCTAACATGTCATCAAACGACTGCCCCACCATCCCTGGGGACTGATGTAGTTTGACACCAAGGAGTGCCCCCCTCTGCTTTATCCCCTAAGAGCACAAGAAAACAAATCATATGTCCTACCCTCTGCCATTGTCTATACCCGCAATGATGGACATAAGACTGAGTATGAAGAACAATACGTTAGTAATGATATAGAGGAACGGGGGGGGGAGGAAACTGGGGAGGGGATAAGGGAATATGAAATTGTATTATAAAATAATAACAATAATAAAATGTATTAAAAATAAATTTAAAAAATATATCTTTTCTTTATATTCAGATGAAGAAAGCTTATCATGTTCATTGCAAGAATTGCTTCTGATTGACTGAACTGGGGGGTCTCTGTTCTTCTTGTATTTGATTTCCCCTTTGTTTTTTTCATCTTGAGTAAGTTCTCATTTATTATTTCATTGAATACATCTTTCAACTATTAATTTCAGATGCATTGTAGAGATAAAGCTAGTAGTCATACATACTTTGGTTGAGGAACAACCAAACTTTCTTTTATCTTACACTAAAATCAACTATACTATTGATCAGTAATGACTTGATTAATAACTGCATATGTTTATTTTTTTACAGTTCTGGGACTCCGAAGTTCAAAAGTCAAAATGAGTGGGATAAAATGTTGGCATCATCAGTGTTACACTCCTTTGAGAGCATTTCATGAAGAATTACTTTTCACATATTCCATATATTTTAAAGGCTACATACATTTCACAACTCACACTCCTCTCCTCCACAAGCATCACTCTAACTTGTGCTGCCATTATCACTTCCCATCTCTGCCTTTGATCCTCCTTGCTTCCCTCTTTTCAGGACTTTTGTGATAAACTTATCATTTGTGTAATCAGGATAATTCATCCTGTCATTGTGCTTAATAAGTTGTTCCTGCAAAGCCCCATTTACTATGTAAAGTAAGATATACCCAGTCCCAGAGATTAGGATGTAGGTATCCTGAAGACCATGACTGTATTACCTTACAGGAAAGGACATCTTTAGTTCAGGATCTCACACAATGCCAGATAGGGCTCTTTAGTTAGGCTTCAAATTGTTTTGGCTTGGCTTCTTATTCCCTCAAGGCCTTCCTAAAATGTAGAAGAAAAAAAAAATGGTCACTAGAAAACATGGGCTGAGATGCTATCAATGCTGCATTTTCAGGAATTCTAGGGATTACCTTATTGACAGGGTTTCCATTTAACTTTCCTTTTCTATTCAATCCACAATGAATCTCATCAATTCATATTTGTGGAAGGCAGCCCTAGCTGCAGAATATTTCCACAGTTCTCACTGATGCTATATATTGTCTAGAGTGCTGGCTGGGATCCAAGTACTTTGCCCAGAATGGATAATCTGTTCAACCCGCCAAGTTCCAGATACAAACTATCGCTGAGAAACTGCTAATTCCATTTGTGTGAGGAGAAAGCAAGCAACCCCTTCTCTACCAGAAGATGCCATAGAAAACCAGGGCACATTCCAGGGCAGGGAGCAGTCATCTATGAAATCTATGACCAAGAAAGTTATAGCCAAAATCCCTGGAGAAACCCTTCTTTACTCAGTTTATCTGAAGAAATTACTGTGATCTCTTGATTTTAATTATCAGCAGCTCACACTCAATGCCAAAGGGCTAGATCTGAGGAAGTCCCTCTAGAGTATTATCACATGGTGCTTACCAAAACAAAGTCCAAACATCATCATTGCATGTCCTGAGGGAACTGGAAGCATTCCCCTCTGTATTTTATACCACTGGGACTGTCACTGTTTGTGATCTATAACCCCTGGAGTAACTCACACCTGTGTGATTTAGAGGGCCTTTCCTGCTCTCCACTGCTGTAAGCTTGTGAGTGGGAGTCCACAATCCCTGGAATTTATCCTGAGACCCAGATAAGGACCCCATTCAAGCCTGCAGTTCTTGGATGTGATTATCAGTAGTACACTCCCACAGAGTCATCAGATCATGTATGTAGACCCCAAGTTTCAGTTCTCCAGACCCACACCTGTGAGTGTACAGGCTTCAGAGTAACCTGTATTCACCTGTGGCACTGCAGCAAAGTTTAATGGCTCTCACCACCAGTACATGGGTTCTTGGTACTGTAAGGTAGCATTGCTCACATCCATATCATAGGAACTGGGACAAGTCTTACGCACATAATAAAATTTGGAGGGCTTTGTTATTGGTGCCCAAGGCCCAGAGTCACTCTCAGTTGCCTGTTAAGGTAAGGAAACAGCCCTTCTGTATCCCATAGCAGAAGAAATGTAGCTGAAGCCATCAAAAATCCTAGTGTGGGGTCCAACACAATGGCTCAACAATTAAATCCTCACTTTGCATGCACTGTGATCCCATATGAGTGCTGGTTCATATCCCAGCTGCTCCACTTCCCATCCACATCCCTGCTTGTGGCCTGGGAGATCAGTCAAGGATGGGTTAATGCCTTGGAACCCTGCACCCACATGGGAGACCTGGAGGAGGCTCCTAGGTCCTGGCTTTGGACCAGTTCTGGCTGTTATGACCACTTGGAGAGTGGAGTAGTGGATGAAAGCTCTTTCTCTTTCTCTCTGTAAATCTGCCTTTCCTATTAAAAAAAAAAAAAATCCTGTGTGGATGACACCTAAATCTCTGAGGCTGAAGACACATGCCACTGGGGACACATGTCCACTTCAAAGTCATAGCACTACCCATGCAAATTCTGAACTCTAGACAACACTGTGATCCTTGCACATGTTGCTGACACTGAATACCGGTGAAAAAAATCACTCAAAGGTTACATTTCTTTATGTACTGAAAACCAAAGCCAAATTAACAACATGATATGAAACAGTCTCTGAATAAAAATATCTTCTCCAATGAAACCTACTGCAGCTATGCCATATGCCCAAGTAGGGACAGAGGAAACACGATGAAACAAGGAGTATGATACCTCAAAAAAGTTACAATAATTCTTCAGAAATTGTTCCTGATATAAAGAAAATCTATGAAATGTCTGAAGAATAATTCAAAATAACGATTCTAAGAAAGCTCTGTAAGACATAAGAGAATACAGATGGTTTAGAGAAGTGAAGAAAATAATAGATAACATAAGTGAAAAAATTAGCAGAAAAACTATTCAAAAGAAAAAAAATCCAGAAATGTTGGAACTGAAAACTTGCATGAATGAAATGACAAACATGACTTAGTGCTTCACAAGTACAAAAGATGAAGAAGAGGAAACATTTATATTTTGGGCAAGAAGACTTGTGAAATAATTCTGTCAGATAAAAATAAAAGAAAGGAATGAAAAACAAATAAGAAAACCTACAGTACATATGAAATATCATTTAAAAAGCAAATAATCATATTGTAGAGTTGCTTGTAAGAGAAGGAAAAAGGCAAAGAACCTACCAACTGAAATAGCAGTTAAAAGGTTTCCAAGTCTTTAAGTAGTCGTACACATTCAAACACAGGAAGCTCACAGGACCCCAATGGATCAATCAATAAAGATCTTCTCCAAGGCATTTCATTGCCAAATTGTTAAAAGTTAAAGACAAAGACACATTCCTAAGTACAGTAAGAAACAAGTGTCATGTTACATATAAAGGAAAACTGATTAGACTAACCGCAAATTTCTTAGCGAAAATTCTACAGGCCAGAAATTAGAGTAGGATTATTTGTTCACGGTCTTGAAAGAAAAAATAAATTCCTCCCAATAATGTATGCAGTGAAAATATGTCCTACACAAACAAAAACTGAAACTTTATCCCCACATGTCAGTCTAATAAGAAATACTGAGAGGAAACTTAACATTCAAGTAAATACCATGGGCCCAGTACAATGGGTCAATTGATTAATTCTCCCTTTTTAAATGCCAATATCCCATATATGCAAGTGCTTCATGTCCCAGCTGCACTACTTCCCACCCAGCTCCCTGCTTGCCCTGGGAAAACAGTGGAGAATGGCCCAAAGCCCTGGGACCCTGCACTGATGTGGGCGACCTGGAAGAGGTTCCTGGCTTCTAGCTTTGGATCAGCTCAGCTCCATCCATTGCAGCCACTTGAGTAAACTAAAGATGGAATAGCTTTTTCCCTGTCTTTCTTTCTCTCTGTAAATCTATCTTTCCAATGAAAATAAATAAAACTTTTCAAAAACGGAATTATATACCATGAAAATATATTACTAAATTTACTAACAGAGAATATCTAATCAGTAACCAATCAACAAAATAATAAAAGGTGGTTCTTATTTATCATTATTAATGTAAATAGATTAAATTACCAATCAATAGACACATGTTGGTTGAATTTGTAAAAAATAAGATCCGGGACCAATGCAGTAGCCTAGCACCTAAGGTCCCACCTAGTATATGCCAGGATCCCATATAGGCACCGGTTCTAGTCCCACATCTTCGCTTCCCATCCAGCTTCCTGCTTGCAGCCTCAGAAGGCAGTAGAGGCTGACCCAAGGCCTTGAGATCCTGAACCCACATGGGAGACGCAGAGAAGGCTCTGGGCTTTTGGCTTCAGATCAGCTCAGCCTCCAGCCATTGCAACCACTTGAGGAGTGAATCATCAGATGGAGGATCTTCCTCTTTGTTTCTCCTCCTCTCTGTATATCTGACTTTACAATAAAAATAAAATGAATTTTAAAAAGATCCAATGACAAGAAACTCAAATCAAGGGCAAAGATACATATAGACTGAAAATGAAGGTCTGCAAAAAAGATATACTAGGTAAACAGAAGCTCAAAACAAGTTGGAGTAGCTATACTATACCAAATAAAACTGGATTTAAGTGAGCAATATTAAAAAGAGAAAAAGTCACTACAGAGAGACTGTCATTGTATTCTTAGAATTATATCTGTGAGCTGTGTTGGATTTGTTAAAGTCTGAAAACAGTTTAACAGGAAAAAATGAGATCATTGGGGTAGACCCTTTTCCAATATGACAAATGTCCTTATAGAGACACTATAGTACATAGGCACACACACACACACAAAAAAATGACATGGAGAGAAGGTGACCATTTGCAAGCAAAGGAGAGATGCCTCAGGAGAAATCAATCCTGCCCACACCTTCATTTCAGACCCCAAGTTTCCAGCATTGTAGAAAATAATTTTTTCTAGTTTTAGGAATCTAGTTGGTAGGACCTTATAATGAACCTGAAAAAATAATAGAGCTATTATAGCGAGTAATTTTGCTTAATTTAAATGTTTTGAGGAAAGATGCTAATTTGGAAATTATATACTGAATACATTTTTATCATTAAACTGCAAAGAGAAAAAAGCAGAAATTAAAAAAAAAATTTTCCCCTCAAAAGAAAAGGGAACAAGATGGACATTATATAATGATAGAAAGATTGATTCAACTAGAAGATATAATAATCATAAATACATAAGTACCCAACACAAGATAATCCAATTGTATATCAAATACTCTTATACTTAAAATATGAGATGGACTGTAATATAAACATGTGGGACTTCAGTATTCCACTGTTATCAATTGGAAGATCAACCAGACAGAAAATCAATAAAGATATGTCAGAGTTGAATCATACTATTGAGCAAATGGACATAACATTTCACTCAGCATTTCACAGACCATTTCACTCAACAGTGCACAATATATATATCCTTTTCCTCAGCACATAAAACATTTTCTAGGGAAGTACTTCTATGAGGCCACAAATAGAGGTTTTTTTTAAAAGATTTATTCAGTTTATTACTGAGTCAGATATACAGAGAGGAGGAGAGACAGAGAGGAAGATCTTCTGTCCGATGATTCACTCCCCAAGTGAGCCACACCGGGCTGGTGCTGCGCCAATCCGAAGCCGGGAACCTGGAACCTCTTCCAGGTCTCCCACGCGGGTGCAGGGTCCCAAAGGTTTGGGCCGTCCTCGACTGCTTTCCCAGGCCACAAGCAGGGAGCTGGATGGGAAATGGAGCTGCCGGGATTAGAACCGGCGCCCATATGGGATCCCGGGGCGTTCAAGGCGAGGACTTTAGCCGCTAGGCCACGCCGCCGGGCCCACAAATAGAGTTTTTTACAGTATTTCTAAATTATTGTTATTTTATGATACAGTTCCATAGGTTTTGGGGTTTCCCATTCCCTCCTGAACACCCCCCATTTCCCCTCTAATGTTACAAAAGGTGGTCCTTCATGAACAGTCAATAGTCTATCATTCTACTGTTGAAGTGTTTCCCAACATTATAGGCATGGACAATGTCAAATAACCCAGCATCCTACTGTCAACATAAATTCAGCAGTTTCACTAGGAGTTCATCTTTGGTCTAGAACATAGACAGGCATACTTCACTATGTCTCCACATCTGTACATGTCAGTCTCTGCTACAGTTCTGTAATGCATCCCCTTAAATACAGAGCCAAAAAAACATAGTCCATAACAGAGAAAAAAAACAGAAAATTTACATCAACATGAAGTTAACCAAAATGCTACAGAATGACCAATGCATCGCTAAAGTGATGAAAAAGAAAATTAAAAACCGTCATGTAGAAATTGATGCTACTGCATGACCCATATGGGCTGAACAAATGACAACAGAAACAAGAGTATCAATGCCCATGCAATTTGGCAAAAACATCAGGTGCTTACAAACAATCAAAATCTCTCTTACAGGGCCCAGTGCAGTGGCCTAGCAGCTAAAGTCCTTGCCTTGCACATGCCTGGGATCCCATATAGGCACCAGTTCTAATCCCAGCAGCTCCACTTCCCATCCAGCTCCCTGCTTGTGGACTGGGAAAGTAGTCAAGGATGGCACAATCCTTGGGACCCTGACCCACATGGGAGTCTTGGAAGAAGCTCCTGGTTCCTGGCTTCAGACTGGCGCAGCTTTGGCCATTGTGGATGCTTGAGGAGTGAATAAATGAATGAAGGATGTTCCTCTCCATCTCTCCTCCTCTCTGTATATCTGACTTTCAAATAAAATAAATCTTTTTTTAAAACTCTCTTCTGAATGATCTGTTAATTAATCATAGGACTTACTGAAAAAGTCACAAATAAATAGAAAGTGTGAAAGGGTAAAATTCACAGCAAAAATAATTGGATTTGCAATCAGAAAGCTACATATTGAAACGAGTCGTTCCCTAAGATGAGCAAAACAACCCCTCCATCATATTAACAATGAGCATCACAAGTCTCAGCAAATTTTTTAAAAAATCAAATGAAAACATTTGTTTTCTCAGACAACAAAAAAATAAAACTAAAAACAAACAACATGGAGAACAGAACATTTACAATATCCTGAAATTAGCAAATATTCTATTAAATGACTTACAGATGACTGGAGAAATTAAAATGGAAATAAAAACATTCTTGAACTTAGTGAAAATGAATACCATTATATAAAAACCTGTAGGATACTACAAAGGTAGTAGTAAGAGGGAAGCTTATGGGCCTAAATACTTACATAAAAATTAACAATAATAAAGGGGTCAGTAAGGCGGAATAGTGGATAAAATCACTAGCTGCAATACTGTTATCCCAAATGGGCAGCAGTCATGTCTGCTATTCCACTTCCAATCCAGATCCCTACAAATGGCCTAGGAAAATCAGCAGGAAACGATGCAAGTGTGTGTGTCCCTGCCACCCACATGGGAGACGTTGCTGAAACTTCTGACTATTAGACTTGGCCTGGCTCAATCCTGGAAACTGCAGCCATCTTGAACTGGTGATGGAAGATCTCTCTCTTTCTCTTCCCCCTTCTCTCTGTAACTCCAACTTACAAAAAAATAAAAATATCAGTAAGTCTTCTTAAAAACATATATATCTCAAATAAATAAGCTAATGATATATTTGAAAGATTTAGAAAATTGAAAAATAAATAAGCAGGAAGTGAGAAATCATACAGAGCATAAATAAATTTTAAACAAAAATGTAAAAAAATTAACAAAATAAAACTTATGAAGGAGATAAACAAAACAGACAAACTTCCAAGCAAAGAAAAAAACATACAAGTAAATAAATCTCAGGTGAAACCATAGATTAAAAGGAGCCATTGTCAATATTCATGTAAAATACAAAATAAATAGATACACAGGTGAACAAACACATACATATATTTTCACAGATGAACTGCATAATGAAGACCAGCATTCTGGGAAGTGAAGATTTGTTACAGTAGGCATTTCTATTCCCAACTAAATGGATGATTTCCGGTGAAACAGTTACACACACCTTAACAATATAATACTAGATTTTCTATATTTCTCTATACTTAGAATTCCATGATGTACGTAAATAGCAGAAAGTTAAATTTGAACCAAAGGAATACACCACAGTAATAATATGGAGTAAAATGTTGGAAGGGGGCAGTGCAGAGAGAGGAAAGGGAGGGAAAGGGGGAAATCCCTACACCTATAAAAGGCATCATGGAGAATAATAAAAATGATTAAAAAGAGTAAAAGGTCACTGAAACTGGTATCATATAAATAAAAATAAATACATACTAACAAATTGAAAAATGTGAAATTCCAGGATACATGTAATCTACTAAAATTAAATCAAGGAATCAATATTGTGACAGAGGGTCCAGCTGGCTCCTGGAATGTTGATATTGCATATTCACACTGTTCTGAATCTTAACTGTTCCAATTCTGATGCAGTTCCCTGCTGATTGTCCTGAGAAGGCAACTTCAGTGTCAGAGATGAACTCCTGGCTACAGTCAGGCCCAGCTCTGGCCAGCACCTCCACCTGGGGAGTAAGGTGGTAGATGGAAGACCTCTCTCTCTGTAAATCTACCTTTCAAACAAACAAAAAACTTACACATAAAGATCAAATCACAAAGATTTAGAAAATCTAAAGTTATCTGCTAAATCTGTTTATTTAACTGTTTCACTGAGAGTCCTCCTTTAATTTGGGAGTAGATGTCTACTGCATGTAAATACATAAATTTTAAATGATACCCTTTAACCATGGATTGGGTGAATTGATATCATTAAGATAACTAAACTATTTAATCTGCAGATTTAATGAATTCCTTATCAAAACACCACTAACACTGCTCACAAAATTAATAAAAATAATTCTGAAAATCATGATCTCACAAAGTCCCAGAATAGCCAAGCCAATACTCATTAAAAATATAAAGTTGAAATCAATTATAATGCCTGACTGCAATACCTGTTACAGAGTTATAGTAATTGAAACAAGATGGTTCTTGTATAAAAACAAGCATATAAATAATTGAAATAGAATAGATAGCTCAAAAACCAATGCATGCACACAGAGCCAGTTGATTTTTAACAAAGATTTAAAGGACATACATTGGAAAGAAGATAACATTTTTAATAGGCAGATTTGGCAAAAGTGGATATAGACATATATTTAATGTGAAGTGGATACATATATAAATATATATTAATGAGGGCCCGGCGGCGTGGCCTAGCGGCTAAAGTCCTCGCCTTGAAAGCCCCGGGATCCCATATGGGCACCGGTTCTAATCCCAGCAGCTCCACTTCCCATCCAGCTCCCTGCTTGTGGCCTGGGAAAGCAGTCAAGGACGGCCCAAAGCTTTCGGACCCTGTATCCGCGTGGGAGACCCGGAAGAGGTTCCAGATTCCCAGCTTCGGATCGGCGCGCACTGGCCTGTTGCGGCTCACTTGGGGAGTGAAACATCGGATGGAAGGAAGATCTTCCTCTCTGTCTCTCCTCCTCTCTGTATATCTGGCTTTCCAATAATAATAAAATCTCTAAAAAATATATATATATATTAATGAAATTCACATGATTATCTCTCCCTATATACAAAAACTAATCAAGATGGATCAAAGATCTAAATTTAGGACCCCAAATTACAAAATTCCTAGAGGAAAACATGGAGAGAAACACTTCAAACCATTTGTGGGACTTCTTGAATAAGATTCCAAATGTATAGAACAGCAAAAGCATGATTGCACAGATTCCAAAGCTTCTACACAGCAAAGGAAACAATAAAATAAAAAAAGAGATTTTATAGAATGTGAGAAAATATTTACAAAATTCTCACCTGACAAAGGTTTAAACCCAGAACACACAAGCAACTAAATTATAAAGCACAACCCACCCGAGGACAGCACTGCAGTACATAGGGTTAAGCCACCACTTGTGACATCATCATCCCATCTGTGTCCCAGTTCTTGGAGCAGTCAGGAATGGAACTGGCTCTGTCATGTGGTATGCAAGAGTACAAGCAGTGGCTTCACTCACTCTGCCACAAGGCTGGCCCTCAAATTAACAATATCTAAAGATGCTATATTTATTTAAAAAGATGAAGCAATGTAAATGGATAACATACAGAAACAAAGAGAAAAAAGCAAAATCTCAAATCATCTTCTAATCAAGTATGATGGTGCAACAGGGGAAGTGGGATTCTATTCTTCTCAAAGTCATTATTTTGCTGCAAGGAAACTTGTTCATTAAAGATTTTTCAGGGCCTCGCAGGCACCATCATCACACAATGAAGCAGTTCTGCCTGGGCCCAGCGGCGTGGCCTAGCGGCTAAAGTCCTCGCCTTGAAAGCCCTGGGATCCCATATGGGTGCCGGTTCTAATCCCAGCAGCTCCACTTCCCATCCAGCTCCCTGCTTGTGGCCTGGGAAAGCAGTTGAGGACGGCCCAATGCATTGGGACACTGCACCCGCGTGGGAGACCTGGAAGAGGTTCCTGGTTCCCGGCTTCGGATCGGCATAGCACCAACCCGTAGCAGCTCACCTGGGGAGTGAATCATCAGAAATAAGATCTTCCTCTCTGTCTCTCCTCCTCTCTGTATATCTGACTCAGTAATAAACTGAATAAATCTTTTAAAAATAAATAAATTAAAAAAATGAAGCAGTCCTGCCTGCTGGGAGACCAAAGAGAGATTTCTCGTCCCCCCACCCCCACCTCCATAGTGAATACACAATGAGGAAATCCTGGGATGGAATTAAGGCTGCTAGCACCACCCTGCAACCACCACCTGTGGCAGCCGGAAACTAGGGGGTGGGAGTCTGACCTTGAAGGTTTAGGTGACAGCAGCCCTCCACCTGGGACCCTGGGAGCATGCCCCACGTCGGGAACAGAGGATGGGTGGGAGGTTGGGTGGGGTTTTTCCCTTTATCTCTTCCCTTACCCCAGATACAGAAAAAAACAAATAATATTAATGTGGAAACAATGGTCTTACCCACTTTCTTGCAGCCCTTGACCCTTTGTGCCTTAATCAACTATGTAAAGATTACCAAAATAAAAGAATAAAAACAAAAATAGATTTTTCAGGGCCTATTTAAAGGATTGGAAAATAGTAAGAAACTGATGTGCTTATTGTTATTATTATTATTATTATTATTATTACTATTATTAGCTTCCTTTACTATTCTAATAGGTGTTAATGTAGGATATTATAAGTTATAATGAAGAAGCAGAAGCTTACATGCTTACTGGTACACAAAAGTAACAGATAATTGAATTTAGAGAGGGAAACTCCTTTGGTAAAGCTTGAAACTGAACTACAGTTAGAAAAGTCCAGTTTACATAGCATGAAATAATGGCTATGGAACAATAATCATTAAAAATCTAACAGAACCATTTCAGGAGACAAATACGTATTAACACAGAGTTAAATTTATTATTTATTATCTGTGAAATGTTTAAAGTATAAAAACTGTTAAATATAATTGTAAATATTATTTTAAATTTCAAGACTGTGATGATTTATGGTTTTTTTTCCTATGGTATTATGACTAATAGCTACACATACTGAAGTTCCTGAGATACTTATTTCCTACTTACTAATAGTGTATTGGTCCATTTACTTAATCATATAGCCTCTCACACTTTTAATTAAACTGTTTGTAATGTGTTTAACATTAACACAATGAATACCTAGGATATGACTCATAACCACTAGAAAGAAAATATGGCAAGATTCAATATTCCAATCTCTTGAACATGATTATTTTTCTGTGCTTTCTTTCTTCTTTTTCTTTTCCTTTTTTTTTTTTAGCATTTGATAACACTAAGGTAACTCTTGTTGTAAAATTTTTATTTTGAATTTTTTAATTTTATGGTACACTTTCATAGAGACTGGAATTCCCCCCCAAACTCCCAACCCCAACAGATTTTCCCCCTGTTGCTACAACAGTATAATCCTTCATAAGGAGTCATGATTCCATCAGTCTGTTATTTAAGTGTGCCCTGACACTGCTGGTACACATAATGTCAGACACTCCAGCATCCCATTGACTACACATTTCCAACAGTTTCATTGGGAGTACACCTTTGATTTGCAAACAGGGATGCATATCGCATTGTATCCCCACATCTGGATATGTAGACTCCATTACTCCATCACTACACATTCCCATAAATGAGAGCCATGAAATAAGGTCAACAACCAGTATGAATTAGAACAACAACAACAAAATTACAGCATCATGAAAAAAACATGCGATTGCGTAAACAACGTATGTGTGACAAAAAGAAAACACAAAATCTCTTTTGTAATCCATGAGTCAGTGATGAATTTGACAAAAGAAAAGAGTATTTGGAAGAAATGAAACTGAGATCAAAAGCATCAAAACACACGGAATGCAGCAAAAACAGTATGGAACAAGTTCTTGAACTTACAATTTGCATGATGGTTTCCTTATATGAGAAAGAACATGCAGTATTTGTTCTCTCGGAATTGGCTTATTTCACTGGTTTCTAGTTGGGACCATCTAGTTGCAAATGGTATAATTTTATTCTTCTTAATAGCTGAGTAATATTCCATGAAGTAGATGCACCACAGTTTCTTTAATTACTCTTCTTTGGACACATATCTGGATTGTTTCCATGTCTTTGTTATTGTAGATTATGCTGTTGTAAATATAGGATTACAGATCTCCTTATCATATGCAGATTCCATTGTCACGGGATATATTCCTAGGAGTGGGATAGCTGGGTCATATGGCAGGTTTATTTGGAGTTCTCTAAGCACTCTCCAAACTAACTTCCATAGCAGGAAGCCAGGAGCTTTTCCGGGTCTTCCACATGGGTGCAGGGTCCCAAGGCTTTGGGACATCCTCAACTGCTTTCCCAGGCCACAAGTAGGGAGCTGGATGGGGAGCAGGGCTGCTGGGATTAGAACTGACACCAAAATGGGATCCTGGCATGTTCAAGGCAAAAACTTGAGCCGCTAGGCCACCACGCCAGGCCCTTGATGGTTCCTTGATCCATTTAGGTCCTTGATCCATTTAGAGATGATTTGTGTACAATGCAACAGTTGTGTGTCTTGCTTCTTAATTCTGTAAGCTGCTATCCAGTTGCCCAACAGCATCTATTGAAAAGATCAGGCTTTTCCCCTGGATTGTTACCAGTTTTTCTGTGCTTTCTAAAGACAGTGGATGGGAAATTCTGTTCACCCAAAGGCTGGTTAGCCACAAAGAACACAGACCAGAGTTCACCTAGGTCCTGAGGTCATTATGCTACCTTTTTCAGTTGGGGAAGGTGCTTAGAAGGAATGGAAATGACTTCAAAGACATATTCAGACCAGGATAGAGGACCAAGGTCTAAGGTCAGGCCAAGAGAATGAATTAATTCTATCCAAGCTCTTAGTCATGGAGCGATTAGATAGTTGAATAAGAAAGAGAAAATAAATACAGAAGGAACTTAAAAGAGGGCTTAGGGGAATATTCTTTCAGAGTGTCCCCATGACTTTCAAACAACTGGTGAAAATCTGATGAAATGTGGTATTCTTTTCCTCTATATGTTTACACAATTTTAACCTTCCTTAACATGGGGTAAGTCATATTAAGATGGGCACTGAACCTTGTAGTTTAAATATGGGCTGAAGAATTCTCACTTAATTACACTTGAGCAAACTGTACCAGCTGCCATTACATTTAAAAGTTGGGACGGAACGCGAAGTCTCAGCTCATTTATGCACTAAGAATTGACAAATCACTTTTCTTCCCTCAGCTGCAGTTTCCTCATATGCAAAAGGAAGTAAGAGCTTAGGAGAAAAGAGAGCAAATTGGTATCTAAAGTATAATAGTTTATAGGGGAAAATACTCTGACCAGGTGAGCATAAAACAGTTCCCCTGTGTCAGTTCTCATTCTTCATCGCTATTAGCAAACTAGTGGTTTGCATTTGTAAAATCAAAACAATTCCGGTTTATATTTTAGGTGTTTGCAATTATGTAATACTCATCAACCTAATTTAACATCTAGCAAAAAGTGTACACTTAGAATTATGGCTATAATTATTATTCACTTTTAGTTATCTCTAACAGTGTGGTGCACTTTTATATGTTCAGAGTATTATAAAAGTATGTGCATTTGGCAATTTATGTGAAAGTAATGAAAGGATTTGTTCTTTATGAAAAAATCAATTTGATATGATATTCCCACTTTCTGCACAGGATAAGTGCCCACACAGCGCATTAACACAAACAAGGAGACAGCCAGCAAACTCAAAAGGATATATAAATATGAATCTAGAAAAACCAAATATGTCACCTGTCTGTGTCATGCATGTACATATTAAAGGACCTTTTATATATAGTATTCTTACTATTTCTACAAAAACATATGCCATAGTTGTACTACACACATACTCTATGCAATGATGTGGCTACTATTTAAATCTTGTTAACACAGTTTTCTAAAAAAAAAAAAGTTTTATTAGAACACAGCTAAATGTTTTTGTTAATATATTGTTTGTTATCATTTTTCACTAATGGCATGTGGAATCAATGGTGCTAGAGACTGTGTGACACTCAAATCCTACAATACTTACCAAAAGAACACACATTTATTGAAAAGGAAGATACACAGAGAGGAGGAGAGACAGAGAGGAAGGTCTTCCGTCCAATGGTTCATTCACAGCTGGAGCTGAGCCAATCAGAAGCCAGAAGCCTGGAGCTTTTCTGGATCTCCCAAGCGGGTGCAGGGTCCCAAAGCTTTGGGCTGACCTCATTAGCCTTCCCAGGCCACAGGCAGGGAGCTGGACGGGAAGTGGGGCTGCCGGGATTAGAGCACTTTCAAGAGGAGGACTTTAGCTGCTATACTGTCGTGCTGGGGCCAATACTTACCAAATTTTTACAGAGAAGACTGATACCCACTGGTGTATATTATATATATACACTCATACAAAGACACACACACACACACACACACACACACACATATACATAATGAGGGGCCCTTAAAAGATTATGGAATGTTGTGTCTAGCAAAAAGCTGCATAAATTTCAACAAATTTAGTGCTAAAATAAACTTACGTTTTAATTTTATTTTCCACATGTATATGCATTTATATGCTTACATAGTGTATTTATAAATACCTAAATATACCTACTTTTAAACAAATTTACAATACATGCATAATGGAGAAGCAGCATATGTTAATATGTATACACAGACAGAAAATTAATTATTATTATTTTATTGTTTGTCAAATGCCAAACATTTTATGCATATTTATGAGGCTGTTACAATTATATTCTTTAGCTGAGGGAAGGAAGTTAGTGCAGAGAGATTAAGTGACTCAGCCAAGGCAACCGGGTAAGTTAATAGCAGAAAAATGTTTTAATCCCGTGCTGTGTGACCTAACAGCCCAGCTGTGAAATGGCAGTACAGCTTCCTACTGTTGCTCACTACATAATGCCCATGAAGGGAAAATTGCCTTGGGGACTGTGGCCTCTCAGTCATCAATAGGGCTTTGGAGGAGAAAGCAAACTGATGATTTCCTGTTCATGTCATTCTGAAAAGGATGAGGGTTTGTATCTGTGTGGTCCTTGCTTGTGTGTGTGTTTGTGTACGTGTGTGCGTATCCTGCAGTGTGCTCTGTTAACAAATACCTGGAAAAGTGTATTTTACCAAGCTTGTCTGAGAGGCATCAGTTGGGGCCAGTATATGAATATGTAAACATTTGGCATCACAAGCAAAAGCTGTTAGTTAATCACTACAATACCAAAGGGATGGGTGAGCTAATGATTTTTTATAAGAACTAGGTGCAGGGCCCAGAGCAGCTAAATCCTTGCCTTGCATACTTGGGATCTCATATAGGAGCCAGTTCATGTCTCCGCTGCTTCACTTCCCATCCAGCTCCCTGCTTGTGGCCTAGGAAAGCAGTCAAGGACAGCCCAAGCCTTGGGATCCTGCACCTGTAGTGTTGAAAACCAAATGGAGTTAACATGTCTCATTGCTAAATGCAATACTTTCTGTTTTTGTAACTTATGTTTTGCTGCTAACCAGAACTACAATGACCAAGAACAAAAGAAGATATAAAGGCACAAGTTATTATACTGATATTCCTGTAAAATATCCCTGCAAAACAGCAAAAGCCTTTGCCAACCTCAGAGTTCACTGAGGACGACATGGAGAAAATGGGGGATACAGAACTCAAAACACTTGTTATAAAGCTTCTTATCTACAATGAGAAGCACATGCAGGAATTCATGGAATATGCCACGTAGGTAATAGCAACACTGAAACAAAATCAGCCCAAAGTGTTGCAAATTAAGGATACAACAGAGCAAATTAAAAATTCAGTGGAAAGTCTTAATAATAGAATGAATGAGGAAAAGAAAAAAATCTCAGAATTGGAAGAGATTTCTCCTCGCAATAGGGAAACAAACAAAAACCTGGACGCAGAGCTGGGTCACGCTAAAAAGAAATAAAAGATATGGGCCCGGCGACGTGGCCTAGCAGCTTAAGTTCTCACCTTGAATGCGCCGGGATCCCATATGGGCATCAGTTCTAATCCCGGCAGCTCCACTTCCCATCCAGCTCCCTGCTTGTGGCCTAGGAAAGCAGTCGAGCATGGCCCAAAGCTTTGGGACACTGCACCCGTGTGGGAAACCCAGAAGAGGTTCCTGGTTCCCGGCATCAGATCGGTGCAGCACCAGCTGTTGAGCTCACTTGGGGAGTGAATCATCGGATGGAAGATCTTCCTCTCTGTCTCTCCCCCTCTCTGTATATCTGACTTTGTAATAAAAATAAATAAATCTTTAAAAAAAAGAAAAATATCTTAAAATAATTTGAAGTTATAAATATTAAAAAAAAGAAATAAAAGGTATTCAAGAATTGAAAGACACTATTAAAAGGCCAAATATAAGAATTATGGGATCCCCAGCTGGTGCAGAAAAAGAAACTGGGTTTAAAAATGCATTAAACTTAAAAATAAAATAAAACTTCCCTAATTCAGAGAAAGAAATGGGAAACAACATCCAAGAGGGCCACCGAAATTCCAACAGTGTTAAACAAAAGCAATCTTAACCACGACACATGATAATCAAGCTCTCTTCAATCGAACGTAAGGAAAAGATCTTTACACGTGCTCGTGAAAAAAAACTGATTGAGAGATAGAGCAACTGATCCCTTACAAGAAACTCCACAGGCCAAAAGAAAATGGAGCAACATATTCCAGATTAAAAGCAAAAAATTGTCAGACCAGGATAACGTACCCAGCAAAGCTTTGCTTTGTCTTTTACAATGAAATAAAAGTATTCTACAGTAAAGAAAAGTTAAAAGAATACGCCTCTTCCAAGGCCCGGTGCAACAGCATAGCGGTTAAAGTCCTCACCTTGAATGTGCCGGGATCCCATATGAGTGCCGGTTCTAATCCTGGCAGCCCTGCTTCCCATCCAGATCCTTGCTTGTGGCCTGGGAATGCAGTTGAGGATAGCCCAAAGCTTTGGGACCCGCGTGGGAGACCTGGAAGAAGCTCCAGGCTCCTGGCTTCAGAATGGCTCAGCTCCAGCCATTGTGGTGGCTTGGGGAGTAAACCATCGGATAGAAGGTCTTCCTCTCTCTCCTCCTCTCTGTATATCTGACTTTCCAATAAAAATAAATAAATCTGAAAAAAATTAAATATATATATATACTGCAAAAAAGAATATTTAAGAAGAAAAATTATTTCTATTGAAAAACTTTTAAATTCGTAAGGTGTTGCCACAAGATTATCATATGTATATTATAAAGAATTACATCAACAGGATAGGCACCAGGACATAAAGGTAAAACCACTGATGCGACTCCAGTATTCTATATGGGCACCAATTCAAGTTCCAGACATTCCCTTCTGATGCAGCTCCATGCTGTCAGCCCAGGGAGACGATCCAAGGACTTGGACCACTGCACGGATATGAGACCCAGATAAAGTTCCTGTCTCCTGTCTTTGGCTTGCCTGTGCTCTCACCATAGCAATCATCTCCACAGGAAATCAACAAAAGAAAGGTATTCTCTCTATCTTTGATTACCAAATAAAGTAATAATTTTTTGAAGTTACATCAACAATCTCCTATTTTATAATCTGTAAAGTGAATCATTTCCTGTGCTTTTATTTCTTCTCTGGATCACTAAAATTCTCTTTTTTAAGTGTTTGTCAATATTTCTAATAATAGTTTTATTAGTCCCATTCCAATATATTTAGCAATAATAGTGACAATAAACAAAATCTCTGCAACACCAGTTTCTATTACCTGGGATCTTATAAACTGGGAAGAAAAGATGGTTTAAACCCATTTTCTGGTATGGCTTAAAGTAACTCTTAGCTAATTTACATTTAAAATGGTTCCAGTGTAATTATCATTAAGCACAATTTTCCTCTTCATTTATCATGAGAGCTCAAACACAAATTGGGTTTGCAAAATCAGTGTGAAGGAGAAAGTAAAACCATGAATAATTTGCATACAGAGTCAAGACTACACAACAGCCCTTTGTCTCAACTGTGCAAACACAGTTCCTGTTGTTCAGATGTTAATCAGGACCTTGTGCCTCAGACCTGGCCTTGTGGCTCTACCCCATGGATATCTTTTAGAAAAATAAATTCTGAGGACTGGCATTATTGCTTTACCACCGCATTATTGCTTTACCACCATAAGGACAACAGTTGTAGCATCTGTTGCCCCAGTTTCAATCCATCTCATTGCTAATGCAACTGGGAAAGCAGTATGGGATGGTCTAGTCACCTGGGCACCTGCACTCATGTGGGAGAGCAGGAAGATGCTCCTGTCTCGGGCTTTGGACTGCTCCAACTCTGGGAGTTGTAGCTATCTGGGGAATAAATCCGTGAATGAAAGGTCTCTTTCTAACTCTGCCTTTTTTTTTTATTAATTATTTTGCATTATGTTACAGCTTCATAGGCTCTGGGAATCCCCCCCAACGCCCCTCCCCCCTGGTGGCTTCCTCCACCTTGATGCAGCATTACAGTTCAAATTCAATCAAGATTCTTTCCTTGCAAACATATACCAAGTATAAAGTCCAGCTATTTATTGTCCAGATGGGTTGAACAGTCTCTTGGGGAGACCATTTCTGGTCCGTTGTTAGAGGTGGCAGAATATCATCCCATTCAACCAAGAGTCCCTATATAACATCAACAGCAATTTGCAACATTATGGAATTGACATGGTTGTGAGTAACCAGTGTGTTACAAAAAAAAAAAAAGCAAGCAAGTTCTTAACCACAACCTATGATTAGCCCATTGACATTTCAGTTTTAGTTTTATATACAGAACCGACTGCTATATACCTTAAAATGGCTATAAGGTACCGTTCAGCTGTCTCATGTCTATTTCATTTTAGTATTTAGCCATTTGTTGTGTTGAAGTATAATTTTGCTGATCTTGGCAGATTTCAGGGTAATCTAGACTGACTTGTAACTCTAACAAGACATTTGTCGACAATTAAGGTGCTGAACATTTTTTTGTTTGTTTGTTTGTTTGTTTTGGGGGGGGTGTGCAGGGAAATCCTCAGCACCATGGTGAGGAGAGACTAATCTTTGTGTCCCACCCAGCGAGGCATGAGCCAATCCACGCCAGCTCTTTCCTGTCAGATTCCAGGCTCTACTTTTTTGTTGTTTGTCTATTTACTTTAGGTTTTTTTAGTTTGTATGATTGTTTGTTTGCTATGAGGGGTTTTCGGAGCGACCCCAATGGTCATCGCGAGAGAGGGTGGGGGTCCAGAGGTGGAGCCAGGCTCGGACCAGAGAAAGCTCTCCTCCCTGGTCCCGAAGGACGTTTATCGTTCTTCTGTTTCTACGAACTGCTCAGGGCTTCTGGTTGTCTTTCCGATGACGTTGGCCTCTGCACGGTAGTGTTTGGACTTCTTCCATCCCCTGTGGAAGCTCTGGTTGGGGGTGGGTGACCTCAGAGTACTCGGCCTCCGAGGGCATCCAATTTCCTGTCGTCTCCTAGGCAGTTGGGATGTAGTCCTTGTTGCTCATATTAATAGTTTGTGGTGAAGGTCTGGGAGTCTTCATGGTCTAACTCTGCCTTTTACTTAATTCTTTTTTGGGTTTTTTGTTGTTTTGTTTTGTTTTTGGTTTTTCTTTTTTTTTTTTTTTTTTTTTTGGAAGAATAAATTTTATGGTGCAAAAGGTCACGAGTTTTGGAAAGTGGATATGACCATTGTTTCGACACTCTCTTTTTTCCTTCCTGCATCTGGGTGGGGAGGTGGGGAGATAAGGGAAGAAGTCACACCAAGCCTCCCAACCATCCCAAGGTCCCTGATGTGGGACATTCTCTAGGCATGCTCAAGTGGTTTTGATAGTTCAACAGTTTTATATTGCTGCCGATCTTACTGTTCCAATCATGATGAAACCTCTCCAGACTTCATTGGCTGACATAGTCCACATTCTCATAGAATGTCCAGGTATTCACTGACAACTCTTGGCTGGGATAGTTGATCAATTTGTTCTGTCCATCATCCTCTGTTCTGGTACTAGGTGTCCTCTGCAGGCTCCAATGTACTGCCATATCCTCCATGTACACCTGGATATCCTGTCCACTGCTCTGTCTAAGCCACTGAGGAGACCCAGCTCTGACACATGCATTCTACCGTCAGATCATGGAAGCTGAAATTTCCTCCATCGTTGGAGCTCTGAGTCCATCAGTTCAGTTGGGGAGAATCTCAAAGACACTTCATCTGTGGTGATCCCAGATCTGATTCTTGTGTGTGCCTGCCAATAAAGGAACCGGCACAGTCTGTGGTCCGAATTGGCCTACGTACATGTTATTAGTTGAAATTGCTGTGTCAGTTTTGTCTACAGCTCTGTTGTTGGTGTTGTAGTCCGGCCCGATCCTGCCCACTGCACACTCTGCCTGCACACAAACCAGTGGAAGTTGCAGCCTAGTTGGAGCTACCCACAATAATCCCCACCAGGCCCGCCTCCTGCACTGGTTCCTGTGCTTGGCAGTATATAACAGCAGACTGGTCTAGTCTATCACACATCCCATTCAGCTCTCATACACGTCAATGGGCATTGAAGACTAATTCAACCCAACCAGCACCACTTTCCAGCCCATATGTGCTGCCGGGTGCCACTCTCTGACCAGCCATGCCTGTCCAAGTCCTGGTTCTCATGCTCATTAGTTTGAGTGGTAACCCAAGAGGGAGGTGCCCACTATTTCCCTACTGGGCCAACTCCCACTCCTGGATCTTGCATTCTCCAGGTGATACTATAGTTTAACTCGACAGAGTTTGCCTCCCATGCCAGCTTCTGCTAGCTGATGTTGCAGCAAAGCCCAACCAACCCGCACCCCCTCTGTCTTATGCATGCACCAGTAGGTACAGTCCACCCAACCTGGCTTGTCCCCAATCCAGCTTACATGCAGGCCAACAGATGTTGTAACCCTGCTGGGCCTGGTCTGCCCCAATCCCAGCTCTCATGCTCACCAGTGGGAATAGTGGCCCAATAGGGAATCTCCCTGCAGCCCCTCTACTGGGTTCGCCCAATCTCCCTCGGGTCTCAAGTATGATGGTTGGGTGCTGTGGCCCAGTCTGGTATGGCCCACCTGACCTTGGCATTTGCCAGTGGATGCTGAAGCCTGGCCCAGCCCAGCTCACCTCCAGTTCTCTGCTGGTGGGGACTATAGCCTAACCAGCCCAGGCAGCCCCCTGTCCTGGCCCTAATGTGAACTGACTAATATTGCAGCCTGACCTGGTATAACCACACACCATTCTGGCTCTCAATTTTGCCAGTGAGTGATATGAACTAGCCCAGCCTGACTTGCCCCAGACCTGAGCCAAAGATAAGCCTATTGTTACCATTCCATGGCCTGGTCTGGGCTGCTCCCTTTCCTGGTTCTTGTGCTCACCAGCAGAACTGAGTCCCGACAGAGGAGTTGCCAAGCTCCTCTATCAGAACCTCTCCCAATACTAGATCTCATGCTCACCAGGGGGTTCATGGGCCAGCCCTACTTAATTCACCTCCTGTCCTAGCCGGAACAGTGGCATTTCCTGACTGACCCTCATCCATTCTAGTTCTTATTGTTGGGTGCTACAGATCAGCCAAGCCTGGTCCACACCCAAACACAGCTCACACATGGCTCAGCAGGGACAAAGACCTAGCCTAGTCCATCTTACTCCCATCTGGGATTTCACAAGTTCCAATGTGTGTTGGAGTCTAGCCCAGTCCTGTATGCCCCATACACAGTGCACACCTGTGCTGAAAGAGACTGCATCTATATCCTGACCAGACTGCATCCCCTATTCTGGCCCCCACACTCACCAGAGGAACCCAAAACCCAGCCAGGGGGGCACCTTAGCTCCCCAACCAGGTCTGATCCCAGCTACAGATCTCATGCATGCCAGTGTTTGCTCTGACCCAACTTGGCATAGTCCCTCTGCTGTCTTGGCCTTTGCCTTTGGATGCTGCAGCCTGGCCTGGCCTGGCCTGGCCAGCCAGGCCCCAATCCCAACTCTCACTGGCAAGTGCTGCAACCTGGCTCTGCTCAGTCTACTCTCATCCCTGGCTCATGCAAGCCAGTAGGTGTGGCAACCTAGCCCGGCATGACCTGTGATCCACCCTGTTTTCTGCTCTTGCCAGTGGGCTGTGGTTTGCTCGGCCCCACCTAGTCCACCCCCTTAGAAAACCAACTCACACACTTCCTGACAGATGGAGCTACCCTGCCCAGCCTGTCCAACACCTAGGCCTGAACCACATGCTCATCAGAGGGAGCCATACCCCACTAGGGGAGTTTCCCAGGTTCCCCTGCTAAAGCCACTCCCAGAACCAGATCTCATGCATGCCAGTGGGTGATTGGTCCCTACCTGACATGGCCTACCCTATCCATCCCGGCCTTTGTATGAGCTGGTATGGCCTGGCCCATCCCACACCCTGTTATAGGGTGCTCAGGTGGGTGCTACAGCCTGGACCTGTCCTGCTTGTTCCCAGCCCCAGTTCTGGTGAGCATCAGTGAGTTCCACAGTCATGCCTAGCTCAGCCCATCACCATCCCAACTTTGAAGCTAACCAGTGGGACTTGTAGTTCCATAGGGTTGGGCCCACATATCCCCCACAAAATCCATTCCTGGACATGGTTCTCTTGCATGTTGGTTGGTGTCATGGCCCAGTCTAATGTGACCCATCCCCTGATCCAACGCTGTCAGGTACTGGGATCTAGCTCTGCCAAAGAGTCCCCTAGCCATAGCTTGCATGTGCGCTGACCTGTGGTAGTCAGCCATGTTCCATGCTAACAAGCCCAATCCAGGTCTTCCATGTAGACTGGTATATTAGTCTGACCCAAAAATATCTTAAGGTCTCTCTCCTCCAAACCACCAGGTCTCAGTCCCCTCATTTACCCTCAAGTATACTGGCCTTGTTTTTGGGTGTCCCTCAGGATTCATTCCTCACCTACACGTACGCCTTATCCATGGATGTCCCTAGGCAGTAATTCCATACCCCCAAGACCCCAGTGCTCACCACAGGGTGGCCAGCAAGCGAAGCCTGAAGTCAGATGGTACTCTGACTGCCCACAAATCCAGGATTCTCCCCAACTTAGCAGCAGTAAATGGGGAGCAGGATCCCCAACAGGAAGCCTGGGCCAGCACAGTTACCCCCAGCCACAGCCACACAGCTGGGGGAATCAGACACCCTTGCTGTGCTGCTGCTCAGACCTACCTGGACTCCACCCACCAACATGATGGCAGTGGTTGGAGCCATGGTTCTGGGCATGCCAAGAGCTGTCCGAGATCCATCCACAGCAACCACAAAAAAAATCAGACCTCGGGCTTTGACAAGTCCAGTATCCTCCCCCCGCCCAGCAGCAGTGAATGGGGAGCTAGGATCCCTGGCAGGAAGTTTGGGCCAGCACAGGTACCCCAAGCCACAACCATGTGGCTGGGGGATCTAACTCTGCCTTTTAAACACATAAATAAATAAATCATTTAAAATCATGTGCATTTTGTGCTTTACTCATGAAAATTTTTGTTCAAGAAATCTGCCTGTAAAAGACTAGGAATCTAAATTTTGTTGTCTCAAGGTGGAGGAATCCACCATGGGGGAAGGGTTTGGGGAGGGGCGGGGGGAAACCCAGTGCATATAAAAATGTGTCACATAATGCAATGTAATTAATAAAAAAAAATAATAAATTTTGTTGTCTAAGTGAGCATGCCATGCAGTGTTATTCAACATGTGGGAAATTGTTTTTAAAAGTGGCATAAAAATATGCATGTTATGAATTTTTTAAAGATTTCTTTTCTCCACTACATTGATCTACAAGCACAGGGGATCAGCCATCCTTCTGAATGTTTATATTTCAAACACACACACAAAAAAAAATACAAAGGGTATGGGAAGATATTATTAAAATGTAAATTTAGGGGGGCCCGGCATGGTAGAGTAGCAGTTGAAGTCCTCTCCTTGAAGGCGCCGGGATCCCATATGGGCACCAGTTCTAATCTCAGTAGCCCTGCTTCCCATCCAGATCCCTGCTTGTGGCCTGGGAATGCAGTCGAGGACAGCCCAAAGCTTTGGGATCCTGCACCTATGTGGGAGACCCGGAAGAACTCCGGGCTCCTGGCTTCAGACTGGCTCAGCTCCAGCCATTGTGGCAGCTTGGGGAGTGAACCATCGGACAGAAGATCTTCCTCTCTGTTTCTCCTCCTCTCTGTTTATCTCACTTTCCAATAAAAATAAAATAAATCTTAAAAAAAAAACTTTGCAGGTATTAAACCACTCAATTCAAGATAAAGGCTTTAAATAAAAAAAAAAAAAAGGTAAATTTAGGGCCAATATTGTGGCAAAGCAAGTTAGGCCACCTGCAATGCTAGCACCCCATTTGAGTATTAGTTTGAGTCCCAGTTGCCCCACTTCCAATTCAGCTCCCTGTTAATTCACCTGCAAATCAGTGGAAGATGGTTCAAGTGCGTGCACACCTGTCACCCATATTGTACCCCAGATGCCACAGCATGTTTCTGACTTCAGCCTATCCCAGCCCTCTCTAATGCAGATATTTGGAGAATGAACCAGCCAGTGGAGATCTCTCTTTGTGTAATGTTGCCTTTCAAATCAATAGATAATTTTTTGTTAAGTGAATTTATTTTGATGCAAAAAATTCGAAATCTGTGTCTAGGTTTTGTCCTAATCAACGAATGTTGTAAAGATTACGCATATACATGAATTTTTGTTAATGTGCATCAAAATAGAAGCATCTTTTAATTCATCTTCCTGTCAACATTTTGAAGTCATATTACAAAGATAATATGACCTAGTACCTAAGTTACACTCTTCCATGCTATTCTATGTTGTGTGTCTATCTAAGATACAATCTAGGGCTTGGTTCTGTAGGGTAGCAGATAAAGTCACCAACTAAGTATGCCAGTATTCTATTCAGAAGCCAGTTGGAGCCCACAGCTGTTCTACTTTCAATCCAGCTCCCTCGTAATAGCCTTGGATCCCTGCAGCTTTGTGGGAGATCTGGAAGAAGCTCTAAGCTTGGATCCCTGCAGCTATGTGCTTGCATCCCTGCAGCTATGTGCTTGGATCCCTGCAGCTATGTGGGAGATCTGGAAGAAACTCCAAGCTTCTGGCTCCTGGTTCCTTACTTGGCCCAGCACAGCTCCGATCATTGGGGAATGAAAGGTATCTCTCCCATTCTCCCTTTCTCTGTAACACTGCCTTTAAAATAACTAAATATATCTTTCCTGTTTTTTTAAGAAACTACCTAAAATGAGATTTAACCTTGATAAGTTCTGAGAAATAAAATCGGGATAGATTAGGAGTGATTTTGTATTACCACTTTACAAATGATAGAGCATTATCTGTTCTTTAATATATTGCTTTTTAATATATTGATACAGTATTTTGTAAAAAAAAAAAAGTAAGAGATTTGAGAGGGATTATGGGAGGAATAGTTGGCAACAGTCAAGTCATATGCCATTTTTCAAAACTAAAACAGTATTTTTTGTTTTTGTTCTTTGGGTTTTGCCTTGTTTTGTGTGGTTTTTTTTTTTTTTTTTTTTTTTTTTTTTTTTTGGTTAAGATTTGGTAAAAGAGATGGCTGCAGTGTGCTGTCTGGGTCCAGTGGAAATCATGAGCCTAGATTTCCATCCAGGTCTCCCACACTAACAGCAGGAACCTAAACACTTGGACCATCTTCCCCGGATTCCCCAGGTACATTATCAAGGATCTAGATCAGAAGTAGCCAGTTGCTTAGAATGGAAACTCTAAAGCCAATTTAGAAGTAAAGTTGGTACAGAGTTCAAGACTGAAACAATAAGTAGACGGTCATCAGAATGCATACAAGCATATTTAATGAAAATTTATTCACCAAGAGTCAATTCAATGTCTTCGCATTGAGAAGGGAAATTCAGATACCATTCACCTTTGGATGAGGATATTTACTAGAAAAAGACCTCGTATCATCTCTGGGCTCCCACAGATACTCTATAATTTCATCTAGTTTGTGGTTAAGGAATGTTTCCATATGTGAAAATTTATGGAATAGCTAAGGAGGCACACTGAATTTTGTATATGATATAATAATAAAAAAGGAAAAGGAAAATTATTTTTTGAGTAAATTATGCTTTGAAGTTTTATAATCCTTAGTAAACATTGGAACCTACAGGCTTATGGCCAAGAGGAAAGTAACAAGAGAATTCTCAGCCATCATATCCAGGTCTCACCTCTAGGTGGAATCAGAGGATCAACCACAAGCTAAACTCTCCCTGGGCAAGCTCAGAGTCTACAAATAACCTTTGCCCCCTACATAGTCATCTCTCCTGCTCCCTGGTGATCAAAAGTAGAAGGGCAAAAAACTGTATTTCTAGCACTGCCCCAAGTACAAATGTCTACCAAGGGAACAGACTATGGATATTCCCACAGAGTTACTGCTTCTACTGGTGTCTGCTTTGTCCATTTCAGCTTCCTGCTACTACACCTTAAGGAATAGCACGTGATGTCTCAAGTACTTGGCTCCTTGCCACCCAAATGCGAGGCTTGGATTGGGTTCTCGATCTGGGATTTGACCTGTCCAAGCCCAGGGTGTTGATCTCTCTCGCGCGCTCTTGCGCTCTCTCTCTCTCTCTCTCTCTCTCTCTCTCTCTGCTTTCCTGACATTCAAATAAAATATTCAAACATTTCTAAACTTTCTTGACCCAAAGCCTGACAAAGCCCTTTTGAGGCAACTTCTAGCCTAAAAGTAGGAATGAAGACAAGAATGAAGATGAACCCCTTTAGCGTTTGCACTTTCTGGCCCCTGTCCTCTATCTGCTTCCATCTGTTAAAGATTACACTCTCCTCTGAGTAGAAACATGTAATCTGTAACCTGAAAAATCCCCCCAAGTCATATTGCAGTTTTCTCACAATATCTCCTAGTTTTTAGAAAATACACTCTTCTCTATTTTTTCTTTTTGGGCTCTTTACAAAATTCATCAGGACTATGATGAATGAAGAATAGCACAGGAATAATGCAGTACTGGAATAGTTCTTAAAGATCATGAAAACACTGTCTCAATGACAGATTTAATTATTTGCTTAATTATTCTTTTTTATGAAACTGAAGTCAAAAGCCAGTACTAAGTATTAAACCTAGACTACATTATGGGATAGGTTCTATTTTTCTTCATTTGCTATATTTATTTGCAAGGCAGGTGGGTGGGAGGAAGGATTATATACTGCTGTATTCTCTGAATGCCAGCAGCAGCTGGGCCTTGCTCAGGTTGAGACTGGGAGCCAGCAACTCAAATCCAGGTCTCCCACATGGATGGCAGGAAGCCAACCACCTGAAGCATTGTCTACTGCTTCCCAGAGTATCCATTATGGGAATCTGCAAGTGGCAGCAGATCTGGGATTCAAACTCAGGCACCTCCATGTAAGATGTGGACATCTCAAGCAGCATCTTCACTGCTTTACCAAATGCCAGCTTTAGCAGTAACAGCTTTAGAGGTGTAAACTGTTCACCATGAATTTAGAACTTAATGGCTCCACCATTCCCAGACAGTGTAATTAAAACCAATGTCTTTTGCAAAGAAAGAGAAGTAAATCCTCCGAAATGAAAATTGGAAACAAGGCCGCCCATCTTGCTTTGTTCCTTCAGGCAACATTCAAGTGAGACCTAACTCCACAAAGAGAGTTTGGAAATAATGTTGAGATCTTAATCATAATATGTTATAAAGACTTTCAAACCCAAGGCTTCTAAAAAGAAGCCCAGGAACTAGGAGTGGACAGTGCCCCAAGCATCAGCATATTCATGTCCTCTTCCTTCACGTCTGTTGTGTCCTTAACTTGGTTGAACTCGAATCTTCAGACACTCTGATGGCTTTTCCATTAACTTTCCCTCTCCTTGTATACACTCCACATAATCATTTCAGTACCAACATTTTACTTTCACAATCTGAGTTCTCACTTCCAAGCTTTGCTTTTTTATATTAGAAAGAAATCTCACCAGAGACATTTTGTTTCATGTGAGGTTTTCCCACATGAAAAAAGATCAATGAGCCAATCCCAAAAGGTTAAATACCACATGTTTGCCTTAATTTAAGATGATATGATGTTATGTATAACATGTTATGTTATGAATGTTATATGTTGTGTATAAACTAAAATTGAAATGTCAATGAGGTGGTCACAGAAGGTGGCTAGGAACTCGCATTTACTTTTAACATATTGGTTACTCATTACTATGTCAATTAATTCCATGGTGATGTAAATTTTTGCTGATGGTATGTTGGAGCTTTTAATTGATCGGGATGATACTCTGCTGGCTCTGTCTTCAGACCAGAAAGGGTATACCTAAGAAGCCGTTGAACTTGACTGGACAATAAGATGCTGGACTCTATGTTTGGTATATGCTTGCAATGGGGGAATCTCAACTGAACTTGAGCTGTGGTTATGCAACTAGGTGGAGGAATCCACCATGGTGGGAGGGTTTGGGGAGGGGTGGGGAGAACCCAAGTACCTATGAAACTGTGTCACATAATACAATGTAATTAATGAATTAAAAATAATAAATAATTTTTAAAAAAAAAGATCAACTCAACACTAGGAATTTATTTACTGGATAGTAGTAGGAAAAGCATATAACCTCTTCAACTCTGAGTTAACAAATCCTTAGATTTACTTTGATTTAGATTGATTTTAAGACTACTGCAAGATATTCACATTAACTTTGAATCTTCACAAGCATACCATGAAAGAGGTATAACTGTGAATTTCATTTTGCAAATAAGAAAGCAGATGAGAGGATAAGTGATTTGCCCAAAGATACATACCCACTAGCAGAGCTAATATTTGAATGAGCATTTGGCTCCTAAATACACTTTTTATCTTTCTGTTCTATTGCCTCATTTATGTGTTCACTTAATATTACCTAATATTTTTATGAAATGTAAATTTAAGGCACTGGCACAATTATAATTGAAATGAAGAGTCTACATTTATATAGAAAGAAAATTAGCAATTAGTCCTCAATGAGAGAAAAAACAGCCCACTGTGGAAAGAATTCACTAATTAATATATTCACTTAACAAATATTTGAGGCCTAAAAAATGAATAGTCAGCATGGATACAATAGAATTTCATAATTTTTTTTTTTAAGATTTATTCATTTTATTACAGCCAGATATACACAGAGGAGGAGAGACAAAGAGGAAGATCTTCCATCTGATGTCTCACTCCCCAAGTGAGCCGCAACGGGCCTGTGCTATGCCGATCCGATGCCGGGAACCAGGAACCTCTTCCGGGTCTCCCATGTGGGTGCAGGGTCCCAATGCATTGGGCCGTCCTCGACTGCTTTCCCAGGCCACTAGCAGGGAGCTGGATGGGAAGTGGAGCTGCCGGGATTAGAACCAGCGCCCAGATGTGATCCCAGGGCTTTCAAGGCGAGGACTTTAGCTGCAAGGCCACGGTGCTGGGCCCGAATTTCATAATTTTATCTCTGTACATTCTTACCTGCCCTTCTCTTTGCTTGGGATATGAAAACACAAATACACACACATACAAACACAGCCTTCCGTGGTCTGGGAAACTGTCACATTTTCTCCTCGCCCTGGAGAAGGAAGCTACTCATTCTATTCAAATTATCCATGTTTTCAACACATTTCAGATTTCACAATTAAGCTCAAAGAGGAATGAAGGAACAAAAAAATAAGGAGTAAGAAACGGAAAAGATGAATTTGGAGAGATGCCACAGGAAAGAAAACAAAAATATGACTTAAAATTAGAGATTAAGGGCCCAGCGCCGTGGCCTAGCAGCTAAAGTCCTCGTCTTGAACACCCGGGATCCCATATGGGCGCCGCTTCTAATCCCGGCAGCTCCACTTCCCATCCAGCTCCCTGCTTGTGGCCTGGGAAAGCAGTTGAGGACGGCCCAGAGCTTTGGGACCCTGCACCCACGTGGGAGACCTGGAAGAGGTTCCTGGCTCCTGGCTTCAGATCGGCACAGCACCAGCCGTTGTGCTCACTTGGGGAGTGAATCATCGGACGGAAGATCTTCCTCTCTGTCTCTCCTCTTCTCTGCATATGTGACTTTGCAATAAAAATAAATAAATCTTAAAAAAAAATTAGAGATTGAAACAGAATTAAAATAAAGGGTTAAAATATGAGGTCAATAAATAGTCCAATATTTTTTAACACATGAAGGATTTTAACATGGAACATAAAAATAGGCTCTTCTCCTTTGGGGATTTAAGGAAGGAAATCATTTACAGTTAAAGTAGCAGAGACAGAGTTAGCTGGGTTTTATGGAGCACTTACCATAGGCAGGGCATGATCACTGCTATCAAGGGGCCTAAAGTTTAATGGGAAAGACAGCTGCGCATGGAATGATGACTAATGATCAATTTAATGCTACATATTACAAGAGCAATGAATTCAGAGGAGAGAAAAATCTATGAATTCATGATCAGGATAGAGTGAAAACACTTCACTAAAGAAACAAAATGGTAGATTTCTGTCAGTGGAAGAACAGACTCAAGCAAAGAGAAGAACCAGAAAGAAAAGCATGAAACATGATTAGAAAATTTGAACAATGCCTCTTTAGCGATTTCTTGTTAAAACCAGTTTTTCCACTTGTCACTGGAACCTGCACCAGCTGCCTCTCCAATTTTTTATCCTTTGCTGGGCAATATTATGAACATTCAGTGTGCTTTTCAATTATCTAAAACACAAAGCAACACTACTTTCTAAGCTATTATCTATTTATATAGATAAATTTCTGTCCCTCTATTTTTTTTTAACAGAGAACTTTCTGGAAAAGAAAATTACCTATTCTCCTGTCTCTGGTTTCTGTTCTCCAAATGTCTCTAGATTACAGTACATTCAGACTGGTCTCAACCAAACTGCTCCACACTGGCTTCCAGAGACACCCATACAGCGAACCCTCAACAGTCAGGTCTCAGTCTTCATAATATTTGACATCTTAAAAGCATCTAACTCACTTCATGTAATGCTTTCCATTTTTACTTCCAGGACACAAAATACCATTGTCTTTATTTCTTTGATGATTTTATTTTGCTTCATGGCTCCAAATATCATCCATATTCAGATCTGCTGCGTGATACTACCTCCTAATTCTAACGTGAGTACCTAATTGCCTATCTAATATATCTCCATCATTAGTTAAAGGTAGCTCTCGGGCCCAGCGGCATGGCCTTGCGGCTAAAGTCCTTGCCTTGAACGCCCTGGGATCACATCTAGGTGCCAGTTCTAATCCTGGCAGCTCCACTTCCCATCCAGCTCCCTGCTTGTGGCCTGGGAAAGCAGTTGAGGATGGCCCAAAGCCTTGGGACCTGCACCCACGTGGGAGACCTGGAAGAGGTTCCTGGTTCCTGGCTTCGGATTGGCGCAGCACTGGCCGTTGTGGTCACTTGGGGAGTGAATCATCGGACAGAAGATCTTCCTCTGTCTCTCCTCTCTGTATATCTGACTTTGTAATAAAAATAAATAAATCTAAAAAAAACATAAAATAAATGCATAAATCTCAAAAGAGAGAGATGGTCCTGATACTTCTCACATTCGCTGACTGACTCTTCTGAATCATTTTCAACTCAGGGTCATTGATTCTTTTTCTTTTTATCTTTTTATGATACAATTCTATAGGTTCTGGGATTTCCCTTACCCACTCCCCAAATTACTTCCTCCCACACTGATTTTCCCTATGATATTACAACAGTATAGTCCTTCATTAACAGTTGTAAGTCCATCATCCCGCTTTTTAAGTGTATCCTGACATTGTAGGTATGGACAATGGCAGAGTCCAGTATCCTACTGTCAAAATACACTTAACAATTTCAATCTTTGATCTGGAAGTAGAGATACAAGGATCATTGATTCTTATGTTTTTACCTTTATTTTGTTTGTTAAGCTTTAGGACAAAGGAGTACTTCCCTGTACTCTCAGGGGCTTTTCTGATCATACTATATAGCATTAATGTAAGCTAGGAGTTACAGTCTTTCTAAAATATTGCTGAAGTGAGATTTGAAGAAGTTAAAACTTCCCAGTCACACTATTAGGAATAGCATGCAGGATTCTCATGCATGGTAATGACAGCTAGTCACCCCTCCTGCCTAGCTGGCAGTTCACGTAAGACACCCCAGAATGTAAGACATTTACTTATGATGCTCTCACTTTGCCCCACCTTCAAAAATGTCAAAAGTTCACCTCAACTAGAATAACATACAGCAGAATCTTTACAAACAAATTGGTGTTTGCTACATGTCCGTAAAAATTTATCACTCTGTTTTGTTTTTCTGGTATGAATAATACTGACTCTACCTGACAAGTTCTGTGTCCCATAGAATCTGTCTCTTATGCTATACAGTCAGGGAATATTTGGTTTTAGGAAACAGATCTTTAAAGTTGTGTGGAGGATAAAAGAGGAAAGCCGAGGTCAATGGAAACAAGAACCCTGTTCCAAATGGACCAAGTGCAGATCAAATGCCACAGGTTCAGTTAAGAAGAATGTCATGAGTTAACTTGATTTTACCTAACTACTTGCAAAAGTATCAGACTTAGTGAATCTTTTAGATTCTTCTTCTGTTGGACTCAATTATAAAATAAATAGCTTACCTAGAAAAATTGAGAAATTCAGTACAGTGTCTGCATTTAAAAATCACATTAGTATCATAAATGATTTAACACCTAGAGCGTCTTAGGTCTTACAACAGGTTGTGAAATATACTAGTAAAGGTAATTCCTATACTCCTCAGGAAGAAAATGTTGATGTTTTTCAACCCTAGCATGAAAAGAAGGAGCTATCTGTGCTATAAGCCAATTCAGTCTTAGGAGTCTTAGAATGCCTATTTAAATGTTTGGATATTATGAGTAAAGCTCATTGACTCATATGGTGCAAAATGAGGATTAGAATAGAATATAGCTATGATGAAGCAGAGAGGACATATTCCAGGAAATAGGAAAGGACAGAACAACAGCAGAGAGGTACCGGGAGACTGACAGACACAGGGAAGCAGTGGACACAACAGTGTGGAGTTGCAGTGACTGATACTCCAGCGGCATTCAGCTAATGGCGCTGAACTCCACCAGCAGACGGAACTCCACCAGCAACCAGGTGGGAAGGGACTTTCACTGGGAGCTTGGGAGGTGAGCACAGACAAAGAACAGTCTGTCCTGCTGGTCTGTTTGATTTGACCAGGAGCAGAGACAGAGCAGCAGATTCCAAAAGGACAGTGCGAGAACAGGGTGGATTTCATAGCCCAGTCAGCCCCCTAGAGCCGAATTGGGCGCCATTTTGCTTAGAGAAGCAAAGGCAAGGGAAAGGACTGAGCATATGCTGAGCTGGGAGTGAACTCATTTCTGACTCAGTGACCTGCAGCAACGTGACATTCTACATGTTCCACCCAAGACAGGTCTGGGTAGCCCTAAGACCTGACAGCCAGCAGATCAAGAACTCTAGTAGTGGTGCGTCAGGCGTCATTTCGTACACTGTGGCAATAGCTTTAGGACTGCAGGGAACAACAGTGAACTGTGCATGGGCTGATCTCGCGAGAACTTGCTGAGGTCAGTGGATTGCACTGGTCCCACAGGAAAATAATACCAACTGTGGCCTCATACAGGTCAAAATAGGTCCGTATGGCACCCAGACCTAACGTCCGACAGGTTCCAGCAAGATCAGCACCACCAACAACCTAACTATATAGGACACCTGGTGTCTCTCTAATCCTGGGACCTGCTCCAATCGAAAGCGGGAGAAAGCCTGCAGAGACAACAGTGCAGCCTCAGCCCAGTATCACAGGAGGTGGAGAGTGGTGAGTCAAGAGCTGGGGCTGTGGAGACCACGGTGGAAATCTAGCATAAGAACCCTGAGCTGGAACTCGCTGGAGGTTGTGGCACAAGTAGCTGCAAGCAAAGAGTTGTGTACCAACTGCAATAAGTAAAATCACATTGTAGACCTGTGGGTGACACAGCTTAGAAACCCAACCCAATGAGAAGACTGCTAACCAGAGGTACAATGACCAAGAGCAAAAGAGACAAAAGCACAATGAATACTACTGAAAACTCCCCTGCAAAGGAGCAAAACCCATTGCCAACCTCAGAGTTAACTGAGGAAGACATCGAGAAAATGGGGCACACAGAATTCATAAGACTCATTTTAAAGATTCTGATCAACAATGAGAAGCACATACAAGAGTTCAAAGAATTTAAGGAAGCAATAAAGCAAATCAAGGCTGATATATCAAAAAATTAAGAACACAGTAGAACAAATTAAAAGTACAATGGAGAGTCTCCAAAACAGATTGAAGCAAGCAGAAGAAAGAATCTCAAAATTGGAAGATATTTCCTGTCATCTGGGGAAAGCAAACAAAAAGCTGGAAGCAGAGCTGGATCAGGCCAAAACAAGTATTCAAGAATTGAAAGACATTATTAAGAGGCCAAATATAAGAATTATGGGAGTCCCAGAAGGTGCAGAAAGAAAATCTGGTTTTGCAAATATATTTCGTGAAAAAAAAAATTAAAAAAAAAACAAATATATTTAATGAAATAATAAAGGAAAAGTTTCCTCATCTGGAGAAAGAATTGGGAAACAAGATCCAGGAGGGACACAGAACTCCCAACAGGCTTGATCAAAAGCGATCTTCACCAAGATATATGATCATCAAGCTCTCTTCAATTGAACACAAGGAAAAGATCCTTAAATGTACACATGAAAAAAAATCAACTGACCTATAAAGGAATGCCAATTAAACTCACAGGAGATCTCTCACAGGAAACTCTAAAGGCCAGAAGAGAATGGAGTGACATATTCCAGATTCTAAAAGAAAAAAATTGTCAGCCCAGGATAACATATCCAGCAAAGCTCTCTTTTGTCTTTGAAAATGAAATAAAATTCTTCCATAGCAAAGAAAAGTTAAAAGAATTTGCCTCTTCCAAACTTGCCCTACAAATGATACTTCAAGATGTTCTCTTGGCAGAGAAAAGGAATAGCACCTACCAAAGGCAAATGGAAAGAACATCCCAGTAAAATGACAACAGAAGACTAAATCAACGAACAACCCATTCCTAAAATGAAAGGACCAAAGTACCATCCATACATATTAACCGTGAATGTAAATGGCTTAAGCTCAATCTAACGTCATAGATTAGAAGACTGGATTAAAAAACAAAACTCATCTATTTATTGTCTGGAGGAGACACACTTCACCAACAAAAATCAGCAGAAACTATATTGCATGGGTTTGTTGTTTTCTGTTAGTTTCCTCTCTTCAAAACACTTTCTTCTGATTAAATCATTCAATGACTCATAGATCATACTGTAGCATCATTTTCTTCAAGAAGGTTCTTGATTTTCATTTCTTCACCTGCACGTTAGTCATTTAATAGCATGTTATTCAACTTCATGGTGTTGTTAAGTTCTTTTTTCCCCCTGATGTTGATTTTGTTTTGGGGCTTTTCATTTAAGGGGATGTATAGTAGCTGTGTAATGGAGACTGTCATATCTAGTAACATGTCATTTAACTTCAGACATTGTAAATTTCTATTTTTCTTTTTATCGTTGATTTTGTATTATGACTTTTCATTTGAGGGGATGTACAGTAGCTGTGAAATGGAGACTAACATCCAGATGTGAGGATACAATGTAGTATGCATTTCTGCTTCCATACAAAGATGGACTTACAATGAAACTGTTCACTATATCTTGACAATAGGATGCTGGACTCTCTGCCATTGTCCATTCCCGCAATGATGGACATAAGACTGTGTATGCAGAACTATATGTTAGTAATGATATAAAGGAACTAGGTGGGGGGAAAGGAATTGGGGAGGGGGTAAGGGAAATGCCAGGAGCCTATGGAATTGTATCATAAAATGATAATAATAATCATAAAATGTTAAAAAAAAAAAAAAAAAGAATCTAGCTACAGGGCCCAGCATGATGGCGTAGTGGTTAAAGTCCTCGCCTTGAAGTGCTGGATCCCACATGGGAGCCAGTTCTAATCCCGGCAGCCCCACTTCCCATCCAGCTCCCTGCTTGTTGCCTGGGAAAGCAGTCAACGACAGCCCAAAGCCTTGGGACCCTGCACCCGCGTAGGAGACCCGGAAGAGCTCCTGGCTCCTCTCTTTTGATTGGCACAGCTCCAGCCCATTGCGGTCACTTGGGCAGTGAATCATCGGATGGAAGATCTTCCTCTCCGTCTCTCCTCCTCTTTGTGTATCTGACTTTGTAATAAAAAATACATAATTTTTTTCAAAATTTAAAAAATAAAAATTAAAAAAAGCACCTGGCTACAGAAACTGTTTTAAACCTGTGTGTCATTGAATTTACTCCTTATTTGAGAGTATAAGAATTTAGCCTGATAAAAGAAACATTGTGATTGTTTAGCATCTTTAGCAATTTCAAAATAAGAAAGCAAAAAATTAGAGTTAATACAAGTAAGCCTTTTAGTTGTCCAGAGGAAGGAAGGAAATTAAGCTGTTTAGACACTGCACTAGGCCTGTGACAAGGATCACCTCACTTAACTCTAGCAGTATATTCATGAACTGGGCATTTTGGGAAGCCACAATTGGAAAGCTTGAATAAGACGACAAGGATCCTGAGACCAGTGGAAGCAAGGCTGAGGTTGGTACCTATCCTGCATTACCTTCTGCGCTTATACAGTTTATTCTCTCACATCTGCTAATGGATAGTTAGTTTATCAAAGCTGTATGTTTCCCTATAATCCAAGATTTCTGAAAGAGGTGATACTAAGGCAGAATCAAGCCACATTGAGACAGAGGGAGAAATTCAGTTACTATCAGCCTGAAAACTTAAGAGTGTATCTACTAAACAGAATTTCTAGAATTCTCGCTGGTTGTACATTACTTTGCTGACCCAGTAAGGGGTAGATCCTTTTTTAAAAAAAAAATTTATTAAAAATTTTTATTTCAAAGTCGGATGTACAGAGAAGAGGAGAGAGGAAGATCTTCCGTCCGATGATTCATTCCCCAAGTGACCGCAACCGCTGAGTCAATCCAAAGCCGGGAGCCAGGAGCTTCTTCCAGGTCTCCCACTCAGGTTCAGGGCCCTAAGGCTTTGGGCTGTCCTCAACTGCTTTCCCAGGCCACAATCAGGAAGCCTGATGGGAAGCAGGATGTTCGGATTAGAACTGGTGCCCATACCGGATTCCAGGCATGCAAGATGAGGACTTTCCTTGCTAGGCTACCATGCTGGGCCCAAGTAGATCCTTTCAGATCCATTCTTAAGATCCAGTCAAAATATCCACAGTTCTCTTTACCTACCCCAGGAATCAAGAACATTTTTTCTGCCAGTGATCATGTGGATGTTCATATCATCCGTGGCCCATGCAACATTATTAACTTAAAAAAAAGCCTACAGTAGATTTACTGAATTTCAAAGGCCACCTGTGATTGTCTGGGCAAGCCCTGAATCATTTCACAGGCCTTCTACAACCAATAGGTAAGATGTTCCAAACCCCTGCTCCTGCCTCTCTGCCATCTCTAACATTGGATAATTGGGAATAAAGAAACTCCATAAAGGAGTTGGTGTTTCAGCTCCCAAATTTTATAACCTTAAATCCTGGAGCTCTAAATCAGATTTTAACCTTGGATACATGAAGCTGCTTCTTGCTGCTCTGTCCGTAATTGTGAGTAGTCTTGATAAACTGGCTGGAACTCAGGAAAATGGTAATATGCTCAAAACAGCCTATGGCAGGTCCATCTCTTGACATACTGGACCCCTGTTCTTGCCCAGATATTCTTTTTCTCTTTTTCTTTTGAGAGCTTCTCATTCTGTGTATTGAAACAGCAACAAATCTCTTTAGCTTTCTTCCCCACCTCCTTGCCGCTCTATTTATAGTTCCAAATGTTGCCAAGTGTCAGCAACAAAATTAAACAGGGACCATTAGAGTCTCTCCAAGCTGTTGTTGTTGGTTAGGGTGCATCTAATATTTTATATTAGCAAGCTGCAGTTTAGTTGCATTGATTTCAATATTCTCAACATTTATAGTTGCCTAATGATTTACTCTTCCGCAAGCCCCAAACAAAGCCCGTCTGTGCTGTGCATATTTAGGCTGTTAATATCTAAAGAATTGAGCTGGGGGAATGATGATGCGAGCTGAAATCCTTCACTAAAGGTATCAGTGCTGGCTGGCGTGCACTTGGTTTCACGTTGTAATAAAGCAGATAAGCAGCTGTGCTTTAATGCCAAATGAAGCATAGACTTAAGAGGCTAATTCCCATATCTTTAAATGCACATGTATATGTTCACCAACAGGGTCAACTCATTCATCTGGAAAATGGGAATGTTTTAAGAAATAACTTTGGTCGAGGGTGAAACCCAGCACGGTAGCCTAGTGGCTAACATCTTCGCTTTGCATGTGTCAGGATCCCATGTGGATGCCAGTTTGTATCCTGGCTGCTTCACTTCCCATCTAGCTCCAGACCTGTGGCCTGGGAAGGCAGCTGAAGATGGCCCAAAGCCTTGGGATCCTGCAGTCACACAGGAGACCCAGTGGGCTCCTAGCTCCTGGCTTCGGATCAGCTCAGTTCTGACCATTAACGGTCACGTAGGGACTGAACCAGAGGATGGAAAATCTTTCTCACTGTCTCTCCTTCTCTGTATAAAATTTGACTTTCCAATAAAAATAAATAAATCTTTAGGGGAAAAAATTTAGCATCCTTTTCTCCAAGAAACTTTTATGTTTTCTTTTTCATTTCTTCATCGACTCTGGTTATTCAGTAGTGTGTTACTTAATTCCACTGATGCTATAAATTTTTTCTTTTAACTTAATTCCTGTTGTTGATTTTGATTCATGACTTCTCATTTAAGGGAATATAGAGTAACAGTGTAATAGAGACTATCATATCCAGATATGAAGATACAGAGAAGTATGCATCTCTACTTCTAAATCAAAGATAGATTTCCAATGAAACTGCTGGATATGTCTTGACAACAGGATGCTGGATTATTGTCCACCATCATCTGTACCCACTTAAATAACAGAATGATGAACTCATGACTGCATATGAAGGACTATACTAGCATAACAATACGGGGAAATCAGCTGGGAGAGGGAACTTGAGGAGAGGGTAGGGGAATGATCAGAACCTATGGAATCATACTGTAAAACTAAAGAGAACCCCCCCAAAAAAATTCAAGTTCAGCAAAAATTATGCTTCAACTCTATATAATGCTAAATACTATAATGAAAATAGACATGAGACAGCTGAATAGTAATCCATAGCCATTTTAAGATGTATACAACCCGGTTGTGTATAAACTAAAATTGAAATGTCAACAAAGGAGTCATAGGATATAGTTAAGAACTTGCATTTTTTTAACATGTTGGTTACTCAATACTATGTCAATCTCATAACGTTATAAATTGTTGCTGATGCTATGTTGGAGCTTTTAACTGATAGGGATGATACTCTGCCGGCTCTACCTTCAGACCAGAGATGATCTCCCTAACAAGCCGTTGAATTTGTCTGGACAATAAAAGATGCTTGATTCTATGCTTGGTATATCCTTGCAATGAAAGAATCTCATGTGAACTTAAACTTGGGTAATGTAACAAGGTGCAGGAATTCACCATGGGAGGAGGGTTTGGGGAGGAGGGGGGGGAATCCCAGTACCTATAAAACTGTGTCACATGATGCAATGTAATTAATTAAAAAAAGCACTAAAGAGAAAATAGAAAAAAAAGAAGAAATTAAAAAGAAAATAGGGGAAATCTTCCATCTCCTTAGAAGGTGTGAGGAAGACATTAAGTATAACCTATCAAGAATATAACAGGTAACTTATACACAACAGACTCAAATCAGCATTAGACATTAGTAAAACTACAAAGACATATAGGGGGAATCAACAGCGATCCTAACAACCTCTTAACAGGAGGTCATATCACAGAGCAGGGGGGGACCCCAGATTGGAGCAGGCAGACGGACAGGAGGAAGCTTGTATCCCAACCCTGGAGATTCCCGGATCCTCACCAACGACTATCAGTATGGGCACCAAGGACTACATCCCAATTGCCAAGGAGACCACGGAGAATTGGAGTGCCTTCGGAGGCCAAGAACTCTGAGCTCATCCACTCCTGCTTGGATTTACCACGCGGGATGGAAGAAGCCCATATCCTGCCTTGCAGGATCCAAGGTCATCAGAACAACAACCAGGAACCCTGAGCGGTCCACAGAAACAGAGCAGAAAACTTCCCTCAGGATTAGGGAGAGGAGTTTTCTCTGGTCCTTACTTAGCTCCAACTTTGGATCCCCACCCTCTCTTGCAATGACCATTAGGGTCACTCCGGAGGCCCCCCTTAAAATAAATAAACAACAACAACAACAATTAGAATAGATAGACAGAAAACAACAAGGAAAGCTTAGAACCAGACAAGGAAATGGTCAGCATGGACTCACATATACCTTACTAGGTAGGACACAAAGATTGATTACTCCTCATTAAGGCATTGGAGATTTCTCTGCACATCCTTCCTAAAACTGTTCTGCACTTCAACTGTTGACATATGCCTTGTTAGAGTTATAAGCCAGTTTGGATTACCCTAAAATCTGCCAAGTTCAGTAAAAAAGTATGCTTCAACACTATAAAATGCTAAATACTAAAATGAAAATAGACATGAGACAGCTGAATAGTTCCCTAAAGCCATATTAAGGTGTATAGAAGCCAGTTGTTCATAAACTAAAATTGAAATGTCAATGAAGTAGTCACAGGACGTGGCTAAGAACCTGCATTTTTTTAGCACATTGGTTACTCAATACCATGCTAATGAACTCCATAGGGTTGTAAATTGTTGTGGATATTATGTTATGGCTTTTCATTGGCCGGTATGATATTCTGCCAGCTCTACCTTCAGATCAGAGATGGTCTCCCCAAGAAACTGTTGAATTTATCTGGACAATAAGTTGCTGGACTCTATGCTTGGTATATGCCTGCAGTGAAAGAATCTGGACTGGATTTGAACTGTAATATTGCAACAAGGTGCAGGAATCCACTATGGGGGGAGGGTATGGGGAGGGGTTGGGGGATCCCCAGAGCCTATGAAACTGTGTCGCAAAAATGAAATGTAATAAAAAAAAAGAAGAAGAAAAAAAGAAAAGAAAATAGGGGAAGAATGTGCTTTCTCTACTGCACTCACTTAATTAGCCTTATCACAAAAACAATCTGGAAACTGGGGAAGTATGTTAAGCAGGTATGGGAGTGGGTAGAGTGAATTGCTGCATTTATCAGTATAATGCATTCTGAACAAGTCCAAACTGTGACCAGTGAATATGAGGCATATGACTAGTTACCGCCTTCTCCTCTCTCTGAGCTAGTCATTGGAAATGGCCAGTAGGTAACGGTGAAAACCAGAAGTGACCGTGAGTGTCTCACAGAATAACTGCTCATGAGGACCCAATTCTAATGGCAGTAACTGATGGTTGAGGCTGGAACCCACCAGAACAGGTCTGAAATCTGAGTATATTTGAGGCCAAAAGATGGAAGTAGAGAAGAATTAAGATTTCACTCCTAATGCTTGCTTTGAGCAAATCCAGTGTGCTTAAGAATTAATTCTCAACAAAACCTTTAGGAGATAGCTATTTTCATCTCATTTTTTTTTTAAGTTATCAAGGCTACTTCTGTGACACGGCAAATAAACTCACTACTGTAATACCAGCATCCCATATGTGCACCAGTTCAATTCCCAGCATTTCCATTTATTTAGGATTTATTTATTTTTATTTGAAAGGAAGATTTTCTTTTTAGCATGAAGTGAAGGGGGGCAGTGAGAGAGGTCTCCCTTTTGCTTGTTCACTCCCCAAATGGCCACAAAAGCTGCTCTGCTGGAAGCCAGGAGCTTCTTCCTAGTCTCCTACATAATGCAAGGGCCAAAGAGTTTGGGCATCCTCCCCAAATGACAGCAATGGCTAACATAGAAAGAAAGTTGGCATAAAGCCTTGGGAACCTGAAGGCACATGGGAAACCTGAAAGAGGCTCTACCATTCAGAATGACTCAGATCTGGCCATTGCAGCCATTTGGGGAGTGAACCAGTGGACGGAAGATATTTCTCTCTGTATCTCTGTCTCTCTATAAAATTGCTTTTCCAATAAAAATAAATAATCTTTTTTAAAAAGTGAAAGGGATTAAGAATAAATGTCCTTGTTCACATAGGGTTAGCTCATTCTTGGAGAGAAATGTCACCAGTTAAGTCTTTGTTATTTGTAAAACTTATTTTATTGGAAAAGCAACAACAGAGCGAGGAGAAAAGACAAAGTGCTGGCTCATTTCTCAAATGGTCACAAATGCCAGGACTGCGGCAGAACAAATCTTGGAGCCAGGAGCTTCATCTGCGTCACCCACCAAGGTGGCAAAGGTACAACTACTTAAGCTTTCTTCTTCTTTCCCAGGCACATTATCATGGAACTGGATCAGAAGTAGAGCACTCAGATACATGAAGGAAACAATATGGAAATAAGTCTTACCCACTCTCCTGTTGTTGTGGCTGGCTGGGTCAGTAACGTGGGCACGGCGAAGGATCTGGGGATGAGACACCGACACGGAGACCAGAGATGGTGGAAAATGTCTCTCTCCGGCCTCTCTGGAGGCCTGCTTTTATTTCCTCCACTCTTGACCTCTCACCTAGTTCTTGTTTACGCTTTAGCCCACACTCTCAATATTGGATACAGCTGAGTTCCATTAGACCAGGTGCTTTCAGCCCCAAGCCCGTTACCTGTAGTGCTCAGTTTAGCGAGTGCTAACCAACTCCTTAGCCCACAACACCTGTAGCCCTTGAGCCTTTTTACCCTAATTAACTATGTAAAGATTGTCAAAAATATAATAATAATAAAAGAAGTAGAGCAGCTCACACTCAAAATGGCATTCTAATACGTCATGCAGGTGACTCAAGTAGCAACTGAACTGCTTGTGACACAAAGCCAGCATCAATCAGCTACTTCTAAAAAATGCCAAATGTTCTACATGAAATAAAGCATGATCTTTTCATAGTAGTTTAGACCTTGCCTCACCTCACAGTTCAACTCCATTTGTGCTCATTGACTTCAGTGTAGTTGAGACTTAGTTTTCTTTTTTTTTTTTTAGATTTATTTATTTTTATTGGAAAGCCGGATATACAGAGAGGAGGTGAGACAGAGAGGAAGATCTTTCATTCAATGATTCACTCCCCAAGTGAGCACAACGGCTGGTGCTGCGCCGATCTGAACCCAGGAGACAGGAACTTCCTCCACGTCTCCCATGTGGGTACAGGATCCCAAGGCTTTGGGTGGCCCTCGACTGCTTTCCCAGGCCACAAGCAGGGAGCTGGAAGGGAAGTGGAACTGCCGGGATTAGAACCGGCGCCCATATGGGATCCCGGTGCGTTCAAGGCAAGGACTTTAGCTGCTAGGGCACCACTCCCGGCCCCTAGACTTAGTTTTCAAATCACATTGTGTTGGGCATCCATTTAAACTCAAGTCTCTCTAATGTCATAAAACACTTTAATTGGTTCATTCTTCACTAATCTGGAGCATTTGCTGTCTGTTTTGTAGTGCTGTTGAAAGTGATTTTGGGGCATTTGAGGAAGGGGAGTACTGAAAAAGGGTGCTTCAATTTCAAAATCTTTATGAATTTTCTAAAATCCTTCCTTCTTCATAAAAATAAAAACAAAAGCAAAAGGCATTGAAATCAGGAGTTAATTACCCCTGTTTGCAGATGACATGATATTCTACTTAGGAGAACCAAGACTCAATCAACAGACTATTGGAACTCATAAGAGAATTTGGCAGCGTAGCAGGATACAAAATTAATGAACACAAATTGATGGTGCTAGTGTATAAAAATAACTTCATAGCTGAGAAAGAAACTGTAAGTATAGTCCCCTTTAAAACAGAGCAGAGGAATCTTATATAACTTGGAATTAATCTTACCAAAAAATGTAGAAGACCTTTATGATGAAAACTATAAGACATTAAAAAAAAAATAGAAGAAGACATTAAAAGATGGAGAAACTTACCATGTTTCTGTATTGACAGGATGAACATCATCAAATGTCCATACTACCAAAAGTAATACACAGATTCAATGCAATCCCAATTAAAATCCCAACAACACTCTCCTCAGAAACAGAAAAAAGGACACAAAAGTTAATCTGGAAATACAAGAGACCACAAATAGCCAAAGTTATCCTGAGAAATAGAAATCAAGCTGGAGGAATTCACAATTCCAAACCTCAAGACATACTTCTGGGCAGCAGTCATCAAAACAGTCTGGTACTGGTACAGAAAGCAAGATCAATGGAACACAATAGAAACACCAGAAGGGAGCCCACACATGACATGTACAGACAACTAATATTTGACAAAAAACCTGAAAACAATACAGGGGAAAAGCCTGGTCTCTTCAACACATGCTGCTGGGACAACTGGATAGCAACTTGCAGAATCAAGAAGCAAGATCCACACCTGTCACATCATACAAAAATCAGCTCTAAATGAATCAAGAACCTAAATCTACATCCAGAAATCATCAAACTATTAAAGGAAAACATAGGAAGTACTCTCCAAGATATAGGCACAGCGAAAGACTTCTTGAAAGTCACCAAGAGCACAGTTGTAGCCAAAATGAACAAACTGGACTATATCAAACTAAAAAGTTCTGTACAGCAGAGGAAATGATCAAAAAAGAGAAGCAGCAACCAACAGAATGGAAGAAAAATTTTGCATACCGCACAACTGAGGGACTAAAATCCAGGATTTAAGAAGAGCTTCAGTTACTCAATGACAGCAAAATAAACAATCCTGTGAGGAAATGAACATTTTTCAAAAGAACAAATTCAAATAGCTAATAGAAGAAGAAATGCTCAGGTTCCCTAGCTATCAGAGAGATACAGATGAAAACTACATTGAGGTAGCAACTAATTCCAGTTAGACTGACCTACATTCAAAACTCTACTAACTCCTACTGGCATGGATATGGAGGGAAAATTACCCAACTTCACCGCTCTTGGGAGTACAGGCTAGTGCAACTGCTATGGAAGTCAGTATGGAGAGTGCTTAGAGAACGCCAAATAAACCTGCCATAAGACACAGCTATCCCGCTCCTAAGAATATATCCAATGGGAATGGAATCTACATATGAGAAAGGAATCTGTAATCCTATATTTACAACAGCATAATCTACATTAGCAAAGGCATGGGAACAACCCAGATGCCCGTCAAAAGAGGAGTCCCCACCTAGGGACCATTATGCTCAATGAAACAAGTCAATCCCAAAAGGACAAATATCATATATTCTGTCTGATATAAGGCAACCTCATTGCAAATAAAAGATCAATAGCTCTTTCAATACTATTTTTGCAATACCTGATGAGTTTTGATATTTTTGTTTTTATTTTGATTTCTTCAAAAGAGTTTTTCCTCTTATTAAATTGTCACTAACTCATAGGTCATACATCATTTTCTTCAAAAAAGCTTTTTTTTTTTCATTTCTTCAGCAACACATTGGTCATTCAATAGCATGATATTAAACTTTATGTTGTTGCAAATTTTATATTATTCTTTCTGTTTTTGATTTTGTTTTATGGCTTTTCATTTAAGGAAATGTATAGTAACTGTGTAATACAGACTATCATATCCAGATGTGAAGATAAAATGCAGTATGCATCTCTAGTTCCAAATCAAAGCTGGACTCTCAATGAAACTATTAAACATATCTTGACAATAGGATGCAGGACTCTTTGCCATTGTCCACACATACAATGTCAGGATACACTTACATAGAGTGATGGACTTTCGACTGTTTATGAAGAACTATACCACTGTAATAATATAGTGGGATCATTTTGGGAAGGAGATTTAGGTAAGGGTAAAGGAAATCTCAAAGCCTAGAGAACTGTATCATAAAATTGAGTTGAATTAAATTAAATTTGATAGCCCAACGCCGTGCCCTAGCAGCTAAAGTCCTCACCTTGAATGCCCCGGGATCCCATATGGGTGCTGGTTCTAATCCCAGCAGCTCCACTTCCCATCCAGCTCCCTGCTGGTGGCCTGGGACAGCAGCTGAGGATGGCCCAAGGCTTTGGGACCCTGCACCCGCGTGGGAGACCCGGAAGAAGTTCCTGTCTCCTGGGTTCAGATCCGCGCAGCACCGGCCGTTGTGCTTACTTGGGGAGTGAATCATCGGATGGAAGATCTTCCTCTCTGTCTCTCCTCCTGTCTGTATATCTGACTTTGTAACAAAAATAAATCAATCTTTAAAAAATAAATAAATAAATTTGAATTTTTAAAAACTTGGTTTTAAGAGTTCCAGGCTTTTACCCACGAATGTGCTCATCTTTGTTATAACCAAAATCAGTGTAAATAATTCTGTTGAATTACACAAGACTTGTGCTCATTAAGGCTTTTTAAAAGCTTGGAGGGCCTGGTACAGTGGCCTAGTGGCTAAAGTCCTCGTCTTGAATGCCCCAGGATTCCATATGGGCATCGGTTCTAACCCGGCAGCTCCACTTCCTATCCAGCTTCCTGCTTGTGGCCTGGGACAGCAATCGAGGATGGCCCAAAGCCTTGGGACCCTGCACCCACATGGGAGACGTAGAAGAAGTTCCTGGCTCCTGGCTCCGGATCAGCACAGCACCGGCTTGGGGGGTGAATCATAGGACGGAAGATCTTCCTCTCTGTCTCACCTCCTCTCTGTATATCTGCCTTTCCAATAAAAATAAAATAAATCTTTAAACAAAAAAAAACTTGGAGAAGAGTAGGTTTATTTTGTAGCTATGTCTCACTGACCTTTTATCTTTAGGATTAATGATTTGCTTCAAATATTTTTTTGTTACTAGAATCAGAGAGACTTTCAAAACCTCAGCAGAGAACATGAGGAAACAAAATACATGAAAAGTATCATAGCAAATAATATATATCTTTATTTTGCTCAGCAAATTACTCTAAAGGAACTTTTTTTTAAAGATTTATTTATTTTATTACAGCCAGATATACACAGAGGAGGAGAGACAGAGAGGAAGATCTTCCATCCGATAATTCACTCCCCAAGTGAGCTGCAACGGGCCGGTGCACGCTGATCCGATGCCGGGAACATGGAACTTCTTCCGGGTCTCCCACGCGGGTGCAGTGTCCCAATGCATTGGGCTGTCCTCAACTGCTTTCCCAGGCCACAAGCAGGTAGCTGGATGGGAAGTGGAGCTGCTGGGATTAGAACCAGCGCCCATATGGGATCCGGGGGTGTTCAAGGTGAGGACTCTAGCCGCTAGGCCACGCTGCCAGGCGCTAAAGGAACTTCTAAAGGGGGAGGAATTGAAAGAAGAGGGATGGAGGAAGGAAAAATTATAGTCTTAAAATTGTCTCTATGGGACTCAGCACAGTATCCTAGTGGCTAAAGTCCTCACCTTGCGTGCACTGGGATCCATGGGTGCCACTTTGTATCCCAGCTGCTCCACTTCCCGTCCTGCTCCCTGCTTATGACCTGGGAAAGCAGTCAAGGACGGCCCAAAGCCTTGGTACCCTGCACCCTCATATGAGACCCAGAGGAACCTCCTGGCTCCTGGCTTTGAATCAGCTCAGCTCTGGCTGTTGTGACCACTTGGGGTCTCTGTTTCTCCTTCTCTCTGTAAATCTGCCTTCCCAATTAAAATAAATAAACTTTTTTTTTAATTTCTCTATGAACTGTATGGATTCTGATCTTTTATCAATATCATATTAATATGAGAATTGATGAGAACTGTATTGTAGTAATTATCATGTGTCTGCTATGACCCTGAGAACGCAAGGCATTAATAAATTCCCTTTAAAACCTGAATTTCCCTAAAATAAAGAAAAACAGAGAAACTCCTAGATTGTATGAGCAAATGCATAGTTGTGGAATAAATGACGATCAACCAAATAAAATAGTGTAAAAGCTCTATTTACGGAACTTAGTATATCATGGGAGTTCTTGTATTTTGGCAGAAATTCAAAAAAAAAGCAAAGAATAGAAGAGATTTTTAGTGCTAAAAAATAAAATCTCCAGATATGTCATGATTAGGGTTAACTGGTGTGGAGAAACTGTAGGCAAGCTAACTAAAAACAGGTCATTCTATGTGATTGGCTACAAGAGTTCTGCTTGGTTCCGAGTTGGAAGTAAGGACAAAAATTAAGGCAGCTATCCATTGCTACTCAAGTTATTGCTGAGTTTCTTGAATTGTCAACAGATAAAATAATTTCGTTTCTAGCAAATCAGGCCTTTTCTCTATTTTCTCAAGTTCAACATCTGAACATACACATTATACTGACAAGGCAGAGGTTAACAGAAGAAAAAAATTATTTGTGAATGAGTAAGTAATCTTCCCAATAGCTGGTTAGACTTGGTAGGGAAAAGAAGAAACGGAAAATTCTTATGAAGAGAATGGGTTTCTTAAAAAAAGAAAACTGAGCTGTAGAAAAATAAATAGGATAAGAAAGCTTGAGGTCATATTGATATGTAGAAAAAACCTAGGCCATGAAACTCCCCTGGAGGACACAATGGTTTCTAGCAACTTGACTTCCCAGAAATTCCTTCAGTTAGTCAGATAAGGCAAGCTCCAGAGAAGGCTTCATTCTGAACCTATTGGATCCCAAATGTCTTCAGTTTAAAATAATCTTCATATAGGGCCCGGAGGCGTGGCCTAGCAGCTAAAGTCCTTGTCTTGAACGCCCCAGGATCCCATATGGGCGCCAGTTCTAACCCAGCAGCTCCACTTCCCATCCAGCTACCTGCTTGTGGCCTGAGACAGCAGTTGAGGATGGCCCAAAGCTTTGGGACCCTGCACCCGCGTGGGAGACCTGGAAGAGGTTCCTGGTTCCCGGCATCCAATCAGCGTGCACTGGCCCATTGCGGCTCACTTGAGGAGTGAATCATCGGACGGAAGGAAGATCTTCCTCTCTGTCTCTCCTCCTCTCTGTATATCCAGCTTTCCAATAACAATAATAAATCTTTAAAAAATAAAATAAAATAAAATAATCTTCATATCAACTCCAGGATCCCAAATGGGTTCCTCATAATTTACAACTACTCAGTTTCTGAGCTGCTTATATCAGATAAAAATTTTAATTTCTGGGCAGGTAACTGCAAGTCCTGAATCAGAGATCTATTTTTATGTGGGCCCAAGCATTATCCAGCTATATAGTTTGAGTCCCTTGTGTTTTGATTTTGCAGGTGAGGAAGAACAAATGCACAATGAACATAAGCATATCAGTCTGAAGCCTCCAGGAATTCAGGATGAATAAAGAATACTTTCAGCATAGTCAGCTTCTCCTTTTTGTTTCCATTTTAACTGTGCTACAATTAGACTCTAGGGAAGAACTGCTGCCTAGCTAACAGACACAAAGAGAATGTGGTGGAGAAGAACTGAGCGAAGAAAAATCTACAGACAAATGTAGAATGGTTCAAGGGAAGGGTTTGGTGCTCTTGGGTGGCTGGTCATTTGATTTTAATCCAGAAAAACAAAAAACAAAAGAAGTAATGAGTAATGTTTGGCAGAACAGGAAAAGAAAGAAATACAAGTTGGAAAAAATACTTAGGCTCAATAATTCCAACTGTAATTTAGATTTTTTTACTTCCTAAAATGAATAACCAACTCTTCCTATCCATACAAACCACAGTCCTTCTATGCCTTTTCTTTTATCAGCTTATAATCAGATTTTTCTGTTTATTATTAGATCTCATCAGCACTAAGAGACAACGCAGACTTGTTTGGTAAAACCGTTTGATTAAAGCAAAATTGCTGGCCCAGCACAATAGCCAAGTGGCTAAAATCCTCTCCTTGCACGTGCTGGGAACATATGGGTGTGGGTTCAATTCCCAGCTGCTCCGTCCACTTCTCTGACAGCTCCCTGCTTGTGGCCTAGGAAAGCAGTCAAGGATGGCCCAAAGCCTTGGGACCCTGAACCTGCATGGGAGACCTGAAGAAGCTTCTGGATCTTGGATTCAGATCAGCTCAGCTCCAGTCATTGCAGCCACCTGAGGAGTGAACCAGTGGACGGAAGATCTATCTCTCTGTATCTCCTTCTCTCTATATTATCTGCCTTTCCAATATAAAAATGAATCTTTAAAAATAAAACAAACTGTATGAAAAACATCAAAAATAAAAAACAAAAAAAAAAAACTTTAAAAAGAAAGCAGAGTTATTTCTTCAGTATCTTACTGCATCTTGACAACTAAGCAAAACACACCAACATGAAGATGGATATTATATTCCACTGTTTATTAAATAATGAAGCTATTTACTTCAACATCTTTAGGTGGACACAAGAATTGAATAGAGGATAGAATCACTGTATATAGGTTTACCAGCAATATATATTTTTTAAATACAGCACAAATTTATTTGATATCACAATCTGCCCTGATCCTGTACCAGGCTATGGCTTAGAATGCCTGCATTGCATATTGGATTACTGGGTTCACGTCTCGGCTAGTCTACTTTCAATCCAGCTTCCTGCTGATGTATACCTGGAAAACAGACAACAGTAGGCCACATACTCTGGGTTCCTGGTTTTGTCCAGCACAGGAAGCTGTGAGCAGGAAAGACCTCAAGCTTGCTCTCTTCCTTCTCTTTTTCCAAATAAAATTAAAATAAATTAATAAAAGAAGGTCCATGATCCAGCCTCTGCTGTTGCTGTCATCGAGGGAGTTAGGCAGCAGATGGAAAACCGTTCTGCACTTTTCCTACTGTCTATGTAACTCATTTTTTTTAAGATTTATTTATTTTTATTGGAAAGGCAGATTTACCGAGAGAAGGAGAGATAGACAGAAAGACCTTCCATCTGCTGGTTCACTCACCAATTGGTCACAATGGCTGGAGCTGAGCCAATCTCAAGCCAAGAACCAGGAGTTTCTTCCAGGTTTCCCAAACGGATGTAGGGTCCCAAGACCTTAAGGTATCCCTTACTTTTTTCCCAGGCCACAAGCAGGGTCCTGGAAGGAAAGTGGAGCAGCCAGGAAAAGAACTGGTACCCATATAGGGGTCCCATCGGATGCAAGGGGAGGATCCACCCACTAGGCCATGGCGCCGAGCCTTTCCATCAATTCTTGAAGTGTCCTTATATCACTATTAAGAGAAAAAATAAGAAAACTGTGTCTCATTCTTTAGATTTTCTAAACTTTGACACTCAATGAGCTGTTATTCTAAATCTGCCTCTTGAGAACTTGAAAGCAAAACACTGAAACCACATGTGAAGAATCAGAATAGAATGATGAGTTCATGCAAATCCAAATCTAATCTAAATTTCTTTCAAAACTAATAAAATAATCATATTAGGATAGGATGGAAACATGACTTATATTCCTTGCTTTTAGTAAATATTATTACTCACTGACCAAGAACACAAGAGTCATGAGATATGTTTTATGAGGTCTTTTTACAGTGCTTTTTGCAGACAGGTTTACAAGGGAGGTGGGCTGAGGATTAGGCTTGCTATGGATCATTGATTGTCCTTTATAATTATGTGCTGTGGCCTGACTTCTTCCGCATGTTCAAATTAAGGAAAAAATAGTCTTCTTTCTAAGTCCATTCAGATGATGTTCTTACGACATCTTTGGGTTTTGGCCAAGTGTCACTTGAATTAGTTCAGGAATTAAGCTCACATATTCTGCAACATCTGGACCTTTGTAAATGGGCCTTGCTCATTCCTGAGGTCACATTGCAAACATCAGCACCATTCTTAAATACTTTAATTTATGATCTTCAGTTGCTTCTCTTTTTCTGAGAGGTTCCACTTGTACAATCTTTATTGGCACTAAAAATCAAGATCCATGGATATTTTGCCCTTCTGTTCCACTGGAAGTTTCTATACTCCCTGAGTTTACCTTCAAGTTCTGGGTTACTTTCTCTTTAGTTCCCTCCCTGGGGATTCCTTGGCCTATCTGCCAATCTTACCATCATGTTCAGCATAGTTAATAGAATCAGTAACTTCATCACATGTGTATGTATGTAATGTTCTAAATGCCTCGTCCCAAATCTAATTCCTGCTTTAGGGACTTAACACTATCTCTGTCATCCATCCAAAATGTTCCTATCTCAATTCTTTATATAAATGGGCCCGGTGCCATGGCCTAGTGGCTAAAGTCCTTACCTTGAATGTGCTGGGATCCCATATGGGCACCGGTTCTAATCCCAGAAGCTCCACTTCCCATCCAGCTCCCTGTTTGTGGCCTGGGAAAGCAGTCGAGGACGACCCAGTGCCTTCGGACCCTGCACCTTCGAATCAGCACAGCACTGGCCATTGAAACCACTTGGGGAGTGAAACATCGGATGGAAGATCTTCCTCTCTGTCTCTCCTCCTCTCTGTATATCTGACTTTGTAATAAAATAAATAAATCTTTTAAAAAAATTCTTTATATAAATGGCTCCAAGGCATTCAATTCTTCATTTTATTTGCTCTCTTCTCAGAGTGTCACCAAATCTAAAGTTAGTCTTTCCGAAACTCTATATTACATCAATTGATGTTACATTTTCCATCATGGGTCCTGTCTAAAACGATTTGGTTTACATAACTCCCACAACTATAACCAAACTTCCTACATACAGAGTCCTTTTTTGACAATTTTAAGCACTAACTCTGGCATCTGGAATTTAATCAGGGACACAGGTGTTCAATGAACGTTGCTGGCTACCTTTCTGAAAAAAAATTGTGGTTATGCCTTTACCTTTGATCCAGTTTTTGTTATTGAGATAAAAAAAATCATGAATCTATCTTTAATGCATTAGAAAATCAACAGAGAAAAATTAAACATCACTTTCCAAAAGTTTTCCTTAAGGAAAACATCAAACATTGAAGTTGAATTGTAAACTTGAAAGTCTCTCTTGTCTCCCACAAAGTCAAGGAGAGCAAGAAATAGATTAGCCGTTTGATGTCATCTTGTTTTCTGTCACTGTGAATTCATTTTCTCGGAAAGATGTCCCAATTCTGATGACACAGGACATATAAAAAAGATCCAGAAAGCAAATCCTTACTTGAAAGTCATCTTGAAAAGAATGATAATTCAGAACATTTACAAGTAAGCAAAAAAGAAAAATCATTACCAATATGCAAAAGTAGCTCAAAACATCTATGTAAAATAAAAGTTAGATTTATTTGGTTCAATTTATTTAAAATCTGTGTATTTTTTTCAGAATTTTAATTTTTCATAAACTTTTTGAAGAATCCTCATATTTCTAGATTTATATCTGGGTAAAAAAAGGTTGTTTTGGCTTTTTAAGCACTGCTGATAATCTGATAAATCATAACAATCTTAGGAGGAAAACAAATCTGCTATGTTTTATAGTATAATCCACTGCAATAGTTAGCATACCATTTAGGTTCTGTATAAACTGCTTTTTCACATTCCCAATTGCACATTCAATTCCAGCTGCACAGTACATATCTGCTTGAAGCAGCCTTTTATTTGTTAAACTGTATGCCTGGTTTTGGCATATAACATGACTCATTTTTGTCTGTTATGCTCCTTCTCCTTACAGAAAGATAAAGTGATCATCTGTTACTTGAACTTTTGTTTAGCTTGTTAGGTACTTAGGTTGACTCAAATGTGCCAGATGTTATGCAATTGGCAAAAGAGTGCTTTCTTATCCATCTGTGTGCTGATCTCTCCATTTAATTCTCCAGCTGTTTTGCTCTCTGCCTTCCTGTATAAATAACAATATTGAAATGTTGCCCAAGAAATGTGTCACTCTTCCGGCTTTTATTTCTCATCCACAAGGACCTTGGAGTCATCTGCACTTGCCTCCCAGAATCCTCTTGTTTTTCTCACATGGTATTAAAAGTATCACAGTTGCAACACTGACATCCCATCTGTAAGAGTAAGACAGTTCTGAAGCTAATCAACTGAGATTATAGCTTATTTCTAATTCAGCCAGGCACCGTGAAGAGCTTTAGCAAAGATGTTTGCCTTTCCTGGAGAATGCACACAGATGATTTATACAAACTAAGAGCAAGTCATGCTGTATTAGCATCAGTGACTGATGTCAGTGCCATGGTCCCTTGGTATCTGTGCAGGACTGTGGATACCAAGATCTGCAGCTCTTCAAACCCTTAATATAAAATGGGGTCGTATTTATCTGTAATCAATGCATATCCTACCATATACTTGAAATCATCTGTAGATAACTTATAATAACTAATATAAGTAAATGTTATGTAAATTATTTCTATACTATATTATAGAGAATAATGACAAGTCTTTATTCATTCAGTACAGATGCAATTTTTTGAAAAAGATTTGTTTATATTGGAAAGGCAGATCTACAGAGAGAAGGAGAAACAAAGATCTTCTATCTCCTAGTTCGCTCCCCAACTGACTGCAACGACTATAGCTGAGCCTATCTGAGATCCCATAAATGAAGGGGGAAATTAACTAACCGAGCCATTGCACTGAGTCCCAGAAGCATCTTTTTTTTAAAGATTCCCTTATTCATTTGAAAGTCAGAATTACACAGAGAGGGAGGAGATGAAGAGCAAGCTCCGTCATCTGCTGGCTCACTCCGCAAAAGGGCAAAGCTGAGCCAGGCTGAAGCCAGGACCCAGCACTCTACTAGTTCCTGCACATGAGCAGCAAGAGCCCTGATACTCATGCCATCTTCCACTCCTTCCTCAGCAGGGATCTGGGTTGGAATTAGAGCAACTGGGGCCCATATGGGATGTCAGTGTTCCAGGCAGTGATTTAATTTGCTGTGCCACAAAACTAGTCCCAAATGCAAACACTTTGAATTTATTATTCATTAAATCCAAACAGGCAAACTTTATGCTACGGAAAGCCAAGTAAAATTTTTATTTAAAAGCATTGCCAAGAGACTTCTGTGTTTCCTTTTTGTCACTCATGTGTTGGTTACTCAGTGGCACGTTATTTTTTTCAAGGTGCTACAATTCATTTTAGATGTTGTTATTGATGTGGCTGTCCTAACTCCTACTGGTAGTTGACCTCGTTTCATGGCTTCTCACTTATGGTAATGTAGAGTGATGGAGTACTAGGGTTTATCATATACAGACGTGGTGGTACAATGGAACATGCATCCCTACATCCAAATGAAAGATGGATTCCCAATGAAACTGTTGGACATGTGTAGAATCAATAATCGCAAAAACTTGGAAGCAACCAAAATGCCCATCAACAGAAGACTGGATAAGAAAGCTATGGTTCATTTCCTCTATGGAATACTACTCAGCAATTAAAAAAAAAAAAAAAAAAAAAAACGAAATGCAGCCCTTTGTAGCCAAATGGGCCCAACTGGAAATCATTATGCTAAGGGAAATAAGCCAATCCCAAAAGGTTAGATAACACATGTTTGCCTTAATTTAACATGGAATGATGTCAATCCGAAAAACAGTACCTGTAAACTGTAATATTATTTCAACCCCAAACAGTCTGTATCTCATGCAATAAGATATTGTGATGTAACCAATGAATGTACAATCAATGTGAGTCAGACTGCTTATGATCTACATCAAAAAATTGTAAAAACCTAATATACTTTCAAAACCTTGTGCTACTCGGAAATGGGGCAGGAGAGCAGAGAAATCTTCCATCTCCTTAGAAGGTGTGAGGAAGACATTAAGTATAACCTATCAGGAACATAACAGGTAACTTATACACAACAGATTCAAATCAGCATTAGACATTAGTAAAACTACAAAGACATATAGGGGGAATCAACAGCGATCCTAACAACCTCTTAACAGGAGGTCATATCACAGAGCAGGGGGGGACCCCAGATTGGAGCAGGCAGACGGACAGGAGGAAGCTTGTCTCCCAACCCTGGAGACTCGCAGATCCTCACCAACGACTATCAGTATGGGCACCAAGGACTACATCCCAACTGCCAAGGAGACCATGGGGAATTGGAGTGCCTTCGGAAGCCAAGAACTCTGAGCTCATCCACTCCCTCTTGGATCTACCACACGGGATGGAAGAAGCCCAGGTCCTTCCTCGCAGGATCCAAGGTCATCAGAACAACAGCCAGGAACCCTGAGCGGTCCACAGAAACAGAAGAACAGTAAACTTCCCTCAGGATTAGGGAGAGGAGCTTTCTCTGGTCCTGACTTATTTCCAACTTTGGATCCCCACCCTCTCTTGCAATGACCATCAGGGTTGCTACAGAGCACCCCCCCAAACACACACACACAAATTAGACTAGATAGGAAGAGAACAACAAAGAAAGCTTAGAACCAGACAGGAAATGGTCAGCATGGACTCACACATGCCTTACTAGGTAGGACACAAAGATTAGTTACTCCTCATTAAGGCATTGGAGATTTCTCTGCACACCCCTCCTAAAACTGTTCTGCACTTCAACTGTTGACATATGCCTTGTTAGAGTTATAAGCCAGTTTGGATTACCCTAAAATCTGCCAAGTTCAGCAAAATTATGTTTCAAAACTATAAAATGCTAAATACTAAAATGAAAATAGACATGAGACAGCTGAATAGTACCCTAAAGCCATTTTAAGATGTATAGAAGCCGGTTGTGTATAGACTAAAATCAAAATGTCAATGAAGTAGTCAAAAGATACAGTTAAGAACTTGCATTTTTTTTAACATACTGGTTACTCAATACCATGTCAATTAATTCCATAAGGTTATAAATTGTCATTGATGTTATGCTGTGGCTTTAAATTGGCTGGGATGATATTCTGCCAGCTCTGCCTTCAGACCAGAGATGGTCTCCCCAAGAAACTGTTGAATTTATCTGGACAATAAGATGCTGGACTCTATGCTTGGTATACTCTTGCAATGAAAGAATCTTGACTGAATTTGAAATGTAATACAGTAATAAGCTGGAGGAATCCACCATGTGCGGAGGGTACGGGGAGGGGTTGGGTGATCCCCAGAGCCTATGAAACTGTGTCACATAATGCAATGTAATTAATAAAAATATATTTTTTAAAAAAAAAAAGGAAAGCCAACTAAAATTTTTATTTAAAATCATTCCCAAGAGACTTCTGTGTTTCCTTTTTGTCACTCATGTGTTGTTTACTCAGTGATGCATTTTTTTTTCATGGTGCTGTAATCTGTTGTTGATGTTGTTGCTGTTGTTGTTGTTGTGGCTGTTCTGACTCATACCAGTTGTTGACTTTGTGTCATGGCTTCTCATGGCTGTGTGTGTATGATAATGTATAGTGATGGAGTACTGCGGTCTATCGTATACAAACGTGGGGGTATAATGGAATATGCATCCCTGCATCCAGACAAAAGATGGATTCCCAATGAGACTGTTGGACAAGTGTAGACAATGGGATGCTGGACTGTCTGACACTGTCTATACCAACAATGTTGGGGTACACTTAAATAAGAGACTGATAGAATTATGAGTCCTTATGAAGGACTACACTATTATAACAAAATGTGAAAAATCTGACGGGGAGTGGGAGTTTGGGGGGAATCCCAGCCTATACATAATTGTACCACATAATTCAAATTCAAAATAAAAATATACTTACAAAAATAAAATAAAATCATTCCAATTCCCCAAACCTATTAAAAGTATTTAGTGTTGACCCTAGTGCAATAGCCTACTGGCTAAAATCCTTGCCTTGCATGTGCATGCTAGCATCCCATATGGGCACCAGTTCATATCCAGCTGCTCCACTTCCCATCCAGCTGCTTGCTTGTGGCCTAGGAAAGCAGTCAAGGATGGCCCAAAGCCTTGGGACCCTGAACCTGCATGGGAGACCTGGAAGAAGCTTCTGGATCTTGGATTCAGATCAGCTCAGCTCCAGTCGTTGCAGCCACTTCAGGAGTGAACCAGTGGACAGAGATCTATCTCTCTGTATCTCCTCTCTGTAAATCTGACCTTCCAATAAAATAAATAAATCCTTTTCTGTGTGTGTATGTGTGTATTTTTTTCTTTTCTTTTTTTAATAAATCTTTTTTTAAAAGCTATAAAGTATTTAGCGTTGTTAACAAATGCTAAATATAAATAAGTTTTTCATTTTGTAAATCAACTATCAAAATATTCATTTATATATTTATCATTTATTTACTTAGGTATTTATTTTTATGAGTAGTCAATATTGCATTCACAAATACGCAAACTGACATTAAAATAAGGACAGTAATTCCTAATTCATTAGACTAGGAGAGAGAGAAATAATGAATAACAGAGTAATAAACTCTAATACTTCTTGAGTGAGACTGTACACACTTGTCAGACTCTATGTGAAAAGATGTATATTTGTTATCTCCATTAAGTCTCTCAGAGTTTCAGAGGCAGGTACAATTACTATTTTACACTTTAAAAAGTGATAAGGTCTATATATTACATTGTGTTGTTATCTTGCTAAAGCTGGAGAGTCTGCTCTAACTTTTCACTCGACATCATTACCCTACCATTTAGATTACTTCATATTTGGATTTATCTGCTTTCTTCCAGATGCCATCACCTCCTTCTCTCATGTTTTGTGAAAATGGAAATCGGCACCAGAGTTGATGACATTCAGGTTCAGCACTGTGGACAAGGCTGCTTGGTACATTGTGTTTTTTATGTTGCATCATATCAAACACTATAGTGTCTTAATGTTTTCCTTTATTTATGCTAAGACTGATAGATGGATTTACAGAAGATGCTTATTTCTTGTTGTCAAATGCCCATCTACTGCTTTCATCCATTGATGGTCATTGCTTGTATTAGGTATTGCATTAGGACTTCCAAAATGGCAACTTCCTAATTCTTTTTTTAAGTGTATTAAACTATTTCCATTGTTTCTATCTGAAGAGCAGAAATGTAAAGACTTAGATCTTCCAATCTCTGCTTCATTCCCTGAAATGCCTGCAACAGCCAGGGGTGGCCTAGACCCATGCAGCTTCTCAGGATGAACATCTGAAGGCAGCTAGAATCAGGATACAACTGAAACTTAAATTTGGGTATGTAAACAGGAAATGAGACACGCTAACCACTGACTTTCTGATACTATCACTCCTTCCATGTTCACTACCTGTAACTTTTCTTGAGAAGAATTTCCCTGCTCACCAACTATCTGTCATCATCCTAAGTACAAGAACCCTACACAGACTTCAATTGAACAATCATCCCATTATTTATGTTAATTTTGAAATAAGTATTATGTCTGAAATAGTCACAGAACTAAAAAGGTGGTATTTAATAAGTCGGCATGACTTATGTTACAGGAAAAGTTTCTCCCCATTTAATTGTAAAGTTTAGACTAGAGATGAGGTTTGTGATACAGTGGTTTAAACCACCTCTTGGAAAGCCTGCATCTCATATCAGACTATAAATTGGAGTCCCAGGCACTTCACTACAAATCCAACTTCCTGATAATATGTCTGAGAAATAGCAAATTATGGTCCAACTCCTTAAGTTCCCATCACTTATGTGAGAGTCCTGTATGGAGTTCCTGGTTTCTTCTTTCAGCAATAACCTTTTACTTCCATTGGCCCAGCCCTAATTGTTATAATAGCCATCTGGAGGAATGAACTAGTAGACAGAGGATTAGATAGATAGATAGATAGATAGATAGATAGATAGATAGATAGATAGATCATTCTGTCACTCTGCCTTTAATTTTTTATTTTTAACAATATTTATTATACTTATTTTTTAAATAAAACTTCTTATGAAAAGTTGATGGTTAACCAGCAAACTAACCAATGAGTTGGTGAGGAAGAAGTTGGAAAGAATAGGCAGGGGTTCTCCCCATTCACTAGTTCTATTATGAATTTATAAATCACTCAGCATCCATCACAATGTGGTCCAGTGACCACCACTGATTGGCTATATTAATGAATCTCAAAACCGGGTCCCTAGAACAACAGGATTTCCTAAGCAAAGCCTGACCCTCTGTACAGATTGGAATGGAGTTTGCTTGGCAGTGGGGGATGAATTATACATGTTCAACAAGAGTAAATTAAGTAAATACCCGTAAACAGCAGAAAGAGAAATCCTGGTAACAGTACCTATAATTGTGAAGGCCCAGATCTTTTTTTTTTTTAATTTATTTATTATTTTTAATTCATTAATTACATTGTATTATGTAACACAGATCTCTTTATAGCAGAAGTGTCTACCATCAGGAGAGTAACCCACAGTGGATAAAAAGAAGTTTCTCCAGCAGAATCTGTGAAGGAAAAAGTGTTCTCTCATGCTTCCCATCTCTTTTTGTAAGGAAGTGGTGGTACCCTAATTAGATATCCAATGGGCTGGGGAGACAATATACACCCTGCTCCCAGATGCCCAGGTACATCCAAAAGAGGTAGATGTATCAGATTCATAGAGAGGGGGTCACATGGCAGCAGTTTAACCTCCTGCCTCAATCAGTATTCCATATGAGACCCTAGTTTGCATGCTGATTGTTCCGCTTTCAGTCCAGCTCCCTACTTATTGCTACTGGGAAAGCAACAGACGATGGCCCAAGTACTTGGGAAACCCAGATGCAGTTTCAGCTTGGTCCAGTTTGGGCCATTTTGATAAATTTGGGAGTGAGCAAGCAAATACAAATCTCTCTCTCTCTCTCTCTCACACACAAAAACATTAAATGTCTGCGTATGGCCATCTGTTGAATATTAAATGGTCTTGCTTTGGCTGGAACTACAAACCTGAAAGAAGTGTATGATCATGAGAACATTGTAGTCCATGAAACATAGCAGTAAGAACAAACGCCCTGAAATGTGGTAACCAGGAATAGTCCTAATGCTCAAAATTCTGCTCACATTCTCACCTAGGTAAGAATTCAATCAAATGAGAAACTTTTTCATTCAAATGCAACAAAAGGTTATTGGTTTTTGTTTGTTTGCTCTTTCAGGAATTATTTGAAAGAGTTACAGGAGAGAAAGGGAAAGATAAAGAAATCCTCAATCTTCTATTTCACCCTCCCAGTGGTCATAACAGCAGGGATGAACCAGGCTGAAGCTAGGACCCAGGAGCTTCCTCAGGGTCTCCTGTATGGTCGGCAAAGCCTCAAGCCTTTGGGCCATCTTTCACTGCTTTTCCCAGGCCTTGTTCTGAAATGGAGTGGCTGGGAGACAAACATTCACCCTATGAGATGCTGGTGATGATGTAGAAGGCTGCTTTACCCACTTCTGCACAACGCTGGCCCAAGGCTACTGCTTTGGACAAAGTCTTTGCACATACTAGAATAAAAACCCAAAATGGAGTCATTCTCCTAAACTAAGCTTAGAGACAGAATAACCAAATTCCTCCAAACAAGCCAGTTTCAAAAGGCATGACAGTTAAATTCTCTCTGCCTTAAAGTATACACAAAATGTTACCTATTGCAAACCCACTGGAGTAGCACACTAAGTCTCCATCTGCAGTGACATTGCACATTGGTGCCGGTTCAAGTCCCAGATGCTCCACTTCCCATCCTGCTCTCTGCTTATGAACTGGGAAAGCAGCAGATGCTGGCCCAAAGCCTTGGGATCCTGCATCTGCATGGTATACTTGGAAGAAGCTCCTGGCTCCTGGCTTTGCACCGGCCCAGCTCCAGGTGTTGCAGCCATTTGCAAAGTGAACCTGCATATAGAAGATCTCTCTACTTCTGTGTCTCTCCGCTACAACTGTGCCTTTCCAATTAAAAAAAAATTTCTTTAAGGTACTTAAAGTAACTGGATGTTAACAAATCAGTTTTCTATTGTTCATCTCCCAAGTTTTACAGAGAAAGTTTTTGTTTATTTGTTTAGTATCTATTTACCTATTTGAAAGATAGAGTGACAGAGACGGAGAGACAGAAATGTTCATCTACTGGTTCACTTCCCATATGCTACAACAGGGCTAGCCCAGGAAGATGCCAGGAGCCAAGATCTCCACTCAATCTTCCACATGAGTGACAGGAACCACAGAGCTTTGGCCTTCATTCACTAACTCCCAGACACATTAACAGAAAGCTCATAGCAGCCAAGAATGGAATCAGGCAGTCTGGCACAGGACATGGTAACCTGTCATTTAACCTGCTGTGCCACAAAGCCCACCGTTGTTGCTATTTCACCCTTTCTCTAGCTGTAAAACCAAACTTTTCTGCTCTTTGGAAAATTCATTTTATTTTACAGAATGAAGTGTTGTTTGATTTTGAAATAAAAAAGCAAATCAAATTACACTCTAAAATAAAAAATTGAGGGTCTGGCATGATAGTTTAGTGGCTAAACCATCATCACCTTTCAACCACCCAGATCTTATATGAGTGCCAGTGGGTTTAATCTCCACTTGTAATGTCCACATCCCATACCAGAGAGTCCAAGATAGATTGCTTTTTTTTTTAGATTCATTTATTTTTATTGGAAAGTCAGACTTACAGAGAGAAGAGACAGAGAAAAAGATCTTCCATCTGCTGGTTCACTCCCCAGGTGTCCAGGGTGAACTAATCTAAAGTCACAAGCCAAGAGCCAGGTTCATGTCTTCCACACAGATGCAGGGTCCCAAGAATTTGGGCCATTCTCTGCTGCTTTCCCAAGCCGTAAGCAGAGAGCTGAATCAGAAATAGAGCAACAGAAACACAACAGGGTGCCCGTATGGGATGCAAGCACTTTTAAGTAAAGGATTAGACCCTTGAGCCTTCGCTGTGGACTCAATACACTGTTTCTGATTCAGTCTCCTACTAACACATCTGGAATGCATCAGAGGGTGACTCAAATATTAGGGTCTCTGTTGCCCATAGAGGAGACCCATGTCGAGTTTCGGGTTTCTTCTTTGGTTGAACCCAACCCTAGATTCGCAGCATTTGGACAGTTAATCAAAGCATGGAAGATCTCTCTCTCTCTCTCTCTCTCTCTCTCCCTCACATTTTAATGTGGATTGCTCTGTCTTTCAAATAAATAAAATGAATAAATTAACATTTCAAAGTACATTTTAGATAATAAACATTTTGTCATACATTTATTTGAAGGGATAATATCTCAAGAAGAAATGTTGCAATATAAGGTTAACATAAATGATCATTCTGTACAGGAAGATTGCCTTGGATTTATTAGGCCTGCCAACATGGGCTATTAACCTACAACCTTAGATTTGTTCCTTATATTTCAAATCTCCACACTTAGCACAGTGCCTGTTAGACATTAAGTGAAAATGTGTATCAGTTGAGTAAATGAATGAAACAGTATCTGAAAATTAGTAGATTAGGTGTGAGATCAGTAGAAGGGCACTAAAATAAATGTATCTATCAGATGTATTATCATCTAAGGTTACGATTAGCTCAATAACATTCACCCACCTCCTAGGACATGCCAGCCTCACTGTCCACCACTAGTTGCTCTTAGGTTGAATGAAGCGGGATGCTGGCCTGAGGCACAGTAAGTCCACAGGCATCATCCCGACTTCACCTCTTCAGAATGTCTAGAATGTCCCACAGGAACCACTCAGTCTCTGTCTCAGCCTGCCACTATGAGTACCCTGAGCTACAGGTCACAAGCATCCCATGCCACAAGCTTAAGATGTTTAAAGTCCAGTGTTGCATACCACAGGCAGCTATTGCCCAAGCCTGGTCACTCCTCCATTGGGAAGTGGCCCCGGGGCCATCTCCCACCAGGGAGCAGTCCATCAGACTCTTCCCCCTAATAAAACTCTGCTTCAATTGCAAACCTCCCTCTCTCATTCTCAACAGCGTCTAAACCTAACACTGGCTAACCAGGGTCCTACTAACACATTCTCAACAACAAAATATCCTATCTGAATCAATGGCCTGATTTTTGTGGACAGACACCAATTGCAGGCTCAGTAACAATGAGGAAGACAACAGAGTCTACAGGACATTTTCTTGGTGCATTTATTCAGTCGTTTACTTACTAATTACCCAATATTTATGTGCAGCACCCTTAGTCTAGAGTTTGTGAGTGAAGTTAAATTAGACATAGACCTGGTAATCTAGGAACTACAAATATAGAACAAGAATTGTGCAAACTATACCTAGTGCCAAGCAAAAACCAAGAGAAGACTAAATAAATGGTGAAGTAATTTGTCAGATCAAAGAAAAATATAGTATGACTTTTTTCAATGCTGCCTCTAGAATCTTGGCCAAATCCAAATCAATGATATGTAATTCATTTTCATTCTGACTGATTCACGCCAACATGTTTCAAAAGCTGCCTAGTGCTGGGATTTCCTAAGGACACAATAAATACTACTCCTTTCCACAGCTCTTTACTTCAAATGTGATGTTAACACCACTATCAAATGTAAACCTCACTCCTGTAACAAAACTCAATTTTCTATATCTAACAATTCACCCCCCCTCCCCGGGGTTATACTTGTGCAATAGTTTATATAATCTTCCTTGATTTTCAAGTGCCACCAAAAACCACCTCATTCTGATCTTTATGGTACTTAACAGTCAGTTTCACAACAGTTTCTCTCTCTCTCTCTCTCTCTCTCTCTCTCTCTCTCTCTCTCTCTCTCTTAATATTATTTATATAGTTGAGAGGAATGCACACCCATGTGGGCTTTTGATTAAGGTGTGGAGGTTCAGGTAGAAAGGTGGGAGGGACATATTTCAGGATTTTGTTTGGGGTTTTTTGGGGGGTGTGGGGGTTGTTTGCTTGTTCTTACTCCTGTATCCACAAGGGAGGAATAGGAGGGTGACCACTCATTGATATCAAACTACATCAGTACTCAGGGATGGGGGACAGTCATTTAATGATGCCTTAGAGACCCTGATGTGAGATACTGTGTTCCAAGGGTATGGCTTGAATAGTTTTGATAGTTCTGAGAAGTTGTTGGTTTCAATGCTCCAGGATTGAAAAGATTTTTCCATGGTCTACTAGCAGACAAAGTGCACCTTATCGCATCCACAAGCTGCAAAATTGGCCAAGAGCATTGTCCAACCTCTCTGCTTTCCATCCTCTGTCAAGGCAGTTAACATCCCCTGCTGGCCTTCAGGTCCCATACGCGTCTGGACACGCTGCCCACTATACAGGCATTAGGACCTGAGAAGGCCCAGTCCTGATACATGCACTCCAAGAACGAACCACACATCCTGTGATTTTCCCTGTGGCCTGGATCTGAATCCAGAGCCTAGTCGGGGAGTCCTCCAAAACCTTAACTGGAGTGATCTAAGACGTGACCCTTGTGTACACCAGCCAATGCAGAGTCAGGTGCGATCTGTCACTTGCACCAGCCAATAAACACACCAGCAGATGCAGCTTCCCGATCAGTTCTGCTCTAGTCCCATATCTCACATGAACCGACAGGTGCTGCAGCCCAGTCCAACCCACCTCATTCAGTCCACCATAGACCTGATCCTCACACATACCAGTGGGTGCTGCTGCCTGTTCAGGATGATCCCAAGCAGTCCCCACCAAGCCAGTCCCAAGCCCTGGTTCTTGTGTGTGCCAGTGTCTGCTGTATCCTAGCCTGGCCCATATCCCATCGGCTCTCCTGCACACTCATGGGTCCTGTGACTTAGCTCAGCCCAACCCATCCCTAGACCTGGCAGGGGTCTGCCCACAGGGGAGTGCCCACATTCCCCTGAGAGGTATGTTCCAGCTCTGGATCTTGCACCTTACAGGGGATACTGCAGTCTAGCCTGACATGACTCACTTCAACTTCAGGCACTTGTTAGCTGGTGCTGCAGCCTAGCCTGGCTGGCTTGCACCCACTCTGCTTCACCAAAGGAAGTAGTGGAAGCAGTATCCCAGCAAGAGTTTTCAACATTCCCCTAACAGGCCCAACTCCCAGCCTCAGGTCTTGCATGTGCCAGCAGCAGGTGCTCTGGCCACTGAGTCTGAGATGGCCTGCCCCTACTCTCAGTATTTGCCAGCAGGTTCTACAGCCTGCCTCAGATTGGCCTGCTCCCAGTCCTATCGCTCATCAAAGGGTGCAGCAGCCTACCCCAGTTCGGCCCAGTTCCAACCCTCATGTGAACTGGTGGGTGTCGTGGTCCAACCTGGCCTGGACTGCCCCCTCTCCTGGCTCTAACTCATGCCAGTGCGTACTACGTATCAATCCTTCCCAGCCTACCTTCCAGACCCAGCTCACACATATGCCAATGGGTACTCACCCAGTCTGGTCTAGCCTGTTCCCAGTCTCAACTCTTAGGCTCACCAGCCGGAGACGTGCCTAGCAGTGGTGTCCCAAAGTTCTACCTCTACCAGGCCCATTCCCAGCCCCAAGTCTTGTGTTTGCTGGTGGATGCTTTGCCCAGGCCTACCATGGCCCACTTGCAGGCTAAGTTCTTGTTGGTGGGTATTGCTCAGAAGGGCATGGCCCACACCCTGTCCTGGGTCTCATGTGTGCCAGCTAGTGTTATGTCCTAGCCCAGCTTGGCCTGTCCTCAGACGTGGTTCACATCAATGCTGAGTGCTATAATCTTCCTTAGCCTGGTCCACCTCCAGCCCCAGCTCTTGTGCTGTCCAGAGATAGTGGTATCCTAGCAGGGAAGTTCCCCAAGTTCCCCTCTCAGGCTTGCTGCCAGCCCCAGATCTCACTCAAGCCAGTGTGGGCAATGGTCCTGCTTGGTATGGTCTGCCCTCAGTCCAAACCCTTACATTTACCAGCAGGTGCTGCGACCAGGCACCACCTATCCTTCTCCCATTCCTAGTTCCCATGAGTGTCAGGTGGATTCCTGTTTGCTGAGTTCTATGATCTAGCCTGGCTCAGACCATCATGACTCTCCTGCTCTCCTTGCAAACTGGTGGATGCTGAAGTCCCAGAGAGGAAGGCCCACCGAAATCTGCCCTCAGATCCTATTCTCTCATATTCTGGCAGGCGCTATGGCCCAGACTGATGTGTCCCACCCCGTTTTGACTCTTCCAGGCAGTTACTGCAGCCTAGCCCAGCCAGGCACACTCTCTAGTCCCAGCTTTTGAGATCAGGCAGCAGGTTATACTATTTAGCCCAGAGCAGGATGCTCTGACCTGACCCAGACATTTCCTCTGGTTTTCCTGTTCTAAACTGCTCCATCTCAGCTCCCTCACCCACAACTGAGCGCAGTGCCTCAGTCTGTGCAAGACCCTAGAACTCATTCTTTCCCTGTCAAACATGCTTTCAGCCACTCCCACTCCAATATTTCCCTAGGCCCCCTTCCCTGGGCAATCTGCAGCCCTTTCCTTTCGCCCACCCCACCACCTGGATGGCATGTCCCAGCCCTAACTCTCCTGCCTCCCTCACTTTTTTTTTTTTTAAGAATAAACAACCACGCTGGCACATTGGTGCCACTGCATGATCTATGAGTCATTGAATGATTTAATCAGAAGAAAGTGTTTTGAAGAGATGAAACTAACAGAATAAAAAAACCCGTATGATGTAGTTTCCGCTGATTTTTGTTGAAGTGTGTCTCCTCCAGACAATAAGCAGATGGGTTTTGTTTTTTAATCAAGTGTACTACTCTAGGATGTTTGATTAAGCTTAAGCCATTTACATTCAGAGTTTAATATACATGGGTGTTACTTTGGTCCTGTCATTTCAGGAATGGGTTGTTCATTGGTTTAGTCTTCTGTTGTCATTTTAGTGGGATGTTCTTCCCATTTGCCTTTGGTTTTGGTAGGTGCTATTCCTCTTCTCTGTCAAGAGAACATCTTGAAGTATCATTTTTAGGGCAGGTTTGGAAGAGGCAAATTCTTTTAGCTTTTCTTTACTGTGGAAGAATTTTATTTCATTTTCAAAGACAAAAGAAAGCTTTGCTGGATATGTTATCCTAGGCCGACAATTTTTTTCTTTTAGAATCTGGAATATGTCACTCCATTCTCTTCTTGCCTGTAGAGTTTCCTGTGAGAGATCTCCTGTGAGCTTAATTGGCATTCCTTTATATGTCAATTGATTTTTTTCACGTGCATATATAAGGATCTTTTCCTTATGATCAATTGAAGAGAGCCTGATGATCATATGTCGTGGTGAAGATCGCTTTTGGTCAAGCCTGTTGGGAGTTCTGTGCCCCTCCTGGAACTTGTTTCCCAATTCTTCCTCTAGATTAGGGAAATTTTCCTTTATTATTTCATTAAATACATTTGCAAACTCAGCTTCTCTTTGTGCACCTTCTGGGACTCCCATAACTCTTAGATTTGGCCTCTTAATAGTGTCTTTCAATTCTTGAATCCTTTTTTTGGCCTGATCCAGCTCTGCTTCCAGCTTTTTGTTTGCTTCCCCCTGGTGACAGGAAATACCTTCCAATTCTGTATTTCCTTCCTTTCTTGTAATCTTTCTTCCTTCCAATCCTTCCACCTTCCTTCCTTTTTACTTTTTCTTTGATCTTATCTAGTTATATATTTATTCTAATTAACAAAATTATGTTTTTGTGTACAGCATGACAAGTTAAATTTTAAGAACATATTTCTTTATTAATTTGAAAAGCATAGTGACAGAAATGGAAAGACAGAGAGAAACAGAGATCTTTCATCTACCACTTCACTCTCCAAATGGCTGTAATATCGAGGGCTGGGTCAGGTGAAACCAGGAGCCAGGAAATACATTCTGGTCTGACGTGGGTGGTAGAGGTCGAAGTACTCAGGTGATCAGGAGCTGCCTCCTTGGTGCAGAGGCGCCAAGCTGATCTGAAGCAGAGCAGCCACTCTGGCATGGGATGCTGCTGTCCCAAGTAGTGGCTTCAGCACTGCGCTGGCCTCAATAACTGTCACGTTTTCAGCCTTTTACAATCGTTGTATTTTAAGTTGGCTACATCCTAAAAATACAAAGGCCAGTACAAACTGGTATAATGACCATTTGGAGATGAAGCAGTATATAGATCTCTTCCTCTTTCTTTTTCACTCTATCATATTGCCTTTAGAATAAATATAAATCTGGGCCTGGTACAGTAGCCTAGTGGCTAAAGTCCTTGCCTTGCAGGCTCCTGGATTCCATATGGGAACCGGTTCGAATCCCGGCAGCCTCGCTTCCCACCCAGCTCCTGCTCATGGCCTGGGAAAGCACTAGAAGATAGTCCAAAGCCTTGGGACCCTACACCAGTGTGGGAGACCTTGAAGAAGCTCCTGGCTTCAGATCGACGCAGCTGCAGCCATTGCAGTCACTTGGGGAGTGAATCACTGAACAGAAGATCTTCCTTTTTGTCTCTCCTCCTCTCCATATATCTGACTTTCCAACAAAAATAAAATAAATCTTAAAAAAAAAAGAATATAAATCTTTAGAAAATTATTCTTTATGGGCTGACATTATAATGCAGCAAGTTAACCACTACGCTGCAGACAGCATTTCATCTGAGCCTCATTCAAATTCCACATACTTAATTTCAGCCCAGCTCCCAGCTTATACTTTTGGGAAACAATGGCCCACATTTTTAGAACCCAAATTGAGATAATAAGTTGGAATCCCAGGCTCTTGGCTTCAGGCATCTTCTCCTTTAAGTAACCCTGACATTCCCAAATTCTACAGAACAGAAGAAGTCATTAAGATAACCCACAGGCTTGTCTTGCTGGACTGGATTCTAGAACATCCTTCACCAAATGCCTAAATGTTATTATTTCTTTAGAAAGTCCAAGTGAACTCACATTTGGCAAGAACCAAATGTTTCTCTGTAAGATCTTTTTGCATTAACTTCAAATATGGGGCTTTCTGTTTCTCACAGCTGCCCAGGACCATATAGCTTTCCTTAAATTCCACCAATAGATTAGACTCTTCTTGAATTTGGTGGCTTTCCTTAGTTTCATACTAAATACTGGTGGTTGCCACTGATTTTTCTTCACTAGGTTTTTCCAAAGCAGCTCTGAAAGTTGTTATCTGGTAGACAAAGCCAGAGAATATGCATTTCTAGTAAATTCCCAGGTGACACTGGTTCTCCTTGTCAGAATTCACTAGTTTATGGGTTAACTTCTCAGGCTCTTGACAGCGGTAGCTAGATTTGAATCTTCTCTCTTTTTTTTTTTAAGACTTATTTTCTTTATTTGAAAGGACAGAGCAACAGAGAAAGAGGTAGAGGCAACACAAGAAGAATCTTCAGTCCCCTCATTCAATCCCCAAATGGCTGTAATGGCCCTGGCTGCCCAGCTGAAGTCGTTTAAATTATCTTGGAGGGGGGTCAAATGCAGTAGCCTAGCGGCTAAAGTCCTCACCTTGAACGCACCAGGATCCCATATGGGCACCACCAGTTTGTATCCTGGCAGCCACACTTCTCACCCAGCTCCCTGCTTGTGGCCTGGGAAAGCACTAGAGGACGGCCCAAAGCCTTGGGACCCTGTACCCGTGTGGGAGACCCGGAAGAGGCTCGGCTCTGGGCACCTGGTTCCAGCTGTTGCAGCTGCATGAATCAATGGACGGAAGATCATCCTCTCTGTCTCTCCTCCTCTCTGGAAATCTGACTTTCCAATAAAAATGAAAGTTTGGAACAGTGGTTAGGACGCTGCTCAGGACACCCACATTTTATTTCAGGTGCCTGGGCTCAAATCCCTGTCCCACCTCCATCTCCACCTCCAGCTTCCTGCTCACGCACTTTGACAGCTGATGTCTCAGGTCTGGCCCCTGCCACCAATGGAGAAGGCTTAGATTGGGTCTGACTTCGTCCGGGCCCAGTATCGTGAGTACTGTAGGCTTTGCAGGATGAGCCAATAGAAGGAAGATCTTTCTTGTGAGGGTGTCTCTCCTCATGTCTCTCTGCCTTTCAAGCAAAGCAAAAGAAATACACAATTTTTTTTTTTTTTAGGAAAAAGAATTGGAGAAATGTATTCTATCATTGCTCCATTCAAATACCTGGTCTGATAAATTTGAAAGTTATGCGGTTTTTTTTTTTTTTCCTTTGGTTTTTTTGACTTCGTTTTTGTTTTGTTTTGTTTTGTTTTGTTTTTTGGAAGATTTTACAGAGAAGGAAGGTTTCCACCAACCGTTTCACTCCCTAAACGGCAGAACTGAGCTCATGCAAACTGAGAGCCAGCAGCTTCTTCCTGGTTTCCACGTGAGTGCAAGGTCCCAAGGACCTGGCGATCCTCAGCTGCTTTACCACAGGCCAGCAGCAGAAAGCTGGAGCAGAAGCCGAGCGACCGGAATACAAGCCACCGCACGGAGGATGAGCGTGCTATACACCACCACACCGGACCTGGAAATTACGTTTCTCTTTCTTATGATTCTGAATACATCCCCAGGAGAAACAGGGGGAAACCTTTCACCTTAATTCACAGATATTAGTGCTATATAGAACAAATGAAAAATGTTTGAGAGTAGTTTGAATGTCAGTTGCTTCATTCTAGGTGAAACATGACATTTTGTTTTATTTATTCAAAACGCTGCACTTTAAAAAGTAAATAAATAAATAAAATGCTGCATTTTAAAAATCCTACCTTTTGGGTCTGGCCCAATAGGCTAGCGGCTAAATCCTCACTTGCACACCCAGGATCCCATATCAGTACCAATTTGTATCCCGGCTGCTCCACTTCCCTTCCAGTTCCCTGCCTGTGGCCTTTCCAAGGCAGGTAGGATGTCGTGGTCACAGAGAAAGCTTGACTTGCTGTGCCACAACTGCGGCTCCCACCTTAGCTTCCTCTGTGACCACGACATGCTCCACTGGATATGGGCTGAGGCCCACCTGCTCCATTTCAATGCAGCTTCAGGCTGAGACACCTGGATGTGGGGCTCTAGGACAGGCACCATCCACGTGTCAAATAAAGATGGCACCCAGTGGAAGAGCTCTAGGCGTGGACCAGGCAGAAAACGAAGTTGTTTTGCAAATAAGGATGAAGAGCTCTGGGCGTGGGTCGGGCAGAAAACTAAGCTGTTTTGAAAACGAGACTGATTGGCTGAGACCATTTCCATACTCGTGAACACCTCGTCCTCATCTCCCCTCTCCCTATGAGAATCATCCGTGGTTCAAGTGGTTGACTACCACCATCTACCTTGGAGATCTGCGTTGGGTTCCTGACTCATTCAGATTCAGTCTGACCCAGCTACTGCCCTTGTGGGCCTGTCGGGAGAAAACCAGCAAATGGAAACACTACCCGTGTCTCTCATATTCTCACTCTCTTCTAGGTTAAATAAGGAGGGGATTAAACAAAGAAAGAATGTTACATCAAATTATGTTGTTAAATAATTCTGAATGGGAGTGTACACTGTGGTATTGTGTGTTAAGTCTCTTCCTGTGGTACTGGCATCCCATGTGGGCTCTGGATCGAGTCCTGCATATTCCACTTCCATTCCAGCTCCCTGCCAATGTGCCTGGGAGGGTAGAAGGTGAAGGCTAGGTCTTTGGGCCCCTGCACCCTCATGTGAGAGACAGAAGCAGCTCCTAGTCCCTGACGTCAAAGTGGCCCAGCTCCAGTCATTGTGACCATTTGAGGAGTCAATCAGCAGATGGAGGGTTTTTCTCTTCCTCTCTCTCTCTCTCTCTGCCTTTCAAATAAAAATAAATAAATCTTAAAAAAAAAAAAAACCAAATCATTTTTCAACATTTAGAAACAAAAAATTCTAAATAAATGCGTTCATAATTTGAGAAACAGAGACAAAATTTTAGTGCCTTAAGTTCCAGGTAACAAATCTAGAAACCTAAATTCTTGGCTCTGTGTGAAGAATTTTTGCAACACAATTTCACAGGAGACTGAGGCATAATTGCAAATGAAGGTAATACGGAAGGACAAAATGCAAAGAGAAGCAGCTAGCTTCTTCAGGGATATTTGTTCTCTCTGTCCAGCAAAATAAATATTCAAAGGTTGCAAATTTATAGTTGCAATATAATGTGATTAACAAGGAAACAGCCTGAAGAATTAAATGGATGTCCTCTTGGGTCCATGTCTTCAGGCCCCGATTGTTGACACCATCTGACTTTCATTGCCCATACAGTGTTAAATACTAGACGCTAAAATGTTCAGAGGGCCCGGTGCAGTAGCATAGCAGCTAGAGTCCATGCCTTGCATGCCCCAGGATCCCATATGGGCACCGGTTCTAATTCCAGTGGCCCTGCTTCCCATCCATTTCCTTGCTTGTGACCTGGGAAAGCAGTCGAGGACAGCCCAAAGCCTTGGGACCCTGCATCCGTGTGGGAGAACTGGAAGAGCTCCTGCCTCCTGACTTCGAATTGGCTCAGCTCCAGCCGTTGTGGTCGCTTGGAGAGTGAACCATCAGATGGAAGATCTTTCTCTCTGTCTCTCCTCTTCTCTGTATATCTGTCTTTCCAATAAAAACAAATAAATCTTTATGAAAAAATACAATGTTCAGGAATAAGGAAGTTGCACAGTTGTAACTATTTTCAGTGCTCTCAGCAGAAGGCAAACACAGAAGCACGGACACGCTCATCTGGATCTTGTGATGCTGCCTTGATTTTCCCGTGTGGATTTCTCTGTTCTTTCCTATTTATGCTTATTTTTATCCTTTAAATTTGTTCCCTTTGTGTTTCTCTTCTCTTCCACTCTTACGTCTTTCCATTTCTTTCTCACTCCTTCCTGTTTTCCTCCCACCCCCTCCCTTTGGTTGAATACAGCATATGTGGAAACATATTTTTAAATAATAGGCATAGTTAAGTCTTCTCATAAATTGAGAAAGACCCAGGACATTTGCAATTTCTTAGATTCCTCGTATCTTTCCAAATGAGGGGGTAGACATTTATCAGATACGGGAGTCTGAATCTCAGGTCTACTCTCCGTTGTTGTAAATGCAAACCCTGGGAGGCAGTGGGTAATAACCCAGGTTCCTGTCCCCCGGGTGCAGATCCCAGAGGCTGTTCCTGGCTGCTGGCTTCCGTCCGAAGCAGCACAGTTGCGGGATCGCTCTTTCTCTCTCCCTCTCTCCCTCTCTCTCCTGCTCCATAATTAAATAAAAACATTTTTTAATGTTCAATTTGACTTCAAAGCCATAATTCCAGAGGAAGAGACTGAACTTCCATTCATTGATTCAACCCCCAAATAGACTCAACATGCCAGGATCCCATATGGGCGCTGGTTCTAATCCCGGCAGCCTTGCGTCCCATCCAACTCCCTGCTTGTGGCCTGGGAAGGCAGGGAGAACAACCCAAAGCCTTGGGACCCTGCAACCATGTGGGAGACCCAGAGAAAGCTCCTGGCTCCTGGCTTCGTATCCGCACAGCACTGGTCACTGCAGTTTCATGGGGAGTGAATCATCAGATAGAAGATTTTTCTATCTCTCTTCCTCTGTAGATATCTGACCTTTCAATAAAAATAAAAAAATAAATCTTTAAAAAAATCGATCATGAGTGCCTAATGACAAGTATTGTTTGTTTGTTTATTTAAGATTTGTATGTTTTCACAGAAACTCAGATACACAGAGAGGAGAAAACACAGAAAGGAAGATCGTCGTCCATTGATTCACTCCCCAAGCGGCCACAATGGCCAGAGCTGAGACCATCTAAAGCCAGGAGCCAGGAGCTTTCTTTGGGTCTCCCACATGGGTGCAGGGTCCCAAGGTTTTGGGATTCCAGCACGTGCAAAGTGAGGACTTTAGCTACTAGGCTACCGCGCTGGACCCACGACCCAGATTTTCATGAAGGGAATCAGGAGGTCCAGCTTTGATTGTTGTTTTGGTTTTTCTGTTTGTTCATTTTTTTGAAGTCAGATATACAGAGAGGAAGATCTTCAGTCTACTGATTCACTCCTCAAGTGACCACAATGGCAGGGCTCAGCCAATCTGAAGCCAGGACCCAGGAGCCTCTTCCAGGTCTCCCATGCGGGTGCAGGGTGCCAAGGCTTTGGGCTGTCCTCGACTACTTTCCTAGGCCACAAGCAGGGAGCTGGATGGGAAGTGGGGCTACTGGGATTAGAACTGGTGCCCATATGGGATCCCAGCACGTGCAAGGAAGGTGAAGACGTATACCCCCAGGGCACCGTGCCAGGTACTATTTGTTTGTTTTAAAGTCGAAAGGAAGGAAGGAAGGAAGGAAGGAAGGAAGGAAGGAAGGAAGGAAGGAAGGGAGAAAGAAAGAAAATACCCAAGCTCACAATCTCACAAGAGAAGAGGGTTGGTACCAATGCGCCTCCAGATCTCCAGACCAGCTATAAACGGTAAAGTCCCACCCACTGGGATCCCATATGAGCACCAGTTTGTGTCCCAGCTGCTCCACTTTCCATCTAGCTCTCTGCTGGTGGCGTGGGAAAGCAGTCGATGGCGGCCCAAGGCCTTGGGACCCTGCACCCACATAAAAAACCCAGAAGAGGCTCCTAGCACCCGACTTCAGATCAGCTCAGCTCTGGCCATTGCAGCCACTTAGGGAGTGAATCTATAGACGGAAGATCTTCCTCTCTGTCTCTCCTTCTCTCTGTATAGCTGACATTCCAATAAAAATAAATAAATCTTAAAAAAAGAAAAGAAACTCAGGGTTAATGTTAGAGAGGAGGAATATAAAGGGAAAAGCATGTACGAAAAATCAATACCCTTCTTTTTCCTTTAACTGTAATTAACTATGTAAAGATTGTCAACAACAATACAATAAAAAGAAAAAAATTAAAAAAAAAAAAAAAAAAAAAAGAAAAATCAATACCACTGCACTCTAGAGATGCTTTAACTCTATCACATCATGGAGGAGAACATTCAAGAATAAGGAAATGGCACAGTTGTAATTTTCAACCATAGCATGGTGTCAGCTACATTTTGCTTTACTTTGTGATACTCGGATGAAAGGCAGGCTTGGGCCCAGTGTCGTGGCCTAGAAGCTAAAGTCCTTGCCTTGAACATGCTGGGATCCCATATGGGCGCCAGTTCTAATCCCGGCAGCTCCACTTCCCATCCAGCTCCCTGCCTGTGGCCTGGGAAAGCAGTCAAGGACGGCCCAAAGCCTTGGCACCCTGCACCCTGGAAGAAGTTCCTGGCTCCTGGCTCTGGACTGGCACAGCACTGGCCGGTGCGGTTCCTTGGGGATTGAATCATTGGACAGAAGATCTCTCTGTCTCTCCTCCTCTCTGTATATCTGACTTTGTAATAAAAATAAATAAATCCTTAAAAAAAAAAAAGAAAAGAAAAAGAAAAGAAAGGCAGGCTTGTTTGAATGCAAAGGCTTATTATCTATCTGCTCCTGGAAGCTGCAGTTACTCAGTAGCACTCTCATTTAAGTCAGTCTTACTGTGGTGTACATGGTTACGCCGCTAGCGGAGGCATAAAGCAATGCTTAACATAAAAACCAGCTGATTTCAGAGCTGGGTAAAATTTAAAGTCACAAGAAAGTGTATAACATTTAACAAGAGTTAAGGCTTTTGAGGAAAAATGCAAACATGCTACAGAATTGAATTAGCCTGCATTTATATTCTCACTGCTAAATTCGTTGGAATGGTTATATATGTATAAAGGTCCCCAGTCATCTTTTCTGTTTCTCTGGTCATTGGAATGCTAAACCTGAAAGGCCTCCAGGGGGCGCCATTCACAACAGCCTGTTCCCCAGGAGATGAACCACTGGGCCTCACTCAGCAGTCCTCATGTGGAAGACCCCTTGGAAGGAGTGGGACTGCATGAAGAGAGGACTGTAAATAAATCATTACAGGGGTTTAAGTGAGAAAAAATGAAATCCAAAATGCAGATATTAGCTGAAAAGGTGAAAATTAGCAGCACAGAGAAATAGTTCGGAGGTAGACTCAATAGCATTTGATGAATAAACAGAAGGGGGTAAGGATTAGGATGCTGGGAACTGAAGACAAAGTACTAGACACTACTTTCCTAAATTGGTATGTTTTCCATCCTTTACCATAAAGTAGGTCACTGTATCTGGTTGAGTTCTTAGGATATCAAAGACAAAAAAAAATGCCTGTTGACTAGTCCTGCAGTCTTCTTGCCAACTCACTTTCCAGCAAATGAGTCGCTAAGCGGTGTGGCCAACACTGACATAGGCACCCTCAGTGACTTAGACCGGAACTGCTCCCGGAACTCCTCAATGAGCTCTGCAGTAAAGATGAGAATTCTGAAGTGCTGACTGACAGAATTCATCTAGGCTTCAGAACACTCCTGAATCTATCCTAAGTAACATATTTGAGAATTAGGGACACGAAGCTGTCACACGGTTGTGCAGATTAGACTCTCCAGGACAGCGCTCAGGGAAATAGCTAGAATTGGTGCTAAGGATGTCAGAGGGAGGTTGGACAATGGGTACCACAAAAGTAGGAGTAAGTTCTAGAGTTCTGTCACAGAATGGAGTAAACAAAAGTGTATTATGTACAGCAGACTCTATGTAGACCTGATAGGAGATGATAGACTTCAAATGTAAAAAAAAAAAAAAAAAAAAAAAAAAAAGGAAAATAAATATAAAAGGTCTGCTTTGATCAAAACACACTGTGGAGCCCAGTGTAGTAGCCTAGTAGCTAAAGTCCTTGCCTTGCATCCACCAGGATTTCATATGGACACCAGTTCCAATCCCGGCTGTTCTACTTCCCATCCAGCTCCCTACTTGTGGCCTGGTAAGGCAGTCAAGGACGGCCGAAAGCCTTGGGACCCCGCACCCATGTCAGAGAGGTGGAAGAAGCTCCTGGCTCCTGGCTTCAGATTGGTTCAGCTCTGGCCATTTCAGTCACTTGGGGAGTAAACCAGCAGATGAAACATCTTTCCTCTCTGTCTCTCCTTTTCCCTTGTAAATCTGACTTTTCCAATAAAAATAAACAAAGTTTAAAAAAAACATTGTTTACTGAAATATTACACAATGCCCCATAACTATCTGCAATTATTAAGCTTTAATTTTAAAATAATAATTATTATTATTATTATTTCAAAGGCAGATTTACAGACGGAGAGACATGGAGATAGAGATCTTCCATGGTTCACTCCCCAAATGGTCACAATGACAGGAGTCAGAAGTTCCTTCCAGATCTCCCATGTGGTTGCAGGGAACCAAGGACATCAACCATTCTCTTCTGCTTTTCTAGGCCATGGCAGGAAGATGGATCAGAAGTGGAGCATGTTCTGTGGGGGCTGGATGGCTGAGCGGCTTAGTCAGAACTAAGCTTTGAAACCCAGGGACAAGTGCAAGAGCTAGATAGGATGTGGGACAGGCTGGACTAGTCCGCTATACACACAGGCAGACCAGGATAGGGGGCGGGCCTGGTGGGGGTTATTGTGGGTCTCCCCGACTAGGCTGCAGTCCCCACTGGCTGACGCAAGTGCCGAGTACGTGCTGGGCAGAACCAACCTAGTCTGTAGCACCCACTGGTTCCAGAGCAACTCCAGTCCGAAAACAAACCAGCCCAGGATTTGCACCTACAAGCTGATTGTGGCGATGACCAGCTGGACTCAGAACCCTAGCCAAGAAAAGACAGAGGACAGAACAGGTCAACCAACCATCTCAGACATATTTTGGCAACGAAAACCGGGTGAATGAAGACTCTATGATGGACAGTGTCAACCAGTGAACTCTACAACGACCTCATCAAAATGGGAGTGGCGAGATTGGTAGTGATTCATATCTAGAGAAACATTAAAACCACTTGGGGTTGATCGCAGCTAAATAGTCTACCCAAGAAGCTGTACATTCTATCTGGACAATGAGCAGCCGGACTATGTGCCTAGCATCTATTTGCAAGGGAAGAATCTTGATCGAAGTTGAACTGTAAAGCTGCAACGGGGTGGGGGGGGTCCACCGTGGGGGAGGGGTATGGGGAGGGGTGGGGGGGAACCCCAGAGCCTATGAAACTGCCACATAATGCAAAATAATTAATAATTAATAATAAATAAATAAAAAGAAGTGGAGCATGTAAAGATTGTCAAAAAAAATAATAAATAAATAAATAAAATTGTAAAAAAAAAGAAGAAGAAGAAGAAGAAGTGGAGCAGCCAGGACTTGAACCAGTGATCATTTGGAATGCCAGCACCAAAGTCAGAGGTTTAGCCTACTACTCCACAGTGCAAATGCCAAAAAGAGTATTTTTTTAAAGCCTAATTTACTTACCTTGGAAGTTACAGAAAGACGGGGGAGAAATAGAACAACAAAGAGTGTTCTATGCCCTGGTTCACTCCCAAATGGCTCCAATGCCAGGAGCTAGAGCTTCATCCAGATCCTCCAAGTAGGTGGCAGGATCTCAAACACTGCAGCCATCTTCAGCTACTTCTCCCAAGTACTTCACATGAAACTGGAACATCAGTGGACTAGCCAGCACATGCATCAGTGCACATATCAGAGCCAGTGGCATCACAGGGAGGAGGTCTACCCAATTTCTCTTATTAAAGATAATGGCTGGGCCCAGAATGATAGCGTAGCGGTTAAAAGTCCTCACCTTGAACCCACCAGGATCCCATATGGACGCCAGTTCTAAACCCAGCGACCCCACTTCTCATCCAGCTCCCTGCTTGTGGCCTAGGAAAGCAGTTGAGGACGGCCCAAAGCCTTGGGACCCTGTATTCACATGGGAGACCTGGAAGAAGTTCCTGGCCCCTGGCTTTGGATCGGAGCAACACTGGCCATTGTGGTCACTTGGGGAGTGAATCATCAGACGGAAGATCTTCCTCTCTGTCTCTCCTCCTCTCTGTATATCTGTCTTTCCAATAAAAATAAATAAATCTTAAAAAAAAAAAAAGAGCTAACGATCAGTGTCATAGCAACCTAAGCCTGTGCCTGTGGTGCTAGATCCCACACGGACAGCAACTCAAGTCCTGACTGCTCCCCTTCTCACACAACTCCCTGCTTGTGGCCTCGGAAAAGAGCAAAGGATGGGACACGTCCTTGGCCCCCAGGATCCACATGGGTGACCTAGAAGCTCCTGGCTCCCACCTTCAGACCAGCATATCTCTGGCCACTGTGGCCGTTTGAGGACTAAACCAGCAAGTGGAAGATTCTCTGTCCCTCCTTTCTCTGTAACTCCACCTTCCAAATAAATAAATATATAAATAAAACTGAGATTAAAAAAAGAAAGAATTACAGAGAGAGAGAAGAGACAGGGAGGCAGATCGCTGCTTCCCTCCCCAGAAGGCTGCAACAGCCAAGTGTGAGCCACTTGAGGCTGAGATCCAAAAGCTTCACTGGGGTCTCCCACTCTGGTGGCGGGGCACAAACACTTGGGTCATCCCCTACTGCTTTTCCCAAGGTATTAGTATGGAGCTGGGTGAGAAGTAAAGCAACTGGAACACAAACCAGAGCCCATACTGAATTCTAGCATCACAGCCATCTGCTTTAGCCACTAGGCCATAATACTGGCCCCCCAAAATAAATTTTTTTTTAATTTATTTATTTTTATTGGAAAGGCAGATATATACAGAGGAAGAGACACATAGGAAGATCTTCCGTCTGATGATTCACTCCCCAAGCATGCACAATGGCTGGAGCTGAGCTGATCCAAACCCAGGAGCCAGGAGTCTCTTCCAGTTCTCCCACGCCAGTGCAGGGTGCCAAGGCTTTGGGCCGTCCTCGACTGCTTTCCCAGGCCACAAGCAGGGAGCTGGATGGGAAGTAGAGCTGCCAGGATTAGTACCAGCACCCATATGGAATCCCAGCGGGTTCAAGGCAAGTAATTTCAACCGCTACACTATCGCACCGGGCCCCAAAAAAAATTTTTTATGAATTAGATATCAAGTAATAGTGTGTTAGTGAAAATGTCAGTCTTCGGATATGGAAAGATGGGTTCTCATGTACTATTTTGCCTTGATGAAATCATTCTGATTTTGAGCTGTATGGAAACTTTCCATAATTTTCATTTTATTCCATTGAGATCTTCTTTTTTTGGGCCCAGCAGTGTAGCCTAGCGGCTAAAGTTCTCATCTTGAACGCCCCGGGATCCCATATGGGCGCCGGTTCTAATCCCAGCAGCTCCACTTCCCATCCAGCTCCCTGCTTGTGGCCTGGGAAAGCAGTCGGGGGCGACCCAAAGCTTTGGGACCCTGCACCCGTGTAGGAAACCCGGAAAGAAGTTCCTGGTTCCCAGCTTCGGATCGGCGCAGCACTGGCCGTTGCGCTCACTTGGGGAGTGAATCATCAGATGGAAGATCTTCCTCTCTGTCTCTCCTCCTCTCTGTACATCTGACTTTGTAATAAAAATAAATAAAATCTTTAAAATCTTTTTTTTTTAGAAAACACAAAAGCAAAGAAAGTTCCAGATAGAATCCATCTTTCAAATCTGTATTCCTTACAGTATTCCAACAGAAGCATCTCACATTGACCCAAATTATGCTGTCCCAAACACCATGTTCTTGGGACATGAGAACAACCCTCTGTGTAGTAGGTGCTAGTCCCATCACTTCCATTTTACTCACGAGGAAAAGGAAAGGAAAAGAACCTTCCTTCCCAGGTTGTGCAGCTGACAAAAGTGGTTGGGGCTGAACTGCCGCCTGAGTTCGGAGTCTGTGCTCTCAGCTTCAACACCAACCAGCAATGGAGAGTGGAACTGGGACCTGAACCCCAGCTCTTTGATACTGAATGTCAACTTCTCAAAGTGACATCTTAATCACTGAGCCAAACATCCTGCAGAGAAACCTCTCATTTTCATCATTTTAGGAGAACCACCGACATGAAAACAAAAGCAACAGCGCAAAAGCACGAAACGAACTGCGGAAGCTCACAGAGCAAAGCTGGAATCCCACAGTCACTGCTTCTAAACAAGAAATCCCTTCCCCTCACATCTCTCCTGTAAGTTGACATGATTTATTTTAAAAAATATTTGTTTCATTTCATCTGAAAAAGACACAGACCCAGAGAGATATTTCCCCTCCACTTGTTCAATTCTCGACTCCTGACAACACTTGCGGCTGGGTCAGGCCAAAGCCAGGAAACAAACTCGAGGCAGGTCTCCCACGTGGGGAACAGAGGCCCGAGTAACTTAAGCCACCATAGTTGCTTCCCAAAGTGAACATTGCTAGCACACGGAAATATAGAAACACAGTCAGGATTAGAATACAGGCACTCCAGTACGATTACAGACATCCCAAGCCGCACCTTGACTGCAACGCCCAACGCCCACCCGATTTTTAATTCAATCCTTCATTAATTTAAACATTTTAAAGGCAGATTTACAGAGAGAAACAGAGAGCCTACCATATCTTTAAAAAGAGAACCTTGAACTTGTCTGGGGGAATCAGTAGATTAAGGAGTGTGATATCAAATACACTAACAACAAAGCTTGATACAACTGTTGTCATCTATAAAATGAGGTATAATAATGACTGCATTCATATCTCGCTGGGGCCTCCAAAAAAATAATAATAATGACTGCAAAATTTTATTTTAACAGAAACAGAGAAAGAGAGACTTACAGAAAAGACAGAGCTCCTAGCCTCTGGTCCATTCTCCAAATGCCCACGATTGCCAGGACCCTGAAGCCAGGAGGCAGGAATTAAGCACACGTCTCCGTGTGAATGGCATGAGCTCCATCACATGAGCTCCACCACCTGCCGCCTTAGCAGGAAGCTGAGACGAGGAGCTGGAGCACATACAAACTCAGCGGCTCCCAAAATAATACACAGGAATCGTAACCGAAGTCTGAAGCCTAGAACTTGATAGACAACAAATACTCTATAAACTTAAGAAAAGAAAACCCTATTATGGGGGCAGATATTTGGCAAAGCAGTCAAGATTATCAGAATGCTGGACCCAGCGTGGTAGCCTAGCTGCTGAAGTCCTCTTACTGGGATACCATATGGGTGCTAGTTCTAATCCCAGTGGCCCTGCTTCCCATCCAGCTCCCTGCTGGTAGCCTGGGAAAGCAGTCGAGGAAGGCCCAGAGCCTTGGGACCCAGCACCCGCATCTGGCAGACCCGGAGGAGGCTCCTGGCTCCTGGCTACAGATCCGTGCAGTTCGTGCCGTCGGCCACTTGGGAGAGTGAATCAACAGATGGGAAATCTTCCTCTCTGTCTCTCCTCCTCTCTGTATATCTATCTCTAAAATAAAAATAAATCTTAAAAAAAAAAAGATTATCAGAATGTTAAGGTTCACATGGTATCTTTGCTGCTAATTCCAGCTTCCTGCTATGGCTCTTCTTAGGAGGCAGCAGGTCACCAGGGCCGAGTTTCCGGCTCCTGGCATCAGGGCAGTGATTCAGTGGATGGAAAATTTGAATTTTTCTCTCTGCTTTTCAAGTACAGAAATTTCCAAGTATAGAAATTAAAAACGTCTTAAATCACTTATCATCAGTTGTTGGCAAATGTTTAAAAAGTGCTAATTATTATTAATGCAGAAGGATGCCTCAATGTTAAATACATTGAGAAACTTGTTTAAGAAGGAATGTGAGGCTGTCATTGTTACACAGTGTGTTAGGCAGCCACTTGGAAAATGTACAGCCAATAGAAGAATACCTGTCGGAATTCCTGAAACTGTTTTACAGCCAATTGCCTGCCAATACCTCCTGGAAGAACAGATGGTGGTGCAAGTCCTTGCGCTGCCCAGCCCTGGCTGTTGTGATGGAGTTGCAGAGGGGGAGAGAGAGACAGAAGAGGGTGAGGGAGAGAGATAACGACTGGGGGAGGGGCAGGGCTTTGTGGTGGGGGGTTGGGAGAGAGAAAGGATCTTCCATTTGGGGACTCATTCTCCAAAAGCTGAACCGGCCAGGGCTGGTCCGAGTGGAAGCCAGTATTCCGGAGCTCCATGTGGGTCTCTCACGGGTGGGAGAGGCGTGGGTCATTTTCCACTGCATTACCTGAATGGGAACTGGCAATAACTGAGACTAGAACCCACGCTCATTTAGGGTGCTAGTGTCCCATGTGGCGGTGGCTTAGCTGTCCCAACTCTCTTCCCTGGAGACTAACAAATAAACTTAGGAAAGCAAAGAAAACAGCTTAGCTCGCTTCAGGGTTCTAGGTTGGCCCGTACACCCTCAGCGTTGCCACAGTTCGGTGACACACCTCTTCTGAAGTCTCCAAAGGCTTTCCCCCCTGGAGTTATTCGGGAAAAAGTCTTCAGATTCCCAATGCTAGCCACACCTTAGATCAAAGTTAAAAGGTCACAGGAAAGGGTCTGGCATGACCTCCGCAATCCAGCCCTGTGATAGCCACCTCATGCATAAGCAAATACGCTACTTAACATTCCGCAAAGGCGAGGGAGGCGAGGGAGGCGAGGGGGGTGGGGAGCGAGGGTCTGGGAGCAGGAAGCGCACCTGGGGCCACAGGAAGTGGGTGGAGACTCTTGGGCCTCGGACCGTCTTCCAAGTGTAGGCTTGTTTTGATTCGCTCCATTTCTCTCCCAAGTATGGAGACTGCAAGAGGCAAGGAGGTAAGACGCTTTTATTGGGTTGGTTTGTGTGTCTCCCGTCTCTCTCCCCTTCTGACCCTCCTTAATCCTTCTTTGGTTCTGAGAAAACAATAGAATATTCGCCTCATGACTAAAAAAAAAAAAAAAAGTAGTGCCCTGGACAGGCTTGTACCTTACAATATTGGAAGAGGCAAAATAAGAAATGAGGGTCCACGCTGGAATGTGGAGAGATACCTTATCTTGTGGCAAGAATGTGGGGCTAATGGCAGGTGGTGAGCGGCGCAGAGGGGAGGAGAAGGGAGGTGAAAGCCAAGGCGTCGCGGCCGACGTCGAGGTCCTCTCCCCCGGGTCTGCAGACCTGCGGGACGTGACCCGGAAGACCTCGCTGGCCCGGAAGGGAGGGAGGCGCTGAGCCCCGCCACGCGGAACAGCTCCCAGCCGCGTCCGCTACCAGGGGTTTTTTTTTTTTTTTTCTGTCCCACCTGGTTTTAAGACTTACGTGAGGCCCCTAAGTGAGTACTTCTAGTGAAGGAAATGCAAATGTGAAACTTGAAAACGATTGTGGAAGTGGTATAGATATGCAAAACTACCATGCAAGTGTTAATTTGTCCAGTACCCCCACTTTGAGAGTGATGGAAGAGAACTCTAGGTTTGGTAGCAAATTTACCCATGCATTAGGCTTTTTCCATGGCACAACTCGGATATTCTCTTTCTCCTGTAACGTGCCCTTAAGCTGCCAGTCGTCTATGAGGTAACCTCTAGGTGTCTGCTACTAGTAGCGGTTGTAAGATTGTTTGGGGAGATTAAATAAATGAATATAAGAACCATGTGGAGCGAAATGCTGCGGCCATGAATCTTCATATGAAACCATTGTATTCCCACTGCTAGTTTGTTATTTTTAATTCAGTTAACCAATGTCGACTAAATGTCTGATGAAAGGGAAAATATACTCTTGTACTTTCGAATATACCTTTGTATTTACCATCGGATGGACTCAGTGGCATTGGTCCAATTACACAAGCAAATACAAATTGTTACTGATAAGTGGTGAGAATGAGGTGATCTCGAGTAGATTTAACTCATAAAATGGAACAACACCTGCTAGGACTAGAAAGGGCCTTGATGAAATAATACTTAAAGTGACAAGGAGAAAGGAGTTAAGGTAAATAGAAATGGGGCTGAGGGCTGTCACTTCTGGCCACACTGATAATTAGCATGTATCCTGAAAGCCTGGGAAACAGCTGCATGACATGGGCAGGGCAGGAGATAAGCAGATAGATTTTGCTCAATTGTTTATTGTCTCTGAGAACAATAAGCTGAAGGGATGTTGGGTTTTCCATAGCGTAACTCTGGCTTCTGTTTAGAAAAATTATTTATTGGGAGACGGTCAAGAATGAAGGAATGAGAATGTAGACAGTGATGGTGGAACTGGAGATAGATAAGAGTTCTGTTGAGACAGGTGGTGTGTGAACTGGTTGCTCTACGTAAAAAGAAACTGCTGATTAGTTCCTGTGTCCCCAGAAACCCCCCACAGGATGCTCCAAGGAAGAAGAAAGGGCATTCACTCAGCCAAGTACATCTTCATCAACAACAGAAAAAGAAGGGAAAAAACGAAAGAGATCAAAGAAAGATGACAATGGTAAGGGATTTACAAACCTTCAGGTCCCATTTCCTGAAACCTGAAGGTATTTTCTGAGTGCATGCAAAAGTCCAGGAAGAAATGCAGCATATACCTTGTGCCCTGCACCCTCCATTGCACCTCTTGGAATCCTTTTGGTCACTTGTGCTTTAACTCATCGTTTCCCAGGTTCAGATTCCCACATGTAGTTGGTTCTGATAATCATTCTACTTCTGCTTGCTGCTTGCAGCTAAGAAGCTCAGTGTGCAGTGATTTGAGGACAGTTTGAAAGCTGTTTTTATTGAAAGATTAGGGACCGGCATGTTGGCTCAATGGCTAGATCCTCACCTTACAAGCATTGGGGTCCCTACAGGTGCTAGTTCATGTCCCAGCTGCTCCACTTCCCCTCCCAGCTCTCCTCCCTGCCTGTGGCCTGGAAAAGCAGTAGAAGATATCCCAAAGACTTGGGGCCATGCACCTGCTTTAGGACACCTGGATAAAACTCCTGGTTCCTGGTGTGGGATCAGCTAAACTCCAGCTGTGGCAGCCATTTGGGGAGTGAGATGGAAGTTTTTTCCTCTCTGTCTCCTTCTGTCCATTAATCTTATCAGAATTTCCCATAAAAATAAATAAATCCTTTTTCAAAAAGAAAGAAAGATTGTTTGAAAGACAGAGTTACAGAGGGGGGCAGAGGAATCTCCAATCTTCCATCTCTTCTGGGCTCAAATGGCTACAATGGCTGGGGCTGGAATAGACCAAAACAAGGCATCTGAAACTCCATCCTATCTCCCACATGGGTGGTACCCAAGTAGTTTTAGAGTAGGGAGAATTATCTTAAGATTTATTTATGTATTGGAAAGTCAGGTTTACAGAGAGGAAAGCTCTTCCATCCGCTGGTTAACTCCCCAAGTGGACAAAATGGCCAGAGCTGAGCCAATGAGGGGCTTCTTCCAGGTCTCTCCCAATGGGTACAGAGTCCCAAGGCTTTGGGCCATCCTCAACTGCTTTCCCAGGCCACAAGCAGGGAGCTAGATGGGAAGTGGGGTTGCTAGGATTAGAACCAGTGCCTATGGGCGTTCAAGGTGAGGACTTTAGCCACAAGGCTACCATGCTGGGCCCAGGAGGCATTATCTTAAGTCCCCTCTTAAAGTGAACAACACCAGGGTGCTCACTCAGCCGAGGTGGCTGACAGAATGGTTGTTCAATGATTGTATGGCATTCTCAGATAATTGTTTTGGTCTGTGATAAGAGGACGAGGCACTATTGCATTTATGAACTTGGTCTAATACCTAAGTCCTTCCCCTGGAATGGAATTGCAAAGTACAGTACAGCCACTTGGGTTGTCTGGGTTGGAATGTCCAGAGACATGCAAGCTTTAGCACATGGGAAACTTTAGAACATCCTAGATTTTAAGTTTTATCCTATCTGGCCTTTGGCAAGTAATTTAACTTTACAATAAAACACCATCACAACTAAAACTATCACAGCCAAATAAAAGCTACAACTGACTCCTTTTTTGTGTTTTTCTCAGTTTCCTCCCGGAAGGAAAAGGCAGAGCGCAGTGAAAACCCAAAACCTCGGAAGAAGATACCAGTCCCTCCAATACCTACGAATCTGCCACCCATTGACCTGATTCACAGAGACATTTTGCGGGCCTGGGGTCAAGAGCTGAGGTTAAGCACTAAAGGGCCGGTGAGTCTCTAAGCTTGTGAGACTGTGGCAACTGGGGAAAGCATAGGAACCTTACTTTCTTTACTAACTCAATATTCTCTTTTTTTTTTTTTTTTTTTAGAAAATAGATCTATATAGGCGAGTATGTGAATATGCTTTCCCACACCAGAAGGTGAGTACGATGCTTTTTTTTTGAGCATTGACAGAGCGAAAGACTCAGTTCTTACCTCTTATGAATTTCATCATCAAAGAGTCAGAAAAACGACCTTATTATCCTTTCCTTCCCACTCCATTCCACTCCTAGTTGTAATGTTCCCCTGCATCTGTTTTCACCAACACTACAACATGATGAGAGCTGAAAATAAAAAAAATTGAGTGTATTTGTTGTGTAAAACGGGTGTGCACTGTGGAATGACCAGATCAAGCTAATTTTTCTGGTAATTGCCTATGGATACTATAAGCAAGTTTCAAAAATCATTGACTGCGATCACATCTTCCCACCCACAAGGACGTAACTTGTGACAGCATTTTATTCTCGGTTGTCTTTATTCTTTAGACCTGTTTACAGGATATTCCCACAACAGCAAAGGAGGTCAAGATCAAAACACCATCACAAATAAAATTAAAGATGGAAAAAGAGGAACTGTCACTGGAAAATGCTACGAAAACAGTGTACCCAGCTGGGACTGAGGCCCTGGAAGTGGCTCCTCCCCTCCTGGAAGGGGTGCCTGTGCCCCTGGAGGATGTGAACACAGTTGAAGTGACAACGTCTGCCCCAGAGGCGGTGCTGGCCTCTTGGGCCAGAATTGTTGCTAATTCTGGGAAGAGGAAAGCAGTGGAGACACTCCCAGAGGCTTCTGGTAAGCCCGAGATAGAATAACCTTCCAGGCAACACTGAGGGTGCTGGTTGGGAGACCACACTGAAAACCATGGCTCTTCATTATTTGTCACATATGAAGAGGATGGCTGGCTGTTTGGCTTAATTTCTTTCCCTTCCTTAGATGATTTAAAAATAATGGCAGGGCCCAACGCAATAGCCTAGTGCTTAAGTCCTTGCCTTGCATGCTCTGGGATCCCATTTGGGCACCGGTTAGTGTCCTGGCTGCTCCTCTTCCCTTCTAGCTTCCTGCTTGTGATCTGAGAAGGCAATAGAAGGATAGCCTTGGGACCCCAGCTGCATGGGAGATCTGGAGGAAGGTCCTAGTTTCTGACTTATGCTCAGCTCAGTTCTGGCTGTTGCAGCCACTTGGGGAGTAAACCAGTTGATGGAAGATCTTTCTCTCTGCATATCTGCCTTTCCAATAAAAGTAAATACATATTAAAAAAAAAAAAAAGCTAAGGGCAGAAGCTGAAATGGCTGAAACCAGAGGCCTAAGTTTTCACCCTATACTTTCTAGTTCCTGTTATATAAGTGACATTAGCAAGCTCTTTAAAACAATTTGCTCACCAAAAACTAGATTGGTAAAAGCAGCATAAATCTTATTGTTTTAAAGACATTTATTTTAAAGGCAAAAAAATCTTTCATCCACTCATTGGTTCACTCCCAATGGCTGCATCTCCTAGGACTGGTCCAAACCTGAGCTGAGCACTCCATCCAGGGCTCCCATGTGGATGGAAGGGGCTCAAATATTAAGGCTGTTCTCAACTGCTGCACTCAAGCTTTAGTAAGCAACTGGCTCACAGCAGGGCAGCAAGGATTCAACCTGACACTTCGATATAGCGTGCTGGCATTGCAGACTGGAGCCTAACCCACTGCACACCAATGCTGGCTCCACACACATTGCACAGTGAGACCTGTAAAAAATACAGTGAAAGTGTCTATAAAGCGTTTGAGCTAGTTCTTTTAAGTTTGAGAGGTCCTGCTTTCCCCAGGAGTATAGGAAAGAAGTGAAGTCGGGATTCCTGAGTCCAGTTCTTGCAACTGCCACTTTAAACAACCTAATAAAATCCATAGTGACAGTCCATGATGCAGTCTTGAATCTGAACAGTTGGGCATGATGTGTTCAAACTTACCCCCTTTCTTTTTCCCCAGGTGAGAGGTGGTGTGTAGTCCACGGGAGAAGTCTCCCTGCAAGCAAGCGTGGTTGGGTTCAGCTGCAGTTTCATGCAGGACAAGCCTGGGTCCCTGAGAAGAAAAAAGGAAGAGTGAATGCACTCTTCTTGCTTCCTTCATGCAATTTTCCACCCTCACACTTGGAGGACAATTTGCTTTGTCCTGAGTGTGTTCACAGGTAATTATTTTTTTTTCTTTACACGCTAAAAGTGAGCACCTGGCTTTTACGTGTGAGGGAAAAAACATTGATTAATATTGATTTGGTATGTATTTCAAGATTTAGTATGTTATGCCAAACTGAAGGAGAGAAGAGGGAATTGGACAGCAGGGAAGGTGAGAAGGAGTTTGAGAGAAATTATTTCTCACCTGGAAATTCTGACCATCTGGGAAAAGAGCGTGTATGTGTAAAGCGAATGCCTTTATATGCCTGCAAATGTAAGATTCCAGAAGAAGACATTATATGTTATTATAGTTGATGTACACGTTATATAATACTGTACTAAATACTGTGTACTGCTTATATTCCTACCAAAGAAGTATCTGTTTTATTCCAGAAGCCCTTATACTTAGGTTGTTTTTATTACTTATGAGTATATATTTATATATATATAATACACACTTATTTATTTATTTGAACACTAGAATTAGATAGAGAAGGAGATCCTTCATCTGCTGTGTCACTTCCCAGTTGACCCCAGCAGCCAAGGCTGGACCAGGACAAAGCCAGGAGCCAGCATCTTTTTCTGGGTTTGTCATATGCAGGAGCCGAAACACATGAGCTATCCTTCACTACTTTCTCAGGCCCATTATTAGTAAGCTAGATCGGCAGTGGAACACCCAAATTTGAACCAGTACGACTTTACTCACTATGCCACAGGACTGGCTCATGTTTAATTTTAGAGAACTCATTGAAGAAGTTAATACAGTGTTTTAATGAAAAAATGCACATGAGAAATTTGAAGTCAGGTAAAGATTTAATTATGTTTGTTGGAAAGGCAGCTTTACAGAGAGAAAGATTTATTTATTATTTAGAAGGCAGATTTAGGGCCTGGCGCGATAACGTAGCGGTTTAAGTCCTCGCCTAGCAAGCGCCAGGATCCCATATGGGCGCCAGTTCTAATCCCGGCTGCCCTGCTTCCCATCCAGCTCCCTGCCTGTGGCCTGGGAAAGCGATGGAGGACGGCCCAGAGCACTGGGACCCTGCACCTGAGTGGGAGACCTGGAAGAGGCTCCTGGCTTCAGATTGGCTTAGCTCCAGCCATTGTGGTGACTTGGGGAGTGAATCATTGGATGGCAGATCTTCCTCTCTGTCTCTCCTCCTCTCCTCTATATCTGCCTTTCCAATAAAAATAAATAAATCTTAAAAAAAAAAAAAAAAAAAAAAAGAATTTACAGATTTACAGGAAAGGAGAGAGACAAAGAGATTTTTTTCATCCACTAGTTTACTCCCGAAATGGCTGCAGCTATGGGGCTGAACTGGGCCAAAGCTTAGAGCCAGGACTTCCTCTAGGTTTTACATGGGTGGCAGGCAGAGGCCCAAGCACTTTAACATCCTTCCCCTGCTTTACAAGGTCATTAGAAGGGAACTGAATTGAAAGTCACATACAGTGTTAACGCAGAGAGGAGACAGAGATAAAGAGCTTCCATCCTATGGTTCACTCCCCAACTGGCCACAGCAGCCAGAGCTGAGCGGATCCGAATCAGGAGGCAGGAGCTTCTTCTGGGTCTCCCACGCAGGTGCAGGGTCCCAAGGCTTTAGGCCATCCTCGGCTGCTTTCCCAGGCTACAGGCAGGGAGCTGGATGGGAAGCAGGGCCTCCAGGACATGAACTGGCACCCATATGGGATCCTGATGTGCTCAAGGCAAGAACTTTAGCCACTAAGCTACTGTACCGGGCCCTGTTATTGTTTTAAAGATTTGTTTATTTTACTTAAAAATTATAGTTTCAGAAAAAGAGGAAGAGACAAATTTTCCATCCTCTGGTTCACTCCAAAGTGGTCACAGTCTAGAGATGGTCTGGCTTTTGCTGATGGCCAGCTTCCTCTCGATCTCCTACGTGTGTACGGAGGCCATTTCAGGGAGCTGGGATGGAAAGTGGAGCTGCCAGGACCCAAACCAGCACTCACGGGATGCTAGCACTGTATGGAAGTTTAGCATGCTATGCCACCATGCCACTCCGTTTATGGGGCAGAGGATAGTAAACTATGTTTTGGGGCCTGACCTGGGAGAGATACCAAATGGAGAGAGTATAAAAAGCAGACTCCCTCTGAAGAGGGCTAGTTTCAGGATTACTGCACAGTAGAGGTTCAGGGCAGCTGAAAGAGAATCGAACCTAGGAGCCAGAATGGAGGAAATACTGCCTCCATCAGCCCATGGAGAAAGAGGCAGCCCCTGCACCCTGGCAGTTACCCTCTCCCCAAGGGGGACTAGGTGACTATGTGCCTGTGCTCCCTCCATTCTGGCTGCTTGGCTCCTTCTGCTGCAGTACTTTTGACAGTTTCATACCAAGCATGTTGAATAGAACTGAGGTCACCTTGAATAGCCACTAAATAAAAAGATCCACTTGGAGCCCAGTGTGGTAGCCTAGTGGCTAAAGTCCTCAGCTTGAATTCACCAGGATCCCATATGGGCACGAGTTCTAACCCCAGCAGGCCTGCTTCCCATCCAGCTCCCTGCTTGTGGCCTAGGATGGCAGTCAAGGATGGCCCAAAGCCTTGGGACCCTGCACCTGTGTGGGAGACCTGGAAGAGGCTCCAGTCTTCCAACTTTGGATCCGCTCGGCTCTGGCTGTTGGCAGCTCACTTGGAGAGTGAATCAACAGATGGAAGATCTTTCTATCTCTTCTCTCCATATATCTGATTTTCAATTAAAAAAAAAAGTGATCCACATAGACCCCTGCCTGTAAAGTTCAAGGGTTTGATTTTACTGTTCATTCTTCATATTTGTGATGTTGTGAACAGCTCATCCAGTGTACTATGGAACACAAGAGCTTATTCTGGGCATGGCAGCGTGGCCTAGTGGCTAAAGTCCCCGCCTTGAACGCATCTAGGATCCCATATGGGCACCAGTTCTAGTCCCAGCGGTTCCACTTCCCATCCAGCTCCTTGCTTGTGGTCTGGGAAAGTAGTTGAGTACGCCCCAATGCTTTGGAATTCTGCACCCATGCGGGAGACCTGGAAGAGCTCCTGGCTCCTGACTTTGGATCAGCACAGCACCGGCCATTGTGGTCACCTGGGGAGTCAATGATCGGATGGAAGATCTTCCTCTCTGTCTCTCCTCCTCTCTGTATATCTGACTTTGTAATAAAAATAAATAAATCTTAAAAAAAAAAAAAGGAAATTATCCTATCGAAGCCATAGGTTTCTTTCACAAATGCAACTCGATCATTATTCTTGGTCCTCATCTTTTTAAAAGCAGATATTTTGTTTTCTTTCTAGGAATAAGATCTTATCAAGAAGCCTTCAGTGGGATTAGAATACTGAGATTTAAAGGACACAGTGTTCTATCTGCTTCTCTTGCATCATCTGCTTTCTTGAGGAGTCCCAGAAATCATAACCGATGTTGCAGTAAATCCAAGGCCCATCCCCCCATGCGCTCGCCTCACCTCACCAAGAACTGCTGTTCGTCTTCCAGCAGTTGCGTCACTGCAAGCAACTTTTGAAAGGCACCCTTAGATCCTGCACGGCCCTTAACAGGGGCCTCTCCGAGTCCAGTCCAATGGCTGTGACGTTTGCCTGCCTGGACATCATCCTGAACCTCCCACTGTCATGGGAAGCCAAAACTGTGCCCTCTTGTGTCTGCACTCCAAGCCTGGCAAGGACAGCTCACAGCTGAAGCAGTGCACCCTGCCCACTCGGCGGCGTGCAGTCCATGGAAATGCCAAATGTGTGTCCTCTGCTGCATTCTCCACTCAGAGCTTCTGTTACATATTGTCTGAGATGGCATGGAGCGTTATTCAACTGTTTTTCCTTTACAGGACAATCTGGGCTTGTAATTTTTGATTTTTTTGGCTGGGTTGTTTTTCTGCCGCATCCCTTCCACCCTTCTCTTTCTGTGACCCTTTTAAAAAGTGAAATAGTGCCTGGTGACATTCAGAGTCGGGAAGAGCTGGAAGAAATCTGTCAGGACAAGGACAGAAATCTCTAGCTCTCATGTGCCAAGTTCCAACTGCACGCAGGTACAATGAGAGTAAACACAGTCTTAAAATGACGGAGGGGTTTCCTTTATTTTTGGAAAGGGAATCCACTGATTTATTCCATCAGTGGTCACAACAGCCAGAGCTGAGCTAATCCAAAGCCAGGAGCTAGGAGTCTGGCTGGTCTCTTCCAGCAAGGGGTGCAAGGTTCCAAGGACTTGGGCCACTTAAGCCATTGCATTAACCCCAAGAGTATTGTGAAGCTGTTGAGTCATCAGGACAACTATGACCTCGCTGCTGAAGGGGAGCCTAGAAAAGATCTTCACTCTGATTTCCCATCTGAGTGTTAACTTCACAGCCACACGGATGCATCTGGCCTCATCATTATGTGTGGTAACAACGAACAGGAATCAAAAGTGGATGTCGCTGCATCTCCTAGGGAAGGAGAAAGGGACATTTTTAAAATCTAGTTCGTTATACTGGAGGTAATTCACCTTAAAAATGCTCTGAATACATTTCTGTACTTTAACTACCAAGAAACCCCTTCTTTGTAAACCCTCAAGCATAAGTTGAAATTTGGCCATGTCTATCTTAATTGTACACTTAGTACCACCAGAAGTGGTAAAAATTTAGATTTGTTCCTGGTGTGATGCCATGGAGAGCTTAGTATCACTAATCATGTGAGCCTGACCACAAGGAAGGGAAGGGTCCTGATGACACTAATGGTCTATAATTATTAAATAATGTAAGGCAAAAATGAGAGAGATAAAAAGCTCTTGCATCCACAGGTGGACCCTCCAAATGACCACAGCAGCCATGGTTGGGCCATAGTGAAGCCAACAGTTCCATCCTGGTTTTCCAAATGAGTGGTAGGATTCCAAGCAACTTTTGCTGCCTACCCAGATATAATAGAAAAAAGCTGAGTCAGAAGCAGGATAGGTAGTACATAAACCAGCGTTTTAGTATGGGATTCCAGAATGACGAGCTGAGGTTTAACTCGGCCGTATCGTAACACCTGCCCCTTTCATAAGAAGGTTGGACTTAAGATTGTGTGATATTGGGGAAATTTGGATGTGGATTTTCTTTAATCTTTTTTTAAACATTTATTTATTATTGGAAAGCAAGATTTACAGAGAGGTATATTAACCAGTTAAACCACTGTGCTTAGCTAAGGATGTGGATTGTTAGCAATGTTAAAGTTCTATATTCTGATAATTTTTCTGATATGTAAGACTATGTATATAATAAGTAACATTTCCTCCCCCAAAATTATTTAGATACAGAAAAGGTACATTTGTACTAACTTTCAGGTTTGAAAAGTAAAAACTTCTAAACATTTAATTTTTGTATGTGAAAAGATCTATTTTGAAACAAGTAATGCTATTTTCTCCCTCTTGCACATTCTTAACTTTCAAATCTTTAAAATCCTGTGTTTGGCATTGTTAAGCCTAGTTGTTATACAATAGATGCTTGTATAATCAGTGAAAATTTAGACTGAAGTATAAAAGCATGGGAAATAATTCACACTTATGAATCAGAAAAATAAAGTTTTTATTTAAAAAAGGACTGATTTACTTATTTATAGGGCAGACTAACACAGAGAAAGGGAGAAAGACAAAAAGATGTTCCACCTGCTAGTTCATGCCCCCAAATGGCCTTGGCAGCTGGGCTGGGTCAAGCCGAAATCAGGAGCCAAGTTCTAACTGGGTCTCCATGTGGGTGACCTGAGCACCGGGCGGTGATCTGCTGCCCTCCCAGGCTCATTGTAGGGAGCTGCTAGGAAACAGAGTAACCCAGCCTGGAACCTACAGTCTGTTAAGGACAATTTATATCCCAAGATGTAGCTTAATCTGCTTGCCGTAACACCTGTCCTTGAATTATATATATATACTTGATATCTAGGAATATAATATTGTACTGTTAAGTCACAGAAAGATGTTCTCACTTGTATGTATTACCTGGAATTCCATATTCTGTTCCCTCTATGGCTGTTGGAGGGATCCTCAATATATTCCAAATAGCAACAACACAATATCATAAAGTATGAAAACTTTTGTTTAATGTATGGACAATTACTGTCAAACAATGGTAAAGCATTTTTAGTTCTAGTATAAAAAATGGGCAAGATATATGAATGAAAACTGACATCTTTGTTATTTATAGCCTTTACCTATTCAACTGAAATATGGTCTTTTTGTTTATTGAACACTATTTAATGGAGCATTGCAAATTTGACTGTAATGTAATTAAAAGTAACTTTTTCTCAAACATAAAGGGAAAGTACCCGTAGCAGTAGCCTAGCACCTGAAGTCCTCACCTTGCTTGCACCAGGATCCTGGCAGCCTGGCTTCCTATCCAGCTCCCTGCTTGTGGCCTGGGAAAGCAGTCAAGGACAGGCCCAAAGCCTTGGGACCCTGCACCCACATCGGAGACCTGGAAGAGGTTCCTGGTTCCCGGCTTCGGATCGGCGCAGCACTGGCCGTTGCGCTCAGTTGGGGAGTGAAGCATCAGAAGATTTCTCTGTCTCTCCTCCTCTCTGTACATCTGACTTTGTGATAAAAATAAATAAAATCTTTAAAATGCTGTCGATCTCAGCAATCCAAGGATGAGAAAATCCTTACAGTCACTATTGGCTGACATGGTTAACCTTAGAGTCTCCACACACAGATATTTGCTGCCAACAATTGGTTGGGATTGTTGTCCAATTGGTTCTGCACTCCTGATGGAGAGATCTTCTACCCATTAATAAACTCTCCAGGTGCCAACAGTGACCAGAGAAGGGTCAGACCCAATATTCTGGGTCTCCCACATGAATGGTAGAGCTCCAATTATTTGGGTTCCCTGCCACCACTGCCATTTAAAGCCTCCCAAAATGCCATTATCAAGATGCTGGATTTGAAGGGAAGCCAGGACTCAAAATCAGGCATTACACCCAAGAAGGGATGTAGGCCTACCAATAGGTAGCTTTTTTTTTTTTAAGATTTATTTATTTTATTACAAAGTCAGATACACAGAGAGGAGGAGAGACACAGAGGAAGATCTTCCATTCAATGATTCACTCCCCAAGTGACCACAATGGCTGGTGCTGCGCCGATCCAAAGCCGGGAACCAGGAACCTCTTCCAGGTCTCCGATGTGGGTGCAGGGTCCCAATGCATTGGGCCATCCTCGACTGCTTTCCCAGGCCATAAGCAGAGAGCTGGATGGGAAGTGGAGCTGCTGGGATTAGAACTGGTTCCATATGGGATCCCGGGGCGTTTAAGGCAAGGACTTTAGCTGCTAGGCCACGCCGCTGGGCCACCAATAGGTAGCTTAACCATTGTGCCACAGCACTTATCCCTTAATTGAGTTTTTTTTTTTTTTTTAAGATTTATTCATTTTATTACAGCCAGATATACAGAGAGGAGGAGAGACAGAGAGGAAGGTCTTCCATCTGATGATTCACTCCCCAAGTGAGCCGCAACGGGCCGGTACGCGCCGATCCAAGGCCGGGAACCTGGAACCTCTTCCGGGTCTCCCGCGCGGGTGCAGTGTCCCAAAGCATTGGGCCGTCCTCAACTGCTTTCCCAGGCCACAAGCAGGGAGCTGGATGGGAAGTGGAGCTGCCGGGATTAGAACCGGCGCCCATATGGGATCCCGGGGCTTTGAAGGTGAGGACTTAAGCCGCTAGACCACGCCGCCGGGCCCCCCTTAATTGAGTTTTAAACTGAAGGAAAGAGCTCACCATCAAAGGGCTGCTGGATTTTAGAAAGTAACAAAAGCAAAATAATTATAATAGTATTAGAAAAGTATTAGGTACTCAGCCAACAGTAATTGCTGAAGCTCCTATTATAGATTGTCACTTGTCTTTGCTAAAAAGAAGTGATCCATAATTACCACCCACTTACTAGTCATTTCAATAGCTTGGTGGCCATGGGGATTTATTTAATATGCCAAACAGATTTATTGAAGTATAACTAACACACAGTAAAATGTAATCCTTTAAATATATAACCAACCCTATGAGTATTGAAAAATGCATGCAGTCAAGTCACTTCCGTCATAAAATATACCATTTTCAACCTACAGAAAAATTTTCCTCCTTGATAATAGACAATCCCTATCTCCTGCCCCAGCTCCTGCCAGTCAAAGCTCTATTTTCTGGGCCAATGTTGTGACACAGAAGATTGAGCCACTGGTTATGGTAACAGCGTTACTTCGCAGGGTTTCTTTTGAAATCCTGACTGCTTCACTTCAGTCAAGTTTCCTGCTAACATGTCTGGGAAAGCAGTGAATGATGGCTTGAGTGCTTCTGTGCCACTGCAGGCGAAACCCACAGAGTCCCTTGCTCCTGAGTTTGGCCCATTGAGTCCAAACTGTTGCAGGCATTTGTGGAGTGAACAAGCAGGTGGAAGGTCTATTGCTCTGTTTCTCCTTGGCTCTCTACCTCTTCACCTTTAGAATATATAAATAAACCTTTTTTTTTATTAAGTTTTATTTCCTATTCTTACAGTCTTATCTTTTCCATGAAACCTTGTAAATGGAATGCATTTGAATTCTTTAATCTAGCATAATTACATTTGAAATTGACTTTTTTTTTTAAATATTTGGTTTTTTCGCAAAGTCAGAAATACAAAGAGGAAGATCTTCCATCCGATGATTCACTCCCCACGTGACCGCAACAGGCTGGAGCTGCGCTGATCCGAAGCCAGGAGCCTGTACTTTCCTCCAGGTCTCCCACGTGGGTGCAGGGTCCCAAGGCTTTGGGCCATCCTCGACTGCTTTCCCAGGCCACAAGCAGGGAGCTAGATGGGAAGTGGAGCTGCTGGGATTAGAACTGGCGCCCATATGGGATCCTGGATGCGTTCAAGGTGAGAACTCAAGCTGCTAGGCCACGCCGCTGGACCCTGAAATTGATATATTTTAAAATTTGTTTCTTTAGGTTAATGTTGACTGTTGTGTAAATGTGACCATTCACAAACTAAAGAATTATTGATTAGTTTAAGTTTGATGATTACAAATAAAGAGGAATAAACCTTTACATAATTTTGTGTGTGAATGTTAAAATTTTACTTCTATGGAGAAAATACCTAGGAAGTCATTGAATCACACATTACATTTTTGCTTTTCAAACAATTCAGTTTCAGTGATACTGATGATGAAGTTCCTTCTTTCTATACTTACAAAGAAAAAGATAAGCTAAAATAATATGATATGGGCTCTACACAGTAGCCTAGCGGCTAAAAAGTCCTTATCTTGCACGATCCGGGATCCCAGACCTGAGCAGATTTTCAGATCTAAAATCAACTGAGCAAAGACATCACTGTCTCCCTGGCAGAAACGCTGTGTTTTCAGAATAGTCCCGCAAATCCTGCGGGGTCAGCATTGTGGTGCAGTGGGTTAGGATGCTGCCAGCAATGCTAGCATGCCATACGGGTGTCAGTGGAACCTACTCCACTTCCAATCCAGCTTCACACTAAGGAGTCTGGAAAAGCAGCAAAAGATGATCCAAGTGGATGCTTGCTACCCACATGGAGCCCTGGGTGGAGCTCGAGACTCCTGGCTTAAACCTGGCCCAGCCCTGGTAGTTGTGACCAATTGGGGACTGAACCAGCAAACAGAAGATCCTGCTCTCTCTCTCCTCTGTGATGCTGCTTTTCAAACAAATTAACATTTGTTACACTATGTGACTACATTCATGGGAAGCATTTTGAAGATCTATAATGACGCCGATATCTCAATTAGCACCATAACCTCTGACAGGAAAAATGAAGCCTGGTTATAAGGAGAATCCAATCCAGAATCTAGCTAGAAAGGACTACTGGTTTTATAGACCCGCCCACAGCTCACCCCTCAAGTTTCGAAACACAAAAAAGGGCACTTCAAAAAGCTCATGGAAAATACAGGAGTTGAAATACAGGATGAGAGGACTGTACAGTGAGGCAGCAAGAACAGCCCCTTGCAATGCCTACGTCCTGTATCGGAGTGCGAAGCTCTCTCGGCACCAGCTCCCCAACAATGCACTCTGCGAGGCAGCAGACGACCTCTCAATGTTTGGGCCTCTGCTACCCACGTGGGAGACTCAGCTGGAACTCCTGGCTCCTGGATGTCGCTTGGTATTTGGGGAGTGAATGCATGGATATGGAGGATGTCCTTCTCTTTGTCTTCTGTCTGCCTATCTCTCTCTTACTCTGACTTTCAAGCAGATAAATAATAATAATAATAATAAGCATTTGAAAAGATGATGCTGTAGGCCCCTCCATAAATAAAAAAATATATAGCTAATATACATTTATCTTAATGTAAAAAGTTTTTTTATTTTATAACATGCATTTTTTTTCTTTGACTTTACAAAGATTTTTTTAAATTTTGAGAGAAAGAGAAACAGAGGTCCCATCTTAGTTCAATTCCCAAATCCGCACAATGGCTAGAACTGGGCAAGGCCAGTGGCCAAGGGCTGGCAAGTCAGACTCCTGCGTGCGCAGCAGAAACCCTTGCAGGGGATGCCTCACCAGACAGCTGCAGTCAGGATGCGAAGTCAGGCAGTCAGTCCCAAGGAGTACAATCTGAGATCTGGTCATCTTGACTCCTAGTCTCATATCCATTCCTTATGAACTTATGGATTTCACTTTTTTTCCCCTAAAATTACCTTCTCTTTTAGTTCCATTTTCCATTTCATGCAGAGGAAACTAATTCCAAACTTCCCAAACAGCTTCCTGTCCCACTCTGGTGTGCATAGATACTAAATCTATGCTTACAATTGGGGCCCAGTGCCATGGCATAGCACAATAATCCTTGACCTGCAGTGCTAGCATTCCATGTGGACACCAGTTCAAATCCTGTCTGCTCCACTTCTGATCCAGCTCCCTGCTTGTGGCCTGGGAAAGCAGCAGAGGATGGTGCAAGTCCTTAGACCCCTGCATCCACATGGGATTCCCAGAAGCTCCTGGTTCCTGGCTTCAGGTCAGCCCAGTTGCAGCCATTCAGGTCATTTGGAGAGCATGCCAGCAGATGGAAGATCTCTCTCTCTCTCCTTCTCTCTGTAACTCCGCCATTCAAATGCAAATAAAATGCATCTTTTAAAAAAAAAAAGACAGAGGGAGAGAGAAAGAGAGGAGAGAATAGAGTACCTTGAAGGTAATATGATCAATTACAAATTTCAAGGACTCGTTTTAGGCAAATAATATGGCAATGGCAGCAGCATTACAAGAAAGGTAAAATTAAGTTAAAAAGAGAGGCAGTCATGGGCCTGGCGCGGTGGCCTTGCGGCTGAAGTCCTTGCCTTAGAACTGACGCCCGTATGGGATCCTGGCACATGCAAGGCAAGAACTTTAGCTCCCTGCTTGTGGCCTGGGAAAGCAGTGGAAGTTTGCCCAAGTCCTTGGAACTCTGCACCCACAAGGGAGACCCAGAAAATGTTCCTGGTTCCTGGTTTTGGATGGGATCAGCTCTGACTGCTGTGGCCTGTTGGGGAGTGAATCATTGGGCAGAAAACTTTTCTGTCTTTCCTTCTTCTTTCCTTGTCCATGTAAATCTGACTTTCCAATAAATTAGAAAAAAAAATCTTTCAATTAAATTTTTTTTTCTTATTTATTTGAAAGGCAGAGTTACAGAGAGTGGAAGAGATAATTCCCCTCCACAGGCTCAATAACCAAATGGTTGCTAGAAATTCACAGAAGCTAGAAATTCAATCTGTGTCTCCCACTTGAGTTCGGGATCAAAGCACTTAGGCATTCTTTCACTGCTTTCCCCGACCATCGGGGGCCATTGGATTGGAAGTGGAGCAGACTGAGAATGTACAAAGCTCCCAATTTACATTGGTGCAATCGACTGAGAATCTCCTAAGTGGGGTGTGTGTGTGTACTGGTGGGCATAAAGTAAGTCTGAGGACATCAGACTGCTACTATCTTTTGCATAGTGAGCCCCACCAGTATGTGAATGCATGGACACAATAACTATCAGCCGCAGCAGCAACACAGAGAGCAAATCCACCCCAAAAGGGGCTGGGGAGTAGAAGGGAAAAGCTGCAGCCCTAGACAGTGTAACTATCATCCATTGAAGGTGGTTTTTTGTTTGTTTCCTGAGCCATAATGAAAGACTTTGAATACGCAGGGTGGTCCATTTCTTTCAGGGAACCTGCTGTCTAACAGGGAGAAGGAGTGGAATGTAAAATTCAAAATACATACAGGACTGCAGGCTCACGTGTTTTCTATGAAGAACGAGAGTAAGAGAATGGCAAGAGCAGTCGTTTTAGGATCATTGCAAGAGCCTGGTGTGTGAGCCTAAGCAATGAGGAATCAAAAGAGAGAAGTGGAAAGCTGGTATTCCTGATGGAAATGACAGGTTCTGACACTGCCCGGGAGTAGCTGGTTTACAGTCAGTGGAGAGGCTAAAGCAGCAGGTAAAATAGACCAATGAGTGAAACTAGCTCTAGCCGGGCCCTACAGAGATTCTTAGTGCACAAAATGAGTAAGATATGAGGCAATAGAATTTTCAGTTTTGTCAAGTATTTGGTCATGACCTGGGTTTGAATCATACAATAATATTAAACATTTATTTGTATGGCTAGATATAAAGAATATGTTATAGCTTTGAAAGAAAAGCATTGTTTTTTTTCTAACCACTTTGTTGTTGTTGTTGTTCTCTAACCTTGAGAATGAAATCACATTGGATCTAATATTCGTGCATGACTTTTTAAATGAAACCAGACTGACTAAGAATCAAGAACTGTTGATGGGGATTTATATTATTTTTGTACATATTTTAATTCCACCCCCCCACACTTTAGCTTTGAGAGACAAAAAAGGAAAGCAAATACTTAAACTATTTTGTGATGAACGTTATGAATGTATTATAACAATGAAATGCTCTATTCCATAGAAATCTTGTCCTAGCTTTAAGCCATTAGGTTTGGCTCTGCCCAATTAGCCTTCCTTATAAAGAGAGCAGCAGGTGAAACCGTGGAAGCAGGTAGGACACTTTGTTATCTGGGTGTCTTTCGGCTATGCAGTTTCTGTGGCGGAAGGGTTGAACTGGGATTCCAACCATTTTAGGCACTTATCTCTAAAATCATCCAGTCAAATCCTGTTCTGACCAGCTTCTAGACCTCAGAGGACCTGTGCCAGCAGTTTTCCATGGTTCCACCCTGAAGAATCTGATTCAACAAGACTGGGCAAAGCCTTACACTTTAAGTTCTCTTTATTAAAAAAAAAAAAAAAAACAGATTTGTTTATTTTTTTTAAAAAAAATTTTCCTTTATTGGGAAGTCAGATTTACAGAGCAGAGACAGCTCTTCCTTTTATTGTTCACTTCCTAAGAGGCTGTGATGGCCAAAGCTGAGCAGGAGTCAGGAGCCTCTTCCGGATCTCCTTGCGGGTATAAAGCTATAAAATTGTGGGATATTTTACACTGCCTTCCCAGGACACAAGCAGCGAACCGGATGGAAAGTGGAGAAGCTGGGACTTGAACTGGTGACCATATGGGATCCCTGCACATGCGAGGAGAGGATTTAGCAGCTATCACACTGGCCCTATGTTTCAATTTTTTTTTTAAGATTTATTTTATTTTTATTGGAAAGTCAGATATAAGAGGAGACACAAAGAGGAAGATCTTCCATCTGTTGATTCACTCCCTAAGCAGACAGAGCTGAGCCTGTGCTTGCAAGACTTTGGCTGCTAGGCTACTGCGCTGGGCCCTTGCATTTTTAAAAGATTTATTTATTTATTTATTTATTTATTTATTTATTTATTTATTTATTTATTTATTGTTGGAAGGTCAGTATATATATATATATTAAAGATTTATTTTATCTTTATTACAAAGTCAGATATACAGAGAGGATGAGAGACAGAGAGAAAGATCTTCCATCCGATGATTCACTCCCCAACTGATCGCAACGGCTGGTGATGTGCCAGTCCAAAGCCAGGATCCAGGAACCTCTTCCAGGTCTCCAACACAGGTGCAGGGTCCCAAGGCCTTCAGCCATCGTCCACTGCTTTCCCAGACCACAAGCAGGGAGCTGGGTGGGAAGTGGAACTGCTGGGATTAGAACCAGTGCCCACGTGGGATTCTGGCAAGTTCAAGGCAAGGACTTTAGCCGCTAGGCTACCACGCTGGGTCCTTGAAATTTTTAAAAAGATTTATTTATTTATTGTTGGAGGGTCAGTTTTACAGACCCTAGAAGAGACAGATAGGAAGATCTTTCATCTGCTCCGTTGCTCCCCAAGTGACCGCAGTGGCCCAGAGCAGAGCCAATCCAAAGCCAGGAACCAGGAGCTTCTTCCGGGTCTCCCACGCAGGTGCAGGGTCCCAAAGCTTTGGTCTGTCCTTGACTGCTTTCCCAGGCTACAAGCAGGGAATTGGATGGGAGGTGGAGCAGCTGGGACTTGAACTGGTGCCTAGGTGGGATCCTGGCGAATGGAAGGCGAGGACCTTAACCACTATGCTACTGCGCCAGGCCCCTATTTTTTAGGATTTATTATTTTTTTTTCTAAGGTCATATTTACAGAGACAAGGCATGACAGAGAGAAAGTTTTTCCATTTGATGGTTCACTCCCCAGGTGGCTGCAATGACTGGTGTTGAGCTGATCCGAAGCCAGGATCCAGGAACTTCCACCGGGTCTCCCATATAAGTGTCAGTTCCCAACACTTTGGGCCATCCTCAACTGTTTTCCCATGCCAAAATCAGGGAGCTAAAAGGGAAGAGGAGCAGCCATGATATGAACTGGCACCCATATGAGATCCCGGGTCATGCAAAATGAGGACTTTAGCCTCTAGGCTACCACACTGGGCCCAGAAAAGCAGATTTACACAGAGATGGAGAGACAGAAAGATCTTCCACCCACTGATTTACTCCCCAGATGCCTACAACAGTTGGAGATGAGCTGACCCAATACCAGGAGCCAAGAGCTTCCTTTGGGTCTCCCAAGTTGGTGTGGGGTGCCAAAATTGGCCAATCCTCTACCGCCTTCCCAGAGCATTAACAGGGACCTGCATCACCATTGGAAACACGAACCTGTGTCCCTGTGGTATCCTAGTGCTTTACATGGTGAGGAGTTAGCCATTGCATCACCGCTCTGGTCCCACAATTTAACATTTTATGTATAAAACATTAAGCTCAATAAAATGAAGCTGGACTTTGCAACTATACTTTGAATATATTACACTAATAAAATTATCAGGGTTTCCTTGTCCTCAGACGAAGGGGCTAAATATTTTTCCTACAGGCAGAGAAAACCCACACAGGGCACTGATGAAGGTTGTCACCTTCTCTGTTATTGCCAATTTCTTTCTGAAACTGTGGCTCCCTATATCCTATGGAAACTGAGCCCAACCATCCCTCGACAATATTGCTGAATTTTGTATTGAGAATTGGATCTCTAAATTACACAATCTCCACAATTAAGATATTGGATTTCTCAGTATGGGACACAGCAGTGGAAATTAACTAGTTACAAAATATCTCCCTGAATCGGGTGAATCTTTGAAAAAATTTGCTCTTTGATACATTGTGCAGTCTTTCACCAGTACTGTTTTAGAACTGTGCTAAAGTGCTGTTTGGAGTTTCCCAGTTAAAGTTTTCCGTCAAATATCACATTACAGAAATAAAGACAAAAATCTGATTTCTTAAACAGGATTTGGAGACGTGGTGATTAAAGTATACCTTCACTTGGGACGTTCAGGTTATACGACTGATCATATCACAGGGTCAGATAATGAGGGAGGAGAAACAGAGGAGAAAGGAAAACAGAGCTAGTCTGGGTAACAGGAAGTCAAAGGATACATTTGCTTATAAAAGGAGAAATCAGAAACCCTCCGGGTTAAAGAAGTAAACTGCCGATGTCCTTAACATTGCCTGCCGTCATTACTTTCTCCTGGGCGATCTGAAAATGTTTGACTCAAGTTACCAAAGCGGCCAGGTGGTAAGTTTTGGTCTAATTTTAAGTTTGTCCCAGTGCCGGTTTTCAGAGCCTTTCTAGATCTCATTTGCTTTTTGCCACAAACCCTGACTTCTGGATGTGGGCAACCTCCGCCTGGGTAACATGCTCTTGGCAACTGGATTCTTAACCTTTCTTTGCCACGTGATGGAATGTCTGTATCTGGGGGCCGGTAAAGCGTAAAGTTTCTTGTTTCTAGTCCAAAGAAAGATTTGTTTTAGAAAGGACCAAGAAGTGCTGTGGTTGGAAAAGGTGGAAATGAAAAATAAATGGAGGGATAGGATGGGAAGAAAGTGAAAATGGATAATTTAGGTGAAGGCAAAAATAAAGTGACCAAATTCCGTTCTTTTCTTCGGGAATAACAAAGAAAGCAACTCCAGTGCCCTTAGTGCTAGATAGGTTCCCAACCTAGGCATGGGCAATCTGGGCAGAATGAGAAGTTGAAGATGTGAGAATGTATTTACAAAGCCCACCTCGCCAAGCTGCTGTCGGGGGCAGCTGAGTTGGCCAACGTTAGGTGTGTGACTGTGGAAGAATTATGTAGCTACTTTTCTTCAAAGTGAAGCAACATTCTAGAAATCTTGTCACTGCTTCTTTTTGAAGCAGATCACAGCGACTGTGTGTGTGTGTGGGGGGGGGGGGGGAGTGCCTTGAAGAAGTCCTATACAAATGCAAAAGTCACTACGGGCTGGCTGAGAGAGTGGATAGCCTGGCGGAGCCATTGTGTAGATTTAAATAAGGGTAGGAGGAGGGGTGTGGTGTCTGATTTGGAAGTGTTAACCTCGGTCTGGGCTGAAGACTGTTTAGAAGAAAAGCTAAACTCTGTCTTACTAGCACATGTTACTCTATGGCATTGTTCACTTAATTTTTGAGACTTGATTTTCTCAGTTGTAACACAGGCAAACAAATCGCAAATATCATGAGGATTAAATCCGAGAAACACAGAAAAGACAGGAGCAGAGTCTTGTATATTGCAGAGAAACAATCAGTCCTGGTTGCTTCTTACCTGCCTGTACGGTTCATTAGATAACAGAGAGTGTTTGCTCTGAGCTGCATTAGTTACAGCAAAACGCAACAAAGAATCAAACAGGTTCTCCCCTCAAGGCTTCAGAGCTGGAAAGGCAGGCGGGGCTCAGACCGCGGGAATTTGCAGGTTATGCAAGCGAATTCCGGGCTATTTTTGCGTTTTGTCTTTAACCTGGAAAGCAGTGAGGAGCCATTGAGGAATTTTCAGTGGCAGGAGAGCAACCTGATCACCAAGCATGAGTTTGGGGATAACCGATTACTGCTTGTCCCTGTGAGATTTGACAATAGCTGGAATCTTGGGAGAAAAGGCAGAAACACATTCCTTACAGATTTATGAGATAAAGTGGAAGTATTCAGTATTTACTTGATTGAGAGAAGAAGGGAGGAAAGTAATTCCCTCAAGCCCTACCCCTCTATTTTCTCTTTCCTTATCACCCTTTTGTAAATGGGCTTATTGCCCCATCATTGTTTTCCCTATCTAGCAGAGGGTGTGCTAATCAATAATCAGCCTCACAAGGAATTACAGTAACTTTTTTCCGCCAGTGGACATAGTTCAAAAGGTTCCTGGGGAAAAAAAAACCACAAAGACAAAATTATTTGCTTGCTAAAAAAAAAAAAAAAGAAAAGAAAAAAGAAAAAGTAGTACAGCCAGTTTTCTTATAATACACATTTTTATTACTGTTTTTTTTTAACCAATCTTTTTTAAACTGCATTTTTTCCCCGACCTTTGAAAAGTAGTCTCACAGTCATTACAGTGTCTCACTAAATATCAGTGCCTTGACAGTGAGTGTAGCTGCATGGCATGAAATGGAAATTGGTGATTCTTTGCAGGATTACCTTAATGAGGAAGGTGAGCAAGATGTGATTTTAACATTGGTTCCAGTTGATTCTGACACTAAAGAAGAACATCCGGAGGAATCCAATGTTTCTTCAACTGCAGATATCGAACCTGCAGATTTGAATTTTACGAACACCGTGCAAAACAACCAAGGTATGAGAGCAGGGATTGCTCAGGTAGCAACTCCCTCAGCTCTGGGAATATCAGGAATACAGTTCTTGTCTGTCTTCTAATTACATAGCAACCACATTCTTTCAGACCTGAGCACTGTGCTAAGAGATTTCTTCTTCTTTGCTGAGCCCCATGTCCTGCATTTAAGCACAAAACAGGAATGTAGAATCCTGTGAGTAGAGCATACTGTTAATGTGTCAGAAACATGAATTTAGAATCACAATCCATAAAGATCAATTTCTCCTTACAATATGGGATTAACTGGGAAAAAGCAGTCGAGGACAGCTGAAAGCCTGCACTCATGTGGGAGACCCTGAAGAAGCTCCTGGCTTCTGGCTTCAGATCAGCTCAGGTCTGGCCATTGTGGCCACTTGGGAACAGACGAAAGATCTTTCTGTTTCTCTTCTCTGTAAATCTGCTTTTCTAACAAAAATAAATAAATCCTTAAAAAAATGAATTAAAAAATTATCTAGTAGCTCTTAAAATCATGAACTTTTACATTTGTTCACAGTATTTCATATAAGCATATGAAATGCATTTTTCTGGAATGATTTTGTTTTTGGTGATTAATAATGAGAGCTCCAAGACTACGTAAATAATAACTAGAGCCAACCCAAGTGAGGTGACTTGGGGTGCTGTAGAAAAGAAAGCAGAATCACAAGTGAGCTGCTTTTTGGGGCAGAGTGTAGCAAGAACTGACTGGTCCAAAGTGTAGATATTTGGGGGTAAAATTAAATATAACGTTCTTTCCAGGTGGTTCTTTTGGGCCAAAGAAAACAACAGACTAATGTGTATAATATAAAAAACATGGAATCTAGCATACAAGTGCACGTTTAAATCCTAGACCTGCCATTTCTGATGACTGTGGTCTTGGGCAAGTCCTTTCATTCCTAAATGGGTTATCACATGTGTAAGAAAAAAATGGCTATGGGAATGTGGGCAATATAACAAAAAAATCTTTGTCAAACTGACCAATCTGATAAACATAACATCATTACTGAATTTGTTCCATTCTTTTTTAGTTCATCTTTCACAAACAAATGAACAAACCGATGCATGCTCAAAACTTCAGTACAAAACACAGGTTCTTCCGCTGCCAGCCACTTTGCCCCCAATTACTGATGTGTCTCGAAACACTTTGAGGAAATGGTGCCAGGCACTTCATTTGAGTACAGATGGCCAGGTGAGTACGCTGGTGGAAATCCCTTCTGCTTGGGTTCAGTATGGGAATTTGTCAGCTTCTAACTTTTGTTTTGCTCTTTAATTTCCACAGAAGATAGAAGTGTATTTGAGGCTCCAGAGACATGCGTATCCCAATCAAAAACACGTGAGTGATGCATTGTGGTAGCAGGATAGAGGTGGGTTTGCACTGTAATGGTCTGATCTGCCACCACTTTCATCTAAGACTGGTAAGGTAGAATTTCTTAATAACCAGGATTTCTGAGCAGGGACAACTGATTTTTGTTTGTTTGTTTTTGAATTAGTTCTGTGCATCAGAAAGTGTTTCCTATTCTTAGCCTATACTTACTAGATGGCTGTAACACCCCTCTCCACTTCCTCACAGCCTCCACAATTTTTTTTTAAAGATAGGTTTTCTGTTTTTTGACTGGAAAGGCAGATTTTCAGAGAGGAAAGACAGAGAAAGCTCTTCCATCCTCTGGTTCACTCTCCAAATGGCCGCAATGGCCAGCGTGGATCCAGTCTGAAGCCAGGAGCTTTTTCCGTGCTTCCCACATGGTGCAGGGTCCCAAGGCTTTGGGCTGTCTTCGACTGCTTTCCCAGGCCACAAGCAGGGAGCTGGATGGGAAATAGAGCAGCCAGGATACAAACCAACTCCCGTATGGGATCCCAGTGGATGCAGGGCAAGGACTTAGCTACTAGGCTATTGTGCTGGGACCTTCCCCCACATTTTGAACATCAGGTATCTCCCAGTTGAGAACCTGTGTTCTAGAAGAACCCGTATCCCTAAGCCACAGTGATATATGTGGGCATGTCAGTGTAAGCAATGGTAAAAGCAGTACAAAATGCCTGTTGATAAAATCAGGTGTGCTGAATAATTGATCGTGAATTTAATTTGTAGGATGTTCCTGGGACACCACGAGAAGCCAAATTGAAGGCATGTTCGAAGAAACATAGAGCAAAGACCGTTGGAACGAAGCTTGAGGAAAGCTTTGCTTTGAACCAGGGGGAGGAGGAGAGTAACGTAGTTGAAGTGCTGACCTCAGCTCGGGAGGCCATGTTGGCATCTTGGGCCAGAATTGCTGCTAGAGCCAGTCAGCCCAACGCTCTGAATTTCTGTGACATTCCTACTTCAGCTGTAGCCTTTTTACAGGAAGCCTCTGGTAAGATCAACCTTAAAGTGTGTGTACTTTTGCAGAAGTTAACTTTTGTTGTTAATTCAACACTGAGAGATGGTAGAAAGGGATAGGATTAATCAAATTATATGTAGATTAGAAATTGAATCCAAGTAGAATGTGTCTCTGAGTTATGTTTGGATGGGGTTTTAAGCCAGTTGATTGAATGGTGATCTTTTTCTCATCGCTAAATAGGATTTTAAAAATGGGAAGAAGATATAATAATGTGGCTGATTATAGACTGAGGTCTGTTTTCTCCTTAATATAGTTGTGAGATGATGAGTGAGAAGAAAAGCATTGGTTCAAATCATTATTTTACTGTTTCCAATGCATGTGGCATTGATATGTTACTTATAAGCCCTGGTATCCTGGTCTATTAAAAAGGTTACAACTACTTGTCTCAAAGAATGACAAAAATGATTAACTTAAATGAGATACTTGGCACAAGGAAAGCAAACGATGAAAAGGTTCTGGACCTTTGATTGCTGAGAAATCTAACTTTTTTGTCTTTTTTTTTTCTTAAGATTTATTTATTTTTATTTGAAAGGGCAGAGTCACAGAGAAAAATAGAGAGGTCTTCTATCCACTGATTCAATTTCTTAGCTCAACAGCTGGACCTGGACCATTCAGAGGCAGGAACTAGGAGCTTCCAGTTCTATGTGGGTGCAGGGGCCAGGACTTGGGCCATTGCTAGCTGCTTTCTGAGGCACTTAGCAAGGAGCTGCATTGGGAGGGGAGCATCCAGGAATCAAATTAGCACCTCTATGGGATCCTAGTTCACAGGCAGAGGCTTAGCCATTTATACTATGCCACTGGCCTGTGTTTCCAACTCTTGCTTATCTTTTTTTATTATTATTATTATTGGAAAGTCAGATTTACTGAGAGGAGGAGAGACAGAAAGATCTTCCATCCCCTGGTTCACTGCCCAAGCGGTCACAATGGCTAGAGCTGAGCCAATCCAAAGCCAGGAGCTTCTTCCAAGTCTCCCACACGGGTGCAGGGTCCCAAGATTTTGGACCATCCTCTACTGTTTTCTCAGGATACAAGCGTGGAGTTAGAAGGGAATTGGAGCAGCCAAGATTAAAACTGGTGCCCATACAGGATCCCAAGGCGAGGATTTAGCCACTAAGCTACCATGCTGAGCCCATTACTTGAATTGGTCTCCCCAACCCCAGAAGTGTTTTTTTTTTTTTCCCTTTGTGTGTGTATGTTTTTATTTGAAAGGGGGAGTCACAGAGAGAGAAGGAAAGATGGAGATTTTTCATTTGCTTATTCATTCTCCAAATAGTTCTTGTGAGTGGAACTGGGCCAGATCAAAGACAAGATCCAGCTTCTTTTGCATCTCTCCCATGGGCAACATGTTTCGTGGGCTTGGGTGATCTTCCACTGCTTTCCCTGGCAGATCAGCAGGGTCTGGATTGAAAGTGGAGCAGCGGGACTCCAAGCAGTTCCCATATAGGTTGGTTACACTGCAGAAAGCTTGGCCTGTTGTGCAAGAGCTTTTAGAACTAACTCCAAAGTTTTCTTGAAGTCAAAGCCAACTTGAATGGTGGAGTATTCTTTTCTTCCAGATGTATTTATTTGAAAGGCAGAGTTACACAGAGAAGAGAGAGAGAGAGATGGAAGTATTCAATCCATTAAATTGCTCTCCAAATGTCGATAATAGCTGGGGTGCACCCATGTCAAAGCCAGGAGCCTAGAGCCTTCACACCTCCGCATGGGCAGCGAGGCCCCAGTCCTTGGAATATCACTGCTTTTCCAAGTACGTTTGCAATATTGCATCAGAGCTGGGGCATCATTTTCTGTCTCTTTTCTATTTCTTTCTCTCTTCTCTTACTCCCTCCCTTTTTATCCTGATAAAGTTTATTTAAAAGATGAGGAAAACATGGGCACTCTTAGCTTGTATATAGGGATAAAGTGGTCAGGGAGGGGAAAGGTGGAAGAGAGGTTTCTATTTGTGTCTGTGGAAAGCTAGCACCCCTCGCCGTTCTCTGGCAACATCCCTAATGAAATAGTGTCATCCTGTAAGGGCCTCCCCTTTTGTGTTTCTGTTTCTTGGGTAGGCATCCACTGTGGCTCAGGGCTGTATCCAACTGCTATAGATCTTATGCTGAACATGTAGCCTCTCTTCCTTTTATACTCTAGGCTGTGTACACTGCTCATCTATAGATAAGGAAGCCCACCATGATTGCTCCTTCCGATTTTAAACTCATGGTATTTGTACCATTTCCCATCCCTTTTCTTTCTCCCTTTCCTTGTTTTCTTGAAAATACTCATTTCTCGGGCCAGGCGGTGTGGCCTAACGGCTTAAGTCCTCACCTTGAACGCCCCGGGATCCCATACGGGCGCCGGTTCTAATCCCGGCTGACCTGCTTCCCATCCAGCTTCCTGCTTGTGGCCTGGGAAAGCAGTCCAGGACGCCCCGAAGTCTTGGGACCATGCACCCACGTGGGAGACCTGGAAGAAGTTCCTGGCTCTTGGCTCCGGATCGGTACAGCACCGCCTGTTGTGCTCACTTGGGGAGTTAATCATCGGATGGAGGATCTTCTTCTGTCTCTCCTCCTCTCTGTATATGACTTTGTAATGAAATAAAATAAATCTTTTTTTTTTCCTTTAAAGAAAATACTCATTTATCGGGCCCGGCGGGCATGGCCTACTGGCTAAAGTCTTCACCTTGAACGCACCGGGATCCCATATGGGATCTCTTCTTCTGTCTCTTCTAATCAAGTATGATGGTGCAACAGGGGAAGTGGGATTCTGTTCTTCTCAAAGTCATTATTTTGCTGCAAGGAAACTTGTTCATTAAAGATTTTTCAGGGCCTCGCAGGCACCATCATCACACAATGAAGCAGTCCTGCCTGGGCCCGGCGGCGTGGCCTAGCAGCTAAAGTCCTCGCCTTGAAAGCCCCGGGATCCCATATGGGCGCCGGTTCTAATCCCAGCAGCCCCACTTCCCATGCAGCTCCCTGCTTGTGGCCTGGGAAAGCACTGGAGGACGGCCCAAAGCCTTGGGACCCTGCAGTTGTGTGGGAGACCTAGAGAAGGTTCCTGGTTCCCGGCTTCGGATCGGCGCAGCACCGGCCGCTGCGCTCACTTGGGGAGTGAATCATTGGATGGAAGATCTTCCTGTCTTTCTTTCCTCCTCTCTGTATATCTGACCTTGTAGTAAGAATAAATAAATCTTAAAAAAAAAAAAGAAAGAAAATACTCATTTCTCTAATTGGTTTGTTTTTTAAATGAAAAAAAAAAAAAAAGGTAGATTTATTGAGAGGGTGAGAGAGACCAGATTCTGTCATCTGTTGGTTTATTCCTTAAATGTGTGATTTTCAGGGCTGACCCATGCTGAAGTCAGGAACCAGGCACTGATTTCAGGTCTCCTACGTGGGTGGCAGGGACCCAAGTACTTGACTCATGTTGGGATACAGACTGGGTGGGAGCTGGAATCAGTTGTGGGACCAAGACTGGACCCAGGTACTCTGTTATGGCATGGGGCATTCTAATACCTAACCACCAGGCCAGGTGCCTGCCTCTTCCTTTAAATAAAAACTCTGGACTGTTTTCACCAGTTAAGGCAATACATTGTAGTTGTTAAGTAAATGGTCTGTAATTCAGAATTCTTGTTCCTTTGCCTTGGCATAGGTAAGGTTTATTTATATATATATTTAACATCTAATTTCATTTATTTGAAAAGCAGTTTTAACATTTATTTTATTTATTTGAATGACAATGACAGAGGGAGAAATATTTTCCATCTGCTGATTCAGTCCCAAAGGGCCACAAAAGCTGGGGTGAGCCAGTGCAAAGACAGGATCTAGAAACTCCATCTTTGTCTCACACATAGGTTATGGGATGCCTAGGCACTTGGATTATCAACTTCTGTTTTCTCAGATGAATTAGCAGGAAGCTGGGTTGGAAGTGAAGTAGCCGGGACTCAAAATGACACTCCAATAGGAGATGTAGAGCTTACCTTAGTGTGCCATAGCACTGCTCACAGCTCCGGATTTGGGGGAAAGTTATATTTAACACTGCAAGCTATTGCTATCAGAAAAGCAACTGGGAGATATATATTAAAAATGTTCTTACAAATACATGTATTAATTTATTTCAATCAGTTGGTACAATGCTAGTATTCCAGAAAAGGTAGATGTCATTATCTTCTGTGGTATACAATTTGTGAACTTTGCACGCTTCCTTGAATTTTCATTTCTGAGGCATTTCTTTTGATCCATGCGTGAACAGAATGTGAGCAAATTCAAGAGTGCATTGCAAAGAGGTTGTATTGATGTACGGTGTTTTTGAAAATGATTTTTCACTTTTTGAGGATTTTATTTCTTTATTTGAAAAATAACTCTTGAGCCCTCCTAAGGCAGGACTTTACTTACAACCAGAACAAAGTAGTAGGAAAACCAGTTGCAATTTTTTTCCCTTGCAAGTAGTGCACATCTCAGGTTTCTTTTGCAGCTGCATGAAAGCTGAACAAAACGATTGTGAAGTGTAATTCCAACACTGATTTGAATGACAGTTGTGCCATGTACAATTGCTCCCTCATTCTACTTGTGAATTTGTGCTGAAATTTTGTAGAAGATACTTCTTCATAGATACTTTGGATGAAAAGCAATATTTGTTGTACTGATTCCCCAAAATGCAGCCAGCAAATAGAATGTCCTGTTTATAACTGAATAGCATGTGATTTAGCATCTAGTTTCACAATCCTGGAGTTACATCCTGTCTTTAACAGTGAGTGCATACTTGACCTTGGGCAAGTTTGTTTCTTCCTTTCTTGTTTATTTTACTTACAGGAACGATAAAGAAAAAGAGATTTCCATTTGTTAATTGACACACCACAAAAGCCAGGACTGGGCCAGACCAGAATAAGGAATCTAGAACTTGATCTGAGTCCCCCACATGGGTGGCAGGTGCCCATTTACTTGATGATCCACTACTTTTCCAGATGCTGATCTCAGGCAGAGCAGCTGGGGACAGAGGACTGCTATTCCCTACAAGATGCATCACAAGCTGTGATTTTCATTTGAAAGATTTACCGTTTGCTGGTTCATTCCTCAAACGCCCACAATAACCAGGGTTGGACCAGGCCAAAATCAGAAGCCTGGATCTTCCAAATGAGTGGCAGGGACTTCAGTGCCTGGGCTATATCACCTGCTGCCTCCCATTGTGTGTGGAAGAAGGAATGTGGATTTGAAGCAGAGTAGCTGGGACTTGAACCAGGCACAGCAATATAGGATCTAGGTCTTCCAACCTATGACTTAACCACTGAGCTGCCCTTTGAGAAGCAATTTTGATCTCTGCTGTTGATATTTGCTTCTCTTTCCCTCCTCAGGTTTCAGGTGGTGTGTGGTGCATGGCCGACTTCTCCCTGCGGATGTACCTGGCTGGGTTCGCCTGCAGTTCTGTGCAGGTCAGGTCTGGGTGCCTGACACTCGCAAGAGAATGATAAGCCTCTTACTGTTACCAGCCTGCAATTTCCCAACTCCAGGAATAGAAGACAACATGATATGCCCTGACTGTACTAAGAGGTAATGCTGAAGTATTTTAAAAAATGGTTTTATTTGAAAGGTAGCGTGAGAGAGAGAGAGAGAGATCTTCCATCCATAAGTTCACTCAGCAAATAATTGCAGTGGCCAGGGTTGAGTCAGTTCAAAGCTGTGAGCTAGGATTCCCATGGTGGTGTCCTATGAGGGTGGCAGAGGCCCAAGTACTTGGCCAGTTTCCTGCTATTTTATCAGGTATTAACACAGAGCTGAGTTGTAAGTGAAGCATCTTTTTTTTTTTTAAGATTTATTTTTATTGCAAAGTAAGATATACAGAGAGGAGGAAATGCAGAGAGGAAGATCTTCCGTCCGATGATTCACTTTTCAAGTGGCCACAACCGTCAGAACTGAGCCAATCTGAAGCCAGGAGCTTCTTCAGGGTCTCCTACCTGGGTGCAAAGTCCCAAGGCTTTGGGCCGTCCTCTGCTGCTTTCCCAGGTCACAAGCAGGGAGCTGGATGGGGAGTGGGGCCACTGGTATTAATACCGGCACCCATATGGCATCCCAGCGTGTGCAAGGCGAGGACTTTAGCTGCTGGGGTACTATACTGGCCCCAAGATTTTTATATTTTTATTGGAAAGACAGATACACAGTGAGAAGGAGATACAGAGAGATCTTCCATCCATGGGTTCCCTCCCCAAGTGACCACAAAGACCAGAGTTAAGCTGATTTGAAGCCAGGAGGTTCTTCCAGGTCTCCCACATGGGTGCAAGATCCCAGGCTTTGGAATGTCTTCCCCTGCTTTCCCAGGCCACAAGCAGCGACTTAATGGGAAGTGGAACAGCTGGGACATGTACCAGCAGCCATATGGGATCCCAGCATGTGCAAGGCAAGGATTTAGCCATTAGACTATTGAACTGGTTTTGTTCTCTTACTCGGCCTATAGTTAAGGTTAGGAACAGGGCACAGACTTTACTAGTGGATGAGAGCTCAAATGAATGCAGCTGGTGTTTGGCAACCTGTGCAGAGGAACTGACAGTCATACCCCCATATCTGTCTAAATTCTAGTAACTTGGTCTCAAAGAAAAACTCAAACATCGAGCTTTTTATTATTACACACTAGATATGTACCTGCAGATACAAAAATTAACGGGATAAGCCCAGTGTGGTGCTTGCATGTTCTATGGGCACCGGTTCAGTTCATGTCCTGGCTGCTCCCCTTCCCTTTCAGCTCCCTGTTTGTGGCCTGGAAAAGTGGTAGAGAATGGTCCAAAGCCTTGGGAACTTGCACCTGTGTGAGAGACCTGGAAGAAGCTCCTGGTTTTTGGCTTTGGATCGGTGCAGCTCTGGCCTTTGAGGCCAATTGGGGAGTTAACCAGAGGACGGATCTTTCTCACTGTCTCTCCTTCTCTCTCTATCTCTGACGATAAAAAGAAGTCTTTTGAAAAGTTAATCAGACAAATATTTATACCCCATATTAAAATGAAAGTAAATAAGGGAAACTATAATAATATGGGAGGCCTGCATATTGCAGTGGTTAGAGAAACTTCAGGGACTGGCTCGGTAGCCTAATTGCTGAAGTCCTCACTTGCATGTGCCTGGGTCTCATTTGGGTGCCAGTTCTAATCCCAGCAGTCCCACTTCCCATCCAGCTTCCTGCTTGTGGCCTGGGAAAGCAGTGGAGGACGGCCCAATGCTTTGGTACCCTGCACCCGTGTGGGAGATCCAGAAGAATTTCCTGGCTCCTGGCTTCGGATTGATGCAGCACCAGCAGTTGCAGTCACTTGGGGAGTAAATCATCGGACGGAGGATCTTCCTCTCTGTCTCTTCTCTATATATCTGGCTTTCCAATAAAAATGAATAAATCTTTTAAAAAAAAAAGGAGAAACTTCAAATGAGATTACATGTATTTATTTATTTTTATTGTAATGGCAGATTTACAGAGATAATGAAAGATATTTCATCTTCTCAAGTTGTAATGCATGGTGCTGAACTGATCTGAAGCCAGGAGACAGGAGCCTCTTTTGCGTCTTCCACATGGGTGCAGGGTCCCAAGGCCTTGGGCTGTCCTGTATTTTCCCAAGCCACAAACAGGAAGGTGGGTGGGAAATGGAGCAGCTGGGATGTGAGCTGGTGTCCATTTGGGATCCCAGTGCTTGCAAGGGGAGGGTTTTGCTGCTGAGTCAATGTGTTGGCCCCAGAAGAGATTACATGTGCTGCGGAAGAGCTTATCAGTTGGAAAAGAATAATCGAAGTCTTTTTCATGAAAATAGCATATTCAAATATGAAGAAATAACAATATAGGATCCACTCAGAAACTACTGAGATCACTATAATTAAAGCTTAGATTGAAAACGTTTTTGGTGAGAGAAGGAGCAGTTCCTGAAGGGTTTTATAAATGTCATTATTTTTCAGCCATATTTTGTTATCTCGATTTATTTTGTTTGTTCAAAAGGCAGAGTGGGAGATACAGAGAGATCAAAAAAATCTTCAATCTGCTCAGGCTGAACCAGGCTGAAGTCTGGAGCCTTGAACTTCATCTAGGTGTCCAACACGAGTGACAAGGGCCCAGCACTTGGATCATCTTCCACTGCTCTCCTAGCTTCATTGACAAGGAGCTAGGTGGGAAGAAGGGCAGTCAAAACTGGAATTGGCACTGTGATGGAGTGCCCATGTTCAAGAGGCAGCTTCATTTGCAGTTCCACAACACAAGCCTGGCAGCCACTGTTGGCATTCAGATTTCCTTGATACTATGACAAGCATTACATATCTAAGGGAAGGATACACCAAGTATGCAGAAAATTTCACATGCTCTGTAAAAGTCGCAACGTTCACCCATGAGCGTGAAATTTTTTTTACTGTTGGAATTGGGAAGTGATATGAGAGGGTGTATATGGGGGAGATGTATTTATTTGCTGGAAAGGCAGCATAACGTAAAGGGAGAAAGATAGAGTGAGAGGGTTTCCACCCACTGATTCACTCCCCAGATGCCTGCAACTGCTAGAGTACGATCCAAAGCCAGGACATCTGGGTCTTTGAAGTAGGTGCAGGGGCTCCAGGACTTTGGCCATCTTCCGGTCATTTCCCAGGCTCAGTAACAGGGAGCTGGATCTGAAGTTGTGTAGCCACAACTTAAATTGGTGCCCACATGGGCTGCTGGTGCAGCAGGCTGCGGCTTTATGTGATGTGCCAAAGCACTGGTAGTTGCTATTTCTTTATTTTTAAATTTAAAGTCAGAAAAACAGATATGCATTTGCTGAGTCACTTGTCAAATGCTCAGAAGAGCTAAGAGCCAAATGAAGCCAGGTCGTTGGAACTCAATATATGCTCTCACAGGGTTGGCGGGATCCACGCAGCTGAGCCATGATCTGTTGCCTCCCGGAGGATGCAAAGGCAGGAAGTTGGACGAGAAGTGCAGTAGTTGAGGCGGCTTTGCTTTTTTATCCCATATATCTTAAATGTCTCATTCATCTCCAAATTCTTTGCTCCTATAATCAGACCATTCCTGAGATACTATGTTAATTTCTTCTTTACCCACCGATCTACCCTCCAATGCAAAATTTTAATACAATGGCATTGTGACCTAACAGAGTAAACCACCACCTGGCTGCTAGCATCCAGTGTCAGAATGTCAGTGAGTCTCAGTTGCTCTGCTTCCAAATGCATCCAGGAGGCCACAGGTATAGCAGGGCAGGGCTGAAGCCAGGAGCACAGGATTCAGTTGAAGCCTCCCATTGGGGTAGTAGAGCCACAACCCCTAAGTGCTCACTGCTCCCTGACAAGGTGCAAACAAGAGGAATTCATAGAATGGAAGGATAACTAGTTTACAAATATGAACTATTTCAAAATAGCTACGAGAGACAAGTGTCACTGTCCTGCGGTGATGGACTTGGTGCATGGAGCCAATAATAACATGCCTGGACTCTGACTGATGGTCAAAAGCCAAAGTTTATTGTTAGTGGCAACAGAGAGTCATATAGGATAAGGGAAGAGGTACTGAGCTTATCAACAAAACCCATCAACTGTTCTATGCCTTTCTTTGCAACTCTTGTATATCCCACTCAGCTGTTCTCATACAAATGACATATCCATTTAGCTATATACAAATATTATCGATTGTAATCCTGTGCTTGCTGACCTTCCAGGGTCACAGTGTCCTTCTACAGAGAGGGACTTTTTTTTTTTTTTTTTTTTTTTTTTAAGATTTATTTTATTTTCATTACAAAGTCAGATATACTGAGAGGAGGAGAGATAGAGAGGAAGTGGAGCTGCCGGGATTAGAACCAGCGGCCATATGGGATCAAGGCGAGGACCTTAGCCACTAGGCCACGCTGCCAAGCCCGAGAGGGACTTTTTATGCTCCCAAAACAATAACAAATGACCCATGTAGGGACCAGCACAACGGACTAATCCTTCAAGCACCATGATCCCATGCAGGGCTGGTTGGTGTACCAGCTGTACCAGTTCCCAACCAGCTCTCTGCTTGTGGCCTGGGAAAGCAGTGGAGGATGGCTAAGCCCTTGGAACTCTGCATCTGTGTGGAAGAACAGGAAGACGCTTCTGGCTCAGCTCGGATCGGTTCAGCTCTGGCCATTGTGGCCATTTGGAGAGTGAACAAGCAGATAGAAGATCTCTCTGTCTCTCCTCTTTGTAAATCTGCCTTTCCAATAAAAGCAAATGAATCTTAAAAAAAAAAAAAAAAGAAGGAAATGATCTATGTATAGAAATAACACACTGTACCCGAAAAAGATAGATACAATTACTAAATGTTGATGAAAAAATGAAACATTTAATTTAATCCTAGTGTTTTAAAAAAAAGGATTTATTTATTTATTTATTCAAAAGAGAGAGAGTGAGCTTGCATTCTCTGGTTCACTTTCCCAACTGCGAAAGCTGGTCTGATTGAAAGCTAGGGGCTTCTTCTGCGTACAGAAGGCCAAACACTTGGACTATCTTCCACTGCTTTCCCAAGTGTCTTAGAAAAGCTAGGGTTGGAAGTGAGCAGCCAGAACTTGAGCCAGTACTCAAATGAAATTCTGGTGCAAATGTGGGATACCAGCGGTTCAGGTGACCAGTTTATCAGCTGTGCCATGGTACTGGTCCTAAGCATTTACTGTAAAATGGAGTAATAGGGGAAATTGACTTGGAGGGGTTGGATTTAGTAGGGGGATTGGAAACCCTAGAGCCTATGGAACTGCATCATAAAGCAACAATAAATACTGGTTTTAAAAGGTAATAATAGGGCCTGGTGCAATAGCCTTGTGGCTAAATTGTTGCCTTGCATGCGCCAGAATCCCATACGGCTACCAGTTCATATCCCGGCTGCTCCACTATCCTTCTTGCTCCCTGCTTGTGGCCTGGAAAAATGTCCCAAAGACGTGAGACCCTGCACAGTGTGGGAGACCTGAAAGAAGCTCCTGGCTCTTGGCTTCGGGTTGGCTCAGCTCTGGTGTTTGTGGCCACCTGGAATGAACTAGCAGAAGGATCTTTCTGTTTTTCCTTCTCTCTGTAAATCTACCTTTCCAAAAAAAAAAATCTTTAAAAATAAATATAAAATGTAACAATACTGTGCAGTTGAGATTGGCAGGTTGGGACACCACTGATGGCTTTTTTGAGAGTAGATTGGGAAAGTCAGTGGAAACAAAACGGTGGGGCCTGGCGCGGTATCCTAGTAGCTTGCAGGTGCTGGTATCCCACATAGGCACCGGTGTCCTGCTTCCCATCCAACTCCTTGCTGTGGCCTGGGAAAGCAGTCGAGGACAGCCCAAAGTCTTGGGACCCTGCACCCGCGTGGGAAGACCTGGAAGAGGCTCCTGGTTCTTGGCTTCAGATTGGTTGTTGCAGTCAATTGAGTGAATCAATGGACGGAAGATCTTCGTCTCTGTCTCTCCTCCTCCTCTCTGTATATCTGATTTTCCAATAAAAAGAAATAAACCTAAAAAAAGGAAAGAAAGAAACAGAAGGGTGATTGCAGCAACGTGACGTGGAGTATGAGAAGCAGTGCAGTTCTCATACAAATGATATATCCATTTAGCTATAGGAATGGTACCCATTCATTTGTTTTCATACAAATTATCAATTGTAATCCTGTGCTCGCTGACCTTCCAGGGTCATTTGAGGCTGGAAGGAAGTTAAGGAAGCCATGACCTCAAAGAATGTCCTTTTTCTTTGTTTCCCCTGCCTTCCTTTCTCATTTCTCTTATTTTCCTCCCTTCATTTTTGTTGTGCATTTAATTTGGGAAACTAAATGTATAAATAAAATGGGGGAAACAATGGCCGTGCATGAATGGGGAAGAGCTGTGCAAAAGCAAACAAAAAGGAAGACATAATGGTAGAGTAGAACCAATCGTAGGACACAGGTATGAGCCCCAAGAACAAGTGAGTACCCTGGGCTTCTGTGTACTACAAAAAGTTTTTAAACTCACTAAGCCCAGATTTTACGACAACTTAGGAGGAACCCCAGATTCATATTTCTTATTTTGTAAGCATTTAACTTCTTTCTCTTCCTTCTTTCCTTCCTGCTTGAATGATTTATTTATTTAAAAAAAAATTAATTTGGAAGGCAGAATGACAAAGTTAGACCAAAAGTGAGAGTGAGAGAGAGAGTCTGCCATGCATTGGTTCACTCCCAGAATGACTACAATAACCAGGGCTAGCCCAGGCTAGAGCCAGGAGTCTGAACTCCATTCAGCTCTCCCAGATGGGCTCTGGGGTTCAAGTACCTGGGTAATTTTTTTTTCCTTCTGGACACATTAGAATACTCATTAGCGTACTATGACATGGGGTTTTGGCATTGTCGGCATGAGCAGACTCTGGATCGCTGCAGTGACGGCCCCACTAGCATTTTCAATGATTTGGTGTGGAATGGTTTGTCTCACTGTAGCAATATTTTTTTAAGGTTATTGTAAATTTATTTATTATTTTTTATTCATTATATTGTATTATTTTTTTATTTATTATTTTTAATTCATTAATTACATTGTATTATGTGACACAGTTTCGTAGGTACTTGGGTTCTCCCCACCCCTCCCCCATGCCCTCCCACCATGGTGGATTCCTCCACCTTGTTGCATAACCACAGTTCAAGTTTCGTTGAGATTCCCCCATCGCAAGCGTATACCAAACATAGAGTCCAGCATCTTATTGTCCAGTCAAGTTCAATGGCTTCTTAGGTATACCCTCTCTGGTCCGAAGACAGAACCAGCAGAGTATCATCCCGATCAATTAAAAGCTCCAACATACCATCAGCAAAAATTTACATCATTATGGAATTAATTGACATAGTAATGAGTAACCAATATGTTAAAAATAAATGCGAGATCGGTTGTGGTTAAGAACTTGTTTTTTGTTTTTTTTTAACATACTGGTTACGCAAAACCATGTCAATTCCATAATGTTACAAATTGCTGTTAATGTTATATTGGGACTCTTAATTGACTGGGATGATATTCTACCAGCTCTAACTTTGGACCAGAAATGGTCTCCCCAAGAAACTGTTCAACCCATCTGGACAATAAGTAGCTGGACTCTATGTTTGGTATATGTTTGCAAGGAAAGAATCTTGATTGAATTTGAACTGTAATACTGCACCAAGGTGGAGGAATCCACCAGGGGGGAGGGGTGTGGGGAGGGGTGGGGGGATTCCCAGAGCCTATGAAACTGTCACATAATGCATAATAATTAATAAAAAAAAAATCTAAAAAAAAAAAATGCGAGATCTTAACCACCTTCTGTGACCACCTCATTGACATTTCAATTTTAGTTTATAATACACCAAGACTTCTGTGTCTCTTAGAAAGTTGACAAACTGATCTCATTTGCATGTAGCAATATTTTTACGGTTGTTTGCTAACTTGTTTTCTAACTTGTTCCACAGGAATAAGAAATTGATGAGAAGATTGATGACAGTGGGGAAGAAGATTAAATGCACTGTAAGAAAACAGAATATGCTTATGCCACCCCAAAATATGCCACCTTAAGTAGTGTTTCAGTGTGATTTTTACCTTAGGGTACTTGAGAAGAAGGAGATTCAAGGAAAGTTCCCTTGCTTCCCGCCAAAAACAAAACAAAACAAAAAACCCGCTTTTTCGACAATAAGTGGTATTTAAGTTAATGAAAGTCCTACCTCAGCTTCTACCGGGAAGAAGTGGTGGAGCCCACTGGCACGCACCTCAGTAATTCTGACCATTCTTGATGTTTCCTGATGCTTCTTGTATAGGCTTATTAAAACTTTAGTCTTGTTGAATTCTGCTTGGTTTGGTTCCACATTCTCTTCCTTATGTGAGCGGTTTCCGGAGAAATTACAGATTTCCCATCTATTTACCCCTCTGCCCTCCCCCCCGTGCCCACTGTGCCTGACTTTTCTCAACTGCTTGCATTAATGGTGTACATTTGTTGCAACTAATGAGTCAGTCAGTTTGGGCACATTAATTAAAGACCATATTTTAAAATGTTGTTCTTATTGATAGAACATGTGATTTTGACAAATGTTTTCATGGATGTGTCCAATACAAGAGTACTTCAAAAAGTCTATGGAAAAGTAAAATTTAAAGATATGTTGGGAATATGTGTAGGACCTAGGAGGTAAAGTCGCTTTGTCCCTCACTGGAATTTGTGAGTGAAGCAATCAGCAGTGACATCCATCCGACTTGGGCCTCTTGCTGACAGGAGCGTTGGGACACGGTGGTGGTGGCTCTGGTCACTCAGGTCCTGTTGCCTGCTCGACAGGAGACCTGAACTGAGTGTCTAGGTGCAGCCTCAGCTCAACATCACCTGTTACTGGCATTTGCGGAGCAAACTGGTGGAGGGGAACTAACTCTATGCCTCTCAAACATTTTTCAAAGAATGGTACATTTTCGATCATGAAAAAATCAAAATCTATGCATAGTTGTTTTCATAATACGCATTTTCATGAATCATCTGAAGACTACCTATTTACAATCTAAAATGGTTCACTGCCCTAAAAATCTCTATCCTCAACCTAGTCCTTCTTCCTTCCCATTGATTCCTACATCTGTAGATTGCTATTATTTCCTTTTACTACTCCGTGTCTTTCATCTACAGTCTGTAGCTCCTCAGATTGAGATAGCAATATGCTTTGCTTGTTGGTTCACTTGGCAGTTCTTAGTGTTGAGTGGTATTCTACTGTTGGATGTACTGTAGTTTATCATTTATCTACTGGAGGACACCTTACTTTGGTAATTATAAATAAAACTGTTATAAACATCTGTGCACATATTTAGGCAGGGCATGTAAGATTTGAACTCATTTGGGTAATACCAATCAGTATGATTGCTGGATTACATGGCACATAATATGCTTTGGTAAGAATATGTCTTCTAAAATGGCTGCAGTGTTTTGCATTTCCATCTCAATGAGTTGAGTTTTTGTGGCATTTCATGTTGGGTTTTGATCATTCTAATGGGCAGGAAGTATTATCTCTTAATTTTAGATTCGTTCATGACAAATATACATATATTTTCATATGCGCACTTAACCATCAGTGTGCCACTGAGATGTCTGGATCTTATACGTACATTCTTTAGTAGCATTCTTTTCGTGGTGAATTTTTTAAAATTTTATTTTGATAATTACATAGTTGATCAGGTCACAAAGGGTCAAGGGCTACTGGAAAGTGGGTAAGACCATTGTTCTTAGTGAATTTCAAGGAGGCTGTATATTACAAATTTTTATCAAAAAAATTTCTTAAAGATTTATTTATTACAAAGTCAGATATACAGAGAGGAGGAGAGACAGAGGAAGATCCCGTCCGATGATTCACTCCCCAAGTGAGCGCAACGGCTGGTTCTGCGCTGATCCAAAGTCATGAAACAGGAACCTTTTCTGGGTCTCCCACACGGGTGCAGGGTCCCAAAGCTTTGGGCCATCCTGAACTGCTTTCCTAGGCCACAAGCAGGGAGCTGGATGGGAAGTGGAGCTTCCGGGATTAGAACCGGCACCCATATGGGTTCCCTTTTAAGTGTCACCGTTTAAGTGTCACTGTTCTCTTTGCATGGTTTCTTTAATGTAATTCTTGCTTTAACCCAGTATACTTAAGTTTTTTTTCCCCTAGATTCAAGATTTTCTCCCTATCTTTGGTCTTTGAAGTTTGAGTGTAAATCTAGGATTTTTGATTCTTACCCTGTTTCCTATGTCTGAACTTCTAGGCCTGTGGTTTAGCATGTATCACTAATTTGTGCATAATTTTTTTTTCAAGATTTTTACTCATTTTATTACAGCCAGATATACACAGAGGAGGAGAGACAGAGAGGAAGATCCTTCCATCCGGTGATTCACTCCCCAAGTGAGCCGCAACGGGCCGGTGCTGCGCCGATCCGAAGCCGGGAACCTGGAACCTCTTCCGGGTCTCCCAAGCAGGTGCAGGGTCCCAATGCATTGGGCCATCCTCAACTGCTTTCCCAGGCCACAAGCAGGGAGCTGGATGGGAAGTGGAGCTGCTGGGATTAGAACCGGCGCCCATATGGGATCCCGGGGCTTTCAAAGCGAGGACTTTAGCCGCTAGGCCACGCCGCCGGGCCCATTTGTGGATAATTTTAATAATTACTGCAGCAAGGAGAGTGCCTTTGTCTCCTTTCTGTAGTCTCATATGTGTGAGAGCCTTTTTAAAGTATTTTGATACTTTTATTATTTATCACAATCCATTTTAAGAGCTTTTTGTAATACTTGGATATATGGTTCCATCACATTTTAAATTTTATTGTAGTTTCTGTTTTTTGAAGTTTCCTTTGACTTTGTTTTTGTTGTTGCTTTGTTTTTTAAAGATTCACTATTTATTTGGAAGGCACAGCTAGAGAGAGAGAGAGAGAGAGAGATCTGCTGGTTCACTCCCCAGATGGCTGCAACAGCTGGGGTGGGCCAAACCAAAGCCAGCAGCTTCATCCGGGTCTTCCACCAGATTTTAGGTACCTCTTATTAACATTTTCCAAGCTCGTTGGATCTATTTTCTTTGTCTGATCTTCTGATGAGTACATGAAAGGAACTCTTCATTTTGAATTTCTTTTAACACGCACACATACATATGTATATATACATGCTTATTTTTAACAGTGATCAGTGGATTAGCGAGACAAACTATTTGTTTGAAAGCAGAGTGACACATAGAGAGGAAAAGCAATTTTTCTATCAGCTAATTTATTTATTTATTCATAAATGAAACAGATGGGGCAGGGCCAGGACAAAACCAGGAGCCAGGAAATCCACCTGAGTTTACGCTATGGGCGGCAGGAACCCAAGTACTTTAGCCATAAATAGTTTTGTTTTCTTTAAAACAAATCTAACATCCTGAGTAAGAAGCCAGGCGCTACTTGTGATTTGTTTCTCCTTTTGAGCTTCATATGTGACTACAATATTCAAAAATAGTCTAAACACTTAATGCACATAGACTAAAATATTCCTCATTATGTTGAGACACCCATGTGCAATCATCATGTTATGTACATAATTTTACAATAAAATTACTGAAACTAAATTTATTGTCCAAAATTCCTACAAATCGATTTGCTGAACAAATGTATTTGTAAATGTTTAAATTGCCTAAGCATAAGACATTTAAATGATGCCAAATTTTCTTGCAGAAATTGCTCAGCAAACATTAGACATGGCAGGTGTTCAAATAGCAGTCCTGTAGTTTTAAAAAAAAAGGTTTTTTTCTAAAAATGCAGAAGAAAAAAAAGGTAAACATCCAATTATTATATAATTTTTTTTAAAAAGATTTTTATTGTTATTGGACAGCCGGATATACAGAGAGGAGGAGAGACAGAGAGGAAGATCCTTCCATCCGATGTTTCACTCCCCAAGTGAGCCGCAACGGGCCGGTACGCGCCAATCCGATGCCGGGAACCAGGAACCTCTTCCGGGTCTCCCACGCGGGTGCAGGGTCCCAAAGCTTTGGACCGTCCTCAACTGCTTTCCCAGGCCACAAGCAGGGAGCTGGATGGGAAGTGGAGCTGCCGGGATTAGAACCGGCGCCCATATGGGATCCCGGTGCTTTCAAGGCGAGGACGTTAGCCACTAGGCCATGCCGCTGGGCCATTATAATTTTTAAAAGATTTATTTATTTTACTTAAATTTGAAAGGCAGAAGTTACTAAAGAAGAAGAGACAGACTTTCAACCAGCAGTTCACTCCTCAGATAACTGCAAAGGTCAGAGCTGAGCTGATCTGAAGCCAGGAGCCTGGTGCTTCTTTCTGGATCCCTCATGTGGGTGCAAGGGCCTAAGGACTTAAGTTGTCCTACACTGCTTTCCCAGGCCATAAGCAGGGAGCTGGATCTAAGGTGGAGCACTCAGGACTTGAACCAGTGCATACTTGGCATGGCAGACCAAGGGTTAGCCTGCTAGCCATTCCGCTGGCCCCAAACTGATAATTTTTCTGGGGAATACTCTCTCTACTTTCTGTGGAATACTTTCTCTACTCTCTCTACTTAAACCTTGGCCAATGGTCTGAAAACTCAAAGCTGTACAATATTGTTACCCTGATGAGTTGGTCATTTCTACACATTGAAGGTGAATATTGGCTACAGAGTTAGGAAAAATAATAAGTATTTTTACTTATTTGTAAAAATTTTATATTTATAGAAACGCATTTTTTCAAAAATTTATTTGAAAAGCAGAGAGAAAAGTAGAGAAGCTCTAACCTTCTACCCACAGGTTCACGCTCTAAATGTTTACTGTGCCTGATACAAGTTTAGGTCAAAGCCAGGACCTTTATAACTTAATCTGGACCTCCTAAATGGGTGTCTGCAACTTCAGTGTTTGGTCAGTCACCTACTGCCCTGTGTCATGGTGTACACCAGCAGGAAACTGAGTTTGAAGCAGAGCTGGGATCAAATCCAGGTATTTCAGTCCAGTATACAGGCATTCTAACTGGGGATTCAGCCACTGGGCCAAGTGCCTGCCCTCATTAAAGATTCTTTAATAAATTATAACAACGCAGTGTTCAGGAGTGACAGCAATTTTAGCAGCTTTGAGAAACATGATGATGTAAACATGCCCAAATATTGTGGTTTAAAGATTATTTTTATGGAAAAGGCAGAGTTGCAGACTCTATCCGCTGGCTCATTCTCCAAATGGCCACGATGGCTGGACTTGGCAGTCTGAAGCCATGAATAGGAGCTTTTTGTGGGTCTCCCATGTGGATGCAGGGACTTGGCTCCACGCAGCTGCTTTCCCGGGTCACAAGCACGGAGCTGGAAGGGAAGTGTGGCAGTGAGGACGGGAACCAGTGTCCATAATGGAATGTCAGCATAGCAGGCAGAGACTTAGCTTGCTACGGCACCGCGCTGCCCCTTAGGTATTTTTAAAGATTTATTTGAAACGGAGAGATAGAGCTCTTCCATCTGTCATGTTCAAAATGCTCGTACCTAACAGTCATTCACATGAGACTGAACTTTTTTTCCTGTGGTCAGATGCGGCAGAGGAATGCGTATTTTCGCCACTTCTCTTCAGTATAAAGCTAAAAGTTCTCTTCAAAAGCAATTTTTTTAAAAAGCCACAAAAGTTTATAAAGCAGAAGTTAAACTGTCCATAGGTATCATGACTATACATTAAAACATCGAGTCATTCTTCAAAAACTCTTAGCATTGTCTAAGAAATACAGCAAAGTTTCAGTTATAAAAAATCAACACAACGGGTCCGGCGCGATAGCACAATGGTTAAGGTTCTCGCCTTGCACGCGCCGGGATCCCATTTGGTTGACGGTTCTAATCCCGGCGGCCCCGCTTCCCTTCCAGCTCTCTGCTTGTGGCCCGGGAAAGCATTCGAGGACAGCCCAAAGCCTTAGGACCCTGCATCTGCGTGGGAGACCCAATGAGGTCCTGGCTCCTGGCTTTGGACTGGCTCAGCTCCAGCTGTTGCGCTCACTTGGGGAGTGAGCCATCGGACAGAATATCTTCCTCTCTCTCTCTCTCCTCTCTATATATCTGACTTTCCAATAAAAATAAATAAATGTTTTTAAAAAATCAACACAACAATATCATTTGTAGTTATGCTTTAGAGGTGATGATCTAAAAGGATATTAATAAAGTGAATCAATTTACAACATCGCAAAGAAGAATAAGGGTTTTTTTTTTTTACAGTTTGTTGACTTTTTTAAAAAAGATCTATTTATTTTTATTCCAAAGTCAGATATACGAGAGGAGGAAAGACAGAGAGGAAGATCTGTCCGATGATTCACTCCCCAAGTGACCACAACAGCAGGTGCTGCACCAATTTGAAACCAGGAGCCAGGATCTTCCTCCAGGTCTCCCACGCAGATGCAGGGTCCTAAGGCTTTGGGCTGTCCTCGAATGCTTTCCTGGGCCACAAGCAGGAAGCTGGATGGGAAGCGGGGCCGCCGGGATTAGAACCGACTCCCATATGGGATCCCAGTGCATGCAAGGCGAGGACTTTAGCCACTAGGCTATTGTGCCAGGTCTGAAATATTAAATTGTTTTGTCATAGTTATTCTACCATGCTATATAGGCATTAGATTATTTCTGATATGCAACTTGCTTTTGTACCCATTAACTATCTTTTAGTGTGTCTCCCACTCCCACCTTTTTAAAGGACTAAATATTTTCTGTGTATAAATATCACATTTTACAATTTAACTAATTTTGTAGTTTATTTAAGAGACAGGAAATTGGAGGTTGGTGTGGTAGCTCAACTGACTAGTCCTCCAGCTACAAGCACCAACATTCCATATGGGTGATGCTATATGACCCAGCTGCTCCATTTCCAATACGGCTCCCTGTTTATGGCCTGGGAAGGCAGTGGAGGACCTAGGAAGGCCTTGGGACTCTGCATCCCCATGGGAGGTTGGGAAGAGTCTCCTGGCTTTGGATCAGCTCAGCTCTGGCCATTGCAGCCCTTTAGGAAGTGAACCAAGCGTTGGAAATTCTTTCTGACTCTCTGTAAATCTGCCTTTCCAATAAAAAGAACTTTTGGGACAAATAAAAAAAAAGACTGCCTTTTGCACTGCCTCCTGGGCAGCAGGTTCGTGTGGGCCTAGCAGTGTGGGCTAGCATAGACTCTAGGGTATGGTGCTGGTGGGGTGTGTGGGGACTTGGGTGCTCACGTCCAGGCTGGAAATTTCCACACATGCTAGGTCCTGGTTGGGTAGGGGGAGTGGTGTGGAGAGCCCTTGGTTAGCAAGCTGGCCTGGTGTGCTGGTAGACTGGCCTTGGGGAATTTTGAATGGCTCTGGATCTTGGGTGTGCAGAGGGGTAATGTCCCAGTCCAGCACATGCACCAGGAGCTTGGGATCCTAGAGGGCAAGCAGCTCCAAGGGCTTTCAGAAGGCTGGAGTGGGGGACCTATGTGTTCCCAGGCACAGGGACTGTGGATTGATCAAGAAAAGGGGAAGGGGGTGTTTGGAGGGGAAGATCGTGGAGGGAGTATGTTGCAGGTGAGGAATGACTCCTGGGGGACTTCCACTGACAAGGTCCCTGTACTTGCAGGTAAGCGTTGGGGCCGAGACTGAACAGTTTTGAGGGTGGAAGCTGAGTGACTTTTATGGGTTAGCTAGGAGACTTATGGGTCAGACCTATGCACCAACCCACATGGGAGACCTGAGCTGGGCAATTTATCATGGATCACTGACAAACACCACTCTCTGGCACACAATAAAGCTAGGGCTGGGGGCCTACCTGACAGGGCTACGTCATGGTACCCGCCACAGTGAGTCAGAACAGGGGATGGATAATGTTAGGCTAGACCATGACACTAACCAGCAGGCAAGAGAACCAGGTCTGGGGGCAGATTGTGTGGGAGATATGTGGACTCACCTCTGTGGAACTTCAATATCTGCTGGTTTGCTGAAGAGCTGGGGGTAGTGACAGGCTGAGTTAGGCATGACCATGGAACCCTCCAATACTCATGGGTTGGGTACAGGCTGAACTGGTTCAAGCTGCAATATCCGCAGGTGTACCCCAAAATAGGGAATGGAGCAGGCCTGGCCGTAACATCTGCCAGCTCATAAAAAGGCTGGGATGGAGGGAACAATTTATGCCAAGTAAGGGCCTAACACCTGGCAGCACATGTGCAATCTGGGCCTAGAGAGAGGGAGAACTTGGGAAACTCCCCTAGTGGGATGAAGCGACTGCTGGTGAGCATCTATTCAGGCCTGGGTGTTGATAAGGCTGGGAGTTGGTTCAGCTATGGGTGTACATAGGGCCAAGTGTGTGGTGAGTAAGGTTGGGCTGGGCTGCAGCAACTATTGATTTGCATATGCGCACCTCTCTCGTGGCTAGTGGTTAGGATTCAGTGCTCTCTCTATTGATTTGCGTAAGAGATGGGGATGAAGACAGAACTGACCCAGAAACTGCAACTACAAGCGTGTATAGGTTGATGTGGGTGACAGACTGATTTGGACTCTGTACTGCCAAGCACAAACAAGAGTCAGGTCTGGGATCACTTCAGATGCGGTTTCTTTGGGCTTTCCCCCAACTGAACTGCTGTACTCGGAACTCCAACCAAACGGAGAATTGTAGCTGGACCTCCTTAGTGGCTAAGATGAAGCAGTGGATGGCATGCCGAGATGCACGTGGAGAACATGACAGTCCACTGGGTCTTGCAGAGGACATCTGATACCATAGAAGAGAAAGGACAGCCGAACAAATTGGTCAGCCAAATGTTGACAGAAAATGCAAGGGTGAATGGAGACTCTAAGGTGGACTACGTCAGCCTATGGACCTTGGAAGGATTTCCTCATCCTTGGATCAAGGATATCAACAGCATCTCAGAACTACTGAAACCACCGGAGAAGAACCCTTGGAGCACGCTCCCCATCACGGTCCCTGGGATGACATCAGGTGGGCGTTCCTTATATCCAGGTTCTGAGGTGGTTGGCTGGTGGGTTTGGCTTCTCCCCTTCTCTCCACCCTTCCCCCAGATACAGGAAGCTGAAAAAGAAAAAATAGAAACAATGGTCACACCCACTTTCCCTAATCCTCAATCCTTCCCACCCTAATCAACTATGTAAACATATCAAAAATAAAATTAAGGGCCCAGCACGATAGCATAGTGGTTAGGTCCTCGCCTTGCATGCGCCAGGATCCCATATGGTCGTTGGTTCTAATTCCGGCAACCTGCTTCCCATCCAGCTCCCTGCTTGTGGCCTGGGAAAGCAGTAGAGGACGGCCAAAAGCTTTGGGACCCTGCACCTGCGTGGGAGACCTGGAAGAGCTCCTGGCTCCTGGCTTTGGATTGGCTCAGCTCTAGCTGTTGCGGTCACTTGGGGAGTGAACCATCACATGGAAGATCTTCTTCTGTCTCTCCTATCTGCCTTTCCAATAAAAATAAATAAATCTTTTAAAAAAGAGAGTGGGGAGGGGAGAGAAACAGAAAGAGACAGACTGCCCAAGTACTTGTTCATACCATGATGCCTGCAATGACTAGGTTGGAACAGGCCACAGATGGGGGCTGTGACCACAGTCTGGCTCTCTCACGTGGGAAGCAGGAACACTGCTGCTTGGGCAGTCACTGCTGCCTCCCAGGCCAGCATTAGCCGAAAGCTGAGATCAGGAGCTGAAGCTGGCTATCAAACACGTTCACTCTGATGTGCATCTTAATTGCATTCTTTTATTTTTGTTTTTAATGATGCAATGCCATAGACTCAGGGTTTTCTTTTCCACCCTTGATTGGAGTCATAGCCACTAGATTAAATGCCCACATCATTCAATATTTTTAATCCTAAAATTTCCTTATAAACATTTTTTAGCTGTATGTATAAACTAGGGTTATGTATTTTTAAAATAATTTTGGTAAGCTCTCCATCATTATTTATTCAAAATAATTTTTCCCCCTATACTTTATTTTTTTTCTTCTCTTCCAGGGCTCCTGTTAAATATTGTTGCTTTTCTTCTTTCATTGCTCTTACTTGTTATATTTGCTTCATTGTTCAAGATCAGAAACGAATGGCAGGAGATCTGAAACTTACAAGGAGTCCTAGACAAAGAATGCCTAGGTGTTTTCCTCTGAGACCGTATAAGTTCCAGAATAAACCTGTGCTGTCACAAAAACCAGTTAACTCTGCTCCTCGGAAAGCTGGTGGAGTTCCTCACAAGAGGGGAAGATCGGGACCTAGATGCCGACATTACCTCTGTAACAGCTGTAGCCATTCAACTACTTTGCCCTTCTTTTCCATGAAATTATTTCGACTCCTCCTTTAAAACAAAGGGTTCCATTTTTGTGCTCCGTTCAAACACTTCTCTTTCTTTTTTTCTTTTTCTTCTTCTTGTATTTTATTTTTAGTTTTATGGTACAGTTTCCTAGGCTCTGGCATTTCCCCTGCCTACTCCCCGTTATTCCCTCCCTCCAGCTTATTTCCCTCATATTATTACAACAGTATAGTACTTCGTAAGCAGTCATCATTCCATCATTCTGTTATGTAAGTGAAACACCTCTATTTCATACTAAGTTTTAAATCTAGCTGTTTGCAGCTTCTCATATTTGTCCCCAGCAGTGTGGGATTAGGAAGAAAAAGCAGGTATGGAAGATGCTCTGATCTCAAGGGGGTACTTAATCTCACCCTCTATGCTTTCACTGCTTATAGGTGGAACTCTGCAAGCTTCAGAATGTACGTGTTTATGGCCCACAATATATTTTGTGAAATTAAAATGAGACTGCTCTGAACTCAGGCCGTTGATGGCTGGTGGCACCGTTGTCCAGTAGTAAGTCTGTTTTAGGGCAGGGAGAGAACGGAAAGATCAAATGTCACTTAGAAACTTTGCAGCTAGAGTGCTTAGTTGGGTTTCTGAAAAATAGTCAGGGGAAGGTGCTATGACATCTGTCTCTTCAAAGTGCCACTAATGAATAGCCTTCTGGTGTAAAAAATTACTTGCCCAAAGACTACCTTGGAGAACAATCGTGGAAATACCCAAGAAAGAATCTCATTAAATAACCGAATGAAAACCAGTTCTGGCCATGTTATTTATTGTGCAGTGTTTCAGGCTATCGGTCTTCATTAAAAGTGCTCTTCTTTCCACTTCTCGTCCTATGGTAGACCACAAAATATAGTATTTTTCTTGACCTCGAAATCAGTGTATATCACTAAAATCTGCTTTTCAGCTTTAGTCTTTCCTAAAGCCGCTACAGAAGCAGGGAGCATGACTGAATGCAAAAAGAGGAAATTTGATGAGTGATTGTGATCGTCTTTTAAAAATTTTATTTATTTATTTTTACTGGAAAGTCAGATATACAAAGAGACGAAGATCATCTATTTGATGATTCTCTCCCCAAGTGACTGCAGTGGCCAGAACCAAGCCAATCGGAAGCCAGGAGCCTCTTCTGGCTCTCTCATACGGGTGCAGAGTTCCAAGACTTTGGGCCGCCCTTGACTGTTCTCCCAGGCCACAGACAGGGAGCTGGATGGGAAGCAAGGCCTCTGGGATTAGAACCAGCGCCCATATGAGATCCCAGCGTGTGCAAGGCGAGGATTTTAGCCACTATGCTACTGCGCCAGGCCAAGCCAATGATCTTTTTTTTTTTTTTTTCCCTTGGTAAGATTTATTTATTTTTATTGGAAACTCAGACTTATGGAAAGAAGGAGAGACAAAGAGTTTCCATTTACTGCTTCTCTCCCTAAGTGTCCACCACGGCCGAAGCTGAGCTGATCTGAAGCCAGCAGCCAGGAACTTCTTCCGGGTTTGCCATGTGGATGCAGGGTCCCAAGGCTTGAGACCATCTTCTACTGCTTTCCCAGGCCACAGACAGGGAGCTGGATGGGAAGCGGAGCAACCAGGAATGGAGATGCTGCCCATATGGTATCCTAGCACACGTAAGATAAGGATTTAGCCACTAGGCTACTGCACCAGACCCCAGTGGTGATGTTCTATAAAATAGAAATATACAGGGAAAGGGGAAATCCAACAGCCTATGGAATTTTGTCCTAAATAAAATAATTTAAAATAGAAATATACAGGTTAATTTTTCAGTGAAGATTGCTGCCTAAGTGACATAGCTGTGCCATACAGACCTGAGTGATCCATTAGACGCTGCTGCAGCCAGTCTTACATTTCTTCACTCAACATGCATCAGAGTTCCTTCAAGGAGCAAAATTATGTTTCTCCACAATGGGGTAAATTTACTGAGCTTCTACTCAAACTCTTGTTGTGCTTGAGGACGGAGGCAAATGAAAGACAGTGCCACAGACAGGCAGATTAGAGGTGCTTGATGTAAACAAGGAAGGGACAAAAAAGGAATGAGTCCATGCAAACTTAGTGTCTGAGACCGAGGCTTAGAGTATAGGGGAGAGTGATAAGGATGGCCAAAAAATGTCAGTATTAGAGGGATGATTCTATCATGATACATTTAGGGAAAGACATCTTAAATAAATCACAAGTGTATCTGGGGAAGGAAAGGCGCTTATTCAAATAACAGGTTTGCAGAAACTCACAATTTGCCTGAGGAAGTTGCACTCATACTTTGAAGATGTAGAATTCAGCTGAAGTTGTCCTAACTCGAAGGGTCAGAATTTCTGGAGCCAGCATTGTGGAGCAGCACGTTAAGCCACCACCTGTAATGCCAGCATCCCATATGGGTATCAGCTTAGGCCACAGCTATGCCACTTTAGGTTGAGCTCCCTGAATGTGAGCCTGGGAAGAAAGCAAAGGTAGCCCAACCGCTTGGGACCCCGCCTTCCATGTGGGAGACCCGGGTGACGCTCTTGGCCTGTGCAGCCTGACTCCTGGCCTCAGCTTGGCCCAGCCTTTGCATTGCTTCCATCTGGGGAGAGAAGCAGTAGATGCAAGACCTTGTTGCCTCTCCAGCTCTCTTTCTTTTTCTCTCTTTTAGAGTTATTTATTTTTATTGGAAAGGCAGATCAGATAAACGGAGAGAGAGACAGAAAGATCTTTTTATCCACTGCTTTACTCCCAAAATGGCCACAACAGCCAAAGCAGAGACAAAGTGAAGCCAGGAGCCAGGAGCTCCCTCCAGTTCCTCCATGCAGATGCAGGGTCCCAAGGCTTGAGACTATCATCTGCATCTTTCCCAGGCCACAATCAGGGACATGGATGGGAGTGGGGCATCCAGGACATGAACCTGCACCTCTATGGGTTCCTGATGCCTGCAAGTTGAGGAGTTAGCCACTGAGCCGTTGTGTTGGGCTTCCTCTCAAACTTTCTTTTTCTTTCTTTAACACTGCCTTCTGTATAAATAAGTAGATGCTTCAAAAAATGCAAGTCACAATTTCTATTTAATTATTCAACAGTTGCTTAGAAAAATATTGTTGAAGGCATAGTTTGTATTTTTATTGCTTTATCATTTTTTAACAGATTTATTTTATTTTTATTGGGAAGTCAGATATACAACAAGGAGGAGAGACAGGCAGGAAGATTTTCTGTCTGATGATTCACTCCCCAAGCGGCCACAATGGCCAGAGCTGTGTTGATCTGAAGCCAGGAACCAGGAACCTCTTCCAGGTCTCCCACACGGGTGCAGGGTCCCAAGACTTTGGGCCTTTCTCAGTTGCGCTCCCAGGCTACAAACAGGAAGCTGGAAGGGAAGTGGGGCTGCTGCAATTAGAACTGGCGCATATATGGGATCCCGGCTTGTGCGAGGCAAAGACTTTAGCCACTAGGCTACCATGCCAGACCCTTATTATTTTAACTTTAAGTATACACAACATAAGGATTTAACTATTATTGAATGCATGTTTTTGAAATAGTTAGCTTTTCTAGTCCCAAAATGACAAATAGATTGTTTTCTCTGATATAAGGCAACCTTCATGCAAAACACAAAAGAAAAAATAGTGAATAAGTATATGCATGTATTCCCATTCATGAACTGTGTAATGGGAAAGCGAAGGTAAGCTGCAACAGGCATTGCTAAAAAGGACTCCCAGCGAAGTAGCTAAATACACCTTATAATGTGATGCTGCTTATATCTGCAACGCCATGATGCACTTAAATAACAGAATGGTAAACTTGTAATTGTTACTAAAGGACTACATTACTGTAATAATATGGGGAGAAAGGAAGGAGAAAGTGGGAATGGGGAAAACCTTATACTTACAAAACTGCTTCATGGAAAATAATAATAACAATAAAAACAAATGAAAAAAGCCTCAGAAGTCGCTTTTTGTAAGGGAAAGAGTATATTAATGCACTTACGTAATTCTCCTCTTGCAAAGAGAAAGATGCTTGCTTTCACATGCATCTCTGGTAAACAGCAGAAAATTTGGGTTAGACTCTAAAGTGTTGTGTTCAGTTAAGGGAAATCTTCCTGCTAATTAAACCTAGGATCAATTTATTAATTTACCTCCTAGCCTACAAAAACACAAACAAACAAAAAAAAAGGAAAAAATATTTGAGTTACAAAGCAAATGAAAAAATAAGGTAGAGGTGAAAGAATAAGTATTCCTGGGCTTGGCATAGTGGCTAAAACCCTCACCTTGAACGCGCCAAGGATCCCATGTGGGCGCCGGTTCTAATCCCGGCAGCTCCACTTCCCATCCAGCTTGTGGCCTGGGAAGGCAGTCGAGGACAGCCCAAAGCCTTGGGACCCTGCACCCATTTGGGAGACCTGGAAGAGGTTCCTGGCTTCTGGCTTCAGATTGGTGCAGCACTGGCTGTTGTGCTCACTTGGGGAGTGAATCGTTGGATGGAGGATCTTCCTCTCTGTCTCTCCTCCTCTTTGTATATCTGACTTTGTAATAAAGATAAATAAATCTTAAAAAAAAAAAAAAAAGAAATACAAGTTCCAGTCCCAGCTGCTCTACTTCTGCTGCAGTTTCCTGCTCATGTTTTGGGGGAAGGATGATGATGAGTCCAGTACTTGAGACCTTGGTACCCATGTGGGAGACCCAGATGGAACTTCTGCCTCCTGGCTTTGGCCGTTTGCTCAATAAACCAGGGGCTAAGATCTCTCTTTATCCTCTCTGTTACACTGCCTTTCAAATTATTTTTATGTGAAAGGCAGATTTTACAGAGCGAAAAGGAAAAATAGAGTTCTTCCATCTGCTGGTTCACTCCTAAAGTGACTGCAACTGCCAGAGCTGAACAGATCCGAAGCCAAGAGCCAGGAGCCTCTTCTGGGTTTCCCTAGTGGGTGACTAAAGCTTTAGACCATTCTCTATTGCTGTCCCAGGCCAGCCAAGGCACAAACTGGTGCCGGTATGGGATCCTGGTGTTTGCAAGGCAAGGATTTAGCCATTGAGTGGTGGTGCTGGGGCCCTCTGCTGTTTTCCTAGGCAATAGCAGAGAGCTGGATCAGAAGTGGATTTGCTGGGACACATTCCAGCATTCATAAGTGGAGCTGGTACCACAGGGCGGTGGATTAAGTTGGTGAGTCACCACCATCCATGCCAGCTCCAATCTTTACATATATGTGTGTACGTACATATGTGTGTGTATGTGTGTGTATGTATGTATATAAAAAGAGAGAAGGAAGATAAAAATGAAATTGGAAGATAACATTACAAAAGTAAGATTTTTTTTTTAAAGATTTATTCATTTTATTACAGCCAGATATACACGGAGGAGGAGAGACAGAGAGGAAGATCCTTCCGTCCGATGATTCACTCCCCAAGTGAGCTGCAACGGGCCGGTGCGCGCCGATCCAAAGCTGGGAACCTGGAATCTCTTCCGGGTCTCCCACGCGGGTGCAGGGTCCCAATGCATTGGGTCGTCCTCGACTGCTTTCCCAGGCCACAAGCAGGGAGCTGGATGGGAAGTGGAGCTGCCGGGATTAGAACCGGCGCCCATATGAGATCCTGGGGCGTTCAGGGCGAGGACTTTAGCCGCTAGGCCAAGCCGCCGGGCCCAGTAAGATTTTTTTTTTAAAAAGATTTATTTATTTAATTGGAAAGGCAGATGTACTGAGAGGAGGAGAGACAGAGAGGAAGATCCTCCGTCCAATGATTCACTCCTCAAGTGACTGCAACAGCCAGTGCTGCGCCGATCCGAAGCCAGGAGCCAGGAACTTCTTTCCGGGTCTTCCACACAGGTACAGGGTCCCAAGGCCTTGGGCTGTCCTCGACTGCTTCCCAGGCCACAAGCAGGGAGCTGAATGGGAAGTGGAGGTGCTGGGATTAGAACTGATGCCCATATGGGATCCTGGGGCATTCAAGGCAAGGGTCTTAACCATTACGCTATCGTTTCAGGCCCATATTACTGTTTTTTCAATAGCATGATTCATTTGTTAGAATTAATGAACCACTATTGATGCAGTATTAGCAAAGTGCATTGCTACTCAGACATCTTTAGCATTTTTTTTTCCATGTGTCATAAGGTGCCCTTTTTTCATTTTTTTTTTTTTAATTTTTGACAATCTTTACATAGTGAACTAGGGCACAAAGGTTCAAGGGTACAGGAAAGTGGATAAGACTATTAATTCCACATTGTTTTATCTTGTATCTGGGGTAAAGGGAGAGATAAAGGGAGAAGCCCCACCCAGTCTCCCACCAATCCCAGGTCCCTGATGTGGGGCATGCCCTGAGGGTCTTGCTACAGTGGTTTGGATAGTTGAACAGTTATGAATTGCTGCCAATCTCGCCATTCTAAGGACAATGAAGTCGCTACAGAATCCGCTGATTGACATAGTCCACCTTAGGGTCTTCGATTGCCCAGTGTTTCACTGCCAACATATGGTTGGGTAGTTGATTGGTTTGTTTTGTTCTCTGTTGTGATGCCAGATATCCTCTGCAGGTTCCGACAGACTGCCATACCTGCCATATCTGCCTTTCCAATAAAAGTAAAATAAATCTTTTAAAAAAAAAGATTTATTTATTTTTATTGGAAAGTCGGATCTACAGAGAGAAGGAGAAACAGAGAAATATCTTTCTTCTGCTGATTCACTCCCCGAGTGGCCACAACGGCCGGAGATGAGCTGATCTGAAGCCAGGAGCCTGGAGCTTCTTCTGGGTCTCCCACGTGGGTGCAGGGTCCCCAACCTTTCAGTTATCCTCTATTGCTTTCCCGGGCCACAAGCAGGAGGCTGGATGGGAAGCGGAGCAGCTGGAATATGAACTGGCGCCCATATGGGATCCCGGGTGTGCAAGGCAAGGATCTAGTCTACCGTACTGGACCTTGCTTCATCCTCCTCCTTTTGTTCCTCCTCCTGCTTCTTTTTTCTTCCTATATCTGGGGGGCAGTGGGAAGAGAAGAGAGGGCTCTTCCTAGTTGCCCACCCGCATTAGTACCCAGGGATTTGGGATGGTCGCTCAATGTTATCTTAGGCTCCTCGATGTGCAGCATGCTCTGAAGGTGCTGCTTAAATGGCTGCAGTAGTTCTGAGATGCTGCTGATTTCTTTGCTCCAAGGTTTAGGCAATCCTTCCAAGGTCCATTTGCTGACATAGTCCATCTTGGAGTCTCAATAAGCCCAGATATTCACTGTTAAAGCTTGACTGGGAGAGCTGTCTATTTTGTTCTGTCATCCATAGTACCAGACATTCTCTGCAGGTCTCAGTCATCCGTCATGTCCCCCTATGCATCTGGGCATTCTGGCTGCTGCATTGGCTCCAGCACCTGAGGAGGCCCGGTTCTGACACATGCACTCCACTGTTAGACCACAGATCTGGTGATTTTTCTCTGTGGTGGTTGGAGTCCTGAGTGCAGGAGTTTAGTTGCGGGTGATGAGGAGTCCCAAAGAAATCTCATCTGAGGTGACCCTGGACTGACTTTCATGTTTGCCAGCCAGTGTGGAGTTCAGCTCAGTCCATTACCCACACCAGCCTACATGCACACTGGCAGTTGTAAGCTGCTGAGCTGGTTCTGTCACTAGCTCCATCGAACATGTGAACCAATAGATGTTGCATCCCAACCTAACTCTGCCCCTCGCACATTCAGCCTTCACACACACCAGCAGGAACTGCAGCCTAGTCAGGGAGACCCCCAGTAATCCCCGACCAGGCCTACCCCCAGCCCCATTTCCCAAGCATGCAGATATTTACAGCAGACTGGTCCAGTCAGTCCTGCATCCTATTTGAATTTTGAACACATCAATGGGTGTGGCTGTCTAGCTCATCCCAACCGACCCAACTCCCCAACTCACACTTAATGCTGGTGGGTGCTACTGCCTGTCAAGCCAGGTCCACCCACAGCTGCAGCCCATCAGAGGTCTATTCTTTCTGTAATTATTTTCTATATCCACCAAGACAGTCAAGAGTGTTAGGAGAACATATGTTTAAAATTTTTAATTTTGTCTACATGAGAATCACAGACTCAGAGACAAAAAAGGCGGAAGGAGGAGAGAGAGAATTAGAGAGAAACAATCTTTCATTCACTGGCTTGCTCTCTAAATGCTTGTAACAGCTGGGGCTGGGCCATGCCAAACCCTGGAACTGGTACTCAATTCTTTTCTCCCCTGTGGGCGACGGGGACCCAACTGTTTGAGCTGTCACTGCTGTTTCCCAGGTGTGCATTAGCAGAAATCTGGAATTAGGAGCAGAGCCAAGACCCAAACCCAGGATCTCCAATACGGGTGTGGGCATCCCAGGTGGCATCCTAATGCGCCGCCAAATGTTGGCGCCAAAGCGTCTTGCTTTCTCATTTTCCAGAAGTAGATACAGGTGTTTGATTATGCTGTCACTTAATGTGGCTCGGTTTATGTGTCGAGTGATTGGGACTTTAGTCTTCTTCAGTCCTGTTCAGTGCTAGAGATTGAGATTCTTCCAGGTAAGTTTATTCTCTTATTCATTTTAATTGTGTGGTTTTCTTATTTTTTTAATAAAGATTTATTTATTTTTATTTATTTATTTTTTTAAAAGATTTATTTTTATTACAAAGTCAGATATACAGAGAGGAGGAGAGACAGAGAGGAAGATCTTCCATCCGATGATTCACTCCCCAAGTGAGCCGCAACGGGCCGGTGTGGGCTGATCCGATGCCGGGAACCAGGAACTTCTTCCGGGTCTCTCATGCGGGTGCAGTGTCCCAATGCATTGGGTCGTCCTCAACTGCTTTCCCAGGCCACAAGCAGGGAGCTGGATGGGAAGTGGAGCTGCCGGGATTAGAACCGGAGCCCATATGGGATTCCGGGGCATTCAAGGCGAGGACTTTTAGCCACTTGGCCACGCCGCTGGGCCGAAGATTTATTTATTTTTATTACAAAGTCAGATATACAGAGAGGAGGAGAGACAGAGAGAAAGATCTACCGTCCGATGATTCACTCCCCAAGGGAGCCGCAACGGTCGTTGCTGCACCGATACGAAGCCGGAAACCAGGAACCTCTTCCGGGTCCCCCACATGCATCTGGCTGTCCTCAACTGCTTTCCCGGGCCACAAGCAGGGAGCTGGATGGGAAGTGGAGCTGCTGGGTCTGATTTTCTTTCTTTTTTTAATTTTTAATACATTTTATTATTATTGTTATTATTTTATAGTACAGTTCCATATTCCCTTATCCCCTCCCCAGTTCCCTCCCCCCCCAGTTCCTCTATATCATTACTAACATATAGTTCTTCATACTCAGTCATATGTCCATCCTTGCGGGTATAGACAATGGCAGAGAGTCCAGCATCCTATTGTCAAGATTTAGTAAACAGTTTCATTGTAAGTCCATCTTTGTCTGGAAGTAGAAATGCATACCACACGACATCCTCACATCTGGATGTTAGTCTTCATTTCACAGTTACTGTACATCCCCTTAAATGAAAAGTCATGATTCAAAATCAACAATAGAAAGAAAAGAAGAACTTTACAATGCTATGAAGTTAAATGACATGTTACTAGATACGACAGTCTCCATTACACGGCTACTATACATCCCCTTAAATGAAAAGTCATGATACAAAATCAACAATAAAAAGAAAAATAGAAATTTACAATGTCTGAAGTTAAATGACATGTTACTAGATATGACAGTCTCCATTACACAGCTACTATACATCCCCTTAAATGAAGAGCCGCAAAACAAAATCAACGTCAGGGAGAAAAAAGAAGTTAACAACATCAAGAAGTTAAATAACATGCTATTAAATGACTAACGTGTAGCTGAAGAAATGAACATCAAGAACCTTCTTGAAGAAAATGATGCCACTGCATATGATCTATGAGTCATTGAATGATTTAATCAGAAGGAAGTGTTTTGAAGAGATGGAAACAACAGAAAACAACAAAACCCATGTAATATAGTTTCTGCTGATCTTTGTTGAAGTGTGTCTCCTCCAGACATTCAGCAGATGGGTTTTGTTTTTTAATCAAGTGTACTAATCTATGACGTTGATTGAGCTTGAGCCATTTACATTCAGAGTTTAATATACATGGGTGTTACTTTGGTCCTGTCATTTTAGGAATGGGTTGTTCATTGGTTTAGTCTTCTGTTGTCATTTTAGTGGGATGTTCTTCCCATTTGCCTTTGGTTTTGGCTGGTGCTATTCCTCTTTTCTGTCAAGAGAACATCTTGAAGTATCATTTGTAGGGCAGGTTTGGAAGAGGCAAATTCTTTTAGCTTTTCTTTACTGTGGAAGAATTTTATTTCATTTTCAAAGGCAAAAGAAAGCTTTGCTGGATATGTTATCCTGGGCCGACAATTTTTTTCTTTTAGAATCTGGAATATGTCACTCCATTCTTTTCTGGCCTGTAGTTTCCTGTGAGAGATCTCCTGTGAGTTTAATTGGCATTCCTTTATATGTCAATTGATTTTTTTCACGTGCACATTTAAGGATCTTTTCCTTATGTTCAATTGAAGAGAGCTTGATTATCATATGTCATGGTGAAGATCGCTTTTGATCAAGCCTGTTGTGAGTTCTGTGCCCCTCCTGGATCTTGTTTCCCAATTCTTCCTCTAGATTAGGGAAATTTTCCTTTATTATTTCATCAAATGCATTAGCAAACTCAGCTTCTCTTTCTGCACCTTCTAGGACTCCATAACTCTTATATTTGGCCTCTTAATAGTGTCTTTCAATTCTTGAATCCTTTTTTTGGCTTGATCCAGCTCTGCTTCCAGCTTTTTGTTTGCTTCCCCCTGGTGACAGCAAATACCTTCCAATTGTGATATTCTTTCTTCGGCTTGCTTCATTGTATTTTCGAGATTCTCCACAGTACTCTTAATTTGCTCTACTGTGTTCTTAATTTCTGTTATACCAGCCTTGATTTGCTTTATTGCTTCCTTAAATTCTTTGAACTCTTGCATGTGCTTCTCATTGTTGATCAGAAGCTTTAAAATGAGTCTTATGGATTCTGTGTGCCCCATTTTCTCTATGTCTTCCTCAGTTAACTCTGAGGTTGGCATAGGGTTTTGCTCCTTTGCAGGGGAGTCTTCGGTAATATTCATTCTGCTTTTGTCTCTTCTTTTGCTCTTGGTCATTGTACTTCTGGTTGGCAGAGTCTTGAATTCCTTGGGGTAGGTTTCTAAGCTGTGTCACCCACAGGTCTACAATGCAATTTTACTTATTGTGGTTGGTCCACAACTTTTTCATTGCAGCCACTTGTGCCACAACCTCCAGCGAGTTCCAGGTCTGACTTTGTAATAAAAATAAATAATCTTACCTGGTCTCCACAGCCCCAGCTCTTGGCTCACCACTCTCCACCTCCTGTGATACCGTGCTGAGGCTTCACTGTTGTCACTGCAACCTTTCTCCCACTTCCAGTTGGAGCAGGTCCCAGGATTAGAGAGACACCAGGTGTCCTATATAATTAGGTTGTTGGTGGCGCTGATCTTGCTGGAACCTGTTGGACTTTAGGTCTGGGTGCCACAGGGACCTATTTTGACCGATACGCTGCCAGAGTCAGTATTATTTTCCTGTGCGACCTGTGCAATCACGGACCTCAGCAAGTTCTCGCGAGATCAGCACATGCGCAGTTCACTATTGTTCCCTGCAGTACTAAAGCTATTGCCACAGTGCCCAAAATGGCGCCTGATATACAACCACTAGAGTTCTTGATCTGCTGGCTGTCAGATCCGAGGGCTACCCAGACCTGTCCTGGGTGGAATCCGTAGAATGCCACGACATTGCAGTTCACTGAGTCAGAAATGAGCTCACCCCCAGCTCAGCGCATGCTCCATCCCTTCCCTTGCCCTTTTCTCCTTTCGCAAAATGGTGCCCAATTCAGCTCTAAGGAGCTGACTGGGCTATGAAATCCAATCTGTTCTCGCACTGCCCGTCTGAGATCTGCTGCTCTGTCTCTGGTCCTGGTCAAATCAAACGGACCAGCAGGATGGACAGTTCTTTGTCTGGGTTCACCACCCGAGCTCCCAGTGAAAGTCCCTTCCCACCTGGTTGCTGGTGGAGTTCTGGCTGCTGTTGGAGTTCATATTGCCGTGCTGGAGTATCAGTCTCTGCAACACCACACCGTTGTGTCCGCTGCTTTCCTGTGTCGGTCAGTCTCCAGGTACCCCTCTGCTGTTGTTCTGTCCCTTCCTATTTCCTGAAATATGTCCTCTCTGCTTCATCCTGATTAAATGTTTTTCCGTCTGCATAAATGTGTCCTTACCCTATTCCGCCATCTTGATTCTCTCCCCGATATTCTTATTTTCTTATTTTAAACTTGATACTTTATTAGGATCTAGACTACCAAGATCATAAATTTTACCAGAGCCTTTTACTGCTATAATTTACTACAGTTGTATTTAGTTCAAACAACTCTATTATCTTATAGTTCTAGAGGACAAATATCCTAAAATCATGGTGTCCCCAGGCTGCATTCCTGCTAGAGGCTTTAGCGAGCACTGCTGTATATTTGTCAAGCGTCATTGCTATCTCTGCTTCTGTTGTCACATGTTTTGTGACTCTGATCCTTCTTCTTGTCAGTTACAATGATCCTGTGATTACATTGGGTACTAGGATAGTCTCTCTCAAGGTCTTCGGTTTCATCAGTCTTCAATCTTACCTGCACATGTAAAGTATAATCACAGATTCAGTGATTAGAGCATAGAGCACCCAGGGGTGAGTGACTTACTTCATCACACCACGATCTGTATCTTCAGCCTGTTCATGCCGTTGTCCACAGGGGCTATGAGGATCCATAGACAAGTACTTAACTGAGCTTCAGGTACCAAACTAAGGAAGAAACTCCACCAAAGGAAATATCCTTGGGCTGACTGGCACAGTGGGTAAAGTTTCCACCTGGCTCACAGGCACCCAGTTTGAGTCCTGGCTGAGCTGCATCCAAGTCAGCTCCATGATGATGACTGGGAAAAGCAGCTGAGCAATGGCCAGGTCTTTGGGCCCCTGTACTCATTCAGGTTCAGCTCCAGCCTTTGCAGTCACGGGGAGGGAGGGAGCTAGTGAGTGGAAGATCTCTGCCTCTTTCTCTGTTTCTGTGCCTGTCCCTCCCTCTTTCAGTAGCTCTGCCTTTCAGATAAATAAATTTTAAAAAGAAAGAAAAGAAAGGAAAAGGGGAGTGTCCTAAAACCAAGTTGTATTTCAGATATAAATATAAATTGAGGGAAGTTTTGATACTGGGAACAATGCATATGAGAGAAAGTATTCTCTTAACGCAAGCCTCCTGTCCATACCACTCTGTTGGTGAAGTCCTTTTCTGTATTTTTATCTACCTGTTTTGGGCTGAATATGTATCCTGCACCTCAATTCATATACTGAAATCTAATCCCCTGTAATATTTCTCTGCTTTTTCAACAGAAATGCAATCACCTATAAATCCTGTCTCAAAAATGAACCTCAGGTGAAAACATGACATGTAGATGAAGCATGAGTTGTCATTCTGTCTTATTTAAGCAAGAAAACTGATGACTTGGCAGGAAGAGAATGTCTCATGTGCAAAGAATTTTTTTTTTAAAGTTCGTAAGGCTCGTGGGTCAAAATTTGGCTTTTTTTGGTGCAAAATTAAATCTTGAAATTGAATCTTGAATATACATACATTTTATAAATGACGGGAGCACGTTTGGGTCAAAAAGAATCTAGTACAGTATGGGGGTCCAAGTAGAATCATTTTAATAAATCAACTTTAGATAAAGTCTATGCTAAGAAATATAAGGAATATGGTTTCATAAATTTGGCCTAGAAATTCAGACATAATTGAGAAGCTGACAATGAGCTAGTCATTGAGAATGCTCCCTCATTATTTTCATAGGAATTTCAAACGCAATACATGCGGTTTGGGAAATTTATACACTATTGTCTGAATTATAGAAATAATACACAAAAGAAGTGAATGTCAAATCATGTTGCCATGAAATATTAAAAAAAGAGACAACTACTTATATGAACGCTATCTGGTACATATTAAATAAAAGGAACGTTCAAAATATCTGTAAGATATACTTAGTCGCATTTTCTGTCATTAACAAAGATTTATTTATTTATCTGAAAGGCAAAATAACAGATAGGAAGAAAAACAAAAAGAGAGAGAAGACGAGGGAGAGGCGATATTCCATGTATTAGCTAATTGCAGAGGCAATATTCCATATATTAGCTAATTGCCCAAATGTCCACAGTATCTAGGGCCAGTCCAGGCTAAACACAGGAGCCAGAACTACCATCTGCCCTCCCACAGGGTAGCAGAGACTCAGGTATTTGAATCATCTGCTGTCTCCCAGCATATTACCGGGGAACTGGGTCAAAAACAATAACTGGGACTTGAACCAGCATTCTGATGTGGGGGCAATACAAGCACCTGATCCATAAAACTTGTCTTTTCTTAGCTATACTATACAATTATTTTTAAAAAGGCTTATTTATTTTACTTGAGAGTCAGAATTACAGAGAGAGGGAGGTGGGAGAGAGAGAGAGAGAGAGAGAGAGAGAAATTCCATTCGCTGGTTCACTCTCAGATGGCTACAATGGCCAGAGCTGGGTTGGTCTGAAGCTGAGCCAGGAGTTTCTTCTGGGTTCCCCACGTCAATTCAGGGGCAAGGACTTGCTCCATTTTCTGCTGCTTTTCCAGGCTGGGAACCTGGAACCTCTTCCAGGTCTCCCACGAGGGTGCAGGGTCCCAAAGCTTTGGGCCATCCTTGACTGCTTTCCCAGGCCACAAGCAGGGAGCTGGATGGGAAGTAGGGCTGCTGGGATTAGAACCGGTGTCCACATGGGATCCTGGAGCGTTCAAGGCAAGGACTTTAGCTGCCAGGCCACGGCGCCAGGCCCAACAGGAGCATTTTCTTACCACAGCAATTGTTCTATTATATTTCCGGTATCCTGCTGAGATGTTAATGTTAATGCTAATATTCATGTTCCTCAGAAAATTCTCACCAAGAGAGTCCATGGGTGCACTTACCCCCTCACTGATCATTTTGGTAATGTGTCTAAGGAATGAGGGCTTTCTTATCCAAAATCCACAAAGGTTTGTACTTCCCGCTGCTCTTTCTGCTTCCAGTATTTTTTTTTTTTTTTTTTTTTTGTTCTAGATAATTTCACGATAAAAAATTCTATTTCAGGAGCGCCCCCTTTTGGGCAAGTAAGTTTTAGGTTATGCAAACTCTGAAGTTGAAGGATGCCGCAGTATCTCCTCTGAAGTTTCAGTCGACGTGCAGACAGAATTATTAAAGTAATAATGGAGTCCCAATGTACATAAATACCTCCCCCCTAAACCCACCTTGCCCCAGTGGCCCTTGATGGCTTTCTAAACACAACACCATTGAAATACGGACTCTGACACATGTGAATTCCTATATATTTTTTTAGCTGTCTTGACTTCCAAAATTGACTCAAAGGAAGCTAGGATGCTGTGCTTGCATACTCAGTCCCCTGGGATTGTGTAGTCGATCAGGATATGCTGCCAAGAATGCTAAATTCTCATTAACATTATTAATCATCTCTAAAGTATCAGCGGTCTGATTTCCTATGGGAAATGCTGTGTACCATTTGTTGAGTGTTTATCCTATCAAGCCTATTAGAAAAACCTTCCTAGGGCAGTATTCTTTAGTTGTATCTTCAGCTCTGCCAAAGCTAAAACTTTCCAGTTGATGGAAGAGTTTTGTGTTTTAGATATGATTTTGCAGCTTCATAAATCACTTAAGTTTCAACATAATTCCTTTTTAAATGAAATTATTTTGGGAATGACACAGTGGCTCAACAGATTAATGTTCCAATTGCAAGCACTGGCATTCCATGAAAGTGCTGGCTCATGTCCTGGCTGTTCCACTTCCCATCTAGCTCCCTGTTTGTAGCCTGGAAAAGCAGTGGAAGACAGCCCAGGTCCTTGGGCCCCTGCAATCTTGTGGGACATCTGGAAGAAACTCCTAACTCCCAGCTTCAGTAGGCTCAGCTCTGGCCATTATATCCAACTACCCCTATGAACATTACTTCCTCCATGACTGCAATAACTAGTAGCAAACATTTATGTTGATTTTGGTTTGAATTGGCAATGTTCTTAACACTCCGGGCATGTTAATTCATTTAATTGATAGGTTATCTCTGATCATGGTATCTCCCCTGCCAGGTAAGTATAATCTATAGGCTGTCTCTGAAAGGGTGTAGAAGGAACTGGAAATTGTCGTGCTCTGGAAAGAGTGTGGGACAATAGGAGGCTAGCCCAAGGGACAAGTTTCACTGTATCTCTTTCTCTGCCTTTCAAATCAGCATGTATGCTATATTGAATTTAATAGTAAAATAATTTAAATATCATTTCATTAAAATGGAAGTGACGTGAAAATAAGAGTGCAGTGAATGCCAGTCTATATTTAAACACCAAGCAATGTGTTCATAAGCATGCATTTGAACTACAAAGCTGTTTTAAAGGTTTATTTATTTATTTGAATGGCAGAGTGACCAAGTGAGTAAGCAAATGAGATATCTTCTAATCCATTGGATCACTATCCAAACAGCCTCAACATCCAGTTCTGGATCTGGTTGAAGCCAAGAAATTTCTCCTTGTCTGCCATTTGGGGAACAGAAAGGATCGTCCTTATTAGGAAACTAGAACGGAAGCACAGGTGTCAGAACTTGAACTGACCCTCCATCACTCATGGTGGCTAAACTTGCTGTAAATCTAAACAAATATATATGTAATTTATTTGAGAGGCACACACACACACATGTTTTTAATGTTTTATGTAATTTATTTGAGAGGCACACACAGACATACATGTTTACGATGTTTTTAAAACAAAAATGTTGGGCCATGTTGTGGACTAAGGAATTAGTGCTCATTAGCCTGGGCAGGAACAGGAACAGGGCTTGTGGCTAAAAACACCTAGAATAATTGAACTCATCTGTATCCAATATGCTGCTAAATGAGGATGTGGGGGAAGAGTATATAAGGAGAGAGGAAGGGGCAATAGAGCGAGACTTTGTAGAGACTTCTACCATCACTGGTCACCTGTTGGTGCTTCATCCCCAGACCCTCTCCCTGTCCATGTTACTGGCTCTGCTGGCCGGAGCAAATGGCGCCTAACACGGGGCATGGCACGAGAGACAATCTGAGGGACCCCTGGACCTACGAAGGTAAGTTTAGAATTTAAAAATTTTGCAGGGGCATAAGTGATTTCATCCCCAGACCCTCTCCCAGTCCTAGGGCACAAGGGACGATCTGAGGGAACTCTGGAACTCTAGAGGGGCATAACTAATTTCATCCCCAAACATTCCTCCCATCCTGGGGCAAGAGGGATAATCTGAGGGACCCTGGATATCCGGAGGCCAGTTTAGAATTTAAAAACTCTGGAGGGGCATAATTGATTTCATCTCCAGACCTTCTCCCCATCCTGGGGCACAAGGAACAATTTGAAGGACCTCGGAAATCCAGAGGCAAGTTTAAAAATTTTGCAGGGGCATAAGTAAAATTTATCATGGGGCAAGAACTGGCGAAAGTGCAGATGATTAAGGGAATCCGAGATCTGCTCCACTCACAAGGCACCGACACTAAGCTTAAGGCCTCAAAGAAGTTCGTTGAAACTGTCTGTGACATATTCCCATGGTTTGCTCTTCTTGTAGCCACCTTTTTCCTCTGGCACTTAGTAAAAAATACTTTTTCATCCCCTCAAGCAGAGGTGCAGCCATTCCTTGAAAAATTATCCATTAGAAGGGGAAGGGAATCGCAAACCAGGGTAAAAAAGGAACCCCAGACCAGACTAAGTCTGGAGAAACTGCGCTAAGAAGACTCACAGTCCTCTTCTGAGGAGCAGGCAGGGGACGAGGATGGGAGTGAGTCTTCCGAGGATCCTCCGCCGGTAGAGCATGTGCCCATAGAGCATGTGCTGAGCAAAAAATCTCTTTTGTCCAGGCACAGAGCCCTCTGCGCTGCCTGTGCCATCGGTGCCATTAAACCTGGGTGCAGCTGTGAAAGATTTACAGGAACAACGTCAGCATCTCTCTCTTCAGCTGAGGCAAGATTGGCTACAGCCCCAGACAAAATACAACTTGTTTCTCTGCTTAATTATTTGGAATTTCACCTTTTTCAGAATTGCATTAAACCCCCCAAAATTTCCATATCCCAGATGTTTTTAGCCATATTTAAAAAGGCACCAAGAATTCAAAAGTCTCAAATTCCAGGACTTCCCTTAGTATTCTTATGAGGCTTCAACAATGCCAATGGATTTATCTCCCGCTTTGTGGAGACAGTTAATCAAGTTGATTGAATTTTTTTTTAAGATTTATTTATTTTTATTACAAAGTCAGATATACAGAGAGGAGGAGAGACAGAGAGGAAGATCTTCCGTCTGATGATTCACTCACCAAGTGAGCTGCAATGGCCGGTGCTGCGCCTATCTGAAGCTGGGAACCAGGAACCTCTTCTGGGTCTCCCATGCGGGTGCAGAGTCCCAAAGCTTTGGGCCGTCCTTGACTGCTTTCCCAGGCCACAAGCAGGGAACTGGATGGGAAGTGGGGCTGCTAGGATTAGAACTGGTGCCCATATGGGATCCCGGTGCATTCAAGGTGAGGACTTTGGCCGCTAGGCCACACCACAGGGCCCCAGATTGATTGAATTATATTAAGATTATTTCCAAATGGACGTGACATATATCCCAGAGTTTGGGACAAAAAAGTATGTACATGTTACTGTCGATACTTGCTCTGGATTTATTCTTGCTACTCCTCAGACAGGGGAAGAAGTCAGGCATGCTCTAGCCCATTACAATGCATGTTTTTCCATATTGGGAACTCCCAAAATTACTGAAATTGATAATGGCCCCTGCTATACCAGCAGTAAGTTTTCTGATTTTGTTGCCTCCCATCATATCATATACAACTAATTACAGACATTCCTTATACTTCTCAAGGACAAGGTATTAAGGAACGCGCCAACCATACTATTAAGGATTACGTTATTTAAACAAAAAAGGGGGAGTATAGCACTCCCCGAGATCATTTGAACCTTGCATTATTTATCTTAAAATTTCTAACATGGATGCTGAAGGATGGTCAGCTGCAGATCGTCATTGGAATCTGTCTCAGAAGCAGAAGGGTTACATGATGTGGAAGGATCCCTTGACTGGTCAGTGGCAAGATCCAGATCCTGTCCTCATACGGGGGTGAAGATCGGTTTGTGTTTTCCCAGAAAATGAAAATGTTCCACAGTGGATTCCTGAGAGGCTTGTCCGGCAAGCTCCTGCTGCAGAGTCTTGTGAAAGCGTGGGTACTAGCCATGGTGATGGTATTTGAATCGGAAGATCCATGGGACAAAAAATGTCTCTGAAGTGAATTGCACCAAGGTCAGCTGCACCCTAACAGCATGTTGGAATGGCAATGGTGATGCTGCTGTTGTCATGCAGCTGCCCGGAATCCTGCCTGTGCCTGTCAGGGCTAATGGGGAGACCTCTGTTGGCCTGATAAGGCATAAAAGACTTTGTCATAACATCGATCATAGTAGCCAGCATTGCCCTGGCATCGGCAGCCACCACCACAGCAGCAGTGACCCTAGACACCCTACAGTGACTGCTGAGACCATAAACAAGCTTGCGGAACTGACTGCCTGAGCTATGGAACAACAGAACTGTATAGATGGACACGTGCGAGTGGGCATGTTTACGTTGTAACAGCAGGTTGTTTTGTGACAGAGGAGCAGCAGATGCTGTGGGATATGGTCAGGGCCTCTTGCTTCCCATCACATGTCTTTATGTATGTAATACCTGTGCAAGTGCAAAATGTTTCCTAAGCCCGGGAACTGCTGTCTGCTCATTGCTACTGAGCTGAAATACTCCTAGCCATGGGGCAGGGTTACCAGCCTCCCCAAGTATGGTTTGTGCATCTGCAGCAGGCAACACGTTGAATGGCAGCCAGTGATGGGTAAAGATGGACTGGGCATGACCAACCTAAGACAGAGTTCCTTCATGCTACAGAGATTCCCGATGAGGGGTAAGACTGATAACCTGAGAGTCCACAACCTAAGACAGGTGCATTCAAGTGTGCTTTAAAACAAAAAATGTCGGGCCATGTTGTGGACTAAGGAGTTGATTAGTGCTCATTAGCCTGGGCAGGAACAGGAACAGGGCTTGTGGCTAAAAACACCTAGAATAATTGAACTCATCTGTATCCAATATGCTGCTAAATGAGGATGTGGGGGAAGAGTATATAAGGAGAGGGGAAGGGGCAATAGAGCGAGACTTTGTAGAGACCTCTACCATCACTGGTCACCTGTTGGTGCTTCATCCCCAGATCCTCTCCCTGTCCATGTTACTGGCTCTGCTGGCAGGAGCAAATGGCGCCATGGCCTAGCAGCTAAAGTCCTCACCTTGAATGCGCCCGGATCCCATATGGGCGCCGGTTCTAATCCTAGCAGCTCCACTTCCTTTCCAGCTTCTTGCTTGTGGCCTGGGAAAGCAGTCAAGGATGGCCCAAAGCCTTGGAACCCTGCATCTGCGTGGGAGAGCTGGAAGAGTTCCTGGCTCTTGGCTTCAGTTTGGCGCAGCACCAGCCGTTGCCGTCACTTGGAGTGACGGAAGAACATCCTCTCTCTCTCCTCATTTCTGTATATCAGACTTTTTTAAAAGATTTATTTTATTTTTATTACAAAGATAAAATATCTTTGACGGGTCCAAGAAGTTAAAGTGTCTGTATACCTGACCTACAACTTATTAAGCCTTCATCTTCTTGGGATAATTAACATGCAGTATGTCCTTTCTTTTTTTTTCTTAAGCTTTATTTATTCTTATTGCAAAGCCAGATAATGTACAGAGAGGAGGAAAGACAGAGAGGAAGATCCTCTACCCACTGGTTCACTCCCCACGTGACAGCAACAGCTGGAGCTGAGCCAATTTGAAGCCAGGGAGTCAGGAACCAGGGGCTTCTTCTGGGTCTCCCATGTGGGTGCAAGGCCTTTGGCCATCCTCGACTGCTTCCCCAGGTCACAATCAGGAAGCTTGATGGGAAGCGGGGCTGCCTGGATTAGAACCAGCGACCATATGGGATCCTGGCATGTTTAAGGTGAGGACTTTAGCCACTAGGCTACCAATGCCAGGCCCAGTATGTCTTTTCAAAATCGTGTTTAATCATTCATTTTTATTCATTTGAGAAGCATAATGAGAGAGAAAGAGAGAGAGAGAGAAAGAGAGAGAGAGAAGGAGAGGGAGAAAGAGAGGGAGGGAGAGAGAGAGGGAGGGAGCAAGAGATGGTCATTACCCTGAACCCCATCATTTAGACTGAAGACCTATGTCCCAGCTTCCCCAGCAACATAAATGATCCTAAGAGACATATAGTGAGTAACCTGGACACACTTACAAAGCTGCAGACATTTATTTCTCTGGCTTCTTTACTCAAATTGCATTACTGTTGGACCTCATCTCTCCTGGAACTTCCTGACAGTGAGCTAACCTATCTTTCTGATGCCCTTATGTAACTAATACCATCAAGAAACCATTCAACATCTGGATTCTCTACAGGTTCATCCTGTAGATGTGCTATTTGAACCTCAAGTGGGTGACCTCAAGTCAGCTTCGTGACTTTCTCCACCAGGATTGTTGTAGCAGCAACTGCTCCTAAGCATGCAGGCCACTGGTAGCCACTGTATTGTGAGCTCTTTGGACTAAGACTAAACATTTTTCTCCAGTAGGAGAAATTATGGGTCCCAGGCACAGGCTGGAAATTGGGTTTCATTTGGTCTTAGTAGCTAGAAGTAATCTATGGGGTAGTTTCATTACTAAAAACTTAAGATATGTATGTATCTTGAAAGCACATGTTTCTGATATATATATATACACACATACATACATATATATACACACATATATGTCTCAGAAAGCAAAACTTTTATGAATGAGCAGGACTGTGGACCTGATATATAACTGATATATAAAGAAAAAAGAATGTAAGAAAGAACCCTCTGAGCCTCAAAATGGACTCATGAAGAATTAATCATCAATGATAAATGTTCATTGTCCCCAAAGAGCTGAATGTGTTGTGCTATTTTGAGCAAATCCTATCCATCATTGCTGACCCATAATAGCTATCCATTTATTATGCTGACAGGTAAGGATCCGTATCCGTGAGGTCACTTTTGTAGCTTGCTTGGCCCCAAACTACCCACAGTGGCTGTCATACCAGCATCCTTTCCCCTGTCATTACTGTCAACATACAGAATCACCTCTTCATTCCAAAGCAAAAAAGATAAATACAGTCATGTGACTCATGCTCTCCATGTCTGCCTGGCAAATTCAACTGAAAACATAAAAGAGAGGCTTTGAAATCTGATTATCGAACACTGAGTGTGTCCTTCATAGACACACTCTGTTTGGTATCTTGGGGAGTTTAAGCTGTGTGAGGGCTAGTTCTCATCTTCAGAGCTTCTGGTCCAGCTTTCAACGGTGCAAAACTTTATGAGCAGCTCACTGTGAGATTAACCGCATCTTGCCTACCTTTGTGTTTTCAGTAGTGCTGTGGGTTGAATAGGAGACTACTCCCACACTCATGCAGACAGGTTAGCCTTGAAGTCATAGGTCGGTGGCACTAAGAAGGTAGAGACTTGTTCCAGGTGAGATGTCCAGGAGGTAGACCTGGAAGAAAAAGTTGTAGATCACTGAGGATGTGTCTTTGGAAGCAAACTCTTGTCAAAATGTTTGTTATGAAAGGGTGGATTAGGCACAGCTGTCCTCTCTGCTCTCTGGCTCACCATTGAAACCTTTTTCTACCCTTGTTACTGCTCTCTTTGGACTCACAGACAAGCAAACCAAAGTGCCATGATTGAGTTTGGACTCCAAACCCCAAAAGCAATGAGACCAAATAAGCTTTTCTTCAGGTGGAACTTATCTTATTATTGTATGGCAAACTAATACCAACACTTATTTAAAAAAAAAAGTGATCAATGTGGGCCCAGCACAGTAGCCTGCCTAGTGGCAAAACCCTCACTTTGCAACTGCTGGGATCCCATATGGGCATCAGTTTCTGTCCCTGCTGCTCCACTTCCCATCCAGCTCCCTGCTTGTGGCCTGGGAGGGCAATGGAGGATGGCCAAAGCCTTGGAACCCTGGTTCCATATGGAAGACCTTGAAGAAGCTCCTGATTTCTGGCTTTGTATCAGTTCAGCTCTGGCAGTTGTAGCCACTTGGGAAGTGGACCAGACACAGGATCTTGCTCTCCTCCTCTCTCTATATGTGCCTTTAAAATTTTTTTAAAAGATTTTTTTATTATTATTATTGGAAAGCCGGATATACAGAGAGGAGGAGAGACAGAGAGGAAGATCTTCCATCCGATGATTCACTCCCCAAGTGAGCCGCAACGGGCCGGTGCGTGCTGATCTGATGGAGGGAACCTGGAACCTCTTCCGGGTCTCCCACGCGGGTGCAGGGTCCCAAAACCTTGGGCCGTCCTCAACTGCTTTCCCAGACCACAAGCAGGGAGCTGGATGGGAAGCGGAGCTGCAGGGATTAGAACCAGCGCCCATATGGGATCCCAGGGCTTTCAAGGTGAGGACTTTAGCCGCTAGGCCACGCCGCCGGGCCCTAAAATTTTTTAAATTTTGTTTTTATTGTAAAACCAGTTATACAGAGAGGAGAACAGAGAGGAGGATCTTCTGTCCAATGATTCAATCCCCAAGTGGCTTCAATAGCTGGATCTGTGCCGATCCAGAGCCAGGAACCTCTTCCAGGTTTCCCACAGAGTGCCTCCACTTTTTGGGCTGGGCTGTCCTCGACTGCTTTCCCAGGCCACAAGAGGGAGCTGGATGGGAAGTGTGGCCGCTGGGATTAGAATTGGTGCCTATATGAGATTCTGGTGCATGCAAGGTGAGGATTTTATCCTATAGGCTACTGCACCAGGCCCTATATATGCCTTTCTAATTGAAAATAAATCTTTTAAAAGAAGTGACCAATGTCTAATAGATGACTAAAATTTGTAGTGAATGGTCTTTTAATAAAATTAGGGGCCAGATGTAGCAGGTAAATCCACCACCTGCAATACTGGCATCTCATATGGGTTCCTGTTCATGTCCTGGCTGTTCTGCTTTCTGTACTGCTCCCTGCTAATGGTCTGGGAAGCACAGAGTAAGATGGTCGACGTGTTTGAGCCTACGCAGCCCATATGGGAGACCTGGATGAAGCTCCTGGCTCCTGCTCCGGCTCCATCTTGACTCAGTCCTCACTGTTGGGAAAGTGAACCAGCTGATGGCAGGTAGAGTTTTCTCTATCTCTCCTTCTCTCTCTCTAATTCTGACTTTCAAATAAGCAAATAAATCTTTTTAAAAAATCTAATTAAACAATAGTTTGAGAAATAAGCACGATCTCCTAGGACACGTTACAACTGATTTCATTATCTATGCAGATAAAGACACAGGAATAATACTTATCAAACTGTGCTTACAAATTCAATTCCATTTTTTATAGATTTGTTTTTAAGATTTATTTTTACTGTAAAGTCAGATATACATAGAGGATAATATGGATATACAGAGAAGAGGTGAGACAGAGAGGAAGATCTCCCATCCGATGATTGAGTTCCCAAGCAGCTGCAGCGGCAGGAGCTGTGCAGATCCAAAGCCAGAAGCCAAGAACTTCTTCCAGGTTTCTTTTTTTTTTTTTTTTAAAGATTTATTTATTTTATTACAAAGTCAGATATACAGAGAGGAGGAGAGACAGAGAGGAAGATCCTCCATCCAACGATTCACTCCCCAAGTGAGCCGCAACGGGCTGGTGTGCGCTGATCCGATGCCAGGAACCCAGATCCTCCTACGGGTCTCCCATGCGGGTGCAGGGTCCCAATGCATTGGGCCGTCTTCGACTGCTTTCCCAGGCCACAAGCAGGGAGCTGGATGGGAAGTGGAGCTGCCGGGATTAGAACCGGTGCCCATATGAGATCCCGGCGCATTCAAGGCGAGGACTTTAGCCACCAGGCCACGCCGCCGGGCCCCTTCTTCCAGGTTTCTTACACGGGTGCAGGGTCCCAAGACTTTGGGCCATCTTCTACTGCTTTCCCAGGCCACAATCAGGGAGCTGGATGGGAAGCATGGCCTTTTGGTTTAGAACCAGTGCCCAAATGGGATCCCGGTGCGTTCAAGACGAGGTCTTTAGCTGCTAGGCTAGCATGCTGGGCCCAATTTAAGATTATTTTTATTTGAGGAATTTGTTTCTGGTTTTATATTCATATATATTTATTTTTTAAAGATTTTTTTAATTACAAAGTCAGATATACAGAGAGGAGGAGAGACAGAGAGGAAGATCTTCCGTCTGATGATTCACCCCCCAAGTGAGCCGCAACGGGCTGGTGCTGCGCTGACCTGAGGCCAGGAGCCAGGAGGTTCCTCCAGGTCTCCCATGTGGGTGCAGGGTTCCAAGGCTTTGGGCTGTCATTGACTGCTTCCCCAGGTCACAAGCAGGGAGCTGGATGGGAAGTGGAGCTGCTGGGATTAGAACCGGCGCCCATATGGGATCCTGGCACGTTCAGGGCAAGGACTTTAGCCACTAGGCGATGGTGCCGGGCCCTGGTTTTATATTTGTATATATTTAGCCTGTAGGATAAATAAAGTAATTTAAGGAAATATCAGTAATCCTCAATTTATTCTTTTGATACCAGTTAGTTAATGCCATGTATTGCTTTTATTTGAATTTTGTTTCCAACAACCAGCAGACTATTTTCAGGATTGTGATATATGAGTGTAACATTTACAAGCTTGGCCTTGTTCAGCTCCCATTGCAGCAAGTATTTGGAGAGTGACTCAGTGTGTGGGAGTTTTGTCTATCTGCATCTTAATAAAAAAATAATACAAAGTAGATGTTCCTTAAATATGCATTGATCAAAATAGACCCCCAAACACCTATCTCCTAGGTTAAGATAGCATTTTTTCAATCATTACATTTCACATTTCTCTTTTCAATAATTTAATTGTTCTCTCTTTTTTAAGATTTATTTATTTTTATTGGAAAGTGATGTACAGAAAGAAAGATCTTCCATCCCGTCATTCACTTCTCAAGTGACTGAAACAACTGGAACCTAACCAATCTGGTACTGAGTCAATCTGACGCCAGGAGCCAGAGCTTCTTCCAGGTCTCCCACATGGGTGCAGAATCCTAAGGCTTTGGCTGTCCTCGACTGCTTTCCCAGGCCACAAGCAGAAAGCTGGATGGGAAGTCAAGCTGCTGGGATTAGAAACGCGCCCATATGGGATCCTGGTGCATTCAAGGTGAGGACTTTAGCCACTAGGCTACTGTGCAGGGCCCTGGAAAAGGTTTTTTTTAAAGTTGCATTTTATTTTTATTTGAGACAGGGTGGAGGATAATCAAGATTGTGGAATAGGATAAGGACATGCTTAAACAGAAGGAGAAGTATTAGCCAGTGTGAAGCAGAGAGGACACATTCCAGGAAATAGGAGAGAACAGAACAACAGCAGAGGGGTACCTGGAGATTCATGGACACCAGAAAACAGCAAAACAATGGTGTGGTGTTGCAGTGACTGCTACCACAGTGGCATTCAGGGAATGGCAATCTGAACTCCACCAGCAGCCGGAATGTCACCAGCACCAAGGTGGGAAGGAACATTCACTGGGAGCTCAGGAGTTGAACTCAGACAAAGAACTCTTTATCCTGTTGGTCTGTTGGATTTGAACAGGAGCAGAGACAGAGTGGCAGGTCCCAGATGGATGGTGCGGGAGCATGATGGATTTCATAGACCAGTCGGCCTCCTAGAGCTGTATCAGGCTCCATTTTGTTTAATGAAGCAAGGGCTATGGTCAGTACTGCTCATGCACTGAACTGGGAGTGAACTCGTTTCTGGCTCAGTGAACTGCAACAACGTGGCATCCTATAGGTTCCCCCCGAGATAGGTCCAGGTAGCCCTCAGACCTGATGGCCAACAGATCAAGAACTCTAGCAGTGGCACATCAGGTGCCATTTTTACAGTGTGGCAAAGAATTTACGACTGCAAAGACAATGGTGAACTGCACACACACTGAGGTTGACGAGAACTCACTGAACTCAGTGCATTGCACTGATCCCACAGGAAAATAGTAGCAACTGTGGCATCGTATGAGTCAAACTAGGTCTGTGTGGCCCTCAGACCTAATGGCCAACAGGTTCCAACAACCTAGATATATAGGACACCTGGTGTCTTCCTAAACTGGAAGTGGGAAAAAGGTTGTACAGACAATGGTGCAGCCTCAGCATGGTATCACAGGAGACTGGAGACTGGTGAGCCAGGACCTGGGGTTATGGAGATGTGCGTGGAAACCTAATATGAAGACCCAGACCTGGAACTCACTGGAGGAAGTGGTGCAAGAGACTACAAACAAAGAGCTGTGTACCAACTGCAATAAGTAAAATCAAACTGTAGACCTGTGGGTGATAGAGCTTAGGAACCTGCCCCAAGGAGAAGAATCTGCTAACCAGAAGTACAATGATCAAGAGCAAAGGAAGAGCCCAGTGAACATTACTGAAGACTCCCCTGCAAAGGAGCATAACCCTTTGCCAACCTTAAAGTTCACTGAGGAAGACATCGAGAAAATGGGGGATACAGAATTCAAAACATTTGTTATAAAACTTCTTATCAATAATGAGAAGCACGTAAAACTGGCATTCAAGGAATTCTAGGAATATGTCACACTGGAAATGAATCAAATGGAAGGTGATATATCAGAATGAAGAATACAGTGAAATCAACTAAAAGTACAATGGAAAGTCTCCAAAATAGAATGAAGGAGGCAGATGAAATAATCTCAGATTTAGAAGATATTTCCTGTCATTAGGGGGAAACAAACAAAAAGCTGAAAGTAGAGCTGGGTCAAGTATTCAAGAATTAAAGACACTCTTAAAAGGCCAAAAATCAGAGTTATGGGAGTCCCAGAAGGTGCAGAAAGAGTAGTTGAGTTTACAAATGTATTTAATGAAATTTCCCTAATCTAGAGAAGGAATTGGGAAACAAGATCCAGGAGGGGCACAGAACTCCCAACAGGCTTGACCAAAAGCGATCTTCACCACGACATATGATCATCAAGCTCTCTTCAATTGATCATAAGGAAAAGATCCTTAAATATGCACGTGAAAAAAATCAACTGACATATAAAGGAATGCCAATTAAATTCACAGGAGATCTCTCACAGGAAACTCTACAGGCAAGAAGAGAATGGAGTGACATATTCCAGATTCTAAAAGAAAAAAAATGTCAGCCTAGGATAACGTACCCACAAAAATTTTTCTTTTGTCTTTGAAAATGAAATGAAATTCTTCCACAGTAAAGACAAGTTAAAAGAATTTGCCTCTTCCAAACCTGCCCTACAAATGATACTTACAGATGTTGTCTTGACAGAGAAAAAGAATAGCGCCCACCAAAACCAAAGGCAAATGTGAAGATCATCCCACTAAAATGACAATAGAAGACTAAATCAATGAACAACCTGTTGCTAAAGTGAGAAGACAAAATTACCACCCATACATATTAAACCTGAATGTAGGGCCCGGTGGCATAGCCTAGCAGCTAAAGTCCTATCCTTGAAAGCCCCAGATCCCATGTGGGCGCCGGTTCTAATCCCGGCAGCTCCACTTCCCATCCACCCCCCTGCTTGTGGCCTGGGAAAGCAGTCGAGGACGGCCCAATGCATTGGGACACTGCACCCACGTGGGAGACCCGGAAGAGGTTCCTGGTTCCTTCCATCAGATCGGCGCAGCACCAGCCCGTTGCGGCTCACTTGGGGAGTGACTCATTGGACGGAAGATCTTCCTTTCTGTCTCTCCTCCTCTCTGTATATCTGACTTTGCAATAAAATGAATAAATCTTTAAAAAAAAAACCTGAATGTAAGTGACTTCAACACATCTATGAAATGTCATAGATTAGTAGACTGGATTGAGAAACAAAGCCGAGCTATTTGTTGCCTACAGGAGATGCATTTCACTAACAAAGATCAGTGGAAGGTGTATCTCATGGATTTTCATATTTTTCTTAGTTTCATCCCTTCAAAAAACTTTCTTCTGATCAAATTCTTCAATGATTCATAGATCATACAATAGCATCATTTTCTTCAAGAAGGTTCTTGATTTTCTTTTTCATTTGTTTAGCAACACATTAGTCATTCAACAGAATGTTATTTAACTTCATGGTGTTGATAATTTCTTTTTTTCTTCCTATTGTTGATTTTGTTTTGTGGTTTTTCATTTAAGGGGATGTACAGTAACTGTGTAATGGAGACTATCATATCCAGATGTGAGGATACAATGCAGTATCCACCTCTACTTCCAAAGATGTACTCCCAATGAAACTGTTTATTGTATCTTGACAATAGGATGCTGAACTCTCTGCCATTTTCCATGCCCACAATGATGGACATATGAGTATATGGGGAATTGTACTATAGTAATGATCTAGGGGAACGCAATGGGGGGGGGGGAGGTAACTGAAGAGGGGATAATGGAAATCCCAGGGCCTGGAACTGTATCATATAATGACAATAATAAAAAAAAGAAAAACTTTAAAAATAAATAAATTTTTTAAATGAAAAAAGAAGTTTTTGGAAGTAGAACTAAAAGTATGAGATTCTTGTGTTGCAAATGCTTTGGATACCTGTACATGTGAGTGGCTTTCAAATAAGATATGCTAGAATAAACTACACTGATTGAAAAAACAAAAATGACAGAGTTACAGAGAGAAGGAGTTCCATCTGCTGGTTCATTCCTGAAATCGCCGTAACAGCCGGAACTGAGCCGAATTGAGGTCAGGAGCCAAGAGTTAAGAGCTTCTTTTGGCTCTCCATGCAGGCACAGGTGAGTAAAGACTTGAACCGTTCTCCGTTGCTTTCCCGTGTCATAAGCAGAGAGCTGAACCGGAAGTGGAGCAGTGGAGCAGCAAGGACATGAACTGGTACTCATGTGGGTGCTGCAGGCAGAGGTTTAGTCTAATATGCCAGAGTGTGAATCTGCTCAAGTATATATATTATTTTGTATTAGTTAAGGGCTTAGCCCTTCAGTTAGTGATATAAATAATCTTTTTCTGTTTATTAAATTTCAATGTTTATTACATTTCATATGCATCTTGTAGGTTTCCATGCATCTTGTGAGCAAGAGGCCTTGAATCCATTGTTCTAACAACACGTTTGTCTGTATAGCTAGTGTCTCCTTCCATATCAGGTGAAAGCTTTGTTTCCTTTCCTAGCAAACATTAGGCGGGCATGACAGCTGCTTCCTGTCAGATTGAAGCTTTCCCACGATGAGGTTCCATTTTGTGCAACATCCACTTGGCCCATACCTTTGTCACTTGTGTGGACATGGGAAATGGTAAGAACAATGTGCGTAAGACGTTTGTGTTGCCTGCTATGCCTTGGGGTGTGCTTTGTTCTGATCCAGGGTCTTGTGTCTTCTGCTGGCATGGAAGTCTGGGCAGTCTAATGCATTAGCTTGCAAGCAAGATAAAAATCTCAGCCGCATCACAATTCTTGACACTCAATTTTCCTGTATGCAATTTAGGAGATTTGAGTGAGATGGAATCTCAAGTTCTCTTCATTTTTAATCTTTGAAATTCTAATACTGGAATTGGCTCTGTCATTTTCATCATTGTCACAGAAGTACTCAACCATTTTTGTACTTGACCTTCTAGAAGAGTCTTTAACTGAACACTCCACAACTGTCTGGCTGTGGTCAAGAATATCTAAAACCACCTTTTGCAAATGAGGAAACTAAATTTATTTTAATTTACTGGTAGCACTAATGTAATGCATTGGCCATTTTTGGGCAAAATCTGTTAGCATACTGATTTGATTTGATGAGGAGTTAAGTATTCATCTCTCAGCTCCTGTTAATGGTATATTTTTTAAAATATAAGATGGCATTATAAGACCCAACTCTACATTTCTTAAAGTCCTGTTTAAATATAAATGACTGGGCCCGGCGGCGTGGCCTAGCGGCTAAAGTCCTCGCCTTCAACGCCCCGGGATCCCATATGGGCGCCGGTTCTAATCCCGGCAGCTCCACTTCCCATCCAGCTCCCTGCTTGTGGCCTGGGAAAGCAGTTGAGGATGGCCCAATGCATTGGGACACTGCACCCGCGTGGGAGACCCGGAAGAGGTTCCAGGTTCCCGGCTTCGGATCGGCGCGTACCGGCCCGTTGCGGCTCACTTGGGGAGTGAATCATCGGACGGAAGATCTTCCTCTCTGTCTCTCCTCTGTATATATCTGGCTGTAATAAAATGAATATATCTTTAAAAAAAAAATATAAATGACTGAGTTACTAGTTTCCTTTTTAATTTTTTAATGATTTATTTATTTTTATTGGAAAGTCAGATATACAGAGAGGAGGAGAGACAGAGAGGAAGATCTTTCATCTGTTGATCCACTCCCCAAGGGACTGCAATGGCTAGTGCTGTGCTGATCCAAAGCCAGGAGCCAGGAGCCTGTTCTGGGTCTCACATAGGTGTAGGGTTCCAAGGCTTTGGGCTGTCTTCAACTGCTTTGCTGGGCCACAGTCAGGGAGTTGGATGGGAAGTGGGGCTGCTGGGACTAGAACCAACACCTAAATGGTATTCTGGCGTGCGCAAGTCATGGACTTCAGCCACTAGGTTACCACGCCAGGCCCTCTTTTTAAAATTGTGTATTTTCTTTTTAATATCGAGAGGGATGCATGCCCATGTTGGCCTCTCATTAGGGTAGGGAGGGTCAAGTGCAATGTAAGGTGGTAGAAACACATGCTGAAGGCTTTCTTTTCCCTCCTGTGTCTGCAGGGGAGGAAGGTGAGAAAACCACACCTTGCTGCCAAACTACAGCAGCACCCAGAGATGGGGGATGGGCTTTTGATGATGGCTTAGAGACTCCAGTGTGGGGAAGTTTTCTGAGGGTGTTACTTGAGTGCTTTTTACTTGCTGGCTTTGTTGCTTAAGGGTTGAGAAAATCTTCCTAAGGTTTATTTGTGACAAAGTCCACTTTAGTGCATCCACAGGCCCAGAAATGTGCTGCAAAGCTTGGTCAGGAGAATTGTTCACTCTGTTCTGCTTTCCACTGTCTGACAAGGCAGGCAGTGTTCCCAGTTGGCCTAGATGACTTTGCCATCATGGTCCCCATTTGCATCTGGACATGCTATCCACCCTACAAGACACTGGCAACTTGGAAACCCAGTCCTGATACATGCACTCCAACACATCATCTGATTTTTTTCTGAGTCCAGCAATGTAGGTGGGGAGTATCCCATAATTCTCACCTGTGATGAGCTCAGACTTGAATGTTGTATCTGTCAGGCAATGCAAGGTCAGGTTCTGCATCATCCAATACACATTCTGATGAATGCAGCTGCTTGGTCAGTTCTGCCCCATCCCATATCTGACACAAACAGACACGTGCTGTGGCTCAGCCCAGCCAGGCCACCATAAATCCCATCCTCATGCATACCAGCTCAGCTGGTGCTGCAGCCCAGTCAGGGTGACACCCCCCAAATAACCCCCACCAACCCCACTCACCAAACTTGGGTTTTTGGGCATGCCAGCCTCTGCTGTAGCCTAATTTGACCCAGCCTGTATCACATCCATTCTCATGTATACTGTGGGTGCTGCAGCTTAGCTCAGTCCAGTCCACCCCCAGACCCAGCCAACACACATGCTGACAGGTGCTACAGACTTGTCTAGCCTGATCCACCCCCAGCCCTGGTTCTTGGGCTCAGAAGCAGTAGATACAGCTTAGACGGGGAGGGTCTATAGTTCTTCTGCCAGGCATGTTACTAGCCCCAGATCTTGTACCTGTCAGGGTATGCTGTGGTCCAACTGGACATGACTCAATTAGTCCCGGCACTTGCATGCTGGTGCTGTGGCTTGGCCCAGCTGGCCCCCACCCATTCTGGCTCTTGTGCATGCCAACAGGTGCAACAGCCTAGCCCAGCCTGGGCTGCCCCCAGGCTCAACTCTCACATTCACCAGAGAAAGCAGCAGCCCGGCAAAGGAGTCCCTGGAGTTTCCCTACTCGGCCTGTTCCCAGTCTCAGGTCTTAATGTGCCAGTAGGTGCTGTGACCCAGTCTGAGATGGTCTGCCCTAGTGTTGGCATTCACCAGCAAATGCTACAACTTGGCTCAGCCCACCCACTCCCCACTCCTGGTTCTACAGGCAGGTGCAGCAGCATAACCTAGCCTGGCCCACCCCCTGAACTCATGTGACCTAATGGGTATTTGGTTCCGATCTGTTCCAGCCTGACACCAGACCTGACTCACACATATGCCAATGGGTACTGCAGCCCAGCCTAGCCTAACTTGCTCTTAGTTCCAGCTCTGATATTTATCAGCAGGAGCTGTGCCTAGCACGGGAGTTTCCCAAGATTCCCGACCAGTCCCACTACCAACAATGAATTCTGCAGGTGCTGTGGCCCAGACTGACATGGCTGGCCTCCATTCCTGGAAATCATTCTAGGTACTGCAGCCTAGCCCAATTGGCTTGCATGCATTCCAGTTTTCACTGATGGGTGCTACTGCCTAACCTAGCATGGCCCACCTCCAGACCTGGCTCTTGTGTGAGGTGCCACAGCTTAGCCTGGCCTGTCCCACACCCATTCTGGCTCTCACAGTCACCAACGGGTGCTGCGGTTTGCCTAGCTTGGTCAGCCCACAACCCTGACTCTCACGGGGAGTCCCCAGTGTTCCCTACTAGGCCTGCTCCCAGGCCTGGGATTTTGCGTGCTATCAGGTGCTTTGACTCAGCAATGCATGGCCTGCCCACAGCCTGATCTCCTGCTGGTGAGTGTTGCAGGCCAGCCCAGCCAGGTGTGGCCCACACTTTATCCTGGCCCTCATGTGTGGCAGTGAATGCTGAAGTTTGGATCAGCCTGGTCTGTCCCCAGAAGTGCTAGGGACACAAATACTGATGAACACTGCAGACTTCTCTGGCCTGGTCCACCCCAGCCTCCTGCTCCTGTGCCCTTCAGTGGAATCTGTAAACCAGTAGGGGAATTTCCTAAGTTCCCCCACCCAACCTACTCCCAGTCTCATATCTCATTTGTGCCACAAGAGGCAACAGCCTTGATTGGCACAGTCTGCTGTCAGTCCCACCCCCTACATGTGCCAGTGGGTGCTGCAGTCTGGTTTTACCAGGCCTTCTCCCAGACCCAGGTTCCACAAGTATCAGGTGGGCTCCTATCAGAAGAATTCTGTGGTCCAGCCCGGACTGGCCCATCACCACCCCCAGGTCTCGATTCAAACCAGTGGTGCTACAGACCCAAAGAGGCAAGCCTACAATTCCGCTTCAAAATTTGCCAGTTCTTTTGCATGCTGGTGGGTGTTGTGGCCCAACCTGACATGACCCACCAATTACTCTGACTCATTGGCGTGTACTGTGCACCAACCCAGCGAGGTATAACCCTAAGGATCAGCTTCTCTGAATGCCAGTGTGCATCAGGCAAAGCTGTTTAGCTCTGCCCGTGTTTCCCATGTGGGTGGGTGCTTTGGCCTGACCCAGACATGCCCTCCTGTGCCCCTCACCTCCACAAGCCACTCTATCTCAGCCTCCTCACCTATCTGCGAGTATGGTGCTCCAGTCTGTGGTTGACCCCGGAAGCCATTCCTTTCCTGTCAAAATACTCTCAGCCACTTGCACTCCAAAACACCCCAAGACTCCCTTTACTGGGCAATCTATAGTCCTCCAACTTGGGAGTCGGGGTGGTGTGTCCAAGCATGGTGCTCCCTGCCTTCTCCATTAGTTATTTTGTTTTTAAAAGAAGTAGCAACTATGCTGGCATACTGATACAGTTTCTATAGATTTGGCATTAACCCGGCCCAGAATGCCTGCCGGCTACTGGCTGATTTTCTCCCTGCAGTGTATCACATGTCTGGGTACAAGGCAACCTATGCAGTTGCCTATAGCTGGGGTAAAATATTTCATATTCTGTGTATTATTCAAAAATTCCTCACATTTTAAAGCATTACATTTTACATTGTTAATTAGCATTTGTGAGTTGCTCTTCTTTTGTTTTTCTTATGACAAAACGAAGTTATCAGGAGATGGATTTGCAGCGAGGCATAGAGAAGATAGGAGCTTCAAAGGGCCTCCTAGAACAAAGTCACAGAAGGCGGCCAAGGGCACAGGTGTGACAAGTTGGCCGTTCACAAAATCGGCAGAAGATGACACAATTACGGGAAAGAAGGTCTTAGTTTTGATATTTTGCTATGTTTTTCCAGCTATCACTGAGAATAGTGAATGCAAAAAGCAATTTCTATTGGAAATCCAATGCTTATAGAGACTCCAGAACTACCTAATGATTATTTTGAACAGAAAATTATATTTGGCTTAATCCTTTATGATAATAAACATACAAGAAAACAATCATTTTAACAACATATTTTGTGCCACGTGTAAATATGACGTGCATGTGTGTGTTTGGTAAGTAAGAAGCAAAAATGTGCCCCTACCTTTATCAGAGAGGTCAGGTGTCAGGCCAAGTGTTGTTCATTGGGAGCTAGCTCGTCTCCTGTCAGTCTCAAATGACAATGTTCAGAGGATGATAACGATGAGTGATAACGACAACTGCAACTCCAACAACAGCTAAAACTTACTTGGTCTTTACTGCGTATCAGGTATTGTTATTAATATTTTGAGCCTGAAAACAATTTATGGGTTGTCTATTATTATTAAATACAGTTTCATGAAACAATAGTGAAGAAATAACATAGTTCAAACTATTTTTAGTAATGTCAGACTGGGTCCCAATGGCTTGAATTTTTTTTTTTTTTACAGTTAGGACACACACACAAGAGAGACAGAGAAATAAATCAACAGATTAAGAAATACAAACCCAATTTGAATCTTGATAAATCAATTAAGTGTCCCGGTTACATTTAATTTAGAGCAGTGAGAAAAGTATGGAAAAAAACCCCCCCAACCGCTAAAAGAAAGACAGTAGGACTGAGCAATGAATGGCAAAGACCATGCACTTGGAGACTCACACGCCTCCTGCGCATCCCAGACTCTGTCCTGTCAGTTCGTCCCAGCAGCATTTAATGTGCTGCATGTTTGCATCTTGCTCTCCTTTTATTTATGGTTTTTACATAATTTAAACTCCCCTCTCAACTACACATTTCTCTTCAAATATCACTCCACTTTTCTGTTCCCCTTGCCAGACAAAATTCTCCGAAGAACTGCCCTGCTTGCTGTTTCTACTTTGATTTCTTTTTTCATCTTACTTCAGTCAAGTTAGCAGCCTGACATGACACAGGAAGCTGCCCTTGCCAAAGTCATCAGTGACGCCTGTGATGTTGTTCTTCAGGAGCTATTCCTGGTTCTTATCTTACTATACCCTTCAACAACAACCAACACAGCTCAGCATCTTTTTCTTCACAGAAGGCTCCTCCCTTTCTTTGTGATATACTCATCTGGTGGTCTTCTTTCCCAATTGCCCTTCTTTCTGTTTTCCTAGCTTCTCTTGCATGAACAAATCCAAACTTGCCTTTTAGTCTTTGTTCCTAGCACAGCATCCACTCCATGAGATACTCAATAATTGCTAGATGGTTAGATCAATAAACTGGTCAGTGAATAATGAATCAGAGAATAAGTAAAGAATTGAAGAAGTACATAGGTTGAAAAGTTTAGCGTCACCAGCAGTGGTCTGAGTATCTTCTCTGGAAAAGGTAAAAACTTATCTGTACTGAGAAATCAATCAAAATCATATTGTGAAGATATAAGGAATTCATTTTAGAAAGGAGTTTTATTGAAAAATGCCTTATAGTAAACTGTTCTTCAGGAAGCTATGGAAAGACGTACTATTCTAAAGGAGAAAGAAAGTTGAACTTTACTGATTTATTTATTTTCCAAGTGTAAGCTTTGGGACATCCAATAGAAAGGAGAGGGAAAGGGAATTCCGGGATCGCAGATGGGTGCCGGTTCTAATCCCGGCAGCTCCACTTCCCATCCAGCTCCCTGCTTGTGGCCTGGGAAAGCAGTCGAGGACGGCCCAAAGCCTTGGGACCCTGCATCTGTGTGGGAGACCCGGAAGCGGCTGCTGGCTGTGGACTTGGATCAGCAAGCTTCGGCCATCACGGCCACTCGGGGAATGAATCAAGGGACAGATCTTCCTCTCTGCCTCTCCTCCTCTCTGTATATCTGACTTTGTAATAAAAATAAAATAAATCTTAAAAAAAAAATCAAAAACCTCCTTTTCTTTTGAAAGGCTAGCACTCTACTCACTACAAATTCTCTTACTGCCCATCCCATCAAGTCCTGCCCCCCTGCTGCGTTCCCAGGCCATAAGCAGAGAACTGGATCAGAAGTGGAGCAGCTGAGACTCTAAACTGGCATGCATATGGGATACTGTCACCAAAGGCAGAAATTCAGCCTTATACCATGCTGCCAGCTCCAAAAAAGCATCTTTGAAAAAAGGATCTGCTCAGGTGTGATTAAATATCTCAAGATGAAATTATACTGGATTAAGGTAGGTTCTAAATCCAATGGTAAATTGCCCTTAGAAAACAAGATGAGGAAACACAAGTAAAAAGTCCATTGAAGATGGAGGCAAATATTAGAGTGATTCCACATTACCACTAATTGCTGGCAGTCCCCAGAAGCTGAAAGAGAGGCGAGGAACCAAACCACTTACAGAGCTCATACAAGGAACAAACCCAGCTCAGACACTGATTTCAGGTTTCTGGCCTCCAGAACAACAAGAGAAGTCTCTATTGTTCTCAGTTCTTTAGCTCATCATGGTATGGCAGCTGCACAACCCCACTCAGTTGGGACATTCCTCTCGCTGCTGCTCTCTTGGTGAGTTAGTACAGGCAGAAAATAGATGACACCTTCCTAAATGCTTGTTTGCCTACACAAATGCTTTATTTTAAAAAGTTCTTCCAGGGCCCGGCGTGATAGTGTAGTGGTTAAAGTCCTTGCCTTGACATGCTGGGATCCCCTATGGTTGCTGGTTCTAATCCTGGTGCCCTGCTTCTCATCAAGTTCCCTGCTCGTGGCCTGGGAAAGCAGTCGATGAGGGCCCAAAGCTTTGGGACCCTGCACCCACATGGAGACCCGGAAGAGCTCCTGGCTCCTGGCTTCGGATTGGCTCAGCTCCAGACATTGCGCTCATGTGGAGGAGTGAACCAGTGGACGGAAGATCTTCCTCTCTGTCTCTCCTCCTCTCTGTGTATCTGACTTTGCAATAAAAATAAATCTTTAAAAAAAAGTTCTTCCAAATTGACAGTGCTATTATTATTATTATTATTGTTATTATAAATTCCTTGGAAGCCAGAACTAAGGTACTTAGTGTCTAAAGTCACAAGAACAGACAGTTATTCCTATTTAATTTTTATCATGCATCTACCAGTCACTTAGGCTTGCTTAACTAATATTTCCCATGCATCCAGTTTGTGCAGGGGAGCCAGAGGAGGTCATGCAGCTAAGGCAGATAGCGTCCTTATCCTGAGGGTTAAGTCTCATAAAGGAAATGAGATACTATCTCAAACCTGTGGGACATCTGAGGACTGACATTTGCAAGAACAAAGTGGTTTTGCAAGAAAGATATTTTCTGATAGAAACCATTAGAGGCAGGATATGTGGAATTAGATTTATCTGATTTTGAAGAATCAAATGGAGCATCATTCCTACTGGGAGGCATTCTGGCTATGCTGGTTAAGGCCAACCAGTCTTCCCTGAATGAAGATATTAGGATTTCTTGACTTCAGAACTTAGCACATGAGGACTGTGAGGATTTGTTCACACAGCTTACTACCTTCATTAGATGCTAACCAAACTGGGTAAATGTGTATATGTGGTTAGTTTATCTTTTTAAGGTTTATTTATGTGAAAGGCAGAATTACATAGAGAGACATAGAGATATAATGAGGTAGAGAGAAAGGGAGAGACATAGAGATGTATAGAGAGATGTTCCACCTGCTGGCTCACTACCCAAATTGTTGCAGTGGCCAAGGCTGGGTCAGACCAAAGTCGGGAGCTTTGTCCAGATGTCCCACATGGGTGTGGTGGCTACATGTATTTGAGCCCTCTTCGGTTGCATTCCTTAGTGTATTAGCAGGGAGCAGGAATGGAGAAGAAGTAGGTGGCACTCAAACTGGCACCAATAGGGGATGCTGGTGTTGCAGACAATGGTTTAACCCATTGCATCACTCTGTTTGTCTTGATTTTTAAAAACTTTTCCCCCATTTTATTTGAAAGGCAAAGAGACAAAGACCGAGGGCCCAGCGGCGTGGCCTAGCAGCTAAAAGTCCTTACCTTGAACAAGCTGGGATCCCATTTGGGTACCGGTTCTAATCCCGGTAGCTCCACTTCCCATCCAGCTCCCTGCTTGTGGCCTGGGAAAGCAGTCAATGACGGCCCAAAGCCTTGGGACCCTGCACCCATGTGGGAGACCTGGAGGGAGTTTCTGGCTCCTGGCTTTGGATGGGCGCAGCACTTGGGGGGTGAATCACTTGGGGGGTGAATCATTGGACGGAAGATCTTCCTCTCTGTTTCTCCTCCTCTCTGTGTATCTGACTTTGCAATAAAAATAAATAAATCTTTTTTTTTTTTTTTAAAGAGAGAGAGAGAAAAACCGAAAAAGAACTTCCATCTGTTGGTTCATTTACCATATGCCCACAACAGCCAAAACTGGGTGTGGCCAAAACCAGTCACATGGCAGCCAGTTTGGTCTCCATTGTGAGTGGCATAATCTAGGCCATAATCTATTGCCACCCAAAACTAGGAAACTGGAATTGGAGAATGAGGAGCCAAGGCTTGCGTCAGGCATTCCAGATATGGCATGTAGGTGTCCTGAGTGGCGATTAAAAAAATATTTAAAATTTTTTTGGAAATGCAGAATTACAAAGAGAAGGAGAGATAAGAAATCTTCCCTCTGCTGCTTCACTCCTGAAGTGGCTGCAATGGAAAGAGTGGAACTGATTTGAAGCCAGGAGTCAGGAGATCCTCCTGGGTCTCCCACGCAGGTGAAAGGTTCCAAGGCCTTGAGCCATCCTCTTCTGCTCTTCAGCCCGTAAGAGGGAGTTGGACAGGAAATGGAGCAGCTATGGCAACAACTGGCACACTTAATGGGAAGCCCATGCTAGTATGTGGAGTATTACTCTGGTGAGATACCGCACTGACCCGAAGGAATGTTAATTCTTTAAAAGTGGTCACCTTGTTACCATAAATATAACTGGGGGTTGTATTAATAATTTTATGAAAAATTATTATTAGTCTATTAGGAATATTAGGGTCTGCTACAAGGTAGATGGAAGGCAATGAAAGAATTTCTTTGCTGCCGATAATCTAGGATCAAGATCAAAGACAGAAATTACTTCCTGACCCTTTATCATTAAAAAAATTTTTCCCATGATAGTTTTGAAGGTTGATTCCCAACAGTTCTGTACCCATTGGTTTCAATGTTCCTGAATCAAAGCCGTTTGTGAGTGTATGGCTACGGCCCTGCTCTGAAGCCTGTTATGAAGAGATTAGAAACTTTTCAGTGTCTACAAAGAATATTAAGGGATTGTTCATTGTATCCACTCTTATTCTTCCAATACCACACTTAGTGGGGTAGAGTCTTAGGATTCTGTAAAGCAAAGGTACCTTGAAGCTCCTGAACTCCTGAACGGGCAACAGCTGACAGACCAGAGTTGGAAGAAAAGACAAAATGCTGCAAACCTACAGTTCTCCAATTTAGGGCATAGGTCATTATGCAACTACCAACATTTTCTGACCACAAATGGATTTCTAGTATTCTTCAAGAAGCCAAGTCATTATCCTGACTTTCAGAATGGATACAAAGCAGCTGTTTTTCCTAAATGTAGCATTATTAGTCTGGGGTACAGTTGGTGTCTCTGGTTTCTTGACCCGTATTTATTCAAAATTCAGAATATTTGAAACTTTCAAGCACAAAAACATTTTTTTACATTTTATTATTATTATTATCATTTTATGATACAGTTCATATTCCCTTATCCCCTCCTCAATTCCCTCTTCCCACCTAGTTCCTCTATATCATTACTGACATACAGTTCTTCATACATAGTCATATGTCCATCATTGTGGGCATGGACAATGGCAGAGAGTTCAGAATTCTATTGTCAAGATATAGTGAACAGTTTCAATGTAAGTCCATCTTTGTCTCGAAGTAGAAATGAATGCTACATTGTATCCTCACATCTGGATGTTAGTCTCCATTTCACAGCTACTGTACATCCCCTTAAATGAAAAGTCATAATACAAAATCAACAATAGAAAGAAAAATAGAAATTTACAATGCCCTGAAGTTAAATGACATGTTACTAGATATAACAGTCTCCATTACACAGCTACTATACATCCCCTTAAATGAAGAGCCACAAAACAAAATCAACATCAGGGAGAAAAAAGAACAACACCATGAAGTTAAATAACATGCTACTAAATGACTAACGTGTAGCTGAAGAAATGAACATCAAGAACCATTTTGAAGAAAATGATGCTACTGTATGATCTAGGAGTCACTGAATGATTTAATCAGAAGAAAGTGTTTTGAAGGGATGAAAACAACAGAAAACAACAAAACCCATGTGACATAGTTTCCGCTGATCTTTGTTGAAGTGTGTCTCCTCCAGAAAATAAACAGATGGTTTTGTTTTTTAATCCAGTGTACTAATCTATGACATTTGATTGAGCTTAAGCCATTTACATTCAGAGTTTAATATACATGGGTGTTACTTTGGTCCTGTCATTTTAGGAATGGGTTGTTCATTGGTTTAGTTTTTTGTTGTCATTTTACTAGGATGTTCTTCCGATTTGCCTTTGGTATTGTTTGGTGCTATTCCTTTTCTCTGTCAAGAGAACATGTTGAAGTATCCTTTATAGGGTAGGTTTGAAAGAGGCAAATTCTTTTAACTTGTCTTTACTGTGGAAGAATTTTATTTCATTTTCAAAGACAAAAGAAAGCTTTGCTGGATATGTTATCCTGGGCCGACAATTTTTTTCTTTTAGAATCTGGAATATGTCACTCCATTCTCTTCTGGCCTGTAGAGTTTCCTGTGAGAGGTCTCCTGTGAGTTTAATTGGCATTCCTTTATATGTCAATTGATTTTTTTTTCACGTGCACATTTAAGGATCTTTTCCTTATGTTCAATTGAGGAGAGCTTGATAATCATGTGTCTTGATGAAGATCTTGAGAATAGGATGCTGGATTCCCTGCCATTGTCCAAAACCGCAATGATGGACGTATGATTGTGTATGAAGAACTGTACTATAGTAATGATCTAGGGGAACGCAGTGAGGGGGGGAGGTAACTGGGGAGGGGATAATGGAAATCCCAGGGCCTATGGAACTGTATTATATAATGATGATATTTAGAAGAAGTAAAAAAAAAAAAAAGAAGAGAGAGAGAATGTTTGATACAAAACTGAAAATATTTCAGACTTTCTACATTTTAAAGGTTCTAAAACAACAAGAATAATATTATTTCATCTCTCATATATAGAAACAAACATACAAAAAACCAGAAAGGCAAGTCTGGTAAAATAACCATATTTTAAGTAATGATTAATAGCTTCAGATAATTGTCTTCTGTTGTATTGTACATCGCTATATAATTTATTGGGTTTCGTCTTAAATAAGAATACATTCAACTAAGTTGGCATGATTTATAAATGCTGTCTTTCAAAAACAAGACTTGGTATTTCTAAATTTTATATTTGTGAAAGTTCTATAAAGATGTCAAAGCCTTAAATTACGGGATTACATCTTTGTAATAATGATAAAAAATGCATAATAATTTAAGGTACTTTGGAAGATGATATACTTATGTAAAAGGAAATATTTTAAGACTATTAAAATGATAACTTTAAAGTTAGAATGATAACAGGATTTCTTAGTTTCTAACAAGCATTCTTGTACTTTAATCCAGACCTCTCAGATACTGGTCCAATTCTCTTCCAGAGCATTTATCTTGTCATGTGAGTAATCTGTAAAAAGCTGTTGCTCCAAGGCAAACTCTTATAAGCAACTACTAATTCCTATTACAATGCATGCAGATTTTGAAATAGTGGAGTGTTTCTGTGAATGGAAAAGAAGGTGGTTAAAATCAAGCAGAAGGACTGGTAATGATACACTGTGGGAGCTGTAAATATTGTAAGACTGTAAAGCTTAACAACTTCTACTGTGCCTATAAATATGGACCCTTCACATATTATCTAAACCTGACACCATTTCACTTGGGAGGTCTTTTGCACAAAGTGATCATAATATTATAAAATATTCCATTCATATTTACATACAAGAAGGTGTCCTTGGATCAGACACAAAACTTTACCAAACTGAGCACAGAAATTAATTAGAATAAGGCACAGGCTGAAAGATTGAGAGCCCATATGTCTGAACAAACTGCAGCCATGTACTCAGCTCACTCAAAACAGACTTATTTGTGGATCAACAGAAACAAGTTTTTCTAACCAAACAGGTACTTTAATGTATGCTAAGTGTTCTCCTTACAAAGTCATAGAATTCATGTACATAAATTGAAGGATCCATAATTTAAGAGGCTGTAGTTTGCCAGTCTCCAGGTTTGGTCAGCAAGGTACAACTGTGAAAAATTAAAAAATAATGTTTTTGTAAAGATTTATTATTTTTATTACAAAGTCAGATATACAGAGAGGAGGAGAGACAGAGAGGAAGATCTTTCGTCCAATGATTCACTCCCCAAGTGAGCCGCAACGGGTCGATGCTGCGCCGATCCGAAGCCGGGAACCAGGAACCTCCTCCAGGTCTCCGATGTGGGTACAGTGTCCCAATGCATTGGGCCATCCTCGACTGCTTTCCCAGGCCACAAGCAGGGAGCTGGATGGGAAGTGGAGCTGCCAGGATTAGAACCGGCTCCCATATGGGATCCCAGCGCGTTCAAAGCGAGGACTTTAGCCGCTAGGCCACTGTGCCGGGCCTGAAATTTTTTTTAAAATAGAATTTATGCTTATTATTTTTTAAAATTACATTGCATTATGTGATAGTTTTATAAGCACTGGGATTTCCCCCACCGCTCCGCAAACCCTCTCCCCCCATGGTGGATTCCTCCACCTTGTCGCAATACCACCGTTCAAATTCAGTTGAGATTCTTTCATTGCAAGCATCTACCAAGCATAGAGTCCTGCATCTTATTGTCCAGATAAGTTCAACGGCTTCTTGGGGAGACCATCTCTGGTCTGAAAGTAGAGCCGGCAGAGTATCATCCCGATCAATTAAAAGCCCCGACATTACATCAACAACAATTTATAATTTTGTGGAATTAGTTGACATGGTATTGAGTAACCAATATGTTAAAAGAGAAAAAAAAATTCAAGTTCTTAACTGTATCCTGTGACTTCTTCACTGATACATCAATTTTAGTTTATTATTTTTTTGAAAATTTTTCCTTATTTCATCAAATACATTTGTGCTTTTTTTATGTGACACAGTTTTATAGGCTCTGGGATTCCCCCCCACACCCCACCCCCTCATGGTGGATTCCTCCACCTTGTTGCATTACCACAGTTCAAATTCAGTTGAGATTCTTTCATTGCAAGCATCTACCAAGCATAGAGTCCAGCATCTTATTGTCCAGATAAGTTCAACGGCTTCCTGGGGAGACCATCTCTGGTCTTAAGGTAGAGCGGGCAGAGTATCATCCCGATCAATTAAAAGCCCCAAAATAACATCAACAGCAATTTATAACATTATGGAATTAATTGACATAGTATTGAGTAACCAATGTGTTAAAAGAGAAAAAAAAATGCAAGTTCTGAACCACATCCTGTGACTTCTTCATTGACATTTCAATTATTAGTTCATATACAACTGAGTTCTATACACCTTAAAATGACTATAGATTATTATTCAGCTGTCTCATGTCTATTTTCATTATAGTATTTAGCATTTTATAGCATTGAAGCATGATTTTGCTGAACCTGGCTGTTTTTTGGGTAGTCTAGACTGGCTTATTAACTCTAACAAAACATATGTCAACAGTTTAGGTGAACAGTTTTAGGAGGGGTGTGCAGAGAAATCTTCAATACCCAGCGAGGAGTGACTAATCTTTGTGTCCCACCTAGTGAGTTATAAGTACATCCCCGCTGACCGTTTCCTGTTTGTTTCTAAGCTTTCCTTGTTGTTCTCTGTCTGTCTATTCTAGTTTTGTTTGTTTGTTTGTTTGTTTTGAGGGGTTTCTGGAGTGATCCTGATGGTCATTATGAGAGAGGGTGGGGACCCAAAGTCGGAACCAGGCAAGGACCAGAGAAAGCTCCTCTTCCTAGTCCCGAAGGAAGTTTACTGTTCTTCTGTTTCTGCGGACCACTCAGGGCTCCTGGCTGTCGTTCCAATGACCTTGGATCCTGCAAGGCAGGATTTGGGCTTCTTCCATCCCATGTGGTAGATCCAAATGGGGGTGACCTCAGAGTTCTTGGTCTCTGAAGGCACTCCATTTCCCCGTGGTCTCCTTGGCAGTTGGGATGTATTCCTTGGTGCTCATACTGATAGTCCTTGGTGAGGAACTGGGAGTCTTCAGGGTTGGGATACAAGCCTCCTCCTGTCTGTCTGCCGCACTCTGGGGTCCCCCCCTGCTCTATGCATATGACCTCCTGTTAAGAGGTTGTTAGGATTGCTCCTGATTCCCCCCATATGCCTTTGTAGTTTTGCTATTGTCTAATGCCGATTCAAGTCTGTTGAGACCAGGATTTTTGCCTGGATTGTTTTCAGTTTTCTTGTCAAAGATTAGTTGACTATACATATATGGGCTCCCTTCTGGTGTTTCTATTCTGTTCCATTGATCTTCTCTGTTTCTGTACCAGTACCAGACTGTTCTGATAGCCATTGCTTTGTAGTATGTCTTGAGGTCTAGAACTGTGATTCCTCCAGTTTGATTTCTGTTTTCAGGATAGCTTTGGCTATTCATGGTCTTTTGTGCATCCAGATGAACCTTTGTATTATCCTTTTTATTTCTGAGAAGAATGTTGTTGGGATTTTGATTGGGATTATGTTGAATCTGTATATTACTCTTGGTAGTATGGACAATTTAGTGATGTTAATCCTGTCAATGCAGGAACATGGTAAGGTTCCTCATTTTTCCATTTTTTTAAGATTTATTTATTTTTGTTGGAAAGGCAGATATACAGAGAGGAGGAGAAATAGAAAGGAAAATCTTCCATCTGTGGGGCCCGGCGGCGTGGCCTAGCGGCTAAAGTCCTCGCCTTGAACGCTCCGGGATCCCATATGGGCACCGGTTCTAATCCCGGCAGCTCCACTTCCCATCCAGCTCCCTGCCTGTGTCCTGGGAAAGCAGTCGAGGACGGCCCAAAGCCTTGGGACCCTGCGCCCGCGTGGGAGACCTGGAGGAGGTTCCTGGTTCCCGGTTTCGGATCAGCGTAGCTCTGGCCATTGTGGTCACTTGGGGAGCGAATCATCGGATGGAAGATTTTCTTTTTTTCTTTTTTTTTTTTAAAAGACTTATTTATTTTATTACAAAGCCAGATATACAGAGAGGAGGAGAGACAGAGAGGAAGATCTGTCCGATAATTCACTCCCCAAGTGACCACAATGGCCAGAGCTACGCTGATCCGAAACCGGGAACCAGGAACCTCTTCCGGGTCTCCCACGTGGGTGCAGTGTCCCAATGCATTGGGCCATCCTCGACTGCTTTCCTAGGCCACAAGCAGGGGGGTGGATGGGAGTGGAGCTGCCGGGATTAGAACCGGCACCCATATGGGATCCCGGGGCGTTTAGAGCAAGGACTTTAGCTGCTAGGCCACACTGCCGAGCCTGGTTCTTCATTTTTCAAGGTGTTCCTCTATTTCCTTTTTTGATGTTTTATAGTTTTCATCATAGAGGTCTTCCACATATGTAGTTAGCTTAATTCCTAGGTATTTAAGATTCCTCTCCTCTGTTTTAAAGGATACTGTACTTACAATTTCTTTCTCATCCATGGAATTATTTGTGTACACTATTGCCATCGACTTGTGTTCATCAATTTTGTATCTTGCTACCCTGCCAAAGTCTCTTATGGGTTCCAAGAGTCTCTTGACTGAGCCTTTTGGTTCTCCTATGTAGAGAATCATATCATCTGCCAATAGCAATGATTTCATTTCCTCTTTTCCAATTTGTGTTCCTTTAATTCTTTTTTCTTGCCTAATAGCTCTGGCAAGGACTTTCGATACTATATTGTAGAGTAGTAGTCATGACAGTGGACATCCCTGTCTAGTTCCAAATTTTAGTGTTTTGGCTTCCAATCTTTCCCCATTTAGTATGATGCTGGCATTGGGTTTTCCATGAATTGCTTTGATTGTGTTGTAGAATGTTCCTTTTATGCCTATTTTGCTTAGGATTTTCAGCATGAAGTGGTGTTGGATTTTATCAAATGCCTTCTCTGCACCTATTGAGAGGAAGATATGGTTTTTATTTTTCAATTTGTTTATGTGATGTATCACATTTATTGATTTGCAAATGTTGAGCCATCCCTGCATGCCTGGGATGAATCCCACCTGGTCTGGATGAATGATCTGCCTGATGTGTTGTTGGATCCTGTTGGCTAGTATTTTATTGAGGATCTTTGCATCTATGTTCATCAAGGATATCGGTCTGTAGTTCTCTTTTTCTGTTGTTTCTCTCTCTGGCTTTGGTATTAAGGTGATATTAGCTTCATAGAAAGAGCTTGGAAGGGGCCCGGTGGCGTGGCCTTGCGGCTAAAGTCCTCACCTTGAAAGCCCTGGAATCCCATATGGGCGCTGGTTCTAATCCCTGCAGCTCCACTTCCCATCCAGCTCCCTGCTTGTGGCCTGGGAAGGCAGTCGAGGACGGCCCAATGCTTTGGGACCCTGCAATTGCGTGGGAGACCTGGAAGAGGTTCCTGGTTTCCGGCATCGGATCGGCGCAGCACTGACCCGTTGTGGCTCACTTGGGGAGTGAATCATTGGATGGAAGATCTTCCTCTCTGTCTCTCCTCCTCTGTGTATATCCAGCTTTCCAATAATAATAAAATATTAAAAAAAAAAAGAAAGAGCTTGGAAGGATTGCCTCTTTTTCTATTGTTTGAAAAAACTTATGTAGAATTTGGGCAAGTCCCTTTTGAAATGTTTGGCAGAATTCAGCAGTGAAGCCATCTGTTCAAGCACTTTTCTGGGTTGAGAGGTCTTTAGTTACTGATTCAATCTCAGTGCATGTTATTAGGCTGTTTAGATTGTTAATTGTTTCTTGATTCAATTTTGGTGGATTGTATGTGTTCAAAAATCTATTCATCTTTTCTAGGTCTTCTGATCTGTTCGCACATAGTTGCTTGTAATAGTTCCTGATGATTCTTTTTATTTCCAAGGTACCTGGCCCGGTACTATCTGCAGGTGGGTCGCCGCCACCACGGAGGGCTGCTCCTGACATCCTTTGTAAATTTCGATTCCCAAATTTTGTCAAGCAAGAGATCTTTCTTTTGCCCACAATGTTTTAACTGATGCATGCAGGCTTAGGGTTTTTTAATGCTCCATTCTACATTATTAGATGCACTTAAGGAGCATGTTTCATAGGAGGTTAAAATTTATCAAACTTGCTCAGTAACTGAATGAAAATTGTTTTCAGCTTTTAGTCATAGCCTATACACATACATCTGAAAAGAAAATTGACACTTCATTCATGTGTTTTATAAGTGTGTAACTTTTTGGTGTCTATATAGATTATCAAAGTAATATATTGCAGATTTTACTGCATTTATCACAGCTGCCTCATTTCATTGCATTACAAATGATGTTAATTCTGTGTTTAATTTTGCTTAACATAATTTATATGCATTCTTTTTATCTAGTGGACATAACAAAAATGCTGTTGTTTCTGCCCATTTTCCTTTTGCTTTTGTTTGTTGATTTTTCTAAAGCAGCTGAAGTTGCTCCATGTGAATGGAAACAATTATAAGACTGTATAATGAGCCTATTCTCTCTAGAAACTATCTTATATCAACCATAATCTTTGTGCATTTTAGAGTTGATGTGGAGTTGGCATTGTGTCACTGCAGATTCAGCCATATAAGCTGGTCGAGCCTTGACTACTTCATTTCTGGTTCGGCTCCCTGCTGAAGTACCTGGGAAAGCAGCACGAGGTGACCCAAGAACTTGGACCCGTTTATTCATCTGGGAGACCTGGGTGGATTTCCAGTATCCTGGCTTCAGTTTCATCCATTTGGAATGTGAACCAGTGGATAGGTGATTTCCACCCAAGCATCTCTTAGTATAACTCTGCCTTTCACAAAAACACGTATTTTTAATAGCTAAAGGGCATTCTTGCTTATTTATTTTGTCTTTATTTAATTTTTTATTTAAAAAATAATTATCTTTATTTGAGAAGCAGATTCCATAGAGAGAGGAGAGCTAGAGAGAGAAGGTCCTTCATCCACTGTCTCACTTTCCAAATGCTCACAATGGCTGGAGCTAAGTTGATTCAAGGCTGGATCAAGGAGCTTTTTCTGGATCTCCTTTGTGGGTAAAGGGTCTCAAGGGTGTGAACCATGCTCCACTGCCTCCCCAGCCTACAAGCAGAGAGCTGGATTGGAAGTGGAGCACCCAGGCCCACCATGGATGCCACAGCATAGCCCAGCCTGGCCCGCCCATAGACCCAAGACACAAACCAGCACCCATATAAGATACTGGTGCCAAAGAGCAGAGAATCAGCTTGCTGTGCCACCACATTAGCCTCTTGTGTTTTTTTACCTTAAGGGATCAACAACCATGTGGTAGATCCTAACTCTTTATTTATTAATCCCCAAATGGCCATGGTTATCAGGGTTGGTCTAGGTTGAAGACAGGAGCCCGGAGCTTCAATCAAGTTTTTCAAAGAGGTGGCAGGAGCCCAAGTACTTGAGTCATCTTCCAATACTTTCCAAGGCATGTTAGCAGGGACCTACAGTGGATGTGAAGCACCTGTGATTTGATGTACAGTCTCATGTCTACTTATTTTTAAATTCAATATTGATTACATTGTTGAGGGGGCGGTATACCCATGTGGGCCTCTGATTAGGATGGGGGGTCATTATGTGGAAGAAAGTGGGTGAGATAAATGTTTCAGTATTTTTTTCTTCCTAGGTTCATGGGAAGTGAGGGGGAAGGGAGGAAGGGACCAGGTGCTCCGTGCTATCAAACTACATCAGTGCCTGGGGATGGAGACAGTCATTTGCTGTCACCTTAGAGAACCCAATGTAGGGAAGAATGTTTCAATAGTGTTATTTGAGTGGTCCTCATGTTCTGAGATGTTGGATTCATTGTACCAGGTTTGAGGAAATCTTTATATGATCTATTTATTGGCTGACCAAGTCTACTTTGGTGTGCTCAAAGACCTAGGTACTTGCTGCAAAGCCAGGCTAGAGTTGTTTAATCTGTTCTATCTTTCATCTTTTGATGAAGTACTCAACACCTTTTTTGGCTTAGATGAGCTGGCTGTCATATTTTTAGTGTGCATTTGGATGATCTCTGTTACATAGGTGTCAGCTTCCACTCATTCTATTTTTTATTTTTATTTATTCTTTATTTATTTTTTAAAAAGATTTATTCATTTTATTACAAAGTCAGATATACAGAGAGGAGGAGAGACAGAGAGGAAGATCTTCCATCCAATGATTCACTCCCCAAGTGAGCCGCAATGGCCGGTGCTGCGCCGATCCGATGCTGGGAACCTGGAACTTCTTCTGGGTCTCCCACGCGGGTGCAGTGTCCCAAAGCTTTGGGCCATCCTCGACTGCTTTCCCAGGCCACAAGCAGGGAGCTGGATGGGAAGTGGAGCTGCCGGGATTAGAACCAGCGCCCATATGGGATCCCGGTGCATTCAAGGCGAGGACTTTAGCCGCTAGGCCACGCCGCCGGGCCCATCCACTCATTCTAAAAGTCACACCACACATCCCGTGATTGTTTCTAAGGAGGGGGTTTGACCCCAGTGGCCTAACTGGGGATTCCCCAAAGAAGCCTTGCATGGAAAGTCTTCAGACTTGATTTTTGTGTACACCAACTAGTGCAGGATCATGTTGGTGAATGCAGCTGCCTGGTCAGTCCTTCCTCCAGCCCCACCATGGGTGTTACAGCCTAGCCCAGCCTAACCTGCCCACAGGCCCAGCTCTCACACACAAGTGAGCCTTGCTGCCTAGTCAGCAACCCCAAATTACCTCCACTAGGTCCTCCTCGTCCTCCAGCTTTTGCATGTGCTTGCATATGTAAGGCTTAGACTGATCTAACCTACACACCACCCCAGATCTTGCACATGGAGACTGGTGCTGTATTCTTGCCTGACCTGGCCCAGCTTTCATTGATGATTGCTGGAGCCTAACCCAGCCTACTTCACTCTCAGCCCTGGTTCTCATGTGATCTAGTAGGTGCTAAAGCTAACCTCATGTGGCCCACATCCCATTCTGGTACATGCCACTGGGTGCTACTGCCCCACTCCCTGGGCCAGCCCAAACACATGCCAATGGGTGCTGCAACCTTGCTTGGTCTGGCCAGCCCCCAAGCACTGGCTCTTATGTTTACCAGTGGAGCTATGGCCTAACAGGTGTCCCCAACATTCCCCTATCAGGTCTGCTCTGGGTCTCAGATCTTATGCTGGCAGGTCTTGTGGCCTAACTAACCTACAGCCCTGGTGTTTGCATATACTGGTGGGTATTTTGGCTTAGTCCAACCTGGCTTGGCAAGAACTGGAGCCAATACTTTTATGAGCCAGCGGTTACTGCACCCAGACCCAGCCAGACTTATTCCAAGGCCTGGCTCTCACAGGTATTGGTGAGCACTAGTTTTACCTGGCTCATCCCACCACCAGCCCCTAGCTCCTATGCACACCTGTGGGTGATACAGTCCAGCAGCACCATTACCGGTCCACAAATCCCTTACTAGACCCTCCCACAACCCTGGCTGGCAGGTTTAACCCTCCCCAGCTTGCCCTCAAGTTCCAGCTTTCTCTGTTGGCTTCTGCAACTTAGCCTAGCTCTTGCAAGTGAGTGAGACCTTGACCTGGCTACATTGGTTTGACCCCTACTACTTACTAAACCAAAGATGGACTCCCAATGAAGCTGGTAAATATATCTTGGCAAAAGTATGCTGGACTCTCTGCCATTATCTATACCTGCAATGTTGGGGTGACAGGGAGGATACCAGGGGGTGGGGTAATTCCAGACCCTATGGAACTATATCACACACACACACACACACACACCCTCATTGAAAAGCATTTTGGAAGGCTATCAATAATTTTTTATTATTTATTTTGTTCTGCTTGACTGGTAGTGAGACAGAGATATATACAGATGATAGGCAGGTAGATAGATGATAGATGATAGATTGATCAATGGATCTGTCATTGATTATTTCACTGCCTGAATGCCTGCAATAGCCAGGATTGGATGAGTCTGAAATCGTAAGCCAGGAACTCCATGTAGCTCTTCCACATAGGCAGCATGGATCCTGGCACTTAAGCTGTAATCATCTGCCTCCATGGATACAATAGCAGGAAGCTGAATTAGATGTGGAATAGCTTGGACTTGAACTGGCACTCCACTGAGGGATGCTGGCATTCCATAAATGTGATGTTTAAGCTGCTATGACACAGATCTGATCTGTAACATTATTTCTGAGAGCAGTTTTTAAATTATTATTATTTTTGATGATGTTTACATAGTCAGGATGGGAAGAATCTAGGGTTAGGGAGAAGTTAGTGTGATTATTGTTGCCTAACTTTCTATTTCGTCTTCACATTTTTAGGGGGAGTGGGGAGATAAGGGGATAGGCCATATCCAATCTCTCACCCATCCCAGTACCCAAGGATGGGGAAAGGCCCCCCGATATCAACCCAGGGTCACAATGTAGCACATGCTTTAAGAGTTTTATGCAGGTGGATGCGATAGTTCTGAAATGCTGTCAATGTGGCCGATCTCACCCACCCCTGAGAGCTCATAGACCCAGCACCCACTCTGCAGGTGGGCCCAGTGACCTTGGCCCAGAGACCCAGGCCAAGTTATCTCATTTATTTCCAGTACCACACAAATATAAAAGATGAGGACTAGAAAGCTGGGTGTTTCATTCAAATTTTGAAAATGAGAGGTGTAGGGTTAAAAGTCCTAATTGCCTCTTCCTAATCCTTGCTTTGTATCTGTTAATGCTTCTCATCACCCTTTATGCATTCTGCCACCAGGGGTACCCAAGGGCTAGAGCCAAATGAAGGCTCCAGTCAAATGCTTGCTTAGCAGATCATTGTTTTCAGCCCAAATCTTTCCTCTTTTTCCACTTCAGTAAACAAAACACAGTTAAATAAAGAAACTTTTGGATTCACTTTAACACTTCCTCACGAAGTTGCTTTTTTATTCTGGCAAATTCTCAAAATCAGAAGGCCTCTTTTCTTCCCCTGTGTTGTGTTGACTGTTGTAGGTCGCCAAGGGTTCAGCCCCAATAATGGCATCAACTTAATCAAAAGACAATGAAAGAAAAATACTGTACTAGAGTTCTCAACAATTGGAAACCCCAGTGTTCTGTACTAAGCCAACAGCTGCCATCTAAAGGTAAAAGTGTCATACATGTGGGAGAACCAAATGGAGTTCTTGGCTACTGGTTTACATCTGGTCAAGACCTATCTTCTACGACCATTGGGGAAATGAAATAGTGAATGGAAGATATTTTCTTGATTGTCTCTCCCTTGCTGTACCTAACTCCCCATTTCAAAACATGTTACCTCCCTGTGAAAACAGGAAAAAAAGAAAACTTGAAACATTTGTCCCACTCGCCTTCATAACTGAACCCTAACCACCCTGGTCAGAGACCCAAATGGGCGTGCATCACTCTCAACTATGTAAACCATGTTAAGAATAAAATAAAAAATACAAAATTTGAAAAAATGTAAAAATCTGGGCCTGATGTGATAGCCTCGCAGCTAAATTTTCTCTTTGCATGCACCAGGATCCCATGGGGGCACTAGTTCATGTCCTGGCTGCTCCATGTCCCATCTAGCTCCCTGCTTGTGGCCTGGGAAAGCAGTATAGGATTCCCCAAAGCTTTGGGACCCTGCACCCGTGTGGGAGACCCGGAAGAAGCTCCCGACTCCCGGCTTTGGATCAGCTCAGCTCTGGCTGTTGTGGCCACTTGGGGAGTGAACCGGTAGATGGACAATCTTTCTCTCTGTCTCTCCTCTTTGTAAATCTGTCTTTCCAATAAAAATAAAAATAAGAAAAAAACTAGAAAAAATTAAAAATCTTGAAAAAACATGAAGATAAAAATCAGGGATCACACTTATTTAAAACTGAGAAAGCCTTCATTAATGTAAAAATAGAGTAACAGCATGTTGACTATTACTAGGACTTTTAAAATCAGTTCTTCCTTGGTTGATATATAACATTGGTACATATTTATGAGTTTTAATGTGAGCTTGATTAATATGTAATTTGTTGGTGTCTCCATATTGTTTTTGCCTCTTACTATCCTGTCTCTATTTGCCACTATTATACCTCAATTTACATAAGGTCAAGAGTGATTCCAAAGTGAGGTTATGCAGTGTTTGTCTGTTCTTGACTTACTGTATTTAGCATAAAGTCCTGTTGATCTGTGTTATAACAAGTAGCAGCATTTCACTCCTTTGTAATTGTTTAATAGTAGTTTATTGCTTAGTCATAATCACATCATCTTTGTCCATTAATTAATGGGCATTTAGATTGATTCTCTATTTTGGTTATTGTGAATAGTGATGCAGTAAATGGGGGTCACTACTGTTTTAAAAGAACATGAGTTTGAAAGCATTTACAAATGCTGCTAGAAAGGAGAAATGAGGCATGTGTATTTTAAAAAGGTAATTTTTATTTACAAATTCTATGCCTCCTAAGTGGTTACACAAAACAATCAATTAGAAATTTAGATGAAGGATCAGACTTAGCCTGGTTGAAATGCTGGTAAAAATGCCTGCATACCATATTGTACCTGAATTCAGTACCTATTATTGACTCCTGGATCTAGCTTCCCAACAATATGGCCCCGACAGGTAGCAATAACAGTTGCAATAATTATGTCCCCATTACCTATTCTGGGGATTTGGATTGACTTGCAGTGCCCTAGCTTGGCTCTTTCCCAGCCCAGGCCATGTAAGTAACTGGAGACTCAATTTCCTTCATGACACTGCTTTGCTGTATCCCATAAATTTTGAGGTGCTATGCTGTCATCCTCATTTGTGTTTAAGATTTTTAAAATTTGTCTTCTCTGGGCCTGGCGCCATGGCCTAGTAGCTAAAATCCTCGCCTTGTACATGCTGGGATCCCATATGGGCACTGGTGTTAATCCCAGCAGTCCTGCTTCCCATCCAGCTCCCCGTCTGTGACCTGGGAAAGCAGTCGAGGACGGCCCAAAGCCTTGGGACCCTGCACCCGTGTGGGAGACTCAGAAGAGGCTCTGGGTTCCTGGCTTCGGATCAGCATGGCTCCAGTCGTTGTGGCCATTTGGGGAGTAGATCAATGGAAGATCTTCCTCTCTGTCTCTCCTCCTCTCTGTATATCTGACTTTCTAAGAAAAATAAATAAATAAATGAAAAATCTTGAAAAATTTGCTCTGAGTTCTTCTATGATCCACTGTTCATGCATTAGCATGTTATTCGGTCTTCATGTTTTTGCATATATTCTAGTTTCTTTAGTTGTTGGTTTCTAGCTTCATTTCCTGGTGGCCAGAAAAGACACATGGTATAATTTCAACTTCTGAAGTAGATTGGGCTTGTTTTGCAACCTAGTGTGTGCTTTATCATGGATCAGGTTCTACCAATTAATGAAAAGAATTTGTATTCTGCAACTATGAGGTGTTCTATAGTTACCCATTAGCTCCATTTGGTCCATAGCATAGATTAGCAATATTAGTTGTTGGTATTTTATCTTGTCAATCTGTTCATTGATGAAAATGAGATATAGAGTCCCTTATTACTATTTGTTTATTTTTATTGGAAAGGCAGATTTACAGAGAGAAGGAGAGATGGAGAAAAAGATCTTCCATCTACTGGTTTACTCTCCAAGTGGCCACAGTAACTGGAGCTGAACTGATCTGAAGCCAGGAGTTTGTTCTAGGTTTCCCATGTGAGTGCAGGGCTCCAAGGCGTTGGGCCATCCTCTACCACTTTCCTAGGACTTCTGTGTCTCTTTTAATAGTTTTTTTGTGCTAATGATTATTTTGTCTGATACTAGAATGGCTACACCTGCTTATTTTTTCTTTGCTTTGACATCGAATGTCTTTGTCCACACTTTCATTTTCAGTCTATGTTTATCTTTGTTGGTGAGGTTTCCTATAGGCAGCAAATAGATGGGTCTTTGTTTGTTTTCCCACTCATCCAATCTGTATCTTTTGATTAAATAGTGTAGGCCATTTGGTTTCAGGATTATTACAGAAAGGTAATGACTCGGTCCTATAACTTATGTATAATTATTCATTTTATTTGCTTTGGATTTCCTTTGTACCCTTATTAGCATACTAGCACATTTTCTATCTCACATTCTTTCTTTTTTTTTTTTTAAGGTGTATTTATTTTTATTGGAAAGGCAGGTTTACAGAGAGAAGGCGAGACAGAGAGAAAGATTTCCCATTTGCTGGTTCACTCCCAAAATGGCCACAATGGCCAGAGCTGAGCTGTTCTGAATCCAGGAGCTAGGAGCATCTTCTGGGTCTCCCACACAGGTACAGGGTCCCAAGGATTTGAGACAAACTCTGTTGCTTTCCCAGACTATGAGCAGAGAGCTGGGTGGGAAGTAGAGCAGCCGGGACATGAACTAGTGCCCATATAGGATCTTGTTGCTTGCAAGGTGAGGATTTAGCCATTGAAGCATTATGCTGGGCCCCACATTATTCCTTTATGGTGATTATTGTACTCTATTTCTCTGTGTGGTACATCCTTAAGTTTCATTTGTAAGAATGGGTAGTTCACAGAAAATTCTTTCAATTTTTATATTTAACCAAGCATGTGCGAGATCTACAGGATATGAGGGATCTCCACAATGAAGATTATAAAATATCATAGGAAGAAATAAAGGAAGACACTAAAACATCTAAATGTCTGTCATGTTCATGAATTGGTGGAATTAATATAATCAAAATAAAATAGATGTGATTTACAGATTAAACATTTTTCTTACACCTAGAAAATATGATGCTGAAATCATATGGAAACACAAGATGCCCTGAATAGTTTAAAAAAAATTGTAAACAACAAAAGCAAAATTGGAGGCATCACATTACTAGACTACAAGGTATGCTACAGGGCAGCTATAATCAAAACAACCTGATAATGGCATAACACAGACCTGAAGATCAGTGGAGCAGGATGGAAATTCCAGAAAAAAACCGTCACATCTGCAGCCAACTAATTTAGAAAAGCAAATCAAAATCAATCCAGGGAGAGAAGGCAGTCTCTTCAACAGATGGTACTGAGAAAATTGGATCTATGTGTACAGACGTATGAGATAAGACTCCTCCCTACCTTATACTTTATACAAAAAGCAATTATAAATGGATCAAATATCTGAATTTCCAACATGACACCATCAAATTAGTAGAGAAAAACTTTGGGGATACTCTGCTAGACATAGGCTTAGGCTAGCACTTCTTGGAAAAAGATCCCAGAGGCAGGCAATGAAGGCAAAGGCGAACAAATGAGATTACATCAAGCTAAGCACCTCTCTGTAAATCTGCTTTTACAGTAAAAGTAAAATAAATCTTTCCTCTTTAAAGATTTATTTATTTTTATTGCAAAGTCAGATATATAGAGAGGAGGAGAGACAGAGAGGAAGATCTTCCGTCCAATCATTCACTCCCCAAGTGAGCTCAACGGTCAGTGCTGTGCCAATCCAAAGCCAGGAGCCAGGAACCTCCTCCAGGTCTCCCAAGCAGGTTCAGTGTCCCAAGGCTTTGGGCCGTCCCTGACTGCTTTCCCAGGCTACATGCAGGGAGTTGGATGGGAAGTGGAGCTGCTGGGATTAGAACCAGCGTGTTTGGGATCCTGGCGTGTTCAAGGTAAGGACTTTAGCCACTAGGCCACGCCACCGGGCCACAAAATAAAATAAATCTTAAAAAAGAGTTGGGATATGAATAGGCATTTTTTCAAAAAATTTATTTCTGAAAAAATATGAGTAGATTTTTTCAAGGATGCAATACAAAGGATTAATAGGTATATAAGTTGCTCAAGTTCACTAACCACCAGGAAAATGCAAATAGAAACCACACTGAGGTTTCATCTCAATCCAGTTAGAATGGCTTCAATACAGAAACCAGAAAACAATCAGTGAAGATGTGGGGAAGAAAGTATACTAATGTAGACTAGTTTGAGCATTATGAAATGTTGGTGGGAATGTAAATGAGTACAATCATTAAGGAAGACAGTATTGAGATTCCTCAGTTATTTGAAAACAGATTTACATATAAGCAAGCTATGACATTCCTGGGAATTTATCCAAGTGTAATAAAATGAAGGCATAGACTGTTCTCTCATTTATAGCAGCTCAATTCACCATAGCTAAAATAATGAATCAGTGCAGATACTCATCATCTGGTGACTGGATAGAGAAAACGTGCTGTACATAGGCTGTAAAATACTCTTCAGGCAAAAAAGAGTGAAATTTTGTCTTTCACAACTAAATGGATGAATCTTGAAGCCATTATGCTTATTGAAATAAGCTTGTCCCCAAAGACAAATATCATCTGTTTCCCCCTGATCTTCGGTGACTAATATGCAAAGTACAAAAATTTAATATTTGCAAGTGGCATTAGCACTCTCAAATTTGATTATTTTTTCATAGCCTTTGTACTCCTGAGGAATAGTAAATTTTTTCTAATTTCTAATATGTTGATAATTGTATCTAATGGAGCATTAAGTCTGTGATTGCGAATGTAAACAAAATATAACATTGTAAAAATCAGGGGAGATTGGGAAGGCGGAGGTTGGTGGGAAATATGTGCAGGAGATATGAGGCATGGGCAGTTACTATATTCCTACATTTATACCATGAAATACATGAAATTTATTCTCTCTCATATATATGCATATATATACATATATATATATATACACACACAAATATGTATTTAAGGAATTCTGGAAAAGGAAGGATGAAAAGTTACAAAATACAGACTTGCACTAATAGAACAATACAATAGTATTTAGATCAATTATGGAGTGAACTGACTGACAAATAAGTAGAACAGATAGGGACACTTGTAGGCAGAACTGAATCCATTGGATTTTAGGATACAGCAACGTAGGCAGCAGGCATTTGGCACAACGATTAAGAAGTTGGCTGTTCCGATCACATTCTGAATTAGAGTACGTAGTTTGATTTTTGCTTTGCTTCTGATCCAGCTTTCTGCTCTAGCACACCCTAGGAAATGGCAGGAGGTGGCTCAAGGCCTTGAGTTCATGCCACCTGCTGGGCAACCCGGAGTTGACAGTTCCTGGATTTGCACCCTTCCTCCTGGGCCTTTGGAGGAATGAAAATAGTATGATAAAAATAGTATGAAGACACGTGCAGGTGCGTGATTTACGGCTAGGAACGGTCCCAATCTGGGATGCCACAGCTGGGATGAGGTTCCCACCAAGGGGTGTATGTGCTGGAATGGGGGCTGCGTTCTATCTAGGAAACAGTTGCAGTCACCCGAGAGACTAGTGTGGGCTGGGATTGGATGCACCAGGCCAGTTCAGATCCCAGCACCATCTGGTGTTATGGAGAAACAGGGTAGATGTGGGACTGACTAGGCTGGGTCTCAATCCCCTTCTGAGCCATGTGTGAGCTGTATGTGGGTATGGACGAGCCATGGCTGGGCTGAAACATCCAACAACAAGAGTCAGAATGGGGTGAAAGCCAGCCAGGAAAAGCCACTGTTCCTGCTAGGACAGGAGGTGAACTGAGTAGGGTTGGCTCAAGAACCCCCTGGCAAGCGCAAAATCTGGCATTGGGAGGGGTTCTGATGGAGGAGCCTGGGCAACTCCTCTGGCAGGACACAGTCCCTGCAGGTAAGCGCGAGAAGCATGATTGGAAACAGCCCAGAATAGGCCATGGAAAGTTTCCCACTGGCATGCATTCGGCATGGGTCAGGAGCAGACCAGGCTGAATCAGTTCATGTCATCCTCTGGCAAATCCGATCACCAGAACAGAGTGTGGAATGGGCCGGGTTTGGTTGCGACAAAACCAGTACACATTATGGAACGCCAGGGCGTGGTTGCCTGAACTGGATGTGAATGCAGCACCCATCCAGCACACGTGAGATCCAGGAAGGGAGGGGCAGAGCTGGCGGGGGGGTTAAGGGGCTGGTCCCCTCGCTGGACAACCACTCCCACTGGAGAGTGTTGGCTGGGATAGAGACAGACACGACTAAGCAAGGCTACAACACCTATGCGCTGCATGTGGACTAGATCAGGGCCACAGCATCAGCTGGCAGAAGCTGGCACTGGGGACTAATTCTGTCGAGTCAAATCACAGGACCACCTAAAGAGTGCATAAACCGGGACAGAGAGACCTGGGAGGGAAAAAGTGGGTTCCCCCTTCTTGGGTCACTATTCCCGTGGGAGGGCATGAAAACTAGGACGGGGGCTGGGATGGCTAGATAGAGAGGTACTCAACAATATCTGTGAGGGCTGGATGGTTGAGTTGGTTAGATAAAACTAAGCTTCAATACCCATCGACAAGTACCAGAGCCAAATGGGATGGGGGACAGATTGGTCTTCTGCTACACATACTGGCAAACCAGGGTAGGGGGCGGTCTGGTGGGGGTTATTGTGGGTCACCCCAACTAGGCTGCAGCTCCCACTGGTTGATGTAAGGGCCGAACCAGACTGGACTGCAACACCCATTGGTTCCAGTGCAACTCGGGACTGAAAACAGAACCAACACAGCAATTGCAACCACCAGCTGATTAGGGTGATGGACTGTGCCGGGCCCTGTGCTTGCTAGAACATACAAGCAACTAATCTGGGAATACCTCAAAGTATCTTTGGAGATCTCCCCACTTGAACTGCTGGACTCAGAATTCTAACCAAGAAAAGACAGAAGACAGAATAGGACAATCATTCATCTCAGCTACATGTTGGCAGCGAAATATGGGACAAATGGAGACTTCATGATGGACCATATCAATCAGTGGACCACCTCATCGAGCGAAACTGGCAGTGACTCATAACTGGAGAACTATTAACTCCACTTGAGCACATATCTCAGAGCATGCCCCACATCCGGGACTTGGGGTGGGCGGGAAACCGGGTGGGGCTTCTCCCTCAATATCCCCTTTTACCTCAGATACATGATGGAAACAATATGGACATAATAGCATTGCCCACCTCCCTATCCCCCTGAACCTTTTTTTTTTTTTCTTTCTTGTTTTTCCTTCAACTATAGTTAACTATGTAAAGATTGTCAACAACAATACAATAAAATGGATTATGTAAAAAAAAAAATAGTATGAAGAAATAGGCATTCTATAATAATTTGGTGGAAACTCTATAAAAGGCTCCCTGGTGGTATCTTATGAAGAATACTACAGATTGTATATATTTATTGATCTAGTAATTCTACTCAGGAATTTATCAGCATGTCCACTTATCATTTCCTAAATGGCAAACATCAAGATATTCCTTATGGTATTGTTTGAAATATAAAAAGTTTAGAAGTGGCAGGAATATCTATATTAGAATATAGGTTAAACAAGCTATGCACTTGCATGACATAAAATATTGTGCATCCTTCATAAAGGATGAATTTGCTCTAAATGTATTTGTTTAGGAAAATTTTCAATATGAAGTTTCTAAAAGATTAAGTGGCAAATGTATAGAATATTGCAGATAACTTGAATTTTCTACATACATGTTTTATTATAAATTAAATATAAACTGGTAAAATGGTTATTTTTAAGGACCGAAGCTAGAGGAAAGGAGAGCTACAAAAGGCTAAACTTTTAATTTATGAATTAAAAATGTTTTTACTGTATGTATTGCATATATGTAATATTCACTAATATTAAGTGTATTATTCAGTTCAGCTAATTTTTTCTTTGCATTTAAGACTCAATGAAGGGAGTTTGTTTTTTTTTCACTTGTAAATCAGAGTTACATACAGAGACAAAAAGAGACAGAGAGCTTTCACTCATTGGCTTACTCTCCAAATGGCCACAATAGCCAAAGCTGAGCTCATCTGAAGTCAGGACCTTGAACCATTCTCTGTTGCCTTCCCAGGCCATAAGCAGAGAGCTGGGTTAGAAGTAGAGCAGCCAGATATGACCTGGCGCCAATATAGGATGCTGGCTGTGCAGGTGGTGGATTAGTTTGCCATCTTACCAACCCTATTTGTTTTCTTCTATCTAGCATGGCGGTGGGTGGTGCCAGGGCCCACCCAGCTCTCCAGACTTCCCCCTTCGGTGTGCTCACCATCAAGGCAGCAACCTTTGGAGTTCGGGCAGGCCAGGGACAGGTCACCGCGTGTACGTGGTTGCTGGTATCAGGCCCCGAGCATGGAGACGATCCCGGCCTGACACCCACTAAACTACTTTTTTTGGGTGGAAAAACACTTTCTGGGTATCTACTTCATATTCTGCTGAGGTGGAAAATCTTCCAGAAAAGTTAACCAGACCTGGAATTCTCTCAAGAGAAGAAAATGGCTTAGCAGAGCAGTAATTTAATGTTGGACTGGGCTGAAATAATTGCAGGATATCAAAAGCAAATAACTCCTGAGGAATTGATATATTTTAATTTGGTTCAGACTATATTTTATATGTTCTGTGTGTACTGTAATGTATGATTTTGTATGTAGAGCTTAAATGTATAATTAATACAGCTTTGAAGCCAGTTCTAGCCACATAATTAAAATTTATCATGGTTATTAGCTTTCAAACAGAAACTTTTAATTAGTTATAGTCAATGCTACATATTAGGTCTTCTCTGATGAACTCTGAGTAAAGGACTGTAATTTATCTCAATGGTATTTATTAGAGATATTTTAGTTCCTGTGGCAGGTAAGAAGTACTATCTAGTATATTTCTGTGAATGAAATCTTTCTTCAACACCATCCCGCAGCATGCTAGTTCAAAGAATGTTCTTTTAAACAGGGTGAACCAGAAATTTTTATTTTGTGTGATTTCTAACATTTTATGTCAATCTTGCCATGAATACCAGGGAAGTCTATTTTGTGCAGAGCTTGTTGTATAAAGGAGACAGGCAATCGTCTTTAAAACCATTTAAAAATGGATTATCATTTGAAAGAGAGAGAAAGACAGAGACAGACTCAAAGAGAATTTCCATCTGAGAGACCAGCAAGTTCACCTCCTCAGTAACCATAGCACTCAAGGCTAGCCCCCGCTGAAGTCAACAGCCCACAACTTCACCCTGCTCTGCTCCACAGGTGACAGGACTGTTGCATCTATGTTCTTTGTTCCTACCATCAGGATGCACATTAGCAGGAACCTAGATTGGAAGTGGAGGAGCTGGGAGGCTATAGGATGCTTACATCCCAAGGAGCAACTTCATCACCATGCTGCACTGTTTCTTCCTGCCACCCCAAACTAGGAGTGTTTCAAGCATTTGTGTACTATGAAGCTGCTCACTGTAACTGGATAAAAAAGGAAGAAATTAAAAATTTCCCCTTTGGTAGTCATAAGTAGAGAACTGGGAAATGACTGAAGTCAAATTAATTAGAAACAGTTTTCTTGATTTCCATTTTTTTATCTTATAAGTAATACATGCTTTTAGAAATCAAAATTATTAGAATGCAAAATTTAATTATTCCCAGGCAATGTTTTCTCTAAGAGATAACTACTATTAACCATTTGGCATACATTTTTTTCCTCCAGAATTTTCTGCACAAAGCGTGTCATTTTTCTTAAAATTTCGGGTTTGAAGCCAGAAACATCTGAATTCTTCCATCTCTGCATGTAGCATTTTATCAAATTTACCCACCCTGCCATTTTAATCACTTTGTTGGAATGACGTTTTAGGCAAATGTAGCCAAATGTCCCAGTTCCTGGGCCTAAGGGCAGACTTCGTGCCAATGCATCTGTGCCTAAGAGCGGATTTTAGATTTGTGCCTGTGCCCAAGATGGGACTGGGTGCCAGCCGGTTCAAGGTTTAGTTGAGTACAGAACACCACATGGAGTGAGCTGCATCTGGTGGTTCCGTTTCCTCCAATCCAGACAGAAGGATCTTGTTGAGCACAGTGGTGAAGGACATTTTTTTTTTCATTTTAAATCACACTCCCTCACATCTAGTTCAGTGGATTAAACAAGGTCTTTTTCTTCAATTTTGCCCTTGTCAAAATGATTGTGAAGCTTATTCTGCCTTGGTTTGTATGCTTCCTAGCTTCTAATGGATGATTTTTTTATGGTTTAGTGTTTGACCAACAATTCAGTAAGCAGTAAAAGTAGCTTTAGAAAATGTCTTAGAAAACAATCTTTATTCAATATGACAGGTCATTTGTAGTAAATATCTACTATGTATCCAGGGACTAAAATTAACAGTCTAAATACCATGCTGAATTGAGTGTGTGATTGAATTTAACACATCAAATAGATTTACCAAAGCCTAATAAAAATTCCATGGATTTTTAGAACAATGTTTCTGAGAAATTCTGGGCTTAAATTCATCAGAAGCTTTAAAATATCTTATTAAATGTTGTCAACCTGCCCATTCTCTTTAATAGATCATTTTCTGAATAAGAAAACAGAAAACATATGTAGATAGGAGTGCCAAATCTGGGTTTCTGAATTATTTTTCAAAGCTCTCTTTGATGTTTCTTCTTCAGACAGAATTGGGATAGAAGGCTTTAAAAGTCAGTTTTCCCTATTTCCTTCTTTCTTTCTAAAAGATTTATTTTATATTTATTGGAAAGTCAGATATACAGAGAGGTGGAGAGACAAAGAGGAAGATCTGTCCGTTGATTCATTCCCCGTGTGGCCGCAATGGCCAAAGCTTGCTGATCCACGTCAGCAGCCAGGAGCCTCTTCCAGGTCTCCCACACGGGTGCAGGGTCCCAAGGTTTTGAGCCATCCTCGACTGCTTTCCCAGGCCACAAGCAGTGAGCTGGATGGGAAGCGAGGCTGCCGGGATGAGAACTAGCACCCATATGGGATCCTGGGCATGTGCAAGGAGACTAATTTAGCCCCTAGGCTACTGGGCTGGGCCCAGTTTTCCCTATTTTCATACTGAAAACATCTCCTGTGTCTTAGGTAACCGGAAATGTTGCATATATATTCAAGTACACAGAAAACTTAAATTTATGATACGCTTATTTGCACGGCCAGGTCTCCCAAGGGTTAATTCCACAGCTTAGCTTGTTTCTCTAGGGGTAACAGGATGGGCAACCTTGGCCTGATACATTTAGCCCCTGGCTTGACCTTAAGTTCCCTCTTGCCTGCTTCCCCCCCCCCCTTTTTAAAAAGATTTATTCATTTTATTACAGCCAGATATACACAGAGGAGGAGAGACAGAGAGGAAGATCTTCCGTCCGATGATTCACTCCCCAAGTGAGCCGCAAAGGGCCGATGCGCGCCGATCCGAAGCCGAGAACCTGGAACCTCTTCCAGGTCTCCCACGCAAGTGCAGTGTCCCAATGCATTGGGCCGTCCTCGACTGCCTTCCCAGGCCACAAGCAGGGAGCTGGATGGGAAGTGGAGCTGCCAGGATTAGAACCGGCGCCCATATGGGATCCCGGGGCTTTCAAGGTGAGGACTTTAGCCGCTAGGCCATGGTGCCGGGCCCGCCTGCTTCCCCTTTTATAAGATGCCTTTGGGGGAGCTTAGGAGTTGCTTGAGCATTGGGAAATACTGGGAGGAACTAGGCAGACTGTAAAAGAGGCAGGCCAACTTCAAATAAACGGCATTCTCTTTTTTGTAACCCTAGTCCCTCAGCTTGACTCGGGGTACGCGGTGAAGCAGGCGTTGTCAACATTTACTCTGCAACAGTGTTCATACAAAATATATTGCAACAGTCTTGCCAAAATTTACAAAACATAGTGAAGTTCATATAACACAATTATTTTGCTATAGATATAGACAAAGGACCCGGCACAATAGCTTAGTGGCTAAATACTCACTTTGCATGTGCTGGGATCCCATATGGGTGTCAGTTCGTGTCCAAGCTGCTCCACTTCCCATCCACCTCCTTGCTTGTAGCCTGGGAAAGCAATAGAGGATGGCTCAAAGCCTTGGGACCCTGCACCTGTTTGGGAGACCCAGAAGAATCTCCTGGTGTCTGCAAATAAGTGTATCATAAATTTAAGTTTTCTGTGTACTTGAATATATATGCAACATTTCCGGTTACCTAAGACACAGGAGATGTTTTCAGTATGAAAATAGGGAAAACTGGGCCCAGCTCAGAGATTCTTGGTATCTGGCTTCACATCACCTCAGTTGCTGCCATTATGGCTGCTTGGGGAGTGATCCAGAGGGCAAAAGATCTTTCTCTCTGTTTCTCTTTCTCTCTGAATCTGACTTCTAATAAAAATAAATAAATGAATCTTTAAAAAAGGAATGTTATTCAGTTATTCAGAAGAACGAAGATAACATCACTGTGAAAATTTCCTGATAATCCCTGTATGTCACTTTCAGTACTAAATTTGTTAAGAAGTTTCTAGAAACTGAGTTCAAATTTCTGGTTAAATTTCACATGTTATTTAAATATTTGTTGAGATTTTGTGGGGTTTTGAATAAGGGACTGGGAGTCCGAAAACTTGAGGTCTAGGACCACTTGTTTATGTTATCTTAGGCATGATGAAATGCACTGTCCAAACTTCGACTTTCTCTACTTCATAACATAATATCAGAGTTGTAAACTAATGTGTCTTAAGGTATTTAGTAAGATTTTTAGGGCCCGGCACAGTGGCCTAGTGGCTAAAGTCCTCACCTTTAATGCTCCAGCATCCCATATAGGAATTGGTTCTAATCCTGGCAGCCCCACTTCCCATCCAGCTCCTTGCTTGGGGCCTGAGAAAGCAGTTGAGGACAGCCCAAAGCCTTGGGACCCTGCACCCATGTGGGAGACCTGGAGGGAGTTCCTGGCTCATGGCTTTGGATTAGCACAGCCCCAGCTATTGCGGTCACTTAGGGAGTGAATCATCAGATGGAAGATCTTCCTCTCTGTCTCTCCTCCTCCTCTCTGTATATATCTGACTTTGCAATAAAAAGAAATTAAAAAAAAGATTTTAGCTCTAAGAATAATGTTTACCACATAATATAAATTTAATCTGGAAAGAACAATTATTTTCTGCCTCTTTATAGTTAGGAAAGAGAAGACTGGATTGACGTCCTCAATTTTTTATTCATCCTTTCTATTGCCACTCACTAAAAATAAGCTACAAGCCTTGTTATCTATTAGACTCTGAGATTGAAAGCAAATAAGTCATGACTGAGTCTAGTCCTCAGAAATTTAGAGTAGTTTACTTTAAAGGGAGAGAAAATGGAAGAAGCACTGGATCCATTGTCATTGGTTTGGGTTCCAGTGCTTCCACTGATGCGGCAGAATCCATTACTTCCCTATTCAGTTTTTAAACTTTTATAATACAGACTAAAGAAAACAGATAAATCCTCTGATCCCATTCAGCTTATTGCAATAGAACAAATACTTAGAAAAGAACCAAGCAAAAAGAAATGACACAAAATTGCAAAGTAATAACAAATAAGATAAACGAAAGTAGGAGGTGAGTACAGAATCTATGAGATGTCATTTGAGAAGATTGAGATCAAATCTTAAGAAATAGTAGCAAGATAGGTCTGGACCATGAACTGGTGTCCAGGGCGTATTTTAGAAAAGCATATGTCTAGGGCCACAAGGGTGAAAATAGTCATGGAATGAAGTTGAAATCATATGCTAAGACAATGAGAAACCATGAACACATATTTAGCATCCTAGTGAAATTATGAACTTTTAAAAGACACTCTTAACCAAGAGTCAAACTTGCTGTAATGGAGCAAGCAAGGATGTGTAATTTATTGTGAGGAGATTTGATAGTGCCAGCAAGAGATTAGAGGTGGATGACAATGGCAGTGACAAAAACCACCACGTTTGGGGGAGATTATGTCAAGACTTGCTCATGAATTAAATACGGTGAGACACCTGTATTGAAAATGATATGTTGGTGTTAATACATTTGTTGATGTTTAGAAAACTGAGTGAAGAAGGGGCTGATGAACCTTTTAGAAGTATCATAATGGAGACTGCATTGTGATGAACAGGGTTAAGATGTCACTTGCAACACAGGCATCCACTATGGGCACCTGTTCAGGTCTTGGCTACTTCACTTCTGAGCCAGGTCCCTGTACATGTATCTAAGAAAATAGCAGAATGTGACCCAATGCTTGGGCACATACTTTTCAATTTGGAGGGCAGGATGAAGTTCCTGCCTTCAGCCTGTCAGAGCACTGGCTGTTGCAGCCATCTAGGGAGTGAACCAGCACCAGCAGATGAAAGATATTCTCTCTCTCTCTCTCTCTCTCTTTCTCTCTCTCTCTCTCTCTCCCTCTCCCTCTCTCCCTCTCTCCCTCTCTCCCTCTTTCTTCTCTTCAGGGGATGTTTCCTTTGATTTTGTTTTTTAAGTGAGCATGATAATGACACTTTTTACATAAATGGTTCAACAGTGAGAAAAGGTTGACTGAATCATAAAGAAGACACAGCTTAGCAGCACAGTTTTTGAGAGGGATGGAAGCCAGAGCAAGATCAAAGAAGGAGAATTACTGTCCGTATCTGAAATACTCATCTTTTTTGTTTCCAATAGTCTTGTATGAAAACTTGTCTTGGTTAGAGCACACACCTTGTATTGAGAGATAACAATTTTATTTATGAATAAAATACTAGTAAGAGAAAGACTCAGAAGGGACGATCTGAGGAAGAAAAATGCATAATTTGTGTAAGTAAGGGGCATTTGGAGTACAGAAACTGAACCCAAGTTCCCACATCTTCCCAGGGAAGGCAAGGGAGAAGCACGGAAGCCGATTAGTAACTCTGAGGGTAACATACAGGAGAGAATATCAAGTAGAAGGCAGGAGGTTAGAGTCAGGAGATGCTGGAGGGCCTGGTGTGGTGTCTCAAAAGGCTGATCCTCCATCTGTGAGATCTGGCATCCCATAAGGGTTCCAGTTTATATCTTGGCTGCTCTGCTTCCCATCCAGCTCCCTGCTTGTGGTCTGGGAAAGCAGAAGAGGATGGCCCAAATTCTTGGGCCCTGCAATCATGTTGGGAGGCCCAGAGGAGGCTCCTGACTACTAAATTTGGATTAGCTCAGTTCCTGCATTTTGGGAGTGAAACAGCAGATGAACGATCATTCTTTCTGTGTCTCCTCTGTAAATCTGCAGTTTCAATAAAAACGAATGAATAATAATAAAAAGACTGTTGAACACTCTCCAGAAAATATTATCAAAGAGTTTTGTGAAAACCTAGAAGACATTGAATAAACACAATTCTTCACAGTCATTGAACACTTGCTTACAAGGCATCGTAAGCACCTTACACCACACAACTAATCTTTCAGGCTACCTAAGCACCAGAAGCATACAAGGGCATCTTTCACTCACAATTGACTCCACAAGTCACTGTAACATCTAGGTTTAGATCAGCTAAAGCTGGGAACCAGAAACCTAATCCTTGTCTCCCACATGGGTTGCAGAGGCCCAAGTACTTTCTTGAGCATTAGCTGGAATTTGGATACGGAAGCAGCTGAACTGAATCTGTCACACTGATACAGTACAAAGGTATCAGAAATGCAAAATTAGAGGGAGAGAAATCTTTTTTTTTTCTGCATTCTCTTTTTTTCCTTCCTGTATCTGGGGGAAGGGAGGAGATAAGGGGAGAAGCCACACTCAGGCTCCCAACAACCTTCCAACAGCCTCCATACCCTGGGATGGAGGACAGCCACATGATGCCATCCCTGGGTCCCCGAGGTGGGGCATGCTAGAAGGAGAGAAATCTTTCACGCACTGGTTCATTCCCTAAATTGCCGCAATTGTGAGGGCTGGGCCATACTAAAATCAGGAACTTCAGATCTCCTATGTGGGTGCAGGGCACAAGGGTATGGCCTGTCCTCTTCTGCTTTCCCAAACACATTAACAGGGAGCTGGTTTGGAAGTAGAGAAGCTGGGATTCGAACTTTCTGAATTTTCAGGTGGCAACTTTACATACTATGCCACAATGCCAGCCACAAAGAAAGCTTTAGTATATACGTGTGTGTGTGTGTGTATGTGTATGTGTGCGCACGCACATTGTATAATAATAAAATCAGGGTAATCAGCACATTGTATAATAATAAAATCAGGGTAATCAGCATAAATATTTATCTTTTTTGTGTGAGAGGAATATTTAAAAATATTCCAGGTATCTTGAAGGCTTGATGTTGTGGCACAGTATAAGCCTCCAGCGATGATGCCAGCATCCTGTGTCAGAGCACTGGTTCAACTTCTGATCTAACTACTTGCTAATGTGCAGTGGAATATGGCCCAAGAAGTTGCACTCTGGTCACTCATGTGGGAGACCTTGATGTAATTCCATATTTCATCTTGAGGTACCACAGGAAATCCTTGTCTCTGGGGTCAGAGGTGGTGGTGAACCCCAGCATGGCTTTGAGCTGAGACACTATTGTCCCCACAGGGCCCTGGCTTAGTCCACAGCTGGGTGCAGCTGCTGCTTTCCAGGGTAACATGAAAGACCCAGACTCTCATTCTATTCACTGGGACAAAAGTCCACTGTCCACCAGTCAGCAATTACTGGGCAGGGAATCACTGCCCAGCTGGGAAATTGGTGGGGCTGTTGGGTGGCAGCTGAGTTGGAGCTGTTCAACCATGAGTCTCAGTTCCTGCCTACATGTACTCCTGTTTCCTTTGACTGTGGCAGATGAATTGAAAGGCTAAGTGTTCCATAAGTCTTACATGAAATTGGCAAGACATCTTACCTTGTCTCATAAGTTTGCAAATGTCACTTGTTCCATAGTGAATTGATCATCAGGGCAATAAAATTAATCCACATTCAAGGAGTGTTAAATTAAACTTCATCATCACAAAGATACTGTGACAAGCTTTATTTTTTTCTCAGTTTTTAGATTTTTTTTAAAAAAATGTTTTATCTTTATTTAGAAGGCAGAGATACAGAGAAGGGGAGACTGAGAGATTTTCCATCCACTGGCTTACTGCCAAAATGGCTGCAAAACCAGAGCTCAGTCAATCCAAAGCCAAGAGCCAGCTACAAGATTCCTCTAGATATTCCATGTGGTTTCTTAGTGCAAATTTAAGTCCTTAATCCATTTAGAGCTGATTTTTGTGTAAGGTGATGGACAGGGTGCAGGGCAGAGGTCTTGCTTCTTAGTTCTCTAAGCTACTAACCAATTGTCCAAACAGCATTTGTTGAGGAAGAGACAACCCTTTTCCCCTGAATTATTTTCAGTTCTCTTGATGAAGATCAGTTGTTTGATCATGTATGGGTTCACTTATGGACTTTCTATTCTGTTCCATTGATTTTCTTCTCTGTTTCTGTACCAGTGCCAGACTGTTTTGATTATCACTGCTCTGTAGTATGTCTTGAGATCTGGAATTGTGACTCTTTCAGCTTGATTTCTGTTCTTTAGGATATCTTTGGCTATTCATGATCTGTTGTGTTTCCAGATGATTTTTAATATATTCTTTTCTATTTCTGAGAAGAATTCTGTTGGGATTTTAATTGGCATTGCATTGAATGTGTATATTACTTTTGGTAGCATGGACATTGTCATGATGTTGACTCAACCAATCCAGGAACATGACAAATTTCTTCACTGAAGGAGCTGGGTCCATCAGTGGACAAGGGAGCTATTTGTGAGCCAAGAACACCTGGGCTTGTAACAAACCTTGGAATACCAAACAGCAGACAGAATTCCCTGGTGCTATCTCTCCTTTGTGCCTCTCTCTGGTTAAAAATAAAAGAAGAGAACATTTCTGGCCTAAATACTATCTTTTCCTCTTTCTGTCCATGGATTGCAAGTAATGAATCAAAGCATACCAAGACTTTGTGTTAATGTCTTATCCCTATTCTAAGAATTGGTAGTTTCACATAAGATAAGGATTAGTGAAAACTTTGTATGACACCCAGGTTCTTTCAGGGTATAAAAGCCTATGTATTTTTAGACAAAGTGCATCATCCTGAAAGTGGGGATGATGGACACTAATAAAATCATTGCTTGGTTAAGTATCTTCTCGTGTGTTTGATTAATCGTGAAACTCCATCTTTTTTTTTTTAAAGATTTATTCATTTTATTACAGCCAGATATACACAGAGGAGGAGAGACAGAGAGGAAGATCTTCCGTCCGATGATTCACTCCCCAAGTGAGCCGCAATGGGCCGATGCGCGCCGAAGCCGAGAACCTGGAACCTCTTCCGGGTCTCCCACGCAGGTGCAGTGTCCCAATGGGCCGTCCTCAACTGCTTTCCCAGGCCACAAGCAAGGAGCTGGATGGGAAATGGAGCTGCCGGGATTAGAACCAGTGCCCATATGGGATCCCGGGGCTTTCAAGGTGAGGACTTCAGCCGCTAGGCCACTGTGCCGGGCCCGAAACGCCATCTTTCAATGCTTTTTTCTATTTCCTTTTTCAATTTTTTGTGATTTTCATCATGGTATCTTCTACATCTTTGCTTAGATTAATTCTAAGGTGTTTAGGATTTTTCTCTGTTATTTTAAGGTAATCTTACATATTCTTTCTCAGCCATGGAATTATTTGTGTAAACTAGGATCATCAATTTATATTCATTAATTTTGTATCCTGCTACCCTGACAAATTCCCCTCTGAGTTCCAATAGTCTGTTGATTGAGTCTTTTGGTTCTCCTATGCACAGAATCATGTCTTCTGCAAACAGGGATATATTCAATTCCTCACTTCCAATTTGAATTCCTTGAATTTATTTTTTCATAATATCTCTAGCAAGGGCTCCCAATGCTATGATGAAGAGCAGTGGTGAAAGTGGACATCCTTTTCTAGTTCCAGATCTCAGTGGAAAAGCTTCTAGTCTTTACCTGTTTAATACGATGCTGGCATTTTTTTTTTTTGTATATTGCTTTGATTGTTATAGAATGCTCCTTACACCTTCCATCGGGTGCCTAGGTCACCTCTGAGGACCTGGGTAGTTGCACTGGAGGATGGTGGCACAGTGAAGGCATGGGAACTCCCCTAAGTTGGGGGCAGACTGGGTTAGGCATAGCCTACACTTTCTGGCCTGCATGTGACCTGGGTCAGGGGGAGAACTAGACTTGGCTAAGTGGCCATATTCACTGCTGCATGTATGACTCAGACAAAGTGCAGTCGTGGCCAGACTTTGCTTCAGCATCATCTGGCAAGTGTTCAGAATGAGGGCAAGTGCTGTCAAGTTGGACTGCAGAACCACCTGGGAAGTTCAAGATCTCAGGCTGGGAGTGGGTCTAGTAGGGAAACTGTGAGCACCTCTCTAATGGGCTGCAGTTCCCACCCATGAGTATGAGAACCAGGACTGCGAGTGCACATGGCTAGATATTTGGTAGCACCCACCAGCAAAAGTTGACTGGATAGTGGAGTTGGTTGGACTGAGCTAGGTTGTAGCACCCATTTAGGTGTGCCAAAGCTGAATGGGACGGAGATAGACAAGACAGGAACCGTGTTTGGGGTAGGTCTAGCAGAGGTTACTGGGGGTCTCCCAATTAAGCTGCAGTTCACACTGGTGTGCGTGTGAGTGCTGAGTATGTGGTGGGCAGGGTTGGTCTAGGCCGTAGCTTCCGCTGGTTTGTACAAGATGGTGCTGGGACAAATCTGACCCAGCAACTGCAACTGCCAGTGTGCAGTGGGTCACGAACTGAGGCAGACTCCATACTGGCTGGCAAACAAGTCTTGGGTCACCTAGGATTAGGTTACTTTGCCTTGCCCCATTCCTTAAATGTAACAGCTGGACTCAAAACTCCAACCACAGGGAGAATTGCAGGATCTGTGGTCTGACAGTGGAGCACATGTGTCAAAACTGGGTCTCTTCAGTTGTTGACACCCTGCTCAGTGGATGTCATGCCTAGGTGCACATAGGGGACATAGCAACCAGTTCATGGAGGCCTTCAGAAGATGCCTAGTATTAGGGAGGGCGGAACAAATTGAACAACTCTCCCAGCCAAGCATTGACAACAAGTATCTGGTGAATGGAGATTCTAAGGTGGACCATATCAGCCAATGGACATTGGAAGAAATTCCTCATCCTTGGAGCAATGAAATCAACAGCATTTCAGAACTATGAGAATATCTTATGCAGGACCTTCAGAGCATTATATCACATCGGGGACCCTAGGATGACATCAGGTGGCCATTCCTCATCCCTAGGTATTGATGCAGTTGGGATGCTAGGTGCAGCTTCTCCCCTTCCCCTAGATTCAGGAAGAAGAAAAAGAAAATTGGAAACAATGGTCATATCCACCTCTCCTATTCCTTGACCCTTCCCACTCTAATCAGTGAACATGCATCCTTCTAAACTATGTAAACATCATCAGAAATAAAATTTTAAAATTAAATTAAAATTTAAAAAAGAATGCCCCTTCCTATGCCTATCTTGTTTAGGGGTGCTAAATAATATGTAGTGGTGTTAGTGGTGTTGGATTTTATCAAATGCATTCCCTGCCTCTATTGAGATGATCACATTGCTTTTATTTTTCAATTTTTGATGTGGTTTTTTTACATTTGTTGTTTTGCAAATGTTAAACCATCCTTGCATACCAAGGATAAATTCCATGTGGTCTGGGTGAATGATCTGACTGATGTATTGTTATATTTTGTTGGCTAGTATTTAGTTGAGGTTTTTTGCACGTATGTTCATCAGCAATATTGGTCTGTTCTCTTTTCTCTGTTGCATCTCTATCTGGCTTTGGTATTAAGGTGATGTTGGCTTCATAGAAAAAATTTGGAAGGATTGCCTTTTTTAAAATTTTTTTTTTTGTATTATGTCCACACCAAGTTGTGGATGATTGGGGTAATTTCTTATTTTTTCTTGGAACTTTTCATAGAATTCAGGAATTAAGTCATTCACTTCAGGGATTTCCGTGGTTGGAGGGATTTAATTACTGATTCATGCTTTGTCCTAATTCTAGTTTTTGTTTTGTTTTTTAATTAACTACATTTCATTTTTTTTAAAGATTTATTTTTATTTTATTACAAAGTCAGATATACAGAGAGAGGAGAAGAGACAGAGAGGAAGATCCTCCATCCGATGATTCACTCCCCAAGTGAGCAGCAACGGGCTGGTGCTGTGCCCATCCGAAGCCGGGAACCAGGAACCTCCTCCGGGTCTCCCACGCGGGTGTAGGGTCCCAAAGTCCCAGGCCATCCTCGACTGCTTTCCCAGGCCACAAGCAGGGAGCTGGATGGGAAGTGGAGCTGCTGGGATTAGAACCAGCGCCCGTATGGGGTCCCGGGGCTTTCAAGGTGAGGACCTTAGCAGCTAAGCCACGCCGCTGGGTCCATAATTAATTACATTTCATTTTGTGATACAGTTTCATAGGCTCTGGGATTGTCCCCACCCCTCGCCATACCCTCCCCCCATGGTCGATTCCTCCACCTTGTTGCAGTATTACAGTTCAAATCCAGTAAAAATTCTTTTATTGCAAGCATATACCAAGCATAGAGTCCAGCACCTTATTGTCCAGATAAATTCAATGGTTTCTTGCGGAGACCATCTCTGGTCTGAAGGCAGAGCTGTTAGAATAGCATCCCAACCAATTAAAAGCCCCAACATAACATCAACAACAATTTACAACATTACGGAGTTAATTGACGTGGTATTGGATATGTTTTGTTTTGTTTTGTTTTGTTTTGTTTGCTTCTTTTTAAATTGCTTCTTGATTCAATTTTGGTTGATTGTATGTGTCCAACCTCAATGTATTTCTTCTAGTCTTCCGATTTGTTGGCATAAAGTTGCTTGTTATATTTCCTAATTAGTCTATGGTATTGAAAACCTCACATCATCTAAACATCTAAATGTTTAGAACTTGATCACTTGAGCATTTTTGTGAAGCTGGAAAATATTAATTTTCAACTGCGCATGCTGTCACCCTCTTTCTGTAAGGCTTCTTATAGAAAGGAAGAGTCTGATTTGCAGATTTAAGAAGCATCTCAAGTTCCTGGATGTTTCCCCAACTTTTCTATACTTACTGTTTGATTTTTATTATCTATTAGTAACCAAAAACATAGATAGGATTAATGGCATATATATTCAGGTGCAGATACAACACATTTCTTTTCCCCATATTAGGGGAGTGCTTTATAAATGAGGTTATGTGGGGTGAGTCTTCGGCCTGGGTTCAAAACTTGGATCATCTCTAAGGTGCTAAGTATAACCTGGGACATAGCAAGTAGTAGCTTAAGTGACTGAGTCCCTAACATGTGTATGAACCCTGGATTTAGTTCTCCAATCCTGGCTTCCATTTTGTCCAGCTTTGGCTGTTGTGGGCTGTAGGATGAGATCTCTATGCATCTCTGTCTCTAGCTCTCAAATCAAGTAACAATTGATTAAAATGTATAAATAGGGATTGTGATTTAGTCAACTTTTATCTTGACATCTAATGTAGAATAAGCCTTGATAAATATTTGTTGAATAAATGCCTGCATACATGCATGTTTAAGTAAGTAAATCATGGTTTCTGAGGTCTTTAAATGAATGGTACTTCATGTCAGTGATGACATCTGGACTGTATTCAGTTACAGAAATATTTTTGTTTTACAGATTTGTTTATGTATTTCGAAAGGTAGAATTACAGATTAGGGACAGTGATTCTCCTACTGTTGATTTATTCCACAAAGAATTCAGGAGCCTGGAATGGCACCAAGCTGTCTTGGAATGGCACCTGGGACCAAGAACTTGAATTGTACCAGGAGCATTAGCAGAGGCTTGCTTTGCGCTCATATGGGATGCTGGCATCACAGAAAGCCTAAGCAGCTGAGCCACAATGTTAGCAACCCTCTCTTTTTCTATTGGTGGTAAATATCTTGGCTTGTCTAACCACTAGTCAGAGCCTCTGCACACTATTGTGCTGAAATTTTTTGCTGCTTTAATTCAATGAAAAAGACGGTTGAGATCTGAAATCCAGCCTTTGCTGCATTCTCTGTGTCATGCATCTTGGGAAGGAACTTTATCAGCTTAAAGAATCAGCTTTTCCTGTTTCACCAGTCACTTGTAGTACCTACATATGGTGGCATCCACAAATCTGCTAAGCCTCTTAAATCATGGAATCTAAGAGGTTACCTGGACCATTGGTATGCTGCAAGGCTGCAGTGAAGCACAGAGAACACAACACACTGATCTTCAGAGGCAGGAATTTCAGTTTCTTTTTCAGTTTCTTTCCTATTTCTCTTTTCTTGCCCACTTAAGCACCTCTTTACTCATATTTTAATTTTCAGAAAAGGAACATCTGAAGATACATGAATGAACCGGATTGAGGCTGCAAATGACTCTTTGCAGAGTCAGTCTTAACTCATTAACATGGAAAATGGCCAGAGCACTTGCAGAAGGATGGAGAAGGATGGGGAATTCCCTCACGTGTGTGTTGCCCAGCCTGCCATTCTAAGAACGAGCTTGCTGCACTCCCCGTGCCTGGTTGACTGGCACTCATTTTTACTGTGTACACCCACTGAGTTAGTGGACGTGTGGAATCTTGTGGGCTGTCAGCTGCAGAAAGCTGCCCTCTCCAGGAGGGCATAGTTTTCCCATCAACACCTAAAGATATCAGGTCCTTGCTGGGCACTGCACTTTGCAAAATGTGAGGATTGGAGTTATTTAATACCAACACCTTCCTCTCCAGGCGTCGGACCAATTTCCTTTTCTCCAGATGGCTCTCACAAGCTAGCCAAAGAGAGAGCTGTGTTGGCCATCTGCTTCCTGTTGTCTTTTCAAGCTGGGTAGCCACTCATCAAAGCAGGCAAACCCAGTGCACCAGCTGTCAGACGAGGCTGCCCCGGCTTGGCCTTGTACATTGTCACACTAGCCATGATAGGAAACGGGCTGTGCTGAAATTAGGGTTTGACCCTCATGAGGTAAGATAGCTTACTTCCAAACCTGTGCCAGCCAGCTTCCCTGATGGCAAGCATAAAACGTGCTTCCCTTGGGACTGCCTCTGAAGATGATGGTTTCTCCAACCCAACATACTTTCAGACAGGGAAAAGCAGTGTTTGTATTCAAAACAGGACAGAATGTTACATAACTCTTCCGTCTAAGTCAATTATTCGATTACAATTTCCAATTTACATTCCCACTTGTGTTTTGTTTTCTGTTCTTTCTAATTACATGTCTTGCTTTTAACAATGACAAAATAACTAGGTATTGTTTAAAGAAAGATCTGTAAAGTGTAGCTGGGAAGTTAAAAAAATCACCTATAATTCTGTGAATCACAGTGATCAGCACTGTTTAACTATTTGGATGTTTGTTCAGTTTTTCTTTCTTCTAACAATGTTGAGATTGCACACTATACACAACTTTTGCTTTTGTTTTTGAGGTTTCACATTTAAAACAAACATTTTAGTTTAATGAATGTAAATATATACTAACTATATAATTATACTATAATTATACTAAATATAAAAATATTTTTGTTGACTAATGTAACAATATATACTAATATCTTAATTCACTGAATCATCCTCTTGTTGCTGGATGTTAAGATTATTCACAAAATGTTTTTCCAGTAGTGTTTTGATAACAGTCTTTTAGATGCTTCTATAATAAACATCTATGCACGTAAACCTTTTTTTTTCTTTAGGTTATACCCTTAGGATCATTTCCTTGTAGTGGGATTTTTAAGGCCAATTTATTATATCACAAAGTTCCTTTTAAAAAACTATTCAGAGTGACATTTTCATTTTCGTCCACAATAGCTCTCTTCCTTGCTACGTTGCTTCCTTCCTTCTGCCCTCCTCCACTCCCTTACTCCTTTGCTTCCTGCCCATCCCCATTTACACTTTCTCCTGTATCTTGCTTTTCTTTCATTCTGTCTGAAATTTGGTGTTTTTTTTAAATACACACTGAAAGGCATAAATACTAGAATAGGTATGAGGAGAGGGACTATGCCTAGTATATACACCAAACATTTGTTTCTGTAAAGTTCCAAGCAAGGAATCTCAGAGAATAAACTGAGCAGAGACTCAGCAGCAGGACTGTATGATGGATCACTGTGTATCCAAAAGGAGTCCGCTGTGTTCAGAGCCCCAGGGTGTGCTTCACTTTGAACAATGCTCATCTCCATTAGCCAACTCTGCAGGCTCCACTGATGGCCCTGGGTTTTGAACGGTTCCTTCCCGAGGCCAGGTGGTCCCACCTACAGAGAACAACACACGTGTTCTACAGAATGGTGGGCTGTAAGTGCCAAATTGGGCATGATGGTTGGCTGTTAGAATAGACATTCAGCAGGAGAGATGGAGTCCTACTAGGAGGCCGGACTGTTTCAGAGGCATTGTGCTGAGAGGCCAACATACCCGGCCTTCTGTGGACTTTCAATCAATGATCTGCTGTACCCAGTGGTGGTGCTGTGTAATCATGTTACATCATTGTTACACCATCCATCATAGTCCCACTTGGATTTCCATAGTTCTATGATGCCAAATATTTTAAAAACTCCTAGGATTAGCACAGTTTTCCTACCATAACCCGTGTTGATATTTGTGCCTTCTACTTTTTGACAAACCAATCTTGTTTATCTTCTCAGGCCACCTCTAGTGCCGTTATTTGAAGTTATGGGTTCCAGTAATGCTGGGTTGCATTTGTGTCTCCCTTTTCTCTAACTCTTCAGTCTCTTAAAATTTATCATTGATACCAACAATTTGGCATTTGACCAAATGTCATCTGGCATGTTCTCCTAATTTATCCACAAAACAAGTCTTGTGCCCTCCATGATATTGAAATTTACTAAAGAAGAGATTTGAGTCACTGTTTTATCTCTGTAGTCTTTATCTTTCGCCAGAGCTCTGAACTCATGTGGCAGACTTTCTACTTCCTATTACTCTATCAACATCAAACAACTCAAACTTCATTATAACCAAACCAGGATTTGTGTCAACATTATATATTTGTACCAATATCCTTTATAACCTGTTTATCCTCAAACACCAATCCAAAATGTATGTGTTTCAAATAATCCCACTCTATCTACAACCTCTGCAAATCTAAGTAATCTACTTGTGGCTCTCCTGGGTCTGCCCCAAATACTAGTTCTACATTTTAATTAAAGTTATACTTTCAAAACCTGAATATGATCATGTCATGTTCTACGTTATTATAGAACCTATTTTAAAACTGTTAATGTCTGTTCTTAATTCTTTCTCTTAAATCTTTTAATGTGGTAAGACAAACATTTAACATAACATTTGCCGCTTTCACCATTTTTGGCATGCAGTAACATGGAATTAAATGCATTGATACTGTACAGCCAATGTACTTCCAAAACATTTCATTGCCCAGGTAGTATAATTGTCAAGCAATGCCTCCTCATTTCACATCTCAATCTCAGCCCCTGAGAAACTGTAATCAAGTTCTGTCTCTATGACTTGTTTATGTTTTGTGTTAGCACAGCTATATGACACTTGTTTTTTCTGTGTGGCCTATTTCTCTTAGCATATTTCTTCTGAAGTTCATTCCTGTTCCACGAACTATCACAACATTATTACTTTTCTTGCTAACACTTCATTGTATAGCTAGGTTATATTTTGTTGACACATTCATTGACTGATAGGCATTGAATTGTTCCCACCTTCTGGTTATTATGAATACTATGGAAATGGCCATTGGTGTACAGGTATCAGTTTGAGCCAATGACTTTAATGATTTTTGCCTCCATTTTGTTTATTACTAAAAAAATGGGTTTTTAAAAATAATTTTGTTTTAAAACCGCAGTTTCTTTTTTTTTTTAAGATTTATTTTTATTACAAAGTCAGATATACAGAGAGGAGGAGAGACAGAGAGGAAGATCTTCCATCCAACGATTCACTCCCCAAGTGAGCCGCAACGGGCCAATGCGCGCCGATCCAATGCCAGGAACCAGGAACCTCTTCCAGGTCTCCCATGCGGGCGCAGGGTCCCAATGCATTGGGCCATCCTCAACTGCCTTCCCAGGCCACAAGCAGGGAGCTGGATGGGAAGTGGAGCTGCCGGGATTAGAACCGGCACCCATATGGGATCCCGGGGTGTTCAAGGCGAGGACTTTAGCCGCTAGGCCACGCCGCCGGGCCCAAAACCGTTTCTTAAACAAGAATATAAGGAGCTGCCTGGCTTAGCACCTTCATCCATCCTTTCTAGTGTACTCTGCTCCCTGAACTCTTCTTTTCTTTCAACTTAATTTTTTATATCATTTTTATGACAGTTTCATAGGCTCTGGGATTCCCCTAAAACCTCCCTAAGCCCTCCCCTCATATTGAATTCCTCCATATCGTTGTTACAGTAGTATAGTTCATAACCAGTCATGATTCCTTCATTGAGGGCATGGACCATGCGGAGAGTCCAGCATCTTATTGTCCAGATAAATTCAACAGTTTCATTGGGAGACCATCCTTGGTCTGAAAGTAGAGCTGGCAGAATATCATCCCCTCCAATGAGATGTCAATACACAACTTCAACAATAGGAAGAAACATCAAAATTAACAACATTATGTTAAAAAATCATTCAAAAAAAAAGATTTATTTTGGGGGGCCCAGTGTGATAGCCTAGCAGCTAAAGTCCTTGCCTTGAATATGCCAGGATCCCATATAGGTGCTGGTTCTGATCCTGGCAGCCCTACTTCCCATCCAGCTCCCTGTTTGTGGCCTGGGAAAGCAGCTGAGGACGGCTCAAAGCCTTGGGAGCCTGTACCTGTGTGGGAGACCTGGAAGAAGCTCCTGTCTTCAAATTGGCTCAGCCCTGGCCATTGTGGCTATTTGGGGAGTGAACCATCGGACAGATCTTTTCTCTGTCTCTTGTCCTCTCTGTATATCTGTCTTTCCAATAAAAATAAATAAAATCTTTTCTTAAAAGGATTTATTTTTGTTTGAAAATCAGAATTACAGAGAGAAGAAGAGACAGATAGAGATCTTTTATCTACTAGTTTACTTCCCCACATGGTTGCAATGGCAAGAACTGGGCCCAGGCTAGAAGCCTAGAGCGGCTGTCATGTGGTGGCCGGGGTCCAAGGATTTAAGCTGGGCCTTCCTCCACTACTTTCCCAGTCATCAGCAGGATGCTGGATTGAAAGTGCAGTAGTCAATACTTGAAGCGATGCCCTTATGGGATGCTACGGACAGATGATCAGCTCGCTGTGCCACTGTGCTGACCCTGAGCTCTCTGTAATCCGCACACTTACTTCTTTCCTCTGTCAAGCCCTTTACATAAGCTGTTCCACTTGCTTGTAATCCTTTCATCTCCTGTATTTCACCAATTAACCGCTTCAAATTTTCTCTCAAAACTTCTTTCTCCTGCTTCTGATACACACTCATGAACACTAAGAAAAATCCTTAACTGTCTTCACAACCATTCACACTTCCATGTTTGTCTTCTTTGGGAAGGTTAAGTGCCATGTGAACAGTTTTCAAAAGGTTTTAATTCACACTTGAATTATTGTTATTTAACACTGGTTAATGACTTTTTGGTAGATGTTTAGTGTCTATCAAAGAAAGATTGGATTGAATATATGTTCTTTTCTGAATCTGTATTAATTATGTCTTATGTTAAATTTTAAAATTACTCTTAAAATAAATTTTAAGAGACAGGAAAAAAGAAAGAAGGAAGCAAAGAAAGAAAGAAAGAAAGAAAGAAAAAGGGGGGAATACTCCTTTTGTGAGTTCAATCCACAAATGACCAGGATGAAAGCCAGGTGCAAAGAGTGTAATCTAGATCTCCCATGTAGTTAGGAAATGATGTCAGGAGCCAAAGCTGAGAATAAAACCAAGACACTCCAATGTGGGTGGAACATGGCTATGTTAACCACTGGACGAGCTGCTGCCTGTATGGATCTTATTATAGCATGAATACATAACATTTGATTCAGTGATATTTGTTCATTTCAAGTTTCAAATTAGCCAAAAATTTTTAAAGAAAATGCCACACTTCCAGCCATGAAAACGTTTCTAGAATGCTAGAGGCAATAATAGTATCCAAATCTTTTTTGTTTTTAAGTGGCAGTTGTAACTCCCCATGTTGTGGAAAAAAATCCTGAGTCAGATCAAACCATGCAGTGGCTGAGAAACTGCATAAGTTTCCCATGGGATTTCAGATCAGGATTCTCTGGGGTGTCCTGACAAGCAGGTCTCTGAAACCACCAAGGAGGTGAGGTGGGCAGTGTTCAGCAGCCAAGAATTACTGGAGGCAGTCTGATCTAGTGTGTCCATTTATTTTAAAGTAATCACAAACTTACACAGACTAAGAAAGGAGGAAGGCAGAAGGGTGTTCCTTGATAGTCCTCCCCGCCGAACAGTGATACTGTACTTGGCTAGAAGGCATGTAATAGGTTATATGCGACACACATGGTTGGCAGACATACCACAGGACACGTTTACCATGTGTGGCTGGCAGGTAGGCTGTGGATCACTTACAACACATGGGCTGGTAGGTAACATGGACCACTCTTGACTTCTCAACAGTTGTTTACCAAGGAAGGCCCAGCACAGCTTATCCAAGGACAGAGAAGAGAATCTGGGGTGCAGCCCACTGCTCTCAGCTGTATAGCCAGTTAGGCTGACGCCTCAGTGAGCCAAGATCACTGCCAGGGTTTCCCCCCGGGAACACTGTGTGCCAAGTCCTTATGACCTTCCGCATGGGTCAAGCAAGCAGAAATCAGGGCTGATCTATCACACAGGAATTTCATATATGGATGCTCAGAGCAGTTATTCATAGTAGTTAAAAAAGGGAAAAATACAAATGTATCGTGAGAATCAAATGAATCAAGATGCACAAAAGGCTAGTGCAGGAATATGCAGCACAGCAAGTGTTCAATAAACGTGAACTTCAAAAATTGTACTTCCTAATTATCCCACGGGGCTTCACCTGTAGGTACCTAGATCTTTCAATGTGTACTCCAGTTTTGACTTACTACATGTGTCAAACAGTGGCTCACAGACCGGTGATTGCTTCTGTATAGTTTATTGTATCGTTGGGCTCTAGTTCCCCCCTCTTAGGAGAAAATTACCCTTCCTTCTGATTTTAATCTGTAAAATGGTTATTTTCCCATTGCTACTCTTCTCATTTATAAAGCTGTAGACTTATGGAGGAAATTTCTCTTTTCTCAGGGTGGGTTTGTCTTCTCTACACATCAGTAGCCAACAGTTTGGGGGACAGATACTCAGAGATAATCCTGACCATGTCTGTGGAGAGGCAGAGTAGATAGTGCAACTGGAGAAATGATACCTAATAGATGAGTATCCTTGAGTCAGAACATGTTCTTTCTTCACCAGCTTTGCTACCTTTCTCCTGGCCATTCAGGATGTGTTGGATACAGAATGAACAGAATAGTAAGATTTGTTATTTCACCAGTATGTGAAAGGACTCCCTCTCTTTGGAATTTATGATAGTATTTAATCAATCACATTCATTTTCTCATTCTTTTAAACATTCTCTTCCCCTTAGAAAGCACTTATGTTTTATAAGTACTATTTCTAAGTTTCTAATTTAATTTTTAATTAATTTATTTGCATTTTATTTGAAAGGCAGAGACAGAGGGATCTTCCTTCTGCTGACTCATTCCCCGAATGCTTGCAACAGGCAGTGCTGGAGCCAGGGTCTGGGAGCTCAGTATGGTGCTCACACTGGGTGGCAGGGTCCCTATTACTAGAGTCACCACTTGCTGCCTCCCAAGATGTACATTTTAGGAAACTGAAATGTCAGAACAGAGTAGTCTCAAGTCAGGTACGTAAGGCAGGATATGGATGTCCTAAGCAGTGGTTAATCCTTAGGCTAAATGTCCACACCTTATGAAAATTCCTACCAAACACCCCAGGTACAACGCCTCTGTTACAGACTAAGATTGACTTGTTACTTACCTTTTATTTTAAAAATTCATTGGGAGAAGTCAGAAGTATTATGTCAAATGGAAATACGGGCATCGAAACAAAAACTAACCATTTTACAGGTAGGTATATTTGGGGAATGCCCATGATTATTATTTAAAGTGCTCAGGAAACAACTAACGTAAGGTAACACTTGGCAGAGACTTGGAGAAAGTAACGGAGGTGGCCTTGTGGTTTTTTTTTTTTTTTTTTAAAGATTTATTCATTTCATTACAGCCAGATATACAAAGAGGAGGAGAGACAGAGAGGAAGATCCTCCATCCAACGATTCACTCCCCAAGTGAGCCGCAACAGGCCCGTGCGTGCCGATCCGAACCCGGGAACCTGGAACCTCCTCCGGGTCTCCCATGCGGGTGCAGTGTCCCAATGCACTGGGCCGTCCTCGACTGCCTTCCCAGGCCACTAGCAGGGAGCTGGATGGGAAGTGGAGCTGCCGGGATTAGAACCGGCGCCCATATGGGATCCCGGGGCTTTCAAGGTGAGGACTTTAGCCGCTAGGCCACGCCGCCGGGCCCGGCCTTGTGGTTTTTAATGAGAAAGAATCTCAAGCAGGCTAAATTGGAGCATGGCTGGTAGGTTTGAAAAGCAGCAAGGAGATTGGCAGGACTGGAATCATAACCGAAGCAGGAGGGTGTTAGGACCAGAGCTCAGAGAACTACTAGTAGAATTGGCACATGTGAATCCCTAACATAGAGGATTGATTTAACTTTAAAAAGAAGATTTTGAATAATAGATTGAGACAATTAGATTTTCAAAGTCCCCTATGGTTAGTGTTTAAAGAGAGAGACAATAGAAAACAAGGAGCCCAGTTGATACGATGCTGTGGCACAGCACGGCCTTGTAATAGTGTAGGTGATGGGGAATGTTCAGAATCTGGATGTGCTTGGAGCAGAAAGCAACAAAATTTGTGATGTGCAGTAAATAAGAGAGAAGTAAAGACATGATTGAAACAGAAAACAATCCCAAGATTGCCACACTCTTTTCCAGACTGGCTATGTTGTTTGCCCATACACGATGGGTCCCTGACATCCAGCTGAACCTATACCAAGAGTACATGATTGATTCCTTTTCTCCATGTCCTTGCCAGCATCTGCTGTTGTCATTATTTGTTATTTCTGATAGCCTAATAGGCATGTAATGACATGCCATTGTAGTTTTAATTTGCATTTTTCTAAATGAATAAACTAAATTGTGCCCCATAAATATGTGGAATTATGTGACAATTAACAATAAAAATAGAGGACAGTATTGACATACTGAGAAAAGAAAGAAATGGAAACAAACATGAAAAATAATGACTAAAGCAGAGCTTATTTTAGGGATGATGCAAATAGAATTAGATGGTGGTGATGATTTAGATGCTCTAGCTAATATATAACTGTCTTCTTTCATCCTTGATCCCTAGAGAATGCCTGAAACAAGAAATTACATTGAAGCTAACATATGCCATTTTATTTTCCTGCTCAATTAGCAAAAGGTATACTGTGCATACAGTATGAATACACTGGACAAAGATGATTCACAACCCCAGTGCAGTGGATATTGCATTATGCTCTTCAAAATGCAAATTAAACCTATCAACTAATTTTTTAAAGATTTATTTAATTATTACTTTTTTGATGATTTGTATATAGTTGATTAGGGTGATAAGGGCCAAGGGCTACAGGAAGGTGGGTGAGACCATTTTTTCCACATTCTCTTGTTTTCCTTCTGAGGAAGGGGAGAGATAAGCAGAGAAGTCACACCCAGCCTTCCAAACGGCTCCTAGGATGGAGGAGAGTCACCCAGCACCACCCCAGGGTCCCAAATGTGGGGCACATTCTGAGGGTCCTGCTAAAGTGGCTTCAATAGTTCAACAAATGTGAATTACTGTTGATCTCTCCATGATGAAATCTCTCCAGAATCCACTGGTTGATATAGTCCACCTTAGAGTCTCTGCCCACATATTGACAGCCAGCACTTGGCTGGGGTAGTTGATCATCTTGTCCTGTCCTCTGTCCTCTGTTCTGGTACCAGAGGTCCTCTGCAGGTTCCAATGTACTGCCATATACTCTATGTGCACCTGGATATGCTGTTCACTGCTCCATCTAAGCTACTGAGGAGGCCCAGCTTTGACACATGCATTCTGTGGTCAGACCATGGAACCTAAAATCTTCTCCAGGGTTGGAGTTCTGAGTCCAGCAGTTCAGTTGAGGGGATCACTGAAGAAATTTCATTTGAGGTGATCCCAGTCCTGATTCTTGTGTGTGCTTACCAATACAGGATTCAGCACAGTCCATTACCCCAAACAGCTTATGCATATGCTGGTGGTTGCAATTGCTGAGTCAGTTTTCTTTTCAGCCCTGTCTTCTACACAAACAGATGGGTGTTGGAACCCAGCCCAATCCTGCCGACCACACACTCGGCCCTCATGCAAACCAGTGGGGGCTGCAGCCTAGTCGGAACAACCCGCAATAACCTTCACCAGGCCCACTCCTGGTTCCTGTGTTTGCCAGTATGTAGAGCAGACTAATCCAGTTTGTCACACATCCCATTCAGTTCTATATCTGTTAATGGGCATTGAAACCTAGTTCAACACAACTGGCCCCACTATCCAGCCCACACATGTGCAGGCGGGTGCCACTCTGTCTATTCATGCCAGCCCTGGTCCTGATTCTCATGCTTACCAGACAAAGTGATAACCCAGGAGGGAGCTGCCCATTGTTTCCCTAATGGACCCACTGGGTTACCTCTCCAGGTGGTTCTTCAGTTTAATTTGACAGAATTTGCCCCTCATGCAAGCATCTGCCAGCTGATGCTATGGCAAAGTCCAACCTATCCACACCCACTTTGGCTTATGCATGCATCAGTAGAACAGCCTACCCAGCCTGGCTTTTCCCTGATCCAGCTCACATGAGATCAGCAGGTACTACAGCCCTGCATGGTCTGGTCTGCTCCTATCCCAACTCTCATGCTCACCAGTGGGAGTGGTGGTCCAGCAGGGAAGCACCACGCAACCCCCATACTGACTTCACTTCCTCACACCACCCCCAGGTCTCACATAGGATGCTGTGGCCCAGTCTGGCATGGCTTTCCTCACCTTCAGCATTTGCCAGTGGGTGCTGTAGCCTGGCTGGGCCTGGTCTAACCCCAGTTCCAGCTCACACTGGTGGGGGCTGCACCCTAGCTCAGCCCAGCAGACCCACAGTCCTGGCCCTCAAGTAAACTGGCTTGTGTCGTGGCCCAACCCGGCCCAACCTACACTCCATTCTGGTGCTCTGATTCCCCAGCATGTGATATGAACTGGCCCAGCCTGGTTCGCCTTTGATCTGAGCCAAATGTATGCCAGTGGGTACTATTCCCTGGCCTGGTCTGGGTTGCTCCCTATTGTAGTTCTTGCGCTCACCTGTAGGGATTGTGTCCTGACAGAGGAGTTCTCCAAGCTCCTCCCTCAAAATCTCTCTCAATGTCATGATCTCGTGCCCACCACTAGCCCTAGTCAGGCCACCTCCTGTCTTAGCTGGAACAATGGCCTTTCCTGACTGGCCTTCACTCATTTGGGTTTTTACTGTTGGGTGTTACAGCCCAGCCAAGCCTGGTCCACACCCAGATACAGCTCACAAATGGCTCAGTAGGGATAGAGACCTAGCCCAGATTGTCCCATACCTACTGTAGTTCTCACGACTATCAGTAGGTGCTGGAGTCTAGCCCAATCTGGTGCACCCCAGCCCCAGCCCAGCAGGAAGCCAGGCCCAGCATGGATTTTCCTAACATCAGCCATGTGCCTGGCAGATTCAGACATCCACACCTCTGAGCAGACCTACCTGAACTCCACCCACCAACATGACCTCGGTGGGTGGAGCCATGATCCGGAGCATGCCTAAAGCTGTCTAAGATCTGCCCTCAACAGGATTATTGTGGGCGCAGGAAATTCTTGGACCTCGGGCTTGGACAAGCCCAGGATTTGTCCACTGCTTAGTAGTGGTGGAAGGGGAGCTAGGATCCCCAGGCAGGAAGCCTGGCTCAGTGTGCATTCTTCCAGCCACAGCTACATGGCCAGGAGATTCAAACACACATGCCTCTGTGGAGAGCTACCTGGACTCCTACCTATCGACTAATTATTTCTAGAATTCTCTTTTTAATTTTTTTGGACCATGATTGACTGTAACTGAAAGAGTACATTTTCAAAAAATGGTGAAATATTGTATTGAAATCACTCCATTATTTTCTTGACTTTATGATGATGCGGATGTTGTATGCTTTTAATAGAGATTGTACTTAAGATTTTTGAATACTGATCTTCTCTTCTAGGCTAGAATAATACAGTACAATACTGCCTCATGATACTGCCTAGCAGCACCTAGCTGCAATTCCCAAACAACTCTGTGATAGTGAGATAAATAACTAATAGTCTACTCTGTACTGTGCTGTCAAGCTATAATGTTTGGTAGGTTAGATGTATCAAATTCACTTAGCAGTATTTCAGTTTATGAAATATGCATAATCTCTTTGGAAATTGATGATTTGCATAATCTTGTACAATGTTTAAGGGAGAAAGTGCTATGGCATGTGAATTACATCTCCAGTAAAAAGTACTGATAGGATGGGCACTTATTGTAGTAGTTAGAATGTCAGTGCCAGAATAGCTGGGTTCAATTCCAGACCCTGGGAAACAGAGGTGATAATTGAAGTGACTGGTCCCCTAACACACACATACGGCACCTGAATGGCAATCCCAGCTCCCCGCTTCAGCCTCATCTCAGCACCAATCATGCGGTCATTTAAGGAGTAAGCCAACATGTGGAAGCTCCCAGTTTCTCTTTGTGTGTCTCAGCTACATTTTAAAAAGTAATAATTATGTAACTACTTTTATCTTGAGTAACTGACACACACTATTGGAAACTACCAAGACAGGAAATATTGGGCAAGAGAGTATGTTTCTGGAGTGGAGGCAGAGAACAGGAGCTGTGAATGTATTAGATTATATTGTAGTTGAAATATATCATTCAACATCAATGTGGTATTGCTAGTGTGTGGTTGGATATATAAATCAAACTTTCAAGGATAGATGAAATTTGTAGCTGTAAATTTATATATTTTCTGAATATAGAAGTATTTAAAGCCACAAGGCAAAAAAAAAAAAAGTCACCTAGAGAGAGAATGCAAACACAAAAGAGAAGCAATTAGCTTGTATCCTTAGCATCAACAAGTCATAAAGCTGTGAATAAAACAGACAAGAGACTGATCAAGAAGTATTTGTGAAGTGGAAAGAGAATCTGGTGTCTCAAAAGCCTTTTTGCTAAGAACCAAAAATGACTGGGCTTCAAGCAATGAATCCGTGGCTAAATCTTTGCCTTCCATCTGTCAGGATCCCATGTGGGCATCAGTTCTTATCCTGGCTTCTCTGCTTCCCATCCAGCTCCCTGCCTGTGGTCTGGGAAAGCAGTCGAGGATATCCTAAAAACTTTGGACCCTGCACCCATGCGGGAGACCCAGAAGAAGTTCCTGGCTTCAGATCCGCACATCTGAAGCCATTGTGGTCATTGTGGGAGTGAACCAACGGGTGGTGGGTTTTTCTCTTGTTCTCTCCTTTTCCTTGTAAATCTGACTTTCCAATTTAAAAAATAATAAAATAAAAATAAATCTAGAAAGTCAGAAGTACCAAATGGTCTAGTAAAAACTTAAAGTTTATTTAAATATTATTCACAGGAACTCAAGTAGTGATATTCAAAGCTGTGAATTAAAAAATCTTTTCACAGACCTTTTCTATTTTTCAGAGCAATAATTGGATGTATGTTATCATTGCTGAGAGGCAAGAAAAGAGCAGCAGTCTGTTGATGACTAAATTTGTCAGTACTTGAAATCTTCTAAGAGTCAATATTTAGTTAACAAATTGCCATGCTGATTTCACAGATGGCACATACAAGAGTGTTATGTATAGAATAATAATTAATGAACCCCTATTTAGGAAAACATACATATATGCTGCATGATAACCGAAATTGTTTTTTAATTTTATTTTTAATTTTAGAAGATGTTAACATAGTTGAGTGGGATGCTTCAAGGGTTAGGGAAAAGTTGGTGTGATAATTGTTTCCAAGTTTTCTGTTTCTCTTTCTTGCTTCAGGGATGAGGCAAGGGATGGGGGAGAAGCTATATCCAGCCTCCAAATTTCTGCAGTACCCAGGGATGGAGAATGGCCATTCAATATCAACCCATGGTCCCAATGTAGCACATACTCCAAGGGTTCTGCCCAGGTGATTTTGATAATTCTGAAATGTTTGATCTCCCCAATCCAAGGATGAGGAGACCCTATTTCCTCAGAGTTTCCATTCACCCAAATATTTGCTGTCCTCATTTGGCTGGGGTAGTTGTCCAATTTGTTCTGTCTTCCTTCCTCTGGGATGGTGCAGTTATCCCCTGCAGGACTCAATGGAAAGATTTCTTGGGGCACACCCCAATTAGATGGCTGGACTCAAAACCCAGCCACAAAGAAAATGACAATATATGTGGTCAGACCTTGGAGTGCCTTATACCCTCAGAACACTCTTTCCAACATCGGGGTCTCTGAGGTATCATCAAATGACACCATCCTTGGGTGCTGATGTAGTGTGACTGCAAGTATGGCCCCCTCCCATTCTGTCTGCAGATGCAGGACAAAAAAAAAAAAAAGAAACATTTGTCTCATCCACAGGCTTCCACATGTCCCTCCCCACCCTAATCAGAGGCTCACATGGGTTTGCATCCCTCCCAACTATGTGAATAATATTAAATAGAGAGAGAGGCAGTCAATATAGATATGGAAATCATTGGGTTTGAGAAAAGGGGAAATTTTTTAGAAAAGGAGAGTAAACAGTGTCAGATTCTAAAAAGGGATCAAAGATTAAAAATGGCTAACTATCACTTAAATTTGGTAGTTAGAAGGAGTTCGCTAATTGTCCAGGTGTCTGTATTTACAAAGGAACAGCAGGATCAGAATTGAGGATGTGAGTCCAACACCAGAATCAAGATGAGACAAATTCAAAGTATCTTTTCAAGAAGTTCACTTAGCAGAAATGAACAGATAGAGGAGTGGGGCACAACTGGTAATGTTTGTGTCTGTTTGACTGTATTTTGGGCATGTTCATGAAATATGAAGCTCACTGAGAGTGATGAGGGATGAAAAAGTGCTGAAGGAGTGAGGAAGCAATTGTTACCTTAAACCTCTGAGCCGTGTTAAGGAGTTTGACTTTATCCCAAGAGCAACAGAAAAGCAGGGAAGTTTTCTTATCACAAATGCCATGATTATATTAGCACTTCTAAAAGACATCTGTTGTTTGGCGGTACTAATTTAAACTTTTTTTTTCCAGTGCAAGATCAGAGCAGTGGTGGTATAAGTAGAAAGGTGATACAAAAATTATTTGAGTCAGTCAGTAAGATTATGATTCCTTCTGCTTATAGCAGGGGGCTGTTATGGTATTTGTCATACATCTTTGAAATTGTTTATCCCAATAAATTCAGTTCTTTAACTTGGAGCTCTTGGGTCTCAGGCAACAACTCTGGGCATTACTCTGCTTTCTGGTGTTGTGAACCTACCCAGATTGTCCTGCAACCTGTCCTGGTTCTCACATCTGCCAGTGAGTGCACTGAACTGGCAAAGCCTGGCCTACCCCCAGATCTGAACCTCACATATGCCAGCAGGTGCTGTAGCCTGGCTTGGTCTGGGCTGCTTCCAGCCCTGGTTCTTATGCTCACCAGTAGGGACTGTGTCTTGACAGAGGAGTTCCCTAAGCTCCTCTATAGGTCTCTTTTCAGTGGCAGATCTCACACACACCAGTGAATGCTTGGCCCAGACTTACTTGGTCCACTTCTTGTCCTGGCAGGAACAACAACCTTGCCTGACTGACTCACTCCATTTTTGGCTTTTACTGTTGGGTGCTATAGTCCAGCCATGCCTGGTTCATGCCAAGACACAGCTGTCATGTGATTCAGCGGAGCAGAACCAACCCACCCTGGCTCCTGTGAGCATTAGTGAGTGCTGGAGCCTAGCCCTATCTGGCACACCTTAGACCCACATCATGCTGAGGTATACTACAACCATGTCCAGCCTAGTTCACCACCCACATTCCAGCTGTTTTGCTCGCCAGTGGGAATCACAACCCAGTCAGGGTGTCTCCTTAGCTTCCTAACCAGGCCTGCTCCAAGCCACAGATCTTGCATGTGCCAGTGGTTGCTCTGGCCCAGCTTGACCTTTGTATTGGGTGCTGCGGCCTGACCTGGTCTGCCCTCGCCCAGTTCCGACTCTCGTCGGTGGGTGCTGCAACCTAGCCCTGCCAATTTGCCTCTGTAACTAGCTTTATGCAAACCAGAAGGTGTGATAGTCTAGCTGAGAATGTCCCACACTCCATCTTGGCTCCTGTGCATGGCAGGATCCTATGATTTTTCTCAGCATTGCCTGGTGTATTGCTTCCAGAACTAACCCACACACATTTATCGACAAATGGAGTTACCTTGACCAGCCTGATGAGCACTCAGGCCTGAGTCACATGCTCACCAGCAGGAGCTACAGTCAGAGGAGTTTCCTAAGTTTCCCCACCAGGCCCACCCTTGGACCCAGATCTCATATGTGCCAGTGGATGCTAGGCCCTTAACTAACATAGTCTGCCGCTTCTGTCTTGGCCTTTGTGTATGCTGCTGGATGTTGCAACCCAACTTGCCCCACCCCCTATTCTTGGCTTGCCTATGGTTGTTGCAACCTGGACCAGCCTGACCAATTCCCAATCCCAACATCCATGAGTATCAGGGGCTTCCATGGTCATGCCTAGCTCAACCTGTCACCATCCCCAACTCTTGAGCAAACCAGGGATTGCAGTTCCACAGTGGTGAGCTCAAATATCCCCCAAAGAATGTGCGTTCAGACTTGATTCTCTCATGTGCTGGTTAGCATCATGTTCCAGCCTAATGGTACTCATCCCCTTTTCCAACAGTCACTGTGATCTAGCCTTGTCAGGTAGGCCCCCAGCCCTAACTTTAGTATGTGCCAATGGGAGATGGTTGGCAGTGATAGATGTTAACTATCCCAACTCATGCCTCCCACTTGGGCAGGCACATCAGTCTGACCCTTAAAGATTCTCTAGTCTCCATCTTCTAAAACACTCAGTGTCAGCCCCCTCACTTACCTGCAAGTACCTTGCTGATGAATGTCCCCCCAGAAGTTATTCCTCACCTGCAACCTCAGTGGCCCTTTCTTCCACATGTCCCAATCCCTTCCCCAAGCATTCCACAGTTTTTGTGCCCTGGAACACATGGCTTCCCCATTTTGGTCTGCTTAAGCCCACTCTTCCAGTGTGGTGGCATGCTGGCCTGGAGCTCTGTCCACCCACCAGGGACCCAAGATCATAGATGGTCCCCCAGACCAGGTTCTCTGGCACATATGCTGGCCTGTGACCTTACCCCTCTGCCCACCTGGACACAAATGCATGCATAAGACCCCAGGCCCAGCACACTAACACACCATGTTATTAAGGGGGCCTTTCCTTCCCCACCCCCACCAACTCTTGGGACCAAAACATGTGCATGATCTCAGGCCTACTTGTACAGTCCCCAGTGCAAGTCCCCAGACATCAGAACTCAGGGACAAGAGCAAAACCACCGCCCATGACTTTGGCTCCACAGGGCAGAAGGGAGCTGCCAGAAACCACTAGTTGTATTTGTTTTTGTAGTGAGTAATTTAACAATTTTTGAAAACTTATTAATATAAATTTGAAAGAAAATTATAATTCAAACTATCAAAATTCTTAGTTTAAAATAAATGAATCTAAACAAATGAATCTAAAAAATAACTACTGTTGCAGCTGGAGCACTGGGGTAGCAGGCTAATGCTCCACTTGCTAGCTCTGGCATCCCATATGGGCACTGGTTTACTTTCTGGCAGCTCCAATTCTGATCCAGCCCTTCTATTATAACCTGGGAAAGCAGTGGAGGATGGCCCACATCCTTGAGACTATAAGAAGCTCCTGGCTTCCAGCTTCAGGTCATTTAGGAAGCAAACCAGCAAATGGAATACCTTCTCTCCCTGTATCTCCTCTTTTCTCTTTAAAATCTGCATTTCAAAGAAAAATTAATAAATAACGTAAAAAGTAAATACAGACGGTGGGGACTGGTATTGTGGAGTATATTAAGCCCCACCGGGATCTCATATGGGTACCAGTTCGTGTCCCAGCAGCCCGACTTCCCATTCAGCTTCCTGATTGTGGTCTGGGAAAGCAGTCGAGCATGGCCCAAAGCCTTGGGATCCTGCACTCACATGGAAGCCTTACAGGAGACTCCTGGCTCCTGGCTTTGGGTCATCTCTGCGCCAGGTGCTTTGGCCACTTGTGGAGTGAATCAGCTGACTGAAGATCTTCTTCTCTCTGTTCCTATTTGTATATCTGACCTTCCAATAAAAATAAAAAAATCTTTGAAAAAGTGTAAGCCCATAAGAACCAAGAGAAAAAGAGAGGTGATGCCAGCATTCAAGGAAGGGTAACATAATTTTGCAATTTGTAAAATTAAGGAATCAGTCACCGATGAGATAAATTTGAAATATTAGTACCTAAAATGGGGGAACAAAAGCAGATTTTTACCTTGCCAAACCCCCAAATAAGCAGCAAACAGAAGATATGTCCATTGTCAGTGGGACATGTGTGACTGAAAATGGGATTGCTTGAAAATTTGCTCAAAGTCTTCCCCTCACCTATGCAGTCAAGTAACTCCCCTCTCACTGCTGGAGAAGGGGACATTCCAGTATGTAAGACCAGGGCAATTAATGCTTTGGGTAGGAAAAGGCCTTTCCTCAAAACAGTGATCAATCAGTGTGAAGGACTGTGCAATTCTTAAGCTCTGTTTCCCCTTTCTATTTGTATCTTAAAATTAACTAGGTTGGGCCTGGCATGGTAGCCTAGTGGGTAAGTCTCGCATTGCACGTACCAGGATCTCATATGGGCTCTGGTTTGTATCCCAGCTGCTCCACTTCCCATCCAGCTCCCTGTTTGTGGCCTGGAAAAGCAGTTGAGGATGGGCCAAAGCCTTGGGACCCTGCACCCGCGTGAGAGACCTGGAAGATGCTCCTGGCTTCAGACCAGCTCAGCTCTGGAAGTTGTGGCCACTTGTGGAGTGAACCAGTGGATTAAAGATCTTTCTCCCTGTCTCCCCTTTTTCTCTGAAAAAATCTCACTTTCCAATAAAAATAAATAAATCTTCAAAAAATCAGCTAGGTCTCTCTGTTCCTCACTCTTTTTCATGCTGGACATTTCGGAACTGAAAAGCTAAAAGACAGGGCCTCTGGAGAGTAACAATAGATTATCTCAAGCGAATGGCTAAGGTTGTGCCCTGACATCTGGAGTGAGCAAGGTTGCCCAGAAGCTCAGAGGCTTCCTGTTTTGTTCTTTTAAGATTTATTTATTTATTCTTAATACAGAAATGGAGAAGGAAGAGAGAGTAAGAGAGAGAAGGAAGAAGAAAGTAAGAGAGAGAGAGAGAGAGAGAGAATCTTCTATATTCACTCCCCCCAAATGGCCTCAATAACAGGAGCTGGGCCAGGGTGAGGCCTGGAGTTAGGATCTCCAGTAGGTCTCCACATGGGTGGCAGGACACTAGGTATTCAGTCATCATCCTCTGGCCTCCCCTACATGTCATACAGTATCTGGATTAGAAACAGAGCAGTCAGGACTTGAACAGGCTTTCCAACTTGGGATGCCAGTGCCACAAGAGGTCACTGCACCATAACACTAGCACCAAACATAGAACATTTAATCAGGTTCTTAATGACTCCCGTGTGTGCATGCATAAGTGTGTGTGAATGGCAGGAAAGAATCACCCAGAAGTAAGAAAGCAGTTTGGGACAGTTATTTATTAATAATATAAAGTAGATTCTGGATCATTTGCTACTTTAGTAATTCATTTTTTTCCGTCTTTTACTTGTCTAAGATTCTACCAATGGTCCTTAGGTAAGGATCCAAGGAAGTGTTCTCTACATTTTCTGGTATTGAAGCATCCAATATCCTGTTGACTATAATGATCTTGCAAATGTTTTCTTCAGGAAAGCCCCCAGAACTTACATATGGAAACAAAATAGATTTCTTTGAGTTGAGCTCTGCAGCAGTTAGTCTTCACTGCATTACTGACAAGGGAGCTCCTGCAACAATATGGGACTTCTGTTTGGACTGAAAGGAAAAGGGAGTTAATTTCATTTGCTTCAGAAATATCCTGACTGGCCTCTAGATCAGGGTATTCTGCTCCCTGCTGCTTTGAGTGTGGATAGCTGTGTGTACATGAGTCTCTCTCTCCCTCTCTCTCTCTCTCTCTCTCTCTATATATATATATATATATATATATTTTATATATGTGTATTTATTTATATATTTGTGTGTGTGTGTGTATCCGTGCTCAGCTCCAAACCAGAGAATACTTGTCAAGCGTTTTTTAAGGACACGCACCAGGATGCTGAAGCACTTTGCTTTTTCTCTTTTAGAAACCATCAGGCTAACCAGTTGCAAGCTCAGAGGAGATTGCCTGCTTGCTAAGCACAAAGCCATCCATGTGCCTGCCCAACAGGACCCTTGCTATTTTATCACCAGTGAGCATTTTGGTTGATACATTATGGCCTGAATATAACCTCTAGGGAGCATGTGCAGCTTTAGTATAAAAGGAAGGGGAGAAAGCAGAATACAGAGAAAAAGAGAAGTCTGAAAAGCACTTTCTCATAGCTTTGGCGTCTCTCATTAATCTTCCTTTGTGCCCGTGATGCCCTCGTGTGCTGTTATTGGCAGTGTAAGCTGGAGGTAGCCTTGCAGGATGATTGAATTGTCAAATTTCCTTTCCTTAGCCTCCCACAGAAAATACCAAAACAAATGTTTTTGCTACAGATGAAGGAAAAAAAAGATTTTCCTGAGTTTCTTAAGTCATTTTTTTGAAACTTTCTGTATTTTGATGCTTTGACATCTGGAGCCTAGCTGACCCTGGAGGCACTGCCTCTCACAACGATTGCTAATTCTTAGAAATAGTAAACAACTTGGTTTGAACTTGTCTCTCAAATGCAAATCTATCAATGCAGACCCTATGTTTCCAAAAACATCTTTGACAATGCTCTCATATTCCAGTCACTATCCACCTGCTCTAATGATGTCAGAGCCAGGTACCAGGGCTAATGAAATTGTTCAAACTAATTCTAGGCTTGCTTGTTCTTTCACATTTGCTTCTTCCTGCAGAAATAATATCATAGGCTCTTGCTTATGGATTTCCAGTATCATTATGCCTCCTAACTGAGCCTGGTGTTTCCCTGTGACAGCTCTCCCAAGTACAGCCTGTGTCCTTGCCTTAGGAATTTTGACTGGGGAGCTGTCATGTCAATAAAATCATCTGTTGATCTGCTGACCTTACTAAATCCAAATATTAATGAAACCAACTAAAAGAGTGAAGTAGTTTTTCCTTGACAGGCAAATCACTGTGGATGTCTTATGTGTGTTTATGAGAGAGGGCGGAGGCAGGAGAGGAGGACATGGTTGAATAGAGAGAACAGGAAGGAGTTCCACACACACACCCATGAGAGAGAGAGAGACAGCGAGAGAGAGAGAGAATTGTGGACCTACTTATTGACAGAATTGGCTTCTGGAGTTGACACTCAACAAATGTAGATATGCTTTTTTGGAGTAGACACACCATATAGAGAACACTGCATGCTAAGGATGGGAAGGCTCAGATTGAATTTGGCTATAGATTCTGAGCTAAAAAGTGGACATTGAATGATTTTTTAAAAAGATTTATTTATACTGGTTACTCAAAACCATGTCAATTCCATAATGTTGCAAATTGCTGTTGATGTTATATTGGGACTCTTAATTGACTGGGCTGATATTCTACCAGCTCTAACTTCGGACCAGAAATGGTCTCCCCAAGAAACTGTTCAACCAATCTGGACAATAAGTAGCTGGACTCTATGCTTGGTATACGTTTGCAAGGAAAGAATCTTGATTGAATTTGAACTGTAATACTGCATCAAGGTGGAGGAATCCACCAGGGGGGAGGGGCGTGGGGATGGGTGGGGGGATTCCCAGAGCTTATGAAACTGTCACATAATGCAAAATAATTAATAAAAAAAGATTTATTTATTTTTGTTGGAAAGGCAGATATACAGAGAGAAGAGACACAGAGGAAGATCTTTCTTCCGATGATTCACTCCCCAAGTGACCTCAATGGCTGGAGCTGAGCCAATCTGAAGCCAGGAGCCAGGAGTTTCTTCCGGGTCTCCCATGCACATGCAGGGTCCCAAGGCTTTGGGCCATCCTCAAATGCTTTCCTAGGCCACAAACAGGAAGCTGGATGGGAAGTAGAGCTGCTGGGATTAGAACTGGTGCCCATACGGGATCCTGGTGCGTGCGTTCAAGGTGAAGACTTAGCCGCTAGGTGGTTAGCGTGCTGGCCTGAACATTTTTAGCAAGAGAAAGTTAAAGCAATATTTTCAGGAGAAGTTTAAGTAGTTAGGAAGTTTTGGACATAGAAGGAATTGGAAGAAGCTGCCTTGTCAGTTACAATGTTCCTGAGACGGAACAAACTCAAGTATAGGTTAGTCTGTGCTTGGAAGGGGTGCACTACAAATGTAAACAAATCCCTCGAAGGAAATCTCAGAAAACATAGTCTTATTCTGCAGGTTCAAGATGAGGCCTGACATTCTGCACTTGTAACAAGCCAATGATGTTAGTGGTCTCCAACCACTCTGACGGCTGTTAAAAAAAAGATTCTGAATTCACTTACAACCTATAGTTCCTTGATTTTTCCACTTACCATGCAGAGAAAACAGACTGAAAATCTGTGTCCAACATTAGCTTGTGCTATTCATCTTGTTCTTGTTTGTGAAATTGTGAATTTCAAATAGCAAGTCCAAGTATGCAAGAGGATTATGCCTTGCCTCTCTCTCTGCAATTGCTTCACCACACACTGAGTTAATGGGGCCAAGGAGAAAGCAAGTGCAAGATTCTCCAGAACCAGATTTGAGCATAGAGATGAAAAGGAAATGGAGTTGTCAGAAAAGGACAAAGGAAAGAATTGTGGGACTTAATCATGGATTAGTTTTGCTTTGCTCTAAAAATAGTTTGGCTCTCTCACTGAGCAGAAAACTAAATCTCACCACATTATCTTAAAATTTCCATGAAGCTGCAAGTGAAGAACAAATTTTCTTAGATCATTTTTCCCTAATGGCTCCTCTGAGATCTTGAAGATATGGCCATACAGAAAATATTCCATCAGAACCATGTTAAAAGAGCTAGAGACGCATCACCTGCGTACATCTAAGTTGTTTGGCTGTATAACTTTGTCTGGACATTTAATTTCTCAACACAGTCACTTTTACAAATTTTGTTAAAAGTTATTATGGTAATCATTCATCAAAAAACATGCCATTTTATCTGTTGAAAGGTGTAACATTCTTTGGAGAGAACTTTATTATCAAAGTAAGGATTTTCACCAGAATAAAAATCATTTCTGTAACATTATTTAGTATCTTCAGATTCTCTCCCTTTAGCTCTGGCTGTGTAACACAGTGCTTCTTGATCCTCTTTCCCAAGCAGCACAGATGCTTGTAGATGGTTGGCACATCTGGTTACCTCAAAATTTGGAATTTTGGTGATTAATCCTGACCTCTTCTGACCAAAAAGGAAAGTTTTGCATAGTTTATGGTAGTTCTGTTCTACTTTCAAAATCACTTCACTGATTAGGTTTTCATTAAAAAAAAAAGATTTAATTTTACTTGCAAGAACTACAGATGTGGAGAAAGATCTTTCAACCACTAATTCACTCCATAAATGACTACCAAGGCCAGAGGCGGGCTGGTCTGAAGCTGGGATCCAGTAGCTTCTTTCTAATCTCCCACATAGGTGCAGGGATCCAAGACTTGGGCCATCCTTTGCTGCTTTCCAAGGCCATTAACAGGGAGCTGGATTTGAAATACAGCAAACCACCCCCCACCCCCTGCCTCCAAAAGAAAAATCAATAAAAGTGGAGTATCCAGGACTCAAACCAGCACCCATATGGGATGCAGGCATGACAGGCTATAGATTAGCTCGGTATGCCACTGTGGCAGCCCCCTGTTTTCCATTTTGTACTTCAGCAATATGTCCAGTTTGTTCTGATTATTCTTTTTCTGCTTCAACAAACCCTGAGAAGCCCATGTATCCACTGGCCTCAGGCAGGGAGCTTGTCTCGGCTTCTGGTTTGAGGCAGGAGCAAAGATGGGTACTTGAGAGGTCATGTTTCAAGAAAAGTTGGAACAGCAGTAACAGCAAGGAAGAAGCTCTGAGAAGTAAAATAACCTTTCCTGTAGAATAGGGGAACTTAAGGCACAGAGAATATCTCTCCAATAGTGTATTTTTTACTATTGTTATATTTAGCAGTTTTTAGTATTCAAGCAAGATTTTGCAGAACTTCGCGCATTTTACGATAATCAAAACAGACTTATAACTCTCACAAGCCATATATTAACAATTGAAGAGTAGAACAGTCTTAAGCGGGTGCACAGAGAAATCTCCAATAACTTGGCAAGTGAGGAATAACTGAACTCTGCAACCTACCTAGTGAGGTCTAGGAAAAGCCAAATCGGGAGCCTGACCAGTAAGGTAAGGGCTGAGCAACTATACGCCAGCTGACTTTTCCCTGTCTGTTCAAAGCTTTCTATATTAGTCTCTCGCTGTCTATCTGCGCTAATTTTGGGGCTCCTGAGCAACCCTGATGGTCAGTGCAAAAGAGGATGGGAAGCCAAAGCTGGAACTAAGCAAGGACCAGAGAAAGCTCCTCTCCTGAGTCCAGAAGGAAATTTACAATTCTTCCATCTCTGAGGACCACCTGGGACTCCTGGCTGTTGTTACGATGTCATTAGACTCTCCAATAATTTGTTCTCTCACCTCATTTTACAGATGAACAACTAGAGCTCAGAATGTTTGGGTGATTTGCTCATGGCCACTCAGCACACTAATGACAGGGTGAGGAATACAGTTCTCTTCATGAAGTACTGCTGTGTTTTGGATAACCAATAATATCAACATCACTAAGTTAAAATGTTATGTCTCATTTTGTCCAGTTACTTTACAGGATAGATACAAATGAATCATTTATGTGTCCACAGAAAACATTTTGGGAAAATTGGATAATTGGTACCAAAATATAGTTATGAAGAAAAACTTCTAGTGTTCCACAGCTCAGTGGGTTGATCATAATTCAACATCCATTATGTATTTTGTATATAAATAGAAGACAGTTTATTAAAAACTTCAAATATAAAGTAATGATGAAGAAAAGTAAACAATTTGATATACATGTATTAATTATTGGACTATGCACTAAATATACCATGAAAAATTTAAAGGGTAGTTTCAGGGGCCAATTGGAGCTACCGTCTGTGATGCTGGCATCCTACATGGGTGCCATTTGGTCTTCTGGTTGCATCACTTAGGATGTAGTTCCCTGGTAATGCACATGGGGAAGCAGTGGGAGATGGGCTACTGCTTAGGATCCTGCACCCAAGTGGGAGACCCAAACTGGAGTTCAGGCTCCTGGCTTCAGCCTGGCTGATTCTTGCAGCTGTTTAGAGAAATAAACAGCAAATGGAGGATTTCTCTGTATGCGCTTCTCCCTTTCTCTGTAAATCTGTCTTTGAAAAAAACATTTTTTTTCAAAAAAGAGTAATTTAAGAAAATATAAAAAGAGAAAAGTTCATGGAGAAAAATATTTTAGTTTGTATATAAAAATTCGGGAAGAGCCTGGCATGGTAGCCTAGCAGCCAATGTCCTCACCTTGAACATACCAGGATCCCATATGGGTGCCGATTCTAATCCCAGTGGCCCCGCTTCCCATCCAGCTTCCTGATTGTGGCCTGGGAAAGCAGTCGAAGGTGGCCCAAAGCCTTGGGACCCTGCACCCACGTGGGAGACTCAGAAGAAGCTCCTGGCTCCTGGCTTTGGATCGGTGCAGCACGGCCATTGCAACTGCTTAGGGAATGAGTCAGCAGACAAAAAACCTTTCTGTCTCTTCTCTCTGTACATCTGACTTTACAATAAAGATAAATAATTCTGGCTTTCCAATAAAAATGAAATAATAAAAATTTGGAAATCAAGTCCATAAACAGAAGGCTGAAGTAGGAGTCTTAGGACCCAGGGGTTACAATACTTGCTGAAGAATGAAGGTCAAAACCAATAGAAGATAATACTGGAACTGAGGATATTAATTGGCTGAGAGTGTTAAGCAACAAAAGTGGGTGAGAGTGAATAAAAGATGGAATCCTCATGAAACTGTTAAATATATCTTGACAATAGGATGATGTCTATACTTACAATGTCATGACATTTAAATAGTGGAATGATGGAGCTGTGACTGTTGTTGGAGGACTGTACTGTTGTAATAAATAGGGGAAAACAGGGAAGAATGGAGAGAATGGAAGGGGAAATCCCTGAGCCTATACAACTACAGCGTGGAGAACAAGTAAAATTGAATGGTGAGAGGATGGGGTTAGCTACTAAAGCAGGTGGGAAGCTAGTGAGGCGTGTGAATTTGTCATTAGAATAAATCACCAGAACCAGCAGAGTGGCTGGAGACAGCTCAAATCAGCTATGAGAGTTAGTTACATACTTCTCATCCCAACTGGGAGTTGACTAATATCAAATTAGTAGCTTCAAACTAGCAATGATATGAGCATAAGCTCCTTGGCCGTCATCAAGCAGTATAAACCAGAGATTTTTTTTTTCTCTTCTTCTTCTTCCTGGAGAGATTGTCAACAACAATACAATAAAATAGATTACCAAAAAAAAAAAAAAAAAAAAGAAATCCTAACGATAAAATGAAATTCCATGTTCCTTTATAAACTAGATTAGAATAAACAAAAGATAAGCTGAGAGGTGGATTAGGGAGATAGGATATGTTACCCCCCCAGTTTCAGGGGGAAAGTCTTAGGGGACATTTTCTTCCATGTAATTTTCATTGGAAATGCTGAGTCTTAATTTGCAGAATCCAGAGAGACTGCCTTCCAACAGTCTGTTTGGTGCCTATACAAAATTTATAACTTTTCACACTCTGGTTCAGTTCTAAAGCATTTAAGGTAGGAAGAGAACGGGTACACCAAGAAAAGTAAAAGACAGAGAGTCTGTATAGTGAAGATGATTATGGCTTACATGAAATTACATCCTGTATCTTCCATGCCTGAAGAAAATTCTAATCTAAAAGTTGTTTACTCCACTAATGTAAAGGCTCTCATCTTACTTTACGTCATGATTTTAATCACCAACATCCACATATCACCAACAGCAGTATGATCAGTTATTTAATGGCTATGCTAAGCCAGGTCCTATGCTAGTTATTCAGTAATGCTTTAATAAGATGGTTATTACATTCCATGCTTTTGCTAAATTAGTGGTTTGAAAGATCCTCCATCAGGATTTCTTTAAATTCTTAGAAATTACTTGAAGTCTCAAAAAGCTTGATTGTGTGCGCTAAGGTCATTGATGTCTCCTGTATTCTATACTAAAAGTGGGCCACTTAACAAGATGGACATCTGGTGTAGCAGTTGAGATGCTAATTAAGATGCTTCCCTTTGGTATTACAGTGCTTGAGTTTGAGTCTCAGCACTGCTCCTAATTCCAGCTTTACATTAACATGAACCATGGACACAGCAGGTGGTGGTTCCCTTAGCTGGGTTTCTGCCACCTGGTGGAGATGTGGATTGAATTCCTGAATATTGGTTTATGTCCCTGGACCAGGATCCACTGTGGGAATTTAGAGAGCAAACTAGCAGTTAGGAGTTCTCTTTCTATCTGACTGCCTCCTAAATTAAGTGAATAAATACAATTCTAAAAACATTCTTTAATTGTGCTTAACTAGCACCAGTCAACAGAAAAGTTCTTTTATGTAAAACATATTAATTTTTCAAAACACAAAAGAGAACTATTTTGCTATCTTTCAAATGTCTTTAATGTAACTTTTATTTTAAAAAATGGTTGAATTTCCTCACATTTTGTTGCAAGGAGTTTTTGAAAAACTCCACTTTGCACTTATGTAAGAATAAAACTAAAGCGGCCAATAATTTAGTAAAAGTTTTACTGAGATAGTTTTATTCTAATGGAACTCCTGCCAGAGTCTTGTGTATCTTACGGATAATTCAGCAATCTTTTTTTTTTTGTTAAAGATTTATTCATTTTTTTTGGAAAGGCAGATATTCAGAGAGGAGAGACAGAAAGGAAGATTTTCTGTTGCTGGTTCACTCCCCAAGTGGCTGCGGTGACTGGAGATGAGCTGATATGAAGCCAAGAACCAGGAACTTCATTCAGGTCTGCCACACAGATGCAGGGTCCCAAGGCTTTGGGTTGTTCTCTATTGCTTTCCCAGACTGCAAGCAGGGAGCTGGATGGGAAGCAGAGCTGCTGGGTTTAGAACTGGCACCCATATGGGATCCTGGCACATGCAAGGTGAGGACTTCAGCCGCTAGACTACTGTGCCAGGGCTGATAATTCAGAATTCTTTAGACCACACTTTAAAAGCTGCTACATCAAAATGCATATCTAAATGTGAAGCTAAAGCTGTCATCTTTTATGGAACTGTCAGGCTCCATCTTTTATATATATAAAAGATTTAAGCTTACAAAAAAAAGTTTAAGCTTACAAAACTGTGTGGTAGCTACTTTTATTTTTTTTCTTTGCCCTAGAAGAAACTAAGGAACAGAGAGAAATGAAGATGTCTAGAATGGAAAGACACTGAGATCAGCGCCATGGTGCAATAGGTTAAGCTTCTGTGTAAGGCGCTGGCATTTCATATGAGTGTTGGCTCGTATCCTCATGCTTCACTTCCTACCCAGTTCCCTGCTTATGACCTGGGAAATCAATGGAGAATGGCTTGGATCCTTGGGCACCTACATCATCATGGAAACCCAAAAGAAACTTCTGGCTTCTGGCTTTGGATCAGCTCAACTCCAGCAGTTGCAGCCATCTGGGGTGTGAACCACCAGATTAAAGATCTCTCTGTCTATCCTTTTCTCCTTAACTGCCTTCCAAATAAAAATTAAAAAAATGTTTTAAAAAAGAGTGGAAAGGCATTATTAGCAGAACTCAAAATGGTAGAGCTAAGACTCAATCTAGGTATGTCTATTTCTGAGGTATTGCTCAGACCTGCTCCCTAACTTACCTCCCACAGCACCATGCATAGGGGCATGTTCATGATTTGCTTTAAAAAATTCTACATGGATAGGGAAGTTAAATTATCTTTTGAAAGGATTCTTCATAAAACAGCTTCTACTAAAACTGCTACTACTATATGCTGTTGCTACTAAAAATATTGTGCCATCCCATTTCATCATTTGGAATGATGTCAACTGTACTCTTAGAATTTTGGAGTGAGGGAGAAGAATATATTTGGGCCATCTGTCCAGACACCTGAAACTTCCAAAATGAACCCAGAAGTGTTGGGGGATATTTGCAATTAGCCGGCAATGGCCACCATAGCCTCAGGATTAGTCACTTCTCCAAGGACTCCTTCTACAGAGGCCCAGTGGCATATGTTCATGCCTTTTCTCTGACATGTTCAGCTCAGACAAAAAATTTGGGTTGGGCCCGTCAGCTTTGTGGAAAACAATGATTATAGATTCACTATTGTCAGTTTATCTAGAGGTAGTACTGGTATTGTGACATTATGGTAGTCTATTGAAGAGATAATTGTCAGGAATTCAAAAAATTTACTTACATTATTGGAGAGGCATAGAGAGACAGACAAACTGAGAGAAAGAAAGAGAGATTTCACACCCACCGATTCACTCCTTAAGTCCCTGCAAGCTTAAAACTTACTCAACCCAGGTCTTCCATGTGGATGGTAGGGACCTAGCTACTTGCGCCATCACTGCACCTCCCAAGATACGCAATAGCAGGAAGCTGAACTTGGAAGTGGAGCCAAGGTCTCATAAGGCTCATTTGTATCTCTGGTGCACTATAAAACTTTATCCAATAACAGTTATCTTTACTAAAAAGTCTACTGGACTATCTTTTCTGAATCCCGATAAAACTAGACAGAAACAGCTGCAGCCTATATTATGCCTGGAGTCTGCAAAATGACTCTGCTTGACAGGAGAGCTATCTTATGGCTTATGGCAATGTAACTGACAGAACTCAGCTATCTTGGCGCATGTAACACATGGCAGAAAACATGATTTGTTGAAGTTCAGGCTTAACAGACTTACCAAAACTCTTTTCTGTTTACCTACTGCTTTTCTTTTTTTTTTTTTTTAATATATTTTTGTTTTGAATTTTGAATTGTCTGGTACAATTTTGTATAGGCTGGGATTCCCCCCCAAACTCCCACCCCCATCGGATTTTCCCATTTTGTTACAATAGTGTAGTCCTTCATAAGGAATCATAATTCTTTCATGTCTCTTATTTAAGTGTACCCCTACATTGTTGGTACAGGCAATGTCAGACAGTCCAGCATCCCATTGTCTACACATATCCAACAGTTTCATTGGGATTCCATCTTTCGTCTGGATGCAGGGATGCATGTTCCATTATACCCCCATGTTTGTATATGATAGACCCAAGTACTCCATCACTATACATTACCATAAGTGAGAAGCCATGAAATAAGGTCAACAACTGATATGAATTGAACAGTCACAACAACAACAACATCAACAACAAATTACAGTACCATTTAAAAAAATGTGCCATTCATCCAACAACAAGAACCAAAATGGGGTGAAAGCCAGCCAAGAAAAGCCACTGTTCCTGCTAGGACAGAAGGTGAACTGAGAAGGGCTGGCTCATGGACCCCCTGGTATGCGCAAAATAAGTGCAAGAAGTACAATAGGAAATCGCCCAGAATAGGCCATGGAAAGTTTCCCACTGGCATACATTTGGCATGGGTTAGGGGCAGACCAGGCTGAATCAGTTCATGTCATCCACTGGCAAACCCAAACACCAGAACAGAGTGTGGGTCGGGCCAGGTTTGGTCGCGACAAAAACCAGTGCACAATATGGAATGCCAGGGTGAGATTGCCTGTACTCGATTTGAATGCAGCACCCAACCAACATGCATGAGAACTAGGAAGGGAGAGGGCAGAGCCAGCGGGGGGATTGAGGGGCTGGTCCCCTCACCGGACAGCTACTCCCACTGGAGAGCGTGGGCTGGGATGGGGACAGACCAGACTGGGCAGGGCTACAACACCTATGCGCCGCATGTGGACTAGATCAGGGAAAAGCCAGGTTGGGCTGCTTATTCCTGCTGGTACAAGCATAAATTGGAGTGGGTGAAGGTTGTTTGGGCATAGCCACAGACAGCTGGCAGAAGCTGGCACTGGGGGCTAATTCTGTCAAGTCAAACCCAAGAAGTGCATAAACCGGGATTGAGAGAGACCCAGGAGGGAAGTGGAGGGTTCCCCCCTCTAGGGTCACTATTCCCACGGGAGGGCATGAAAACTAGGGCGGGGGCTGGGGTGGCTAGACAGAGAGGCAGTCAGCAACATCCGTGAGGGCTGGATAGTTGAATTGGTTGGAGGGAACTAAGCTTCAATGCCCATTGACAGGTACGGGAGCCAAATGGGATGTGGGACAGACTGGACTAGTCTGCTATGCATACTGGCAGGCCAGGGTGGGGGGGGCGGGCCTGGTGGGGGTTATTGTGGGTCGCCCCGACTGGGCTGCAGCCCCCACTGGTTGATCAAAGGGTCGAGTACATGCTGGGCGGAGCCAGGCTGGACTGCAACACCCATTGGTTCCAGTGCAAGTCGGGACTGAGAGCAGAACCAACCCAGCAATTGCAACCACCAGCTGATCGTGGCGATGGACTGTGCCAGGCCCTGTGCTTGCTAGAACATACAAGAATCTGGTCTGGGAACACCTCAAGGTTTCTTTGGGGATCTCCCCAATCGAACTGCTAGACTCAGAACCCTAGCCAAGAAGTGACAGAGGACAGAACAAATCAACCAACCACCTCAGCTATATGTTGGGCAGCGAAATACTGGGCAAATGAAGACTCTACGATGGACTGTGACAATCAGTGGATTCTTCAATGACCTCATCGAGCTGGGAGTGGTGAGATTGGCAGCGATCCATAACTGGAGAACTATTAAAACCACTTGAGCATGCCCCACATCCGGGACTTTGGGCGGGTGGGAGACTGGGTGGGGCTTCTCCCTCAATATCCCCCTTTACTTCAGATACATGAAGGAAACAATATGGACATAAAAGTCTTGCCTACTTCCCTATAGCCCCTGAACCTTTGTACCGTAATTAACTATGTAAAGCTTGTCAACAATAAAAAAAAATGTGCCATTGGGTAACCAACAGATGAGTGACAAAAAGGAAACACAGAAGTCTCTTGGGAAAAATGATGCCATCGTATAATTTATGAGCCCGTGATGAATTAGACTAGAGAAAAGAGATTATTTGGAATGAACCAAACTGAAATAAAAAACATCAAAACACATGGGATACAGCCAAAAAAGCAAACAAACAATCAAAAAAACAGTATGGACTGGACTACTGGAGTTATATATTCCATGTTGGTTTCCTTTTATAAGAGAGACAACCAGGCGGTCCCAACTAGACACCATTATGCTCAGTGAAATGAGTCAATCACAAAAGAACAAATACCTACTGCTTTTCAATATGTAATTTTGTCCCATTGAACTCTATTTAAGCCAATTTCATAAATTCCCAAACCTATCTCAAATTAAAAGTTGGTTTGGGGTTTTCTTCCATCTCTGGTAAAGGCTGCCTTGTTACTATAAAGTTTTACTTTCTCTGATGACACGGACCCTAGTATTTAATTATTTTCAGAAGCAGTTGTTCCATTGGAATGCAGCAGTTAGGATTAATGCAGTAATGTGGACAGATTATAATTAAGTAAAGCTCACAGTTTACACTAAGTGCACTTTTTTTTTTTTTACAAATTTATTTGAAAGGTAGAATTGCAAAGAGAGATGTTCTATCCATTGATTCACTCTAAAAATTGTCCAACTCAAGGGGAGACTCAATGATGGACTATGTCAATCAGCGGACTCTGCACCAGCCTCATTGTACCTGGATTGTTGCTGATGGTATGTTGGAGCTTTTAATTGATCGGGATGATACTCTGCTGGCTCTGCCTTCGGACCAGGGGGGGTCTCCCTAAGAGGCTGCTGAACTTGACTGGACAATAGGATGCTGGACTCTATGTCTGGTGTATGCTTGCAATGAGGGAGTCCCAAATGAACTTGAGCTGTGGTTATGCAGCAAGGTGGATGAATCCACCATGGGGGTGGGGTTTGGGGAGGGGTGGGGAGAATCCCAGTACCTATGAAACTGTGTCACGTAATACAATGTAATTAATGAATAAATTAATAAAAAAATAAAAATTGTCCAACAGCTAAGGCTGGACTAGGCCTAAGCCAGGAACCTGCAACTCCATCTTGGTCTCCTACATATGTGACAGGGGCCAATCACTGGTATGGTTTTCTGCTGCCTTCCAAGAAGCATTAGCAGGGAGCTTCCAAGAAGCATTAGCAGGGAGCTGGATTAGAAAATGAATTAGAAGCCTGAACTCTAATTGGTACTTATAAGGGATGCTGGTGTAGCAGGTGGGGGCTTAACTCATTGGACCACAATGCTGGCCTTGGGTTCACTCTTTTGTGTTTCAGTTTCACAGGTTTTAGCAAATGCATAGTGTAATGTAGTCACCATTAAGGTATCATACAGAAGAGTTTCCTAAAAATTGCCTGTACTTCACTAGTTTATCTTTATGTGATTGCAATCCCTGGGAACCAGTGATTGTCTCTCTCCAGTAATGGAATAATATAATATATAGTCCTTTCTCACTAGCTCCTTCAATTTAGCCATACACATTTAAGATTCTTGTGTTTTCTTATTTCTTTTCATTGCTGTATGATATTCTACTGTGTGTATTTAGCATGATTTATTTATCTATTCATCCACTTAGTGACATTTTTGTGCTTCCTGTTGGACTCAGTCATGAATAATGTTGTTAGAAATGCTTGGGCCCAGCGGGCATGGCCTACTGGCTAGGGTCCTCGCCTTGAGCGCCCCGGGATCCCATATGGGCGCTGGTTCTGGTCCCAGGAGCTCCACTTCCCATCCAGCTCCCTGCTTGTGGCCTGGGAAAGCAGTCAAGGATGGCCTGGGGCTTTGGGACCCTGCACCCGTGTGGGAGACCTGGAAGAAGTTCCAGGTTCCCGGCTTCGGATCGGCTGTTGCAGTTGCTTGGGGAATGAATCATTGTATGGAAGATCTTCCCGTCTCTCCTCCTCTCTGTATATCTGACTTTGTAATAAAATAAATAAATCTTTAAAAAAAAAGAAATGCTATATTCAGGTTTGTATGTACATACAAATTTTCAAGTTAATCACGTAAATATTGAAAACATTGGGTCCTTCATTGTGGCAAAGAGGCTTTTAAACATAATTTATTTTATTTTTAGAAGGTGAATGGATTTTATGAATTTCACAAAACAGATTTAGGAGCCACCTACCCTCTCTCCCTCCCATATTCCTACTCTCCCACCTCCTTCTTTATATATTTAATTTTTTTCAATGATATACTTTCAGTTCCCTTAGCAATCATGGGCTTAACCCTTTATTAGGTAAAAAGTTCAACAAATGGCAAATAGAAAGAAGATGGAATGTGACTCTCCGAGAGTATAGACTAAGACTCTAAAATAATAAAATATCAAGATGTTCATTTCACTCATATAGAATACTTTTTTTTGCATTCTGAATTTAGTTACCCTAGATTGAGAAAACATATAATAGTTGTGTTTTGGGGACTTTATTTATTTATTTCACTAAGCAAATTAAACTGGCTCCTGTAGTGTCTATATCCCTCATGACTGTGAGCTCAAGTCTTGGCTACTCCACTTCTGATCCAACTTCCGGCTATGGCTTCTGGGGGAGCAGGGAAGACGTGGCACCTACATTGGAGAACATACTGAAATTTCTGCATTTTGGCACAGCTTTGGCTCAGACCTGGCCCAGACCTGACTCAGACCTGGCTGTTAGAGCCACTGCAGGAGTAATCCAGAAGACAGAAAATGCTGTTCTCTCTTTCTTCCTGTGTGCGCGTGTGTGTGTCCTCTCCCTCTTTCTCTTGCTCTGCCTTTTAAATAAATAATAACTCACTTAAAAGTTCAGTAACATGGTTGCTAAATTGTATAAGACTAGATTGTATAAGCTTGCTGGCTTTGTCTTGCAAGTGACTGTCCTATTTTATAGTCTCTTTAGCGGTGAGCAAGAGTTCCTATAGCTTTGTGTCTGTGCCAGCATTTGATATTGATCATTTTAAGTTTATTTTTCATTTTCCTTCAAATCCTTACTAATTCCTGTAGTCCTAAATATATTGCTAGACATGGCTCAGTGTTGTAATATACTTGGTGCTTTTATTAGTAAAATCATTTCCCCGGACTTAAGTCTGCTAAAATGCATCAGTTTTGATTCACCTAAAGTTAGCATTGTAGTATAATAGATTAAACTACTTCCTCAAACATAGGTATCTCATATAAGCGCCAGTTCAAATCCTGGTTGCTCCACTTCCAGTACAGCTCCTTGCTAATGAACCTGGGAAAACAGTGGAACATGGCCTAATGACTTGGATCCTTGCCACACACATGGGAGACCAGGACGAAGCACCTGGCTTCTGGCTTTGGGCTGCTTCAACCAACCCAGGTTGTTGTGGACATACTGGGAGAGAATTACCAGATAGAAGACTCTCTCTCTCTCTCTCTCTCTCTTTCACACACACACATCACACACCTGCAGCTTTCTTTCTCCGTTGTTTTGCCTTTCAATTAAATGAGTAAGTCCTTTAAAACAATACAGTCCCTAAACACAAAAATGAAGATATCTGTGATTCTTTCTTGTCAAATTATTTTTAAAAAATAATGTGATCTGGGCCCGGCGGTGTGGCCTAGCGGCTAAAGTCCTCGCCTTGAATGCACCGGGATCCCATATGGGAGCCGGTTCTAATCCCGGCAGCTCCACTTCCCATCCAGCTACCTGCTTGTGGCCTGGGAAAGCAGTTGAGGACGGCCCAATGCATTGGGACACTGCACCCGCGTGGGAGACCTGGAAGAGGTTCCAGGTTCCCGGCATCAGATCGGCGCACATTGGCCCGTTGCGGCTCACTTGGGGAGTGAATCATCGAACGGAAGATCTTCCTCTCTGTCTCTCCTCCTCTGTGTATATCTGGCTGTAATAAAATGAGTAAATCTTTAAAAAAAAATAATGTGATCTATGGAACTGTTATTTTATGATTTTTATTTTTAAAACAGGGAGTAACAGAATCTTTAAATATGAATATGTAGCTTTTCATGAATTGTATTAAACTCGCCAAAATTTGTCACTAGAGAAATCAGAGAAAAATGTCAAGAGATGAGAGATGCATTTTGCAATTTATCAAAAAGCATGGCATGTTTTGTCTATTTCATTTTCACCAGCAAACCACTAACTGTCTTTTTTGCACAAAAATCTTCAATTAGAAAGTATGTCCATGCCATCTGAAACTTAATAGCTATGTTTGTGTGCAATAAGTTTTGAATAAGAGATGGGATGAATAGAGTAGAATATGAAGTTAGATGTTTAACAAATAAGCACATCATCTCACAAGCTTAAGAACCTACCAGATTTTCAGCTGTCATCTCTGTGTCCCTTCTGAAAGCCTTATTAGCCATGTTACCCATATTTGAAGCTTTGAAATCATCATCTCTGCCTCCCTTACTGCTTATACATAAGCCACTATCATATTGCATTGTTTTTTTCTGTTTTGTTTCTACTATTATACAGTGAAAAAAAAACTGTGAAAAGATTGCTCTAATAGCCTGCCTAGTGTAGATTTTGTATCATATTGCCGGACTGGAACATATATTACTGAACATTTCAGTTTTGTTTTTTATTATAGCAGTGGGGTTTTATGAATCTGTGGTCCTAAAGATTTCAAAAGTGTCTTTAAGAAGGAAGCAGCTCCTTATGCCTCTTGTGACACTGCGAAATACACGTGAGAATAGAGTAACAGCACATTTAAACAGATGCAGAGTCATTAGCCAGGGTGAAGCAGAGAGGCAGAGATCCTGGGAAATAGAAATGGACAGGCCCATAGCAGAGGGATAGGTGATCTGTGTAACAAGGGGACACAGCAGAGACAGTGGAGCAGTGTTGCAGTTACCATATACTCCAGTGGTGGTTGGCAATCAGCGATTGCAGCTCCACCAGTGGCCAGTGGGAAGCAGAGTTCTCTGGGGGCTAAGGAGGTACGCCCAGGCATAGAACTGCCCATCTTGCTGATTTGCTTGATTCAACCATTAACAGAAGCATTAGTGGCAGAGCCCAAGCAGGTGGTGCAGGAGTAGGGTGGATTTCAGGGCTTAGACTCCCCAACAGTGCCACACTGTAGCGAGGAAAAGGCTGTCGGGCTGGAGGGACAATTGCTGTGTAGTAGAGATTATCACATATAGATGTGAAAATACAATGCAGTATGCATCAGTACTTCCAAGTCAAAGATGGACTTCCAATGAAACTGTTGGATGTATCTTGACAATAGGATGCTGGACTGTTTGCCATGGTCTGTACCAGCAATGTCAGTACACACTTAAATAGCATAATGATGGACTTACGACTGCTTGTGAAGGACTATATTATTATGATAATATGGGGGAAATCAATTGGGGGGAGGCAATTGGGGTGAATGTAGGGGAAATTCCAGAGCCTATGGAATTATACCATAAAATGAAAAATAAAATAGAGAAAAAAGATTGATCCACCAGAAAAAAAATTACAGCTTGTGAAAGGCAATCTTAAATTTAATTTGCCAGACCTCAAATGATAAAACTATGAATAGTGTTGCCTCTGAATGAGGCTTATGTTAAATTAATTTTCTTTTTTTTTTTCACCTTTTAAAAAAGTTGATAATAAGGTTTTGGTAGCTTCCAGGGGATTCAGGATGGAAACTGATCAGCAAAAAGATCCATACAAACCTGGAGAAGGTTAGAATTGTTCACATCACGCTCTTTTTTTTTTTTAGAGGCAAGAGAGTGTTGAAGGTTGTCATTAGTTCCAGCTATTTGATCAGCCATGCCTTTGTAACGACATATTTATAATGCTCCCCAAAGGATGGCACTAAGAACTGAACTCATGGACACTCCTGGTGGCACATTTGGAATGTGGAAGCTTGGTGCTCCTCTCTCCAAACCTTGCCCTGGACTTCTCTTCATCCCTACCCTCTGTGACACCCAAGATAATAAACAAATAAGCATAGATTATTCCCTGGGTTCTTTGAGATAAAGCAAACTTGTTTAACCAGAAACAGATATTGTGGAAACCTGCATTTATAGCTGGTCAGCTCTAAATCTGGATAAAACAATCTAAGATTTATAATTTGCATGGGAAAATGGAACAAACTTGTGAGACTGAGCCTTCAAATGTGTTGTAACAAATGTATATTGAGAAAAGAATATTTTATGCCTATATTCTTAGGCTTCCAATATTTGCTAGGAGAAAGAGTATTTACTGGAATGGTCAACCATTGTAAAGCACATAGCCTAGAAAAAAGGATTGGATTCTATATTAACTATTTTCTATTAACACTTTAGCATTCATTACTTCATCAGTTCTTTTTTTTTTCTTTTTATTGTATTGTTGTTGACAATTTTTACATAGTTAATTACAGTTAAAAGAAAAAGAAGAAAAAAAAAAGGTTCAGGGGGATAGGAAAGTGGGTAATGCTATTATGTCCATATTGTTCCCATCATGTATCTGAGGTAAAGGGGGATGTTGAGGGAGAAGCCCCACCCAGTTTCCCGCCCACCCCGAGTCCTGGATGTGGGGCATGCTCTGAGATATGTGCTCGAGTGGTGTTGATAGTTCTCCAGTTATGAATCGCTGCCAGTTTCGCTCGATGAGGTCGTCCGCTGATTGATATGGTCCATCATAAAGTCTCCGTTTGCCCCATAATTTGCTGCCAACATATAGCTGAGATGAATGATTGTCCTGTTCTGTCTTCTGTCTTTTCTTGGTTAGAGTTCTGAGTCCAGCATTTCGATTGGGGAGATCTCCAAAGATACTTTGAGGTATTCCCAGACTAGATTCTTATATGTTCTAGCAAGCACAGGGCCCAGCACAGTCCATCACCCCGATCAGCTGGTGGTTGCAATTGCTGTGTTGGTTCTGTTTTCAGTCCCGAGTTGCACTGGAACCAATGGGTGTTGCAGTCCAGTCTGGTTCAGCCCTTACATCAACCAGTGGGAGCTGCAGCCTAGTTGGGGCGACCCACAATAACCCCCACCAAGCCCGCCCCCTACCCTGGTTTGCCAGTATGTGTAGCAGAAGACCAGTCTGTCCCCCATCCCATTTGGCTCTGGTACTTGTCAATGGGTATTAAAGCTTAGTTCTATCTAACCAACTCAACCATCCAGCCCTCACAGATGTTGTTGAGTGCCTCTCTATCTAGCCATCCCAGCCCCTGTCCTAGTTTTCATGCCCCCCCACGGGAATAGAGACCCAAGAAGGGGGAGCCCACTTTTCCCTCCCAGGTCTCTCTGTCCCGGTTTATGCACTCTTTAGGTGGTCCTGAGATTTGACTCGACAGAATTAGTCCCCAGTGCCAGCTTCTGCCAGCTGATGCTGCGGCCCTGATCTAGTCCACATGCAGTGCACAGGTGTTATAGCCTTGCTTAGTCGGGTCTGTCTCTGTCCCAGCCCACACTCTCCAGTGGGAGTAGCTGACCGGCGAGGGGACCAGCCCCTTAATCCCCCCGCCAGCTCTGCCCCTTCCTTCCTGGATCTCACGTGTGCTGGATGGGTGCTGCATTCACATCCAGTACAGGCAACCACGCCCTGGCATTCCATAATGTGTACTGGTTTTGTCGCAACCAAACCCGGCCCATCCCACACTCTGTTCTGGCGATCAGATTTGCCAGTGGTTGACATGAACTGATTCAGCCCGGTCTACTCCTGACCCATGCCGAATGTATGCCAGTGGGAAACTTTCCATGGCCTATTCTGGGCTGTTCCCTATCATGCTTCTTGCGCTTACCTGCAGGGACTGTGTCCTGCCAGAGGAGTTGCCCAGGCTCCTCCATCAGAACCCCTCCCAATGCCAGATTTTGCGCTTGCCAGGGGGTTCTTGAGCCAACCCTACTCAGTTCACCTCCTGTCCTAGCACGAACAGTGGTTTTTCCTGGCTGGCTTTCACCCCATTCTGGTTCTTGATGTTGGATGTTTCAGCCCAGCCATGGCTCGTCCATACCCACATACAGCTCACACATGGATCAGAAGAGGAGTGAGACCCAGCCTAGTCAGTCCCACATCTACCCTGGTTCTCCATAACACCAGATGGTGTTGGGATCTGAACCGGCCTGGTGCATCCAATCCCAGCCCACACTAGTGCCTTGGGTGACTACAACTGTTTCCTAGATAGAACGCAGCCCCCATTCCAGCACATACACTCCTTGGTGGGAGCCTCATCCCAGTTGTGGTGTCCCCTTACCTCCCAGATTGGGCCTGTTCCTAGCCGTAAGTCACGCACCTGCCCGTGGTTGCTCTGAGGACCATTAGGTGCAAGCCTCAAGTTCATTTGGGATTCCCTCATTGCCAGCATTCTGTTTCCTCCATTTTAATTGAAGGGACCCCCAAAGAGACTTTGAGGTGTTCAGAGATCAGGTTACTAGCAAGCACAGTGCTTCACGCCCCAAGCACTGTGGGTTCAGGAGGGAGCCTCCCAGGCAGCAGGTCAATGAACCAAAAGTCAAAAACTCTCTGACCGGGCGGCCAGCAGGCGGAGCCTGGCACCAAATGGCGCACTGGCCGCCCTGGAGCAGCTCCCCACGTGTACGTGGTAGCTACTGTGTGTTCCCAGGCTTGAGGCGTGGCCATCCCAAGGCCCCCCGGCAGGCAGCAAGGTAGCTGCCTGCCGGAGGTTCAAGTCCTTGGGCCCCAGTCCCACCCTTCCTGGCTCCTCCCCCCAGCTCAAGCCACATGGCGAGCAGTAGGGGAGGCCCAGACTCGCTACACAGACCCCCGGGACTCACCCAGAAAAGGGGAGCCATCGAGGTTCCGGCAAATCTGGGAGCAGCTCCCCACGTGTACGTGGTAGCTACTGTGTGTTCCCAGGCTTGAGGCGTGGCCATCCCAAGGCCCCCCGGCAGGCAGCAAGGTAGCTGCCTGCCGGAGGTTCAAGTCCTTGGGCCCCAGTCCCACCCTTCCTGGCTCCTCCCCCCAGCTCAAGCCACATGGCGAGCAGTAGGGGAGGCCCAGACTCGCTACACAGACCCCCGGGACTCACCCAGAAAAGGGGAGCCATCGAGGTTCCGGCAAATCTGGGAGCAGCTCCCCACGTGTACGTGGTAGCTACTCCATCAGTTCTATAATGTCTAATATTGGGAGACAGAAAAATCTTGCTTCTTTACCCCTGCCTTGGCATTTTTCCAAGAAAACTTATTTGACAATGACACCAGTGACTTAATGTCTTACTAAATGCAAAGCTAATCAAGTTACACTTCCATATACAATTCTTCAATGGCTCTCATTACATACAGGATGAAGTCTAAATGGTTTCTGATGCTCTGGTTCTGACTCATTATTTTCAAACTCTCTAATCCCTGGCCACTTCATCAAGAGTACCACGGTACTGTCATTCCACAATGACGCTGCTCTCACTTGCATATGCTTGGAGCTCACTTCCAGGTTTTCAGCTGATAATCTTTTGCCTAGTCTCAAGCCAATTTAAGCTGTACTTTATCTCTAAGTCTTATACTAATTACCAAAGCTGAGTTTATCCATTCAACAAAAATTTATGGAGTGTTTGCTTCTGCCCAGGTGGAATTCTCAAAGCTGGTGATGCCACTGAAATCCAGCAGATCAAGTCTCTGATCTCAAAAGGTTACAGAACATTGCAGAGAAAATAGGATGAAACTCACACTTTTAAAGAGACTTATGTACTTTTTATTTGAAAGGCAAATCTGCACAGAGAAGGAGAGACACAGAGACAGAGATCTACCATCTGCTGGTTCACTTCCCAAATGTTCGTAGTAACTGGAGCTGAGCCAATCTGAAGCCAGGAGCCAGGAACTTCCTCCAGGTCTCTCATGTGAGTACAGGATCCCAAAGACCTGAGTAATCCTCTGTTGCTTTCCCAGGAAATAAGCAGAGCTTTATCATAAGTGGAACAGCCAGGACTCCAACCAGTGCCCATATGGGATGGAAGTGCTACCAGGGTAAGGATTAGCCCGTTGAGCCACCATGCTGACTCGACATTTTTCAATAATAACTATATAATAGTAAATAAATTATTAGTAAATAAACATAAGGAAGAAAATTTCATGCATTGCTATTAAAATTTAAGAAAAATGTTAATGAGTGACTAGGAGAGCATTGCTTTTGGTAGTGGGAAAATGAGTCCTCACAGACATCCACATCTTGTCCTGATGCATGGGAATATGTTACCTGTACATGATATAAAAGATTTTGCAGATGTGATTGAGGACCTTGTGATAGGGAGTTTATGTGGGTCCATTATAACTACAACCATTTAAGAAGAAGAACTGTCCCTAATTCTGGAGAGAGAGAAATAGGGAGAGAGAGAGGGAGGTGATGATGATGAGGTAGATGTAACATTGCTATGTTCAAAGAAAGGTTGCAACCACAAATTAAATCCTAAAACTTTGAGAAGGCATCAAAGAGTCCATGCCTGATAATTACCTATTTTTAAAAAATTTTAAAGATTTATTTGAAAGACAAAGTGATAGAGAGACAGAGAGACACAGAAGGAGAAACAGATCTCTATCTGTTGGTTCACTCCCAAGATGACCATAATGGCTATGGCTGATCCAGGTCAAATCCAGGAATGAGGAACTTCATCTGGGTCTCCCAGTCTCCCACATAGATCATGCCTGATATTTAAAATTTCAACTAATAATACAAGTCAATTATTATTTTAGTATTTTTTACAAAGATGGGGGGCTGTAAATCCACGTGCGTCTCTGATTAGAATGGATAGGATTGGTGGTGCAGGGAGGGTGGGAGATGTGTGAGACATGTTTCACTCTTCCGTTCTGTGCCCATGGAGGGTGGGGGAAGAGGGTGCACTGCTCCTTGCGGTTAGACTACATTAGTTCCAGGGGAAGGGGATGGATATTTGATCTCACCTTAGGGGTCCCTCATAGGAGGAAGAATGTCCTCAAGGGTGTTATGATTGGTCTTGTTTGTTCTGAGAAGTTGTCAGCTTCAGTTGCACCAGAGGTGAGAAATTCTGTCTAAGACCTATTGGCAGTCCACATCTACTTCAGCATGTCCAGACTCAGGTGCTTGCTGTAAAACTTGACCCGGAGTGTTCTACCTGCTTTTCTTTCAACCTTTGAAGAGGTGCTTGAAATCTTCGGTTGGATTAGAGGATATGACTGCCTTGGATTTCATGTACATCTGGGTATGTTCTTTATCCTTGCACAGGAATTAGCAATAGAGGTGACCCAGTCTGGCCAGATCTGCTCCAAGATTGGATCATATGTCTATGTGGTGTTCCCTGGGCTTGGGTGTTCCCTGGGCTTGGGGATCAATTCTGGTGGTCTAGTTGGAGTGCCCCTAAGAACTCTTATCTGAGAGTTTCTCAGACCCAGCTCTGACATGCACCAGTGAGTATTTCTGTCTGCCCCAGCTCACCCCCTGTCCCAGACCAAGAGGATACAGAAAGATGTAGCTGCCTGGCACGATCCACTGCAAACGCTGGCTTCATGCATCCTGGAGGCACAGCCTAGTCAGGGAAATCCCTAAGAATCCTTACATAGTTCCCTGCCTCCCCCAGACTCAGCTCTCATGTACCCCATTGGGTGATGCAGCCTAGCTCAATTGGCCTGCCTTCAGATCTGGCTCTTATCCATGCCGGTGGGTGTTGTGGTCTGGCCCAGCCTGACATCAGCCCTAATCCTAATGTGCACCTGCAGATGCAATATTCTAGTTCAGGAGGACCTACTATGTCCCGTCACCTGGCTCCTTTCCAAACCTGGTTCTCCTGGTGTCAATGTATGTAGTGGTCTGGCCTGATCCACCACTAGTCTCACCTCCTGTGCTCATGGGTGGCTGCAATAACCTGGTGCTGGGCAACCTGGAGAACACTCAGCAGACCAGTACCCTCATCTGGCTCTCAAATGTGTTGGAAAGTGAGTATGCCTGGCCTTGTGAGGCCCTCTGGTTTACCCTATCTGACCTACACCTGTCTCAGCTCCCTTGCTTGCCTGTGGGTGCAGTGATCTGGTCTGTGGAAGCCCTTAAAAATTATCTTATACATCTCAAACAAGTCCTCAGTGACTTCCACTCCAGTCCATTACCAGTCTGATATGCTAGGGTACAGCCCAGCAGGCAACAGTGACAATATTAGAATCCCTATAAATAAGAATTAAAATTTGTTTTTCTCTCTCTAGTTACTGCCTAGGTTAAAGATTATCAAAGGCACCTTTTAAAAATACAATTTTTATGGAGAAAAAAGAAGGGGCATCGAAGAAGGCATACCTTTCTTCAATTTGATTGATTAATTAGCTTGCTTTCTAGTACCACCATCAGGAAGATGGAGAAGAACCATAAACCAAGGCATGAGATGTCTTCGAAGGTAGGAAAGGAGAGGAAATGAATTTCCTCAAGATCACTTAAGAAGTACTACAGTTCCTGACACTTTGATCCTAGCTCCGTGAGACTAGTATCAACCATCACATTTTTAGCACTGAAGATCACAAATGCATATTGAATCAGTCACTGGATTTACACTAGTTTGCTAGATCAACGACAATAAAAGTAATACAGTAAGTCACTTCCGGCTACTTAGTCAAGATTTCTTCTCTGAAGAGACACAATTATGCTGAGACCACAATCCTATCAGGAGACTAAACTTCTGGACATACTGAGAAAGAAAAGCCAGAAGAGAAGGAAGGGCATGTCTCTGAGCGGGCAGTAGTCTTGATATGCTTCAAAACAGTGGTGTAGTCTAACGGAGTAGGAGCAAGTGAGATAGAGAATGCAAGACGAGATTAGCACTGAAGGCAAATGCCAGACCATCAAGAAGAATCTTTCACCACAGCCTGCACAAAGCAGTTGTAGTGCCTGAAATATAACTGATGGTCACAGGTACAAATAAAATGGTGGGAGTTGGGGTATGTCTGTGATTCTTCAGAAAAATACAATAGTAAAATTAATCTCAATTGTTTTTGAAATTATCAAACACTGGGAGCTCCTGGGATTTTAGGTTCTGCCTGGTTAGAACCATTTGGATAGTGTTCAGCCGTGGGGTTGGGGCAAAAGCAGCTCCCTGCAGTGTGGCGGCTGTGTGTGTGGGGTGCCCCATCCAGGCCGGACTCAATACTGGGGACTCAAACTAAAGTCATAGCCACCATGCGATGATCAAATCCTAGGCTTTGGCTGGATAGCACGCCAAGTGGTGCCAGGTTCTGCCTGCTGACTGCCCAGCGGCAAACTCTGGTGTTTCTAGGATATGTAATTGCTGCCTAGGGATCCAGGGATAATGCCAGTGTGAGTGTAGGTGAGGGATGAATTCTGGGTGATTCCCACCAGTCACAAAACTTCCTGGCAAGCATGGGGACTGAGATCTGGTGGTTTGGAGGGGAGAGTCCATAAGATCTATTTTGGTCAGACTGATTCACCAACCCATATGGGAATCCTGAGATGGGCTGCTGGTGTAGAGCATCACTGACTGCCACACACCAGTCCACACAGAAGCTATGGCAGGGGGTCTTGTCTGGCAGGGTTAGGTACCAGTACCTGAGTGGTGGAACAGGGAATGGGTCACACTTGGCAGGGTCAGGACACTAACCAGCACATGAGAGAACCAGGTCATGGGGTAGATTCTGTGGGGGAAGTGTGGGCCCAACCCTGTGAAAATGCAAGTTTCACTGCTTAGCTCATGAGCTGGGGTGGTGATGGGCTGAGCTAGGTGTGACCATGGAGCCTGCCATCAATTACGGGTAAAAGAATTGACAAGTCTGGGCAGGCCAAGACAGCAGCACCTGAAAGTGCATTGTAAAATAGGATGTGGGATGGCCTGGGCTCCAACTGGAAGGGGGTGGACAGGGTAGGACCAAGCAAACCTCAACTCACAGGGAAGAACAGAAATCAGGATGGAGCACAGGTCATACCAAACTAGGCTCTTACACCAACTGGATCTGCATGAGCCAGGGATACTAGGACACAGCATCAAAGACAAAGACCAAGACAGAGAGAGGCTAAGCCAAGCTGGGTCAGAGCACCCACTGGCACGCGTGCAATCTAGGGCTGGGAATAGGCTTGGTTGGGGAGCTGTGAGAGTACACACTTGCTGGGCTGGGGTTCCCATGGGAGAGTGCGGGGGCCTGAGTATACTGCGTTCTGGTCTGGATATGGTTGCAATCTGCCCTGGCGCAAGTGTGGACTGGGACTGGACACATCAAACCGGGCTAGATGCCATCACCGTCTGGTGCTTTGGAGAACCTGGGTGAATGTAGGATGAACTAGGCTGGGTCTCTGCCCCTATTGAGCCATGTGTGAGCAGTGTCTGGGTATGGACAAGCCTAGTTTGGGCTGAAATACCCAACAGTAAGAACTGGAATGGATTGAAGGTCAGCAAGGAGGGCTGGCCCATGGATCCACCAGTATGCGCAAGATCTGGCATAGCGAGAGGTTCTGATGGAGGAGGTTGGGAAACTCCTCTGGCAGGACACAGTACCTGCAGGTGAGTGCAAGAACCACGATAGGGAGCAACCCAGACCAGGCCAGAAAAAGATACCCACTGGCATGCATTTGGCAGAGGTAGGGGACAGACCAGGCTGAACCAGTTCACCAGTTGGCGAATCTGAGCACCAGAATAGAGTGTGGGTTGGGCCAGGTTCGGTTGCAACACTAACCAGTGCACATTATGGAATGCCAAGGTGAGCAAGCCATACCAGATCTGGCTGCAGCACCCAAACAGCACACGTGAGAACCGGGGGCGGGGGGGCAAACCCAGCAGGGGGATGTGGGCTCTCCTGTTGCACAACCACTCCCATTGGAGAGTGTGAGTTGGGATGGGGACAGACCAAACCAGGCAGGACTACAACACCTGTGGGCCTCATGTGAGCTAGATCAGGGAAAAGCCAGGTTGGGCTGACTGTTCCAACCGGTGCAAGCATGAATTAGAGTGGGTGAGGGTTGGTTGGGCTTTGCCACAGCATCAGCTGGCAGAAACTCCAGAACCACCTGGAAAGTGCATAATCTGGAGTGGGAGTGGCCTAGTAGGGAAATAGTCGGCACCTCCCTCTTGCATTACCACTCCCACTGGAGAGCACAAAAACCAGGACAAGGACAGGGGTAGCCAGACAAAGAGTGGCATCTGCCAGCATGTGTGTGGGATGGATAGTAGAGCTGGTTGGGATGAGCTAGGCTTCGATGCCCATAGACATGTACGAGAGCTGAATGAAATGTGGTACAGACTGAACAAGTCTGTGGTACATACTGGTAAGAATGGGAATCAGGGGATGGGGCTGGACTTGTGGGGTTTGGGGGAGTCGCCCCAACTTGGTTGAAGCTCCCACTGGTTTGCGTGAGGGCTGAGTATGAAGTGGGCAGGATCGGGTTGGAGTGCAACACCCATTGGTTTGTGTGGAAGACAGAGTAGGAAACAGAACTGGTCCAGCAATCGCAATGACCAGCATGTCAATAAGTTGATTGGGGCGATGGACTGTGCAGGACCCTGTACTGGCAAGCACACAGAAGAATCAGGTCTGGGATCATCTCAGATGAAGTTTCTTTGGTGATCCCTCCAACTGAACTGCTGATCTCATAACCCCAATCATGAAGAGACTATGTCAGTCAGTGGGTTCTGAAAAGATTTCATCATGATTGGAACAGCTGCAATTCAGACCTGTTGAGCTATCAAAATTGCTTAAGCAGGACCTTCGGAGCATGCCCCACAATGGGTACCTGGGATAGGTAGGAGGCTGGGTGGGAAAAAAATGGTGATATTAGTGTGGAAACAATGGTCTTACCCACTTTCCTGTAAAAAGAAAAAAAGAACCATTTGGATAACCATTTTATGGTTTATTATAAGGAAATGATCTATGGTAGTAGGTGAATCAAAATGCAGACGTTTAATGATAAAGAAATGATTGACTGGGAATCCCCAGAGGAAATTTCGTCACTATTTTTACTCCAAAAATTTGTATTTCTAATTTAAAAAATAGAAATGTCCATGAATGTTTACAAGATGAAAAAATTTTCCTAAAATCAAATCTGCATTCTGAAGCTGAAGTGGACAGATGCATGTTTGATTATTGCAGGGACACACAGCAGTGACAACCATGATGGATGCGTTCCAGGCAAGGACACAGAAATATGAGCATTTCAAGTTATTTCCAAGAGGTGGCATAATATTTGCATATAACCTACACAGTGTTCTCTAACATTTAAAAATATATTTATTATTTATTTCATGGTTTTAAAAAGCTAAGTGACAAGAGACAGTCAGAAAAACAGATTATTCATTTTTTTTTAGATTTTTTTTTTCTCTTTTGGAAAGGCAGACACACAGAGAGGAGGAGAGACAGAGAGGAAGATCTTCTGACCATTGGTTCACTCCCCAAGCGGCCGCAACGGCTGAGCCAACGCAAAGCCAGAAGTCTCCCACGAGGGTGCAGGGTCCCAAGGCTTTGGGCTGTCCTCAACTTCATTCCCAGGCCACAAGCAGGGAGTTGGATGGGAAGTGGGGCCGCCGGGATTAGAACTGGCACCCATGTGGGATTCCAGGGCACATTCAAGGCGAGGACTTTAACCACTATGCCATAGCGCCGGGCCCAGGATTACACATTCCTTAATTCACATTCCCAAGGTCTGCAATGGTAGGGGTTGGATCAGGCTGAAACCAGGAGCATGGGGTAAACCAGCATCTTCCCACACTGGTGGTTGGGATCCAGGTTCTTGTGCCCTAGGCTGCTACCTCCCACAGTGCACATCAGCAGGCAGCTGGAATCAGAAGTGAAGCTGGGACTGTAAATCAGCCACTCTGATTTGAGATGCTGTCATCTCACGGAGCATGTCAACTGACTCACCAAACACCTGCCCTGTCTTGTATGCTTAAAATTAGCTTGAGATTACATATAATACCTAGTACAAGAGAAACACTATGGAAACAGTTGTTATACCCCATGTCGAGAATTACATTATGAAAAATTAGTTGTTGCCTATGTTCAGTAAAGACACAATGTTCTCTGGATATGTTGGATCTGTAATGAGCTGAATCCTTCATGTGGAACTCATGGAAAGGGGTTTCTTTGGTATTCACAGAGGACTCATGTGCAAAAGTTAAGTTTCTTTCAATGCTTACTCTGTGCAACACAAGGACTGTTTTCATCATTCCGTCTGAGAGTGGAGGAAGCCAGTAAGAGCTAAGCTAACTAACTCACCCAAGAAGATAATGGTAGTGGGTGATGACCTCAGATTATGATGTAGAGGCTATATTTTACATACCAGGCCACACACAACTCTTGGTTTCCTCCATGAAGGGGCAGACCCAGAAACGAAACATTAAACCTTGTGGGAGAAGTATCAGATGTTCTATGTCTGGGATATAAAGGTATTTAAAATTTGAGCTATTCTATAAATCAGGCTATTTTCTTCCTCTCTGTAGTTACCTCCTTGCTTAAATCTAATCAAAGGGCTATTTTTATAATATGCCTTTACAGAACAAATGGAAAAGGGCACGAAAAGGGTATACTTTGCCTCAAATTATGTATTACAAATAACTAGATTTTTCCTCCAGTATTATGATCAGAAAGAGAAAACATGACTATTTTTGGTACTTTTGGACACAAATCTGGACATTTTATTTCATTTTGACACTTGAATTACCCTCTGAGACAATTCCAATTTGGGGTGTAATCTCCAAGCACCTATTTTTTTGCCTCTAATTTGAGGAAGTCTGGCAACTCTTTGGTTCAGATGGGTGGTTTATACACTCAACCAGTCAATGCTAAATTACTTTCAATAAAATTCATTTGGATTATTGCTGTCATTGAAGATAACAGTGTGAGATGTGTGCATTCTCTGCCTGGCTCGATTGCCTGAGATGTTTCAGATCAATCTGACAAAAATAAATGGAATGAGAAAAATTCAATGTATAAAAATAAATACTTTCACTTTTAATTTGTTTTATGTGTACAGTAGCTCCCATCCATGAATTATTCTATTTAAATTATAATGAGTGGCACAGAAGAGTAGATGCCTCTTGAGACTTGGTTGGCTGAATGGAGGAAACAGAAGATAAATCGTGAAAAATTGCTATCAAGTTTTTATTCAGTTCTCATGGAGTTACTAGACAGCAATTGGCTAAACTGTATCACATCTTATTTATTTGCCCTGCCACTGATATAGGAAGAGTAAGAATAAAAGCTTGTGAATTCCACTTACCTTCCTGATAGGCACCCTTTCGTCAATGTCTTATATATTCATTAAATGTTTCAATTTTAGCATATGTGCTGTTGGAGCAAGAATCATCCGATATTTGCTGCCCTGAAGAACTATCTTGGATGTGGTTTGAGCTGCAAAATGAACTGCAATTAATCCTAATCTTAAAATATCTTATAATAATGTCAGTATACACTATAATAAGAACAACACAAATACATATTCTATATGCTATAACAGAAAAGCTATAGGGCCCAGCACAATTGTTCAGTTGGCTAAACCTCTCCCTTGCAGACACCAGGATCCCATACAGGCACTAGTTGGTGTCCTAACTGTTCACCTTCCCATCCAGCTCCCAGTTTGTGGCTTGGGAGGGCAGTGGAGGATGGCCCAAAGCCTTGGGACCCTAAGCTTGCTTGGGAGACCCAGAGGAGGTTCCTGGCTCCTGGCTTTGGATCAGCTCAGTTTCGACGTTGCATCCATTTGAGAAATGAACCAGTGTATGGAAGTTCTTTCTTTCTGTCTCTCTTTTCCTTGTGGTTCTGCCTTTCCAAAAGATAAATATATTTTTTAAAAGAAAAGTTATAATATGTAATAATTGTATATATATATTAATCTATAACTGAGTGAGAAACATTGATTTATTTTCTGGAGAACCCTGAATAATAAGCAGTTTCCTAATTTCTTATTAATTGAAGAATGGAACTTCATGATAGCAAAATGGGTATTATTGTTGAAATAATGTAGGTATTTTTGTGTATACTTTTCAATTTATTTCCTACTGCAAGCCCAAATTAATTTTCCTTATCTTTGCTGTGTCATTGTAGTTTGATTTAAAAATAATGTTTATATTTATATGAATTGGATAGCAGCTAGCATTACAAATCACAAATTAGCCTCAAATTTGGGGATGCCTTTAGCAAGCAGGATGAGACATGAGGGCAATGAGCAGCTGTCAATGCCTTTTAAGCATGGGGCCAAGGTGTTCACAGTGCAGCTTCTTGGGGTATGAATTTTGCTGATTTTGCTACTGTCCGAAAAAAGTGCTTAAGATCATTATAGGACTGAGTAAGATCGATAGTGATCTTGAGAAAAATGTTTCAACTTACAAGTCCAAAAGAAATTGTTGAAGTGAAGACTTGAGGTAAGATTTGATGTAAGTAATATTCCTTGAATGCATAGAAAATGAAAGCATAAATGTAGTCAACTTTTTCCACAACTAATTTTCCAATTTTATTGAATGAAAAGATTAATAAATATACCTGTACAATAAGATATGAGGATTCCTTCAAAGTAAAACAAAATCAGAAAAATAAGGACACAGGAACACAAGAGAAACTTGAATCCATTCTGCAAAACTTTAAGAACGTTTGCATTTACAGACTTGTTGTGATTTCTGGTAGCTTCCCAGCCACTATCTGCTAGTAATAAACTGATACAAGTTGAGATTATTTTCTTCACTGCCTTCAGCAGTACAAGTTCAAAGAAAACGGTTTCAAAAGCATAGTCTTAAGACATATAAAGAAGGGGAGGGGGTCAGATCCATCTGAGAAATTCCTATTTTTCAGAAATAAAGAACCTTGAGGTAGCCCTCTTAAAAATGGCAGTAGGAAGCAACAGCTATCAGTAGAATGTTTAGATGATACTATTTTTTTGATTTCTTGCTTTCCTTTTCTCATAAAAGCCCCCCTTTTGATCAATATTATTATTACAGATTTTATTGTTGTTTTCATTTTAGGAGCTACATTTTATCGAAAACTTCTGATTCTAGGGCTATACATCATGGACTTTCACTACTCTTCACCAACTCTACTAGACAGACATAATAAGTAATCTAGCAGATGGCATGGATTTGTCCCCCGCTCTTCAAAGACTGTGGCTTTGGCACCTTTTTTTGTTGATTCCCACCATTTTTGCTGTACTTTAATCAGTGGTACACATTTATTGGACAGTGGATATGTCAAATGTGAAGGTTTTCACATCCAAATAGTACTGTGCAGTTGTTTTCAAAGCACGCCACGTTTCATGAGCCTGCAAATGAAAGGAAATGAGTCATGTGAAGCACATGGTGTAGCAGTTCATGGTGTAGCTTTTGCACCATTTGTGGAGGCACCGAAATGAACCAGTGTGGTAGAATCTTCTACATGGATGTACCTGACATGACCTGGATCGGTCTACAGTCAGAGGCAGTTTTGTACTCTAAAATGTCAGCATTTCATAAAGAAGGCACAGTCCACCAGCTCATGTAGTTATTTAATTTGTCAAATAAGTAAACGTCTTGCTGTAATAGCTCTAAATGATGCCTGTTCAAGAGAAATGGGGATAAAACAAGATGCACTAATCAAGCTGGTGATTTTCATCAGCAAATGCTGAGCAGAAGCAAGTTCATGCTGGTAGATCATGAAGACTCAGCCAAGCAGGATGAGGATGGGACTGAGGCCACTGTGCAGCAAGGACACTCAGTTCCTACCACTTTACACAACCCTTGTTCCTTATGCTGATGAAAGCCTGATGCATAAGGGAAGAGAAGATGAGTGAACAAGTAATTAATTAATAAACTTGCTTTGTAACTTTAATTCCCGAATTGCTAAATTGAAAGAGGGGAAATAATAGATAATTGAAATTCTTAAATAATTCATTTGTCTTGGAGTTAAAATACCTTCTTCAGTTGGAAAAGTAAACATAGGGGTTGGTGTTTATGCTAGTGGTTAACATGTGTTTTTCAGAGGCCTATGTCAAAATAGTTGGGTTCAGTACCCAGATCTAGTCTTCATCTTTCTGCTATGGCAGACTCTGAGAGGGAGCTGCAGATCTCTCAAGCAATCGGATTCCTGCTGCGCACATGGGAGACCTGCACTGAGTTTCTGGCTCTTTCTATCAGCCTGGCTCAATCCCAGACATAGCAGGCAATTGGGGAGAGGGAACCAACTGATCAGCATTATCTTTCCACCTCTCTTAAAAAGGAAAAGTGAACATGAAATAAAGCAGTCTAATACAAATTTCTCTTTTATTTCTTTCAGGATTGGGGTGAAAAGGAATGGAAAAATGTACAAAGGGTAATCAAAAAAAGGGATTTGAATAATTATCACAGAAGAAAAATATATGTTGAACAGCTAAGACTGAATTAAAATGGAACCACTATTATCCATCTACCCACCCAAACACACAATGATTTATTCAACCTTGACTACTTGGCAATCATTTTATTAGATTTACAGAATAATTACCTTTCCTTGGTAGTTCTAGGTAAGGATCTTGAGCACATGAAACAAACACCTCCATCGAGAGGTGAACATACACATGTGAACAGTATTCACAAGGACAAGAAGGAAGGACAAATGCCCTCCTTGAAAAGGGAAATGCTTCACATGGGAGGTTTCATGTGAGCTCAGTCTTAAACAAAGAGGTGGCATTTGCCAGGCACAATGCATCGCTCAGAGTGGCTAGAGAGAATAAGGTAGGACTAGGCTAATAGTGTGCTAATGACCACCGATGTATTGCCAATTTTAAAAAGCTAGATGGTGATGGACTACTGGGGGGTTTTGTTGTTTCTGTGTTTGTTTATTTGTCTGCTCTTAAAGATTTTTTTTGAAAGTCAGCGTCACAGGGACAGAGGGAGACACAAAGATTATTCTTCCATTCACTGGTCTACACCCAAATAACCTCAAATCCAGGGCTGGGTCAGTCCAAAGTCAGGAGCCTGAAACTTCATCTGGGTCTCCCACGTAAGTAGCAGGGCTCAAAGTACTTGAATCATAATCTTCTGCTTTTCAGGATACTTTAGCAGGAAAGTAGATCAGAATTGGAGTAGTCAGGACTCATACGGATGCTCATATACATGCTGGTATTATAAATGGTGGCCCAACCCACTGTGTTACAATGCTGATCTTGACCATTTCACTCAAATACAAATACAGTACCTGATCAGCCAATGCTTTCCCCCAAGCATTTGGGCTATTATCTGCATCCCAGTAATCTTGCAAATATACGTGTCTTTTGAGACGTAGGAACTGGTTTGCTGAGTCCTCCCATAAAAGTGGTGCTCCGAGTACTCCTGCAATTCAGATCAAGAGCATTGTTGGTTAAGGCAATGGTTTACATCTCAGTGCTTCCTCTTTAAAGCTGTGGTCTCTGGAGGTCTGAGTTTCTGAGAAAGAAACTCTGGAAAAACTAAGCCCTGAGGGAGATGGCTGCTCTTAGACCTTTTGTTATAATGCTGCCACCACTCTGAACTGAATAGAATACAGCACAGCAAGCAATACTATGTAGTGGGTGGACAAAGATGTCAGAGTTTAATATGTCTAGGAGCAAGTGGGCCACCGATTAAGTAGTTAAGTCCTACCACCATGTTGGACACCTGAATTGAATTCCTGGCTGCTAGTCCAGTATCAATTGTTTCTGAAGATTTAAGAATTAACCAGCAACTGGGAGCTCTTGGTTTATTGGTCTGTTTCTATTTCAGATACATATACCTAAAAAAGATTTATTTTATCCCTTTGAAAGTCTGACAGAAAGATTTTTCATCTACTGACCAGTTCCTAACATTGCTGTGACAGCTAGAAACTGGCTTTGCTGAAGCCAGGAGCCCAAAACTCTATCCAGATCTAGCCCATAAAAGGCAGGGGACAAGAACTCAGACCATTTTATTCTGCTTTCCCAGGAACCTTAACAGGGAACGTGACTGGAAGCAGAGCAGGTGGGACTTTAGCAGACATTCCAATGTGGAGTGCTAGCCTGGCAAGCAGTGGCTTGACCCACTGTACTCCAATGTTGGCACTAAAAAAAGATTACTTAAATATTTCTTCTTTTACATACTTGGGATTCCAACTCTACCACACTGTTAGGAAAATCACTTGTTTCTCCAGTTTTTTCTTATATCTAAAGGGCATTAAGAATAACACACATGAAATTGCAATGAGGATTAGATAAATTAATGGTTATCATCACCAATTCAAACTGAGGAATCCATGCTCTTATTATTGCTGTTCCAACCTTAAAAAAATAGAATGTTTTCCAGTTTAAAGTAAACTGCCTTTCTGTCATTTTGGTATATGTGATTATAATCGATTCATCATTTAAATTGAGCTGATTTGTATTTTGCTCCCTCCAATTCTAACATTAAGTGAAAACAGGTGGTGATAAAAAAAATCATCACTTTTGAGATCTTGATTTTTTAAATATTAATAATCTTTTTAATTGTCTACATTGTGTTTGCACTTTTCAAGAAACACAACAATGTTCAGAACTGGAAAGTCAATCAATATGAAAGAACACATTTATGACAAGCCTGTATATTTGGTCACAATGTAACCTATATACCATTTGCAATAAAGGATCATTTACTATAAAATTTAACTACAAATTACATTATATTAGGTATCTGTAGCTTCATCATTAATAGGGCGGATACAGAAAAGTTCTGGATGAATTGGGGTTATAGTGAACTGTAAAATATGGAACTTCCTTCTTCAGTACTTGCAGTTGGTTTGGAATTAAAGGTCAATCGCTGAACACAAAACAAGGTAAAGCATGGTTTTCTTGTGCCGAAGGATTTAGAAGAAAGTATTGTTAGCGAACACTGTGCACTTGGGCATAAGCAGCCATGAGGAAGAGGGCACAAAGCATGAGATGAGGCTCCTACCAACAGCCACGCCACTGAGCAACTGAGTACCCGATGCTTTTGTGCCAGCGAATCCAGCAACTAACTGCATCCTCCATCAACATCTCTCCTGCATTGCCGTAAGAAACACTGAGCCAGAGCTATTCAGCTAAGCTGCTCCCAAATTACTGATCCTGCAATTGAAATAATATTGGTTATCTTGTTCAGTTGTTGCAGTTTGAGGAACTTAGTTATGCGATTATAGATAACTAATACAATGCATCAAAAGTACTTTCCAATGTGAATGGTTGGTAAGTGGTGAGATTAGTGAGACTCCTGGAATACTAAATGCTAGAAGGAATTCGCTCTCGAAACTGCAAACAGTGTTAGAAGTCCCTCACCTCCCTCAACTCAGTCCTTACTTTGATGACAATCATTGGATGGAAAGGTAAGAACTCTTTTCAATCATTGCTGCAAAAATAGGCAGCAAATAATGCTGGCTATTAAGAAATTCACACTGGAATTAAAGCCCAAAGAAAAGCAGAAGCTGAAATGAAGTAGCTGACTAAGGTTCAGGCTTAGCAACTCTCACTTTGCCCATGTGATTAAAAGATGTGTTATAGACACTACCACACACAAGATTAGAAAAACAAGCTGCAGTTCAATTCAAAAGGCTCTCTACTGTCATATCATCAAGTTTCAACTTAATTCTGTAAATCATCAGTGAGAATCCCTGAATGGGAACTGATAGGGCCAGATTTACTCTTAAACATTTTTTTTTTGCTGTGATAAAAGATACATAACATAAACCAGCATTCTAATCATTTTAGAGCATTTAATTCATTGGCATTAAATGCATATACATTCTTGTGCTACCCTCACCACTATCCATTTCCAAATCTACTTAATTTTCCCAAATGAAATTTCTTACTCTCCAAGCTTCTGGGAACCACTGTTTTTTCTATCTTTAGGAGTTTGCCTATTCTAAGTATCTGAAGCAGCAGAATTATGCAGCATTTGTTCTTTATTCACTTAGCATAATATCTTTAGGGCACACTCATATACATATGTCAGTTTTTGATTCTACTTGTAAGGCTCAGGAATACGTGGTGTGTGTGTACTACACTGAGTAGATACATTCACAAGCTTACTTTGAAATATCCTTTTCTCCTTTGTGTAAAGGATGGATGGGAAAAATGAGAACAGAGGGAGGGACCCAAGGATGGGGCTCTTCTACCAACCCAGATGGGTGATAAGTAGGGTCAAATAGGTGAACGACAGTCAGGATAGGAAAACAGGGTCACATGTAACAGAACCAAAGAGAATCTCATTCATGTGCCCAGTGTGGAGCAATCCAGCCTTGAAATTTCTATTTTAGCTCAAGTACACTAATAAGTGACTTTTTAGGTTACCCTTCATTCTTTTCAAAAGTGTCACTCATAAATGTTACCTATTTTATGTTATTATCTTATTAAAAAGTGTTTTTAAAAAACAGAATTACCATGCAAAATGGATCCAGCAAGTTAACAAATAAGAAATATTTCTAAGTAAGTAATGCTTATGGTATAACTCACAGCTAGAAAAAAGTTCTCAGCAATTACTTTACAAAGTCTTATGTAGAATTACACCAAAGTAAAATCAATGTTTAGTACCACAATTATCCTGACACATTGTGTAATAATAAGAAAAAATGGCTGTTACATAAATCTTGACAGTAAGTCACGCTCTAAATACATATCATAGCCATTTTAAGCTCTCATAGTTCTGTCTTTTGAAAATCTTCTATATATTTTCCCATAGAAATTGTTTTACTGATATAGTCTCTTCTACTTCCCTAGGACAAAGCACATATTTTAGCATTATAGATCCAACAGACACCTAATAAATATTAATTGATGGTGATAATAACATCACCCAGAGAGAGACAGAAAGTAGTATTTATTATCCTACATTACAAATGAAAAAATTGATACACAGAGATGAAATGACTCACTCGAGGTCACAGAGTAAGTCAGTGGCAGGGCTGGAAATAAAATGCAAGTAATATAGAAGGACATGCTATTATCCTTTCTGCTTGAGAAGTCTCCCCTCCCTTTTCTATTCTGACTTATCAACCTTGAAAGTTAGAGCAAGGTTAGGGTTTTCAGTTGGTGAGCCGCATGACATTGCTGGCACTGGAAACTGAAGCCCAAGCTTTATTGCTGTGTTGATTCTGGAATGAGTCTCTCTGTCTCTCTCTCTCTCTCTCTCTCTCTTTCTCTCTCTCTCTCTCTCTCTCTCTCTGTGCACATGTGTATCTATATGCTCTAATGCAGGCAATATCAGCCAGGTTAACAATTTTTAAAACTTTCTGGCAATAGTCTATGAACAATAGCATTCTCTGTATAGCTGCTTGCATGGCATCTGTCTTTTCTTCTTCTTTTGTAGTCAGTTTAAATGGGATCTGTCAGTGTTCTATCTAAACATTTCTCAGGTATCCTCTGGCAGAAAATTCTGTGCAGTAAAAATAAGGCAGATGCTTCAGAGTCTGTGGCTCTTTGGGAACACAGATCGCCCCACACAGGTTTGATCCCTAGTCATGCCAATGACCAGCAAGGTCACTCAGCTGTATCTTAGCTTTGTGCCTTCATCTTTTATTCTGTCAAATGAGATTGCATTATACAACCTCTAAGTCTTTTCTAGCTCTGTTTGAAATGGAGTGTATTCATAACAAACAAGTCATTTACCAAAGCCAACTTTCTCTGTGTGGTTTTATGTTATCAGAAGCATGTAGTGTATGCTAAGTGGGTTTAGTTCCAATTGCCTTCAAGGAACTTACAGGCTGAGAAATTCAGCAATGAGACAGACAGAAATAACCGGAAAGGAGGTCAAAAAAGGCCTATCTGACAATGAAAGCAAAGCAAATAATAATGTATTCACATTATACACAAAGAAATGAGCATCCAGCATGGGCTAGAGAGCAGTGTAAGAATCACAGATACAGCATCATCAGAAAGAGGAAACCTCCCTGAAATACAATCAGCCAGAGAAGGGAGAAAAGAATCTCACAGCAGAAAAATGTGTATTCTATATGTTATACACATGAACAGGAAAGAAACACTTGTCAGGCACCTGTACACTAAGTGATCAGATAGCCTAATGTGAAACTTAAAGGCCTAGTCTGCTGGCACATTTTGTTTTATTCCATATAAAGGGAGCTCATTTACAGTAATCACCTGTCCCCCTTTGTCCTATTGCACAATCTGTCTCTAGAGAATGTACTGCCTCATTCAATTTGTAAATCCCAAAAATATAACTCTGCACATTCATTTCAATTCCTCCTGTTTCCTCTTGAAAACAAGTTGCCCTCACAGGGCACACATTTTACTTGGTTTTGCAACCTGCAATTGTAGATTAAATCTGCCAAGTGTTTGGGTCTGGTCACCAAACATTTAGCTCTACCTTAGGGTACATCTTCTATTTAAGCTATGATGACATTTTGTCTTATGTGATCACATTTGGTTTATTTCTTAACTTGATCAAAATCAGGACAAGAAAGGGGTACTATTTGGGGAAGTGGTTCAGAGAATCCAACAATCTTGTCTGAGAGCCTAAGAGATACGGGGAAAAAAGAAGAACACAGATCACAACCTTCAAACCAGCAGGAGCTTGTCATCCTCGGTCAGCCACAGCTATAAATTTCCTCCCTCATGTAATTTTCGATGTATGCATGTCTTTGGGATGAATGAGATGGGATTCAGTGGAAAGAGAAGGCATCAAATGTCTGGCAGGTTCACAGTCTATCCATTTCTAGCTTTTTGCCTGAGGATCTGATAGACACGCTGGTGGTACACTTGGATATTTGGTACTAGAGATGAAGAACAGGATCTTCAGTCCTGGGACTATCATAGTGGCTCAACAGGCTAATTTAACACCAACAATATGGGCCCCAGTTCATGTCCTGGATGTTCCATTTATGACTTGGCTCACTGCTTATCACCCTGGAGGTCAGTGGATGCCAGACCCAAGGAGGCTCTGGCTCCTGGCTTTGGATCAGTTCAGCTCAGGCTGTTGAGGTCCTTTGGGGAGTGAGCCAGCTGATGGAGGAAATTTCTCTCTCTGTCTCTCCTTCTGTAAATCTGCCTTTCAGGTAAAAATAAATCAATATATTTTTTTAAAAAGCCACTTAATTCCTGCCATGAGTTTAAGAATATTTAAGCATGTGATCCTTCAACAAAGCACTCAGCACCCATTATTAAGTATTTAAATAATAACATTACTCACTATTTCTATTACATTGAGTTTCATTTTTACCTTTAATGTACTTCTCTCTCTCTCTGTCTTAAAGATTTATTTATTCTTATTGGAAAGGCAGATATGCAGAAAGAAGAAGAGAAAGAAAGATCTTCTGTCCACTGGTTCACTCCCCAAGTGGCCACAACGGCCCCAGTTAAGCCAATCCAAAGTGAGGAGCCAGGAGTTTCTTCTCAGTCTCCCACGTGGGTGCAAGGTCCAGAGTTTTGGGCCATGATCTACTGCCTTCCCAGGACACAAGCAGTGAGTTGGAACAGAGTGGAGCAGCTGAGATATGAATCAGTACCCATATAGGAACCTGGTACATGCAAGGGGAGGCTTTTGCAGCTAGGCTATTGCACCAGGGCCCCCCCTTTCTCTTTAAAGATGAAATAAGATCCCAGGAAATTATGTACAGATAGAATCCTAAGTCCTGAAATGAGGCATAAGTGGTAACTAAGAATTAAGGAGAAAAGGATTATGAAAACAGAACATACAAACATCTTGGAAATATAACATTTTCAGAAATCACTGTTAATATAAGAGTTTTTTGTCTTTCTGAGAGAAATGTTAACATTCTTTAAAATAAAATTTTTAATGTTGATAATTTTCTTTAAAAGCAGAGGGAAGGGGATTGGGAGGGAGATGGGTAGAGAGACGAAGAGAGGGAAGGAGAAAGGCAATACCACTTTGTTCGTAAGATTCTATCTATAAACTATGTTGACCCTGTTAACATAAAAAAGCATGAATAAAAAGAAAAATCTTGAAAAAATAGTTTTCTTTACATATGTGAAAAGATTTTTTTCAGCTTTCAGCTAGGGTCATTTATGGTAAAAAAGGAACTTTATTTAATACAGTGGACTATCTCATTTTGCTTTACATATTTAAAAATTGGTGAGAAAAAATAAAACAAGAAGCAGAGATGGTATGGGGAGGAGAAAATTGGGTTGTAAGAGAAAATGTGAAGAAGAGAAAGGAATTGAGAAATGGGAGAGATGGATCAAGACATAAAAGGATGGAAGGAGAAAAGGAAGGAAAGTGAGAAAGGATCAAAGATTATTAGGAAAAAGCTATGTGATAAAGCATCAGTGTAGATAGAGGATATTAAAACAGAGAGCAAACAGGTGGCTGGAAGAGAACTGGCAGAGAAGGTGCTGAGCTGCAAGATTGGTTTACAGAATGCTTTCAGAACTAAGTGTCTGATTGACATTACATCTGCTGATATGCAGAGTACTTTAAAAAAGGAAGCAAGGGCTAGTATCAGGTGAATTAGAATTGAAATCTGCGCGAACATGATCTCAATGCACGGACGACATAAGTACTGGCACGCAGAGCCATGTAATTTCCTTGGACGTGCTTTTGGATGTGGGCTGGTTTTTATTAATTTTTTAATTCTGTGGATAGAGAAACTCACAACTCATGAAAGGCAACATTTTATATGGTTCAAGAGTGACTCCTTCTGGGTAACAGCCTAATTGTATAGAAGGGTTTCATATTTTCAACGCTTGCCCATGCTGGCATGTAGCATAAACATCTAGCTTTCCTATGACATGCAGCATGCCTGAGTCTAGACATAAACAATGACTTTTTATAAATAAATCATTTCTTAGTTTATTCTCACAAAGTGCTTACTTGAGAGCTCAATCCTAAGCTCAACGGAGAAAGTTTGGAATAAAATCTTATAAAATAAACTAAAACTCTATCAGATCCTGCCAGGAAGTGTAGGACCAAAGGAATGACTGAAAACACTTTTCTTCCTATAGCTGCAAAGAAGGAAAAAAGAGAAGGAGTGGCAGCAACGGACAGGCTTCATGCTGGAAGATGTGAGCTTGAAAGCTCTTATCAAAACACAAAGCAAAATAAAAAAAAAAATTTCTTCCAGACAAATCGGCATTGGTTACTAACTGAGGAGTGAAAAACAAGAGTTAGAACAATAAAAGAAAGACCAAAGGCAGTTTATTTTTCTCCCTGTCTAAAACCAGAAGTCATACTTGAACTTTACAAACAGATTTGACTGCAGGTCAACAGCATGGGCATGAACCCCTAAATTGTTTCAAGTGTAAATCAGCTCCAGCTGCCACATCAAATCACGAGAACATGACTGTTGAGAAAAACCAAGTCTATTATTTTATTTTAGTAGAAGATAAAGAAAGAACTGCTTTAAAAATACAAACACTAGTGGCCTGGCACGATGGCTCAATTGGCTAATCCACCACCTGCAAGCACAGGGATCCCATATCGGTGCCAATTTGGTTCCTGACTGTTCCATTTCTCATCCAGGTTCCTACTAGTGGCCTGGGAAAGCAGCGTAGGATAGCCTAAAGCCTTGGGACCCTTTTGTCCGTGTGGGAGACCTCAAAGAGGCTCCTGGTTTCAGACTGGTTCAGCTCCAGCTATTGCGGGCCTGTGGGGAGTGAACCAGTGAATGGAAGGTGTTTCTATCTCTTTTTTCTGTAACTCTGTCTTTCCAATAAAAATGAATAAACCTTAAAAAAATCACAAACTTTAGAAACAATCAAAAGGAATGTTTAATGTTCAAGAATTAGCTTACTTAGTGAAATACTTTCAAATATATTTATTTTCTGGGTCCGGTGCTATAGTCTAGCAGCTGAAGTCCTCGCTTTGAACGCGCCGGGATTCCATATGGGCACCGGTTCTAATCCCAGCAGCCCTGCTTCCCATCCAGCTCCCTACTTGCAGCCATGGAAAGCAGTCAAGAGGGCCCAAAGTCTTCGGACCCTGCACCGCTTTGAGACGTGGAAGAAACTTTGGACTCCTGGCTTTGGATTGGCTCATCTCCAGTCACTGCAGTCACTTGGGGAGTGAATCATCGAACGGAAGATCTTCCTCTCTGTCTCTCCTCCTCTCTGTATATCTGCCTTTTCAATAAAAATAATGAATCTTTAAAAATATATATTTATTTATTTTTAGCTTTTCTGTTTATATGAATTTAATCTGTTTGATTTTCAAAACAGCCCTGTTGTGCTGGATCATGTGGAATGTAGTGCGGTTTCTTCCCTATTTGTTCCAATAGGGATTGTCACTGAAAGCCTTTGCTTCTGTCTCGGCTCTGCTCTGTCTTACTGATTGTAATACTGACTCCATTAGTGCAGAAGTGAGAGCTCTTGCCTGTGTTCTGCTGCTTGCTTTGAGTCGCATTGTTGGGGGCAGCAGGAAGTGAGGGTCTTGAGGATGCTTCGTGTGGTAAGAAAAGGAATTTTTGTTTTTAGAACTCCTAGTGCAAACGTGGGATGTGACTGCAACATCCAACTGTGACTAGCTGTATAACTCGTCACTTCCCTAAGCTTTCTGTTTCTTCTTTATGAACTGGAAATCATAGTATCAGTTTTCAGAGTGGTCATGAGAACTGAACCAAAATAATTCACGTCCTGACATGACTTAAAGCAGGAATGAATATTTGTTTATCATAGGAGATAGCAGTCCTTAGCTTAAATATATAAGGAAGGCTTATTTTTCTTTTAAATCAAAGAATGTCACCATAATTCCTGGCTCTCTGGACAGGAAATCATTTTTAATGTGTATAAATTGATACTTTGAAAAGAGAAATCAGTAGGATAACTTTTGAATGTGGTTAATAAGTATAATCACTTGAGTCAGGCCTGTCATCATTTTTGACTACAGCATCCCACTAGGAAAGTGCATCGTGACCTTTCTCCAACCAACCAACATGAGCCAAGTCCTAGAGAAGAGTTTACTTGATAGCTGGTCTACAAATCTTTTCAATTATCTCTGAAAATTAGAGTTTGAGAGAGAGAGAGAGAGAGAGAGAGAGAGATCTTCCATTCATTGGTTCACTTTCCAGATAGCCTCAACCACTGTACTTGGGCTTGTCTGAGCCAGGAACCAGGAGCTTCACCAGGGTCTCTCACATGAGTAGCAGCAGTGTGAGCACTTGGGCCTTTTGGCACCGCTTTTCCCAGGCCACCAGCAGGGATCTGAATCAGAAGTGGAGCAAGTGGGACGCCCACTGGTGCCCTCATGGAAGGCTGGCCCGATAGATGGCAGCTTTACTTGCTATATCACCATGCTGGCTCCTAAAACATCTTTTCAAAATGCTTGTTTTCTTATAATAAAAAGAGCACCAAAGAAATACAGGTGCATAGACTATATTCTTAACAGAAAAAGGAGAAAAATCAACAGAAGGTGATTCAAGCTGTTTCCTACTCTTCAGCTATGTGATCTAGAAAATGACGCTTTTCAGCATAATGAATGCATCTGGTTCTAGAGACTTGAAGCCACCTGATACTTCCTTCCTGAACCTGAAGGACTGACTCAGCAGTACAAATGCTATTTGTTCCTTATTTGTTTCCTATTTATTTCTTTCATGCATTTTAGATGCAGCATAACTTTTTAAATTTTCTTGATTCTTACTTAGTTAGTATAAAGGTTTATTTTTTGACAAAAACATTTTCTATTTGTTGGTTCATAGTCCCCCTTCTTCCCTAAATGTATGCAATAGTCAGGGCTGGGCCAGGGTGAAGCCAGGAGTCAGGAGCTTGATCTGGGTCTCCCCTGTGGATGGCAGAAGCCCAACTGCTTGGGGGCAGTTTTTGCTGCTTTCTCAAGCCATTGACAGGGAGCTGTATCAGAAGTGGAGCACCCAGCACGAGTACTGGTGTCCATATGGGATGCCAGTGTCACAGGTGACAGCTTTGCCTGATAAACCATGTCAATCCCTTTAAATTTTTTAAGCGAAGTCAGTCCAATCAGTTGTCTTTATTGGTAGACTTATTGGCCACTTCAACAGGGGTTCAAGTGTCTCCAAACTTGTTTTAGAAAATATTTTGTTTCTTTTTAAAAATATTTTTCTGTTGGGAAAATCTTGTTTCTTGACAGAATTTACAGAATTGTTTTCCTTTATAAGATTTGTTTGTATGCAACATTCACAAATAAATGTAAACCAGACACATTACTCAGACTTCGTAAGAATCCAACTCATCCCCTCTAATGTCAACTGTACGGCACAGCCGTCAAGACAAAGCGTTAGCCTAAAGGGTTATAAGCACATGACTGTAATTCACAGTGTATTCTCAGATATTCAAACCTAGTTGGCCTCACTTTGTTCATCTGGAAAAGTGAGCTATCACTGCACATGACTCTGTATGCCTTGATGATACTGCCTGCAACTCGACTAAAAATTTTTCAGTCATTATGACTCGAATGCAAGATACAGCATTTGTGAAAGCTGCCTACAATTATTTCTGTGCTTAGGTATTAAAAACAAATCACACATGGGCCTGGCGGCGTGGCCTAGCGGCTAAAGTCCTCGCCTTGAAAGCCCTGGGATCCCATATGGGCGCCGGTTCTAATCCCGGCAGCTCCACTTCCCATCCAGCTCCCTGCTTGTGGCCTGGGAAAGCAGTTGAGGACGGCCCAATGCATTGGGACCCTGCACCCGCGTGGGATACCCGGAAGAGGTTCCAGGTTCCCAGCTTCGGATCGGCGCGCACCGGCCCGTTGCGGCTCACTTGGGGAGTGAATCATCGGACAGAAGATCTTCCTCTCTGTCTCTCCTCTGTGTATATCTGGCTGTAATAAAATGAATAAATCTTTAAAAAAAAAAACAAATCACACACTCATTTATTTCTCTTTTTCTTCTATGTATCATCAGTTGTCTATAACAACCTTCTATAGGGTAACTTAATGCAAAATACCTTTTTTTGCTTGATTCTCAAGCATTTCAAAGAAGCAGTAATTTACCTTGATTTAAGCATTTTTATCAGAAATATTAATAAACTACAGAATTTTAACTGTGAACATGCTTATCCCTTTGTAAGTATTTTCAGATTTTGCTATATAAAAACCAATGACCTCTCAGTTCAATACTATATAAGCCATTGAGTTACTGGGTCAATCTGACAGCAAATCACCTGGCCTCTGATGGATTTCTTCATCTCTTCATCTGCCTTTCAAACACCACTTTGAGCTACAGTCTGACCTAAAGGTTAATGAATTCATTCTCCCAAAGTATTTGAGGTCTGCATTTAATGGTATTATGTAAGTATTATAGTTTCTGAAAAATATTTAAAATTTTTCTTTGTACAAGAAAACCATGGTATTTCCTTGGTGGAAGCAATTGAATAGACTTCTTAGCAATAGTAATATGTTAATATGTAAATACATGGTTAGGAATAAAATGGCCACACACAGCATGCCCCAAATCCTGACTTGACACAATAGTTAGCTTCCTGAAACAATCCGGAATGGGTTTACAGATAAAATATACTTGTTCATTTCTTGAAAAAGCCAAAAGAAGGTAAGAACCTGACAGCTGTAAAACACCAAATAAACAAAAAAGAAATAAACTCTTACCAACAAGTAATGTAGAGCACAGGGCTACTTGAAGCATTTTACAGGTCATGATCCTATTTTAGAAGGCAAAATTATTTATTTTAATTTATCCTGGGCAATGCGTTGGGGCGAACCAGACACTATAGGTGTAGGAAGCCTCTGCTGCTGACTTGGGGAGAGCCAGGTCTGTGAAGCCAGGGAGGTTCTTGCTTGAGGCGGTTTTTTATATACCTCCAGCCTTTTTACCCTTTGGACTTTTTGAACTGACTTTTTACTGGTTGTTCTTATATGAGCTGTTTGTTTATTTACTACTTTTACCTTCCAAACAGACTAACACATGTTAATGTTAAAAAAAAAAAAAGGTAAGGAAATGCTATGGTTTATACATTCCTGGTAGAAATGTAACAGCATGATCACTTTGGAAACAGTTTGAAAGTTTCTTAAAAATCAGATCATCCAATAATTGTTCAACCCAGCAGTTACTATTTGAAAGATAAATACAGCTTATGTTATATGAAAATGCAAATAGCAGTGTTTATAGCATCTTCCTTAGTGATAGGAGTAATAGGCAAACATTGAAAGACATCTAAAACATAGCTAGAATCAAACACAACTGAATCCTCAAGCTTATCCATCTAACATGATTCTGGAGGTGAAACCACTGTCGTTATAGATCTGTTAAGTCCACCTTACTCTGAATTTTGTGGAGAAGTTCAAATTTGCTATTTAGAGAAAACCAAGGAAAATACTCTAAGAAAGAAAAAAACTCTTGACAGCCATGTGGATGGACCAATAGAAAAACTTATCTTCTCTCTTATATTATTTAATTTGACATGTCTGTGAAAGCTACTTCCTGTCTGCCATTTCTGCCACAAAATGGTCATAAGCGAATTAGTTTAAGTAAAATATATAATGCGAGTACAATATAATTGTAGCTATTCTGTGAATTTTATACTCTTTGATTAATTTAGTGATCACAATAATTTTATGGAGAAGGTGTTAGCATTATTTTATAGGTGAGTGAATCTGAACTCAGAGAGGTTTCACAATTTTTCCAGAAAGCATTGCAGAGCACCATTTTGCAGTAACAGAGGGACTGCACATGCTGGTAAGCTAAATTGTTTGTGGCCCTAATTGGGCCCACAAGTGAGGGTTGCCTGGACAACTCAATTTCATGGGGGGAAGTATGGACCGATACAATCATCTTCATGGGCCAAAAAATGTTGTCTTTCCAGGAAAATAAAGGATTCCCTGATCCTCCAAATAAGATTTGGCTACTGTCTCTTACCTCTGAACACTGTTAGTTGTAAGGCCATATTTCCTTGCATAGTGGTTATATACACACTTGTTAGTATTCCTGAGTAGTTCATAAGGCTGCTTCTGTATCTTACTGCTATTGTATACTGTCATGTCTCCCATGCATTAGCCCTTAATCAATGTTACTGAATTTAATTGCATCAACTGCGCATATTGAATTAAACTACATTATATTCAGCATGTATTTTCCTGCTCTGCCACTATCAGTTTGCAGTTTGTAATCAATTAGCTGCAGAAAAAAAAAAACATAACATAGCAATTTTGTTTTTTTATGGTGAAATTAGGTTTAACTGGTTTTCCCAAGAACTTGTCTCTTCCTGTGATCTTTGAAAGGATAAAGTTGAAATCCATGACATTGTAGGAATGGGTAATGAAAGAGAATCTATTGTCAATTGTCCAGGTATATTTAACAGTTTCGTTGGGAGTCCTTCTGTACTCAGGAGTAGAAATGTATGCAGTGCTTCTTCATCTCCCGGTACTCCAGTCTTCATTATTCAGTTGGCTTTTTGGGAATATGTTTATATAATTATTCACCTATATATCTGCTTTCTATTTTGCATGAAGGTTTCCTTATATCAGAGATAACATATGCTATTAATCGCAGAATTTTGGAATTGTTTGACTGCAACTAAATATTGTATTAATATAGGGTAAAATGGTGGTGAATGGCAGGGGGAAATGGAGAAGGGGAAAAATAAGGGATGCCCTATACCTATAAAACTATATCATAGAAAATAATAACAATTAAAAAACGAAAAAAAAATCCATGAAAGTTGGCAATCTAAATTACAGAAGCATTGATGCATTCTTTAAGATGCAATGGTAATATTTATAAACTACAGAAAGATCCAGTGACATGAATTTATGCAGCTCATCAGTGGAGTCTGTTTACAACTATGATGCTTTATGCTTGGAAGTCATTACGCTCAAGTACAGACCTTGAAACCTCCCACAGTCTTTTCCATATAAATGAAATGTAAATAGTAGGAAAAAAGCATATGAAATTAGATCCAATATGGTTAAAATATTTTTTGCAGAAGAAAAAAATAAAGAAATGAGGAGCTAGTACAACTTAGTTTCTGCTGAGTCATGCCACCTGTGCAACAAGGCCTAATAAAGTGTTGATTTGTAGATTCTGATAAGAAGTGATCAAGGACAAGGTGCGCTCTGGCCTGAGTCGAAGATATCATTGGCCTCAGTGAAAGTGGCTGCAGAAGAACATATTTTTAAAAAGGATTTGCTTTTATTTTTATTTGAAAGATAGAGTTACAGAGAGAGAGAAGGCAAGTGAGAGAGAGAAAAAAATTCTTTCATCTGCTGACTCTCTCCAAATGGACACAATGGCCAGAGCCAAGTTGATCAAAAGCTAACAGCTTCTTCTAGGTCTCACCCATGGATTCAAGGGCCCAAGGCTTTGGGTCATTCTCTGCTGCTTTCCCAGGCCACAAGCAGGGAGTTGGATCAGAAGTGGAAGAGTTGAGACATCCTCTGGTGCCCATACGGGATGCTGGCACCACACAGAAGCTTAGACTGCAACTCCACAGGGTTAGCTCTGGGAGGACATAGTAATACTATACCAAACGTGGTATTCAATTTTAAACTGCATTAATCCTCTCAAAAATAAATCGGTGACGGCTCTTGTTTTCGTGAAATTACTTTAGATTCTTAGAGAGTTGCTACAAGAGAACAGAATTTTCCCATAGTACCTGGTAAAGGAGAAACTTTATCGTAAAAATTTGTTTGCTTATTTAGTTGAGAAGATAGAAGCAGAAATAGAGAGGCAAAGTATCAGAGGAAGGGAGGGAGTAAGAGAGGGAGAAAAACAGAGAGAGACAGAGAGCTTTCTACTGATTCTCATCTCAAATGCCCACAATAGAGAAAGGCAGGGTCAGGTTGAATCTAGTAAAACCTTATTCAAGTCTCCCATACAAGTGTTAAAGACTCAATGAATTGAGCCATCACCAACTGCTCTAAGATGCCAAACAGCAGAAAAGTAAAAATAAGAATGACGCCGGGTTCAAACCCAGACATCCTAATGTAGTATGTGGGCATCCAACCCGGTCTCCTAACTACTAGGGCAAATGTCTGTCCCCAGGAGTAATTGTCAAGCTGATTTAAAAATTACTTATTTTTATTGGAAAGACAAATATACAGAGAGGAGGAGAGACAGAAAGGAAGATCTCTGTCCTCTGATTCACTCCCCAAGCGGCCGCAATGGCTGAAACTGAGCTGATCTAAAGTCAGGAACCTGGAGCTGCTTCTGGGTCTCCCACATGGGTGCAGGATTCCAAGGCTTTGAGTCTTCATTGACTGCTTTCTGGGCCCTCAAGCTGGTTTTTACTACAGATACAGGTTTGCTGTAATTTTGATTCTGAGCAAAATGCCATCATCAGGTTAAACTACTTATAGGTGCCATTTCCTTCCAAGAATTAAAGCAATATTCAATTGTACCTGAGGCTATTGATTGACATTTAGGGTGAGAATGATATGGCAAACACATCTCAAGAATGGATATTGGTCTTACAAAATTTCAACAATATGCAGAACACAATTCTGTATAGAGGCACCAGATATGGTAATTGGTTTAATCAAGAGCTGTTTTTGAGTTTCCATGTGAAATATGGTTTTGCTTTGCAAGCAAAAGCTCTTGTTTCTTTCTGCTCTCAACTGTGAATAAATTGAAGAATTGTTAAGGAAAAAAAAGGTACATCATTTCTTTAACTTTTCATCTTAATTCAAGTACCTTGTAATCCCTCGTACCTTCATGTCTGTCAAGACGTCGCTGCTATCATAGTGATATGGAGTCACGCAGCCACCAGATATTAAAACAGGAAACTGGGGAGCTAGTATTGTGGTGTAGAAATGTGAGCCACAGCTTGCAACACCAGCATCTCATATTGAAATGCTGGTTGAAATCCCAGCTACTCCGTTTGTAAAATAATTTCCAGCTAATGCATCCTGGGAGGCAGTGGATTATATTTCAAGTGTTTAAGCACCTGCCACCCATTCGGAGAGATGCAGATGGAACTCTGGGTTCCTTGTTTCCATGTAGCCCATCCCCGGCTGTGAGAATTTGAGGAGTTGAATAAGCAGATGGTATATCTTTTACTCTGCCTTTGAAATGTAACTTTAACAAAGCAGTAAGAGGTGGGTTAATTTGGAGAATGCAGCTAAAATTTAGGAGAAATGTATTCTGCCCTTGTTTTACTTTAAACATTTACTGCGGTCAGAGATGCCTTAGCTTTGATGTTGTTTAGAAATCTAGTTTAATGACTTGAGTAACAGTTACCCCTTTTTATGGACACAGGCAGTTCAGAGTTGTAGGGCTGACTAGGGAAGGGGGTCTATCATGGTGGAGAAGCACCAACAACCCCCCCCACCCCCAAAGCAGTTTTCCCACTCCCACACCCAGATACGGTGCAGAGCTTTCCAGGATTGGCTGAACACAAAGTCCATTATGACCTGTAAATAACTTTCTCATTCACAAAAACCTGATCCACACTCTACTTGCCAGTCCAGCACCTATATCAACCTCAAACTACCCTTGAAGGCACCGACTCCATTGACCCAATGCATCTCCTTGAACCAGTGAACCTCGCCAGGAAGTGTGGTTAATAAAGACCCTGTGTCATCTCTACTCAACATTATGATCACACAGTCTTTGATGAAACGTTTGTTTAATCCCACTATATCCCTTGGGTTGGGAAGATGAGGGTTTCACATCATGTGGAGGACAGACTGACATCTTCAGGTATCAATACCAAAATAGAATGAATGAAGCGTAAGAAAGAATCTCAGAATTGGAAGACATTTCTTGTCACTAGGGGGAAACAAACAAAAAGCTGGAGGCAGAGCTGGGTCAAGCTAAAAAAACATATTCAAGAATTGAAAGACACTATTAAAAGGCCAAATGTAAGAGTTATGGGAGTCCCAGAAAGTGCAGAATGAGAATCTGGGTTTAAAGATGCATTTAATGAAATAATAAGAGAAAATTTCCCTGTTCTAGAGAAAGAATTGGGAAACAACATCCAGGAGGGGCACTGAACTCCCAACAGGCTTAATTAAAAATGATCTTCACCAAGACACATGATAATCAAGCTCTCCTCAATCAAACATAAGGAAGAGATCTTTAAATGTGCACATGAAAGAAATCAACTGACATATAAAGGAATGCCAATTAAACTCACAGGAGACCTCTCACAGGAAACTCTACAGGCAAGAAGAGAATGGAGCAACCTATTCCAGATTCTAAAAGAAAAAATTGTTGGCCCAGAATAATGTATGCAGCAAAGTTTTCTTTTTTCCTTGAAAATGAAATAAAATTCTTCCACAGTAAAGAAAATTTGAAAGAATATGCCTCTTCTAAACTTGCCTTACAAATGATATTGAAAGACGTTTTCTTGACAAAGAGGAATAGCATCCACCAATACCAAAGGCAAATGTAAAGAACATCCCAGTAAAATAACAACAGAAGATTAAATCAATGCACAACCTGTTGCTAAAATGACAGGACAAAGTTACCACCCATTCATTTCAACCCTGAATGTAAATGGCTTAAACTCATCAATCAAATGTCAGATTAGTAGATTAGATTAAAGAAATAAAATCCATCTATCTGTTGCCTACAGGAGACATATCTCACAAAGATCAGTAGAAACTATGTCTCATGGATTTTACTGTTTTTGTTTTTATTTTCATTTCTTCATAACAGTTTTTTCTCATTAAATTCTTCACTGACTCATAGATCATACAGTAGCATCACTTTTTTTCAAGAAGGTTCTTGATTTTCCTTTTCATTTTTTTTTCAGTGATACATTAGTCATTCAGTAGCATGTTATTTAACTTCATGGCATTGTAAATTTCTGTTTTTCTCCCCGTTGTTGATTTTGTGTTGTGGCTTTTCATTTAAGGGGATGCATAGTAACTGTGTAATGGAGACTATCATATCCAGATGTGAGGATGCAATGCAGTATGCATCTCTACTTCCAGGTCAAAGGCAGAATTTAAGTGAATCTGTTAACTATGTCTTGATAATAGGATGCTGAACTCTGCTGTTGTCGACCCCCGCAGTGATGACTGCTTATGAACTCAGTGCGGGTGGGTGGAGGGGATTTGGTCAGGTGGTAAGGGAAATCCCAGAGCCTATGGAACTGTATCATAAAATGATAATAACAATTTTAAAAAAGAAGTAGAAAGAAAAAAATGGTTCTCACAGAATCACTCACACAGCTTTTTGATTCCGCCAGGCATTTTCCTCATTACACACTGAATAATTGATCGCTGACATACGTGACGCTTATTGCGCGTCAGCAATGTACCAGGAGTTGACAGATCACAGAACTATCACGGGGCCCTGCCCAATTGGCTCGCTGTCAGAATGCAGTCTGTCATTTACTAAGTTGTCCGCACTTCACTGAGCTGAAAGCAAAGAAAACATCTCTGGAAATTCACCGAAGCAGTGAAAGAGGCCAGATTTTCTCTGCAGGTAGCTCTCTGGGCATTAGTATTAGTGCCACAGGGAAGCAATCTGTTCCCACGGCTGTAGTAATCTCAGAAGATAAAGCTGATATTTTAGAATAGATTCGCAGTAGAAGCTGTTCTATCATTTTTTGATGCGTTTTCTGTTACAACCTGTAATTGAGCCCTCACCAGTGTGGTTTTCTCAGGACCAAAGTGTAAGTGCATGTGCTCCAACCTAATGCGTACAACAACAACTGTTGGATTCTAGCTGCAAAGGATTCAACGTGTTGCTGAAAATTTGTGGGTCCTTGAAGAAAAGATGGAGGGCTTGATCAAATTGTTGAATCAAATTGTTTCTATGGGAAAATGGATAATAATATGAGTACTGAGTACCTTTTGGATTCACAGTGGTTTTCATCTGCAGAGGTTGGATACAAAAGGAAGGAAGTACTGCTTTGGCGTAGTGATCTCCACTTTGAATTAACTACTCTTTGTAGTAGGCGGATCTCTAGCAGTGGGAATCATTTAGGTAATGGAATAATTAATTAATTTCCACAGGCAACAGAAACAGCAACACAATTCACCAATTCTGTTTCATCTAGCAATGGGAGGAACAAGTGGGAGATTAGAAAGAGACAGATTTGGGTGGGGAGAATCCAAGTACCTATGAAACTGTGTTACATAATACAATGTAATTAATGAATTAAAAATTAAAAAAAATAAAAAAAAAATAAAAAGAAAGAGACAGATATTCTTCTTCCCAAGAAAGAGAGACTAAGAGAGGCTAGTTGCACAAAAGGCTGCACTTGCAGAAAGCCACTGTGGGAAAGATTCACTCTACTAGAGGTAGGGATACTTTTTTCTGCCAAGGACCATTTGGATAGTTTTATTATTTGCAGGCCATATAAAATTATCAACGTAATAATTAGCCTTCTTCTGAATTATTGAATTTCAAATTCTTATCTGCAGTTGCTTTGATGGGGGTTAGACTAAGCGATTTAATATTATACAGCCTATAGCTTAGATGTAGCCTACCTCTGCATAAACCAACAAATTGCTCTCTGTCCCCAATTTCCCTATTCTGTGCAAAACTGAATGATTTATGGTAAAAGATGTGGAGTTTGAAAGACTAATAAATGCTGTGGACTCTCTAATCCTTACTCATGCCCTTCCTATCAAAGTCTGGAGGCGTTTTTTTTTTTTTTTTTTTTTTTTTTTTTTAAACTTGATTCAATAATTTCTAGTACCATGTTGTGTTATCTCTGAGTAGACTCAGGAAAATGCTCCATTATAAACTGCCATGCTAGCATGAAGTCTAAGGGTAAATCCTGGATTGTGCACCCAGCCACAGTGTCATGGAAGCTGGGAACAGCCTGCAAAAAACCATGAACTCCAAGAGCTGGTAGCTTGCAGTGTTCCATTTGGGGAGTTGCAATGAACTACTTCCACATTCAGACCACACTCAGTAATTCTCTGCCACACCTGGTGATTTTTCTCAGCAGTATCTGTGGAATGAAAGGCTTTATATCTTGTTGAAGAAATTTCAGGCTTCAAATAAAAAGATGGGTGTGATAAAAAGAGGACTACCAGTAAAGGATCACTGATACATCTTTCTAAGTTTATTTCTCTTGCATGTTGGACTGTTCTCACTACAGTACTGTCATATGATATTCACAGTGGAAAGAAGATAAATTAAACTCAGTAATGTATCAAATAAAATAAAAAAACTCTAAAATGTTGCACAACTTTTGTTACTCATGTAACTGTTTTAAGTTTCTCTTACTACAGTATTTTTAAATTTACTTCAAATGATCAAAATGGATATGATAATGAGAGATACAGTGAAAAATTATAAAATGAACAAATTTTAAATTAGAAACAAAGGTTTATCTGAACGTCTACGTGTACTAGGCAATTTCTGAATATTGTTGCGGGATGATATGATGGGAAGGTAAACAACTGGAGGTGAATGAAGCTTCCAGTATGAAAATTGCATGTGGGAGAACATGCAGACAGTTGGATTCAAGGTATGCAATTTGAGTTGGAAAGGAAGCATCAGAGGCCGTTCTTGCCACATCAGGAAAAAGGAAAAAAGGCACTTAACTTCTTTGGATTACTAGTGATTCATTGCATGTCTGTAAGTGCTAAGCTCAAAGGGCAAGTCTTACTTACATGTGTGAGGGTTTTTCCCACCTTTGAACTTCAACAACGATTTTTATTGCATTATATCCCAAAGTTCAATGTGTCTCATTTTATACTTTACAATCTAATAGTGCACTCAAGTCGGCTACTTGCAAAGGTTCTTAAAAGGGTTTTACTGAAACAAGGGGAATTCAAGTTGGAGAGGGATTTGGATGCATTCTTTTTCCTTTATTTTCCGCAGACAAATCCGAGGAAATACAATTACTGAAAAGACTATCTTGCTTTTTCAGGCCCACGCTGGGGCATAATTCTTGTAAGCCAGCTGAATTGACATAAAGCCTCAATTTAGAAATTGAGCATCAATATCTAAGTGGGGGTTCCATGGAGCAGATTTCTTTATACTTTTATCAGAGGTCAGTCTTCAAAAATACTCTGATTCACAAAATTTCCATATCCCTATCCATTAACCTACAGTGGTCTCTGCTTCCTGGTGTTTTTAACTGGCCTAATCTCACCTTGTGAGAAAGGCGATTCTTTGCTTCTGATTTCAGATGTACACGACGCTTAATTTCTTAACACTTTCTGTAACTCAAAATTAGAATTTATTGAAAAAATGACAATCTGTTGTTAGTTAATTCCAAATAAAGATAGAAAACATCTTTTATTTAAACTGCATTGACATTTTTGTTCTTCTTTTAAAGAACTACTTATATAAAGAGGTCAGATTTCATGTATTTCACATATACATTTTAATCGAGAAACAATACTTCCCACCTTCTTGCCTCTTTCCTTTCTCTCTTTTCCTTTTTTCTTTTAACATCTGCAAAAATATACTTCATTTACTTTATAGTCACAGGTTTAATATTCAACTAAATAATTAAAAAGTAGAAAGCAACCAGCTCATTGTTTCACGGGAACGTAGACAAAGGTTATAAGCAGTAATCAAATTTCAGGGTGTCAGTTTCATATTTAAACAATACTTTTTTGTGTTCTACTATGACAAATCAAAGAAAGCATTTGATATTTGTCTTTCTGGTCTGGCTTATTTAACTAAGCATTATGGTCTGCAGCTGTATCCATTTTGTTGGAAAAGGTAGGATTTCATTGGTTTTTATAGCTGAGTAGTATTCCCTTTTGTGTCTATATAATATCTTTTGCTTATCATCCATTAATGGAAATCTGAGAATTTTCCTCTTCTTCGGTGTATTACAAAATGATAAGTGCTGCTGTGACAAAAATGGACTCCTTTTCTTCTACCTCTCAACATTCTTCTTTTTGTGTGTGGCTTGCTCAGAACTATCGACAGCAATACCATCTGCCTGGGATTTAAAGCATAGAGACAAGTATTGGCTTTTAACCCAGACCCCAGAACTCAATTTAGTCACTCCAACCTGGATTTCTCTCCTGAACTCACTAGGTTTTGTTGATCTTATTTTGAAATGCGTTCTCCTTAAACTTTTGTTTAACAGTGAAAATGCAACATCACTGTAACTGAAAAAATATATCAATGCATACATTATAAGGAGAAATATTTGTAGAGAAGCTCTTGGAGAATAATTAAAATGATCCAGAATTATATAGATCGAAGGCAAAATCACATACATAGAAACTACAAAGAAACTGCTAACATCACAGACAATACAAAGAGGGAAATAATGCAAAAATGGGTGGAATAAAATATCTGAGAAAATGATAATATCCTTTCATAAACAATAGTTGGGCTTTTAAAAAATGTTATGATTCAATTCCATAGGCTCTGGGTTTTATATTCCTGCTGTCCAAATTCGCCTGTATTATCATAATACACACAAACAATCCTAAGCCCATCATTCTGTTATTTAAGTGTATCCTGACAGAATAGGTATGGACAATGGCAGAGAGTCCAGGATCCTATTGGCAAAATATACTTAATAGTTTTATTGCGGATCCTTAAACTTCTTAACTCTAGAATTCAGCCCTGTCTCCTGCTTCTAGCTGAAAAAGACTCCGAGAAGTAACAGGTAGTGAGGAACCTGAATAACTGAGTTCTTGCCAGCGAGGTGGGAAACAGTTCACAGATTCAGCAGTGCCCAGCACTGGCCATTGCAGACATCTCATTGAGTGTATCAGCAAATGACAACTCTCTATATAGCTCTAATTAGAAAACAAAAACAAAAACAAGCAAACAAAAAAAAACCCACCCAATAATTAAAAATAAATCTATCAGTATGGTAGAAATGGCATAGTGCCTCCCTTAGTCTCCATTTGCTTTCTTTCCAATCTGTCTTATTAGAAACATAGGAGACCAATTGTTGTGACCTAGAGCTAAGACACTGCTAGCAATGCCTGCATCCCATACGGGTACCTGTTGGAGATCTGGCCGAACCATTTCCAATCCAGTTCCCCAATGATGGCCTGGGATAACCACCGAAGGAGGGACCCAAGTTCTAGGGCTCCTGCACCCACATGGGAAATCCAGACAAAGTTTCAGACTCCTGTTTTGGCCTGACACAGCCCTGGCTGTTGTGACAATTTTAAGAGTGAACCCATGGATGGAAGTTTTTTGTTTCCTTCTCTCTCCTTACAAGTCTTTCAAATAATCTAATTTTTTTTATAGGAACATTGAGAAACTAGAAACTATGCTTAGATTCCATAACAGTGTAGCTTTGGATATGAAAGAGTCTGAACTGTCTCCTCTTTAACCTTCTCTCATCCCTCCTCCTTTTTAAATGACTAATTTATTTGTCAAACAGAGTGACAGAAAGGCAGTGACAGACAGAGATTGTCTGTCCACTAGCTCATTTCCCAGTCACTGAGGGTGAGGCCTTGGTGTTCTTCGGCTGAAAAACCACCAGAGACAAGGTGGTGTTAACATACATATATTCAGCACAAGTTCCAAGTTTATAAAGGTTAAGGAAGGGGAGGGCAGGAGGGCATCTTCCGGCAGTCTCCTCTCCTCCTACCCACCCACCACCTCCCTGCCTCCCCTACCCGCCCCCCCCCCCGCCACGGTCCAAAGACAACACTGGACACTGTAATTGGCTAAAAGGCAGGTCTGTTCCCTTTGACCTCTGGACCTCTGGTCATGTCAGAGAATGGCTGGAAGCTGTGCTTCAGGTCAAGGATAGGTAAGCAGTGAGTCACGCCCACCAGGTAGCAGGCAGGGGTCTAGGGGCGAATGCCTACATCCTGGGAATGGATTAAGCCAAGAGCAGGAACCAAAAATTCAGTCTGGGTCTCCAATGTGGTGAAAAGGACTCAAGTACTTGAGTTACAACCTGCTGCCATCCGGGTGGATTAGCAGACAGCTGGACTGAAAGTAGAGTAACCAGGACTCCGGCACTGTGATATGCCCATTCCTTGTTTGACTGTCTATATGAGATGTTGGATACCTTTACTCTCCCTCTCTCAGTCCTTTCCTTTCTCCCAACCCCACCTTGTCTACCTCCAGTGTCCCCCTCTTCCTGTCTATTTTGCTTGATCTTAGCAGGAAGGACATAGGATTTGACTACTTAGAGGAAATAACCAGCACCAGCAACCCATTCTCTGAAAGCAGTTCTCAGTGGCACCTGCAGATCTCACAGCTGCAGGCTGTTGCCTCTGCTCTGCCTGAATCAGTTGTGCAATGGAAGTCTCCCTGAATTTGGATGTTGTATCTTTTCCAGAAGATTTGTAAATACTCATTCCTCTGCATTATATTAATTTTAAAAACATATTTATTTGTTAACTTGTAAGAGTTACAGAGAGTAAAGAGCAGAGGAAAGCAGAGGAGAGGCGAACAGAAGGAAGGGGAAGAGCAGAGGAGAGGAGAGGGAAGAGGAGGGGAGGGGAGGGAAAGTTTGCGGAAGGGAGGAGAGGGGAGAGAGAGAGTGGGGCCTTCCAGCTCACTCCCCAGATAGCTGTAAAAGCTTCAGCTGGGCTAATATAAAGCCCAGAGCCTGGGAACACCATCTGCATCTCTGATAAGGATGGTAGGGGCCCAGTTACTTGGGCTATATCCCACTGTTTTCCATTAGCAAGGAGTTGAGTGAGAAGTGGATCAACCTGGATGTTATTGATTCCCACATGGGATGCTGGCATTACAGACAGTGACTTAAACCCCTACAACAGAGCACCAGTCCCTCTATTTCTTTTCTTTTAAAGTTATTCATTTATTGGAGGACAAGGAGAGATATCTTGTATTAGCTTGTTCTCATCCCACATCTCCTCCAAATACTTACAACAGCAGGGGCTGTGCCTGGACACAGCTAGAAGCCAGGAACGCTATCCAGGTCTACTACATGGGTGCGAGGAAGGTAAGTACTTGGGGCATATTATCTGCTGTCTCCCAGACACATTGACTGGAAGCTGGATGAAAGCAAAGGTACTGAATGCCAGACATTCCCATATGGTATACAGGCATCTCAAACAACAGCCACTGTGTTTCAATCTGTTTTTCGTGCTTGAACTACCATCAATGGTGATTTCTGTTTGCTACACCATAACCTGATGCAGCTTTTCTGTAATAAACTGTAACTCTTTCAAAGCAAGAACAGGAGTTTCTATTTTTACATTCATGGGACATAACATATAGCTCTTACCAAATATTCAGATGATTCCACAGAACAGCCAATAATGACTCTGATTATATATCACTCCCCTGGGGATACAGTAAATGCTTGTATCCTAATTAACTAACTGAATATTAGCTCCACCCTAATGCACAAATCTTTCTTCCAATGCTGTCACAAACTGACCTCGTCTGTTTCTGTGCTTCAGTCAAATGCTTCTGGTTATTATATTTTGGATGCAAATGCCTTGCTTCTGTGACCTTGTTCCGATGGCTGTTCCTATCTGAAGTGTTTTCCTTCCTCTATCCCACCTCACATCTACCACTTCTGGCAAGCAAAAGCTTAATTCTCTTTTCTCTGTAATAATGATTGTTCCGATGATTGTCCAATGGTGGGAAGAAAGTATGCAATTAGTGTTCTACGGCACAGATTTCACCTCTCTTTATTTGACAGGATATTTTTGGCTAAAACTGAAAGAAGAGAACAATCATGACATGAACAATTAAGACTTAATTTTAAGGATTAATGTATACAATTAAGGAATTAATTTTAATTAATACCTAGAAAAATTTAGAAATTATGGGAGGTGACTTTGGCTTGGTAATCCAAGAATGGCTGGGAAGCTGTCCAGTCTGTGAGTCTCTTGAGTTTTCTCTCATCCATAAAAATGACACCCAAAGTTCCAGGTATTGTGCTTGTATCCAAGAAGGATATATGAAAACAGGGAGATAGATTTAGCCCTGCTTGTGCCTTTTATCAGGAGAATAAAAGCCTTTGTGGAAACCACTGAGTGCATGACTGCTTTGATCTTATTTATGAGGACTGGATCAGATGTCTGCCTCTTGATACAGGAGAGTTCAGGAAGGCGAGGTCTCAGCTTTGCGATGTTAAGAGACTTGAAAGTGACTACTGGGTCAGCTAACCCAAAGTAACTATTATATTTTCTGTATTATATAATATTATGACTAGTTTGGGGGGGAAACTCTAGGTTTCAGGCTTTTCCATAGTCTTTGGAGGTATTTATTACTGTGTTGAGTATCTGGTATACTCAAATACACACAAATATACTGGTATATTCATAATGCATATATTCAAATCAATATCTGGTATATTCATAACTCAATATTATGAAAACCTCACCATTGTCTAAGAACAAGTATATTGGAAGAAATGAAAACACATAAACCAAAATCAATTCGTTAAAAAAAAAATATTTATTTTGGGCCCAGCGGCATGGCCTAGCGGCTAAGGGCCTCACCTTGAAAGCCCCGGATCCCATATGGGCGCCGGTTCTAGTCCCGGCAGCTCCAGTTCCCTTCCAGCTCCCTGCTTGTGGCCTGGGAGAGCAGTCGAGGACGGCCCAAAGGTTTGGGACCCTGCACCCGCGTGGAAGACTCAGAAGAGGTTCCAGGTTCCCGGTTTCGGATCGGCGCAGCACCGGCTGTTGCGGCTCACTTGGGGAGTGAATCATCGGACGGAAGATCTTTCCTCCTCTGTCTCTCCTCCTCCTCTCTGTATATCCGGCTTTCCAGTAATAAATACATTTTTAAAAAAATATATTTATTTTAATTTTTATTGGGAAGGCAGATTCACAGAGAGGAGAGACAAAGATCTTCCAGCTGCTGGTTCATTCCCCTAGTGGCCATAACAGGCAGAGCTGAGCCAAACCCAAGTCAGGAGCCAGGCGTTTCCTCTGGGTCTCCCATGCAGGTGCAGGGTCTGAAGGCTCTGGGCCATCCTCTACTGATTTCCCAGGCCATAAGCAGGGAGCTAGATGGGAAGTAGAGCAGCCAGGCTACAAACCAGTGCCCATATGGGATCTGAGCACATGTAAGCCGAGGATCGAACTGCTAGGCCATGGGGCGGGGTCCTCCAAATTCAGTTTTACTCAAAAAAAAAAAAAAAAAAAAATGCTAGAAGGGCCAAGTTGCTTTCAGAAGCCTCTCAATATTCTCAGGGCAGGGTCATTGGCATCTTTTTTAAAATTTAATTTTATTTTTACTTCTTTTGAAATTATTACTATGATTCTATGATACAATTTGAAAGGTCCTGATACTTCCACTCCCTGCCCCCCCCCAGAACTCCCCCACCCACGTCATTGGTTTCTTTCAACACCATCCATTTAATAATATTCACTTCCTGTGTTTATTATGCCAATGTCACTTCTTAATTATAGATGCTAAAACATAGAATACTATATGGATATTTGCTGGTTGGTTAAAGTATCAGTTTCTGTTTCAAATACTTATTTATTTTTATTGGAAAGGTAAATTTACAGGAGAGAAAGAGGAAAATCTTCTATCTGCTGGTTCATTCCCCAAGACGCCACAAAGACCACAGCTGAGCAGATGCAACGCCAGGAGCTAGGAGCTTCTGGGTCACAAGGGGTGTAAGGTCACAAGGCCTTGGGCCATCCTCAACTACTTTCCAAGGTCACAAGCAGGGAGCTGGAACGGAAGTGGAGTAACTGAGACACGAACCAGCACCCATATGGGATCCTGGTGCACACAAGGTGGGGATTTAGTCACTAGGCCATAGTGCCAGGCCCTATCAGTTTCTTTTTTTTGAAAAAGGGTTTATTTTTCATTTAAAGGCAGAGTTACATGGAGAGAAGGGGGAGAGACACACAGGGAGAATTTTCCATCTGCTTGTTTACTCCCTAAATGGCTGAAATGGCCAGGACTGGGCCAGATCAAAACCAGGGGCTTCATCCAGGTCTCATACATGGGAGGAGAGGCCCAATTATTTGGTTCATTTTCTGTTGCTTTCTCAGGTGCATTAGCAGGAAACTGGATTAGAAGTAGAGCAGCCAGGACTTGAACTGGTATCCATATGGTATGCCAGCATTGCAAGCAGAGGGGTAATATGCTATGCTATGCTATGCTATAGTGCTGGCCCCCAAATACCAGTTTCTTTTGCTCTCGGGTTTTAGTTTAAGCTTAAGCAGGCTGTCCTAGGTAATGAATGTTGGTTCATACAGTACCTATTTAAACCAAGGGAAATTATTGTCTGAAAGTTTTGAACATTTTTTTTGTAACTACATCACAAATGTTGAAAAACTCTTTCATGAGGAAGAAGCTGAATGGTCTTTTCGTTCCAAAGGACTCACCTGAAAGTGTGCATGCAATGTTCATTTCCTTTGCTTGTCCCTGCCTCTTTCCAAGTATTTTTACTAAATAATCTTAAAGATAATCTTGAGATATATTTGAGGAAGATGACACAACAAAGAATCCCCCAGAAGACACCTTGAAGAGTGATGAGATTTGTATTTGTGATGTGAGGGAATGGATAAGAGAAGTTGAAACAAACAGAAGGGCTCTGGGTGGATTGTGAGCACTGGCCCTCAACTCTCTTTTTGAGCCTAATGGAATAGATCCTCCTCTCAGTCATCCGGGTGAACTCACACTGTCCAGCACTTCAGAGACTGGCCACTTACAGTAGAAAGACTCTGCTCAAGTTTTTAGAGGTGTGCTTCTGTGATAATAATATTCTTTCCTCCAATACAGACTAGATATTACAGCCTTTACTAATGATAGGCTTGTGGTTTCTGAAACCTCCCAATAGTGAGCTACTCTGAAACAGCAGCTGAAAATATGGGTAGTAAAATAAAACCAGGAGAGGTTCATCAAACTTTTCTTGCCCATAAAATAAAAATGAAATATAACATCTGTGAAATTTTATGGAAGGAAAAATGGGAAAGATAGCATAAATTGTTTAGTAAAGTAAATTCTGATATTGAAACACCATGATATCATCCAGTATTGAAACAAAAACGCAATCAGGAAAATGACTCAAAATGTTTATGTTAACTTGCAGTCTTCAAATTAAAATAGCACGATGTTCCTTTGGGTTGCCATTTAAATTCTCTCTTCCTCTCCTGATTCATATAAATGTTGTAGCTGATGAATTTCTCCCCTGAAGTTGAATGACTACTCTAAAGTTAACTTTTCTTTTCTGAGAATTTCACTGTTTATATAATACTTGGAAATCACAAATACCTCTTGTTCAAATTCTCTGTTCATGGAGACCCCAAGAAGATCATGTAAAATCTTGCTAAATACTGTTGTATCACGTTAGTTTCCAAGTCAAATGACTCCAAATGTTCAATCAATGTTTGACCACTTCTTTCAGGTCAACTAGTTTTCCATCACAAGTAGAACCCTTCCTTACAGCACACTTGACAAATCCTGTCATCTTGGTATTTGTTGACGTAGAATTCACCAGGGTAACAGCATTTGGACAGGTATTCTACACAGCTTTCTTTGAATATTTACCTTCAGCCCCATTGCCTGCACCTGTTGTCTGTCCAGTTCTATCTTTGGGAACACAGAACATTCAGTCCTTGAGCCAAGCCAGCATATCAAACATGTGAATACAGCGACCCATCCTGGTGGGTTTGACTCACCAAGAAACAAGGCTGCACGTTACAGCCCAGTCCACATCCTGTCCTGACTAAAGTTCTTTTATTCTCTGTTCTTTTCTCTTTTACTTCAAAGGGACAAACGATTGTCAAGAGACTCAGGAAAGCAATGGCTGGGTTTGAATAAAAACGACCCTTCCCTCCAGCACACAAAGGGAAACCACCTATTTAGTTTCCTTACACTTTTCTCCCACACGCCTCAGATTCTGCCTGTTCTTTCAGGTGTTTGCAGTCATTTCTCATGGAATGACCCCATCTTATAGCTGGGAAGAGACTGAAAGCCCTCTGTGAGAGGACGGACCAATGGTCTGGGAATATTAGAAAATCGTCAGTACCTGAAGAGGAGTCCTAGACGTCATCCTCCCGGGTAGCCCAAGCACAGAATGTCCAGTGCGCCACACACGAGTTGCGCCCTGCGGCGGCCAGAGGGGGCGTCTGTTTGCCGCGCTCTTGACTCCGCCTGTGGGCGTGGGCGTGGGCGTAGGCGTGCACGTGCGCGGAAACGCGGTCACTGCGCAGTCGCAGCCTCTGTGGTCCTTTGGGTCGTGCGTGTTGTGTTGGAGGCCATGGGTGACAAGTATGCGATGCTGCAGCGGGCTCAGCTGCGTCTGGAGTTCATCCACGCCAATTCGTGAGTACACACTTTGTGGGGCTGGAATGCGGGAAGGTCTTTGCGTAACGGCGAAATATCCAGTTGAGAAATAGAAATGAGCTTGGTATCGTTGAATTATATAATTATATATCTGAATTTGTGCATGTCCTTTTGTGAAACAGAAAGTGAGAAAGATATGTTCTAGGTTAGGCAGGTGTTACAAGGCAGCGGATTCAGCCAAAGCTTGGAACACTTGAATTCTGTGGTAAAGCCAGTTTACGTCTCCCTTACTCCGCTTTTGATTCAGGTTGCTGCCAGTGAGTCTTGGGAACAGAGATGATGGCTCAAGCTTTTGGACCCTGTGACCTATGTGGGCACCCTTGTCAGAGAACAGAATGGAATTCCTTGGTTCTGGCTTTAGTCAAACTCAGTACTGGCTCTTCCGAGCATTTTGGGTATTGACTATGTTGAGGAGATGTTATTCTCCACTTCCCCTCCTTCTCCAAGCCCCCTTTAAAGGCTCCTAAATTGGTTCATTCCTCGGTTCAAGTCCAAGGTCTGTGTCCAGTTGTAGCTTCCTGCTGATGCACACGCTGGGAGGCAGAAACCACTCAAGTGGTTGAGTTTCTGCCATTTATTTGCGAAGCGCTTGGTTGCCAATGGAGTCTTGTACCATTTAGCACTGTAGCATTTTGATTTGTGTTCTTCATAAATAAATCAGCCTTAAATGATGTAACTTTTAATGAGACTTTGGAAAGAAATACCTGCATTCTACTGATAAAGCAATTTTTAAAGATAGGAGTTTGCTCTGATAGTGAAGTCCCTGAAGTCTTAATGTTATTTGGATTGAGCAAGATATTTTGGTAAATGTGTTCTTATCCTAGTTTTGTAGTGGAGAACGTCTAATTCAGAAGCTTGAACATGCCGAGCTATTTGTTTCTGGAATAGCTTCTTAATTGATTATCTGTCTGGAACTGGAGAACATTTGTCTGCAATGTCTTGCACTGTTTACCCTGTTGGCATGCTTTGTTCAACTCTGTGTTTTCCCTTTATTTCCTCGTCAGCACTACTCACAGTTTCCTTTTTGGAGCGATGGCTGAACTGCTGGACAATGCAAGGTAACATTCCTGTGAACCAAGTTAGCAGGGAATCTCATGTTTTGTGAGTTGATTAGCAAATCCAAGCATTGTAAGAAAAACAACTGGAGATGTGGAATTATTCATCCTTATTGCATTTGTATAGGTGATCTAACTTGAAGGGCAGATAAATTGCAGCTATTTTTATGTTAATGACAATAAAATAGCTGATATTCATTTAAATACTTTTCAAATTATGCTGTGCACTTTAGAGAATTAGGTTTGTGCACTTAATGAGGTCTTTTTGAAGGGAATTACGCAGTAAGAAGAAAATAACAGTTCACCTAATGTGTGTCACACATATCTTAACACAGTATATGTGAGTATTAATTATTATCCTTATGCTAACACTTTAAGGTGCAGGTAATATCCTGGTCCCCAACCACATATGTAAGAGTTGGCAGAGACATTACATGATACATACATGGTCACAAAATATTTGGCAGGGTTAGAATTCAAACTTGTGAGGTTGGGCTGCAAAACCCCACTGTTCCATTTTGCTTTCTCTGACAAAGGTATTGATGTTCAGGGAATCACTTTTAGCAACTGAAGATACACTCAGTAGTGTATTGGAAGAACTCAGTAGTGTGCTTGGAAGAACTTGTGAGTGATGAAATCTTCAGCTAAACCGGATACAGCATTTGGTTTGTCTTATATGTGTGTCCCCTGAAGCCGAAGGTTTTTTTCCCAGCTTTTCTGCAAGAAGTGAAGTTGTAGTGCACAGTGGTTCCATCAGGACCACAGCTCCTCCAGCCTGCATTGTGCTCAGTTCTAAGTAGAAAGGCATCAGGTCTTCTTTTTAAGGAAACTTTTCTGTCTATCCAACTTGTGAATCGTAGGTAGAGAAGAAGAAAAAAGGATGGTGTTGATTTGTCAGGAGAGCAGAGAGGTCAGCTTAGGAGGAACTCAAGAGATGGGGCCAGGACAGACAAGACGGTTAGTGTCTCTGCGGGGTTTAGGGTTGCCACTGTCCTTTCTGCACAAAGCGCTTGGGCGGAGCTCCTCGTGTAGCCAGTGGTCCTACCTCCTACCCAGATATCCGCTCTCAGCAGTTTCACATCTGTGACTCTGAAAAGAACACATTTGTCTGTTTGGCAGCTGCTTTTTCTCCTCTGAAGTTATTTCATAAATTCATACCAGAAAGAGGGCAGAAAAACATCAGAGTGCATAAAAATAGAACAATGGGAAGAGTTGGGTAGTAGAAGGTGACTAGGTGACTGTGAAAGAACAGTTTGCTTTAGACTCAATCAAATGCAAGAAATGCAATCAATAAAACAGTTTCAGGAGTAACGTTCTTAAATTGGAACACCTTGAACAATTCTGGCCACTCTGATACTTGTTTGGCTCACAGTGGGAATTTACACACAGCTTGTAAAGAAAAAGGATGAAAAAAGGAATTATAGGTAACATTTAAAAGAAAAGAGAAGCCACATTAAACAAAAATCTGAGTCACATTCCTCATGACACATTCAGGAGGTGAGTAGCAGGTGTTTTCTTGGAACCAGCCTGGACCTTTCACTTTGCTCCATTTCCAGTGCACACTCAAGGACAGCCTGAACACTTCAGTTTCTCTGCCTTCATGGAGCACACGGATTCTCCATTTCTGTAAATTACTAATTGCGTATTGGAGGTATTGAGATGTATTCGTCTTGGGACTGTGATAAGGATTAAAAGGGAATTTTCAGAAAGTGTTTAATTGTTTACTTAACATGTATAGAACACTCAAGAAATAGCAGTGACAATTTTACAATTTCTACAGAGGGAGCTTAGATGCAGCCATTGGCAAGAGCTGTGAGGGACCATACTTGTAGGCCTAAGACCACGTGCCATGTGCCTGTTGGGAATGAGGTGGGGTGGCCTTGGGTTTGGGACTGAGGGAGCTTTGTGGAGGGGCTTATCTTCCCATCAAAGCGGTGCTGGTTCTTCCTGAGCTGTCTTTCAGATGTGTGCTTCCCTTACTGAACCTTTTTCCTCATTAACTAAGGCCTCGTTCCTCACTGTCTTCTTTCTACACAGAATACTGTGGCCAGGATTTTGTGACTCCCCCATTTGCTGTTTTAAATGGTTACTTTTAGAAATATTTTTCAATGTAAAAAAGTGTGTAATAAAATAAGCAAAAAGAAAAAAATGAAAGAAGAAAAAACCCAATAACTCACCAGTAATTCACCACATCAGGCAGGGGCCAGCATGGTTTTCTGTAGAAGACAGCTCACATTTTCTGTGTATGGATTTGTATTTTCACTCTGGAAACTGCTCCCTCCTGCCATTTCAATGATAAGGCAACCATAGATAATACATAAATGAATAATATATAAATATATATCATTGTAGTCCCATAAAACTTTATGTATAATACAATTAGTCAAACAGATTTGGTCAATAAACCATTTTGCTGACCTTTGACCTGTGAAAACACCCGCTGTCATTTGGTTTCTTTCCTTTCATATATGCCTGTGTGTGTCTTACTGAAACAATTTCTTTAAAATATGATCCATCAGTATAAACTAGAATTTGCTTATTCTTTTCTTTGGACTGAAGTCTGTGATGAAAATCTTTTTATCATTTGTAAAGATTTCTGCAGCCACTTAAAAAATGCAGAATTCATATTCTTGTTGAATTTTTTGTGTAACTAAGCTCCATTATTCTTTTGAATTGATGAATTTAGGCTTTGCAGTATTCTGAAATTATAGGGGATCATATGTATTACTATATAAATGCACAGTGAATAATTTTAGTAATTGGTTTTGAAGCATTTAAGTGAATTTTTGTATTGTTGGATAGCTGACAGTAGATTACTGCGTGACATAAGCAGTTCCGATGAGTGTAATTTCTTAAACTGTGATTCCGTATTGAAGCAGTGATTGTTTTTTATATTGTTCTCAGGGATGCAGGGGCTGCAAGGCTTGATGTGTTTTCAGGTGAGTAGATTTACTTTCTTCTCTTGTTCTTCTAATGGAGAAAACCCTGTAGTTATTTTGCTTTTATTTTATGTCATGAAATCATACCACATTCTATAGATTTTTTAAAAATATAATCTAAGTGCTTTGTGAGTGTAGCGGCCCAATGGGGAGCCATGACAAAAGTATTCTCTGGGAGTCAAATTGTTCACTTGTTAGAGGACTCATTTACAAAATTAGGTCTTAGCGAGTTTTGTGAAAGCATCAGAGCGATTTGGAACAGTGAATTTGTCTGCCACAAGAAACATTTGTATTTTTAACAGTGTATTAATGTAATGGTTATTCATAGTCAAGTGTACCTCATTTTCAACTTATGACAGTTTTAAAATGCATAAATGGATATAGAGTCTGAATGCTTGAGGGTGCAAAGTTCACACTAAATGTGTGTTCCTCATTGACTACCTTGTAGTCACCAAGCATCTTTTGCACTTGCTGGTTTGTGTCAGTAGATTATAATGCTAATGAAATTAGGTTTTGTGATTTAACTCCTCATTTAGCTGCCATGAAATGTCCATGATGGTAACCGTTTCCTACTGCTAATGTGTTGCCTGTTTTTTGTGATGCATGCTGTTGGTTGCGGGTAAGAAGACAGGGTCCATGATGAAAACCTCTGAATGTATTTAAAAAGCACCTCAGTTTACATCAGTTTTCTTAATGTTGACTGCCTGTGGTTCATGAAGGAGACAGATATGGATGTCTTGAGATACCTGATGAACCAATAAATGAGGTTCTTCCTTCCTCCACTCTCCAGGTTCTCAAAGCTTGAGGAATAAAAGTGTCAGCTTTTCTCGCTGATAAGTGGATGAAAGTTCAGTTGTAGTGTGTAGCTTAGTGGGAGAGAATGAACAGACATGCTGATGAAACCCCAGAACCAGATCAGTACTACAGTGGAGTCAGCATCCTCTTCATACTTTCTGGAACAAAGGACAAAACTCAGGATGTGGGGCCTGGTGCGGTAGCCTAGTGGCTAAATCCACGTCTTGCATGTATGGGGATCCGATTCATATCCTGGCTGTTCTACTTCCCCTCTAGCTCCCTGATTGTGGCCTGGAAAAGCAGTAGAGGATGGCCCAAAGCCTTGGGACCCTACACCCGTGGGAGACCCAGAGGAAACTTCTGGTTCCTGGCTTTGGATCAGCTCAGCTCTGGCCATTGCTGCTGCTTGGGGAGTGAATCAATGGACAGAAGATCTTCCTCTCTGCCTTTCCTTCTCTTTTTGAATGTGACTTTCCAACGGAAAAAAATAGGCTGTCTGCAGGCAGCTCATTGACAAGAGAAAATGAAGCATCAGTGTTTATTGATCCTTAAGTTATCAATGTGATGATTTTTTACCTTTACGGGGAAAAATGAGTGAAGGGACACAGCAGAGTTCTGGTGGCGGAGAAAAGGGGTCTGGTTTACGTGTGCCACTACAGATACCTGTGGACTTGTGATGGAGTTAGCCTCAGCATAAACTGAGAACACTCTAAACTGAAAATAACCCAAGTGGGAAAGGCATTTCATACACTTGACATGTTGAACACAGAAACAGCAGAGCACATCGTGTGCTGTCAGTTTTTTTTTTTTTTAACGTTTTATGTATTTTTATTGGAAAGTCCTATACAGAAAGGAGGAGAGACAGAGAGGAAGATCTTCCGCTGCAGCAGCCGGAGCTGAGCTGAGCTGAGCTGAAGCCAGGGCCCACAAGCCTCTTCCAGGTCTCCCTTGTGGGTGCAGGGTTCTAAGGCCTTGGGCCACCCTTGACCGGCTTTTCAGGCCACAAGCAGGGAGCTGAATGGGAAGCAGGGATTAGAACAGGCACCTATATTGGATCCGTGCGCATGTAAGGCGAGGACTTTAGCCACTAGACCCGTGGCTGCACCAGGCCTGTACTATTAGTTTTGTTTTTGTTTTTGTTTTTGTCTTTGCTTTAGGCTTGTAATGTTGTAGTTAACAGGGAACTATGACTTTGTTTATGACTTTGTCAACATGATATGTGTGTATGTGTGTGTGTGTATGAGAGAGAGAGGGAGCGAATATGGTAATATACACCATTATTCCAGGAAAAGATGAGGATGTGAAATTTGAAACATGATGTTCTACTGAATGTGTACTGTTTTCACATTATCGTAAAGCCAGAAAAAAAATCATGGTTGAACCATTGTATGCATGGGACCATTTGTATACCTGGTAGTAGAAGAAAAGTTTCTTGCCTTGGAGAGACACAAAGAATTGTGGGAGTTCAGAGAAAGGGGAAATTATGCCACATGTTAAGGATATGGAAGTTGAAGTAATGATGTGATGTTTTTGCCAGCTATCCCCAGAAGAAGATTCTTGACTAAAGAATTGTTATGAGGAAAAGAATGGATATAGGCCAGTTTAGCTGTTTGTTCGTTTCTTCAGCAACAATCTATTAAGTGTCTGCTATTATAGGTGCTGTGAATACGAACATTGAAAAACATGTGTTCTAATGAAGCATGCATTTTAGTGAAGAGAGATGGATAGTAAAGAAATGAGCAAATCCTGTACTGTGTTACAGTAAATACTGGAGGGTGAGAAATAAAGATGGATTAGACAGCCTAAAGTGATGGCAGAGGGCCACACCTTTTCATAGCGTGGTCTGGGACATTTTCTCTGTGTGCTAGACTAACAGATCAGGATGATGTGAGAAAGTGAACTCTGTAAATAAGCAGAAAGAGGGTTTGAGAGAACAATGACGAGGCTGGATTGACTAGAGCAGGCGTGAGAGCTCCCTGGATGCCTGTCTTGGATAGTGAGTTCTGGCTTTACATTGAACTGTTGAAGAACTTGCAGCATTACTCCATTAAGTCTATATATTATCTGTGTTATTTTTCCTTTTTTAAGCTGTGGTTGCACAGGTTTTTGTTTTATTTTGGAGACAAAGAGAAATCTTCTCTTTATTGTTTCATTCCCCAAATGCCTGTAGTGGGTGGGACCATGGCAGGCTTAAGCTGGGTGCCAGAAATCAATCCAGGTCTCTCATGAACGTGGCAGGAACCTTAATGCTTGAGCCATCACTGCTGCCCTCTGGTGTGTAGGAAGCTGGGAAGTAGAACTGAAGCGGGGCCATGCACCCAGGCGTTACTATGTGAGATACAAAGGCCTGTCCCCGACTTTCTCTGTTTTAGAAGATTCTCCGGCAAGAGTATAATATACAGTCTGAAGAAGTATGAAAGCAGAGATACCAGGACGATGTGAATTCTAAGTTAACTCAGTAAGCTCTCATAAGAATTTCAACCAGGGCAGTGGCCCCAACAATTGAGCGGGAAGAACGAGTGTGAAACTCCATTTCCTTCAGAGTACATGTGCTGTTAATGAAAAGCTGAGAAGATTCATCTAGAATCACAGAGCACAACCAGTGTAATCAGAATGCAGATTCTGCGTTCTGGGCAAGTGACACTGGGGGCATGAGAGTATTCATTTCACACTGCTTCTTCCGGCAGCTGGCGTTACCATAAACACAACAGGATCTTGGCAAATTTGAGTTGAAAGTGCCCCTTTTTTTCTCTGTGTTATACATATTTTGTGCAAAGCATAGCTTTTTGTTTTGGGTTTTAAATTACCTATTTACATGATAAGTTTTTTTTATTGCAGAAAACCATTATACCACTATTATTCTAGCATTGATATTTTCAAGAAGAAAGAGTAACAGTGAGGGCCAGTGCTTATATACTGATAAGTAGAGATGTCTGGCAATGTGTAGTTAATCCGTGATTGGAGTAGTTTTCAGTTTGTTTACTGAGGCTCTGAATTGCTTTCCCAAACTTAAGTTTCCTTCAATAATTTCTGGGCTATATAACTCAGGCTAAATATATTTTACTGTGATCTTTCATATATCTGCTGTATTTGTACCAATAGACATGGATTTTCAAATGCTAGACACTAAATACTTATTTTTAAGGAATCTGGATCCTTGTTTAGAGTTCCATGAAAGTGTAATGTGGACCTGTGGGGAGAGAACTTATTTATTTTATCTGTGAAATAGCTGTTGTAAAAATCAAGTTGCCTGGCATTTGGCCACATGGTCACATTGCTTTTAGGATGTCCAGGTCCCATGTTGGAATGCCTGGGTCTCACATCTGCCTCAAGCTTCTGACTCCAAGTTCTGCTAACGTGGACCCTGGGAGGCAGTGGTGATGACTCAAGGAATGGGTTCTTGCCATCACATGAGAGACCTACACCTAAATTCGATCCCACTTGTTTGAAACTGGCCAGGAGCTCTTGTGCGCATTTGGAGAGTAAAACAGTGGATAAGAATTGTCTGCATTCTTTGCTTTTCAACTACATGTATTAAAAATGTAATAATTATATATTGAACAAGAAATAGATACCTCAGTTAGGTCAAAAGCATTTCAGTGTGTTACTAAGTTTGTAAAAGAGATTAAAAAGATCATTCGTTAAGGGTGCCTAATGATGTGGAAGATTATGAAGCCTTTCTAGAAGGGTGGCATGAGCTAATCTAAAGGGAAAACAGGAATTTTCTTGGTGAATAGCGCCTGGAGAAGGTGAAGAGGCTGTGTGGGCCATGGCTTTAATTTGAAGAGAATGTAGGAAGAGTGTTTGAGGGGTTGAAGATTAGCTTAGAGTGGAGTATTTATTTCAGGTTGACAGGAGGCGAGTTTGGAGAGGGAAGATGAATAGGCTGTGCAGCACAGTAAGATTTGCTAAAGGCTTGGATATTATCCTGCAAGCAGTGTGAACCCACAGTAGAGTTTTCAGGGGAGGATACTAGAATTCACCACTGACACAGACTGGTAGTTTTCCTTCTGTTTTAGCAAGAACAAGTTATGAATTGGTTGCCGTAATCCTGTATTAGCCCAGCGTGGAGGAGATAAAGTGGTGACATGAATGAGGTGGAATCAAGTGGATGAGAGTTTTGTCTTTGTGTGGGTCTTGAGGTCTCGTCTTGGGAAGCCAGACACCACTAGCAGGTTAATGCCATTTATTGAATTGGGAGCAGTAAAAGGAAGAGGAAATACAATGAGCGAAAAATGTTGGTTTCATTTTGGACTTGCATGATTAATTAACAGATGGTAATACTCCATCTGAAATCCATGGTTTTAAGGAATTGAAATAAAACAGGTCAAGTTTCCAGGTAGATATTAGGGAATATTAAAACTTGTGGTTATACTTATTTAACCTCCATCTTTGACATAGATTTACCTTAAAAGGAGGTACCACCAGTATCCTGGGTCTTTCCCAGATAGTCACCTAAGAACAGCCTGCTGTCAGAATGCTCTTTCCATGATAAATCTGTGTCAGGAACTTCAACGTCAGCGGTCAGCACTGTGCTGAGATGTCTGATGCTGATCCTGGTTTGGACCAGATGTTCCCAATCCTAAATGACAGTGGGACAACTATTAGGAGGTTTTTGGAGTGAATCCCTGACCATAAAGTTGTGAAATCCTTAAGATCAGTTGTATCTTTTCTATATGGATTATTTTGTAATTACTTACTTGTTAAGTATGAATTCTAGTGGTCTTTGAACAGAGATATTTATGTAACACAGGTGCTAGAAACAAATTTATAGGGATGGAGCTGGCCGGTGATTGCCCGGGGATGAAAGAAGTTAACATGAAAGGAGAAGGGAAGGGTGACGGAGAGTTGGGAGAAGTATTTGGGGATAATGCATGTGTTCAGTGTCTTGATTGTGGAGATAGCATACACAGATATAAAGGATATTTTGATGAAATTACACACTTTAAACATTCACACGAATAAACATGAATTCATTAAGCATGAATTCATTAAACGTTCCTTGATATTGTTGCTATTTGTAAAAAGAAATGTGATACAACTCCTTGTGTATTCAGTTGTTGAAATTGTTCTTAGAAGCAGTTTATAAACTGCTCTAAAATTTGATTATTTGTTTTACTCACACTTCTAGCATTTTTTAGAAACTATGCTATATAATTTTGATGGTATTGCTTAATCATCAGAATTGGTTCTAAATAACAATTTTAAAAAATCAAATCCATGATCAAGAGGTAACTATTTGCTGCCATGAAGAAGTATTCACAAATTTCTCCTTCGGGGTTAACCATCTCTAGGAGAACCTGATGAATTTAATAAAAATGGCTTGGATTTTAGAATTACTGCTGTGATGGAAGGGCATGAAGGCTAATTAGTGTGGTAGGAGGATGCTGGGGTCACACCACCGGTTAGCTTTTTCCTTCCCTAGAGGAGGAAATACCTCAAATTTAAAAGAGCAGTCCAGTTCTGGGGCATGCCATGTCTTTCTGTATACGCAATTTATTACTATGTAGATGTTTTACGTTAATTTAAACCTCTGTATTGCATGATTGTTTTTTCCCCTGTAGTTGCTTATGAAGCTATAGCCAAGACTGCTTTCTGAGCCCCACCATTGTGTGTAGGCCTGTTACTCTGTGGCTGCATTTGAGGAAGACAAATAATTATGTGAGCAGCATGACTTTCTGATGAACAAACTAAGTCCCATATTTGTCAGTAATGACTGCTTTCTCTTCCAGTGGATAATGGAAAACTGCAGGGTGGATTCATGCTGTGCTTCCTGGATGATGGATGTGGTATGAGCCCTGGTAAGTTAATTATGTAGATACCTAACTGGCTGTTTAAAAAAATGCTCTGAAATCCCATAAAATAAATAAAAATAAATGGAGCTATCTATGTGAAAACAGGTATGGAGCATTCAGGGAAATAAAATTCAGACTTAACTTGCTGTTGAAGGGTTTACGTCTAGATAGTTTAGCTGGCAGAGTAAATTTATTCTAGCCATTTATACCTGAAAAAAATGAGCATAAATAAATTGCTTTAGAAACTGCAAGGCAGATAATGCTGATTCTAAGGACGAAGTATGTGGGAATGAATGCCAAGCATATAGCAGTTTGGGAAGCTAAGATGGTTTCAAACACTTCCTTGAGGTATTGCCTGCCAGAGCCCTGAGGCAGCTTCTTGTGCCTTTAGGCTGTTTTTAATTGTCTGCTTAAACTTGAGGCAGAGGTTGCTTTTTGTTTTTAGAAGTTTGATTTTTCCACTCCTCCCCCACCCCCACACGCACATTCAAAGGCTTATTGCTTCAAATGAATGCTCTCATCATAATGAAACTACATCTACAATATATGGCATGACTTAATCTTTGCATATTCAAGGTTAGCACAAAGTCTGCACATAATAAGTGTGCAGTATCTGTGTGCTGTGGAATTGAAATGTTATTTCCTCTGTTAAGAGCTATGAGTTGTGTTAGATATTGTACTCCTAAATTCTTGTAGCACTTTATGTTCTACAAGCTAGAGGTTTTAACTGCTGGGTTTAAAAATTGTGGAGTTGAACTGGTACTGAACTATTCTGGTGTTTTCTGCGACTAGGTAAAGAGTGATCAGCAGTGCTGATACAAGCTGGGAAGGCAGAATCCAGCACTATCTTCCTTTTGCTCTCAAGGACACCCTCCGCCTGAGGAGTTGAAGAATATTTATTTATTTTAAAATATTTAATCTTTTATAAGTGTGGCAGAGTGATTGAGAGGGAGGGTGTAAACAGAGAGAGAAAGTGATCTTCTGTCTGCTAATTAGTTACCCAAATGGCCTTACAGCTGAAGCTGGGCCAGACCCCAGCCAGTAGCCTGGAGCTCCATCTGGGGTTCCGGGTGTATGTCTGGGTGCCAGCTACTTGGGCTGTGTTTTCTCAGCTTAAGTGCAATAGCAGGGAGCTGGATTGGAAGTGGAGCAGCAGGGAGCCCATCACAGCCTGGTGGCTTCACATGTTGTGCCATAGGGTTGACACTGAAGAATGTTTATTGACAGATTTAGAAAATGCTTTGCCACTCCACCTGCTAAGTTTACATAATTTTGGGTTATCAAGATCATTTTGTGTGAAAGTATTAATGATTTGTCAATGTTTAAATATGAGAAAGAAAGAATACCGTGCTGAAAAAAAAATCTCATTTTCGCTTGAAGCCTAGAAGTTAAGTTCATCTTCTTAGATTGTTAAAACAAATAACAGAACACAGGCAATGTTTCTAGGGAAATTTGTTATGAAAAGAAGCAAGTCTTTTTATGTGGGTCATGAACCAAATGATGAGAACCCAGGCAAGTGATGGATATTCAGAACTTCAGAAAGAACTCACACTTCAGTTTGTAAATATAGTAGTATACATTAAAAGAAAGTGCATTGTGACTGTGAGAGCAGTTCTCAATTCGTATTGGAAATCAAGTAAGAAATTAGAAAGGAGAATTGTCTGATGCTGGTGCAATCTGTTGTCCATATTGAGCTAAAACAATCTTGACTGGGTCACACCAGGTGGCTGAAATAATTTCTAAGTATTCTTTTTCCAAATTTCTATTCCAATCATCCATTTCCTACATGTGATTTTTATGAGTTTGTTTTTCTTTTAATGTAAATCCCATCATTTTTCTGCTGAATTTATTTCTAAGACCTTGCATGACTTGGCTGCGTGTATCTTCTCTTCTTCACTTTTTCTTATAACTAACCCCGTCAACACCTGGCTGACCTTTTTATTACTTGAGCTTTACCTCAAATTGCAGCCTTCCAGTTGTGACTTTGCATACCCCTGTCCATCCTGTATCTCCTTGGATCTGTTTCCAACACTTGATTATCAGAATTACTCTTGTTTCTTTGATGAACTGTATAATCTGTTTTTTTTTTTTCTGCTATGACAGTAACACCGTTGAGCACAGGGTTCATGACTGGTCTATGCAGTATTCCATTCTGGTGCCTAGAGCACTGGCAGCTTGTAAAAACTCTTGTCGTATGTGATGAGTACCATGGGATTTGGCACAAAACTATTGCATGCTTGTAATCTTGGCTGTAGCGTTGATCAATTCTGTAACCTTAGATAGAAATTAAACTCTTTAAGTTTTCTTCTCTCTTATATGCAGGTCAGAATAATATGTTGTAGGCTGTCTGTGAATATTAAATAGGCAGAGCATGTTCTGTGTATAACACAGTGCCTAACATATAATAGACAATCAATAAATGGTATCTGATGTCATTATGGATACAATCACCTGATGACTAACTGGTGTATGAACATATAAGGGGCTGCGAGTAACCTGGAACAAGCAGTGTGGTAACTTTTACATGCCGTGTTATCACTAAGCTGTTGCACATCTGCATCCAGACTGACAGAAGAGTTCTCAGGACAATTCTAAGTGTGTCTTCAGGTACTTTGAAAGAATAACGTTTTTGGTTCTGGAAGTCATTATATTTTGAAGTCCAGAAGGTTTCTCTGTAGAGTTCTAGAATATAATGGGTAGAGTAGGAGAGTAACTCTGACATAGTGAAATGGTGAACTCCTCTGTCCTAGGTAGTATGGGGGCAAAAGCCTTTCTGTCTTTCTCAGAGCTGAGTTGTATCTCTGTGCTCCGTCAATTCTCAAAGCATGAGCATGTTTAAGGGCCAAGTCCATGGAAATACTACTAGTGGTAAAAATATTTGTGGCAGTTATCATTTAATATTGCTTTTCAAGTCCTAAGTACAGTTTCACAAATGTATTATCTTATTGAATATGTTTTATTTGTTTCCATAATGAACTCTGTGATACTGTATGAATGTTTGGTTTAAAACAACTTAATATTTGTTGTTCATTTTAGAAGAAGAGAGACAGATCAGCACACATATGTTCGAGGGAAAGGGAATGAGAAAGGGACAGGGAGTGAGAGTGGGAGAGGGAGAGGGCAAGGGAGAGAAAGAAAGGGAAAAAAAGGGCACTGGAATCCGCTGGTTCCCCTACCCCCACCTGGGGTGGACTAGGCTAGATAGAACTGGGGCTGAGAATGAAACTGAGGTGTTCACTTGAGCTGTCATTGCTGCTGTCAGAGGCCCTTGTTGCTGAAGGGAGAAGCCAGAACTGGCAGTTGACTGCAAGCATTCTGATTTGAGATACAGGTATCTTAGCCACTAGGATAAATGACATTCCCAGTAGTTTCCTTTCAGAGGGAGATCATTTAAGACTCAGAGGGATTTTTTTTTGGTTTGTTTTTAAAAAAGATTTATTCAGCTATTTTGAAAGAGTTACAGAGAGGGGTTGAGGAGACAGAATATTCATTCTGCTGGTTCACTCCCAAGATAGCCAGGCTGAAGCTGGGAGCTACTGCTGGGTCTCCCATGTGGATGGGAGAGTCCCAAACACTTGGCATGTCCTCTTCTGCTTCTTCCAGGCCCTGAACAGAAAGGTGGATCTGAGGGGGTAAGCTTTGCCACAGTGCCGGCCCAAGGCTCAGAGGTTTAACTGTATCCAGTGTCACTGGGTTAGATCTCTGAGCATCTTCAGTTTAATGCCGTAAAGATTCTGCAGTAGATTGTAGAACTTAGCAAGTCTTAGCCTTTGGGTTACCGTAACAGCTGTAGACTTATCCTAATATCCTGAGGCACCTATGAAGTCTTGATGACTGGATCCCAGGGCGTTCTCAAAGACTCCCAAAATGTTACCTGCATGAATGAAACTGACGTTTTGTGATTGGGTTAATGTTCACAGCCTTTGTGTATACTCTTGAGTAGGGGCCTTTTTTTTTCCTACTTTGTATTTGTTGAATTATTTACTTAATAGAGTATCAAGTCTGTGATTGTGAAGTGAACTGAGAAATTTACTTTAAAGCACTTTAAAAAAAGAAGGAAATCTATAAGGAGGGTGAGTTGACATTCAGGCAGCAGGAAGGACAAGATTGAAAGCATCACTGTATCACAATGCTCCTAAGTCAGTAGTGTGAAATACATGAAACTTATCCACCTTATATAAATATAAGGTGGATAACTTTATAAACTTATCCACCTTATATAAATATAAACTTTGCATATATAAAGTTGTAAACATCAAAAGAAAGTCTTTGTCAATTACAGAGGATGCTTCTGACATTATATACTTTGGAACATCCAAGAAACGATTGTCTACCATGAAGTTCATTGGGCAATATGGCAATGGTCTTAAAAGGTGAGTATCTTCCCTCTTAAAATCTTATCACTACTGAGATCGGTATTTAGTTCAAAGCAGTCTTATGTAAAATGATGCAGTCAGACAAAATTTTAAAAAGGATAGAAACTTGGCAAAAGGACCTCTCTTGTCTTCAGAATTCTTATACCATTTTTAAGTGATGACAGAGAGAAGGAGAGTGAGATCGCTCATCCTCTGGTGCACACTTCATGTGCCACAAAGGCTGAGGCTCGTCCAGGACAAAGCCAGGGTCCTGGATCTCAATCCAGACTTCCTAGGAGCACCATCAGGGGACTGGGTGGTAAGTGGAGCATCTGGGTCTCAAACGGTTACTCTTTTGTTACAGGAGGCAACTTACCCTGTTCCACTAGTATGTTAACCTCCTCATACTTAGCTTCCCCCACAAATTTATTTTTATGAAATAATTACAGAGAGAGATAGAGAGACAAATGTAAAGACTCTCCACCAGCTAGTTCACTCCATAGATAACAACAGTGGTGAGGTTGGTCAGACTGAAAGTAGGAACCAGGAACTTCCTTCATATCTCCCAAACATTCAGACCTTTCTATATGGCTTTTGCCTGTCCACCAGCAGGGAGCTGGATAGCAAATTAAGCAGTCGGGACAAGAACCAGGATCTACATGAGATACTTGCTTTGCAGGCAGCTGCTTTATGTGCAATGCCACAATGCCAGACATTCTCCTTCCCTCCTCCCCTACTACCTGTTTCTGAATTGAGTCCTTATAACATTTTAAAATTCACTCTCACACTGAGTAAGATGGAAAAGATTTTAGGGATTGTTGCAGTAGTTATGTTTCTATGCTCTGTTGTTTCCCAAAGCATGTTTAAGCATTGGTGATACATCTACAGTTTTTTGTTTGTTTACCTTAGTGAAAAGTGAAGATATGTGGCTCACCTATGTGACTCCTTCCAGGATCAGAAGTTTTTCTTTTGAGCCTTGGATAAAAACCCTTTCCTCAGCCGCCATATCAAACAGGAGTATGGGGCTGGATCCATTCCAAACCGTCTGCTCCAATTTAAGAATAAAAATAGTACTTGTACACTCTTAGTGATAGAGCAACAATATAGGGTGGTTAAAAAAACCACAGTCTGCTAGAGCATACAGAACCATGGTAACAGTTTTCTTCTTTTTTAGTGTTTGAGATATCAACCGTTATGTTCTTCATATTTTCATATAGTGGCTCCATGAGGATTGGAAAAGACTTTATTCTTTTTACAAAGACAGAAGAAACAATGACCTGTGTGTTTTTCTCTCAGACATTCTGTGAAAGAGAAGGTCTTAGTGAGGTAAGATTTGGAGGTTGCCTTCTGTTCCTGTGGCACTGGTGGTATGTTCATTTGCCCTCTCAGGAGAGAAAGTCTGTCATGTGTTCTTTCTAATTATGATTTGGAAGTTTAGGAGTATGTTTGAGAAACAGAAAGACAAAAGCAAGACACTTTGGGGGGGTCATTGGAGGACTATTTTGTTGTCCCTTTAATGAAAAGTTTCTTTTCATTATCCATGTGCTCATGTCCTCCAGAATACAATGTTGTTTTGGTGCAAAAGACTCACAGAAAAAGACTAAAAAAAAAATCTCTCTAGTATTTGTGCTGTAATGAATTATCATTTAAAAAACATAATTTATTAGAGTCAAAAACTTGAGATATGAGTAAATAGCTCAACTCCTGTTTGCTGATCCAGAAGCACTTTCTTAAGCCATAATACCTGAGGTTTACTCTTATGAAATGCCCTTGAAACTTCATGTAAGAAATACAAACTGAGTAACTGCTGCCACTCTGGCATTGCCTGCAATCTGTAGAACATAGAAACCAAGAAGAGGATGTGTGACTGAGAGTTTTCAGCCCTGTCACAAAATGTTGCACACACATGATGATTCACATGAACAAAGGTGTTGAGAAAGGGTATGGTTCGATGAGTACACATGACTGCTGTTAGCTTATTATCAGAAGTGAAGAGATGAACAGAAAGCTCAGAGCTCCTCAAGTGACCCATAAAGATTTATGGAGAGAGTTCAGTTTGCAACTGGAAAGGTTGGTGTTTGGAAACAAGTGTCATGGCACAGCCAATCTAGATTTCAGAATTCACATGAAGCTTGGCGGTCAGTATGCAGATCTGTTGCTGCCAGCAGAGAGCCGGAACCACCTGATAGTAGCAGTCTGTGGTGGTAAGGAATGGCTGAGTGGGGAGTCTGACTTGATGAGAAGTGATGCTTTGAGCATTCATGTTATATTTTGTGTGTGCAATGAGTATGAGATTTCGGACTAAAGCTGAGCTTGAAACTTTTCTAAAATAGCCCACATAATTCTTTATTTTAATTAAAAACAATGTATGTATGCCATTCCCAGTTTTACAGAAGCAACTATTTAAACAGTAATGCAAAATGATTCTTTCGATATTTACTTGTGAATCTCTAAGTAGCTTGCTTGTGTTTTTGCTTCTTGAATTTTGGATATTACTTACTAAACTGCAATTCTTTTTTTTATAATTTTTTTTAAAGATTTATTATTATTGGAAAGCCAGATATACAGAGAGGAGGAGAGACAGAGAGGAAGATCTTCCATCCGATGGTTCACTCCCCAAGTGAGCTGCAACGGGCCGGTACGTGCCGATCCGAAGCCGGGAACCAGGAACCTCTTCCAGGTCTCCCATGCGGGTGCAGGGTCCCAATGCTTTGGGCCGTCCTCGACTGCTTTCCCAGGCCACAAGCAGGGAGCTGGATGGGAATTGGAGCTGCCGGGATTAGAACCGGCGCCCATATGGGATCCCGGGGTGTTCAAGGCGAGGACTTTAGCCGCTAGGCCACGCCGCCGGGCCCTAAACTGCAATTCTTAAAAAAATTTATTGTTTTCTTTTTCTGCTGTTCTCCTGGTATGATTGTATACATAGAAATGCAATTGCAAATTGTGGACTTAATCATCACTGTAATTTTGATTATGCCAGTTGTTAGTATTTATGTCATTAGAATATTTTTGTAAAGATTCATTTATTTTTTTTGTAAAGTCAGATATACAGAGAGGAGGAGAAACAGACAGGAAGATCTTCCGTCCATTGATTTACTCCCCAGGTGGCTGTAATGACTGGGGCTGAGTCAGTCTGAAGCCAGGAGCCCGGAGCCTCTTCCAGGTCTCCCATGTGGGTGTAGGGTCCCAAGGCGTTGGGCCATCCTTGACTGCTTTCTCAGGCCACAAGCAGGGAGCTGGATGGGAAGTGGAGCTGCCGGGATTAGAACTGGCGCCCATATGGGATCCCGGCGAATGTAAGGTGAGGACTTTAGCCGCTAGGCTAGGCTTCCACTTCAGGGCCTGTCATTAGAATATTGAAACATTATTCAGTCCTTTTGCATCATATCTGTTATTTTTCCATTCATCGCACAGCTCCTTATTTACCCTGAAATTAGTAATTAACTGTTTTGATTTTGTATACCTGTCTCCCTAGATGCTTGCTTTGTTTGCTGTGTTTTGCTAGATTGAACCCAGCCTCTTCCTGTACTCGTTTTGCTCATGGGTTGCAGCCCACACGCCTGCTCGCTGTGGCTGGTGTGCAGCTGTCATCCCGGGGCTAAGGTCTGCTCTTAGAGCCTTCCTGAAGATTCCCTTCCCATCTCTTCTATACTGGACTCCTAGGTTTTTGTCTTTTGTCATAGCTTTCTCTTTCATGGTGCAGCACATGGCTTCCTGAGCAAGGGTGCTTCAGAAGTAAAATATAGGGAGATGTCACATGGAGTAGAATATTTCTAATTCTGTTCCAACATTCAGGGGAAGTTTGGCTTGGCATTGTTTCTGGATTCATTTTCTTCCAAATGTTTCAAAAACATTGTTCCATTTTCTGGTGCTACTGATTATTCCGAAAGTCGCCTTCATGTGGTCGGTGGTTTCTTTTCCCCCTCACCCTCTACTCTTGGAAGGTCGCTTAGTCTCAGTCTTCAGTGTTCCATCTGATTTCAGTGTTCTGTCCCTGTCTGGTCTGTTTAAATCCATTGTTCTGGGAACTTCTTGGACTTTCTCAGTCTAGAAGCTTGTATGCTTTGATTCTTGGAAGAGAGAACATCGGGTGATTTTTTTTTTCCACCCACACATTTTGTCTCATTTTGTGAATCTCATATTCTTAGCTCTGGGAATTGCTCTGTACATGAAATGTGTATTTTATATGAACAGAGTGAACATTTTGAGATTTGTTTGTTGTATGCAGACTTTGACTATCTTCTTGAGGAACAGTGTTTGCTTTTTTTCCTGCTTGTTACTTCAATTCCTCACCTAATGGAGTGATGAGTACATGATTGTGATGTAGACTGAAAGCATATCACTGCAAAAATTAAGAAAAAAAAAAAAAAGAAATCCGGAGGGAGAGTGGGTGAGGAATGTGGGCAGCAGAGTGGCTGAGAGAAGAGGTGTCACTGTGCTACCAAATCTATACTGTGAAATATGTGAAACTTGTTCACATTCTTCGATAAAATTATTTACTTAAAAAACAATTGTTTTGTGTTAAACATTTCTCTCTTGTTTTTATCATTAGTCTTTTCTTGTTTTGTGATTTTTTCCAGCATCTTCCAAACTTTTTATAGAATTTTTCCTGTGATATTTGTAATTTTCAAGGATTTTTTTTATTCTTTCAATAGACCTTTCCCAGAACTGTCTAGTTTTTATTTCATAAATGCAGTGTTTTCTCTTGCAGCGCTAAGGATATTAAGATGATTGCTGTTGTGTTTTCCTTTTGAAATATTTCTGTTTCTCTTAGGGTTTGTTTCCTCAAAGTCATTTCTGCTTTTTGTTTAATATGTGTTAGATTAGAGGCTTCTCCTTGATTGCTGTTAATCTTGAACGCTCTAAGGGTTAGTCGAATAATATGCTGACTGAAAATGTGGATGGAGCTTGCTAGTCATAAATGTCACAAGAAGTAAGCTAACTGGGCTGTTTTATGGGGAATCCTATAAGGGTTAAAAGGATGATGCTCTGTGAACTTTATGAAACATTGATGTGTATTGTTTCATAGGTTGTGGTTCCAATGCCTTCTTGGTTAACAAGAACCAGAAAACCTATCGCAGATGATCCTCAAAAATTCTCAATGGAATTGTCTATAATTTATAAATACTCCCCATTTAAAACTGAAGCTGAATTGATACAGCAGTTTGATGTGATCTACGGAAAATGTGGTAAGATCATCAAAACAAATTTTTATCAAAGTGTTTCTTTTCAGTGCCTTATGAAAGACATTATATTACACACACACACACACACACACATACACTCATCCTGTTTGTATTAATGATTTCATGTGGGATCTCACATGGGGGCAATGAATCATTTTATACATACAAATTTTATCTTAAGAGAAACCAAACATGAGTTTGAAATATCCCTGATGCTAAAAAAGGGCCATACTTTCATGAGCTTTTTGAAACTGGAGAAGAGGACGATAGAGCTTATGAGCACAGGGATTTCGCAGTCCCTGCACGATGGAGCATAGTTAGGAGATGTTTATCCTGCCGTCTGATATTGGTTTATGAGATTTGATGAACCTAGGAATATGCAGCAGAACATGAACAAAGATTTCATAGATACTTTTCTCCGGCTGAACAGATACTTCGCCCAAGGTTTGAGCCTCCACCCACTTTCTGCTTAGCATGTACAGTGAGCCATGTCTGCTGACATCTTCTGTTATTAGTTTTCCTGCAGTTCAGTACTTTTAAGATCTAAATGTGGAAACTGGCTAACTTGAGAGAAAACTCTGTCCATGCTGGTTTCTGTAATGCTTTGGAATATGTAATGTGTATAGCAAAATTTTGAGGTGTTTGTTTCTGATTTGACCTAATTCATCTCTGATTTTTTCTCTAATCTGTGACAGTTTGCTGAAAGTAATGTTTTAAGTTATCTCTGCCTTTATCATTGAAGAAAAACTGTGATAATTGAATAATCATTTACTAACATACACACTATGTATATGTACGAAAGATTTGGTTATTGAAAGGCAGAATTACAGAGAGAGAGAGAAGGAGATACCAAAAGCAGCAGATCTTCTTGCATTTGCTGATTTAGTTCCCAAATGGACACAATGGCTGGAGTTAAGCTCGTTCAAAGCCAGTCAGGAACTTCTTTCAGGTCTCCCACGAGGGTACAAGGTCCCTTGGGCCATCCTCCACTGCTTTCCTGGTCCTAAAACAGGGAGCTTGATAAGAAGTGGAATAGATGGGATTTGAACCAGTGCCCACATGGGTTTGCCAGCACCACAGGTGGAGGCTTAGTGTGCCATGTTGTGCACCCCCACATAATGTATCTTAAAAACAGTTGATGGAATCTTTCAGTTAATTTTTAATTGTGAAATGCACAAGTGCTATTGGAAGGTTTACCTGGACACTTTACAAGTGCTTTGTAACAATTAAGTCACACAATCCTTAAAACAACTGTTGTCGGCTTTATGTGCAGATGGGAAAATTAGGTTTAGAGAGGTTAGGCAACATACTTGAGATTACTGAACAAGTAAACTTAGATCTAGGTTATAGACAGTTCCATGGTGCATGGTCTTGGCTACTCTGCCATTCTCCTTTGTGTTACAGAAACACCAAAAAACATGAATTTTTTTTTCTTAAATTTTTGTGATCATGTTATTTGTTTTCATATAATAAGTGGTCTTGTGGAGAATTTAAACATTTGTTAATGAGGAGACCATGTGTAAGAAAATTTTTCATGTCATCTTTGAACCAATATCTATTTTGGCAAACAAAGTTTTATTGGAATAGAGATAAGTTCTTAAAATCTCTTCTCCATGGCTGCTGTTATGCTGCAGTGGTTGAGTTGAATTGTGGATAGTTGTTACAGATACGGTACGGCAATTTTTTCCTGTTTGTACAGATTTTAAAATTCATCTTTCTTATAAATATTTATTTCAGTTTTCCTAGTGAGAGCTTTATCTATTATACAAGCTTGGATCTGCTGCAACAATTTTCATAATGCAAATTGTGAAGAATGCCAAAACTTAACAATCCGCGTTGAAAATTTTTAATGATGAGTTGAATAATAAAAAGACGCAACATACTATAGGATCACAAAACTGGCAGAAAATGAGATTGACTATTAGATATGCTCATTTCTAGGAACTCATCTAAATGCATTTTTAATGACAAAGAGAATTAGATCTGTAGTAGGCTCAATTCTGTAGATGAGGTAGTAGCATAATGACTGGGTCCATGTATGTAAGTTGACATGTCAAATCTCTATTCTCCAACCAGGTACTTTGCTGGTTATTTATAACTTGAAGCTCCTGCTTAGTGGTGAACCAGAGTTGGATGTAAAAACTGACAAAGAAGATATACTGATGGCTGGGGCTCTTGAGGAGTGAGTAATATGTGTGTTTGCTAAGATATCTGGCAATGGCTGTGAGCTGTCATCTGGAAGCCTGTGTCCCGGTCACAGGTCTAGGTCCCTTGGGCTATGGCACCAAGATAATTCATTTCACTCTAGTGACACATCAAGTTAGTAGTCCTCAAACTTTGTCTAAGCTACACAGTAACTTAGAAAGTACAGGTGTTGGGCCCGGCGGCGTAGCCTAGCGGCTAAGTTCCTCACCTTGAATGCCCCGGGATCCCATATGGGCGCTGGTTCTAATCCCGGCAGCTCCACTTCCCATCCAGCTCCCTGCTTGTGGCCTGGGAAAGCAGTCGAGGATGGCCCAAAGCATTGGGACACTGCACCCACATGGGAGACCCGGAAGAGGTTCCTGGTTCCTGGCTTCGGACTGGCATGCACCGGCCGTTGTGGCTCACTTGGGGAGTGAATCATCGGACGAAAGATCTTCCTCTCTGTCTCTCCTCTCTGTATATCCAGCTTTGTAATAAAATAAATAAATCTTTAAAAAAGAAAAAGAAAGTACAGGTGTTGGATCCCATCCAGACTGGCTGAGCCTGAATATGAAAATATTCAGACTAAGGATTAATTTTTATTTTTTTGAGTGTTCCTCAGGTGATTCACGATTGTTTGCTAAGCACCGGGATAAAAGGGAGCTAAAGTTTTCTAAGACTGTTACTTCCGTTTTTTAAGTATTAAATCTGAAAATAACTTGGTGTTTGTTGCTTGTTACTGGTTATTAAAAATGGAAAGGCTTTAGGATAGTATAAATCGAAAAGGACTGTGATAAAAGTGACAGTTTTATTATTTGTTCATGATGACCCAGTGAACTGCACTTTGCAGTTTATCAGTAAGTAAGCTGACACATTCATTTTTTTTTTCTTTCTGGCTATTAAGGATACATAGAAAATAGAATGAGGAGACACTAAAAGGCATTGGTGGAGAAGTGTAAAAAAAAAGAAATTAGACTTACCAAAATTAATGTTGTTGAAGTATTGCATTAAAAAAATAAAATGAAAGCATTGTCAGCTTGTTTCTACAGTTTCTTAGTGTCAGAGCTGGAAGGATTCCAAAGGTAATGTGATCCATTCTGATTCATTATAGCGATTCATGTTCAATAGAAATGCAGTGAAAGTTAAAAATGTGAGGGACATGTTTAATCTTGTATTTTGTAACAGCCATGTTGATAAAAGTACAAGAGGAAACTAATTTTAATTAGTTTTAATTTAAGCAATTTTGACTAATTTTAATTAATCTCAAATTTTTCTTTCTTCTTTTGCTTTTCTCTTTTTCCCCTTTCCCCGTCCCTCCTTCTCTCCCTCCCGCCCACCTTGCCTTCCTTCCTTCTTTCATTTTTCCCTTCCTCTTTCTCATGTTTTGAAGGTATATTTATTGGAAAGGCAGAGTGATAAAGAAGGAGAGTGAGATCTTGTATCTACTGGTTCACTCCCGTCACTGCCATGATGAGGACTGTTCCAAACTAGTGCTTGGGACTCCATGCAGGTCTCCTTCCTGGGTGCCTGTCTTCAGTGACCTTCCCCTACACGCTAACAGAGAAGTGAATTGGAAGTTGAATGATTAGGAAAGCCCCTTTCTTCCTCCTTTGCTCCCCTTCCCTTCCCTCCCTTCCTTCTTCCTCCCTTTCTCTCTAACTCCATCCCTCCTTCTCTTCCTTCCCTGAAAACAGGTACTCTAATGTCTGATTAGGTTGGCCTATTCCACCATACGTTGTAAAAAACAAAAATATTAACTAGATGTTTTATAATTTTTTTGAAAGGATTTTTTTTGCATTTGAAAGGCAGAGTTACACATATACACAACACACACACACACAGGATGGGGTGGGGGGGATGGGGCAGTGGGGAGAGAGAGAGAGATATTTTCCATCTGCTGGTTCACCTCCTGAATGGCTGCTGCAACGTCCAGGGCTGAGCCAGGCCCAAACCAGGAGCTTTATGTTGGTCTCTCTCCCATGTGGGTGCAGGGACCTAGAACTTGGGTCATCTTCTGCTGCTTTCCTAGGCGTTTTGGATGGAGCTGAAGTATCCAGGACATGAGTGACACTATGGAGCATGTGAAATTTAGAATTTCTTTATATATATAGTGTAATGTTTGTAAGCATACTTTAAAAATATTTGTTTATTGGAAAGGGAGAGTTACAGAGAACGAGAGGGAGAGGAGTTTGTATATAATACCACAATGACAGCAGCAGTGATAGTTCTGTACTCTCTTTTGCATCCTGGCATGTTGCAGTCATCCTCAGTGACCAGAGCGGGGCCATGTTGAAGCTTCCTCTCGGTCTCCTACGTGAGTGCAGGGGCCCAAGCACTCAGGGCCATCTTCAGCTGCTTTCCCGTGCATTAGGGAGAGGGGAGTAGCCAGGACTGGAACCCATGCCCGTATGGGATCTTGGTGCTGCAGGCAGCAGCATCACCTACTGGCCCTTGAAAAGTACTTTTGTATTATTCTTGGAAAATTCTTTTTGATGTATTTCTTACATTAAACTATTTGGAGTTTCTATCAGTATTTACTATTTGAGAGGCAGATGGAGGTGATTATACAGGGAAGGTAGGGGGAAGAAAGAGAATGAGAGAGAGACACACAGAGAGAGAGAGAGAGAGAGGAGCCAGAAAGCCCTGTCCTTTAATGCATTTTTCAAGTGTTTGCAGTGGCCAGGGATGACCCAGACTGAACCTGGGAGCCAGCATGCAGTTCATGTCTCCCGGGTGGGTGGCAAGAACTGTTACTTGAAGCATCACTGCTTCCTTCCTGCATTAGCAGGAACCGAGTTAGGAGCTGGCGGCTATTGTAAAACCCAGACACTGATAATGGGATAGTGTGAGCTGCTTTGCTAAATTCTTCCCTTGCAATTCTTTCTTGAACAAAGCTTTATTTTTGGGAAAAAAACACTAGCTTAATCGCTGTTGTACAAATGCTAAGGATCCTTTTACCAACGTTAATATGCCAGGATGAAAGCAGGAGCCCAGAACCCCTACTGGTACCCCTTTACTGTCTTTCTGCTTGTCATTGCCTTACCCTCGTACTCAACACTTAGTTCCAAAGCCAATATTTCATACTGTTTAGAAGCTTTGGACACCATGTTGCAAACAGTTATCTGTCAGAGTAGTTTGGTATTTTAGTACTAGCACAGGGAAGCAATACATTATTAAAAAGATAATTTGGCGGCTAAGCTTTTTTTGGGAATTTTTTGCTGTTTTCCTATTTCTTAATGAAGCTAGAAACTTCTCAAGATGCTTAAGCAATTGATTGCAAAATAAAGAAAATGAGCTGATGTAGGATATGCACACTTTCACTTTGGAATATTGATCATGAAGGATTAAAAAAAAATTTTTTTTAAATCTATTTTATTGTATTGTTGTTGACAATCTTTACATAGTTAATTACGGTTAAAGAACAACAACAAAAAAGGTTCAGGGGGATAGGGAAGTGGGTAATACTGTTATGTCCATATTGTTTCCATCATGTATCTTAGGTAAAGGGGGATATTGAGGGAGAAGCTCCACCCGTTTTCCCACCCACCCCAAGTCCCTGATGTGGGGCATGCTCTGAGATATGTGCTCAAGTGGTTTTAATAGTTCTCCAGTTATGAATCGCTGTCAGTTTCGCTCGATGAGGTCATCCGCTGATTGATATGGTCCATCATAAAGTCTCCGTTTGCCCAGTATTTCGCTGCCAGCATATAGCTGAGATGAATGATTGACCTGTTCTGTCTTCTGTCCTTTCCTGGTTAGAGTTCTGAGTCCAGCAGTTCGATTGGGGAGATCTCCAAAGAAATGGCCATACCACCCTGAACCCGCCTGATCTCGGATTTTTTAAAAATTTATAGCTTAATGAGAAGATGGTCTTTTCAAGACAGGGTTAAGATATTATGAAGGTTATTGTAAAGATATAACACAGATTGAGACAGAGATATTTTTAATCTACTGGTTCAGTTCCCAAATCCCCAAATGTCCTCAACATCCAGGGCAAGGTCAAGCCTAAGCCAAGACTAAACTCTCTCTGGGTCTTCCATGTGATTGCAGGACCCAAACATTCATAATGTCACCTTGTCTCTCAAATGCCAGTATTAGAAGGAGGATGGAATAGCTAGCAAAGCCAGGACTTGAACCTGAGCCCTCAGATATGGATTGTGGGTAGCTCAAGCGGCATTTTAATAGTTGCACCAAATGTCAACCCCATTTTCTTGTTGATTTTCAGTTTTGAAATTACTTGAACTTTCAAAAAATTTCCAAAACTAGTATGGAGAATTCTGATACAATTTCTGCTCAGATGCTCCAGATCTTGATTTTTTTACAACACATGTTTTATTGTTTGTCCTCTTTCTCTGTGGATGTTATGTTCTCATGGATTCTTTTCTATGAAAAATTTATACTTATTAATTTTAATTATTATTTTTATTAATTTACATATATTAATTTAGATTTATGATTTTATTTTTATGCCCCAAATTGTCCTAACTTTAGTTAACTAGAGTGTGCTGAAATTGATTCTTGTGTTATTTTGAAATATCACCGTTTTTTTGAGTGTTTTTGTACTTCTGAAACTATGAAACTTGCAAGGTTCATGACATGCCTTCCGTATTCCAGCCCTAACCTTGCCATTTCTTCAGAGAACACTGACTCATTTCATCAGGTTATGCCATAACCCATCTTCCAAAATAACTTTTTAAGCAAATGGATTCTGTTTCCACAATGGCTGTACTAATTCACATTCTCACCAACAGTGTGCAAGGATTCTTTCCCCTACAGCCTTGCCACCACTTGCTTGCTCTCTTTTGTCTTTTTGATAATAGCCAATCTAGCAGGCGTGAGAGGATATCTTATTGTGTTTCTAATTGGTATTTCCCTGATGATTAGTGATTTTGTGCATTTTTTCATTTCTTTATAGAATCACCATGTGATATAGCAGTCCTAGTACTGGTATTTATCTAAATCAGTCTGTCAAAGAGACATCTGGTCTCCCATGTTTACTGCAGCACCGTTCACAATAGCCATGAAATGGAAACAAACTGCATGTTCATCTACTGATAACTGAATACAGAAAGTGTACATATGCACATTTGTTTCATAGTTCGCTTTTGTTTTTGCTCACATTTCTATTAAATAATTTTTCTTATTTTTAGGAACTTTTGTTTGAAAAGCAGACAGACAGACATTTTGTTTTTGATTCACTCCCTACATACTTGCTATTAATGGGATCACATGAAAGGTGGGAGCCCAGACCTCAATCCAGATCTTCTATGTGGGGACCAGACACTCGGTTGCTGCCTACAAAGTGTGTAGCAACAAGAATCTGAAATTGAAAGCAGAGCTGGTCTCAGAACATGCACTCTGATAGGAACGTGAGCATTACACACACCTGTTTAACCACTGTGTCAAGTATCCTCCAAAGGAACTTTGCTTAATATAACCACTAATACTTTGGATATTAAGTATAGTGAATATTTTTCATATTGATCAAACATTTTTAATTTGAGAGACAAAATATTCAGGAATTATTATTTTTTTTCAATCAGTGGAGGAGAAAAGGGATTTTGGGAGTGAGGAAATCCCAGAGCCAATGGAACTGTATCATAAAATAATAAAATAAAAAGATTTATTTATCTTTATTGGAAAGACAGATTTACAGAGAGAAGGAGAGAGACTGAGAAAGATCTTCCATTTGCTGCTTCACTCCAGCAGTTTTCCAAAGCCTGGAGATTCTGTGTCTCCCATGCAGGTGCAGGGTCCCAAAGCCTTGGACAATTCTCTGCTGCTTTCCTGGGCCACAAGCAGGGAACTGCATGGGAAGTGGAGCAACTGGGACACGGACCAGCACTCATATAGGATCCTGGCACCTGAAGGTGGAGGATCAGCCAATTGAGCAGTTGCATTGGGCCCTGTAATTGTATTTCATCATGTAGATTTTATACATTTCTTATGAAGTATATTCTTATGCGTTTTGTGATTTTTTGATATTCATGTAAGATCCTTTTCTCCATTGCTTCTCTGATTATGTATTGGTTAGCATACAGAGAAGAAAACCATTGACCTTTGCTGTTGATTTTATACCTGACCTTTACTGAACTCTTTTATACTAGCAGTTTTCAGTTATACTTTCTGTATATTGTAATCATCAGCAAATACTGATAACTTAGTCTTCCTTTTTATTATTCAGACACATTTCCTCTATCTTCGTTAACATTGAATGCTAATACTAAACATTTCTTTTATGCTGTTGCTTTTTTTTTAATAGAAACTCACAAATATTCAGAGAGGCAGATGTGAGGGGCTGACAGAAGCCTATGCGTATCTTCTGACCCATGTGTTATAGGAAAGCTTTTGCACAGGCTTAGATATGGCTTTCTCAAATGTTGACTGCTTCTTGAAAAGCGGTTTGGAGAACCTTTCAATGAGCCATGTGACAAGGGAGATAATATGAAGGAATTTATGGTTGAAGACAGTACAGGCAGCAAGAGGTCATACTGAGCTTTCTGAAGACAGATTGGCTGCAAGTCTGCAGTTGCTTGGGAAACTGCAGTGCATTGGGCTAGGGTAGAAGGCCTCTCTAACTTTCCTCTCTCTGTGGAATCTATCTTATAAATATTTTAAAAAAAGAAGAAGAAAATTTGGCCTAATTCATTATCCCACTAACCCTGTGAGGTGGCTCTTACATGCACAGAGTTGCTGCTGTGGAGAGAATGTTGGGCCTAGCAGTTGAAATGCTTGGGCTCTGGCACCATAGCGTAGTGGTTAAAGTCCTCGCCTTGCACGTGCCAGGATCCCATATGGGTGCCGTTTCTAATCCCAGCGGCCCCGCTTCCCATCCAGCTCCCTGCTTGTGGCCTGGGAAAGCAGTCGAGGACAGCCCAAAGCCTTGGGACCCTGCACCCACATGGGAGACCTGGAAGAAGCTCCTAGCTCCTGGCTTTAGATTGGCACAGCACCAGCATTGCGGTCACTTGGGGAGTGAACCATTGGAAGGAGGATCTGCCTCTCTATCTCTCCTCTCTGTATATCCGCCTTTCCAATAAAAATAAATGAATCTTAAAAAAAAAAAAGAAATGATTGGATCACACATTGGAGTGCCTGGGTTGGATACCTGTCTCAGGCTCCCAGTCTAACTTCCTGTTAAAGCAGGTGCTGGGAGACAGTGTTGACTGCTGAGGTGCTTGGTTCCTGCCGTCAGTGAGGGAGACCTAGACTGCAGTCCTTTCAGCTTTGGCCCTGGACCAGCTCTGACGGTGTGAGCATGTGGAGAGTAAATTAGTGCATAGAAGCTTTTTCTTTCTGTCTCTTTGATTTTTAAATAAAAGTTTTCAGATTTCTAAAAAACAAAATTTAGCAATAAATTCAGAAAACAATTTTGATCATAATATGTAGTATTTTTGTGAATAAAGCTATGCTGCTTCTCTGTCCCCAGCTTTCTTCTTCTTTTTTTACATTATAGTCGGTTAAGCAGAAAATGAGGGAGAATGCTACAGAAAGACAGGTGATGGCCACTTCATGATAAAGGTAAAAAGATAGAAAAAGCCTTAGGAAACAAAAGAAAAGCACTCGGAGAATGCATATGAAGCTATTTCTGGCTAATGTTGAGTGACAGTGAACACTGTAGATTTTTCCTTTGATATTCTGAAGAATCCTAATCACTTTGTATATCTGGATCTCAGTTTCCCAAGTGGATGGCTTGCTTTATATAGGCTGATGGCATCATCAGTGAAGTTGATTGTTTATTATAAAGTCCTTCTACTGGCAGGTGTTGTGGTGCAGTGTGTTCATTAGGCTGCCACTGGAGACACCTGCATACTGTATCATAGTGTTAGTTTAAGCCCCTGCATCTCTGCCTCCACTCCAGCTTCAGCCTAATGCTCATGAGAGGAAAGCAGGTTGTGACCTAGGTGTTTGGATCTGTGTTCCCTACGTGGGCCGCACAGAGTTCCTGCCTCCTGACTATGACCTGGCCCAGTGCTGGCTGTTGTGAACATTTGGAGGCCTCATTCCTCTCCCGTTTTCCTCTCTCTTTCTCTCTGTTGCCCTATGTTTCAAATAATTGAATATTCTTAATGAGGCCTTTATGTATAGAGAACTTCTGTTCATCGTAAACTAAGCTAGGAAATTCTTGAATGGTTATTATTCAACAGATGCTTATTGTTTATAACGGCAGCCCCATAGTTTATAGCCTGATAAGTGTACAGATAAATAAGCAGACAATGAATGATTAAGTGGCAGATGTTGCAACAGGCAAGTTACAGCAGGAAGGGAGCTCAGGGGAGAGGGCTTCACCACTCTTGACAATGAGGGAACAGTCTGGGTAAAAGTGAAATATTAATGTTGCATTTTGGAGAGTGAAAAGGGACTAACCAAGAATGGCCAAAGAATTGGATATTCTGAGACTTACGGGTAGGAAAGCATGTTCCTGTGTGTGGAGAATGGATGATGGTCCTAAATGGCTAGAGTGAAACTGGCAAGATTCAAGTGGGGCTTACACCATGCTGGATCTCATGCATGATATAAAGAAGTTTGAAATTTACTGTAAGGGTATTCCTTTTTATATACAGGTTTTATGTTTAACCTCTGCTGTCTTATTTCTATCATTCTGTTTGTCACATATAAACAGGGACTTATCTAAGTAGGCGCACAAGTGGAAGGTATTAATGTAGCAAGTGACTTTTTCATTAGTATAAAGAAAGTACATTTTACAATGCCATAAGTATAGTTCCAAGAAGACAGATTTCTCTCGCTAATTGTACTATGGCTGGCTTGGGTAACTTGACTGATAAACAATCCTCCGCATTGACATAAAACATTCCCTGACTGATAAGGGTGGCTAATAGCATCTGGACTGTGCAAACAGTATAGCTTATTTGGAAGTTTTGCTTTGCTTTTGAGACTCTGGGACGTTGATGCTGTGAGTCAGAAAGGGTCTAAGTGATCAGCTCCCATTAAAACCCTTGGTGTCTGAGTCTAAGATTCCTAAGCAGAAGCATCACACACATAAGTGCATTTTTACTGCTGGTGAAAACATGTTCCCTGTGTAGCATTTCAGGAGAGAACCTAAGAAAGCCGATAGATGAATTTTGGCAGGCCCCACCTGTGAGCTTTCCTGTGTCCTTACCCCAGTGCCGGAGCAGATCTTAGCCACGAAGGGACCACATGCTGAACTCCACTAGTCCTTTAGGGAATCTCCTAATGTGAGGAAAGTCTTGAGGAACTCTACTGTGCACACTCAAATTGCCTGTAAATATTTATTAATGAACAAATCAGCTGAGCTTTCAAAGATAAAATATTAATGTTCTTTTATATATAAGCATACAAACATAAAAGGTATAAGTTATGCCAATTTAGTTCACCCAAAACTTGCTTGATTTCTCACCATGTTCTTCAAACTCTCAAACATTCAAGTCGTTGAATGTTTATAGCATCTCAAGAAAGCTAATTTATTTTCAGTTGAGGTTCCACTGAATTCGACAGTCTCTGGAATACTAAAGGCACCAGTGTTTTGTAGTGCTCCACCCAAATGCCTATACCCTCTAGACACCATCCCTTGTTACACTGAAACACCTAAGTTAGGAGATTTTTCTTATATAATTTGTACTGGGAACATTTGATTCAAGGCTTACTTTTACAGCAATCTGTTAAGCAATTATAAGAAATTCCTGACTTTTTATTGAACTTTAGATTCAGGTTGTAGGAACTTACAGCCAAGCAGGAAATCCTAAGATATGTTATGACTTCTTCACTTTTGAAAATTCTTCAGAGCTTTGTCACTGCTTACTGAATAACTGGTGGTGATACAATTGAGTTGGGAAACCTCCCTCAGATAAGCCTTTTTCTCAGTCTGGTTTGGGGTAGAATTGTGGAAATGATACGTTTGTTGCTTCTTGCTCTCTGACCATGTAGCTTCTTTTCTTTTCTTTTCTTTTCCTCCCATTTTCATATGACACGAAGAGAGAAAGAAAAGAGAGGGAGAGGGAGAAGAAAAAGAGAAAATCTCCCAACCTCTCATGTACTCTACAAAAATCTGTGATTGCCAGTGTGGGGCATGCTGAAGCCAGAGCTGGGATGCCAGTGTGGGTCTTCCCTGGGGATGGCAGAGAATCAACTGCTTGAGCCATCGCCTGCTGCTTCTCACAGAGAATATTAGCAAAAACCTGGAGTTGAAAATGAACATTAGAAGTTGAACCCATCTCCAGTGTGAGACGCAGCTGGCATAAGCATCAGTGATGTACCACATGCATACTCCTTTTCGTTGCTGTTTTCTCTATATCAACACTTTCATGGTTTCTTTATTCCAGTTTTCCAGAGAGATGGTCATTCAGAGCCTATACATCTGTTCTCTATTTTGATCCTTGGATGAGAATATTCATTCAAGCCAAAAAGGTTCAAACGAAGCACCTATGCTATTGTCTCTACAGACCCAGGTACCTTCTTTCAATTCTTTTGACAGAATTTTTACTGATAAAATTGATGTGTACCCCCAAACTTTTACAATAAGGACATTGACTGTGATAGTAAGATTTTTACATTATATTTAAAAAATTCAAACAGCATCCAGGAAGGTTTACTAAAAAGCATGTGTGTAAAACAGTTGGCAGTTTTGGCCTCATACTGAAGTAAATATGCTAAATTAGGTTATCACACCAAGAATTTTCTTTTGACGACAGGAGCTTTGATTATGATATGTTCCATTACAAGGTCATATAGTTCACTCAGATGAGTATGCACTTTGACGCAATATGTTTATTAATTAGAAGCATTTTATTACCAGTCATCATTAGTAATAAGTAATTATTAATAATTATTATCAAATGTTACTTATTTTTATACCATATACTGTCCTATATCATATAACTATATTTCAGTCAACAACAGACCACACAGGAAAAAAGTGGTTTTTTGAGATTATGTTATTCAGTCACACGAAAGCCATATGAATTTGTGTCAACACGAGACTTTTCTAATAATAGCATTTTCACTATGTTTCTTGCATTGCATTCCTATTGATAACACATGTTTGTCCATGTGTTCATGTATGTTATATGTAGAGAATGAACATGAGTATTTGCAACTACTTATCTAGTCCATGTATATGTTTTTATATTTTAGTATATGCTGTTTATAAGTTTGCATTTGCATTTTGTTAAATCCGTGTAGCTCAAGTGTGCATGTTATCAGAATGATCTTTTTTATTTTTTTGGTGTGTTTTCTGAGTGGTGAGTCACTTAATACCAGATGTTGGTCAAAATCATCCGTGAATCTTAGATTGTGCAAGATACAAGCATAAAAATTAGGACCAATTCTACACTTGAGAACCTTATTATTTGCTGAACTATTTAATGCTCATGCACTGCTGATATATGTGAGTGCTTACTTGCATTATTTTATTTGATTTCTGCAATAATGCTGTGTGTTAAGTTTTCTTATCATTTTAGAGATAAAAATTTGTTAAAAGGAAACAACCACCAAAATTTTTACCATTCCAGCTTCCACATTCTCCTTTGACTAGGTCCAGCTTAGTAATGTTGTCTTATTTTAAGGAGAGAATGTTAACAATTGTGTGTTTGTCTCACACTGGTGGAATTCTCCAAAACTCTGCTTTTTGAGTTCTGATTATATGGCAACCCATGTTTACCGAGACTGGGACTTTTCTCTCCACCCGCTCATTCCTTGATAAATGTCAAAGAAGTGACTTTTTACCTCAGTTTCATTCAACAAAGCTGGTCTTTTCAAATTAAATTACTCCTTTCAGTGGGTTTTGTTAAAAACAATGGTTTGTACTAATGGAAGATGTGAGCTTGTATCTATCTTTTGAACTACTTTTAGCAAATTGAATTTCATCTACCTAAATTACTTATACCAAAATGGTTGTGGTTTCCCATTCTGGTATAGTTTTAATTCATCTTAAAAAATTGACATTTTTAGACAGTTATTATCAGGAAATATCTATTATATAAATATATGTTTAGTTTCCTAAAGGAGATTTCAGGACATTTGAGCTATTGCCGAGTTTCCTTTGAAACTCAAACTATTATATGTGATATTTACTATCTGCAGTGTGGGAAGCTTTATTCTTTCTTGACTTTCTACTCAGAGCTTTCTTCTGTACCCATTTGCTATATTTACTTGTACAAGATTGCCCCACGTTCTTTGATGATGAGAGTCATGTGCAAGAAATATATGTAGTTTCCTCTGCTTCGTCCTATTCCTGGTGGAATGACTATTATTTTTCTTTCCTAAAAGGCATTATATCTCTACTGGATATGTTATAACATGCTAAGAACTGAGTGGGGAATGGGTTGGCCCTATTTGATTAAAGTTGAAGTATTTAAAAGGTGTTAAGAAAGTGATTTCTCTGACTAGAATGCTCTGCCAGCCAACCTTCCATGTATGCAAGGTCTACACCTGCGGATTCAACCAACCACAGCCTGAACTCTTTGGAAAAGAATATTCCAGGAATCTTCAAACAGCAAAAATTGAATTTGCCACCTTGCAGGTGTCATGCAGTGATGCGCAGGCACACACTGCTCAGCTTCCCAGTATTTCAAAAGAGACTCAGAAGGGTCTGTCCTCCACCTGAGCTTGTTCACCTTGCATCTGATTCATGCAAAAGAGCTACCATGGTTGCATCTGTACTGAGCATGTGCAAGCTTTTTTCCCTTGTCATTGATCTTTAACTAACACAAGAAAAAAGTTTATTACATTGTGTCATGTTATTTGTTTTATTTTTTTTAACTTTGTGATTTTTTTTTACATGTACATTTTGTGCTATGTCAAATTAGGGTATCCTTTCAAGCATTTATAGCACCCATAAATAGTGAAAACATCCCAAATCCTATATAGAATCCATGAACATGGATTCGATTTTGTAAGTAATCTAGAGATGATCTGAAGTGCACAGAGGACAGAAGGTATGCTTAAGTTCTAGGCAAATAGTGCTTCATTTTATTTAAGGATCTTCAGCATGTGTGGATGTTGTGGTCCATGGGGATCCTGGGGACCATCTCCCATGACACCAAGGACAGCTGGACTTCCACAGCGAAACATAAAGCCTTCACGGTCACTAGGTGTTTCTGTTTATTCTGTTTGTCTTTTGGGAGAAGGTTTCTCCTCTAGTGTTAAGATAGCACTATCAGTAAAAATTCAAACAATACAGATTTAGATATGGGAGAAACCTCAGGTAACAAAAAGCTTCCTTTCCCATTCATGGTTCATCCTGTGCTCTAGCAAGGCACACGGTCCCCAAAGGGGACCCTCTGCCAGGAGTTTTCATCCATACCCTTTCTGGTCACTTTCCGGACACTTACATGTACTTATATGTGCACACTTGTCTTTTTTTTTATAATCTATTTTTTAAATTAATTACATTGCATTATGTGACAGTCCCATATGCACTGGGATTCCCCCCACTCCTCCCCAAATCCTCCCCCCCCCATGGTGGATTCCTCCACCTTGCTGATTACCACAGTTCAAAATCAGTTGAGATTCTTTCATTGCAAGCATATACCAAGCATAGAGTCCAGCATCTTATTGTCCAGATAAGTTCAACGGCTTCCTGGGGAGACCATCTCTGGTCTGAATAGAGCCGGCAGAGCACCATCCTTATCAATTAAAAGCCCCGACATAACATCAGCAACAATTTACAACATCATGGAATTAATTGACATAGTATTGAGCAACCAGCATGTTAAAAAAAAATGTAAGTTCTTTACCACATACTGTGACTCCTTTGCCTACACTTCAACTTTGTTTTTACATGACTGGGTTCTTTACACCTTAAAATGGCCATAGGCTACCACTCAGCTGTTTCATGTCTATTTTCATTATAGTATTACATTTTACATATACTGTTTTTCATATTGACATCATGTCATCTTAAATTAAGGCAGACATCACACTTGTCTTTTAAAAAACATAATACTATCTACATTTTGTCATTCAACTTAACAATCGATCTTTGGTATTTTTGTCATTGTTAGATATCTTATATGTTTTATCTGATTTGTATAACTTTTCTTATTGATGTATCTTTAAGATTTTTTTGGTTATTATTTTTTTAAATATTTATTTACTTATTTAATGATACAGTTCCACAGGCTCTGGGATTTTGCCTCACCCCTCATTGTTATTAATACTAAACTGGACATGCTAAAAATACATATTTCTGTTGATATAGAGTTATTTCTGTAGAAGCGAGGACAGAAATATGTAGGTTAGAATGTATGTATCTAATTAATTTTGCTGACTTACCTATTAAGAAGTATTTTTATTATAAAAATAGGTTTATTGTCATAAAATCAATAACCAGTTCTGATATGAAGAGCATATAAAAGTGTCCTTTTGTTTGTGAGGTGGAAATCAGTTTATTCTTGCACCCACCATGTGTAAGAATACCCTTTTGCCTAGTTCTAAATGAACATTCATTGTTGATAATATTTTCTTTTCTCTTTATACAATTCTGATGGAGCAAAACTCTATATTGTTTTCATTTCATGTTCCTCAGTATTTTACATTAGCCTTGTATTTTCTCTTTTTTTTTTTGAAGGAAAGTAGCCAATAAATCATTTAATGTAGAAATTAGACCTCACCAAAATGCTTTAATCTAATGTTGGTCATGGAAAATGATAGGAAGGTAGAAGTTGAAATGTGTGAAAATGAAGAAGAATGGAGGCTGCAGGTGTAGTGTGTCAGAAGAAGGTGGAGTATACAGAAAATGCAGAGGGAAATAGGAAGGTGGAGGTTGCAGCAGAACTGCCTGCAGAGATAAAGTAAGTGCAAGGGTTGGAGAGATGGAACGTCCGTTAGTAGCAAAAAATATACAAAGAAATGTCAGACAGATGGAGGATCCTGATTCTGGGAAGAAATTTGCCTAAAATGCCCTTCTTTTTAGAGAATAGACATACACATTATGCTGGATTTACAGAGGTGTGCATGTAAAATTGTTAGGTAGCTTTCTAATACTGTAGTGGACAATTGCCCATTTAAATTGTCAGCTAGTATACAGATCATCTGGGTTTAGGTTTTTGCACTGATGTAGATATAGAAGAAAGCCCATGTTTTGGTCTTTGTGGTTAAAAATTAATCAATAGTGTAGGTTTGGCACTCTTTGTATCACCTTTACTTTCTTTGATTCTAAACACATAACCTATCAAAATAATGTATTTGGCAATGTTAGAAAGAGAGGAGAGAAAGAAAATATCTTTCTACTCTTAGTTCACTCCTTAAATGGCCACAATGGCCACTCTGGCCAAGGTAGAAACCAGGATCCTGGAATTCTATCTGAGTCTCTCTACCTGGGTATCAGGAACCCAATTACTCTTCATCTCCTACTGCTTTCCCAGGCTGTTTGCAGGGAGCTGGTTTGGAAGTGGAGCAGTCAGGACACAAACTGTATCCCAAATGCAAAATCAGCATTTCAGGAAGCTGCTTAACTGGCTATACAACTACGCCAGTCCCTAAAGAGTCTCTTCTTGATTTATGTTGGGTTTTTAAAGAATTTTATTTAAAACTAATTATTTTTATCACATATTATGGTGGATATGTCATTTTAAAAATTATAAATATAGTGACCAATAATTTTCTGTTATAAAACCAAAGTTTTTCTGTTTTGTAAGAAAAATAGACTAATATGGCATTCCACGTTATAATTGATTTAAGTGGATAATGCTCATTGTAAAAGAAAATCATGCTCTTAAATAGGTTTGGGAATAGAGTATTTATGTTTATATTAGTATAAATGAATTTTAACCTGCTTTTCTAGCTTACTAACAGCCAAGGGTTTGCTCTCCATTAGATGGCCTGTGGGTATCACTGTTTTAAAAAGATAAATGGTTTACAAAATTGCCATCAAGCTTGGAACATGAAGTATGTTAAACCTGGAAAACACTGACCTTTTTACAGCAATTTAGAAACTGTGATGAATATAAACGTCTATTGATGACCATAGGCTGTCAAATAATAGCATTACACTTGAGGCTCAAGAAGCCTTGCTTGGCAGGGAGGATGCTGTGTATAGCAATCAGTATACTTGTTAGAATCATTACTCTTGTATTAAAATAATTGAGTGTAATTTCCTCTTAGTGTTAGCTTTCTATTTAAATTTCTAGTTTGTTGATTTAATAAATCTGAATTTTAGTTGTGAATTGATAAATCATTTCTATGAAGAAAAAGAGGAATTAGAAGTTCCCAAGTGAAAAGAAGAAACAAATTGGAAGTAAGATCAATAAACTAACTTCTAAAGTTAAAAAAAAAAAAATGAAAAAAAAAAAAAGAAAATCATGGGGAAAAACTATCAAGTTACTACTGCCACTTAGATTTTATAGGTGCTTCTTTCCTTTGGTTCATTGTAAAATTTACCTGCAAATAAAGCTACGAGCATCAGGTATGAAGTTAGTTATTGTGACTCGAATTAGTTATTAAACTGCTGAAGTAGAGTAATATAGGGTATTGGTAATTTTTTGAGGTATCAGTAGTTTTTTTAACAGTTGCCTTTTCTTGCAAATAACTTGATGTTAAGTCTTTCAAATTCTTAAACGTAATCCATCTAGCTACACATTTCATTAGCTTGAATGCATATTCCCTCCAAAATTCTCACTGAGGGGGAATCCTGTATGTATAATATATATAATTATATATTTTATATATAAATTTATATAGGTATATAAACCCTAACCTTTATTATTGATGTGTTATGCAGTCTATGAGCTGGCATGATTCTAACTATTTTAGTACATTATCATCTTTAATTCCCATAACCACACCTTGAGATAGATACCATCCTCATTTGGAAGATAAGGAAGTGAAGTCACAAGATATGAAGGAATTTGACTAGTCTTATACTACTAGTAAGTAATATTCCTTGGTCTTTAACCAAAGCAAGTGGACACCAGAGAGTTCAACTCCTATTTAATAATAAATATATTCTGTTTTAAGTACTTCTGTATTGTTTCTTTTGAGGTAATGGAAGGGAATTTTAAATAAGCAGGCCACAATCAGATTCCAACTAGAAACATTTAAATTATACATGACCTTCTAGTACCCAGGGAAGAATTTGTATTACTTCTTACATTGTCTGAAAGTGAGAACTTATGATGACAATTTTAGACAGAGTTATCACTTAAAAGCTATCACTATGGGCGTACATTCAAAGGTTGGCAACACTTTTCTAAAAAGGACCCAATAGTAAAGATACAGGTGAATTCGTTCTTTCTGCTTTTTACAGTTCTTTTCTTTATACAGTCCTCTCCAAATGGAAGAGCCATTCTTAAGTTTCACGTTGTAGCAGAATGACAAATCACCAAGTTTGGCTGTATTTGCCTATGCCTGGCACAGACTTGTTTGCACATATTAAAATCTCTCTTCTGTCTGACCGACCATCTCTTTTTTATATGTTGTAAAATGTTTTGGTTTCAAGGAGCATTCTACAGTTCCTTAATGATCACTTACTGAACACATGTGAAGCCTTTGTTAGGATTCTCTAGAGAAACAGAATCATTAGGAAATATAATGAGAGTAGTATAAGAGGGAATTTATTGTGAAAATTGTCATGAGACAATCTGTTGACTACAAGTTGAAGGCCCAGAAGGTCATAGTGTAACTAAATCTCAATTTGAAGGTCTGAGAATCAGGGCAGGCAATGGTGTATTGAGACTGAAGACTTGAGAACCTGGGATTCTGATGTCCTGTGGTAGGAAAGCTGGATGCTTTATCAGATACTGAGTTTGCAGATTAGTCTCCCTCTCACCTTTTTTGATGCATTTGGACCCTCCATGAGTTGGATGATGCTTGTGTGGGTTGATCTTGTTTACTAAATCTGATTCAAATGCCATCACTTCTGGAAAAGACTCACAGGTACACTCAAAAATAATTCTTCATCTGCTGTCTGGGCACTCCTGGCCCAGGCAAATGGAACCATAGGTTGTCTAAACATCGCAAATGTCATATGCTGGTGAGCTGCTGTCACTATAAGGATTTGAGGCAAAAGCCTCAATGAAATTGAGCTTTACGGAGATCAGACTGGGATATTAGCATTCTCAGATCAAATAATTTTCTGGGATGAGGTTTCTTTCTATGATAGTTTAAACCGGCATTTAAACTCTCATTCCAAGAAATTCCTAGAACAGAAACACATACTTTCTCCTGCATTCAGAGCTACTGTATGCAGGCTTTCTGACCTATCCTGTCTTCTCATCGAGTTTGTGCATATATACTATATAAGTTTTTCCTTTGCTTTGATTGTTCTCAGCATCTTTGCTATCACTAAAATGGCCAACTTTGAGAAGAGGCTTATCAAACAAGGAAGTAGACTGTGTACTTTCAGTAGTTTAAGATGATACATTAATGTGTTTTTGAGCATTCTATTTACAGATAATTGTTTGGAGAGAGACAGAAACAAATTATCCAGTGTCAGTGATGACCGAGTAAGAGGACTTTGTATTGTAACTAGAAACTGGTAACAAAGCAGTCTCACAAGCACTCTTTTTAAAGAGTATTATTCTGTTTTTACATTGGTAAGTGAATGTTTATATGGGTAAAGATTTTCTGATCTCTCCTGAAGTTCTCTACCAAGATCAAAATTGGTAAGTGTAAAAAGGCAAGGACTTTCTTCTCAGGTATAACTTTCGTAATTTACCAACTGGATGTAACTTGCTCAATGAATCTTTCTTAAGAGTTATGTGTCTCTAGAGTATACAGTGTATTGAAAGATTTTCTCCTATGATGTATTTTTAAATGATCATCTATCTTTATCACATTCTTATCTTTTCCTTCCAGAAAGTATCTGTCTGTCACATCTTCCTTTAAAGGGGCACTTAAAAATGAAGCTAAAAAGGCGGAGGAAGAAGTAAGGATTGGTATGTAATTAACCATGGCCTATGTGTTACTGTTCATTGTTTCAGCAAATGTTATCAGAGCACTCATTCTGAGATGCGCATGACTGCAGGCATCACAGGAGCTGTCACACTTAACCCAACGTGGCCACAGACTCTGTATCTCTGGGCCTGTTGAATTATATTATCATCATTACTGTTATCATTATGATCCTGAACACGTTTAGAATTGATACATATCAGTGCATATTGGTACAAATTAGACCCTGGTTTTCATGGTAATTTCAGGCCACAACATGGCATTTAGTTTAAGAATATTACGCCCAGTCATTCATTTTTTAGTGGCAACAAAGTTACATTTCCTCAGTCTTCTGGGACTGACAAATAAATAGTTCTATATCCTTACTTTGTGGCTCTGAGAGCCTTTTCAGTCAGTTATAGATTCAGTAATGACTCTTAAATTTAATCCTATGAACGTATGTGCTGTAAATTGACATGCGTAAGAAAGAAAAACAGTGGAAAGAACACTTAACATGTGCAGAGCTGGGAAGAAACTGTAGAGTTTTTTGAGATGAAAATGTGTGTGTCATTTTCACTGGTCACAGCTACATGTTTCAAAAAGTGCTTTAAGTTTGCTTGATAAAAGTTCACTATCTTGTTTCTACTCACAGCTGAGCTTGCGTTGAAAGAAGCACAAACCAAAGTAAACCATCCGGGCACCACTACTTTGTCTTCCGCCAAGGTACGAGATAAGAAGAGTACCCTTGTTAAATGGCAAACAGTGTCATTTGCTTTTTCCTGTGCATATTTGTCTCTGATCATTTACCTCTTAAACTTTTAAAGCCAGATGGACCCAGAAGACTAAGTTGATTTTAACAAAATAGATGAGTGCTGAGAAGGAAGAAGAAACCCAGCCAGTCAAGAAGAGTGAGATAGTGAAAGCTGAAACAGAGAACAAAGATGCGTCCCACGTGGGGTGCCTGAGAACTGTGGGGTAAATCATCACAGTTTCCTCACAGTTAAATAGACAGCAATATTAGAGAAGGATAAAATAATGAAAGGCTGGCAGAAAACTACTCACTCATCAAGTCTTCTTGAAAAAATTCTGTTCAAATTATAGCTCCATGTGGACCCAAACAAATGCGAAAGCAAGGAGAAGACTAATAAGCCATCTTTCTTTTTAGAACTAGGAATTCTGCACCATAATTATCAATATTAATAACAAAGCTTCCAGCTTACTAAGCTCTTTTTTCATGAGTTGCTCTACACAGTTCATAAATATTCTCTGCCATCCCTGCAAAATGCCCCTGAGTGAGATGTTATAAAAGTCTATTATTTAGTTATAATTGGTGGCAACTAGGAGAAATAGAATATGACTGTAGGACCTGTATTGTAAATTTGCTAAATTTTAACCAAAAAATATGGTTACTAAGATTTTTCTATTATAATGAATCATTGAAAAACATTTTTTTTAGTACAAAAGGATAAGTAGGAATAATGCAGAGAAAGATGCCCTCTTTAACCATTCTTGCGTCAACTTTTGTGGACTGAATATATGAATCCCTCAGTGATTTTCTCTTAAATTTTCAAGGTCCAAGGCTGTGTTTCCTAACAGCTTTCATATACTAAGGTCTTTAGTAGGGGATAAAATCAGAAAGTAGCACGTGATAATTCTTCAAAGCCAACTGTGCATTGCTTTCTCAAAATACTTTTGTTTTCTCTTCATGTGTTGTTGACATTTGGATTGTGTTTTATATAAAAGTAAGTGTACTATTGATTTTTTATAGTTTATGCTTTTAAAACTTTGTCTCAAATCAGCTACCTTCCTTTGTGTCTGAGAGTGACTGAAACCGATTGTCCCCATTGGGTCAGGACCTTGCTTTCTTCTTGTCCTAGCTGGTTGCATCGCACTGCCCTTTTGTTGCTGTGCTGTGAAGGGCACTGATGGGAAGGTTGGGAAGTCTTTGACAAGCTGGCTTTGGTGTTCTGATGTATCTTGGTTTCTTTAATGTAGGGAAGGGGGCAAAGTAGGATGTACTGAACTTTTGACCTCTACAATTCTTTTGTGCAGTAGAATTTTGAAATGAAATACCAGTCATTTTCTATATTCTTTTCCTTGAAAGACAATGAAAATACTGTTCAGTTAGTGGTATGCTTCTAAAAGCAGATGCCCATGTTTCATAGCAGGTGAATTAAACACAATAAAAGCTTATGCTTATTTGTGAGAACTGTATTAATGATTGTTCCCTTTCTCCCTGTGTGGAGAGGACATACTAGAGACAGGGTAGTAAATTAGCTGTATATCAAATTATTAAAAGAGTAGAAAAGGAAGATGACTGACAAAGGTATTGGTGTACACTTGAAGGCAAAAACCCTAGTGATAAATTATCCCTGTATAGGGAGAGGTATCCAGAACTTGTTTTAAAGGACTTGTTTTTTGTTTATTAATAAAGGTTTTACTTGCTTTCACTTTCTGCTGAAGTTTTAGTCGTCACATAATTGTGCATTTCCAGTTTTCACAGACAAAAAACCACAACCATAACTCACCCAGGTTTCCATGTAATTTGTGTCAAAGCCATTGTGACAATATGAGGGATATTCTTTTTTCCTCTAAAAGGCAGAGAGGATATCTGAAATGCGCAAAAAAAGAAAACAGTAGGCTAGCATTTTTTTAATCTTCTTAGCTTTTGGAGCTTAGGCATTTGTCAAGTGCTTGTTGAGTATCTTCCATGGCAACATTGCATTAGACAGTGTGAACTAGCATTGTTACTCTTGAAGCATTTGGATAATGGGTTAATAGGAAACTCACTTTTCATCACTTCAGTGGCTAATGTCCTCCTACTACAAATGTTCTTTTCTAGTTTGCATTACAGAAAGCTTTGGAGGATGTAGAGGCAAAGCATAAGAATCTTGGAGAGAAGCAGAGGTAAGACATGAGGTTTTCTGTTTGCAGGAATCCTCTACAATGTTAAATTCTAAAGACAGATACAGATCATTTCTCTTTTGCATCTTGGGATGTTTCATTATTATAATCTCAATACTTCCAAGGTTCCCCAGCAAAAATGGAAAATATTTTCAAAGTATACATTTGCATATGCACAAGTATGTCTCGGTTTTAGTAAAACTTTTGGAAAAAAAATGAACAGCTAGTTCAGCCTTTGGATGAAAATACATAGATGAACTACTACGGGAGTCAACTGACAATTTCACTGCCCCTATGTGTCCTGTGTAATTTACCTCTAGAGGGTTGCTTTAGTTCTCTTCCCTGGTGTAGTAGCTGAAAACTTAAAATATGAAATAGTGTTCCAGTTAGTGTATCATTTATATATCCAAAATAGAAATAGCGAGGCTAGGTTATCAAAACCATCTACTTTTTTTATTGACTTACCTTTTCCAGCTAAAATGCTCAAATTATTATTTTGTCCAAGTGTGATCAGACTTTGAAAACTGTAATATCTCTGAGAAATTCCTTTTTTAAGGAAGTATTTTAAGGATTCCCTTTTTTGTTTTGTCAGTTATGCCCTGTGACAAGGCATATCTTTCTCAAAACAAATTTGAAATTTTACTTATGCATTTTTCAAAGTAAATGACATTGATTCATAGAAGTTTTAGTTAACAGAGAAATCCCTCTTTAAATTCTTTAGGAAGAAAAATCATTCTGTTGATTTGCTTGTAATCATAGTGAAATGTATGAGAAGTGACACATTGGTATCTTAATAATAATAATAATGCCAGTTATTTTGCACCTGTTTTCACAGAAAAATTCTGTTTCAAAAAACTTGAAGACAGTCAGGCTGTCACTCAGCACCACAGAACAACGTTGTCATAGCCTAAGTGCTCTGTGCTAGGATCCGTTTTACACAGTTGGAACTTTGTATTGTTGAAGATTTGGGATTTCATTACTAAATAGAGATTTCTGAGAAAAAAGTATTATCTATGTGTCTTTTGCTTTAGATGTGCATATATTTAATAAATAAGTATTAATCCAACATTTTCTTCCTGAGAGAACCTCATGTTCTATATCCAATTGGAAGGACTAATAGAACATCGTTGTCATTTTTATGATGTATGCAAATAGTGAGTTCAGTAAGTTTGTTGCATCGCATGGTCATGATCTGAAATGTAAAGCTGTGGTTGGGGAGTGAGAGGAGCATCAGGACAAGTGCAGGGTACCATTCTTGATTTTGAATGGAAAATACCACTTGTTATGAATCTAACCTGTACCACATTGTAGCTAACATTCTCCTCTCAGTCCTCATGAGATAACTTGTGGCCAGGTAGGAGGCATTCCCACGTTTGAGGTGCAACAGAAACATTTAAGTAGCTCCTCCATAGTTACAGTTGCTACAAGATGAGCTTGGGTTAGAAGTGACGGCTGCCTCTCAGTCCGAGCACTTTTCAGCAGGCTCTTGTTACTATCATTGTTCCTGTCACAGGGTACTGTTCATCAGTTTTGGTTTGTACACTTTGAATAGAAGTCACCTAGAGTGGTGTGGAAGGACAGTCAGAAAACCAGGTGTAAACTGTCAGTGCCTTTGTAAAAGTGATGTATTAGCTTTTATCTGTGTTCTGCTTTGAAAAATTTTATAGAGAGATCAAAAGAGTATATTTTAGCATATTCAAACCTGTGTAAAATGGGGACTTGAGAACCTGCTAAAATGTAGAAATCCAGAGTCAGAAATACCTAAAATTTAAAATAGTCAACTTGTCACTTTTCAGTGTATGTTGTAGATGAGTTAGCATCCAAGAACTCTTGACATTGTCTGATTCTTATAAATTTTTGTTGGCAGAGATATTTTGAAGCAGTGAACATATTTGACTGGTGTACTTATTGATATTATTGCTTGTACAGAATATGAGGCTTTAGAGTGATGCCAAATGTATACAGTGGGCTTTGCAAAACATCCAAATATCTTATTATATATCATTCCTTTCATGTTTACCTTCTGACTTTATTTATGAACAGTTTTGTTAACTATATACTTTTTTAATTAAAACTTTTCCAAATATAATTCTAGGACATTAAAAAGAACACAGAAACTCTCCCTGTTTTTTGGAGTGAATATAGAAAACCTAAATCGAGCTGGAATGTTCATTTATAGTAATAACCGTTTGATCAAAATGTATGAGAAAGTGGGTCCACAACTGAAACTGAAGTCCCTGTAAGTACGATTTTGTTTTCAGATGCACACACAGGAAGTAAGAGATGACATTTGGATTCTGTCTGTGGACTGAGATGATTAATCATAAAGGGAGCAGGTGTCACATCCTTTCTTCACGCTTCCTGTCAGTGACAATGACCTGCCTAATTTGTAATATCAATGAAGCTGCATCTGTGCTGTAAGAAAAAAGCTTGTTTTTGCAAAAAATTTTCAGTGCATTTCCTGGACAGATTTGGTGTTTTACCATTATCTGATTTAAAGGCAATGCAACAATATCAAATCTTTGAAGAGAAAGGAAAAATCTACAATCTTGTAGGGATGTCTTCTTTCATTATATGTATGAGTTCTTGCCCATTATTTGCATAAGCATATGTTACTAAAACATGTTTGCTCATTTGGAGCATAGAGTAAAACCTTCTGGTACTTTCCCAGTGGTCTGAAATCCCACAAGCAGATTGCATCAAGTATGTAGAGTCTGAAGAGGAACCACAGGATAGGACAAGAATCACAGAATAACTATGACCAATAACATTGGTTGGGAGTGCATCTATCGTCTTTCTTCCTCACTCCCAGTCAACTTACTCATTTTCATTCAACAGGTACTTATAGAATAGTGACATGTGCCAGATGCTATCATAAATGAGGCAGAGAAAGACCTACTTTATCTTGCCAAGAAATACATAAAGCAGGGAAAGGAACAAGATTGCAAACGAACTTATAAAAATATATGAATACAGCAAGAATGGTCTTTTAAAACTTAATTGACTCTCTTGCTTAGAATCACAGTCCATTTAGAACACAATGGCTGCCTATGGTCTTTTGGTGATCTGTTCTCTGCCTGGTTTGAGGACTTCACTCTTCGTCATCCCCTGTTCCTTGTGTCTCCTAATCTCATCCTCGCTTAAGGGTTTGGAATTTGCGAGTCCCTCTGCCTGGATCCTGCTGTCCCCAAATCTTACTGATGGCCCTAACGTGCCATTCAGGCATGAACTCTCAAGTCCTGGCCACAGGAAGCTCTTTCATAATTGTCTAATTAAAATTGAACCCTGCCATCAGTCACTTCCACATGTTGCTTTTCACATATTATAGAACCTGGTATATTTCCCTTAATATTGTTTATTATTATATGAAATGATGTTCTGCATTTATCTGTTTATTATTGCTTTTTGTGTGTCATATCTAGTAGAAAGAAACTTTATAACTAACCCCGGACTTTGTCCTTCTTGTCCATCAGTGTATTCCTGAGACAGAGCCCAGTGTTGAATTTGAAAGGAAAAATGAATAAATATGTAAAAGATGTGTGGCAGACATAAAAAGATCATTTAGGAAGAGTAGTAAACCAAGTGGGAGGTGTCCTGGAAGAAATAATGCCCCTAATTAGATTTACAGGATGAATAATGGGAAGTCAGTGTACTTGAGATAAGTAGGGAAAGATATGATGGACAGTGGGCCCAAACTGGGAAGGCATGACTTGTGCACCATGCCAAAGGGTAGTGAGTCAGGTGTCAGATGCTCCTTCTCAAAATGGGTTATGTCTCCAAGCAGGATTCAGCTACACACATGTGCAACTGAAAAAAAAATTGGAAAAAAATTAAGTTTATGAATCAAACTAATAACATTTAGCTGTTTACCTTGTAAGCAATCCATTTAACCTCAGATAAAGGCAAAGAAAGGTCCTTCCGTCCAGTGCCAGAAGAAGGATTGTGCCAGTTCATTGCAGGAAGACACCATTGTTAGCATCCCCTGTTAAAAAAAAGTCTCTACTTCTTCATGGACCCCCCCTGGTATGCACGAAATCTGGCACTCGGAGGGGTTCTGATGGAGGAGCCTGGGCAACTCCTCTGGCAGGACACAGACCCTGAAGGTAAGCGCAAGAAGCATGGAGGGAAACAGCCCAAAGAGGTCATGGAAAGTGTCCCACTGGCATACATTTGGCATGTGTTGGGGGCAGACCAGGCTGAATCAGTTCATGTCATCCCCTGGCAAATCCGAACACCAGAACAGAGTGTAGGTCGAGCCAGGTTTGGTTGCAATAAAAGCAGTACACAATATGGAATGCCAAGGTGAGGTTGCCTGTGCCAGATGTGATCGCAGTACCCAACCAGCACATGTGAGAACCAGGAAGGAAGGGGACAGAGTTGGCAGGGAAATAAGGGGTGGTTCCCTTGCTGGACAGCTACTCCCACTGGAGAGCGCGAGCTGGGATGGGGCCAGACCAGATTAGGCAGGGCTACAACAGCTGTGGGCCTCATGTGGACTAGATCAGGGAAAAACCAGGCTGGGCTGATTGTTTCTCCTGGTGCAAACAAAATTAGAGTGGGTGAGGGTTGTTGGGGCTTAGCCGCAGCATCAGCTGGCAGAAGCTGGCACTGGGGGCTAGTTCTGTCAAGTTAAACCACAGAACCACTTAGAGAGTGCATAATCTGGGAGTGGGAGTGGCCTGGGAGGGAAATAGTGGGCTCCTCCCTCTTGGGTTACCACCCCCCATGGGAGGGCACAAAAACTAGGACAGGGGCTGGGATGGCTAGACAGACACCCAACAACATCCATGATGGCTGGATAGTTGAGCTAGCTAGATGGAACAAGGTTTTAATACCCATTGACATGTATGAGAGCAGAAGGGGATGTGGGACAGACTGGACTAGTGTGCTACACAGAATGGCAAACCAGGGTAGGGGGCAGGCCTGGTGGGGGTTATTATGGGTCGCTCTGGCTAGGCTGCAGCTCCCACTGGTTTATGTGAGGGCCGAGTATGTGCTGGGCAGAACCAGGCTGGACTGCAACACCCACTGGTTCCAGTGGAAGTCGGGGCTAAAAACAGAACCAACCCAGCAACTGTAACCACCAGGACAAAGGACTGTGTGCCGGGCCCTGTACTTACCAGTACATACAAGAATCTGGTCTGGGAACACCTCAGACTAAGTTTCTTTGGAGATTCCCCCAATCGAGCTTTCGGTCTCAGAATCCTAACCATCAAAAGACAGAGGACAGAACAAGTTAATCAACCACCTCAGCTATATGTTGGCAATGAAAATATTGGGCAAACGGAGACTCTGAGGTGGGCTATGTCAAACAGTTAATTCTCCAACGACCTCATCGTGCTTGGAGTAGTGAGAGTGGCAGCAATTCAGAACTGTTGAACTATCAAAACCACTTGAGCAAGACCCTCGGAGCATGCCCCACATCTGGGCCCTGGGGTGGGCGACTGGGTGGGGCTTCTCCCTTAAAATCCCGTTTTACATCAGATATATTAAGGAAACAATACGGAACTAATTGTCTTGCCCATCTTCCTTTAGTGCTTGAACTTTTTTACCCTAATTATGTCAAGACTGTAAAAAAAAAAAAGGTCTCTGCTTCTCACTGCTCTGAACCCTTTTGTAAGGTGATTGGAAAAATAAGCATAGTATTTTAGTAGTGATATGCTAAATTAATTTTGTATTTTAGTACAACAGAATTAATCTGAGATCACTATAGACCTTGGATATGAAAATTAAGTTATTAAACTTTGACATGGTTTACACCAAGTGAATAAGTTTGTTTTTAAATACTAGTGATTTTAAATGACAAGATATATTTGACTTTTCTTCTTTAGCCACAAAATACATAATATTCATTTATTTTCTTCAGACTTGGCGCAGGGGTTATTGGAGTTGTTAATGTACCTTTGGACATCATGGAGCCATCTCACAATAAACAGGAATTTCTCAACGTCCAGAAGTACAATCATCTGTTAAAAGTAATGGGACAATATTTGGTCCAGTACTGCAAGGACACTGGGATCAGTGAGTTTTCGTTGGTCATTGTATATTATTTAAAATTTTTTATTTATTTGAAAGTGCAGTTGTAAAAGAGGAGGGAGGGAGGGAAGAAGGTGGTGGAAACAGGGAAAGAGATACATATGACAAACATAAAAAGAGAAAAGTGATATATTATGTAAAGTTATAATTCAGTGAAGACAACCCCTATCAATATCTATATACTAAAAATATGGATTCCCTCCTTTTTTTTAAAAAGCTAACTTCCACATATAAGAGAAAACAAATTGCATTTGTCCTTCTGTGTCTGACTTTTCCACTCGGCATGGTGCACGCCAGTCTATCTTGTTGCAGATGTGAGGATTCATTCTTTTTTATGGTTCGGTAATATTATATTTGTTGTATGCATATATTATTTTTAAAATTTATTTCTTTTATTATTTTATGATACAGTTCTATAGGCTCTGGGATTTCTCCTCCCCCTCCCCAAATCACCCCCCCAACACATATGCACACACTGATCAGTCTTCAACTGGTGGGCACTTAGTTTGATCCCATAGCTCTGTTGTTGTGAATACTGCTACAGTAAATATAGGAGTTCAAGTTTCTTTCTCTTAAAAGATGTATTTTTTTTATTTAAAATGAAGCATTACATTGAGAGAAGGATTGAAAGAGAGAGATCAGGAGCTTCTTCCATGTTTTCTACATGGGTGAATCCTCATGTGGGTACAGGACCCAAGCTCTAGGGCCATCCTGTACTGCCTTCCCAGGAACATTAGCAGGGAATTGAATTGGAAGTAGAATATCCAGGAATCAAACTGGCATCCATTTAAGATGCTGGTACCACAGGCAGAGCGTTTGCCTACTATATTGCATGGTACTGGCCCCATGTATCTCTTTCTTATGTTGAGGTCATTTCCATTGGATATCTTTCCAGAGGTGGGACAGCAGGGTCAAATGATAGATTTATTTTTAGATTTTTGAGGATTCCCTATATATTTTTTTCCATAATAGCTTTACTGATTTTCATTTCCAGTAGCAGTGTTTTGGTGTTTCATTTTGTACATGTTTGCCAACATTCATTTGTTGACTTTTTTTTTTTTTGTACTAACCATTCTTTCTGGAGGAAGATGATTGTGGATTGACTTGTGTATTTCTTATGACTAGTGATGCAGAGTATTTTTTATGTGTTTGTTGGTCATTTGTCTTTTTACCTTTGAAAATTGTCTGAGAATAGGACAAATATTGTGGTATTGTAGGTTGAGCCACCTGGAGGATCATGGGAGGCACGGGTCGAGCTGTAGACTTCTGAGTTCAGGCTGGCTCAGCCCCAGCTGTTGTAAGCATTTATGTAATGAATCAGTGAATGGGAGATATTTTGCCTCCCTCTCTCTTTTTTTAAAGATTTATTTATTTTTATTGGAAAGGCGAATATACAGAGAGGAGGAGAGACAGAGAGGAAGATCTTCCTCCGATGGTTCATTCCCCAAGTGACTGCAATGATTGGCGCTGAGCCAATTCGAAGCCAGGAGCCAGGTGCTCTTCCGGGTCTCCCACGTGGGTGCAGGGTCCAGAGGCTTTGGACTGTCCTTGACTGCTTTCCCAGGCCACAAGCAGGGAGCTGGATGGGAAGCAGGGCTGACGTGGGGCGTCCATATGGGATTCCAGTGCGTGCAAGACGAGGACTTTAACCACTATGCTATTGTGCCAGGCCCTCTCTCTCTCTTTTTCCCTCTTTCTTTCTCTGTCATTTTGTCTTTCAAATAAATAAATATGGACATACACAAAAACAAAACCATCTTCAGATATTATGTCTGTTTCTCAACTGGATTGCTTGTTTTGTTGTTGAATTTTTTTAACTCCTTATATCCTAAATAGTAACTGTTAATCAGATGCGGAGTTTGCAAATATTTCCTCCCACTCTGTTGGTTGTTTCTTCACTCTGTAATTTCCTTTGCTGAGCAGAAGCTTCTTAATTGGTATAATCCCACTTGTCTGTTTTTACTTTTATTGCCTCTTCTTTTGAGGTTTTATGCAGAAATAATTATTGTGTATGTCAGTATCTTGGGTAATATTTGTTTTATTTTTAAGGATTTATGTATTATTTTGAAGGAATTAGAGAGTGAGAGAGAGAGAGATGTTTCATTTACTGTTTCACTCCCCGAATGACCACAGTGTCTACTGTTGTACTGTTTTGAATCCAGAAGCCAGGAGCTTTGTCTGGCTTTCCCACAGGAGTACAGGGCGCAGGCACTTCGGTCATCCTCCACTGCTTTCTGGGCACTGGATTGGAAGTGGAGTAGCAGGGACTCAAATCAGCTTCCATATGGGTTGCTGGCATCACATGTGGTGGCTATCTGCATGCTGGCCCCAGTGGAATATACTTTCTAGCATGTCGTTTTTTTTTTCTTTTTTTCTATTTTAAAAAAAAAGATTACATTTTTTGCAAAATTTGCTTAAATTTGTATGATTTATTTAATCAAGTATCTCTGATCTTTTTTGTTTTTCATTTTTATTTTATTTGAAAGGAAGAGAAACAGAGATCTTCTGTTTGTTGGTTTATGCCCCAGATGGCACAACACTAGGTCTAGGCCAAGCCATAATCAGAAGAGTGGAATTCAGCCTGGGTTGCAGAGACTCAAGTGTCTCAACCCTAGCTTACACCTTTCAAGGTACACATTAGCAGATATGTGGGACAGAGTCTCAAACCACATACTCTGATCTGGATATCTTAAGTGGCATCCTAACTGTTGTGCCAACTTTGTGGTATTTAAATTCTGTGATAATTCTTATACAAGAGAACACCATTAAGGATTTGAAATTGTGTTCAACACTCCATTTTCCCTCATATTATCTTTGTAATTCTTTCCTTGTCTTGCTCATTCTTTGTGTAAGGAGTTAAGTCTTCAGAAAGAGGTGAATGTTAAATTATCTCCTTCCAGACCATACTTGGGGGCATTGTACTCAGTCCTATTTATGTGGGTAGAGTCTGAATTCTTCAGCCTGCTGTGTGGCAATTACCGTAACAGTTCTACTCAACAACTGTAGCGTCAGCAGCCTCCTCTGCAACTCTATAGGAATTTTCTATTCCTATCCTAGTTATTTCTTTTTAAAATGCTGTTTGTTTAAAAGGAAGAGAAAGATAAAACACTGCCATGCACTTGTTCTCTACACAAATGCCCTCAACCAAGCTGGGAGCTAGGAACCCGTTGTTGTTCTCCTTGTTTGTGGGGGAACCCCAGTTACTGGAGCTGTCACCACTGCTTCCTAGGGTCCAGATTACTAAGATGGTGGAAGCAGGTACAGGAAGTGGAGTTTTAACTCAGGCACTATGATGTGGAAACAAGTGTTGATCAATTAGGTTGAATACCCACTCCCTGTTTTATCCAGAACTTTCTTGACAGTTGTGATTAGGTCCAAAATAGCTATTTGTTTTTTTTTTTTTTTTACTATTAATCATTAGTAATATTGTTTTCTTAATTCTGTGTTTGTCTACACATTGATTAAATGTGTAGGATACCCTAGGATACTCACACAAAAATGTTCCACAAGGAAGACAGAGAATGGAGGAAGGGCAGCAAGCACATGTATTTGTTCATGCTCCTAACAGCTTCATCTTCAAACTTCGTTAACAAATTGACTCAAGTAATCAAGTTTAGAATTGATAGTCTCAGTAACTTTTGAGGAGATCGACCTTCAAGGTCTTTGCTCATTAGCTCCCTTAGGAATGACCATAGTTACGCGATACTTGACATATACTCTGAAAGCCAGTATTACAGCTCACATAATTTTAATGAAAAAGTATTTGGGAAGATTTTTTCCTTATAAATAAAAGATGCAATCTTCACATTTGCTGTAAATCTGATCTGTTTCTATGGAAAATTGGGCCCTAGTAAAAATCGAATCAGCAGAAAGGGAAATGGAGAGGTAATGACTTTGTGTCATTTATCAAATCTGCATTTAGTTTTGGCACTGTTGATGCTAATGCACTCAGAAATATGTTCCTTGCCCATGAGTCCGACTCCACCTCACGGACAGCTGTTCTGTTTTCTGGAGCTTTAAACATCCGTAAAGTAAAATGGAAATATTAATCATGAGCTCTGGAGAGTAAAAGGTGGAAAAGAGAAGATGTGGGAAACATTAAATGAAATTTGGACTTGAACAGAAGCAATATGTGAAAATGTAGTGCTAAACCCTTCCGCAATGGCCAAGAGCTGAACTGATCTGCTGAAAGAAAATCTATCCTGCAGTAAGCGTAATGTTTCCCAGCAGAAATCAAATTGTAAATTTTTCATTGACTAGAAAGCTAATGATTTTATAGTCCAGTTATCGTTAATTCTTTTTATCTCTTGACTGTTAAGTCTGGCTGAGGACATCCTATGGAAGGAAAGTGTCAACTCTTACACAGACAATGAATCCTTGTTCAATTCTGTTTGACAGTTTGTCTTTGTATTAAATCCTAAACTATTTCTCGTATGTTCTTCTTTTCATTCACCTGTGTTAACAATTACAAATCAGACATGCTCGACCCTCTCTCTGAATTTAGAATCTTTGGAATGCTACTGTCTGTGTATTTGTATTCACTCAAACTTACAGGTTGAAATCCTAACCCCCAGGGTGATGCTGTTAGGAGGAGGCATTTCGGGGAGATGATTATGTCAGCAAAGTCCTTGTAACTGGATTAGCTTCTCTATAAAAGATGCCTGAGAGATTCCTCACCCCATATGTTGTCTGATTTTCTCTCTTATTATAGAGCTATTGAAGATTAATGCTGAGCTCCCTTAGAGTTCCATGATAGTCTGTTTTAATTCTATCACATTTCTTCCTTTATTAAATAGCTTTAATAGTTCTGTAAAGAAAACCTTTTTATCTATGATTTTGTTACCCAATGCTATTAGTTAATGGTTTTCAGTGCTTGACAGCTGCAAAACTTTCCACTATGAAAAAATGGCTTTGGATGAAAGCTTAGTGTAAGAAGCTTTATAGATACAATTAAAACAAAAAAGATACAGATGCTTTCCTTAATTGATTTGTGTGTCATAAATGTGTACTCTGTTTAAAATTATTGGTTTTTGTTGGCTCCCAGAAAATCACAGCATGATGCAAAATTTTATTGATTTGATCTCTGTTAAAAACAGAAAAATTGCATTGCCAGATTTTTTCCATTTACTTTGCTTTCATATGATAATTGGAATTATCACTATTGATAGCACTTATACATATATTTTTCTGTCTTACTGCACTTATATTACTATGATAATGACATTTTCACATGTAGAATGAGATTTCTTATTAAAATTTCTCAGAGGTCTCCCATATTACAAATAACATATTAAAAAGGCTGTTACCATTCTTTTGACTGAAATTCAATAGCATTTCTTTAAGTTTGACTTTCCCTACCATACCTATAGCAAGAAAAGCTCTCTTATGTGGACCATAGTAAAGAGTAGGATATACTTAAAATAATCAAAATAATGCAGTAAGTTATCTATGTAAAAGAAGAGGAGGATAGGTAATAACATTGCATGGCATGTTAGATTCATGCTAAAACAAACGGGGGGATTTCAGCTACTCTTGCCAAAAAGAAAAATAAGTAGCTAAATGGTCGATTGGATATGTTAATTTGCTCTAGTATATCATACCTATAGGTATAATTTAATAATCAGTGTTCTAATTTATGAAAACTATTCTTAGACATACATGCATTTGTATGAATAGGATCAAATGTGAGTTATAGATTTTTAAAAACATTCAGTAAGCTTCACGTATGTGAACACTAGAGTCTTGGTAGAAAGATCATATGTTCTAACCCAGACACTAACCACCTACAGAAACACAGAATTCTTTGTGAAAATAATTTAGATTACTATGTCTAAATGAGAGAATCTGAAAACGTACTCAGAGGAAGGAATTTGACATTGACTACATTAAAAATATATCCTAAAAAATAGAAAGTAACAGTTATTTTTTTTTCCTAAGAAAAGAACCAGAAGAAACAATTTTCCACAGTAGTCTTGAATATTTGTCATAATCACTTCTACCATTGTTTTCCTTCTTGTTTCCTGGTAGAGGACTGTGTGGTTCTAGCAAGGAACCATGATGCTGTGGGGACCCTCAGAGCTTGCCAGGCATTTGTAATGCTAGCAGAAGTAGGCCTGGCATATTCATTGCAATTCCTGTCCTTGAATTCCTGTGCTTATTAGTAATTGCCTAAAGTGGCATTAAGCCCCATACTTACTTCTGTTAGGTTATCTAGCACTGCTAGATGTAGTTTATGGGTAGTAAAGTATAAATTTTCTCTGAAGCATTTTTAATTAATAATTTAGAATTTTCTGTCATCATGTATTAGTTAGGGGTTGATAGTAGTAAAAACTTTACAGCCTGCAGAGGTCCTTACGCTTAAGGGAGAGGGTGAGCACTGAAATGGGGATAGGATAAGTGCCAACCAAAAGGAGAAAGCTGACACTTCAACTGGATTTGAACAACCTTGCGTGAAGGGGTGATATGCACGTGTTAGAGTGAGGGGTAATGACAGACAAGACAGGACTCAGAACAGGAGGAAGATGATACGTAATTTCCTGAGAATGAGTTGTAATTTTTATCTTGAGATAGGATGCAGAACTCCTTAGATGCAAAAATCTGATTTAAATATGTTCTCCATTTGCTTACTGGTTTCTGTGAGTCGTAAGCTTCCTTTTTCATCAATGACTATTAAGCACTGCTTTAGTGCTTTATTACTGAATTGCATTGCTTCTCTTCTTGACTAATTGATTCCTTGATTATCACTGTCAATTCTGTGGACATATGTGAAATTGCTAGCTAGGAGAATGCTGTATTTTTTTTTTTTAAGTGACAGAATCTAATTGTGAACTGCTCTTGTAGTTACTTGTTTTTGGTAAATTTAGTAAATGACAGTATTTCTGGATGCTTTTTTTTTTTGGTTTTATGAGACCCTGAAAGAACTAATCAGATTAATTTAATCATTAAGAATGCTCTGCATAAAGTATTACACATGTAGTTACAGGAAATTAACTTTCCACAGCTTTTCTCAGATGTTTGTTATAGAAATTGAGACTAATTTTGTGTACATTAATCTTAGATTATGCCGTTAATTTAATGGGCTTGCTGATTCTTCAAACAAAAGTCTTGAAGATATGTACTCTTTTCCAATTCTGAGTATTACCTGTGTGTTTTCAATAGTTGGCTTTTTAGAAAAGGTTTATTTATTTGAAAGTTACAGAAAGAAAGGAGAGATTGAAAGAGGAGTCTTTCATTTGCTAGTTCACTTCTCCAAAGGATCACAGCAGCCAGGAGTGGGCCAGGTGAAGGCAGTAGCCAGGAGCTCCAACAGGATTTCCACATGAGTAGAAGGGGTCCAAATACTTGGACCATCTTTTGCTGATTTTCTGAGGCCATGAGCAGGGAGGTGAATAAGGAGTGGAACAGCTGGGACATGAAGTGCATGAAGCAAGTCCATCTAGGGTTTGGTCATTGTGGGTTCCTGCTACACCAGAGTACTGGTCCCTAGGGTTTGGCTCTGATAGCAGTGAAATAAATTTTTAAAGAACTCAACTTGAGTAGAGGAAGATAATATCATTTTGAAGTTAACAAATTCAGGGCTTCCTGCATGATTCTTTTCATAAGTGAATGGAAATATTTAATGTGTATATTAAGCATAGCTTTTTTGGGTTTTGAATTTTTACTCTTTGCTTTTCATATCTGGTGAAAGGACAGTCAAAAAGCCTTCCTGAAGACACATTAATACAGACATCAGTTAATAAAGTCTTACATTAAAGTTATCTGCTATTTTGTTTGGAGGTCAATCTAAAAAAACTATTGTTCCTATTGATTTTACCATTTATTACCAGCCTGGGATAGATAAGAATTTTTATTGATGCAAAGTTTCAGCATAGAGTACTCTCAGGCAATTCATAAAATGTCAATAGATATGCACTATCAGGTGTCAAGCATCTCTCTCTCTTGGGATATGTGGATTTTCTTCAAGATCCATTTATTAAATTGAAGAACAATTACACAGACACACACACACACACACACACACACACAAATGCAAGTCTTTCATCTGCTATGAGTGAACTAGCATATAGTCTCAGTGACTAGGACCTGTCCAGGTGGAGGCAAAGAGCTTGGAAACCTACCCATGTCTTCGCCGTGGACAGCAGCAATCCAAGCACTTGGTCCGTCTTCAGCTGCTTTCCCAGCGCATTAATGGGAAGCTGGGTTGGAAGTGGAGCATCCCAGACTCTGATATGAGATGCCGGCATTGCAGATGATGACTTAATCCAGTGTAGCACAATGTTTGGTCTCAAGTTTTTATGTATTTTTGAGGAAACAGAATTACATCTATGTAAATCTCTGTAGACTTAGTGCATGTGGGAAAGGAAAACTCGGCACAGAGGTGATGTTTTTCATCCTAGCACAATCCTTGTGACATTCTTACCAGATTGATGAATTATATATATATAGTCTTCAGGATCAACACCAAGGGAAATTTATTTTCATAACAGGACAAGCATAAATGCAAGTTATGCATGTTGTAGTAGGATCTATCTGAAGGCATAGGTGAGGTTCCCACTCACTGTAACTTAACAAAAACCATTTCTGTTTCTCTGACTACATTCTCTATCAAGAAACCACCTGATTTATTTTAGATTTATTTGTAGATTGGAATGTCTTTGAGGCCTGGTTTTTCAGTGTTTTAGCTAGTAATTTTTCCATTTGCGTTTTTTTAAAGATTTATTTATTTTTATTGGAAAGACAGATATACAGAGAGGAGGAGAGACAGAGAGGAAGATCTTCCATCCGATGATTCACTCCCCAAGTGGCTGCAATGATTGGCGCTGACCCAATTTGAAGCCAGGAGCCAGGAGCTTCTTCCAGGTATCCCATGTAGGTGCAGGGACCAGAGGCTTTGGGCTGTCCTTGACTGCTTTCCCAGGCCACAAGCAGGGAGCTGGATAGGAAGCAGGACTGCTGAAATTAGAACTGCCGCTCATATGGAATCCTGGCACATTCAAGGCAAGGACTTTTAACCACTGTGCTATTGTGCCAGGCCCTATTTGTGTTTTTAATAGTAATTTTTTAGTATTATTATTTCCATAAGAAAATGATCACTCTGTATTGACTTCTATAAACATTGTCTTTTATTATTATTATTATTGGAAAGGAAAATTTATATAGAGAGAAAGATCCTGTGTCCACTGGCTCACTCTCAAAGTGGTGCCAGTGGCTGGATCTGAGCCAATCCAATGCCAGGTGCTCAGGGCTTCCTCCAAGTCTCCCATGTGGGAAAAGGGGCCCAAGGCCTGGGGCCATCCTCCACGGCTCTCCCTGGCCACAAGTAGGGAGCTGGATGGGAAGTGGAGCATCCAGAACATAAACTGGAGTCCATATAGGATCCTGGCAGTTGCAGGGCAAGGACTCAGTCACTAGGTTACCACCCTGGGCCTGTAAACACAGTGTTAGGAATAGGTAGTGTCTTCAAGGATCTGTGTATGCAAGGAAGAAGACAGGCAGAAAGACAATTACAACGTAATGTGTAAGAGTGTGAGAATGCTGTGATCACAGCACACACAGAGAGAATCACTCTACCCTTAAGGTATGAATGCTTCTGTTCATTTAACAGCCTAGTAGAGTTGTCACTCTGTGTTTGTGTTAGGAATCACAGTTGATAACACATCTGATAAATTAACTGTGTTGTATTAACTGCTTCAGTTATGTTTACAACGAGAAACATTGTTTCACCTTCGTTTCATTCTGAGCTACATTTTAATGAGTTATTTTTCCAGAAACGGGCAGCAACATCTTTTGACAGTTTGTTGAAGTGCAGGATGCTAAAGTCTCTGAGGGGATGTGTCACATAAAGCACAGTTCCTCTTCTGGGACGATGTGATCTCTGTAACAGAGGGAAAGAGAGTATACCTCTTCAGCCTTTATCATTTTTGAAATTTTAGTAAAATAAACACATAAAATTTAGTATCAGTTTTTTAAAATGTCTAGTTCATCAGTACTAAGTCTGTACAAAAGGTAAAAACATCATTACCATCTGTCCCCAGACCTCTTCGTCTTGCAAAAATGGAGCTACTATCTATGAAACAGGAACTCCCTGTTCCGTTCCTCCTCCCACACCCCAGCAATGCTTATTCTCCTTTTTGTCTCCTTGATTTTGACTATTCTAAATGCCCCATTAAAGTGGAATCCCATAGAATTTCTCTTTATGTGACTGGCTTAGTGTAAATGTCCATAAGGCACTTTGATGTTACAGTGTGTGTCAAATTGTTTTTTGAGGGTAATTTTTTTTTACCTGTTTGTACTTAACCTTTTGCTTATTTGTTGATGGATAGTTGGGTTATTTCATATTTATGTATTGTTAGTAATACTATGAACATGAACGTTTAAATGTATCTTGGATAACTCATATTTTGTCAATAAATCTTTAAGTGTGTAATGTGTTATTATGAGCTATTGCTGTAGTGGTATGTAATAGACCTGTAGCTTCTTCCTCCTGTGTAATGGGGATTTTGCATCCTTTAGCTAGCAGCTACTCACGACTCCCACCTCTAGTCTCTAGGAACCAGTAAACTTCTGTTTTTCTAACAATTTGACATTTCTAGATTCCACACAAAAGTAACATTTCTGTACTTTTCCTCTATTTCTGACTTATTTACTTAACATAGTATTATTCAGGTTAATATAAGCTGTTGCACGCATAAGAGCTTCTTTTTTTAAAGGCTGTGTGGTTGTCTATTTCACATATATACACGTTTTCTTAACCCATTCATTAATTGATGCTCACTTAAGTTGAATTCATGCTTTAGCTCTTGTGAATAGTGTTGCAGTAAACATGAGTAAGAAGATGTCTCTCCAAAATGCTGACTTCATTTCTTTTAAGTATATAATCAGTCATGAGATTGTTAAATCATGATAGTTTCATCTTTAATTTTTTGAATAACCTTCATGCTGTTTTCCACAATGTCTAAACGTATGGACACAAATTCCTGAGCTATACTATACAAAGTTTCTCTTGCTTCCGCTTTCTCAGTAGCACTGAACTATCTATTTTTTTCTTTCTAAAAATTTATTTATTTGTTTATTTATTTATTTATTTATTTATCTTGGAAAGTTGAATTTACAGAAAGGAGATATAGAGAGAAGGACCTTTCATCCACTGGTTCACTCCTTAAGTGGCCCAATGGCTGGAGCTGAACTGATCCACAGCCAGGAACCAAGAGCTTCTTCTGGGTCTCCCACAAAGGTGCAGGGTCCCAAGGCTTTGTGTCATCCTCTACTGCTTTCCCAGGTCACAAGCAGGGAGCTGGATGGGAAGTAGAGAAGTCAGGACATGAACTGTTGCCCATATGGGATCCTGGCATGTGCAGGGCAAGGATGTAGCCACTGCGTATCGTACCAGGCCCTTCTTTGTTTTGTCTTTTGTTTGGGGGGGGGGTTAATAGCTGTTGTAACAGATGTGAGTTACATCTCATTATGGTTTTCATTGTCTTGCCTCTGATTATTGTTAATGTTGAACATTTTTTTCTCAAACCTGTTGGTCATTTATATGACTTGTCTGAAAACAGAATTCTTATTGTTAGTTATTTTGAGTATATAGCCAGAAGGAGTATTTCTTGGTTACCTAGCAGTTTTATTTTTAGTTTTTTGAAGAACCACCCTGCTATTTTCTAGAGTAGCTGCACTGTTGTACATTCCCACCAGCAGTGCACAGTGGTTTCAGGTTCCCCCATCCTCTGTAACACTTCTTAAATTTCATCATTGCCATCCCAATGAGTGTGACATGTTGCCTCACCACAGTTTTTAATTTACATTTCCCCAGTGATAACCAGACCTGAGCAACTGTCCATGTGCTTGTTGTCCACTTGTAGATATTCTTTATAAAGGTGTGTGTATTTAAGCCTTTACCCTTTCTGAATTGGGTTATAATTATTGTTTTGTTACTGAGTTTTTTTGTTTGTATGAGTGTATTTTGGTTGTTAATTCCATATTAAATATGTGAGAACTTATTCTTCCATTCAGTGTGTTGTCATTTTGGCAGAGATTTATTTATTTATTTATTTATTTATTTATTTATTTATTTATTTATGTGTGTTAGAAGATGTTTACACAGTTGATCAGGGTGAGAAGGATCAAGCATTAGGGAAAAGTGGGTGTGATCATTTTTTCCAAATTTTCTAATACTTTTTCCTGTTTCTGGCAGAAGGGGAGGGGTAAGGGGAGAAGCCCAACTACCTCAGTACCTGGGGAGTGGTGACTGGCCTCCCAGTATCAACACAGGGGCCCGATGTGGTGCGCACTCTGAGGGTTTTGCCAGGTGGTTTTGATAGTTCTGAAATGCTGTCAGTCTCACCAATCCAAAGATGAGACAATCCTTTCAATGTCCATTGGCTGATGTAATCGACCTTACAGTCTCCATTTGCCCAGATATTTGCTGTCATTGTTTGGCTGGGGTAGTTATCCAATTTGTTCTGCCCTTCTTCCTCTGGCATGGTACCAGATGTCTTCCACAGGCCCCAATGCACTGCCATATTCTCTGTGTGGATCTGTACCAGCTATCCACTGCTCCGTCTTTTCCCATTGAGGAGGAACATTTCTCACAGGTGGGCCCAAAGACCCAGGCAGTCAAGCTGGGCCCCACCAGACCCCATACCATGGGGCTCACATTCATGGCATCCAATGACAGGTAGGGCCAAGGACACAGGCCAGGAGACCTGGTTGCCACCAGATCCTTGCCTTGAGGGCTCATGGACCTGACATCCACCCCACAGGCAGGCCCATGGGCACAGGCCACCTGGCCTGGGCCCTGCCTAATCCCCATTGACAGAGTTTTTAATGCATCTTTGAAACATTTTTTCATGATCTAATTTGTCCAGATTTTTAAATTTATTTTTTTCTCTTCTTCTACCTTTGCTAACATTCTAAAAAGTCATCGCTAAATGTAATTTTTTGGAATTGTCACCCCATGTTTCCCCTGGTGTTTTATAGTCCTAGAACTTGCATTTATATTTCGAGTTATTTTTCTTTACATTTTTATAGAGAGTGAGTTAGGTAAATGTTCGGCTTCATTCTTTTGCATGTGGATAGTCAATTTTTTTAATTAATGTTTGTTGAAAATATTTTCTTTTTTGAATGGGATGGGCAATCTGTCAGTTTGGTGACCAAGGGTATTTGACACAGTGGTAACTGTCTCATGTGATGCCCATTGCTTGAGTGGCTGCTTCAAGACCTGACTCTGCTTCTCATTCCAACTTCCTGCTAGTGGCAACTCCAGGAGGCAGAACAATATGATTCAGATGGGTGGATCTTTGCTATACACTTAAACTCTGAGCAAGTTCTTGGCTTTTGGTTTCTGCTGGCCCAGTCCTTGTTATTTCCAGCGTTTGTAAGTGAATCAGTCTGCCATTGTCTCTGTGTTCTTCTCTTTGTCTCTCAAGTAAATAATAAATGAAACCACAATTTTTCCATTTTGGTTGAGAAGGAGAGAACACCTATGCTTGTGGTTACATGTACTGGCCACATGCCTAGATATATACCTAGAAGTGGGTTAGCTGAGTCTTATAAATCTGTTTTTTAGTGTTTTCTTTTTTTTGTGAGGGTTCCAAATTATTCTCTAAACTGGCTGTAGTAGTTCACATTTTCACAATATGTGTATTTGGGTTCTAATTTCTTCACATTGTCACCGGTATCTAAATTTTTGTCTTCTATTAAAAATTGTTTGAGAAGTAAAAAGGCAGAGGCAGAAAGTATGTTCCCATATACCAGTGTAGTTTACAAACACAGTATGTAGGTCTGGGCCAGGGCACTAGACAGGTACCAGGAATTCAATTGAGACCCAGCCTTTGAATATCAGGGCCCACTGCCTCCCAAGGTCTGACTAGCAGAAAGCTGGAATCAAGAACAAGAGCCAGGCCTTGCACCAAAGTGTTCATTGGCATATTAACAGCTAGATCAAATGCCTGCCAAAGTCTTTACAATAGGAGTTCTAACAAACTAAAATAACATGATACATCATTGTGGTTTTGATTTGAATTTTCTTGATGGTTGGTGGTACTGAGCATTTTACATGTCATTTGTATTTCTCTTTTGAAGAAATGCCTGCTCATTTGCTCATTTCTTAGTTGGGTTACTTGTGTTGTCATTGTTGAGTTTTCAGAGTTCATATATTGATATTCATCCTTTGCCACATGTATCGTTTAGAAATGTTTTCTCAGTTCTTCGAGTTATATCATTACTCTTGATGCCATTATTTCTTCTGCTGTGTAGATGCTTTTTTGGTGTCATCACATTGGTCTTTTTCCCCCTTTTTTCCCTTTGCTGTTTTAAGGATTTACCCTAAAATGTTGCCTATGTCGAAGTCTTGAAATGTTTCTCTTATATTTTCTTCTAACAGTTTCATATTTTCAGGTATTATGTACTCCATTTGAATTTTTCTATAGAGATAGAGGTTGGAGAGATGCCATCTTTACTATTTTGCATGGGAATATCCAGTTTTCTTAGCATCATTTAGTGAATACATTGCCATTTCTCCAGTGAATGGTTTTGCCATCTTTTGTCAAAAATCATTTGACTAGAGATAAATAAATTCATATCTGAGCTCTATTCTGTCTCATTGGGCTCTTTGTTTTTACAGAAGTATCATGTTTTGATGATCATAATTCTGATGTCTTTCTTTGTCTTTAGCTTTGCTCATGGTGTTTAAGATGACTTTGTCAGAGATCTTTCTTGCTTTCAGGTGGAACAGAATCTTCCTTTTTGCTTATTTTTTGGCTCTGTGAAAACGTGTCATTGGTACTTTTACAGGGGCTGTATTGAACTGTAAATCATTTTGTGCTTTGTGGACATTCTGACTGTACCAATTCCTCCAATCCTCAAAGCTGGGAACTACTTCCTTTTTTAAAATATTGCTCATTTTTTTGGTGTATTTTGTGATTTTAATTGTGAAGGTCTCTCACAACAATGATTATATTTATTAAAAGGCATTTTCTATTGCTTGTAGTTATTTTGGAAGCATTTTATAAATTATGAATAAATTTACTTTTGGTGCTAATGATTTTTGCATATTAATTTGTATCACTTTACAAGATTTCTTTTTGAGTTTATATAATTTTGGGGGATGGAGTTCTTAGTTTTCTCTGTGTAAAGAATTGTGCCATCTGGAATCAGGGACTATTAGACTTCCTTCTTTCCTCCTCTTCTGCTGAGAATGAATTTTATTCCTTTCTTGCCTAATGGCTTTTGCCAAATATTCCATGACTGTCTTGAACAAGAGTGATGAGCGTGAATATTTTTGTTATCTGTTTCTAGATCTCAGAGAAAGTACTTCAAGCGTTGTCTATTCAGTGTCATGTTGGATATGAGTTTATCACATACAGCCTTTATTAACTGATTTGTTCAAGGTTTTTTTTTAAAATTAGGAATGGATATTAAATTTTGAGTGCTTTTTTCACTTATTGAGATGATCATATCAGTTTTATCTTTCATCCTGTTGTGATGTGTTACTTGTATTGATTTGTATATATTGAATTATATTTTATCTTTGGGATAAATTCTATGTAATGATGATGAATGATATTTGTGATATATTGTTAGGCGCAGTTTACTAGTGTTTTGTGTGAATTTTTGCATAGATATCCATCAAGAGCATTGGCCTATAGTTCTTTTTCGGGGGGGTGGTAGTCTTGTCTGGTTTTGGAATCAAATTAGTGATGGTCACACAAAGTAAGTTTGGAAAGATATTCATTCTCATCTTCAATTTTTTTTTACAATTTATTTCTCTTGTGTTTTTTTTTTATTACATTGCATTATGTGGCACAGTGTTATAGGTACGGGGATTCCCCTCAGAACCCTCCCCCCATGGTGGATTCCTCCACCTTGCTGCATTGCCATAGTTCAAGTTCAGTTGAGATTCTTTCATTGCAAGCATATACCAAGCATAGAGTCCAGCATCTTATTGTCCAGATAAATTCAACGGCTTCTTGGGGAGACCATCTCTGGTCTGAAGGTAGAGCTGGTTGAGTGTCATCCTTATCAGTTAAAAGCCCCAACATAACATCAGCAACAATTTATAACATTATGGAATTAGTGAACATAGTATTGAGTAACCAATATGTTAAAAAAAAATGCAAGTTCTTAACCACATGAGGTTGAGATAATATTACATTTTACAGGTATTGTTTTTCATATTGACATCATTTCATCTTAAATTAAGGCAAACATGTGGTATCTAACCTTTTGGGATTGACTCATTTGCCTTAGCATTATGGTTTCCAGTTGGGCCCATTCGGCCACAAAGAACTGCATTTTGTCTTTTTTAATAGCTGAGTAGTATTCCATGGAGTAGATGAACCATAGCTTTCTTATCCAGTCTTCTTGCAAGAAATTGCTATTACATATATTACTAAAGTATAGAAGAATTTAGCAGTGAAGCCACTTGTCCCTGGTCTTTGCTTTTCTAGGAGACCTGAATACTGGTTCAGGCACAGTTTATCTTTTCTATTTTTAAAAAAGATTTATTTGTTTTTATTGAAAAGGCAGATATGCAGAGAGGAGGAGAGACACAAAGGAAGATTTTCCGTCCGATGATTCACTCCCCAAGTGGACGCAATGGCTGGCGCTGAGCCAATCTGAAGCCAGGAGTTTCTTCTGGCTCTCCTACATGGATGCAGGGTCCCAAGGCTTGGGCCGTCCTACACTGCTTTCTCAGGCCACAAGCAAGGAGTTGGATGGGAAGCAGGGCCACTGGGATTGGAGCTGGCACCCATATGGGATCCCGGAGCATGCAAGGCGAGGACTTTAGCTATTGGTACTGCACCGGTCCATTTATTTATTTATTTATTTATTTATGTATGTATGTATGTATGTATGTATGTATGTATGTATGTATGTATCTATCTATGTTAACAGTTTGTTTTCAAGCTTTCTATGTCTTCATGCTTCAGTTTTGAAACAATGCAGATTTAGAATTTTTGTGGATTTTATCCTTTTTAGATTATTGGTACGTATTTATTTATAGTAATTACTAATGATACTTTTTATTTCTATTATGGATTATGATGTTAAATTTTTTCAGTTCTGATTTTATTGCATCTTCTGTTTTTTTTAGTGTAGAGGTTTATTTTTTTAGTGCATTTCTAAAAGTCGGTGAGCATTTGCACTTTTCTACTTTGTATTTCATTTATCTGTGCTCTGATCCTTACTCTTTTATTCTACTAATTTTAGACTTGTATTTTCCTTGTTTATCTGGGTTCTTGAAATGCAATGTTAAGTTAGTTGAAAGCTTTTTAAATGTAGGTGCTTATTACTGTCAACCTCTTTTTCATTACAGCTTTTGCTGTATTCTGTAAGTTTTCATATGTTACATTTCTATTTTTAGCTTGAAGGAATTTTAACATTTTCTCCTTGATTTCTTCCAAGAGCTATTGTTCTTTCAATAGTATATTTTTCAATAGAGATGTGTTTGTATGATTTCTAGTGTTACTTTCATTGTTGCTTTCTAGTTTGATTCCATTATGATCAGAAAACTTGAATGCCATAATTTTAATATTGACTTTCATGAGACTTATTTTGTGGACTTGTATGTGGCATGTCTCAGAGAAGGCTTCATTTATGGATAAAAATGTGCATTGTGAAGATATTGAATGCAATGTTTTTGTAAAGCTTGCTAGGTGCGTGGAGTCTATAGTGTAGTGTAATCCTCCTGGTTTGTTGATGGTTTTTTATATTTTTGGTCTGGATAATCTGTTATTCATCAAAATGTTAGGTTTTAACATTATCCCCAACTATATCATTGTACTGGAACTCATTTTTTTGGTCTGTATATCTAGTAATGCTTGTTTGATAAAATTGAGTATTCTTGCATTAGGTGTGTTTATACTGACAGACATATATTTTTGTTCAATTGATTTCTTCTTTCTTTGACTCTTTTTACAGTTTTTATTTTGTAACGTAAGTACAGCTACTCTGGCTCTTTTTGATTTCCATGTCACAGCTCTTATGTCACTTCACTTTCACTTTTAATGTGTGTGTCTTTAATGTTGAAGTGAATTTCTTTTCTTTTCCTTTTTTTCTGCCAAAGCAAGAAGAGAAGTTGGTATGATAATCACAACTTATGAAACAAAAACTTTTTTTTGTAAATGGCATTTAAAAAAATTTTTAATTACTTTCCATGATATAATTTTATTGATTTAGGGATTCCCTGCTGCACCTCCTCTTCTTCTCTTCCCATTTTCCTTCCTCTCTGTTTTCCCCATAGTACTACAATAGTATAGTTCTTCAGCAACTGTAAAAGTTTAACATTCATGTGAGGTATAAGCAAAGGTAGAAAAATCTAGTATTAAATTGTCAGGTATATTTTACAGTGTCATTGGGAGTTTTCCTTTTATTTGGGAGTAGAGATGCATACTGCAATGTATTTTCACTTCCTGGTATGGTAGTCTCCAGAGAACATGAACGGCTACTCCATGGACTACTACTCAGCCATTAAAAGGAATGAAATTTTACCAGTTGCAATAAAATGGTCTCAAATGGAGCCTACTATGCTTAGTGAAATTAGACAGTCCCTGAAGGAAAAATGTCGTATATTCTTTCTGATACTAGGCAGCATTTAAGCAAAATATAAAACAGATATATAGGTAAACATATATTCTCACTGGTGCACTGTATAATGAAGTGAATTTCTTATAGGCACCATATTTTCAGATCTTATCTGTTAAAATTTGATTCTTCAATCTGTATCTTTTAACTGGGGAAATGATTCCGTTTTGTCAAGGTTATTATTGATAGTTAATGACTTAATCCTGTCATTTTAAGGGCTATTCTGTTTTATATGTTCACATGTGTCCCTGATGGTTTAACTTTCTTCTGCTTTTATGTGTAAGACTTCTTTAATCATTTTGTGTGGATCTGGTGTGGTTTGATGCAGATGGGTTTTCTCAGTTTTTGTTTACCATGGAATGACTTCAATTTTTCCTCATTTGTGAAAGGTTGTTATTTTGGTTGATGAAATACAAGGTAAATCACTGTTGGTTGGCAACTTTTCCCCCAGGTGTGAATATGTTGTTCATTGCTTTATATCCTATAAAGTTTGTGTTTAGAAAATCACTGACACTTTAGTGTATATTTCTTTCAAAGTGTCCTGGTGGCTTTCTTTTGCAGATCTTAGAGTTTTTTACACTGTACTTTTGAGAGGAACTATAATGTGTCGCAATGAAGATACTTTGATCATTTGGGAATTCTGTAGGTCTCCTGTACCTGGATGTTTTCATCTTTCTCCAGCAGTTATTTCATTGTGCAGATTTTCTTCTAACATCCTCTCTCTTGTAACTTGTCCTTTCAAAAAAATAAACCTCTATTGTAATGTCAGCATCCCATATGAGTTTCATTTCACATCCTAGCTGCTCAACTTCTAATCTAGTTAACTAATAGCGGCTGGAGAAAAGCATTGGAAGATGGCTCAGGTGCCTAGACACCTGCGACCCAAGTGGAAGGCCCAGAAGATTCTGCCTCCTGGCTTGCCCCTGGCTCCACCCAGGCCATGAAGCCAACCTAGGGAGTGAGCCAGTAAATGAAGTTTCTCTTTTCTACACTCTTTTCTTCTGTCTGTGAAACTCTTTCAAATAAATAAGTAAATAAATAAATCTTTTACAAATAAATAAGAATCTTGCGGGCATAAACATTGCACATATTTATGGAGTATTATGTGATGTTTAGGTACAGGCATGCAATTGGCTGAAATATTCAACCAAGGAAAATATGTTTATCACTTCAAATATATGAAATGTTTTGACACCCACTTACCTTTCCCTGCAATTACTACCTTCATGTTATTTTGATTGGGGTAGGGAGAATAAAGTTAGCAGTACTGTGGGCGTCTCTGTCCCAATACTAGATCACACGTGGAGTCCACATTTTTCTCAGAGCAGTAAAGTACCAAAATCCACTGCAGTGTGGGCTACTTGCTTCTCAAGTGGTCCTGCAGCATAAGGCTACTGAAAACAATCACCAACAATATTGGTTGGAATTCAGTACCAATTGGTGAGGGCCACGTATTTCCTTTGGGGACCATAGCAGGTCCAGGGGTTTTAGCCTCAGATCTGCTTCTGCCAAGGAGCAGATTATCTTTTGCCAGTGGTCATTTTTTTTTCAAGATCCAAGATGCAGTCCTGTGCACACTTTGGTATCTCTATCCTATTATCTGAATGCTTGCTCCTCTGTTGGCAATTGGAAGGGCATGCTGAAGGCAGTACCTTGGCCAGCCAGTTTGGTGCTAAGGTGAATCAGAATTGAATCTCATAGTCAATAGACTTCTGCTTAGTACAGAGGGTGCATGTTTTAGGCCAAAATGTGTTTGTCTTAGGAGGGCACAGGAATCAGCCTGATGCTGTGGCCATCCTACAGGCTACATCTGTGAACCTTAGTCTGCTGATTGAAGTCTTTAGGCTTTTTCTGGTAGTGAACTTGATACCATTTAAAATTGGCCATAGGCTGCTGCACAAGAGGCAGCCAGTTCACCAGAGAGGAGTCACTGCAAGGGAATACACACACACAAAAAAACTGAAAGAGTCCTCCAAAAGCGGGGGCTTTCTTTTCTTTTTTCTTGCTTTCTTGCTTTCTTGTCCTTCCTTCCTTCCTTCCTTCCTTCCTTCCTTCCTTCCTTCCTTCCTTCCTTCCTTCCTTATTGGAAAGGCAGAAATAAAGAGAGAAGGGAAGACAGAGAGAAGATCTTCCCTCTTATGATTGATTCCCTGAGTGGCTGCAGTGGCCAGAGTTGCACTGATCTGAAGCCAGGAGCCGGGGACCTCTTCCGGATTTCCCATGCTGATGCAGGGTCCCAAGGCTTTGGGCCATTCTCAGTTGCTTTCTCAGGCCAAAAGCAGGGAGCTGAGGGAGCTGGATGGAAAGCTGGCCTGCTGGGATTAGAACTGACGCCCATATGGGATCCTGGTGAATTCAAGCTGAGGACTTTAGCCACCAGGATATGGCACCAAGCCCTAGGTTTTCTATTTGTTGACATTCCCATTTTGGTATGTAGTCATTTTGTTGAGTTTTTCTGTATCTTTCATTCCTATGGCATGTTTAACATTGTTGCTTTCAAGTCTATAATTAGTACTTAGGCGGTGCAGTCTCTATCAGGGACAGTTTTGCAGTGTGTTTTCCCTTTTTGAATGAACGAGTCTTACTTTGGTTCTTTGTTTTTATTGTTGTTGCTATTGAAAATTACTGAATTGATTCTAATAGTGTTGTAATTCAGGAATTCAGATTATTCCTCTTTTTAGTGTTTGCTGTTTATTATTTATTGTTGTGGGGAAGTTCTGTAAACCTAAGGTATAAATTGAAGATTTTCTGATTTTGTGCCTTCCCCTGGGAATGTAGGTTGATTGTCTGATTTCCTTTGCATACATGGTTGCTTTTGAATATGCTTGTCCTCAAAATCTGACACTCAGAGAGGGAAAAAGAAACTTGAAAGGGAAGGGGGGGCAACCTTCTGTTAAGTCCCCAGGGAAAGCACCTCTGCTGCTGGAAGGTTCCTACGGTAATGAGGGGTGTGTGCCAACAAGGGCCTCCATCCCTTCGCCTGTGCCTCTGTGGTCATACAGTGAGTGCAGGGGTCCCTGATATTTAGACAAGACCCTTTTGCCCACCTTGAATTCTGCAAGCTGTGTGTTCTTTCCTCTGGAGTACAGGACTGTCGCAGATGATTGATGGGCAATTGCTACAGGTTAAGAGCCAAAATGACTGACTTTAACTTTGATCTATCATCAAAGCTTTCTCCTGGAAGCTGCCAGCCTTCTATAGACTTGGGAGTTCCACAACAGCTATGTTATATAGATTCTGCCAGTGCATCCAGGTGGTGGAACGGATTTCTGTGTTTACTGCTCTGCCACTGCTTGAGTACCATCCAGTTTTGAAACACACCTTCACATGTAGCTCTAGCAATTCTGTAGTGCAGATTACTGTAGTCAGTAACTCTTGAGATATGGAAATTTGATAGTTTATTCACACTTATGCTACTATTTGACTTATGTCCATGTTTTTCAAGACTTGAATCTGTAGAATGCCCTGCCCGGACACAGTAATGATTAAATGGTTGTGGGAATCAGAGAAGCAAAGCCCAGTGTAGCATTCAGATAGTAGAGCAGTACATCAGGCCTGGGGTCCAGAGAAGCGGTGGAGTATGAAATGTACGAAGATCAAGCACCCGACAAAGAAACCATGATTCTCAATTGAACACTCAGAAAAGCAGAATGCCAAGGAAAATTTGAGGAGATACAGAGCAGGATGTCTAGGAAATTATGAGATTCATTCTTACTCTAACTCAAGTGGAAAGTCTGTGGTTCAAAGCACATTCCTCATCTGCTGGTCTTAAAGACAGAGCATTCTGAATTCAAGTTTTTAATAGGAATACAGAGTTTAAGCTCATTTGTTTGTGTTTTCCTGTGATTATAATCATTTGTTAAAGTTGTGCATCTATCTGGTCTTACTTATGTATAGCCAAGATGTATACTTTGGAACATACTTTTGGGAACTTCTGCCATACTTCAAGAGCTCAGGAGTCACAGGGGCTTTGGTTGGCAATCACCGTAGAGGACAAAGCAATGAAACACTTTTTTTGTTTGTTTTTTTGGTCTGGACAAAAGCTGTGTGGCATCAACACCACCATGCTGTATGGGAAAATGGAAAAGCTTCTGCTTGCTCCACTCGGCTGGAAGCTGGTGGGTGCCAGGCTCTTGGGTAATAATACAAGGAGTTCTAGCTTTCCATCTCTTTCCCTGGTATATTGAGCTCAGAGTTTTCACTGTGTTTCTATGTGAATATGGACAGCTAGCATTTGCCAGCACATCTGTATCTATCTTGTTTTAAAAATAAAAGAAAAAAAACAACCTAAAGGTCAGCCAAGGGTAGATTTGAGATGTTTGTGTGTGTGAAGTGGGTATTTTAACAATGTGGTTTCTCTTTTACCATGTTTCATTGTGATATTCAGAAGATATTCATACAGTTTAAGATGATACTTTTTAAAATGATTTTGATTTTTTTAAAAATGACTTTTCATTATACAGTTGATTAGGCCCACGGGCTTCTTGCTCCAGCCCTCTTTTTAACCAACTTCTCCACCCCACTGTTTCCCCTAGATTCATATTTTCATCTCTTATTTCTGAATTATTACTTTTTATATACTTGGCATCTTATATACATATATATTCAATTTTTTGGATAATCATATTTAGCCCATTGATTTTACTTTTTTTGGCTAATTTTTACCTGATTTATTTTTGTTTTTTCTAGGTAATCGAAATATCACACAATTTTGTAATGAGTTTGGATATCAGAATAACATGGATATAGAACGACCTTTAGTTTCTACTCAGTATAAAAGAAAACAAGCCATGGCCATCCCATTCATCATACAGTGTGGTGAGAGTTGAATTCCATTCTAAGTAGCAAATGCCTATTAATAACTTCTTAAAGGCTACAAATCCTAGTGTTAAGAAATAAAGGAGGCAAAAGATGTAAGACATGGCCTTACTTTCCGGCAGGTTACAAACTGGAAGAGGAATTAAAATAATTGCATATTTTTTGTAATTCAGAGGAGTATATATTTAGTAATAAAATGGAAAAAATGGGTATTTTTTTAATAAAGGAAGATAATTATTTGAGAGTTATAAAAAAAGAGGGGAAAGTCTAGCAAACACTTTGTTATAGTGGAAGCATTTGTGAAAGACCTTAAAATAGAATTTCTTCAGAGTTATGAAGCATTTTAGGTGTACACTTAAGCTAAAATATAGCAGGCAAGTAATAGAAAAAGCCATTTTCCCGTTTTTATGCATAACACTATCTGATACATAGTAGGAATTTGATATTAATAAAAAATGAATAATGATTCAATAATAAAATACCATGGTATCATGTTGGATAAATATATTAGAGAGCTTTGAATTCCAGGATAACATTTTACTTTGGTAACAATGGGGTGGTATTGGCAATTCTTAATGGGAAAATAGCATCATTGAATTGCTGAGCAAATCTTTGTGCTTTTTTTTCCAAGCTGCTAAACAAGATATGGAATCAAAGACAATCTCTACTATCTGCTGTGAACAGTTTAGTTGAAAAGACATGCAAATGAAGGAACCCATGACACTGTGTAAAACTCTGTAGAAGTGTTTGAAGAGTGCCAGGGCAGCACCTTCCAAACCTTTTGGAGAGTGGATCTTAGTAGTCAGAAATAATGTGGACTAAGGTTTTTCTAGAAACTCAGCAAAGGATTATTTGATGGACTGGAACAAAAGATGGAGTCAAATGCCCAAGAACACTACTCCTGTAATTCAAGATCCTGCTGAGAAGTTTTAAATGTCTGAATTAAGTGAGATTTAAGAGGAACATGCTTGATCGTCTTTTGAAGGTTTTTTTTGGGGGGGCTTCAGAAAGTTTGTGGAAAAATGGAATTATACATTTATTTTGTTACAAAATCTTTTCAAAACCATGTTGTTGTTTTTAGATTATGCCCTTTCCATGAATTTTTTGAATGTCTCTTGTCACTGGAGAAAGTGATGACAGTTTGTGATAGTCCCTAAGATGATATTACAAGCTGGTAATTATTTTGTGTTTTTGATGTGTTCCATTAAAGCTAATCTCAGTACCCAAGAATTATAAGAAATTCTACATACTATTTAACCTCTCCAAGCCTCCATTTCTTCCATCATGAAACAAAATTAGTACCAGTAGCTATGTTGTAGAGTAGCTATGAGAATAATATGAATTGGTAAATATAGTTTACTAAGTACTCAACGGGAGTGTTTAGCAATGCTGGTTTTCATTTCATCCCATTTGCAATTACTATTTTAGGTAACTGTTAATATTAATTTTTTTAGAAAGATGATGACACTGAAACAGTTTCAGCTCAGTTGAGTAATTTATCTAAGGTCACAAAGGTAGTAACAGAGCTGTTCAGGTTCATAATCTCTATGCAGACTATCTCTTCCTCAGATGAACACCGACAAATTATTTACCTGATAGTGGTTACCAAAGTGTTGTAAGGGAATGTAGAGTTAAAGTTAAGTGTAGCTTGGATAAAGCGACATGCCGTGGTGTTTCAGATCCAGAGGGAGGGACTCGGAAGGGAAAATGGAGAAAGGGATCAGAAGGTGTAGACTGGAGAGTGGGATAACACCAGTAACAGCACAGAAGCAGCTGGGTGAGTGGTCCAGTGATCCGGTTTTCCATCCTGTCCTTGATGCCTGGCTGGACACAGAAAGTCAGCAGAGGGAAATAGACCAGAGAAAATGGGAAAGCCGAGTCACTGAAGCTCTCAGTGTGGTTTAAGAAGAGATAGTGCAGGATATAATACTTGAAATCCTTTTGACTGAAACAAGCAGACATCAACTGAAGCAAGGTGAAAGAAGAACCCTAATGTTTGGTGGGAGTATCATAAACTCTAGAATCAGTGTGCTGTCAGGTGTTATAGTATGTGATGAAGGATTCACTTCATTTTGTGTAAGTAAACTGACAGTGTGATGGAGTCATTTCTGATGATAATCTCTTTGTGTATAACTGTGTTTTGATGATCAGATCTTTGCCTTAAGTGGAGAGTCTTGCCACCTTCTACTAATTATGAGGACAAAGAATTTCTTGACATGTGGATCTGTGCTAATAATCCTAACCTCTCAGAGAACAGGTAGATTTTGACAGTTTTCTGAAATTCTTTACCAATTTTTAATTTCTAATGTTCATATGCGTGAAAGTGGAAAATTTCAGCTAACAATGGATTTTCACTTTGTAGTCGGTGTTTCTTTGAACTCTGTAGACCTTGAAACCTGTGAAAAGATCAGTTCATTGGTGTACTTCTCCATAAAACAAATCTGAATGTAAGCATTTGCAGACATTAGAGCACACAGCTCTGCACTTCCACTGGCACAAGAACATGACTGAATGTTGACAGTACTACCTTTCAGTTAATTTTCACACGTCTATCATATAGGAAGGTCATTCGCGGGCTGTTCCCAGGTGCCTTACACTGTTAGTCCATGTGCTTTTTTCTCTAGTAGGTCATACATTGAGTTAATTGTTTTATGCTCTTGAAGGAAGACTTTCAGACTAAAATAGGAAAAAGACTGATTAAATATTGATGGATGTCAAGGCTGTTATAAGCCTTTTTAGATGAATATTCTTTTCCTATAGAAAAAAAAAGAATAAATACTCCCCTTTATTAAAGATAGCCCTAAGTCAAGCATTCCTCTTTCATGTAGTCAGTTCTAAGCCCTCCTGGCTGGAGAACTAGATCAGCATTGCTAATATAGATGTTAGGAAAATAACATTTCTTTTTTTTAACATTTTAGATTTTTATTTTTTTTTCAACTCATTGTTTTTATTAATTACATTGCATTATGTGACACATTTTTATATGCACTGGGATTCCCCCTACCCCTCCCAAAACCCTCCCCCCATGGTGGATTCCTTCACCTTGTTGCATTACCATAGTTCAAATTCAGTTGAGATTCCTTCACTGGAGGTATTTACCAAGCATAAAGTCCAGCATCTTATTTTCCTGGTAAGTTCAGTGGTTTCTTGGTGAGACCATCTCTGGTCTGAAGGCAGAGCCGGCAGAGTATCATCCCAATCAATTAAAAGCACCGACATAATATTTACAACCATTTACAACATTATGGCATTAATTGACATGGTATTGATCAACCAATATGTTAATAGGAAAATGCAGGTTCTCAACCACAACCTGTGACTTCTTCATTGACATTTCAATTTTGGTTTATATTCTACCGTGTTCTGTACACCTTAAAATGGCTATAGATTGCTATTCAGCTGTCTCATGTCTATTTTAATTTTAGTATTTAGCAGTTTATAGCATTGATTTCACTAAACTTGGCTGTTTTTTGGGTAGTCTAACTCTATAATTCTAACAGAGCATATGTCAACAGTTTATTTAGGTGAGCATGTTTAGGAGGGGTGTGCAGAGAAATCTTCCATACCGCAGTGAGAAGTAACTAATCTTTGTGTCCCACCCAGTGAGGTATAAGTGCATCCCTGTTAACCGTTTCCTGTCTGTTTCTAAGCAGGAAAATAACATTTCTTTATTTTTCTCTTGTTCTGAAAACGAAAGAGCAAAAATTACATATTTATTTATTTATTTATTTATTTATTTATTTTTTAAAGGTTTATTCAGTTTATTACAAAGTCAGATATACAGAGAGGAGGAGAGACAGAGAGGAAGATCTTCCGTCCGATGATTCACTCCCCAAGTGAGCCGCAACGGGCCAGTGCTGTGCTGATCCGAAGCCAGGAACCTGGAACCTCTTCCGGGTCTCCCACACAGGTGCAGGGTCCCAATGCATTGGGCCATCCTTGACTGCTTTCCCAGGCCACAAGCAGGGAGCTGGATGGGAAGTGGAGCTGCCGGGATTAGAACTGGCGCCCATATGGGATCCCGTGGCGTTCAGGGCGAGGACTTTAGCCGCTAGGCCACAGCACCGGGCCTAAAATTACATATTTAAACAAGGAAAATATTTGGTTGGTATTGCTAAAATCCCTGCTCTCTTCAGTCCCCAGATTAATTATATTTCTAAACTGAAGGGAAATGTGAGAAGTAGCAAGGTGCTTGGATTTGACATGACCCAGGGTTTCTCAGCCTTCCTCCTGTTTTGCAGTCCAACTATGTTAGTTACAAAACCAAAGTATACAAAGCAGTCAAGTACACAGCTGTCTGGTTGAATTAGACCGCAAACCATGGAGCCAAAGATTTCTGCTTCCTGTTTTGCCTCCCTACACTTTCCAGACAACCCCAAGCTCAAGGACTTAGGGTTGTATAATGCTGTTCTAATATTTATTCTTCATTTTAAAGAAATGAGAGGCAAAGCCCACTTTGCAGGAAAGAAGACTGGTCATGGAGTCACTGACCAAGATCTTGTGCCTTTTATTCTGATTGCATATCTAACTTGAGACTTAGTTGTCTTCCGGGTGCACTGTTACTTCATGATATTAATTGTCGACTGTGACCTAAGAAGTTTCCATACACTCCAAAATTATTTTCAGAGTCTAGACTCTAGGTTTAGACAGAATTTGACTGCTGGCTGCAGTAGTTGTAAAATTCCAGAAGAAAGATCATCTCTAACTCATCTTCCCATAGTAATAGCCTGGGCTCTGTGCAGCTGAGTTGCTTGTTTGGGTAATATTCTGAAACTTCTGGTAACTGGGGGGTCCTTGACAGCAAATTTGCTAGTATCTAACCATTTACCTATGATCTTTGCCAGTCTCTTATGTCATCAGACCAACAGAACAGTGAGGCTGCCCTCCAAAACTTATCTTCAGATTATCATTGCCCCCTGAGTTAGCAGGTTCCCTTACAGTTCTCTTGAAGAGTAGCAATGCCATCACAGAGCATTGTAAAATTAGTTTCAAAACTGCATTAATTCTATCTCTTTTACACTTTGAAATAGTGCCACTTGGGATGAGAGGCAAGGTAAATTTAGATGCGTTGGCAGAAAACTGATAGATCTTAAAACTAAAATGCAAAAAGACTTGTATTTACAGTTTTGTTAACTTCTTGAATCTTAAAATACACTGTCATAATATTGACCATCTGTTCATTTCCACTGAAAAGACTGTGACAAAAATATGCATGGAGTGATACTGAGTTTTATGGCAGAGATTAAGAAAAACTCCTGATTGCAAGGCAAAGTTTATGGAGAGTTGGAGCTTCCTTTACAGAGGCTCATTACCATTTATTTAGATACAGATTTGCAGCAAAGAATAATTGAAAATCATCTGATGACCTCATTCATCCCGTCACTCATGTGGCTCAGGCATATCTTGAGAAGAGACTTTGAAAGACTGCCCTGAGACATACATGTCATTGAATTTCATTAGTCACATAAAGTGAGCGAGTTGAAGTTACGAGAAGTGAGGTATAGCAACTTTATAGATAACATTCTATAAACAGAGGAACAGAATAGTAAGTAATGACATTTTATATATTTACCGAAAATAGTCTGTTGCCAGCATAGTTAGTTAAATATAATTAACCAGAATTAAAAATCAATGAACAGTCTTGGATGAGTAATGTCTGTGTAACAGAACTTAGATCAAAAAACCTCTTTTAATTGATCGGGATGATACTCTGCTGGCTCTGTCTTCAGACCAGAGAGGGTATACCTAAGAAGCCGTTGAACTTGACTAGACAATAAGATGCTGGACTCTATGTTTGGTATATGCTTGCAATGGGGGAATCTCAACTGAACTTGAACTGTGGTTATGCAACAAGGTGGAGGAATCCACCATGGTGGGAGGGTTTGGGGAGGGGTGGGGAGAATCCCAGTACCTATGAAACTGTGTCACATAATACAATGTAATTAATGAATTTAAAATAAAATTTAAAAAAAAAAAAAACCTAACTAAAGTCTGTAAGAAAATAAACCTGATTAAAGAAAAAAAGTTTTAAAGAAAATAGATCAGAAACTTAATAACTTAATAGCTCTCTCATTTATAGAAATTACTGATGTTTTATTCAATATTTATGAAAGTCTTACTAACTTTCCACATGTGTCCTAAGAGGAGATGAAGAGGCAGGGAAAAGTTTAGTGACCAGGCCAGGATTTCTCCCTAGATCTGAAACTCAAGCCAGCCTTCTGGTGTAAACCTGAACTTTCTGACTTTACGCTAATTCTCAGAAAACATCCTTTTCAAATACATTTTAGTGTCCAAAATTCATCACTTTATAAACTCAGGGTAGACTAGAGCAATTCCTTCTCAAGCCACTGAAGGTTTTGTTTTCCATAACTACAGAGAGAGATAATACAGTTTTGTCACAATACTTAAGAAGCAGGTGTCAGTATGCTTTCATTACATTCACGCTATACATTTGTCTGCAGTGAGGATAAGGAGCGCCAGCAGGACAAGAATAATGCTTGTTACTTGGCTGAGGGAAAAAAGTCTTTTGGAAAGGTTGTTAAACAAGCGTATGGCTTGTAATGCATATTAAGATGTAATTTACTTCCAGAAATCTTTAAAGGAATACAATTGATTGTTCTTTAATACTTGGAGATCTATTTTTTGAATGAGTCCTTAATGTTTTCGTAAGTTTTTTTTCTCAAATGAAACAGAAGCCAGTACAAGTCCCACACCACAGCTGTATTCCAGTCAGCACTCCCATCGGGCTTTATGTACAATAGTTGTCCTTAGGATTTATTTACCTAGTGCCTTTGGAAATAACAACAGCAGCACACACCATATGTGAGTAGAAGGAAGAGTTCTTCTACAGTACCATTTCAATTTTAGTTAAGTTTCTCACTTTTATCTGTTGGTAGAGGGCACAAATAACATATGTTTAACTCTGAAAAGCAGAACAGTAGTGATTTTGAACTGCTTTACTTTTCCTTATTGTTTCACACGAGACAAGGTCCTTGTTCTACTCTCAGTTTCTTCCTTCTAACCTAATATACATTCATTTTTCATCAAACTTTAATCTCTTTTGGTAACCAAGGAAAATCACCCCACTACCCCAGTAATAGAGAATTCATTGACCTAGAGCATGCTTGAGGAACTGGCCTCAACATATATTACCCTTAGCACAGCAACCACAGCTATGCCCTGAATCAGAGCTGTGCCCAGTGGGAGTTGAACTTCTCTAAAACAGGCCTTGATACCAAAGTGAATAAAATAAAATCTTTTCCAACAATTTATGTAACACAACTCCCCACAGGATCGTCATGAAAGGAAAAAAAATTAAAAATCCTAAAATGTAGCTCATGTCTTGACAGTCATCATCATTTTATTGTAACTGTAATGAATACTCATCCATAGCCACCTTATGTTCGTTTGTGCATGCTTCCTTCCACATGATTATGTGCCATAGTTATCTACTCACTGGTTACCAGAAACGGCACATCCGCAAGCCTTAGAGCAGGGTGACTGCCAAATGCAGGTGCTGTAATGCCAGCATGGTGTTTGGGGCCAGTTGAGTAAAGGGACCGCGGGTAACCTCAGTGTTATCCGTCCACTTCACCAGTCACTGGCCTTCATCTCAGGACTGTCACCGAGTCCTGCATCACATCATGGACTCAGTGTGATTCTGATCATGACGCCAAGGATGCCTGTGTTTCACAACAGAATAATTTGGTATATTTGCTATCTAAGTTCTTCAGGACACAATGTTTTGCACTAATGATATAAGCATCAATTATTTTTGCAAAAGACTTTACTTCATGTAGGGTAAGTGAAGCATTAGCAAAATAATTCTCTCCCATCCTCATAAAAATAAAGTATCTTCTACATTCTCCATTGAGTTGTTTTAAAACAAATTGGAGATTTAAGGTGATGTATTACCAAAAGTTATCAGTTCTGTGGACTTCTTTTATATGTGAATTTTGGCAACATGAAAGAAAGTGTAACTTTTCCTAGAAAGAAATTATCTTATGTTGATAGTAAGTTGTTTTGTTTCTTGCTGATATTAATCTTGTACTTGTTGATTGTTAAGTTGTCATCATGTAGAACATCTGCCGTTCATCCCATTGGGCACCACGAGCACAGTGTTATCATCAGAAAACGAGAAAGAGAAGAAACTCAGAGAGTCAGTTCAAAGATATCAAAACAAACTGGCAGAACAGCTCCCACAGGTAAGTTGTTAATTCTTTCCAAACTCTGTTGTAACTCTTGAAGTGTTGCTGTGTTTTATCTGGGAAAATTGACTCATGTGGATTACCAGACAAAATGCATAGCTTCATTCATCTACCCTTTTGGTCACTGTTTAAATTTAGATGTAAGGACTATTTCATAGTGTGATCCAGAGAAAGGAGGAGAGTCCTTAAGTATTTTACGTGTGATATCTAAGTCTGTCTAATCAACAGTACCAGTGAGGGGTAGAAACATGTATTTCCACTCTAGCTGCATGTTGAGTGCCACACAGGTCAGCAAGTATCCTCAAGTTATCTACTAAAGGCCCCCACTTGAAGGTGATGTTCTTCTTAACATAGTAGGTTTTTTTTATAGTTGAAAATGAACATTTTTGATAAAGAGGCCACTTTTAAAATGTTAGTACAGGAAGTCAAAATCAGGAAGATACAATAAATAAAATATTACTATTAATAAACATTGGCAGGTAACCATGATAATTTCTAGGGAAGGAAATTGTTCATGCAGAAATCTAGTTTTATTTTCTTAGCTGATGAGAAGCTAAGAGCTCTAGTTACCTATAGATTTAGCACCCACATTTAGCACTTTAGAATCGGTGCAGCGAGTCAGCATCCTTAAGTAACACTCATAGAAGTCAGTAGCATATATCCAAATATGTTGATTCTTATATAGACATCAGGAAATACAGCTCTCCTTGGAAATAAAAATTCAGTGGTGGTGACAGTGTTAAGACACCCATCCTGAGCACCTTATTCAGCTCGTAGAAGCTGAATTTTCTTCTGTATCCAAGCTGTATCTCCTTTCATGTGCGTTGTTAAGGATGTATGCAGTGCAGATCAGTAGCCCTCTGAGATTACAGCCCGTTCCTCTCCTTTTAGCATGGAGTGTTGGTCACTCTTGGGAAAGTTCTAAAGTCACTATGGAAACACATTCTGTCAAGGATTCCACACCTCCAAAAAGCAGCTTACCTTTCTATAATTCATAGAGCTTCTGCTCTGCATGTGAAAAGAGGTCAGAAGTAAAGCTGTAATGGCTTGTGGTTATTTTAGTAAATAAACAATTGGGTAAAATAGCAAATTCAGATATTTCTGTTGCAGAGTATCTTAATTTTGTTTTGCTTTTTATTTTGCTTAGGCACTGCTTTTCTGAAGGCATTCATATACTCACTATACACTGAATTTATTTTTCTCTTTTCAATTATCTCTGGCTGTTGTATTTTTTTAAATTTCCTTTGTAGAAGTAAAACTGACCCTTGGATATTAACAGTGTTAATTAAAAAGAATTAATTAGCTTGTTTATTTAGGACTGAATGTTTCATAATGTTTCATAATGGAGATAGAGATTTTGATGAAAAGTGAGGGAGTAAAATATTTCAAGCCACCAGTTATACTTACTCTTTCTTTGTTGGTGTTAATTTTTTCCAGTGGAAATTATGCCAGTATTAAAAATAATCAGTATATTTCAAATGTAAGCAAAGAAGGTTATCAGTGTTTGTTAATATAAGAACATAAGAATCCTTACCATCTCCCCTTCTTCTTTTATAAAAGAGAAATTTCACAAGAGCCTTTGGTGAACAGAATCCTCTATCTTTAATATTCTGCACAGGATTCCATGCCTGTAGCTGACCCTGTTTTGTGGCAGTCAAGAAGCACTTTGGAACACCATTTTCAGATCATTGAGCACATACTTGCCCTTGAGTCTGTCCCTGACCAGGCTTTGTGGAACATGTGAAGTTACTAATAGCAGACTGAGACTTCAATAAGAGCAAGGACAGTCTTCATTTTGGATGTTATTTCTGTATAACCTAAAACAGTGGCTAGACTCTGTCCTAGGAAGTCAGCAGTTAATTATGAATGAATAAATAAAATTCACTTTTAGATAATATGGTTTCTTTGTGGATCAAATCTAAGAGCTATTTAAGAATTAATAGCCACAGCAAAACAATATTACCTCAATGCTTGCCTTATCTTAACTGAAGCTATAATAGAAGTTTGTGACAAGGAGGAAAACTTCAGTCAAAAGAATTTGGTGAAGGGAAGAGGCATTAAACTTCAGTCTTGAAATAAATTGTGGGAAAATAGAGGGCAAATGGCTGGTTATCCCAAGTGTAAAGACAACATAAGGGAAGATTTCAAGCTGAGCAATGATTTGCCTGTCAAAGAACCAGGTTTTTAAAATGCATTCTAAATTTGCTTGCATAAATATGTGTTTTGTACTGTAACTATATTCCACAATATGCGTTTGTAGGTGTGGGATTTTCCCCTCCACCTCGCCTTTCTCACTCCTTGATCTCCCTCTGCCATCACTTTCCCCATATTCTTACAGTAGTATAGGCCTGCAGTAACAGACACTACTCCAACATACTGCTATTTAAGTGTATTAGGCATTGTAGGTATAGGTAATGTTAGAAAATCTAGTCTCCTATTGTCAAGGTCTAGTTAGCAGTTTCTTTGGGAGTCCCCTTTTTAGTCAGAATTAGAGATGAATACTGAAATGTATCTTCACTTCCCAATATGTTAGTATTCATTATATGGTTAATCCATGAGGATATATTTTTATATACATGTTTGCTTATATATTTATTTGTTTTGTATTTTGTTTCTTTAGATTTATTATTATTTTTATTGGAAAGGCGGATATATATATAGAGGAGGAGAGACAGAGAGGAAGATCTTCCATTCGATGATTCACTCCCCAAGTGAGCCGCAACAGGCTGGTGCTGCGCCGATCCGAAGCCAGGAACCTGGACCCTCCTCCGGATATCCCACAAGGGTGCAGGAACCCAAGGCTTTGGGCCGTCCTCGACTGCTTTCCCAGGGCACAAGCAGGGAGCTGGATGTGAAGTGGAGCTGCTGGGATTAGAACTGGCACCCATATGGGATCCCGGCGCATTCAGGGCGAGGACTTTAGCCGTTAGGCCACGGTGCCAGGCCCATTTGTTTTGCATTTTGCATGGAGATTGTTGCATTCTATCCTAGAGACCATATAGCATTTGTCCTTGTGGGATTGGCCATTTTACTGAGAACAATGGTCTCCAGTTGGGATAATTTTATTGCAAATGGCAGAAGTCCATTCTTTTTGATGGCTGAGTAGTACTCCATGAAGTAGGTGTACTGCCATTTCTTTATCCATTCCATCTTCAGTGGGCATCTGGGTTGTTTCCATGTCTTTGCTGTTGCAGATTCTGCTCTTATAAGTATAGGAGTGCAGGTTGCTTTTTCATATGCAGATCTCACTTACTTTGGATGTACTCCTGGGAGTAGGATAGCTGGATCATAGTACATACATTTTCAGTTGTCTGAGCACTCTTCATACAGACTTCCATTTGCTACACTAACATGTACTTCCATCTCAAGTGGAGTAGAGTACCTTTTCCCTTCACATGCATTTGCTTATAGATATCTTAATGTAGGCCAATCTAACTGGAGTTAAGTGGAACCTCAATGTAGTTGCTATTTCTAATTCCCTAATAGCCAGGGGGTCTGAGATTTTTCATATGTCTACTAGCTATTTGAAATTATTCATTTGAAAAATGCCTGCTCATTTCATTTCCTTTACCCATGAAAAAAATTGGGTTGTTTTGCTGTTGTTGAGTTCCTGAAACTCTGTGAATCCTGCATGTTAATCCTGTTGTGCAGCATACAAAAATTTTCTCCCCTTTTGTTGGTTGCTTCTTTACTTTGTTGATCATACCCTTTGTGTACAGAAGCTTCGTAGTTTGATGTAGCCCCGTTTATTTTATTTATTTGATTTTGGTGTTGGATGCCTATGTTTTGATGACTTTTCTAAGAGTTTTTTTTTAACCTGTTCCATATCCAAAGAAAGTGCTTCCTATGTTTTCCTCTAATAGTCTGATGGTTTATAAGTGTAGCTTTGGGTTCTTGATCCATTTAGAGGTGATTTTTTTATAAGGCAACAGGTCAGGGGTCTTGCTTCTTTTTTTTTTTTACATTTTATTATTATTGCTATCATTTTATGATACAGCTGCATATTCCCTTATCCCCTCCCCAATTCCCTCCCCCCCACCTAGTTCCTCTATATCATTACAAACATATAGTTCTTCATACTCCGTCATATGTCCATCATTGCGGGCATGGACAATGGCAAAGAGTCCAGAATCCTATTGTCAAGATATAGTGAACAGTTTCATTGTAAGTCCATCTTTGTCTGGAAGCAGAAATGCATACCACACTGCATCCTCAGATCTGGATGTTAGTCTCCATTTCGCAGCTACTGTACATCCCCTTAAATGAAGAGCCACAAAACAAATCAACATCAGGGAGAAAAAAGAAATTAACAACACCATGAAGCTGAATAATATGGTACTAAATGACTAACGTGTAGCTGAAGAAGAACCTTCTTGAAGAAAATGATGCCACTGCATGATCTATGAGTCATTGAATGATTTAATCAAAGGAAGTGTTTTGAAGAGATGGAACCAACAGAAAACAACAAAACCCATGTGATAAAGTTTCTGCTGATTTTTGTTGGTGAAGTGTGTCTCCTCGAGACAATAAACAGATGGGTTTTGTTTTTTAATCCAGTCTACTAATCTATGATGTTTGAGCTTAAGCCATTTACATTCAGAGTTTAATATGTCTGGATGGTACTTTGGTCCTGTCATTTTAGGAATGGGTTGTTCATTGGTTTAGTCTTCTGATGTCATTTTACTAGGATGTTCTCCACATTTGCCCTTGGTTTTGATAGGTGCTATTCAGTTCTCTGTGAAGAGAACATTTTGAAGTATCATTTTTAGGGCAGGTTTGGAAGAGGAAAATTCTTTTAGCTGTTCTTTACTGTGGAAGAATTTTATTTCATTTTCAAAGACAAAAGAAAGCTTTGCTGGATGTGTTATTGTAGGCCGACAATTTTTTTCTTCTCTTAGAATCTGGAATATGTCACTCCATTCTCTTCTGGCCTGTAGAGTTTCCTGTGAGAGGTCTCCTGTGAGTTTAATTGGCATTCCTTTATATGTCAATTGATTTTTTTCACGTGCACATTTAAGGATCTTTTCCTTATGTTCAATTGAAGAGAGATTGAAGATCATGTGTCTTGGTGAAGATCGCTTTTGATCAAGCCTGTTGGGAGTTCTGTGTCCCTCCTAGATGTTGTTTCCCAAGTGTTTCTCTAGATTAAGGAAATTTTCCTTTATTATTTCATTAAATACATTTGGAAACTCAGCTTCTCTTTCTGCACCTTCTGGGACTCCCATAACTCTTGGATTTGGCCTCTTAATAGTGTCTTTCAATTCTTGAATCCTTTTTTTGGCCTGATCCAGCTCTGCTTCCAGCTTTTTGTTTGCTTCCCCCGGGTGATTAGAAATATCTTCCAATTCTGAGATTCTTTCTTCTGCCTCCTTCATTCTGTTTTGGAGACTCTCCACTGTACTCTTAATTTGCTCTACTGTGTTCTTAATTTCTGATATACCAGCCTTGATTTGCTTTATTGCTTCCTTAAATTCTTTGAACTCTTGCATGAGCTTCTCATTGTTGATCAGAAGCTTTAAAATGAGTCTTACGGATTCTGTGTGCCCCATTTTCTCCATGTCTTCCTCAGTGAACTCTGAGGTTGGCATAGGGTTTTGCTCCTTTGCAGGGGAGTTTTCAGCAATATTCATTGTGCCTTTGTCTCTTCTTTTGCTCTTGGTCATTGTACTTCTGGTTAGCAGATTCTTCTCCTTGGGGCAAGTTTCTAAGCTGTGTCACCCACAGGGCTACAATGCGATTTTACCTGTTTCGGTTGGTACACAACTTTTTGCTTGCAGCCACTTGTGCCACAACCTCCAGCGAGTTCCGGGTTTGGGTTCTTATGTCAGATTTCCACTGTGTTCTCCACAGCACCAGCTTCTGGCTCACCACTCTCCACCTCCTGTGATACCGTGCTGAGGCTGCACTGTTGTCTCTGCAACCTTTCTCCCACTTCCGGTTGGAGTAGTTCCCAGGATTAGAGAGACACCAGGTATCTTATATAATTAGGTTGTTGGTGATGCTGATCTTGCCGGAACCTGTTGGACGTTAGGTCTGGGTGCCACACGGACGTATTTTGACTGGTACAATGCTACAGTCAGTATTATTTTCCTGTGGGACCAGTGTAATCCACAGAACTCAGTGAGTTCTCACGAGCTCAGCACATGCACAGTTCACTTGTCCCCTGCAGTCCTAAAGCTATTGCCACAGTGTACAAAATGGCACCTGACATACCACTACTACAGTTCTTGATCTGCTGGCTGTCAGATCTGAGGGCTACCCAGACCTGTCTGGGTGGAGCCTGTAGAATGCCACGTTGTTGCAGTTCACCTAGTCAGAAATGAGCTCACTCCCAACTCAGTGTATGCTCAGTCTCTTCCCTTGCCCTTTCACCCTTATGCAAAATGGTGCCCAATTCAGCTCAAGGGGGCTGACTGGGCTGTGAAATTCGCCGTGTTCTTGCACTGCCTCTCTGGGATCTGCTGCTCTGTCTCTGTTCCTGGTCAAATCAAACGGATCAGCAGGACGGAGAGTTCTTTGTCTGGGTTCACCTCTGGATCTCCCAGTGAAAAGTCCCTTTCCACCTGGTTGCTGGTGGAGTTCTGACTGCTGATGGAGTTCAGATTGCCATTAGCTGAATGCCATGCTGGAGTATCAGTCACTGCAACACCACGCTGCTGTGCCCGCTGCTTTCCTGTGTCTGTCAGTCTCCAGGTACCCCTCTGCTGTTGTTCTGTCCTCCTATTTCCTGAAATATGTCCTCTCTGCTTCATACTGATTAAATGTTTTTCCGTCCATTTAAATGTGTCCTTACCCTAGTAGGCCATCTTGATTCTCCTTGGGGGTGGGTGGGGTCTTGCTTCTTACATCTGCAGATAGCTATTCAGATAGCAATTAGGAAGACAATAAACTTTTCCCTAGGGTTGTTTTCAGTTCTATTTTCAAAGATTAAGGCTGTGTGGCTTCCTTTCTGGGTTTTCAATTCAGTTCCATTGATCTTCTCTGTTTCTGTACCAGTAATAGACTATTTTGCCCTGCAGTTTGTCTTAAGGTTTGGAACTGTGATTCCTCCAGCTTGAGTTTTTTTCTTCATGATAGGTTTGATATTTATGTCTTAATGTTCCCAGATGAAATTTCGTATCATCTTGAATAATGTTGTTGGGGTTTTGATTGGAATCATGTTGAATATGTATATTATTTTTGGTAATATGGACATTTTGATGATGCTGATCCTGCTGATCCTGAAACATGGTAAAGTTCTCCATTTCTTAATGTCTTCTTCTCTTTCTTTTTTTTATTTTGTAGTTTTCATCATAGAGGTTTCCATCTCATTGCTTGTATTTGCATATATTAGTGCCATCAATTTGTATTCATTAATTTTATATCCTGCTACCCTGCCAAATTCTCTTATGAGTTCCAATAGTCTCTTCATTGGGTCTTTTGGTTCTTCGGTGTGGAGAATGATGTCATCTGTAAACAGGGGTGATATTAGGGCCTCAGTACCAGTTTGAATGCCTTTAATTTCCTTTTTATGTCTAATAGCTCTGGCAAGGACTTCCAATACATCTTGGAATAGTAGTGGTGAAAAGTGGACCTACTTGCCTAGTTCCAGATATTACTGGAAAAGCTTGAAGTCGTTTCCTGTTCCTATGATGTTGGCATTGGTCTTTTCATATATTTAATTGATTGTGTTGCAGAGTATTCTTTCTATGCCTATCTTGTTTAGGGTTTTTAACATGTAGTGGTGTTGAATTTTGTCAAATGCCTTCACTGCATCAATTGAGATGATCATATGGTTTTTATTTTTCTTTCGTTGGTGCTGTTTATCACAATTATTGATTTGCATATGTTAAACGATCCCTCCATGTTAGGGGTGAATCCCAAGTCATCCAGGTGAATGATCTGTCTCATGTATTGTTGGATTCTGTTGGCTAGTATTTTGTTGAGTTTTGCACCTAGGTTCTTCAGGAATATTGGTCTGTAGTTCTCTTTGTCATGTTTCTGACTGGCATTAAGGTGATGTTGGCTTCATAGAAGGAGTGTGAAAGGAATACCTCTCTTTCTATTATATTGGGTAAGTTCTTGAAACATTTGGTAGAATTCAGTAGTGAAGCCATCTGTTGCAGGGATATTCTTGGTTAGAAGGAATTTAATTACTAATCAAATATCTGTCATGGTTATAGGTCTTTTAGATTTTTATTTACCTCTTAATTTGTATTTTCTCCATCCTTTTGATTAGTTTGGGTACTAGGGAATCTGTTTCATTGATTTTCTCAAAGAACCAGCTCTGATTCATTAATCTTATGTATTGTTCTTTTGGTCTCTTTAGTTTACGTCCTCCCTTATTTTGATTATTTCCCATTTAATCTTGGAATTTAATCTTGTTAATTTTGGAATTATTTTTCCATTATTTTTCTTTATTTATTGCATTTCATTTTATGACATCGTTTCATAGATTCTGAAGTCCCTCCAACCCCTCCCCATGCCCTCCCCAATGGTGGATTCCTCCACCTTATTGCAGTATTACGGTTCAAATCCAGTCTTGTTTCTTTCATTGCAAGCATGTACCATGCATAGAGTCCAGCATCTTATTGTCCTGATCAATTCAACAGTTTCTTGGGGAGACCATCTCTGGTCTAAAGGCAGAGCTGGCAGAATATCATTCCGACCAATCAAAAGTTATAACATAACATCAACGACAGTTTACAACGTTATGGCGTTAATTGACATGGTATTGAGTGGTTGATATATTAGAAAATGCAGGTTCTTAATCGCATCCTGTGACTACTTCATTGACATTTCAATTTTAGTTTATACACAGAACCGGCTTCTATACACCTTAAAATGGCTATAGGATAGTATTCAGCTTTCTCGTGTGTATTTTCATTTTTGTATTTAGCAGTTTATTGTATTGAAGCATAATTTTTACTGAACTTGGCAGATTTTAGGATAGTCCAAACTGGCTTATGACTTCAACAAGGCATATGTCATCAGTTTAGGTGCAGAACAGTTTTAGGAGGGGTGTGCAGAGAAATATTCAAAACCTTAGTTAGGAGTAACTTATTTTCGCGTCCTACCTAGTAAGGCATGTGTGAGTCCCCACTGACCGTTTCCTGTCTGGCTCTAAGCTTTCCTTTTTGTTCTCTGTCTATTCTAATTTTTTGTTTGTTTGTTTTGTTTTGTTTTTTTGGGGGGGGGGCTCCAGGGCGACCCTGATAGTCATTGCAGGAGAGGGTGGGGATCCAAAGTTGGAACTAAGTAAGGACCAGAGAAGGCTCCTCTCCCTAGTCCCAAAGGAAGTTTACTGTTCTTCTGTTTCTGCGGACTGCTCAGGGCTTCTGGCTGTTGTTCCAGTGAGATTGGACCCTGTGAGGAAGAATTTATTTTTCCATTATTTTTCTAACTACTTAAGATGTAGTTTAGCCTTTTTAACTGGTACCTTTCTAATTTCTTATGTAATCACTAACTGCAGTGAACTTTCCTGTGAGTACTGCCTTGACTGTGTCCCACAAGTTTTTTTTTGCATGCCATTAACTTCTTCTTAATATTGTTACTTTGAATCTTATGATACAATTCCATAGAGTCTGGGATTTTTCCTACCTCCTGTCTAAATTTCCTTCCCCTAACTGGTTTTCTCCATATTATTACAATAGGACAATCCTTCATAAGCAGTCATAAGTCCATCTGTCAGTTTTTAAGTGTGTTCTGACATTGCTGGTACAGACAACGCCAGACCATCCAGGTTCCTATTGTCAAGATATATCCAAAAGTCTCACTGGAAGTCCATCTTTGATTTGGAAGTAGAGATGCAAACTGCATTGCATTTTCACATCTTTATATGATAATCTTTATTATACTGTCACTGTACATTCCCTTAAATGACAAGACATGAAACAAAGTCAACAACAGGAATAGAGTTAAAACAAGAAATGTACAGCACCATGGAGTTAAGTAACATGCTACTGAATAACCAATGTTGCACAAGTTTTGCTATATTGTGTTGGTGTCTTGATTTGTTTCAGTTTCTTCTTTGATTACTTCTATAACCCATTGTTCATTTAGCAACACTTTGTTTAGTTTCTAAGTATTTCGGTGTTTTGACATGTTGACCTCCAGTTTGATTCCATGATAGTCTGCATGGTATGAATTTGATTTTTTTCAATTTTCTGAAGGTTATTTTGTTGCCTATAATATGACCAATCCTGGAGAAAGCTCCATGTTCTGATGAAAGATTCTATAAATAAAAATTTAGTCCAGTTGTTCTATTGCTTGGATGAATTCTATTGTTTTCCTGCTGAGTTTCTGTTTCGTCAGTCTGTCCATTGACGTTAGTAGGGTGTTAAGGTCCCCCACTATGATTGGAATCTATTTTTCCCTTTAAGGCTAATATTTGTTTTGTGTTTGGGTGCTCTGGCACTTGGTGCATGTACATTTGTTGTTGTATTTTCTTCTTGCTGAATGCATTCTTTAATCATCATGTTGTGTCCTTCTTCATTTCTTTTACTGCTGTTCAAGTCAATGTCTGTGTTATCTGATATAAAAATAGCTAAGCCAGCTCATTTTTCCTTTCCATTGTACTGGAATATTCTTTTACATCCTTTCACTTTTTGTTTCCATGCATCTCTTTGTTGATGAAATATGTTTCTTATAGGCAATAGACAGATGGTTCCTGGTTTTTGGTTTATTCTGCAGTCCTTGTGTTTTGATTGATGAGTTTAAGCCTTTTGTGTTCAGGGTTGATATAAACAGGTAGTGGTTTGGTTCTGTCGTTTTAGCATGGGGTTTCTCATTGCCTAATTTAGGTTTCTTCTATGGTTTTATTGAGATGTTCTCCACAATTTTTTTTTTATTCAATAGGTGCTATTGCACATCTTTAAAAAACATTTATAGGACAGGTCTGTTGGAGGCAAAATATTTCAGTTTTTTGGTTGCTTTAGGAATAGTTTTATTTCCTTTTCAAATGCAAGAGAAAGCTTTGCTTGGTGTATTTTTCTGGACTGACATTTTTGTTTTTTCTTGTTAGGATCTGAAATAAATCACTCCATTCGCTTTCAGCCCATAGGGTTTTTTTCTGAGAAGTCAGCTGTGAGCATCTGTTGGGGTTCCTCTAGAAATTAATTGACCTTTCTCATATGTATGTTTATGTATCTTTATGTTCAGCCAAAGAGAGCTTGATTATGGTGTATCCTGGTAAGGATTGCTTCTGTTTGATTCTGTTCAGACTTCTGTGCCTTTTCTTAATTTGGTTTCCCTTTGTTTCTGAATGTTGGTGAAGTTATCATTTATTATTTCATTGAATACATCTTTTAACCCAGCTTCTCTTTCTGCACTTTGAGAAATATCCATAATCATTATGTTTAGTCTTTTGATGGTATCACTTAATTCTGGTTTAATTTTCTTCTTTACTCAGTTTCTCTTCTGTAGTTCTGACTGATTCAGCACTTAAGGATGAGGACTCTCCCATTTCTGAGATTTTTTTTCCACTCATTCTATTTTTGAGGTTTTCCATTAGATTTTTAAATTGTTGTATTCCTTATTTCTAATAATTCACTTTGATTTTATTTCAATGTTGGTATTTCTTGTGTCACATATTTCTTAAATTCCTTGAACTCCTGTATGTGTTTCATATGGAGTTTTTAGTGGTTTTTAGAAAATCTTTATTCAGCAGTTCTGCAGTGTCTTCATCAGTTGATTCTGGAATTGAAATAGTCTTTTGCTTCTTAGCCAAGTGTAGTCTCTGATCTCATTCATTGTGCCTGTGCCTTTACTTTTGCCCTTGGCAATTGCAACTCAGATTAGCACATTTTTCTGAGAAGGGCCACAGTTTAAATGTGCTGTCCACAGGTCTACAGGCGGAACCAGTGCCTGGTTCTCCATTTGTGTCACTTGCACCACTCCCTCAGCGAGTTTCAGTCCTGGACTCCTATGTTACTCTTACGCCACTTTGTTTGCAGCTGGGGTGACCAGGTTGCCACTCTCTGCCCACTGTGATCCTGTTTTGTGACTGCATGGTGTTTCTGCTCAGCCTTTCATCTGCTTCCAGGTCCAGCAGTACCCAGGTTTAGGGAGACACACGTTGTTTAAACTAGATCACAGGGATGTCATGCATGCCTGTTGAATGGATTGTTTTTTCTTTCCTCTTCTTGCTGGTACCTGCTAGCTGTTAGGTGTGGCCACAGCTGGACCTATTTTGGATAGAATCTGTGGGATGCCAAGTTGATATCATTTTCCTGATTGACCAGTGTAATGTGTTGTGCTGGAAATGAGTTCTCTGCTGGCTCAGTGCTTGTGCAAGTAGCTTTTGTCCACCCTGGGACTTTGTTACAGAAGTCAGAATGGCATCCACTGCGGCACTGATGGGAGTCGGGCTATGAAATTCACCTTGTTTCCTCACCAGTTCAAAAGGGCTCCACCACTCTGCGGTGTGTTTGCTCTTTACCTGGCTTCCCTTCAAAAGAGGCTTTGCTTGAATATGATGAGAGTGAGGGTGGGAAAGCCAGAAGCAGGTGCTGACTTGATTCAGGTTCAGTGAATACATATGCCTTTAGTCTAGATAGCTCTGGGAAATCAAGTACTGGGTCACCTACACTATAATTCACCATGTCTACTCTGGTGTCCATTTTTCCATTTTGTTGGTACCAAGTAATTGTAAACTATATGTCACATAGATTTGTTAGCCTACCTGTTGTTCTCTCTTCCTGCTTCCCACTACCAGTGGTCAGTTACTCTTTGATAAGACCTAGGGAGCAGCTATGAAAATTAGTTAAGCCTGAATGAATTGTTTCTTACTCTCTTCAAAATGTATTTATTTTTGTTTACATGAGAAGTGGAGAGTCAGGCAGAGAGACAGGCAGATCAGCAGAGAAACCTTTGGTTCCTCAGTCCAAAGTTTTGAATTTTAAAGGCCTGAAATAGTCTTGGTCCAGGCCAAAGCCAAGAGCCTGGAACTCAGTCTGGTTCTCCACCTGCCACTTATGAAGATGCACCCTAACTGGAAGCTGGATTGGAAGTGGATTAGCTGCAACTTGAACCCAGGCATTCTAAAATGGGATGCAGTATTCAACACATATCCCTGTTCACTCCCTTGCATCTCAGCTTTAATGGCGGCCGAATCATAATCTGGAAAATGAAGGGTTAGCTGGGTAAGTCAAAGTTCTTTCGAATCTGAGGTGCTGTAGTTCTGTGTTTTGTGTGACTGAGAGTCAAGCACAGAATAACAGTGGGGATGATTTCCATCATCAGCTGCAGTCTCACTGTTACCCTCCCACATTCTGCTGGCATATGGAGGGACAATGCCTCACCTCTAGGAGTACCAGTCACACCCCTCTTAGGGATGACCACAATGAGTCATCAGATTGTTCTGGTAAAAGAAGTATCCTAATGAGTAGGCCAGGGCATGTAGGAGAAGATGAAGTAGTTGGGTATAAAGGTATCATTTCTGAAGATGGTGTCTTCTTTAATTATAGCATTCCAGCTACTTAAATCCGTTGTGACAGAAGAGGAAAGTGAAGTTCCAAAAAGTTAAATAACTTAAATTGAGTTAAATGATGAAGTTGGAATTTCTTCTCTTTTTGCCTTATTTCAGTACCATTTTGTTCAGTTTCATAGGAGCAAAAAAAGGGAGTAAGAACATTCATAAAGGCAACAAACTGATATACTGCAAATTATATTTGTTAAGGGAAATTACTAAGCCCCCGATAAGCTTAATAAGGGACTCAAAATCCAAGATCTATTACCTGGTAGTATATTTTATAGGAGTGCAGGGGATGCCCTCTGTGTAATTGATAAGTTGTATCATCAAGCCAAGACCCTCATTATAAATCGTGCTTCTGAAACAGCCTGTTCCGATTCTTTTCTTTCTGAATAGATGAATGGGTAATCTGTTCCTAACTCCACTTTTCATCTTCATTTCTCTTTTCTTGCTATTTTTTTTTAACGAGTGGTAAGTGCCACCTTCTGGCCAGATGATGGAACATTTTCATTTTCATTATCATTTGCTTGCTCACCTGTTAATTGCTTTTGACTGAGTAGCATTTTAATTTTCAGTAAACCTAGAATGTAATTTTCTAAAATAAAATCAACTTAAGTCCTTATGTTTTCCATTCTTAATTCTAATTCACACACATTAGCTTCTCTGATAGGGAAGACTAGTCTTAGTTGCATTTTTTTTCAGGGTATTTTTGTAGCATTTGAAATGCATTAAATTGGAAGAATAATTTTATTGCCTGAAATAAGACATCATATATTAATCTCTTTGTATCTAAACAATGTTAATCGGCAATATATTTGCATAATTGATGTGCTTGTTCATCATGTGATGCATTGCTTCTGTAATATCTAGCCCTTTCTACACTAATCTCTTTTGATTATATAAATTCCTCCTACTGCACTTCAGGTTCTCTGTAATCTGGCACTAGTTCCCTTTCTAGGATTAATTTCCTCCCTTCTGCATGGAGCACCCTTTGAGGGTCTCCCTGATGCTTTCACACATTCTGTGCTTGCACGCTGCTTTGAGGACCTTGGTCTCTATTGCTCTAGTTTTCATTGGCCTGTGGATCCTTCAGCATCACAAACTAATGCCAATCCCTGGATGAGGTCTTTTTTCATTTTCTTACTTGTAAAAATAGTTGGTTCTTTCTGTTTATCCTTTGTGTGTCTTTTTTGAGTGTGTTCTACTTCCTAGCTAGTGGTATATGTGTTTTTTCTGTCTCTCATGTGAAACTAAGATTTTTGAAAGAAATGACTATTAGTCATCTTGGCCTACCCAGTGGCACCTAGGCCTGTATCTTTATTACAATAGTTATCTACCACTGTGAAACATGGAAGTAACCAATTTAAGCAAAATTCTGCACAGAAATGAAAATATTGTTTAATTGGATTGACTGTATAGATGAGACATATCAAATTGTGCATATCTTATACAAGATCAAAATACTCTTACATATGGTCAGAATGAAGTGATGTGTTGGATGAGAGAACCAGGACTCAATTTGAACTTCGCTTGTTACGGTTATGGCCCACCCATCAAATGAATAGCCTTTACAAAATTCTATGCCTATTGAAAAGAAATGCCAGCAGTAACATTCTATTCTTTTGCAGTGTTCACATAAACACTCACACAAAAATAAAATTGTATCATCTGACAATTCCCACAGTGGCCATTTTAGCAGAAAAAGTAGAACAAAGAAAGCTTGGTAAACTTTCAGATGTGTTTTTCAAGTTGAAATGGAGTATATGAGTGAAACTTTGTAATGAAGAATGTGAACACATTTTCCCACTTACAATTTAATCTTTATTGTGTCGGATGCTCAGATTTCAAATCTGTATAACTACAGTGACATATATCACAGAAAATACATTTATTCAAGTACTTTCCAGCCTCTTTACATATACTGCCATGATCTAAAATTTATGACACCTAAAGACCCTTGTCTAGCAAGAGGTCATTATACTTGTTGCAGTTGAAATATTTTACTCTATTACTCTTGGTACTGAGATCTCGTTTCTCTCCGGTGATGCATGGCTTCTCGCAGTGGGATAATGCATAATCTGTTCACACTCTGGGCCCTATGTGCACAGCTTACCAAATGAGATGATAAAACATGTATTATTCACCAACCTGAAAGTCCCTTGAAGGGAGGAATCACATAATCTTTTTCTTCTGGACAATTCCTAACATCACACCTGGCTCAATGTTGACACAGTAGATGTCTAATAAAAGATGTTGAACTTCTTAACTTGAATGGCTTGTCCAAATTATTTTCCTATCCATTTTTTTACACAGCAATTGAAGTCCTCTTTTCTGACAAAAGAACATTCTTAGTTATTAGGCAAATTAGGATAGCATGAAAGAGTCAAAGCATATCTAACTTCACTGACACAGTGTGGTGTGGAGAGCCCAGGACTTTCCCAGCAACTGCCTTCCAAGTAGCGTGTTTTGCCTAGAGACTGGGACCAAGGGATATTATGCATTGTCTTCTGTTCCTGGGTTGCAGAGATGTGACCAAACAATGCTGTTGAAGACCAAAAACATTTTTGCATTTTTGAGTTTAAAGGAACACATCTTTTTTTTTTCCTGAAAATGAGAGAAATAGCTTTGACAGTGACAGGAAATCTTGCAACTTTACATCTCTTTCTTTGCATGCCAATCAATCATTCCTATTCATAATGACAGAAGTGAAGAGAGAAGTAGAGATTCAGGTGTGTTTCCTGAAATGATTTTCACTGGGGAAAATACTAATTTGGGTACTAACTTTAATACAAAAATACCCATTTGATCTTTGCTCTGCAAACACTTAACCCCGCTCCAGAACGGTGTGTACTACTAATTCTCAATTGGAATGAATGCTAATCAGGAACTATCATAGGTTGCTCATTAAGGTTTGTTCCCTAACTTCTGGATAAGACTCAGGTATTTTGATTCTTTCTGAATCAAGCTCTTCACTGTTTCTTTGAAAGAAAGCCTGTACCTCCCAGTGTGTACCTCTGGGCACTGGCACAGCTATGTTCTCCCCTTTGAATCTAAGCCTCATTTCTCATCTTGTTTGAGCCAATCTACTGTTACTAAACACTTCACTTTACACTTTGAATCAAGTTCAGAGAATTTGACATCAGTTATTTTGACTTTGAACTCAAACCTTGTTTCTAATGCCCTTGATGTAACATTGTTAAAATCTTTGTTTCTTGATCATATTCTTGATCAGATTTCTTCCACTGTCTCAGCTCCTTGTAGGATCAAGTAAAATTTAAACTGAATTTCTTTTGGGTCCTATTTTCACTTGTGCCATTCCAGCATATATGGCAATGCTCTCATTTCTTACAAGTTTTCACTGAATAGTCCTGGTCTTCTAATTAATGGTCTTCCACATCAGAAGTTCTAATCCATTCCTCATTACTAGCAGACACTATTCTCTTAACTTTATTTAGTGGAACCTGAAAATGTCTCCCAAATAGAAGCCGAGATCACTAGTAGTAATATGTACATTTGAAAACAACTATATTTTATGTAAAATCTATATTGTAAAGAATTTTTATGTAATTTTGGGGATCTTCTAAAGAAATAAAAACACAAAATATTAATTATGAGGCTAGTGAAAGATTATAGAAGTCTTATTTTCAGGGAGAATCCTGAGGTATAGTATCCATTTGTTTCATTATTCACTTGTCATTTGTTTCTGAATTTTGTACACTGCTTGCCACAGAAATTTTTTTGTGGTAGAAGATAATGATTTTTAAAAAATATCTCCAACTCCTTTAACCTATGCAATTTCTTTCCTGAAACTTACATAATTGTGTACTTGGTGTATTGTGAAACTTCCTGAATCATGATCAGTACACATAAGACTAAAGTTTGTGAAAAATAGATTAAAAGATAAGTTTATTTAGGTACAAAATTTTGAAATCTATCCATACTATTTTCACCATACACACATCCCCTGAACTGCCCGAAGCTCGTGCTGCAAAGAGGAAGAGATTAAAACAAGAGTGATTGGACAGTCCATGGTGAACACACCTAGAAAGTGCTCTTGTTCAAGATGCTCTGAATGTATTGGCACTTATACCTCTTGCCAGTTTCAGGATTGCTGTGATCCATATATTATATAAGGATATTAAGACACAGAGAGGTGGTTTTCCAAAGATATAATTAAAAATGTCTGGCCCCAGACCCCACCGTGCCTCCCTTGTTACTAAAGTCTAGTTGTTCTTCTGATTGAGATCACCTAAGCAACATAAGAATAAAAGTAGGACCAAAATGCAAGATTTGTCCTTTAGTCAAACTTGTTTGAGCTCATCTGCTTTCGTGTTTTTAGTTTAGATCTTCAGTTGTTCTAAATAGCAGAGACGTTTGAAAATTAAAGATGATAGTAACCAGTATTTGTCTTTTAGAGGCCTGTTGTGGAAGGCCTCTAAACAGAATGATCTGTTTGGAAAGATCGTGGAAGGAGAGACTCTTAGGGGCAGTTTGAAGAAGCAAATAGAAGTAGAAAAAGGTGGTGACTGCAATGGCCTGGTATTTGGAACTCTGATTGGAGGGCAGTTTCCATTTAAAAAAAAAATCTAACTTTTTTTTGCATTTTATTATTATTATTATCATTTTATGATACAGTTCCATAGGCTCCTGGCATTTCCCTTATGCCCTCCCCAATTCCCTCCCTCCTCACTGAGTTCCCCTATATCAGTACCGTAGTACAGTTCACCATACACAGTCATATGTCCATCATTGCGGGCATGGACAATGGCAGAGAGTCCAGAATCCTATTGTCAAGATATAGTGAACAGTTTCATTGTAAGTCCATCCTTGTCTGGAAGCAGAAATGCATACCACAATGCATCCTCAGATCTGGATGTTAGTCTCCATTTCGCAGCTACTGTACATCCCCTCAAATGAAAAGTCATAATACAAAATCAACAATAGAAAGAAAGATAGAAATTTACAATGCCATGAAGTTAAATGACATGTTACTTGATATGACAGTCTCCATTACACAGCTACTATGCATCCCCCTAAATGAAGAGCCACAAAACAAAAAACAACATCAGGGAGAAAAAAGAAATTAACAACACCATGAAGTTAAATAACATGCTACTAAATGACTAACGTGTAGCTGAAGAAATGAATATCAAGAACCTTCTTGGAGAAAATGATGTTACTGTATGATCTATGAGTCATTGAATGATTTAATCAGGAGAAAGTGTTTTGAAGAGATGAAACCAACAGAAAACAACAAAACCCACGTGATAAAGTTTCTGCTGATTTTTGTTGGTGAAGTGTGTCTCCTCGAGACAATAAACAGATGGGTTTTGTTTTTTAATCCAGTCTACTAATCTATGACGTTTGATTGAGCTGAAGCCAATTACATTCAGAGTTTAATATGTCTGGATGGTACTTTGGTCCTGTCATTTTAGGAATGGGTTTTTCATTGGTTTAGTCTTCTGATGTCATTTTACTGGGATGTTCTCCACTTTTGTCTTTGGTTTTGATAGGTGCTATTCCTCTTTGTCAAGAGAACATGTTGAAGTATCCTTTGTAGGGCAGGTTTGAAAGAGGAAAATTCTTTTTTAACTTTTCTTGACTGTGGAGGAATTTTATTTCATTTTCAAAGACAAAAGAAAGCTTTGCTAGGTATGTTATCCTGGGCCGACAATTTTTTTCTTTTAGAATCTGGAATATGTCACTCCATTCTCTTCTGGCCTGTAGAGTTTCCTGTGAGAGGTCTCCTGTGAGTTTAATTGGCATTTCTTTATATGTCAATTGATTTTTTTCACGTGCACATTTAAGGATCTTTTCCTTATGTTCAATTGAAGAGAGCTTGAAGATCATGTGTCTTGGTGAAGATCGCTTTTGATCAAGCCTGTTGGGAGTTCTGTGTCCCTCCTAGATGTTGTTTCCCACGTCTTTCTCTAGATTAAGGAAATTTTCCTTTATTATTTCATTAAATACATTTGGAAACTCAGCTTCTCTTTCTGCACCTTCTGGGACTCCCATAACTCTTGGATTTGGCCTCTTAATAGTGTCTTTCAATTCTTGAATCCTTTTTTTGGCCTGATCCAGCTCTGCTTCCAGCTTTTTGTTTGCTTCCCCCGGGTGATTAGAAATATCTTCCAATTCTGAGATTCTTTCTTCTGCCTCCTTCATTCTATTTTGGAGACTCTCCACTGTACTCTTAATTTGCTCTACTGCGTTCTTAATTTCTGATATACCAGCCTTGATTTGCTTTATTGCTTCCTTAAATTCTTTGAACTCTTGCATGAGCTTCTCATTGTTGATCAGAAGCTTTAAAATGAGTCTTACGGATTCTGTGTGCCCCATTTTCTCCATGTCTTCCTCAGTGAACTCTGAGGTTGGCATAGGGTTTTGCTCCTTTGCAGGGGAGTTTTCAGCAATATTCATTGTGCCTTTGTCTCTTCTTTTGCTCTTGGTCATTGTACTTCTGGTTAGCAGATTCTTCTCCTTGGGGCAGGTTTCTAAGCTGTGTCACCCACAGGGCTACAATGCGATTTTACCTGTTTCGGTTGGTACACAACTTTTTGCTTGCAGCCACTTGTGCCACAACCTCCAGCGAGTTTGGGTTTGGGTTCTTATGTCAGATTTCCACTGTGTTCTCCACAGCACCAGCTCCTGGCTCACCACTCTCCACCTCCTGTGATACCGTGCTGAGGCTGCACTGTTGTCTCTGCAACCTTTCTCCCACTTCTGGTTGGAGTAGTTCCCAGGATTAGAGAGACACCAGGTGTCCTATATAATTAGGTTGTTGGTGATGCTGATCTTGCCGGAACCTGTTGGACGTTAGGTCTGGGTGCCACACGGACCTATTTTGACTGGTACAATGCTACAGTCAGTATTATTTTCCTGTGGGACCAGTGTAATCCACAGAACTCAGTGAGTTCTCACGAGCTCAGCACATGCACAGTTCACTGTTGTCCCCTGCAGTCTTAAAGCTATTGCCACAGTGTACAAAATGGCACCTGACATACCACTACTACAGTTCTTGATCTGCTGGCTGTCAGATCTGAGGGCTACCCAGACCTGTCTGGGTGGAGCCTGTAGAATGCCACGTTGTTGCAGTTCACCTAGTCAGAAATGAGCTCACTCCCAACTCAGTGTATGCTCAGTCCTTTCTCTTGCCTTTGCCTCCTTTATATAAAATGGCGACCAGTTCAGTTCTAGGGGGCTGACTGGGCTATGAAATCCACCCTGTTCTTGCACTGCCTCTCTGGGATCTGCTGCTCTGTCTCTGCTCCTGGTCAAATCAAACGGACCAACAGGATGGACAGTTCTTTGTCTGGGTTTACCTCCCAAGCTCGCAGTGGAAGTCCCTTCCCACCTGGTTGCTGGTGGAGTTCTGGCTGCTGGTGGAGTTCAGATCACTGTTAACTGAATGCTGCTGGAGTATCAGTCACTGCAACACCACGCTGTTGTGCCCGCTGCTTTCCTGTGTCTGTCAGTCTCCAGGTACCCCTCCGCTGTTGTTCTGTCCTCCTCTTTCCTGGGGTATGTCCTCTCTGCTTCATCCTAATTGTTTTCCTGTCCGTTTAAGCGTGCCCTTACCCTATTCCGCCATCTTGATTCTCCTAACTTTTTCTTTTTAAGATTTATCTATTTTTATTGGAAAGGCAGATCAGATTGTGGAGAGACGGAGAGACAGACCGAAGAATTTTCCATACACTTTGTCTACTCCCCAAATGGTCACGATGGCTGCAGTTGAATTAATCCAAAGCCAGGAGCTAGAAATGTTTTCCGAACGAGTCTGTCATGCAGATACATGATCCCTAGACTTTAAGCCATCCTCTACTCTTTCTCAAGCCAGAAGCAGGTAGTTGAATCAGAATTGGAATAGCAGGGACATGAATTAGCATCCATATCATGTCCTGATGCTTACAAGGTAAAGATTTTGCTATTGACTTGAAACCCTAAGCATTTCTTTATGAACCAATGACCTGAAGATCTTCTAAAATCTATAACCCTAAACCTAGAAACGCTGCATTGTCAAAAGAAGGGGATTAAGCTAGATTTGTTTAAAGAATTATTTGAATTTTAGATCCTATGAGGATTAGTTACCCGTGTTCTATTACGCATAATTAGGTGTGAAATAGCTGTATTTATTCATATGGTTTTGGTTGTGAACATGTGGCTTCTACAGCAGAACATGTTGTTATCTATTTAAATAATCATTTTGACTTTCCTTTGCTCCAATTCTTATCCCTGGGCAATAGTTGGGATGAAGATGTGATCTTCCATTTGCTGAAGTTTGCACCACAGGGAACAAATTAAAATAAATAGATAAGTCTTGGCATTAATCGAGGAGTATGGTAACCACCTTCTCCATACTCTTTCTCACTCTTACGAAAGAATTCTGTGTTCTTACTGTTTGCAAATATAAACAATTGTCTGCAAGGGGGCATGTGAAACATGCTTCTGCTGCTTTATAACTTGTGTATTGTCCTTGTGGTCTGAGGTCTCATTCCCCTCTTAAAGCGTGTACCAGTGTGTACTTGAATGATCGCTCAGTGTATTTTCCATGATCCGTTCTTTCATGCAAGTTCAAGTCGTATAACATTACATTAGAAATTTGGGCCTGTCGGGATAGCGTAATGGTTAAGATCCTTGCCTTGAATGTGCCAAGATCCCATATGGGCGCCGGTTCTAATCCCGGCAGCCCCACTTCCCATCCAGCTCCCTGCTTGTGGCCTGGGAAAGCAGTCGAGGATGGCCCAAAGCCTTGGGACCCTGCACCCATGTGGGAGACATGGAAAGAAATTCCTGGCTCCTGGCTTCGGATCGGCGCAGCACTGGCAGTTGCAGTCCCTTGGAGAGTGGAATCATCAGACAGAAGATCTTCCTCTCTGTCTCTCCTCCTCTCTGTATATCTGACTTTGTAATAAAAATAAATAAATCTTAAAAAAATAACATTAGAAATTCCTAACTGTACAAAAACATAATAAAAGACCCTTTTCTCTGTATTCCCGCAAAGCTCTACTTTACAAAGCTATGTGTCCAAGATTGTTTGATATGCTGAGTAAGAACTTAACATGTTGGAGGAAATATAGATCCCTGCGATCTGCAGCAGGTATGATAACAAAGAACCTCTGAAAGTGGAGTCCTGGGGTCTGAGTCTCTGGCTCGTTTCCCAGAAGCATCTCATGCCCTGTAGTTAGTTGCCCCTGCGAGCCTTTCTTACAGATTTTCCAGTTCTCTGTTTTGTTCTCAGAGGTAGATCATCTATGTAGCACTCACTGATTTACTTGGCCATGTGTAGAGCTTTATGAAATAATGAATTGTAATAGTCTTGCCAGAAGAGTTTATGAGTGTCATTTAAAAATAAAGACTGACATTTTTTATTTCTCGGGTAATCACTCTTTTTTGAAATATACAAAGATGATGATAAAAATAGCTTTCATTAGTGAAAGCACTAAATAATAGAGGTAGAATCGCAAGACTTCCAGTGTTAGATTTCTGTGTTTTAAAAATGCAATCAAGGATCTATAAATGTGATCCTCAGATTTCAAAAAGGCTTGTACTTCATTTAAAGAATATGCTTTAACAATTACAATCCAAGCCAATGCTAAAATCTTATTAGCAGGATTGTATTAATATGTGGGAATCTCTATCTCTAGTCAGAATTAGAAGGAAAACTTGGGGAAACTACTGAACTTTAAGGTTGGCGTCATTTAACATATGCAAATTTATTTTGATGCACTAATTATATTTATTTCTTTGTTGCTATAGAAGATGATGCAACAGAGAATTTGAAATACCATGTTTTTGAAAATATTTTCCTAAATTATTTGCGGTATTTTTGTCATGCCCTTTTCTCAGCAATTTTGCTGGATTAATAAATTAAATATGCAGGTATTTCTTTGGTATCTAATATGATCTGGATGAAGTACTAAGTTCATTGAGTTATGCAACTTAAACATAATTACAAACTTAAGCAAGATAAGTTTCAGGAGAAAGGTAGTTGGGTTGAGGGAAAATGGTTATTGGAAAGTAATGAAATGAGTGTCATGAGTAATAAACTATGCTTTATACTGAAATATTGGAGAAAATAAAGATGTAGCTAGGTTAAGTAGGATTGAAGCAAATTTGTAGTTGGCAAGATTTCATAGTTGCTTCTGGCCTGAGGACACAGAGTCAGTAAAGTTGTCGAAACGTAACACGGAAGAACTGTGACCAGAGTGATAGAGCTAGAGCCCAACATAGATGATCACTAAAACCTACATAGAGTACTTCAGTTAAGGTAGTGGTAAAAAAATTTTTCCCCTGCTGAGATTATGGGAAAGAAGTTAGGACATTCTCATTCCCCTAATAATTATTGGTTTTGTTTTCTGTTCTGTAAAGATGAAGCAAACCTGTCTACTGATAGTGAAAGAGGTAGGCTTTGTATAGAGAGTAGAATGAAGATTCTCAGTCACTTGTATGGGTTTGGAGCAGTGCTGATTAGGGACAAGTATAAAGGATTGTGTTGAAAAGGACGAGAACAGTATATATTTTTCATGATGGGAATTCAGTGGTCATACAGATGTTAGGACCCATAGTTTCTCAGCAAAGGTGGAAAATGATCAATGATGATGCATGTTCCAAGACTGCGCCTTATCAGGATGGGTGTGGCAGAGCTGGTGGAGTGGACTGTCCCACACGAAACTGAGGATGGAAAGGCAGGCAGGCAGGGAGAGTGTATGCTACACTGAGAGGAAGGAACTGAGGGAAGAGGTTCATGGATCTGAGAGATTTCATAGTCCTGTACAAAGCAGCAGAGTTGTAAATTACAAGAAAAAGAGAAGGATTTCAAAGGTAGACTACTTTCCTTTTGAATATTTGCCCTTGTAACAATTTTGTTGCTGTTGTCATTAGCATCTATTTCATTTTTGAAAAAAAATTTTGATATATCATAGTTTTACATGTTTGTGTGGTATTTCAGTAAATTTGAGGGAGCTTCACGAAGTTTGTGGGAAACTGTAATTAAAAGCTAAATTTAGTTTACTGAATGAGAATTTCGAAGTTTGCATATGGCTTTTCCGTCTAAGCTTCCTGATATGCATTGCCTATGAGCATTTTTTAGTGAGTCATCTATTTGAAAGTCTCAATTATGGAGAGAGAGAGAATGAGAGGAAGGAAGAGACACACAGAGAGAAAGGGTGTGAGAGAGGGGGAAAAGAGAGAGAGAGAGGAAGAGAGAGAGAGATATCTCTTCCATCTACTGATTGATTCCACAAATGGCTACAATGGCTAGATTTGTCTGGCCCAAAACTAGGAGCCAAAAGATTCTTCTGGGTCTCCAAGGCTTCAGGCCATTTGTACTGTTCTTCCAGGCACATAATCAGGGACCTGATCAGCAGTGGAACAACTGGGACACAAACCACAAGCCAGAATCCATAATGTATGCCCACTGGGGTAGCTTTATTGGCAATACCATAGCACCACCTGTGAACTTTTTGGAAATAAATGATATTCATTTCATCCAGGTATCTTTAAATTCCATTTCTGTAAATGTTATTAAGTTACATTGAATAATGTGAATTAAGCAAGTTAGGGGAATTGATATATTCATTACCCAAAATATTATCTCTTAGTGTTTGGAACATTCAGGATCTGCTTTGTTTTGTTTTGCACAATTAATCATTTTTATTATGGTAAAGAGAACAGATTTCATGTATTCTGTAGGTACAATTCCAAGAAGACCTCCTACTCCTTCCTCAGTTTGCTTCCCTCCTTCCCTTTTCTTCAGTTTTTGCAAAGATGTGATTTTAATCCACTCTACATTCACAGGATTAATTCACCATAACCATAATATTCAGCAAGTTAAAAGTAGGGAGAGACCACAGTTCCTCAAGAGAATAAATAAGGGCGAAAAACAATCACATCACAAACTGTTTTCATTCCTATACATTCTTTGTGTCCTACACTAACTGCCACATACCAGAGAAAGCATATATTTCTTTTATGTTACTTTCGCTGTTCATCATAGCTGTCCTTCTGTTCTGTAGAGCACTAGAAATTATTTCTTTTGTTTTTATATCTTTCTATTCCTTACCGATTCTTTTATTCCTTTCCGTTTCCCCCACACTTCTCAGACTGTAAAGCACTGCTGACCAGTGGCTTTATGACATCCATTTTCTTTTTTTTTTTTTAAAGATTTATTTATCTTTATTAGAAAGGCTGATATACTGAGAGGAGGAAAGACAGAGAGGAGGATCTTCTGTCCAATAGTTCACTCCCCAAGCAGCCGCAACGGCTGGAGCTGTGCGAATCCAAAGCCAGGAGCCAGGAGCTCTTCTGGATCTCCCACATGGGTGCAGGGTCCCAAAGCTTTGGGCTGTCCTCAACTGCTGACCCAGGCCACAAGAAGGGAGCTGGATGGGAAGCTGGGCTGCTTGGATTGGAACTGCTGACCATATGGGATCCTGGTGCGTGCTAGGCGAGGGCTTTAACCACTGTGCTATCGCGCTGGGCCCTGGCATCCATTTTCTTAACTTGTGCAAATGAGTAAGACCATATGGTATTTCTCTACCTGACTTACTTACCATAATAACCTTTCTATATGTTGCCACAAATGACAGGATTTTGTTCTGTTTTTGATCAAATACAGTTTCTTTGTGCATTCATGCCACATTTTCTGTGGTGACCCTTTGATCACCATTTGCGTTGATTTCATATCTTGGCTATTATCAGCTACAGTAGAAGTGGAAGATACACGTTTCTTTAACTTACTGGTTTTATTACTTTTGTGTAGATGGCATGTAATGGCCTTGCAGGTTGTCGTGTGGTAGGTCTGCTTCTCCATTTGCAGGAAACTTTATAGTCTTTTCCATAATGTGTGCTTTGATGTTCAAAGTAACACTTTGTGAGAGTTTCCCTTTACTTGGCATTCCTACTAGCATTTCTTGTTTTTCTGTTTTTTTTTTTTTTAAGATTTATTCATTTTATTACAGCCAGATATACAGAGAGGAGGAGAGACAGAGAGGAAGATCTTCCATCCGATGGTTCACTCCCCAGGTGAGCCGCAAAGGGCCGATGCGCGCCGATCCAAAGCCGGGAACCTGGAACCTCTTCCGGGTCTCCCACATGGGTGCAGTGTCCCAATGCATTGGGCCGTCCTCGACTGCTTTCCCAGGCCACAAGCAGAGAGCTGGATGGGAAGTGGATCTGCCAGGATTAGAACCGGCGCCCATATGGGATCCCGGGGCTTTCAAGGCGAGGACTTTAGCCACTAGGCCATGCCGCCGGGCCCGTTTTTCTGTTTTTGATAATATCTGTTCTAACTGGTATGATTTAGTAGCTCATTATAGGTTTGACTTGCATTTCTGTAATGATTAATGATGTTGAACATCTTTTCATATAATTCCTAGCCATTTGTATATGTATTTTTAAGAGATGTCAGATCATTTGCCTATTTTGAACTGTTTTTTTTTTTTTTACTATTAAGGCTTTTCTTTTTTCCTTCTTCTGTCATTCCTTTCTCTCTCTTTCTCTTTTCTTGTTTCCTACCTTCATTCCTTCCTCTCTATTTCTCTTTCTCTTTCCTTCTTTGTTTTTTTTTCCTTCCTTTGTTCCTTCTTTCTTCTCTCTTTATTTCTTGAGTGCCTCATAAATTGTGTGTGTTAATCCCTTATCAGTTGCAAATATATTCCTCATTCTGTAGGTTGTCTTTTCATTCTGTTGATTACTTCCTTTATGATGCGAAATGTTTTTAGTTTGACTTCTTTAATAAGTTTTTCTTTTATTGTCTGTACTTATGGGATTTATCCAAAAAAATCTTTTACCAGAAAAATGTCCTAATGTGTTCCCCTTTAGTTTCATCCAGTACTTTTGTAGCTTTGAACCTTACATTTAAGTTGTTGGTCTATTTTGTGCTAATTTTCGGTATAGTAAGATACATAGGAATCAAGTTTAATGCTGCATATGGATTCTAGTAATCTCCATGCCTTTTGTTTAAGAGATTTTTTACTGTCTGATATACATTGCTCACATGTACTGGAAAGATAGAGACAAAATTAAGGAAGATGAACCGAACTTGGGTTAAGTGGGAACAATGGTGTTTAGTATTCCTAAAGATATGATGCACGGGGCCAGGCATGATAATGTAGCAGTTAAGGTCCTTGCCTTGAACGCCCCGGAATCCCATACGAGCACTGGTTCTAATCCCGGCGGCCCTGCTTCCCATCCAGCTCCCTGCCTGTGGCCTGGGAATACAATCGAAGACAGCCCAAAGCTCTGGGAGACCTAGAGGAACTTCCTGGCTCCTGGCTTTGGATTGGCTCAGCTCGAGCCATTGCAGCCGCTAGGGGAGTGAACCATTGGGCGGAAGATCTTCCTCTCTGTCTCTGCTCCTCTCTATATATCAGCCTTTCCAATAAAAATAAATAAATCTTTTAAAAAAGATGATGCACATTTTCTAAAGTTGTAATAAAATTGTACTCATTCATTGACTATTTAAAAAAAAACTTCTGATCTTAGAACTAAGAATAAAGTATTCAGTTCAGTTGACTTTCAGTGTTTCTTCTCCATTTTCTGCTGTGTTCTTCCAGTTGTGAGTAATTTTTTCCTACTTGAGTTTTTCAAGATTTATTTATTAAGATTTTTAAATCTTTTTTTATTGTGGAAGTTAGATATGCAGAGAGGAGGAAAGACAGAGAGGAAGATCTTCCATCTGGTGATTCACTTTCTAAGAGGCCACAGCAGCTGCAGGTGAGCTAATCAGAAGCCAGGAACCAAGAGCCTCTTCTGGGTCTGCCATTTGGATGCAGGGTCCAAGACTTTGGGTCATCCTCAACTGCTTTCCCAGGAAACAGGCAGGGAGCTAGATGGGAAGCAGGGCCTCCAGGATTAGAATCAGTGGCCATATGACTTCCCAGTGTGCTCAAAGCAAGGACGTTAGCTGCCAGGCTACCACACTGGTCCCTCAAATTTATTTTTGTTTAAAAGTTAGAGTTACAGGGCCCAGCACCATGGCCTAGTGGCTAAAGTCCTTGCCTTGAACATTCTGGGATTCCATGTGGGTGCCAGTTCTAACCCCAGCAGCCCTGCTTCCCATCCACCTTCCTGCTTGTGGCCTGGGAAATCAGTCATGGATGGCCCAAAGCCTTGGGATCTTGCACCCGCATGGGAGACCTGGGGGTAGCTCCTGGCTCCTGGCTTTGGATTGATGCAGCACTGGCCATTGTAGTCACAGAAGATCTTCCTCTTTGTTTCTCCTCCTCTCTGTATATCTGACTTTCCAATACAAATAAATCTTAAAAAAAAATTAGAGTTACTGAAAGAGATGGAGTGAAGAAAAGAGAGAGAGGGAGAGGTTGAGAGAAAGAGAGGGATATGTTTCAACAACTGGTTCACTCTCCAAGTTATTGCAACAGCCGTGGCTAGGCCAGGTAGAAGCCAAGAACCTAGAACTCTGAGTGTCCCACACGAATAACAGAAGCCTAAGTCCTTGAACCATCCTCTGCTGCTTTCTTGGCACATGAGCATGAAGCTGGATAGGAAGTGGAACAGCCAGAACTCTAACGTTGCTCATTTGGGTTCTCAAGGTTATAGGCAGCAATTTAACGATTTGCACTGCAACACCGGCCATATGTGTGATTCTAAAATACATGGGTTGACGCCCATAATTATTGGTTCAAAATGTAGTTTAGAAATATGAGTTATTTTTCTATAATGTCTCAGTTCTTTTGTAGAAACAATTCTGAAGTTAAAATGAAAGAAGAACATTTATTAAAGCTGTTAAGTGTTTACTCACAGTCTACTTTAGTGATATAGTTAGTAGTATTAGTCACAATCCATCACAATAAAACTGTAGCAAAATTTTATTACCTTTTAAGCTAGCAAAAATTATGCTACAAATCTTAATATCTTAATTATTAATTAATAACTAATTGAATTATATATAATTACCAGCCTAGGCTCAATCCATTTTGCTGACTGAGAAGCAGTACATACCAGGGTCATGCAGACACTGGGAAAAAGTATACATTCTCAATTAATATAAAGCATCTGAATGATGTCATAACATTCAACAGATAGTGGAGAAGTAATGTTATGGATGGAGAATGGACTGTGGCAGTCGTTCAATTGAAAAAGTGATGGGCAATAGACTCTAAGAGCATCTTCTTACCTTGTCAGTCATAAGCATTTTATTGGTATATATTATGCTGTACATATTGTGCTAGGTACTTCAGATTTTTAAAAATCACTTTGGAAGTTCATTATTCCAAGACAAAGCTAATCCTGCAATCATAAGGCAGCATTATACACACAGTTATGAGGGCAGGTTAGTGTTTTCAGGAACTTGGGGTAGAGACATGGTTATGTAGACTTCCATTGTTTTTCTGAAAGTCTTCTAAAAACAATAAGGGAAATGGAGAACAAAAATGCAACCTAACTATATAGGACACCTGGTGTCTCCCTAATCCTGGGACCTGCTCCAACCGAAAGTGGGAGAAAGGTTGTTCAGAAAACAGTGCAGCCTCAGCACGGTAGCACAGGAGGTGGAAAGTGGTGAGCTAGGAGTTGGAATGTGTAAAGGAATCATGAGTAGAATGAACCTTTTAAAGATTTTATTTTTATTTTAGTTATTTATTTTTAAGATGTCTTTTATTATTTTCCATGACGTAGTTTTGTAGGTACAGAGATTCCCCCATTTCTTCCCCTCTCCTTCCATTCTCCTTCCCCTCCCGCTGTTCTCCCCAATCTTACTACTTACAGTTTCAACCTTCTGCTCTCTATGTGCACCAAGGCATTGTAGGTATAGACATATATTCAGCTAGAGGAACTAATGGAGACTAGCATACTGAGAAGTGAAGGTATGTTGTAATATATACATCTTTATTCCCCCCCAAAAAAGAAGGATTCACAAAGAAACTGTTAAATATAGTATGACAATAGGATACTGGAAAATACCATTGTCTATACCTATAATGCGAAGATTTATTTAATTTTACTTGAGTTACAGAAAGAATGTCAGAGATCTTCCTTCTGCTGGTTTACTCCCCAAATCCTTACAAGGGTCAGAGCTGAAGTGATCCAAAGCCAGAAGCCAGGAGCCAGGAGCCAGGAGCCAGGAGCCAGTAGCCAGGAAAATTGTTTGGGTCTCCTACATGCATGTGGAGGCCCAAGGACTTGAGCAGCCTTCCACTGACTTCCCAGGCTGTAAGCATGGAGCTGGATTGGGGAAATGAGGCAATCATAACCTGAACTGGATCCCATATGGGCTGCTGACACCACAGGAGCAGTTTAGCCTAAGACTTGGTGCTACCCACAGATGCACTTTTTAAGTAAATTTTTTTTTCATGAAAAAGGTGACATTTGAAGTAACAAATTACAAATATGAAACTTCATGTAGGAACAAACGTATTAGAAATACTCAACAGTAATACAGAACCTAGTAAAACCATAGAGAAAAATTGCAAAGCAAAATGCAAATCTCTTTGCCCAGCAGTCACTGAAACCAAGCCAGTTGTAGGTACAAATCCAGTTTGACGTTAAACTTTGCTGCAAAAAATCCAACTCCAGGTGACAGCAAAAGAAGAACTACTCAAGGAAACTTAGTGCAAACCAAGATGTCTATATTTGCTTTTCTTTTACCAAAAGCTTACAAATAGTTTTAAAATGTAGAAAATTCAGGAAATACTCTGATGATTTCTTCTTGAGGAAAACACTAGAGATCAAACATTAATCTTGCAGCAATGTGTGAAAATTCTACAAAAGAGGACCTGAAATAGTTATTAATTGTTTTCAATTTTAGAAATGAAATTAAAACATGTAACATTAGGCTGCCTGTGCCCTGACAATGTAGAAATAATTCAGTTACAAAACAAGGAAGTCAAAGGCCAAAGAGCCGACAGTTTAATGCTTTCTTCACCCGAGTGTTAGAGGAGACTGAGACATATGCAGGTGTGAAAATTCCACCTGCTTCGTGGAACTTAGACACTGAGAAACATCGTGCTAGTGTCAGGCATCAGGCAATGCAAGAAATGTGCAAAACAAATGTTGATAATGTTCACGGAAACAGATTCTATCCAAAGATGTAAGTGAGAGTATTTTGGAAAGTTAGTGCCATGGAGGTCACGAAGAAAAAAGGAAATGAAATGTCTTGTGAATACAAGGGAGAGATCATTACATATGTAGTGTGTTCTCTTAATATTTACATACATTAACAAGAGAATTGTAATGTAATAATTACGATGAATTTTCTGTGACACTGAAAATCTATGCTAAGAATACATTTCTTAAAGATAATGATAATAATAAAAAAGGATCAGCGATCTGGTGTAGCACTTCAAGCCATCTCCTTGAGCACAGGCCTCCAATATAGGCAACGTTTCAGGTCCTGGTTGCTTTACTTCCAATCTAACTTCCTGCTAATGAGACTGGAAAATTCATACATGATAGCCCAAGTATTTGGGCCCCTTTGCCTACATTGGAGACCCGGAAGAAGCTCCTGGCTTTACCTGTCCCAACCCTAGCCACTTCAGCCATTTGGAGAGTAAGGCAGAGGATGGAACACCTTTCTCTCAGTCTCTCAGATTCTCCTTCTCTCTCTGTCTCTTTATCTGTAATTCTGCCTTCAATCAAATAAACCTTTAAAATAAAATAGATCATACAGTAGCACCATTTTCTCCAAGAAGGTTTTTGTATCCTGTTTTATTTCTTCATCGACGCATTGGTCATTCTGTAGCATGTTGTTTAACTCCATGGTGCTGTAATTTTTAAAAAACTTTATTCCTGTTATTGGTTTTGTTTCATGGCTGTTTATTTAAGGAAATGTATAGTAACGGCATAATAGAGGCTTATATATCCAGATGTGAAGATGCGGTGCAGTATGCATCTCTGCTTCCAAATCAAAGGACTCCCAGTGAGACCACTGGATGTAGCTTGACAATAGGATACTGGACTATCTGCCATTGTCCATACTGGCAATGTCGGGACACACTTGACTAGCAGGTCGATGGACTTATGATTGCTTACGAAGGACGATACTATTGTAATATTGTGGGGGAAGTCAGTTGGGAGGAGGGAATTTTGGGAGAAGGTAAGGGAAATCCCAGACCCTATGAAATTGTATCATAAAATTAAAAATAAAATAGAAGGGAAAAATAAAATAATAGAAATAAAGCAAAACATTTTTAAATGCTTGAAAGGATAATAAAATGCAAGAGAAAGAAGCAAGAATGAACTAATACTGTATATAATTACACGTTCACATATATGGTATCTTATGGTAAGATTAAGGAGTTGAACTTAACTCCAGTAAAGGATAAAGAACTTCAGATCTTATCACAAAGTGAAGACCAAAGTCTGTAGTTTCTACAAGTCATATACAAATGTAAGTGTTAATTTTGAAAGGTTCAAACGTTATTTCAGACAATACACATGAAGAAAATACAAGTCCGGTCTAATAGACAGAATGAGAACTGAAGGAAAAACATTAAATTGAGCAAACATGGGCACTTTGTTAGGCTGAAAGCTTCAGTACATGATAAAGATTATCAAGTACAGATATTTTGTATCTGTTCTGTAGTGTCAAGTTCCATTAAACAAAACCCACATGATGAATGGCAAAAGATCCAAACATACTAGAGATAAGAATTTTTTTGTTCTCAGACTGAGAATACCTAAACCATCAGTGATCATATACAATTTAGATGTGTATCTAACCTTATACTCTCAGCAGTAATGAATTACGTTTCTTTTCAAATTATCTTAGATTGTTTACAAGAATAATTATATTCTAGGGTCACTTTACACTTCTAGCATGAGTTATATATTGGGAGGCACCAGGGATGGCTCATGTGGTTGGGTTCTTGGCACTTGCTTTTAAAGTAAAAATTCTCTTGAAAGATCAACAAGAAAGTGTAGAAGTAGTTGCTTACTAGTAGAATATAAACTGGGCAAATGGAGAATGTGGTGATAAGGAGAATACTTTTTGATATTCTTTAAAAATGTATGTTTTTCCTTGTGAATGTGCTATCTGTATAAATATAGATGCCACAGGAAATAGAAGATAAAAATCTAAACTGAGAAGTAAAGAATGAGTGGAGTTTGATTGATTTGGCAGATTGGAAAGGTCATTCCAGGACAAGAATTGGATGATAGGAAAGGATAGTAACCCACACATCAGTTTGTGGAGTAGTAAACACAGTTGTCATTGACATAAATGAGTGCTTGGAAAAGGTGATGGAAGAAGGGTAGGAATTAGGCCAGAAAAGGCACTCAGAAAGCCAGATGCCGCCTTTGGAAACCGGCTGTGTGTCATGTTAAGTTCTAGCATGTTCCATTCAATAAAATTGAATACCTACATGACATTTCTTGTTTTGGTGCTGCATAAAGGAAACTCATCCTTCTAGGCTAGTGGTTGTCAATCCTGTGTGTTGAAAACACTTGGCAAACATCGGAAATACTGATGCCAAATCCTATTTCACACAATCAAATTTTAATTAGACTTCATGTTAATAGTTTCTAAGAGGGTTGTTAACATTCGCATAGAAAATTAATATACACTTTACTACTTTCTTCTTCACTCCTCCATCTTATTTTACCAATAATAATAATATGGTATAGAAAGTGTTTGTGGCATAGCTGTAAAAAACTGCTGGACTAAAACCAAGAAAGGAGAAAATTGAAAGTGTTTCAAGCAAGAGATTATACAGACTGCTAAAAAGAGCAGTGAACACAAAGATGATGAAAATTATGAAGGAAAGCATTGTGAATTTAAAAGATTTTCATTTCAGAAATGCACAGGACTTGATCACTGGTTAGATATGTGGGGCTGAGCTTATTGGTGAGCCTAGTATAACTGAAGCTTCTGGTTTAAAAGTTTGGATATTTGATGTCATTCATGAAGAGTGGAAACGCATCGGGAAATATAAGTTAGGGCAGGTCCAGAGGCAGAGGTGAAATTATGGATTTGATTTTGAAGAGTTGCAGTAAAGATACCTGCAGCTGAAAAAATACCAGTAAGGAACATTTGGATCTCAGCACAGAGAAAAAGACAATTTTAAAACCTGCACTGAATGGCCTTCCACATCAGAAAATATTTCAGCAAAGACTAGATCCAAACTTAACAAAAGCCAGGACTCCAGTTTATAGGGTAGAACACGAGAAGAACAAGGTTAAGCTTATCTCCTACCACCTGGCATGATAGGGCTGTGGCAGAGGGTGTGTGTGTGTGTGTGTGTGTGTGTGTGTGTGCACTCGTGCTCCATAGGGGAGGTATATGAAGATGCCTGAGCTCTGAGTGCAGGGTCTGCACCTCCCTTCCATATTCATCTGTGTGCTCCATCAACATCCGATCCTTTTAACATCCGTTCACGTCAGAATACTAGCTTCAGGTGCTTTTTGGAGCAAGTGCTCCCCTAACCCTTGCTCCACCCCTCAGTACAATCCAGGAGCAGCTGGATGTTGATGATAAAGCATCACCTCAGGTTTTAGGGACAGGTTTTAGGGTCTACTTTACACTCACTATTCCCCTGAAACTCAAGCCCAAAGCTTGAGAGAACTGTTTCTGTTTCCAAAGGTCAGGATCGTAGGAGATCCTGGGCCCTGCAAGTGGGAAATGGAGGGTCTGGACAGGGAGGGAGATAGAGCTGTGCAGCCTGAGACCCTGACAGGATTTGAAGAGGTGGCACCTGAGGTCCTCAAAAGATGCTTAGCCTGCAATACTTCAGCAACCCTTTGGGTTCTCTTGCAGCATCCACTCATTGTTAGCCAAACATCACTCAGCATGGCTAAACTAAAGGAACCTTTAAAGCAAATATATGTGAAAATGTGCTGTCCTGACTTCTTTAAGAAGTGAAGGTCTCTGAATTATGCTATTTTTACTTACACTCTAATTAATTATTTCTTTTCTTCATGAAAGCTTCAGTTTATACCAACAAGCAAAATCTCTGAGCTTACTTCCGTCCGCCTCAGTTCAGCACCTACGGTGAGTAAAGTAGGGATTGAGCCATTTGTGTCATGTTTCGCATCTGAAGAATGGACCATATAAGAGCCAAATGGAAAGCAGGGTTCAGAAAGTGAAGCACTAACAGATTTTAACTACCAGTTTTGGTTTCTGAATAGGGTGATATATGTATCTCAGGGAAAATACAGACAATAAATTATAAATAAATCTGAAGTATGCATGATCTTATTGCTTGGACACAATGAACATGTAAGACATCTTAATATATTTCTTTTAAGCAAATAGAAAAAAGTAATGCAGAAATTATTTGTTCAGAAATATTTATATTACTCCTTGTCTTTGCATTATATATCACATGATGTTTGTTTTCTGAAGTTAAGAGCTTAGAGGGGAAGAGTTTTTAAACTGTTCAGATTTCCTTAAAAGTTAACATTTGCAAACATTTTGAACTTCTCAGTTATTTCAGTCACACACAAACGTGTGGAACTATCATTTTAATTGCTCTTTTAGCAGGAGATGATGGGATTGGTAAATGCCAGCCAATCATTAAGCAAAGAGCTGATAGATATATCACATATAGTGAGTATCTGGCATTTTCTCACCAAAAAAGCACTCTAATTCATGTTTTTTTAAAAGATTTTATTGTTATTAGAAAGCTGGATATACAGAGAGGAGGAGAGACAGAGAGAAAGATCTTCCATCCGATGGTTCACTCCCCAAGTGAGCCGCAACGGGCTGGTGCGCGCCGATCCGAAGCCAGGAACCTGGAATCTCTTCCGGGTCTCCCACGCGGGTGCAGGGTCCCGATGCATTGGGCCGTCCTCGACTGCTTTCCCAGGCCACAAGCAGAGAGCTGGATGGGAAGTGGATCTGCCGGGATTAGAACCGGCGCCCATATGGGATCCCGGGGCTTTCAAGGCGAGGACTTTAGCCACTAGGCCACGCCGCTGGGCCCTAATTCATGTTTAATAAGGAACTTTTATTTCAGAGCATCATTTTATTTTTACTTGCTACTACTAAATCAAGGTGTCAGGGACCATGGACCTCAAAATAATCCAAAACGGCTTTAGCCTGGTAACCTAAATCCAGCCTTTCATAGGGATTATCACAGATCACTGAATATCTGAATTGGACACTCATGCTCAGAGTCTCCCCAGTTTACGTGCAGTAAGTTACCACCCATGTCAGTAGAGAGCAGTAACAATTGTTTCCAAGAGACTTGTTCTAGGAAAGAGATGGTACATGTGTTGTTGTAATGCCTGTAACAAAACTGTGGCAACAGGGCCCAGTGCGGTAGCCTAGCATTTAGGATCCTCTCCTTGCATGTGCTGGGATCCCTTATGGGTGCTGGTTCTAATCCTGCCGGCCTTGCTTTCCATCCAGCTCCCTGCTTGTGACCTGGGAAAACAGGCCTTGGGCCCCTGTACCCTCACAGGAGACCTGGAAGACGCTCCAGGCTCCTGGCTTCAGATCGGTGCAGCTCCGGCCATTGTGGCTGCTTAGAGAGTGAATCAATGAATGGAAGATCTTGCTCTCTGTCTCTCCTCCTCTCTGTATATCTAACTTTACAATTGCCTTGAAGATTTCATTTAGATATGTAAAAACTGGTATATTCAGTTGCAAAATGATGCTCATTTATGAGAGAAAAATTGAAGCCACATTGTGTCTTTGCACCCTCACCAGTCAGGAGGAGGGAGATCCAGACCAGTGGCTGTTAGGACTGTAATACGTAATAATATCCGCAGGAACACAAGTGTCACTTGAGTAACTCTCACTCTAATAGTTAGTTTTGTTTCATACAGTTCTGAGTGGGCTCTAACAAAGAGGCACACATATTCTAGGTCTCTGAGCAAGTGTGTCCTCAATGGATGAAAAAGTGGCAACAAACAGGGGGCAGGAAGCAGGATGCGGGCTGAGGGTAAGGGTGAGGACTGACCTTGTGTGTACCAGGGAGCTAAGGGCAAGCGAACTGTCATGGGAGAATTTTAATTCCTGAATCAAATGATTAATCTGACACTATAGCAGGGTACATTTGCAAAGCTGATTTTCTAAACTTCTGATCCACACACTTTTTGCTGGTAGTAAGAAGTGTCAAGCAGTGTGGTAAGATTATAAGGAAATGGTAAGTAATTATTAAAGAAGATGGTTAACAAAAATACTTTCTTGTTTAAGGAAAAAGGCTTAACTCGGAAAATCAAGCCTTCAGGTGGCAACTTGAAGCATGTTTCTCTTTCGTCCTTGGAGCTTTCGGACAGCCACAGGAGCCAAAAAAGACTCCCAGAGGAGGAAGACTGTGATGTAGAGTATGTTTTAGAGACTAACATTAGGAAAACATCAATGCGGAAGAGTGGCCCCAAAAACCTTCCACATGAGACAGATTGTGATGTAGAGTTTGTTTCAGAGACTAATATTAGAAAAAAATCAACACAGAAGAGAATGAGATACACAGCAGCCATGTCTGAAACTGTCAGCCTCGCTGAGAAATCCAAGGTATTGTTTTAATTCTTAAAAGGTATGTGATAATTCACTTGCTCCAGAAGCAGCATTTGGTAAAGGTTTTGCTTCATCTCCACGTTTTTAAAGCATTCTAATTATAGAACGCACAGTGCTATCTGTTTCCTGGACAGGGACCCACTTTCTATTATTTTTTTCCTTCATACTGTATTTTGGAAGAAAAGTTAAATTGCTAGTATCAGCACACTATCTGGAGAGCTCACCAGTTGAAGGATGTCTGAATAAGAAAGCAATTTTAAATGTTCATTTAAGAGAAAAGTATTCATCGCTTGTTAGCCTTTGGCTCAGATCAAGTGCAGCAAGAGAGAAATATCCAGATAGATAAACCATTAATTTGAAACATTTTTAACGGTTTATCCATTTTTTATATAAAAGGCAATTCAACAGAAAGAAGGAAACAGAGAAAAAGAGAGAGATCTTCCATTTTCTGGCTCACTCCCCAAAGGGCCTCATTTATTCATAAAATTTGATGCCTAATGTCTTTTTTTTTTTAAAGATTTATTCATTTTATTACAGCCAGATATACACAGAGGAGGAGAGACAGAGAGGAAGATCTTCCGTCCGATGATTCACTCCCAAAGTGAGCCGCAATGGGCCGATGCACGCCGATCCAAAGCCGGGAACCAGGAACCTCTTCCGGGTCTCCCATGCGGGTGCAGTGTCCCAATGCATTGGGCCGTCCTGGACTGCCTTCCCAGGCCACAAGCAGGGAGCTGGATGGGAAGTGTAGCTGCCGGGGTTAGAACCGGCGCCCATATGGGATCCCGGGGCTTTTAAGGCGAGGACTTTAGCCGCTAGGCCACGCCGCCAGGCCCGATGCCTAATGTCTTTGCAAATTGAATTCACTGTTGGGGGAGAATATGGGCCACTGTTGAAACATTCAAGCAGCAACCTTGGGATGTCCGCATTGCAAACCAAAGTGCCTGATTTGAATTCCAGCTGTTCTGCATTGATCCAGTGTCTGCTAATGCACACCCTGGGGGATAGCAGGTGATGGTTCAAGTACATGAGAGGCTGCTACTCATGTGGTGGACTTGAATGGGGTTTCAGGTGCCCTTGTTAAGCTGGGCCCAGCTTTGATTGTGGTGAATATTTGGGGAGTGAACCACAGAATGCATGATCTCTCTCCCTCTCTCTCTCTCAGTGTGAGAGAGACTCTTTAAAATAAACACATAAAATTAACAACATGCATTCAGAAGAGGTTCCAAAGGCTACACTCATCTGAAGAGCATTGTCCACTTCACTTCTGCCATAAGTGAAACACTATGTTAGCATCATGGTCACAAGATTGCTTAGGATAATTTTTTTTCAGAAGGATTTTGAACAACAGTTGCATTGCATTAACTTTAATAAATGGTATACAGACTCTTCCTGAAAATCTTTAGTGTAAAGGTTTAATTCTTAAGTCAGTCTTTTGGGTGGCTTTTAAAATTTTTGAAATCTGTTTCTCTGTGATTTCAATTTTTGCCTTAAATATTTTCTTGGCACCTGAGCCATGTGAACCTGTGTACAATCTGTAGAATTTTAATTTTTGCCTTGTATTATATCTCACAGTTAAATCTACAGGTTTGTGTATTCTGAAAATATTTATTCTACCCTTGCTGTCTTTGAAGTAATGTATGTTTGTAATACAAAGTAGATGTATCACTTTTTTTAGTCATATCTCCTGATTTCCTGAAAAACTCATTAGCTGTGCAATTTTAAGATTAGGAACTTTTACATTTATTTGTAGGTATCTTATCTTACATGCTTCAGAAACATAAGTCAGAAATCAAGGAGTTGTCTGATACAAGACATTTTAGACATTTATAAGAATTATTTTACAGTAACATTGTGACTTTATGTGTGTGTATATATGTATATATTTGTCCATATACAAATATCTGGAAAACACAAAAAAGGTTTATGGAATAATGAAATTAAAGCATAACGTGGGAAGGCATTTAGCATACTGGCTAGTTTACCAATTGATGTACCTGCATTTCATACTGGAGTTCGGGTCTTGGGTGTGATCCTGATTTCAGCTTCATGCTAATGGAGTGTAGATGTTTGGAGGCAAGGAGATGATGATTCCAGTACTTGGCCATCTCTGTCATCCCCATAGGAGATCTGGAGGAATTGTCAGTGAATGGGAGATATCTCTCTACTTTTCAAATAAATCAATAAATTTTTCAAACAGACAATGTATCTTTTCTATGGACTTTTGAGGTAATTATTAGGATATATCCATTTGATAATACAAAAGTATTGACAACAGTTTGTAAGAAAAATTGAATTAAAGGATTGTTTATTTTACTACAAAATGTTTTTTGAAATTTAGTTTTTTTTTCATAATATGCATTCTTTTGCTAATATTTTGAAATGCTTTTTTGTACCTATGTGTGTGTACCTGTGTAGGTATGTATATTAGTTTACCTTCTTAAAATGTGTCACTTTGTACACATTTTAAGAATCAACCTTGGGCCTGGCACCCGTGGCCTAGTGGCTAAAGTCCTCACCTTGAACGCACCGGGATCCTATATGGACGTCGGTTCTAATCCCGGAAAATCTTCCTCTCTGTCTCCTGCTCTCTGTTTATCTGACTTAGTAATAAAAAAATAATGAGAATAAATCTTTTTTTAGAAAGTCAACATTGACTAGAACTATTTATGGTTGTTGCCCCATCAGATTTGTAGTTCTTGTGGTAGACACAGACTGCACAGAAATTGTACCAACAGATGGCAACCAGCACCGTGGCAGTTTTCATGACACGGTAGTATGAGTGCTTACAATAGAGGATTTAACTCTTTCTCATAGGATAGGGAAGTCTTTCTAAAAAAAAAAAAATAGTGACAAGCTTCTTAGGACTCAGTTCCAGTTAGATGTGTGAGAGGAAAGGAAGAGAAGTTCTGGTTCATGATAAGTGTACATTTGTTTAAGAGGGAATGTGGTGATACCTTGTATTCTATGGACAGAAAGATGGGAAGGGGATGTGGTTTGAGATGAATAAGGACAGACAAATCCTTCTGGTAAGGTAGGCTATGGTAAGGATTTTTAATTTTATTTCTACATTGAATGGGAAACCACTACATAGGTTCAAGAAAACAAAACACAATCATATGTGGAAGACGTATCTGCACACCTGTCTATTGCAGCACCATTCACAATACACAATGCAGAGTGTCTACTGAAGTGTCCATCAGTGGCTGAATAAATAATCTGTGATGCTTATACATAATGGAGTATTACTCAGCCGCAAAAAACATTTGCAGCAACATGGATGAACCGGTAGGACATTAAAGTACATAAAATAAGCAAGTGCTGAACGACAGGTTGCGCATGTTCTCATTCACATGAAGAAGTAAATAGCGTCTAAAGAGTAGAACAGTGGTTACTAGAGGCTAGGAAGGATTTGGGGAAGGAGGGAAGGAAGGAGGAAAATTTCTTAATGTTGTATAAAATTGCACATATATAGGAATTCTAATGCTCTATACTATAGTAGGGTGACTAACAATAAATTATTGTCCATTCCAAACACTGTTACAGAGGAATTTCGAAACGATAGTACATGTTTGCAGCGAAAGAAATGATAGTTCTGATTTGGTCAACGTATACACATTGTAGTGTATACACTATACTGACATCACGCTGTACTTCCTAAGTATCTATAATCTGAAGTATCAGTTTTAAAAACAAAGTAGTTCCAAGCAGGAGAGTGACATGACCAGACTTTCTTTTATAATACAATGTAATAAAATAAATAAATAAATAAATAAATAGAAACAATTGCTCTGTTTGAGTATGGAAGGTTAGCACAAAGCAGGATTGCTGGGAAACGCAATTTGTTGCATGTGGTCTTTTAACTCGTTTTTGGCCACATTAGGATGAACCCTTTGCCTGGGATATTCACTTATAAGAGGTGAACAGCCCACAGGGCTCTGCTGGACTTATTGCCTTGTGTGGGAACATTGTTGTCTATTACAGGCTGAATGTTCTGCTTGAATATGTGTGTCCCATGGCACCCAACAAGTGAGCTGCTGTATCTGCCCTTGTTGTAAAGGGAATAGGGTTCTCTACAATGAAACAAGAGGATGTGCATAGCCAGTTGTTGTATCTTGGTTACCAAAAGGACCTGCTGGATATAGGGATAGATGCATACAGGTGAAACTGATTTTGCACTATGTCTTATCTGTGTAAGTAAAGCATTATTTCAGCAAATGCTTGACCTCATTGTGGTGTTTTTTCAAAGATTTATTTTTATTGGACAGTCAGATATACAGAGGAAGAGAGACAGAGAGGAACATATTCTGTCTGCTAATTCACTCCCCAAATGGCCACAACAGCTGGAGCTGAGCCAATTCAAAGTCAGGAGTCCAGAATCTCTTCCGGGTTTCCCATGCAGGTGCAGTGTCCCACAGCTTTGGGCTATTCTTGACTGCTTTCCCAGGCCACAGGCAGGGAGCTGCATGGGAAGCGGGGCCGCCGGGATTAGAACTGGTCCCCATATGGGATCCCAGCATGTTCAAGGCGAGGACTTTAGCCACTAGGCTATTGTGCTGGGCCCTCATTATAGTATTTTTTTGACAATACTAATATGAAGATATCTTAATAAAAGTATTTAAAGTCTCTCCCTGGGATTGATAATTGATGTCTAGTGTCTGGTTGTTTCTTAGCAGTTATACATCACGAAAGTGGATGTGGGCAGAGTAGTTCGACAGCACAGTAGTGTTATGATGGAGAAATCATGTTAGTGTGGTCTAAAGTGATGGTGGTGGATATTGTAGTACTCAGAAAGGCACAAGATTTGATAATTAGACTTGCTTCCTTCTGCAGTTTTTAATTAATATTTTTGGCTTGTGGGTCACAAACTGTAGAGAGTAGAAGAATAGGTAAGGGAAGGGACCACTGTTCTGCAAGCCCTCTGATTCACTTTGTTTAAACTTGAATTTTTCATGACATAGTTCTGAGCACCATAGTTTCTATCACTCATCTATACCTAATTTGCTTTACAATGTACTTTTCCCTCTAAGTATTCTTTTATTTAAAAATACTTATATACTTGCTCATTTATTGTTTTCCTTTAATTTACATTTTATTAGTATAAAAAAGCAACATTTCTTTTTATTACTGTAAGTGGTTAATCTTCCCTGTGCTTATCTAAATTATGTACTTAGTAAGGGCAATGAGTAGAGGCCGAAGAAAATAAAGCATAAGTGTGTTTTTGTGTGCACTGTTGATTCCTACTTACCTTGAATCTTTATTGTTAATACCATGTTATAGGTCTCTTTAGAAATGAAAAGAAAGCAGAGACCAGACTTTGCAAAGAAATGTCAGGTACTGATGGACACTGAAACCAGCGACAGCGATCCAGAAGTAATCTTGGTGAGATAAGCTCTTCAGACTAAATGATTCCTTGAGATTTATTATGTTTACATTCATGAAGATTATAGGAATACACAGTACCTCTAAGTAACTGAAACTTTAGCTAAATAACCTAAACTAGTACAGATAGACTGGAATTTAAACTTTCCAACTCCTAGTACTTGTGCCCTTCCCCTGTTACTTATCAGAGTAAGAAAGCTTTAATATTCATGTAAATATATATTTACATGAGCCCTTTCCATGTTAGTTATCATAGTAAAAAGCTTTAATACACATGCAAATATTTACAGTTAGACATGTATGTATATATATGCACATTTACACATGTGTATATGCATATATACATATACACATGTAATTTTATGGATCCCAAGAAACTTCATATCTAAATATGAATCATCTTAACATTGCTATAATTTATAATAAAGATGCACACAAGAAAATGTAATGCTGAGTCAATACATAGCAAGCCACTGCAGTCATGTTGAGAAGAATCTGTTTGAGAAATGAGGGTATGCTTTCCAGTTACGCAAAGTTACATGTGATTTTTAACCTGATAGTTGATATGCCTTTGTTTTCACCAGGCCAATACAAGTCTTTGGTATTTACCAAGGACAGATTCAAGGGACTGACCACATTTGCAGCATTTCTCTTGTTAAGTTGTGTTACAGATATTATCCATTTTATTACTCATGTTCTTTGTATTATATTTGGAAAAAATATTAAAAGCTTGGTTAGATCATGGAACTTAATGACAGGATGATTTCTCTATTACAGTATGGGTTTTGTTACTCATTTTAAGTCTCTTTGCTTGCAGTGAATTTATGGTTATTTTACTATACATTAGCGTAATTACAATAATCTAGAAACAGATTGCTGTTTTTGACTTGGTAACCTAAGTGGGGTACCCGGAAATGCTATTTAAAATTATGGACTGGGTTTAAGTTACATGTTAACCAAATAGGAGAATATAATGAATGTCATTTAATTTTAACTTTACTTATGTGCTCATTAACAGAAAATTGTTGTCACAGAATTTATGCTATGACCATAATGATGCTTTTATTTTTATATGGGAAATTTTCAGACACACTAAATCAACTTCTTTGTGCCTTTTTCCCAACTCCAATAGTTAAGGACCCATGGTCAGTCATTTTTTATTCATATCCCTTCCTATCTCCATTACTTCCAGGCATCATCTTATGTCATCCATAAAGTATAATTGTTTTAACAAGTCATTCGAATGCATGTTGAAAAGATACAGGATGATTTTATAAACAGAAGGAGAAAAAAGTCATAATCCAGGGTGAAAGAAAATGAACGTAGATATATTTTCAAAAGGAAAGGGGTCAGCATTTAATCAGAGGCAAAAAAGAAAGGAAGGAAGGAAGGAAGGAAGGGAGGAAGGAAGGAAGGAAGGAAGGGAGGAAGGAAGGAAGGAAGGGAGGAAGGAAGGAAGGGAGGAAGGAAGGAAGGAAGGGAGGAAGGGAGGAAGGAAGGAAGGGAGGAAGGGAGGAAGGGAGGAAGGAAGGAAGGAAGGAACTGCAACCAGTGTTGCAGATAACACCACCTCTTACTCTTTGAAGCAATGTTTGGTATACCTGTAAATAAAGTAATATTTATATCACCATTTGCTTTGCAGACTCTTCAAAGTCTTTGTTTTTCATGTAACTGTTACTTTGTGGCATCTCCAAGCCTTGTGTAGGGCTTTTAGCAAATGCTTTTTCATGCATTAGGAGTAACAATTCTGTTTAAAATGTTGTTATCTTTTTATGTAATAATTCTCAAGTTCTTCTTTTACTTGTAAAAGGGTATGTTATGATTTATTTGTGTCTCTGTGAACATAGTAGGATATCTGTTCTCAAACTTAGGGTGTCTAATTAATTGGAATAAATATGTATTATCTAGAGATGTGTACATTAGTTTCTCTGTTGGACTGTAGTTGCAGTAATTCAGGTAGGAGATAATTGCTTCTGAATGCTTGTCTGTCTTCACTCTCCTGAACTGAAAATTGAAAGAAGATTCCGATTCACTCCTATTCTTCATTACCTTCTATTTACAGCGTTTGAGTGCACTTGAGCTCCCATGTGCATGCAAAGAGGCTTGTGTTTTGACTGGCTGGCTGTTAATTCAAAGGAAGACAGCAACTCAGTGCTAGTGATGGAGCAGGAGGTTGGCATTTGGTAATAACAGTTAGCTACAGGGCACCCTCTCCTGTATCTCCCAAATGGCATTTGCTATTTGAATTTACTCAGTGTTGGACTCAGGGTCTTATTTTTGAGTGCAATGAAATGTGTTATGTTCGGAACACAGAAGATAGTCTATTTCATGGGAATGGTTTCTCCTGTACAAACTCACAACACCATTGTTTAATAGCATATTGACAGCTTAATCATTTAAAAGATAAGCCCAGCATCAGTTAAACTGGAAGGCACATGTGAAGTTATACATTCTTTTAATTTCTGTCTGCTGCTTGGAATAACAAAGTACCAACCCCAGCACCTGCTAGTGATCTAGGTGCTTGAATGCATAAAAGACTTTCCACTAAGATGTACTGCTGTGCTTAGCTGTCTGAAAGGGAGGACAGGAAGGTTACCCATCCAACTGTAACATTAACAGGGCAGTGTCCTAGGGAAACCTGTCCTGTAGCTGTGCTTTCTCATTTTTGTCAGAACAATTCCTTTCTGATGAGAACATTGTTTTCTTATGCTGTGATAATAATGTCAGCTTGTCTATTGAGATAATTTTTTTTACATGAAGGTAGTTTATTTTTCAGTTTTCAGCAACCCTTCATTCTGGCACTTGTGTCGACAGTCCTGTGGTTTCAAGTGAAATAATAGTGTTGATTAGTTTTCAGATTTCTATTTAATGTTGCCGTTGCTGTTGTTTCAGTTATAGGATCACTCGTACTCCGAGGTCAGTCGTCCCCATGTGGCCTGCACCATGTTATAACAGCTTGGCATGTTCTGTCTTGTTCCTCCTAGGCTTCCCAAATTTCTGATTGGATGCACTGCCTATTACTTTTACATGAAAGCCGGTGATCTGTTGCAACTGTTTTCAAAAGCCGTTTTCTTCTCTTCCTTCTTTTCCCAATGAGATAATCTTTATTTTTTCATTATTTTTAGCGTCCATCTCCTTGTTCTATACAATACATTACATTTAATGTGCTTCCAGGCCATTCATGTGGTATTAGGCTTGGTTTCCTTCATTTGCTTCTGGTCAAATCCATTATTGGTTTCACTTCCATGACATTTTTCCTGTTTGATATTAGCTTATGCTTGGCCTTTCAGCCTGTGCAGATCACTAATTTTCAGACCATGCAACGAAAGTACAGTGTTCTTGCTAAGATTCTGTAGATGATTTAAAGATGTGAAACTTTCCAACTGGGATTCAGCTGAAGCTTCAGGCATTTTCTGGAGATTAAAAAATTGTCATGAAAATAATGAGGAATTTTTTTTAAAGACATCTTAATTCTTTCCAAAATGCCCTAGATAGATTCTCAGTCGGACCTTTGGAGACATCTGGTATGGGATTGTCGGTCTGCGCTACAGCAAACTTCTCTCATTATTTTTCACGATCTTGTTAGCATGGTAACATTTCTTGCTGCCATGTTAAAGTATCCAGCCTGATCCAAATTTATTATCTCTGATCTTGCAAAACTGAGTTGCCCTGAAATTCACATGTTTGTTAGGAGGGTCAGACAGGTGTGCATTTAGTCTTTCCTCTTTCCAAGTGGCCTTCAGGGGCTGTGTGTTCCACATATCATCTCACCTAGTTCTCTCAAAAAGCTGAGCAGTCAGGTGCCCTCTTACCTTCCCTCTTGGATAGTTGAAGAACATGCAGCTTATAGAGTGATACTCTACAAGTGTTAGGTTACTGTGAATCCCAGGTACTTAAGCTCCAACTTTATTAACCACTCCTCACCATGACTTCTTTCATAATCTATCTTTCAACCATCCCCTACAGTTCAGCCAGCCTCTTCCACTCAGTTCATGTGGTATGCACAAATGTGATTTTCTCAAGCATGAGCATTTCAAAATGAACACATATACAAAGGGTCTTGATAAAGTTGATTAGAATGTATGTTATGAAAAGGTAATCATGGGTTCCAAAAATTTTTGCACCAAAGTAGCGTTATATCTTTTTTTCTTTTTCTTTTTTTTATTGATTACATTGCATTATGTGACACTGTCTCATAGGCTCTGGGATCCCCTCCCCCAAAACCTTCCCCCATGGTGGATTCCTCCACCTTGTTGCAGTATTACTGTTCAAATTCAGTCAAGATTCTTTCATTGCAAGCATAGAGTCCAGCATTTTATTGTCCAGATCAATTCAATGGTTTCTTGGGGAGACCATCTCTGGTCTGAAAGCAGAGCTGGCAGAATATCATCCCAATCAATTAAAAGCCACAACATAACATCAACGACAATTTACTGCATTATGGAATTAATTGACATGGTATTGAGTAACCAATATGTTAAAAAATGCAATTTCTTAACTGCATCCTATGACTACTTCATTGACATTTCAAATTTAGTTTATACACAGAACCGGCTTCTATACACCTTAAAATGGCTATAGGGTACTATTTTTTTTTTTAAGATTTATTCATTTTATTACAGCCAGATATACACAGAGGAGAGACAGAGAGGAAGAAGACCTTCCGTCCGATGATTCACTCCCCAAGTGAGCCGCAACAGGCCGGTGCGTGCCGATCCAATGCCGGGAACCTGGAACCTCTTCCAGGTCTCCCACGTGGGGTGCAGTGTCCCAATGCATTGGGCCATCCTCAACTGCTTTCCCAGGCCACAAGCAGGGAGCTGGATGGGAAGTGTAGCTGCCGGGATTAGAACCGGCGCCCATATGGGATCCCGGGCTTTCAAGGAGAGGACTTTAGGCGCTAGGCCACGCCGCCGGGCCCATATAGGGTACTATTTGGCTGTCTCATGACTATTTTCATTTTAGCATTCAGCAGTTTATAGTGTTGAAGCTTAGTTTTGTTGAACTTGGCCGATTTTGGGATAGTCTAAACTGGCTTAAGACTCTAACAAGGCATATGTCAACAGTTGAAGTGCAGAACAGTTTTAGGAGGGGTGTGCAGAGAAATCTTCAATACCTTAGTGAGGAGTAACTAATCTTTGTGTCCTACCTAGTAAGGCATGTGTGAGTCCACGCTCACCGTTTCCTGTCTGGTTCCCAGCTTTCCTTGTTCTGTGTCTATCTATTCCAATTTGTGTGTCTGCGTGTGTGTGTTTTGGGGTGAGGGGCTCCGGAGCAATCCTGATGGTCAAAGTAGCCTTATATCTTAATCTCATTTTCCAGAAGCCTTTTTAGTGCTGCCATATTACATTAACTGGCCTTTCATGTTCTGATTTAGCCATACTACTGAGTTCCATAGAAGGGCATTTCTAGTCACAGCCTTATATCAATTTAAAAATATTAATGCATTGACCACTTCCTGTTCCTTTCTTTCACCTTCTGATATCCACCATAAATTTAAAACCTTTTCATTTATTTCCACTTTATTTGCAAGGTCTACACATATGTGCCTGCAGAAACAGCTCTTACCCCTTCCTCCTACACAAATTGTGCAGACATTGATTTGCTCCTGAAGAAGTTGGCATTGTGCAGGGCTGGGCCAGGTATATGCTACAAGCATGGGGCTCAATCCAGGTCTCCCATGTGGGTGGCAGGGACTCCGATTCTTGAACATCATCTGCTGTTGCCCAAAGCTCCTTAGCAAGGAGATGATTAGTAGCAAAGTAGCCAGGACTTGATTTAGCACTCCTCTGTAGGATGTGGGTAGTGAACAGAGCAATTCTACAACTGTGCAATGGGCTCTGGTCATCAATGGTAAATCTTAACTGTACAGTGCATTTCTTTTCTGTTCTGGACCTGACTTGTTTTTGTTATAATCATTAGGATTATCTCACCCTGGTATTTACTAAGTCCTGCCTTCTGTGAAACAGTTTTTTCTTCGTGTGAGATTGTCACTCTAGTAATGTGATTATTGTGGTGATAATATTTCCAGCAACCACTTGTGTAAGCTCGTGTTATTTACCTTTGGCCTTCGGAAATGGATCCTATTTTGCATGTTCACAACAGATACCTTGCCTTCTCTTGCTATGAATCCTTGATATTCTGCACTGTTTTCTGTCTCAAGCATTTCCAAATCTGTGGTAAAGTTCAGATTTGTCTTCATTAATCCCAGATGGCAGTGAAGTGGAAATTCTTCTGTAGCTTCTCTTATAGATCTTCCTGCCCTTGTTGGAAGGATCAATGCCTGGGTAAATGTTGCTGTGGCTCTGCTGTTACTGGAGTCCCTGTAGAACTGTTATAATTAAGAGTTTCTTGAAGTTCAGTTAAAACTCCTCTGTACTGCTGTTTGATAAATTGAAAACACAGCTTTACTTCAGGTAAAAATTTGCCATATGAGCTCCATACCATCCCAGAATTGTGAATGGTCCTAGAATTATCTATACTCTTCCAAAGTGATACAATCTGATCAGTTGTTACTGTACCATGCCTAATAGAAGCAATAAAAATGAAAATGAAGCAGGACTAAATTGCCAGACATCCCATCAAAGAGGAAGGCAATACATTCTAGTTATATCACCAGATGAGAAATATGAACCAACTGTGCAGACGAACCAGCCTAAGGGATCTGTTCTGAAAAGCAACCGAGAATATTTAGTTGCCCTTACATGACAGATGGATGGTAAAGCAAATGATATTTTGAAGGAAATTGACTTTGAAAAGTTGAGCAGGAATAGTTTGCTGAGTTCCAAGACAGTGATGCACTGCAAATATGCTTGCTTTTACTCACTTTGGTGGAGGAACAGATGCTGCAAACTGATATTGTAGTTTTTCTGATTGGAAAATGAAGCAACTATTTTTCCTAAATACTGTTCATTGTTGTGTTCAATAGTTGAAACCAGTATTTTGTGGGATACTACTCTCAGTACCAGAAGCAAACTCAGATTTCTACAAAATAAAAGCGTATTTTTGGTGTGGTTATTTATGGCTATAGTAGGTCTCCTTGTTCAATAACAAGGGCCCATGGAACCTTTTTGATTAAACTGACTTTAACCTCATTGACCTCTATAGCCATTTGTTTCTTGCTTACTTATTTATGTACTTACACTTACATCTTGCCTAAAGAACAGAATAGTAGATGGCTTTTTTTGGTCATTTTCCCAATCTGTCTACAAGTGTACAGAGTTGATAGTCACATCACCACTAGCAGAAGTATTTTAAGGTTGGCATTGCTAAACAATGCTAGGTTAAACATTTCTATCCTTTCCTGACATTAAAATCTGTGTATTCAAAACTGAAAAAAGTAATGCTTGGTAGAATTTGGGAAGAGGATACCAGGTTTTGAATTTTGCTTTGAAATGATGTGGAGTCAGGGGCAGACCAGGCTGAATCAGTTCATGTCATCCACTGGCAAATCTGATCACCCGAACAGAGTGTGGGTTGGGCCGGGTTTGGTCGCGACAAAACCAGTACACATTATGGAATGCCAGGGCGTGGTTGCCTGTACTGGATATGAATGCAGCACCCAACCAGCACACATGAGATCTAGGAAGGGAGGGCCAGAGCTGGCGGGGGATTAAGGGGCTGGTCCCCTCGCCGGACATCTACTCCCACTGGAGAGCATGGGCTGGGATGGGGACAGACTAGACTAAGCAAGGCTACAACACCTGTGCGCCGCATGTGGACTAGATCAGGGAAAAGCCAGGCTGGGCTGATTGTTCCTACTGGTGTAAGCATAAATTAGAGTGGGTGAGGGTTGTTACGGCTTAGCCACAGCATCAGATGGCAGAAGCTGGCACTGGGGGCTAATTCTGTCAAGTCAAACCACAGAACCACCCGAAGAGTGCATCAGTCGGGATTGAGAGAGACCCAGGAGGGAAGTGGAGGGTTCCCCCCTCTTGGATTACTACTCCCACGGGAGGGCATGAAAACTAGGATGGGGGCTGGGGTGGCTAGACAGAGAGGCACTCAACAACATCCGTGAGGGCTGGATGGTTGAGTTGGTTAGATGGAACTAAGCTTTAATACCCATTGACAAGTACAAGAGCCAAATGGGATGGGGGACAGACTGGTCTACTGCTACACATACTGGCAAGCCAGGGTAGGGGGCGGGCCTGGTGAGGGTTATTGTGGGTCGCCCCAACTAGGCTGCAGCTCCCACTGGTTGAAGGGCCGAATATATGCTGGGCAGAACCAGACTGGACTGCAACACCCATTGGTTCCAGTGCAACTCGGGACTGAAAACAGAACCAACCCAGCAATTGCAACCACCAGCTGATCGGGGTGATGGACTGTGCTGGGCCCTGTGCTTGCTAGAACATACAAGAATCTGGTCTGGAAATACCTCAAAGTTTCTTTGGAGATCTCCCCAATCGAACTGCTGAACTCAGAACTCTAACCAAGAAAAGACAGAAGACAGAACAGGTCAATCATTCATCTCAGCTATATGTTGGCAGCGAAATATGGGGCAAACGGAGACTTTATGATGGACCACATCAATCAGTGGACGACCTCATTGAGCACAACTGGCAGCGATTCATAACTGGAGAAGTATTAAAACCACTTGATCAAATATCTCAGAGCATGCCCCACATCCGGGACTTGGGGTGGGTGGGAAACCGGGTGGGACTTCTCCCTCAATATCCCCTTTACCTCAGATACATGATGGAAACAATATGGACATAATAGTATTACCCACTTCCCTATACCCCCTGAACCTTTTTTTGTTAACTATAATTAACTATGTAAAAATTGTCAACAACTATACAATAAAATAAATTTAAAAAAAATGATGTGGAAAGAATCAGCTGTCATAGGATTAGTCATATTTGTGTTACATAGATAAGATACTTGGCTATCGTAAGTAATAATTTAATGAAGATTAGTAATAATGGAGGTAGGCATTTGATGCAGTGGTCAAAACCCCATTTAGGTTGTTAACAATCCATATTAGAAGGCCTGAATATTCCATTCCTGCCTCTGCTTCCTTAAATGAAGAGAGACTTAAGTGGAGTTCAACACTCTTGGGTTCAGCTTGACACACTGAGGCTGTTGAAGAGCATCTGGGTAGTAAAAGAATAGCTGTCATACCCTGTCTGTTTTTCGCTTTCTGCCTTTCATTTAAAAATGAAAATAAGTAATAAATGCATGCATGCACACATTTAAAAATGGTAAAAATAATACATTAAGAACTTCTAACAATAAATCAATAGCAATAAATAAATATGTGCTATAGGAAAATCAGATATCTTGGAGGGAATAGGATTTATATTTGTGTTCAAGTGTGGTGAAAACTTGTAAGAAAAAAATGAAAGAAGAAAAGCCGTCATACTTAGATTCTTCACGTGGGAAAAAGTATGTAAGCCAAGGTTTCTGTGGTTCCTATAGATAATTCTGGAGAGAATCTTCTGAGTATAGATAGAGGATGATTCTTAAGGAATGCTGACAGTATATCTTTGGAGAAAGAGTTTGTGCTTGAGACAAATCAGAAAGGATCTTTACCAGGGTTTTGAGAAAGGATGCTTAATAATGTGGATTTTGTTTACAATAATGTTATGAATCATTTATAATAGAAATAAAATTAAAGACCAAAACAACAACAAAAAAGAAAACAAATAGTACATATCTGTCTTAAACTTGTAGCACAAGAAGATGAGAGAAACAAGAAATCTGGAAGAAAAAAATAGAAAAGTTGGTAGGAACTGTAAAAGACTAAATAATGAAAGTATTAAGATAGGAAGCAAGAAGAAAGATAGTGCCAACAACAAGAAAGGGAGAATTGACCAGAAGAATCTGGCTAAGTGAACAAGAGTAGGAATGTGGATTTAAAGCTTCAGTAGAATGTGTCAAGAGGTCACTTGAAAGTGACTGGAGCCAAGATTTGATGACATTGATCAATCCAGAGAGGTAGCTTACCTCTTTGATATTTTAATTGTTTCGCTGGGGGTAGTGAGGTAGACAGAAAAATGAATAGATTGCTTAGGGAAGGTGGAGACATAGAAGGCTGAAGAAATTGAGAAAGGAAAGAATTTGAAGAGACTTGAATAGGTACTCTTTTTTTTTTAATTTTATTTTAAATTCATTAATTACATTGTATTATGTGACACAGTTTCATAGGTACTGGGATTCTCCCCACCCCTCCCCAAACCCTCCCACCATGGTGGATTCCTCCACCTTGTTGCATAACCACAGTTCAAGTTCAGTTGAGATTCCCCCATTGCAAGCATATACCAAACATAGAGTCCAGTATCTTATTGTCTAGTCAAGTTCAACGGCTTCTTAGGTATACCCTCTCTGGTCTGAAGACAGAGCCAGCAGAGTATCATCCCGATCAATTAAAAGCTCCAACATACCATCAGCAAAAATTTACATCATTATGGAATTAATTGACATAGTAATGAGTAACCAATATGGTAAAAGTAAATGCGATTTCTTATCCACCTTCTGTGACCACCTCATTGACATTTCAATTTTGGTTTATACACAACATATAACATTCATAACATAACTTGTTATACATAACATCATATCATCTTAAATTAAGGCAAACATGTGGTATTTAACCTTTTGGGATTGGCTCATTTCCCTTAGCATTATGGTTTCCAGTTTGGCCCATTTGGCCACAAAGAACTGCATTTTGTTTTTTTTAATAGCTGAGTAGTATTCCATGGAGTAGATGAACCATAGCTTTCTTATCCAATCCTCTGTTGATGGGCATTTTGGCTGCTTCCATGTTTTTGCAATTACTGATTGTGCTGCTATGAACATAGGAGTGCATGTTGGTTTCTCATAAAACAAGTGTTCTGGATATATTCCTAGGAGTGCTATTGCCGGGTCATACGGTATGTTGTATTTGAGTTGTTTAAATGTTCTCCATACTGATTTCCATAGAGGCTGTACCAGCCTGCAGCCCCACCAGCAGTGGAGTAGGGTTCCCTTTTCCCCGCAACCTCGCCAACAAGTGTCGTTGGTGCTTTTATTCATGTGGGCCAGTCTTACTGGCGTTAGGTGGTACCTCATTGATGTTTTAATTTGGATTTCCCTTATTGCCAGGGAACTTGAGCATTTTTTCATATGTTTATTTGCCATTTGGGTTTGTTCTTTTGTGAAGTGTTTGCCCATTTCCCATGCCCATTTCTTGAGTGGCTTGTTTGTTTTGACATTTTGGTTGTTTTGTAGCTCTTTGTATATTCTGGAGATCAGCCCTCTATCACCTAAGTCGTGTGCGAAGATCTTCTCCCATTCTGTGGGTTGCCTTTTTACTTTGTTGATTGTTTCTCTAGCTGTACAGAAGCTTCTTAGTTTGATGAGGTCCCAATTGTTTATTTTGGTCTCGATTTCTACTGCATTTGGAGTCTTTTTTAGGAAGTGAGGGCCTACCCCTAAGTGTTCCAGTGTGTTTCCAACATTTTCTTCCAAAAGTTTGAAGGTTTCTGGATGTAGGTTTAAATCTTTTATCCATTTGGATTTGATCTTAGTATATGGTGAGAGATGTGGGTCTATCTTTTTGTTTCTGCAGGCTATCAACCAGTTGTCCCAACAGCATTTATTGAACAGACCTTTCCATTTGCCTGGATTGTCGTTTGTCTTTTTGTCAAAGATTATTTGGCTGTATTTGTGTGGGTTCCCATCTGGTGTTTCTATTCTGCTCCATTGATCTTCTTCTCTATTTTTTTGCCAGTACCAGGCTGTTTTGATAACCACTGCCCTATAGTATGTCCAGAGGTCTGGGACTGTGATTCCCCCTGCTAACTTCCTGTTCTTGAGAATGGTTCTAGCTATTCGTGGTTTTTTGTGTTTCCAGATGAACCATTGAATCATTGTTTCCAGATCTGTAAAGAATGTTTTGGGCAATTTGATTGGGATTGCGTTGAATGTATATATTGCCTTTGGCAGTATAGACATTTTAATGATATTGATTTTACCTATCCAGGAGCATGGGATGTTACTCCATCTTTCTAGATCTTGTTCAATTTCTTTTTTAAGTATTTTGTAGTTTTCCTCAAATAGGTCTTCAACATTTTTGGTTAGGTTAATTCCCAGATACTTCATGCTTTCCTTTGTTACTTTGAATGGTATCTTGCTGGTTAGATCTTTTTCCAACTTGGGGCTGTTAGCATACACTATGGCTGTTGATTTTTGTTCATTAATTTTGTACCCTGCCACTCTACCGAACTCTCGTATAAGTTCTAGTAGTCTCTGTGTTGAGCCTTTTGGCTCTTCCATATAAAGAATCATGTCATCTGCATATAGTGAAAGCTTGACTTCTTCATTTCCCATTTGGATTCCTTTGATTTCTTTTTCTTGTCTTATGGCCTCAGCGAGTACCTCTAGAACTATGTTGAATAGCAGCGGAGAAAGCGGACATCCCTGCCTTGTTCCAGATCTCAGTGGGAAGGGTTCCAGTTTTTCTCCATTCAGTATGATGCTGGCATTGGGTTTTGCATATATTGCTTTGATTATGTTGTGGATTTTTCCATCTATGCCTACCTTGGTTAGGGTCTTTAGCAGGAAGTTGTGCTGGATTTTGTCGAAAGCTTTTTCTGCATCTATTGATACTATCATGTGATTCTTGTTTTTCAGTTTTTGGATGTGGTGTATCACATTTATGGATTTCCGAATGTTGAACCATCCCTGCATTCCAGGGATGAATCCTACTTGATCTGGATGAATGATCTGTCTGATGTGTTTTTGAATTCTGTTGGCTAGGATTTTGTTGAGAATCTTAGCATCAATGTTCATCAAAGAGATAGGTCTGTAGTTTTCTTTCTCTGTAGGATCTCTGCCCGGTTTTGGGATTAAGGTAATGTTGGCTTCATAGAATGAGTTTGGAAGGGTTGCTTCCTTTTCTATTGTTTTGAAGAGTTTGTAGAGGATTGTGGTTAGTTCTGTTCGGAATGTTTTGTAGAATTCTGTAGTGAAGCTGTCTGGGCCTGGGCTTTTCTTTGTTGGGAGGTCTTTAATCACTGATTCAATCTCTGCTTCAGTTATGGGTTTGTTCAGGTTGATTGTTGCCTCTGGGCTAAGTTTTGGCAGGTTGTGTGAGTCTAAGAACTTTTCCATTTCTTGGTGATCTTCTGATTTGTTGGAGTACAGAGCTTTGTAGTAATTTCTGATTATGTTCTTAATGGTTGTAATGTCTGTTGTTATGTTGCCTTTTTCATCTTTGATGCTGTTAATTCTTGCTTTCTCTTGTTTTTTCTTTGTCAGACGGGCCAGCAGGGTGTCTATTTTGTTTATCTTTTCAAAAAACCAGCTTTTTGATTCGTTGATTTTGTGTATGGTTTTTTTTATTTCTATCTGGTTGATTTCCTCCCTTGTTTTGATGATTTCTTGTTTCCTGTTGTGTGTGGGGCTCATCTGCTGCTGCTTTTCCAATTCCTGGAGGTGTGTGGTTAGTTCCTGTATTTGGCGCCTCTCTTGGGCCTTGACATGAGCTCCAATTGCGATGAGTTTACCCCGTAGCACTGCTTTGGCAGTGTCCCACAAGTTTTGGAATGTTGTATCAGAGTTTTCATTGGTTTCAATAAATTTTTTGATCTCATCTTTAATTTCTTCCCTGACCCATTGTTCGTTTAATAGCATATTGTTCAACCTCCAAGAGTTTCTGTATTTCCTTGGGCATTTTGAATTGCTGATTTCCAGTTTCATTCCGTGGTGGTCTGAGAGGGTACATGGTATGATTCCTATCTTTTTGAAGTTATTTAGATTTGCTTTGTGTCCTATCATGTGGTCGATCCTGGAGAAGGTGCCATGCACTGCTGAAAAAAATGTATAATCTGTGGTCTTAGGATAAAAAATTCTATAAATGTCTACCAAGTCCAGTTGTTCTAATGTTTGTACGAGCCCTGTTGTTTCTTTGTTGAGTTTTTGTTTTGTTGATCTGTCTATAGTTGTTAGCAGGGTGTTAAGATCGCCCACTATTATTGTGTGTGTATCTATGTCTCCCCTTAAGTCTGTAAGTAGTTGCTTCATGAAGCTAGGCGCATTGGAATTAGGTGCATATATGTTCACGATTGTAATTACTTCTTGATGGATCAGTCCCTTCACCAATATATAATGTCCTTCTCTGTCCTTTTTGATGTCTGTCAGCTTGAAGTCTAGGTCATCTGAGATTAGAACAGCTACCCCAGCCTTTTTTTCTCGTCCATTGGCATGAAATGTCTTTTTCCATCCTTTCACTTTAAATTTCTTACAGGATTTTCTGGTTAGATGTGTCTCTTGTAGGCAACATATAGTTGGGTGCTGTTTGATGATCCATTCCGTTAATCTATGCCTTTTGATTGGTGAGTTTAAGCCATTTGTGTTTAGAGATAATATTGAGAGGAATTGGTTTTGGGCTGCCATGAGTGTAAGTGTGCAAGTGTGTATTTGCAACTATTAGAGTTTTTGATTGGTTGACTTTTCTTGTATGGATTTTAGTGGGAAGGTCTTCCCATTTGCCATCTTTGATTTTGGTTTGTATTTTTTCTTTCTGGGTTTAGCACCTTCCTGAGGAGATTTTCCAGAGCTGGTTTCGTGTTGATGTATTCTTCGAGTTTCTCTTTACTGTTGAAGTATTTGATTTCATTCTCAAATATAAATGAGAGCTTTGCTGGGTACATTATTCTTGGTTGGCAGTTGTTTTGTTTCAGGATTTGATAGGTTTTACCCCATTCTCTCCTTGCTTGGAGCGTTTCTTCTGATAGATCGGCTGTGATCCTGATTTCCCTTCCCCGGAAAGTAATCTTATCCTTTTTTCTTACTTGTCTTAGAATGGTTTCCTTGTATTCACTTGAAGGTAGCTTGAGGACCACATGTCTGGGAGACGATTTGTTTGGGTCGTATCTACTGGGGGTTCTTTGTCCTTCCTGGATTTGTGCTGGATTTATATTTCCAGTATTCTGGAAGTTCTCCTGTATTATCTCATTGAGCACTCGTTGCAAGCCTGTCTCCTTTTCCACTCCTTCGGGAAGGCCTATTATTCTAATATTTGATTTTTTGAGGTTGTCTTTCATTTCCTGTATGGACCTATTGGCTTTCTCTAGATTTGTCTCCAACTGTTTGATGAGCTGCTGCCTTTCATTCTGATTGTCTTCCAATTCTGATATTCTGTCTTCTGCTGTGTTCATTCTGTTGGATAGGCTTTCAATTTTGTTCTCTATATCGAGGATTCCCTTTTTGACTTGATTTATTTCTGCAGTGATATGGTTTTCGAATGCCTTAGACTCTTCCCAGCGCTTTTCACTCTCTCTGACGAATTTCATCATTAGCTTCTTAAAGTCCTTATCTGATAGTTCCTCTATGTCTTCATCTTGCATCTCAGATATTGGGATTAGTTTTTGGTTGTATTGGGAGGGAGTGCTTGATCTTTCCTCTGGGTCATTGCTTTTTCTGATACTTCTCCTCATTGTGTTTTTGCTTCTTGTTGTTTTGAGGTTTTAGCGGTGATTCAGCTGAGCCGGCTCTGGTTTGGGGTCTCCGGCTGAGCCCAGCAGGGCTTACTGCCTGAGTCACCAGCTGCTTTGAATAGGTACTCTTAATGAATACTTAAAAGATGGCACCTTTTACAGTTCCTCAAGCCAAAACCTGAGGGTCACCTGAATTTCTCTCCTTTCATATTAACGTTCAACCTACAAGGCAGCTTTGGTGAATTAGTCTTTTTTTTTTTAAAGATTTATTCATTCTATTACAAAGTCAGATATACAGAGAGGAGGAGAGACAGAGGAAGGTCTTCTGTCCGATGATTCACTCCCCAGGTGAGCCGCAACGGACCAGTGCTGTGCCAATCCGAAGCCGGGAACCTGGAACCTCTTCCGGGTCTCCCACACGGGTGCAGTGTCCCAATGCATTGGGCCGTCCTCGGCTGCTTTCCCAGGCCACAGCAGGGAGCTGGATGGGAAGTGGATCTGCCGGGATTAGAACCGGCGCCCATATGGGATCCCGGGCTTTCAAGGCGAGGACTTTAGCCACTAGGCAATGCCGCCGGGCCCATTTTTTTGAATTTATTTAGTTTTATTACAAAGTCAGATATACAGAGAGGAGAGACAGAGAGGAAGATCTTCTGTCTGATGATTCACTCCCCAAGTGAGCCACAACAGCCGGTGCTGTGCCGATCCGAAGCCGGGAACCTGGAACCTCTTCCGGGTCTCCCATGTGGGTGCAGGGTCCCAAAGTTTTGGGCTGTCCTCGACTGCTTTCCCAGCCCCCAAGCAGGGAGCTGGATGGGAAGTGGAGCTGGCGGGACCAGAACCAGCGCCCACCTGGGATCCTGGTGTGTTCAAGGCAAGGACTTTAGCCGCTAGGCCACTGCACCGGGCCTGGTGAATTAGTCTTTACACATGGAGCTTATCCTGCTACTTTTACACTTTCCTTTCAGGACACCTTACCAGTTGTTCTTAACAACACTAACCGAAGCCTTCTGAATGATCATACTATTTTTCTTAATCACCATGGTCTACAACTATGAATAGTACATGTAAAATATATTCGGATTAAACTGTTCTCCTGCAGAGAAGCTTCCAGTGACTTGTGCTCATACTGAAAGCAGAATTCAGTGTCCTTATGATGATTCTCCAGTCCCTGGATAACCCCCAGAGTCTGAAGAATAAGCCTCCACAGTTTCTGAGGCCTTGACTTCCACTACTCCTTCGTTCTCTCATCTACTCTGAGCACTCTGACTTAACTCAAAGAGATACTAATACAGAAAAAGATAGTACAGGATATTGCATCCTTTATCTGGAAACTCTAAATCTGAAATGCACAGTACTACATGTCTGACAGTTTCATGTATGCGAAATTTTGACTACAAAGTCTTGAGAGTATTGTATATTATTAGTTCTGGTAATATGTAAAATATACTATATATTATGTGTGTTTTTATATAATATATAGTGATTGAGTTCCATGTTTTCATTAGAATATCCTCTCAAGATTATATATGTGCAATATTCTAAGATCTACTAAAGTTGGATGTCTGAAACACTTTTGGTCCCTGAATTTTGGATTAGAGTCATTTACCCTATGTATCAGGCAATGTTAGTTCTGTGATGAAAAATACCACAGATGGGAGAGAGAGAAAGAATGAGACAGAGACAGATATAAACCCAAGTGGTTTTCTCCTTGGACTCGATTCCCCATACCATTTTCACCTCCATTGTGAAAAACACATGTGCATTTTCACGAGTTGCTTTTTAACTTTGTGTTGTCCTATGAGACTGTTGTCAGGTTGTATTCCTAGACATAGAATAGTCAACAAGGGAGAATAAAACCAATAATTTGCCTGCCCTGTGGAGCTGCTAGTCTTTTGGAGATTCAGCCAATCGCAAAGATGAATAGGGAAAGCAAGTACCATGAATAAGTTAATGACTCAAAGAGAATGGCCTAGAACATAGTGCTAACTATGGAAAAGTCAAAACAGAAAGTGTCTTGAATTTTGCAGAAAGGCATTTTGCTATTTGCCTTTATGGGTCCTTGATAGTAACTGCAAGGCAAAGATGTAGCGAGAAAGAGATCAGATAAAGCAGTACCTTCTAGCGCTGAAATTTCCGTAGCAAGTATTGAATGAGATGGTTATTATACCCCTGCCTATGATACTTTCTCCACCAACTTATTTGTAATTTATTTATGTTCTTAAATAGACACTTTGCAAATTAAACATGCAGTATTATTCTGATCCTTTGGTTGCATCCCTTCGGAGAACTGACAAATCCCACTCTGCTCATTGCTAACATAATTTTAATTGAAGCATCTTAAAGCTCATGTTAAGACTTAGCTATAATCTCATTTACCATGTGGAAGGTACTATCAGTTTCATGATTTAAATAAAAATCTTGAGAAAGAGATATCCCCAGGTTGCAGAATATGAAGCACAGTTGAGCCTTAGCTGAAGGACAGTTCCATAATGAAATGGGTTAGTGCGTGTGAGAGAGCCTTGTTGGTAAGGTCAGAATATGACAATGCCAGTGAAAATTCAGGTCCTGAAACCTACAACTTCATTGAGCTGGAGGGGTATGTGTTATGAAATCAGATATTTACACAACATTGAAAAGGAAACATTGTAGGCTGTGAACTGCTTATCCAAATGGGCCAAACTGGAAACCATAATGCTAAGGGAAATGAGCCAATCCCAAAAGGTTAAATATCACATGTTTGCCTTAATTTAAGATGATATGATGTTATGTATAACATTTATGTTATGTATGTTATATGTTGTGTATAAACTAAAATTGAAATGTCAATGAGGTGGTCACAGAAGGTGGTTAAGAACTTGCATTTACTTTTAACATATTGGTTACTCATTACTATGTCAATTAATTCCATAATGATGTAAATTTTTGCTGATGGTATGTTGGAGCTTTTAATTGATCGGGATGATACTCTGCTGGCTCTGTCTTCAAACCAGAGAGGGTCTACCTAAAAAGCCATTGAACTTGACTGGACAATAAGATGCTCGACTCTATGTTTGGTATATGCTTGCAATGGGGGAATCTCAACTGAACTTGAGCTGTGGTTATGCAACAAGGTGGAGGAATCCACCATGGTGGGAGGGTTTGGGGAGGGGTGGGGAGAACCCAAGTACCTATGAAACTGTGTCACATAATACAATGTAATTAATGAATTAAAAATAAAAAAAAAGAAAAGGAGAATTAAAAAAAATATGCAACAAAAAAAAATGTGACAGCTGCACACTACATCAGAGAACAGAGATGGGGGCATGATTGTGTCTGAGCATGTGTTCACAATTCTTTGGATCAGGCAGCAAACAGGAGCTTTTGCTTTAGCAGCGGCTTCTCCATTTTCTTTCTTACTGCTTATTTCTCTACCTTCTCACCAGTTCACACAATACATCATGGAGCAATCTTTCCTGAAAGGCAGAATCAATCTCTCAGTCTCTCCCGCTTCCCTTCCCTTCCCTTCCTTTCCCTTCCCTTCCCTTCCCTTCCCTTCCCTTCCCCCATCCTGTCTTCTCCCCTTGCTTTCCCTCTCCTCTCCTCCCCTCCCCTCCTTTGCCTTCTCTTCCCTCCCCCTTTCTCATCTAAAGAATATGTTTCCTACTTTCTTTGTAGGAGTTTATAAAATGAGTATTTCCAGAACTCCAAGCAGCAGCAAACAGGAGTAACACTCCCTATCACACCCCACTCCTTTCTCTCTGTCTACCCGACCATTTGCCCTACATCATGGATGCACATTCTCTTGGCACAGGTGCCTCTAACATTCCTGGCTTCTACATTCCACACATTAAGCTCCACAGCCCCTTGTAGGTAGACCCCTAGGATTATATAGGTAGATACAAACCATTCTCCCATACTCCAAGTGAACTCCTCATCCTTCTCCATTCAGAGTCTAGACCCAGACTCCCCAAAGTCCTCATTGCACTGAAACTAACTCTCACACTATGTCCATTTACAATGGCCAAGGGTGGTAAGCCCCCTCAAGGCACTAGAGACCCCGTGGCTGCTCCTGGGGAACACAGTACTTGACTCATTAGAGACATTGTCATGTCCACGCAAGAATACCAATTTTTTAAAAAATATTTGTACAAATAGTGGTAGAAATGTAAAAACTCCTTTAGATAAAAGATACAGATAAACATGGCAGTGATACTGCAGTCGTGCCTCAGATGTATGCCTGTCTCATTTATACAGCGTGTCCCCATCTTTCCTTTTCTCACCACTAGTAATGCTGTGATCTGTTTCCTCTGATGTGGGCTTTTTTCAGCTGAAAATGGGTCCCATGTTTTGCACAGTTTTAAAGAAATACCTTGTTTTTCAGGTTCTAAATGGAAGTGACGCTGATGTTTTACTGAAACAAGAAAAAAAGGAAGTTCTTATAAACAAAGGTAAACAAAGCATTCAAGTTACATATATTAGCTAGTGTTTGAGGCGTTTTTAGGATGAGTATGTGAAAGCCTGAGGTATGGATAAGAAGTGTGTCAGCAACCTGGGTTTTTTTCTCTTAAAAGTGTGTTGTTCCAGAGATGGGAAGAAGTGAGGGAGAGGGAGGGAGGAGAGAGAGATAGTTTACTCCCCAGGTGGTTTACTCACCGGGTGGCTGCATTAACTAGTGCTGGGCCAGGTTGCAACCTGCAGCCAGGAGCTTCTTCTGGTTCTCTGTGTGGGTGCCAGAAGCCCAGCTCCTTGGGCATCTCCTGCTGGTTTTCCCAGGACATTATCAGGCAGCTGAATTGGAAGTGGATAAGTTGGGACGTGGACTGATCTTCCTAGGGGATGCTGGCATTGCAACAACTTTTATCTGCTATGCCACGTGTCAACCTATGCCATCTTATAATCACTTCAGCAATAATTTCTCTGAATCAGAAAGTTGGAAACAAGTTGGATGTAAAATATTTTGTTTTCTTTGTGTCTATTTGCTGTTATTACCTTTTTTTTTTAGAATGAGTGTCTTTATTTTACAATATCATGATTTTTGTACCTTTCCACACTGAGCCTGAACAGCACATCCATTATTTCCATTGACACTGTCTTATTGTGAAATAAACGGTAAAGTTTATTGCTTTTTAGTTTCTTAGTAAACTTCAGCTTATTTGTCTCTTTCTTGCTCAGTCCTTTTTAATGTATCAATCCATGTGATCATTTTGTCTTCACTTTTGGTTGTAATTCTTTCTTCCTTTGTGCTTTGTTGCTCAGGTAACCTAAGCAGCTGTTAATCCATTCTGTATGTTTGAACCTATTAATGATGTCCCTAAGAAATCGCACTTGTACTTTTTCGTACTGATTGGAATAATTTGTTATGGCACCAACGACTTCTTTTGTATGAGTCTTTTAACTTTAAAGCCGAGCTTTCATAGACATTTCAAACTATTGTGCCTTCAAGTATGGACCTTTTTAATTTCCAAATGCAGTCAAAAATTTTTCAATATAGTTTTATCCTAAAATTAATGCTTGATTTCAGATATACTTATAGGATTTTCCAGGAACAAATTGTGAAATATTTTTTAAATAACTCTGATTATGGATTAGTGGGCTATTGGATTAACACCTTCATTTGGTACTCAAGTCAGTGAGTAAAACGGTTGGTGCCTACAGTGTGCTTGGCACTATCCATTCATTTTCTTTTACTTTCCTTACAGGAATCAGGTACATCCTGAGCCATTTACCCTTATTTAAAACTTTTTTTATTGCCATCTTGTCATACTTGGCTTTCAGCTTGTTGGGAAAGGTTTGCTTAATAAAACAAGCTATTGGGGGCAGTTGTAACAAAGAATTCTGTAGGCCAGTAGGTGAAGACATATGATGATTTATTTATGATGCTTTATACTGTTCCCGGTGTACTCAAAAACAATGAATTCATGGAGATCACAGGATTGCTATTTCACTGTGGACTGAAAGCAAATCTTTAATGTCTCTGAGTAATTATTATAATTCTGAAGCTGCTGAGAGAGAAGATCAATTAAATGACTCAGGACTTTTCCTGCCCTAAAGTTCATCTCTCTACTGGAGACTTATTTTTTATTGGGATCTGTCAGAATGTCTTTGAATCTTAATGCAAAATGTTGACAGTGAGATATTAGAGGGCAAACAGTTGATTATCTTGGCAGAGACTGGTGAGAGAAGGGAAATCTGTAAAATCCTGGCAATCAATGCCAGCTAAATACATTTCAGAGATAAAACCACACTACAAAGTCTCTTGGATTGTTATAGACACTATATACACTTGATGAAAAATTGTAACATTTAGAATATATTGTAAATTGCCTTAAAATGGGCTCAGTTTTGCAAATGAAGGTTTGAATACAATTCGATATTATGCAGGTAACTGATCAACTGCTAATATTTCTTCTAGTGCAATTTATTATGTGACTATCAAAATATGTTTGTCTTCATTTTCTCTCTATGTTCCTTTGAAGAAAAACAAGAACTGCATAATGATATTCCAGCAATAAATGGAACCTCTTCATTATCTAACCAGCAAAGGTGAGTGTACTATAATTACACAATCTAAAGGGAGTGCAATTATACTGTTGAAAAATAATTGTCAATGTTTAAGTACAAGAAGAAAGAAAATAGCAGCAACAAAGGCTGTGAAGAATGGAACCAAGTTTTACAACACAGAAGAAAGACTAGAAATACATCTTTTCTGTGAACTTCTTCATTTCTTTGTGCAAACTTGTTAATAATTAAATGGAACAGGATTAACTTCCTACCCAGTGCAAGTTCAGTAAACTAAAAATGTCACTCACATAAACTATGTGAAATCATGAACCGTTTTTTCCCCCTATGGGTCTCATTATTGCTACAGTTTTCTTGACATGAAAATTTTTCTACCTTTAAAATGAAATCAGCTGGGGCCCGGCGGCGTGGCCTAGCGGCTAAAGTCCTCGCCTTGAAAGCCCCGGGATCCCATATGGGCGCCGGTTCTAATCCCGGCAGCTCCACTTCCCATCCAGCTCCCTGCTTGTGGCCTGGGAAAAGCAGGAGAGGACGGCCCAAAGCTTTGGGACCCTGCACCCGCGTGGGAGACCCGGAAGAGGTTCCTGGTCCCGGCATCGGATCGGCGCAGTACCGGCCCGTTGCAGCTCACTTGGGGAGTGAAACATCGGATGGAAGATCTTCCTCTCTGTCTCTCCTCCTCTCTGTATATCCGGCTTTCCAATAACAATAAAAAAAAAATATTAAAAAAAAAAAAATGAAATCAGCTGAGTTTGTTTGGCTATTCAGTGGAGTCAAAGTAATGGCTTTCAGTCACTATTTAAGCTGCTTTCCAGGAATTCAGACCCCATTTCTCTGGTTTCTGCATAGGAGCACATTGCATTAGGGCAAGGAGAGTGAGCGAGCGAGCGAACGAGCACGTTTGTTTCTCTGAACTTGCTGGTGGAGAAGTTACTTCACCAGTTAAATGTCATCACTTCACTCTTCCAAGTCAAGTTACTAACTCTTTTAATTTGACACAATCCCCTTCACTTCTGCCTCTCTTTTAAGAACGTTCTAAATTACTTACAGTCCTGTTATTTATGTTTTCTTTGCTCTGTCTGTGCTCCTTTCTATGCTGATGGCAACTTGTGCATCAGTATCCACTACCCATGCATTCAAGGGTCCCTGACTGTCCCAGGGACTGAACCACTGTCCCAGGGACAGAACCACTGTTGCAGGGATCAGACTTTCTTTTAATCGCTCAACTTTAATAATTATTTTTTTTTAAAGATTTTATTATTATTGGAAAGCCGGATATACAGAGAGGAGGAGAGACAGAGAGGAAGATCTTCCATCCGATGATTCACTCCCCAAGTGAGCCGCAATGGGTCGGTGCTGCGCCAATCCGATGCCGGGAACCAGGAACCTCTTCCAGGTCTCCCACACGGGTGCAACGGGTGCAGGGTCCCAAAGCTTTGGGCCGTCCTCAACTGCTTTCCCAGGCCACAAGCAGGAAGCTGGATGGGAAGTGGATCTGCCGGGATTAGAACCGGCGCCCATATGGGATCCCGGGGCTTTCAAGGCGAGGACTTTAGCTGCTAGGCCATGCCGCCGGGCCCTAACAATTATTTAAATATCAATTGTGTTCAGTAAACAAGGAAAATGGACAATTTCCAGCCAAGTGGAGTTGTGTTTTCGAATTTGTTACAATTACACATACATCCCTAAGACGGAAGCCTGGATTTGTCTTTGTAACTGTTAACCTCTGAAAGGTCATCCCCGGCAATACCATCTAAAATAATCCACCTAGTTCTTACAAGTCAGACTCCTACTATCACATCATCTTCTTTTGTTTTTCAAGCATTTATTGCTATCTTAAAGTATCTCATTTATCCATCTGTCTCTTTTATCACCCTATTCTACCACTAGAAGCTACCTCACCTCATGACAGCAGGGACTGCCCTGCTCACGTGTGGGACCTAGCATACAGAACAGCATTTAGTGATACTTGTTGATCGGAAAGTGATGTGATTTTCCCCAGTGCTCTTACTTCTCATGGCTAGTGTTTAACCTAGCATTAGTTATTAAAATTAAACATTAATATCTGTACAAAAGCTTAAACATTCTCATATGTTACTCTCAGGTCTTTATGAGATTGTGGGATTTCTTTTTTATCACTATTGATTGCCTCATACATACACTAGTGTGATCCAACTTAATACTGTGATCTAACTAAAATCTTCCTAATGGAAATGACTAATGATGGTGATAATAAAGTTAATCATAGCAATAATTGTTAGGCACTGTTTATTGATCTCCTAATGTGAGTTGTATTAAATTCTTTGAATATCTTGTTTGCTCCTTAGTGAAAGTGTGTGAGGTAGACCCCGTAATTATTTGTCATTTGAGACAAGAATTAGAGGTGCATTTTGCCCCGCACCCCCAATATCAGCAGGAGTTTCCAACATCTCTTGTCGCTGTCCCTCAGCGATGGACTTGGTGCACGGAGCCGATAATAACATGCGTGGACCCTGACTGATGGTCAAAAGCCGTAGTTTATTAGTGGCATCAAACTTTATATACTGAGGGCCATATAGGATAAGGGAGGAAGTATTGAGCTTATCAACAAAACATTCAATGCTTTTGTTTGGAACTCCTTTTGTCTTATATATTCCACCAGGTGTTCTCATATACATACTGTCCACTCAACTGTTCTTATGCAAATGATATCCAGTAAGGTATACTAAAGGTAGCCATTTGGTTATTCTCCTCCAAATATTATCCAACCAACTGTAATCCTGTGCTCCCTGACCTTCTAGGGTCACAATGTCTTCCTACAATCTCTCAATGACTAGAATGAAGAACTTAGTAAAGTTTCAGCATACATGAGATTGTAATTGCAGAACAATTAGATATTGTTTCAGTATTATTTAACAGACAAGTGAGATCCAGTTTATATAATGTTCTTAATCTTTAGCAGGTAATCTGGAATTAGTATAATAAATGCCAAAGAACTGCTGACAGTAGGGCAAATTACATTTGCTATAACCTGCCATCCTGTTTTTAAGGAAGGACCTTCACAATACAAAAATACAAATCCTCTATAGCCGTAATCTTATTTATAGATGTCACCATGTAAGCATTACAAAAATATCCTTATTATTTAACCAATAAAGCTCTCCCCTCTTCCCAATTTAGTCTCCCATCTTCTGTAATTTTCAATCCCCTTGTACATTTTGTTCCCACAAAATGAAAACATTGCATTCTTACTGTGAGTTTTTGTGTAGTAGAGCTGCATGGCCTTTTAATACTCGTGTTAGATCTCCTTGCTTCCAAGCATGAAAACTCCCAGTAACAGGGTCCATTCTGAACTGAAGACACTCCAGTGGCCTCTCTTGAGTATGAAGCTCTGTGATCCCTCCATGTGACTTTTTGCACCACAGACTTCCTGCATGCCCTACCCCAACAATTCTGAATTTCTCACTCTTTACTGAGAAGGCCTACTCTTTGTAGCCTGAGATGATCACAGTTTTAATACTCCTCTTCCTCCAGATGTTAACTAAATTTTTTTTCTCAACTGATTCCATCTCTCTCTTTTTGAATTTCTGTGCTTTTCTTCTAGACTAAAATATAACATTAGATTAAAAGTTTCTTTCAGCAAATAAAAACAAGTGACATATGACCACTGTTAAGAATAAATTATCACCCATTAAATTTAATTGTGGCCGTTCCAAAATATTGGCACAATGCATGATAGTAACATGTAGTAATTCTTCTAATTAAGAATTGATTATACAACAGCATATGCAAGGGTTTTCAACATTGCATTTATGTCCTTGTTTTTACGCATTATTATGAAATATTGTTTCTAAACAGACAATTGTTTATTGTGGCTTTTCAAACTGTAACTCTTAGCTTGTTCAGTGTGTCAACAGGGGACTTCAGTCCAAGTTCTGGACACAAAGAAAAAGTTGCTGTGAATGATGGTTGCGAAGCTGTTGCTTCATGGGAAACATCTTCTCAAAGCACATTTGTCAAAGAAACAATGAGAAAGCTGATGTCTAATTTAAGGTAAATATATTCACTAATGTACTTGCACATGCTATACTGAATTTTCTAAGCAGTAACAACTGGCTTTTCTTCTCCCTGCTGAATAGCAATGTTATTAAATCAATTCCCTAGAATGATTTTATGATTTTCCTCTGAGCTATGCTGATTTAGATATGCCATGGCTGAACTAGAGACCATTATGTATTAGGCAAACTTCATGAAAAATACAAGTTAAATAGATATGTAAGTAAATATGTATATACAGCTATTCTCATAGATAAATAATGTATAATGGAGACAGGCACCTCAGGAAGTGAAGATATGTTACAGTATGCATCTCGATTCCCAAATAAAAAGGGGGACTGATAATAAAACTGTTAAATATGTCTTGACAATAGGCTGCCAGCCTTTCTACTATTGTCTACACCTACAACTCCATGATATACTTTGATGGCAGAATGTTGGACTTGGGACCATTGAAGGGCTATAGTGCAATAATATGGGGGAAAATAGTGGGGAATGGTGGAAGGGGCAATCCCTTTGCCTATGCAACAATATAATGAAAACTGATACAAATGTGTTTTCTTTTATATATGTATATACATATATGTATTCTTTTGTGTATGTTATATATATGAGAATAGGAGTCACTAACCACCTAATTTATGTGGTTCGTCCTTATGGTTGATCATGCCTTATTTTTAAGTACTAGAGATTTTGTACAGAATCTTCCCTTTATTTTTCCTTTATAATGATTCTCTTGATGTTAACATGCCATTTACAAAAGTCTATTTTTGTAGTTTCAGATACTGAACTTTTCAAAAGAAACAGATTTCTGCTTTTTGCCAATAGAGGTCAACATGTTTGACCTTGGTTATCTGAGGAATTTAGATGTCTGGATCTTAGTTCTCCAAATTCTCAGATTCCTTCTGGGAGGGGATTAAGTCAAGGATTCAGCGTTTTTCTGTTTCCATGAGAAGGTGGAAGCTATGTCACCACTAAGTGAGTGTAGCTCGTTGATTTCATGTGGAGATCATACAAAAGTTGGCTTTGAGGAGTCTTTGTGGGGTGGGAATCTCTGGGCCAAAGAAAGTACAGAGATACGCCCTAGATGAAATGGTTCTTTTCCTTTGGACAGTCACCTCAATTTTCTCACCAGTGACTGACCAAAATCTTCCCCAAGATGAGAGTCCTAGAGTTAAGTCAGGTAGGGAAATAGAGAAAAGTGGGAGTGGCCATGTATATAGGAAACCATGGCTTCTGCTTGAGGACCTGGCTGTGGTCCTGAAGAAGACTGTTGCCAGCTGCAGACACAACCTTCATCGGGCAACTGTCCTGGAGTTTACAGAAGCCTGTGTGGCAGCATCCGGGCCTTAGGGCTGCATTTACATGGTAACGAAGGCACCACTTACACTTGTCATCCTTTAGGACTCATGCCTAATACCAGTTCTTCCCTAGGAGAGAGGAAGGAGGCATTCAGTCATAGTTGTATGAAGATGGATTCACCTTAGACTTTGTATCATTATGCATTTTGGTGAATGACACTAGGATATGTTTTGTTTGTTTGTTTGTTTGTTTTCGTTTTTTTTAATGAAGGTCTGACCCATCCAGTTTGCTTTAGTGCCTGGGTAGGCAAGTCTACTCTAACCCAGAAATGAAATAAAATTCTTAGGACTTTATGAGTTTGCCAAAAGTCACTTGTCAGTATCATACTACCTGTGGCCTGTGGTGTGATCTCCAATGGATGGGGCTCTGTAACTAACTTCTATTCCTGTCTCAGGGATGTTTTTCCTGGAGTAGTGTCTAAGTTCTTCTGCTTTCGGGTTGGCTAGCAATACATTTGAAGCGTGCTTTACTATTTGCTGTTTCTCAGATTCAGGCACATCAATTGGAAGGAGGGAGATCGAAAGAGGAAGAGGAAGGAAGCAAACTATGAAGTCTTAGAATTACACCTATGAAATACAGGAAGTCTCTTCTCATGATACTAATAAGAACTTTAAAAAAGAAAAACGTTCATCAAATCCTAGGTGTATGCAATAAATTACATAGGAATGAACCTCCATATGTTTGAGTAAACGTGTGAATATCACCAAAATATATGAATGTAATCACATATCCAAACGATTGGGACATTAGTGCAAGTCAACCATTTTTTCTTTGCTAAAATATCTATCATTTGTAAAACTGTATCATGATTTTGAAGCTCATTCAAGTATTTTAAAAAATGCTTACTTACATTGAACTCAGAATTACAGAGAGTGAGAGAGAGAGAGAGAGACCTTCCATTTACTTGTTTCATGCTACCCAGAGAACCAAAATGCCCTGGCTGTGTCAGGCTTAAGTTTAAAGCCAGTAGTCTCATCTCGGGGCCCACACACTCAGGACATCTTCCATTGCTTTACATAGGCCATTGTTAGGGATCTGGCTCAGAAGCGGAGCAGCCGGATGTGAAGTGGTAAGCATATGGGATGCTGACATTGTAGGCTCTGGCTTTACCTGTAATGCCACAATGTTAACCCCTCTCTAGGATTTTTTTTTTTTTAGTATGTCTATTCCTTATTCCCATAGACTTGTAAACCCAATATTACTTTTATGTATTTTGAATCGATCAGAAAACTTTAGGTTATAGATATTTAATTAACACATCAAAAGTTGCATGGATAATTATATAGCTTTGGGTTTAAACCCAGACAACCCGCTCTCAGTCACCATTCTTTCCTCCCTCTGCACAATGTATGACCCATAGAGACCTAAGTGTATTACAGTAGTTTGTGCAAATTTGCTTTACTTTCTTTTACAGTTACATAAACTTTCTTTTTCTGATTGATCATTTTCCTTATATTTTACTTGGCTGAATTTTATTGTTTGTCTAAGTGTAGAATTTCTGTTTATTTTAACGAGTAATTGCAATCTAAAAAGGGATAATCTGATTTAGTATTCTGAGACCTTAAAGTGCATCCATTTTGATCATTCATCATCACTAGAACATTAATATGTCCCAAAGCTCATCTTCCTAATAGACCCTCAGTGCTTAGAATCATTATACTATTATCAGTTGAGCACTTTGAAAGCAGAATGGATTTATCAGCTCAGTCCTGTATAGCCTATTTTTTTTTCGTGGTGACTGTTTTATAAAGAATATTCTCCAGAAAAAAAAGAGTTATGTGCACACATATAAATGAAACAGAATGAGCTCTCCATTTGACTAGCTTTCTGTTATGCCGTAGGCAACATGCAGTTTATTTTCTCCCATTTCACTCAAGAAACCAGATCCCCTGTCTTGTTTGTGAGATGTCTTTTGCTGTGTTTGAGAACTGCAGTACTTTATATCAGACCCTCTAGTTAACTGGACTTCAGATTCCTCATGATACACAGATTGTGTGTGGTGTTGTGGCTACGATGCTGCTTTTGTTCTGTGTTCTGTATTTACTCTGTATTTATTCTATAAATTATCCCATACTTATTTTATATGTACGCTATATTTACCTTGCTCTTCACATAACCGTGTTTTAATAAGTGTGGTCTGAGACCTGGAGGTGCATAGATACCCAACTTGGTTCACTTTGGATGTGGCATCTACCTCACCTATTTCTATACTGTCAGAATTTGCTCAGCCACCTCTGTTTAATGCCAACTGAATAAATTAATTAAAACAGTCCATTTATATTACTTATTTTGTTCAGTTTAACTTTTTCTGTCATACATTTTGTGTGTATTGTTGTTTACAATCCTCAAATATAGTAACTTTGCAAACAGATTGGATCATTAAAAGTTAGAATATTACAATACTGAATTGCCTATATTATATGTAACATATACTAGTATATCTTCAAATAATACTTTTAAAGCCTTAAATATTTTTTGTGTTTTATTTTATTTGAGAGAGAAATTCCATTCTCTGGTTCACTTCCCAATTGCACCCAGCAGCCAGGTCTAGGCCAGGCTGAATCCAAGAACCCAAAGATGATCCAGACCTCCTCGTGTGGGTCCTAGGCCCTGAAGTTGCTGAGCCATCTCTGATGCTTTCCAGTGAGTGCTTTAGTAGGAAAGTGAGGCAGGATCAAAGCTAGTACTCAAAGTAGGCCTTTTATGATGGGATGTGGACATCCTAAAAGGAAACAACTACAGCACCAAATGTCCATCCCAAAAGACTATTTTTAATTTAATTAAAATAAATTAATTTGAAAATGAATGTATAGTATTGTTAGACACTTAAACATTTTTTCAGATAATAGAGTGAAACTCAGTTGTGTTAAGATGGAGCTAAATGAGGTGAACCAGAATACGGACTATTCAGACTCATCATGTGTTCATAAACATTATGGTAATTTCAAACCATTCTGAGTATCAGTAATAATAATAATTAACAGTAACTGCTTGTTATAAACATACTGGATGCCAGACACTGTTACAGCATCCTTGCATTAACTACCACATTAAAACTTTTCAACAGTCCTAAGAGCTGTTACATTTACTGTGTGCATTTTATAGGTTGCGACAGAATAATGGTGTATATAAAATTCAAGTAAGATGTAGAGCCTTATATAACTCTTGTATGCAGTCTGACAGTCCTGGCATTCTGCCCCTATAGTTCTTGCTCTTAACTGTTAAATTGTAATGTCTTGTTTCAGTTTATGCAATGATAAAGCTGACTTCCTTTATTTCCGTTTTATAGAGGCATATGATTGCTTTGTATTCTCATACATTTTATTTATTTTGTTTTGTAAAATTAGTTTATAAAGATTTATCTATTTATTTGAAAGAGTTGCAGAAAAAGGGGTAGTGAGAGTGCACAAGAGAAAGATTTTCCTTCATTAGTTCATAGTACAAGTGCCTGCAACTCTCACAAAAGTGAGCCAAGCGCAAGCCCAAAGCCCAGAACTCCATCCAGGTGTCCCAGTTGGGGGACCCAAGTAATTGAGCCATCATTTGATGCTTCTTAGAATCTGCATTAGCAGAAATATGGTTAAAAAGTGGTTGAACTTTTAGCTGGGGCTTGAAATAACACTTAGATATGGGCTCAACATATTCCAAGAAGCAGCTTAAAATGCTGTGCCACAACTGATCCCTATTAAATTTTAAAAATGCAAAAATAAATTTTCAAAACAAATCACTCTTTACAGGTTGCTTCCAGTTGCTAAAGAAAAAACAACAAACCTCCCAGATACTCAAGCATATGATTTCTGTAAAAAATCATGTTTAGCTTTCTATTTTTTTTTTCTAATAGAAAATAGTCACTAGGACTGGCACCATGATATAGTAGGTTAAGTCTCCACTCATGGTGCTGAAATCCCATATGAGCACCAATTCCAGTCCCAGCTGCTCCACTTCTGATCCAGCTCCCTACTTTTGATCTAGGAAAGTAACGGAAGATTGCCCAAATCCTTGGGACCCTAAACTCATGTGAGAGACTCAGAAGAGTCTTATGGCTTCAAATCAACTCAGCTCCAGCCATTGCAGTTATTTGGGAAGTGAACCAGTGGATAGAATATTTATCTGTCTCTCATTCTCTCTCTAATTGTGTGTTTCAAATAAAATAACCTTCAAAAAGAAAAGAGTCATTCTATTTCTGTTTCATACTAATCTTTTACTATATTTAAATTTTGGCTTTTAGTCAACCTTCCATAGAAGGCTTTTTTTCTTTGGTGAGACTAAGATAATTGAGTATGTTTCTGTTTAAATTGTATTAAAAATTTGGATTCAATTCCGAGCTGCAGCTTCTGACCACAGCTTCCTGCTAGTGCAGAACCTGGTGATACAAATCCAAGGTTTGCTGACTCTTGTATTGAAAACTAATAAATGGCTACATGCAACTCAAGCCAAGTTTACCAGGGCTTGTGTTCATCCCCAGGAGAAAGTATAATATGAAGAGGCTCTGCTAAGGCTTACTGAGAGGAACTGGCAGGTTGTTTTTAGGTGGGGGTGAAGTCTGCTGGCTCTCACTTGGCACAAAGTGTCTTGTGCACTGGCTTGCTGTTCTGCACAGCCTTTTTATTTTGTTTGAAACATGTATGAAATGATAATACTGTTCATTGCCAGCTTCCCAGCAAGGTTCATGTATCATTCTTATTTTGCTATTCTGGGCATGGAAAACTACCTGGGACAGTCCCTATTGGATCTGTGGAGGTCTCTTTTTACAGTTAAAATGTGAACACTCACACTTCTGTTTGGTTTGGAGCTGCATGGATACGTGGTTAGGAAATGGCCACATGTCAGTTCAGGAGGGGTTTGACTATCCGAATCCTGTTCTGCCCAGTAGGCAGAAGTGATGGCTCAAGTAATTGGGCTCCTGCCACTAATGTGGAAGATGTAGGTTGTGGTCCAGCTCCCTCCCTGCTCTAGCCCTGGCCCAGTCTCAACTATTGTGAGCACTGGAGGTGTAACCATTGAATAGGGAGCCTTTATCTGTGTCTGTCTTCTGCCTCACAAACAACTCAATCAATAAATAAATACTAAAAGACACTTTAATTGTAACCTGCAGGTGTGAATATGGATTTTACAAACATTTGTCTGAAATGTGCATCATAGCTAATGCCAGGGAGCCAAGTAAACATTGGGGGAGAGATCCCCAGAATATTTAATCTTAAAGTTTCAGAAAGACAATGTTAAAGTCAAATGCCTAGTTTTGTAGTTGTGTCTGAGAAGAAAATTGTAAATATATGCATCAAGGAATAACTGTTGCTAGGTAGGACAAGAGTCTTATCGAAATGATAGCTTGTTTCTGGAAATTCCCCAAATGCATGGCATCTGTTTAACTCACAGATAGAAATGAATGAACACGGATTTAATCCTGTAGTCTTTTTAAAATTAATTTATTTTACTTGAAATAGTTGTACAGAGAAAGAGAGATCTCCCATCTGCTGATTCTCCCCAAATGGTTGTCATGGCCAGAGCCAGGCCGGTTCAAAACTAGGAATCAGGAGATTCCTCCAGATTTCCAGATTTCCTTCATGGGTATAGGGGCCCCAGAAACTGGACAATCCTCTGCTGCTTTCCCAGGTACTTTAGCAGGAAGCTGGATCGAAAGTGCAATTGCCAGGGTTCCAGGAGAGCTCATATGGTATGCAGGTGCCACCAGGCTGAAGATTAGCATGCTAGGCCATCTTGGTGGCCCCTATCCCTGTAGTCTTGTGCTCTGAGACTCTTGGCTCATCTCCTTGAAGAGTCTATAATGAATTAAGAATTACTGTTAGTATCCAAAAAGAAATTTACAGTTCAACAGCAGAGCAATGTTAGATAAGATATGCTATTGAAGAAAGGAACTCAAGACAGTTTTTAAGCATCTGCAATCAGATACTACATATGTGGCTTAGGCATCGTACAGGGTTTTAAAGTGGTAACTATTAGTTTTCCTTTATTAGTTTTACAGGAAATATATACAAATGTTTCTCTTTAGAAGCAGAAGTTGGTGTAATTTGTCATTGTCTCTAGTTAGGCTTGTGGGATAGAATCTCCATGGGAAAAGTTAGCAGCAACCTTACATTGAAAATATTTCAAGACTGTATGCTGGAGAGTTCTGGAGGGAGACAGCAAAAGTGGGTTGAAGGAAGTAATCTCCCAACAGATAGTGCAGGTGTTCTGGAATGCTGCCTTCTGCTGCCTCCTCTTCCCACACTTAGACATGTAATTGATGCTCTTATTTTGGGTCTTTCCATGTATGAATTAGGGATCCTCCTCTCAGTGCACATGCTGCTTCCTTCTCATTCTGCTCTGTGCATTTATCACACTTCATTGAATTAGTTACCTTCTTTGTCTATAGACCCCAGGAGGTTGAATCAGTACCAACAAAACACAATGGGATTCTAGCATGGGAGATAATGCTAGGTGCTATGTGGACAGTGGAAGACAGTGGAAGGTGCTATGGAACAAAGGTTACGTGTTGATAGGAGTTCAAAATATATCTGTAGAATTGAAGAACTTGAGAAAATATAAAGTAAAAAGCTAGTATGGTACAGCCTTTACATGAAATTATGTTCTATTTTAAAACAGCATCCATCCATTTATGTAAATGATGATGCATGCATAAGACATTGTTTAGACTACAGATGATCTCTGGTGTAGATTCTGACTCCCACAGATTAAGAAAAAAATGAAGAATGAATCTAAAATTCTCTCTCCAACCTGTCTATTAAGCTTCTACTCCTCAACAAACGTCATCACCATCTATTGCTTATTTAATAAGTATTATTATTTAAAAACATTTAATAATATTATCTAACATACTTATCTAATAATGATAATAATTGTTTATCTAATAATCAGCAATATAACTCTAAACAAAAGAATCTACATTCACCAGCGAAAGGACCAAAAAAAGGTTTCTACCTTTGGTCAGGAAGGGAAACTGGATTTGGGGAAAAGCACAGGAGGTTTGTGTAAAAGATGTGTCACCGCTTGTGTCTACCTGAACTTGCCATCAGGTGAACTAAGATCCCCTTCCCTGCTTGGGAAGAGTAGTGTTGAGGCATCCTGGAGGCACCGATGAAAGGTATTATTCCTGAGAGTTGAATCGCTTGGTTTTCCTAGGAAAAAGAAAACCTGTAGGTGACCCGTTTTCTCCCAGGAATTTTGGGATCCTGAGTTCTCTGCAGAGCACTGAAACAATGCAGGGCTTTCCTGACTCGTTCATTGCTAGGCACTGCAAGATTGTCATCCTCTTCCCTTTCCATCAGCTCCCTCACTTCTCCTCTCCCCACCTCTCTTTATCTTTCCTTTCTCCCACCTCTCCTCTTTTCTTCCACCTCCTCTTTATTCTGCAAACTTGAGATAAATGTAGATTTATATCCAGCTGCAAAAAGTCAATGCAGTGTTCCCTTGAGCACTTTGCCCAGTTCCTGCTAGTTGTAATATCTTGCAAAACTACAGAGCAGTGTCATAATCAGGGTATTGACACTGATAATCAAGGCACAGAACAATCCCCTCACACCGGAGTCCCTCCTATTGCTGTTTTATAATCACATCCATGACCTTTTCCAGAGACTTTAAGGCAGTGGTGAAGCATTTAAGTGGAATTAATGTTTATCCTTGCCAGGATGTTTAGCAGCTGGGAGAGGAACCCAGCTCTGATGGATAAGTGCTCATTTTCTGCCCTGACATCTCCCATTTCTCCTATGCTTATGTTCCTAGGGAGATGCTTCTCTATTTCTTTCCTGAGTATCAGCTACCAGCAGAACTGGACTACATCTCTGTGGAAGAACTTACAGCAAATTCAGAGGTAAGCTGGTTGTTTCAGAACTCTGTGACAGATGGCCTAAAGTTAATCATCGGTGAAGAAAAACAGCCAGTGTTACTATTAAGAGGATGTAGAATGCTTTGAGCAGATGAAGATGGGAAACCTTACATCAAATAGATGACTCAGAATTAAAATCACGGTTGAAGTCATTGTGGCAGTGGGTAAAATAAGGAGACCAAGACAGACAGTGGCAGAGAAAAGCATGTCCATTCCTTAGGTACTTCCTGCACTGTCTGTTGTGAGGAGCTGAGGTGGAGATTTGGTAGCCCTGTTAGTGCCCGGAGAATCATCTTAACCAGAGCCACTAGAACATTACTAGGAAACATAGGCAATACTGAGTTTTCTAAATCACCTTGAGAAAGTGCAATACACAATTGGAAGGAAAACTTCACATTGATCACATGTTAATACATAGTCCCCACATTGCCGAGATGAAGTTGTGCTAGGTCTGAATGCCTGAGGTCAAAAAGAGCTGCTCCGAAAGTAGTGGGGAAGGGCCAGTGCAGTGAGGGAGGCAGCTGCTGGCAGAGACATTGGCTGAATGACACTATGTACAGAGACACAAATTTTTGATCTAACGGAGTTGCCATATACCTTAGTCTAACCCTGCATTAAGTCCCAGTATCTCCTCTGTAATTGTGTTAGCTTGTTTATCTTTCATTCTTGCCTTACCCTCTACCACGGGGCCACTGACTCCACAAGTAAACTGCAACCTCTCTAGTCAATGTCATTGATGCCCATCATTATTTTTTTTAAAGCTTTATTTATTTTTATTGGAAAGGCAGATTTACAGAGAGAAGGAGAGACAGGAAGATCTTCCAGCTGCTGGTCCACTCCCTAAGTAGCTGCAGCAGTTAAATCTGAGCTAACCTGTAGCTGGGGGCCAGGAACTTCTTCTAGGTCTCCCATGTGGGTACAGGGATGCAAGGTTTTAGACTGTCCTCAACTGCTTTCGCAGGCCACAAGAAGGGAGCTGGATGGGAAGTGGAACAGCTGGCACACAAACCCACTTGGGATCCTCAAGCATGCAAACTGAGGATTTAGCCACTGAGCCATGACTGTGGGCCTGACCATCGTTATTTCTTAAGTTACTTCTCTGAGGCCTTCAACCAAAATGCCCCATTCTTCTGTAGCAGTTCCATTGTGACATCCATGGCAACATAATTTTCATTTCCTTGCTCCCCTCTCTCCCATTTTCTTTATGGCAACACCTTTCCTGCATGATTCCTTGTGCTGGCGTGTCCAGGGGCTGGCTCCTCACCACCTTCTTCTTGCTATTCAGGAAGTCAACTTCAAGGTGACTTCAGCTCATCTCTGACTGTGTGCTCTCCCTTGTGCTTGAAGCTACTCTGTCTGTTTCTCTGGAATTACCTTTTAAGAATCCATATTGCAGCTGCCTTCCTGGCATGTCTCTGAATGCTTATTATTTCCTCCAGCTTGATTTTTTAATCTGCATTTAATAAAACACTGTATTTATTTATGTAAGCTGCCTTAATTCCTTGATGGAATGAAGTAAGGTGTAATTTAGTTAATTAATTTAATTGGGCCCAGATTTAAAATATCCAGAGTGCCACTGTTAGCTTGAGTCATTCATGGCTTTTTATACTAGATACTTGTATGTTATAACTCTGCTGCAGACAGCTTGTTTTGTAAAAGTGAATATCTGGTTCTGTTATTATTTCTGAAAACAGCTGAAGCAATGGCCAGAGCAGACAAACCAAAAGCTGCAAATGTGTTTCTACCAGGTAAGCTTCCTTTCAATGCAGCCGTTTAAATTCTAAATGACCCTGTGTATCAAAGGAGAAACAATATACATTGCCAAATGTTAGGTTTGGAAAGAAATTAAATTTTCATTTACTTATGAAGACTTAGATTAATGCATGGAATACAGGATGTCATAAAGCCGTATCTTTTTAGAATTTGAAAATGTAAATATTTCTGCAACAACTTATGAAGAGCTTAGAGCAAGTTTGTAGTTTTAATTTACTTTGAGAGTAGGGTGGACACAAATATATAAAGATATCCACTCTTGGATTATTCACCAAATAATTTCAGTAGAGGTGCTCAGCCAGGTTCAAGCCTCGAGCCAAGGAACTCAGGTGACATCTGCCATGTGAACGACAGAAACCAAAGTGCCAAAGCCATCATCTTCTGCCTCCCAGGATGTGCGTCAGAAATAAGCTGGAATCAGAAGTAGGGCCAGGACTTGAATGTGGATACTCAAACATGGAATGCAGCGTCTCAAGTAGCATTTTTAATACTATGCAAAACACTTGCCCCAGGACTGTATTTGTACAGGAAGCAGAATATTTTTTGTCTTTATGAAATATTTTCATGGAAACTTTAAAATAAACTAGGGCAGAAATTATATGTAGATTCAAGTTTTAAATTACTTCAGACAATTTGATACCCTTTATTTTTAAAGTATCTTAGTAGTTTTTTTTTTTTTTTTTAAGATTTATGTTATACTTGAAAGGCAGACTTAGAGAATCTTCCATCTGCTGATTTACTCTCCAGATGACCACAATGGGGCCGGGGGTGGGCCAGACAGCTTGTTCTATAAAAGTTAATATCCTGTTATATTATCCTGGGCCAGTCCAAAGCCAGGAGCCAAGGTCTTCATCTGGGTCTCATATATGCGTACTGGAGCCCATCTTCCACTGCTTTTCAAGCATATTAGAAAGAAGCTGGTTAGGAAGTGGAGTAACTAGAACTCAAACTGGTGTCCGCATAGCATGCAGACATTATACATTGTAGTTTAACACACTGTGCCTCAGCATTAACCCCTAACAATTTTATGATTTTTTCCATTATTATACAAGTAGTTATAGTTAATGCTAATACAAGTAAAAGGAATTTAAAGAACTTCATCACTTTTCTCAAACCTTTCCAAAATTGTCGAAATATTTTTGTACATTAAATCGCACATGCTTTTGCGTATTGAGTTTTTCAATAAATAGTGCTATGTATTTTATTCCCTTTATTCCTTGAAGACTTTATGAGGGAATCTGAAATTAAATATCTTCCATTTTTGCTACAGAAATACCTCAAAAATTCCTATAGTCTCAACTCTCTGGTTTTACACTCAAGGGAGTGTAAAGTTCAAGCTGAGCTTGACCAGCAGACAAGGAGGTTTAAGTGGGAACCAAGATGGCCACTGGAGCACACAGTTTCATCTTAGATGTCATAAGCCTAGAAGTTCTCAAGGCACTTGGAATAAGATGGAAATGTTGGGTCTTCTTGAGCATTTCTGTTTCCCCGAACTGTTCTCCAGCTGTGTCCCCAGCACATGCAGTCTTGCTCTGTGTGTTGTTGCTTAGAGCCAGCTTCCAAAAAAACGATCTCAGAACATGCAGTTCTGCAAACAAGGAAGTCACTGGGACCTCTGGAGATGGACAAAGTGCAACTCTAAGAGGCACAGCCTCATCTCTTTTGTAAGTCATGGAATACATCTGAATATTCCTGATGCAGAAATGAGAAGGAATTGTGATATAAAGTCCCAAAAGATATATGACTATGAAAACTTGAAATGAAAGCTAATGCTGAAATCGAATTCCTTCTTATGACACTTTACAAAGTACTTACAAAGTACTCAAGTTTTAGGTGGTACCCTAAAATTAACAATCTTTGTTGATATTTATGACTCTAATGTTTCTGTTGAAGAAAGAGGGCAGGGAGTGTATTTCTTAGTTCCTCATTACTGCTCAGCGGAAAAATGAATTTATTTTCTGAATAAGGCTTTGTTGAAAAGTGTAAATGTTGCAGTGTGAAGACTTCCTTGTAAATATCTGTCCCCTAAAAGAAAATGCAAAATTTGCATTCTGTTTATTCTTTACTATATTCTAATATTTTTCAAATAGTGTTTTTTCAAGGTTAAAAAATACTAATCAATTGAAAGACAGAGTTAAGGAGAGGAAGAAAGAGAGAAAAACATCTTCCTCCCACTAGTTCACTAGTCAAATGTTTACAAAAACTAGGGTCTAGGCCATTGCCAGAGGTCTCACACGTGGGTGGCAGGAACCCATGCACCTAACCCATCATCCATTGCATCCTAAGCACAACAGCAGGTAATTGGACCAGAAGCTCAGTAGCTGGGAACCAAACCAGCTCTCTAAGAAGTGATGCAAGCATTGCCAGTAATAACCTAAAAAGTTTGCATCACCATGCCTGTTTCAAAGTTCTGGATTCTAGGAGTGATGCCAGTATAAGAACCAGGAGTTCAAGAATTTCTGTTGAGTCAAATGTGATAAACAAACAAACAAGCAAAAGCTGTACAATCAAAATCATGACTTTCCTCATAATAAAACTCCTCAATCATAAGGATTTGGCCAAGGATCAGTAACTTTAAGTAGATATAAGAGTTATTCAGAGGTCTCGTGTTTGGCATTAGATGTTCCATGGGACATTGGAAGTCTGCAGCACATTGCCTGCATTTGAATCCAGCCTCAGGTCTTGATTCTGGCACCCTGAGAGGCAGCGGTTGATGGCCCAAGTGGTTGGGCCCCAGCCACTTCTGTGAGAGATATGAATCAAGATCCCAACTTGCCACTTTGGTCTGGTCTGGCTGTGACCATGAACACATTAGGGGAGTGAACCAGCTCCAAAACTCCTGCAGAACTTTGAACTTTAGCTTTTAATGATGCCGGGAAAGTACCGAGTTAATTAGCTGTGGTGTTTAGGGGGTGAGTCTAGTGGGAGGTCCTTAAGTTGCTGGCAACATAGATTTTCAAGGAAGTTCTCACTGGAGAAAGTTGGTATAGAGCTCTGAGTTCAGCCCAGCATGTCCTCTGCTTGCTGACTCATCATGTGATTTTTCCTGCACACATCTTCCCTCGGTGACTTCCCTGCCATCCTTAGAGACCACATCAATGGAGTTATCTAACTAGGATTTGAACTTCCAAAATAATGAATAAAATAAAGCTCCCTTTCCTTCAAAAATAGCTTATCTCACATATTTTATGACTGCAATGAGAATCTGACTAATGTATACATGAAAGACAGGGAAGTTATGTAAGTCACAAATCTCTGTTCATCTCACTCTGTGTTTGTAGTTTTCGTAACTACTGTAACAGTACTGATGGCACGATTGTGCGCCATCTGACTCCAGCTCTTATTATATATATATATATATATATATTTTTTTTTTTTCTCATAGGATAGCTGTTCCACCCAAAGCCATGAGTTTCTCTCAATCACTTATATTGATCTGCTCTGAGTCTTTCTCCATGGAGTCCTCATAAACACCTAACCACTTTCCAAGTCCTTAGTGGGAGTCTTGAATTTCTTTGCCTTCTATCTAGATCTTGGTCAAAGCATCTTCTACATGAAGCCTTACCTAGTCTCTCTCTTTGAAATTAAGCTTGATCTCTGTGTACTAAGAGAACTTTCAAATTGTGATGACCCTAATTAAATTTTCTGCCTTGTATTAGCTTTTTATTTTTTTTAATTTTTTTTTAAGATTTATTATTATTGGAAAGCTGGATGTACAGAGAGGAGGAGAGACAGAGAGGAAGATCTTCCATCTGATGATTCACTCCCCAAGTGAGCCGCAACGGGCCGGTGCTGTGCCGATCCGATGCTGGGAACCAGGAACCTCTTCCAGGTCTCCCACACGGGTGCAGGGTACCAAAGCATTGGGCCGTCCTCAACTGCTTTCCCAGGCCACAAGCAGGGAGCTGGATGAGAAGTGGATCTGCCGGGATTAGAACCGGCGCCCATATGGGATCCCGGGGCGTTCAAGGTGAGGACTTTAGCCACTAGGCCACGGCACAGGGCCCCTTGTATTAGCTTTTTGTATTTTATGTTCTTATCTAGGTTTTAGAATCCTTGAAATTAGTACTCCTCTCTTCTAGAGCTCTTTATCTCAGTGTCAGTCAATAACTTTGAATGCATCCAAGTATTTATGTTTGAGTTTTATTGAAGTTGACTCTTTCTGTTATCCTGCCTACCTACAGAAGCACACACATATGCCTATTTGTATGGCATAAATACATACATTGTGTGTAACTTCCTTATTGTACCCAAACTTGTTAAGCTTTTAAAGCTGCAAAACTGCTAAAACTCTCACTTTTTGAATTCAAGGCAGAAAATTTGAATTTCAGTTGAATAGTCTTTCTTTCAAATTCTAATTCTGTTCTGAATGAATGGAATTTGGAAAGAATTCCATTTTTATTCCACCATAAATACCTCTACAAAAGTCAGGTGAGCTAGCAGAACTAAGTCTCTCATCCTGTTACAGTTCTCTTCTCAACTTAATTAAAATGTTAATACAGTTAGATGTCTTTTCACATTGAACTTTAAAAGTTGCCAAAATTGACACCTTTTACAGAAGATCTCCCCAGCACTCATAAAATTCCTAAATACTGCTTTCAAGGGATCATATTTGAAAATTGCAAATAATCAGAGTAAGTTACTGATGTAAGTCTGTCAGATCCTGTAAGCCAGGATTTTAAAACTCTTTCATCTAATGGATCATTCATACCCTCTCTCAACTCTAATAGTAGCTGAGCTTTACTCAGGGACAGAAGGTCCTTTCTCCTCTGTACATGTGTGTTGTTATGAAGTATAGGCTAGCATGCTCTTGAATGTACAGTATTTTAAATATCTTTGAATCACTGATAACTAAATTCAGTGCCTTTATTTTGGGGAATGTTATTATTATTGAATAGAAATTCAACATTGAGGGGTTTCGATTATTTGTTTAAGGGTGTTACGGAAGTAAGAGAATCTCACAGGAACAAGAGTGGCTGCTGGATGAGATTAGCACAGTGTCTGAGAAAGGTCTGAAAACAGTAGTAAACATGGTAGAGAGAGGGCCAACAGACCTTGAGCTCAAGCACAATCTTCTCATGGTAGAGCATAGGAATCTCGTTAGTGCAAACCATTCTAGTATTTGTCCAAATGAGATTTACCAAGTGTCTATTATGTCAGAATGTCTTCAGACCTTCTCAAAATGTGATACAAGTAGTTAATATCAACCTGAAATGGAATCATTTTCTTTCTTCATTACCTCCTCCTACTTCATGAGTGCCTCTGACATACCATGTATCCTCAGACGACAACCAAAACTAATGAGCAAGCAAGAATCATATGCATTACTGTATTCATCAAAATAAGGACAGCAACAGGAGCAGGAATTCCTCTTGCTTTATACAGTGTGTGCACATTAGAGATACCACAGACTTGAGTTCTAATAATACTATATTTCCTGCCAAGCCAGCTCCCAGGAGACTGGCCGTTCTGTTATTTCCTATGAGTTACTACTGCTACTGTGGGGTCACGTATACCTGCTTCCCTTTTCCCTTGAATGAGTTGATACCACAAGTGAAAGAACAAATTCAGCCCTGATGAGGTTTCTCCTACACTACAAAGCCAACATCTCTGAGCTCATGGTAGAATTCCTCAATCACCCTTATGTTACAATGACTAGAGTATTATAAGGACATTACATGATTGCAGTTTAGATTTCCAATGGCACTTACAGAATCATCATTTGGTACATAATTGCAGAGTTGGAATATTAAATTTCCTGTGATATTTAGAAGAAAAATAATATTTTAAAAAACTGAAAATTTTTTTTGTAAAAAAAAATTCCCAGATCCAGAATGTTTATATGGTTCAGTATGAAAAAAAATTAAAGAAAAAAGTGCAGTCCATTATCTATGAAGCAAACAGAAGAGGGGTACTTAATGAAATCTCTCTGGGACAATGTGAAAAAAGAAGGAAAATTGCCGAGGGTAAACTGGAGAAGCTCCGTGTGCAAGTGGCAGCATTGCTGCATAAATTTCAGCTGGTGAGTGATGACATTTTGTTGGAGAGTAAGAATATATTCTGTTAAAAGAGCAGTAAGATACTTCCTTCCCTGATGTTTTCATTCTCTTACTAGCTGCAGAGAGGTCACTTACCCCAGCTGTTACTCTCTCTATAATGATAGAGGAATCAGAAGTGAGCGTGCAAGATACATATTAGAAAATTTTAGAACTGTCTCTTCTTTTTTATACTTAAATCAAAATCTTTGTGATTGCTGTAGGATGTTCACCTTCAGTGTGTCCTCAGTAGAATGAGTGCAGTGGGAATTCTTTTTTCAGACAATATTTTAATTTACTTTTATCTTAATACATAAAAATATATGTGTGTTTAAGATTTGAGGAAAAGTTGGAGAGATCAGTATGTAATGTGTAAGTATAGATTGCCATCATCCTCATCTATGTATTTTAAAACATGAAGGATTGAGCTTCTTTTTATACATTAAGGCAATGAGGAATGGCTCATCTTCTATGATAGTACTTAAAAATACTGAATGAAATACAACAAGTCTGAAAACTTTGTGGATGCTAAAAACAAATGGAGAGAAGTCTAAGGCAGAACAGTGAGTCCACAGAGTACATGGCGTCCCTTAATCCTAGACGCCTAGAGCTGAGACGTAAGACAGAACTTCACTGGGCCCTGCATGCATGGAGCCTTAGACACCTGCAGAAGGCCTGGAGGACTGAGCCATGGGTCCCCTTGTTCCTAAAGGGGTTTGGAAATGGTTTAGGTACCTAGCCATCTATCAGTGTAGAAAGTGACAAGCATTAAGCTTTGAAACTTGATTGCTTTGGTTTCTATGAACAATTTAAGGTGGAAGTCCACTAACCCATCAAAACAATTACATACCTTTTCATTTACTAGGAATTCTTCTCCTTAATTACAAAAGGAAATGCAAAGAATATTTTGCTTAGTGTGTAGTACATACCATCTAAGCAACAATTAAAAAACTATAGTATTGAAATAATTATTTACTAAGTTCATTGTTTGCTTTATAAGTGTTTCCTCTGAATATCCACAATAATTACACCAATCTAATTCACCATGTTCAGAGTGTTGGATAGAGACATGAAGGGCTTTGGCCAGCAACGCTTGAGCATGAAACTTTTTACCTAGTGTCATTGGAACAGTAGTCAAAGGGCTCCTGTTCACATATACTAGTCTCACCACCATACTTGAAATTTCTACTTTTACTGTGTCTCATTGAGAGCAACTACAGAGGAACAGAGTTTCTAGATGAAGTAGCTTCATGATGAAGTAGACCCACAGCAGATGGAATAGGAAAGGCAAATGAAGGGACTGGCAATAGAACTCACCTAAAATGCTGAGGAAGTCCCGTCAGCTAGGTGGGTGATTGTAGCCGTGAGACTGGATTTTACCTAATAGGCCAAGAAGCTTTTAGTGTCAGGAAGGGTCATGGAAGAACCCCTATCAAGGTCAGTGATGTTTGGACATCTAGTTAAAATATCAGTGTTGTGACTCACCTGCAGGAACAGGATCCAGGCCCACAAAACCAGGACTCAATTTAATTCATGCTGCTTAAAGGAAGCAAAGACTGACTAGAAAGATGGTGGCACTCAACACTTGGTGGGGGCAGTATTAAAGCTGGCATTGTTTCTGAAAAACTTCTCTGAAAATTCTTACTTTGTCCAGTGACTTACAGAGCTGGATAATCTCCAAATTGGGCCTTTAGGGAATAAGATGTAAGTAAATTAAGAGGCAGCATCTGTTCCACAGATCTGTCCATGGATCAAGGAGCCCAGGACGGTAGCGTAAGCCAGAGGTTGTGGGGAAAGATGTGAGAGTGGATAGATGAAAAATGAAGCAGTCAGAATTATCTATGTTTGCCTAAAAGGCTAAAAAATAAATGCACTGTAAAAATGAGAGGTGAATTGAGAGCAAATGCAAGGCCACTGTTGTGAGCTTGCACAGAATACAGCCACAGAATACACTGGAGTTTCTTCCTCCGAGGTGACTATTGCTTCTCTCTTCCAGGGTTGTCCAGTAGGTGATCCGGAGCAGATTGACGTTTACCTAGAAGCTTTACTTAAAGAAGATGTTTTCCTTTCCCGTAGCACTTTAAATGAAGTTGCTGTAGATAAGGGACATAGTTCCTCTTTGGAATGATATGAAAGGATTTCCCAAAAGTGAGATAAGACAGTCACTTTTAAGAAAGCTGTGGAGAAATTGAAATATTCTTTTCAAAAGTAACCTTGTTTTTATTTATTATACACTTTATCCTATTGAACATCAGGAAGTTTTTTACTTCAAAAGTGATTCCTTGTTTGCAATTTCATATATATATATATATATATATATATATATATAACTGTTATATATATATATATATATATATATATATATATATATATATATAACAGTTATATATATATATATCTAGCTTATTTCCTATCTCTTCTTGTTCTACTAGAAAGCTTTTCTAAAATTATGTCAGCCATAAAGAAAAATGAAAGTTTGTGTAAGCTCCGATTTAGTTTTTCCATGTGATAGAAACTTGAACATGGTGGTTTCCAAAATAAGTAGATAAAGGGATATAGAATCTCTTCCTCTTGAAGGATGTGTTGAAAAAGAGGGACACCACGTCCTTTCCCCAGTGCCGGGAGCGACCAGTGAGACAGGATACAAATCCTCCCAACACCAAGATGTCCTTTAGAGTATACTTCTTTTATCACAGGAGTAGAGTAAGCCTCTTCAACATTCTATATCTACAAATCACGTGTATCTAAAAGTTCTGTTATGCACATATTGTGTTTTATGCTTTCCTCAATAACTGTTTGTTTAGAACTGGCTATAATTTGTGACAAAACAATAAAAAACTTAAACTTCACTTGTGGAATTGTGGAATTTTACTTCATATAATGTACACTGTGCCAAATTTGGAACGTGTGATAAAGTAAAAAGTCTTTAACGCAGAAAGTGGTTTTGTTCAACCACTTAATTACCATTACCAAAGCAACAAGTGCATTCATTGTCCTTCATTGCTCATGCTTGTCCTGTTTTGTGGAAATTTCAAAATCTATTTAACCATTCACTTGTTTTTTTTTTAATTAAATTAAAAAATATTTATTTGAAAGAGATTGACAGACAGACAGAAAGTCAATCGTTTTCCCATGCACTGATTCATTCCCCCAAAGGCAACAAAAGGGAGAGATGTAGTCAACTGAAGCCAGGGGATCTGAAATCCCCCTGGGTCTCCATGCGGGTGACTAGAATTCAAGCACCTGACCCATCATCTATTTCTTCCCAAGCACATATGCAGGGAAATGGATTAGAAGTGGTATAGTCAAACATCAGACCTGCGCTCCTGTATGGGAAAAAATATCCAAAGCAGTGACTTAACCACAATAAGTGCCTTCGACCGTTCCCTTCTTGATGGACATTTAGATTTTGTTTTATCTTTCAGGATTGACATGCACATAAGATTGAAAGTCATTGTAAACATATTCATTGCACACATGTATAATTATACATGTCAAATAAGTCACAACAGATGAGTTGCTGGCTCACGGGATATTATTAATAGATGTTGCCTAATAGCACTTCATAATAAACTTATTAACATGCACTGCTCTAGCAGTGTGTTATGTCCACATCCCATATTCATATGCCTGAATTCAAGTGCTTGTTTTCTTGCACTTTACCTACACAATCAATTATCCAGCATTTTTTAGTAGGCCGAGTAGGTGAAAAGTGTTAATATTCTGTGCACATTTATTTTCTTAAATACTTTGTGAAACATTTTGAAAGCATTTTTGGAAATAATTCATTTGTTAAGGAAGAGCTACTGCAGAAAGAGAAGGAAAGACAGAGAGTGAGCTCTCTCCGCAGAGAGAAAGTGCAATGGCCAGAGGTAGGCTGTTCTGAAGCCAGGAGCCAGTCTCTTCCTCCGGGTTTCCCACATGGGTGTAGGGAAGTAGGCACTTGGACCATGCTTTCTGCTGCTTTCCCAGGCCGTGAGCAGGGAGCTGGATCAAAATCGGAGCAGCCAGGACTCAAATGCCATGGACCGCCAAGGCTTATCCTCCTCCACCACTTTGCTGGCTCGTAATGTACCATTCTTATATCATGAATGCCAATGAGTATCTGATTTTAAAAAGTTACTTGAATTTTTCAGTTTGAGCATTATGTGATCTTTTATTTGGTGGCAGGTATATTTGTTACTGATTAATATGAGCTTTTAAAAAAAAGATTTATTTGTTTTTATTGGAAAGTCAGAAAGACAAAGAGGAAGATCTTCTGTCCACTAATTCATTCCCGAAGTGACCACAACAGCCAGAGCTGAGCTGATCTGAAGACAGGAGCTGGGAGCCTCTTCTGGGTCTCCCACACAGGTGCAGGAACCCAGCGCTTTGGGCCGTCTTCGACTGCATTCACAGGCCACAAGCAGGGAACTGGATGGAAAGCGGGACCACCAGGATTAGAACCGGTGCCCATTTAGGATCCCGGCACATGCAAGGTGAGGACTTTAGCCACTAGGCTACTGCACTGGGCCTGTGAGCTATTTTTAAATTAATGAAATTATCTTTTTATTTATTGTGTATTAGTATATTCTCATAATTTTTAGTTTTATTTACATTTCAGAATTTTTGAGTCATGTTTGTAGGGTTTTTTTTGAGGGGATGAAGTTTATTTTAATATCCATGTGCCATCCTTTGCAATTACACATGTAGAAAATTTTCTCATGCAAAAATCCAAAGCAAGTTTACTTTGCTTTCTTATAATACGTTGACAATTACAGTTAAACATTTTTGACCCATCTCATATTTATTCTGCTGTAAGCTTAAATAAGAATGGTCCGAGGGAGTGGAGCAGTGAGTTAAGCCACAGGCTGCGATGCTAGCATCTCGTTTGAGCACCACTGAGTCCTGGCTGCTCCACTTTGTATCGAGCCCACTGCTAACATGCCTAAGAAGGCAACAGAAGACGGTCCCCCTAGTTAGAATTCTGCTACCCACATGAGAAGCCTAAAAGAAGTTTTTGGCTCCTGGCTTCAGCCTGGCCTGGGTCTGGCAGTTGTGCCCATAAGAGAGTGAACCAGTTAGAACTTGCTCTTCAGTAACTCATTCAATTAACAATGCTTTAAAAACTAAGTGAATTAGAAATGTAGCTGTGTGTGTGTGTGTGTGTGTTTCCAGGTAGGACAGCTTATTCTAGAATTATTCATTGAATCCTTTCCCTGCTGATCTGCAAGGCCACCTTCATTGTATATTAAGTTTATTTTTGGATGGAGCCTAGTTTTCAAAAGCAAACAAAATTTCATTGTTTTTAAAAATTGTTCCATCTCTTCTTCTACCTGATGAATGTTGTTTTGTTTAGATTAGTTGGTAATTTGATTTTTTTCAGGCTTTTTTCTGTGTATCTTTTATTTTAAAAGATTTATTCAGTTTATTACAAAGTCAGATATACAGAGAGGAGGAGAGACAGAGAGGAAGATCTTCCGTCCGATGATTCACTCCCCAAGTGAGCCGCAACAGCTGGTGCTGTGCCGATCCGAAGCCGGGAACCAGGAACCTCCTCCAGGTCTCCCACATGGGTGCAGGGTCCCAATGCATTGGACCATCCTCAACTGCTTTCCCAGGCCACAAGCAGAGAGCTGGATGGGAAGTGGAGCTGCTGGGATTAGAACCGGCGCCCATATGGGATCCTGGGGCATTCAAGGTGAGGACTTTAGCGGCTAGGCCACGGCACTGGGCCCTTTTCTGTGTATCTTTACATGTTTAATTTTCATTCAAATTTAAGATTGAGTATTTTAGTCACCACTACCCCATAAATGCTATCCTACCCCAAAAATGTTATTAGAATTTTTTTAGGTTTGTGAGGGTAGTAAAGATATTACTCTCTATGCGGAGAATTGGCATTTTTTATATAAGGTTTTTTATCCTAGACCAAGATATGCCTTGCTACATGTTGAAGTTTTCATTGGTACCTTACAGTACCATTTAAATTTTTTCTTCAACATTTATACACCCTCTATATTTCTAGTTATATGTGTTACAATCAAATTTATTTTATTTTATGACCTGTCATATATGAATGCTTTTCCCTATTCTCTTTTGCAAGATGTTTTAAATGGCAAGACTCATGATTTCTTAAATATCAGTAATGTATTAAAAACAGAATTTCATGTCAAAAATAGTTTCACAGTCATGTATCAGCAAATAATCATTACATTAGTAAATTTATGCTTCACATAAACACACTTATACTTCAGTTGAAGATCCACCAAATTCGAATCTCAAGTCGTGTGTTCTTCATCCATTCAAACTTGTCCTATTGAGAATGTTCTGTGGGGGATTGCCCCAGCATCTCTGCCTGCTCGGCCTGTGGAGGGTCATGAGGATGCAGCACACCACGTCCCTGGGGGAACCCCCTGACAATGATCTTGGCATACCGACACCTCAAACTGGCTCCATCACTGGCCATACCAGAGAGAGTGGTGGCTGTGCCACAGTTGCATTTCTCTCTCCTTGGTGGAGCTGTGCTGGGACTTCCTTGATAAGCAATTCTGAAAAGTCCGGTGCAGTCCACGTTACCTGCCAGCCTATGTGTTGAATCACAGCCTGCATACCAGCCACGTGTGGTAAACGTAACCTGTGGCATGCCTGACAGTTGTGCGTGTTGTGTGTGACCTGTGACATGATTGGAGGGTTCAGAGAGATAGACATGCCTTCTAACCAATTACAGTGCAGTTGTTAGAGTGGGAACACTGTTGGGAGACGCCTTTCTGCCTTCCCTCTTAGTCTGCATAAGTTTGTGATTGCTTTACAACAAATAGACATGCTCGATCAGACTGTCTCCAGTGGTTCTTGCTGTTGAACACTGTCCGCCTCATCATTCAGTGGTCGCGGGTGTCTGATGGTCAGGAAAGTTCATCACTTCCTCTTTCATCGTCAGTATATACTGTTCCTTTAATCTAAAATTTCATAATGGGCAGGTGGTGGGTGTACTGACTAGGAAGACACTTGATATGTCCACATTCCATATTCAAGTGCCTGAATTCAAGTTCCAGCTCTGTGCTTCCATTTCCAGCTTCCTAGTAATGAGCATCCTAGGTGATGCAGGTGATAGCTCAAGTTCTTTTGTGCTTGCCACCCAGATGAGGGACCTAGGTTGAGTTACCGGCTACTGGCTTCAATCTCTCCCAATCTCAGTTGTTGTGATCGCTTACGGAGTGAACCAGTAGATAAAAGAGATCTTCACCTTTCAAATAAATAAGATAAGCAGATGCAGGCTTTTAAATTGATAATTATATAAATAAATTATATATAATTGACTTCTCTGAACATCTTTCTAGCAGCTACAAAGATGTTAAGAGGGACTTTCCCCAGAGAATGCCTTTGGAGATTGTGGCAGGAAGTTTCCCACAGCTCCTAACTGAACAGTCCCTGTGGCTGATTCTGCAATGTATCATCTTTGTTCCTTTGACTCTGCCGAAGCAAACATTAGTGATGTCAAATGATGTTTCCAAAAGGACAAATTTGAAGTTGTACGAACTTACTGGAATCTATAACTTTTGAAACAAAAGTGACATATTGAGATTCTGCATGTTTAGGTTTGAAAAAATTAATCATATTCAACATAAACATATCCATTTGCTTTCAGGCAGTATATTCAAGCGCTGATGACTTCAATTCTTGGGAACCTGAGATTTTAAGTAGGTGATCAGCTAAGACTGAGGAACAGGTTCTAAGGCAGAAACCAAACATGAATTGAGGCAAAATGGGAATTAGTGAAAAAAAGAAAGTGAAGTTAGGAAAACAGACCTAGAATTTAGGATTAGTAAAATTACAGCATCCAAGCTAGGAGCATCTACTTCTAACAATAAGATAGTTTGAAGACCACACAGAGCAATTCATTTCCATTGCCAGACGATGGAGACACTTAATTTCATGGACTCAGTTTGCAAGTTCTTAAATAACTGGGGGTTTGCTAGGACAAGATGGAAAATAAAAATATTAAGGGGAGGGCATGATTTACACAACAGTTAGAGAGAGAAAGCAGGGAAAAGTATTTACCTTTTCGATAGCCAGTTAAGCTTTCAACTTGGATATTGGCAGCTCACACTTGCATCAATGAGTTCTAGCTGCTCCACTTAAGATCCAACTCTGGACAGTGCACCTGTGATGGCAGAAGATGACCCAAATGCTTGGGTTCCTGTCACTCATGCAAGAGACTGAGATGGAATTACTGCTTCCTGGTCAAAACCTGGCCCAGGCCTGGTCTTTGCAGCCATCTGGGGAGTGAACCAGCTGGTGGAAGCTCGCTCGCTCTCTGTCTCTCTCTGTCTGTCTCTTTCTCTCTGTTTATCTGTCTCTTTCTTTCTCTTCAGGGGTGTATGTGTGTGTGTGTGTGTGTGTGTGTGTGTGTATAATTCTGCCTTTCAAATAAATACTGATTCACTCCTTAAGTGGCCACAATGGCCAGAGCAGAGCTGATCTGAAGCTAGGAGCCAGGAGCCTCTTCTGGGTCTCCCACATCGGTGAGCGGGGGGCAAGGTTTTGAGCCATTCTCCACTGTTTTCCCAGGGCATAAACGGAGCTGGGTCAGAAGTAAGTGGCCAGGACACAAACCATCACCCATATGGGATGCTGGCACTTACAGTAGCAGGAGGAATAGCAAGTTGAACCCTTGTACTGGCCTCACTCTTCTGCTTATCATGTTGATTATTTCTGCCCATTTTCTTCTCTTTATGTGTTATTTTGTCATTATGCTGAACTATAAATTTTTCATTGAGATGTGTTAGTCATAAACTTACTGTATTCAGGTTTGAAAACACAGTTGCTCATCACTGTTTTGCAGATGCAAAAACTGAAACTTGAAAATCAAAGGCAATGTCTTGATGTCACGATGGAACACATCCTGAAATCCAGGATCCCTAATTATAGCTCCCAATTTTTTCCACTAGACTTGCTGTGCTACTCAATAATGCAGACATAACATAGGGCCAATGGTAGGACAATGATTACCTGCTCCAAAACACTTCTTCTGTTGATGGAGAACTGTATATCTGAATTGCCATAAGCACCATCAGTTAGTGGCAAGTGGTGTCAGTCTTGAAACTGCACGAGAGTAAATGTCACTGGGTTTCCATTCTTATTTAGCCTGTAGCTGTAAGAGGTTTAGAATAGTTTTTCAGGGATATGTGTCAGCATAGGTTTTCAGTGAGGTAAAAAGGACTAAATTCAGAAAAAAGATTTACATGAAGACATGCAGCAGAGATTGTACCCCATGATTCATCATGGTGAACATTGATTATATCTGATGATCAGACACCAGTTCTGCTCTAGAAACCAACGTGTGGTACAGAATATGATGGAATTTCCCTCCAGCCTGCAAACTCTGGGTGAATTTGAGGGACTTCTGTGTCTGCATGTCTGACCCAAAAAGGCAATCAATATTTAGATCAAGTTTATACTACCTTTGACATGAACAATAAAAGATTTCACTTTTCATTTGGCATGGTTCTACAGACTTCCTCTTTTATTTTCTATTACATAGCCTCAGGAAAAACATGTCCATACGCCGAACAGAGAAGACTTCAGACAACCTGTAGCTAGAAGGTAAGTCAGTCCTTAAACACGTGTGCTACTGACAGCAGGAAAATAATTGGGAATGAGCCTCTCCACCCCTGGAAATGTTCAGCATGGAGGGAGCTATTTTAAATCCAAATTAAATCTCGGCATGGAATTCTAATGCTAGCATTTAAATAAATGTAATAAGTGCAGATTGATTTACAAAGGCTGTTTCCAAAGTATTTAATGCATTGGTGACATTTTATACAAAGGCAAATTACAGGAATCTGCTTCTAAAAGTGTGATTGCTTCTAGATTGGCAGATAAAATCATTGTAAAATAGCCAACATATTGTCTGACTCAAATCAAAAGTTACAATGCCTTATTCCTTTTTGCTCCACGTTTGACCAATTCAGTTTGGAGAAAATAAAACAAACTTAGGGTTTAAAGTTCAGATATATTTTAATTTTGAAATAATGTTTCTTTGGTGCTGGCGTTGTGGCATAGCGAATTAAGCCTCTATCTAAAATACCAGCATCCCAAATGGGTGCCAGTTTGTGTCCTGGCTGTTCCACTTGTGATACAGTTCCCTGCTAATCTCCCTGGAAAAGCAGGAGAGGGTGAGCTGAGTGCTTGGATCCTTACACCCTTTTGGGAGACATGGAAAGTGCTCCTGGATCTTGGCTCCAACACTCTATCGCTTTCGGCATTTAGGGAATCTGAGCAGTGAATCACAGGATGGAAGATAAGTGTCTTTGTCATGCTCTCTTTGTGACATAACTCTTTCAAATAAATAAATAAATAAATATTTTTTTACATTTTGTTATTATTATCTTCTTATGATACAATTCAAAAGGCTCCTGGCATTTCCCTTATCCCCTCCCCAATTCCCTCCCCCATAACCTAGTTCCTCTATATCATTACTAACACATAGTTCTTCATACACAGTCATATGTCCATCATTGCGGGCATGGACAATGGCAGAGAGTCCAGCATCCTATTGTCAAGATATAGTGAACAGTTTCATTGTAAGTCCATCTTTGTCTGAAAGTAGAAATGCATACTACATTGTGTCCTCACATCTGGATGCTAGTCTCCATTTCACAGCTACTGTACATCCCCTCAAATGAAAAGTCATAATACAAAATCAACAGTAGAAAGAAAGATAGAAATTTACCATGCCATGAAGTTAAATGACATGTTACTAGATATGACAGTCTCCATTGCACAGCTACTATACATCCCCTTAAATGAAAAACCACAAAACAAAATCAACATCAGGGAGGAAAAAGAAATTAACAACACCATGAAGTTAAATAACATGCTACTAAATGACTAACGTGTAGCTGAAGAAATGAAAATCAAGCACCTTCTTGCAGAAAATGATGCTACTGCATGATCTAGGAGTCATTGAATGATTTAATCAGGAGAAAGTGTTTTTAAGAGATGGAACTAACAGAAAACAACAAAACCCGTGAGATATAATTTCCACTGATTTTTGTTGGTGTCTCCTCTAGACAATAAACAGATGGGTTTTGTTTTTTTTAATCCAGTCTACTAATCTATGACATTTGATTGAGCTGAAGCCATTTAAATTCAGAGTTTAATATACATGGGTGGTACTTTGGTCCTGTCATTTTAGGAATGGGTTGTTGATTGGTTTAGTCTTCTGTTGTCATTTTAGTGGGATGTTCTTCCCATTTGCCTTTGGTTTTGGTAGGTGCTATTCCTCTTCTCTGTGAAGAGAACATGTTGAAGTATCCTTTGTAGGGCAGGTTTGGAAGAGGCAAATTCTTTTAACTTTTCTTGACTTTGGAAGAATTTTATTTCATTTTCAAAGACAAAAAAAAAAAAGTTTTGCTGGATGTGTTATCCTAGGCCGACAATTTTTTTCTTTTAGAATCTGGAATATGTCACTCCATTCTCTTCTTGCCTGTAGAGTTTCCTGTGAGAGATCTCCTGTGAGTTTAATTGGCATTCCTTTATATGTCAGTTGATTTTTTTCACATGCACATTTAAGGATCTTTTCCTTATGTTCGATTGAAGAGAGCTTGATGATCATGTGTCTTGGTGAAAATCACTTTTGGTCAAACCTGTTGGGAGTTCTGTGCCCCTCCTGGATGTTGTTTCCCAAGTCTTTCTCTAGATTAAGGACATTTTCCTTTATTATTTCATTAAATACATTTGGAAACTCAGCTTCTCTTTCTGCACCTTCTGGGACTCCCATAACTCTTATATTTGGCCTCTTGAATTCTTGAATCTTTTTTTGGCCTGATCCTGCTCTGTTTCCAGCTTTTGTTTGTTTTTCCCTGGTGACTAGAAATATCTTCTAATTTTCAGAATCTTTCTTCTGCCTCCATTCTGCCGGAGTCCAGCTCCAGCCGAGAGTTCGGAGCTCGGGAAGGGTGCGTGAGATAGGCGTAGAAAGAAGAAGAGAGAAAGAAAGGAGAGACGGACCACTAGGATTCCTTGATGATTGTGGACCTTGCAAGAAAGTTGTCCGCTTTATTTATACAGAAGCAGTACAAAGTTTTCTTTTAGGGGCATTTTGACATAGCTTCAGGGGGGCACAATTTACAACTTCTTGAGAAATGATTGAGGAAGGGTCCCACATTCCTTGCTTATCTTGGTTTGCCAGTCTTCATCCGCTCTCCTCAGGTCTGGGCTCTAACCTTGGCGCCACCTGTGACAACCAGGCCCCTACCTTGAATTATGTATGGGTTAGTAAGTCCGGGGTCTTGGTGTATGGGGATTACGGGCCATTGGCACTAAAGGCCATTAGGTCAGCAAGCTCACACAGTTTGTTATCTGAACAAGTAAAGCAAGAGTTATAACGGCGGAAAGAATTGTAATTAGCAATGAGCCAAGTTTACTCCATATAAGTTTCAATTCTACAATGGACAAGTGAGTGTTTCCAAAGATAATTCTACAAATTGTTTCACCTTAAGACAGGGCATTATCCATTCCAACATTGCAGCCAAGAATTTCTCAGTAGGCAACACATCTTATTCAGTAATACATTCTTGCTACAATTCTTATTCTACAACTTAACCATCACTAAATGTGAGGAATACATCAAAAGAGAAAAAAAAACAAAGATCTGAGACAAAAGGTTTCAAACATTAAGTTCCTCTACAACTGCAGGTTCTACAACCTCATAAGTGATCAAACAATAATCAAAAGTATATCTTTGTGATGTTAGTGAAATCAGCCTATATTTCCTCTAGTTAGAAATTATGAAAGCAGCTGAAGCAACTACATTTTCTATGTTCTAAAGAGTTGCAAGGACAGGCTAACCCTTAAGGTCACAGTAACTATATTTTTTGCCTTAGCAGGATAGCCTTTAGGGTCCCAGTAACACGATAGCCTTTAGGGTCACAGTAACAAGATAACTTTTAGGGTCCCAGTAACAAGATAGCTTTTAGGGTCCCAGTAGCTATATTTTTTGTCATGGCAGTTTTAACCCATACTCCCATCATTTCCATTAGTTTGTAAAATTCTTATCAAGCCATTTCCCAGAAAGCATGCTAAATGTCCAGGCCAGATTTTATGGCAATGGGTAGGTACACAATAAGGTGTCTGGAAACAGCATGGGCTTGATTGTACTCCTGTGTGCAGTTAAAGGCCCACTCACCAAGACATTATCAGTAACATTAACTCTCAAGCTGATATTATTTGCCAAAGCCATCTCACAGGGGCAAACAATGCCTCAATAGATTACAGGATTCTTAGTGGGGTGCTTGAGTGTCCATGCAAAAGGGTGGTGAGACTGCATCAAGGTGGTCAGAGAGAAATCCGCCGGGCCCTGCCAAACAGCTGGAAGCTCCCTGGGCCCTGCCATGCAGGGAGCTGTTCTCTTCACACCTTTGTGTCATTCACACCTACTGCACGGACCCTGGCACCATTCTATTTTGGAGACTCTCCATTGTACTTTTAGTTTGCTCCACTGTAGTGTTCATTTCTGATATATCAGCCTTGATTTGCTTTATTGCTTCCTTAAATTCTTTGAACTTTTGTGCTTCTCATTGTTGATAAGATGCTTTATAACAAGTGTTTTGAATTCTGTATCCCCCATTTTCTCGATGGCTTCCTCAGTTGACAAAGGGTTGGCAAAGGGTTTTGCTCCTTTACAGGGGAGTTTTCAGTAATATTCATTGTACCTTTGTCTCTTCTTTTGCTCTTGGTCATTGTACTTCTGGTTAGCAGATTCTTCTCCTTGGGGCAGGTTTCTAAGCTGTATCGTCCACAGGTCTACAGTTTGATTTTACTTATTGCAGTTGGTACACAGCTCTTTGCTTTCAGGCAGTTGTGCCACAACCTCCAGCGAATTCCAGGTTTGGGTTCTTATGTTAGATTTTGACCATAGTCTCCTTAGCCCCAGCTCCTGGCTCACCACTCTCCACCTCATGTGATATCATGCTGTGGCTGCACTGTACAACCTTTCTCCCACTTTTGGTTGGAGTAAGTCCCAGGATTAGAGACACACCAGGCGTCCTATATAGACAGGTTGTTGGTGGCAGTGATCTTGTCGGAACCCGTTGGATGTTAGGTCTGGATGCCACACAGACCTGTTTTGACCCGTATGATGCCACAGTTGGTGTTATTTTACTGTGGTACCAGTGCAAGACACTGAGTTCAGTGAGTTTGCTCCCAGCTCAGCACATGTGCAGCTCACTGTTGTCCTCTGCAGTCTTAAATTATGTGCCACATTATAAAGAATGGCATCTGATGTGCCACTACTAGAGTTCTTGATCTGCTGGCCGTTGGGTCTGAGGGCTGCCCAGACCTGTCTTGGGTGGAACCTGCAGGATGCCACATTTTTCTGTTCACTGAGTCAGAAATAAGTTCACTCCCAGCTCAGTGCATGCGCAGTCCTGCCCCATAACCCTTGCCTCCTTAAGCAAAACTGTGCCTAATTCAGCTCTAGGAGGCAGACTGGGCTATGAAATCCACCCTGTTACCACACTTCCCATCTGGGACCTGCCGCTCTGTCTCTGAGCCTGGTCAAATCAAATAGACCAGTAGGACAAGCCGTTCTTTGGGTTCACCTCTGGAGCTCCCAGTAAATATCCCTTCCCACCTGGTTGCTGGTGGAGTTCCGGCTGTCGGTGGAGTTCAGATCATCCTTTGCTGAATGCCGCTGGGGTATCAGTCACTGCAACACCACACCGTTGTGTCCGCTGTTTTCCTTTTTCTGTCAGTCCGAGAACCCCTCTGCTGTTGTTCTGTCCTCTCTTATTTCCTGGAATGTGCTTCACACTAGCTAATACTTCTCCATTTGTTTAAACGTGCACTTACCCTATTCTGCCATTTTGATTTCCACAGTTTCTTTATCCATTCCTCTTTTGATGGGCTATTGTAGATTTTGCTGCTGCAAATATAGGATTATAGATCACTTTCTCATATGCAGAATTCATTTCCTTCGGATATATTCCCAGATGTGAAATAGCCGGGTCTTATGGCAGGACAATTTTCAGTTCTCTCATCACTCTATGTACTGACTTCCATAGTAGTTGCACTAACCTATGCTCCCAGTAACAGTGAAGGAAGGTACTTTTCCCCCACATCCATGCCAGCAGGTGTTATTAGTAGAGTTTTTTATGTAAGTCAGTCTTAGTGGGGTTTGATGGAACCTCAATGTAGTTTTTCATTTGTTTCCCTGACAGCTAGGAAGCCTGAGCATTTTTCATATGTCTGTTCGCCATTTGAATGTGTTCTTTTGAAAAATGTTCTTCATGCAAAATAATAGATCAATAGCCCTTTCAGTACTGTTTTTGCAATATCTCAGGGGGTCTTATATTTTTATTTTCATTCATTCAAGAACAGTTTTTTGTTTTCTTATTTCTTCACTGACTCATAGGTCACACAGTGGCATCATTTGCTTCAGGAAGGTCTTTCATTTTCTTTTTCATTTCTTCAGTGACACATTGGTCATTCAGTAGCAGGTCATTTAACTCCATGTTGCTATAAATTTTTTTATTTTTCTCTCTGTTCATTTTATTTTATGGTTTTTCTTTTAAGGGGATATATAGTAACTGTGTGGTAGAGACTATCACATGTACATGTGAAGATAAAATGCAGCATGCATTTCTATTTCCAAATCAAAAATGGACTCCCAATAAAACTGTGGAATATATCTTGACATAGGATGCTGGCTCTCTGCCATTGTCCATAGCTATGATGTCAGGATACACTGAAATAGCAGAATGATGGACTTATGACTGATTGTGAGAGATTATACTATTGTAATGACATGGAGCAAATTAGTGGGGTCAGGGTTTGGGGGAGGGAGGAATCTTGGAGCTGTATCATGGAATCATAAAAGAAACAAATAAAAAAAAGGAGAAAGAAATAAGGCACTCATATCACTGGTACATCATTGTTGATTTGCCTCGGGGGTCTAAAGAAGTCTAATTTGGGCTACGTTTCTTGTTCCTGTAGTAAATGTGAAGCTAATGGAAGTTATCTCAGTTGTATGCAAATATAGTCAGCTCTTAAACTAGATCAAGATTCATTTGTCAGATGCACAAACACAGGAATAAAGCCATTCTAATGAGCCAAATGAGCTGATGGAAGCCTGAATATCAACAACAAAAGAAATTCAGGAGAGAAATTGAAAGAAAAGAAAAAAGAAAAAGAAAAAGTCATCACCTCTTGCAGGCTCTAGAGGTCTTAGAGAAGGAAGGTGCTGTCTGTGTATGCATTTCTTTGGAACTCAAACCATAAATGCAATGCACCCAAATACTAAGGTAAAACAAAAACAGCCAAATCCAACCCTCAAATTGTTGTTTTAAATCAGCAACCTCACACAAACCATGAGATTTAGGTAAAGGGGGCTAATGAGTTATTTGGGGAACATGAGTGTTTAGCCTATTAAAGAAAGAGGACTGAAACCATGTGACAGGTGGTGGGTTGACAATGTAATTCATGCAATGCTTGTGATAGCAGTTTTTCTATAAATCTGTTAATAAATTCAACTTTTAGCCTTGATTAATCAGAAGTTCTTGCTGCTTTTTAAAATGAATCCTGTAAAATCACTCTAAAATGTGAGTCATAGCCCAACAAGGGTACGGTGGAGACCACACTTCAGGAAGAGGTAGGGTTTTAAGGCCCTTGTCCCAGCTCTGATTCTTTTGCTGTGTGTACTTTTATACAGGGCCTTTAGCTTCTCTGTGTTTCAAATCTTCATTTCCAAAACTTGGACAAGACCTATTTTTCTTATGTTTTCATAGAACTCACATGAAACCATGTACATGACAACACTTTTAAAAATGTTGACATTTTTAAATGTTGACATTTTACAGTTGACCAGGGGGTAGTATGTTTGTCTGTAAGGTGCTAGTAACTCCGATTCCAAACTTCTTATGTATGATAACCATGCAGACAGCAGTACTGCTTACCAAGTTTGGTTTGCTTTTCTGGATCCTACAGGTGCAGGGGCTCCTTCCCTGTCACTTGTCTTTAATGAATCCAAGGGCTTTAGGCACTCATTTGTGTCATTTGGGCCAACATTTTCCCATTTCAGTGGTCTCTCATTACAGAATTAAGTTTGTTAAACGAAAATAAGGCTTGAATTTTGGTTATCATTTTAGTTTAGCCTGGAATATGTGAAAGGGGGCTTCTCGGCTGTACTTGAGTTTCAGAAGTGACTTTTGGTTATCTGGCTCATTTGCTTCTCTTGATGCCAGAGTGCATAAAACTTGGAGCAGGCAACTTGGCTTTTAACTGGATTCATTATTGGTGCTGGTCATTAACCCCTGGCTATTCTGAAACCTATAGAGTTGTCTTGCCTATAAGGTGACTGCAATTACTGTTGCTATTCCTAAGACACATTGTGAGAAACAAATGACTTTCTATTTATGTAGTTAAGCGTTATGTTATAATTTCTTAAGGGAAATGACTACTCATTTCAGAAATATTAGCAATGAAACTCTCCAGTATCAATTTGTTGATGATAAAATACTTCACGTTTGTTCAGCATGCTATAATAAACAAATGGCATTCATATGTATGCTTAATTATTAACATTTTGGCTTAGATTCTCATTGAATTCATGTTCACCACCTGGTGTAACATAAACATGAGCTGTTGTAACTCATATATTAAGTATGGATTTCATTTTTTTTGTACCAGAATAAGCATAACTTTTAAATTCCATTTTCCATGTACATTTTGAATAGTCATATTTTAACAAAATATGTTGAAACTATGATTAATCATTGGCTATGTGTTATCGACATGTGCGAGAGCTAAACAGGATGTGGGACAGACTTGACAAGCCTGCGGTGTGTACTGGCAACCATGGGAACCAGGGTAGGGGGCAGAACTGGTGGGGGTTATGGGGAGTCACCCCAACTAGGCTGCAGCTCCAACCGGTTTGCATGAGGACCGAGTATGAAGTGGGCAGGATCGAACTGGACTACCACACCCATTGGTTCACGAGGAAGACAGGGCTGGAAACAGAACGAACCCAGCAATCCCAACGACCAGCATGAGCATAAGCTGATTGGTGTGACGGACGGTGTCGGACTCTGTACTAGCAAACTTGCGCAAGAATCAGGCCTGGGATCATCTCAGATGAAGTTTCTTTGGAGATCCCTCCAACTGAACTGCTGATCTTAAAACCCCAACCATGAAGAGACTGTCAGCCAGTGGATTCTGAATAGGATTCATTGCGATTGGAACTGAGAGATTGGCAGCAATCCAGAACTGATGAACTATCAAAACTGTATGAGCAGGACCCTCAGAGTGTGCCTCCCATTGGGGATCTGGGATGGGTGGGAGGTTGGGTGGGGCTTTTCCCTTTGTTTTTTTCCTTGACCCCAGATACAGGGTAAAATGATATTGATGTGGAAACAATGGTATTACCCACTTTCACCCTGTAGCCCTTGACACTTTGTTCCCTAATCAACTAAGTAAGATTATTAAAAAATAATTTAAAAAAAAAGAATCACCTGATGGGATTATAAAAGTATCAGTGGTGAACTGAGTATTTATCTTAGTGGTTAAGGTACAGCATTCAGCCACTGGGGTACTTGGGTTAGATTCCTGACTTGAACCTCTGATTCTTGCTTCATGCTGATGTAGACCCTGGGAGGCAGTGGTGAAGGTTTAAGTAATTGTTTTCTGCCAACAATATTGCTTGTTCCTGGATCCAGACATTTGGGAGTGACACCGTAGATAAAGGAACTCTCTTACTCACTCTTTCTCAAACAAATAAATGCAGGTTAAATAACACCAAGGATGTCTAGTTTCCCTTTCAAACCAACTGAATGAAAACAATGATTTGTTTTGCATTTTCAGCTGTCAGGTATTGAGCTGTACAGCCAGATATGAGCACCACTATTATCACACAAAGATCACAAGCCAAGCGGCAGGTAAGGGCTATTTCTGCCACCAAAGAGCTGTGTACCATTGCAACAATAGGAAGGAGAACATGAGAACAAAACAACTAACTCAGAAATGCTTCTTTTGACTTTTTATAATGCTAGTCAGAAGTACTGCCTTGAAAAAAGTAATATATCAGTTCACTTCAAATCTACCATTTTCTACATCCCCAATTATTTCTGTTTATCAAGAAACAAGGATAGGCCTTTGCATGCCATATGAAACTCTTACGGTATATGCTGACTTAATTAGGGTGCATGTCGGTTTTATTTTATCTGTTGCAATATCAACTTTAAGAGATATGTTGGCTACATGGGGAAGTTCATCACAAGACACTCTGGCTGCTTTAGTCCCAGGCCTCCAATTGTTAGCTCATTCAGATGTTATCAAGCCAGGGTGATTATCTCAATTTCTCAAGCTTACATCTGATTCAAACGAGACTACACATCTGCTGCACCAGCAGTGTTCCTGTGGCTGATGATCAGTATCAAGAAATCTATTCACACTCAGGCACTTGCTTGGTAAATATGAGAAGCATTTTGTCTCAGAACCCTCTAATTTTGTGTAGTCATGGTCAAGACAAAACAACCATGTCTGATCTGCATAAAGATAAAATTATAGAACCAAATTACAAAGCCAGCAGTATATTTCTGATCACACAGAAGTAATTTTTCCCAAAGTGTCTTCCAGCAATCCCATGTCAGACAGACAATATGTTTGCTATTAATATTAGTCTCTGTGAGAAAAAATGGGCTGTCATGAATCTTGAATATGACATTTCCAACACAGATTTTTAACTTTGACAAAAGGGATTACTATAACACTATATGAGTGACACTGTAAAATGTACTTTTTTGAAGTTTCTAAAATATTAAACAACATTGACAATCATTGCTTAGTAATGTAACATCTGTGTGCTTACTATTTGAGTTCCCTTACTTTCGATCACCTGAGTAAACGATTTTGAGCACACGTTTCAATTCAGAAGTTGATACGGACATACTAAAGCTGGCAAAACGTCACTGGAGAGTGTCATGTAAAAGGAAGAAAACATCCAAATGGCTTTAGGCCAAGGGACTGAAATTTCAAGACTTTTTCAGACAGTGATGCTGTGAAAATAACAAAGTTACTCCTGTGGAAAGAAGTAGTTTTTTCTTATTTTAATTTTGTTAGAAGATAAGACAGAAAGCAAACTTCCATCCACTGATTCACTGTCCCCACATATGTAACAGACAAAATTTGAATCAAGTGAAAGCCAGGAGCCCACAACTCAATCTAGAACTTCCTGGGAAATTCCAGCAATTCTGCCCTTCCCTTTTTTGTAATTGTATTTCTTTATATAAAATAAGTAAATATTTATTTCATGATGTGGATTTAGAAGCACACTCTACCCTTCTAATGCTGTTATCTGCTAATGGCAACTCCTGGCACCTGCCAGACCCCCGGCCCTACCTGGAGCCCCTCGCCAAAGCTCCTACAGACACCTACAGCCAGCCCTCCCCACGGCCTCGCCTGACCACATCCACCAGGACTTCCGGCCGGTCTCCACCTGGTGGCGCTCACCAGCCCCGTCTCGGGCGGCAGGCGTGGCATCATCGGGGTGGACTTCCAGTGCTTCCAGCAGGCGTGGGCAGTGGGGCTGGCCGGAGCTTTCCACGCCTTCCTGTCCTCGGGCCTGCAAGACCTGTACTGCATCGTGCGCCGCTCCGACCGCACATGCCTGTCCATCGTCAATCTCAAGGACGAGGAGCTGTTCCCCAGCTAGGAGGCTCTGTTCTTGGGCACCTGCGGGCAGCTGAGAGCGGGGGTCCGCATCTTCTTCTTAGCAGGGACGTCCTGCGGCACCCAGCCTGGCCCCAGAAGAGCTTGTGGCATGGTTCAGACCCCAGGGGGCACAGGCTGACCGAGGCCTACTGTGAGACATGGTGGACAGAGGCGGCAGGGGCCACGGGCCAGGCTTCCTCATTGCTGGGCAATCGGCTGCTGGAACAGATGGCGGCTGGCTGCCACAACGCCTACATCGTCCTCTGCAGCTTCATGACCTCCTCCAAGTTGGGTCTGGGAGACCTGGACACTAGCGGGCCACAGCAGAGGCCAAAGACAGCAGGCAGTGGGCAGGCAGGGGGTCCCCGCAGCCTGCACCTTGGCTGGGGCTGGTGCCCGTGTGGCTCCCATACCGTGTAACCCTCAAGAAATTAAAGATGCCAAAGAGTGTATTTTTTAAAAACCTAAAAAAAAAAAAAAAAAAAAAAAAGAAAGAAAGAAAAGAGAGAGAGAGAGAGAAATGGCTCAAGGATTTGAGTTCCTGCCACCCATGTGGAAAACCATGATGGAGTTCCTGGCTCCTGGCTTCAGTATGGCAAAATCCCAGGTGCTGAGGACACATAGAAGATGTAAAAGATGAAACAGTGGATAGAATCTCCCTCTATTTTTCTCTCTATTGTGTTATGTCTTTATTGATTTGTCTGTCAGTCTCTTTCTACACACACACACACACACACACACACACTGTGAGGATCATACTGGGTGTATAAGATGCAGTCTGTAATAAAATTGTACATAGTAATTTCACAGGTTAGAGGAGGTGGAGAAGGATTCGATGGATTAGCCAAGATGGTGAAGCAGAGATGAGGCCCTGAGTGGGGAGGGTGTTGAACCAAAGCAGAGACAATTGCCTAGCCACAGACAGCTATGGGCTCCCAAGAGGCTGGTGGAAACTATGAATGGAAGCAGCTAAGCCAAGATGGATATACCAGGTCATGAAGGGACAGCTGGGGCTATTTCCTTGAGAGAGAGGGCCAGAAAAAGCTGTGGTCTTTAGGGATGCAGGAAACAAAGCCAAGGGCATGGAGAGGAAGACCAAGCATCTAAATTAAATAAGAGAAATATTTATGGAAAGCAGAGGAAAGCAGGACAAGGGAAACAGAGAGCAAATATCTTTCCTCCTGCTGAGCAAGATGGTACTGGGGGCAGGAGGCAGGTTTGTCCCTGAAATGGCCTCCTGGAGGGCCCCCTGGACTCAGAGGTCCCATCATGCTCAGTAGCATATGGAACCTAGAATAGATTTCCCTTCAGGTTAGAAGGTTTTCCACCAGGTCAGAAAGTAATACAGGCTCCAAGGTGTAGCACCTTCAGAGTGTTCTAAGTTCTCTTCATACAATTCCGTTGTAAAGGGTTCTAAGTTCTCTTTACACATTTCCAATCCCCACTAAACAGCTCACATGTGAGGATTCCAGGATGTAGTCTACTACAGTCTGCAGTACCTTGTCTACAAAGAAAGGCATTGTAACAAGTTTTAACAGAAATGTGTGGTTCAAAGGACACTTTAGAGCGCAGAGGTTTTTTAATCCTCCATTCAACCACATATTACTCTTGTGACTTGAACTCATTCATTTTTTATCAGAAATGTCCTTTTATTTATTTATTTATTTTTATACTTCATTTTATTATCATTTTATGATACAGTTCCATAGACCCTGAGATTTCCCTTATCCCCTCCCCAATTCCCTACCCCCTCACTGAGTTCACCTATCATTACCATAGTACAGTTCCCCATACACAGTCATATGTCCATTATTGCAGGCATGGAAAATGGCAGAGAGTCCAGCAACCTATTGTCAAGATACAGTAAACAATTTCACTGAGAGTCCATCTTTGTCTGGAAGTAGAGATGCATGCTGCATTGTATCCTCACATCTGGATATGATAGTCTCCATTACACGGTTACTATACAGCCCTGTAAATGAAAAGCCATGATACAAAATAAACAGCAGGAAGAAAAATAGAAATTTACAATGCCATGAAGTTAAGTTACATGCTGCTAGATATGATAGTCTCCATTACACAGTTACTATACATCTCTTAAATGAAAAGCCATGATACAAAACAAACAACAGGAAGAAAATAAAGAAATTAACAGCACCATGAAGTGAAATAACATGCTACTGAATGACTAATATGTCGCTGAAGAAATGAAAAAGAAAACCAAGAACCTTCTTGAATAAAATGCTTCTGTATAATCTATGAGTCATTGAAGAATTTAATCAGAAGATAGTGTTTTGAAGAGATAAAAAAAATCAAAATCCGTGAGATACAGCTTCCACTAATCTTTGTTGGTGAAATGTGTCTCCTGTAGGCAACAAATAGATGGGTTTTGTTTCTTAATCCAGTCTACTAATCTATGATGTTTGACTGATGAGTTTAAGCCATTTACATTCAGGATTAATATAAATAGGTGGTAATTTGGTTGTGTCATTTTAGCAATGGGTTGTTCACTGATTTAGTCTTCTGTTATTTTACTGGGATGTTCTTGTCATTTGCCTTTGGTTTTGGTGGGCACTATTTCTTTTCTCTGTTAAGAGAACATCTTTAAATGTAATGCTGTCAATCTGAAAAATAGTGCCTGTAAATTGTAATATTATTCTAACCCCTAACAGCCTGTAACACATGCAATAAGATGTTGTGACGTAATCAAAGAACCAACAATCAATGTGAATCAGACTGCTCATGATCTACAGCAAAGAACTATAAAACCTAATGCACTTTTAAAACCCTATGCTTTGAAGACTCCAAGACCTTCACCACAAACTATTAATACGAGCAACAAGGACTATATCCCAACTGCCAAGGAGGCTACAGGGAATTGGATGCCCTCGGAGGCCGAGTACTCTGAGGTCACCCACCCCCAACCGGAGCTTCCGCAGGGGATGGAAGAAGTCCAAACACTACTGTGCAGAAACCAACATCATCGGAAAGACAACCAGAAGCCCTGAGCGGTCCGCAGAAACAGAAGAACAATAAATGTCCTTCAGGACCAGGGAGGAGAGCTTTCTCTGGTCCGAGCCTGGCTCCACCTCTGGACCCCCACCCTCCCTCGCAATGACCATCAGGATCGCTTCGAAAACCCCTCACAGCAAACAAACAATCATACAAACTAAAAAAAAAACCTAAAATAAATAGACAAACAACAGAAAGTAGAGCTTGAAATCTGACAGGAAAGAGCTGGCGTGGATTGGCTCATGCCTCGCTGGGTGGGACACAAAGATTAGTTACTCCTCACCATGGTGTTGAGGATTTTCCTGCACACCCCTCCCCCCAAAAAAATGTGTTCTGCACCTTAAATGTCGACAAATATCTTGTTAGAGTTACAAGCCAGTTTCGATTATCCTAAAATCTGCCAAGATCAGCAAAATTATACTTCAACACAACAAATGGCTAAATACTAAAATGAAATAGACACGAGATAACTGAATGGTACCTTATAGCCATTTTAAGGTATATAGCAGCTGGTGCTGTATATAAACTAAAATTGAAATGTCAATGAGCTAATCATAGGTTGTGGTTAGGACTTGCTTTTTTTTTTTTTTAACATACTGGTTACTCAAAACCATGTCAATTCCATAATATTGCAAATTGCCGTTGATATTATATTGGGACTCTTAATTGACTGTGATGATATTCTACCAGCTCTAACTTCAGACCAGAAATGGTCTCCCCAAGAAACTGTTCAACCCATCTGGACAATAAGTAGCTGGACTCTATGCTTAGTATACATTTGCAAGGAAAGAATCTTGATTGAACTTGAACTGTAATACTGCATCAAGGTGGAGGAATCCACCAGGGGGGAGGGGCGTGGGAAGGGGTGGGGGGGATTCCCAGAGCCTATGAAACTGTCACATAATGCAAAATAATTATTAAAAAATATATAATAAAAATATAATTTACTTGCAATAATAATTAAAAAAAACCCTATGCTTCTCAGTAATGGGGAGGGAGAGCAGAGAAATCTTCCATCTCCCTAGAATGTGTGAGGCAGATGTAAAGCATAACCTATCAAGAACATAACAAGTAACTTATAGACAACAGACTCGAATCAGCATTAGACAGTAGTAAAACTACAGAGACATACAGGGGGAATCAAGAGCAATCCTGACAACCTCTGATCAGGAGGTCATATGCACAGAGCAGGGGGATTCCAGAGTGGGACAAGTGGACAGGAGGAGGCTTGTATCCCAACCCTGGAGACTCCTGGATCCTCTTCAAGGACTATCAGTACGGGCACCGAGGACTACATCCCAACTGCCAAAGAGACCACCGGCAATTGGAGTGCCTTCGGAGGCCAACAACTCTGAGGCCAACCACTCCCATTTGAATCTCCCACATGGGATAGAAGAAGTCCAAATCCCTCCCCGCAGCGTCCAATATGACAGGAACAACAGCCAGGAGCCCTGAGCAGTCCACAGAAACAGAAGAACAGTAAACTCCCTTTGGGACTAGGGAGAGGAGCTTTCTCTGGTCCTTACTTAGTTCCAACTTTGGATCCCCACCCTCTCCTGCAATGACTATCAGGGTCGCCCCAGAGCCCCCCCCCAAAAAAAAACAAAACAAAAACAAGAAACAATAAAAATTAGAATAAAGAGAGAACAACAAGGAAAGCTTAGAATCAGACAGGAAATGGTCAGCGTGGAGTCACATATTTCTTGCTAGGTAGGACACGAAAATAAGTTACTCCTCACTAGGGTAGTGAAGATTTTTCTGCACACCCCTCCTAAAACTGTTCTGTGCCTCAACTGTTGACATATGCCTTGTTAGAGTTATAAGCCAGTTTGGACTGTCCTAAAATCTGCCAAGTTCAGTAAAAATTATGCTTGAATACAATAAACTGCTAAATACAAAATAAAAATACACATGAGAAAGCTGAATACTATCCTATAGCCATTTTAAGGTGTATAGAAGCCAGTTCTGTGTATAAACTAAAATTGAAATGTCAATGAAGAAGTCACAGGATGTGGTTAAGAACCTGCATTTTCTAACATATCAATCACTCAATACCATGTCAATTAACCCCATAATGTTGTAAACAGTTGTTGATGTTATGTTATGGTTTTTAATTGGTCGGAATGATATTCTGCCAGCTCTGCGTTTAGACCAGAGATGGTCTCCCCAAGAAACTGTTGAATTTGTCTGGACAATAAGATGCTGGACTCTATGCATGGTACATGCTTGCAATGAAAGAAACAAGACGGGATTTGAACTGTAATACTGCAATAAGGTGGAGGAATCCACCATGGGGGGAGGGTACGGGGAGGGGTTGGGGGAACTTCAGAGCCTATGAAACAATGTCATAAAATGAAATGCAATAAAATAAAAAAAAGAAAAGAAAAAAATTGTCTGACAGAAAAAAAAAGAGAACATCTTTAAGTATCATTTGTAGGGCAGGTTTGGAAAAAGCATATTCTTTGAACTTTTCTTTACTGTGGAAGAATTTCATTTCATTTTCACTTGAACTCATTCATTTAACCAGTCACAAGCCAATTTTGTCTTCAGCAGAAGGTTAAGATGACCTGCAAATTTTTAACTAGAAATAGAGATAATTTATAAAAAAATAAGCAACACATTGATTTGGACACAGGTGTTTTTCCTTTAAAAACAATTTAAAATTAATGATATTCTAAGCAGAAACAAATAATAAATTAACTATTTTCATACACATTCAGGCTTTACACTTTACCTTTCCACCTGCCCTTGACATTGATCATATTTTGAACATTGCCTAGAAATCACACCTTCTGTATGTGGATTTTAGGTTAGACAGAAGCCCTATAAGATTTCCTTTTCTTTATTTTAATTATATTAGGAAAAATTAAACATGTATTCCATAATCTTTTAATACTTTCTTTATAGATGCAAAGAATGTGCTTGGAGTTTCCATGTGTTCCAGAAACTATGAATAGAGTTAAGAAGCTTCAAGGTTGTATATATTTTCTTCTCATTCCTATTCCCGCCTCCCTTCTACAAAATGAAGCCAAACTCCCTCGGGGCTTAAGAACTTGTCACAGTTTCATATCCTGACACCCTGTTTAGCCTCCCTGGAATTTGCTCTTGTCATAAGAACATGATATATAAATCTATAAATGTGTTGGGATGAAAAATTTTTTTTTCAGTTCATGCTTCCAAACTCTTTTTTCCTGAGGCTTGGTAGAATGCGTTCTGGCTTTGTGTGCTTTTAAGTTCTTCTGCTCCTTCAACTTCAAAGGGGGAATTCTTCCATTGCAAAGCCAATTATTTAGGATTTTGTGATTCAGACTTTTGAGGAAAGCTGGTGAGATAAAAGGGTGAAAAGCTCTCGTATTAGACCTGACAATGAAGGTACTAGGGAATGAAGTATTCTCAGAATTGAACACCATGTGCCTACAGAGAAGTAGCAGGGAGACAACAGAGCTATTACAAAGAAATCCATAGATGTCTTGCAACTCGTAGTTACAGAAATGCAGGTGAATAAGTTTCATTACTTTGAAATTATTTCTGGATTGTCAAACCTCATTCTTGTGAATGTATTATTCTGAGATTGAGCCATGTGTATTATCATTTTCCTCTAACCTTAGTAAAATGACATCAATTTACATAGGAATAAGTCACAATTATACTAGCCACTTGGCAAGATGGTCAGATGATAAACTGCCTGCAGATAATGGTATAAATAAGAAAGCCAGATTAGATATGTGGTCTCTAATCTTAGTGTGTGTAAGAGTAGCCCTGGAACATTTTTTTAAAAAGATTTATTTATGTTTGTTGGAAAGGAAGATGTACAGAGAGGAGGAGAGACAGAGAGGAAGATCTTCCATCTGATGGCTCACTCCCCAAGTGACTGCAGTGACTGGAGATGAGCCAATCCAAAGCCAGGAGCCAGGAGCTCTTCCGGGTCTCCCATGTGGGTGCAGGGTCCCGAGGCTTTGGGCCATCCTTGACTGCTTTCCTAGGCCACAAGCAGAGAGCTGGATGGGAAGTGGGGCTGCTGTGGGATTAGAATCAGCGTCCATATGGGATCCCAGTACGTGCCGTCCTGCACTGCCTTCCCAGGCACATTAGCAGGGAATTGAATTGGAAGTAGAATATCCAGGAATCAACCTGGCATCCATTTAAGATGCTGGTACCACAGGCAGAGTGTTTGCCTACTATATTGCATGGTGCTGGCCCCATGTATCTCTTTCTTATGTTGAGGTCATTTCCATTGGATATCTTTCCAGAGGTGGGACAGCAGGGTCAAATGATAGATTTATTTTTACATTCTCGAGTATTCCCTATATATATTTTTTCCATAATAGCTTTACTAATTTTCATTTCCAGTAACAGTGTTTTGGTGTTTCATTTTGTACATGTTTGCCAACATTCATTTGTTGACTTTTTTTTTTTTTTTGGTACTAACCATTCTTTCTGGAGGAAGATGATTGTGGATTGACTTGTGTATTTCTTATGACTAGTGATGCAGAGTATTTTTTTATGTGTTTGTTGGTCATTTGTCTTTTTACCTTTGAAAATTGTCTGAGAATAGGACAAATATTGTGGTATTGTAGGTTGAGCCACCTGGAGGATCATGGGAGGCATGGGTCGAGCTCTAGACTTCTGAGTTCAGGCTGGCTCAGCCCCAGCTGTTGTAAGCATTTATGTAATGAATCAGTGAATGGGATATATTCTCCCTCTCTCTTTTTTTTTCTTAAAAAGATTTATTTATTTTTATTGGAAAGGAAGATATACAGAGAGGAGGAGAGACAGAGAGGAAGATCTTCCTCCGATGGTCCACTCCCCAAGTGACAGCAACGGCTGGTGCTGAGCCAATCCGAAGCCAGGAACCAGGAGCTCTTCCAGGTCTCCCACACGGGTGCAGGGTCCCAAGGCTTTGGGCCATCCTTGACTGCTTTCCCAGGCCACAAGCAGGGAGCTGGATGGGAAGTGGAGCTACCGGGATTAGAATCAGCGACCATATGGGATCCTGGCCTGTGCAAGGCGAGGACCTTAACCACTACGCTATAGCGCTTGGCCAGGAACCTTTTTAAAATGTGTCCCTTTGTATTATATTCTGAGAAAAATAGATGCCTTTGTTTTTTGTTCAGGAGGTGTTCTAGAAATCTGGGTATATCATTATCTGCTCAGCTGATTCTCATCCAGGGAGTTTATGAACCCTATTTGATCCAGGGTGTAAAAGTTGGGCATGTTAAGACTTCTGTGTGCTCCAGGGGCTCCTGTTGCTCAATTCTAGAAGAATGACTTTAATAGCATTTCCTCGATTTATCCCAAAGAAAATGTTCTTGAACATCTTGCTTTGCATTGTTCCCAATCACACATGCAAGGACATATCCTCACCCGATGACTATGGTCATTCTCTCCTGCTCTTGAAATCTCTGGATTACCCAAGCACAGCAGCAGATTTTTTTCTTCTGATTTAAAGAATATGCATTTGCCCAAAATTGTCTCCCAAACTGCCACAAGATATTAAAATCACATATACCAGAATCTTAACAATGGAAACTTCTACGAAGTTTAATAGAAAGTGGGCTGAGGATAATAGGCTTTGATTTGCTGACTGTGTAAACAAATGCTGAAATGAAAACAGGAGATATTTTGCTTGTAGAAGCATATGAAAGGCTGCGTTTTTCTATGTAGCATGGAAAGGTTTGCTTATCCATAAAAGCTTATAGATGTAGGTTAAATGGGTTGCCTGCTTAAAAATCACCCTGTGAAGACGTTTCCACTTTTTTTCACATAGGACTAATCCAGAGTTCTTAGAGCCTGGATTGCATTGGTGGTTCCAGGGTCACCAGTGCTTAGTAAAATATATGTTCTAAAGGCAATATTGCTCAGTATACCCTGTTGTCAATCATCATGCAAGTGACACCAAACCAAAGACATAGCTTTCAATGCAGAGCATTCATAATTGAATAAGATTTTTTTTTTTAGGAATTCTGGAGAATGAGCTCAATAAGAATTCAGTTTAGCGGGAGCTTCCAAGATCATTTGCACATTAACTTCCAGGGGGAAGGATGTATTGATGGGTCATTCCTTAAGATTCAGATGGAAGGTCTGGAAGCAGATGTTATCACCGGTTACTACTGTCCACCCAATTTATATCCTCCATCTTCCAGTGCTGTTTCTGAAAAAGAATGGTCATGTCCTGTCAAATTTGGATATATGAGATCTTGCTGTCGTGTTAAATACATTTCAACTTTATAATGACATTTTCCTTTTCTAACCTGTAACCATGCTAGGGATTGATAAGGAGAAATAGTAGCAAGCCATAGAAAAGGCAGCTAGAAAAGAGGTAAAGCCAGTCCTGTTTTGCATATGTGAACAAATTTTAGGAGGTCTATTCAACTAGAATTCCATCTGTTGGCAGAGGTCTTATGTGTTATGAAAAATATTAATGTTGTTGATGGAACAAATGTGTTATAGCTGTGAAACACACAACATGAAAATCAGATACCAAACACAATGAGGTGATTTGTAAATATTTCATTGTTTGCTAACAGTAAACAAGTGGGATTTGCTTCCCAGCCCTGAACTACTGGTGAGTTCTCTAGTTGGTTTTCTTATTAATGGAAATGCTCACAAAATCTTGACAATCAAAGCAAGCCATTTCCTATACCAATAAATCAAAGTTGTTTTAATTTATAAATGTCAATGTGTGATTTATATCATATCCTGACTATGTAAGTAGGCCTTGACTATCTAAGTTTGCATAGAGAACGTAGTTGACATTGTGTTTCCTTGTGCTGGAGTTTCTGGTGTCAGCATCTGAACTCTCATATAGGAAAGTAGTAGCACAGCTGGCAACCTTGTGATTCTGATGAGTGACATAGGTATTTCCCATTTTGGCAAATATTTTCTCAGTTTAAAACAGAGAAAGGGGAGCTACCTGAGCTTGAAAACTTCAAATATTTTTTTTTCTAAGATGGACTAATAGGACAAAATCTTTTCCTTTTTAACAATTTATTTTTATTTGAAAGTAGAGCTACAAAGGAAAGCAGAAACAGAGTAAGAGATCTTTCAACTTTCACACACCAAATGGCTGCCATGACTGGAGCTGAGTCAATCTGAAGCCAGGAGCTAGGAGCGTCCTCTGGTCTTCCATGTGGGTACGGGGACCCAAAGACCTAAGCCATCCTCCACTGCTTTCCCAGTCCATAAGCAGGGAGCTGGACCAGAAGTGGAGCAGCCAGGGCAAGAACCAGTGCCACAGGCTGAATCTTAGCTTGCTATGCTGTGGCGCTGTCCCCAGGAATATGTCTTTAAAGAAAAATAACATTGTGAATTTTATTTCATATATGAAATAATGCACTTAAAGGATTAATGCTTAACTGGAGTTTAGCAATACAACAGTGTCAATGGGGTCTTTAATGAGGGATGCAGGTTTTTATGTGCTGGGTACTCATGACAAAGGATGAACATAATCACAAGAAAATCAATGTACAGCACTTGATTATATGGACTCAGACATACATTACAGTGTCTTGGTGGGCTTTCATTTAAACTTGATTAAAGAAAATAAGTATTAGTTAGCTTTTGATAACTACTGTGAAATACCCGAGGCAGACTACTGATGAAATAAAGACACATCTACAGAGATTTGGAGGCTGCAAGCCTAAATGGCATGTTACAGACTTCAGTGAAGGCCCTGGACAGGTAAGACAAGTGGGAAATGAGAGTCATGTGGTAATCCAGGAAGCCGAGAGTGTGGTTGGGTCCAAACTCAGGCTTTAAGAACCATCATCTTGCAAGAACTGATTTCTGATGATATGCCCTTCTGACCCCAAGATCTTCTAGGCCCCTCCTCTAAATATTGCAATAGTATTAACTTTCTACCATACTATTATTACCATTAATTTACAAGTTTTGTTTTCAAGTTCTGTACAAATATAAAAGCCAAATCATATTTAAACTATAGCATTCCGACTATCCCTCAAAATTCTTGTCCTCCTTACATGTAACACAGGCCATTCAAAGTACTTCCCAAACCTTAACTCAGGCCAGCAATGGATTTTATTTGGACTGGATTTTATTTGGAAAGTTCAAAGTCTGATTTGAAACTCAAAACAAATTATTTTAGCTGTGTGCCCCAGAAAATAAAAACAAGGAAATTATATGCTTCCAAGATGCAATGAGAGGATGGGCAAAAAACATGCAATTGCAATCCAGAAAAAGAAAATCAGTAACTGGTCCAAAGCCATGCTAACACTAAATACCAAAGCTCCCGGTCTTAGCATTTGCAGCACACCGGGTGGGGTTGCTCTGTTGCTGCGATGCTGATGGTGTCAGCTGACATAACTAATCTCTGACATTGCTTACAGATGTCTGGCTTTCCAAGACAAAACACATACATGGCTACCCTGTTTTTCCATGTTCTCCCCACACAGCTCCATTTTCATAGCTGCACCATATATGATCCCATCAGGGACACCATGCAGGAACCCCAATCCTGTGGGGCAGCTCTGCCTGGAGTCCAGGTTTTCCCCTGAAATGAAGAAACTGCTGTGAATCTGTAACTTGCATTTTGCATGCTGGAGAAACCAGCGGTGCCATGGCAATGCCTTCCTTCTACAGAAGCTGCTCTTGGGCTTGCTTCGGTTACAGTGGTCTTAGAACACTTCACCCAGGAAACCAGAACTGGCCCATGATTGCTAGAATGTCCTGAGGCTCTTTGCTAAAAGGATTCTGCCCTGGAAGGTCTTTAAAACAAATTTTCATTGTCAAACTTCAGAAGCACTGATGGCCTCAAAAATTTCATTTTTAAAAAATTAAGATTTATTAAGGAAAAATTTAAGCATATACAGTAAGGCAATAATATATAATCTTTCATGTATTTGTAACAAAGACTTACATACTTTGGGCTAAAGCTGTTTCACATATTTCTCTCTCTTACTTCATTGAAAGTAAAATGATTATTTGAAAATGTAACCAGAAACTGGATCTGGTGCAATAACCTAGTGGCTAAATCCTTGCCTGTATGTGCCAGGATCCCTTATGGGTGCTAGTTCATGTCCCACCTGCTCCATTTCCCTTCCAGCTCCCTGCCTGTGGCCTGAAAAAGAAGTCAAGAATGGCTCAAAACCTTGGGACTCTGCACCCACCTTGGGAGACCTGTAGGAGGCTCCTGGCTCCTGGGTTCAGATCTGCTCAGCTGCAGCAGTTGCGGCCACTTGGGGAGTGAATCAACAGATGAAGGATTTTTCTCTTCATCTTTCCTCTGTAAATCTGCCTTTCCAATGTAAATGAATGAATAAATGAATAAATAAACAAACAAATAAATAAATTCTACACCAATGAGTATAATGAGATTAGACTCATACCTCTTGGTATACAGAATTATAAACTCAAGATGGATCAAAAATAAATTTAATATCTCTCACTATGAAATTGCTGAAAGAATATGTATGGGAAACATTTAAAAATATTGGCATAGATGATCTCTATTTGGATAAGTCTGCTGCCTTCCTCCATAAAAGCACAGAAAACAAAAGGAAATCTAAACAAACGAGCTTATATCATATTCAGAAGCTTCTGCACAGCAAAGGAAATGACCAGAGGGGTGAAGAGAAATACAACAGAAAGGGAGAAAAGGTATGTGGGTCCTTCCTATTGTGAGCTGTAGCTCCTACTGGTGAGCAATGGAGTCAGTGTGGATGTTGATCAGGCCAGGCAAGGCTGCTGCACTTGTCAGCAAGCATTTGGGCTGGTTCTGATGGGAGGCGGGGGAGCAGACCAGATGGGGCAACACCAAACCTTAGCTCCCTGGTATGTGCAGTTGAGAATGCATGCTCATGTAGACCACTGATTAGGGTGGGAAGGGTCAAGGAACTTGGCAAGGTGGATGAGACAATTGTTTCCAATTTTCTCTTGTTCCTGTATTTGGAGGAAACACAGAGAATGGGAGAAGCTGCACCCAGCATCCTAACACCTCAGTACCCATGAATGGAGGACAACCACCCAATGTCATCCCAGAGTCCTCAATGTGGAGCATGCTCCAAGGGTATTACTCAAGTGGTTTTGATAGTTCTGAAATACTGTTCATTTCATCAAAATAAAATTTTTAAAAATGCAAAAAATGCTACTGCTTTTGTTTATTTTGTAATCTGCAAGTTTAATCAAATTGTTTATCAATTTTAATAGTTTTTTGATGAATATTTAGGTTTTATCTATGCACAATATCATGCCATTTGCAATCCTTATTTTTTCTAATATTTTCAGTAAGATGTTGAGTAAGAGTGGTGTACATGGACATCTTTGTCTCGTTCTAAATCTGAGGATAAATGCTTTCAGTTTTTCCATATTCTATGTGATACTGGCTGGTGATTTGTCATACATAGCCTTTTATAGTTTCCAGGTGTCATCTTTTTCCGTAATTTGTGGAGGTTTTTTTTTTTAATCATGAGGGATTGTTGCATCTTATTGAATGCTTTTGCTGTATCTATTGAAATGACTGGTATTTGTTCTTCAATCGGCTTGTGTGATTTATGACATTACGGATTTGCTAAACCATGCTTGCATTACTTGGCATAAACTCCACTTGATCAAGATGTACAGCTTTTTTATATGGTTTAAGTTTGCTTTGATAGTATTTTTTTAGAATATTTGCATCTATGTTCATTAAGGATGTAAGTCTGTACTTTTCCACTTTCATTTTAATGGTTTTGTCTTTGGTTTGGGTAACAGATTCTGGACTCATGAACAGATTTTGTCAGAGCTGCATACTGTTCAATATTTTGGAACAACTTCAAAAGCATTAGAGTTGTACCCTCTTTGAGTGTTTTGCGTAAAGCCATAAGATTCTGGATTTTTCCTTGATGAAAGCCTTTTAATTATTGCTCTAACCTCAATGTTTGTTTTTGGGTCTGTTTAGATTGTTTATCTTTTGTTGACTTAATCTTGGTAGATTATGTGTTCAGTAATTTACCCACATCTTTGAGATTTTCTAGGTCATTAACGTATATTTTTTCACAATTGCTTCTTATCATCCTTTGCATTTCAGTGATATCAGTTGTAATATTTCATTCCTCACTATCAATTTATGGAAACTTTTCTTTGTTCCTTTTGTAACTAATAGTTCCTCTATTAAGTTTAACTTTCAATAAGCCAGATTTGTGCATTGTTCATCGTTTGCTTTTTTTTGTTTCAATTTCATTTGCTTCTACTCTAATCTTTATTACATCTTTCTCCTGATGATTTAGAGTTTCCTCATCTTTCCTGGATGCATGAACAGGGAGCTGGATCAGAAGTTGAGCAGCTGAGACTTTATTTGGTAATGATATGAGATGCCTGGGTCAAAGGTGGTGGCTTTAGCTGACACTGGCACCTGGAATTTCTTCTATAATGTAAGCATGTAATACGGTAAACTTCTACCTTAATACTTTTTTTACACATCTCACATAGTTGGAAATGTTCTATTTTTATTCTCATTTATTTCAAGAAATGTTTTTATGTTTTATAATTTCTTCCATGATTCATGGATTGCTCAGTAGCATGCTTTTATATATGGATGTTCTATTATTGTTCTTATTGTTGATTTCTAGTTTTATTCCTTTATCATCTGAGACAATGTATGATATGATTTCAGTATTTTTGAATTTATTGAGACTTGTGATGTAAAATATAGTCTAACCTAGAAAATGTTTCACATACTGATAAAGAGAATGTGTGTTCTGTAACTGCCCGGTGAAATTTACTGTGAATGTCCACTAGGTCCACTCTTCCAACAACATGTTTCAAATCTGATGGAGAGTTATTGATTTTCTGTCTGACCTATCACAAGAGTTGGGTGTTAAAGTCACCCATTATTATTTTGTTGGAGTCTGTCTCTCCCTTTAGGTCTAATAGTATTTGCTGTATATTTCTGTGTGGTCTTGTGTTGGGTACATACGCATTTATGATAGCTATATTTTTGTGAACTCAAACACTTTATTGAAATACAAAGTCATTCTTGTCTCTTTTTTATAGTTTTTAATTGGATTCTCTTATCTGAAGTGAGAATAGTTAAACCTGCTCATTTTTTGGCTTCCATTTGCTTCATACATCTTTTTTCTAGCACTTAACTTTTAGCGTATGTGTAACTTGTGTGTATGTGCGGCTGTGTGTGTGCTGAATTTCTTGTATGTAACGTAACAGGCTCTCGATTATTTATCCATTCAGTCAACCTGAGTCCTTTGTTTTCAGAATTTAATCCATTTTCTTTCTTTTTATTATTATTAATTACATTGCATTATGTGACACAGTTTTATAGGTACTGGGATTCCCCCCACCCCTCCACAAAACCTCCCCCCATAGTGAATTCCTCCACCTTGTTGCATTACCACAGTTCAAGTTTAGTTGAGATTCTTTCATTGCAAGCATATACCAAGCATAGAGTCCAGCATCTTATTGTCCAGATAAGTTCAACGGATTCTTGGGGAGACCATCTCCGGTCTGAAGTTAGAGCCGGCAGAGTATCATCCCAATCAATTAAAAGCCCCAACATAACATCAACAGCAATTTATAACATTATGAAATTAGTGCACATAGTATTGAGTAACCAACATGTTAAAAAAATGCAGGTTCTTAACCACATCCTGTGACTTCTTCATTGACATTTCAATTTTAGTTTATATACAACTGGGTTCTATACACCTTAAAATGGCTATAGGATAGTATTCAGCTGTCTCGCATCTATTTTAATTTTATTATTTAGCGTTTTATAGTGTGGAAGCATAATTTTGCTGAACTTGGCTTTTTTTCGGGTAGTCTAGACTGGCTTATAACTCTAACAAGACGTATGTCAACAGTTTAGGTGCAGCACAGTTTTAGGAGGGGTGTGCAGAGAAATCTTCACTACCCTAGAGAGGAGTAACTAATGTTTGTGTCCCTCCTAGTAAGGTGTAAGTGAATCCACGCTGACCATTTCCTGTCTGATTCTAAGCTTTCCTTGTTGTTCTCTGTCTATTCTAATTTTTTTGTTGTTGTTTGTTTTGTTTTGTTTTGTTTTGTTTTGTTTTGTTTTGTTTTGGGGGGGCTCCAGGGCGACCCTGATAGTCATTGCAGGAGAGGGAGGGGACCCAAAGTTGGAACTAAGTAAGGACCAGAGAAGGCTCCTCTCCCTAGTCCCAAAGGGAGTTTACTGTTCTTCTGTTTCTGCGGACTGCTCAGGGCTCCTGGCTGTTGTTCCTGTCATATTGGACCCTGCGAGGAGGGATTTGGGCTTCTTCCATCCTATGTGGTAGATCCAAGCGGGAGTGGTTGACCTCAGAGTTGTTGGCCTCCGAAGGCACTCCAATTGCCCGTGATCTCCTTGGCAGTTGGGATGTAGTCCTCGGTGCCCGTACTGATAGTCCTTGAAGAGGATCCAGGAGTCTCCAGGGTTGGGATACAAGCCTCCTCCTGTCCCCCTGCTCCGCTCTGGGGTCCCCCCCTGCTCCTTGCATATGACCTCCTGATCAGAGGTTGTCAGGATTGCTCTTGAATATCCATTTTCATTCAAGGTTTGTATTGATATATAAGAATTAATAACTGTCAGTTTATTGATTGGATACTAGTTATACATGGTCTTAGTAAATTTGGCAATGTTGTATTTTTTCAATATGTTTACGTCCAATGTGGGACACAGTAAAAAGATCAGGTTTTGTCAGGGTTCAAAGAAGACTGAGTAAATGAAACACAGAGCTTTTGTGTGACTATACAATGGAGAATATATGCCGTTATACAAATTCATAAAATGTCCAACACCAAGAGTGCTCTCTGATTCAAACTATGAATTTTGAGTGACAGTAATGTGCCATGGACCTTTGAAAGTTACAACTAACATAATCTCCAGTGGCAGATGCTGATCACAGAAGACCCTGTGAGTGTAAGCAAAATGTTGAAACCTCTTTACTTCTACTTTATTTTGCTTTGAACCTAAAACTGTTCTAAATAGAATGCTTACTTTTAAAGGCACCTGATTATAATATTAAAGTTACTCGTTTCTGTAAACTTTATTCTGTAAACTTTATTTTTAATGAAGAGCTCAGAAAAAGTCTGTGTTACAATGTTATGATATATATTAAGTTGTTATAAAGTTTATATTCACAGATGAAAACTGCTCAAGGTAAAAAATAGTTCTTAAATATTTTTTCTTTTACATTTTGCTTACCACAGAGTGAATTTAATGATTTTTTTTTTGGAGTTTATAGTTGCTGTAAATCCACATGTATAAGGAAAATGAAGCAATTAAATCGATATCTTAAGCTGTATGATGCTCCTGGAAATGTTTCTATTAACAAAAAAGAACTACTGAACATGTTCACAGTAAATGAAGTAATAAACTATTCTTTACTGGATGCTATATAATTAATCCAATTTTCATTTGTATGAAAATGTAGTTATCTCTGGCAACTTATCTTTTTTGCTGCTAACTTTTTTTCTCAAAAAAGTTTTAACCAAGAGAATAAAATGCAATAGGAACTTAATAAAATTAGTGACCCATGAACATACTCTCCGTGGAATGGTAGGTGAAAACACCAGAACAACAAAAATACATACTGTAACATCTAAGGTCTCTACAAACAATAAAAATGTTGAAATGAAATTCAGTCATGCATCAAAAAATCAGCTGGAAACATTAGAATACAGAAGAATTTACAAAGAAGGTAATTGCATCTTAATTTCATTTCAAAAGTATAAAATAATCTGGAGAAGGTTTTTTTAAGCAATTAGATTTTCAACTGATTCACAAAATTATATACATTTATGTGGTATCAATCAGTGTTTTGATACCTATAAACATTATACAATGTCCAATCAGTATAAACATAACAATCTCCTTGAAAATTTATGATTTATTTACAGCTGAAGCATTCAGTTTTACATTTTTTCAGTGAGAATCATAAACTACATTAACATTATCTTATTGTGCAATATAATCCTAGAAGTTCTTACTTACATCTAACTATAACTTAGTAATACTTTTATATTCCTTTCTCATTCTTGTCCCCACTCCCAAACTTTGGCAAACTACTTTTAATTAAAACTATACTTCTATTTTCTGTGAGATCACCTTATTTTTAGATTTCACATGTGGATGAGATAATAAGGTTTTTATCTTTCTGTGCTTGGCTTATTTCACTTGACATATTGTTGTTCTATCCATGTTGTTCATGACTGAGTAATATTTCATTATGGATATATACCACATTTTCTTTGTCCATTAATGAAAGATTGCATAGGTTGCTTCCACTTCTTGATGGTGGTGAATAGTGTTTTAGTAGACAAGCACATGCAGATGTTTCTTTGACAAGGATTTCATTTCCCTTGGGTGTATCCTTCGTAGTGGGATTTGAGGAGACGTTCTTGAACTGTATTCCTGAAGTTAATCCCATGGGGATTTAATGAAAACATTGAATGTGAATGTGATTTCCAGCTTGGAGAACTTAGGGTTCAAGTGTTAGAATCATGCCTAGGAAGACAGAAAAAGCAGTTCATGTCAGCAAATAGGGAGGGATGAAGTTTAGGAAGTACCTACAATCCTAGAATTTTTTGAAACAAAGGACCCTAGCTTTTTTTTTCTTTTAAACATGGAGCACTAATGGACCACTGTGAGAGGGAGCTGGCACAGAATTTCTTCCTGTTGCACACTGGGCCTTCTAGAGGGTCAGGTGAAGGGAACTGAAGCCAGCTAGATGTTGTCATCTCAGATAATTCATATCTAGGAGATATTTTTTTTGGCATTCAGAGACTTTGCGGTTCACTGGAAAGTGGGAAATTAGGTTGGTGCTTTTTTTATCTATTGATTAAGGCTAGGGATACTGCTAAGCAGTCCACAACACAACAGAATAATGTGAATAAGGAAGATATAGCTGGTCCAAAAATGTAACTTGTTCAAATGTTGAGGGGCTCTGACCTGGAAAAGTAGCATCTGGATTCAAAATGCATGGTTCGTATGTGTGAGTTTTTAGGAAAGTGTCTCAGAAATGGAATGGAGGAGGTGAAATTAGAGAAAACGTGGATGTTAAGCACCTGCCAGTCCAAACAACATGAAAATCACAAACCAAGACACAGATGCCAGTGTAAGAATTCACCTGCTTGCCTTTCTCTCCTTGTTTGTCCTTCTCCCTGCCAAGGAGTGTTCAGATATTATTGCTACCAAAGTGGGCGCAAAGAGTAGAAAATAAATAAGAAATGCTGGAAGAAAAAAGAAACATGCTTACTTGTCCTTCCTATCACCATGCTTCTCTAAGAACAACAAAAAAGAAACTGGGCATATTAGTGATCCCCTCCAAAAATATTATCCCCTCCAACCTATTCAACCTTTCAATTAATGTACCATATGTTCTTTCACCTAGAGATGGGCGATGTGAAGATCAATATTATAGCTTTATACTATTATTTTATACACATGATATAATATTCCTTTAAGATGTAAGAATACTGGAAAAAGAAAAAATGAGGTGAGAATAGTGGGTGCTGGCCACATGTTTGGAGGTTTTGGAGTCTCAGACAAAACAATAAGAGACACGGAAAACTTTTCTCACTTAATGTGTTACTGCAGATAAGAGTTGCTTTAGGTACTACCCTGTGTGTGACAGGTAGGTGAGGAGTGGGTTTGCCTAGTAAAATAAACGTTGATTCTTTACACTGTTTCTGATGATTAACCTTGAAATCATGAATCATAATGTTTGGGAAGTAGCAAGACAAATGTCTTATTTAACACTGCACCCTCTGATTAAAATATGTTGCGAGTAATTTTGTGAGTATTCCTTTATTTTCAATCGAGATAGTTATGTCCAAATTCACAAATGACTAATGCATTTCATTTTATTATCAACCTCTACATCGATTCTGGGTCAGTCATATTTGGGGAATGGTTTGGAAAATTCCCCCCCAGGAAGGCTGGAATTGTCATTTGCCCAAAGTATCCTGACAACCTTTAAGATGAAATAGTGATGACAGATTATGAGAGAGGCCAGTGTCCGTCTGAGGCATGTTGTGAATCTGCCTTCGCAGTCTATCATTCTGCAAAAAGACACAAAGAATCAGTGTTAGAGCCGAAGATGAAGCCTAAGATGTGCACGGAGTGCTGTTAATCCTCTTATGGTCATCCTTAAGCTCTTAAATTTGAGAACAGTGTCTGTTTTCTGCAGCCTGAATTCATGTCATGATGACCTATATTGCTTTCTCCAATGGGTCTGCATCTTTTATTACTATGTTGAATCAATTCCTTTGTTCTACCTAAAGTGAAACTTCAGGCTTTTCTCATTTAATTTTCAAGCATCATTACTCAGAACTAATACACAATCTTTCCTCTATTTTTTTTAAAAGAATTATTCATTTTTATTGGAAAGTCAGAGAGAAGGAGAGACAAAGATCTTCTCTCCACTAGTTCACTCCCCAGGGGCTGCAACAGCTGGTGTTGAGCCAATCGGAAGCCAGGAGACAGGAGCTTCTTCCAGTTCTCCTGTGCAGGAGCAGGGTACCAAGGCTTTGGACTGTCTTTGACTGCTTTCCCAGGCCACAAGCAGGGAGCTGGATGGAAAGTGGAGCAGCCGGGATTAGAACCGGTGCCCATATGGAATCCTGGCACATGTCAGTCTGCTCACCCCCAGTTGACTGAGATTAAAGGTGATTAGTGTTAGCATGCTTATTTCTCTTGAAATATCTAATCTATGTATCTCTCTTTACCTCTGTCTCTGAAGGATGTACCTTTTCTGGGCTGAAGAAAAACCCAGACTGCAGGGTAGAAAGAATATATAAAAAATTATCAGAAAGACTGACTTGAAATTGAGGCAATGTAGCTGGAAATGATGTTGCAAAATTGAAAATTTTGTATTTTGAAGACTATTAAATATCAGTAAGAGTTTAAAAAAGAGATAAGCATTGGAATTCCAGTCATAACTGTCATTAACCCCATGCTAATGGTTGCACAAAATCAACCTATCCATTTAGGACACTTTTCCCAGTGATCCCAAGAGGGCAGAAGCCACTGTTGTTCCCATATATGTGTGGCTGTTCCTTGTGGCAGGATCTTAAGGTGAGGATGTTGTTAGGAACTTCAAATGTATCCACCATGATGTACAAGCCAAACAACTGATCTTCTGGGGAAAAAAACCTGGACATATATTGATAATAGCCATCTGTCTTTATGTCAGAGCTCAACGATGCATCTGCCCCCTCTTCGATCTTAAATCTGAATACTTATTTATTATTATGCTGAGATAAACAAATAAAATAAGTATGTTCATGTAAAAATTGTTTCCGAATTGACAAAGTAGGCTAAGTGAAGTTAGAAATTGGAAGAGGATCATGGAAATGGGAGGTCAAGGGCCTGATAAAAACAAACTTGTTTATGGCTTGGAATATACAAGGAGAACTGTTCAAGAGTTTGTTTTCTTTTAATTTTGTATGTCAGAGGGGCTGCAGCACCTTTAATATAGAGAAGATAAGTCAGTTTAGCCTATGACTTAACACCCAGATAGGAAGATAAAGGTACTGTGGTTCAGAGATTAACCGGTGCTTTGGATACCGTGTCCCATACACGAGTGCCAGTTTGAATCCTAGCTACTTTGCTTTCCATACAGCAAATGTATCCTGAGAGATAGCAGGAGAGCCCAAGTGTTTGGGCCCCTGAAAACAGAAAACAGCAAAACAAACTGAGATAAATGATGAGGCAAGGAATTCTGCAGGCTTTCCAGGAAAGAACAGCCATCTGCTTTCTACCATTCTCCTGTTATAAGTCATTTTTGACATAATTTGGAAAGATTTATTGATGTTGTTTACAACAGCACAGGCAGTGCTGTGGAAGGGTTAACAAACATGAGGAGCAAAACAGCATAGGAGAAAGGATTACTGCAGTGACACGCAATGATAAGCAGCAGAGGAAAAGGGTAAGAAGCTAAAGTAAAAGAAAGAACCGCAAGGATCATATGGAATCAAAGTAGGAAAAAGGGGAGCTCCCAGCAGATAAAAAGGAATCACATTTTCTATAGCATGCAGGAGAAACTACCACTGCATGCTAAAATGCCGCTGCAAAATGCTGTTGAATACCTCTGGTGCCACCTTGCTGGCAAACGCGGAAGTTCTTAGCTTTGTTTGAAATCATCACGGCAGTTCTCCCTTGAAAACACAGTCACTCTCCCGGTCTGAGCTTTCCCTTACCCATCTTTGCTCATTTCTTAGCCCCAAAGCATTTTTTCATGAAATTATAATGAAAAGAAATGAGAACAGAAAAATAGTTACTTTATATAGTTTGATTTCTTTTGCTATCAAGCTGATTTCTTCAGAGCAAAACTGCTAATGTGGCTGTGCAAATGAAAGCCTTGCTTTTGGGGGGCTGGGTGGGAGGAGTGATGTGTTAAAAAACATAACTTAAGATGGAAAGAAATGTCATGTTTCAGGAATAAACATAGAGTAACGAAATTATAGAGTCGGGACTGAAAAGATATTTGCAGGTAGCTGTACTATTATAAATAAAACCGCTGAAATGAACGATGAGTGATGAAAAGGAGCTTGTGATACTGCCCTTGGAGGTTCCCTGGACTCCAGCATGCACCCAGCAACACAGCAGACACCAGTTGTGTTTATTTATGTCTTTCAACATTTACAAATAAAATTGTGCAATTTCTGGACTGTGCTCTGTACTATTGAAAGTGTTTCTTTAAATATATAGAAAACGAATAGCTTAGTACTCACTTGAGGTCTTTTGAGAATTGCCATTTCTGACTCTGTCATCTCTTAGGGCTTTCCACCACTCGCTGGTGGAAGGCTTCTGGAAGTTGGCAGATATTCCCTCTAGAAAGACTCACAAACATTTCCATTTGTTTGGGGAAAGATCTACAAAGAGATTCAAGAAAATTTGGAAGCCATGCTAGAGAGCTTTGGCTAGAGGAAGGTCGCTTGTCTGTTAATACTTTGTGAACACCTCTCTCATTTGCAATCTGCCATAGCAGAAATTGTAATTGCAAGTACAGCTTAATAAATGTTTGATGAAAAATGAGCAAATATCATGTGCTGCAGGGTAAAATTTTGAAAAAGTAATTTAGATATAATAAACAATATGTTACTGTAGGAAGAGATTGATGATCTGGGTTTTTCTTTTTAATGATAAGTGGCTATGTAAAATGGTCAGTTAATATGCAGAGTTCGTGAGTGTTAGGGAGGATATTTAAATAAAGCAGCAGTGAAGAATTCCATCTTCTGATTTCCATGTCTGTCACTTGGGCTTCGTTTCTTTTCTTTTCTTTTTTTTTAAAGATTTATTTATTTTTATTGGAAAGGCAGATATACAGAGAGGAGGAGAGACAGAGAGGAAGATCTTTCGTCCGATGATTCACTCCCCAAGTGAGCCGCAACGGCCGGTGCTGCGCCGATCTGAAGCCGGGAACCAGGAACCTCTTCCAGGTTTCCCATGTGGGTACAGAGTCCCAAGGCTTTGGGCCATCCTCGACTGCCTGCCCAGGCCACAGGCAGAGAGCTGGACGGGAAGTGGAGCTGCCGGGATTAGAACCAGCGCCCATATGGGATCCTGGTGTGTTCAAGGAGAGGACTTTAGCCACTAGGCCACTCCGCCAGGCCTATTTGGGTTTCTTTTCAACTGAGATGGCCAGTGCCTTATGATAAAGCCCCTTTTATAAGCAGCACTGAGAAAAAAAACATCTTACACCTGAGCAATCCAGACTACAGTTCTCCCATCTCCACTTTTACTTCTCTGTTAATCTAGTCTCTCAAAATTTAAAGTCTTTCGAATTGGAAATTTAACAGCTAAAGTTTCCCTTTGCAAAGGGCAGTTCTACATTGATTATTTAACGTTCACCCCATCACCCACTTCATTGCATGAATGTGAGCCTCCTTACCCACACACTTAGCACTTCTTTCTATTTATGGTTTTTTTTTTTACTTTGCTTTGGCTCATTCTGCTTTTGTGTTTTTCTTGTGATACATATGGAATTCTTTTTTTTTTTACATATGGAATTCTAATCCCAAACACTATTATCTGAGGTTTTGCATAAACCTTCCTTTGGATGTAAATATAATTTTGGTACAGTATAAACTGTTTTAAAGTAGTTCATGAAAAACATATATTATGAAAAATTCATGAACTTCAAAATATTTTTTCACCAAAATAACCTCATCTATCAATTCCGTTTTGTAATGAACTTTCTGATGAGATAATAACATAGTGGCTGTTTTCACTCCTGGCTAACATTCTGCCTTGGGTGCACTTTCTGAGGATACTGTAACATTCCACCTAGTCACAAACTATTGAGAACACGAATTATATCTGTATCTGTCAACTTCAACAAGCTCATAATTCCAACTAAAAAATTACTCATGGTAATGGAGAAATTCAGCCTATTTCCCCCAAAATGCTAAAATGCCATTTTATGGATGAGGGTAATAGAAAAACAAGACATCCAATTGTAAGATGAGTAACACAAGTCTAAGGCTTAAATGAAGTTGGCAATATTAAGCAGTGAAAAGCAGAATAAAAAACCATAAGTAGGTACCAATAATAATATGTGGAACAATTAAGTATTTACGTTTTCTTCCAACTTTGAAAGTCTTGTTTCCTTTGGAAGAACAATACTGAAAAAAAGAACCTTTTAAACAGTACTTTGCCCCTAAAAATCTACAATGGGTCATGCTCCTGTGAGTTAGTAATTTTTTTCAAGATTAGAGCTCAGATAACCAATACTACGTAGAGGTATAAATGCATGTGCTGTTTTATCATGTATACAACCTGACCACAATTGAAAATAAAAGTACGTCATAGTCATTGTCTATACACAGGGACTTCCAAGATTGAATGCTTTTTCATATGAAAACTTCGAATGCTTTTGCAGTCCGGGTTGAGGTGAAACAATATCAAAATGATTATCAATAAAAAATATTGGCGATTTTATTGCATGTGCCAAGTGTGTTCAGGAGTAAGCATCTTGTTAATTGTTGATTTATTGTTTCCTTGTACAATTATATCTTTTAAAAATTATTGGTTATATGGTAAAGGACCAGGATCTCCTAGAGATGTTTTCCAAAAGCTTTGACCACTCCAGTGTGCTGAAAGCCATCTGAAATGGGGAGAAACATGTTGCAGGAGAGAGACCTTCAAAACACCTATTAAGGCTTGTCAAGAGAAGGTGAAAATGAAGTAGCTGTGAGATTGTCTTTTACTGTTTTCAGAATGCAAAACTTTCAGTTGAGAAGAAATGAAATAGTCCCCATATGCATACTGTTGATTTCAGGTCTTTATTATAATCAACACAGGTTCGAAATTATATCATTAATTTTAATTTAACAAAAACTTCAACAAAGATCCTAAACTAATGCGCTGATGATTTTCTGTTTACATTAATGCTCTCTTTGTGTCTCTGTCTCTCTCTGCAGATTAAAATGTGATGATTAAACTGAAGGATTGCCTCCATCGTCAGTTAAAAGTGCGTCTGCCTGCATACAGCCTTGCATATTTGAGTTGACATTCATCTTGAAATATAACTGATTTATCTGAAAAATGTCTCCACAGTTTAACACTCTTAGATTAAACATGCATTTGGTAAATGTTTGCTGTCTTGTGGCTCTTGTTGCATCTCTATATTATAAATGACTAAGTTGTGGTCTATTTGGGAAAGTTTTTCTGCACTTATTTCTCATTCCTTACTCTGAATGCTGTCTGGAATTAGTAATAATGTTCTGCTCTAAAGGACAAGTCTTAAGCAATGTAATAAAAGGAGAAAGCTTCAGGCCAGGGAGTAAGAATATTTCCTTCTGATTTTCTATAAATCTGCATCCAGTTGTGCATGAGAATGTGATGCCTCATCTGTAATTATTATGCCAGTTGGAAGTGTGATCAGAACAGCAGACAGCCAAGCTATGCAACAACAAGCACTTGACATTTTAAACAGTTCTGACATTATAGCTCTGACATTTAATTTTTTATATCCTTTCCAAAAAATGAAATGATGAATGGGGTTTTGATAGGTTAGAACTTTTTAAAGTTAGGGTTCTTTATCACAGGCCTATTAGTATGTCTTTCAGGGTAATTTTCTCCTGAAAACACAGTGGAGGTTCCCAAGACCAGATGTGAAACAACTTTATATCAAAAGCTTCATGATTATACTTTTTATATTCATATTTGGGTTACAAACACAAGTGGCAAACTATGAAGACAACATTGCAACCCTCCCTCAGGGTTACTGGTGTAGATAAAAGTATGGATCAGGGCAGTAAAATGTCAACAAAAGTGAAGCATGCAACAAGATTAAAAAAGAAGTTATTATAGGTAAATGCGTAGATGATGCTATAGATGGGTGTAGAAATTTTGTTTTTCAAAAATATTTTGATGAGATTCATAGGTTGTATACAATCCAAGATAAAAATACATTTAAATAAAGCGGTCAAAGGTAAAATGAGGTAAACCATTGCAATTATGACACTATGATTCTGAACTGCCTAGTCACAGAAAGGAACAAGAAAATGTCAGAAAAAAAAGAACCAAAATATCTGCAAAGTAATGAAACTCAGGAATTTTTGTTATGTTGTCAGATGATTTAATGGCTGAAACAGTGCTCCACATATTGTAGAGCCATTCAAACGGAAAGTGTCAGGACAGTGTTAAAGACAATTCCTTTGTTGTGTGGCTTAATCTTTCTCAAGATATCTCAATCTACTTTAGCAAGAAGCAGCCATTTAAAAGCAGTAGCTTTTGCTGCTCAAGTTCACTCCAATTTGCCTGCCTTCTACAGCATTTCGAACCAGAGCTTTCTTCCCTGGCCTTGCTCTTTTACCTGTTGAGGGCATTGCATCCATGGATCCCCTTAAATCACAGGCTGTTCCTTTTGAGCATCCACATCTTTTCCTTCACTCCTGTTTTATGGGTATTCAGGACCCTTCTTTTCTTCCACCGTAGGATGCATCCATCCACAGAGCCTAGGAAGAAAACACAGAAGAAACAGAACAGTACAAGGACAAAAGCTGGGATACAAGTAGGAATAGCAGGCAGCAAGTATGAATTTAAGGAGAAGGACCGAGAAGTCTAATGAACCTGTCTTTGAATTCAGTCTTAGCATGCACTATGTCATTCTGGGGAAGTGGCATACCTTCTTTGAGTCTTAGCTACCAGAAATAGGGAGAACAGTAGCTATCATATTTAAATGCTAAATGTTTAAATAATTTAAATGTTAAAGTTAGATTTGCACAAGCCTACTCAGGACAATTCCAAATGAGGCATTCAGCACATGCAAAAAAAAAAAAAAGGCAATGTTTTTCTCACCTTCAACTTCACTGGCTCTTCAGAATCCAGTATCAGTCAGAGTCCAATATCAGTTGGGATCCAATGAGAAACAGATAAGACACAATAATTTCAACAGAGAGAATTTAATATGGTTAAAAAAAACATTAGGGGATTGAAAAAGCAAAGAGGGACACTGAAGAACGCAGAACCAGTATTGGCATAAAGTAACCACCACACTAGGCTAAAGGGACAAAAGGAAGAGTGTGAGGTTATTGCAAGATGGAAGCTTGGAAGAGGGAGTTGGCACTCTGATCCCCACCCCCATCCCCTGAGAGGATTGATCATCTCAGAAGAATAAATCAGTTATTCATGTCACAAACAGTTGTGAAGTTAAGGCTAACAAAAATGGGCGAGAACAAGGTCTTCCTTGTCCTACTGAGCAGTTTTTCCCTGGCACCCACTAAGGACTGAACCTAACAGGAAAACAACTAGGAAAAATATCAGTAGGACCCAAGCTTGGTGTTGAAGAGCCAATTTAGCACAAGTTTAGAGCTGAGGATCATCACCAGCATGGAGTGGACAGGTAGATGCCAATGGATGGCACAGGACACTCTCTCTGTCTGTGGATACCCTCCAAACATCAAGTTTACAGATCCTGTCTACTGAAGGGAATCCCAAGTAAGGTAAGTCTGAAGTTCAGGAACAAAAGAATTTAGATTGGGTGATGGTTAGGTGATAGAGCGAAAGATTCAGTGGAAAGTCATTCTTTTCCCCTAAATCTACATCTCTTAAAGTCTTGTTCCTGCAGGGGTGAGGATATCATTTGGTCTTTTCCCGTCAAGAAAACTGTAGATGGGACTTGTAATTCAATAAATGTATAACACACTAGAGACTAAGTTGATCATTGTGTATAATCTGTGAATAATGTTATAAATGGCTAAATGGTCCTTGGAAGAAAGACAGTTTTCTACTCCAACAGGTTAAAACTATGTTCCTTCTCCATGTATTTCTCTATATTTTAGTGTATGATGTTGAGTCCAAGGAAGCAATACTCATCCACCTCACAAAGTTTGGTACTTTAATAATGCAGTTATCTTAAATGCATTTCTTCCTTCAGATGCCAAACTTTCAGCAATGCCTGTTGCCCAATGACTCCTAAGACATTTTCCAGTGTTAAGGTATCAAAACAGAGTTCCAAGAATTTTCTTTTTCTTATATTATCCCATTTCAAGTAAGGAAGTCTGTGACAAGTGGGGCATGATATAGGAAGGGTGCAACTCCCATATACCATAGAGCAGTGTCTTGATCAGAATTACATCATCATATAATGAGAACCCAGATCTTCCAATCTATTTTCCTCATCTCCATATTGTCATGAACAAAGGACTCTGTTTTTCAAGTACAGAAGCATTAACGAAAAGGAGCTAATAATTTTTGCCATATGACAACAACATCCTCAGGTCTAGCACAATGGTCTAGTGGCTGGATACCCACCTTGCATGTGCGCAGATCCCATGTGGGCGCTGGGGTTGGTGTCTGCTTCCCATCTGGCTCCCTGTTTTATGCCTGGGAGGGAAGAGGAAGGGCAATGGGGCAGTGGAGGATGGCCCAGGGCTTTGGGACCTTGCACCTGCATGGGAGACCTGGAGGAGGCACTGGGCTCCTGGTTTTGGCTTGGCTTAGCTCTGGCCATTGCGGCAGCTTGAGGAATGAATCAGTGGACAGAGGGTCTTTCTGTCTCTCCTTCTGTCTATAGATCTGCCTTTCTAAAGGAAAGGAATGGATCTTAAAAACAAACAAACAAACAAACAAAAAACCCTCCTCAACAAAAAAGGCCAAAATCTTGTTATTCAAGTCTCTTCATTCACCTGAAGACCCAGCAGAAAGCAGATGACCTGGTTCCTTGACCTGGAACATGAACAAATAGAGAAAGAGAGATGGGAAAAGATAACCAGCAACTCTTCCAGGATCAGGACAAGTACTGATCTGCCTTCTCTTCCTTCCCATGAAGTCGGTGATCTGTAATTTATGAACAATTGTTCTTAATTTAAGTCTCAGTTCTTAAATAAGTAGAATAATTGAGAATGATTTAGGTGAGATAAATGTTTCCTTTATTTTTCTTTCCAAAATGTGTTGGTATAATAGTGAGGAGATAATTGAAGAAAAAATGATGTGTTTAAAATTGGCATAACAAATGATTGAGGGGCAAAGAAAGAGGCTAAGAAAGTTTAATGCATGATTTTTTAAAAAATACAACACAGGTGTTACAGAGCGGTGCCTGCTCTGGTCCTTTTTCTCATTTATATTAGAATGACCTTTCACAGTGAAAATGAGGTATAGAAAGTTATGACATTTAAAAATAAGCAAGATTCTATGCTTGGTAAAGAAATCTAAATCATTAAAGCTGAGTGGACAGGGAATATCTTCCTGAATATTCAGAATTTGTTTCAGAGGAAAGTGATAAATATGCAATGTCACAAATTCAAGTTAAACCCGAGGTATATCAAGGGCTACTGACAATACTGAATGGTTATTTAGGTAGCAAAAATTGCTTGATGGAAATAGACAATAAAAGCAAAAATAGACAAATATGATTACGCCAAGCTAAAAACCACTAAACTTCAAAGGAAACTGTCAACAAAGTAAAGAAGCAAATTGACAGGACAAATGGAAACATTACAAATGATTCAACTGATAAGTGGCTAATATCAAGCATTTGTAAAGCACTCAAAAGACTCAGCAACAACAAAACAAACAATCCAGTTAATAAATGGGCAAAGGACATGAGCAGACAGAACATAGGAGGACATTCAAATGGGCAACATACACAAGGAAAAATGCTCAGGATCACTAGTCATCAGGGACTGCAAATCAAATCACAGTGAGACTTCAACTGACTCCAGTCAGAATGGCTATCTCCCAATGATGATAATGCTGCAGATGCTGCTGCTGCTGCTGATGATGATGATAATAATAACAATAAACACTGGTGATGGGAAAAATATGTCCTGATCCACTAAGGGTGGGAATGTAAACTAGTACAACCATTATGGAAGACAGCATGGAGATTCTTCAGAAATATAGTCTGACTATTGTGAATGATTATTTCTTTTTCATTGAGTTTATCCTTAGCACATACAAACATTTTTTGAATGATTACTTTGTAACCTGCAACTTCACTGAATTTTTTATCACTGCTAATGGGTTTGGTGATGTGTTTACAACTTCAAGTCATCCATGAACATGAATATTTGGATTTCCTCCATCCAATTTTGATTGCTTTCTTCTAAATTATTCTTGCTAATACTTCCAGTACCAATAAGAATAAGAGTTTTAAAGGAGGGTATTGAAAATAAACACGAGACAGCTGAATAGCAATCTATAGCCACTTTAAGGTGTATAGAACCCAGGAGTATATAAACTAAAATTGAAAAGTCTATGAAGAAGTCACAGGATGTGGTTCAGAACCTGCATTTTCCTTTTAACATATTGGTTAATCAATACCATGTCAATTAATACCATAACGTTGTAAATTGTTGCTGATGTTATGTTGGGGCTTTTAATTGATTGGGATAATACGCTGCCGGCTCTACCTTCAGACCAGAGATGGTTTCTCCAAGAAACCATTGAATTGATCTGGACAATAAAATGCTGGACTTTATGCTTGGTAAATACTTCCAATGACAACTGAATTTGAACTGTGGTAATGCAACAAGGTGGAGGACTCCACCATGGGGGGAGGGTTTGGGGAGGAGTGGGAATCCCAGTGCCTATAACACTGTGTCACATAATGCAATGTAATTAATAAAATATAGGAAATTAAAAAGGATATTTTTGTCTCACTACAGTTTTTAGGGCAAATGCTTTCAGCTTTTGCCTATTCAAGATGATACTGGTTGTTGGTTTCTCATATATGGTCTTTATAAGGTTGAGGTATGTTCCTTCTGTACTTGAGTTGTAGAGAGTTTTGTTAGGAAATGATGTGGAATAATATAAGAACTTTCTTTGCATCAGCTGATATGATCATACAGCTTTTGTTCTTCATTCTGGGGATATCACTTAACACACTGGCTGATTTGTAAACATTGAACCACACTTGCATCTCTGATATAAATATTTTACAATGACGTGTGATCTTTATTTTTATAGTTTTGGATTATCAGTATTTAGTTGAGGATTTTCACATCTCTTCTCTCACTGAGCTCATAGATCTGCAGTTTTAATGTTATGTCTTTGGTTTTGGCATCAAAGTTTTACTAGCTAGTAAGAAGAGCTTGACCAAGTTTCATTCTCTTCAATATTTGGAAATTAGAAATTATTACAGCTGGTTACCCTTTAAAGGTTTGTAGAATGCAACAGTTACATCATCAAGTCCTAGACTTTTCCTTGGTGGTATACTTGGAATTCTGTTTCAGTTTCACTGGTTAGTATAGATCTGTTTAGATTTTGCTTATCTTCCTGATTTAATCTTGGTAGGTTTTACATACGTATAGAAAATGATTTTATTCTTTTAAATTTACTGAGACTGAATTTTTGTCCAGAATATGATACATCATTTAGAATGTTCCATGTGCTGTAAGAAGAAGGTGTACTGTGTAGCTAATGGGTAAAATCTCATGTAATATCTGTTAACTCTATTTGCTCAACACTCTGGTTTAACTCCAGTTTATCTTTGCTGATTTTTGGTCTGGATGATCCGTCCATTAATGAAAATAGGATGTTCAATTCCCTCACCATGATTGGAGCCTACCACTTTTGGTCTAATAGTGTTTGTTGTACATATGTGGGTGGTGGTCTTGTGTTGAATGTATGTGTATTTATGATTGTTATATCTTATTGCTAAATCAGTTATTTTATCAGTGTAAAATGTGCTTCATTGTACCTTCTTATACTGTTGGATTCAAACTATGATATCAGGATAGCTGCATCTATTTGGTTTCCATTTGCCTGGTATATCTCCCCCCCCTACACACACACAAATAAAAGTGTAAATATATGCATATGTGTATATATTTATACACACACATATATGTACATATATATCCTGCTGCTCACTTTCACACTAGTTGTATGTTTATTTGTATAGTGAGGTTTTTTTTTTGGTAGGGAACATACAGTTGTGTCTTTTTACTTCTTCAGCCAACCTAAGCCTTTTGACTGGGGAATTAATTAATTACTTTGCTTATTGGCTCTGTTAGTGAATTCATAGTATAATGTATTTTCATAATGTTATATCTAATGTAAGAGTTTCTTCAGAATTTCTTATGAGACTCATTTGGTGGAATTAGATTCTCTGTTTCGCTCATCTAGAAAACATGTTATTTTATCTTTCAGTACTAGAAGGTAACTTCACTACAAATAATATCTTGATTGAAGGTTTTTTCTTTTTTCTCTAAGGAATTATTTAGATTGTTTATTTTTATTGGAAAGGCAAATTTACAAGGAGAAGGAGAGACAGAGAGAAAGATCCCTCTGTTGGTTCATCCCCCAAATGGCTGCAATGGCCGGAGATGAGCTAATCTGAAGCCACAATGCATGAACTTCTTCCAGGTCTCCCACATGGGTACAGGATTCCAAGGCTTTGGGCCATTCTTGACTGTTTTTCCAGCAACAAGCAGGGAACTGGATGGGAAGTAGAGCAACCGGAACACAAACCAGTGCCCATATGGGATCCTTGCATGCACAAGGCAAAGATTCAGCCACTGAATCATTGCACCGAAGTTTCTTTCTGTTAAGACCTTAAGTATATCATCCCACTCTCTTCTGAGCTGTAAGGTTTTGCTGAGAAGTCTCCCATCAGTTTAATTGAGCATTTTTTAAACATGTAATTTGGTGCTATTATCTCACTATCTTTGGAATGACTATATAACATGTATCTTTCTGTATTAATTCTCCATTGAGTGGCTTTCCTAGGTACTTTATCTTGAAAAAGTGGGTCCTATCCATCATCTGCTGCTTTCCAGGATGTATAAGCAGCAATCTGGATCCTAACTAGTGCCTGGCTTCCAACAGGCACTCACAGATGGGATGTTGAGATCCCAAACAGCCGTTTACCTCACTGTGTCACAGCTCCCATGCCTCAAAGATCAACAAATATGTAAAAATATGTGTAGCTTTGCTAATCAATCAGGGAAAGAAAAAGCAAAAGCAATTGTTTTATTATAAAATAAGAAAAAAAAACATTATGTAATACTATCAGTGTTGGGAGCTAGGAAAGATGAGGGGAAGTTCTCTTCATTCACAACTGATAAAGGAGACATTGTCATAAGCTCTTGAGAAATTCTTGCTAAAACTAATGGTGTTTAGGGATGAGTGTTCAATGCAGTGTTTAAGATGCCAGTAAGGACACATGTATCCAATTTTCTCAATGCCAGGGTTTGAGTGTCTTACTCTGCCTGATTCTATCATGCTTCTAGAGTGCACACTGGGTAGGCATCAGGTAATGACTAAAAGGATCCCTGTTACTCATAAGGGAGACCAGATTTAATTCCTGATTCTTGTTTTAATCCAGTTAAGTTTCAGTCATTGATGTCAACTGGGGGTAGAGCTGGCTGGTAGACACACTCTCTGTGTCTGCTCTCTCTCTCTCTCTCTCTCTCTCTCTCTGTTTCTCTCTTTCTTTTGGCTAAATAAATTTTGAAACCACAATTAAATGTGTATATAACTTTCTTGCCTGGATGTCTCCTTTCCAAATCTCCATATGTGCACCAAGAAACATCCAAAAGGGAGCCAATGGCAATTCTGTTTGTGAGAGATAACACTGAAAAAAATTGTCAGTTTGAAATAGTCAAACTGTGACATATTTACATTATTTAGGTATTTGTTTCCGACACACACAACAGATAACTCATTTTGGTCAAATGGATTTTTTTCTCTCACATTGCATAATTTGCAGGTATTGGTCCATCGCTCTCATGACAGATCCACAGACATCTACCAGTCTCCTTCTGTATTTCTATCCTACTAGCTTAAACTTTTCTCCATCTTCATGATCATAAATAGATCCTGACTTATCTTCCAGGCATCAAATGAGTGAAAATCCAAGATGTTTTTTCCTAGAAATATAAAGCAGACTGAAATATCTACTGTTTTATTTTATTCTCAGTGCATTTTTTGAGTAATTGTGTACCAGGCAGAAAGATAATTCGATTCTATTGGGCTTTCCCAAATTGCTCTCTGGGTTTCCCATGTTGCAAAAATTATTTAACTGTGGTGATTTGACGCAGTTGAGATAACCTTGACTTGAAGTAAATAGCTTTACATTCTTTTTAAAACTCTGTCCCCTTACAATGCAGCCCAAAGCTGAAAGCAAGCAACGTAAGATGAGCAACATCAAGGAATGCCACTGCCTCTTGTGCCCTGACCACCGGCCAGCCTGTATTCCTGAAATGCAAACCTCATCAAGTATCTTCCTATTTTCATTTCTACAAAATTGTTCTCATGATTTTTTTCTCTTATGTCTTAAAAACACAGAAAAATGAGATTGTAACCCACCTGCTGCGGACAAAGATGTGCATACCTGTTTGGTTATGTTTTAGCTGAAACAACCCTGACAGTCAGGGTCAGAGGCAGCTGGCCAAAGTTCTGAATTGATTCAAAGTGAACTACAGTCCATTGCGAAAAGGATTGTGCTTAGGTTGTTCTACTCTACTGAGCGGTTCATTAGATTTGAAATGCCTGTGAGAATTAGGCTTTGACTTCGGTGGAAACCTTGTGTAAGACAAACAACATTCTTGCCAAATCTTGACACATAGATGATATTTACCTGGAGAATTCTACCGTTGATTGGGATCAGTGTTATTTTTTCAACTTGCTTCTACATATTTTGAATTTATCTTGTTTATATAAATAATTTTTCCTTTCTTAAGGGAACGATATTTGTTTTTAGGCATTGAGCGAAGTTCTAGTATACTGCTACTTGTTTCAAACTGATAGGCATCTCGAAGAGTGAATGTAGATGAAATTAACACTGAGAAGTAAATGTATATAACTATGAACTCAAACAGTTAAATGTATAGGGTTGTAACATCATTTTTCTATAACAACTTAAATTCAATTTTATGTATCTTCTTCTCCTGGATAGTGGGAATGTAATCGTTTGTTTGTTTGTTTGTTTGCCCATTCTCTCTTTTTATCTGTTTAGGAAAATTATATAACAATGTATGGGGCAATAGGATCTGGACTTTGTTATCATATATGCAGTTCACTTCTATTGTGATCATGAATGAATTTTTATAATGCCTAAAAGTCAGAGCAATATAGGCAAACTTGTTCTGAATGGATGTCTAAAGCAGGTAATTAGGATGAGTGAACAAGCATGCAGTGAGGGACCTGCCCATATGGTCTCCAAATGCTGATTTTACCCAAACTACAATCACATATTTTTATCCACTTAGGAAAACTTCTTCAGGTTAGTGAGCCATATTCAAATGTTTTCCAGGTGCAGTTATTGCATCATGCTACTCCTGTGCCATTGTTGATCAGGAAAACTATTTATTCTTAGCTCAGCTGCTCTTCTCACCAGGCATGTATCTTCCTAGATTCCACGGAAGAATTTTTGGGGGTTGGAGGAGCTTACCTTGTTCTTCAGTTCCCTATGCTTGTCTTGTCAGTATTTATATTGGATTTGTATCCTATTATAGATAAAAATCCAGAACTAGAAGGTATGAGAGTACAAATAATATTTAGAAATATGTCTGAGTGCCTAAATTCATTATTTTGCATTTGATTTTCTCCTTATTATCTAATCTAATAATCTTGATTTAGGTGAGAGGACTATAGACTAGTACAAGCTGGTTTCACATATATGTTTCAAAATTTGTTAGAACAGTTTGTTTTTACAGTCTGAGTTGTTTAAAGCTTATAGAATTTGGCTAGTGATAATCAGTTGTTTTCCTGCTGTTTTGTTATTTTATATCTAGTAAGGCAACAGGTACTGCTGACTGAATAGGACAGCCTATGAAGAATACCAAGAATGACAAATATATGGGCTACCCTGAGTTTCAGTATTTATTCACTATATTTGCTCAGGCACCTGTCAAGTCCACATAGGCACAGTTCAAGCACAAGAGCATCTTCCTCCCTGAAAGCGCACCCAGTCCTTGTTGTGCTCCATCAAGAATGTGATTTATTATCGTATTTAAAACCTGTTAAAAACAGTTTTGACAGAGGAAGAATCTTCCTCTGAGATTTAAATAAAAATACTCTGTCACTCCTAAGTATCATGTCTCATCAGGTTTCCCTTCAAATGGTCTCTTCTGTTCACCACCTTAACTGCTCCCATCTTCAGAAAAGCTTCACACCAGTCCCTAGAATAGAAACTGACTTTTTGAAACCATGGTGTTTTCTGTTGCTATTTTGCCACCCGAATTCCTGTTTGTGAGTTCCAATGATCACGTATAGGCTGTCCAACTCATAATCAATATGCTTAATATTCAAGTGGGCACATTTCAAATCTAATGATATATGTTTGTGTACAGTAATACAATATGATCATAGTATATGAGACATTAGTATGAGGTTCTACAAGGCTTTTTTATAATTGGTTTTGCACCTTTACAGCTTTAGTTCACAGTACACTTCTTTTGTATCATCATCCTTGATCTCTCGCTCTTTCAATTTCTCTTCACCATGCTTCCTTTAGCATAAGGTATTTGCTTTGTTGCATCCTTCCTCAGAACTAGTATTTCTTCTTTGCTTTTTCTGGTATTACCCATCTTTAAATCTTTAAGTCAAAAGATATAAACAGGGGGATTTTTTTCCTAGTTCCTGCACAAGAAACTTTGTTTTCAGTCTTTGATATCCATTTACATTTGTGTTCTTTTATCTCCTCCATTATATCCTTTAGTGTTATCAGACAACTGCAATAGGTAGGCATTGCATAAATATGTGTTTAATGAATGAAGGAGTGAGAAGATTGTACCTATATGTAAAGCTGGACATGAGTCCACCTTTTCGGTACATTCCTATCTTTCCTCTCCTTGTTTTATGTCTGCATGTTTCTTTTCCTCTTTAATTTCAGTGCCTGCTTCAGCAAGCATTAGAATCAAATAGGTAAATAAATGTGTAGGCTTCCTTTTTTCTCCCTTAAGATCAGCTATAGGTTGTGATGATGATTATGCTGTGCAGTCTCCTAGACCTTATTTAATGAGCAACACAAATTTGCAAGAAAACACTTCTTGTGATTAGGGTTAAACTTTACACAGATAAGTTGAAAAATCAAAGCAGATCAACAGAAAAAGCTCACATGACTCAGAGGTTGTTTTTTGAATATATGTAGTTTATTTTGTTTTGTAATATTTGCAGTATGTATTTTCATTGTGAAAACACATCAGGAAAAATATCATTCATTACCTTCTGGGATAATATAGAACATTACTGTGGTTGTTGGGATGTTCTCTAGGTTTGTAGTCACAATGCCTGGTTTTGTTAATGTTGTCTAAAATGTAGTTTGTCTTCAGTACATGTGTCATTATAAACCCTTTGACTTACATCCTTTTTTCAGATGTAGTTTACTAGATAGCAGAAAGTTGCTGAAATAGATGTTCATTTTTCATGGAAATTAGATATGCTCATTGAAACACCTAAGGCAGTCTCAAGCAATTTTTGATTAAATTTTGTAAGTGGTGATGTTTCCTCAGTGTAATTTGTTTTTAACAACATATTCAGAAACCAACCAAGAGCAAATATTTATTTTCACCACTTTTTTCTTTGGAAATGTGGCATTAGATATTCTAGTGGCATGATTAATTTTTTTAAGTTAGGATTTTTAGAATTTTTATTTGTTGTTTTGTTTTGTGAAGCAGAGACAGCTTGATGCAGGCAGACAAAGAGAGCAAGCTCCCCTGCTATTTCATTTTCCTAATGCCCACAGTGCCAGGGCTGGGCTGGATCAAACTCAAGAGCTAAGAACACTGCCTCTGAGGGAGAGACCCAATCACCTGAGGCATCACTGTTGTCTGCCTTGCATTCACTCCAGTGAACTAGAGTCAGAAGTCAGAGTCCTGAATGGAACTGAAGTATTCCAGCATGGCATGTGGGTGAATCAGCTACTAAGCTGAACACTCAGCTCCCGAAAACAATTGTAAGTGACAGCTTTGTTCTTTTAATCATAACAATGGATTGAAAAGAAACAAAGCATTTGAGACTGCAGAGTGCTTGCAATTTAGACATGAATAGTTTATACTCTAACCAATCCAAATGATATTTTCCACAGCTACAGTTAAATCTGATAACCTAAAGAACAAGATAAAAATATAGGAAAATGATTTAAAGCAAGCTAAAAATAGTTTAATAAAAGCAAATAAATGAAGCAGATATTTATTTCTGATAGATATTTTGTTTATAACAATCTGTATTGTCAAGAATTCACATAAAAATACAGATATTGAAAATGATTCCACAAACAATTCAATCACAAAACCAAATAATCTTTTCTGGAGGGTGAGGTTTATTTTGGTAGTTCATATTTTTAGTACGCAAAAATATCTGACTCTCACCGAGGTGGCGGCACAAGGCTTGCCCCTGGATGGGCTAGTGTGGGGCCACCTAGACCCTGCGTGTTCCTCAGGAGCCGTGGGCGGCCCCACCCACCCTGCTATGGGGCCCTTTAGCCCCTGCCCAGGTGGAGGTACAAGGCTTGCCCCAGGATGGGCAGCCCAGGTGCCAACGACACTGAGTGCAACCCTTGGGATGCTCAGCAGGGCACACCAGAAACTTTTGCTTCAGGATTTGCAGGGAGATTAGGGGAATCACAGGTAAGGGAGAGCAGTGACCTATGGATTTATACCCAGGTGAGGAATTACTGCTGAGAGACGTCCCTCGAAAAAAACCACCATAAATGTGGGTAAGGAATGACTGCTGAAGGACTCTAAAGACAAATCCACTGTACTTACAGGTAAACTGAGACCTGGTGGTTTGAAGGAGAGAGACCGGAAGATCTTTATAGTTCAAACCAATGCTCCAGCTTATGGGAGTTCTGAGCTGGGCTTGTTAGACTGGAACATTGCGGATCACCACACATCAGTCCACACAAAAGCTAGGGCTAGGGGCCTGTCTGGCAGGGAATCAAGGTCAGTCCCAGAACTGGGAGAGTGGGTTTCCAGAGAGGGGACAGGACTGTGGGAGGTTGGCGAGAACACTGATAGTCTAGGCGCTTGCTAAGTAGTATGCTTCTTTCATAGGAACTCTAAGTTGACAGTGTGTGCATTACTTGTAAAGGTTTAACATAATTAACATATTGCACATAGTTCAAAGTGCGAAACAATTAGTGTCTACACAAATGAAAATATACAACTTCCTTTAATGCCCTTAGCTCCGAATAAAATTATCAAACATTTTTCCTCCATAGGACAAATCATATACTCAGATTCTATTTGGAAAATTGTTCAATATCTCAGCTACTTTCTTTTAGGCAAATACATTTCAAAATGTAACACAGTCATAGCATTGACATATATTGACTGAATAACAATTGAAAATGCTGAGGGCCATGTCACGTGAGGAAAATAGAATGTGTGAATTTCTATGAATCAAGAAACATTAAAATTCAGGTACTGCAGAGAAGAACAGTTATTTTCTATATTTGTTAGACTAACATTTTGACTGAAGAAGTGATAACAAAAACCAGACTAATGACACTGTAGCTTAAAGAAAAAAAGAGTCCTTAGCCAAATCTAAATTATTGAGGTAGGGTACAAAGGTGTTAAATGTTGCAGCATTTCCAACGGAGTGCACACCAAGTTTTTTTTCTTTTTAATATACTTTTATTTTTCTTTTCGACTCCTTCAAGCAGGTGCAGGAGACAATAATGGTAACCTAAACCCCAGGCAGAACAGAATATAACAATTACTGTGAAGTGCTGAAATACAAAGGAAATACCAGCATGTTAAATATCAGCCCGACAGAATCTAGACTGTGAGCTAGGCCCTAGACTGAAAGGCTCTGTGAGGACAGTGGTGATAATGAAGTGGTCAGGGACAGAGAGAGTTGCTGATTCATTTATTCCTTAATTCAAAGAGTGTTTATAGCTAAACTGTATCCACCAAACCCTGGACTAAACAATAGGGAGATGAAAAGGAAACAAGGCATGGACCATGCCCTCTTGTAGTTCACAAGTCAGTAGGAATTATTAACCAAATAAGTGATTCTTTTACTATAAAATTTGAGTTATGAAGGAGGATTACAAAACTGAGAAGGACTAATTCAGCCCTGTTTTACAAACTGTGGTGGCTTAATGACTAATTTGGTTTCCACAAAGGATATTAGCCATCTTGCAGAGATAATTTAAAGTCTTAGAATAATTGCTCTTCTTTTTTTCTGTAAACAAACTTTCAATTTTTATTAGATTTTTTAAATTTTAAATTTTTTATTATTATCATATATTTATTATTTTATGATGCAGTTCCATAGGCTTTGGGATTTCCCCTGCCTCCTCCCCTAACCACACCCCAAACTGAGTTGTCCCCTATCATTACAACAGAATAGTTCCTCATAAACAGTCATAAGTCCTTCATTGCAGGCATGGGCAATAACTGACAATTCAGCATCCCGTTGTCAAGACACATCCAACAGTTTCATCGGGAGTCCATCCTCGATCTGGAAGTAGAGATGCACACTGCACTGTATCCTCACAGCTGGACATGTCAGTCTCTACGACACAGTCATTATAAATCTCCCCAAAGTGAAAATCCACAAAACAAAACCAACAATAAGAAGAAAGAAAGTTACAATGCCATAAAGTTAAACAACATGCTACTGGATATGATAATCTCCATTACACAGTTACTATTAATCCCTTAGATGAAAAGACACGATACAAAATAAACAACAGGAAGAAAAAATAGAAAGTTACAATGCCATGAAGTTAAATAACATGCTACTGAATGATGAATGTGTGGCTGAAGAAATGGAAAAGGATATCAAGAACCTTCTTGAAGAAAATTATGCTACTGTATGATCTATGATTCATTAAAGAATTTAATGAGAAAAAGAAATGAAGCTAAAAACAGAAACATCAAAACCCATGAGATATAGTTTTTGCTGATCTTTGTTGGTGAGATGCAGGCAATTAATAGATGGGTTTTGTGTTTTTAATCCAATCTATTAATCTGTGATGTTTGATTGATGAGTTTAGGCCATTTGCATTCAGGGTTAACATAAAATGGGTGCTAATTTTTTCCTGTCATTTCGCAATGGGCTGTTTCTTGATTTAATCTTCTGTTGTTATTTTACTGGGATGTTCTTCACATTTGCCTTTGGTTTTGGTGGGTGCTATTCCTCTTTTCTGTCAAGAGAATATCTTTCAGTGTCATTTGTAGGGAATTTTTAGAAGAGGCTTTTTTTTTAATTTTCTTTACTGTGGAAGAATTTTATTTCATTTTCAAAAACAAAGGAAAGCTTTCTTGGGTATGTTATTCTGGGCTGGCAATTTCTTGCATTTAGAATCTGGGAATGTGCCACTCCATTCTCTTCTTGCTAGTAGAGTTTCCTGTGAGAGAGGAACTATAAATTTACCTACCATTTCTCTATCTCAATTGATTTTTTTCATGATCATATTTAAGAATCTTTTCCTTATGATTTATTGAGGAGAGCTTGATTATCATGTGTTGTGGTGAAGATCGCTTTTGATCAACCCTGTTGTAAGTTCTGTGACCCTTCTGGATGTTGTTTTCCAATTCTTTCTCCAGATTAAGGAAATTTTTATTTATTATTTTATTAAACACATTTTTAAAAAACTGGCTTCCCTTTCTGAATCTTCTGCAACTCTCATAACTCTTACATTTGGTCTTTTAATAATACCTTTCAATTCTTGGATTCTATATTTTGACTTGACACCAGCTCTTCTTCCAGATTTTTGTTTGTTTTCCCCTGGTGACAGGAAATATATTCTAATTCTGAGATTCTTTCTTCTGCCTTCTTATTCTATTACTGAGACTTTCCATTGAATATTTAATTTGCTCTATTGCATCTTTTATTTCCAATAATACAGCTTGATGTTGTTTCAGTTTTACTATTTGTTGTGTGGCATATTCCTTAAATTCCTGCCTGTGCTTCTTATTGTTGATAAGAAGCATTATAACATGTGTTTTGAATTCTGTATCCTCCCAGGTTCTTCATGTGTTCCTCAGTTAACTCTGACGTTGATGAAGGCTTTTGCTCCTTTGCCAGGGAATCTTCGATAATATTCGTTGTACCTTTGTGTCTTTTTTTGCTCTTGGTCATTGTACTTATGGTTAGCAGATTCTTCTCCTTAGGGCATATTTCTAAGCTGTGTTACCCACAAGTCTGCAATTTGATTTTGCTTATTGTGGTTGGTATACGACTCTTTGTTTTCAGTCACTTGTGCCACTCCCTCCAATGAGTTTCAGATCTGGGCTTTTACATTATATTTCCACCATGGTCTCCATAGCCCAGCTCCTGGCTCAGCACTCTACCACCTGTGATCCAGTGCTATTATTGCACTGTTGTCTATACAGTGTTTCTCAGTTCCTATTTGCACAGTTCCCAGGATTAGGGAGAAATCAGGTGTGCTATGTAGCTAGGTTGCTGCAGGTGCGGATCTTACTGGAACCTGCTGGCCACTAGGTCTTAGGGCTACCTGGACCTATTTTGAATTGCCAAAATTGGTATTATTTTTCGATCTGGGAACAATGCAATGTACTGAGCTCAGTGAGTTTGCTCCCAGCTCAGCGCATGGGCATCTCATGTTGTTGTCCCTGTTGTCCCTGCACTCTCAAAGCCTTTGCCACACAGAACAAGATGGTGCCTGAGTGAAACTCATGGAGTTCTTGATCTGTTAGCTGTTATGTCTGGGGGCTACCCAGACCTATTTTAGGTGGTACCTGACGGATGCCACGTCCTTTCAATTCACTGAGCCTGAAATGAGTTCACTCCTGGCTTAGTGCGTGTGCAGTGTTGACCCATAACCGTTGCCTCCCTACACAAGATGACAACCCATTCAGCTCTATGGGGGATTTGGGCTGTGCAGTCCACGTGCTGTTCCTGCACCACCTGTTTGGGATCTGCTGCTCTGCCTCTGCTTCTGACCAAATCAAACATATCAGCAGGATAGGCAGTTCTTTGTCTGGGTTCATCTCCTGAGTTCCCGATGAACAACCCTTTCCGCCTGGTTACTGGTGGAATTCTGGCTACTGGTGGAGTTCATATCACTGCTGGCTGAATGCTGCTGGCGTGTCTGGTCACTGCAACACCACCCCATTGTTTCTGCTGCTTTCCTGTGTCCATCAGTCTCCAGGTGCTCTTCTGCTATCATTCTGTCTTATCCTATTTCCTGGAATGTGCCCTCTCTGCTTCACCCTGGTAAATATTTCTCTGTCTGTCTAAATGTGTCCTCTCCCTATTCCACCATCTTGATTCTCCTTTCTGTGAAAATTTTGTGTTGGGGCCTAAACACAAGGGAAGGAGAGAGGACAGAATGATGTAGCCTACATAAGGAAACAAATTTTAGAGGCAAGAAAAAAAGTATTTTGAGTTATAATTTCTCAGACCCAGAATCAAATTGAAGACGTTAATTTTGTTTTTGGCTTGATTTTCCAGGGCTACTTGCTTTGATTAATTGAGCTTTTTTTTAGATTTTTGAGATATGTGTAGATTATCACATATAGATATAATAAATGTAATAGAAACACAGAGATCCCTCTCAAGTTTCTGTAATTATAACATTGATCACAACTCTAGTATAATATTATAATGCAATTAATGTGGTCAATGTCAATATAGTCAAAGTTAAACAATATTAGCGTCATCACAAGAATATCTTATGTTGCTCTTTAATAACCCCACTCACTTCCTTCCTGATTCCAGTTTCTCCTAGAAATGACTGCCCTGGTTTTTGTTGTTATTGTTGTTGCTGTTGTTGTCAAAATTTTGTCATTTCAAGAATGCTTTATAATGGGAAGGCAGCAGAAAATGGACCAAGCACCTGGGGCCCTGCCACCCATGCAGAAGACCAAGCAGGTGTTTTGGGCTCCTGGCTTCATTCTTGTCCAGCACTGACTATTGTAGTCATTTGGAAAGTGAACCAGTTGATGAAAGATGGATCACTCTTTTTCACTGCATTTTCTTCTCTTTTGCTCTGCCTTTCAAATAAATCTTAGAATAAATAAGATTATGCAAAAAAAGAATGCTTTATAAGTAAATGCATACAATATAACACTTGTAGTTTTTTATGTGTATTTATAGTTTTATATTTAAATCTGTTATCTGTTGTGGGTTAGTTTTTATATAAGGCATAGAATTTAGGTGGGGGTTAATTTTTTTCATCTATACATGCTGTAGATAAGTATAGTTACTTGGTGAAAAATGCTTTCGTTCTCTTATTGAGTTTCTGGGCACATTTTTGTGAGTCTATTTTTGGGTTGCCATTCTATTCCAGTGAGATGTGTCCATCCTTCTTACCACATCATATTAATAACTTTCACATTTTTTGCTGTATCTAAGGCTGTTTGTTGCCATATAGTCAACTCTTTGATTTCTACAATATCAGCACACACAGAAACACTAAAAACTTTAGTTTTATGTAAAGGAAGTGAAAATCTATTAATGATTAAATGTTTACACACTAATGATTAAATACTTTAAAAATTATTATGATGATTTTAAATTTTATTTTTTATGATGTTTACGTAGCGAAGAAGGACACATGCACATGTGGACCACTGATTAGGGTGGGAAGGGTCGAGGAAGAGGGGAAAGTAAATGAGATCATTGTTTCCAGTTGTATTTTTCTTCTTTCTGTATCTGGAAGAAGGGCACAAGGAAGGGAAGAAGCCACATCTGGTATCCCAACTGCATCAGTACCTGAAAATGGGGGATAGTCAAGTGATGTCATCATAGGGTTCCTGATGTGGAGCAAGCTCCAAGGTTATTACTCACGTGGTTTCATTAGTTCTGAAATACTATTAATTTTTTTGCTCCAAGGATGAGAAAATTCTTCCAAGGTCCATTGGCTAACATAGTCCATCTTATAGCCTCCATTTGTCAAGATGCTTGCTGTCAGTGCTTGACTGGGAGAGCTGTCCAATTTGTTCTGCCCTCCATCCTCTGCTATGGTACTGGATGTTCACTGCAGGCTTTACAAGACTGTCATATCCCTGATGTACATCTAGGCATGCCATCCACTGCACCATCTTCAGCAATTGAGGAGGCCCAGTTCTGACACACGTACTCCACAGTCAGCCCAAAGACCCTACGATTCTCCCCATGGTTGGAGTTCTGAGTCCAGTAATCCACTTGGGGGGATTCCCCACAGATACCTTGCCAGAGGTGACCTTAGATTTGACTCCTGTGTGTTTCAACCATATGGAATCCAGCTTAGTCTGCCACCCACATCAGCCTGCACACACACTGAGAGTTGGAGTTGTTGGCTCAGTTCTATCTTCAGTTCCATCTCTTACACAGACTGATAGATGATGCAGCCCAACCCATCCCTGCCCACCATATACTTGGCCCTCATGTATACAAACGAGAACTGCAGATCAGTCAGAGTAACCCCCAATAACTCCCACCAGGCCCACACCCAACCTTGGTTGCTGCACATGGTGGTATATGCAGCAGTTTGGTGCAGTCTGTCCTGCATCCCATTCAGTTTTTGTACACACCAATTTGTGCTACTGGCTAACTCAGCCCAACCAACTCCACTATTAAGCCCACACTTACACAGGTGGGTGCTACTGCCTGTTCAGCCAGGCCTGCCTCAACTCTTGTTCTTGTGCTCATGAGTGGGAGCTTCAGCCCATCAGAGAGGTGCCCATAATTTCCCTACTAGGCTCACTTTACCTAAGATCTTGCACTTTCCATGTGGTTCTGTGGTCTAGCTTGATAGGACTTGCCCACATTCTCAGCAATTACCAGCTGATGCTGCACGAAAGCCTGACTACCCTGTACTTACCTCTGGCTCATGCACGCACCAGTGGATATGGTCACTTAGCCAGGCCTGGTCCTGCCCCTAACCCAGCTCACATACAAACCAAAGGGTATTGTAACCTAGTCTAGTTGCCCCAAGTCCAAGTTCTCATACTCACCAGTGGGAGCAGTGTCCCAGCAGGAGAGCTGATGTTACCACCTTACTAGAATCACCTCCCCTCCTATGATCTAACATGCACTGGTGGGTGCTCTGGCCCAATCTGTCATGGCTTGCCTCACCTCAGCATCCATCAACTGGTTCTGCAGCCTGACTTGGCTTGGCTTCCTCATGTTGGTGGGTGCTACAGTCTAGCCCAGGCCAGCTAATCCCAAGTGTTAGGCCTACTGTGGACTGGATGATGCTGGGGCCCTACCTGGCCTGAACTGCAACCCATCCTCAATCTCAGATCTGCCAGTGGGTGTTATAAACTGGCCCAGCCTGGCCCACCCCTAGAGCTGACCCACATGTATGCCAGGGGTACAATAACCTTGCCTGGTCTGGGCTGCTCCCAGTCTTGATTCTTGCTCTCACCTGCAGGGACTATATCCTGAAGTTCCCCAAGCTTTTCAATAAGGCATTTTCCAGTGCAAATCTCGTGTACACTGGTGGGTCCTTGGCCCAGACTGACTGGCAGAGCACCAGCCTTGGCCAACCAGCCCACACCAATTCTGTAACTGTTGAGTGCTAAAGCCCAGCCACACATCTGGCCAACCCACAAACCCAACTCTTGCCTGGTTCAATGGGTGATGAGACCTAGCACAGCCTGTCTTACACTTATTCTGACTCTTACGAGCACCAGCAGGTACTGGAGCTTAGCCCAGTATTGCACACGCTAGACCCAGTTGACACTCATGCCAAAGTATAATGCAGTCATGTGCAGCCCAGTTTGCTGCCCCCATTCCAGCTCTCGTACTCACCAGTGGGAACCACAACCCAGCTAAGACATCCCCTTAGCTCCCTGACCAGACCTGCTCCCAGCCACAGATCATGAGTATGGCAATAGTTACTCTGACCTGGCCTGGCATAACCCATCCTCTTCTTGGACTTTGCCATGGTGGGTGCTGCAACCTAGCCCTGCCCAGCCTGTCCCTATTCCTGGCATTCATGCAAATGGATAAGTGTGATAGCCTATCCCAACATGGCCTGCACCCATTCTTGCTCCTGCACATATCAGGGTGCTATGGTTTGGCCCTGCCCTGCCAAGTCTGCCCTCTCCAGAACCAATGCACATGCTTGCTGACAAGTGGGGCAACCTTACACAGCCTAACACCCAGCACTGACTCATGTGCTCACCAATTAAAACTACAGTCCACCAGGGGAGTTCCCAAAGTTCTGTCATCAAGTCCACTTCTAGCCTCAGATTTCATGTGTGCCTGTAGCTACTAGGCCCTTAACTAGCATAGTCTACCCACTCTGTTGGCCTTTGCATGTGCTGATGTATATTGCAGCCGATCCCACCCCACTCCCTATTCTTGGATATGCAAGTGGATATTGCAGTTCCATGGGATGAGTCCACATATTCTTATAGATTCTGCCCCCAGATTTGGTTCTCTCATTCACTGATTACTGTCATGCCCAATCTAACATTACACATCCTCTGTTTCAACACTCACTGGCAAGTACTGTGATCTAGCCCTGCAGGTAGGTCCCCAGCCCTAGCTTTATTGTGCCCCAGTGGGATGGGTGGTTGGTGGTCCTGATTGAGTCTCACTAGCCAAGCTCAGGTCTCCCACATGGGCAGATACATTGGTCTGACCCATAAAGGTCCTCCAACTTCCCTCCTCCAAACCACTTGGTCTCAGACCCCTTGCTTACCTGTAGGTGTATTTACTGTAGTGGCCTCATCCGCAAAAGTTCCCCTGAAATTATTTCTAACCTATAACTCCCTTCATGGTCCTCCCTCCTACACATCCATATATTGCATTCCCCAAGCAATCCAGCATTCTTTTGCCCTACATTAAATGGGCTCCCCAGTCAAGTCTTCCCAAACTCTATCTGCTGGTGGGATAGCATGCTTGTCTGGAGCTCTGCCCACCCAGCAGGACCCAAGATCATAGATGAGCCCCCAGACCTGGTCTTCTGGCATGCATGCTGGCCTGGGATCATACTCCTCTGCAAACCTGGGATGTAAGTGCATTCACAGGACCCCAAACCTGGCCCACCAACACATTTCCCTAGCATGCAGCCTTTGCCTCTCGCATTCACCCTTGGGCCTGAACCGGTGACCATATGTGTTGTGGGCTAAGGAGTTGATTCGTGCTCGTTAGCCTGGGCAGGAACAGAAAAGGGGCTTGTGGCTAAAAACAGCTAGATTAATTGGACTCATCTGATTCCAATATGCTGCTAAATGAGGATGTTGGGGGGAAGACTATATAAGGAGAGGTGAAGGAGCAATAACGACTTCCACCATCACTGGTCTCCTGTTGGTGCTTCATCCCCAGACCCTCTCCGTGCCCATGTTACTAGCTCTGCTGTTCCTAGCAAATGGTACCTAACACAGGGTATGGCGTGAGGGACAATCTGAGGGACACTTGGACCTATGTAGGTAAGTTTAGAATTTAAAAATTTTGCAGGAGCATAAGTGATTTCATCCCCAGACCCTCTCCCAATTCTAGGGCACTGAGGGACCCCTGGAACTCTGGAGGGGCATTAATGATTTCATCCTCAGACTTTCTCCCCATCCAGGGACATGGGGGATACTATGAGGGACCCCGGAAATCTGGAGGCAAGCTTAGAATTAAATATTTTGCAGGGGCATAAGTAAAATTTATCATGGGGCAAGAACTCGCTGAAATGCAGATGACTAAGAGAATCTGAGATCTGCTCCACTCACAAGGCACCAACATTAAGCTTAAGGCCTCACAGAAGTTCGTTGAAACTGCCTGCGACGTATTCTCATGGTTTGCTCTCCTTGTAGCCACCTTTTTCCTCTGGCACTTGGTAAAAGATACTTTATTTGGCCACAAAGAACTGCATTTTGTTTTTTTTAATAGCTGAGTAGTATTCCATGGAGTAGATGAACCATAGCTTTCTTATCCAATCCTCTGTTGATGGGCATTTTGGTTGCTTCCATGTTTTTGCAATTACTGATTGTGCTGCTATGAACATAGGAGTGCATGTTGGTTTCTCATAAAACAATTGTTCTGGATATATTCCTAGGAGTGCTATTGCTGGATCATACGGTATGTTGAATTTGAGTTGTTTGAATATTCTCCATACTGATTTCCATAGAGGCTGTACCAGCCTGCAGCCCCACCAGCAGTGGAGTAGGGATCCCTTTTCCCCGCAACCTCGCCAACAAGTGTTGTTGGTTCTTTTATTCATGTGGGCCAGTCTTACTGGCGTTAGGTGGTACCTCATTGATGTTTTAATTTGGATTTCCCTTATTGCCAGGGAACTTGAGCATTTTTTCATATGTTTATTTGCCATTTGGGTTTGTTCCTTTGTGAAGTGTTTGCCCATTTCCCGTGCCCATTTCTTGAGTGGCTTGTTAGTTTTGACATTTTGGTTGTTTTGTAGCTCTTTGTATATTCTGGAGATCAGCCCTCTATCACCTATGTCGTGTGCAAAGATCTTCTCCCATTCTGTGGGTTGCCTTTTTACTTTGTTGATTGTTTCTCTAGCTGTACAGAAGCTTCTTAGTTTGATGAGGTCCCAATTGTTTATTTTGGTCTTGATTTCTACGGCATTTGGAGCCTTTTTTAGGAAGTGAGGGCCTACCCCTAAGTGTTGCAGTGTGTTTCCAACATTTTCTTCCAAAAGTTTGAAGGTTTCTGGATGTAGGTTTAGATCTGTTATCCATTTAGATCTGATCTTAGTGTATGGTGAGAGATGTGGGTCTATTTTTTTGTTTCTGCAGGCTATTAACCAGTTGTCCCAACAGCATTTATTGAACAGACCTTCCCATTTGCCTGGGTTGTCGTTTGTCTTTTTGTCAAAGATTATTTGGCTGTATCTGTGTGGGTTTCCTTCTGGTGTTTCTATTCTGCTCCATTGATCTTCCTCTCTATAATGCTAAGGGAAATGAGCCAATCCCAAAAGGTTAAATACCACATGTTTGCCTTAATTTAAGATGCTATGATCTTATGTATAACATGTTATGTTTTGAATGTTATATGTTGTGTATAAACTAAAATTGAAGTATAGGGGAGGTGGTCACAGAAGGTGGCTGGGAACTTGCATTTACTTTTAACATATTGGTTACTCATTACTATGTCAATTAATTCCATAATGATGTAAATTTTTGCTGATGGTATGTTGGAGCTTTCAATTGACTGGGATGATACTCTGCTGGCTCTGTCTTCAGGCCAGAGAGGATATACCTAAGAAGCTGTTGAACTTGACTGGACAATAAGATGCTGGACTCTATGTTTGGTATACGCTTGCAATGGGGGAATCTCAACTGAACTTGAGCTGTGGTTATGCAACAAGGTGGAGGAATCCACCATGGTGGGAGGGTATGGGGGGGGGGAAACCCAAGTATCTATGTAACTGTGTCACATAATACAATGTAATTAATGAAGTTAAATAATAAATAATTTAAAAAAATACTTTATTATCCTGTCAAGCGGAGGTGCAACCCTTCCTTGAAAAATTATCTGTAAGAAGGAGGAGGAAGTGGCAAACCAGAGTAAGTAGACAGAATGAACCCCAAACCAGGGTAAAAAAGGAAAAGGAAACACAGACCAAAGTCTGGAGAAACTGCGTGAAGAAGGGAATTTTTGATAACTGCTTCCATCTTATTGCTTGTCATTATAAGCCAATTTTAATTTTCTATACCTTCTTGATTTAGTTTTGGTAGGCTTATGGATCCAAGAATTTGTCCATTTAAAAATATGTATTTATTTTTATTGGAAAGGGACATCTACAGAGAAAGAGACACACAGATCTTCCATCAACTTCCTCACTGCCTAAATGACTACAATAGACAGAACTGAACCTATCTGAAGTCAGGGGCCAAGAACTTCTGTGGAGTCTCCCAAGCAGGGTCCCAAGGCTTTGGGCCATTCTCTTCAGTTTTCCAAAACATAAACAAGAAGATGGGTGGGATGTGGAGGAGCCAGGATATGAACTGGCATCCATGTGAGATGCTGGCACTTGAAGGTGTAGGATTAACCAATTGAGTCATTGCACCAGCCCATGAATTTGTCCTTTTCATCTCGATTTTTAAATGTTTATATACAGCTTTTCTTAGTTTCTTATGATCCTTTGCCTTTCAGTGATGTTAGTTGAAATATCTTTTTATCTCTGATTTTATTTTTTGCAGGTTTTCTTTTTTCTTTGTCAGCCTGGCTAAAGGTTTATCTATATTGTTTATCTTCTTAAAAGATAATGTTTTGCTTTGTTGGTCATTTTTGTTTTGTTAAGTTTCAATATCATTGATTTCTGCTTTGATACTCATTATTTCTCATCTGATGCTGGCTTTGGGTTTGGCTTGTTTCTGATTTCCTAAATATATGAACTAAATCACTAGATTACTTATTTGAAATCTTTCTATTTTTAAAAATGTAAACCCTTAATGATTTAAATTCCATCTTAATAATGCTTTTGCTATATCTCATGGGTTTTTATGTTGTTTTTATTGTTTCAAAAACATTTTAATTTCATTTTTAATTTATTCACTGACTCCTGCTTTACTTCTTTCTTCTCTCTCTCTCTCTCTGTCTCTCTCTTTTGTGAGGAGCTGGTTTGAGATTACCCTGCCCCCACTGCACCTGGCCCTGAGAAGGGACTAAGCCATTGTGTTACTGGCTGTGTGCCCTCAGTACTGGCGGCTGGTCCTCTGAGCCTTCCAGGAACACCTGCCTGAATGAAAATAGTCCTTGATTCCACCGATGGCCTTTGGCATTGGCAGGCAGCCCATACGTTCATGTACTGTTTGCTACAGATGTATCAAAATCCCTGATCTTAGGGACCAGAGCCCATGGATGTGTGCCCTGGCTTCAGCACAAATATTGCAAATGTCCCATTTTCTGACCCAAAGAGAGGAATAGACCCAGGTGCACAAATAATAAGTCTTCCTACTCCAGTGCATTGAATGATGGCTTTAAATAACTCCTCAAAAAAGGAAAAAGATAAGTGTAAGTGTAGCCTTTGCTCCCACCATTCAAGCATGCTGCACTTTACAACAGCCGTGACTTTCCTGATTGTTCCCTTGATCCACTTTGGAAACAGCTATTGGCAAGAGAACTCCTTATTGAGTTATTCTATCATAGCATCAGAAAATCTCAGTATGTCACATGAAGCTGATTTTAAAAGCCTGAGTATTGCTTTAGATAATTTGGTTTATACCTCAGACCAACAACAACTTCTTTCTTCTCCTTCTCCTCCTCCTTCTCTCCTTCTCCTCCTTAGACCAACTTCTACAACAAGTACCCAAGTCTGTGGCCACCCTGTCTATAGTAGTCATGAAAACCTGACACGCCTTAGAATATATTTATAGAACAAGGAAGGGTGCAATGATTAATAGCATCTCTAACCTCCATTCTAGTAGTAGTATCTTCATAAGGGAGACATTAAAAGTATGTGCTCCAGCTAGATGGGTTTACAGTCTGCACGGGGGGCATACTATCAACACCCAGTACTTGAGAAATAATAAAATATAATCTCCCCTTCTTAAAGAGCAGTCAACTTGCAATTTGTTTCTTCCCGATTCCACACATGCTTACTGCTAAATGTACCTGTTTAAACTCAACATAATAAGGACCAATGTGGGGGCACAACATTGACACCGAGTGGAAATGCTCCAGTTTATGAGATAGATTCATTACATGAAGTAGGGAGAGATTTTCAAACCCACAACTGGCAAGGCATGCATCTCTAATCAGCAAGCAGTAGTTAAGAAGATGTGATAAATCTGTATCCTTCAACAACCCTGGAGTTTATCCCCAAAACCCCTACAGCTACAGGGTTTAGGATCTGCTTGCCACCTTGGAAACTGCCTGTATTGGGTTTGGGTGACTCTCGGTAGCAGCAGGACTGCTTGCTATTCCCTGAGTTGGAACAGAGTTCAGCAGCAAATCTACTGTAGCAATCTACCACAGCAAACTGAATCTGACATTTCGGGTTGGGAAGAGGGTAGGTAGGCAATGAGGTTTTCCATTTTGGAGCAATTTAGTCTCTTAAATGTGAATCAGCTCCCCAGGCTTGACCTGACATCCATGAGGATTGTGGAACTCTGTGGCTAGGTTGCCAGTGATGAGAGCAACAACACCTTCTCCCTAGCTTATGTTGGCAACATGACACTCGCTAATCAGGAGCCAATCCTACAGATGCAGTGGCGGCAGGTGTTGTTGGCACACATCTGTCTTCTTTCCTCTCTGCCCAGGTAGTCTGTGTTCTGTTTTGTCAAATCTCCTTTGAAAATTTCTCTCAATCAATACTCTGGCAATGTGGTTCTTCCTTTGCTATTCTGGTATCTTTCTATATCCCTTTTAGCTTTACAGTAAGCAATACATTTGCTAGATTGATTAATTTCACTTTATTTGCCTTTAAAACTTGTACTTACTTACTTTGCAGTTCATATAATTTTTAGAATAAATTATATATAAAATATCTTTCAGAAAGTTTAATTTCATTGCTGGATATAAGTGCAGAAACCTTACATTAGCAAACAGAAGTCATCCATATACTGAAATAGGTATGACTCCTTTTAGAGGTGCAGGTTAGTCAAATATTTGAAAATCAATCAATATACTCTACTATTTTTAAAAAATCAAAAAAAGAAAAACTCCTGTAACTGTCAGTGAAGAGATGGTATTTGGCAAAATTCAGTACTTATTAGTTAAGTATCTGTATTTATTTTGCTTATGTTTTTATCAGCTTCTTAAAAAGACAGGTTTATCTCTATTGCTGAATTTGGAAAGTTTCTAACCATCATTTCTTGGGGTACTTTTCAAGCTCACTACTCTTTCCTTGCTTCTTTGGAAATACTAATGACATAAATGCTAAATTTTCAATGGCTAGGAAATTCTCTCTCTCGCTCTCCTTCTCTCTATTCTCTCAATTGAGGGAATAGTCCAATCCTTTCTTTAACTGTTACATTTGTATATAAACTAATAGACCATGTCTCAGACAATAGTAAAAGAATTTCTCTGTTTCTATTTTCTGGCTCAACAGTTATCAGGAAAGATCCCAGTTTGACATTCTGGGTAAGACATAATGTAGCTCCTCTAATAAGATTCTATGCATTAAGTCATAAATAGTTTGATTAACTCAGCTATTATTTTTGAAATGAAGCAAAACTTTAGCACAGAATAAGCTGAAGGGTTGTCCTCTTGGGTTTAATGTGTTGTCAGAAAAGTGACAAAGCCTTTGCGTTGAAGCATATCCTGGAGGGACCTCATGAGACCCTTGAGAGTTCTTGAGGGTTGGGGAATTCTATGTCTCAGCTCTTGTGGCTCCACTACAGTGCTTTTCTGAGCTGTCTTCAAAGTGCATAAAATCAAAGCATGTCGGGAGTTACGTCCAGAATGACAGGCGAAAGAACAGCTCAGAGTTCTAGTGGATTTTCGATATCTGATAGAAAGTGTTTTCCTGGCTTACTTACAAAACAACATTTTCTAACAAAGAGGAAACATTTGGTTTCATTGTATACTATCTCACTTTTTATATAATGTGATAAATACATTATAGCAAGTCATTCAGTGACAAACAGCTTTTAAAATATGACACGAACATTAGAAAAATATTAAGCATATTATCTTCAGCAAAACATTTCTTAGTCAATAGCTATTTGTTATGATGTCGTTTGCTGGGATTTTTTTGGTCACATCCAGAAATGAAAGGAAAAAGGCATATATGAATAAACATGATAAAATTACTAAAGCCCAAAGAGCCAGTGGAATAATTTGCGTATATTTAATGATGTAGACTTGGGAAAAATAACCATTTCATCTTTCCTTCCAAATAATTTCCTTTTTCTTATTGAGCGTGACAAGTTGACTATTTAGCAAACATTCATTTGCTTTTCTTTGAGCATCTCCAAAAGTTGGTAACACATGATAAGGTGTTCTTAAGCAAATTACATACATAAAGTTAAGTTTTTTCTGTATACTACTTTACAGAACATTTCTTTATAACTCAGTCAGCTTTTAATTCCCCTGATTAAAGCATAACATTACCCAAACTGAAAGGATGGAGATTATATAGTAGTATGTACGAACTAAATGAATTAGCTGCTTATGAGAACAAAATGACAAGCTATTGCTATGCCCTTATTATCTTTATTTGTCCAATTATCTTCACATGTTTAATTATCCTAGAAAGAAAAGGAAGCCAATAAATTTTAAAAATAGAAGCATGTATGATTTTAGGCAGCTAATATTGATAAACAGCAGACAAGTAAAACACCAGAACACAATTTCCGAATTTAGGAGGTAGATCTCTATTATCTGCTTTCAGAGACATAGTGAATATGGGCGACTTTCAAAACCGCCATGAAAGGGGTCATATTCATGCTTTCGGCTTTCCCCCTTCCTCTGTCTCTAACAACACCTCAGGGCTATATAAATTCCTGAATATTTAAACATAAGTTATCCATCAACCAACATCAGGGGAAAAAAAAGACTTGTTCAGGTAGGGCTGTACACAGAGTAGATGGGTCTGTGCTGCATGCAGAGCTTCTGAGGACCAAGACTGTGGCTCAGGGGCCATTGCTATTCATTACCATTGGGTCTAGCACTGTGACAGACACATTACAGACAGGCAATTACGTTTGGGAAAAAGTATATACATCTAGGAAATAAATTAACTATTTCATTTTATATTAAAATGTTGTCTACTATTCTGTTGCCTTTCCTTCATCAAGAAAGGTTTGCTTTGTATAAATGCTAATATAAAATTAAAGGCTGGAAAATATGGCATTGGTAAAAAAAACTGGCCTGACCCACACTGTATGCTGGTGCTCAGATTCACCAGCGGTTGATGTGAACGGGTATGATCGTGGGTATATTCTTCTGGCCTGGGCTGGGTTGCTCCATATCGTGGTTCTTGTGCTCACCTGTGTTCCGACAGAGGAGTTTCCCAAGCTCCTCCATCAGAACCTCTCCCTATGCCAGGTCTTGCGCGTACTGGTGGTTCCATGGACCAGCCCTCATTGCTGGTCTTCAATCCATTCCAGTTCTTGGTGTTGGCTGTTTCACCCCAGCCAAGGCTTGTCCATACCCACACACTGCTCACACATGGCTCAGTAGGGGCAGAGACCCAGCCTAGTCCGTCCTACATCTACCTGGGTTCTCCAGAGCACCAGATGGTGCTGGGGTTTAGCCCACTTGGTGTGCCCAGCCCCAGTCCACATTTGTGCCTAGGGAGATTGCAGCCATATCCAAACCAGAGCGCAGCCCCCACTCCAGCCCCCGCACCCTCCCATGGGAATCCCAACCCAGTAAGGGTGTAATCTCACCGCTCCCCAACCGAGTCTATTCCCAGCCCTAGACTGTGGGCGTGCCAATGGGTGCTCTGACCCAGTTGGCTTAGTCCCTCACCTGTCTCAGCCTTTGCCTTTGATGCTGTGTCCTAGTATCCCTGCCTCATGAAGACGAATTGGGGGTAAGAGCATAGGTCAGAAGGACATGTGCTTCATCCTGATTTCTTTTCTTTTTTGTGAGTTGAAGTTTGCTTGGCCCTGCCCAGTCCACCCGCTTCCAGTTGCAGCTTGGCCCACCCCACATTCTATTTTAGGATGCACCTTCGGTTGGTGCTCCCTTGACCTGCCCGGATTGCCATTAGTTCCTTTACCCGTAAGTGATGGCAGGTGCCATAGTCACTCCTAGTTTAGCCCATCGCCATCCCAGCTCATGAACTAACCTGCAGGACTTGTATTTTCACAGAGTTGGACTCACGCTTCCCCTATAGATTTTACCCCTGGACAAAGTTCTCTCACTTGCTGGTTAGTGTCTTGACCCTGCCAAATGTGACCAGTCCACTATTCCAACACCCAGTCAAGTAATGGTACCTAACCCTGCCAGACAGGCCCCATCCATCACTTTTACATATTTTATTTATGCACACCAAAAGGACTGTCATGCAAACACAGTAATGCAAGTGAAGAAATTACTACAAATATTAACTCACCATCATTGTATAGGCAATATGAATTAGCTTATAGCATTCTAGTCCTAGAAAATTATATTATTTTGTTTGTGTAAGCCAAATTAATTCTTGTCTTGCTCTCACTTGTGAAGGTGTTTTAAAATTCAGGTAGGAGTGCATTTTAGAAGATCTCCTTCCTCTTTAGAGGTAATCTTCTGTGTTGCCTAGAAAATGAGACTCCTGCCATCACCATGGCTCCTTCTGTTTTATGTTGCTGTTTATCTGGTTTCACAATAGTCTTCTGCAAGCTTTTCACCAGTAAATGAGCTCCAGGGGGACAATTTGTAATAGGAAATCATATGATGACATCACTTGATGTGCTTGAAGTCAGATCAGAGGAAGGACACAACATTTGACATTCTTTAATGTGCATCAGTTTCAGTAAGAGGGAAATGGCAACCCCAGAACCTGGACCAAGGTTATAAAAAAACATTTCTGGAAGTGTATTTGAGTGTTATGGCCACTTTCCATATTTCCCTACTTCCCCAGGTTTTAGTGCTAATCTACTTCTGCCTCTCTTTTGACTCAAATTATGTTAATTTTAGCATTTTCAGTCTTGCTGGTTAATTTGCCTTAACCTGGAAGTCAACATTTACACATATAGTGAGAGACTTCATAAATTTAAAAACAAGACACTGCAGTTAATAAAATGACCACCAGTAGACCTACACCTTAGTATAAGAAAAAAATATAATCAAAGCTTCCATCATGCTTATGTTTCTGAATACATCTCTCTTTCCCTCTTGCAAATGTAAATATCAGCCACAATCTGCAATAATAACTTCCTTTCATTTCTTTTTTTTAAAAAATCTATCTATTTATTTATTATTGGAAAGGTAGCTCTACAGACAGAAGGAGACAGAGAGAAAGATCTTCCATTTGCTGGTTTGCTCACCAAATTGCCTCAACGGCTAGAGCTGAGCTGATCCAAAATCAGGAGCCAGGAGCATCTTCCCAGACTCCCACGCAGCATTTATTTAAATCAACTTAATATTTTTAGTACTTTAAACTACTACATGAGAACCAACTATTGAACGATTGGTGTTAAAAATGTTAATACTTTCAAATGATACTCATCATTGTACAACAATCTATCTTTTGTATATTAATTTTTATATTTCACATCCTTATAAACTTACTAATATTTCTCTATTTTTCTTGGAATTACTGAAGTGGATTACAAATCACTTTATAAATATATAGTTTTATGTCTCCAATCTATTTCTTTATTTATTTTGCTTTTCATGTCCTGATAATGAACTCATGCAGTCATGTTGGACAGAAGCAATTCTGTAGTAGACACATATAGTGCCAATGATTTTAACCTATTATTGTCTGTTATGTTTACTGTCAATTGCTTTTTGCATATTTTGGTCGGTATCGGTTTTATTTTTATTTTTTACTCTTGGTTAATAGTTATCCAGGTTCTGTAAGGTTTTTAAAATTTGATTTACTTATTTTTTTATTGCAAAGTCAGATATACAGAGAGGAGGAGAGACAGAGAGGAAAATCTTCCGTCCGATGATTCACTCCTCAAATGACTGCAATGGCTGGTGCTTCGCTGATCCAAAGCTTGGAGCCAGGAACTTCCTCCAGGTCTCCCACGCGGGTACTGGAACCCAAGGCTTTGGGCTGTCCTCGACTGCTTTCCCAGGTCACAAGCAGGGAGCTGGATAGGAAGTAGGGCTGCTGGGATTAGAACCGGCGCCCATGTGGAATCCCAATGTGTTCAAGGTGAGGACTTTAGCCACTAGGCATCCACGCTGGGCCCTTGACTTTTTTTTGAACATCTTACTTATTTTTACTTATTTGAAAGGTGGAATGAAAGAGAGAGGGGAAAATAATACACAGGTAAGCAGGTAGATGCTAGCTAGGGATCATCCAGCCACTGGCTTACTTCTCATGCTAGAATCTAGATCTCCCACATAAGTGGTAGTGACATAGTTTCTCAAGTCGTTACAAGACACCTCTCAGGTACTTTAGTAAGAGACCTTGCCTGAGGCAGAGATGAGTCTTCTTCTGGTACTCTGAAATGGAATGTATGTGTCTCCAGCCTCAGCTTAACATGCTGTGCTATCATGTCCACCCTGCTTGATTATTTTATTTTCTATTTTGGAATATTTTTAATTACAGTTTTCAACATTTTTCCACATTTACTTTAAATATAGATATACATATATATAGTTTCTTGAAAATAGAGCTATTACTATAGTAATTGAGAGATTTATGAAAATGATCATACTATAAAGGAAAAAAGAGTGTATTGGTGATTCTGTGAAGCAATATTTGTAACTAACCAAATGATATGACATCCACATAATTTTTATTCTCTGTCTATATGTTTACTTCTACAAATAAGAGAAACCATAGTATTTTTTCCTTATAGGTATGGTTTATTTTACTTAGCAAAATGAGTTCCTGTTATATCCATTTTGCTGAAAATATTAGGATTCTCATTCTTTTATGGCTGAGTAACAGTTCACCATGCATATGTACTACATTTTCTTAACCAGTCATCAGTTGATAGGCATCAAAATTGATTCAATATCTTTGCTTTTGTGAATTGAGCTACTATAAATATGACAGAGTAGCTATCTTTCATATATTGGTTTCATTTCCTTTGGCTAATTTCCAAAGAATGGAAATATGATAACATAACTAGAACATAACTAGAACTGATTTTATGATTGTGTTTAGTCACCAATTATTCAAACATCCTTTTCTCTCTTTGCAAACTCCCATATTCCATTTTCTAAATTCAGTCTGACTTTGTTTATTTGTTTTTAATTCACGCATATGAGACAAATCATGTGGTGTTTGTCTTTCTGTGTCTGAAGAATTTCACTTAATGGTATTCAATTCTGGTTTATTGCAAATATCAGAATTTCTATGATTTTTAAGGCTGAAAATAACCTGTTGTATGTAGACAACACTTTATTCAGTCATGTATTTATGGACATCACAGTTGATTTCATTGCTTCTAGTGCTGTAATGAACCTGGAATTGTGATCTCTCTCTCTTTCTAAAAAGATTTATTAATTTTAATTGGAAACACAAAATGAAGAATTTTAAGAAATATGAACATGCAATTCATGGCTAGGAAAACATGAATTGGTTGCTTTCCACTTAAAATGACAGAGATTATAAATTTGTGAATAAAATCATTCTCAAAGTTGTTATAAACCTGTTTCAGATGTTCAAGAAGCTAGAGGAAAGATTAAACTTCTCTGATAGAGAAATGAAGCATCGGCATCATATATAGACAGTTTGTCAAGACAGAAGCTAAATTGAGATGGCAAATATCTCATCTAGGATTACTGCATATTAGATATTATATAGGAACAGACTAAAGTACTTAAAGCAATACCAAGAGAAAATTTCAAAAATAAAATACAAAAAAGTGGAATGGAGTGAACAGCTCATTAAAATGTGTGAAAATTTACAAGTTATTAAATAACTAAAAAATAGATAGGAGTAACTAAAAAATGTTCAATATGTCACAATCTGAGAAATATAGTCATACAGAGCTAAGAAGTTTAACAACTGCCAAACACAACGCACACACAAAATCAACGGAGAAGAGCTAAAGAAGTGGCACAGGCACTGTGCCTGAGGTTGTTGATGCCTCCCCCACAAAGCAGCGAAAGTCTATGTCAATGTCAAAACTAACTGATGACAGCTTCAAGGAATTGCTAGACATATTTTTAAAAACCATTATAAAGCTCTTTAAAAACACAGAGAAACACACGCAGGAGATCAAAACATTTAAGTATATATTGCACAAAAAACAGCAACATTGAAATAAAATCAAACAGAACGATTAGAAATGTAGAATACAATACAGCAAATTAAAAATTCATGTAAATTCATGTAAATGCAAAGCTTCAATAATAAAATGAGTGGTGCAGAGGACTGATTTCAAAACTAGAAGACTCTTCAAGCAGAAATGTTGAAGCAGTCAGAAAGCTGGAAGAGGAATTGAGTCAAGTTAAAAAAACTAAACAAAAATTAGATGATACCATCAAAAAAGTTGAATGTTAGGGATGTTGCATTCCTGAAAGTGAGGAAGGACCTGAGTTGAAAGGTGCATTCAATGAAATAATAAATGAGAAATTTCTGAACATGTAGAATAAAAGGGGAAACTAAATTAAGGAAGGGCACTGACCCCCGAATAGATTTGACCAGAAGTGATGTTTGCCACTGTACATCATTTTCTTAAAGATTTATTTTATTTTTATTGGAAAGACAGATATACAGAGAGGAGGAGAGACAGAGAGGCAGATCTTCTGTCCGATGGTTCACTCCCCAAGCAGCCACAATGGCTGGAGCTGAGCCAATCCGAAGCCAGGAGCCAGGAGCTTCTTCCGGGTCTCCCACAAGGGTGCAGGGTCCCAAGGCTTTGGGCCATCCTTGACTGCATTCCCAGGCCACAAGCAGGGATCTGGATGGGAAGCAGGGCTGCCGGTATTAGAACCTGCGCCCATATGGGATCCCGGGCGTGCAAGGCGAGGACTTTAACCACTATGCTATCACTCCGGGCCCGCCACTGTACATTGTAATCAAACTTTCTTCAGTGGAACGCAAAGAAAGATAAATGTGCATGGGAGAAAAGTCCCTTTGCTTACAGAGACTATTAGAACTCTTAAGATATGAGTTAAACAGGATAACAGAGTACAAAATAAATGAACATATAGACAACAATAGTTGAGAAATACCTAGTAAAAATCAGTCATCTTTAAAATAGTTGAAAAAAACTTAATACCTTGTAATAAACCTAATCAAAGATGTGGAAGATCTCTATGATGGCATTTATAAAACATTTGAAAAATAACAGAAGAAGATATCAGAAGATGGAAAAATTTGCCATATTCCTGGGTCAGTAGAATCAACATAATCGAAATGCCCATTTATTTCTGAGTGTAATACATAGATTAATGCAATCCCATCAATATCCCAACAATGTTTTTCTCAGAGCTGGAAAAGAAGCCACAAAAATTCATCTGGAAACACTAAAGACCACAAATAGCCAAAGTTACATTGAAGAATAAAAATAAAGCTAGAGGAATCACAATGTCAAACCTCAAGACCTACTACAGGACAGTGATAACCAAACAACCTGGCAGTGGGACAGAAACAGAGAAGATAAGTGGAACAGAATTGAGATCCCAGTAGGGAACCCACAGAGTTACAACCAAGTGATCTCTGACACGGGAACTGGAAGTAATCCATGGAAAAAGCTAGGGTTCTTCAGCAAATGCTGTTGGGATAATTGGATATCAGCTTGCAAAAGTGAGAAGCATGCTAACACACACACACACATGCACATCAACTTTATGCAAAAATCAATTCTTAAGGGATCAAGGGTCTAAATACGTACCCAGAAACCATCAAAAATGGAAACAACACAGCTGTCCATTGAAAGAGGAATGGATAAAGAAACTGTGATACGTATACTCCATGGACTACTACTCAGCCATTGAAAAGAATGAAAATCCAACATTCACCACAAAACAATCCCAACTGAAAACCATTACACTCAATGAAATAAGCCAATCTCAAAAAGACAAATATCATATGTTCTCTCTCATATAAGGCAACATTCATACATATTTGTTTTGCATCAAATACATCTTTTTTTGTTTTGTAACAAGGTAAACATAAATATACATATATTCTCATAGGTGAACTGTACAACGTAGAACAGCATATCAGAAAGTAAAGATACATTGCAGTGTTCATCTCTACTCTTGAATAAAAGAACTATGAAACTGTTTAATACACCTTGACAATACTATATTTTCCGCCGTTGTCAATAGCTACAATGCCATAATTATGTCATATTATTTGCATATAACCTATGATTTAATGTTTTTTATATGAATTTCAATTAATTACCCATTTTCAATAAAGAAAGATAACAGAAAAAAATTTAAAAATATGTGTTGGAAACAATTTAGGAGTACTTAAAAATTTAAATTGAACACATACTTTGACTCGACCTCCAAAATCGATCCTAAAAAGAATTATGATATGAATTTCTTGAGGTACCCAAACGTGTGTGCTGAATTATCTCCATTACAATGCTATTTGTAAAGGGAAGAAAACACAAGTTGGAAAAAAGCTAATTGATCGCCAAATTTATTTAAATGTATTCTGATGCAATAGTGGAAATAAATTCACAAAAATTTAAATAACGAAAGTTTATATGATGTGTATAAAACAATAATCCCCTTTCTCTTTTTGGTTACAAAAACAATCAGTTTATGTACACGGGCAAGGCCAGAAACATCCAGAAGGATATGAATAAAGTTTCTCATTATGATTGTCTCTTACTAGCAGGATTTCCTGCCCTCACCCCCTTCCTTCCCTAGCTTACTCCCTCCATTCTTCTTCAACTTTCTTCCTCTTCCCACCTTCCAACCCTCTCTCTCACCACCCGTCCCTGTTTCCCTGCCTACTACCCTGCCTCCTACTTCCCTTTCTCCTCTCTCACTTCCCCTTCACTCTTTCTGTACATCTCATTTTTTGCTTTGAAACTTCAAACTTTTTGTTGTAAGAATATTCATTGATTTTATAACAGTTTTTAGCTTAATGAAACTGCTATCATTTAGGAAAAATATCCCAGGAACAGTATTCCACTTTTACCAGTAATGTGTTTGGTATCATCTATCCCTTCCAATCACATTTTTTTTTCAATTATGAGGCATTTCACATTGCTAAGAAATTGGAAATGTAGTTTTAAAAAATTGTTGGCTTTTATTTTTCTTTATTCTCCAGAACATTATTTGCCCTTTTGCCTAGGAGGTACTGTCAGTGAATTTGTGATTTTGCTATCAGGGTCAACTTGCCAACTGGATTGCATTTCACATTTACTACGCAGAAATTTTAAAAAATTAAACCACTAATCACTATTGATAATGAATTGAAATCAGTAATCTTCACGGCTTTACACAAACAAGATCTCTGAATAACAGGTAAGCCACCATCCACAAAAACGATTAGACTGTCTCTCTGCCTGGTCTTTCAGTTTGCTTTCTAAGCATTCATCCCCCAGAAGAGCCCAATCACTAAATTAGATCATTATCAAGCTACTTCAGTGGTTCTTTCTTAGCACGGATCAATCCAAACAGTCTAACAGGATCATCATGAATGTTTTCCTCTATTTCCTGGCTTTCAGGTGAGAAACTGTTTACGAAAGTAGCCTCCGAAACAGTGGTGTCCATGCGTGGCTCATCGCCATCTGTGTCTAACAAAGGGGTGTTCTGTTTCCTGGGCTTTCTGCGCTTTCCCTTAAAGCTGTGATCAAGTGAGGCATAGAACATTTGTGTTTCAGCAGGCGCCTGAAAAGAAAGAAATGTTAATGTTGCTGTTAATCTATTCTTTAATTTTGATAACTTCTGGAAATTTCTGTGGCCTATCTAGATTATGACATATGTCACTTAAGATGACCTCTGAGTAGGAAAAAAAATTAGATGAATTCTATGAATTTTTTATTTCTGTCTTACATTCAAAGTTAGCATGAACCTCTCATATGTATTCTCTTTTGTACCTACCTATTCCATCCTCTGCAGTAGCTCTTGTCATATGCTACTCTTACTAAGAAATAATGCTTTAATTTATTGAGGTGGAGCTAGGTATCACTGGAAACAATTTGACAGATTGCAAGTTCTACTATGCATGTATTTAATAATTGGTTATCTAGTGATATTTAAAGAAGTATTCAGTTTTTCTACATTTACATGAATAAATATAAATAGTATTTCTCTCTTCTGTGTATTTTCCTTTTGCCTTACTAGCCCCAGATTCCCAAGGCTAATCTTGGAAATATACATCTACATCAAAAACTGCCAGATGGTCTTTCCTGGTCCAGAGAGTAATCAGTACAGGAATAACTGGAAACTAGGATAACTTGAGAAGTAGCAGATTGAAGTCAGACCTTGAAATTTGTGTGAGAAGTCTAGGCCTGATCCTGATTCTGCCATACACTGGTTATAGGAATTTTGGTTGATTCTAAAAAATAAATCAAAGCCTCAATTTCTTTGTTATTAAAATGAGAACAATACCTATCTCCAACAATGTTATGATTTTTAATATCAATAATACCTATGAAAGCTACAAGCATTTTAGGTATTTTCCAAAGTAAGATAATATAATTAGTATCAAGCATTATAATCTAAAAATTTAGGACAACCATTGACTTCCCTAAATATTTCTTAGTGAAAATTTAAGTTTAAGTCTAGGCCAAAATTATATCAGTTTTGGAGGTTAAGGGATAATGAAAGAACACTTGGATTAACAAAACTACTGAATCTATCACCCTATTGACATTCATTTTCCTGTTGAGAGTGGAATGTGTTATACTTCCTGCAAGGCAGGACAGATGGTTCTACCTACAACTTTGGTTTTTTTTTTATTTTTGTTCATAAAATAATCATTACTGCAAAATTTTAATTAAGACCTGACTGATGTCTTTATTCTAGTCTCTTTCCTCTTCCATTTATCTCATACGCTTCATTTAAATTAATTTCATATGATTTCGCTATTGTATTCCATGGTACTTTATTGCAAATGTTAGCCTATGAACTAAGCTCTGAATTTCATATCATATCTTTGAACTTTTTTATTTTATACTACTCACACTCAGATATTGATTTGAAATATTAACCTACATGTACTCTGTATTCCAAGGAAAATGCGACAATTAATTTCTTTCTGTACATATCTTATGATTTACCAAGTTTGACTGCCTACACAGGTGGGAAAGATGTCAGTGGAATTGGACAAGTGTGTGTGTTTGTGTGTGTGTGTTTGTGTGCATACACATGCTTGTGTGTCTGTATATAGGGGAAGAGGGAGATTGATGGGGAGAGATTGAAAGAAGTGGTCTGTTGGCTCACTTTCCAAATACTCTCAACAACAAAGACTTCGCCAGGCTGAAGTCAGAAACCTGAAAGGCAAAACTCAAACTGCTCTCCCACCTGGATAATACGAGCCATTGATTGCTTCCCAGAATGCACATTAACAAGGATCCAGGTTATAGACAGATCAGATGGGGCTTGGACCTCACACTCTGATACATGTTATGCAGGCACCTCTAGCTGTGTTTTAACCACTATGCTAAATGCACATCTTCAATTTCTTTTGATCTTTCACTTTTTTCTATTCCTCTTTCTTTGCCAAGTATATCCCTCTTCTTTTGGGAAATTCCTCCCCTCTTCCTGTTTCTGAAGAGGCTATCAGTTATAAGGCTATGCACCAGACCCATGTTGGGTCTGAGAAAGCATGCCATACACACTTTCTCATCTCTCACATCTTATTTATTAGTTGCCACCCTTTCTGCTGGCAATGGTGGGTGGGCCATGACAAGTAACTTAAGCAGAGCTACTTTAGGACTGATGTATACATTCAAGTATAGAAAGTTCCTTTTTTCCTAGTATCAGGAGAAAAATAACCTGAGTAGAAGCGAATGAAATCAGTAACTTCATGAGAAGCATTAGAACACCCCTGTACGCAATTACCTCAAAACAAGATATATTTTGATATCCATTATATGAGACAACACTTTCCCTCTGTTGTTAAATTGCTTTGAAATTGGATTCCACATTTTTTTTAATGAGAGCATTCCAAATATCATACTTTGAGTCTTTTTAACACTTGGTCAACTTATCAAACTCTGCAGCATTTAGAAAATGAGAGTCCGAGCATGAGATATGAGTGTGATGGTCATGAAATTGTGATGATGTTGCAGTTGAATGCATGCATGGAAGACACTAGCCAGGAGTAAAAGACTGTGTATTTGCAAAAAGAAGTGGAAGTGGTAGAAGCGGAGAACTACTTAAAAATTAGAAGAAAAGAAAAACAAGGCAAGTAAGGTTTTGTTCTGTGTTTTTAAATTGTTGAGATATGTGCATATTGAAGGTAAACAATGAATCATTTAGAGAAAAACATGAGAAATTGAGAAAGTTAGTAAGATATGAAAAGCCTAAAAATAATTATGGGAAATAATCAGGAGCATAAGTGAACATTTTAGCTCTGGAAAGAAGAGATTTTGCCTCTGACTGGAAAGGAAGGGAGAGATTGATTAGAGATTTGGATAACAAGGAAAGAGAAGAGGATAAAGCCCTCACTTGAATTCCCAAAAGGTTTAGGCTACAGGAATTCTTGAAGATTCATTACTAGCCTTTCTAATTTAAGACTTCCTAGTTAATTAACTGAAATCCTGAGATGTTAGATGTGTACATTATGTTAAAAGGGTGAGGAAGTTCTTTATACTTTTTGAACAGATACCTTCTTCGTAAAGCTGTGGAAAACAGTATCAATTCCTTATGTTTTTATGACTAGTATTGACTAGTATAATATCATAGTGGCAAATGATATTTTTTATAATGATGTTCATTCAAACAAAATAAAACTGATATAAAGTAATAATTTCTAATTTGTGGAATTTAATATGTCAAAAGGGTGTAACAAAGAATGTTAATTTGCAGAAGCATCATTACATATACGTGTGTATATATATTTATATATATGATATATATATGTAGGCAGCTTTTAAAGACACTCTAAGTCATTGTATAACTTCAACTTAAGTATAAATCTGTTGTAGCTCCAATAAAGTTAGCTCATATAATTCTCATATATTGAATAAGAATTTCCAATTAGAATTCTCAATACTTCCACAACTAAGATGCTGTGAGTCTATGTTTCAGATGATAGTTCTATATTTAACCTCCTTTGAGAGGTTTTCTTTTTATTATAATGGATTTAGCAGGCAATATTATTTGATATGGTTTTTCATATCTTGATCTAAAAATACATTTTATAATTAACTGAACACCAGATGACAAATTTGCCTGCCAGAGATTGACTTTATATATCACTCAAGCTCACCACATCTTGGTTTCTTAATAAAAAATTTACAAATTCTAATTTCTCAGTGGAATCATATAAAGAAAAAAGAAAAATTCTACCTTACTAGAAGGTTTCCAAGATGTGCTCCATTTGTGAAAGAGGGTGTTTTCTGTTGGGACTAAGTTTGGATTCTGTGTCTGTCCTTAGTACCCCAATGCTCTAGGGCAAGTTATCCGGCTTCTGCAAGAGTCTGCCAAATAGGAACAATGACTGTGCCTTTCTCATATAAATGCACATAATCCAATGCCTAATGGAAAACAGCTGCTTTAGGAAACTCTGACGGTATGATTATTTTTATAGAAGTTAAAGAGATCATAATTTGAAGCACAAGACCTGAGAGGAAAGAAGACCATTTTAATAGAAACTTATGATACTTCATTAGCATGTAGGCTAAAGATGTTTGTTACTTTTAATGAAATCAGTGCTGTACTAAGACTATTAAACTCACTATGGATTTTTATATGTCTCTAGATTTCAGTCATGGTTATTCCCATGCAAGCTGTGTGTATATTTCATAATACTTTATCTGAACACCACAGTCAATGGAATGCATTAAAATTTTCATTTATTTGCCCTGTTAAACACAGCTAATTTCTCTGAAAACATGCCTTCCTTTCATGAAAGCCTGAATTCTAAGTTTTGTGAGCATTATACATATCAATTTTATTTGTCATACAGATACATTTTAAGGTCTGAAAGAAAACACTGAGCATTTATGAATAATCTCACATTTTACTTCAAACATATGGCTTTTATATTTGCACAAAAATTTGACTCAATGTATTTTCAGTTCTATTTACCTCCTAATGAGTTTATCTTAGAGCTCAGGCTCCAGAACTTGTTGCTGATTCAAATTGCAAACTTTCTAAGAGTTTGCTTCAGTAGTATGTCAGAATGCACTGCTTGGCTCCTGAATCATTCATATGTGCTTTGACCTAGACTGGTGAAACTCTTCATGCAGAAAACAAAACCCACCTGTGTAGATACGGTGACATCCTGCATCGCATTTATGGATTGCTCTGGCCGAGCTTTCATCTGTTCATAACAGTTTTCATCCATTGGTTCTTAGAAGTCAAAAAGATGATGATTTAGGAGTAACAAATGAAGATACACATGCAAGCCTCAAATAATATTTAGTTTGAACCATAAAGCTCCCAGGAATTTTTAGTTGAATCTTTTTGGTAGAGATTTAAAGAGAAAAAAGAGCACATAACTTTACCTACCAACTAGATGGCTATGCTAAGGGCCTGGGTAATATAATGCTGGTGCTGTTTGGGGGACTTTGTCAGAGTATGCGTCACTCTGGCTTATTTCAACTTGTAGGGCATACTTATTTTTCCTCCCCCAGATATACACATTAAAAAAAAAGAATATTACTAACTCATAGGATTGTCACTAATCTGGCAGAAATTTGGTCACCAATTGACTACAGAGAGAAAAATACATATTTATTGTAACAAAAGGTGCCCAATAAGTATCCAATCCTTTCTGTAAAGCAATACAGAGAAATGGTCCATAGTATGTTATTCTCCATATCATGGACCATAGAGAATCTGCACTGGAATCACCTGGGACATTTGATAAAGAGCAGATTCTTACATCCTTTACCGCACCCGCAGATTCTGTGTGACTGACATATGGTTTCACTTTGTTTTGGAAATTGTAGATATTGAAGGCTTCGAACCACCAGAATAGAAGTTGCAAGAGGAAGACAAATTATAGTTTTTGAAAGCTATGTGAAAACCTGAATTTATTAAAAGTTACTTCAGAAAACAGAGTTGTTTTGCTCTCAGCTCCGAAATTCTATGACTTCTGGAATGGTAGAGTAGATGGAACATGAACCAATGCTCTAATACAGGATGTGGGATTGCAAACATCAGCTTATCCCATGATGCCACAAGGCCAGTCCACAAACTCTTTTAAGTATCCTCATCTAATGGGAAAAACACGTTCAGGTTCACGTAGAGTACAGCATTTAGAGCACAAGTTAAATGGAAGAAAAAAGTAAACTCTTGAATTCCATAAAATCTCCATGTTAACTTTAAGAAATTCCATATTTTCAGGTTTTCTGAAATAACATATTTTAGGTTTATGTTATGGTGAAAGGTATATTGGCTGCACTAAATAAAGGATTCAACAAATGAAGTTGGAAAAGATTATAGCCTAAAAGGAAAGGAGGCAATACAATATAACCACAAGGAGTTCAACTTCACTCACAAAAAGTAAATATTATTATTATTATTGAAATAATAGTAGTATATAACTATTATTTATTTGTTAATAACATCCAGATGTGAGGGCACAATGTAGTATGCATTTCTACTTCCAGATAAACATGGACTTATAATGAAACTGTTCACTATATCTTGACAATAGGATGCTGGACTCTCTGCCATTGTCCATGCCGGCAATGATGGACATATGACTGTGTATGAAGAACTATATTTTAGTAATGATATAGAGGAACTAGGTGGGGGGGAAGGACTTGGGGAGGGGACAGAGGAAATGCCAGGAGCATATGGAACTGTATCATAAAATGTAAAAATTAAAAACAAAAATAAAACTTTTACAATAAAGTTTGTCAAAACATGTCTTTTTAGCAAAACTGAGACATCTTCAGACAATTTTAGTGTGTTACAGAATTGTCTGTGTTCCACACGTAACAGTTCTACAGAAATTTCTCCAGAGTTTCCCATTACAAATCTTGTGAGTGCTTATAGACGAAGGGTATCCATTTCTGTCATCAGAGTTCTATGGTCAGACCAATGCTGTCTATTTTCATAAATTTAGCGTGTTTCATTTTTAGGTGACTATATGATGCAAGTAACAAAGATCCTGGGGTTTGTTAAGTGAAAAGCACTTCTCCCCTCACCTGTTACCAGTAGAGGCTGCAATTTTTGGCTTAAAAAACATGAGCTAAAATGCACTGTAAACCTAAGAAGGTTTTTAATTATCATAATTATTGACTGTAGATTTGCTTTTGTGTACAAAATAGAAAGCACTGAATATGTTACCAGTGTTTTTGTTGCAGAAATAACTTTATTTCCCAGAATTGTCTGTGGCCCAAGATTTCTGAAATAGATTCTTCCTGTATACTCATTACAAGAGAAAAATAAAGAGAATATAGAAAAGTGGATGTTTATTTATGCTGTATATTGTAATATAATTTATAATATATGATTTTGGAAACATGAAAGATACTTCATTTATGTTAAGTAAATTTTTACAATCTGATATTTAAGATAATGGTTTACTAAATGCCACTTCAAATTATTGGTAAAATTTGCTGAAAAATAAAACTTACCTGGGATTAGATTGTCTAAGTTACCATAAATTGGTGTGTCTTCAATATAGTCCTCATCAACCCTACGGTAAGAAAAATAATTGATATTGTTAAAGTACAAATTATACATACTTCATGACTTACTGACTAAATTCAACATTGAGCAAACTGCTGAATATTTTTTGTTCTACTTCATTCAAACAGGATAGTTTTGTGTTCCTTTTTGAATGAGTGGATATGTATATGCATACACATGTGGATGTGTGTTTGCTAGTGCTTAGTTAGCCCTCACTGTGTTGCACATGCTACTTATGCATTTCACGTATTGGTTCATGTAATTCTTACAGCAGTCCCGTCAGGTAAGCAGCAGATCGTCACCACTTTATAATGTGGGCTCTGAGGTACAGAGAAACTATGAAATTTGCTCAAGATCACAATCCTAGCAAATAGCAGAACTGAGACGAGAATTAAGCTGTCTGTGCTCTTACCTTTACAGCTATATTGTCTCTTTACTTATCCAGAATACTACTCACACGACTTCTTAAACTGTGTTCACTGCAGCAGGCATTTAGCTCAGTAGTTAGACCATTGGCATCCTCTAATACAATACTTTGATTTACTTCCCTGTTCTAGCTTCTACTTTAGTTTCTTGCCAGCATAAACCTCGAGAGGCAGTGGTGAAGGCTCAGGTACATGACCTTCATGAGAGCACTGTGTAGAGTTCCTGGTTCCTAGCTCTGGCCCCAACCGATGCCAGCCACTGGGAACGTTTGGGGAGTAGATCAAAAGATGGTCTCTCTCTCTCTTTTCCATTTTTAGATCTCTCGATCTCTTCATTTCTCTCTCCTATGCATAATGCATGTTCATCTTTATCAGTATTTCTTTCCCTCTAAAATAAATACAACATCCTTGGAAAAAATCTGAAACTATTTTCAGCTTATTCTAGAGATAGTTTGGCAGATGCAATCAAATGATTGATCTAGTATGTCAAGATACTAGGTTAGGGGCCGGCAGTGTGGCCTAGCAGCTAAAGTTCTCACCTTGAACACACCGGGATCCCATATGGGTGCCGGTTCTAATCCCAGCAGCTCCACTTCCCATCCAGCTCCCTGCTTGTGGCCTGGGAAAGCAGTCGAGGACAGCCCAAAGTTTTGGGACCCTGCACCCATGTGGGAGACCTGGAAGAGTTTCCTGGTTCCCGGCTTCAGATCGGTGCAGCACTGGCTGTTGCTGTCACTTGGGGAGTGAATCATCGGAAGGAAGATCTTGCTCTCTGTCTCTCCTCCTCTCTGTATATCCGACTTTGTAATAGAAATAAATAAATCTTAAAAAAAAAAGATACTAGGTTAGATGTTTTGCATACATTATAACAAAAGCTCAGGGGTGGTTTTTTTGGTGATTTCTTTAAAAATTTTATTATTTCATCTTATTACACAGTTTCATAGGCTCTGCGATTCACCAAGCCCTCCCCCCAATATTGAATTCCTCCATATTGTTACAATAGTACAGTTCATAGCCATTCATGATTCCTTCGTTGCAGGCATGGACCAGGCAGAGAGTCCAGCATCTTATTGTCCAGATCAATTCAACAGTTTCATTGGGAGACCATCCTTGGTCTGAAAGGAGAGTTGGCAGAATATCATCCCCTCCAATAAAAAGTCACTATACAACTTCAACAACAGGAAGAAACATGGAAATTTACAATTTACACAACATGGAGTTAATTAACATGGTATTGAGTGACCAAAACGTTAGAAAATGCAAGTTCTTAACCACATCATGTAAACTTCATTGACATTTCAATTTTAGTTTATACACAACCGGCTACTATGAATTTTAAAATGGTTATAGGGTATGATTCAGCTATCTTGTGTCTGTTTTCATTTTTATATTTAGCAGCTTATAGTATTGAAGCATGATTTTGACTGAACTTGGAGAATTTTAGGATAGTCCAAACAGGCTTATAACTCTAACAAGCCATATGTTGATACTTGAGGCGCAGAACAGTTTAAGGAGGGTTGTGCAGAGAAATCTTGAATACCTTCGTGAGGAGTAACTGATCTTTGTGTCCCACCTAGTAAGGTATATGGTAGTCCAAGCTGACTCCTGTCTGTTCTAAGCTTTCCCTTTTGGTCTCTATCTATCTGATGGTCATTGCAAGAGAGGGTGGGGATCCAAAGTTGGAGCTAAGTAATGACCAGAGAAAGCTCCTCTCCCGAGTTCCGAAGGAAGTTTACTGTTCTTCTGTTTCTGAGGTCCGCTCAGGGCTCCTGGCTATTGTTCCGGGATGATATTCTGCCAGCTCTCCTTTCAGACCAAGGATGGTCTCCCAACGAAACTGTTGAATTGATCTGGACAATAAGATGCTGGACTCTCTGCATGATCCATGCCTGCAATGAAGGAATCATGACTGGCTATGAACTGTACTATTGTAACAATATGGAGGAATTCAATATTGGGGGGAGGGCTTGGGGAGGGGTTAGGGGAATCCCAGAGCCTATGAAACTATGCCATAAAATGAAATAATAAATTTTAAAAAAAGCTCAGGAAAAGTATGCAAAAATTATTGTAATTTCCTGTTACACAAATGAACAGCCTGATATTCAAATATACTAACTTACATTAAATATAATTTATAAGCGTATTAACTTCTATTTAGGTTTATGACAGCAACACTTATAATTTTGACAGCTTCCTTCTTTACCAATGCTACTTTGACCCTCTTGACAATTCTATGTACACTTTTATTCCTAAGGAGTTTTCAGTTCTCCACTACTCTGAAAAAATATGTGGTATATGCAAAATAACCTGAAAAAAGTTAACATTTCTGTAATTCTCTCTGTAAAGTTTGTTTTCCAATAAAGATAAATAAATCTTTAAGGACAAAGGAAAGAGGGGGTGGTACAATGACTCAGTTGGTCAATCATCCTCTTGCAAGTGCCAGGTTACCAGCCTGCTCCACTTTTTTGTTTCTCTAATATTTAGTATTTTTATTTTATTTATAATTTTTCTAGGAATTATTTTCTTTATGCTATATGAGGTTTCAAATCATTCAACCCAGTTTAAAAAATAATTATTTTTCCCTGACATAAGTACTTAATTATCTCTTTTTTAAAACATTTATGTGTTTTAATTGGAAAGTTACATATACAGAGAGGAGGAGAGACAGAGAGGAAGATCTTCTGTCCACTGATTCATTCACTCCCCAAGTGGTCACAACAGCTGGAGCTGAGCCCATGCAAAGCCAGGAACTTCTTCCAGGACTTCCATGTGTGTCCAGCTCCTAAGGTTTTGGGCTGTTCTCTACTGCTTTCCCAGGCCACAAGCAGGGAGCTGAGTGGGAAGCACCCATATGGGATCCCAGAGAGTGCAAGGTGAGGACTTTAGCCACTAGGCTATAGCTCTGGGCCCAGTTGTCTCACTTTTAAACAAGGATATAGAAAACTAGCTGACTCTTTTGATTTTCTTTTATTCTCAAGTTCTCTGATATAAATGCAGACTTCCAAAATTTAAGTGAAAAAAAAATATCTAAATTAAGTAAGAGTGTTACATTGAACTGGAAAGTTGAAAACTGAGAGGAGAGCATGGCCTGGGGCTAACATAATCTCCTGCTGTTTTTTGGCAGCTGTTAACTTTATTTGCTTGATGGGCATCCTTGAATGGGCAGAAATACATCTATGTCCCAGAAGTGCAATTGGGACACACACAGATTAGATTCCATTTGTCTTATGTGATCTTCCTGAGACTTAGGGAACCAGCTTACAATGAACTCCGGGTTTCTGTTGTTCCTTGCTTCTTGCTTCATACAATTCATTGTTTGTGTGCATGCTCTGTCTCTCCAGGATCAGGTAAGTCTTAAAGTGCACTCCAGTGTGCAGGGTTTCGACTCCTATTAATGGCGGTTGGCATAGTGATGACTTTCAAATAATTCTGTAGTGAGAGTTATCCCTTTGAATTTGAATTTAATTGAAGCAGTGTACTTGTTTTTTAATTTTCTAACATTGTGCTTATTTGGTTACTACAGAAGAAGCAATGTCATTTTCATACTTGCCTGACAGCCAAGAGACTGCAGGCATTTATGCTGCTAATTAATCAATTTACTCCCTCTCACTCCACCCATCCTTCTCCCCAGACCATCAATATGGTATTTAGCTAAATCAAGTCACAAGAATTTTTGTTAAATCACATTGTTTCTAAATTGCCTTTCAAATTACGAGTATCAAACCAAGCATCAAAGATATCCATGTCTACTTTTCAGGTATCTAGGGCTGGACTCATCATGTTTGTTTGAACAAGCGAATGAATGATCAGAAAATCACTCAATATGAAATTATGCTTGGAACTACCTACTGTTAGAGACTTTGGTGCTGAAAGTGGTCATAAAAATAAAAATTTGGCACATATGTTTCATGACGTGAGAGCCTGCCTGCAGTTCAAATCCTGAGGCAGATAGACATGTGTTCACATGTGAGGAATGTTTTATTCTTAGAGGTCAGAAAGGCTTGTATTCTCACCCTATCCAGTGAGAAGCTCTGTATTTTTCAGACACTTTTCCAACTAGCCATTTCAAAACCCTTCTAGAAAATTTTCTCATTTTTTTAAACTCCTAAAACAATGGCCAGCAATTTAATCGTACGTTTGAGTCAGAAAGTAAAGTTCAAAAAATAAAATTCCTGTACTAGAATTTATACAAAAAACTTAAAAAAATAAGGCTTCATACTTTAAAGCTTCTCTGCAACCAACTCAAAGTAGTCAACACAATAATTTACCTGTGTAACTAGATTATCTTAAAGCACAAATGTATATTTATTTCCCTTTTAATATTTCCCTTATAAACAGCACATCATTAAATATTTTTGTATGCATATGTGTACAAAAATCTTAAATTATATTTTATATTGCAAAACTTCTTTGTACTCTGAATTCTGAAGCACAAATCTATGTGTGATTAAGCTGTACTCTTACAGGCTTCTCTGAATCACAATTAGAATATATGCTCCTAACATTAATGAGAATTCCATAGATGCCAGATTAGAGTTCCAGTTCATCCTTCATCTGGCATTCTCATTGACCCACCATGTGTAATAATTAGGGTATAATAATGACGATATTTCTTGTAATCTTCAGATAGTAATAAAAGTAAATAAATCTGTGCTTTAACTTTATTTAGCCAGGTATAATATCTCCAAGCAAAATATCTAATCAGCAGAGCATCATGATTCAATTTAAACATACCTTGGAATGTAGTCATCAGAGTATCTGTACATATTACCTGAAAGGTATTAAAAATATCAAATTCTGAAAAAACCATTGACAGAAACTTGTTAAATCTACAGAGTGTTCTAAGGGAAGGCTAACCTGAATGTCCACTTCGATCTTTGAATAAGTTGCTCAGGCTATGGCTGATTAAGTTAGGGATTCAAGGCATCTCCAATTTGGGCCAATCACACTCTCTCTTGGTAGTTTGGAATGGAAACAGTATGACTTCAAAGTGTTTTGAAGTCTCTATGTATGGCTATCTTATTCACAGAAAAATTAAGAAGAGAATGGACAGATCTGAACCATCTGCCTTTTGGTTCCATGAAACTCCTCTCCATTCTTCCAATAAGGCTATCTCTGTACTCACACTCACTTAGACAGGCTTTTTTTTTTAACCTTACCGTAAATTAATGACTAATTAATCAATTTAAATGACAATAACTGAAAAACCATAGGGTAATTCCCCCCCGCACACACACACACACTCACACCTTTGTATCTTAAAAGTGTTAATGTTTCTTGGCGTGTGAGCTACAGCATGAAATGACATTAAGAAAGTAGTTCTGGTCATGTTAGTATTTTACTCATATAATGCAAATGCTAATAAGGAAAAAAACGTTCCAGAAGAAGAGACACGGATAAAGCTGTAAATTATCTCTGAAATGAAAACACTAAAATGGCTTTTATATGAAATAATTTTGGCCAACAGAGATAAAGTTTGCCAGAACTGTTATACTGAAAAATAAAACAAAATAAGAAAAATTGTGAGCCAGAGCTTGGAAGGTAACCAATTGTTGAACCTTGAAGTTAGTAATTCAAAAGCAAATAAAAAGAAGTATTTTTACTATTAGTCAAATGCATATATGTAGTCAAAGCATATGTTTTAAGATTTTAAATGAAGACAATAGACTCAAAGAATTACAGAGAAACATTTAAGGTACAGTTTGGATCATGAAGAAATCTGATTCATTCAGTAAATATTGAAGTTGAATATTATGGACATGTAAATTGTTATTCATTATATTTGAATTGATTTTTATTCAGGTTAACAGCAAATAAAATTATTCATATAGATAAAGCAAGCATTACCTGTACCTCTGACCATGATCGGGTGAAAATTGTAGTGAGATAATTATCTTTTAATATGAAGAATCACTGTTTGCTGATAAGGATTGGCAACTTTTAATACAATCAAGTCACCAAACGACTACAATATTACTACCAGATTTATGTGCAACAAAATTTACTTATTCTCCATAGATCGTATAAATTATTAAATAAATATTTTAGAATATTTTATGAAAATAGTCACATTGGCAGATGAAAGGGACATATCACATAGTGATGTGTCTGGAAAAATCCTGAGAAGGACCAAATGAGGGACAATTTTACAGATTATATTGCCAAATTGTTTTGGGAACTAAAGTGGAGAATATAATTCATTTGGGTTATGTCAGAAATACATTTAATTTATTCCACAGGAAATGTCCTACTATGAATTACACATAAGAGATGCAATCATTTTTAACTTTTTTTTCTGATTGGTTATGTGAATATGAATAGATGTGGACACTGCTAGAAGGCCAAGAGGTCACAGTGATATTACACTTTAGCCACTGTTAATAACAGTCCAGGAAAATCAGATACCTCAGAAAGTGAAAATAATATCAATACACATACAAAGGAAAAGTAGTTAATACAGATCAGAAATGACATTTCTTAATTAGAATAAGAGAAACAACAGTATAAAATAAAACATCTCTTCAAATAAATTAACATTTTCAAAGAAGGATATTGATTCTTTCATTTTGGAGTGCTTGAAGTGAAAGTGTTGGGGTTTGAACTTGTGCTTTGATTACATTTTAAAGGATAATTTTGGACAAGGGAGAAATGAATGTACTATCAACATCAAACAAAATTAGAGCTAAGACCAGAAAGCTTTGTGGAGAGAAAAAGAAGGATGAGAACAAGCAAAATATGGTGCTCACTTCCGATCCAGCTCTCTCCTAATGGCCTGGGAAAGTAGTGGAGACAGGCTGAAATCCTGGGGGCCCTCCATGCAGGTGGGAAATCAGCAAGAGGTTGTGCAATCAAACACTGAGCAATCAGTACGTGGGTAATTTTTGGTTTACAATTCTTCATAGAAGAAGGCAAATAAAATACTACCTCTTTGAACTCCCAGCTCCTAAAATGAGCTCTGTGATAAGTGCTCATAAGTTTATGCAAAAATAAATTCTGTATTGTCATTTTAATGATATTGAACAAAGTTTAAAAATTCACTTTGACATGAAGCAGTTAAGTGCGTAGGATTGCATGTGAGAAGGGCTAGGAAAGTTTTCAAAATCCACGCTGTGATTCATACACAAAGAGTTGTGGTCAGGTTCATAGTTGAGAGGGTATAATGCAACTATACCTGCTTTTATGTTTTCTCTTTTAGAGTGTTCACCCTTTCATGCACAATTCACTACAAGGAACAGAATACATCGTTTGAACTCCATCATAAAGTCTTTCTGACACATTTTCACCATAAAAATATGCAAAATATGCCATCTTTTTATTGAAGAGAAGATATATTGATAAATCTTTGGTGAATGAGAAGAGCATACAGTTATTTATCCTCCTCAAAACAGAAAGGGCAAGCTGGATAAAGAATTTTCTTTGGATTTAAAGGAGACATAACTAGTGTTTTCCTATCAGAAAATGAAATAAATGTAATCCTTGTAAAGAACAGATTTGGACAAAGAGTCACATTGAAATAAGAATGTACTTTCAGGCGCCTACTTAGCTGCTAGAGCAAACATCAAGGAGAGGCTTATCTTGTCTATCTGATTGAATGTGAAGATATTGTACCGTTGCTGGGATAGAGATTTTCTTTTGTAAGCTATGTATTACAACAGCAACACATATTCACTGACTTTGCCAAGGTAGAGTCATATCTTGCAGGTTTTTTAGCCACAAAAATATAACAAGAAGCTGCAAACATGAGAAGTTGCAAAAGACCAGATACTGGGGTGTTGTGTTCACACACCAACCTTGTTCTCCTGATCTGTCTAGGAGAAACAAGCAAGGCAGGAGGCTTCAGGAGGCAAGGAATCCAACAGTTTGCAGGACTAACCCTAAATCTTCACAGAGTCTCTGAATGAAAACAATGCCATTTTGTTCACACGGAATGTAGAGGAGGACAGCGCTATTGTCGACATGAAGACTTGAAAATGAAGTTGATTTGGGTGCAGATAAAAATATGTGCATATTTTTCTAAATAAGAATTCCCATGAACTTTTTGCAGATACTACATAATTGTGAAGCTATCAAGAGAACCGGGAGCAGCTGGGAAAGTGCTGTAGAGTGGAATCCAAAGAGTGTGATGAGAAAAAGCAGAATTTCTATGGCATTGATGCTTGCTGCCCCAAGATTAATCCTGTGCAAAGCCTGGGGTTCTGTCGTCCCCCTAAGGAGAGCGCATGACTGCCCAAATAGCATGCTTTGTGGTCTGACGATCATTGAAAGCAGTTCCACAAAAGCTACAGAATACTCCATGAGATGGACTTGAATACGATTTATATGACCCCAGCAGTTACTGATAAAACTCATGGTACTACACAGCCTTAAGTAATACAGAGAAGGGACATGAAGGTGAAGTGGCAGTCTGAGAGGGCCTAGAAGGTATAGGGATAGTGTGTGTACCAAAGAAGCCAGAAAAACCAATATTAACTGAAATAACAGACTTTGAAATTTCACAAAATAACCTGTTTCCACAGTAGGTTCTTAATTATTTGTGGGAAGTAAGGAGGAACATTAAATCTGCATAGTAGGTGGTGTGAGCTTGACCAAGAGGCCTAGGACACATGTATAAAATCCCTTTTATGTACTAAGTCATGTACCTAGAATTCTCAAAATTCTATGAGCTACATGATATTTCCCACAAATAAGGGAAAAAACGGATTTAGAGAGTTGATACTTAAATTTTACTACAAGATTTTCCAGACTGATAATAATAACAAAGTTGCAATTTACATCAGGATGACTTTAAAAGCAACACCATTAAAAACAATAGGGGGAACTAAAATTGAATTGAAAAAAAATCAATAAATGAAATGTGTTGCTTGCTGTTTTAGAAAAATACTAGTGCTTTCCATGACTCTACTTTTAGGTAATAGAGGCAATAATAGCGTCTTTTAGCACTAACCTATCATTACAAGTAAGCTACAACACAGATTATATAATGTAAAATGATACAGACATAGATGAACAGATCCCAATGCACAAATAATAAAAGTGAGAATTGTAAAACTTGTTCACATTGAATAGTAAAATGGTAACTACAGAATGATGAATAACCTTGAACAGAGGTAATAGCTCAGTAAAATTAAGTCAGTATCAATCTTTATCACAATTCAACACAATTAAAGGCTGAAAAAACTAACTAGTTAGCTTGAAAGTCAAGTTTACTAAATAACATCTGAGACAGCTGGACTCAAATTAATTGTGTAAATCTACTAATTGGCTGGACAAAGAATGTAGGAGTGACAACTGAAATCAACTGAAGGGTGAATGACTAGCTCTGATGAATGTTCTTTTATTTTTCAACTAAATTTATTTCACCTGTCAGGTCTTAATTCTAAACCAGTTGATTTTATTTTCTGCATTCATAAATTATCACAATGGAGACATAAAAACAATAAAACTATGGTGTATCAAGAAAGTGCTATGCTTACCTCATGCTTTCTGAAAAAGAATGTAGGAGTATGTAAGACTACACATTTTTTTCTTTTAAATGTACTATGAATTTTATTGTTAACATAATTATTAAAAACATTGCTGAAGTAAGAGTATTGCTTGTCTGGATTGTTACTCCATGCGTAGAATTAATACTAACAGAGATCCTATGAATGTTAGGTGTTTAGTTCAGGACATTTGGTGAACAATATGAAGGTAGCTTGTTGTGGTAGAAGTGATTTTGGAGAAAGAATTACAAAAACTGTGCACCTACTCTTGGTTTTGCTATTAAATAGTTGTATGACCTCACTGACTTTTCCATGCCTCTCATTTTTTTCCACTCCTGTATAACCAAAACAACTTCCTCACATTTTCTATTACTGCTATAAACACTTAAGAAAATAATCCTGAGAAGACCAAGGACACTTCCTGCAACGTGACCATTTTTCTGTTAGCTTTATGTAACTTTTCTTGGAAAATTTTGTCATCTTTGCTTCATTTCCATAATCAAAAGCAAATGAATTTATCCTTTCTTTTTCTATTCTTTATCAGTTAAGAGTTCTGCACCCTAGGGTCTCTTGACTTTAAAATAGTAAGGTGTAACTCAGAAGTAATTAAGATTTCATTCTACTATCCATCTGTTCAAGGATTCCACATGCATGTATTAAATGCACATGTGCCATTTCCTAAGTTTTAAAACTATTTTAATCAAGGTGCATACAAGTAAGATTCACACGGCTAATAACACTGCTCAATCTATTGAAAATATGGCAGTGGCACAGCCTCCTGACATGCTCAATTACCTACTGTGAGTGTTTGGTAAGAAGCCCTAAGTTCAGTTGCAGTCTTCTTCAGAACCCAGCAATTCCTATGGCCCTCAGAGGAGGATGAATGATGCTGGGAAGATTGAGTAGATTTGAGTGGAACCTCAAGGAGCCACTTCTCACTTTTCCATCATTTTCACAGAAAGTATTCATAACATTTTTTTAGGCAAAGTAAAAAAAAATTGCTCTATTTCACAATGCAGATTTAAGAGCACAGCAACACTTCTCCTCCTATCCTTCCTTGTACATCTGTTCCACATTCAACCTCCTTCTTCTTTTTAGAGAAGTTTTATAACAGTACACTTTCATCCTACTTCATAATATGATTAAATTTTTAAATTAACAGAAGTTTCACTGTGGAAAAAAATTAGATATTCAATAGATCCTTTACAAATAAAAATACCCTATTAAATGATGCTTCATTTATTGTATACTTCAATCACTTTTCAGTGATTCCAAAGCTTTCATTGAAGTAGGCATCATGTGGATATTTGATTAAATGTCTTACCTTGTTTTTTCTTTTCCACATAGTGGGAAATATTGAAGAGCAATGATATAACAAGAGCCAAACCCAAGCAGGCTAGAAGTCCCCAGAGAAAAAAGGGGCATCCAGAGTTTCCTGAAACACAAATAAATATATCTAGTGTAAGTAGCTGCTTACTCATTTGTTTTGTTCTAACTGCATCCACAAGGATACACACACACACACACACACACACACACACACATATACAAATCCCCTATCAGCAAAAGCAAAAAATTAACCTTGACAAATAAGAGCTTCATACACATTTGAGAGTGGATATTGGTATTTTCTATGTTATTAATTTGTTTCCTAGGAAACTATACAAAGAAGTTGGTGCTAATAACTAGCTCTCTGATTAGGCATATGGGAGTATCCACCACTATACATGCAAAAATGTATCTGGAAATTTTCAATTGTGTGACTAAAATGCAAAATGAATTTGAAAACTACTACCAGCTGAACTAAAATGTTACAAGGCCACTGATAATTTCAGGAAATATATTCTTGCAAGATAGACTGTTAATGCCATCAAAGTTGGGACAATAGAAAGAATCTCTTGAACAACCACATAATTATGAGAGGCATAAAATGAGGATACATTTCACTCTATCCTGCTTTCAACTTTTATCTGAACCTAAAGTGTTTTTATTTACTAATCAAATGTAAACTATTCTGAGAGAAGGGAATGGATGTTTTACTTTGTGCTAATGTCTTGATTCTTCCCTCATAAACCAAGAGTGGCTTCTTCAACAAGTTGTTCAATGAGGTGATTTTAAGGGAAGGAGTAGAGAAAGAGAAACATTTAAAACCAAAATAATTGTTTTGGCAGATGTCCATCTAGTTTTAAAATTTTAAGGCTGCCAACTATATTTTATAATGACAATTGCATGATATACTGTAATTTAGTGTGCATTAAGAATACATTTTGCAAATTATTCTATAATTGAACAGAAATTTATACTGCTTCAAATTAAGTATTTAATAAATTCATTAATAATTAACCTCTGATCAAATTTCACTTGTAACCATGCTTTAAGTGTAGTCCAGTCAAGAATCACTAGATCAAACTTCTATGGCGTATGTATTTCGGTTTTGATCATTCAATCATCACATGCAAGAAGGAGGAAAACTAATCTTGTTTGTATAGAAATTTTGATCTTGTCTGCATAAAATGAATAAGATCTATCCAGTAGAATGGACTTAGATGACTTTGCATTCTGTTATGATCCCAAAGTTTCTAGATAGATTGTCATGACTATTTCTGTTTTGCCGACACTTAAAGCATACAATTTACCCTAAAATAAAAAATTGAACTTCAGATTGTAGTTGGAAATAAAATAGTAAATTATCTGCTGTTACTTTTTTTTAACTTTCCACATATTATACCATTGTTAATGGGGCAAATAAATGTTTAAACTCATTTTATGAGGGTAGGGAGGTGTAGCCAAGAGAAGAAAGAAAGCTGTGAGACAAAACAAAGTGAAGCACAGAGCTGGAGAAGGAAAATCATTGGACAGGGTAAGCGAAGTTCCGTGGAAGGCACTGAAGAGAAGCAGAAGCCGTGCAGAGAGAAAACATTTGCTGAAAATGCCCGGAGCTGCAGCCAGCAGCCCAAGAAGAAGGTGAGCACAGGTGAGCTATGGGAAGGAACCCCAAGCCACAGACAAATGTCTACTGAATTTGGAGTCAGCATAAAAGGTACAGCAGCAGGCAGACTCCCAGTGGGAACCTTCCCAAAGAGATAGTACCATGCAAAAAGTCATAGGAAAAATCAATAGTTGAAGCAGGCAAAGCTGAGTGGAAGCCCACAGACTCCCAATTGATTGTTTCACAGATTCAGGCAGCCATGCCACCAGGGAGTGAACTAATGGGGTGTGAGCCTCAGGGGAGTGAACAAGTCAAAGCAGGAACTCAAAGCACTAAAACAGAGTTCATCCCACACCCAGAGGTTTTATACCCTAAATTCACCAAAGAGATGTTGGATCCCTGGGGAGCAGGAATTGGATCAAGATCAGCTGCATGAATCCCAGAGTAAACCACAATGAAAGCCCAGATGCATTCACATCAGCTAGCACTAAGATCCAGGGGCTCAGCAGGCAACATATTCAAAGTAATTTATGAAAAACTCAATCTCAGCATCATGCTAAATGGGGAAAGATTGGAAACTTTCCCACTGAGATCTAGAGCTAGACAAAGATGTCCACAATTGCCACTCCTATGTAACATACTACTGGAAGTCCTTGCTAGAGCTATTAGGGAAGAAAAAGAAATTAAAGGAATTAAAATGGGTAAAGAGGAATTAAAATTGCCTCTGTTTGCAAATGACATGATTCTATATATATGAGAACCAAAAGACTTAATAAAGAGACTTTGGTAAGGTAGCAGGGTACAAAATAAATGACTGAAAATCAATGGCCCTAGTACACACAACTCCAGGGCTGGAAAAAAACTAGTCAGTATGGTCCCTTTTAAAATAACTGAAATGACACTTAAATACCTTGGAATAAACCTAGCTAAAGATGTGAAAGATCTCTATGAAGAAAATTACAAAACATTGAAAAAAAGAGGTAGAAGAAGGCTTTTTAATAGTATAGGGCGGTAATTATCAAAACAACTTGGTATTGGCACAGAAACAGAGAGAAATATCAGTGGAGCAGAATAGAAACAGCAGAAGAGATCCCACACATGTGCATCCATCTAATCTTTGACAAGACAACACTAAACAACCCAGGGCAAAAGTTAGGGCTCTTCAATAAATGCTACTGAGACAGTTGGATAACAGCCTGTAAAAGAAGCAAAACCCCTGTCACCTTATACAAAAATCAGCTCTAAATGGATCAAGGACCTAAATCTGCACCCTGAAGCCATCAAAATGTTTTTAAAAAATGAAGGAAATGTTGTACAAGATATAGGCACAGGCAGGCTTTCTAGAAAAATCATCAAAAGCACAGGCAGTCAAGACCAAAATAACAAATGGGACTAATTTAAGCTAAAAAGTTTCTGCACAGAGGAAGGAAGAATCAACTAAGTTAGAAAGCAACCAACAGAGTGGGAGGAAATCTTTGCACACTACACAACTGATAGGGGACTAATATCCGGAATATACAAACAACTCCAGAAAAACCATAACAAAACAAACATCCAATTAAGAAATGGACGAAGAACATGAACAGACATTTTTCAAAGGAACAAATCTAAACAGTTTACAGACATGAAAAATTGCTCAAGCTCGCTAGCAATAAGAGAAATTCAAATAAAAACTGCACTGATGTTCCATTTAACTCCAGTGAGAATGACCTACATACAGAAATTAATAACATGTGCTGGCAAGGATATGGGGGCAAAGGCACCCTACTCAGCTGCTGATGGGACTATAGACTGGTGCAGCCATTATGGAAATTGGTATGGAGAATACTCAGGCAACTGAAAATTCACCGATCATATACACCCCCACTCCTGGGAATATATCAGAAAGAACTGATACATACACAAGAGAGAGCTACCTGCACCCCTGTATTCATTGCAGCACAATCAACAGTGGAAACAACCTAGATGCTCATTGAAGGAGTAATGGATGAAGAAACAGTGGTACACCTACTATGGAATATTACTCAGTTATTATAAAGAACAAAACTTTACTGTTTGCAACCAAATAGTCCAAATTGGAGACCATTATGCTCAGTGAAATCAGCCAACTCTAAAAGGACAGATATTGTATGTTTGCTCTAAAATAAACACACACTTGTAACCTCACAAAGGATGGGACCAGAGTACCAGGAATCAAAGAAAATCAACAGAATGCATATGTACTACTGAATAAAAGTAGGTTCCAATGAAACTGTTAATTATACCTAGACAAAAAAAATTAAATTTTCTACCGTTGCCTATACCAACAGTGTCATGACCCATGTAAAAAGCAGAAAGTTGGAGTCAAGACTACTTTACTATAAATCACAGGAGGAAATAGGGGGAAAGAAGAGGATGGGATAGAGAAAGGAAGCCCTATGCCTGAAAAATTGTAAGAAAATAAGAATACTTTTTAAAGTAAAATACATATACTTGCAAAAAATGAATCAATAGTGGCATGGGGAGGCAGGAAACAATCTGAATTAGGGACAAAATCACAGAGGCTATATCATTACCTGGACCTCGGCTACTGCTTCCCGCCTCTGGGGGCTTTTAGGCTGTTCATTTTCTGAACCTAGATCCCAGCCTTACACTGATGCCCCAGCTTTTTCTCCTTTCGCTTTCCTTCTCCTCCCTTCCTGTTCCTTTCCTCTTTGTTTTTTGCCTAAAATCTGGCTTTGCCAGGTTGGTTTCTGCATTAGCCTGTGTTCCATTTCTCGAACAAAATTCCACAGAGATAGTTTGGATGTAGAAAATTCTGACAGCACTGCTCCAGCTCTAGCAAGGGCCTCCCTAACAGGCTCCCATCATAGCAGAGGCACAAGAAATGGGGAGAAATTGATTGGCAAGATAAGAATACAAAGAGCAGACATCACCTAGTCTTGATCTATATAACAATCACCCTCAGGGAAACTTGGTGGGATCCCCTGAGAAATACTTTAATCCCATCTAAGGGTGGTTTCCCTGATGGCCTAGTAACTTTGCACTAAAATTCACTTTTGAAAGGTTCCATGGCCTCCCAATATTAACAACCTGGAGATCAAGATTACAATATATGGACCCCAGGGTGCAAACTCAAACCATAGCCAAACCATTGCACTTGCTGCAACAATGACTACTGCTGTGATCTTATATGCATGTTGTTCATGATTTTTCCATATTCTTTTAAAATTTCTTGAATATTAAGAGTTTTTTGTCAAGGTGAAAAGACACAAAAGACATTTTGAATCTAGTGAGCAAGCAGGCATGTGCGTGGGGCAGAGATAGCATGAGACAACACAAAACAGAGGAGGACGCAATAGTCATCACGAATTAATTTCTCTTAATTGAAATGACCTTAATTTTGCAGGACAGAGGAGAAGTGAAAATATTGGCAACAGTGTTTTCAAAATAAAAGTGAAGATTCCATCAGATAATCTTACAGCATAAGGAGGCTTGAAATCACTGCGAGGCGAGGCTTGGAGACTAATAACCTTCTCCACTTCTTTTTTTGAGTTCAGCATCAGACCCAGGCTGTTGCAAAGACCCAGAATTTTCTTTTTAAAATACAAGCTGGACCACATAAGCATGTTTGCTTAAAACTGTGGCTTTTTCTTTTTACAGGATGAAGTTAAACTTAACTCTCACGAAGATGCTTTAAAATCTGACTCTGCTTTGTTTTTCAAACTTATTTTTTGAACAACACTGAGAAATGGATATGCTGATGCCGTGGTAGTGATCCTTCTGCAGTAATTACAGAATTATCAACAGAGCAGCAGTGGTGATAGTGTTATTACAAAGCTGTACTCCTACTACTTTTGCTAGTATTCGTATTGGAACTATTTGTGGTTTTCTAGGATTCAACATACCGTACATTTTCTATGTTTTTTTTTTCATGGTGCCAGGAATTCTTCCCATTTTACCTCCAATTTCTGCCTTAGTTGTGTATAGTGTTTTCTACTGCAGCTGAGTCTACAGATCTGCCTCTGCAGAGCGTGGTTGGGGTAATGCATAAGGTGACTTATTGCCAAATAAATAGATTAAAAACCCCTTTAAAAACTCATTTATAAAAATTGAAATATCGCATACTTGAAAATATAGATTTAGAAGCATAGTGATACTTTCCAATTGATTCTTCCAGCCTATGTTCTCATCCACCCTCCTCATTCCTTATTTCTTCTTCTTAAAAAAAAATTTTTTTTACAGTGGTATACCTTCATTTCATTTGTAAATGTAGGCTTAATACTCTTTTAGGTAAAGATTTCAATAAATAGCAAAGAGAAAAAACCTATTATTCTTAAAGAATATAGGCAGAGGCTCTAAACAGCAATCAAGTCTCAGAATGTCAATATCACTCAAATAGATTACATTTGTACTCTGTGTTAGTTACCACAGATCAGAGAAAGCATATATTACTTGTCTTTGGGGACTAGATTATTTCACTAAATCTAATGGCTTCCAGTTGGATACCTTTTGTTGCAAGACAGGATTTCTTTTTTATGGCTGAGTACTATTCAGTCATCTGTTGATGGACATATGAGTTGATTTGCTATCTCAATTGTCTCAATTGTAAATTGAGCTGCAATGAACATGAGTATACAAATAACTCTCGTGTGCTTTCATTTCATTTTGATAAGTTCTCAGTAGTTGGATGGCTGGGTCATATGGTAGATCTATTGTAAGAGAAAAATAAATCATCTGTAAGAAGCACATCGCTGGACTTACTAATTAATAAGGATGTAAAGGGACAGAGATGGTATTAACGCATCATTTAGTGTGCCAAGCACAAGGTCCTGGGCACATTCTTGAGAACTGGTACACTGTTACCCAGATAAAGGTAGATAATATAATTAATCATCCATCTGTTTTTGTTGCACAATCCACCTTAAACAAATATCCAAGAATACATGATAGACATTTTGAAGCTAATAATATCTCTTGCTTTTTTTATTTCTCTTTACCTAGACTTATTTATTTTATACTACTATATGAAGTTCCAAGGCCCTTTTTTCCTGAGGGAGATGTAAATAAAAACACAGAAATAATAAATCCCTTACATTTAACATTCTTAGGAAAACTAATATATTCAATCACCTTTCTGTTTGGTGTTTTCTCGTTTGTATTTCCCACAACTACTAGCATTTAATATACACTCAAAACATAATTGTAGTTTGTATATACAAAAGGTACTAAAGTATTACAACTTATGCTTCAAGGCATTAAGCAGAAAAATGTGTCATTTTCAAAATTATACTAAGCCTAGCTATAAATCATGTCACCATTTTAATAACACATATTTGAAATATAATTTTCATTTTCTTATTTCCAATCAAATAGAGAATTGATATTTTTGTTAGTACATTAATTCCTACCAGGAGATAATATTGCAATTATTACAAAGAAACAACCACATAAATATCGCAAGCCTCTCTTTATGCTAAAGGCTTCAAGGAATGTCCTAATAATTGTAATAAAATGTGTCAACAGTATTAAAGTAAGAATGTGGATCAAGCTATAGATTTCTTTAGAGCTGTGTGTTTTCATTTACCATAAATGTACTTTTGTCTCACAAAACAAGGATGAGGCTTTTTAAAACAGAAGCGAAATTCTAATGGCTGTGGGGTTGTCTATCATAGTTCCACTTTTTCTCTATCTGGAGTCTACAATTTCTAACACGTCTGTTTTCCAATATATTTTGCGCTCCTGTACTATGGCGAAAGTTTTAAATAGATACATGTGCATTTTTTAAAGTTTCATATTTCTTTCCATTTTTTAGAAGATGATTTTATTTGAAAGGCAGAGCAACAAAATTGAGGGTGGGGAAGAGGTCGTCCTCTTCCATCCACTGGTTCACTCACAAAGGCCACAGCATACAAAGCCAGACTGCAGTCAAGAACCTGGAGCTTGGGAGAACATGGAGCTCCTGTTGCCCACATGGGCAACAGGAAACCAAGCATTTAAGCCATCATTTTCTGTCCCCTAGGGCGTTAGAAGGAAAATGAATGGGAAGAGGAGCAGACAAGACTTTGAACTTGAATAGCGGATACCAGCATCATGAACATCTCCATGATCTGCTATTCCTCAAAACCATTGCCTTTCACACTTTTTTGATCACCAGTAATACATACCTCAATTTTGAAACATAAAGCAAACACACAAGAAGAATAGCTACTATATAGATATCTGGGATGAGGGATATTGGCCTGTGAGATACATAATACTTAGAAAATCACTTGGTCTGGTCTTGCTAAGGCAACTGAAAGTAGAACTTGAAATTCAACGACTCTATACCAGTCTAAGTTTTAAATTTATAAATGAGTATTTATTATGTTTCACAAAAACATTTTTAAATGTCACTGAGATATTATTTGTGTGCAATGAAATGCAGCAGTTGTAAGCATGCAGCGGTATGAAGTTATTAATCAATCTCCTAATGCAGATTTAGGAGCAGAGTGTTACACCCTGCTCTATACCTCCTCCTACTGGTACTTCCACTCCCTCTCCTCCTTTCTTTTATTTTTTTTAAATTTTCAAAGGCATACTTTCAGTTCACTTCACATTCAGAGTTTTGACCCTTTATTAGCTAAAACAAAAATAAAGCAATAACAACTAGTAAGAAGAAAAGCACTATTCCTCACTAGTACAAAGGCTGTAAACAATAATCAATTTCAATTGATTATTAAATTGTCAATTTTAATAATTAATTTTTATATGTCAATTTTAATAATTAAAATGTCAATTATTAAAATGTCAATTTCACTTATGTAGATTACATTATCTTGCACTCTAAATTTTCTCTCACGATCAGAGAAAACAAAATAGTATTTGTGTTTCTGGGACTGGCATCTTTCACTGAGTATAGTGGTATCCTGATGCATCCATTTTGTTGCAAAACTCAAGATTTCATTCTTTGTTCTGTCTGAATAACATCCCACAGTGGATATATACCACATTTTTTTGTTAAGCTGTCACCAGTTGGTGGACATCTGGGTTGATCCCACATCCTAGCTGTTGTGAACTGAGCTGCAAGAAACACCGGGGTAGAGATAAATTTCACACATGCTCATTTCATTTCATTTGGGGAAATTCTCAGGAGTGAAATGGCCAGGACATTTGCTAGATCCCGCTTTTAGATTTTGGGAGAATCTCCATGCTGTCTTCCGCAATGTTTGTACTGCTTCACATGATCACCAATAGTGGATTAAAGTACCTTTTCCCCACATTCTCTCCAGCATTTGTTGTTTTCTGATTTTTGTATAATAGCCATTCTAACTGGGATGAGGTGAAACTTCATAGTATGCTAATTTTTAAGTTAATTATTGTGGGTAGTTAACAGTGTAAATATTCAAATGGTCTTTGGCAGAAAAAAAAAATGTTCTCCATCCTTGAAACAGTATATACTTTCAGCTTGATTGGCAAATTTCCTTAAATATACACATGATCACATTCCCACCACTTCATATCTGCCTCTAATCAATAATTATTTAAATATATACCTATATTCATGTGGGTGTCTACTTAGTATGGGCAATGCTTCTTCCGAAATTTGTTGTGCAAACTGCATGAAAATTCATAAGCAGGTGTCATCACCAGTATCATTAGTCATTGATTAAAATGGTTTAAATTATATATCTCTTAGCAAATTATAAGGTCTTCCATATAATTTATTTTTACCTATTTGTATTGCTAGAGTCTAAAACAAAGCCTCAGGAACTCATTAGCAATTACAGCTAATCTTTAATAATCGTTAAACTTCCATAGGCTAATAGTGGCTGATTTAATTATGATATCTATGATGAGTTAAACTAAAAGTAATTGGCACTGTATTTGGAAGCTATAATTTAATTTCATATTTTCTGGAAAAAAATTCAGTTAAGTATATAATGTCTTCCTACTAGCAGGTTTGATTGATAAAAAAACATTTAATTAAACAATTAAGAATAGCAAAAGCAAGGAATACAATGCCTTCATTAATTCTATTCAGAATCTCTTTAAGACAGGCGTGTGAGTTTATCATATATAGTTTATAGCTTATAACTGAGGTTACTGGCTTCCTTGGCTTACAAACTCTATTATAGCATGAGCATCTCTGTACATTTCATGAGCATGTATATCCATCCCATGATCCACAGCAACACAAGGCACTGGAATTAATCAATATTAGTACAGGAGGAGACTCTCAAATCACTTCCAGGCTTTCAAGTAAATAGTATACTGTTAAAGCAAAATCTGAAATCCACCGAACTTAAAAGTACCTTATATTCACAGAAGATTGTTTGAGAAATAAATAGTGCATGTCAAGGAATAGGCTATGATGGGGAGAAGGGAAACAGCAATTTTAGCTTTCAAATATCTGTTTTCACTGTGGAGAAAAAAATGATAGCAGTTACTAGTTACGTGACTAGCTGTGTGTAAATGGCTGAATCTCACTAAGGTCACTTGAGAACCAGAGTTCAGTTCTATATCTGTATGAAATCTAGGTAAGTCGGGCCTGGTGGCGTGGCCTAGCAACTGAAGTCCTCTCCTTGAACATACCAGGATCCCATATGGGCACCGGTTCTAATCCCGGCAGCTCCACTTCCTATCCAGCTCCCTACTTGTGGCCTGGGAAAGCAGTGGAGGACGACCCAAAGACTTGGGACCCTGCACCCGCATGGGAGACCCAAAAGAGCTCCTGGCTCCTGGCTTCGGATCGGCGCAGCACCAGTTGTTGCGGTCGCTTGGGGAGTGAATCATCGGACGGAAGATCTTTCCTCCTCTATGTATATCTGACTTCCCAATAAAAATAAATAAATCTTTAAAAAAAAGGAAATCTAGGTAAATCAAAGCATACTGAATTCCACTGGAGAAAGCATGCATTTGGAAGTGGGGAGAAGCATGATGTCTGAAATGGCTGAACTTCAAAAATCCTCTTAGGCCTGAGGTGCTGCCCAAATCCTTGGTGTGTAGGAGCTTTGCGGAGTGTGTATCTAGACACTGGGTTTCATATACATGCTTGTTGTTTGTCATGGGTGAAGCACATTGGTAAGACTCTGAAGGTAGCACTGCTTGGCAGAATGTTTTAGCCAACAAAATCACTACTTTTAAAAACTTTTTTAAAAAAAACTACGATTTTTTCTCTTCCAATTCAAAAATTCTGAAAAAAAAGTAACTGAGATAAAAATGTCAGAAAACTGCCAGGATGAAATCTATTATTAAGTAGCCCAGCGATTCGTGAGAATTTATTTCTCATAACAGTAATCTATCTGTAAGTAACAATCGTTCCTGAGTTTTCTGTCAAATACTACTTAACTTCAATGGTGAATCGTTGTTTTTGGCCCAGCTGTCATTTATAGGCAGCCCTGAGTCTAGAGGAGGGTTCAGCTTGCAATGATGTAGGAAACTGAAAGCATGTCATTAAAAAAAAATTAAAAGATAAAAAGGAGGGAGGAAAAGTGGCTGAAAAGTATCATTACGCTCATAAAGCTGTATAGGTGAAATTCGTAAATTATTCATGCCCATTCCCTAAACGACTTTTATTCTGAAGAAAAAGCAACCACGTCTCAAGAGAAACCAATACTGAGTAAAGACAATGAAAATCCTGTCCACTCACATTAAGTATTATTTTTTTTCTTTTACTTCTTGTTTTTCTGAAGCTTTAAGGGGAAATACTTTTTACTACTTTCATCACTTCTGTGGAACTGGCAGAGGCTTCGACTGACATGGGGGAACACTGAAATATGTATGAAGAGCAAATCTGGACTACAAAATACTGTGGAGGACAGATTTATCATCCCCTTTATACAGCCAGAATTAGCTAGAACTAGGAAGAGCTGAATGCCATGGCTGCTGCTTCTGGCGGTGTCAACCTTGCAGAGTTGTTCGCTATCATTAGATCATGACGATCCTGTGTAATACTGCTGTGCCCATTTCTTGGCAGAAGATTAGCAAACTAGACCAACCATTTTGCTAACCTGTGTACTGGGAAAGACAGGAAAGAAGTGACAATCAAATATCAACTGATGCTGCCCAAATGAATTACCCAAAAATTGATGTTGTAGGTCCATTAAAAACAGACTACTAAGCAAATTCACAGGTATTATAAAGCATAATATTCTGACTTACTAAAGGGTACATATGAATTAATAATAAAAATGCTGTAGGCACAATAATTAAACAAAATACATAACCAAACAACTTACAAATTATGTCAGTAGAGTTTAAAAATCCATCCAAAATGTTGAGCCTTAAGATTAAAGTAATGCATATTAATATAGTGGGTTTGCATGTGTGACTATGAAATTAGTAAAGATTTTAGAAGATATTAGCCTGTTATTGAGGGACAATGTCAGGATGACAATAAATTGGCATCACTCTTATAAAAGTAATTTGATAATAATGATATTTTAAAAGTTCATGATCTGTTGTTTAGTAATTCCAATTCTAGACCCCATTCCTAAAATGTAACTCTTAATGCAAAAAAAGACAAAGGGCTTTTCATCTTTCAGTCAAGAAATATTTCATTAAGCTGGATACAACAGAAATGCTCAAAAATTAATAAATGACTAAGCAAATTGTAATTAAGCTCTGAATTTTATCTCTTTACTTATCTAAAATGATTAGGCAGAACTTAGTATAACATGGGAGACAGTTATGCTAATGAAAAATATAGATATGTGCTTTGTGTATGATATTATTCCAGTTATTTTAAGCACACTACATGTGCTATATGGACATACAATTACGAAGGGAATGAGTCAATATTTTTGCATTTTTAAGGTGTTAGGGAATTTATATCTTTTTTCTTCTTATATGTACTTTGTGGTTCTCTCGCTTTATGAAATATGCACATCTTATCTCACTGTTGAAAAGGTATTTGCTGAAGTTCATAAAGAAATATAGAAGGATTGAACCATAATTGAGAATTCATAGCAGTAAGTTGATGTGGGCTAGACCCTCATAACTCATTGCAAAAGTGATTGAGTTTTCACAGTCCTTTCAAAATATCATCTCTCAAATTGATTGTTGGGAAAGATACTGAAGAATTAGAATGTAATTACCACTCTCCTGCCTTCTATCTAAACCAAATAACAGGAAAATATGTATACTCAAAGTAACAATTGCTTAAAATGGCCTACTTATCAATCAACACTCACCGAACATCTGCTACTAGCTTTATTTTATAAACTATAGCCCATTTTTTCTTTTAGAATACAGTTTATTGATACTCATTAATATATTTTCAAATATATTCAAATCATATTAAATATTATTTAACATTTTAAGAAGTATGTTATTTGCCAAATATTAAATGTATCTTTACTAAGATGTGAAACTATTAAGCAATTTTTTTAAGCACAGGAATGGAGAAAGAGAATTAAAAATTCCACTTACCTGACATGCTTCTTTTTTTATCAGAAAAATTCCTATGTAGCCATTAGACAAATGCATAGATTAAAAATGCTCCCACAAAGCTTTTCTTCTGAGTAATGCTGTAGTTAGAAGCAGCACGGTAGTAAAACTTATCTGTATCAGGGCTTGTGTGTGTGTTTTTCTCTCATCTGTTTCTTAAACTCTTTTGTATGTACTCCGTTCAGTTACAAACAGGAAATGTGGTGATGGAGGTTTCTAGAATTCTGATCTGAAACCAGTAGACTTTAACACTGTGTAACGTGGGAAAAAAAAAAATCCTACATATCTTTGTACTCTGCTATTTGAATTTGTGTCGCCCGTTGAACCTACTTTAAAAATAAAGTATGAATTAGACTGGAAGGTATCTTTCGTATCTGAAGAGCATCCAGGTACCTCCTCACAAGTGGATTCTCACAGAAAGGAAATACACTGGCAGGGACTGCCTGGCGCTCCTGGATTTACTCAGCTGCTTGCTGTTTGACCATAAAGGTGAAAAGAGAATGAATAGTTTTTTTAATCGCTTGTTACATACTAACTGCCCTGTATACATTACCAAACCAGTAAATTCGGTGCCTTCCTTGTTTGTAACAAAGCTTACTCCATCTGCTATGCAATTCATCCTCTGTGTAATCTAGACCCACCTGGCCTTAAGTCCTATTTCTCAACTGCCATATTAGTGTCATTGTCACTTGTTTCATGTCTTTTTATTTAAAATACTTACTTATTTGAAAGGCAAAGTAAAAGACATTTTCCATTCACTGTTCCATTCCCTCAGTGGTCACAACAGCCAAGGTAGGGCCAGGCCCAACTCAGGAGCTAAGAGCTCCATTTGAGTCTCTGATGTGGGTGGAGGAGCTGAGGCACATGGGCCATCGTCTGTTGCCTTCGCAGGTGCAGCAACAGAAAGCTAGATCTTGAAATGGCACTGCTTCTTTAGATGCTGGCATTGCAAACAGCAACTGAATCTATAGCAGTGCAACATCAGTCTATCACAGTTCTTAAATGTCAATGTGCATAAGTATGTTTATGCATCCTTATTTAAAAATAGCCTTGTTTAAAATCCTGGACCATATTAAATCAGATTTTTTGGTGTAGTGTCCTGGAACCTAAATTTTCACAAGCATCGCTGGTTTTCACATGGATGTTCTGGAAAATGCTTTGAGAAACTCATATGTGAGGCATTTCAAAGAATTTATGGAAAACACAAATTTCAGAAAATTAGATTTTCAAAACTTGCACAAAAATGAACTTAGTTTTTCATCATGATTTCCACAGATGCTTAGAAGTACCCGTATATATATGAGATAGAACTTGTCTATGATAGAATTTGTTGCTGAATTCAAGAACCTACCCTTGTGGCTGGTGTATTATAAGTCTCAGTGGATATATTCAAAAGGGTTGGATAAATAAAACAATGGTGAGGTCTTTATTATTTCTTTGTGCCTTTATAGAAAACAACTCCCAATAAAACAAATAAGATGTTTCTTTATTATTTGAAAAGAGTTAGCTAAACAGATCGTATTCAATTACTTGACCAAAAGATATTTATTGTGAATCAAAGGTTGAAAAACTGAGAGATCATGGAAATCCCCTAACCTAATATACCTTGAAAATCTTTTTTGGGCCTGGCGCAATAGCATAGCGGCTAAAGTCCGTGCCTTGAACGCGCCGGGATTCTATATGGTCACCAGCTCTAATCCCGGCGGCCCTGCTTATCCAATCCAGCTCCCTGCTTGTGACCTGGGAAGGCAGTGGAGGACTGCCCAAAGCTTTGGGACCCTGTACCCATGTGGGAGACCTGGAAGAGGCTCCTGGCTTCAGCTTAGCTCAGCTCCAGCCACTGCGGCCACTTTGGGAGTGAACCATCGGACGGAAGATCTTCCTCTCTGTCTCTCCTCCTCTTTCCAATAAAATATATCCACCTTTCCAATAAAAATAAATAAATTTTTTTTAAAAATCCTTTTCAAAATAGATTTTACATAATGCTAGGCTTTCAAGAAAGTCTTAAAAAAATGAATCATTTACAAATATTAGGATCCCTCAAAAATGTGTGTGAAAAAAGGAAATAAAATATGTTTATATTTATGACAAAATATTAAAATTCATGCATAAAAGGTCATCAAAAATTTTTTTGAAATATCTACAGTGCAAAATCTTTTAATTCTGTTTTCTACAAACTTTTTGAAGCAGCCTTATGCTCTGGGTTGTTATTAATCTGAATCAAGGTACTCTGTTCTTAGTCATTGTCTCCTCAACTCCTGCCTTCTCCCGGTTTCTATAGACTTGAGACAGAGAGCCATTCAAACATCACCAGGTGTTTAGTTAGTTCTCTTCCTGTTGGGTTTTCTGAATTTTTGCAATTCACCTGTGTCATTCTTGCTGAATTGATATTCTCTGTTCTCAAGATCAACTACTAAATGCCTTTATTGTTTCTAATTTCATTTTATAGACCAGTCAGGATGGGAGTATCTTTCCTTCCCCATCATCGGCAATGACTTTGTTGTAACAAAAGGATTCCTGCACCTACATTTCCATGCCTGAGACTCTCTGCCCAGAGCTTCTTGATGCTGAGATGTCTGTTTTCCTCTCCAGGAACTCTCATTTAGATCAATGTTGAATCTTGAATGGGCTTTCTCCTCTTGAACTCTATCTGGCTATCTGAGACTCAGTTGTTCAGCAGACTCCATTCCTGCGTTCTGCTTAATTCCAGGACAAAACTTAGGACATTTTGATTTCCGCTGGCCGCCACATGTAGAGGAAGCTTTTGTTGTCCTGAAGTCCCTGTCTTGATCACCTAGAACTGTGTCATAGACTTTCTCACCCTGCTGATGAAAGTAACTGAACAAAGAACTCTGGTGAAGTTAAGGCTAGAAAAGTCTCTAATTAAAAGATCACTTTAGTTTCCTTTTTGCAGGACTTACCCAAACCATTACTATAGTAGTATACTTCTGTAGAGGAAAAAAAAAAAACAACAAATGGTTTTCTGCACATACAGGGATTGTTCCCAAAACTTCATGGAATTGGAATGAAAAGGTAAAGTTTTACAGTGTCAATAATTTTTGAAGTCATGAATAAAAGAGACGTTATAAGCCATTCAAGGTGACGCTGACAGACCATGCCTGTGCATTAGATAGCCCCACAGACACTTGAAAGGTGCTAGAAAGGTAGAAACATTTTTTGTTAGATAAAGATGCTTGAACTATTAGGAATTTTATGACTACAAAGCACACTATCAATCCATGTTATGAAATATGCTAGTGGGCACATTCAGGAATCTGAATATTGGCTTTCTGAGAATTATTCAAATAGCAAATAAATATGAGACCCCTACAGTATTTTTAATGACATATGTGTTCAAAAGCTAGCTGGATTAAGCAGAAGGGTCTTGAACTGTTTAGAATAAGTACAACAAAATACTTGACAAAAGCGTATCTCCTCCATTGCTTCAATTTTTACAACAAACCATATTTTTATAATCAAAAGATGCTTCTTTATTTTGAAGTCCATACTTTTGCTTACAGAAACAGGGTTTAATCTATTGCTGTAATTTTTCGTAGCTCTCATGAATCATTCTTTAGTCACAATGAAGCTAGTACAAAGTAATCAAACAGTTTTATGAGAGAAAGGAAGTGACAGACCTCCTGTGTTTCCAACTATGCTGTTTTAGAACGCGAAATTATTCAAAATCAACCCTAGGTTTATAATTATATCTGACTAATCATATTGATTATTTGTATTTTCTTTAAGTTCAAGCTGTAAGATCCTACAGAAAACCTATTTATTTAGATGCAAATTCTAAAAAACAATGAAGATAACAGGACATATTATGAATTGGACATAAAATTATTCAATCTAATTAGTGTATCTATTATGGTTTATAGAACCAGATTCATTATTAAATAAAAAACTGACATAAAAAGTAGTGAATGCTTGTATCCCAACCCTAGAGACTCCCGGATCTCCAGCTAGGACTATCAGTACAGGCACCACGGGCTATATCCCAACTGCCATGGAGAACACGGGGAATTGGAGTGCCCTCATAGGCCAATAACGCTGAGGTCATCCACTCCCTTTTGGATTTCCCACACGGGATGAAAGAATCCCAGATCCTTCCTCACATGATCTAATGTCATAAGAACAATAGCCAGGAGCCCTGAGCAGTCCTCAGAAACAGAAGAACAGTAAACTTCCTTCGGGACTCGGGAGAGGAGCTTTCTCTGGTCATTACTTAGCTCCAACTTTGGATCCCCACCTTCTCTTGCAATGACCATCAGGGTCACTTCGGAGCCCCCAAAATTAGATCAGATAGACAGAGACCAATAAGAAAAGCCTAGAACAGTCTGGAAAAAATCAGCTTGGACTACCATATACCTTACTAGGTGGGACACAAAGATCAGTTACTCCTCACGAAGTATTCAAGATTTCTCTGCACAACCCTCCTTAAACTGTTCTGTGCCTCAACTGTCAACATATGGCTTGTTAGAGTTATAAGCCTGTTTGGACTATCCTAAAATTCTCCAAGTTCAGTCAAAATCATGCTTCAATACTATAAGCTGCTAAATATAAAAATGGAAATAGACACAAGATAGCTGAATCGTACCCTTTAATCATTTTAAGGTTTATAGTAGCCGGTTGTGTATAAACTAAAATTGAAATGACAATGAAGTAGTCACAGGATGTGGTTAAGAACTTGCATTTTCTAACATTTTGGTCACTCAATACCATGTTAATTAACTCCATGATGTGTAAATTGTTGTTTATGTTTTGTTGTAGCTTTTAATTGATCCGGATGATATTTTGCCAGCTCTCCTTTCAGACCAGGGATGGTCCCCCGAGGAAACTGTTGAATTGATCTGAACAACAAGATGCTGGACTCTCTGCATGGTCCATGCAATGAAGGAATCATGACTGGCTATGAACTGTACTACTGTAACAATATGGAGGAATTCAATATGGGGGGAGGGCTTGGGGAAGGGTTAGGGGAATCCCAGAGCCTATGAAACTGTGTCATAAAATGCAACTAAAAAAAAAAACTAGTGAACAAAAACTCAGAAATAGTTGTAAAATTGTCTAAAGACAAAAACTCATACAGACTATTTTTGTAAGAGTGGTAAGTGCTATGGGATGCAGCCACTGATAGCCAGCACCCCTTAACAGTGGGCAGATTGAACGTGGCTGTATCACCTAGCCTCTGTTCCCTGCTTGGGCGAGTCAGTGAAGATGTTTATGTTCTTTATATTTTTTAGTTGCGTACTTTGAAAAGAGTTCCTAAATGTGGGGCCTAACAGTAATGAAATGTTAATTCCATCTTTAGGGGGAAGCCCTCAGCATCTCCCACCCTTCCCTTCCTGACTCCAGGTACTGAAATTAAGCAGAAGTTTTATACTGCATAACTAAACATTGTACTGTGCACCTTTCAAACTACCTGGAGGTGAGAGCTTAAAAACCCCTGACTTTTGCTACATGGGGCAGTGGCTCCCAGAGTGTAGTGGGAGCTGCTGTTGCCAAGCTTGGTCAATAAAGACTCCTAACATCCCATGCTTGGGTCCAGTGTGATCTCTCCTGCACTCCACAGCAGTAAGTATCCAAGGTTTCTGGAAAACAGTGATTTGCACCATTACACTGATTTATCTGTGACGTCTTAGATCACTACCAACAAAGTTAAAGCATTTTCAGGAATTTTGATGTTATTTGAAACACAACTGCTTCAATATAAAAGCAACTTATTTGTTGTAAGACTTCTTGTTTTTGTCATTCAATATGTAATTTTTTCTAAGGAAATGCCCATATTACGCAGTATCTTAAATATAAAGTATATTGTGGGCTTGTGCTATGACACAACAGTCAAATCCCCCATCTGCAACACAACCGTCCCATGTGAGTGCTGGTTCAAGTCTCAGCTGCTCCACTTACAGATCCAGCTCCCTGCTGAGGTAACTGGGAAAGCAGCAGAAGATGGCAAAGTGCTTGGGGTGCGGCATCAGTGTGGGAGCTGGAACAAGCTCCTGTTTCCTGATTTCCAACCAACCTAGCTCCAGCCACTTGAGGAGTGAACCAGTGGATAGAAGATCTCTCTCTTTTAGTCTCTGTTTTTTTTTTTCTGTGTAACTCTGACTTGCAAGTAAACATAAATAAAAATAAGTCTTAAACATAAAATAAAAATATATTACGTAAGAGTTATATCTTTGTTTTTAAAACATTTTTCAGGTTTACAATTCGAAAGTGTCTATTTTGTTTGTTTGCTTGCTTGTCTGTTTTTGAAACACTTGTTACTCAACTTTTTCTTCCCATTGAATAAATTATTGCTTTCTGGCCTCTTCCCACATCAAGTCCTTGCTCCACATTGTGATAATATTAATTTTACCACTTAATATGAGTTTTCATTGTTAGAGAAAGATGCCATTCTAATGGACCAAATAAGATATGAGTAGGTTATTTGTTAGAAATTGGAGGTTTGGTTATATACTATTTCTAGGAAAAAAAGCAAATTATAGTTAGAGGAAGTCAGGGACCGGAAACATGTAGCAGAAGCAGGAAACAAACAAACAAACAAAATAGAAGAAATTAGAGGCGTGATTGAAACACATGCTAGCAAGCATAAATTGTGGTTGATTCAGTTAAATTAAAGGACTACTCACAAAAAGTCAAGCAGGACAATCAGGAAATACAAGAGAAAGTAAAGTCATTTAAAGTTAGCAATAAAAGACACTGATGATCATCCTTATGCTAAAAAACATTAAAGGAGTATCAGTAACAACACTCCAGTAAGATAGTAGCTGTGAAAGCAGGCAGCTTATAACAGAAGCTATGACTTCCAGAAGCAAACACTCCAATTAATGAAAACTCCACAGTATTTTCAAACCATGAGCAAATAATAAGGGATCTGGGGGTGGGGGCCACAACTCAGTTTGCTTTTCTTTTCCTTCCCGTGATCAGCTCTTTTTCACTAGTCAAACTCAATCCATAGCTCTCAGATCAGTCAGCAATGACCCAAGGAGGAGTGACGAAGAGAGAAAGGACATGGAGTGATCAACCTGGGTATTAAGGGTGCAGGAAATGAACCTTATTTTGTTAGGTACTATCTATCTTGTCAAATGTAGACTTGGTAATTCATGAGTACACTCACTTTCTGGAGTGCAGACGAGCAAGCAATGTAAATATGAGATTTTAAAAATGATGTTCCTAGGGAAATGTCTCAACTCTAAAATATATTAAGCTAGTTGTACATAGAACGAAACTGAGAGAATGAGAAAGTGAAGAGGTCAAAGTAAAGATGATCAATCTTTGAGGAATTTGAATTCAATGTATATGAGAATGTTTTCGGTGTTTATAATTGCTTTTTGTTCAGCTTTGAAATTAAGCTGATTTTTTTGAAAATATAAAATGCTTAGAACAGAGTGTAATATGTGGCAGATACTCCATGAGTATTAAATAATGATCTTAGTAAAAAGTTAGTTAGAAAAGTGAACAGTAGAAGAATTTTTCTGATTTATAGATAAAATTTTTAACAGAACTTTGTAAGTCTATTTCAGTAAGCTACTTAAAGGATAATATATCATTTCTGGGCTTTATTCCAAGAATAAAGAAATGGGTTAATGTTAGATAACCAATTAATAACCTAAAAGAGCAGATTAACAAATTGTAAACAAAAATACCTGATTATTTCAATAGAGAGGAAAGTTGATTTTACAAAATCTTAAATCCCCTTCTCCACTTTAAAAAACAAAACCAAAAAGAAACTAGTAGTAGAAGGAAATTTTTCAATATAATAAAAGTGATCTTATAAGTCACTTCTTTTTTTTAAGATTTATTTTATTATTTTTATTGGATAGGCAGATATACAGAGAGGAGGAAAGATAGAGAGGAAGATCTTCCATTCGCTGATTCACTCCCCTAGTAGCTACAACGGCCGGAGTTGAACCGGATACAAAGCCAGGAGCCTGGAGCCTCCTCACCATTTAATTCAATATTTTATTCAGACTTTAGCTCAAATTGGTAAGAAAATAAATTGAGTAAATATGAATTAGAAACAAACACTGTCTTGCAATAGATATTCTAGAGAATCTACAAAAATACGTGTTAGGATTTATTGAAAAGTTTATCAAGATACCCAGATGTAGGATTAAGCTACACAAGTATTAATACCACTCCTCAAATTAGCAATGAAAAGTTGGAAATTGCAACTGAAACAGGAGCGGAAGTTGAGTCAGCAGCATCAGAGATTAGAGGTTAGGGAGGGTTTTGACTGCAAAAGGATATAAAAGAACTGTTTCGGAAAAAAAATTTAACTTGTCAACTTACTTTAAAAAATTGATGAATAAAGAGGCATTTACCTAATTTTATTATCTCCCTAAATTTGTTTTTCAATTTAAATGAAAGAGGATTCATTCATCTCGAGGTAGAGAAACATGGCAGATATGACTAAGTTTGAAGTTAGTGCTGTCAATAACCGAAAAAAAAAATCAAATATCTACCAATACAGTTAATGAAAAAATGTTTTTTGGATGCTCTTTTGAAAGCTACAAGTGTTAATCAACCAATGAGTGTCAAGCATGCCCAACTGAGAGGCGTATTGTAAAAATAATTAACTCATGTGACACAAAACATCAAGGTTAAGAATGACAAGAAAATGAGGGCTAGAGTACATTCAAGACAGTTGTAAAGAAAAGTGTAATCTTGCTTTATGTCCTGGGCTATAGGAAAATATGCTCTCTGACACAGTAATGGAACAATTGCTACGATTCTAAAATACTGTCATATCGATTAATAGTATCATGTCAGTGATAAAAAGTCAGATTTTGATAAAGAATGATTGACATGAGATAAAGGCCCTTTATTTTAAAAAATACATACAAGATTTTAGAGATAATGGGGTTTAACTCTTTAACTTACAGTCAAATCCTAAATACATACACTGAAGGCAAATAGCAAATAATACAGGGGAAGCAGTAAGGAGAAAATATTCAAAGGCAAATAGGACTTCCTTGTATTGTCAGTTTATGGCATTCACAATAACTAAAGCTCCAAGAGAAATTTATAGTTTTAAATCAATAATAAACTTAAAAACAATTGGATTGAATTAAAAGCTCAATTCTATAAATTAACAACATATTCATAAAATAAATGTAAGAACTAACATACAAAAAAGTTTGCTACATGGAGAAGCATAATTAATAAATTGGAAAGCATTGTAAAAGTCTGAGAAATAAATGGAAGTACCTTTAAAAAGGTAGTTCTTTAGAACTCCAGCATTGGAATAGATAAATTGCTGGCTATTAAAATATAATTGAAATGGTGAAAGAGCAAATGTACAAAATAGGAAATTGGAACGGGGAAAATAGGAAAAAAAATCTGTAATATTATAATTAAGAGATAGGGAAGCTAACAGAAGATGATCCAATGCCTTGGGCCCTTCACCAGCACGGGAGAGTGGGATGGAGTTCCTGGTGCCTGCTTTCAGTTTGGCCCAACACTGGAAGGAACTGCTATTGGGGAATGAAACCTGTTTCTCTCTCTCTCTCTGTCTCTGTCTCTCTCTCTCTTTTTCAAATAAGAGACTAACCACCTAGAAACTGACATTTTCTGATGTTCAGATGAATAAGTAAATACCTATTTGAAGGAAACAACAGTGAGAACTGAATACCATAAAGGACAGTAATACACTTGACAGAGATGAAAGCAATTTAAAAAAAGCAGAATTCTTTGGAATGAAAATTATACTAAGCAGAACTGAACGTGCACTACAGAGAATAGACTTGATTTCATGGCAAATAGGACTTTGATAGGTCTAAGAGAAATGATGGATCTGATCACTGAGGTATGAGAACAAATTGGGCAGCAGATCTCACAACTGGGGAACTGTCAAAGTTGAACTAAGTGAAACGAATCAGTTGAATGCAACTGATTTAACACCTAAAAGAACATTCAATGGAATTCACTGATAATAAGGCTAATGAAATAGAAAATATAAAGGAAAACGATCCAAAAGAGGTGACCTTGCAGGCAATTCAAAATAAAGATCAGATAAAAGCAAATTGTATATTAACAGAGATGAATAGAAATGCTGACGTGGGCAATGGAAGGACAAAATTTTTCTTAACAAATTAAAATATGAAGACTTGGTTACAGACCATTGCTTCCAGAAGCCAGCAAATGACATAGCATCTAAGCTGGAGGTGAGTGTTGGAGACCCAGGCCACCCAGGGCCCAGCAGAGGGTGAGGCAAATGTAGGTGTAGTGAATGTCTCAACTGTGGCAGCAGAACTGACAAATCAAGCACTCTGTTCCCGGTATGGATGACCCAGAGGCATTCTCAGCTCTGGCTTAAAGGGGTGATATGACAACCCTGATTCCTTTGAGACTGCTCTTATTCAAAATTTTACCTAACTTAAGGATCATAAATGATAAAAAAAGAAAAAAGACTGTTGATTATACCATTCACTCTTGAAAACTGAATTTTAGGTGTTTTAAAAATGAACTTCTCGGGCCCAGTGCGATAGTGTAGTGGTTAAAATCCTCGCCTTGAACTCCCGGGATCCCATATGGTCACAGGTTATAATGTTGGCATCCCTGCTTCCCATCCAGCTCCCTGCTTGTGGCCTGGGAAAGCTGTAGAGGACAGCCCAAAGTTTTGGGACCCTGCACCCATGTGGGAGACCCAGAAGAAGCTCCTGGCTCCTGGCTTTGGATTGGCTCAGTTCCAGCCATTGCGGCCACTTGGGGAGTGAACCATTGGATGGAAGATCTTCCTCTCTGTCTCTCCTCCTCTCTTTATATCTGCCTAATAAAATTAAATAAATCTTTTAAAAAATGAACTTCTGCTAGATAGAGGTAACAGATATGTATTTAGAAATATATGAGTAACATCACTTTCAGAGATGTATTCTTTATGAAAACTACGTATGTATTGCTGCTTGCAAATGAGTCCCCAAACTTGAAATATTAAAAATTCACTTTATTTGTGCTTTTAAATTAAGATTTTGATGTTCCACATTAAAAGCTGGGTTTTTTTAACCATGGGAAAATTAGAGGGCATCAATAGCAGAACAAATTTTAGAAAGAGGGGAACTAGTGAGGTCAAACAAAGCATATCAGAACATGTACAGAGTATAAAAAAGAAAAAAAAATCATAGGAATGAAGATAATTGATGGAAACTGAAACAGAATGAAAACTAACAATGTGAGTAACTGGGGATTCAAGTAGAACTTTAGAACATTGAAGGTGAGGAAAGCATATCCAGAGATAACAGAAAACTTGGTAAAGCTGAAACAAAATGATAGTATTCAGGTATTGAAAGATCAAAGATCAAAAGCCAAATTCAACTTAAGCAAGTTTAACTCAAAGCATAATATAATCAAGTTATCCAACTTTAAATTAAAGGATCCTCAATATTGTAATAGAAAAAGAAATAGTGCAAAAAAAAAAAAACTGAGGAAGTTTATCACAATTAGACATCCTAGAAGAAAGACTAAAGCGAGTTCCTCAAATGGAAAGAGACAATAACAAGACACATCAAAAGTTATAAAATTCACACTAAGAGCTCCTGTATAGATTAATTTAATATGGTCTAGGGTGGAATCCAGGTAAGTCTGGGCAGAGGCATGGGTGTCTGGATACCCCAGCCATGAGGCTGTGGCTGAGGGGATCCGTGCTGGGCCAGGTTCTATGCTAGGACACTTACCTCCCCATCCACTGCTGCTAGGCAGTGGGAGGGTCCTAGGCTTGCCCAAAATCGAGTTCTAAGAATTTCCTCCATCCACGACTATCATGCTGTCGGTGTAGCTCTGAAGGCTCTGGGCATGCTTGAGAGCATGGCTCCACTCACCCCTACCATAACGGTGGGCAGAGTTCAGGTAAATCTGGGCAGAGGCACGGGTGTCTGGCTCCCCTAGCCATGTGGTTATGGCTAGAGGAATCCAGGCCTGGCCAGGCTTCCTCCTGGAGATCCTAGCTCCATATCCATCACTACTAGGTGGTGGAAGGTCCTGAGCTTGTGGGCTCGCCACCCAGGATGAGCTCTGGGTCTTGAGGGTGTGGATTTACTGCCTAGGGATATCCTTGGATAAGGCCACTAGGTGAGGAATGAATCCTGAGGAACACCCATAGCAATAGGGCCACTGTACTTGCAGGTAAATGAGGGGAATGAGCGCTGGTGGTTTGGATGGGAGAGACAGGAAGATCTGTATGGTTCAGATTGATTACCATCCCACACAAGAGTCCTGGACTTGTTAGCATGGGACATTGCTGACCGCCACACACCAGTCCATGTGAAAACTAGTGTTGGGGGCCTGTCTAGCAGGGCTAGATCCTAGTACCTGACTGAATGTAGGAACAAGGGATGGGTCACATAAGGCAAAGCCATGACACTAACCAGTTTGAAAGAGAACTATATCCAGGAGTATATTCTGTGGAGGATATATGCACCAAAACCTGTGGAAATACAAGTCCCACTGGTTATTTGGAGTGTTGGTAGGTTGAGCTAGGTGTGACTATGGAACCTGCCATCACTCCAGGGTGCAGGAACCAAAAATAGCCTGAGCAGGTCCAGGCTGCAACATCCACATGTGCATCCTAAAACAGAGTGTGAGTCAAGTCAAGCTGCAACATTTACAACATTCACCAGCCCATACAAGGAGCAGACTATGCCAGGCAAGGGCCTAGTACCCACTGCCATGTGTGAGATCTTGTTCTGGGAGTGGTCCAAATGGGGGAAAGTGGGAAACTCCCCCAGCAAGTCATAGCTCCTGCTGGTGAGCACATGATCTAGGCCTGAAGTTGGCAAGCTAAGCAAGGTAGCACTATCTGTTGGCAAATGTATGGGTTGGTTTTGGAAAGGGGTGGATCAAGCAGGGCTGAGCAAACCTTAGCTCACCAATAAGTGAAAAAACCAGGCTGAAGCACAGGTCATGCTGGGCTAGACTGTCACACCTTACCAGTTTGCATGAGCCAGGAATGGCAGCAGACTGAGCAGGGTCAGGTTCCATCACCTGCCAGTGAAAGTCAATACGAGGGGTAGGCCAGGTTAGGCAAGGCTACAGCAAAGGCCAAGACAGGGGAGGGACTATACCAAGCTGGGTCAGAGCAACCAAATTCACGTGCAAGATCTATAGCTGGCAGCAAGCCTCGTTGGGGAGCTAAGAGGTCACCCTGACTGGGTTGTGGTTCCCTTTGGTGAGTGTGAAGGCCAAAGTAGGGGTTGCTGTTCGGTCTGGATATGGTTGCAGTGTCCCTCGGCGCAAGTGTGGATCAAGTCTAGGGAGTGCCAGACTGGGCTGGATTCCAGCAACCATAGGTGCTCATGAGAACCAGGGTAGGTGTAGGATGGGCTGGGCCAGGTATCTGCCCCACTGAGCCATGTGTGAGCTGTGTCTCAGTGTAGACCAGGCTAGGCTGGACTGTAACACCCAACAATAAAAACCGGAATGGGTAGAGGCCAGTCAGGAAAGGTCACTGTTCCTGCGAGTACAGGAGGTAGACTAAGTAGGGTTGGCCCATGGACCCAATGCTGTGCACGAAATTTGGCATTGGGAGAGGTTTGATGGAGGAGCTTGGGAAACTCCTCTGTCAGGACACAGTCCCTGCAGGTGAGCACAAGAACCATGATAGGGAACAGCCCAGACCAGGCCAGGTAGTGGTAACCACCAGCACACATTTGGCACAGGTTGGGGGTAAACCATGTTGGAACAGTTCGCATCACCCACTGGTGAATCTGAGCACCAAAATGGAGTGTAGTTCACACTGAGTTGGGCTGCAACACAAGCCAGCTCACATTAGAGCCAGGACTGTGGGATGGCTGCCTAAGCTTGGCTGTAGGTGCCCACCAGTGTGAGCTGGAATTGGGGGTAGGCCGGGCCCAGCCAGGCTATAGCAACCACTGGCAAATGTTGAGGTGAGGCAGGCCATGCCAGACTAGGCCACAGGATCCAACAAGCACACGGAAGACCCAAAGACTGAGGTGTTAAACCCAGTAAGGGGGCTGCGTGGGGCTCCCCTATAGAACCACCACTCCTACTAGTGAGCATGAATTGGAATGGGGGCAGGGCTTCAATACCTTTTGGCATCATATGAGCTGGATCAGGGAAAAGTCGGACTGGGTCAATTGTTCCTACTAGTGGATTCATAAGCCAGAGTGGATGTGGTTGGGTTGGTTGGGCTTTGCCGCAACAACAGCAGGCAGATGCTGGAAAGGGGGGCAAATTCTGTCAAATTTAACTGCAGAACCACCTGGAGAGTGCAAGATTGGGCCCAGTAGGGAAACAGTGGGCACTTCCCTCTTGGGTTGCCACTCTGACTGATGAATATGAGAACAAGGACTGGGGCAGGCTTGGCTAGGTAGAGAAGCACCTGCTGGCATGCATGTTGGCTAGATAGTAGGGCTGGTTGAGTTGGGCTAAACTTCAGTGCCCATTGACTTGTATGAGAGGTGAATGAGATATGGTACAGACTGGACCAGTCTGCTGTACATACTGGCAAGCATGTGAATGAATGCAGGGGGTGGGTGTGGTGGGGCTTGCTGAGGGTCACTCCCACTAGGCTGCAGCTCCCACTAGTTTTCATGAGGGTTGAGTGAGTGGTGTGCAGGATCAGGCTGCACTGCAACAATTATTGGTTCATGTAGAAGACAGGGCTGGAGACAGAACTGATCCAGCAAATACAACAACCAGTATGCATGAGCTGGTTGGTGCAACAGATGTATCGGACTCTATCGGCAAGCACACACAAGAATCAGGCATGGGATCACCTCAGATGAAGTTTATTGGGGCATTCCTCCAACTGAATTGGAAAGGAAATTTTACCAAGTGTAAAATTGGCAATACAATGCCAATACAATTCTAGTGACCTATATGATAATAAATATGTCTATAGTTGTTAGGAATTGAGTCAGTTTTAATGCTGAACATTAAATATACATTGTTCACTCAGATCCAGTTTTACATTGTTTTAAGAAATGTGCAAAAAAATAGTTCAGCATGCACACAGCAACACAAATTAGTCATGCAATCCTAGTTCTAGCTTACAAGGTTCCTGCGATGCTAATTATAAAACCTGCACAATCATAAGATGTGAAACTGAAAATATGCAGCAACCTTGAATTCCTCTATACTTTAATTCTTAATGGTCACAGTGTTGTTTCAGGTGAGTAGAACTCACCACAGTTTGCTGAGCAAAGTTGCAGCTCAAAAATAGAAGTTATTGCTATGTTTCAGTAGCGAGGTATTGTACATGCTACTAGGTAAACTCTCTGGCCATATTCTCTTCTAATTTAGATCTGCTCTAATTAAATTCCTGTTGCTTTTGCATGTAGGATTGAATGTAGCTGAAATCCCCAGGTTCTCTTGAGATTCAGAACCAAAGAAATTGATGTTAATTTCTTTTGAAAGTCTCGACAGACATCACTCCAAAGTTAATAGCTACGTAATAATATTACATGTTTTCATTCTGATTTAAATGTTTACTTTTTTGTAACGTTATAATAGTTACAATGTATTTGGTACTTGGAAAAATACAGCTATTTCCAAAACAATAACAAAATCAGCATTTCCTCAATGGGGCAAGTAAACAGTTGATACAGATGGCAAACAATCACACAGGCCAATGTTGAAATGAAACAATTTCATTGGCATGTTGTAATATCCTTAGAAATTATATTCTAACTTTAGTAATGTTATTGTGCAACATGTAAAATTTTTTACACTCTATAATTTTTAAGAGTTAAGAAATTGTATCTACAAATCATACTGAAATGTTTGAAAATAATTAAAAGCGAAAAAGAGCTAAGATCAGTAAAAAAAAAAAAAAGCCAACAAAATGTTTACCAAATCCATAAAATTATAGAAATGACAGAAAATCTAAGTCTTAAACAAGCTAAAATAAAATAAAACACAATGGAAAGAATAAATTTTCATAGTGCCTAATTTTGTGTTTCATTTTTGTAGTCAGTTTCTCCTGGAAGGACACCCTTAGGCCCTTGGGTATGCAGGCATGTTGCTGAGGAGGGCTGCTATGGTTAGCATATGTGGAAGACAAAGGAAAACTAGATTCAGCAGAGGAAGTTTCAGATGACCCCACCTCTGAAATGGCAGGTCTCTTTAGAGTGTTCTGAAGTCCAGACTATCACTAAGCCTGGAGTTAAACAGGGCAGGAGAGTGAAGGGAGGCTTTTACATGTTCGTGTGGATGAACATGGTCATGGAAAGGGAGCACGTTCTTGATAAGGGAACTCTCTTCTGTTGATCAGTGTCTGCAAGAAGCTGAGAGTTACAGGCCTGTCTTCAAATCACCCTCTCAGAAGGTAGATAATCTGTTCTTTATTCTTGAAAGGGTATATGAGCACCATAGTACAATGTTCATCAAATTTGAAAATGAATGAGGTATACCAAGTTTGTCTTGTGATAGTCTATATACCAAATATGCTGGTTGCCTGGTCAAGACCCTATTTCACCCTGTGGTCTAAATTGAGACAGCCATGTACTCAAACCACATAAGGGAAAAAATGAGTGTCTAAACTCATGTGAGAATCCTATTCTCTGATTGTCTTAAGTCTTTATCATTCCTTTGTTTCATAGTAATCAGATGTGGTCATGTGGCTTGATTCCATATGATGAGTACAAAGCGGGTTCTATAAAACATTTTGTTTTCTTGTTAAAGGCATAGAAGAAACTGAAATTATCTTTGCCCATTGTCACTCCACTTTCTTTCTCAAATACAGCTGTAGAATCCACTACAACCAAGAAGAAAATGTGAAGAAAGTATTTTTTCATATATATTTTTATTGGAAAGGTAGATTTACAGAAAAAAGGAGAGAAAGAAAGAAATATCTTTCATCTGCTAATTCAGTCAAGTGGTCACAACAGCCAGAGCTGAGCCAGTTCAAAGCCAGAATCCACACGGCTGCAGGGTCCCAGGACTTTGAGCTGTCTTCTGTTACTTTCCCAGGCCACGGGCATGAAGCTGGATGGGAAACAGAGCAAATGTGACACAAACCGGCACCCAGCGCTTGCTACCACAGAGCCATCGTGCCAGGTCCAAGAAATTCTGATTTAGGGGGTTGTTGCTTAGATATTTAGTCAAGTATAAACTCACTTCCACTTCTGAAAATTCTGTTTTTTAGGAAATATAACATATAATGTTTAAGTAAATAACTTTGAGTGATCTCTTGTTGAAAAGCATTAAGTCAAACTAATCCTACAGTTATGAGACAGAATTATTGTACTGAGGACCTTGGTAAAATATATAGATTTCATGTATTGTGCACACATATTTATTAACTTGTGGTGTATTTTCAATAAGTTTAAAAATGTCCAATGCTATAAGCCCTTTGGGGTTCATTTTGTTAATTAGCATTAGTGTTATTAATGGTGGGTGGTAAGATGCTCTAATACATTTAAGCCCATCTAGGCAAAGTTTATGCATTCCAAAATGTTTTACCAAAAAATAATTACCAAAACTTCTATTAATAAATTGATGGGAAACATCTAATTTGTGTTCTGATTCATAGCTCATTAACTTGTTCCTTACTTCCCTGTTTCCTGCAGCAGTGCTTCTAGTTTCAGGAGATTCAGTTTAAGCTAAATCTAGTAAACATTGTAAAAACCAGCTATATTTCTACATAGATGATGAAATAATTTAAGCAAGCCAAGTGGCTCTGAAATATTGTCATGTTAAGCTCTGCTTTAGGATGTGGTCAAAGCAGAAGAGAGTAACCTGTATAGCAGCATATTTGCAGCATTGTTTGCTGGTCACAACTAACATCCTGTTCTTAACAGTTATTTTTATCTGCTTGCAATCAGTCTCCTTTCACTGCTATGTCAATTTGCTTTCTGACATTGCAGAAACAGAGCCAAAAGGTGGAGGCTATGCAGTTTCCAAAGCTGAAAAAGTAGGTGTTATATTTTGACACTTGCAAAATTGCATTTGATTTGGTGGTTTCACAGGCTGGCGTCTACATACATTATAATCTGCTGAGAGAAGTATTGATAACACTTCTTCAAAAATCATTCTACAGGAATGACTGGACACCATGCTTGCCTGTTTCTTTTGAAGTAGCTTATTTCTGCTTACAGTTACTTATACAGCTATTATTCTGAACGATGTGGCATAGGATGTCTTATAAACACACAAATGCATATTATCTTCAGTGAATTATACCGCTGACATTCAAAAAAGAAATACAAATAATCACCAAGAGTATTTTAAAATACACAATGGCACTGATTATCATGAAACACAAGCAAAAAGAACAATCTCATCTCTGTTAGAATGGCTATTATCAAAAAGACATACATAACACATACTGGCATCACCACCTACAATAGCCAAGATGTAGAATCACTCAAGACTGATCAACAGACAAGTAAATGAGAAGAAGTGATATACAAATGTAATGCAAGTTACTTTGCCTTCAAAAGAAGGGCATTTCTTCACTTGCAGCAAAATGCATGGCAAGCAGAGAGAGCTCTTATCCATTAATTCACTCCTCAAAATGTCCACAGTGGCCATATCTAAGTCAGGCAATACTTGGGAGTCAGGAAATCAATCTAGGTTTCCCACATGGGTGGCAGGAATCCAACTATGTAGATCAACCAGGCTGCCTCCAGAGTTAGCATTATCAGAAAGCTGCAAGTAGGAATGGAGTTATTAATGAAATCCAGGTATTCAGATGCGGAATGTGAACATTTTAATCGATAACTTAATTGCTAAGCTAACCACGTGTTGCTTTGGTCCATTTTTGTAGCTACACTGGTTGCCTTATTGAATGTTTTCAGTTGCTTATATATTCTAAGGGCTTTCTCAGATTCATAGTCTGAACATATTTTCTCACCTTCTGAAATTTGTATTTTTCACTCTGGTAATTTTTTGGTGTTGTTCTTGTTGAACAGATGCTCATTTGAAATAATCCAATTTGTCTATTTTTGCTTTTATTTGTGTTTTGGGGAATATTATATTTAAAAAATTCTTATATCAATATCTTAATATGTTTGCTCTGAATTTGCGTTTAGTAAAGTTTATTGTCTCAAGTCTTACATTTAATTCTTTGATCCTTCTTATGTTAATTCTTAAAGCAGAAGTTAACGGTAGCATTAAATCTTCTGCATGTGCATGCGTGGTGTAAGCACTTACAATTACCATCTCTTCTTGTTGAATTGTCCTCTTGACTAATACATAGGGGCCTTCTTTTATTAACCTTATAACCTACTTTTTCTGACATGATTACTATTATTTCTATTTGTGTGTGATATCTGTTCATCTGACAGGAATATTTGTGAAATTGACACAGCTTTCTCTTGAAAATTGTAGAAATCATTTTGTGTGTTCTACATTTGGTGTTGGACTTGATACATTTTGTCAAGGAGCTTTACTTTTCTCTCTTTTTTTTTTCTGGTCCAAAAATGTATTGAAATCTGTGCATGTAAGGGCTCTTCCAGAAGATCACACACAAAAAAACATGCATTATGAAAAACATTGCATAGCTTTGAAAAGATTTTTGCAGCAAAATATATCTTTAAATTCATTAGTCAATGAACTGTTTATAAAGCACCCACACACATATGCATGCATGTGCCTGTATGTATAAATACGGTTCTGTTTAGTATTTTTTTTTTAGATTTGTTTATAATTTATTTTTGTGAAAGGCATGAATTTTGTGTCTGGCTTTTTTTTGTCACTGGCAATAAAACACATTTTTAAAAATTGATTACATTGCATTATGTGACACAGTTTTATAGGCACTGGGATTCCCCCACCCCTCCCCAAACACCCCCATGGTGGATTCCTCCACCTTGTTGCATTAGCACAGTTCAAGTTCAGTTGAGATTCTTTCATTGCAAGCATCTACCGAGCATAAAGTCCAGCATCTTATTGTCCAGATAAATTCAATGGTTTCTTGGGGAGACCATCTCTGGTTTGAAGGTAGAGCCGGCAGAGTATCATCCCAATCAATTAAAAGCCCCGACATTATATCAGTAACAATTTATAACAATATGAAATTAGTGGACATGGTATTGAGTAACCAATATGTTAAAAGAGAAAAAAAAAAAAAAGAATGCAAGTTCTGAACCACATCCTGTGACTTCTACATTGACATTTCAATTATTAGTTTATATACAACCAGGTTCTATATACCTTAAAATGGCTATAGATTACTATTCAGCTGTCTCATGTCTATTTTAATTTTAGTGTTTAACAGTTCATAGTGTTGAAGCATGATTTTGATGAACCTGGCTGTTTTTCGGGTAGTCTAACTCTATAACAAGACATATGTCAACAGTTTAGGTGCAGCACAGTTTTAGGAGGGGTGCGCAGAGAAATCTTCAATACCCCAGTGAGGAGTAACTAATCTTTGTGTCCCACCCAGTGAGATATAAGTGAATCCCCACTGACCGTTTCCTGTCTGATTCTAAGCTTTCCTTGTTGTTCTCTGTTTATCCATTCTAGTTGTTTGTTTGTTTGTTTGTTTGTTTGTTATGAGGGGTTTCTGGAGCGATCCTGATGTGCATTGCCAGAGAGGGTGGGGACCCAAAGTTGGAACCAGGCAAGGACCAGAGAAAGCTCCTCTCCCTAGTCCCAAAGGAAGTTTACTGTTCTTCTGTTTCTGTGGACTGCTCAGTGCTCCTGGTTGTTGTTCTGATGACCTTGGATCATGAAAGGTAGGATTTGGGCTTGTTCCATCCCATGTGGGAGATCCAAATGGGGGTGAGTGACCTCAGAGTTCTTGGCCTCCGAAGGCACTCCATTAAGCAGCTTTTCTACTCATGTCTGTTAGGGGGTCAATAGACGTCCTGCACTTTGATGTTCACATCTTTCAATAGACTGGGAATTGTCAGATACTACATCACAGAAAGGATTTCTAAACTTTATTGTCTGTTCAACACAAGAAATGTCAATAATTTGGCTATTCACGTAACATTTTCCCAAAGGTCTTGTTGTCTTTTTCTTACACCCTTTCTTCTTCATTTATTTTTCTTTTTCTCTTCATCAATTCCTTCTTTCTTTCTATAGGAAATATTTCAAAAGACCTATACTCAAGTTATAATATTCTGCTTGATGTAATGTTTTGAAACTTTCTTTTTTTTTTTCTTTTGTGTAATTTAATTTTGTGGATTTATTTATTTTTTAAGGGGTTAGTTGTCCTTTTATTTATTTTTAAATTATTTTTTAATAATCTTACTTAGTTGATTAGGGTACAAAGGGTCAAGGGTTACAGGGTGAAAGTGGGAAATACCATTCAGTGAAAAATGACAATGTTTTGAGACTTTCAACCCTGTTTTTTGCGGATTTACTGAGTTCTCCATTCCAGTGCTTCTGTATCTTCCTTACAATGCTCTTTATCTCTACTGAGTTTCTTACTCATATCATGCCTTGTTTTCATCATTTCATCCAACTGTGTCTGTATTCTCTTGTATCTCAGCATCCTTATAATAATTTATTTGAATTCCTTATCAGGCATTTTGTCGGGTATTTTTCTTTTTACTCATGACATCTGCTAGTCAAGCATTATTATGTTCCTTTGCTGACTTAATGTAATCTTGATTTTTCATACTGCCATGTCCACAGCTTGATATTTGTGTGCCTAACGCAAAAGACATTTGTATCACTAGAAATGTGTGCATTTAAGATAAAATGCTTTTTCCTGAATATGTGTCATCAGATATTTATTTTGCCAGTTATTTTACCTTTATTTGCAATTAGTCTATACGTTTTTCCTATATCTCATTTCCATCACCATTGATGACATCAGCAGTGAGGCATGGAGCAATACTCTCAATTGCAGCAAGAATGGTGTTTCAGAAGCATCCCATGCGAGGGACATATTTCTGCTATTACAAGAGAAGTAGCTTTCAGTTCATGGTGACATTCCTGAGATCAGATTCAGAAGCATCACTCAAGTGCTTGTGTGTGCAGGAACTTAATCCATGGCATTGTAAAGGTAGCCCAATATCTGGTTGTATCACTTGAGTACTCACAGTGTCAGCAACAGGTTTTTATGCACTGTCTCCCTTTCTTACCATAGGCAGACAGGGTTGATTAGCCACTAATAAGAAGTTGTGTGGTCTATACCAAATGCTAAATCATACTTGGAACTCATGGTAACCCAAGACAAACACAAGAAGTCACAAGGTCAAGGAACACTCTGCTATGGACTGCATACTGCTGAAGTATACTTATAATCCAAGGCCTCTACCACCATCCATAGGTTGTACTGGTCTGAATCTAAGTCCAATTGCCTTGGGATTTCAGTTTTCATTTGGAACTAGACAATATTGAGGTAGTATGCCTATAGGCTATAGCTTGAGGACTAGGAGGGCTTGCATAATGTCATGTGATGGCTTTTCCATAACCAAGATTTTGTTTTCTGTTCATTTGGAGCTAATCAGTCCAGTGGCTGAGTCTTGCTCCTTTATGTTTGTCCTTGGTTCATGAAATCTCTTGGCCACACAAGCTCACACTGAGTTTGATTGCATCTGAATTTTTGAACAATGGGTGTAGCCTGTGCTGTAGCATAACAGATAAAGCCACCAGCTAAAATAAGAGCGATTCCCTATGGACTTTGGTTCGAGTCCCAGTGGTTCTACTTTGGATCCAGCTGCCTGATAACGTGCCTGAGAAAAGCATGTTATGTTGTGTTTCAGAAGTGTGACAATCCTACAATAGAGCAGGGTGATACAAGCAGTAAAATTTGTCATTCTCATAAGGGTTCACATCTCTACCTGATGTTGAAGTAGATAATGAATATCCCTGTGTGAGTATGTGAGCAATAGCCTGGGGATAAAAACCACCACCCTCTATGTAATTCTTAATCGCGTAGAGAACAGCACTGAGATTCAAACCCAAGCCCTGATCTCACATTCCTGTGTTATTTCTCAGTGCCTAGAGTTTTGCTCCTGTCTGCCAAAGGTAAGAAATGACAGAAGCAGTACCATTTGGCTAGCATGGAGTCATAGATGGAGCTGATCATCAAAAGTATCTGCACATTCTTGGGCGCTATGCCTTGCTTCATGAGACTTTTAATGATTCAGACCAAAATGATTTTGTCTCAATAGATTTTCTCCAGCATGTTCAGTTCTGAACTTTAATAACCTATGTGTATAATTTTTTACAAAGTTTGTTTCATTATTTGATTGATAGGAGTGAACAAATTTCATGTATTTCATCATAGTTTTAGGAACACAATGATATCTCCCATTCCACGCTCCTTCTTTATTCCCCTGTATTCTGAAGTTTGGGTGGAGGATGGTAGATGCAATACCGTGGCTACATGGTTAAGAAATGCACAGTGGCTCAATCGGATGTAACCATGCTGGGAGAAGAAGCTGTGAGCTTTAAGTTTCCCTATGGTGGTACAATTAGAAGGCTTTAAGGCCACGATCTGTTTTTTCCACCTTTGGCTTCCAGAAGTGGGAAAGACCTCTTTGCTGGCTTTGCTACTTGGAGTTGAATAGCGTAATGCAACAGCAGTGTTTCCTTTATCCTTCTGTGCATTTTGGTATTTGTTTACTGAAACCAAGAGCTAGGACCTGCCACTTGGCTTCCTTGACTCTTATGATGGTGACATTGTGTGTGCTACCTATTCAAACTGATATCTCATTGGAGAGATATTCACTGGAGCCTCTTATCCAACTGTCATCTTACCCCTTCTCTGAGATAAACACTATTATCTCTGGCCTTTGCACTTATCTTTGCCTTCTTTAAGTAAAGCACACTTCTGCTAGGTACAATCCACTCTATACATTCCACTGCTTTGCATAGCATACTGAAACAGAAATTTTCTTTCTTAAATCATTATGGTTTCCTCTCTTTTACTACGTAAGATCTGTGTTCCCATAAGTCAGGTTCTTCAGCATTGTATCCCCAAAGCCTGCAATGTGAATGAATGTAGTATGTACTCACAGAATACTTACTGATTGAAAAAGTTGTGTGAGTGAAGTTGACCTTTTGAGATTTGGTTATGGTTTACAGCCCCTGCCTATACTCTGGAGGAACAGTGATTTTGCTACTATTTTTTTAATTCTTTTTTTTTTAAGATTCATTTATTTCTATTGGAAAGACAGATCTACAGAGAGAAGGAGGGACAGACAGAAAGATTTTGAATCCACTGGTTCACTCCCCAGATAGCTGCAATGACTAGAGCTGAGCCAACCCAAAATCTGCAGGCAGTGTCTCTCACATGGGTGCAGGGTCCCAAGGACTGTGGCCATCCTCCATTGCTTTCCCAGGCTGTAAGTAGGGAGTTGCATTTAAAGTGGAGCAGCTGGGACACGAATCTTAATAACACCCCAAAAATGCAGGTAATAAAAGCAAAACAATAAGAGTGATTACATCAAGGTAAGTTAGAAGTTCTATACATCAAAGGAAGCGATACAATGAAGAGGCAATCGACAGGATAGGAGAATGCATTTGTAAACTAAACTTCTGATAAAGATTAATATCCAGAATATATAAATAACTCAAGCAACTCAACAATAAAACAAACACTCCAGTTAAAAAAGGAGAAATAATATAAATATATAAATATAAATAAATATTTACCAAAGAAAGAAAAATGGTTAATAGATACATGAACAAATGCTCAGAGTTATTGCTATCAGAGAAATTCAAATAAAAAGCACAATGAAGCATCTCACTTGAGTTGGAATCTGTTATCAAAAAATCTAACAACAACAAATATTACCCCACAAAAACCATAGCTTGTGGCTATTAATTGTCTTTGTCCAACAGGAAGTGCTAAATGCAGAGATTTCAGATGATATTTCCTAAAGGTTTGTTGAATTAATAGCAGGTACAGTTTGAGAAAAAGACATTTTGATAAGCTCACCAGATTCTCTTGCATGTTTGCTATCAGAGTCCAGGGTCGGGGGTGTTTCCTGTTGCCAAAAACACAACAGGGGAATATAATCAATTTCCAAAATGTTTGTTAATGGTATGAGATTTCTTCAGAAAATTCAAGGAAGCAGAATTAGAAGAAAAGTTCACTTTGATGTAAATATTTTTAATTCCATGCATGGGTTTTTAGAATTCACATTCTATGAACTTCTGAGGATTCCTTGATTACATTAACGAATCTGCAATGGCAGTGTGACAATGTTACAAGATGCAGTTGCCTGATATTGTTCTCTCCTTTGCAAATAGCAAACAAAGAGCTTCTGATGTTTAGCAAACTTCTTTCTCATTAACTGGCCCCTACAGTCAGTTGCAGAATAAGAATCTGTTTGGTAAATCACAATTATGCCTTTAACCCTCCCACCTTCCTCAATTGAGTCTTAACTGGTAGCATTTCCAAGGAAGTTCTACAATTAGAAAGCTTTTTAAAAAGTATCTTTAAGTAATTGCTTTTTATGAGAAAAAGGAAGGAAATTTGCTATATGTATAACTTCTTCCTTTTTAAAAAGAGTTTATTTTATTCTTATTGGAAAGGCAGATATACACAGAGAAGGAGAGACAGGGAGAAACATCCTCCATTTGCTGACTCACTCCCCAAGCAGCTGCAACAGCCGGAGGTGTGCCAAATCGAAGCCAGGAGTCAGGAGCCTGGAACCTCCTCCAGGGTCTCCCACATGGGTGCAGGGTCCAAAGGCCTTGGGCCATCCTTGATTGCTCTCCCAGGCCACAAGCAGGAAGCTGGATGGGAAGTGGGGCTACCGGGATTAGAACTGGTGCCCACATGGGATCCCAGTTTGTGCAAGGCAAGGACTTTAGCCACTAGGCTTCCGTGCCGGATCCTGTACAACTTCTTTTTTGTTCTTACCTAGTGTTCTCCTATAAACACTTTCAATTTGCATCCATTCTGACTATGGAAAAAAATTAAATTTCTATAAATAATCTCTTGTCTACTTGTTTTTATACTTGAAAGTCTTCCCTTGCTAAATTAACCTAATGAGTATTTATACACATTTTGTACACATTGTTCTTATTTGCTATTGTTTTATATCAGAGAAGACTTTGAATTAAAAATCAAAACAAATCAGTAGCAGTGAGGGATTGTATAGTATGTTCAGAATTGCTCTGTTACATAGAAAGCACTACTGGGTAGAGGATATCACAGGAAAGGGATGTAATTTTGCTCAGAATCCCAGATCAAAAAAAGATGCCAAATTGAATCCTTTAAAACCTTCCAGGCAGAAAGAAGAAGCTAATAAATCACGAGAAATCATGACAAAGGATAAATGTTAGAATTATATAGCTCTTTGTTGAACTGCCATATATTTCACTTATGTCTAAAAGAAAAATGAGGAAGTAGGTTTAGTCAGTAAAGGAAATACACAGATGTTTTTAAAATTTGAAAGTGATATTATTAGCACAACCTCATTAATGTGGTCAAGAGAAAAACCAACATTGCTTCTCCCTTTAAGAGTAAAGCACACAAATTCACTGCTCAGAAAAAGTGCGTAGCAAAAAGGCTGAACTTACTAAGGGTAAATTTAACAGAAATTGCATGCACAATGCTTTTAATTGTGTTATGTAAACGTTTAGGGTCAAGATGATTTATTATGCAATTTGTGTATGTGTATGATTTTCTGGAATGCATGAGCTTCAAGAACATACAAAATGTTCAATATGTATTTAGCAACAGAATAGAGTTAGCACTAAATGAAATTGGCATGCCTAAGCAGTCCTAACCAGATGATATTCACTACAATTTACCTTAAATATTGTGAAGAACTTCATTTTTTCTTGGACTTTAAAAATCAATCTCTCAGTTTCCTCAGATTTCCCATTTATCTTACAAAATTTCCACTCAGGATACCGCAATGCATTTAGTAGTCACATCTCCTGAAGCTTCTCTTTGTTAGCTTTTCAGATTTTCTTCACATTTGATGATATTGCATTTCATCTTGACAAGTATTGCCTGATTGTTTTGGAAAATATGCCTCAACTGAGAGTAAAGTGGCATTGTATCAGATACACCCCATCCCAAAAGCGAATCAGCCTTGATGTTAACATTGACCAGCACCTTGCTTGAGCGCTGCTTATCCATATTTTCTGCTGAAAAGTTACTCCATTTTTCTAATTGGAAAAGGTCACTTAAAACTTATTTATTTCTATCAGTGTGGACTCAGATGTCTATGTTAAACTCTGAGTTAGCATCCAATGTTACTTAATTTTGCAACTAAAATTGTCTTAGTTGTTACCATTTGCAGTTCCTTTAGTTAGTTACCTCTTGTAGCCCCCTCTTGTAGCCCCTTGGCATCATCACGGTATTAGTGTTAGTTTGTTTGCCAATTTGTTATGTGACATTGTTACTTTATGAAACTGTAAGATTCTCTCCATCCCTCTCATGTAATTGCTTAACGGACCTTAACTGACTTAGAATTGTCTGTATCTCCAAGGATCCTTGATTATTTTGACTTGGAGAATAATATTAGAAATCAAGACCAGGTTTTTGGTTATGCCCTTTGCTAGTGTGATTTTATTGTTTTTAGGAGCTGACAGCTGACATATCAAGGAAATATCTTTTTGTATAATAATTTATATATATGCATATACCTATAAATATCTACAAGTATCTACCTACACTTTGGTTCAGCCACCAATGGATTCATGTTCATTTCTCCAGCAACCTGTTGCTACATGAATGGTTCTAGCCTCCTGTCCTTCTCCTATCTGCAAATTAACCACTCCAACAGTGAGAAACTTGATTTGAAAAACTCAGTATCACTTTGTGAGACTTAGTACCAGTCAAATACAGTAATGCATATGATACTGATAAGAAATGCCTGTTTTATTTCAAAACAAATACTATACTATACTTCATATTATTTTGGAATCTGTGTGAAGAGTATTTTCTAGGACCAGGAATACAATTGATAGAGAATATGGTAAGAGTATGTTACTTTTGTAAGAAACTGTCAATCTGTTTTCCAAAACAGCTATAACTCTTCTTAATTCCTGACAGTACTGAATAAGAGTTATTTATACTCTGTACCCTCACTGACAACTAGTGTTTTCAGTATTTTTTATTTCAGTTATGCTAACACATATATAATAGAGTAGAACTGTTGTTTGAATGTAGATCTCTGTAATGACAAATAGACTGGGACTCTTTAAATGTGCTTGTTTTTTTTCTGATATTTGAATTTTCCCTGATGCAATTACTATTCAGCTATTTTCCAGTATTAAAAAAGGTTTGTTTTACTGTTTTGACAATTATTTATACATTTTGGATATAATTCTTTTATATGTATTTTGCAATAATTTTTGATCTTCTTGTTCCTTTTCTTAAAAGTGTCCTCTAGCGCTACCAGCCATATATAGTTATGGCTGGTGGGAGGGAGGGCAGCCTAGCTTTCTGATGTGAGATTTCCACCCCATCAGCTGCTTAGTTCCTGCTGGTAGGCTCTTGGGTCAGTTTGGGTGCACAACCAGGACTTTAAGCCCACCAGCTGTGCATAGTTATGGCTAGCAGGATGGAAAGCAGCCTAACCTAACCTGGAGTTTTCACCCCACCAGCTGCCTAATTCCAGCTGGCAGGATCTTGTGCCAGGCTGGTATGCGAACCAAGACTTCTGGCACACCAACCGCATATAGTCTGGTGGGAGAAGGGCAGCCTAGCCTTCCGATCTGGGATTTCCACCCTGCCAGCTGCCTAGATCCAGCCAGTGCCATCTTGGGCAGGGCAGCCAGGGTGCCAGTGGCACCTGGTGAAGCCCTTGGGCCACCCCGTCGCAAGCTTCTGGGGACTTTAGGGTGCAGATTTATAAGGGATCCTACACACAGGTGGAAGTGTGTAGGAACCTGAGGGTTCATGTCCAGATGAGGAATGGCTTTTTTTAAAAAAACAGGATTGATTATAAAACATTTATAAATTTTTCAAATTTACTTGTAGATAGAATTTTGCAAAGCAGTACTTACTTCTTAAATTCTACTTTTTTTGGAGCCACTGCCCTGGCTAGTAAGCTAAACCTGCAACTTTGGTGCTGGCATTTCATATGGGTACTGATTCATGTCCCAGCTGCTCCACTTCAATCCAGCTCACTACTTACGACCTGAGAAAGAAGCTGAGGATGGCCCAAAAGCCTTGGGACTCTGCCCTGGAGTGGCTGAGTGCTAGCAGATGGGTGTGGGAGCAGAGCCCCAGCAGATGGTTTGGATGGTTGGCATGAAATGAAGATAACCAACACCCAACCATGCTACAGTGGGCACCATTTTGAGTACTGGGGTAAAGCCCCTGTGGGGCAGGAAGGAGGGCGGGAGAAAACAGTGACATGTGCATGAGCTAAACCTGGAGAAAACCCACTTCCAGCACGATGTATTTAACTGGTCCCACTGGGAAAATAATATCGACTTGGCATCCCCCAAGTTGCATCCAAACAATATTCAGTTGCCCCAAATTTAGCTGCCAAATTATTCTGCAAGCAGAGAAAGTTAAAATCCATGCGGTGAGTCACTGACAGCCTTTTCATCCAGTTTAAAGTCTCAGCGGGTGTCTGCCTAATACAGCAAATTAAAAGAAAACTGGAGGGCCAGACGCAATAGTGTAGCGGCTGAAGTCCTTGCCTTGCACACTCCAGAATCCCATATGGGCACTGGTACTAACCCCCGGCAGCTCCAGTTCCTATCCAGCTTCCTGCTTGTGGCCTGGAAAAGCAGTCGAGGACAACCTAAAGCTTTGGAACCCTGCACCCGCGTGAGAGACCCGGAGGATGCTCCCTGCTCCTAGCTTCGGATTGACTCAGCTCCAACTGTTGTTGCCGCTTGGGGGAGTGAACCATCGGACACAAGATCTTCCTCTCTGTCTCTCCTCCTCTCTGTATAGCTGCCTTTCCAATAAATATAAATAAATCATTTTTTTAAAAATACAATGGAATATTAGAATAATCGAAGGAGTACAAGAGAATTTCAGAGCCAGAAGATACCACATACAAATGTTCCCAAACAATAAGAAATATGGAAAAAGAAAAAATGAATAAAGCTAAGAAAAACATCCAAGAATTAAGTGACATCATCAGAAGACTGAATAGAAGGGTCATGGAAGTTCCACAAGTCATGGAAGAAGAAGCTAGATGGAAAGATGTTTTCAGTGAAATAACAACTGAAACCTGACCCAACGCGCAGAGAGAGGAATCCAAGTACAGGAAGGGCAGAGAACCCTAAATAGATCATTCCCAAAAAAGGGTCTACTCCCAGTAAAATAGTTACATATACCCTGTCAATCTGATACTAAATTTCCTTTGTCTATACCTATAATACCATGATGTACTTACATTGCAAAATATTAATATTGTAACTGATACTAAAGGACTAAACTACTGTAGTAATATGGGGGAAATGCTGAGGTAGAATATGGTGAGCAAAAAAGGAGAAGGAAAGGAGTGAATTCCTATACCTACAAAAATGTATCATGGAAAACAGTAAAAAAAAAACCAGTAACGTGTTAAGAAGTTCCTTTACTTACTAATAAAACATTTATTTCTTTGCTTTCAGCATAAGAATGACTCTTTGACATCTACCTTAGTTGTGTCCTAAGTATTCTCATATGTGATGCTTTTATTCCCATATTCAGAAATCCTGAAGTGTTGATTTGTAATTCCTCTTTTACCTTAGAATAGAGAATTTCAAAATCTCTAGACATTTTTCTGTTGGTGTTGTGTTATACTTTTCTTGTTTCCTGCTTAATAGGGAAATGCTTCATTTTTTCTTGTATAGAATTGTTTTTATTTCTTTTCTTTTTTTTTAAAGATTTATTCATTTTATTACAGCCAGATATACACAGAGGAGGAGAGACAGAGAGGAAAATCTTCCGTCCGATGTTTAACTCCCCAAGTGAGCCGCAACGGGCCGATGCGCGCTGATCCGAAGCCGAGAACCTGGAACCTCTTCCGGGTCTCCCACGCGGGTGCAGTGTCCCAAGGCATTGGGCCGTCCTCAACTGCTTTCCCAGGCCACAAGCAGGGAGCTGGATGGGAAGTGGAGCTGCCAGGATTAGAACTGGCGCCCATATGGGATCCCGGGGCTTTCAAGGCGAGGACTTTAGCCGCTAGGCCACGCCTCCGGGCCCGAATTGTTTTTATTTTAATTAGACTACAGAACCCTCCATCTCTTTTCCCACTATTTTATTGATTTGTCTCTTTTTTAAGTGAGCCTGTTACCCATTTTTCCTAAATATAGGCTATGCAAGACCTAACATCTCATATTTATAGCAAGTTTGATGTAACAAAAATGAGTTTAAAAGCTATTAAAATTAACTGTCTCTGGGTTGGATGGTCGGCATGGTAGAAACCACACCTAAATCCCCTATCAGAGTACTTGATTTGTTTTTCAGTTTTATGCCCAAGTTTTCTTTACCCTTTTTTTAATTTTATTTTTTATTGATATCAAGAGAACAACAAAAAGATTTTAGATATTCATAGACACAGCTCTAAGAAGACAACCACAGTTCCCTTGTTTTCTGCTTCCCTCCCATTAACCTCTCTCCCTTCCTACTCTTCAACAATATTGGCACAGTCATAATTTTCATCCATTTTATTTTCACAGGCTTAGTTTTTAATGAATCATAATGATTTTTTAAATTTTTATTTCTTTTTATTATTATCATTTTATGATACAGTTCCATAGACCCTGGGATTTCCCTTATCCCCTCCCCAATTCCCTTTCTCCTCCCTGAGTTCCCCTATTATAACAAGTAAAAAAATTATAACATCTAAAATACAAAAACGCCACAAGACTAAATTTCCACTGGAGATCAACACTTGCTAAAAGTGGCCATCTGATCCTAAAGAGACCACTTCATTCCTACTCTGTGTGTTCTATATTAGCTGCCACAAATCAGGAAAAACATATGATATTTGCCTCTTTGAGACTGGCTTATTTTGCAATGCACAATATTATTTGATTTTGATTTTTTTTAAGAAGGATTTTTGTGATTGAAGGTGTTTTTTTTAAGATTTATTTAGTTTATTACAAAGTCAGATATACAGAGAGGAGGAGAGACAGAGAGGAAGATCTTCCGTCCAACGATTCACTCCCCAAGTGAGCTGCAAACGGCCAGTGCTGCGCCGATCCGAAGCCGGGAACCTGGAACCTCTTCCAGGTCTCCCACACAGGTGCAGGTCCCAATGCATTGGCCGTCCTCGACTGCTTTCCCAGGCCACAAGCAGGGAGCTGGATGGGAAGTGGAGCTGCCGGGATTAGAACCGGTGCCCATATGGGATCCCAGGGCATTCAAGGCGAGGACTTTATCCGCTAGGCCACGGCGCTGGGCCCTGATTTTGATTTTGATAGCAGTGAAATTATTCATACTCATCTTTTTTTCAGTTTTAACTAGGCCATTGCTGATATAATGTTGACTTTTTCAAAGCATTTACTTATTATTGCTTGCCTACATATATTTTTGTGTTAAGACTTCTATCTATAAATAAATGCAGAGATTATTCACATTTCTTTACCCCAAATCACCAATTTTCTCTTACTTTAATAAAACTAATGCTCTGGTTGATTTATCTGGTATAACACATGCATATACTGAATTTTATGAAGTTTTTCTTGTCTAAAGTTTTTATCTTTGAAAGGAAGTTAAGCTGGATATAAAAAGGTTAGCTAACAGAGAGATCTTACATCGACTGGTTAACTGCTCAAAAAATGCTGCAACAACCGGAGCTGAGCCAGTATGATCTAAAGTCAGGAGCTTCTTCTGGACTTCCCAAATGGGTGTAGGTTCCAAAGCTTTGGGCCATCCTCTACTGTTTTCCCAGGCTGCAATCAGGGAGCTGCATCACAGGTGGATCAGCCCTTGTGAAATGCGAAACAGCAGGCCCATTACATAGGTCCTTCAATTGAGGTTATTTATGACAGCCTGGCTTTCATTCCTTTCTCCCCGTTTTGTTAAGTGACCAAGTTTTTTTGGCCCAGATTTTTTTCCTTTTATTTTATAGGTAAATATTTACATTGCAAAATACATCAAGGTTCCTCATTCTGAGTCAATTCTCCTGCAAACACAGTAAATATTTTCATTAAGGGGATTAAGGATTAAATGGGCTTGTTTTATACTTTGTAGGGTCTTGGAAAAGAATTCATAAGCCTCTAATTTATTTCAGATTCTTGATTATATAGTGTATACTCTATTATATATATATTATATATATATAACTTTTGTTTTATAATATATAATATATCATATATGATATATGATATATAATATATATTGCTTTTGTTTTATAATACAAATTATGAAAGTGTAAGGAGAAGACAAAGACACTCATGTATAACTTCTGGGTTATTGGTAAAAGTGCAGTTTCATTTAGTATATCTGAATATTGGATAGAAATCTGAAAGTTAGAATTTGTGTAAACTGAAGAGAGGCACATCTTAGGTAGTTTCTTTGAACTCAAGAAACTAGATTCACAAAAATGTTTATACATGACAATTTGTTTCATCATTTATTAAGATTATGAAAATAACTAAGATGTGTAGCATAGGATTTTGAAAAGCAAAGTATTCGGGCAACTGTATGGACATTTCAATGAATACATTTTGGCTGAAAAGCCAGCTTTCCTGTGTTTTTTATGTATGAAGAGAATTTGCTATTTTCTAACACATTAATCATTCCTTTTTAATTATTCAAAGATATATTTTTCAATGGAGTTCTTTGGACAGGTAAAAAGACTAATGGCAGTATCAATTTTTTATATCAACCCTATAGAATGAACCGAGTCTCAAATAATCTGTTTTCTCCATTATTAAAACTCTACCTACTCTTACCTGTGTTCTTGTTGTCATTTGTCTTGTCTTCTGCATTAAATATTCATACTTCACTCCCACAATTCTGCACTGAAGTTTAGCCCGGGAAGATTATCCAACAAATAAACCAAATCTGTGAGTGACTATTTATCTTTAAAATGAGAAATAAATTCATACACATTTCCACTTTTACCTTTATCACGATTTTTCTTTCACTGATGAAAATTATCAATTTTGTATTCAGCTTAAAAACTCTGACCAGTGAAATTTTCCAGCTAAGAAAGTGTACATTACTTTTTTAAAGTCATATACAAATGTTGTATTGTTGATGTCTAGCTCTCTTGACCCTGTCACACAAGATTTAACACAAATCATCTTGAGTAGGAACTAAGGAGGTACTCAAAAGAAATTAAATTCTATCTACTTTTTAGAGTACATTTTAGATAGAAATCCGAATTAGCAGCTAAGTAAAAACCTCTAGCAAACATTTCTCCACAGATACCACAGGAGCAGCTAAACACAGGCCAACACTTTTAGAAGCTACAAAAGCCAGATGAGCAACCACATTGCCTCATCCTATTAGAGTCATAAAAAAGATTGCATTGGAAAGAGTTGACCACATCATCCTTCCCAAAGCTCCAAGGAACAAAAAATGGAGAGGCAGCTCTTACTGGGGACAGAAAGTAGACTGAATCCCAAAGCTAGACCCATGCTGAGAATATTTAGTGAGACTGAGTCTTTTTCCAGACCCCAGGCTGGTCTTTGAGGATTTATATTTGGCGTCTACACAATACCTCTGCTGCTCTTCCCCAGCTAACTGTAGAAAGTTAAAGTCCATTCAGCCAGGGAGCGCATGAAAGGGAGCTCAGGGTCACTCCTGGAGGCTCACAGCCAAACCCATCTGACCAAATGTCCAGTACCAAATAAGAAAGGAAGAAATAAAATGATCTTTGTAGATGATATGTTTTTGTTGTCAGAAAACTCTCACATACACAACACTCACAGTTAGAATTAAGAAGTAAATCCAGTAAAGTTACGAGATATAAAACCTATATACAAAAATGAATCTTGCATTTTTAAAATATATTTTTATTTTGAATTTTGAATTATGTGGTACAATTTCGTATAGGCCGGGATTCTCTCCCCACCCCAAACTCCCACCTCTGACAGATTTTCCCCATTTTACATTAAAAGCTATAAATCATTGAACAAAAGAGTTAAAGAAACACAAATGAAAATATGTCTTATGAATGCAAATTGGAAGATGTGATGTTGTCAGCACACAAAGTCATCTACAGAATCGATGCATCCCCATCAAAATATCATTGGCATTTTCATAAAATGGGAAAAGAAATTTAAAATTAATCAGAAACCATCCATAACTGACCAAGAATAGCCAAAGAAATCTTGAGAGAGTAGAACAAAGCTCGAGACATCACATATTCTAAGATGGGCATTTAGTGAAATAGTTAAACGCTAAATAAGTCCTGAATGCATACATCTAGGTGCCTGTTAACTGTGCATCCTGGAGACAAAGCTCACGGCTCACATACGTGACTCACTGCTACTCATGGGAAACCCAGAGGAGTTGTGGGCTCCAGACTACAGCTTCCCCATTCTTAGGCTGCTTTTTGTCAAATAAAATTAAAATAACATAAAATGTACATCAAATTATATTACTTCAAACAGTGTGATATTTGCTTAAAAACAATTATAAAAACCAATCAAACATAATTTAGTCCAGATATAAACCCATCTATAAATGGTCAACTGATCTTTGACAGGGGACAAAATTACACAAATGTAAATGGACAGTTTTCCAACAAATGATGTTGAAAAAACTTTACTATCACAAGTAAAAGTTAAATCAGACTTTCTTGTATGCCATACACTGAATTTCAAAATAGGTTAAAGATTGAAACATAAGACATTGAACTGTAAAATTCCCAGGAGAAAACACAAGCAGAAATCTTTGAGATGCTGTGTTTTGCACTGATTCTTGGATAGGACACAAAAAGCAAAGCAGCGAATGAAAATTAAGCAACCAAAATTATATCACACGGAAAGGCAAATAGTCAACAGGATGAACGATGATCCACAGAGTTGGAAAAACATATTTATGAGTCATACATCTGATAAGTGAGTAATATTCAAACTACTACATTCAACACTTACAGGTTCATAGCAATAAAATAAACAACCGAATTTTAAAATGAGAAGAGGACATAAAGGAAGACTTAAATTACCAACAGGTAGAGAAGACACTCATCACAGATCAGCAGGGACTATAAACCAAAACCAAGCTGAAATGTCATCACATGTGTTAAGATGACTTTAATTCAAAACACAAATACAAAACTGGAAGGGAAGGTGTGGAGGAAGGGGACTCTTGCACGCTACTGGGGAGAAATTCACAGGATGTCGCATTATGGAACACTATAACAAGCCTTCAAAAATTCCAAATTGTCAGTAGCCAATGGCCCAGAAATCTCACTTTTGAGTATGTATTTAAAGGAATTGAAATCAGTAGTGAAAGAAGTATCTATACTCCCATGTCTACTTCAGAACAGTTTATAATACTGAAAAAAACAGGAGAGAATTCAACCATCCATTGGTGAAATTGATAAAGAAATTGTGCAACGGAGTTATTCAGCCTGTTAAAAAAGAAAAACATGTGATTTGTGACAAAATGAATGAAGTTAGAAGCCAGTATGCTCCTTAAAATAAGTCATTCACAGAAGAACAAATAATGAGAATCAGAGTAGTGTTTTCCAGAAGTTAAGGAAAAGAAAAATGAGGGCATGATCTTTAATAATTACACTTTCAGTTATGCAAAATGAGTAAGTTCTGAAGATCTGCTGATAAACATTGTGCCTGCACTTAATACTTTATTGTGAACTTTAAAAATTGTTAGAAGATAAACCCATGTTGTGTTCTTAACTAAATAAGATATATATGATATATACATACATGATATATCGTATTTTGCTTATTATAAGAACTTAAACATCTTTTGTTTTTTAGGTGGATGGTTTCATCTTCATTGTTTGGGTTTGAGTGTAGACTCATCTTTTACTTTCTGATCAGGCAGTTTCAGAGAGCGTGTCATGTCTATCACTCACTCGGAGACTTTAAGGTTGGCCTGAATTTCTGTCATTTTGTTTATTCTCATTGGCATAAACTTCATGTTTCTAGCTTATCCTTGTATACACTCATCCATGTATGAAATTGAAAAAATGTGTCAGGAAGATAAATAGATTCTTAAAGATGCTTTCAATGTCACCAAAACCAATAAATAGATACTGACTTGTAAAGTGAGGACATTGCTTTAAAAAAGAAATCATTGCAAAAATTTAAAAGCTATTTTTAAATGAAAACACAAAATTACTGAGGAATAAAATGTAGTTGTCTCCTCTTTCTTTTCTCAGATCATCTCCAACCTGATAAACTAATGTTGTTTACATAACTTGTGCCCACAGTCATGGTAAATTTTCTGTACTGACTTAAAATACTAATAGCTTATATTAAGAACCAATAGTACAACAATGCTAAATTTTGGGACCACGTACTGCACAGATTCTGGGATTTTATTTAGAGACTTAAGGTAACTTAGAAAAGATCATTATTTGCATGTATGTGACAAAAATCACTTAAGATCTCTCAAAGACTCAGATATATGTTGAACATTTTGTAGATAATTTATTGTAATTATTTCATGTCCTGAAAATAATAGGTTGTGCTTCCTATGTGAGTCTATGTTTCAGTTAAAGAAAAATAAAAAGTGATAAAGAATAAAAACTTCCCAAGATGTGATTTAGTTATGCCCTAATATGTTGACTCCCTGCCCTATTCTTACACCAGTTTGTTTTACTCTCATCATACCAAAGTAACAAATTCCTTATTGTTCTCCTAGATATACTATACTTTTTTTGTGGCTCAGTGAAAATGCTGTTCACCTACTCATGAGAAAAAAAAAAAAAGCATTGAGTTGTTGTCTTTGGGGGTTTAAACCTGCCAGCAAGCCCCAAGGTGACTGTTCTTCAGCTGTAAGAGCCCCTGGAGACAAGCTGGTAAGGAATGTCCATTTATTCAACACAGATTCCAGGGTTTTAAAGGTTACGCAAGGGGAGAGCAGGAGGGCATCTTCAGGCAGTACCCCGACCCACCAAAGACACTGTAATTGGCTAGACTACCCGTCCATTTCCCTTAAGATCATGTTCCACATGTAGACCTGGAAGCTGTGCCTCAGCGCATAGGTCCCTAAGCTCTAAGCCACTCCCACAGATAGCAGACAGGAGACTAGAGGCGACTGTCCACAGTTGTCCCCCTTCTCCTTCAGCTGGCTATCGTCTAAGACCTAGCGCTCTTGTGACTTTTCTAAATACCTTCCCACAGAGTCTTAGGAAAAGTTCATCTTCACGAATGGCTCCTCTGTGAATACTTCAATGAAGCTGTGCATTAAAACATGTATTTAACTGTTGCTGCTCGGAAGTAGGTGTAAGTGGGCACACCTCAGACAAATGAGGGGAAGGACCTCCAAACTTGCAGGCCTGAGGAGCTGGTCTGGATGCTGCATTTTAGTTAGCAAGGGATAACACTTCACATTGCCCCTGGCCCTACATTTACCTTTGCTTTGACAAGTCCATCTTTAAACGTCTACATGGTGACTTTTGACTTTGATTTCTGATGCTGTTTCCTTAGATGGAAAATAACAGAGCACTTCAGAGAATTCTGCTGCTTATTAACTGAACTCTGCATAGATGGGCCTGCTATTGGGTCTTTGGGCTATACGCTGCACAGAGTGTGGCTTTTTGAAAATAGGCTTTCACTTCCATTCATGAACCGTAACAGATAAGAGAATCTTCTATTGCTCTTGTGGTACATTATGTAAATAGAGTGCTGTACTTTCACTGCCATATTTTCTTTTCTTCCAAAAGATATACTAAGATTCCACGCAACCATGAGAACTCAATATTGGTGACCTAAAGGTAAGAACACAACTGCTGCCCTGACATCTACTAAACATGGAAAATGCCTGTGGCATTTAAAAACTCAAGTCTAGGAAAATGGGCATTAAGATGCTATGATTGTTTCTGCTGGGGATAAGGCATCACTGAAAAACAGGCATATTGTAGGAGGAGTGGATAGGTGAATGGAAGATCTTTCTCTCTGTCTCTGCTTCTCTCTGAAAATCTGATTTGCCTTTACAATAAAAATAAGTCAGTCTTGTTAAAAATTTGGGGGAAACAGAAAAAAAAAGAAGGAAATATATAAAAGTTCGTATTCCAGAACCAATGGAGCTAACATAAAATTTCTTTATTAATAGTGATTTTAGACCCAAATACACTCTTCAACCTTTCAAATAATTTAAAAAGATGCTATTTTATAGGATCAAACCACAGGCCATAATATAATATTTATACTTCCTGATTCCACAGGAAGCTTCATGCTGTCTCAAGGAAAGAACTGTTCAGTGAAACAGTTTTGCTATGGGACCAGAGCTGGACAGATGTGAGTTAATACAGTTGGTTATACTTTCTCTGCATTCATAAATAATCATCTTTTTTGGTTAAACTGCAAGGATAGGCTGAAGATAAACAAATTTCTGTTTTTTCTTGAAATTATACTATAACATATTCTTTTTTAATCCTATTCAAAATGGCTAGCCAGGAGGACAAGCAAACAGCGATTGAATCAGAGGGAAACAGACAAGCAAAACGAGAGAACTGCAGTCCAAGGAACCCAAAAGTGTGCACAAAGGTGCACATGAAGAAAGCAGCATCATTAAACATCCACCTGATCTGATACAATCAAAACATTCTTAGGGTTCTATTAAATATAAATGCAAATATTCTTTTTCCACTTTACATTTTCCCTTGGTAAGATTAGTTAAACAAGAAAGAAATGTCTCCCAATGAATTATAATTGAAGAAGTTTTCAAACCGAGGAAGCATTAACCACATCTGGATTTAATATCACTGACAAGATCTTGATTTAAACTTGACGAAACTTTGAGAGTAATTTCAATTTGCATAATATGAAGGATGTGAAATAAATCCATATAGAAGACTGTGAGCAGGTTTATTATCCAAAAACAGATGTAATAATATCTACCTTCCACATCTTGCTGTGACATGACCCCGTCAATTTCCCTCTGTTTGAATATGGTTAAAGCTTCATGAATTATTTGATAAACAAAGCTGATACAAGTGACATTTTCAAGGCAAGGTCCTAAAAAGTCTTTTACTATCCATCTGAGTCTCTTACAATATTTGCACTTGTAAAATGCTCTGTGTAAGTTCAGTCACCATACTGATGGAGCCCTGAACTCATGAAGAAGAGTGTGTAATAGCCCAAGCCACAGATCGGTCTAAGCTATCAGCAAACTGGAAGCAATCTTTCAAAGATTTCCCAGGGACACCCAACACAGTTATGCTTTCAGATGCCATCATTTGCCTTGATGTATTTTGGCAACCCCAAGTGAGAATCTTCTAGCTGAACCTACGCAACGCACTGCACCATGGGAGAGAACAGTAAAGGCAGCCATACACAACTAAAATACAAACCTGCTGTGGCTCCATAGATAACAAAACTTTCAGAAACTTCATCAGGTGTTCCTCTTCCTTTGTGCCCTTTCAGGTGCCAAAAATAAAAATGTTTGTTCTTTTTCCATTCTTTCTCTTCACAACTTTCTTAGAAACAGCTTTGAGTATCAATTTTTTTTCTTCGTGGTTTCTGTTTAACATCAGATTCTTGCTTAATTTCCCTTGAAGTACTTATTTGAAATAGATCTTTTTAATAAATTATTTGTTTTTATTGGAAATGAATATATTTTAAATAAATTAATGTGGTAAATACTTTTGCAAAACTTAAGAACTAAGACTATGAATTCACTTCTCAGCAGTGAAAGTAAGAAAATAGAATCAAAATACATTCTTAAAGGATTTGAGAACATCCATCTACCACTTCACTTGCCAAATACCCACAATGGTTGGTGCTGGTCCATGCCAAAACCAAGAGCCTGCGGTTTCATTTTGGTGATATTGGCTCATGTATTAAGGCCACCTTCTACTGCCTTCCAAGGAACATTCATCGGAATCTGGAACAGAAGTGGAGCAGCCAGAATTCAAACTGATGTCCCTATAGGACAGATTAATCTACTGCACCACAATGTCTCTCCCCTGAATCACAGGAAATTTGTCTTAAATTTTGTATTCTGAATATTTAAAATTTATTCAAGCATTGCTTGAGAGAGTAAGAGGAGGGGGATAAAAGTTCATTCTTTTATGTATCTTAAGCAGCTACTGCCTCTCAGCATGGCTTTGATAGACAAAGATACAGATGATGGAGACAATGATAGAGACAGAGATAGGTGGCTGAGATAAAGGATATATGTATGGGAGAGATAAGGAGTGAGAGAAAGAGAAAGAATGAAGACAAAAATTTTCATTCAGTCAAGAGCTAAGTGGGGTACTTTCTATTCTGCCTCAGACTTTGGTTAATACACAGCAAACCACAGATGTTTGTTAAATATTCTATTTATACTCACAGGTTTTGGTGACCTGGTATTATGAAGAGTATATATGTCTAGTATGATAAGAAAAGATGTTTTCTTAAAATTTTATTGAAAAAACAAGCAGTTCTCTTATTAAAAATACTATAGACAAAAGTGCTCAGTTTCATTCAGTGAGCTGCATAATATAAGAGCTGAGTGAACTTTATACAACTGATGCAAAAACTGCAAAAGTTAACTGATTTATGAACTATAATCAGAGGCAGAGATGCAAAGTCAGAGTAACTGTCAACATAAAGAAATATAAAACTTGGTACTTTCAATTTTCAGTAAGCATTCCTTAAATAGAAATTATCTAAATTAGATTACTTTCTAAGAAATTCCCAATATATACTTTTGATAGATCATCACAAAAATAAAATTGCATCTACTATAAAATGCATTGTATACAAACTTCAAATTGTGAGTTTCATTTAATAAAGAATTTATAGTAATTTATTCACTGATCTTATCTTGAAAAATCATTACTTACCTTTTTAGCAAGCAACAGAGATTGTATACTTTTGCAAAGTTTCTCACAGTGACTCAACAGGCTAATCCTCCACCTCCCAGTACAGGCATCCTATATGGGCACCAGTTCTAGTCCTGGCTGTTCCACTTCCTATCCAACTCTCTACTGGTGGCCTGGGAAAGCAGCGGAGAATGGCCCAAGTCCTTGGGATTCTATACCCATGTGGGAGATCCAAAGAGGCTCTTGGCTCCGGGTTTCAGATTGGCTCAGCTCCGGCTATTGCAGTATTTTTGGTGAGTAAACCAGTGAATGGAAGCTCTCTCCTCCTGTCCCTCATTTTCTATAAACCTGCCTGTAAAAAAAAAAACCTACAGAAAAAGAAAATGTCGATGCACATGTCTGGGTATCAGTTGAACACTTACGAAATTTGTAGCTAAAATAAATTGACCATATATATTTCTTATGAGTCTGAATTAATCACAGAGCTCTTTGGAACCAAATGTCATTATTTATAAAATATTGAATAAGGATTTGTTTACTAGTAAAATCAGGTAAGTAACATGCAAACTCCAGGCCCCACATACCCAGCAAATTAGTCTCTCAATGCCCTTCCTCTGTACCCTATAGCTACTATTATAACTTGAAACTGCTCCTAAGTATTTTAATCATTGGACACATGTTCCTGTCAGTTCATATATTCCTTGACGGTAGTGGCTGTATCTTTTTTGTTATTGTATCCTCCAGTGTGTGGACTGATCCCCCATATCTAACTAGGATCTCAGCAAATGTTTCATTAATGAATGGATGACACATTCAAGGTTGACTCACTTCCATGAATTTATAATGTTATGTAGGCAAGAGTTCGTGTATTACGAAATATATCCATCATCACAGAAAATGCTGTCAAACGTTGCTGTTCTAGATGCAATATGAAACAAAAGCAGACATACTTTTGGGCAAAAGAAATGTTCTGACATATTTGACAGAATATTGCAGAATTCTCTCTTCTATTTATTCAAAACATGTGAGAGCATCATACTAGAACACTGCACATCCATCTTAGCGTGATTTACTCAAATACAATTATAAAATATGCAAACCTTGCCTGTCTACAATAAAAAACAACAAGCCTTAAAATCTAGAGGTGATTTTCAGAATTATAAAGGATAATGTGAACACTGTCTATGAAATGCTGAATTGTGAAATGCGTATTTTGATAAATGCATGTGGACAAAGTTCCAGCCAGTCTAAAAATTCTACTTGAACATAATACTTACTCTGTTTTAAGTTCTTTCCCTTTAGGTTTATAATTTTTTTTTAATTATCTACTTGGAAATCAGAGTTACACAGAAAGAGGGAAAGACAGGAAGAGAGAGTTTCCATCCACTGGTTCATGTTCCAGAGGACCACAACAGCCAGTACTGAACAGACTGAAGCTAGGAGCCTGAAGTTTCTTCAAAGTCTCCTGTGTGGGTGCCAGTGTCCAAGCACCTGTCTTCTACTGCTTTCCCAAGCTCATTCACAGGGCTCTGGATTGGAAGTGGAATAGTCGGGTTGTGAATCAGCCCCCAGATGGGATTTCAGCAACGTAGAGGGTGGTTTTACTTGCTACACCACAATTCAAGCCCCAGAAAGTTGATGATGCTTTAATAAAAGTCTTCAAAATGGCTCTGTGTTATTGGTCTTAGAAATGCAAAGATCCTGATATATCAGTCAAAGAAAGATTTATCAAAAATATTTTTCTTGGAAAGGAGATAAATATTGAATTTTAGATTAAAATGATTTTATAATATTTATTCCTCTTAAGAAAGCAAAACAGAAATGCTTCCCTACATCTGAAAGAATTTGAGAATTTTATAATGTATCCAGAATCTTCCCCAGTTCAAAGGACAAGACTTGCACAAGACAGCTTTCTTTCAATAACTTCTCTTTGTTGTACTTGTGCTCTGGGATAAGTCCATCTCTGTGTTAACAACAAAAACAAAAAAGGATTCTACTTATTCAACATATATTTTTCATATTTTCTTTTCTGATGTCTGAAATAGTAGTAAGAATGCTTACATCAGCAAATCAAGGATGTTTCTAGTTTATTTTCCAATCCACAGTAGTTTTGTCGCTCTTTTGACATCTAAACTATCTGCTTTTCTGCTGTCCCACTGCATTCAAACTAAACCACTATATATTTGTATTTAAGTATCTCATTCAAAATTTGTCACAACATATTAAAAATATTGTCCATTTAAATATACACTTTGAATTGCTTACACAAGTGCCCATCTAAAAGATAGTCACAATTGGGGCCCAGCGCCGTGGCCTAGCGGCTAAAGTCCTTGCCTTGAATGCGCCAGGATCCCATATGGGCGCCAGTTCTAATCCTGGCAGCTCCACCTCCCATCCAGCTCCCTGCTTGTGGCCTGGGAAGGCAGTCAAGGACGGCACGAGGCTTTGGGACCCTGCACCTGCGTCGGAGACCGGGAGGTTCCCGGTTTCAGATCGGCGTAGCACTGGCCGTTGCGGCTCACTTGGGGAGTGAATCATCGGATGAAGGATCTTCCTCTCTGTCTCTTCTCCTCTCTGTATATCTGACTTTGTAATAAAAAAAAAATAAATCTTAAAAAAGAGATAGTCACAATTGCTTTCTAATGGAAGCACATTTCCTTCAGCCTTCTCCAAATAATGGTTTTATAGGTTGCATTTTATAATCTTAAGATTCACATGTTGAAACCCTAACTCCCAGTACCTCAGAATGTGACTATATTTGGAAATATGACCTTTCAAAGGGTGAGGAGACATGCAGAGGTGAGGAGATAGAATCACTGAGCCTATGGAACTGTATCATGGAGGAAAAAAAAAGGGGTAAAAAGATAATAAGGTCAGATGGTGTTAATAGGGTTGGTCCTAATTTGATATGATTGATGTGAAGTGGGCTGGGAAAGAGAGCAAATAACCTTAGCAATATTTCCCCATCTCCTGCATGTGTCTGCTCTCCCTTTTTTGTGAGCAAAAGGAATCTCTATTTACCAAGGGGGAAAAGTCTAGAGGAGGGAAGTAGAGAAACATACAACTAAGGAAAGTCTGTTTTATTTATGGGTTCATGACACATAAGACAAAAACCTAATTTTTATAGTAGAACAAGAGCAAAACCAGAAAGAATAAGTAACAATCAGCTTGATATTTGTGGTATTTGTGATTTCCAAGACAATGTAAGGAAATCTCGTGTTAATAAACCAAAGCAGCGCCCGGCACAATAGCGTAGTGGTTAAAGTCCTGGCCTTGAACGAGCCAGGATCCCATATGGGCGCAGATTCTAATCCCAGCGGCCCCACTTCCCTGCTTGTGGCCTGGGAAAACAGTCAAGGACAGCCCAAAGCCTTGGGACCCTGCACCTGTGTGGGAGACCTGGAAGAGCTCCTGGCTCCTGGCTTCAGATCGGCTCAGCTCCAGCCGTTGCAGTCACTTGGGGAGTGAAACATCGGACGGAAGATCTTCCTCTCTGTCTCTCCTCCTCTCTGTATATCTGACTTTCCAATAAAAATAAATAAATCTTTAAAGAAACAAACCAAAGTAAGAAACACTGAAGGATAGAGGGAATAACTCTGGATAATTATGATGCATACACATGAAAACCAACAAGGCTGCATTTTAACAACAATTTCTGGAAATACAGAATGCATGCAGGCGTGATACTATATATTTTTGAGTTGGGTATTTATTAACCATAAAAACATTTTGAAACTTCATCTTCCAAACAAAATTAACCACTTTGATTATGCAAAATGCATTTCTTCAACCTGAAAATAAGGTCATTCAACTCCAATAGCCTAATAGCAAAGGCATGACTTATTATAATTTGATTCAGAAGAAGACAGCATACTTAGCAATAGATGAAATAATAAATGATACTTCATAATGTTGTACACAAATATTATAATAATTTTGTACACAAAAGCATTTAATCTTCGTCACAGAACTTCAATCATTGTTTTTTATTTTACGAATGAAAAAACTAAGGTCCTGAAACAACTGACCTCTTGCTTCATGTCCAGGAAGTAGCAAGTGATTTAACGTATAAAAAAGAGCAAAAAAGTTTGTCTTGAAGTCTAAGGATAGTACATGGTATTATTACTTTATAGAATAATATTTGACAATTTGTAAAAAAAAACAACCAATGTATCAAAGGCACCAGTAGAGTCTAAGAGAAGTTATGTAGATATTCAAGTTCCATATGCTATGGAATGGAATAGTGCATTTTTTTAAAGATTTATTTATTTTTATTGGAAAGTCAGATATACAGAGAGGAGGAGAGACAGAGAGGAAGATGGTGGTCTTGTGGTAACCAGCACCTATACTCAGTATACCCAGAGGCTTCCAATCTCAGTCCATTGGTTAACATGAAAGAGATACATCACAGCAGATTTTAATAATTCCGTATTAGAAAACTGAAAAGAAGGCAAAATATGTTATAGAATCATACCCCAATTGAAATCCTCATATTTTCAATGCCAGGAGACACAAACTACCACCGAGTATTAACTGCTTTTTAAATATGTAAGGATGATGGTATAATAAACATAAACATGTAACACTATTACTGAATTTATAAGCACCTTTCTGTTATATACTTAAACTCACAGCTCAAATGTCTGTACTTCTGCTGTCTTTCAGACTTGTACTATATTTCAATAGGATTATTGATCACTCTGTAAATGTTCTTGCTCCATAATTCATTCCCCATATAATAGACAAATATTTTCATGTAAATGCAAGATTCGCTAGCTCTCTTAATAAATAAACAGGATCTGGTAGTGTAAAGTTTTTAGACAACTTTTATTTCTTATAACATGAGCCTTCGAAAAATCAACCCTTCTGTGCTGGATAGTATAGCATCCACAGTTTTTTATACTCTCTGTAAATCAACTAACACATATAAGACAAAACATAAGCTATTTTTCTGTCTTGTCTGGCTCATTTCACTTAGCATAATGCTCTCCACTTTCATACACCTTTTTGCAAATGCTGTGATTTCATTTTTTCTTAGGGTCTTTATTATTTGAAATTCATTATAAATAGAGACTCAGTTTTAAGTCATATATTCAGTGAATTGGTTCAGGTCTTTCAGAGAAATGTGAGGGCCTTTTCTGTGTTTGAAGATAAAAGCTTCTTTGGTATGAGCCATGCAAGCAGAGTGGGACTGTATGACTACAACATAGGAACATCAAGAACCAACTTAGCATTGCCTTGATTCTATTTCCTAAGAGAAATTTCGTCTCAAAGATGTGTTCCTCATTTAGAATTCACAGCATTACAGTTCTACTTTGTTAAAAACATGAGAGGAAGAAATCAGGTACCCTCTACACTCCTGTCTTTCCCATAACTGAAAAATGAGTATGATTAGAAGAAAATGGAAAAGAAAGGTTAACAAGTCGTGTTTAAAAACTTCAAACTGGGCCCGGTGGCGTGGCCTAGCAGCTAAGTCCTCGCCTTGAAAGCCCCGGGATCCCATATGGGCGCCGGTTCTAATCCCGGCAGCTCCACTTCCCGTCCAGCTCCCTGCTTGTGGCCTGGGAAAGCAGTCGAGGACGGCCCAAAGCTTTGGGACCCTGCACCCAGAAGAGGTTCCTGGTCCCGGCATCGGATTGGCGCGTACCGGCCCGTTGTGGCTCACTTGGGGAGTGAAACATCGGATGGAAGATCTTCTTCTCTGTCTCTCCTCCTCTCTGTATATTCGGCTTTCCAATAATAATAAAATCTTTTAAAAAAAAAAAAAACTTCAAACTGCTAGAAAATGAAAGCAAAAGCCAACAATTAGTCTATAATATTCACACAACGGTATGTCAAAAGCAGTATTTACTTTCAGATTATAAAGATAAGTAAATTATTTTTACTTGGTTAGTTAAAACTTCTCCATGCTTTCCAAACTATATTAAAAGAAACGTATGTGCATGCTTGTGTGTGTGTGTGTGTATGTGTGTGAGGCAGAGAGAGAGAGAGAGAGAAACAAAAAGAGAGAGGATAAAATATCTCTTGTTTGGTGCAAGGGAACTGGATGAGGGTGTTGTTGAGTTATATATAACAGAAATGTTTTTCCTCCCAGCCAGCTTGGCCATTTTTTAATAGAAGGTTCTCTGGGAGGGGCTACTTCCTCTCTGCCCCTACACACCAGATTAAGTTCTATTTATCTTCATGTCATAACAAGGTTGCTCCCACAGGGGAAATTTTTCTCCACGTTTTCATCCTAGCCCTTAAATATAATAAATATGTAGTTGGAAACATTGTGACTCATTATTCACTATTAATCCTTTTCACTTTAACTCTATAATATATTCATGAGGACAGCGGTAGTATTCTATCAATGGACTAACGTCTGATTCTTAGTTTAATATCACTCAATAAATATTTGTTTTGCCAAGTAATTATAAAAACTCTTTTCATTGATTAAAAAAAAAGTATGACAACCATCCTCAAACACTGAGGGATCTAAAAAATAATTCTTTAAAAAAAAATCATGAAAGAAATCTGTTTCTGCCTCTTCAAATGGCCTTAACTTCAAATATTGGTTCTCAAACATTATTTATCCCTCAAAAAGAGATGCAAATTACTAAACTGGAGGAAGGATTTGTCGTACAGACAGAGGCTACATCAAAAACATCAACTAGAATGTTTTGTTTCTTGGGGCCAGCCCTCTAGCCTAGATATGAAGCTGTCAAGCACAGTGCCAGCACGCCACACTTGGAGTCCCAGCTGATCCACTTCTATTGGGGTTACCTGCTAATAGCCTACAGAAAGCAACAAAGAATGCTTAATTCCTTGGGTTCTTATACCCACATGGGAGACTTAGAAAAAACTTCTGGCTCCTGACTTCAGCCTTACCCAGACCTAGCCCTTGGGGCCCTTTGGGGAGTGAACCAGAGGATCTCTTTTTCTTTTTTGTGCTCTTTCTCTCTGCCTAATGAATCTTTAAAGAGTACTGTGTGACTGCACAATTCACATGGCTATGAAACCAGTCCTTTGGAATCAGCAATCTCATACTATACCCACTAAGATGCACAAAATCTGATGTATTGACAGCAACTTAGTCATTTCTAGATGCTCACTATTAGATTCTGAACCACTTTTAATTTCTGTAAACAAAGGAATGAATTAAATGCTAGTAAGATGCTTTTATTTTATTTACGAATAAAGTTGAAAGATATTCTAAAAAAAAAAGAGTACTTGTTTCTCAAGTATTAGTTTCTGAAATCTTTCAGGAAGAAAACATGAAAGAAAGTATTACATGTGTTCCTTGTCCTTTATCTAGAAAAACAGAACACAAAAAGCAAATGGGCATTTCTATCTAGCCTGAGTTTAGTGTTTGAAAGAAAAGTTCCAGATATGATAACCCTCCTGGTGTGAACTAAAGAACTCAAGGATTTGAATGTGAAATAGCTTATGGTTAAATGTGGACAAACATTTGCCTTTTCTCAAATACTATGCAAGTCAAACTCTTTAGTCAAAATTTGTAATTTTTGCAATGTTAGGTCTTCTTGATGTGTCCCCAATTTTTCTCAACCATGAGTGAAAATTAAATTTTCAGATTTCTAGAAGCCATTTACTCCCAAATATTTTACAGTTTTGTGTTCTACTTTACTTCCAGATTTGTTATAATACACATAATTACCAAATAGTATGCTCTTTAAAGCTCTTTAGAAGCTGAACATGTTCATTGTATTAGAGTGAGGGTGACATAAAAAGTATATACATAGGGCCTGACAAGATGGTTCAATGGCTGAATCCTCACCTTATAAGTGCCAGGATTCCATATGAATGCCGGTTCATGAATCTGCTGCTCCAGTTCCCATCCATCTCCCTGACTGTGGCCTGGGAAAGCATCAGAGGATGTCCCCAAACCTTGGGAACCTGAAAGAAACTCCTGGTTCCTGGTTTCAGATAGCTCAGCTCTGGTCATTGTCACCATTTGGAGAGTGAACCAGTGGATGGACAATTTTTCTCTCTGTCTCTTTCTCTCTTTAAATCTGATCTACCTTTCCAATAAAAATAAATAAATATTTTTTAAAAATCAAACTTTTAAAGAATTAGTTTATTATGTAGAAAAATACTGTTACTGGCTTCCTCCTCAGAGAATTTTGGAATGAACTAATGAAATAAGGTGGTAAAAGAATTGAGGCAAGCCTGCTGACACGGAGAAAAACTCTCAGTTTCCATTTGGTACTTACATAACCTGGTCTCTTTAGCATTACAACTTTTATAACAAAAACAGAAAAACTGTAAAGAGATTGGGGAGAGTATCTCTTAAGACACTGGAGAGACTGAGAAGGATGGAGAGGTTGAGCAAAGGAAGCCCAAATAACTCCAACATGCAAAAAAAAAAAATCTAAGTGTGACTCTATTTTGCCACATATTAGCTGTGCTAAGGATGAACTCAGATCTGATTATATTCCCATAACCTCCACTGCTCTTCCAATATAGATGAAGAGGTTGGCTAAGATACAAAAGTCGCAATGAGACAGTGTGCCTGGGCAGGCACTGTTGCTCAAGGCATTTGAGTGTACAGTATGGGGGAGACTTAGAGATAAAGTCCTATTGTCACTCCTGTCACAGTCACTCCTTTTGGGCCTAGAGAACACTGACCATTCTCAAGGAGAAAAATAATGGAAACAAAGCATTTCCTTTAAAAACAAATCAGAAATTAAATCAGATATTTGCCCGCATGGTGTTAATTCTTAACTCTCTCTATACTCAGAAGTTTTTAAATCATTAGCTGACCCTGAAGAGCTCATTTCTTAGTATTGGAATCTCTTGGCTAGAACATGCCTCTATTCTAGTGAATATCTTCACTTTTTTACCTGGTGTGGAGATGAAGCTCAATAATAGCGACTTCAAAACCAAAATATTCATCCACCAGTTAGCATTTCAGCAGCTCAAATTTGGAGAACTGGATGGGTTGGAATAGTTTTTGATTATGATGACCAAGCCATTGTTAGGGTAACTCTGCTGCATTCATGCATTGGAGAGGATCATAGATCTGGGACAGGCTATTCCTTCTTTTGTGACTAGCAGACAGGGACCAAATAAGCCACATGTAGATATTTTGCTAGATTAAAAGATAATCTTACTGTAAACTGTCTCCCAAGAGGGACTTAGGCATATGTTTTCACAAAAATTAGCCTTTGACAATGTTAACAAAGCATTCGAGAAAGCACTGAGAGTAATAAGGGCAGCTAAGGGAACTCTTGAAGGTTATATTAGAACATAGAATGATATTGGGTGTCCCTCTTATCAAGCCAATGTATTGGTAGCAGCCTTTATTAAAATGAAAACAAAAAATAAACTTACATTTTCAGTGTGACTGCCCTGGCCATCTTAACAGACTAAGTTCTGTTCCAACATCTAAAATATGAACACCTAGGTCTAATGAGAACCCAAGTCTATACTGTAGTGTAAAAGGGAAAACACTGGGTAAATTGATGTCATTCTTGTTCTAACAAGGACAGAAAGCTCTGGAACCTGACAGGGAATCTCCTAGTGGGGTAAGAGTCCAGGGTCCCATAAATTAATGCCAGTTGTACAACAAGTAGTAATTCCATCTGTGGGTGCTTTGCAAGCTGGTCTGCCATTACCCACTATGATCCCAGAAAACAGGCCTCTAATAATAATTGATTTAAAGTATTTCTTATAATACTTTTAGTCAAAGAAGTTCACACCTGCAATTCCTAATCCTAACGTTAAAGAACCTGTTAAACAGTATCAGTGGGAAGTTTTATCACTACGCATGTTAAATAGCGCTCTTTGCCAAACTTTTATTGGTCAAGGTTTACAGTTGGTTCCAGATATTTTTCTACTTCTTATTTTGTTCATTATATGAATGATATTTTGTTAGCAGCAAAAACTTCAAAAGAATTTGCAGCATATTTCATAGCACTAAATATTGGCTAATATAAGTAGGTTTATTTACAGTGCCCCCAAATTAAAAACTATGCTCAGTATGAATATTTAGGAATTAAATTACAAATAATGTAGTTATTTCACAAGAAGTTCAGTTTAAAGTTGATTCTCATAAAACCTTAAATGGTTCTCAGAAACTTTTAGGCAATATAAATTGGTTAAAACCTTCACTGGGCATCCCTACTTATCAACTGCAACATTTATTTAACGTCTTAAAAAAGAATGTAGATAGTCCAAGAAACTATCCTCTTTAGCAAAATAAAGGATTCAAGAACATGCTCACAAGGCTCAGTTATCCCAAATAAACCCAGCAGAAACAAGTTTTTAAAAATTTTGCTGCTCCATATTTACCTACAGAATTATAATGTCAAACAGAAAAGTGGATAGAATAGATGTGCCTTCCTAATCAACAACATAAATGTATAGAAACTTATTTATAAAAATTAGGATATATTCACTCTAAAGGAAGACTGTGTTTGCTATTGCCACTTTTCTTGGGACAAATTGAAACTGCTTTTCAAGAGAGCATGGCAAATTGTTTTAGCTGATTTCTTGAGACAATGAAGTTGTCACTACCTTCCCTCTAAACTGTTTCATTTTCTAAAATGAAAACGCCCTTGGATTTTACCTACTCTTATTAAAAAACATTCTCTTAGTTCAGAAGCTCCTTATAAAAGGAACAATGGGAAAACAACTTATTATGGGGGTCATTCAAAATGTATGCAAACTCCACATACTTCTGTTCAGTGTACAGAAATAGCTGCCATGATTGTTATTACAAGATGTTATTGAATCGCTTAATATTGTCACTGATTCTCAGTATGCCAGGAGATGATCATCAACTAATTTTTTTTTTTACTTTACAGGCTCTATTTTAAAACCATGTCAATTCTATCTATATTACACATCTAGACCACAGTCTAACCATCCAGGCCCATTGGCTCATGTGAATGCAGAATTAAATAAACTTACCACTTTGGTTTTTCTAGATGAACAAGAATGGCATGGTTTTAATTACTTGGATGTTCATAATCTCTGTCACTCATTTCCTACTTCTCATAATCAAGCTCAACTTTTCAATGCCCTGCTTGTTCTCAGTTTTCGTTTCAGCATTGTTCAGGAGGAGTTAATCTAAAGAACTTACAACCTAATGGACTTTCTCAGATGTTACACATAATTCCTTCTTTTGACAAACTTGGCATTTTTCATGTTATAATTGATACTTCTTCAGGTTTTATATGGGCATTTGCCTCTACTGAAGAAAATGTAAAGCATGTTATCACTTATATATTCTCTTCTTTTGCTGTCTTAGGATGCCCTTTAGAGATCCAAACTGACAATGATCCTGCTTATCCTAGCTTTAAATTTCAATAAAACCTCCAACAATGGCATATTTCTCATGTTACAGATATTCCTTATAGTCCTCAGGGACAAGCAATTATAGAATGACTACATCTCATGCTAAAAAAACAATTGTTAAAGCAAAAAGGAGAAATGCCATCTTACATACAATTATCACAAGCCTTCCACACGCTTAAATTTTAAATGTAAATGACAAAGGGATGCTAACCACTGAAAGTATTGGATAGCCACTGCTCGTAAGCCTAACACCCCTTCCCAGCTTGACTGGTGGAGAGATTTGGTTAAAGGGCAATGGAATCTGGGAGAAATAACAAGTTGGGGAAGAGGATACGCTTGTGTATCCACAGTTACTGGTCACTAGTGGGTGCCAGGCCGCTGGGTTAAGAAAAGATATGGGAAGAACGCAAAATTCAGGAGTTTCAACAAGAAGACTCCCTTCAAAAGAAAGAAGACCAAGTTTCAACAAGATGACCAGGATGATGAACAGAAGAACTCTTCAAAGCATTCAGAAGGCAAAGATTCCAACTTGGGGACAATTGAAGAAAGTGATACAAGCTGCAGAGACTTGTTTAAAGCACAAAATGCTTTACAATGCTTGTACTTTACTTTTAGCGATGGTGGCTATTGTACAATCTGCTCCCACTTGCGATTTGGTGATGGAACAGCTGTAATTGCCTCTTAACTTGTGTGCTTTGTTTATTGCTCTCTTGAGTTTCTTACAGCTGTCTATTGTTAGAGGTTTAACATGTGATATTATTTCTTATACTTATGTAACTATTAATGAAAGAGATTTAATGAAATTGTCTTGTGTTTTAGGTACATGTGATAAGATGTGGTTTAATAATGAAAAAATTATCTATAGACAAAAGAAAGATTTAAAAGTATTTGGAATAATCTGATCAATCTATGTAGAGAAACACTTTTCCATTGGAAACTGCTTATTTCTATGGAATTTACAGTTGTGTCAAGTTTAAGAAAGATTTCAATGATTCAGTGTTTGCTAAAGTCAACATTACTATAACAGTAAAAACAGATTTATGGGGGTTAAACCTTGGTGACAATTTGTGGTTTCACATGGTCTCTAAATTAATCAGTCTTCATTCTGTACGCAAGAAGGAACATCTCCTTCAGATATCATAAGAAAAAAATCTAGTAGACTTAGGGCCCATTGTAGAGCATTTCAAGCAAGTAACGGGACAAAAAAAAATGGACAAAATACCTCAGAGCCTGTCTGAGCTCAGTTTCCTTTGTCGTTTACTCTACTTTAGGAATGTCTATACACCCCATGAAAGCATAGGGAAAGTGGTAAATACAATAAGACTGCTACTGTTTATTATTTCTCTGCTGTATCAGTCCTCAAGACTGGATATTTTTATGTAGAGGATCATATGCAAACTGAACTCTGTCTTCTTCAGGATTATGCTGAATTGGGAGAGTGGTACCTCTATTAATACATCCTCTCTAAAATATATTTGTGCATATACTAGATAGCAGGCGTTTGACAAGATCTCTGCCTAGCTATTGTGATGATCAGTTTAATGTTTTAACTTTCTGAGTGTCACTAGCACTGTTTTTATTGCTAACTCTGCTTTTGCCATTCCTTGCTTAACTGTTGATACAAATAACGCGTTAGGATGATTAGCTTGTATGCTGTCAAAAGCTTCTAATACTAATGCCTCTGCTACTGCTTTATCTTCTAGAAATGGTCAAGCAAGGCAGATAAGGGAAGGTGTATCACAAAATTATGCTGTTGTTGATTATTTACTGTTAAAAGAACACATCGGTTGCTGAAAATTTCCTGGAATGAGCTGTTTTAATACTTCAAGGTGAAATCAGCAAACTTAAAGAATTACTTTAAAAAATGACTATTGATGTGATCTGATAAGATATGAAAGGATCTTGTCTTACTTGGTGGCTCCCTTTTCTTGAACTTGCTGTTATATTACTTGTTCTATTGTTTGTACTTTTTGCTTTCTCAAATGATTTCAAATCAAATTCAATAAATCAAAATTCATTGTATTATCTGAGAAAATATAAGAAAAAGTAATGATTATAAGTTTAAAAAAATAAAAAATGATGAAATGTAGGAAATTTTAGCTTTATTCTTAGCTTGGTTTAGACATCACTAAAGCCTGATTTTGAAGATGGCCACAGGCTGTCTAGTGGATGACTTCATCTTATTGATAAAGACCAGGGTCTTAGCTCTTTCATGGATGTTTATGGGAAAAGCATCAGGGTGGAGGCATGCCTGCCTCTGGTAAGGCCCCTGAAACAGGCAGAGATGATGTTTGGAATGTTCTCATGCAGACCTGGTTGCCATAAAGACCATGGAAATACATGAACACAGGCCATTGTTAATGAGGAGTCATTCACTTAGCACCAGACTGTCTGACACCTAGAAAGACAGCAGTAAAACAATGAATCAATAAACATTCTTTCTAAGAATTGTTATTATAACCTGTAAATAATCTTAGACCTTCATATGTATGTGATGTTTAATTTGCACATGTAGAATAAATATGACTCAGGGTGTTGATCTAGGCTCCTGACTCATGTGCCGAGAGTCAACCCTGATCTCTGCTGTTTCTTAATCTTGTATTATTCATTTCTAATTCTGTCTGCTTCTAATCAATTCCTTCAGTGCCCATCTCTCAGCCTTATACCTTGCAGGACTATACATGCTGGCACACAACAGAAGTTCACTAAAGTTCCATGACAACAGAGTGACCATTTCCAAAACGCTCTGAGCTGTTGCAACGTTTCTAAAATCTCATTCTATTATTTTTCTGAATGGGGAGTGAGGTAAATTAAAACTTAGAGAATCAACAGAAAAGAAAGATTGCATAAAGGGAAGTTCAGAACATGCAGGTTTTTTTTTATCAAATTTGATATCAATAAGGAATGCTGCATTCATGCTACAAATATCTTGGTTGGTGCCAGAAAGCTTAAACAAAGGCCAGTGATTTTAAACCCATCGCTAGATTTTGGTGCCAAAAATTATTACTTCTATAGAATAACTCCCATAGGAAAAGAGAGGAACCTTTTTAGTAGAACTGCTTTCTAGATGCTGACAAACTCCCAGGTTTGCCCTTGTGACAATTGCTCGTGGTCCATGTAGTTTCTATCACATGTTTTAAGCTTTATAACCTGCTCAGAGCTCTTAGGCAGTGCTTGGCATCAAGCAGACAAAGTAAGAACAATGTAGATTGATTGCAGAGAAATATGTCAGTGAAGGTAACATCCATAAGGAATTTGTTTGGGGAGATTAACTGTGAAAAATTGAATATTGGAACTAGCTGTTGTCAGAAGTTTTCCCCCAAACGCAGCATGCTCCTGTTTAGTTTTATAACAAATATCAGTTACTCAGTAGGTGAGAAGAGAGTCAACAACTCCATCACTCAACGTCTGGTTTACAAACAGCTTTTACGAAGCCAGTCTGTGAAACTGAATCTGCAACATCCATTCACCAGTGTTCTCGGGCAGTCGTGCATCAAGAGAAAAACAATCACGTTGTTACCTACTTTGTTTTTGTCTGTCTGACATTGCATCAACTTTTTGGCAGCATTAGCTACCTTACTTCACTTTTGTGTAACTTATGATCTGTTGTCACATGACATGGACCCAAAATTTACGGTCAAAATACCTCATCCCACCTTGCACCTTTTGCTTGGTCTTAGATAAGTATGGCATCATGCAAATTACAATGAAACAGAGGAAACTTCAGTTGTACTCCTAGCTATGTGCCTACAAGATTGTCCACAATGGTCATAGGTTATTGGTCATAGCTTAGATGTCTTTTAAGTGATTGAGTAGAATTAGTTGATTAGTTCAAAGACCCTGGTAGTTCTGATATTAACGACAGTGCCTGAAGACACACAGTCTTCATTTTCAAAGTTGCAATCCTATAATGATACATGGATAAGTAGCAGTGAAAACTAGGTGGGGTTCTTAGAAATTTCTTCATACAGTCCTCAGAGGTGAGAGTGAGAAGAGACAGTTGCATAATTTCTGTCTAGAATTCCTGAGAAAACATTTATTACTTTGAGAAGGAAATAGAAGTTGGGATTATTTTCAAAACAGCAAATACCTCTCCGTTTCTGCTGTATCTAGAGACTACACTGAGTATGAAACAGCTGAAAAAGCCAAGGAATTTTGCCAAAGACTCCCTTTCTTTTTTTTAAGATTTATTTTTATTGGAAAGGCTGATACACAGAGAGGAGGAGAGACAGAGAGAAAGATCTTCTGTCTGATGATTCACTCTCCAAGTGACCGCAATGGCTGGTGCTGCGCTGATCCAAAGCCAGGAGCCAGAAGCTCTTCCAGGTCTCCCACGTGGGTGCATGGTCCTAAGGCTTTGGGCTGTACTCGACTGCATTCCCGGGCCACAGGCAGGGAGCTGGATGGGAAGTGGAGCTGCCGAGATTAGAATCTGCGCCTATATGGGATCCCGGCAGGTTTAAGGCGAGAACTTTAATCACTATGCTATTGCTCAGGGCCCCAAAGACTCCCTTTCACAACACCGGTAGTATGATAGATCCAGGAAATGTGTTGAGAGCAAGATGATATTCAAGAGACCTGCAGATACTGTGGAAAACTTGTGCTCTTTCAATTAGGGAAAGTTTCTGTACTCAGAAACATACTTGTGGAGCCACGATATGTTAGACACTCATATGAGGAGTCCCCATATCACAGTGCCTGCCTTGAGTTCCAGCTACTCTGGGTCAGTTTCAGCTTCCAGCTAATACAGACATGGAGGTAGCATTTCATGACTCAATTGGTTGGGTCCCTGACACCCGCAAGGACTGGAGTTCCAGACTCTTGATTTGGCCTGGTCCAGTCCTGGCTATTGCAAAAATCTGGGGATGAACTAACATATAGAAGATGTCTCTTTTTGTCAAGTAAAATGAAAATCATTTTTAAAAAATTAAAACACACGGGCCCGGCGGCGTGGCCTAGCGGCTAAAGTCCTCGCCTTGAAAGCCCCGGGATCCCATATGGGCGCCGGTTCTAATCCTGGCAGCTCCACTTCCCATCCAGCTCCCTGCTTGTGGCCTGGTCAACCAGTTGAGGGCGGCCCAATGCATTGGGACACTGCACCCGCGTGGGAGACCCGGAAGATGTTCCAGGTTCTCGGCTTCGGATCGGCGCGCACCGGCCCGTTGTGGCTCACTTGGGGAGTGAATCATCGGACGGAAGATCTTCCTCTCTGTCTCTCCTCCTCTGTGTATATCTGGCTATAATAAAAAATGAATAAATCTTTAAAAAAAAAATTAAAACACACTTATAAACCATATGCTGGCCATCGTGAATACCTCAGTTCCTTTTCACCAATGTTCTTTGGAAACACGTACTGTACTATGATCATCTCAATCTGATATTAATAGGTATATTAACTTGAATATCACTACAAATCAAAGGTGCTGAACATTGTCTCCATTTTTGTCAGGTATTTGTATTCTTTCATTGTTTTAGTTTTTTTCCTGTCTCCAAAAGAGATAAATGTGGAAGAAGCTGCTATAACGAAAAGCTCATTCTTTAATCATCACTATGTCAATTTTTTTTTCCTGTAAACAAGTAGCTGGCCTTCAATTTGGCAGACTAAAAGTGGCCTCTTTGGCTAGTGATATTGCTACCCAGAAAGACCAAGCTTGGTGAGATAGAGGAGTAGAAGCAATAGCCAAACATTTACCTGCTGAAAACAAAAGGCCAAAAGAACCGGATGAGAAAAATCAAAATTAGGTTTATTACTACAAGGAGTCAAGAATTTGGGGAAATTAATGTTGGTTGGAACTCTAAGAAAGACTAGGAAAGAAAATTACAGGATTTGGAGCCAAGAATACTTGGATTTCATTATTGTGGCTAAAGTTTTCAGAGTTGATGCTTTCAATCCAATGTTAGAGATTGTCCTTGAAGAAATGACAAAAAGTCCTGATCTCTTTTTTTTTTGTACATTTAAACAACATTAAGGACTACCTTGACCCTTAAGTTGAAGAAAAATGTAATCAGACATATGAAATAAATTATTAGACAAGCATTCATCAATCCACTTTTTTAACTAGTTAACAACTGTCAGTATCCATGATGTATTAGACAACGTGCGTGTACTGGAGATTAGAAGGCAATTCATAAGAGATTTTTGCTTGTAAACAACCTGCAATCTAGACAATCATTAGACATTAGGGAAAATAAACAACTATGCAGGGAGCAGACAGCGATCAGCGTCTAAGAATGAAGTCTATGCATGTACAAGTATTTACAGTGAGATTCTAATACTACTTAATTGTTCAAGTCATGTGTGACATTAAAATTTGTCTCACTACTAATACCAAACAAGTTTGAAACACAATTTGAAACACAATTTGCCTTTTCCTAATGCACAATTTGTAAAGTACCTCCTAATACAGAACTTCCTAATTTATATTTGCTTCCAAATCATGACTACTATTAGAATTTCGGAGTTAGGCATCTATTTCACCAGAAGCAAGTTTCAACTCAATCTCCAGCCAATGATGCTGAGCCCAAGTCATTTAATTTGGAATACTGCTCCCTAGACACTTCTGTGTGTTTACACGATACAGCCAGTGACGTCTCAATCCTTTGAGTCTAATGTATCACGGCATCCTAAAATTTTTATTTAAATATATGAATCTAAAAAGTTCATTTCAAAGTGAATACGAAGGAGGTGCCACCCCTTTGCTTACAGGAATCTCTATCTGTTACAAGCCTTCCCAGAGTGAGCAGTTCAGTTTTCCAGGAATCTTTAAAATAAACTGTCTAAAATCTTATTTTATTCCCAAGCATATGGAAAGATGATTTTCCCATTAGATCTGATTATGAAAATGAGAAGGCACATGGCATCAGGAGATACTTTCAGAATGTACACTTAGCAAAAAACAACAACCAAAGATTTTATTGAGCTTTGGAAAATCATATTTATTAAATATTTATTTCAACTATTTATCATGTTCATATATTCCTAACTACCATATGGCATAGAAATTATGTCTTTAACATATTTGTAAATCAATTCTGTTGCAGAACTTAACTTTCATTTACACATTTTATATTTTGTACATATCACATTAATATATGTATCAAATATATATGTCTATATGCATACATGAAAATTAAATATGTATATGAGGTACTTCAAAAGTCCACATAAAATGAAACTAAAAGATATATTTTGATTTCCTTACATATTCTGGAATCAATCCTTTGTAAAATGAATAGCTTATAAACATTCTTTCAGTTATTTCCTTACTCAACTAATTATTTCTTTTGCTTTGCAGAACCTCTAGTTTTACTTTTGTTGGCTATACTTTTGAAAGATTTTCTGTCTATACCAATGTCTTGAATTATCTACCATATTTTTCCTCTAGCAGTTTTGTGCTTTTGGTGTTAAATTTAGGTTTTATTTGACTTATTTGTATATATTTTTTTATTCTTCTTACCTTTTCTTTTTTTCTTTCTTTCTTCCTTTAGTTTTATTTATTTGCTTCAAAAATCAGACATACAGAGAGAGGGAGATATTTCTTCTGCTGGTTCACCCCCTTGATGGCCATAATGACCAGCCCTGTGTCAAGCCAAAACCAGGAGCCAGAGCTCCATCTGGTATTGCCAGCATGGATGCGAGGGGACTAAGCACTTAAGTCATATTCCGTTCCTTTTTCCAGTTTATTGGCAGGGAGCTGGATCAGAAGTGAAACAGTGTAGACAGGACCAGTGTTCATACGGAATGCAAGTGTCACAGATTGCGGTTTTGTGGTTTACCCACTGCGCTATAACACCATCCCCATATCCCCCTATCCAAATTAAGCTCAAAATCTTCAGAATCCTCCAAATTTTCTTTAGAAAATGTCTGTCTGTAATCTCTGAAATACTACATATTCTTCCATTTATATACATATCCTAAATCACTCAATACTTTTAAAAGTACATTAATAGAATGTAAATAATATCAATTGAATCATTCTACACAATTGCCTGCTGAATCTCACATATGGTTGGCAGGGCCCCAAAAGCTTGGCTATCTTCCACTGCTTTCCTAAGCACATTATCAGAAAGCTGGATCAGAAGACAAATGGTCAGAACTCAAACTGTTGCCCCTATGGAATACTGGTGTCACAGGCTGTGGCTTAACCCACTTCACCACATTGCCAGCACCCAAAGTAATATCATTAACTCTCTCCTTTTCACTGAATCCCAGACTTGTATGCACAACTTTCTTTGCAAAATAGGCACCTGTAGTCATGTTGAACTGATGAGGGTTGAATACAATTTAATAGTTCTATCATATCTGTTCTTTCCCCTGGGGAACCCCATTTCAGTAAATACCACATTTCACTCCACAAAAATTAAGAGCAAAAACATATTTCTTTCTCTTCTCTATTTTTCTTACGTCTTCCATTCATCGGTAAGCCTAGTGGATGCTCAGTCTTCTGCATAGAAACCAAATTTGCGCAATTGCATTCTTAATCAGATTGCCATCTAAAATACAGAGCTCTGTAAATGTTTGCTGCCTGTATTTCCTGTCTACCTATTTTCTCCCACAACAGGCTTTTCATGTGGTCATAAAAAGTTTTTTGAAGCATGAATCGGTGGCCATATGAAGCTTCTTAAAACATAAAATATCTCATGTCATCCCCTTAAACAAAATACTCCAATGATTTTCTGTCAAACTTACAGGAAAACCCAAAAATTCTTATATTGACGTACAAAGTTCTATGTAATCATGCTTTGATTGTATCAGCCTTTTTGTCACCTGCCCACAGATGACAGCAAGGGACAAAAAAAAAATTTTTAATGTCTAAACAGATGAACCATGAGGCCTTTGGTGAGCATAACACAAACTTATCACTTCCTGTTAAGAGATCAAAAACAGGCCTAAAATTAGTGGCGATTAATGGAGGACCAAGACGTAACCAGGTTTCCAAGAAGAGGACGCAAAGACGCTTCACAGAGAGACTGAGTGACACCAAGGCAAATGTGACTTATATGGACACACACAAGTTTATCACAGGCATGTGTCACCTTGCTTGGGGTATGCTTCCATGAGTGTGTGCCTCTGTATTAACGATACCGGGTGAGTACCAAAGAAATAAAACACCCTTGCGTAGCTAAATACTGCATAGACTTCCTAGTGGCTGAGTCCTCCCTGTAGCAACCGTCCCTGCTCCTTCAGATCCCACTTGCTGCCTGTCCTGATTTCATGTTGTCCTGTCATTTCCCTCACAATCACCACGGAGCTCAGACACCCCAGTTTTTTACATGTTTCTCCCAGCTCCAGGACATGCATCTACAGGATGGATTTACCATTTTGCTCCTCATCATTGTCCTCCTTCTTCAGAGGATGATTCCAGGAAACATGAGTTTTCCTTAGACTCTGTTGATGAAGACATCAAGGAAGCTACCAGCTATGTGACTGACAGGAGCAGAGGAAAGTGGAACATTAACCTTGCCTCTTTGCTTGTTCCTAAACCTTAGCTTTGTCTCTGTATCAACCCAAGATCTCGACTTCTAATCCATACACTCAAGCTCAGTCTTTTTTCCCAGAGCTTTCTTTCTAGTCAATTGTGACTCTTGCCTGAAAGCCCAGGTTTCTCTAGTGATGATGGTGACAATTATCAGGAGGAGAGAAAAGCAGGAAGAGGGGGAGAGAAGGCATAATGTATTAGTCATGTGAATCAGGTATAATACAAAGCTTAACATAGATTAATTTTCACAACCGCTTTATTAGTTATTACTTTCTCTTTGCAAATGAGGAAACTAATTCTTGCATGCTGATAGTAGCCTGATTATGGACTCAGTGAGATCTCTGAAGTGGAAGAGGATTATGGGAAAGTTTGTAGGTTATGCTCTTTCTCTCTTCATCAGAATATATTCCTCTTCCCTGACAAATAAGCTCCTGTGCTATAGTGTCGAGGCCCCTGGGAACTGTTCTACCCTGCTGGTGTGTGCCTTCCCTGGGAAGAAGTGGATAAAGCATTCCAAGTCACGTACTCTAACACCTTTACATTCTCCCTTCTCTGGTTCTTGCTGCCCTGGTACTGAATTAAAATCCTTTGTTCTCAGAGATCCCTCTCCTGCATGAATGTACGTTTTGGTTCTCTTTCATTTCTTCATTTTCTGCCCTTTTATGACAGCCTGTCTACTCAATTTTTCCTGTCATGTTCATGTCCTTTTTCTCTTTTCATAATCTATTTCCCCGTGTTGGTAGATAGGGTCCAATGCGAAGATTAACGTATTATGAATTGAAAGAAACCGAAACCTCACATCCCTAATTCACGAAGGAGCATGTCTTCCCCATGCCTGTAAATTTGTTTATTACTTTTTATTATATTTTGACAATCTTTACATTGTTGATTAGGGTAAAAAGTTACAAGGGCTAAAGGGAATATTGAGGAGAAACCCCACCCAGTCTCCCACCCACCCCAGGTCCCGGATGTGGGGCATGCGCTGAGATCCTTGCTCAAGTGGTCCCGGTAGTTCACCAGTTATGCATTGCTGCCAATCTCGCTACTTCAGGCACGATAATGCTGTTGAATAATCTACTGATTGACATAGTCCATCATAGAGTCTCCCTTTGTCAATTGTTTCACTGCCAACATATAGCTGTGGTGGTTGACTGACCTGTTCTATCGTCCGTCTTTTCTTGGTTAAGGTTCTAAGTCCGCCATTTCGGTTGAGGGGATCCCTAAAGAAACTCTGAGGTGTTGCCAGACCAGAATCCTATATGTACTAGCAAGTATAGGACCTGGCACAGTCCATCCCACCTATTAGCTGGTGGTTGCAATTGCTGGGTTGGTTCCATCTTCAGCCCCAACTTCCACTGGAACTAATGGGTGTTGCAGTCCATCCTGGTTCTGCTCAACACATACTCGGTCATCACATACTCGGTCATCACACCAACCAGTGGGAGCTGCAGCCTAGTCAGAGCGACCACCAATAACCCCCACCAGGTCCATCCCTGCCCTAATTTGCCAGCATGTGAAGCAGACTAGTTCAGTCTGCCCCATATCCCATTGGGCTCTCCTAAATGTCGACGGGTATTGTAGCTTAGTTCCATCCAACGAGCTTAACTGTCCAGCCCTCACAGATATTGTTGAGTTCCTCTCTGTCTAGCCACCCCAGCCCCTGTGCTAGTTATTTTGTGCCTTCCCATGGGAGTGGTGACCCAAGAGGAAGGAGCCCACTATTTCCTTCCCAGGTCACTGTCACTCCTGGATTGTGCTCTCTCCAGGTGGCCCTGTGGTTGGATTTGACTGTATTAGCCCCTAGTGTCAGCTTCTGCAACGTTAAGCCCCAACAGCTCTCACCATCTCTAGCTTTGTTGGCACTAGTAGGAACAGTCCGCCCATCCTGGCTCTGCCCTGATCTGGTCCACATGAGGCGCACAGGTGCTGCAGCCTGCCTAGTCTGGTCCATCCCCCTCTCAGCTCATGCTCTCCAGTGGGAGTAGTTATCCAGCAAGGGAACCATCCCTTCTTCCCCTGTCGGCTCTGCCCCTCCCTTCCAGATTCTCACGTGTACTGGTTGGGAGCTGCGGTCTCATCTGGCACAGGCAGCCTCACCTTGGCATTCTGTGTTGTGTGCTGCTTTTGTCGCAACCGAACCTGGCCCGACCCACACTCTGCTCCGGCGTTCAGATTTGCCAGTGGACAACGCGAACCGATTCAGCCAGGTCCACTCCCAACCCATGCCAACTGTATGCCAGTGGGACACTTTCCATAACCGCTTCTGGGCTGTTTCCTTCCATGCTCCTTGCGCTTTTTTGTAGGATCCGTGTCCTGTCAGAGGAGTTGCTCAGGCTCCTTCGTCAGAACCCCTCCTGATTCCAGGTTTCGCGCTTACCAGTGGGTCCATGTGCCAGCACTACTCCTTTCTCCTGTCCCAGCAGGAACAGTAGCTACTCTTGACTCGTCTTCAACCCATTCTGGTTCTTGCTGTTGGATGTTTCAGCCCAGCTGCGGCTCGTCCTTACCCACATATAGCACATACATGGCTCAGTTGGGGGTTGAACCCAGCCTAGTCCGTCCCGCATCTACTCTGGTCCTCCAGAACACCAGAAGGTGTTGCAGTCTGACCTGGCCTGGTGCGCCAAGTCCCAGTCCCACACTTGTGCCGAGGGAGGCTACAAATGTATCCCGACCAGAACGCTGCCCCATTCCAGCGTGTGCGCCCTTTGGTGGGATCCTCCACCCAGTCAGGGTCTCCCCACAGCTCCCCAACCGGGCCTGTTCCCAGCCAGTGTTAAGCGTGCCAGTGGTTGCTCTGGCGCAGCTCGGCACAGCCCGTCGCCTGTCGCAATCCCTGCCCTAGATACTGTGGCTCATCGTCCTTGGCTCACACAGACCAACTGGTGCAAGAACCTAGCTGGGCATGTCTTGTGGTCCATCCTGGTTTCCAATTTAACTTGTGGGCTAAGATTTGCTCAGTACTGCCTGGCGCACCCAATCCATCCCCTTTCCATATGTCGACGAGCAATTTTTTTCTTGAAAGAGCCCTTCAAATAGAATCAACTATAAGAGGTCATAGAAACCCAGATCTATACCTGTACTGCACAGATATGCAGAAAGATGGTGATGTGTGGGACCTCCCAACTGTCAAAATCTAATGGCACTGAGTCTCACATGGCCATGCAGATCTTGTGGCTACGCTGTGGTTCATGAAATGTCCGACAGGAAACCACATGCCATAACAAGTCCAGTGTGGTAGACTGGACCACCACTTGCGGCTTTCATTTGATTTGAGCGGGAGGAGACTGTGAACCATACGCTGTGACCATGACCCTAAAGAAATCACGAGCTATGAAGAAATAACACAACTGATCCTTTCATTTATTACAATCCTCCTTTTCCGGGTAATAAAGATGAAGCTTGCACTTCTCGGTGTTTGTGCCTTTGGTATTCTTGTTTGAGCTTAGGACTCTTCTAGATAGAAAATGTGTTCAGTAGCCTAGGTTATGTCTGAGGATATTGTAATAAACCAGTATTTAGGAAAAACTTGGGGAGAATATGAAATACAGCCATGTCAGCCACACTGCCCCCATTATTTAACCATGTGCATTGTTGGCATGAGGTATAGAAAAATAACGCATATTCTTAGGGAACTTACTAACCAAAAGAGGAGGTTTCAAGCCATGTACAGAAAGTCTTTCAAAGATACAGACAGGATAATTTTAGAGAAGTTAATTTCTATATTTTTGTATGTATGTGTATTACTTCTTAAATTCATGTGTCTGAAACTGCTGCAATTTCCTTCTGTTTTTTACTAGCAAGAAGAAAACATTTCATGTATTTCATAGGTACAATTAAAAAACAGCTATACTTCCTTCCCTTCTTTTCTTTCTTTGTTTTTTATCCCCTAATATCTACAATGACATATTTAAATTTACTTTCTAATCACAGGTTTAATGTCCCACAAACTACAATCTGTAATAAGCAAAAATTAAAAAGACCATACAATAAAAGAAAACCCCACAGCTCACCCATTATTGAATCTTTCTGTGCTGAATCATCCTGGGGTATAAAAACATGCTGAATGCCAACCCAGGAAATAATCAAACCAAGAGTGCCAATGTTAAATGTGTGAATGATCCAGGGACAGAGTAACAAGTCTTTTGCAAGTTTGGAGGATTCCAATGTTGATCCTACACAATATTGAAGGGAGAAATAGCCAGGTGTCAACTGATGCAACCAAAAGGTCATCAAAAGCGACTATAATCATTAAGTAATGTGGTCATTGTTTGACAACTCAAAAATAATCCAAATTGAATATTATCACAACTTGGTGAGCTCCTTTGTCAAGTTACAATCCCTACAGGTAAGCGCAAGAACTAAGGCAAGGAGCAGCACAAACCAGACCAGGTTACAATACCCGCTGGCATGCATGTGCGTCAGGTCACAGGGTAGGTCAGGCCAGGCCAGTTCAAAATATCCACTGGCAGATTCAAGAACCAGGATGGGGTGTAGAAGCAGATGAGTTGGGCTGCAACAACACATGAGGGCCTATGGTGGGGGCTGACAGGGCAAGGCTAGGCTGCAGCACCAACCAGCACAAGCTGGAACTGGGAGCAGGTTGGATAAAACTAGGCTGAAGCACCCACTGGTAGATGCTGAGGAGAGATGAACCATGCCAGTCTGGGGGTAGTGGGTGCCATGTCCATGAGCCCCAGGGATGGAGGGGCTGCTGGGCCCATCTGCGAGGTAGGTGCCGGATCTGTGAGTCCCAGGACTGGAAGATTCAGAGGCACCTGAATCTCCTGGCCCAGTCCTGAGGCCCACCTGCATGTGGGGGTAGGTACCTGAACCCCAGTGGTTGGGTTCAAGTAGCTGGGTCATATGGCACAGGACTTTCAGCTCAGCTGCATGGTGGGTGCTGGTTCCATGAACCCTAGGGGTTAGAGGTTTAGAGGGGCCTGTGTCTCCTGGCCCAGGTCACCGAACATGCCTTTGAGGTCAGTGCCAGGTCCAAAGTGGCCCAGATCACAGAGCCGCCTGCATGGTAGGTGTCAGGTCCTTGAGCTCCAAGGGGTAGGGGACTCAGTGGGTCCCGAGGTGCATGGTGTGGGGCCTTGGCCCCTTCTGAACAGTTGATGATGAATCTGTGAGCCCCAAGAGTATAGGGTGGCTTGGGTCAGGTTCATGAGTCCACCTAGAAGAACTGGTCCTCCTCAGTGTAGAGGATGGAGTGCTGAATAGCAGACAATGGTGCTCATAGAGGATGTGGTAGCGCATTGGGGCCTGCAGAATACATCTGGTACCAGAGCGGATAATATAGTACAGATCACATGGACAAGTACCCCAGCCAAACAAGGACAGCAAATATCTGAGCAAGTGGAGACTATCAGGTGTACTGTGTCAGCCAATGGAAGTCGGAAGGGATTCCTCATCCATAGATCAGTGAGATTGACAGCATTTTGAAACTATCGCATCTACCTGGGCAGACCCCTCGGAGCAAGCACCACATTGTGACCCTTGGTTGATATTGTGTGGCCTTTCCTCCTTCTTGGCTACTGGCATGGTTGGGAGGCTGGGTATGGCCTATCCCCTTATCTTCCCCCTCCCCCAAGAAATGGGAAGAAGAAATGGCAAGTTTGAAAACAATGATCACACTCACTTCTCCATAACCCTAGACCCTATCCACCCTGATCAACCATGTAAACATCATTTAAAGTAATAATAATAATGTAAGATATTTTAAAACTGACAATTATGAAAAGAAAAACTCATGACATGATATGCTCTGCTTATTCGCTGGTATATAAGTTACCTGGAAAGTGAGAAAGGCTCCAACTCTCTTATGAGAAACACATTTTTAAAAGAATGTATTATTTATATTTATTAGTTATTTAACATTTGTTATAAATGTTTAATAATTATAGCATTAGCTCAACACACTATGTGTGGCAGCTGAATGAGCCCTTTAAAATACAAAGCACACCATGTCACTTTCTTATTCAAATCACTCTAGTGATTTTTCCTATGCAAAAAATAAAATCCTAAGTGTTTATCATGTCCAACAAAATTATACACAATCTAGTTGCAGGCTGTATCTCTGCTTCCTCATCTCCTATTCTTGTTTACTTCACAGTGATAACATCTGTGTCTTGTTGTTCCTCTAGGTTACAGTTACCCTTGCACCTCTGTGTATCCCAAATAGCTACATGGCTTAAACACACAAAAAGTCATCTCTGGCTATTAGTTCAAATTTCACCCAGTAAAATCCCTCTCACCTTTTAAAAAATAATGCTTCTCAGTGTTGAGTTCGTAATATGTATTTATCTGCTTATTATTATTAAAAAGAATGAAACTCTGTGATTTGCAACAAAATGGCCCCAACCAGAGATCATTATGCTCAGTAAAATAAGTTATTCCCAAAAGGACAAATATCATATGTTCCTTCTGACATAAAGCAACCTTCATGCAAATTATAAGACCAATAGCCCTTTCAATAATATTTTTGCTGCAACTAACGAGTTTTGATATATTCCTTCAAAATAGTTTCTTTTCTCTTATTAAATTCTTTACTGACTCAAAGGTATGCAGTAGCATCATTTTTTCCAAGAAGGGTTTTTGTGTTCTTTTTCATTTCTTCATTGACACATTGGTTATTCAGTACCATGTTATTTAACCCTATAGTGTTGTAAATTTTTTTAACTTTATTCCTTTTGATTTTGTTTTATGACTTTTCATTAAAGGGAATGTATAGTAACTATGTAATAAAAACTATGTGAAGATGTGAAGATACAATGCAATATGCATCTCTACTTCCAAATCAAAGATGGACTCCCAATGACAATAGCATGCTGGACTCTCTGCCTTTGTCTGTACAAGCAATATCAGGATACACTAATTAGCAGAATGACAGACTTATGACTGATTATGAAGGTCTACTATCATAATAATATGAGGGAAATCAGTTGGGGGAGGGAATTTTGGGAGAGGTAAGGGAAATCCCAGAGGCTGTGGAACTGTATGATAAAATTAAAAATAAAATAGAAGGGAAAAATCATCACATATATCTCCTGCACTTAGATGTGTAAGTCATGGAAGATAAACCCTGGTCTGATTTGTACATCACTGAACCCTCAGTGTTTAATTAATTCTGTAAGGCCAATAGAATTAAGCTCTAATGAACAAATGTGTCTGCCTACTACCGAGTGCCACTCTGAATTTTACTCAGTTCCTTCCTCTGCTTTCTCTCTCTCTCTCTCTCTCTCTCTCTCTCTCTCTCTCTCTCTCTCTCTCTGTCTCATACACACACTCCTATTTAATCCTTGTCACTGAGGAAAAGACTTGATAGAGAGCTCTATGACCCATTCTCAGGGTGTGTATGGGAGAAACAATTATTCATCAAAGAACAGCTCTGAGAAGGAAGAATCCCAGGGTTGGAGATAGAGGCAATGGAGGTTGGCCCCAGGGGAAGCCAGGTTTTGTAACTTAGGCACTTGCCAACTCAGTGACCCACACCCTCATCCCCCTGCCCGACTTCTTGTTCACTGTTAAAGAGTCCTAACTGCATTTAACATAGTGTTGTGCCCTGTCCTGGAGGCAAATTAATACTTACACCAAAATAATGTGTCTGCTGTTCTTGGCTTTCGTTTTCTTAGCCACCTTTATACTAGATGAAGTAGCATGGGGTGGCAGGTCACTTAAGCTAAGACGACAGAAGAACTCACCGAACCTTCTGAGAAAAAAAAAAAAAACTGTTTCCTGAATAGAAAATAGAGACTTAATATTGTCCATGATCCTTCTTTCTGGGGCTGTTGGTGTCAGGGTGTGATATCTGGAACTCTAGCAACTATTTTACGTCCACAGAGTAAATTCAATGAACTTCTGACTCTTGAGCAAAGCTATAAATAATGGTGATACAGAAAGAGAAAAAGCACTGGTGAATACGATCAGTTATTTCAACACTGATCAAACTCTGGAATTACCTAAATTAACTTTCTTTTTAAATAAAAAGTAAGTATTCGTCTTCATTTTGCAAACATTGACTAAGGCCTATAGACTTCAGGCAATGGGATGCAATAATGGCCAAAATATATAAGATTACCACCTGCATGGAGCCTCCATTATAACTTTGCAATTGTCAACTGTGATGTTTTTCTACTTCCTTGTGGACAGAATTAGTGAAGGGTGATATATTAGCTAAGCAGATGGAAACCACTTTCCTTAGAACACACCTTTTCCATTCTTTCCTGTGGAAGGACTGTACAAAAGATCCTTTATGAAGATGTCATCAAACGTGGCAGTTTTCTGTGAATTAGCTCCCAGGCTCGTGGACTTCCAAGAAGAAAGGATAAAAGAGAAATAAAAAAATAAGAAGACTCCCTATGGCTTTATCATGTCTCTAAAACTAGTCCTTAAGTATAGGGTCTCTCTCTCTAGGGAATCATGAGCAGTGTCAGCATATCCACTGACCATGTTTGCAGCTTTTCCAGCCTTCAGTAGAACTCCTCACTCTGATGCTGCTGGCATCCAGAATAAATGAAACATCACTTGCTTCAAACTCTGGCAGTACAAGGACACACAGTTCATCCCTGGTAATGCGCAATCATTTACCCCAGGTGAAGCAGTTCTCAATGCATCTAGCAAGAAAGGGGTGCAGATCACCCACTGAAACAAAACTGTTTATTTCATCAATTATGATTCCTAAACAATTCACTTTAATTCTCTGGAAGAACTTAACAATGAGAGACAAGGCTCTTTGTCATTGGACTTGCATTCAATAAAAGGAAAACAAAGAAGCAGTGAATAACTAAAACGGGTATCCTTATCTCCATAGATCTTGTGTGGAATGAAGCTCGCATAAATATAGATATTTTTCCCTCCAGCTGGGATGACTGACAAGTTTATTTCATATTTACTTACGTCGTGAAAATGGCAGCAATATGCCGTAACAGAAAAACTTCCCGAATGTATGCTAATAGCTACTTCATTTTTACCACACAGTGCTTAAAATATCATGAGCACAAAAAGAGAAAAGGACACCTTTGAAAATATGTGCATTATTTGTCAGTCTTTGCTAATTCGTTCTTTATGGAATGAAGCTGGGGAGGACAAGCATTCAAGACAGCAGACCAGAAGGAAATTGAATCAGACCCAAATTTCATTTACTTATTCTTAATTTTTATTCACATACTGAATGAATCCCAGTTACGCTTCGTTATGTTGCCATGTGGCTTACCTTTATACATTAGAAATGTCCAGAAGCAGCCTGCATTTACTTGGCACAGGGAGGATAATACTGACATCTAGTGGTTACTCTGGATAGTACCCGGAAATGTGCATGAGTGATCCCCACAGAAAATAACAATCCTGCACAAAATATGAATCATCTAGGAAGTCTGTATTAGGATGTGTGCTTGTATCACCAGAGAGACATCATCCTTTCTCACTCAACACCGTGGAAAGATCTAAACAAAACCCCGAAATACCCGTTAGTGACCTTATCTTTCTTATATTAAACCTCTAGCACATTCTGCATATGCAAGCATGTAAACACGTGTGTACACACTTAGTTCCTCCTCTGTGAAACCTGATGTTTATTCTAATCTTGCCAACTACATGCCATTGACAGTACATAAACTAACTTTTTTGGGATTTTTCCACAATTAGTGAATCTTCTAGGATTCACTTATGGGAATTTTCTGTAGAAAAGCCACAGTGGTAAATCTGCCTTTCATGTTGAAGCACACTGAAGTCTTAGGTTAGCCTCAGCCCTCCCTCCTCACTGCCCACATACACGTGCTCATGTCATTCCCATCTCTGGCACCCTCCCATGTTTTCTGGTACCCTATCTTAGGAAGATCTGACTAGTGGAGAACAGTTGTTTCTCTACCTCCTACACCCTTCTCCCTCTAACACTGACTTCAAGAGCTAATACAGTAATTGTTGTAAAATGGTCATTTCTATTGCTCTGCCCATTATACAAAAGTAAGGCTCAAAACAAGACCCTCCCTATGGGAGTGAGCATTGAATCAGAAGACTCGGATTTCTAGCCACTTTTACTTTCACAATTAATCTAACGGTAGGACTAGAGACAAAAAGACAAGGATGTTTGAAGAAAGGGAGCTGTGTTAGATTTTATCAAACTGAACGGCCTTCCTGTTGGCTCTTCAGTCTGTTTAGGACTTCACAGGAGTTTCCATCTCCAATCCATAAACCGAGTGCTTAGGTCTGTTTTAGTACTAACACACTCTTTCATCTATTGATCAATCAGGTGCTTTGACATTTGCAAAAAAAAAAAAATTCAGCTCATCCAAGTTAAAGGGGATTTGTTAACTAAAGTAGCACTAGGACCTCACAAACAGTGTCTGTGGCAGCTAACAATAAGGACCTTGTCAATGTCTTCCCAAATGGTCCCTATTCTGTTGCACTTGCACCAATGTGCGCAGCTCTTCCTTCTGATATCCATAGAGCACACATAGACGTACTGGAATTGTTATATAGACCTATAAAACAGGACACACTGGCAATTCAATTTTCCCTCTCCATATTGTCTAGTTTTATGGTTAATAAAGAACTAGAAATATGCCACTCAAAATATCTTCCAGATAGCAACTCATAATCTATTTCAGAATGAAGGAAAATTGGGCCTGCCATGACAGCCTAGTGGCTAAAGTCTTCATCTTGGATGCACCAGGATCCCATATGAGTGCTGGTTCTAATCCAAGTAGTTTCACTTCCCATCCTTCTCCCTGCTTGTGGCCTGGGAAATCAGTTGAGGATGGTCCAAAGCCTTGGGACCCTACACCTGCATGGGAGACCTGGAGGAGGTTTCTGACCCCTGGCTTCAGACTGGCTCAGCTCCAGCCATTGTGGCCACTTGGGGAATGAATCAATGGATGGAAGATCTTTGACTCTGTCTCTCCTACTCTCTGCAGGTTTGACTTTATGATAAATAAATAAATCCTTTTAAAAATGAATGAAAATTGTGTTTCTAATGGTCTGTGTGGAAAGTTTTAATATCTGCTTTTGAAATCTGAGAATTTTATCTTACCACTGTACTTTATTGTATTTTATTTTTAATGCTGTTGATATAATTGAGAGGGATGCATGCCAGTGAGGGACTTTGATTAGGATGGGAATGGTTAAAGTATGGAGGAAGGTGGGTGGGATAAATTTTTTCTTCTTCTTCTTCTTCTCTTGTATCTGCAAAGGGATAGGGGCATAGTGGATGGGATGGGAGGGGGCTGTTCCTTGCTGTCAAACAACATCAGTACCCTGACATGGGGGTGTTGAGGGCCCTGCCATTTGATGATGCTTTAGAAACAATGACATGGGGAATAGTGTTCCGAAGATGTTATTGGAGGCGTTTTGATAGCTCTGAGACATTGTCAGTTTTTCTGCTCTAGTGTTGATAAAATATTTCCACAGTCTTAGGTTGACAAAGTCTACCTTGGTATATCCACAGACCTAGACACTTACTACAAAGTTGGCTCATGAGAGTTGTCCAATCTCTTGTATTTTCCATCGTGTGACGAGACACATGATCTCCCCTGATGGCCTAGATGAGCTGGTTGTCACGTACCCTTGTGCACTTGGGTGTGGTCTCCACTGCATAGGCATCAGCAACTGAGGAGTCCCAGTCCCACAACATGTACTCCATGGTCAGAGCACATACTTTGCAATTTTGTCTATGGTTGGAGTTTGAGTTCACGAGTCTAACTGGGGAGTCCCCCAAGAAACCTTGTCTAGGGTGACCTCTTAATAAATGCAGCTGACTGGTCAATTCAGTCCACAGCCCCATCTCGCCTATGAACTGACATGTGCTGCAGCCTAGCCCCTCCCAACCCAATTCAGATGTGGCTTTTATACACACCAGTGGGTGCTGCAGCCTAGTTGGAATGACCCCTATTAACTTCCACTACACTCACCTCCAGCCCCAGTGTTTGCCTGTGCCTTGTTTCAGTCTAGCCCAGCCCAGACTGCAACTCTTCTGGCTCTCTTACACACCCATGGAGCTGAGGCTTAGCTCAGCCCAACACATCTATGTAGACACTCAGACCTCAGACTCTCAGACCTGGCCCACGTGTGTGTCAAAGGTGCTATCGCATTGTCTATCCTATGCCCATCCAGTCCCTATCTTTCATACCCACAAACTGGAGCAGGAGCCTACCAAGGGAGTGCCCGGAGTCCCCCAGTCAGGTCCATTCACAGCCCCAGATACTGCAATTGCCAAGAGATACTGCAGTCCAACCTTATATCTGTTGTACCTGGTACCCACACTTGCCAGCAGCTACTGTGGCTTAACCCAGCTAGCCCATCCCAAGTCCCAGCCCACATGCAAACTATGAAACAATAAGAAAAGATTTGACATTTATGTTATTGCTATTGTGCTCCAAAATAGCAGGAGAAGTAAGATAATTTTGTGAGGATAGAAGTATTGATTCCATTGTATTCCATCATAAAATTCCACAATTCCTATCTTTACAAACAAAACACATTCATACATTAAACCTCAATAGCCTCCCCACCACAGTCTTACCTATTCTTTCATCAACTCAAAAGTCTGTCAAACCTTTTTACTGTAATGGAGATTTAAAATGTTATCTCAAAGAAGTAAAAGGAGAGAGAAAAAGAAAGTGAGTGAGAGAGAATGAGAGAAAAAGTAAGGAAGGGAGGAAGGAAATATGTTCTTAGAACTGCAGCTGCAAATCACATTGAATTTCCTAAAAACACACTAAAATTTAAAAATGTGTCAAAATCCCAAAATCTCACCTAAATCAAATATGAGTGAAATTTAATACATGACTTATCCTGAAGCAAATGTCTTTTTCTCCATGATCCTATAAAATAAAAGGTTACGCTTTCAAAACAGTGGAATAGGCGCAGGACAGACATTCCAAGCTCAACAAGGAAACACAGAAAATTTAAAAAGAGTTATAGTTCCTCAGCTGGTTCAAAACCTTAACATTTGAGGTAACCATCATCAGTATTTTGCTCCAAAACTGCTACAATCCCCTTTCATAAAACACTAGGACACAAACACAATTTTGCAAGTTCTTTGCTGTTTTTTTACAGTGTACGACTTTAAACTGTGATACAACATGGCCCTCATTTTTATCTGAAATCTCATCAGAATGACTAAATTGCTTAGATATTTTCTCAAATGACTGAAGTTCTCACCTTGGGGACAACAGAAAGATTCTCTGTTTCGCTGAGTGAACTACAATTGGGATATACCCAAAGTAATGGTTGACAAAATGCATCAAAGCTAAGCTTCTGAATAGCTAAATCAAAGAACAAATTCTTAAAGCAGCCAAGGATAAATGACACATTGCAAAAAAAATTTCATTTAAATGACATAGGATTTCTGTCACAAGGAGATGACATATGATTTAAATGCTGAAAGAAAAGAATTGTCAGCTGAAACCTATCTGGAGAAAACTTCCTTCTGAAATGAAGGGGAAATAAAGACATTCTCCGTTAAAGGACATTAAAAGATTATGTCACTGTTAGACCCATTCTTGGTGTAATGGCCACAAGAAAGCTATTCAAAAGTGAACTGGCTGGAACATGAACGAGTGCTGATATGGGATGCCAGTGTCACGGGCAGAGACTTAGCCTACATCTTGATGTTAGCTCCATGTATATTACTTTTAAAAGGCCTGGCTCAATTAATATCAGATAAAATAGAGTTCAAAGAAAAAATAAGTTACAAGAGGCAAAAGGGATATTACATAGTGATGAAATGATTAATTTACCAGGAAGACACTAAATTTGCATACAGCAAACAAAAGAGCCACAAGCATAACATCAAACTATAGGGAAAGTTTTAGGCAACTTTCCAAGTCTGATGTATTTATCCAACATAGGTGAATGTCTTCCTTTGAAAGAGTCGAAGAGAACATTTCTACTCTGCCTTTTGAATTTATATGTTGGCTTTTCTAACAAGATACATGCTCCATTTCTCAAAATCAATGTATAGTGTATTAATGAAAGGGAAAAATAATGCACTACTGCCATCTGTCATTCTTTTACCTGCAATACAACTTTAACTACAAATACTCTCAAACTTTTTCGTTAGCCATAAATTGGTATGAGTAGCTGTCAATACAGACTTTATCTCACTTGGACAATTTATGCAATAGCTGATTTTAGTCTCTGCTTCTCCTAGCAGGATGATTACAGGAGCACTCCTTCATGTACTCCAACTGGGGACATGAAAGTGCCTGGAAGGCGTTTGAAGGAGCAGATACACAGTTCTGCAAGAATTATCCACAAGAACGTTCAGTCTAACAAGGTTTTACATGGAATTTCCAGAATATCAACAACTAAAGAAGCATGTGTCAACTTTAGCCTATGATTATATTCTCATTAGTTTCTGGATGCTAGGAACAGTAAGAATGGCAATTATGCAATAGCCACAAAAAAGGGTAGTTTACTGAGAGTTCACAAGCTATTGTTTGGTACTCTTTTCAGTTGACTCACATTATTTCTGTTGCACTAAATGTTTTAGGATGAGACAAATGTCTCCTTTTGTTGAAATAATACGTGATTGGAATTACTTGTCTTTGGGCAAATCCTTGCAGAGAGAGGTCAAGTGCATAGACCCAATCCTCCAGGCTCTAGAAAGGAAACTGAAGAGGAATCTCTGTGTATGACCAGGATTTCCTCTGGGATCATCAGTGAGAGAACCCGCAGGGTGACAGTGGCAATATTTTTCTGAACAATGAAAATGTTGCATGGCCAGTTATAACATTTGATGGATTCTGAAAACAATTCTTTCTTCAAATGTTCTTGTGTTTATATATCCCAGATCAAATATGTTTAGAAATCTCTTGAGTCCTCTAATAAATATAAATCTTCTTTGGACCATATCAAATAGTATCGTGTGTATTAACGAAAATGCAGTGGAAACAAAGGTGGAAACAAAATGACCAAGATTTATGTCACAATTGTCCCTGAAGTCAAACCCTGGAGGAAGTGGGAGAAAAAGAATCAGAATATATGTACTGCCAACTGTTTCTGAGACAGAATTGGAGAGAAAATGCAATCAAGAGTGTGTTCGGTACAAGCTCCTTGGGATTGGGAGTGCCAGGCAGCACTGGGACAGATTAGAACCAGGCTTCAGAATATGGAGGGACTTATGAAAGCTCAGTCTATGCTCACTTCAAGAAGGGCAAAGGTTTTAAAAGATAAATTAAAAAAAGGCACAAAATGCAACCTTCAGTGGCAAGGGGTCAAATATATGTCTTCACTAATCAAACCATTAAACCAAAACTTACAAAACACTAAACATGCTAGAAAGAAAAAGTACCTGGTATTGAGACAAGTTGCCAGAAGTATGATTAGGTAGTAGCTGAAAAACTGTCCCCTGGCCAGAAAAAAAATTTTTGTATTAAAATTCAGGATAGGAATGTATAAATCATTTATATTAACCTTACATTGACAATAGATAAGAGAGACAGGATTGTACCTTTCTCTTTTTGAGCTGGACAGGATCCTTTAAAGTCAGAAAAAATTGCTTATGTAGAAATAACTTGCTTCTTGACTGGTCAGGGTTAATAGTTCAGAAAGTTTATACATGGCCCCATAATCAACCATGAGGGGATTTAAGTCAGGGTTTCAACACAGTGTTTTTGTTGTTTTCCCCCCACTTTCAAAGATTAGCTTCCCGTATTTCCCTGTACAATTCCTCCTCTGAATCTTCTAATTATATTTCAGAATTTTTATTTGATCAATGCAAAAAAAACACCTGTTTATACTTGGTAATCTTCTACTGCAACTGTGAGGAACAGAAATTCTAGGGAAAATTTATGGTCCCTTAGCTTTGTTGCAAAGCCAGAATCTTTGAATTGATAGTGTGACAATATTCTTTTTTTTTTTTAAAGATTTATTTATTTATTTATTTATTTATTTGGAAAGGTAAATATACAGAGAGGAAGAGAAACAGAGAGAAACCATCTTCCATCTGATGGTTCACTCCCCAAGTGGCCCCAACGGCTGGAGCTGAGCCAATCTGAAGCCAGGAGCCAGGAGCCTCTTACAGGTCTCCCAGCGGGTGCAGGGTCCCAAAGCTTTGGACTGTCCTCAGCTGCATTCCCAGGCCACAAGCAGGGAACTGGATGGGAAGCAGGGCTTCCGGGATACGAACCGGCGCCCATATGGGATCCTGGCGCGTTCAAGGCGAGGAATTAACCACTACGCTATCGCACTGGGCCCACAATATTCTTAAGAGTGGGGATTTATTTTAAAAAGGGGTTTTCTACATACTAAGACATTAGTTTCTCATAACGACAAAGAGTATAGAGATTTGCTTTAAATCATTAGGTAGATAAGTGGTGGCTACATTCTCAAAGAAATTTTTAAACTATTATTAACCAAGAAAAGCCATCTTGTATTAAAATGGGCAGTTGAGAGGAGATACAGCTACTTACAAAACCTACCAGTTTCCCCAAAAAGTACATGAACATAAATTCACATCCATCTCCTAGTCTGAATGTGGACTTTATAGATTGAAGAAAGTAAAATGATGAAAGCCATAAATTAGCTGAGAGTGAATTTAAGAATGTCCATACAAGTGTTCCTCTCAAAATTTCTGAGGAATTCAGAAATTAGCCTGAGGTACAAGGCTGAGAAAAGGCTGGAAGGCGGTAACCTTGTTTTGTCTGCATCCCACTGAGATTTCTGTTTTGACTTGATTCCTTTCCTGAGTCAGCTTTGCTGGTTGCAGTTCACTCTGCCCATGAAGGGTCTCTTTTCTGATTTTATCCTTGGTACTGTCTCCTGGACCAAGCTTATCATCCTTACCTTTGTATCCTTTCTATCCTCCATTCATTTTAATTCAACCTTTAATCCTTATTTCCTTATCTTCCCCTAGATGATTTTCACTTCCTTCAAACACAAAACTATTTCTTGTATCCATTCTGAACTTTTGGGCATCCATGTGTTCACTTGCCAATACCCAAAATGCCATGCTTGTATCAATGCTGATCTTCTACCCTTGACTCCTTCCTGTGGAAAATTACCCATCCCTGACGACCAGGAGCAGACACCCCAAACCCACTGATGTTCTCTTTGAACACTTCAAGCTCATGGTATCGTTGATTTCCTCTTGCCTTCAAAATCTGGGCAATTAGTCTGCACTTCAATGTTTCTTCTTGTATTGTTGCTTATTTACTTGTGTGTGAAATTATACCTTATTATTTAGATGCTGGGTAGTAGTGATCACCTGGTCACAGGCGATGCTAATAGGGACCATTTGAATACATATAGGCACTGTTAGTAGAACTATTATGCTCACTCATATAACAAACATGTAGTTAGCTGCTGCACCACAAACATGCTGGTTGTTAGTGTGAGGCCACCACAGATTCAAAGTGGTCTGTCAGCGTGCTTCCCTGGGCTAACAGTCTTTGCAAAGCTCTATCATCTAACAATAACCCCAATTTCCTCCTCTCTCTTCTCCCAGTGATTAGGAGTCAGTGTCTCATAGGGAAAGACATAGAGCCAAAATATGATTAGTACTTCCTCAAAATGGCCTTTAGGCTTCCCCCATTGCAGTCAATAATGCAAATATACGTGTAACTCAGGCTACAACCAAACATATCTTGGCAAACATCAGAATATGGAGATCCGACTGACAGAAGAAAAACAATTATTCACATAGACTCCCAGAATGTAAAAGGAAATTAACTGCATATTAAAAAGATAAACTGAATATGAAATTCACAAAATTGAGAATCATAGAATAAAACAGCTTTTTCCCTAACGAGTTAGCACATTTGGGGAAGAGGATCAGCCAAAACAAAGCAAAATTTCTGTTTGTGTTGTCCAAAGCTTCAAGGCCATAAATCGCAACTGAGATGTGAGAGTCTTTTTGGACTTGTAAGTGTGTAAGCCTCAAGAAAGTGGATTGGTTTCAATAGAACAGGATTGGAATCTTTAAAGTATAATATTTGTATTTACAGAGTGCAGTTGAAAGATGGCATAGGTTGAACCACAAGTGTGTAATCATCAGAACTGGAACTTTGCAACATGATTTCCTTTACTTCACTGATTGCAAACATAGACCAAGGAGCATCAAAAGACTGCCACAAGATGGTTGTACTTTCCTTGTACGTGAATATCTGATATGAATCTGAAAAAGAGACTAAAATTCTAACCAATCACCAGTTCTGGACTATTATAGTGTAGTTTGGGTTGTTTCTATTTAGAGTAAGTGTAAACCATTATCTCACCTACAAAGTAGTGGTATTTGTAATTCCAGCCCAGTTGCCTCAGAAGAATGTTTACCTGAGAGGCGACTGATGAGCATAAAGGTCTTCCATGATCCAAATGCTTAATAGGTGAAACTACCAAACTGTAATTCACTTGGTTTTAAAACACAGCTAAGTCTAAACCTTTTGATGAAAATGAGATCTTAAGCAAAACTCTCTGCTTGAGATATACCTCACACCTAAAATGTTATAACCAACACAACCAATACCACTATAAAATCAGATATTAAGCCTTTCTGCCCTGAACAACTCTGAGTTCAATGACAAGACCTTGAGTTAGATCAGAGCAATGTGAGTGACCATGAAATATAATTGATACCATCTGGCAATAATAAAGAATCACAGTAAACAAAAAGCCTTGTACTCGAGTGAAACCCTGATAAAGTATTCTTTGGACTTTAACCTGGGATTATGTGACTCTAGTTCCATGCGTTTTATGAATTCTTTATTATAATTTAATTGTTTCTGATATTAGAAGGTTTTTGGCCTTAGGCTTTGTTGGTAGAATTCTATTACTATACTATGGCCAAGGGATCATTTTCCATTGGCTACTCTGATATAACATAGAAGTAAAGTTATATGTTAGAGATAATTGGAGGTTTATAAGCAGGCTTGAAAGAAATACATGTTGGATGATCAAAATTAATTCTACTGCATACAGAATACATTATGGCCCGAGGGACAGGGAATACTCTGTACTTCATAGCTGTATTGAGCTCTCATGCAAGATTGAAGAGGCTACACTAATTATAAAATAATATGGGGCAACTTATTAACTCTTCAAGTTTTAGTTTGCTTTTACATAAATGAATATATGAAGCTATTTCAAAACTTCATGGAAAAATGAAGTAAGTTCATTTTGATGCAAAAAATCCAATTGATTTCTAACATTTTTTTTCTTCTTAAAAGAGTATTTATTTGAAAGATAAAAAAAGAGAAGAAATGACATAAAGGGAAGGATGGAGGGAAGAGAGATGGGGAGATAAAAAGAGCTTTCATCCACTGATTCATTCCCTCAAATGGCTAGAATGACTGAATTTGGACTGCAAGGAGACAGGAGCCCAGAATTTTATCTGCATTTCCCAACATGGATCCCAACTTGAACCATCTTCTGCTGATTTCCTAGGGACATTTGCATGGAACTACAAAGGAAATGAAGTGCCAGGACTCAAAATCTGTTGCTGATATGAGATGTCAGATATTCCATGTGGTGACTTATATAGCCTGGTGTTCCACGATACTGCCACAAAACTTTATTTCTTTCTAGATGCCTGTTTATTGTGTAAGATTATTTATTCAACATCCTATTGTTTCCCACTGGTTAAGGCAGCATCTTTAGCATATATTAAAATTACATATGTATGAACATTTGTATTTAGACCTACTTTTGGACAATTTTTTGACCTACTTACTATTATCAGTGCTTTTAATTATGTTTCTGCTAAACATAAAATTAACTACAAATAATTACCATCTTTGTGATTTCAAGTCACCTATTTCAAGAGTTCCCTGTCCATCTGTTTTCCAAAATGCTTTTGTTTTACCCCACTGGTTTAATTAATTCCCTTTCTGCAATGTGAGTGGAATCTTTTATTCCATATCTTTCTTTTTTTCTTTTGTATTAAATTTTTTTTCTTATATAAGTTGAACAAGTTCCATGTAGTTCCCAGCACAGATTTAGAAGCATAGTGAATCTTTCCACCTTGCTCACCCTTCTGCCCACATTTGTCACTCACCTGTCTCCTTGAATTTTTTTTAAACATGACTTACAATGACATACACATTCACAATAACAGGCTACATGCTCCATTAGATAAGGAATTAAAAAAATTAGTAGGAAAGTAAAAATACCGTTCTTCATGAATATAGTCAAAAGCTATAAAACAACCTCAAAATGTTAATTTCACTCATATAAAATACATTTTTGCATTAGGCACCACAGATCAGAGAATATACACGATATTTGTCTTTTGAGGTCCGGTTCATTTATTATTTATTTATTTCACTGGGAATAACGGCTTTTAGTTGCATCTATTTTGCTGAAGACGGGATTTCATTCTTTCTTTACTGCATAGTAGTGTTCCAATGTGTTATGTTCCGTATTTTTTAATCCAGTCATCAGTTGGTGAACATCTGCATTGATTCCATACCTTAACTTTTGTGGATTGAATTTCTATTACTGTGGGAGTACAGATAACTTTCTTAGAAGTGGGATGGCTGGGTTGTATAGTAGCACTATTTTCAGGCTTCTGAGGAATCTCTATAGTGCTAAGCTCCAGCCATTGTAGCCATTTGGAGAGGGGACCAGTGAATGGAAGACTCTCTCTTTGTCCCCCACTCATTCTCTCCTTCTCTCTGTAACTGTCTTTCAAGTAAAAATAAAATGAATTTTTTTTATTTTAAAAAACAAATATTTTTATGTGCTTGTTCAGAAAATATGATTGAAAGGGGGCATATTTGGAATTTAATCAAATGGAATTTCTGCTCTCTTGTAAACTTAATTCTTTCTTAAAGAGTGGTAAGTAAAGCATAGTTTCTGGATACAAGTAGATTAACCTTCAGTTCTATTTGCCAGTTACTCCTTTCATTTGCATGCATCATTTCTTTATGCTTCATTTTTTTCTCATCTATAAAATTAGAATACTAAAAAATCTTATAAGATTGTTGAAGATTTAATAAATTAGCAGATGAAGATGTGTAAAATATCACTTAGATATTAGCTTCAATTGTTTATGCAACTGAATATTTGAAGTATCCTTTTATAAAGCACCATTGCAGAGCCTGCTAGCTAGTAAGAGCTGTATGGTGTGATCTATCTCACCAGTGATAGCATTTCAAAAACATTGCCTCGTCACTGACGTTAATCTTTTCTTTCTCATCTACACCAAATCACAGTTTTTTTCTACTGAAAACAGTAGTGAATCTAGCAGAACAAAGGCTTTATCAAAAGTAAAGGGACTAAAGAAGAAGATGAGGAGCAGTCCAAGGATCTGTTCATTTATCATCCCTAATAGATAAAGAAGACATTTCTGAAATATTAACTTATGGGCCTAGAATTCTGAATTACACCACTTATAAATCTAGGTTCCCCTTGAGTGAGACATACCTGAGCATGCAAGAGTAATGGTGTTATTTATCTGCTGAAGCTCCGGGTATGGCAGAGATCCCAGAATTAACATTGACAATCACTGTTGCCGAAGAGGCACTACCTGCTCTAAATCAATTCCAGGTATCCTTTCTGATGACAAACTCTAGTAATTCAGACAGGAAATGAGAATACCATTAACAGCTAATTCTCTTGTCATGGTTTGCTTTTGTGGCTTTAGGTGGTTCTGAGACAGAGCATTTTTTTCATCCCTGCCAGAAAAACAATTGTTAGAGGATTTTTAAAAAAGCATTCATTGGTGTTATTTAACTCCATCTGTCCTCTTCAAAGAATTTAATATACCATGTTGATTTAAATGTACTTTCTGTAGTGTTGGAAAGAAACTGGAATTGCTAACATCAATTAGAAATCTTATCCCATTCTTTTTTATTAAACAGTCTATCTACTGGTTGGAAGAAATGATATGTTGTTGTTTAATAACTTGCTTCTGTAAATGAAATACTATAAATTCTAATGATTTTAAGAAGAAAAAACACCAAATGAAGCTCAGAGGAAATGGAGCACATTCTAAACCACCTAGTAACTTAACAAATTACCTCAGTAGAAAAAAGAAAAATTTCTGTTTAAATCAAGATAAAGGACCATTGGCTCAATTGGTTACCCTACACCTGCAAGTGCCATCATCACATATGGGTGATGGTCAGTGTCCCAGCTGCTTAACTTCCCATCCAACACCCTGTTTATGGCTTGGGAAGGCAGAGGAGGATGATCCAAATTGCTGACACATTGCAGCTGAGTGGAAGACCAGGAGGAAACTGGCTCCTGGCTTTAGAACTGCTCAGCTCCAGCCACCCTTCGGGGCATGAACTGGTGGATGGCAGATATTTCTCTCCTCTCAGTAAATCTGCTTTTCCCATGAAAATAAATAGATTTAAAAAATAAAAATGACTAACAGAAAAATGTCTAACATTCCAATTAAAATGTGCTATATGTCAATAAAATATAGAAAGTCTAACACAAGCTAAAAATGTGCCTTAGGTTTGGATACTGCAAAAGCAATTTGTGTGTGTATTTACTCTTGAAAGAGAAAGCCCCGTAGCAGTTGTTGCTCCTGAACCATGTATTTGTTGAAGTTTGCTTCTTCTATCAAGACCCCATGATACACTGTGGAGAAAAGGATCAACATAATTGAACTCACTTTTCAGAACTGTTGAAAAATCTACTTAGAAAACTATAATCAGCCAAAGAAGTGAAAGAGATCAGAGAAAGTTCAAATATAAAAGCAATCATTTCTGTTCAGATTTGAGGCAACATCAGTTACAGGGGTTAAGTGACAAGACAAGAGAAGGCATGAATTCCAGTCTCGACTCTACGACTCTACGACGACATACCTTGTGTTTCTGAATGAGTTGTTTACACTTCCTGGGCTTTGGGTCTCAGCCACAGAGGAGTAAGCAGCAGGAGGATGAAAGTATGAGGAAAATCTAAGAAAAAAGATTCACTCCTGTAATGCCAGGTAATTTTCTTTTCATATTTGACATATTATAAGAGATTCATATGAGAGAGAGAGAAAGATCCAGAAGAAATGGAGATTCCCTGTAAATCAAGTAAAGTCGCTTTCTAAGAGTATGTTTTCAGGTGGAGAAGAAAAACCTTGGTAACTTGAGCATGCGGAATGTGCTCAATAATTTTGAATTTAATTCTGAATTTCATGCTGGCACATTCACCATGATTTCTGCTTTCAAGGAGGTCTGTGGAAAGATAACATAGGACTGACTATAAAAGGGAGAACAGCTTCCTTAACAGAAGGCATTGGGCCTCGCTGCCACTCAAATACAATTTAAAATTATACAACATCTCTTTATCATATTTTAATTCTATTTGTAAGCATTAAACAATGTATGATTGAGTATTAATGTAGATGTGTAAGGAAATAGGCACTTTCACAAAATACTGTTTGGTGTAGAACTGATTCCACTTTTTCCACAATGACAATTTGATTACAAGGTTTTAAAACGTCCAATAAACACATATTCTTTAAGCCAACAATCTCATTTGCATAACTATCTCCTCAGGGGGAAATTGGACGAGTCTCAAAATATTTACAAGATTATTCCTGCAGCACTATTTAAGACAGTAAAAAATATAAATATCTAGTAGAGATCATTAAATAAATTTTAAAGATTTACATACTTTTATTTTAAAGGCAGATTTTCAGAAAGAGAAGGAGAGAAACAGAGAGTAGGATCGTCCATCCACTGGTTCACTCCCCAAACAGCTGCAGTGTCCGGAGCTGAGCTGATTCAAAGCCAGGAGCCAGGAGCCAGGAATTTCTTCTGGATCTCTGGTGTGGATCAGGCGCCCAAGGACTTGGGCCATCCTCTGTTGCCTTCCCAGGCCATAAGCAGAGAGCTACGCCACTTGGCTAAAAGTGGTGGGAAGAAACAGAGATGGAAATTTGATGTTTCCTACAACTTCTCCATATTGATTTCCAGTTAATCAGGTGCGTTCAGATTGTTCCCAGAACACCTGGAATGTGTGCACTACTGCCACCACCTGGAGAAGCCACTGCACTGCAGGAAGGGAGTCTGCCTCTGTTCTGTCTTCTCTGGAGAACCTACTGTGTTTGATCACTGCTTGTTGTGACTGTTTGGCTTGCACTTTAATTCAGGATGCTTTCATTCTTGATACCAAGGAAGTCCCAGAGTCCCTTCCCCAAACCCAACTTCTCATTGACACACTCCTGTTGATTCCTCTCTGCTTGCACAGCAGAATCCAGTCCCAAATTCTCTCTTCTTCATTTCTATTATTTTTTGGTTTGTGGGGCAGTGAAGTAAAATGTTTTCTTTTTCTTTTTTTTAAATTTTTTTTAAATTATACTGTTGACAATCTTTAGTAAAATGTTTTCTTTAACAATATGTAGACATCACATTCCCCTGCTTTTTTCTGTATAGTGAATTTTCATCTGCAATTTTTATATTTAATGAAATGGATAGAACGATGAAAGAGAAATTGTATCTATTTCAGAATAACATTTTGGCCCCAAATCATACAAATCCTCAACCAGATTTTTGTGTCATTAAGTTTCTTACCTTCCTTTAAATTAAAAAAAAAAAACATACTTTTAACATGCATCTTTTGATGTTAATACTCTTTTTGCTTTTTGAGAAGAGCAGTGAGGAATGTGGAGTTTAACCTGTAGGAATTGTCACCTGATTACTGGCTGTGTAAACATTCCTGAAACTTGGATCCAAACTTCTGACTCTTTGAGCCTTGATTTCCTAATCAAAAATGAAAAAAAAGATACCTGTTAACATCACAGGAATGTGATGAGAACCACTTAAAATTATGTTATTTTTCATTTGTGTGTTTATTTTTAATTTATATAAAGTGGAGAAATTTCACAGATTTCACTGCACAGACTTAGCAGCATAGCAAAACTAAGTATAAGCAATATTCGATACTTTGATTTCAAAAGTCTATTATTTTTTGCTTCACTTTTCTCTTTAGCATTTCAAGGTATGATGTTGGCCTTTGTGATGTCATGTCACTATGGATGGACAGAAGGCTGGAACCAGGAAGCAGATGGTGGCTATAGTTGCTAAGACCTGCTGTCTGGTCTAGCAAAGCTAGCATCATGAGTACATAGTTCACTTACACTGTCCTGGGCTGAAAGAATATGAACATTGGAGTCACTCTGTCTTAAGTGACTTAGTTATTACTAACTTAGTTATTACTCTGCCTTAAGTTGATTTAGGTATCTTCAGTTCAGATGTAGTTAAGATTTGGACAACAATTCACCTTTGTAGATTATTTTGAGTACTAAATAATAATAAAAGTAATTTAGAAGTACTGGAGCATACCGATGAAAAGCACATCCTTTATTTGCTTTCTTTGAGCGTACTTCTCTGTTCCACATTCCAGGTTGATAATGCTCTGGGATCACACTGAGGACCCAGGCACTGTGCCCCTTGTGAGGGTCAAGTTGGCACTGAACTAGCCAGCTGCAAGACCTCAGGGAGAATCTTGCCAAATAAGACTATTTTTTGGAGACATGATAACTACTTGGTCAAATGATATATAGAAATGTGAATTAAAGTCGGTGTCTTAATGAGTGCCTCAAATTGCATATGCACCTATTAGTCACAGGATGGCAATGACAGTTCTTCACAGAAAGAAATGTTTCTGATTTACGTATGCGTGGCTGATGCATGAAGTGGATTTTATAAATCACTGTCATCACCACCACTAATGCCCTCTAGCTGTATTAAAAAGGGCCTGTGACAAGGGACCTATCAAATTGAATGGAAAGACCATAAAACCATCAGTTCATTTGACATAAAACTGATATATGATGTGATAATGCTTCAAGTAGAACCTGAGACCCCATTCATCACACAAGCTGCTCTACTGCTAGGTTCTGAGTTGTGTGCTAATGAACCTGTTATTGGGTACTCTACAGATTGCCACCCCCAATCAACACTGGGACCTCCATACCAGAAAATGTTCCCCCTGAAACTTCATTTTGTTCATTAGTGAACTCTTCAGGGGACGAAACAATGACCAGTAAAAAGGTCACCCATTCTGTCCTAGATATAGTATCCTCACATGTAAAAGGTCAGGCTAGATCCACATTTCTCTTTATAAGAAGTGCATCAGACTCATCTGGCTAGAATACCAATGGAGCTCAGTGGCTAGAGACCCATCTAAGGGATACTCTATGGAGACTTTCGGTAGTCTCTGAAGCCCTCTCTCTATGTGTCTGCCAGAATTCTGTTCTGCAAAAACTGGCTGCATTTCAGTTTCAGAAGAAAACTCATCTCTATTAATTCCGGCAGGGAGTTTTTCAGGCTCCAATCATGTGCTTTGTTCCCACAAAAGAGCCTAGAAGTTCTCTTAAGGCAGTAAGAGGAGAAAAGAACAGAAACCATCTTGCTTACCACTTTCAGGGATCTCTGTTTTACATTGCCTAAAGCTTTCAATAAACTAAGGAATGCTATTCAATCTGTTCTGTCTGTTTTGTTTTTTTGTGCTAGGCAGCAGGGTTAAATTCAGTCTGGCCATATCATCACTTCCTGAAACAAAGTATTCCTTTGGCTAGTTACTCAGAGTTTTCTTTTTCCTTCTATTAAGAGTAGCTATTCTAAACAAATCATAAAAAGCTTTTAATTATTTCCTCATAATAAAATCCTAAAAGTGCAAGAATTATATCATTAAAATATATATAGCACCTAAAGCAATCTATAGATTTAATTCTATCAAAATACTGATTATTATTTTTACAGATTTTAAAAATTCATAAAATCCAGATGAAATCACAAAAGACCCACAAACAACAGAGTGATTCCAAGCAATATATACATCAACCTGGAGACATTGCAATACTTGACTTCAAAGCATACTACAAAACTTCAGTAATTAAAGTGGTATGGCACTGGCATAAAAAGAGACACACCGACCAATGGAACAGAATAGAGAGCCCAGATATTAATTCACACAAGAGTGTTCAGGTCAGTGCCCTCTGCGATGGCCTAGCAGCTAAAGTCTTTGCCTTGCATGCACCGGGATCCCATATGGGCACCAGTTCTAATCCTGGCAGCTCCACTTCCCAGCTCCCTGCTTGTGGCCTGGGAAAGCAGTCAAGGACGGCCCAAACCTTGGGACTCTGCACCTGCGTGGGAGACCTGGAAGAGGAGTTCCTGGCTCCTGGCTTCAAATTGGCACAGCACCGGCCATTGCAGACACTTAGGGAGTGAATCATTGGACGGAAGATCTTCATTTCTATCTCTCCTCCTCTCTGTATATCTGACTTTGCAATAAAAATAACTAAATCTTTAAAAAAAAGTGTTCAGGTTATACATTGGAATACAAATCATTTCTTCAACAAGTAGTGCTGGCAAAACTGGACACAGAACTATTGCAGAATGAAATTAGATCCACACCCCCAACCATATACAAGGTGGATCAAAGACCTAAATTTAAGACAAGAAATTGGAAGCAAATGTAGGAGGAACACTCCAAAGCCAATGGAGTATTTAATAACTTCCTGAAATACTCCTCCTTGCCCCTGAAAAAGCACAGAAAATAAAAGCAAAAGTAAACAAATGGAATTATATGAAACTCAGAAATTCTGCACATCAAAGGGACTATTCAGTAGAATGAAGAGACATCCAACAAAATGGGGAAAAAGTTACAAGGTACATATTCAACAATGGATTAATATGCAAAGTAATGTGAATTTTTGCTGATGGTATGTTGGAGCTTTCAATTGACTGGGATGATACTCTGCTGGCTCTGTCTTCAGACCAGAAAGGGTATACCTAAGAAGCCGTTGAACTTGACTGGACAATAAGATGCTGGACTCTATGTTTGGTATACGCTTGCAATGGGGGAATCTCAACTGAACTTGAGCTGTGGTTATGCAACAAGGTGGAGGAATCCACCATGGTGGGAGGGTTTGGGGAGGGGTGGGGAGAACCCAAGTACCTATGAAACTGTGTCACATAATACAATGTAATTACTGAATTAAAAATAATAAATAATAAAAAAACAAATAAACAAGTCTTTGAGACAAAAAAAATATCAATCTAGATTAAAAGTAGGCAAAGTACCTCAACAGACCATTTACATGCTAAGTGAAAAAGCCAGTCCCCAAAAGACAATTGTTTTCCCTATTTTATGGTAACTAATTACATAGTACAAAAATGTTAATGTGTATGAGTGAAAGTCACATTTTGATTTGATTATGGTTTATAACCTTACCTATAGATTGAGGAACAGATTTTTCCAGTAACTACTTGTTGAACTCTTTATGTTTAGTGGTGGGTCAAACATGATTATAAAATAAATTGAATGTGATATGTAGGTGCTGAGCCCGTGTTGGGGAGGGCTGGGCTGGACCACAGCACCCATTGGATTGCTGAGAATGGAGGGCAGAACAAACTGATGAGCTACCCCAGTGAAGCTTGACAGCAAATAGTTGAGCAAATGGAGACTTGGAGGTAGACTATGACAACCAATCAACCTCAGAAGGATTTCCTCATCTGTGGAGTGGTGATATCAACAGCATCCCAAAACTATCAAAACCACATGAGCAGAATCCTCAGAAAATGCTCCACAGTGGGGACCCTGGGATGACATCAGGTATCAGTTCCCCATCCTCTGGGTAATGCAGAGTTTGGGAGGCTGGGCATGATTTTCCTATTGTGTCTCCTTCTCCCCAACATATGGGAAGAAGAAATATGTAAACAATGGTCTCGACCACTATCTCCTGATCCTTGATCCTTCCCATCTTGATCAACTAGGTAAACATCATCAAAAATAAATTTTTTAAAAAGAAATCTTCTAAAAATTAAAAGAAGAAAGTACATCATTGGAAAACTTAAGAGTCAGAAACAAGAACTGAGATGTAGACCAAAGGGAAAACGTATATACTGTTGTTGGAAACGTAAATCAGTGCAGCCATGTGGAAGACAGTGTGGCAATAGCTCAGAACAGCAGCAATAGGTCTGCCATAGGATCCAGAAATTCCATGTCTGAGTGTGTAACCAAATACCCTCATCACCATGTTTCACAAGGGTTAAACTATGGAAATAGCCCAGGTGCACATCATTGGAGGAATGGATAAAGAAAATGTGGCAAATCTACATAAGCAAACATTTAGCTATAAAAATAAAAATTATATTCTTTTATTTGCAGCAAATGATGCAAATGAAGAATATTACATTATGTGACAAAAGTCAAACTCAGAAAGCTTAATACTGCAATACTGCATGTTCCCTTGTATGTGGTAGCTAAGTTTTGTGTGTTTTTTTTTAAACATTTATTTATTTTTATTACAAAGTCAGATATACAGAGAGGAGAAGAGACAGAAATGAAGATCTTCCGTCCGATGATTCACTCCCCAAGTGACCGCAATGGCCGGTGCTGCACCGATCCGAAGCTGGGAACCAGGAACCTCTTCCAGGTCTCCCACACGGGTGCAGAGTCCCAAAGCTTTGGGCCGTCCTCAATTGCTTTCCCAGGCCACAAGCAGGGAGCTGGATGGGAAGTGGAGCTGCCGGGATTAGAACTGGAGCCCATATGGGATACCGGCGCGTTCAAGGTGAGGACTTTAGCTGCTAGGCCACGCTGCTGGGCCCTTGTGTGTTTTTTTAAAGTAAAATTTTTCACACAGCCAATAGTTGGTGGACATTCCAGGCCTGGTTAACACCAAATTTGTGCTAACTGTACCAGTGTGCCATCATAGTTGCCTATTCCATTTTTAAAAAAGATCTGTGTGGAAGATGACTACAGGGCCCAGGCTGGCAGGGGTGGGGATGGGCAGTAGATTGCCAGGGGGAGGGACTTTGGGGGATGCATCAGAGCAGGGGATGCCAAGGGAGTACCTTATAGGTATGGAATGACTTCTGGGCCTTCCAAACACCAAGCCATTGAACTTGCAGATAAACAAGGAAGCTGAGATCAGATGGTTTAGAGATAGGGAAATGGAGGTCATGTATAGATCCGCCCCATCTTAATCAGTGGCCCACATGTGCATACATCCATCCCAACTATGTCAAAAATAAAATAAGTATATATTTAAAAAATAAAATTTTTAAAAAGCAAAAATAAAACATAAAGAAATATCTATGTGTATCACTCACACAGGTCACCATCACCACAGAGAGTGTTTACATATAAAGGAAACAGGACTTCTTTCACTGAGCCTGCTGGTCTCTAGTTAGGACCATTTTGTTGCAAATGGTACAGTTTCATTTTTTGTGGCTGAGTAGTGTTCCATAGCAGATGTACCAGTTTCTTTATCCATTCTTCTTTCAATAGACATCTGGGTTGTTTCCATGCCTTCCCTATTATAGACAGTGCTATGAAATAAGCTAATCCCCAAAGGACAAATATCATGTTTTCCTCTGGTATAAAGCAACTTTCATGTAAAATACAAGATTAATAGATATATAGGTAAAGATGTATGTAAATATATTTATCTAGAGGAACTGACTAGTATACCTTGACAATAGGATGCTGGACTTTCTGTCGTTGTCTCTACCTATAACGTCATAATACACCTTAAATAGCAGAATTTTGGACTTGCGACTGTTGTTGAAGGACCATTGTAATAATATGGAGGAAATCAGTGCAGGTAGGGGGGAGAAATAGTGTGGGTAGGAGGGAAAATCCTGAGGCTATGGGACTGTGTCATGAAAAACGATACATTTTAAAGAGGGGAAAAAAGACAAAATGTCAAAAATGGTTAAGTCTGAAAAGAAGTAAATGAAAATAGGCTTGTATCTTTAAAAATTTTTAGGTAAAACAGAAATCCTATTTAGTAAATGTAAAAATGAAGTATTTAAATAGACACAAAAACAAAAATCTGAGAGTGCCATGTTCCAGCTATGACTTTTAAGAAATTATTTACCTCTTACTTGAATTTCAGCTTCATCTGTGAAATACAAAGCTAGTAGTAGGTCATATGAAGTACTAAGCACCTTTAATGGCATTCAATAAAAGCTGTAAAATGTTATGCATGTGGATAATACAAAGTAACATGCTGTATTTCCTTTAGCATCAGTTGCAAAGTATACTTCAGGACAATTAAGCAGGGCCTACCTGGACTTCAGGATAAAGTGGTTAAGTGCTGTGGATTGTGTCACCAGTTTAGGTAGATTGACACCTACAATTATCTTTATTATTAAAACACACATTCAAAGAATAAATTCAGTCCTATTACCTGAATACATACAGAACTAGACATTACCTACAGAACTAGACCAGTACCTACAGAACTATTACTGTCCTCCTAAATTTTTACTATATACCAGGAGTTATGGTAAGTTTTCTGACTTCATCTTTGGAGCTAAGAATGGCATGTCAGTGCCAAAAATATTTCATAAGTATGAGTTTAGGGTATACTACACTAAGTAATAGGACTGACTCAGCCAGTATCTAGTCATGAAATTAACCAAAATACAAGTGTATATTGAGAGGATAGACTAGGTAGTTATTGGAAACCTGATACACTCTTAAATTCTGTGGCTCTAAAACATGATTCTTGGTACTTTTTAAAGTCTGACTTCTTTTTGGATAATTATTGAACATTTTTCAAAATAAGTGTACAATAAAATAGAAACAGACATTTGTATTAGAGATTTAAAGTAGTTTCAGGATATACAGAAGCTAAAATACACAGATAAAATAGTTGTTCAATAAAGAAACCTTAATTTTTAAAAACATTTTAATTTATTTTTATTATAAAGGCAGATACATAGAGAGAAGGAGAGACAGAGACAAAGATCCTCTATCCACTGGTTCACCCCCAAATAGCCACAATGACTGCAGCTGAGCGGAGATCTGCAGCCAGGAGCCCTTTCTGGGTCTTCCATGTTGGTGCAGATTCTTAAGGCTCTGAACTGTCCTCCACCTCTTTCCCAGACTATAAGCAGGAAGCTGGATGGGAAGTGGAGCAGCCCGGATATGAACTGGCGCCCATATGGATGAGTACTTTCAGGTGCAGGATTACCCAGAACAGCCAACGCACTGGCCCAAAACCTTTATTACCTTTATTAGTTTTGACATGAAAAAGAAGTTGCAGTTGTAAACTTGAACTAAGAAATATTTGTTTGACAAGGTAACTTACTAACGAATTATACCTCCCAGATATCAGCCAAGATGATGATTAAAACTTTGAATTCTGAGAAATTCCTGGCATTTTACATGTGCAGATAACTGCTATCTTTTTAGGATGTTTCTCCTTAAACTTACTAGTCTAGTTTCATTATGAAAGAAAACAATCAGCATGTAATTATGGAAAAAGAGGTTTTAAATAGAGATTCCAAGAAACTTCAAAATACATTTACACTGAAATTCATAGGAAAAGTAATTGCTAAGTCAGAAAATGTTTATTCTTTCCCAAACAATGAAATTGAGACTGAATTCAACCAAGAAACTTTTGTTTCACAAGGTACATCTGACTTCTTAAATTTTTTAAACTAAACACATGTACAATACAACATTTATACAATACTGTTTTCAAAATATATTTTTAACTTCTAACAATAAAAGTTTTCTGGTACAAGTTTTGGATCTGCAACTTACTCAGTGGGCATCACGTTATCACAAGCAATATACAAAGCTTCCCCCACTTACCCTCTGCCCAGGACATGAAACCAGATATTCTGAAAATGGAAAATATAATCTCTCCAAAACACAAATATTAAGCTCCTAGATGATACTTACAGAGACTATAACTTATTAATTATCAATTGAACAAGTAACTTAATAGACATTTTAAAATGATTCCAGCCATGTATAATACTTCAACTACTTCCTGATTTCTAATTCTGGGAATATTTATTTTGCTTCTGTTGTATAAGACATTGAGAATACGAAGGAAGATCAGACATGTTCCAGTGTGTGCTGGCAAATAGATAAATCTTTGCTTATCTCATTTAGCAATCCCTATGGTATAAATACTCCCACTGTGGTAGAATTCAAACTACCAACAGTTTCACAAGTGGCTCACAAATTTTTTAACTTTATGAATCGTCTTTCATAAGCCACTATGATCCAGCTCTGAAATAGGGTCTGGCTTCTAGCTGTAAGTAGTTTATAATCTCATCAGACCATACATATTATAGATTTGAAAAGAATGGGAAAAAGAGACATGGAACAACAACTGTATTTGTTACAGCTGGTTTTAAAAATTATAAAGAACAATAAAATCAGTAGAATTTTCCTACTTCTCTTTTCCTCCACTTTTTTTATATTTCAGGAAACAAAGATGTATTTTACTTGAGGTAAAGTAAGCGTTGAGTAGAAAAAGAAGGAAAAAAGTCATGAAGAAATATACTATGCTATTGTGTTCACAATAAAAGAAAAAGCTTACTATGACAATAGCATGTGTGATCACTAAAATTTTATCTTTAAGATCCTTCACTTCAGTTTACAAGTCCTGAAGATTTGTCCTGGCATTTTTGGCTGCCATTTTGATGAGATTAACATACATCTTTAGTATGTTACTGAACAGCACACTGTTCCACACCATTCACATAGAACTAGATTTTGGAATAGTAACATTGAGCTTTCTCTGCACAGTCATCTGCTTTGTATCAGATCTTGGGCAACTGCCGGCTGGGGTGACCAGGGAACTCTTCCGGCAGCAAAACACGGAGTCTGCAGGTTGGGCACGTCCCCCGTTGCGTCAACCACGGTCTAATGCACTAAGGAATAAACAGACTGATGTCAGTCCACCAGATTTAGCCCAAAGGAGGCAGCTGTCACTGAGTACCAAGATCATCAACTAGACTTATGCTGTGCAAGGGATCTTAAAGCCTCACCCTGTGAACTGCTGAGCTAACTTCTACAAACATAACACCCTCTCTGCAGTGCATTTTCCAGCCAGTTCTATTGACAGTCTTTCCTTAATCCTTTTTTATAGGACGGACAGCAGTTCTTCCTGATAAGGAGACTAAGGAGGTTTGTTATACTGTTTTTGCTTTGTCATAATATAAAAATTAAAATATACATTGCAATCCAGAAGCAGTTATAATTAAACACATAAGAGATACTAATACATGGCATAAAGGCTTATAGTGTTCTAAAGCTAAAAATCCTTAAAGGTGGCTATACTGCAAGGCTGTTTTCTTCAATGAATATGGTAGCTATGAACAATTTGTTGAGCCATTAGATTGCATACTAAGAACAAATAATTTTTATCTGTATGAATAATAGGGACAGATCAGAAGACAGATGATTAAGTAATATAGGGAAGATTCACCAACTCTAAAAAGGTAACCTGAATGAATTATGTGCTTGCTGTTCAAAGGCAATGGTAATAAACTGCATGAAATTTGTTAAACCTTTATATCTAAATTGCTGAAACTTTTAAAACTTCAAAATGGGAAATTCAGATGGCTAAATAGCTATCCTGGAGCTATTGTGTGATTAGCTATTTTCTGTATGTCTCTTCATATCAGACCATGTGTAAAATAGAATTCTGTACTAGGTACTATATGCTATATCTTTGACTCAATGTTTTAGAAATAAGGCTTGAATAAGCACTGTTCACATTCCTGAGAAGATTTTCCTGGGAATTATCTTTTTTCCTCAGTTGATATCTCTACAACAGATAGACTGATGCAGATATCTAGAGAGAATTTATATCATAAATTGTATCTCATTTAGCAATAGTTAGAGCAGCAACATCAGGAGTTACTGTATACAATAAACACCAAGAATCACAAAAGCTAAACCAGCCTCCTATTTATCCAGCATCAAAACTCAAACCTATAAAAAATACAAAAGTCTGTTGAGGGTTGCTCTTGTTTCATAATAATATGGAGTAATCATTTTGCATCATCCTATGCAAAATTCATATTATGTCACATTGAAATAATATCATTGCTTGCTTCCTAAGTAAAAAGCCATACCAACCAACATTTCTCCCAGTTGTAGTCAAGGAAATCATGCCTACTGTGTGCCATTTTAATCTTAAATTGCCTTCCACTGTTCTCTTATATTATATAGAAATTTGAGAGAGCCTAGTACAATCTAATTGATGGCTATATACTGCTGAGAGGGGAGCTGGGAATGTTTCTGTGTTGTACACAAGAGTACAGAATTATTCTAGTGGAACACATGACAAGGCCGTGGATGAGGACACAGGTGCATGTGCCTGATTCTTCCTTGGCTGATTCAGAGTACAGGTGCAGTCACCTGAGAATGAAATTTGTGAGCACAAGGCAAAACTGAAAGGTTTTCTGGAGATAGATTCTCATGACAGATCACACAAGGTTCCTCTTCTTCTTCCTCTGTCTCCTAGGGAAGACAAATGCAACCTTAAGTTTGTTTGTTTTGCAAAAATTTTTGAGTGTGCTCAATTTTTCTAGTCTTACCAAATTATTGGCTCCTTCCCATTTGGCAGAACCTTGTGAACTGAGGGGTCTCCAGGGTGATTTGGGGGCCTGGGCAGTGTTAGCCTGTGATAGAGAATGACTGGGCGAAACACAGCTAGTGTTTGATGCTGATTTTCCTTGACTCTGAAAAACAGAAAACTGTATTTTTAAAAAGAATTATTCTAAAACAGTAGCACAGAATGGGATATAGCAAGAATTAGTAAGAGGTCAAGTAATAAGATTCACTAGAAACCTTGAAACAAAATGCTGGCAATACTTATACAACTAGAATTAGATAAAGACGAAAATCATACCAAATGTTCTTTTAATTAAAGTAACTCTTTCCAGAAAATTAGAAACAATGTCTGGAAACCTTCAAAGAACTTAGAGTAAGTTCCAAGTTCATCTGTTCTATTCAACAATAATTAAGTGATAAGTGATAAGTGATAGGTCTTTCAAAATTATTTCTAGCTTCAAATCTCAAGTTGAAGTTACTAAATATTAATTAGCAACTTAAGAATGGAAGTTACTGATTTTCTGAAATTGTTATGGAGATAATTAAATATCTATTAGATATAATAGTAGATAGTTTTTTTATTTTATTTTGTTGATGTTTTTGTCTTTACCTGTGATCTTTTAGGGTCAATGAATTGTGAAATCTTAAAAACAATTTCATCAAATGTTAACCCAGATAATGACTTCCCATGAGCATCTTTCACTTTTCGTAAAAAGTCTGCAAGGTCTTTTCTGAAAGAGAATAAAGAGTAGTGGTGATTTTTCCCTATTGCCTCGAGTATGTGCTTTCCAAATGAGATATTATATGATTATTGTGGAGTTTACAGACATGACTCTTACGTCTTTGATCTGAAAGCATGGTGGCATGGAAGGGCGGTTAGCACGGTGATTAAGATGCATGCACGCCACGCCAGAGCACCTGGCTCCGATTCCTGGCTCTGCTATCCACCTCCATCTTCCTGAATGCTGACCCTGGGAGACAGTATTGACAGTTCAAGTAACTGGGCTTCTACCCTCTATATGGGAGCCCTGGATTTAGTTCCCAGTTCCTCTCAGATAAACATTTTAAAACACAAACACAGATTCACCTGCACTTATCCTAAAGCAGATGAGAACTCACAATTGTGTGTATTGATACTTAATGTGTTCATGAGCGATAAAGCTTATTATGTACTTTCTTTCCAAAAGGAGATTTCCTTGTTTTTAAGGGCTGACTATAAAAATAATTAATCTACATATTAAAACACAGAATCCTTTATTCCTCAGATGGTTATTCATGCAGGACTAAAATATTCCTTTTTGGTTTATCTTTTCTATATGTGTTAATAGTCTAACTTTTATAAAACTCAATCAGGAAAGGAAAAAAGCTTAAAAGATACAGGATTTGGGCCAGGTAGCGTGGCCTAGCAGCTAAAGTCCTCGCCTTCAACTCTCCAGGATCCCATTTGGGCGCCGGCTCTAATCCCGGCAGCTCCACTTCCCATCCAGCTCCCTGCTTGTGGCCTGGGAAAGTAGTCGAGGACGGTCCAAAGCTTTGAGACCCTGCACCCGTGTGGGAGACCCGGAAGAGGTTCCAGGTTCCTGGCTTCGGATCAGCACAGCACCCACTGTTGCGCTCACTTGGGGAGTGAATCATCGGACGGAAGATCTTCCTCTCTGTCTCTCCTCCTCTCTGTATATCTGACTTTAAAAAAAAAAAAAGATACAGGATTTACATGATAAAGAGCCTACATTATGTTAATATATATGCCCTTGTCCAGTTCTTAAGGTTTACTAATTTAAGGCCTGCATGTATATTTTTGGTAAGATGGGGAGGGATGAAATATTCTTCTTTCCCGAATGAAATGTCGTGTCATCGACTGTAAACAATTGTCTTGCTCCATGATCTTATCATTAGTGCTTATCTATTTATAATTGCTAAAGTCTTATTTTTATATATTCACTATACTGTAAATTTTAAAATCAGAAATTAATCCTGAAGTATAATGGAATATATATTTAATAAACAAACATCTTGGTCTTTGGATTAGAATACTGGAAACTGAAGTGTTTCTTTGGGTGTAAGAGTGCAATTTTTTGAAAGACTTTTTATTTGTGTAGGAGGAATCTGCTAAAGTCAGACTGCGAAACCATTCTTCCTGCATTTAACTAAGTTCCCTAACAAAGATGTTTTAAGCACCCTCAGTAAAATTGAAGAAACTGAAAACTGATGGTGTTTGGGCTTATACAGTACACAAGCAACCTACAGTTTGTTATGGGACTAGGTTATTAAGGTAATTATTGCAGCCAATAACTTTACAATTGAGTATGTTTATGACTAGTTGTACTTAAAAAATCATTTTATTATTTTCTATGATACATTAACTTACTCGGGCAATGGTATGGAATTATCCGCAGGATTTTATGTGCTGTGAAATCCGCAGGATTTTATGTGCTTGGCATAAGTACAACTATGGTAGCTGCAGACAGTGAGATGTACTCATAACTACACAGTGAACAGTGGTACCTGGTCTGTTGTGGAAAGGCAGTTTTCAGCCTATCCGTAAGCCTCTCCAAATTCATCATTGAAGGATCACCTCCTGGACTTGCACCAGGAGGTACATTTTCTCCCACAGGTGTTGGCATACTCCAGGCTATGCCAGTCATCTATAAGAAGCACAGTTAGAACCCATCAGCCTTAATTATTTAGAAGTTACATTCCATCTCAATAATTTGACTGACATGTATGTTAACATTTACAACTATTTTAACGTGTTTGCTGAGTTCGCTTTAGTAACTGCAGAGAAGCACACAAATACAAGTAGATATATATGCTTAAGCATGAAATAACCATCAAATATGTTTAGCTAAAAAAATCTGTTTTAGAAAATTTGGTGAGTTTTTAATGTATTAAAAAATGTTTATGAAGGACAAGAACACTGCCCAGAAGAAACTGGATCTGCTCCAGCATTAAGTTTTTCTTGTAATTTTTTATCAGTTATCATATTCAAATTATAAGGCACTTTAATCTTTTCAATACAATTTTATCTTGGTTTATTTTAGTTTTGTGTAATCAAGCTAGATGAGCAATATCATAATCTAGTGATATGAAATGCTACTTATTTAGCATACTGAGATTTATAAACAGTTTTTTTGTAGATGGGTAGCTTCTAGAAAATAAGTAGAATTCATTTGACCATAAATTTCAAGAAGTACCAATTAGCAATAAATTGGTATTACACTTAAAAAAAAAAATAAGATAGTGGCTGGTGCAGTGGCTTAACAGGCTAATCTTCTACCTTGCAGCACCAGCACCAGCACCCCACACAGGCACTGGGTCTAGTCTGGCTGTTTCAATTCTAACAGAGCTCCCTGCTTATGACCTAGGAAAGCAGCAAAGGATGGCTCAAGTGTTTGGGCCACTGCAACCACACAGGAGACAGGGAAGAAGCCTTGGATCTGCTCAGCTCCGGCCTATGGGGAATGAAGCAGTGGATGGAAAATCCTTTCTCCCTGGCTCTCCTTCAAAACAAACAAACAAAACTAAATAAGAACTGCCTAGAATGTACTTTTAGGCAAACATGTGTTAGAAAATTTTTCATTAATTATAACTAACATAATTCTTGCAGAAAAATATTCTCTCTTGAAAAAAAAATTACCTTGGTCAGGATTACAAATAATAACTCCAGTCATTTAAAATATCTTTATTCCTTATTCCTTTTCAGCTTTGGAGAAATCTTATCTGGTCATTTGTAACTAGGAAGATTTTCAACTTTATGGTAAATATTCCAATATGATGCTATCTATATGGTCTATTTAGATAGAGTTGAAGCATTGATCTTTGTATTTATGTATACGTGTTTGTAAACAAAATTTTTCTTTGGTTTTGTGCTATGACTGAGTTTCTTGTGGTCGAACTTTTTCACTTTCCAACAAATGCTGAAAATAAATTATTTATTAAAAATCACACTATCTTGGGCCCGGCAGCGTGGCCTAGCGGCTAAAGTCCTCGCCTTGAACGCCCTGGGATCCCATATGGGCGCCGGTTCTAATCCCGGCAGCTCCACTTCCCATCCAGCTCCCTGCTTGTGGCCTGGGAAAGTGGTCGAGGACGGCCCAATGCATTGGGACACTGCACCCGCGTGGGAGACCTGGAAGAGGTTCCAGGTTCCTGGCTTCGGATCAGCGTGCACCGGCCTGTTGCAGCTCACTTGGGGAGTGAATCATCGGATGGAAGATCTTCCTCTCTGTCTCTCCTCCTCTCTGTATATCTGACTTTGTAATAAAATAAATAAATCTTTAAAAAAAAAACACACTATCTTAGATAGTTACCTATTATAGAAGCAAAACTGTGATGAAGGACTCCGTGGCACAAACACACTTAAAGTATAAAGGTAAGCTAACATCAGTTCATGAAGAGACAAACAAAATATACAATACTCTTACTTAGTGTAGTGCCTCACAGGAATCAATCAATCCATCATCATCACCATGATTATCACAAAAACAAATGAAGAAAAGACATTCAGGAAGCCCACTTTAATGATAAACAACTAATATCTATTTCACCAAGAAAGGCTATTACTACCAGAGGAGATCTAGGCTGGCCCGCTGTCGCGATGACTCCAGGGCAAACAGCAGGCATTTGAGGAACAGTAAGTATGGGTCTGAAGAAGGAGTCTTTCACAAGGGGTCTTCCTAAGAATTGCTGCATCTGAAACAAAAAAGGTAAAAGAGAACCCCAAGTTAACACACACTTATATTCTTATACAGGCAAAGTTTTAAACTCATAGAACAACATATGGAAGGACTTGAAATCCACACACAAACCACATGAAGAACAAAGTATAAGAGCCCTCCAAAAATCAAAAGGAAACTGTATTTTATGAAAAAAATTAAAGATTTCAAAGCATTTCTATATCATAACACACTTGTCTTTAATTCCAATTTTCTATAAACTTTCTGAAGTACCTCATACATAAAGAATATTAATTGAATATATGAATATCTGAAAGCAAAGGGGTGTGGGATAGCAAAAGAGCACTGCAAAGCAGAGAAAGCAATTAGACTCTGATCCTACTTTCTCTGCACATAATTGGTGGCCCTAGGTACTGAGTTCCTAACCCATAAAATTGCAGGGTTAGATTTATTGGCTTCGGTTCTGTCCCAGTGCTTATAACAGTACAATGTACAAGGAGATTCTCAATGAATTCTGTGTTGGTGGACAATACTGATACTCAAAAATTATATTATGACGTACCAGAAAAATACTGCTTTCTCCATTATATTTGATGGCATCCCACATTTATGTTTAGGTCACAGGACAGCAGCAAGATGAAGTAAGATTTTCCCACAATAAATCGCTGCTATGATTGTATTACTGCACTTTGGAAAACCAGACCTTCCTAGTTGTTATCAGTAGTAGACATACCTTACTGGATGGAGTACAGGAGGGGACAGATTTATTGAACATCTACCAATGCCAGACTTAACACTGGCATTCAACTTAAAGCAGTAAGAATTAAAGAACAATTTGTTGAAATTATAAGAAAAAGTTAACACACTACTAAGTAATGGTTACAAAAGCAACAAGGTATAGTGTCAATGGAGCACTTGACAATAGATTGGAATGTCATCTCGTTAACACTACTAAGGGAAAAATCTATGTCTTCTAGGCAAGAAAAACATACTTTTTGTGACAACTAAAATATTGACTCTAAGTGAACATTAGATACGAAAAAATTTTAATGTTCTAAGTAACACAATTGCTGACATCCTACATAATAAGAGTTTCATTTTTAGGATACATCCTGAAGAATAAATTTGTGAAATGATACCTGGAATTTGCTTAAAAATATTTCAATTAAGAGGAAAAAGTTGAAAACAAGTCTGACTAAATGTTGATAATGTTGAGGCTTGTTCTTGTGTTTTCAGAGGTGTGTTGGATTACTTTTAAATGAATTTCAAAACCTATATGTTCTAAAGTTTTTAAATTAATTGATGAATGGTGGGACTGACTCAATAGCACTGTCTCTTTGAGAATAACAAACACCTGACACTTCTTTGCGGATTAAGCAGGCAGGGTCCAATAATCAAGACACAATGCAATTTAAAATACTGCATTAAACTGGGAAGAATTCATTTTATCCAGATTAGTCAAGTTGGCCTACTACACACTTAAACTCCAGTGGCCACTCCTCAGAGATAGATCAGAGTTGAGTCATTTTAGATCACTCAGTATGACTTCTAATGATTGATGGGAAAATCAAAGTGTAGAATGGCCAGTGTTTCCAAAATCAGCTATAGTCACATATACAATCCTCCCTCATGTGTAGGCAGTCCTCCCTTCAGCTATATTTCTTCAATTTACAACAAATACCACAGTTAACAATGCTAGCATTTGTTCTCTCAAATTGCTCTATGGATGTTCAATGGTCACTGATGTTTAGAATTGAACACAACTATTAGCTTGAGCAAGCAGTGAAAATCATTAGGAAGCATAAAAGATATATACACATCCTTCAGATTATTGCAAAAGCATTTTTATTAACTACCACAGAGTCTAGTTGTCAGTTTCCATACTTAATCCAGCTTGGGTAGGTCACACCCCTTTATCCAAAGGGATAAAGGGCTGGAGGAGCAGCTGTTTTCCAGCTGTGTCACTGATAATAGACGGCTAAGATTGATGCAGGTTGGTCTGATTCCAGAAAAATCAAGAGAACAAAGAAACACTGTGTGTGTGTGTGCGTGTGCGCATTTCTGATTATAAGTTTATCCGATTACTTTGTTAGATGGCATTATTGTGTTAGATGACAGATTAGTTTACCTGAGTATGATGCACTTGCCAGTAGAAGCTGTCTGAATTGTTGGAGATAGGCTAGTACATAAAAACAAAGGAAAAAGTCTCAAGTACAGGAGTAAGTATGAATTTTCTCCTGAGAACTTCTGGTCATCTGTTAGTAACATGAAGACATTGGAAATTCTGTATATTTACCAGTTGTATCTTTCAATGTAGGTAAAATTGATACAATGCGTAAGAACAAATGAATAACTAAAATCCAGTGATACAACCTAGTGTATTACGTTCACTGACCCAGCCAACTAAGTGAATTCTTTGGTGACCAGCAAGTGTAGACAAAATCACCACTGGTATTTACAACATGTGTCTGTCCCTTTTGGAAAACACACTCTCATTATGCTCAGTTTTAGAGCCCTAAGTGTTTTACCAAAATGAAGATGGCCACTGTTTAAAAGTTATCTTACCAGTATCTCAGGACTGGGTGGTGGTGGTGGAAGCTGGACTGGAGGCAAAGTACTTAGTGCAAATCCTTGCTTCACCTTGTTGATTTGTTCATTATACTGTGTCTAGCAAAGAAGAAGAAATGTATTAGAGCCCAATCAAATATAAAGAAACAGCATATGAGAATACTTGTTATAGCTTTGAATAATACATCAGAGCAATGATCCTCACTATATTTTAGAAACAACATAAAAAGTTTTTAATGATGCCTAACCTATTTTAGAAATCAGCTCCAAATCAGGAACCACTGATATACAGGATTCTAGATGCCACAAATAATATATTGGCCAATAAATTTGAAAACAATTATTTATAACAGAGAGACAAACTAGATGCACATGTTTATTCAACAACAAAATAATCTGATTAAAGATGCAAAAATGACCAAAACACACACTTCAAAAAATACATAGTAATGACCAACAAATATTTGAAAATACGTTCAAAATCACTAAGCATTAAAGAAATGAGAATCAAAACCACAATAAAAGACCACATACTCCAATCGGAATCTCTATTATCAAAAAAGTAAAAAAAAAAAATCAAGTATTTCTTTACATTGTACAAATACACACAAAGAAAAATCCCAAAAGAAACTTCTGACTTTTGAGAATACTTATTAAACAAATATACTGTGCTTATCTCAAAGGCTATATACCTCTCAGTGTCTCCAGCTCCATATGTTTTAATACCTTGAATTTTGCTAAAAACAAGATGAACATCCTGGAAGCTCAACAACACGTTTTCAACAGTTTTGGCATGCTGGTGTTGTGATGGAGCAGGTAAGGCTAATGCCTGTGATACCAGTACCTTGCATGGGTGCAGGTTTGAGTCCCAGTTGTCCCACCTCTGATCCAGCTCCCTGCGACTGAGACTGGAAAAGCAGTGGGAGACAGCCTGAGTGCTCGGGCCACTGCCCACACATGGAAGATGCCAATGAAACCTCTGGCTTCAGCCAGGCTCAGCCCTGCCCACTGCAGCCATGTAAGGAGTGAACTAGTGGATGGAAGGTATCTCTCACTCTCACTCTCTCCTTTCGTCCTGCCCTCTCCCTTCTTCTGTGCATCAATACCTCTCCAAGTTGCATTTCAAATACAGAAAATAAATCTTAAAATATGAAAACATTTTTGGCATTTATACCTTCTTCACTTTACTATATTGTTTGGCAAATACCAAATTGTGAAAAATAGTCTTACAAAAAAATCAATAGAGACTTCCATATAGAGGACATGTGCATGAAAGAAGACAAGGATAGAGAATAAGTGGTAAATCTTTGGAGGCCAAAACTTCAATAAACCAAGAGAGATGATAAGCATCACTACAGCAGACTGAACAAGACTCGAAGGACACAACAAGAACCACAAGGAGGAAACTGGACAAATCTGCAACGCTTCAAAGCAGCTATTCAAAACTGAATCGTTTTTTTGCTGGTAGTGTTTTGAGATCACAGGATAACCAACATTATATATCAACCTTAACATATAAATATAAAAGACTCCAAATTAGAGGCCGGGTGGCAGTCTCCCATATGGGCATCAGTTCATATCAGGCTGCTTACTTCCAATTCAGCTCCCTAGTCTGGGAAAGCAGTCCTTGGGCCCCTGTGCCCATGTGAGAGACCCAAAGAGAGCTCTTGGCTCCAAATATCCTCAGCTCCAGCCTTTGCAGTCATTTGGGGAGTGAACCAGTACATAAAAGATCTCTTTTTCCTTCTCTCTGTTCTGTAAATCTACCTTTGAAATAAAAATAAATAAATCTTTTCTAAAAAAGACTCTAAGTTAATTAACAAATACTCAGTGGGTTAAATGTTAGATAATCTTTAACTTATTAAATGGTCCTAATTCTATTAAATTAACAATTAATTACTTTGCATAATGGAAGTTACATAAAATAAGTTAGGATTAAAAACTACTACAAACCTAGCTGATTTTCCTTTTACTTTTATAAATATATCCTTAGCAAGACCAATGTAAGACTTCTTAAAGATTGGTTCATTTGTTTGAAAAAAAATTTTCTGCTGGTTCATTCAAGTTTTTGGTCTTTTAAGATTTGCACTTATTCCCTATCCTTCTTTTTTTCCATTCACATGTCCTCCCTATGGAAGTAATCAGAGTGATCTTGCACTTGCTACTTTATCCTTCAAATGGCTGCAAGAGCCAATGTTGGTCCAGGCTACAGCTGGGAGCCGGAAACTCTATCTGGGTCTCTTACATGAGTGGCAGTGGTTCAAGCATCTGAGCCGTTGTCTACCGCTTCCCAGGTGTGTTAGTAGGAAGCTGGATTGGAAGTGAAGCAGGCAAGACTAGAACTATAACACGAAATGCTGGGTACTCCAGTAGCAGCTTAATTGACTACATCACAATGTAGATCTCAAAATATTTATTTTTGATTAGGGCAGCTAGTCTTATAATTCTAGGAAAACAAGGCATGAATGACGATTTTTGAGTTAATCATTTTCTGGAATAAGGATCGAAAAGATCTCTACAATCAATAAGCATTAAAAGTAATAAATCTCAATTGTAAAGCATCAACTTTGATACATGAAAATTTTCTCCCTTACATTCCTCTATTGACTGCTTTTAATTTTAGATGTCTTCCTTAAGAATACACCACCCATAACATTTCATCATTTTATTCTAAGTATATTTCAGGACTTACCCGAAGGAATGCAATCTTGTTTCTAACATCAGCCACGATGGCATTCCAACTATCTACTGCAGCCTTTAATTGAAGTGATTCTAGGTTGCTGGTGTAGAAAAGCAGATACATAATCAATCTCTTTGCTTTTAGGTAACACACAGCTATCCACAGATTTCTGTTACATGGCCTGACATATGTAAACAATACAAAACAATAAAAGTACCTCCATGCCATCAATTACCTCAAATGAGTACTAAGACACATGGAAATTACTAAAGACTGGCAACATATAACAATTTCTAAGAGCAAATATTTACGTTTGCAGTGTGCCACATTTTTTTAATAATTTATGTTTGAAAATTACTCTTCTATAGCAAAACAGGAAGCTATAAGGAGTGAATTCTAAGGAGTGAATTTTCATGTTAGCCCTTATTTTTATCTAAACTTATTTCAGAGGTGTTTACAATCAAGAGTTATCAGAGAAGACAAATAGAAAAGTTTTCCAGGGTTTGGCAGCGTGGCCTAGTGGCTAAGGTCCTCGCCTTGATCCCATATGGCTGCTGGTTCTAATCTCAGCAGCTCCACTTCCTCTCTATCTCTCCTCCTCTCAGTATATCTGACTTTGTAATAAAAATAAAATAAATCTTTTAAAAAAAAAAGTTTTCCAGTTAGAATCCATCTGATTTTATGAAGTTTTCATATTCATGAAATGTGACTTGTGATCTATACCTCATACACAGCTTTTTTCATATATTGCTTTTACAGTTCTCAGTCGACTTCGGTGATTTGGTGTAAGCAATAAAATATAAACATCAAAGTAACTAAATGACTTTGGAAATTTAACAAAATGAAGGTTCCTTGATGATATATATAGATATGACAAACCACAGTTTATGTGTGCCTGAAAGGCACTTGTGGATCTCTTGTGACAATCTGTGCAGGCTGGAGGGAGGCTCACCTGGCCGCCATGTGAGTCACCCTGGCCAGCTGACTGAGACACTCCTTTTCAGTCTGCTCTAGATGAAGCAAGCCAAAATCTCTTCGACACTGTAAAAAATATACCTACAGATGTTTTTAGAAAGAGAAAATGAAATTGAAAGCATCCTTCTTGCAAATGAATATCCTCTTATCAATCATTTCAACTAAATTTTAAGCTTTCAATTCCTTTAAACAGCACTTTGATTTTCTGATCATTCCTGACACAATACAAATTTTTTTTCCCAATGCAATTCTGGTAATCTAGTATTCAATGGCTATTGGTTTTAAAAACATTCTAGAACATTATTTTTCTAAATGTGTGCATGTATATATAAACAAATACATAAATGTAGTGTGTACATTATATATATTATATATTATATATTATAAATATATATTATATATATATAATATACACACACATATATATACACACACAGATACAGGATCATCTTGGAAACCGAAATGATGCCTTGGTCCCTCGGTCTCACAGATTCTAACTTAATTGATATTGGATATAGTCTGGCACTTCAGTTTTTAAAAATCCTCAGGTATGCAGCCAAGTTTGAGAACACTCAAAAGAATATATATACAATACATAAATAGAAGCATATAAGTATACAAATATTATATCAACTTCTTCCTCTGTCCCCCATCACTGAAGAGCTAATAAAACATAATCAGAAGATATGAAAAAATATTTTAGTTTAAGCGTGTCCTTGGAGATCATAAGGTGTAACAGCTCTAACATGAGAAGTATTCTTTCCACATTGTAACTGATGTTCCCTTAGCCACCACCCCCATTTTTTTTTGCTATTAATCGCTCCATATTCACTAAAAAATTATACTCATGGACAGAATTAGGTGTTAGTAAATTCTTCCACTCTAAAATTACTAACAGGAGCAAAAAGAAACTTCCTGACAGTGTACAACTCTAAATTTTCATGTAATCTGAGCTTTTTCTTTTGCTAAAGCAAGCAGGGTCCCATCAGTTCTCCAGTGTTTAGATATCACTCCTTGGTTGTGGACTTCAAAATTCCAACTACTCTGCTACAGAACACAGCTTACCCTTGACAGAGTTGGGAAGGTGTGTAATGCTTTTATGTCAGCGAGCTCTCCAAAAATGTGAATCTTACTGTATACCAAGTTTGGTTATCTATAAATAAAAATTACATACACAAGATACAATCATGTTTCTTTTGAGAGACCCTAGCTGTGATGGTCTAAGCTAACTTAGAAGAAATTGGGTGACATTTTTGGGGTCTGGAAAGTAAGTTTGTTTTTGACATTAGGGTTTTTAATGTATATATAACCTCTGGAATATCTATATAGGAAGGCGAGGAGAAAGGAGAAGTTATAGCAGCAGTGAAATATTATTCTGACAAGTGTGGCTTAATGAATTTATTTCATAAGCATTTCCAAAGATGTTCATGTTTGTTATACAGACTGAAATAGACTAACTTGCTGAAATCACTGAAGAAAACAATATTAAAAACTGATGTATTCATACACAGTATGTCAAAACAGCACCCAAGTTTGAGCTGTGTTTTCCTAGTTCGTCCTAGGATGGCTTGTTTCACTTAAAAAAAAAAAAATTCCAGTCCTTTACCATATTAGAATTCAAGTAAAGATTCCTCCTCTCATCTCCCTCCAAACCTTCCTCATTACCTCGGCTGTCAGGGCTCTGCTGGTTTCTGCATTCAGTTTGTTTACATATGTTTTCATCGTGCTTTCCAGATTATGCTTCTCTATTTCCCACTGAGATCTGAAACAAACATAGGATCATTAAAGAATCAGCAACACTATACTAAGGACAGCCAATCTTTGTAATCTTATCCCTTCTACTATGTGACAATGCAGTGAGAATGGTAATCTAGAGGAAAACGGATTTTCACCAGACGCTGAAACTGTAGTGCTATGGTTTTGAACTTTCCAGCCTTCAAAAATATGAGAAATAAACTTCAGTTGTTCATAAACCACACAATGACAATTTGTTCTAGCAGCCTAACTTAAGACGGCAAGTAAAAGAAGAGAGAATTTTACTGCTTATCTTAAAAGATGTGTTATGAAATTCCACTCAGGTAATACATATAAGGCATTTTATTTCTGCCATAGAAGTACTACATGTTAGATATTTTTATGATTAATGCATTTTACATAAAAGCCTTTTTAACAACCTCAACAATAGCACTTATGTAGGTTTTACTGGTTTTGTCATAAAGTGGAGTCACTGCATTAAAATACTTTACTGCTTATTTCAAAGCTCACACTTAATCCCTTAGAACGAAAACATATTTTAGAGCCTGAGGATGGATAAAGAAGATGATGTAGTAAGAGTACTGGTTCTGCAGGGTAGTATGGAAAATAGCCACCTACAGCTTCTTTTTTTACTCTATCAAACACTTTGAATTCTAGAGCACAAATGAAACTATCTTTAATGAAAACAATGACTTGAAAACACAGCATTATAATAGAGATGACCATAAAAGGCATCCTCCATGCTTTATTATTATAAACCCCTGTAATACTGGAGGAGCTAACAAACATTAGTGAGAATTCTTAATAACAGCATATTGTAAATACCATTAAGGTAAATATTCTTAGTAAGAAAAGGAAAACCAAAATATTCAAGCAGATATATTAATGCAACAATAAGAAGGCTTATTTAGCCATTAAATATTTTGTAAAATTTGCTTATGAGAAAGAAATAGTACTTCAATAATACTTAAAATCATTAATTAAATGATATCATCAGGAAAACAAAAGTCAACTCACTGACTGAACAAAAGAAATCTGAAAATCATAGATCTGATAGGGGATTTGTATCCAGAACATATCAGAAATTCTCAAAACACAGCAATAAAGGGAAAAGCCAATTTTAAAAACGAGTACAGGATTTAACAGATGTATTTTTCCAAGAATATACACATATGTCAATAAGCACATGAAAAGATGCTCAACATGATTACTTATAAAACTACAAATCATAACCAACATACTATACTATTTTCATGAGACACAATTAAAACAAATAATCCAACATGTATTACTGAAAATGTAGCTTGGCAATTCCTCAAAAAGTTAAATAGAAAGTACAGTGATGATCCAGGGATTGCATTCTTTGGTATAAACCCAAGATATGAAACATGCTTATTAAGAGCCAGAAAATGATATGTAAGTTTATTGCTGAAAAACAACATCACTTCTGGTAGCTAAATAACAAAATGTGAAATTAGACAGAAATGCTCACTCTTATTAAAAATGAAAGGTGGCATAACAAAACTTTGGCATAATATTTGTCCATTAAAAATGAGCACTAATGGGCTCGGCAGTGTAGCCTAGCAGCTAAAGTCCTCACCTTGCATGCACTGGGATCCCATGTTGGTGCTGGTTCTAATCCCGGCAGCTCCACTTCCATCCAGCTCCCTGCTTATGGCCTGGGAAGGCAGTCGAGGACGGCCCAAAGCCTTGGGACCCTGCACCCATTTGGGAGACCCAGAAAGGGAGACCCAGAAGAGGCTCTGGGCTCCTGGCTTTGCAGCAGCGCAGCTCTAGCCGTTGCGGAGTGAATCATCGGATGGAAGACCTTCCTCTCTGTCTCCTCCTATCTGTATATCTGAGTTTCTAATAAAAATAAGTCTGAAAAATGAGCACTGACACATGTTATTTGACTTTAGAGAACATGCGTGAAATCAAGGGACTCAATCACAGGAGGTCAAATTTCATATGATTTCACTTCATGAAACGTTTACAACGGGCGAATAAAGTACACCAATGTTGCCATAAGCTGACTGTTCTAGGAACAGTAATTAGAGAAAGACTTTCAATGGATATAAAGTTTTTTTGAGAGGTGACAAAATGTTCTAGAAAAAAATAATGATGGTGACTGTGCATACCACTGTGACTATATGAAAGAGCAATAAATTATATGTTAACAAAGTGGATTTTATGCTATATTGATTGTATCTCAAAAACCTGTTATAAGGGAAAAAAACCACCCACAAATAAAATCAGGTCAATCTGAATAAAACTCAGCCAGTTTGAAAAAGCACTCATACCTTATAATTTTGATTGCGATAAACAAATAATAACCCCAAGCATTAGTCCCTAACAGAAGTTTTTTTGGGAGATTAACTTTGGTAATGCGATCTGTTTCAGCAGTTTCCCGGGGCCAGAGTTAAGGTAACCATGCCTCCCACCTTTGATAAGACGCTTCTGGTTTATATCCACTGTTCTCACATGATTATGAATAGGTTCAATACCATGCTGAAAATTACAGAATGACGTGGCCACACAACTGCAAATCTGCTGAAGTGAAAACAGAGTTTGAAAAATAGCCCCAACCAAAGAAAAAGCTAAGTTTGTACCTTTTCAAGGAAAGTTGTTCCTTAAGGTTCTTGATTTCATTATCTTTAGCATGGATTTGACGCTGCAATCTACAAAGATATAAAAGTCATAAAATGTTAGAATGTTTTTTGGTCACTAACACATTCAGAACATATCTACTTGCAGCTGGGAAGCAAACTAAGCATTTGCACTTTAGGTCAGACACCTTGAGTCTGAAAACAGAGCTGGAATCCTACACCTGATCATTGTAAAATTTCTAATGTGGTTTTTCATATTTGATTTCCTCATTTCCAAACAGGGGAAACAAGTTCTAATGCACTGAACAAGAAAAAAGGAAAGAGGCAAGTATTATCTTTAGCTTCCAGCTCAACATTTAGAAAAAAATAAATCCCCAACTTTATTTTACTTTGCACACTCAAGTACAGAGCTGGTATTTCTTGACTTTCTAAGCCTACAGTGAGGTTAAGAACATTCAGTTCCTAAAAGAAACAGTACATCAAGTCATGCAAACTACGAAAGACAAAGTTAATTTTGAAAGAAATCCTATCTTGAATATAGAAGTAATGAGGCTGTATGCAAACAATTAAAACTATAAATTACAAGCAACTTGGTAGTTACATCACTTAATCGTGAAAAAGAAAAGCAAATTCAGAAAATATTAACAAGAGATCCGTTTAAAAAATTTCATGAAAAATTAAAAGTAATAACTTGTGGTTCACACACATTCATTCACACAGCACTTCAGTAATATTTTTATCTTGTAGCACTGTGTTTTTCATTGTCAGGTTTTTACATAAACCTGTAAATTAGCATTAGTATAGAAAGATTTCTAGCAAAATACATGTTTCATTAGTTCTCTGATAGCCCTAGGTTGGAATGCCGAATGCTGAAAGAATCACTTCTGTATGGCTGGAGAGTGGAACACTGGGTGTCACTAGACCACGCTCTCTTATTTTAAGATTCCTGAATGCCTCAGAGACTTATAGTCAATGTTTGGTTGGACCAAGAATGCAGTGGAAATAAATCAACTCTGTCAATACAAAGAGGCTATATTTTCAAATAAGAGATATAAGTTTTATTACTGTAGCATACAGAAATACCCTAAGTTGAACAGCAAATAGTAAAATTTCTAATATTGATATTTTCTTTAATTTGTATATTTCCATTATTTCAACAGATTGTCTATCTCTAGTTTAAAGTGGGTGACGAGACTTGATACAACTAATGGAGAATTCAGAATACCTGAACTAGTAAACAACAGAGGATAAGCTGGTGCAGCTGTAAGTTATCCAGATAGGATACTAACCACTGTAAATTCACGCAACCATAACATCTCGGTTCTAATAGCTCTTTAAAATAAAAGAGAAAAATTCCCAAGATAACTGGCTATAACGTTTATCATATGGATTTTATTTGACAGGTGTAGCTTGATATTTATTAAATGCTTAATGAAGTTTCTGTAAAACAGGCCACTTTTAAATAATCTTTATCAGTGCTTCAGTTAACATCAATAAATATGTGCCACTTACTGATAGTATGGTAATGTCTTAAGGAGGAAGCAAAAAGAATTTCCTCCTCCCTAATAAAACCCCATATTATAAAATAAAAGAAATTAACATTCACAGCTAGAGGGTATTTACTCTTGGGAAATATTTCAAATGAATTAAACAATCAAAGGCTTGAACGTTTACGACAGAATGCACACAGTGCTCATGATCTCCTTTCTGTTTGAACTTTTATTCTCCCATATCACTCTACTTAGTCTTAAATGCCTCGGGTCTTAAACATCTTTTTCTTTTAATAAATAAAATTTTCCCTTATCACAACAGTAAAAAGTACCCTTTACTCTTTAAAATCTATTTTAAGTATAGTTTTATTGGTTATATGTACTCTTATAAAAGGTTAAACACTTTTGAGATAATTGGATTCTACACAGAAATTCCACATACCCTTTCCCAAATTTCTCCCAACAAAAATTTTTTGCAAAATTATAATAATTAAGATATTGGTAATGACAAGGTAGACTGACACAGACATAACAGCTATGACAAAAAGTTATTTTTTATTTCTAGAGCTAATTGCACTTTTTCCACTACTATATCCTCCTTATAAACATGGAAGCACTAATACTTGCCTCCAATTTTTAACATTTTATAATTGCTACAATGTTATGGAAATGGAATCATACAATGTATGAGGCTTTTACCCCTCAGCAAAATTCCCAGGTGACTGGAGGGTCTGTACTGATACCAACATTTCATTCTGGGCTACAGTATTAATGTCTTGCTTTGAGGATTTATTAATCTTGTTTAAACAATTTTTTTTCTTTTAAGTTCATGGATTTTTCTCTATTGGTTTTGTTTTCAATTCCATTTTAAAATATAATCTTTACCATTGCCTTTTTTCCTGTTTACTTTGAGTCTCTGTATGAGATTGCAAAGTGAGAAATTATCATTTGAAGATTTTCTAATGTGTATAGTATTATCAATCTTCTTAGCATTACATTAGCTATGAGCTGTAAATTGTGACATATTGTAATTTAAGTTAATTACATTTTTTAAAGTGATGATTTATTTGAAGAGATACACAGATAGAGGGAGAGGCAGACAGTAAAAGAGCTTCCATGCCCTGGTTCACTTTCCAAATTGTTGCAACAGTCAGGATTGGATCAGACTGAAGCCAGGAACCAGGAAAGGCATCTTGGTCTCTTACATGGGTGGCAGGAGCCCAAGGACATGGGCTGTCTTCTGTCCTCCTAAGTGAACTGGCAGGAAGCTGTAATGAAAGTGGAGCAACTGGCACTCAAACCAGCACTATGCCATGAAATGATGACATTACAAGCAGGAGAATAACCTGCTACATTATATGCCAGCCCCCTATTTTCTCTCTCTTTTAAAGTTGCTCCTTTGATTATTTAGACACATGTTTTTCAGTTTCCCAATACTTGGAGGTTTTTTTTTTTTTATCTTCCTGTTTTGGGGTTTTGTTGTTGTTGCTGTTGTTTCTTACTGAGGGTTTGGGTTTGAAGTGTTGAACTGTAATTGTAGGTGAATCATAATTGTACATTTCTCTATTAGATCAATTAAATTTTGCTAACTGTATTTTTTTATTAATTATTTTGCATTATGTGACAGTTTCATAGGCTCTGGGAATCCCCCCACCCTTCCCCCTCCCCTCCCCCCTGGTGGATTCCTCCACCTTGGTGCAGTATTACAGTTCAAATTCAATCAAGATTCTTTCCTTGCAAACATATACCAAGCATAGTCCAGCTACTTATTGTCCAGATGGGTTGAACAGTTTCTTGGGGAGACCATTTCTGGTCTGAAGTTAGCTAACTGTATTTTGAGGTTCTCTTGTTGCTCCATAAATCTTCAGATTCTTATTTCTTCCTAGTGGGTGATATTTTAATATTATTAATATTCCTCTTTATACCCAGTAGCTTTCTTTATTCTGATAATCTGAGAGGTCACTCCTATTTTTTGTTATGTTTTGTTTTTTGATTGTCTGAATGGTAGTCTTTGCCTTTAATCTTGCTTTTACATTTTTCTTTCAATTTCAGAGTCACGAAAATGAAAGGGAATTGCATCTACTGAGCCAAGCTGAAGAGCAGTGAGGAACTCATTCTAGCCCTCCCATGTGTGCAGCAGGGCCATAATTAATTGGTAATGCTGCCTCCAGCATCTGCGTTAGGAAGAACCTGGACTTTCAGCACAGAAGCTGCACTTGGTCCCAGGGACTCCCCTGTGAGTGATGAGCATCTTTACCGCATGGCCAATGACTGGCCTTACGCTTTTGCTTTCAATCTATCTATACTGTTTAAAGTGAGTTTCTTGTCAGCAACGCATTGTTGGATCATATTTTCTGTTTGTTTTAAAATTCTATTTGCTGGAGTATTTACAGGCATACTTATAATACTGATAGTTAAAGTATTATTGATATGTTACGACTTAAGTATGACATTTGATTATTCTTACTTTCTAATGGGTTATTTGAGCATTTTATTCTCTATCTTAACTTACTATGTTTTTGAGCATATCTTTTTTTTCAGGTGTATTTGCTTTTTTTATTTTTTTATTTTTTTAAATTAATTACATTGCATTATGTGACAGTTTTATAGGTACTGGGATTCCTCCCACCCCTTAGTGGTTGCACTAGGTATAAAACATACACAGTTATCCTTTTTTCTACTTAAAGTACAGAGAAACCCTACTCTAATTCAGGTTACTTTATTCTGATTTTAAATGTACTGTTCTAGTTTCCTGGCACACACTGAATTTCAAATGACATAGTGTTACAATCTTCACTTTAATCATCAAGTATTATTTAAGAAGTTAGTGAGATGCAGAAGAAACTCCTGTAAATCTTCCTTCTCTTACTCATTTTTATCTTCGCCTTTCTGAAGCTCCAAGCTTCTTTTATCAATACCTTTATGTTCAGAGAACCTGCTAAAGCTTCTCTTTAAGGGCGGATCTGCTACAGACCAATTCTTGCACTTCTCCTTCGAGACTCTTATTTTCCTTAACAGTTAAGAGTTATTTTGGCTGGATGGAGGATTCATGGTTCTATTTTCTTTCAGTAACTAAGTAATACACCTCTTCATTCTGGTCTCCATGTCTGCAGATGAAAAATCTATTTGGTTTTCAAATTAGTGCTCCCACATAAGTAATATTTCTGTCTTTCTGCTTTCACAAGTTTTCTTAGTTTTTGTTTGGTTTTGTACTGTTCATTTGGGTCAGTACTGATTACGATTAGAGTCTATTCAGTTTTTGAATTTGTAAATGTATGTGTTTCATGAATTGGAGCAAGCTTTTAGTCAACTCTTCGATATTTCTGAGTCTTTTCTGCTTTCCTTCTGGAACCTGATAATAAGAATGTCAGCTCTTTTGTTATTTCTTCATGGGTTTCAGAGACGGCCTTTTAAAATTGTTTTCCAGGGTATTTTCTCTTCATGCTTTAGATTGAGTACATTCTATTCTTCTGATGTTCACTAATTCAACCTCTGCCACTTGCAACTTGTGACTATATCCAGCAAGCTTTTATCTCAATAATTTTTAGATTTTAGTGTCATTGCTTCCATCTTTATTAAAACATTATTCCCTCACTGATAATTTCTAGTTTTTCATTTAAGAAATTTTGTTGAAATGTCTTCATGACTGTTGCCTTAAAATCTTTGCAGTTGTTCTGACATGTGAATAACTAAGTTTGAGATTTGTTAGTCTTTCCTCGTTCAAGTTCTGATCTTCCTGGAGTCTGGTATGATGCATGTTTTCTATTGTGGCTCACATATTTTGGATTTCATCAGACTCTAAGTTCAATATAATCTTTCTAGTTTTAACAGGCAGTTCTCTGAATTGTTACCTAAAAGGGTAGAGCCAGTATGTATTTTCAGTGTCACACTGAACACCCAGCTAACAGTGTTCCAGCAAAAGTAGAGACTAACTCACACTGTCTTAATAGAGATACAGAAGGTCATTTCCTACTGGGGTCCACCTTCTCATTAGCACCAAGTCACACTGCCTTTTTGCCTCTAAGAGGAACATAAGATTAGTTCTCTGCTGGAATCGGATGGCACCAGAAATAGTGAATGGTTGACTCATAAATTTGTTGCTGCAGAATGGACTTTTGTGGTGTCCCTATAGAAACAGCTGACACGCTACATGGATTGCCAATATCAACTAGTCTCTAGGGCCACAGTCTTGGCTCCTCATGGCATATGTGTGGGATAGTAGAGATGAAACCTACTACTTATTAATCCTGATCACAATGGCTTGTTAAGCCTCATTGGTGCTGGGTACTGGCACATTCTGTTGGAGGACTGGAATGCCACCTCTTTCTACATGGTAGTACTGGGAGATCAGTTACCTGGTCAGTACAAAGACAATGGCCCGACAGGGGAACAGGCTGCTATCTAAACTGAACTGGGAGAGCCAGAGTGCATTGATATCCTCAGGAGACTGCTGGTGTTTGGCTGCAGTAAAAGAGGGATTCTCAATAATGCTTTTATTATTGTACTTTCCTTTTCTTAATTTTTTTTTCACCTAAGAGGAACAGTTTTCCCCCTTAATTCATTTTTATCTTCTGTGCTCACTGGAAGTTCCATGGCTTCTGCAGAAACAGGGGAACTTATCATTTTGTTCCTTGAGTTTCAATGTTTTTAGTCAACATATTGTTTTCTTTCATCCTTTGGCATGTTCTTTCCTTGTCTGTTGTGTCATATACAAGGTGTTGGAGTTGTAAAGAAAGCAGCTTTGATGAATGCAGCAACAACAGCTTGATGGACCTAGAAACTCAGCTCTGTTTTTCATAATTTTAACCCTCAAATGTTAATATCTACACTCCATTAACTCATAATAAAGGTCTCACAAATCTTGGTATCTTTTACCCTGGGTCTTAAATGATTCTGACACAGTAGGCACTGGATAAATGTTGAGCAGATATTCAATACTGAATGTTCATTGCCAAAGACATATCCATTCTCTTAAGTCTACTTGTTGGCACAGCAAACGAGGGCATATCAGCCAGATGTTAGAGTTGAGCACCATCATCCAGTGGTGAAGAAGAGTGGCCGTTCCTCTATATTGATGGCATGGCTATTCTGATCTTGGATGCTGTGAGATATATTCCAGACTGGTCATCATTTCCCAGGATAAAATACAAAGTCTTGAAGTCTGAAGTACAGTTTTTCGGTTAAATTTGTCCAAATTTTCCTACGGTCTTACCTCCTTCTTAACTTGAAGAATCTCTTTAATCCTACTAGGCACAATGAAAGTGTTTGAAAACAAATATTACATATCTAGGAACTATAACCAATTTTAAACAAGACTTCATGGAAAACTGGAATTTTGTGGCATCAGTGTTCACTAAATTAACATATTACAAACTATGCTACTGCTTCAGTGGGTACGGGTTAAGTAGGAGACAGTGATTAATTTAAAAAGAATAATTTAGTTCACTTATTTTTGTATGTTCATTCTAATTTTTTTAATCCTATGTATTTAAATATTTAAGGCTCTCAGCAGAAAAGAGACTAGTAGGAATGGACAGAATCACCATGGACTTTGATTTCTTTTCAGGAATTAAATGAAATCCCAAGTGTCTTTGAAGAGGTATTCTTCAGAAACCAATAGCCAATCATTGGTCAGTTTTCCAAACTAGCACTATAACATGAAAGTTAATCATATTCCTCATGTAATTCTATTACCTTACACTTGTACAGGCAATGTACAAAAAGCTTGATATACAGACAGCGCAGCTGCTTGTTTAACATACACCGCAAGGAAAACGCTGCCTTAGCAAGTGCAGGTCTGTGGCTGGCATTTCCGTCATGTAGTCTCAATGCCACCTAGTGGCCAAAGAGAGATTATCTGCTAAAGACACAGAGCAAACAGAATTTTCCTTCTTTTCAAAAGTTATCAAAAGATTTGTACTTACTTGGAAACCTTATTGACTCCAAAGACCACCTGCTGGTTAAGAGATGCAATAATTTTGTCCTTCTTCTTAATCTGCATTTGATTTTCCTGCCATCGAAAAGTTACTGTTTTCAACTGTCTTTTGAAATCCTGTTTAAAGAATACATTTTCACAGTTCATTCTGTTCAAGTCCCCAGATATTAACGAAAAAAAGGAACAAATCGTCTTCTTTAAAAAGACACTCTATTAATAAAAGTACTATTAAAATATTATGAATTTTAACATACTAAATACTTCTCACTTCCTTCAGAAAAATACTTACCTCACACTGATAATGCAATCTGTAAAGCTGCTGCTGACGAGCAAGCCTCTCTTTGTCAGTTTCTCCATAGTCTGCAGACACCTTGCCACTGACACCCTGCTGAACATAAGGAACATCCATGTATTTTCCTCAAAGACAACCATGGATATTTGAGTTATTTAAAGTGGACTTAGTGGATAAAGTTACCAGCTGACTCATGCTTTCTGTGTCAACTCAGACCTGATCTGCCCAGGTTCTGTTCACTAACCCCTCTCCTTCACCTTAACCATCAGGAAGTGTGTGTGTGTGTCTGTCTGTCTGTCTCTGGATGAGTATTGCATCTGTTTAGCAGCTGAGGCTCAGCATGTGGTGTCAGCCAGCCCTGCCTACTAAAGGGTCGTTTGTCTCATTACTCCAACTCCTTAGTCAGTGTTTTGAAAAAACATTATCATACAACAGGTTCATTTTAAAGTACTATTTTTGTTTTAACTGCTGACCAGACCCAGCAAAGGGCTATTTTCCATCTTCAGTTTTTTCCTAAACAAGGGTGGGGACCCTTAACTGCTTTGATTCAGAGTTTGTTTTCTCACTTGTTAAATTACAAAAGTTTCTCTACCTATTTAGACTCTTCTTTTCTCTGGTCATCGATATGCCATGTTAAACCACAGAGTTCTCTGTCACTCTCCTAAAATGTATAAAGGCCTCTGAAATCTAGCTGCACTTCCTAAATTAACATAAATGTCTGAGTTATTGTAAATCATAATTAGTTTTAATCTTGCCATAATCCATGTGAGTCTCAAAAATATGTATGTCTTTTAATGATGCACTGTTGGCACTATGCTTAGAGACCCTGTCTTCTAGGTTAAACATTTTCCTGAGACTACAGGATTGCAACATTTTGGTAAAGTATAACTACATAGGTAGCTCACGTGTTTTCTGCTGCCTTTCATTGAGTTTAACTGTTTTCAAAATTTGGGTCTTACAGAAGTCAGTTTTCATCCATGATTAGATCTACTCTATAGCTCTGGTTAAAACGCTCAGGTCTAACTTTGATCAACTGGTTTAAACCTTTGTCAATTCTTTTACATCTAAGGTTCTTCATTCTTTGATACCGAAGCTTCCATTTGGTTTCCTGAAATTTGAAAGATGAGACTCTCAACTGTGAAAGAAGGTAAGGCTTTAAGCTTTGTGTTAGCCATCAAACTCCATGCAGTACTCCAAATGATGTCCCTGAAGAAATTTATATACCAGGGACCTTTGGAACAACCCTTGGAAGAATGCCCTTCAAAGACATTCCCTTTTCACATGAAGCAGCCAGTCACTGCTCCACATCAGTTAGAGCCCGTTCTTCTGAGGGTTGGAAATGGGACAGTTAGATGAGCTAACAAGCGCTGGAAGTCAGGTGCCTGTAGGATGAGAAAAAAAGGGGAGTCTATAAAGTCTACAAGATGCTTGCTTCTATCCAGAAGGTGTGTTTAACAAGATAAAAGTACCACCCTTTTCTTCTGAGTCTATGGTTTTATCAAGAGAATAGCAGAGGCAGTGCCTCCACCTTAAGTTTTTAGCTTATCGTGAGGATATAAAGAAATTACCAATCACACCCCTTTGATTTTTGTTTTGAGCAACCTAGATAGGATGACTTTTGAGTTTTGTCCCCGCCCTCTGACTGCTAGCTGCTCTTCTATTCTTTCTCCAAAACTGTGCTTCAGAGACTCTACTTGGACCAAATTTTCAGGACTGCCTCTCATTGGACCTTCCCCTTCCTGCTGTGGAGGTTTCTGACTTTTTAATAAATCTTGGCTTGTTAAAAACAAATACCTCAGTGAGGATCCGTGTCTTCAGGGTTGGCATACAAGCCTCCTCCTGTCCACCTGCTCCACTTTGGGGTCCCCCCCTGCTCTGTGCATATGACCTCCTGTTAAGAGGTTGTCAGGATCACTCTTGATTCACCCTATATGTCTTTGTCATTTAACTATTGTTTAATGCTGATTCGAGTCTGTTGTCTATGAATTACCTGTTATGTTTCTGGTAGGTTATACTTTACGTCTTCCTCACACATTCTAAGGAGATGGAAGATTTCCCTGTTCTTCCACCCCATTTCCGAGTAGCTTAGGGCCTTAAAAGTATATTAGGTTTTTGGCTCCACCTCTGGACCCCCACCCTCTCTCGCGATGACCATCGGGATTGCCCCGAAAACCCCTCATAGCAAACAAACAATCACACAAACTAAAAAAACCTAAAATAAATAGACAAACAACAAAAAGTAGAGCCTGGAATCTGACAGGAAAGAGCTGGCGTGGATTGGCTCATGCCTCGCTGGGTGGGACACAAAGATTAGTCACTCCTCACCATGGTGTTGGGGATTTCCCTGCACACCCCCCCCCAAAAGAAAAACAAACAAACAAAAAAATGTTCAGCACCTGAAGGTATGTTGGATTTTTTAAGTGATCGGGATGATACTCTGCTGGCTCTGTCTTCGGACCAGAGAGGGTATACCTAAGAAGCCGTTGAACTTGACTGGACAATAAGATGATGAACTCTATGTTTGGTATATGCTTGCAATGGGGGAATCTCTACTAAACTTGAACTGTGGTTATGCAACAAAGTGGAGGAATCCACCATGGTGGGAAGGTTTGGGGAGGGGTGGGGAGAATCCAAGTACCTATGAAACTGTGTTACATAATACAATGTAATTAATGAATTAAAAATAATAATAAAAAAATAAATACAAAAAAAATGTTCAGCACCTTAATTGTCGACAAATGTCTTGTTAGATTTACAAGCCAGTCTAGATTACCCTAAAATCTGCCAAGATCAGCAAAATTATACTTCAACACAACAAATGGCTAAATACTAAAATGAAATAGACACGAGACAGCTGAATGGTACCTTATAGCCATTTTAAGGTATATAGCAGTCGGTTCTGTATATAAAACTAAAACTGAAATGTCAATGGGCTAATCATAGGTTGTGGTTAAGAACTTGCTTTCTTTTTTTTTTTTTTTTTTTTTTTTGTAACACACTGGTTACTCACAACCATGTCAATTCCATAATGTTGCAAATTGCTGTTGATGTTATGTCGGGACTCTTGGTTGACTGGGATGATATTCTGCCAGCTCTAACAACAGACCAGAAATGGTCTCCCCAAGAAACTGTTCAACCCATCTGGACAATAAATAGCTGGACTTTATACTTGGTATATGTTTGCAAGGAAAGAATCTTGATTGAATTTGAACTGTAATACTGCACCAAGGTGGAGGAAGCCACCAGGGGGGAGGGGCGTGGGGGGGGGGATTCCCAGAGCCTATGAAACTGTCACATAATGCAAAATAATTAATAATAATAAAAAAGTATATTAGGTTTTACAATTCTTTGATGTAGAACATAAGCAGTCTGATTCACATTAATTGTATGTTCACTGATTACATCACAATATCTTAATGCATTAGATACAGGCTGTTTGAGGTTGAAATAATATTACAATTTATAGGTACTATTTTTCGGATTGACATCCTTTCATCTTATATTAAGGCAAACGTGGTATTTAACCTTTTGGGATTGGTTCATTTCCTTTAGCATAATGGTTTCCAGTTGGGCCCATTTGGCCACAAAAAAAAACTGCATTTTTTTAAATAGCTGAGTAGTATTCCATGGAGTAAATGAACCATAGCTTTCTCATCCAGTCTTCTGTTGATGGGCATTTTGGTTGCTTCCAAGTTTTTGCAATTATTGATTGTGCGGCTATCAGCTCTACCTTCAGACCAGAGAAGGTCTCCCTAAGAAACTATTGAATTTATCTGGACAATAAGATGCTGGACTGTGTGCTTGGTATATGATTGCAATGAAAGAATCTAGACTTAATTTGAACTGTAATACTGTAACTAGGTGGAGGAATCCACCAAGGAGGGAGGGCACGGGGAGTGGATGGGGGATGCCAAATGATTACTCAGTAAATGATTAAACATTTTCAAAACATTTCTAAACATTTTCTATGCTCAAGATTTATGACCACTGGCTGGAAATCATAGGTAATGTATTTAACCTTTAGTGTTATGTCCAAAGCTATGACTACCTTATTTCAATTAAACTACACACACTCTAATATTTTAATTAGAGAATAGAAATATTAATATAATAATTTCATGACTACTATACTATCAGGGAATCATCCATAGTAACTCTATCTTTGAATGTGACTGCTCCTGTAAACATACACACTTTTTTCTGGACTACAGAACATGTTATCATGAATTCTCATAGGTGGATAAATTGTTTTTAAAGACAAAATGCTACTATTTACTTTGATTTATTAGGTATTCTACTGAACACTTAAATTATGGTAATATCCCTCTTCACATCCTTCATTTGAAGTGGTAACTACTGCAAGGAACGTAACCAGAAAAGAGAATGTTGTACATTAGTATTTTTTGTTGATATTTCATAACACTAGTTCAATTAAAAAATAATTTAAAGCAGCTTTTTTTAAAAAAAATATTTTTCTCATGATATTTAGTCTAGTGGAATGTGCTGGTATTTTTATGTGTGGTATTCAAAATGCCTTTGCAAGGTATAATGCTCTGTTCAACAGGCCTGGCCAGCAAGTACTTTGAGGACGAAACGGAAGCATTTCCACCTCCTGATAGCCTAAAGCACTGATCTTTTCAGAGGTACACTATTCAAAATATGACAGGGTAAACAAGGGACCATGTCTGGAGGAGGGAAGGCAAAGCTGTACCTGTTTAAATCATGCTTACCTGCTCTAGCATGTCCAGAATATGCAGTTCATCCAGACTGTAGAACTTCTCCTCTGTTGCAGAATCTTCTTGAATATCACTTCCATCATCTTTCATAATTCTGAATATATCTGAATTTTCTTGTTCATCCTTCACGTCCCCTTCCTTTTCTATCATATATGGGCTACAGTGGAAATGCAATCAATATAATCTTTGGTAACTGTACAGCACTTTTCATGTAAGTTATTATTTCTCAAATTATAACTGTGGGATTTCATGAGATGCATAGCATTGGCAGGATTCACAGCCAAAAAAAAAAAAAAGTCTGGACAGTACTCAGAGCACATATCATTTTTGATGGTTCACAAAGAATATTAGCATATTTAGGACAGCACTCAATCAAGGTATTAGTTAATTCTGTTTTTTCCAAATGTTTTCAACAATTGGAACACTAGAGCTTATTTTCTAGATCATAACTATTATTATTACTCTGGGCAATAATCCTTTGGGCAACAAGCACTTCCAAATCCACCTTATTTTATTTTTCATTATATTATTACTTTCCACTTAAACTAACATCTTTGACTGATAGGTTGACCTAATACAAACTGATTTAACCAATTTCCATGTTTTTGTCTAAAGCACTTCAAAAATAGATTACAAATGGCATCATAACCCACACTGTAAAATTAAGTTTCTTTGTTTAATAGTACTTTAAAAAATAAATAAAACATGGATTCCTAAAAGCAAGCAACTAACAGATACTACTAAGAAAATGCAAATACTACATACAAAGGAATGATTATTTGATTTTATGCTTGTGTATAAATTTTAAATGCATATCATTTTGTTAGCTGGGTTAGCAATTAATAGCCATTAATTTCTTCCCTATTATTACTGAGTGGCGGCAAGAAAAGTATTTTTACTTACAGCATAATATAAATGACTTGGTTTTGCTAATGAATAAAACTCTCAGATACATTATTACTTTTTTTAGGTCCCTGAAATGTAGAAACAAATGACATCTTTTGTTTATATTTCACAAAGCACTATATAAACAGTCACTGGGTATCACTCCGTGTCGTAGAGTGTTCTAAAAATTTCTAAAAATTCAATTAAGTCAATTGTTTCAGATCGTTCATTCCCAAACCCAACTGCTTTTTTGAATTATGTGAATAATTTTTAAAAAGTATTTCCAAGTACTTCTACAACTATAAAAACACAAGCAAATTTCTAATTTTGGAAAGTTTTCCAAATTTATTCTAAAATTTTTAAGCATAATAGTATTGCAATAACAAGGAAAATGTTCCATACTCATAAGACTTTCAAAGAGAAATATGACGGGATGAAACAACACAATGTCAGGGGAATATGAATCAAATGTGAGAATAACTGCTGAACCAAGATGAATCGTTTTTATAATGCTACTGTATATATATATATATATATTATTCCCTCTACTTCTGGTATATTTGAAAATCTTCATCTACAAATAAAGTGCCTGGGTGATTTGATCATATTCCAGATGGGGCTCTGAGCAAATTACAACAAATAACTGATGATTCTGTTTTATCTTTTGATGAAGTATAAACATATCCTGGATGGTGTAGAGTTGCTTTATATACATATGGATCATGCCCAGTAACAGCTAGAAAATATAGACATAAAAGTTAAAATATGGGCCCAGCACATTAGCCTAGTGGCTAAAGCCCTAGCCTTACATGTGCCAGGATCCCATATGGATGCAGGTTTATGTCCTGGCTGCTCCACTTCCCATCCAGCTCCCTGCTTGTGGCCTGGGAAAGCAGTCAAGGATAGCCCAAAGCCTTGGGACCCTTCACCCATGTGGGAGACCTAGAAGAAGCTCCTGGTTCCTGGCCTTGGATCAGCTCAGCTCCGGCTGTTGCAGCCAGTTGGGAAGTGAACCAGCAGACGGAAGATCTTTCTCTGTCTCTCCTCCTTCTCTCTGTAAGTATGACTTTTCAGTAAAAATAAATTCTTTTTAAAAAGTTAAAATATGTTCTTCTGGTATTTTAAAGATAAATATATCCTCAGAGTTCTATAAAATTACCAATACTTCAGTTTGCAGCTTTTGGTGGAAATAATGATGCATCTCTTTGTGTTTCTCCCCTTCCTGCATATGCTACACTGGCATCAATCATATGATTGTGTGATGTATCTCTTAATGATCTTTTAACACTGAAATATTTCCATTATGGTATCATTATGCTCCTAAAATTTTACATTGAAACGGGTAACATTTGTTCAGTTTATATGAATGAAATAATTTTTAAAAAGGTAAAATTCATTGTCAATACAATGATTAAAAAAACACATTAAATAAATAAATAAATAAATAAAAAACCTAAACCAAACTGCTTCATAAAAGCAGGTTACTAGCATATAACAATGATGTGTTCTTTCATGTTGTCTTACTTTGTCAAGACTTTGCTAATCACAAAGAAGAGAACATTTTAATAAATTTTATACTGGCACCGAAAAAGGTTCTCTGGTGCTTAAATGAAGCAGTCAGCACTGGGTATCTCTTGAGCAGACTCAATGAAAAGTGTTGAGAAATTCTATTCTAAAATTATCTCAATTTTGCAGCTTCCTGTAACAAATAAAACTTGTACATTCCATATATATATAAATCTTATATATATATATATATAAGATTTATTTTATTTTTATCAGAATGGCAGATTTACAGAAAGGAGATGCAGAGAGAAAGATCCTCCACTGTTTCACTTTCCAGATGGCCACCATGGCTAGAGCTGACCAGTCTGAAGCCAGGAGCAGGTAGCTTCTTCCAGGTCTCCAGAAGGAGGGTCTTAAGCCTTTGGGCCATCCTCTATTGCTTTTCCAGGTCATTTCTTTTCTTTTCTTTTAACTAATTAATTTTTTAAAAAGATCTTACTTAATTGATTAGGGTACAAAGGGTCAAGGGCTACAGGAAAGTGGGTAATACCATTGTTTCCACACTAATATCATTTTTTTTCCATATATCTGGGGTCAGGGGAGAAACAAAGGGAAAAGCCCCACCCAGCCTCCCACCCACCCCAGGTCCCCAACATGAGGCATGCTACGAGGATCATGCTCAAGCAGTTTTGATAGTTCAACAGATCTGAACTGCTGCCAATCTCGCCATTCCAATCGCAATGAAACCTATTCAGAATCCACTGGCTGACATAGTCTCTTCATGGTTGGGGTTCTGAGATCAGCAGTTCAGTTGGAGGCATCGCCAAAGAAACTTCATCTGAGATGATCCCAAACCTGGTTCTTGTGTGAATTTGCCAGTACAGGGTCCAGTACAGGCAGTCACCCCAGTCAGCTTATGCACATGCTGGTCATTGCAATTGCTGGCTCAGTTCTGTTTCCAGCCCTGTCATCCACTTGAACCAATCGATGTTGTAATCCAGCTTGATTCTGCCCACTTCATACTCGGTCCTCACGCAAACCAGTGGGAGCTGCAGCCTAGCTGGGGTGACTCCCCATTAACCCCACCAGGCCTACTCCCTACCCTGGTTCCCATGTATGCCAGTATGTGCTGCAGGCTTGTTCAGTCTGTCCCACATCCCTTTTACCTCTGGTACTTGTCAGTGGGCATTGAAGCCCAGCTCAACCCAACCAACCTACTATCCAGCCCACACACATACTGGCAGGGGCCTTTCTGTCTAGCCACCCCTGCCCCTGTTTAGTAAGAACACTTTATAAACGAAGGCTATGTTATATTGGCAACACACAATTTAAAAATACTAAGAAGAAATTAAAAACTTTAAGCAAATACTTACATTTCTTCTTTTGATTCCTTAGTCTGGAAAAAAACAGTATAAGAATTAGATAACCTGTGTCAATTATGTAATTGCAACATTATGAGATGGCTATATTTGTTAGCGTATTTCAGTCTGATTGATCACAAACAATAGTAGTAGGTTGTAGGTAATTACTTAAATGTCTTTATTTCTAATACTGAAATCTAAGCTCCATGAAATAAACCTAATTACATGATAGGGGATGGACTCTGACAGTACACAACTTAATCATTCCACTCCCCCCCCCCTTTTTAAATTTATTTTTATTGGAAAGTCAGATTTACAGAGTGAAGGACAAAGAGAAAGATCTTCCATCCGCTGGTTCACTCTCCAAGTAGCCACAGCAGTTGGTGCTGAGCCAACCCAAAGTCAGGAGCCAGGAGCTTCTTCTGGACCTCCCACATGGGTGAAGGGTCCCAAGGCTTTGGGCTATCCTTGACTGCTTTCCCAGGCCACAAGCAGGGAGCTGGATGGGAAGCAGAGCAGTTAGGACATAAACCTGCACCCATATGGGATCTTGGTATGTGCAAGGCTAGGGCTTTAGCCATTAGGCTAATGTGCCGGGCCTCCATTTCCCTTTTGAAATGGTGGTCTTAGTTCACTAAATTGATGTTATAATCTCTACCAAGTTATGAAACGTAATTTGAAAATCACAGATTCAGATGGTCAAATTGAGCACTGAGTTGAGTACCTACTAATACATCTAGAGATGGGGCAACAGTAAGGGTTGTTGAAAGTATAAATGTGAAGAAAATTAGACTCACAATAATTTCTGTGATTTCTTAACAAACTTCACAATTTCCTGTAAAACAGATACAATGTTGTATATACAAATTTGTTTTCCTTTCTTATCTATACTTTGAGGATTTTGTGTTCACTGATTTTGTACTCCATGCAAAGTGTTAATTTCATGCTATGGTTTAGAATTCTAACTTCTACTTCACTTCCAACATACTTGAATGCCTGGCATTGCCAAGGCGCTCAGTTGTTGTTCACAATGATCATAACTAGTGTAGTTGGTTATTTTTCAACTTCCTTTTTAGGTCTTTCCATGATAATTTCATATATTAGTCTCTTTTGTCCTTCTCTATAATTTGCCTCCTGTAGCGAGGACACCCAGTTTGAAAAACTAAATTTATTTCCTGTCATGTTTGATTTTTTCCCCAAGACTTCACTTAGAAAACAACAACAACAACAAAAACGCTATTCTTTTGCCTGCCTTCACACTGAGTGGTCGATGAAGGTATCTAATTAACCCTCAAGAGTTATTTGTAATTTGGATGTAGTAGAAGGTAAATATCTAAAGGGAACACACAGATAGCATAGCTACAATATCCGCATATCTACTTTTAGATGTTATCTGTACTGTCCTATTTATTATAGTACCAATTTTAGTTCTTATTCATGTATTTAAATAGTATTTTCAGTATTTCCTTCATAGTTAACAGAAGGCACAGTTCCAGGTACAGAGACTGTATTTTCATGTGATAAAAAAAAAATTCTGTATGCAAAATTTTTAGGAAAACTCCTAATAATCAGAGAATTCAATTGCAATTTTTTAAAAGATTTATTTATTTTTATCGGAAAGATGCATATACAGAGAGGAGGAGAGACAGAGAGGAAGATCTTCTGTCCGATGATTCACTCCCCAAGTGAGTGCAACGGCTGGAACTGAGCCAATCCAAAGCCAGGAGCCAGGAGCTCCTCAGTGTCCCCCACGCGGGGGCAGAGTCCCAGGGCTTTGGACCATCCTTGTCTGCTTTCCCAGGCTACAAGCAGGGAGCTGATTGGGAAGCAGGGCCACTGGGATTAGAACCGGCGCCCACATGGGATCCCAGTGTGTGCGAGGCAAGGACCTTAACCACTAACCAATCGCGCCAGGCTCTCAATTGCAATTTTTATAACTGGTTGTTTATACCACAACCAGTGGTTTTTTTATACTTTTAGTTTAAGAGTAAATGAAGATATAAATAAGTTGATTCAATACACAATACTTGTATATATACATTTTTACATCTTTTAGATCTTAACATTTTAAAACTTAAGTGAAGGATATAAGATACAGAAGATCTTTCTTCCTATGAGTAAACTATATTTTGACATAACTCTTTAATTTTCAAAAAGTATCTCAAATTCTTTTAATGAAATAAATTAGAAAATTCAGGATAGTAAACAAAAGCTACCATGTATCTTTTTACATTTAATAAGAAAATTTTAATATTATGAGCTATACATTTTTAATTTTTAAATATTTATTTTTATTTGAAAGAATATTTACAAAGAGAGAAGAAGTTGAGAGGTCTTCCATCTGCTGGTTCACTCCCCAACAGGCTGCTATGGCTAGACCAGAGCTAATGTGAAGCTGGGAGCCAGGAGTTTCTTCTCCATCTTCCACATGGTACAGAGGACCAAGGACTTGGGCCATGTTCTGCAGCCTTTCCAGGCATAAACAGAGAATGGAATCTGTAGTCAGTTCCCTAGGTCATTGGCCTTGTGTTTGACAGCTATGGTTTCACTTCACCAGCTTATGTGGTGTAAGACTTGGGGCACATCAATAGTTTGGCAAAACTTTAGAAAACATTCAAAAATCATAAATAAATGAACTAAACTGGCCCAGCGTGATAGCCTAGTGCCTAAAGTCCTTGCCTTGCACTCGCCAGGATCCCACCTGGGTACCAATCCATGCGCCAGCTACTCTATTTCCTATCCAGCTCCCTGCTTGTGCCTGGGAAAGCCTGGGGACCCTGCTCCCTCGCAGGAGACTTGGAAGAGGCTGCTGGCTCCTGGCTTCAGAGCAGCTCAGCTCCAGCTGCTGCAGCCACTTGGGGAGTAAACCAGTGGGTGGAAGATCCTTCTCTGTCTCTCCTTCTCTCTCTACATCTGCCTTTCCAATAAAAACAAATAAATAAATACATAAATAAAGTGGACTGCATTTGTTATCGGGTAAGAACTATGCAAAAATTAAAAACATGTTTGTAAGAACAAAGTTACAATTTTATAAAACATTTACATAAGTTATCATAAATGATACTTCATTTATCAGATTAGAGTATAAATTATTTTGTTCTTGACATCAATAATTATTTTGTAAAATCACTTCATTGTCTCAGCTCCATTTAAGATTAAAATTTCTGTATGCTTTTTGTCTCACTAATTGGCAATTGAGCAAATTTCTCACTGTTAAAACATATGGATTATATAAAGATTTTTAAATAAGCTTCAAGCCAGAAAACTAGATTTTTTTTCACCACAAAGTTTCTATAAATTAGTGATTAGCTACACACATGGTGTAAACACTGCTGACTCTACTCTGCAATTTTCTAAGCAACTAAGAAACATTTTTCTAAAATTGCAAGAATGGGATTAAGAATGGGATTAAGATGCTCCTGTCTCATACTCCAAGTTTCTGGGTCCAATTCCTCACTCTGTTTTCTGACTCAAGATTCCTACCAATGCACACTCAAAGCTGGTGATGATAGCTCAAATAAGTGGATTCCTTCTGCATTTATCATGGCAGTCTGTGCCTGGCTCCGAGCTCAAGCCTCAGAACAACCACCATCATTGCTGTCATTTAGGGAGTTAAGCAGTAGATGGGAGCTCTCTTCAGACTTTCAAATACGCTTCTGAAAAATAATAAAATCATTCTTGCAGGCAATGTCATGGTAAAGAAGGCTAAGTCTCTGCTTACATCATCAGAATCTCATTATGGCTCTGGGTCAAGTCCCAGTGGGTCCACTTTCAATCCAGCTAATAGCCTGCGAATGGGAAGGCAGAGGAGGAGAACCCAAATCCTTAGAACCCTGAAACCACATCGTAGACTCAGAAAAAACTCCTGCCTCCTGGCTATAAGATGGCTTGGCTCCATCAGTTATGGCTCCTCGGGGAGTGAACCAGTGGATGAAAGATTCTCTCTACTTCTCCTTTGGTATCTTTTAAATAAAAATAATAAATCTATTATTTTTAGATTAATAATAAATCTTTTTTTAAAAAAACTGTTCCAGATAGTGATATATTCATTCTGCATCTAGCAAAAACCAAGAAAGCAATGAAAAAGTGTGATTTAAATCATTTTTAAGATAATATTTTTAAGATTTTTTTTTTTGGAAAGTCAGATATACAGAGAGAAAGAAAGACAAAGAGGAAGATCTTCCATCCACTGATTCACTGTCCAAGTGGCCACAATGGCCGGAGCTGAGCCAATCTGAAGCCAGGAGCCTGGGGCTTCTTCTGGGTCTCCCACTCGGGTGCACGGTTCCAAGGCTTTGGGCCATCCTCACTGCCTTCCCAGGCCACAAGCAGAAAGCTAGCTAGATGGGAAGCAAGGCAGCTGGGACACGAACCAGTGCCCACATGGGATCCCGGCGTGTGCAAGGTGAGTATTATCCACTAGGCTATCATGCTGGGCCCTTTAAGATAATTTACTGTACTGCTGGCATATTCTAGATATAAAGAAGAAAACTAAGATTGCTTCTGATTCTGAAAAATGTATCTGAACATATTGGTAAAAATGACAAAAAGCTGCTTTTGAAGCAATAAGCAGGCACTTTAAATAGTGAAGTTGGTAAAAGTCATAATACTTCCAAGGGATTAATTTAGTCTAGTTGTATATTAAGATGTATAAATTATTATTTCAGGACTTACTTGTTAGAACACCTGCATATGCATATGCAGACTTCTTTATACTTACAAATTCACTAAAGTATTGACTCATGTGTTTTATTTCTATCTGGGCAAATTAATATTTTAATAATGAATTCAAGCATTAAATTTTGTCATAATTAGACATCCTTCTATTACAAGCTCATAAACCTCTTACCTTTTTATTCTTAGTCTTTTTCTTTTTCTTTGATTTACCTTTAACCTAATAGGGAGGAAACAAATCATTTACTTAATATGTATTTCAAACTTCACAATAGGATTTTCTTCAAAATATTATTTCCTCTAACCACTCAGATTTTTTTTTTAAATATAATACATCACACATATTTTTCTACATTGTGAGTTTAGTGAATCGGAGTTACATTTATTTCCATTATGTTTATTTCATCTTCAAAAGTAATTGATATTATAAATGATTGATGTATAATGTCAACATATGGGTTAATTTGGGGTGGGCATTGTGTCACAGTTAAGCTGGGGCTTGGGCTACCTGCTTCCAGGTTTCCCTGCTTCAAACAAAAAATCCTGCTGACACATCTGGGAGGCAGCAGATGATGACCTGGGTCTTTGCCAACAATGTTGGAGACCCAGACAGGATTTGGAGCTCCTATCTTTGGCCTGGCCTAGTTTCAGTTACTGTGGAATTTGGGGAGTGGATCAGCGGATGGAAGATCTCTGTCTCACTGTATCACTCTACCTTTCAAAGAAAAAAAAAAACAGAAAAAGAACACTTAAAAAAAAAAACGGATTCTGATATTCTGAGCATGTGAATAATAAAGGAGGTAGGTACCTGAAGGATTTATTTTTATTTAAATGGCAGATTTACAAGGAGGAGAGACACACAGAGAGAAATATCTTCCATCCACTGCTTCACTCCCCAAATTGCTGCAATGGTCAGAGCTGAGCTGATACAAGGCCATGAGCCAGGAGCTTTTTCCAGGTCTCCCACATGGGTGCAGAGTTCCAAGGTCTTGGGTTATCCTCTGCTGCTTTTCCAGGCCATAAGCAGGGAGCTGGATTGGGAATGGAGCATGAAAACCAGAACCCTTATGGGATCCCGGCCCATCAAGGTTGAGGATTAGCCCACTGAGCCATAGAGTCAGCTCCTACAGGTACGTATTTTCAAAAAACAAAATATTTATGTCTACAAGATGAAAAATTAAGCATCAAAATGATTTAGTTGACTATAATAGTTTTATCTGTTAAGAAGTATAGATTCCATCATATATAATCTTAATTCTATCTCTGTGTAACTAACATCAACATACTCCAAATTCTTTTCTACCTGTCTCTCTCCTTTATTCCCTAATATACTTCCTATTACCAGCTCACATACACTTCCATTAATCAAGATAAATTAATGTATTTAAAAATTTAGCATAAAGTCCAGCATTGTACTATAGCATGTTAAGGTACTGTCACTCGGGATGCTTATTTCACATATTGGAATGCTGGTTGAAGTTTAATCTATTCATTTTTGATCCACCCTTACTAATGTGCCTAGGAATAAGAAGATAATGGTTGAAGTTACTTGAGTCCCTGCCACCTACATGGGAAACCCAGATAGATTTCCTGGTTGATGACTTCAACATGGTATAGCAACATTGGTAAAACCATTTGCACAGGGCCTTGGGACTAAAGCCCTCGCCTTGCATGCACCAGGATCTCATATGGGCACTGGTTCTTGTCCCAACTGTTCCACTTCCCATCCAGATCCCTGCTTGTGGCCTGGGAGAGCAGTTGAGGACAGCTCAAAGCCTTGTGACCCTTCACCCGCATGGGAGACCCAGAAGAGGCTCTGGATTCTGGCTTTAGATTGGCTCAGCTCCAGTTGTTGTGGCTACTTAGGGAGTGAATCAGCAGACAGAAGATCTTTCTCTGTCTCTCCTTCTCTCTGTACTTCTGACTTTCCAATAAAAATAAGTGAGTCTAAACAAACAAACAAACATACATAACCAGTTTGGCAGTAAGCCAGCAGACAGAAGATCTCCCTCTTTTTGTTTCTCTTTCAAATTAATAAATAATTTTTAAAATTAGCATAGTAAGCTATGTACATGCATTCAATTATTGTTGGCAAAACAAATGGTCATGGCTGGAATGATTATGCAAGAAAGTACTGACAACCAAAGCAATTTAAATGCTGTATGGACAGGACCCTGTGCAGTAGAATAATGACTGAAGTTCTCGCCTTGTACATGCCAGGATCTCATATGGATGCTAGTTTGTATCCAAGTTGCTCCACTTCCCTTCCAGCTCCCTGCTTGGGCCTGGGAAAACGGTTGAGGACGGCCAAAGCCTTGGGACCCTGCATCCGCATGGGAGATCCAGAAGAAGCTCCTGGCTCCTGGCTTATGATCAGCTCAGCTCTGGTTGTTGCGGCCATTTGGAGAGTAAACCAGCAGATGGGAGAGCTTTCTCTCTGCCTCTCCTTCTCTCTCTAAATCTGACTTACCAATAAAAATAAATAAATCTTAAAAAAAACCCTATATGAACAATGTGATAAGCAAAATAGTTTACACTGGAATACTTCAAGTTCAGCACATGCAAAAAATTACAAGCATAGGACAAAATCTACAATATTAAATTAATGAAAGCTTATACTTCTTGAAGATCTTTAATGGATTCTGTTGATGATTCGCTGGGTATTGAGGCACCATCTTTATTTATTTCTGCTAACTGTATTTCAGAAAGTGATTTCACATTAACATTGTACTCAATAAGAGGTGGACTTAGTTCTTCTTCCTCGTTCTGTAACTCTTCTAGTTCAATACCTAAATATTAAAGAAAAAGTACTCAAAATCTGAATATAAATGGTTTTGGCTCATTGTCAATATTATGCTTGTCAAATAAAAATTCCAGAAGTAGAGCACACCTTACTTCTTTAAATTACTAGTTGAAAATTTAAAGTCAATTTATCAACTATAATTGTACATATAAAACAGCATGGAATTATGGAATATGAACATAAACGCTGTAAGATCCTCTAAGAAGACTCCAGATACAAGATAGTCTGGAATTAAAATAGTATTTAAATATTAAGTCTTTGAGTGCCCTAATACTGATGCTATTAATAGTGTAACTAATAACATTATAGGACATAAATCTAAAGCATGAAAATCAGGGACTGCTAAAAGGCCTATATTTTTTCTTTAACTTTGTATTATATGACTCTGTTTTAAAATCACATTCCTCAATAATGTATCAGACTTTTAATCTTAAAACTTGCAGAGTTTGATTAATGGGTCACAGATAGTCCAATAATGAACTACAAACAATCCCAGGTGTTATCTTAAGGACAATTTTAAATTCAGAATAAAAATTAAAAGAAACTTAACAAAAATGATAATTAAATAGCAACTCATCATCTAGCAAAAAAGCAGATAACTATAAACAATAGATAATTTACTATATAGCACTACATATGCTAATCAAAAGCTGATAATAGATAACAAGCAACAGATAATTTACTACAAAGCACTACATATGCTAATCAACACATACAAGAGCAGAGCAAACAGGCAGTCATTTTATATCCTTCAACAATGTCCTGCTTAGATGAACACTGGGACACATGACCTCAGACCCAGGCGCAGTAAGGCTCAAACTACATTCAACTGACCTAATGGATTGAATGGCTACCATGATTTCCTAAACTTTTAAGTTAGCTTATCACAGTCAATTGACTAGGTATAAATGCCCCAAAGGAATTTCTAATTAAAAGATCATTTAGGCATTTTGTTTCTAAAGTACTTACGTTGACTACCCGTTATTGATTGTAGAGCAATTCCTGTGATGTACAAAGAAAAAATTTAGGTGTTCAACTACAAACACAACCAACAAATACCCATGGTATTTTTATATTGTCTCAGTTGAAAATATAGGCAATTGTAAAATATAACCAGCTATGCTCACCAATCTTATTTACCCAAGGCACATTCTTCAGATCTTTAAAAGCTACAAATTCAGAATTGGACGAAGTAAACAAAAATCAATACTGCATTACATTCAAAGTCTACAATATAAATACTTTAAAGCAAGCAATAATTCTTACATTTTTACAGTGGAAAGCTACATAAATAATAACCAACTATCAAGCAAACTTATCCTGAATTTGAGTTTCTCAGCAATCTGAACCATTCTGAATAATACTACCTTTTCTTGCCCACTGGTATCTCTTGAACACCTCAAATGTGTATCAGGTTATACTCAGCTCTAAAGATTAAATGATGGGCCCTGCATGGTAGCCTAGTGGCTAAAGCCCTTGCTTTGCACATGTAGGAATCCCATCTGCTAAACCTGGAGACCCCACTTCCCATTCGGCTACCTTTTTGTGGCCTGGGAAAGCAGTCAAGGAAGGCCCAAAGTCTTAGGAGCCTGAACCTGTGTAGGAGACCCAGAAGAGGCTCCTGGCTCCTGACTTTGGATCGGTACAGCTCTAGCCACTTGGGGAGTGAATCAATGGATGGAAGAGCTTCCTCTCTCTCCTCCTCTCTGTACATTTCATTCTTCCAACAAAAAAAAAAAAATCTTCATGGAGATTTACTAGGATATGGATGTTAATTAAAATAGTGAGATAGAGAAATAAAAATTGCAACTGGAATAACCAAGGAAAAAATATATGAGAAAGTCTTCTCTAAAGGGACCTGACCAGTAAGAAAGCTGTTTGAAATGTCTCAGTTTGAATTAGTACTGAGAGCCCTTTCTCAAATATTACCATATCCTCATGAGTTCTTGCAATCTAAGGTCATAATAAATATGCTTACAAGACATTATTTCAGACTAAAGATTATGCCTAATTTTAAAAACTATCATCAAACTCAGCACTGTCTTTTTAAAGTTTTAAAGTTATTATTATATATTAATAATAATTAAGCAGGGAAACAAGGCTATTCCAGGACATTAGTAAGAGAACCAGGATTGGGACATGGCACTTATCTGTGAAGGTGAGTCAGTTTAATGGGATGTTGTGGTCACCAATGATTCATTACATAGCAGAACTACTAACTGGGATCAGAAATGTTATCTAGAACAGCACAACAAGGGTTTCAAGTGAAGCTGTCCTACAATGAATTGTGGTTACTAACCAGAGGGCTCAGAAGTGGTCCCTGGGGTACAGAACGGGAGGTCTTTAAGTCTTTTCTTTCTCTTTTCTCTTATTATTGCTATTTTTTTTTAATGAACAGTTAGATCCAGGAAAGGCCGCAAGTAAAAGCAGATAGCTGCATGAATGCTACCTGATTCTTAAAATTATCCGGTCAATGACTAGCTGCTAACATTTTAATCACCAGGGACTTCCGAAAAAGGAGAAGAAATTTATACCTACTGTATCTAACATGGGCCTCACTGAAAGCATACTTTCCAGGGTTTTATATCAAGTCGTTCTTTATTTTATAGAAGTGATAAAACTCATCTATATTAAAATCTTCACAAATCTTTTCTTAATACATAAACTTCTCAGGAAGACTAGAAAAATTCTTTCAAACATTTTTTCTATAAATTCTTTTCTAATTATAATGTCCTTTTTTCAGTTTCCTACATTTTAATACATTTGTATTTCTAACCTTTTTTTGCCTCTGAAACATCACTTCTTCATTTTCCCACTTAACTTCTACATGTCACTTAACAGTTCTTTAGATATTATATTCTCCAGAAAGCTTTTTTTCCCCCCCTTTAAACTAAGATCTCCTGTAGTAATCTGGGAAAATCTCTAGCTCTGTAATTTCTGTTACTTCGTTTGTGAGTCTATTCTCCCAAGAATGTGAACTCCTTGAATTGTCTACTCCTTTGCACTGTGCCTGGTGCAGAGCTGACACTCATGGGAGGCTTTACTGGCCACAGGAAGTAATTATCTGGTACCTTGTTGATAGCAGGATAACATCCTCTGGATGATTTCTGGTACTGGTATGCCTAGGTAGATGGATAGCTGATGGTAATCAAGTGAGATATTCTCAATGGGATTCTCTTTCACTTTGTCAATATCCTCTTGTTTCATGCCAAGACGTAGAAGAATATCTGAAACTTTTTTCCAAATTGAATTGAACTGTGACTCAGTGAGACCATTCATCAAAATCTCACTAAGGAGGATATCCCGGTATTTGCACAGCCTCAGAATGTCTGCAGACTTAGAGAGATCAGAAGATGATGGCTCCATATTCCAGCCTTTTTTGGGTGCAGGGAATACATTCAAATGTTTTATGAGAGCTAATAGGAGGCATAAGTCAAACTGTTTGGACTGTGGTGGCTCCTTGTTTGGGGGAAAAAGTAGATGCCATGATCCACCCAAAGGATGATTGGTCCAAAGATGGTTGTAGTAGGACTCCAACACGTTCTTGTGTATGAGTAACTCTTTTTTCAAAAGAGGGGGTGGCATAGCCTCATCAAATATTTTCCGAACAATGTCAGTACCAGAAATAATAATTATATGAAGCAGGTGGTAGAAATAATTATAATCAAGTTTGAAGACAGGCATTTCATCTGAAAATGAATTTTGAGAAGTCAAGACATTTCACATTAATAACTGCTTTCTATATGATCTCTTACTGTGTTACATCATAAGTTTCTGTAGGAAGGAACTATTCCAAAAGAAGGAAAAACAGAATCATGCTTTCTCAGAGTCAAGGTTAGTATACAATGCTACCCAGCAGAAACCATCACAGGGACTAAACATCACAGAAGCCATTCATGCTTTTAAGGTTTTGTTGAAGTAAATGAGTTTTCACAACCAAAAGGCATCAAACTATCAGGTCTTCTAAATTCTGAAACTTTCTAAGTTTTAATTGCTAAGGTTTTGTTATACTTAGACAATTTAATCGTAATCATCACTATTTAACAGAACCTTCCATGATTAAGCTATTTTACATTTACATTTACGCTGCTCACTGGGCACTGGAAATGTTGCTTGCTTCACTAAGGAACAGTATATAATTTTTATTTCATTTTAATTAGCTTCAGTTTAAATAGATACATATGGCTACCAGCTATCATATCAGATAACTCAGATCTCTATCAATATACATAAAGTGATCTAATAATGTTTTTCCTCTCAGACTGTGGTGGGCAGATCACCAGCATCAGCTCTCAATTGGGAACCTTTTAAAAATATAGGATCTTAATTCCCTTTTGACATGATGAATTGCCACCCAAATTTTAAAAAATTTACCAGGTGACATAAACACACATAAAGTCTTAGAAATACAGATCTACACTTGATTTAGCCAAAAAGCTGAAAAGTGACAAACACTGATTTAATAAATTTCATGTCTCTATTTCCCCAAAGGATAAACTGGTAGTAGTTATTTCATTAACAGAATGTAATAAGGTAGAAAATTAATTCTTTGGTATTTTTCCAGTCAATAAAATTCCCACAGAAGGGAAGTAGAATGAGGTGAATTACAAAGAAAAGAAATTAATATATAACAGTATTTCATTTTTATAAACAGTGAAATATATGTTTACTTTTGATACACATCATTATTATTTTATCCTTCACCATTTTATGTTACAGGAGATTTTTATATTAATATGTTTGTTTGACATGCTTGACTTACACTGTGAAGGCAATACAATTAAAACAAAAAACACTCTGGAGTATTTCTCTGGATTGTCAAATAAGGACCTAGCTGGGATGAGAGACATGAGTTTCTCCTAGCAAAAAGTACTACCACTAAATTTTCCTCTGTGGGGTAAGTGAGGGATCTAAGAGCTAGCAGAGGACATAAAAACACATTTCTAAAACAGCTGAATGTAAGTTTAGACTCTTGGCCCTCAATCCAATATGGCATTACTTACAAGTAGGGCTGCTTTCCCACTTGTGATCAACAGGGAATGCAACAAGGGAGCAATGTTGGACAGAAACCTCCATCAAAAGACACCTCATCATGTAGTCACTGCTGTGCCCAGCCCTACAGTGCTTCCCCCATAAAGTAGAATGAGACCGTAATCCCTGCAAATTTGGTAGGACTTCTAGGCTACACTAAGTGTTCCTGGCTGCAGTAAACACAGGTACAGTGAATAAAAAAGCAAGTGAAGATCTGACTTTATAAATCAAGACAGAACACTTTATAAATCAAGTTAAATGTTAATATACTTTTCAACAAGAGGCATATAAAAGTAAACTAATGAATACCTTTTGTATTAAATTTTAAACTGATCTTCGGTCTTATATCAGTATCCGCTATTTTCAGAGACATCAACGTTTTATAGCTGCAAGTAGAAAAACATTTTGTTAAAATAATACCAAAGTCATTCCAGATTTGGGATATAAGCATGCTAAGTGAGTATTTTCTCCTCCTGAAAATAAGTAGAAAAACAATGAAACTAGAAGACTAGGAAAACACCAACAATGACAACTCCACATTGCCATTTTCATTGGAATTGAGAGGTAAGTAGTATTTGCTATAAAGAATAAGAGTAAGAAAGAAAAACAGATTTTTTTGGCAATAACTACTACACAAAGACCCAACTCATTCAATGCCCAGTGATTAAAAAATATAAACAAAGGAGCTAGACTAGTTTTAAAATAATTTTACAAAGAGAGGGACAGGGCCTGGTGTGATGGCTCAGTGGCTAAATCCTCCCCATGTAACCACCAGGATCCTATATGGGTGCTGGTTTTTGTCCTGGCTGCTCCACTTTTGATCCAGCTCCCTGCTTGTGGCCTGGGAAGGCAGCAGAGGATGGTCCAAAGCCTTGAGACCCTACACCCACATGGGAAATGTGGAAGAAGCTCCCGGCTCTTGGCTTCGGACTGGCTAACTCTGGTGTTCTGGCCATTTCAATAGTGAACTAGTAGATGGAAGATCTTTCTATCTCTCCATCTCTTTGTAAACCTGACTTTCTTTAATGCAGATCTTACTGGTTCACTCCCCAAGTGGTCACAACAGTCGATGCTGAGAAAGTCCAAAGCCAGAAGCTACTGAACTTCTTCAAGATCTCCCATGTGGGTGCAGGGTCCCAAGGCTTGGGCTGTCCTCCTCTGCTTTTCCAGGTCACAGACAGGGAGCTGGATGGGAAGTAGGAAGCTGGGATTAGAATCGCAGCCCAAATGGGACCCAGGTGCTTGCAAGTAAGGACTTTAGCCACAAGGCTTTTGTGCCAAGCCCTAAAATAAAAGTAATAATAATAATAATAAAGGAGAGATGGACAGAGTGGCAAAGCAATTAAATCAGTTAAGCACTAGGCAAATGCTATTACTAAAGAAAAGGAAAAACCTGTCAGCTGATTTTGACATGAACTATCCAACAAAAAAGGAAAGCAAATACTGGATAAGATAAAATGTCAGTTTTTTGAGGAAAGGATTTGGTCATGGTTACTCTTGTTTGGCTACTGTTGACTGATCTCATCCTAACGGCCACTATAACAGCATCAACCAGCCACCACATTGGGAAAATCTTAAAACTATTAACAAAGATACTCAGTAAAAGGAATTCTTCCATACTACCAGTAGGGGAGAGTCCATTGTTAAAACCACTGCAGAAAACAATTCAGCTAAACCCAGCAAAACTGAAAATATGATAAAAATTTTGTGAAAAACCCAGCAAAACTGAAAATGTGCTAAAACTTTCTTGTAACTGCATTCCTAGGTATATATTCTGAAAACAAAGCTGAAATATCATGAAATATCTGGCAATTAGAAAACTTATTTTCAAATAGCCCATGTAAACACACTGATGCACACAAACCTGCAAACATACTGTATTAAGTGAAAGTATAAACTGTTACATATTAAAATATGGGACATGGCTAAAGCTCTTTGATGTTTAACGAGAAGTATGTTTGTAAAAAAAAACAAATTGATGATCAAAGGTTTCAGCCTAAGAAAACAGAAAAAGGAAAATGTAAACTCAAACCCAGCAGAAACAAGGAAATAACAAAGAAATTCAATCAAAAGCAAAACACTAGAGAAAACTGCTCATAATCAAAATCTATTTGAAATAATAAACAAAAGTGATAAACTTCTAGTCAGGAATATTAAACAGATAAAGACATTTATTGTCTACATCAGGAATGAAAAGGATGACATAACACTAGATTCGTGATCTCTTCCACTCAAAAAATAAGAAAATTGAAGCCAGGAAGCCAAGGTCATTGAAAACGATAGGTTATCCTAGAAGCGAAAGAGAAAAAGAGATCCTTAAATTCTTTCTGGTGACATCTGATCATTGAATAATACATGTGTGAAACGGACTCAAAGCAGTCTGGCTGAAGCAAAAGATCTGGACCGAGACTGCAATCGCCACCCCAAAAAAATGCCTCACAGGAAAAACTGCACCCAGACTAGATAACTCCCCATCAAAAACACCACTGCAGACAAACTAGTGAAACAGGAAATGCCTTGAGATGGTACAATGAAGAAACTAGGAGAAGCTCTGAATATCTGGTGATACATGGTAAGAGCAGCACCACAGAGATGACACCGGTGAGTTCTCTATGGTCCAAGATAACGAGAGAGATAAGCTGAAGAAACCTCAACTCAATGTTAAACACAGTGAGATCCGGCCACAAAACGGTCCCCTTCAGGACGCAAGTGCTGTCTCAATTTTTACTTTAGAAAAGTCCTCTAAACGACTATTTAAATACTACAACTGCATAAAGGTAAGCCTACAGACAGAAAGGGATGGGGAAGGGGCAGAAAAAAGGGGAAATCTGACTTCAGAGATGTTGGTGTCACAACAGAGAGATCACAAGTCCAATTCTGGACTTGCTGAACTACAGATATTTATGAAAAACATGAGTAGAGCTATTAAGTGCAAGTAGATTGAGGGGTCAAAATTTTAGATTAGCAATCAGCACAGAGATAAAAATTCTGGTTTCATTAATTTGTAACATAGAAGTTACACAAATTAAAACCAATGCAGTGCTCCTGACAGACTAAAATATGGTAGGCATTTATACTTTTTAATTGAAACTTCTGATTTCAGTAAGAACACTCTGTACCTCTACGAATTCCTAGCTTAAAACATACAATACTCTGCAATAACTTCTAGAAAAATCCTCATTTTCTGACAACCTATAGCGTTCTGGGTAAGTTCTGAAAGATGGAAGACAGTTTTTATATTCTAACAATCTAAGGTAAATAATTTAAGAAAATTACACTTTGCTTGCAGGAAAGGATCATTGTCACACTTAAAGGAAAAGCACCCACATAATTTCTCCTTTCCTTTAGAAAGTAAATGTCTACAATAGTGAAAGAGCAATAAAATAGGATATTTCCCTTACTTAACAGAAATTAAAGTTCAGTGGAGCATCCCCAGGTCACAGAGGCACAGAAAATTCAAGAAGCAACTAAAGAATACATATATGATATTCAGAAAAAATAGAGTATTTCAAGATTACCTTGCTCCTAAATTTTCAATGGTTATATATTCATCCTTCCTTACAACTTCAAACTGTATGATAGAAAAGAAGTTAGTTAGTTCTAAAGTAGTTCAATTTTCGAAATTCTTTAATACTGGTTCTGATAATTAACACTTGAAAAAAAACTGAAGATGAACCCATAATATGGAACAAATAAAACATAAGTTATAAGGTGAATAATTTATACTCCTAATCAAATAAAAAATTATACTTAACATTCAAAAGCAGTTCTACTTTCTTCACTATAGGATTTAAAAGCTAAAGCAGAAATAGACACAGAGCATATCTAAAATAAAGAATTAAGATACATCTTTATTCTTACCATTTGCCTATCTAATTGTAAAATGAAAATTGAACAAAATACTTCATGTAAGTGTACTCTGAACAGTTACTCAATGTGATAGTATGTCGATATTGTTACAGGAAGATGCTTTTTGATCTAAAGAGGGATTCGTTAGTTGAAAGGGCAGAGAGGTTAGCTACCATGAGAAAATACAGTTAGAATCCTGTGAGCCCCACATCTGTATCAAGTACAGAATATCATTTTAAGGAAGGAAAGCAAGAAATGCAAAGCACTTACCAAAATCTTAACAATCCCAGGCATGTCACAGAGCAGCATCCTTACCATGTCACCTGCGCATCCTTCCTTTAAACACTTTTTTCCACTAAAGCTCTAAAGTTAGATGAGCAAAATAGTAAAAAGAGGGGAGAAAAAAAATCAATGAGATAACCATCTAATTACACTAAAATAATTTGAAGCATATGGTGCTAGGTGCTAAACTGAGATGTATAAATAAAAATTTAAGACTTGAATGGTGTTACCGTTCAAAAAGATAGCATTAAAGGACGGTGTATTTACAATAAGCAGTATTGCTTTTTTCCTCCCAATGTCTCTACTTCAAAATTTGCATGCAGCTATATCATACCCTAAAATATATTTGCAATCCCAGAAAAAGCAACTTCAAATAAAACTTAATAATTATATGAGCCTAAAAAAGGAATACTGAATATCTATCCAGTAAAATAAGAAGGAAAAGGATATAATAGACATGTTCAATACCGGGCCTGGAACGATGGCCTAGTGGCTAAATCTTCACCTTACATGCTCCAGGACCCCATATGGGCACCAGTTTGTGTCCCAGATGCTTCACTTCCCATCCAGCTTCTGGTTTGTGGCCTGGGAAAGCAGTGGAGGACAGCCTAAAGCCTTGGGACCCTGCACCTTCATGGAAAACCCAAAGAAAGCTCCTGGCTTCAGATTGGCACAGCTCTAACTGTTGCGGCCACTCGGGGAAATGAATCAGCAGATTTTTTCTCTGTATTTCCTCCTCTCTGTATATCTGACTTTCCAATAAAAATAAATAAATCTTCTGACTTCCCAATAAAAATAAATAAATCTTTAAAAAAAAGATTTATCCATTTCCATTGGGAAGGCAGATACACAGAGAGGAGGAGAGAGGCGGAAAGATCTTTCATCCAATGATTCACTCCCCAAGCGGCTGCAACGGCCAGAGCTGTGCCAATCTGAAGCCAGGAGCCCAGAGCCTCTTCTGGGTCTCCCACATGGGTGCAGGGTCCCAAGGCTTTGGGCTATCCTCAACTGCCTTCCCAGGTCACAGGCAGGTACTGGATGGGAAGTTGGGCCACTGGGATCAGAACCAGGGCCCATATAAGATCCCAGCACAAGCAAAGTGAAGACATTAGCCATTAGGCTACTGCACTGGGCCCATAAATCTTTTTAAAAATTGTGTTCCAAAATATATATTGAGTCCTTTTTCTCATTCTGACCTCACTATTTCCTCTGAATTAAATTATTAATGCCTTTTGGTTGTCTTCTACAATTGGTTAATAATAATTTCCTTAACAATAAAATGAACTAAAGGTATTTCTTCAGCATTTATAGGAAACAATGATGCCTAACACAATGATTTTTAGAGTTTACAAATGCACGTGCAATTGATCTGTTTATCCGCAATCCCATGAAGCAAGCTTATTTTAACTTTACTTGAGTTTTAAAAAATTAGTCCCAGATTTTAAAGTATCAGTTTAATGTAGCAAGTTTATGCCTCAATCTAAACTTAAACCTACATCTTCCAATTTCATACCTGATATGCTTATGATACACAATTCTTTTGCAAGTATTTTCTATTGTTCACAAAGTATAAGCACTACAGAAACAGAAGTTGAAGATCCAACCCAGCTTCATCAGTTCACTATTGCACTGTGGATTTTCACTTAATTTTTGTGACAAAATACTCAACGTATGGTATGTGAAACATAAATAATTCCACATGCCTGTTGAAAACTATAAAATTCATATGTTTCTCTCCAAAACAGAAATATCCTTAAAACTGGATAATTATTTTGTGTGTTTATTAAGCAATTCTATTGACTCAATGTCTTTCACATAAATATCTATTATATTATTTCTATTTTCTAGAGTAGTAGGAAAGCAAATGCACAGAAATCAGAAGGAAATGGATTGTAGCAGAACTCTTACAGAAGTAAGAGCTGTATAGTCAACAGCGAAAATGGATGAAGAATGGTAGGAAAATACGCATCAGGGAGACCAGAGAAAGAAAAAAAAAGGAGGCAGAAAACAAAGGGGAAAATATGAATAAGAAGAAATGAAGTGGAAGAGAGTATAAAGAGGTAAGGGGAGAGGAAAAATATTACAGTAAGTTTTAGAAAGAAAGGCAAATATAAATACCTGATCATCTTCTCCAGGATATTTTAAATTCTTAAACCTTTTCCAGCAAATTTTATGAAAATAAACACAACAGCTTTTACTGCACATTAATTGGAAAAATCCCTGAAAGAAAGTGAAAGTAGACTCTTTATACAAAACAGTAATTTATGTAACCATAAAAATATTACTTCAAGCTACTTTCAAAATTTTCCTATAACTTGGTATTACACAGTCTTTTACATTTTTCAATAGAGATCATAACTTTACAGTTCTGTTCTCATCACCACAAGCACAGAAAAATTATGAAAGAAAAAAAAGGGAAATAGATTCAGTATCAGATTTTTATATACCTGTAAAACAAAATATCTGAAACTCAGTGATAGACTTTTTAAAAGGAACACACTGCCTACTACTCTTTATCACCATTTTACAGTTCTGTTTTCCTTCAGCGTCAGCTCTCTAACATTTCCCCAAACCCCTTCTGCTACCTGTTACCAACAGGAGAACTCAGATTGGCTACTTTGGTGACAGCCGGACAGTGAGGTATGGTGTTTCATAGAACACAGATTATTTATCCTTCCAACCATGAGCTGTGGAACTACAGCTCCATCCTGTTTTAAAAAGGAATTCGAATTGGCTGACAACTCCAAATTGTGTGCTCAGTATATCTTCCTCTCATATGCTGTCCATTTGATTGGAACCCTGAAGCTTTTCTGAGGACTTTAGAACCATATTACCACATCACACAAACCATTACTGAACCTGCTTGGCAGTGAACACTGTTTCTTACCAGCCGGCTTTTCAATCCCTGTGCTAATCATGCTTTCAACTGAGATTTCTGACATACACTGTCACCATCATCCTTTCCAATTTCACAGTTTTAGTCTATTAGATTCTGAGCAATCTATTGATTCATTTTGATTAATTGAATGTCTACAAGTTAAAGCTAGTTACATTCTTCCCCAACCTACGAAGGTTCAAAAAAAATAGATAAGATTCATTATTTAAATACATTATCATATAGGAATGGCAGTGTATCTCTCAGTAAAATGTGTATGTTCCTAACCTACAATGTTTCTAACTAGAAAGTAAGGAAAAATTTTTAAAACACTTCATTGTATTGCAAAGATAACAGCTGTAACTTCAGAAGCAAAAGTATTAAAATTGACTCACAATAGAATACATGCTCATTTTGAATTTATGTTCTCATTGACAGTCAAAAACTTCTTGACTGCATTAACCTTGCAAATAACTATGCTTCTTACATAATATTTTGATGCACAATATAATAATAGAATCTAAGTTTAATTTTACAGTTACACTTTTCAGAATTTAATATGCAGGTTATGGGGGATGGAAGTTTGGGGTGAGATCCCCGTCTATATGAAATTGTACCACATAATTCAAAAATTCAAAATAAAAAGAATAAGGACAAAAATAAAAGCATTATGAGTGGACAGCATTTAAGGGTACACTAAATTAAGTTATTGTTTGCAATGCCTGCCTCCCATATGAAAGTTCAAGTTTGAATTCCAAGTACTCTGCTCCCAGTCTAGCTCCTTGCTAATGAACTTGGAAGGTAGGGGAAGATAGCCCAAGTATCGTCATCAACATGGGAAAGAGGGACTAAGGTCCGGGTACCTACATTTGACCTGGCTCAGTCCTGCCTATTGGGGTCATTTGAAGATTGAACTAAAAAAAACCAAAAAAACAAAAAACAGAATATCTCTGTCTCTCCTTCCTTCTGTGAAGCTGCTTTGCAAACAAATAAATCTGGTTTTTTAAAGACTTATTTATTATTTATTTTTATTGGAAAGGCAGATTTACAAAAAGAAGGAGAGACAGAAAAATCTTCCATCTGCTGAGTCACTCACCAAGCAGATGCAATGGCCAGAGCTGAATCAATTCAAAGTACAGAGCAAGCAGCTTCTTCCAAGTCACCCAAGCAGGTGCAGGGTCCCAAGGCTTTGGGACTTCCTCCACTGCTTTCCTAGGCCACAAGTGGGAGCAGAATGGGAAGTGAAGCAACTGCAACAGGAATCGAATCCATCTGGGATCCTGGCACTTACAAGGTAAGGATTTAGCCAATGAGCCATCGTGCTAGGCCCAAACAAATAAATCTTTTTTTTTTTATTAATTACGTTGCATTATGTGTCACAGTTTCATAGGTTCTGGGATTCCCCCATTCCCTCCCCGTGCCCTCCCCCCATGGTAGATTCCTCCACCTAGTTGCAGTATTACAGTTCAAATTAAGTCAAGATGCTTTCATTGCAACCATATACCGAGCATACAGTCCAGCATCTTACAAACAAATAAATCTTTTAAAAACTGATAATAAGGACCAACATTGTAGCATAGCCAATAAAGCGTTCAGGTTTAGAACCAACTTCCCATCTGGGAACCAGCTGCTCCACTTCCAACCCAATTCCCTACAAATGGCCTGGGAAAGCAGTGGAAGATAGATCAAATCCTTGGGTCCCTGTACCCATGTGGGAAAAATGGAAGAAGCTCCTGGTTCCTGGCTCCAGGCTCTGGACTTGCCCTGCTCCAACCACTGCAGAATTTTTGGATAGTAAATCAGCAAAAAGAAGATATAAAATATATAAACAAAGAATATTCAGGTTATTGAAATTAAAATACCTTATAATTGGTGTTCTTTAATATGTCAGCTTCACAAGACCTCTCACAGTCAAGATAACTACAAATGGTATGCTTCATTATATCCTCTTCAGTTGTCTTGATAAAATTAGTAAGAACATCCTAGATTTCAAAAATAAAATGAACCTCATGAATTATGAATAATAAAAAACACACTGCCAATATTTTACTTAAATACATGCATGCAAATCCCCTTTTGAAGGATTTATATTTTAAAATAAATTAACAGAACATACTTCTCTCATTCAAAATAAACAATAAGCAGAATGGTTCCAAATGGCAAATACCGTATTATTGATTGAATGATACAAACATGGAGAACACTGGATTTGTTACTGAGTGACATGAACTGTGTGCTTGAAGCTACACTTCTCTTCATTATACTAGTCCATAACTTAGTTTGTGGAATATTCCCATCAGGAATTACTTGCATGATATGAAACACTGAGTTTCAAGAGAGACATGATTTATTGTAACCAGACTCTAGGATATCAATTTGGCACTTAATTCCTATAGAGGTATAATAAAACACTCAGTGTCATAATGGGCAAAAGAATGGCACAGAAATGTTTCCAATGTCCACAGTTACAACATAATTACATTTCTACTTTTAAAATGTTAATTATGTGTAGGTGAAATACATTATAGAATCTAAGCTACGGAACCAGATAAGGTTCCCAATATTTACCCTTTAAAAGAATACTATTGGATAGTACTGCCAGATTTCAAATAGTGTTAATACTAATACACTGAAGATACACAACATGTGAAGAAATCACTGAGTGATTTTAAGAAGATTAAGTAGAAAGTCTCCCAGAAGAAATAAGCAAAAGAAAATAAGACTTATCATTCTGTTTCAAGGCAAAAGATAAATCAAGTACACAAAAATAAGTCATGTTAACACTTGCTAGATATTTTAAAAAATGATCTTGATAAACACATTCTTTTATGAGAAGATGCTGGAGTTGTACCACCAAAACAAGAAAGCAAAACTAGAAAGTAGGCAATTTGAGTTCTGAGACATAGATTTTACAAAGGAAAGAGGTGAAGGAAAGTTACAGGATAAAAACCAAAGGAAAATCCTGAGGCATAGCCTGGCATATGGCACAATGGCTTAAGCCATATCATGTACTGGGAAGGCAGGCCACAGTGTTCCAGGCCCTTGGGCCCCTGCCACACGTGTGAGAAGCCCAGGAGGTCCTGGCTCACGGCTTTGTCCTCACCCAGCCCCGACTCCTGAGGTCTGACAGCTGAGACAAGATCTCTCTCTTTCTCTCTCACTGTGTCTCCTCTTCTCTTGTCACTTTGACTTTCAACTAAATAAGTCAATCATAAAACAGAAAAAAACAAAAAAAAAACAAACCTCTGAGGACAATTTTTAAAAACTAGAAGGATAGAAGATGCAAGGTATGTTTGAGGCAATGGATAAAAGAGGTGATCATTCATTTTCCAGATTGGGAAGTCAACAGATAAAACCATTGAAATAGAAACTTTTTAAAAAGCAGTGTATATTTTTTAAAATATGGAAATAAATTTTAAAAATTGCAGACAGTTAGACAAACTTAGTTGTAGTGTGCAGGGACTTGTAATTTTAAATCCTTTAATGTTATATCTGAAAAACTGCACATGTCTATAATTTTGTATAAAGCGGGAATTCACCCTAAAAAGTATCTATTCTAATAGGAAGAGTAAAGAGTAAAATATCCAAGGGAGGAAACTATACTAGTAGAGGTTGTTTTAGGTAGACTTGAAAGTCAGACAAGTTTTTTCTTAAGTATAAAATTATTATTCTATGGGCCCAGTGCCGTGGCCTAGCGGCTAAAGTCCTCACCTTGAACACACTGGGATCCCATATGGGTGCCGGTTTTAATCCCCTCTCCACCACTTCCCATCAAGCTCCCTGCTTGTGGCTTGGGAAAGTAGATGAGGACGGCCAAAAGCCTTGTGACCATGCACGTGTGTGGGGAGACCTGGAGGAGGTTCCTAGCTCCTGGCCTTGGATTGGCGCAGCACCAGCCGTTGCACTCACTTGAGGAGTGAATCATTGGACGGAAGTTATTTCTCTCTGTCTCTCCTCCTCTCTGTATATATCTGAATTTGCAATAAAAATAAATAAATCTTTAAAAAGTATAAAATATTATTCTAATAAGTAAAACTGAAGATCATGAGATTATTTTTACAATGCCAAAAACTGTATATTTTATTGATTGCTGTCAGAAGTAATACCGCATTGTGGTGATTTTTTTTTTAATTTTTGCTTTCAACTCTGTCACTTGTTGTCTCAATATTTTAATGCATATTTCTCAATATTTTAATGCATATTTCCAGGCATGCATAAATTACATCTGACTGTAAACATGCAAAGTACTGGATGAGCATGGTTATCCAATGTCTTGTTTGAAAATGTTCACATTAGGGCCCGGCGGCGTGGCCTAGCGGCTAAAGTCCTCGCCTTGAAAGCCCCAGGATCCCATATGGACGCCGGTTCTAATCCTGGCTCCACTTCCCATCCAGCTCCCTGCTTGTGGCCTGGGAAAGCAGTTGAGGGCGGCCCAATGCATTGGGACACTGCGCCCGCGTGGGAGACCCAGAAGAGGTTCCAGGTTCCCGGCTTCGGATCGGCATAGCACCGGCCCATTGCGGCTCACTTGGGGAGTGAATCATTGGACGAAAGATCTTCCTCTCTGTCTCTCCTCCTCTGTGTATATCTGGCTGTAATAAAATGAATAAATCTTTAAAAAAAAAAAAAGAAAAAAGAAAATGTTCACATTAGATCTTCCTTTTCACCTACATAACGAATTATACTAACATTCTGCTTAATAATGATATCAAGGTTGCTTCTCACATAAAAAACTGAAACACAATAAAAGCATGCTTGCTTTAGAGTGCAAAATAGATTATATAAACTGTACCTCATCAGAGATGTTTCTAATTAGTAATAAAGGAAATGTTACTCTTAAATAATCTCTTACTTTAAAAGTTATAAGTAAATCTTCATCTTCCGTAGGATCTATGTCAAACCAATCATCATCTGTATCTTCTATTTCTTGAGAGCTTTTGTGGAATTCTAGCAGTCCACCATTATACCTGCAAAGCATTTGTAATCAGGTTACATGTGACTATAAAACTAGAGTTTACTAATTGGACAGAATCTGCAAAAGAATTTTGCAATTTGTGACAATAGGGTGATGATAACCTCTGGAATGCCATAGAAATACAAACACTAAGACTCTCACCTCTGGCAGATTGGGATGAATTACTAGATCAGGTAGTAACTCAAGCTTGAACACTATGGGATGGTAATCAAAGGGATTGTACACTTGTTTGGCTTTTGTTAACTGTCTTGAGGCCTTGAAGAAACAGAATGACAGACACAGATCAGCCAACTATTGGCTCCAGATACACTGTGAAAACTAGAAGGCCCCTATGGCAGCCAAGAAAGAGATCCTGATTTCCTATAGTCAGGAAGATAATCTGTGCTGAAACTAAGGTCCAGACTTAATAAGGTAGAGAAATTTGCAAATAAGGCCAAACACATAGCCTAACAGGTTTATTACTATCAGCTCAAGATAATGTGAAAACTAGGCCTATATGGTAATTTTTTTTTTAAGATTTACATTATCTTTATTGGAAATGTGGATTTACAGAGAGGGAGACAGGGACTTCACAGCCACTGGTTCACTCCCAAATGGCTGTAATGGCCAGAGCTGAGCCTACCCAAACCCAGGGGCCAGGATCTTCCTCTGGGTCACCCATATGGATGCAGGCACCCAAGGACCTGAGCAGCTATTCTCAGACGTTTTGCCAAGCCATAAGCAGAAAGCAAGATTGGAAGAGGGGCAGCCTAAACAATATGGGATGCCAGTACCACAGGCAGAAGCTTAGCTTATATACCACAGTACAGGCCTGATCTCTATGGTAACATTTTAAAAACCCTCACCAACTCCACAGAAAAAGGCAGACCATGCTTATTTAAAACAAAGCTCCGGACTTAAGAACAGAACAAATGCCAATGAGATCAAAAGCACAGTCTCAACAGAACTAACATGCTAAATCCAGACCTTTATAGAAAAAGAGAAAACTTGGGGATCTTAATTGGAGATATATAGGTGACTGGTCTAGAAATAATGCATTCCTAATTCCCTATGCATCTGCTGGCTGACTGCATTGGTCATGTAATCATATCATCTGAGATGTCTCAAGAGATGATGCTCTTGCGTTTCAAGATTTTCCCCTCATTGCCTTCAAATCAATAAGTCTAAAGTCAGGTATAAGAAAGCCCAAGAACAATGCCTGTAAAGAAGAAGTATATCAATCATTAGAACCAAAGAACAGTCTCCATATGTACTAGCAGGAAAATGGCGGGAGTGGAACTTAGTGCTAACACTAAACTAATGGCACACACATGCTGCACAAGCATGTGGTCAGTGTATATTGATACTGGACCACTCCACTCTTTATCATTCCCAATTTATTTTTCCACCAAGAACACCAAAGACACCTGAAGCAAGTTTACATGCTGCTGAGAAAGCTTCTTGAATTTAAAAAAAATGATGGCCTACAGAAGTAGAAATACTGGAAATCTATTGCCAAAGTTAAAAGGAGTCGGAAGGACCAAGGAGGTGAGAATGCCAGACGAGGGTTACTACTTAAAGAGTGTAGAATCCTCCAGACAATGGTCTGGAAAGACTCAAGACAATTTTTATCCATTCAGAAACAGAATAAGAAGCTAATTTGTATTTGTTCTCTGTAGGGTGGGGATGAAAGTAACGATGCTACCATACATCCTGGATTTGCTGTATCAATGATCTGGATAATAAATTCATTACACTGCCCATAATTAAAAAGAATAAAAAAGTAGTTTGGACACCTGGGGAAGGACAATACATGTTCTTTGTCTTGCCTCAGGCTATGTTAATTTTATTTTATCGCTACATAAACTGAAGGAATTTTGATCATCTTGACATTCCGAAAAATATCATGCTAGCCTACATACTGATGACATCATGTGAATTAAGATCTGCTTAGTAAACATGAAACGAGAAATCTTATGGACATCCTAGTAAAATTTGACACACCAGTGAATGTGACACAGATCGTGCAAAGAATCAGCAATACTGCACAGGTGATGCTTTCATGGTTTCAATGGTTTGACCAGAAGTAATCCTTTAACAGTTTGTTCAAGTAAACTTCTCCAAATTCATTCATCAGATCTCTGCCAGACATAATTTCTCTGAGGAGACTTTTGATTACCAGATCCAAACTGGGGTTCCAATAAAGGCTTTTCCTTCACTGAATTTTCCTTCACTGCTCTTTATCACATTTGATAACTGAAGACTTCATGCCTAATTCCTTGGTGAAGGGGTAAAACCTTCATTATACTATTATATGGAACAGAAATTGCTTATTTTGTAAAGTACTATGTAGCGATCACATCACGTAGTCTCTGCAACATGATAGATGCTTACTTATTAAAATGAATGGATGATGTCAGCAGTGACTTACAATCTCCATTTAATAAGCAAACAAATCATCCATACAGGCTCCATTGTACAACTTCACTTTGTTAAAAGATGTACTACTTGAACACCCGAAACTCAGAATAAAGACACTTTAAACTAATTATAAGCTCTTTTATACAATCAAAATTATTTAAGTCAATGACATTATTACAATCATCATTTCTTTATTAAGTATGGTCCCTTTTGTATCCAGCACATTGCATTGGTTACCTGCAAGATTCTTATGGCGTAGACATCATCAATTTTGTTTTGGAGATAAGGGGGAAAAGTAAAGTTTAACATTATGCTCCCCAAGTCTGAACCTAGGCCTATTAGAATCTGTTTCCAGTATCAATAATAAACTGTTCAATATTGCTATGGCCTACTAAAATTGATATTTCAAGTTAACAAAATTATTGAGAAGTATATTAACAAAACTACCACATATAAAATCGGTTGAAAAGAAAATCACCAAAGCTTACATGATCATGATTCCTGGTTACACAGCACAATTTTTTTCCCATTTCACAACACTGAGAATTGACAATAAAGATGTATCAATCAAATCCTTACCGTTTCTGAGCACATCGAAGTAAACCACGTCCAAAATAAACTAAAGGCATAAAGTTTTCACAAATTTCATTTTCTTGAATCACCATCTTCATCACCAGGAATTTATTTTCAGCCTCTGTAAAATCCTGTTGTGAAATAAAACTAGGCTTGCATCATGGAAAAACATTAAATAATTGGTTCCCAAACTGGAGAAATTAAGACAGCATTAAGAATGACCTAAAAAAAAAAAAAGACCTAAACACCTGGTTATTTATCTATAATGCTCCTAAAGCTTAATATCAACAGCAATATAATCTTTGAAATAGTCACACTGAATTATAAAACACAATAGAAAAGCCACCAAATAGTTTTAATATTTCATGACCAATCCTCCACCTCTAAGTGTTGGCATCCCATAAGGGCACCAATTTGTGTCTTGGCTATTCCCATCCAGTTCCCTGCTTATGGCCTAAGAAAGTAGCAGAAGCTGGCCCAAAGCCTTGGGACCTGAGACCCTGAGCCACGATGGAAAAACCAGGAGAAACTCGTGGCTTCTGGCTTTGAATCACCTCAGCTCCAGCCACTGTGGTCATTTGGGGAGTGAACCAGCAGATCAAAGATCTTTCTGTCTCTCCTTCTCTGAGTAAATCTGCCTTTCCAATAAAAATAAATCTTACATAAATAAATAAAGTCAACATTTTAATTTGGTAAAATTATTTAGTATTACGAAGAGTTACAATGAGTAAATAATGTACCCCAGGAGTGGACATTTGGTCTAGCAGTTAAAATGCCAGTGAAGACACCTGTGGTTGCACCTTAGAGCATCTGGTTCAACTGCTGGCTGTAGTTCTTGACTCTAGTTTTCTGCTAATGAAGATTTTTGGGAGGCAGCAGCGATGGCTCAAGTGACTGGGTCCCTACTGCCAGCAAGGGAGACATGGAATAAATCTGAAGTTACTAACATCCACACCAGCCCAGTTCAGTGCAGACACTGTAGGCATTTAGGAAGTAAGCCACTGAAAAAGAGTTCTCTCACAAATTAAAAATAAAATAAAATAAAATAAATTACATATGCTACATACCTCTTTCTTTCCTCTTTCAGTAAGTGCCACTCCATATAAAAATAGTAAAGTCAAGTAATAACCAACATTAATCTGGTTTGCCTAAATAGAAAAAAAAGCAGTCACTTGATAATTAAAGCTAAGTTACCTTTCAGTACAGCAAACTTAATGCAATATTCAGGCTTATTTAATAATTATTAAGAATGAAATTTATTAATTTATATTATTAATCTCCCCAGAATAATTTAGATGTACTTAGCATTTTCTACACATGTGGCATATCTGGAAGGAGTCCCAGACTCCTGACTTGATCTTGGCCTAACCCTAGCTGTTGTAGGGATCTAGAGTGAACTCTGAGTCAGTCTGAGGTTGAAAAAGAAAAAGATGCCCTTGCTAGATTAAAATAAAACTCGCATACACTTTCTCTTCTTACACATCATATTTTAGGTATGAAAACATCTAGGAGACTGGAATTGTGGTTCAGTAACTGAAGCTGCAACTTGTGATGCCAGCATCCTATTTCATAGTGGTGGTTTGAATCCCAGCTGCTCTGTTTGAAGTCCAGTTGTTCTGCTTCTGACCTACATCACTCTTCTGCATCTGGAAGGCAGGTAATGAGGGCCTGACACTTGGGCTCCATCCATTCATGCTGTGGAATAAAATGAAGTTCCTGATTCCTGACTTCAGCCTGCCCTAGACCTGGCTTGTGCAGCCATTTAATGACTGAACCAGTAGAGGGAAATTTCAGTCTGTTTCTCCCTCTCTGTTGATCTGCTTTTCAAATAATAAATATTTTAAAGAACATTATAAGTAACTATAAGGAAATCACAGGCAAAAGAGTATTTTTAAAATGTTTGGAAATAGAATTAAAAGATACGTTTATTTATATATAAAAATGTTGAAACCCATGCATATAAGGAAATCTTAAGGGGATCTATAACTTGTTCATGAAAATATGCATTATATTAGAAAAAATACATGGATTCCAACACTTCTTGTACCAAAAAAAAAAAAAAAAACTTATCTTTCAATTCTACTTTCCATGAACTTTCTGAAGCATCTTTATAACTGGATAAACAAACCTAATCACGGTTTCAATGAAAAATTAAAACACATGGATACTTCTTCCCTTTAATAATGTTACCTGGGGCCCGCCACAACAGCTCAATTGGGTAATTCTCCCCTTGCAAGTGCCAGCATTCCATATAGGTGCTGGTTCATGTCCCAGCAGCTCCGCTTCCCATTCAACTCTCTGCTTATGGACTGGAAAAGCAGCTGAAGATGGCCTGAAGCCTTGGGACCCTGCACCCATGTGGAAGGCCCAGAAGAAGCTCCTGGTTCCTGGTTCCTGGCTTCGGATCCGTTCAGTTCCAGTTGTTAGATTCATTTGGGGAGTGAACCACAGATGCAAGATCGCAAGATCTTTCTTTCTGTCCCTGCCTTTCCAATAAAAATAAATAAATCTAAAAAAAAAAAAAAGAAGAAGAAGAAGAAGAAGAAGAAGAGTCCCTAGTGGGAGATTCCCCATGTGCTATCTGACTGCACTACAGCCAGTAAAGATTTTTCTTGGTTCATATGCATGAATAACATCGTCAGGATACGTTATTTCTTCTTATGCTGATGCAGCTTTATTTTGCCATCCAACATACAAGTGTCATATAGCATACCCACTGTTGTTACGTTTACTTATTTAACTATATGCCCCAGCTTCTAAACCTATAAAAAGAGAATTATGAGGATGCTATGAAGAGTAAATGAATTAATCTTCTGATGTGTTTTTAAAAAATGGATGTCATATAACAAACACTAAAAGAAAAGTAAGGATATTATTTTAAAATTTAAAGAGAAGTATCACAAATAATACAACAGACCCTATGACTCATATAAATTTAAAGAAAAGCTTTGTTTTCAAAAAATGAGACGAGGCACTGGGAGCAATGGCTCAGTGGATAAATTCTCGCCTTGTAAATGCTGGGATCACACATGAGTACCAGTTCATGTGCCCACTGCTCCACTTCCCATCCAGTTCCCTGCCTGTGGCCTGAGAAAGCAGTCAAGGATGGCCTATGGCCTTGGACCCTGAACCCATGTGGGAAGTCTGAGAGATGTTCCTGGCTCCTGACTTCATAAGCTCAACTCCAGCCATTGCAGTCTCTTAGAGAGAACTAGTGGATGGAAGACCTTTCTCTGTCTCTCCTTCTCTCTGTAACTCTACCTTTCCAATAAAAATAAATATTTTTTAAAAATATGAGATAGAATTATGGCAATGATGTAATTAGAAGGGAAGAAATCTGTAATTTAAGGTTGCAAGAGGTATATTTCTAATGTAAAGCTCCTATCCTACATGTTCCCATCAGTAAGATTATTCCAAGTACTGAGTCAAATGAATGCAGAGATGTTACTTCCAATCATACACCACCAACAAACTGATGTCTCCTAGGAGACATCCTGCCTTTCCTTGATGGCCCTGAGGGACAGAGAAAGTCATTCCGAGGAGACATCCCAGCTTTGACCATGGCAGTTCCAATTGTGCTACCAATCACACTACCTATTCCAAATGCTTCCAAGATAAAGAACTCTTTAATTCCTAGTCAGACTCAACAATGAAGTAATGCCTCAGTAGGGAAGGTTAAGCAAAGAGAAGTTGCTAGGGTTTATTTCATACTGATTTATTCACTTACTGACAATCGGTTCAATGGGGGCAACAGCAGAATGGGCATCCTAGAGTTCCTGAAATTGTAAAATGCAAGGCTCGTTTCCTGTTTCTTCTTTTGAATTGCTTGAGGACTTTCTTTAGTTTGATGTCTATTAAACTTTGAAACTCTGTCCCTAGGGTCTAGAATACACATTCCCCAACCACCACCACCAACTCCTTGTAGATAACTGAAAAAGCAGGATTTGGTATATACTGGATGATATTTTATAATATATAAAGCATGCACTGACTCTTTTCTCATTAAAAATTCTGTCCAAGTTCAGCACTTCAAATTTTCAAAAAGAAAATACTCACTGTGTAATTCGTAGCTTGAATATTCTTAAGTGCTGCTTCGAGTTGTGTTATTAGGAAATGTAAAGTTAAAACAGGAACAATTTCCTCCTCACGCTGGCTGTCAGCTGTAACTTCTCGCTGTGGAAAATAATTGAGCTGAAAATTTGTTTAAGTCAGAAAATATATATACATATATATATATATATATACACATATACTTTTATTATACAAATAATAGAAGGCTCATTGCAGAAAATTTGGAAAATTAAGACAAACATGTTTTTAAGAAGTCCATACTACCTACAGACATTGTTCTTCCATATTTTTTAAATACTCTGGTGAATCTCTTGTATAGCTGTTCCCTCAGAACACTACAAAGCATTTCCTGTGACGACCAAGCAAGAGAATGGCAACGTTCACTCCTTGGGAGGGTGGTGGTAACACCACTTCATTTTCTATTCTGTAGCACGATTAAATAATAAAATCTTTATGAATTCATAGTAAGCAGGAAAGCTGATAACTCAGTTCAGTTTTGAGAGCCTGTAGGTAGAGTCTTTACATTTCATTATATATGAATCACATTATTAACAAACAAGGATAATTAGACTTCTTCCATATTTATTTGAATTCCTCTTATTTCTTTCCCCTCCCTAGTGGTTCCGGTTAAGAAAACAGCCATGAGAGCAGACTTCCCTTTTCTGGTTTTAGATCTTAAAACTAAAGCTTTTAACTTATTCCCATTCAACATAAGAATAAGTTTCTCAAATACAGCCTTTGATTTGTTGAGGTGGATTACCTCTAAACCTAGCTTGTTCAAGGTATTTTTTTTTTTAAATCATGAATGGTCATAAGATCTTACACTTCTCTGTGTCCTTTTTGCTTATGAAAGAGCTTAAATGTTGATACACCTATTAAACTACCCATTATCCCTGGGCGAGATCTCACTTGATCATGATGAATGATCTTTTTATGCTTTGCTGGATTAATTCAGAAGTACTTTGCTAACGATTTTTGCATCTACTTACAGCTGCTCCACTCTGTTTCAGCTCTCTGCTAATGTGTCTGAGAATGCAGTGGAGGATGGCCTATGTGCTTGGGCCCCTGGACCCACAACCCGGAGGAAGCTCCTGGCCCCTGTCGTTAGGCTGGGCCAGGTCTGAATACTGAGGGACTCTAGAAAGTGAGCCAGCAGATGGACCATCTCTCTCCCTCTGTCTGTTCCTCTCTCTCTCTCTGTAGCTGTACTTTTCAAATGAACAGCTGTATCTCAAAAAAAAAAAAAGTCTTACAAGATACAGTATTCACATCCATTTCATTACTGACTAAAACTGACCTTAACTACATTATACGAATTACAGGTAGAAGGGGCATATACACAGAGCTGCTTTTCAGCCTCAAAAATAAGACACAATGTTACCTGCATAGTTTGGAAGGGAAAATCTTCTTGGACGAATTTCTTAACATGAGGAATAACACCTTTTGGTAGACTGTGAATTACATTTAGTAACTTTTTCACTTCTAATAGTAGGTTAACAGGGACAGGATCAGTAGGTATGTCCTTTTCCTGTTTGTTCTAGAAGACATTATTCATTAAAAATTTACACAATTATACATATTCTCATTTACACTAATAACCAGAACAAGTCAGAGTTTTTATTAAAAAAGGAACAAATCCAAGTAAGAATAAGACATTCAACTCTCAAGAAACTTTTATTATTAGAGATTATTCCATATATAATATTAAACCTACATCTATGAGTACATTTTACATAAGCAACTAATGCTTAAATTATACATAAATTTGAAATGAACAGTTGTTATAGTTTAAATTGTAAATGAAACAGTGACTCAATTCAGTCTGAGCTAGTTAATACTAAGAATCTTGAGTAGACTTATTAATGGCACCATGCATGCTTGATAATTACACAGTTAAGTTCTGCTGGATTGTCTGTTAACATTAGTGTGAAGAAAAGGTAGGCAGTAGAGATGGAAAGAGGGCTGGGAGTACATTTATGATGGTCTTCCTTCAAAACTTAACAAGATATTACAGTTCCTAAACCCTGCTTTAAAAAACGTGATTACACTGCTGTTGACCAGTAAGAATCAAAAACCAACATCTTCTCATTGCAGAAGCAATATAAAGATTGAGTCACTTACAGTGCCCAGTGTGAGGTGACTGTGACAGAAAACTTGACTAGGATCACTACAGGATTCTTTACTTTCCTCTTGAGTGTTTGCATATGAATCAATATGCATCTAGTCTCACGCATACATCTTACATTTTATAGTATACTTTATACATAAAACTAGTCTCTGTAAAGGCATAGGGTTGACTACTGTACTATCTGGCAAGTTTTGTATAGGTTTGTGAATTTCAGAAAGACTAAAAAGATATCTCATAAAGTAACTAGAAAAACTCTTATAAAGTTTTCAGTATTATAAATATTTTGATAGTCAATTCTGTAATCACAAGTAACTACAGAATCATAATAACTGAAAAATTTGCACACAGGAATATTATGGCATGAAAAAATTTTTTGATAAAAAAGATCATAAGCTTCCATGTCAGTGTAATCTTTAAATCTTCTTACAAATATGCTTTTTTATATATCAGCAAAATATTTAATATCTGATCCATTTTTACACAACTGATTTATTAGCCAAACCAAATTCAGGCCAATATGTCTACTACTTTCACTGCTTATTACCATATTTGCAATTTTATATCTAAAAATGTTTTTTTCTAGCTCTAATTTCCTTATTTCTTGCTTCTATTCAACTGAAAACATCTCAGTTGAAATACTTCTATGCACATTTACATATATTGTATTTCCTTGGCAACTTTTTTTGTGATAGTCTAATGCCAAGTTAATATTATCATTATTTTATGCTTATATATTTTTATTCCTACGTTACTGGATAATCTTTGCATATTTTTTAAACAGTTGGCATTAATCACTATGAACCTAAGAAACAACCATCCATTGCCAATCATCCACCATATATTAGCACGATATTCAAATAAAACTGAGTCATTGATAAAACAAAATCTCATATCAACACGTAACAGAATCATTTCCTTTCATTTTGACTTAAAGGTTCTAACTACGAATTTTTCAAGCAGGGAAAAAATTAAGAAAAATTTAGTGGAAAAATATGTATGTAAGTGTGTTTTGTTGGTACATTTATACATTTATAGTTTTCATTTTTGTTTGCACCCTCCAAAAGACAAATGAGGTATCTTTTTAAAATGGATTGTTGAGGTATTTTTGATTCAACCAATTCAATCTTCTTCTAATTTTACCAATGGTGAAGATAAGTGAAAGCCTTAGAATGAAAGCCTTAGCATATAGTATTATCTACCAAAGACAGAGATATTTTCAGTCCTTTCATTACTCAAGTAAGAATGCACGCTAGCAACAATTTTTAACAGATTATTGAACTGGCTGGATTTATCAATACATTCTCTTATATAATTAGCCATTATTAATTATCTAAGAGTTAACAAAAATTAAATTTTCTTACCAATTGGCCAGTTGACATTCCTATTGTAGTCTCAGGTTCCTCCATAACTGGTTCCCTAGTATAAAATGAAAAGGCACATGCAATGTCTTCTCACAATAAAACACAATTAAAATGGCAAATAATCTAATAATTAACTGAATTCTGTCTGAAATTTTTAGAAGACTAATCACTGGGTTATTTGTTTCAAAGACCCATAACAATGGAAGGCACTATCACCTTAACAAGCCAGGTTAAAGAAACTACACAATGTCTTTACTGAGTAGTGGCAAAAAAACCCCAGCAAACTGGTGTAAGACTAGTTTGCGTCTTAGACTAATATGTGCAATAGATCAAAAAACCAAGAGAAGTGATTTTTTAGAGTAGCAGTGTTTCAATGAACAGGACAAACGTCCTTCAAAAGGCTGATGCTTTTCTTTGATGTGTTATCTGTACGTAGGTATGAGTGTATGAACATCATAAAAGTAAAGCATAGATCATTTCATTTCATCTCTTGTTTTCAGATTTAAAATTGGTTCATTTTTCCAACATGTTTTTAACTGAGGGAGAATACCATAATTACAAAGCATTTTGGCTACAAAAAGGAATACTGACAGGTTTTGCTTTAACATTGCTTTGAAATGTGAAAATTTTCACATGTTGTTATATTCTGAATTTTAAAAACTATAAAATTGCTTTTGCCTTCATACAAAATCATGAATAAGAATCATAAGTTAGAATCATGTATGTTTATGCAATCTTCTTCATTCTGTATAACTGTAAGGATAAAGTAGAGATAATTCATGTCAATTAATTCACTCAGAACTCTACATATATTATATTTTACATGTACATATTTCTTGACAGTAATTTATCATCTACTATACATCAACAAATTGTGTTAGGTAAAACTGTAGTGGATAAATAGTGTAATGTGTTTTCAAATTCCTAATGAGTGTTTCAGTGAGATATTTCACACACAGAGACATTTGACAATATGATTCTCACTGTAAACAGAAATCCATTAATTATCTTTTTCTATACTTCTAAATTTCAACCCAAAGTGGAACCAAATGATCTTGCACAATCAAGGAATGAAAAATATTGCAGCAGTATGCTGAAAGCTTTCAAGTTTTAAAGAGTGTAGTGTTCTCAAATATAAATTCCCACTTACTTCCTCTATTTCCTAATCACTCATCACTCACTCCTTTATCCAATATTTCTAACATAAGACTTACTGACTCTATCTAAAAATATAATCAATTTTATATGTGTTCTTACAACCTCATAAGCTGTAAGTGCTAATTTTGTCAGTCTTTGTTTCCATATAAGCCACATCAAGGATGGGAAAAATGTTCAGCACTAACCTATTTTTTACTGTTATATATGAGACATAGAAAGAGTCTGAATGCATCCTGATTGTATGGGACAGACTGCCTTCTGTCTTGGACCTAAGTGAATCTTGCACTATGCTCACATTATTCTGTGTAAAATGGGGATAGCAAGAGAATTTACTTCAGAGTTATTTTGAGCCTCATATGAATAAGCATTTATAAAAGCATTAAACATGATTCACACATAATAAGTCTATGGAAATGATTCTTTAACAACAATATATTTCAGTGAGAATACCCAAGGTCAGCAAGGTGTGGCATATTTGTCAATTCTTGGCTCTTTGGCCAGATGTGATCCTTACAAACCTTTTATGTAAAAGTAAGTTTCAGTTAACCTATATTCCCTATTAAGCAAAGTTGCTAAATTGTCTTGAAGCATAAAAGCATCTCATTCACACCAGGTTCCCAAGAGTATATATAAGCAAATGCTACATCTTTGGGATATAGCATATGTAGCTGGAATTGCCCAACAACCCCTTACCTCACAAAAAATTCTTCTGAGAGAGAATCCATGCTGGACAATGTTCCTTTACAAAAGATTTATTTCAATGATTGAAAATTGACTTGCTATGGCTGTTAACATTTTAATGAGAAGACAATAGTTAAATTGTTTATCTGTAATATACAAATATATGATCATTAAACAAAATTTTGAGAATGTTATAAAGAAAAAACATCCCATAGTTTCACCACCCAAAACTAACACCTGTCTATATTCTCATATGCTGAGTTTATTCCAAATAAAAGTACATTTTACTAATTTTTAAAGATTTATTTATTTATTTTTACTGGAAAGTTAGATATACAGAGAGGAGGAGAGATAGAGAGGAAGATCTTCCGCCCACTGATTTACTCCCTAAGTGGCTGCAACAGCTGGAGCTGAGCCAAACTGAAGCTCGGGAGCCAGCCGCTTCTTCCTGGTCTCCCACGTGGGTGCAGGGTCCCAAGACTTTGGGCCGTCCTCTACTGCTTTCCGAGGCCACAAGCAGGGAGCTGGATGGTGAGTGGGGCTGCCAGGATTATATCTGGTGCCCATATGGGATCCCAATGTGAGCAAGGCAGGGACTTAGCTGCTAGGTTACTTCACTGTGCCCCACATTTTACTAATTTATAATTGAAGAGGAAATGGTCTATTCCAACTTTTCCATCATTCTGTTGTATTTTAAGTCTTTCATGTTATCTTATTGTAAAACATTCTCAAGGCTACAGAAAGTTGAGGATTCCTTTGTTATTTCCATATAACTGGACGTTTCTTATGTTCATTCCCATTAATAATTAGTCCCATGATAAACTCTAGTGTCCATAAAGCTGTTTCTCTATTTATTTCCTTATAATAAGTTTTTCAGAAGTAAAATTCTGAGCTCAAAAGACAATTTAAACAATTTGTAAACATTGCAAAATGGGAAACTGGCAGTTGCAAGGCAAGGATTTATTCACTGTGCCCTCTCACTGGCCCCAGTTAGGTAACATTCTGATAACTAATTTAAAAGCTAAATTTATTACAGTAGCATTGGATTAAATGTACACTAAAAGTTTATAAATGTATTGATAAGCAAACTCTGAGACTGCTAGTTAGCACCCTTTGTGTTTTACCAAAAAATCGCAAAGCTGCCTCCAAATTGAAATATTAGATGTTATGACTATTTCAAGACATAAAAAATAACAAAGTTTAGGAATACATCAAGACTATTTTAAATTTTTAAAATTTTTTTAATGATGATGTTTACATAGTTGATCAGGGTAGGAAAGGTCAAGGATTAGGATAGTGGGTGAGACGACTGTTTACACATTTTGTTTTTCTTCTTCCTGTATATGGGGGAGATGGGGTTACAAGAGGAGAAACCACACCCAGCCTTCCAAACACCACATTACCTGGGGGATGGGAAACTGCCACCTAATATGATCCCAGGGTCCCCATTATGGAGCATTTTCTGAGGGTTCTGTTAATGTGTTTTTGATAGTTCTGAGACGCTGCTGATAGCACTGCTCCAAGAATGAGGAAATCCTTCTGAGATAGACTGGCTGTCAGTCTGCCTCTGAGTCCCCATTCACCCAGAAATCTGCTGTCAAGTTTTACTGGGGTAGTTGATCAATTTGTTCTGCGCCCCCCATCCTCAACAAACCAAGGGGTGCTGCAACTCAGCCCTGTCCTGCCCTACACAGGCTCGACTCTCACATGCCAGAGGAGGAACTGCAGCCCAGTCAGTGACCCCCAATAACCCTCACTGGACTGGTCCCCCAGCTCTGGTTCCTGTGAGCATGTGCAGTGGACTGGTCCGGTCTGCCCCACATCTCACTGAGAACTCAAATTCATCACTAGGCACTGAAGACTAACTCAACTCCACCCTTCAACACATACTCATGCCAGTGGGTGCTCCCAGTTCCAGCACTTGCCAGCTGACGCTGCAGCAAAGCCCAACATACCTGCTCTTATGCTGGCTCATGCTTGTACCTGTTGATTCAAAAATAGGCTACCCCAGCCTGGTTTTACCCCCAACTCAGTTCATATGGAGGCCAACAGGTGTTGTAGCCCTACCCAGCATGGTCTGCCCCCAGTTTCAGCTCTCAGGTTCACCAGCATGAGTGATGGCCTAGCAGTGGAGTTCCTACTATTCCCTTACCAGGCTCACCCTCTGTCCCAGTCTTGTGAATGCTGATGGGTGATGTGGCAGACCAGTCTGGTATGGCTAGTCTCAGCATTTGTTGGCGGGTGCTGTAGCTTGGCCTGACCTGGTCTTCCTTCATTCCAGCTCGTACTGGTTGGAGCTGCCGCCCAACCTGGTGCAGAAAGCCCCCATTGCTGGCCTTAATGTAAACTGGCTGGTGATATGACCAGACCCAGCCCATCCTGCACCTCATCCTGGTTCTCAGATCTGCCAGTGGGTGTTATGAACTGGTCCAGCTTGGCCTGCTCCTATACTTAAGCCACACATATGCTGGCAGGTACTGTAACCTGGTCTGATCTGGGCTGCTCCTTGCCTTGGCTCTTATGCTCTCCTGCAGGGACTAGGCCCTGACAAAAGGGTTTGCCAGGCTCCTCCACCAGGTCTCCTCTCAGTGGTAGATATTGCAAACACCAGTGGGTCCTTGGCCTGGGTTGATTTGATCCACCTGCCATCATGGCAGGAACAGTAGCCTTGCCCAACTGGCCCATACTCAACCCGATTCTTACTGTTGGTTATCACAGCCCATCCACACCAAGTCCATGCCTGACACATCTCTCACGTGGTCAGTGGGAATGGAAACCTAGCCCAACTAGTCCTACACCCACTCTGGCTTTCACAAGCACCAGTGGATACTGGAGTCCATCCCAGCCTGGCAGGCTCCAGAACCTGTCCACTCCCATGCAAAGGTATGCTGCAGCTATGTCCAGCCCAGACTACCACCACAATTCTGGCTCTTGCATTCACCAGTGGGAATCATAACGGCCAGCACATTCCCTAAGCTCCCCAATCAGGCCTGTTCCCAGTCACAGATCTTGCACATGCAGTTTCCCTGAATCAGCTCTGCATAACCCATCTCGTCCTGACCTCTGCCATTGGATGCTGCAGCCTAGTCTGACCCGACATCCTCCGGTCCTAATTTTTCTTTTTCTTTTTTTAATTATTTATTTATTTATTTTTTTCTTTAATATTCATTAATTACATTGCATTACATGACACAATTTCATAGGTACTGGGATTCCCCCCCCTTCACCCCAAACCCTTCCCCCATCATGAATTCCTTCACCTTGATGCATAACCACAGCTCAAGTTCTGTTGAGATTCCCTAATTAAAAGTTTACACCATACAGAGTCCAGCAGCGTGGCCTAGTGGCTAAGGTCCTCGCCTTGATCCCATATGGCCGCTGGTTCTTATCCCAGCAGCTCCACTTCCTCTCTATCTCTCCTCCTCTCAGTATATCTGGCTTTGCAATAAAAATAAAATAAATCTTTAAAAAAAAAAAAGTGGCGGTCCTAATTTTTCTAACTGCTACAGCCTGGCCCTATCCAGTCTGTTCCCATCCCTGACTCATGCAAACCAGCAGGTGAGATAGCCTAGCTGGGCATGCCCCGCATTCAAGGCTGGCTTCTGCACTTGCCAGTGAGCTAACGTTGGCCTGGCCCTGCCTGGTCCACCCCCTTCCAAAACTACCCCACACATGTGCATACAGGTGGAGTTACCCTGCCCAATCTGACCAATACTCAGGCCTGAACCACATGCTCACTGGCAGAAGCAACAGTCAGGGTAAGTGCCCTAGTTCCCCCACCAGACCCACTCCCAGACCCAGATTTCGCATGTTGCAGTAGGTGCCAGGCCCTTACCAGTCATTGGCTATCCCCTCCATCCTACATATGTATGAGTGGTAGATGTTGTGGCCCAGCCTGCCCTACACCATATTCTTGGGTGTGTCTGTGGGTGCTGCAGCCTTGACCAACCCAGCCTGTACCTAACCCCAGGACCCATGAGTATGGGGAAGGGAGTGGTGTTCCATGGTCATGCCTAGCTCAGCCTGTCACCACCCCCAGCTCCAAGCAAACCAGCAGAAATCAGTTTCACATGGGTGGGCCCATACATCCCCCGCAGAATTTGCCCCCAAATCCAGTTCTCTTGCATGCTGGTTAGTAGTGTGGCCCAGCCTAGCATCACCGGTCCCCTGCTTCAACTCTTACTGGTAAACACTGATCTAGCCCTGCCAGGTAGGCCTCCAGCCCTAGCTTTAGTGTGTACCAGTGCGTGGTATTTCACATTGGTCAGTATTAACTACCTCAGTTCTGCTATCCCTCTAGGGCTGGTGTTTCAGTCCGAGCCTTAAAGGTCCTGGTGTACCCCTCTCAAGATCTAAGAGCCAGCTGGCCCAGGAACCAATGGCACTGGGCAAAACCATTTGGCCATGTGCCCCAAGCCTTGCCACGTGGGAGCCCACCTCTGGGGCTAGCCAGCCCCTCTGGTTCCAAGCTCCCAACAAACCAATGGACTCCGGCCTCAAGTTGATGGGCTCAGGACTCAAGTCGATGGGCTCAGGCCTCAAGTCGATGAGCTCAGGCCTTCGGACTGAAGCCCCACGAGACAAACCAATCCACCTGGCTCTGAGCACATGGCAAGCCAATGGACCAATCTTTCAGACCCGAGCCCAGTCCAGGGAGAGCAACACACCTGGCTCCAAGCCCGTGGCTGGCCGAGGGTCCTGGAACACATGGCCTGAGCCCTTCCTCCTGGGAGCCCACCCCCAGGACTAGCCCTATCAAGACATTTTATAATCAGATTCCTTAGAATCAAATTTGAACTATTGTTAACCTGATTGTTTCTGCTAGACAACCAGTTTTAAAGTGGTGTAAGGGATTATCTTAATTACCGGGGCTGCTATAGCAAACTATCACAGACTGAGTAGTTTATAAACAGAAATTTATCCCAGTTCTTGAGGCTGAAAGTCTGAAATCAAGGTGCCAGCAGGGTCAGTAGGACCTCTTCTACGCTCCAATTGTTGACTTATCAGCATATGCCATAAAGAAGTTCAAAGAGCTCTCTGGGCTCAGCTTCTCTGGGCTGTTGCGGCCACTTGGGGAGTGAACCAGTGGACAGAAGATCTTTCTGTATCTCCTCTCTGTAAATTTGCTTTTCCAATAAAAATAAATAAGTCTTAAAAATACAACTATGAGTTGGGCCAGATGTTAAAAACACACAGTTAGACATAGAACTATTTATATGATCTTACTAGTCAACAATACTATATACAGTATATAAAAGTAATCATAATCACTTTAATGTCATACAATACTACATTACTTTTTGCTGAGAATTTTTCCATTCAATAAAGCAATTCAGAATAGCATACAAGAGATTGCTTGTGGCACTGAAATGATTAATAATTTATGCCTGTGTAAATCTCTAAAGCCACATTTCTCAGAAGTCACCAAACGTTTCCATCTCCAGTAAGTGTAATGGCCAGAGCTGTGCCAGTCCAAAGCCAGCACCAAGCTTCCCCTAAGTCCCCCAAGCAGGCGCAGGGACACAGGGCAATAAATCATTTAGTGTTTACCCCTTCTAAACCATAGCTCATCCAGCACTCAGAATAATCATCTGAAATACAAATCTGACCAGATAGTCCCAGTGTGGAACTAGATTACCAGAAGAATTCAGAATGCAGTCCAATCAAGCTCCAGGGTGAAGAGTCCTTCAATTGTAAGCATGTTCCCTCCACCCTCTTCCCCCTTTTGGAGACCAAACATGGCTCTGTGTTCTTAATATTTAGCCGAGGCAAGCATTTCTGCCCATAAATGCCAAGGTCTCCTATAACTACAAAAAGAGCACATTCTTACTAAATCTGTAACATTGATATTAAAATGACTATAGCAACAAGTGTGTGGCACAGCAGTTACAATCCTGAACATGAACATGTGGCCTATTAGGTGTGTGTTTCTGGGCTGCTCAGCTCTTCACACTCCAGCTTCCTTCTAATGCACACTCTGGAAAGCAACAGATGACAGGTCAAGACCTTTGTCCCTGTCACGCTCCTGGCAGACCAGGGCTGAGGGCAAGACCCTTAGCTTCGGCCTAGCCAAGCTCTGGGAGCCAGCACATGGAAGAGCTGTCTTTACCTTTCATTTAAAAATGGATAGACAGTAATATCACGTAAGTAACTGTGAATGCAAAATCTCTGTGACTGCAGTTGAAAATGTGATGGCATTGAAGAGTAGGCAGTTCTTCTCCAAAGGCTCAAGCTGGGGATGATGATGCATTTGTTCTTCCGGATAAACAACACTGCCAAACCCGATTCAGTGAATTTGCCAACAGCCATAGTTAATGCCAATAGTGAATTTACATTAGGTAACACGGATAATGGCCTCCAAGATCTTACATTTCACCCCACCACATCCTCCCATGTTTTTTAAGGTGTAAGTCACATGGCCTCCTTGTTTGCACATGTTGTCACACTGATACTTCAGGACCTCTGTCTTTTACACCGCATGCATCTACAAATGTTCTCCCCCAGACACAATGCTTCTCTTGTTTAAGCTTCTTTCGGTGACAGCTTCCTCCAGAGGCCTCTCCTGACATTCCCGTTTTCCTTGTGGCCCACCAACATTAGAGCAATCCCTCTATTTTACCTCTCCATATCATCTTCTTTCTTGTTTTCCTCCAAGAATCTAAGTCTCATCCCAAAGGGACTTTTATTTTATACCTTTCATCTGGGAATAGTGCCCAGAACTTGGTGAGCTCTCAATGGATTAGTTATTGCATGAACGATACTGTGAGACAGATATCTGCTTTTGGCAGTTTACCTTATAGATGCTGAAGCAGTGAGAACTGACCTGCAGTTAACACAGCTAAAGGCAGAGCTTGCATTTAGGAGCAACCTGGCTCTCTTCCTTACGTTACTCATTTGTGGTATCTCATATGTGGTAAATTGCAAAGTTACAATTTTGAAAAGTGTCCCTTATTCATTCCTTGAGACCAGAGGAGTATTTTCATTTTTGCTCCCTGACTGCCAACTTGTAGCCCGTGCACGTCTCAAACTCAAAAACTACAGAATGAATGGGTGTGCAAATGAAGAGTTGGGCTATGCGAAAACAATCTGAGCTTCTGCCCTAGGCAAATTATTGCAAGCTTTCATATATATAATTCATTTCAATATAAAAATAAACCCTGCGTTTTAAAAATGCTGCCATGCCAAAAAAAAGTCCTTCAAATTGACAAAACGTGATTTATAATGGAAGGTTTAATTAAATGGATATGTTATGCTATTACAGTTTTCTACAAGCTGGTTTTTAAGGCTTTGTCATTAAGCACTTAAACCCAGACAGAACCAGTTACAGACTCACTTCATTGACATAACTCATGCGCAATATTATTTCTCTTTGGTCAAAACCACACACACAAAAAAAGCCATTATCATTTTCGTCGCCACTTAGGATTTAGGAATAAACAATCACGCCACACAGAAGACGCATTCACTTACACCACTGACGCTAAGGAGAACGCCCTCCGGAGCAGCGCCCGGCCCGGGAAGGCCCTGTCTGATCGCCAGAGTGAAGGCGTGGTCAGCTCGGCGCCCAACCCCGGCGACCTCAGGCCGAGTGGCCGCTGGCCTGGCCAGCCCGGCCGGACGCCGACTCGGAGCCCCTCTCCGCCCGCCCCCAAGCCCAGGGCCCCCAGGCCTCTCCTCCGAGCTCCTCACCGCGTCTAGACTAGGGCAAAGCCATCCTGTGTCTGGCACAGCAGGACGACTAAAGGGGACACCCGGCCATCCGCCCCGCAGGCCGAGGAAGCTCACGGACACCAGGGCACAGACCCACCACAACCCCCTGGCGCTTAACCGCCCCTCCGCGGCTCCAGCCGCAGTCACATTTCTCGCGAGACTTGTCCCTTCACGGGATCTGAAACCTCGCGGACTCTGGGAGAGAAGCTTGGGGTGGGCGCCCCACGCCTTCCCCGTCCCGCAGAGCCCGACGCCGCCTCCTGCCCGTCCACCGACCGGCAGAGCCCGACGCCGCCTCCTGCCCCTCCACCGATCCGCAGAGCCCGACGCTGCCTCCCGCCTGTCCACCCGGCATGACTCCCGCGAGCCGCCGCGGGCCCCGCCGGCCGCCCGGAACCGGAAGCCGCCGGGACAGGGAGGGTGGGCGGTGCCGAAACTCAAAAAAAGCGCGGCGAGCGCCGGGTGTTTGGAGCGTCCCGGTGGCGGTGGACCCTCGGCCGGCTCCCCGGCTGGACCCCGGTCTCCATGGACTCCACCGCCTGCCTCAAGTCCCTGCTCCTGACCATCAGTCAGTACAAAGCCGTTAAGTCCGAGGCCAACGCCACTCAGCTCCTGCGGCACCTGGAGGTGAGGCGCCGCGGGTTGGGGGACGAGCAGGGCCTTCCAGCCCTGTCCATCCTTAGCCGCGCGTTCTGGGGGTGCGAGCAGGCCTGGGAAACGAGACCCCATCCAGGGGTGCGAGTACCGGCCTGGGAAACGAGACCCCACCCTGGTGTCCTCGGTGCTGCCGACAGCTACTGGAGTTCAGCTCGCTTGAGAGAGAACTGGGGGAAGAGCAGTGGGAGGGGATGATGGGGCGAGAGGAAGAGGAGGGCTGAAACCCTCTGCTTAGATCTGCTTCATGGAATAAAACAGTTCCAGACGGAGAGAGGGCGAGGGATGAGCGCCAGTTGAAAGCCCTGGGAGGCCGAGATGTGGGACATGGGGTTGGAAATGGAGGCTGGCCGCTTAGGCACTGGACAAAGTTCGGGCTTGGTCCCATGTTCCTTTGCTCCCTTGTTTTCGTTTTTTCACTGAAACCAAGACCTCCCGGTTAACCGATCTTCTTGGGACAGACATGTCAAGGTGCTAGGATTTTAAAATTTGTTCAATCTAGCTGCGTGGTTTATGCTCTGAATGCGTTGCTTACTGTTTTTATTTGAACTCCTACTTTAAAAAATGACCTTCGATTGTGGTTTTTAAAGTTGTTTAAATTTTTTGTAACAGACTTACAAAACGAATGCTTTGGTACATGTGTTTACATGTGTTTTGCACTTTCAATGTGTCAATATCTTTACGCATTTAGCACTTTATTTTGTGGTGAAAACGTTCAAATTGCTGCCTAAATTTTTTTTTTTTCTGATAGACACATGTAATGCAGTACACTGAGGTCGACCTACCGTAGAAGCGTCCTTAGACCTTCGTAGATTGCTCTCAGTGAGACCCCAGATATCAAGGAGATCACGAAATGCGTTCTGTGCTTCCTTTATTTCACTCAACATAATGACTTGCATGTCCAGCCATGCATGTTACTGTCAAGGCTGTGTATTTCAATGCTCTTTAACAAGCAGTTCATCCTTAATAGTAATCATAATTCATTTTCTTTACTAAAATATGTTGTTCATAGTTTGTAATCGTAAAGCGATGAGTTGTTTTGGCTTCTTCCTATTATTTCTCATTGATTTCTGTATAGATCTGTTGGTTTTAACCTGTTAATCTCCTGCTGTCCTAGATGATGCATTCAAGGCATTCACATTATCACTAACACAGTCACAGCTTTCCTTTATTAACCTACAGTTGAACATAATTTTTAAATAATAACTTCATGTTAATTCTGTGACAAAAGGCCAATGTTCCTAAGATTAGGAAAATTCATCTGTTATAGAGAGGTGATTATGAGTAGTACAGGTACTAGAGTATATTAAATGGGTTTTTGTTCTGTTCCGTATTTATAAATCAGGCCTGCCAAATATTCTGTTTGAAGTATGCTTGTCCCTGGGTTCGGACCTATATCTCGGTAACATTGGGGCAGCACTGTAGCAAGTGAACCATCACCTGTGATGGCAGTATCCCACGTGGGTGCTGATTCCCGTCCTGGCTACTCCACTTCTGATCCAGCTCCCTGTTAATATGCCTGTGGAATCAGCATTTGATCCCTCAGTACATGGACCACTGCACAGACATGGGGGACCTGGGAGAAACTCCTGGCTCTTGGCTCCTTCTATTTTTTAAAAAAAAGAGGTGTGAAAATTGCCAATTATTTAAATGTAAAACAAAATAAAAACTTATTTTATACATTTTTCCGGTTACAATTGTGAGGAGTGACTCGAACATCTGCCCTGAAAACCCTGCCATTTTGGACTTGTCACCTCTTAACATATGTGCTTCTCTTAGGTCTCGGCTTCTTAAGATTTGCCACCTTTTAGGTTCGAATTTTGTTGTCTGCCAGTCTGCTGTAACCTTGCAACCCTGTTCTCCACCAATCTGCTGAAATTTTATAACTGTTCCCACTGATCCACTTAACCTCCTGGTACCCTATGTGACTGCCCTGTCCATACACTAATCCCTTACAGCCCCTCCGCCTAGTACCCAGCTACCACTGCATCTACCAATCCCTCACAGCCCTCCCTTGGCCTTATCCACCAGTCAGTCAGGGCCAGTGATACCCACCCAGCCATAAAGGCACACTTCCCCATGAGCATGCATGCATGCCATTCTTCTTGCTTTCCTCCTCTGTGTTCCCTTGGAGCCCCTTCCTGCCAAGAAGGCAGAAGACTCCCCCCCTTCACTCTTCTCTCTCTCTCTCTCTGTCTCCGCTCCCATCCCCAGGGCTATCTTCCCTGATGGAGTGAAACCTGCATGGCTGGCAGTGTCTGCTGTTTTAGCTTGTGGCAGCAAACTGAAAAGAGCTAATGCCAAAAGAGAAGAACAACAACTGTATATGTTTTAATGCAAGTATAATATATTTTTAACATTGTTTCAAATAGAAAATGTCTTAGCCTTTTGGAGGGCCTGATTCATAAATAGGGAAAAGAAACATTTTCAGAGTACCTATTTTCAGATATTTCATATTTGACTTGTTTTTCCAGCTTGTTTATTTATTTGTTTGTTTGAGACATCTATTTGAAAACCAGAGTTAACAGAGAGAGGGGGAGACACAGATGTCGTCCATCTGCTGGTTCACTTCTCAGATAGGTATCAAGGATGGGACTGCGTCAGTTTGAAGCCAGGAGCCTAGAGCTTCTTCCAGGTCTCTGATGCCTGCTGCTTTCCCAATGCATTAGTAGGGAGCAGGATGCAGAGCGGAGCTGGGGACAGCGTGGTGGCTCAGCAGGCTAATCCTCTACCTGGTATTGCTGGCACCTCGTATGGGTACTGATTCTAGTCCCAGCTGCTCCACTTACAATCCAGCCCCCTGCTTATGTACTGGGAGGACAGTGGAGAATGGCTCAGGTCCTTGAGTCCCATCTGGGAGACCTGAACGAGGCTCCTGGCTTCTGCATTCAGATCAGCTTAGCCCTGGCCTTTGCAGCCATTTGGAGAATGACCCAGCAGATGGAGGATCTCTCTCTTTTCTCTTTGTGAATCTGCCTTCCAAATAAAAACAGGTAAATCTTTAAAATATGTAAGTGGATCAGCTGACACTAAAACCTGTGCCCTTAAGGGAAGCCACCACTGCAGGCTGCAGCTTAATTTAGTGAGCTGCAAAGCCAGCCTAGACCTGGCCTTTTAAAATTCAGTATTTAGAGTAGGTTTGGTCTAATTCAAAACTAACTAATGCCCTTTTTTTGATCATTATGGGGGAAAAAAGTAATGAATACATTTGTGGGACATTTTATGCTTTTTGACAACTCATTTTAGTGTTTGAATCTCAACTTTACTTCCCTTCTTCCAACACCCCTGTTCTCCCTTCCCTTCCTTCTCTTTCCTACTCTTCCTTCTTTCCATGCAATTTCTAGGCTATAACAACATAATAAAAATGGAATGATTGAAAATGAAATTTCTCAGTGCCTTTCTGTCTGCTTGAAAAGGTTTCTCTCAGAGTTCTCCATAATCTTAACTTCTGAGCTCATGTGTTGCCTTTGGGAAGGGGCTGGAGTAATCTCATAATTTCACCCTGGACATCATTTTCTTTCCGCAAAATAAATGGAATAAGTGAACTTGGAATTCATTTATACATGAAATATATTGACACTGGAGTACAGATTTGTGTATTTATTTTTCTGTTGTAGTCTGGATAGTCAAAACTTACTAATACTTGAAATAGACAATATTATAAAAGTAATGCAAGGTGTAGGTGATCTTTGAGGCAGATACAATATACATTTTCTAGATTGTAGAAGGTGGCAGTCACACCTTGAAAGAATTTTTTTTTTATGTGAAACAGAGAAGAGGTGAAAATTATCACCTTCACTGTTACTTTTTGCATTAAAATGAAATACCTGAAGTAAATAATTTCATATTTTTGGAGGATTGAAATCTCAGATCAGATGACCAGTTTGGTTTTGTTTGTACTAAGAGCAGCAAATGACAAAACATCTTGGTGGGAACCCTGGTAGGTGTGAACTGTCACAGAAAAGGGACTGGAAACATGGGTAGAGCCGTGCTTCAAGCTTTAATTCACAACTCTGATGAGAAATGTGTTCCGAGGGCCTGCTCCCAATGATATTCAAAATCTAATCAGTAGAATCAACTTTTAACTAATACATTTGGGTCACTGTTTATAGGTAATTTCTGGACAGAAGCTCACACGGCTGTTTACATCAAATCAGATATTACCAAGTGAATGCTTAAGTTGCCTGGTAGAACTCCTTGAAGACCCAAACATAAGTGCTTCGTTGATCTTAAGTATTATCAGTTTACTGTCTCAATTAGGTAATGCATTTAATTTCACTCTTTTTTTGTTTGTTTCTTTGTTTTGTTTTCAAACATAAATTCAACCTTTTCAAAGTACAGATTTAGTTAGAATAATCTCTTAGGGAATGATTGGCATTTAAAGATTTCATGCCGAGCTTCTCAGAACTTTTATACCTTGTGCATGTCTTTAATGGAGAATGTTCTCCTATGTAGCATTTTTTAAATTGTTGGACAAAGACACCTGAAAGAAAAAATTAGGTGTTCTACTGAACAGAATGGACTTTAGGAAGATATGGCCTGCTTGTGAGTTTAAAAATGCTGATGAAAAGATCCACACATATACTTAATGTCAGTGTTAATTATACCATTCAAAGGCAAATATGTAGTAGTTAAGGAATCATTGAACTTAAGAGTGAAAGTACTGATGTTGGGCCTGACACGTTAGCCTAGCAGCTCAACTCTTCCCCTTGCAGATGCCAGGATCCCGGGTGAGCACTGGTTCCTATCCCATCTGCTCCACTTCCCTTCCAGCTCCCTGCTTGCGGCATGGGAAAGTGGTAGAGGATGGCCCAAAGCCTGGCCTCAAATCATCTCAGCTCTGTTGTGGCCACTTGCGGAGTGAACCAGCGGATAGAAGATATGTCTGTTTCCCCTCCCTGTAAATCCGACTTTCCAATACAAATAAATAAATCTTAAAAAAAAAAAAAAAAGAAAGAAAGAAAATACTGGTGCTGCATTGTTTATTTTTCTCATTTTTAGTTTTTAACTTTCATGTGATAGTCAGTTCTCTCCCTACCCACCCCCAATTTTTGGGTAGGCGTATATATCTATATTTGATTGTAAAATCTATGAATGTTTAATGTAAAAAAATCCACTGATACAGAATTATTAATAAACATAAGCACAGTCCAATAGAATTTTCTTTAGTAGTGGAGTGCTATTTAATTATTCTAAATTTAAATAGCCATATAGAAGCTAGTGATTATCAAATTAGTATAGATATAACACATCATTTCTACCTTTGAGTATAAAATCTTATTTAACAATTTAATACGTGTTTTTTTAGATTTCTCTGTGCTACTATAAATCATATTAGATCTTTATTTGATCATTTTTAACATGAATGATGATACCCAGCACCATTTCCCATGTTACTATATGTTTTTAAGATTTATTTGTTTGGGCCCGGCACTATAACCTAGTGGCTAAAGTCCTCACTTGCATGCGCTGGAATTCCGTGTTCTAATCCTGGAAGCTCCGCTTCCCATCCAACTCCCTGCTTGTGGTCTGGGAAAGCAGAGGAGGCCGGCCCAAAGTCGTGGGTTCCTGCACCCATGTGGGAGACCCAGATGAGGTTTCAGGCTCCTGGCTTCAGATCTCAGCTCCAGCCATTGCAGCCGCTTGGGAAGTGAATCATCGGACCAAAGATCTTCCTCTGTCTTCCTCCTCTCTGTATCTGACTTTGCAATAAGAATAAAATAAATCTTCTAAAAATTAAAAAAAAAAAAATTTTTTTTATTTGAAAATCAAAGTGACAAAGAATAAGAGAAAGCATGCATCTACATGGTTTACTCCCCAAATGGCCGTGACAGCCTTGGGCGGAAGTCCACTGAAGCCTGGAGCTGCTCCCAGGTCTCCCAGGTGGGCAGCCCGGTCACAGGTACTTGGTCCGTTTTTTACTGCTTTTCCTAGGCCATTAGGGAACTAGATCAGAAGTGGAGCAGCTGGGACTTGAAGTGCCCAGAGAGGAGCCTACATTGCAGGTGGTGACTTAATCCTTCCTGCGTGATAATGTTTCTTCAATGGCTAACTGCCGTAATTAAAGGATACTATAATTTATGCAGCCATCCCCCTAATGGTGGACACATGTACTTTTTGAAGTTTCTCTGTTAAAATCAATCACATGATGCATCTATATGCTTTTGGATAAATTCTGAGAGTGTCAGATTAGTTTAAAGTTTGATAGCCATTACTAAATTGTTTTTGAAATAACACTGCAACTGCTAATCCAACTTGTAGTTTGAATGATTGTCTTTCAGCATTTAAATACATTAAAATATTTTAAGTGATAATATTTTCACTTATAAATTACATAGTTTTTTAGTTAGCACACTTTGTAGAGATATTTCAGGTTCATTGAAAAATTGAAATGATATCCTCTTAATGAATATTTACAAGCATGTAACACTAATTTTTTTTTTAATATTGAGAAATCATATGAACCTCTGAATTCGATTGCTAAACAAAAATTGTTATATTATACTTATTTAATGGTAAAAATGCTTTTTTTTTTTTTATTCCTGAAGATCTTATTTTAAAACAGTGTGTGTTTTACTGTCTTAACAGCTGTGGACAATGAAACCAGAGACTGCCTTCAGAATACATATAACCTGAACAGTGTCCTGGCAGGAGTGATCTGTCGCAGCAGCACCTGCCACAATGACTCAGTGTTTTTACAGGTATGTACTTCTGCACAGTTTACTATCTTTTCATACCTATTCTTAGATAAAAATTGAGAGTAGTTGTTGTAAATTGCTAATGCAGAGTGTATTTGCTGGAATAATACTATGTGATTAGGCACAATTCTCACTAGTAAGAGCTAGCTCACACACATGTATCACTTCTTAAATACTTCAAGAGAAGGGAAGCTTTCCCACATCCTGCATCATTATTGAAGAAGTACAGTTCTGCAATATCACTGCTTTGAATTATAAACACAAATGTTTTCATTTTGAAATGTAAATTATTCATATTAAAATAGTAATTTGAATTGGATTCAAGTGTATTCTGCTAAGGAAACATCCTATAAAAGGTAAAGCTATAGATTTAGTCTTAGTACAGATTCCGTGTTCTCATTCCCATTACATTTAATTGAATCTAAACAGGCATTACTTGTAAGACAGGAAGACATCATCAATTAAAGCAACATGAACTTTTAATGGTATTAACATGTAAAAGAAAATTATCTTGAGATTGATGATGATGATGATGATGATGATGATGTGTGGGTGAATCAGCAGAACCTATATTCAAGTTAAAGATAATTTAAGTGAACAAAATTGGAGATTATGTTCTATTTGAGAAAAAATGTATAGAATGTATAAACAAGAAAGGGACCCTGAGCTTATTAGTAGTCTTGTTATTTTGTATGCGTTCAAGGAAAATACATTTTTTAAGAAATAAGGAAGTTCTTGCCCTGGCCTCTGCCATCTAAAATGGTGCTATATGTTCTCATGATGAAGCAGTGTGTTTTTATGTTTATAGTCATGACTCTTTTCTTATTTACAGTGTATTCAACTTTTGCAGAGGTTAACTTATAATGTCAAAATGTTCCAGTCTGGTGCCAACATAGATGAATTAATTATGTACCTGATAGATCATATGTGAGTATGTAACCAAACATGTAACAAGATAATCTATTGTTTTTAAGCTGAAACCACATGGCAGCTCACTTTTTCTTGCATAATGGTTTGCTAACTTTTAACTGAATGACACTGTGAGTCTTATTTGCTCCTTAGATCACTCCAAATCAAATGTTGTAAAACGGGTATAATTTTCAAAAAGAATTTATGGAAGGAATTGTTTTTTTGCCCAACAAATGCATAAAATAAGAATTTTGTGTTTATGTGGGACTTAGAATAATAGTACTGATGCTGATGCAACTGAGTGGAGTAATTTAATTTTAAAGCGTAAAAGTGGTCAGTACTATTCTGAACTTTCATTGATGTTAGGTTTTTTTTTGCATATAAAAATTTACATGTTCCATTGCTCTATTACTTGACTAATTTAGAATTAATACTGTTTTTATTCTTTGTGTTTAAAATATTGCAACACAACAGTCAGTCTTCTGAAGATGAATTAACAATGCCTTGTCTGGGATTATTGGCAAATCTTTGTCGGCATAATCTTTCTGTTCAAACATACATAAAGACTTTGGTAAGATACAGAATTTTTTCAAGTTTTACTTGATTTGTAATAGATTGTATATTTAGAGAAAATAGTACTTGTATTTTTGTTTAAAAAATATAATGAGAATTCTTAAATATTGTTCAACTGATCCATCAAAACTAATGGAAACTGAAACTGACATACGAATATCTTGAAGCATTCTAGCTTTTGTGTATGTTGTATTGAAGAGTACAAGTTTTCCCTTTTCTTGTATCCTTTTATTTGTCATTTGAGAACCCATAAATTGTTATCTATATCATAACAAAAGTTAAAATATCCCTAGGAGGCCTATTTACTTCACTCTTGTGTTTGCACTGTCAATGGTACCTCTGCCAGCAAGATCCTGAGTGAGCAGAAGTGTCAAGTGCCTGGGGCTGGAATAAGTGAAGACCCTAAAATGAAGTGAACTGAGCTACTTTTTGAAATAAATTAAATCAAGAAATTTAATTTATACTTTAAAATGTTTTGTAGAAAATTTCCATGTACAATATTTAGAGTTGTTTGGCACTAGATTAAATATCTCATATAGAAGGAGAGACACAGATAGATCTTTAATTCACTAGTTCACTACCCAAATGGCTGCACATTACTTTTCTTAATTTGGGAGATTGCTTGGCACTAGGGCCGTCCTCTGCTGTTTTCCTAGGCATCGTAGCAGGAAAGTGGATCTCAGGTGGACAGCCAGGGCGGGAACCATTGTTCTGATATGAAGTGTCCTTGTTGTGAGCAGTAGCCTAACGCACAGGCCACAGTACTGGTACCTGATCTGTTTTTTAAAGTTAGAGTTTTATTTTTGAGCTGTGATAGTGTTTCAAAAAGCTTTATAAAGAAGAGGGGGGGAAGAGTGGAGAGCTGTTAGTATGAAAATATTTATGTGTACAATATATTTTCTGTTCCCAGGAAAAGAAAACTTGCCGTTTTTAGTAGGCAAATTTTATAAAGGCTAACTATTCATAATTCCAGTTAGAAACAGCTCCTCACTACAGTTGTACCTGTGGGTGCATAAATACAGGAAGAAATCTGGCTAACTCCTAGAATCATGTCTTCAGTCAGAATGGTTATAAGCAAATTTGACAGTTAATTACTACCCTAAATTATATAACACAAAATATTTAATTTGCTGAGTATTTTCTTGTTTTTCACATAATTATGAGTGTACCTCTTTTTCTTCTTTTTCAAGGATTAATTTATTTAAAGACACAGAGTAACAGATCTGCTGGTTCCCAATGTCCAGGACAGCCAGACTGGACCAGGCCAGAGTCAGAAGTCTCAAACTCCAACCTCATCTCCCATGCGGATGGCTGGAGTCCATGTGATGCTCCATTTTTCAGTGCTTCCTCGGGAACATTATCAGTTAACCGGATCAGAGTGGAGCAGCCAGAACTAAAACTATCACTTAGATGGAAGATGCTGACATGGAGCTTAAAGCACACTGCCATCACCTTCATTATATTGTTTAAATTTAATTATTTAAGAGGCAGAGAGAGAGAATGAGTAAGCAATAGAATGACTAAGCAAGAGAGTGAGCAGACCACCACCCACTGGCCCACTGCTCAAATGCCCACCACATGAAGGCCCTAAGCAAGGTGCTTGGAACTCAGTCCATGTCCCTTACGTGGAAGAGAGACCCAATCAGTTGAGCTGTTACTTTAGCTCCCTGAGGTCCATGTTGAAAGCTGGAATCGGGAGCAGAGCTGACCACTGATTGCCAGTTTTATAAGATTAATGTTGCAAAGGAGAAATTTAGATTCCTGATAAATGGAAATTCAGAGGTTGTTTATTATAAACAAGCAGCATTTTCAGAAAGAAAAATTAGTGAAGATGTACAAACTACTAGGAATTAAATTTCTTCTATATTTCCCTCCCTAAAATGATAATTCTGGACTGAGCATGGTAGCCTAGTGGCTGAAGTCCTTGCCTTGCACACTTTAGAATTCCATATGGGCACTGGTTCTAATCCCCTCTGCACCACTTCCCATCCAACTCCCTGCTTATGGCCTAGGGAAGCAGTTGAGGATGGCCCAAAGCCTTGGGACCCTGCACCTGCATGGGAGACCTAGAAGAAGCTCCTGGCTCCTGGCTTCGGATCAGCTCAGCTCTAGCCGTTGCAGCCTCTTGGGTAGTGAATCAGCAGATAGAAGTTCTTTCTGTTTTTCCTCCTGTCTGTGTATCTGAAATAAAAAAAATAGTCTTTAAAATAATAGTAATAAAATAATAATTCCTTGGTAGTAAAGCAGGGTATGAATTCTAAGAGTTCAAAGGAAATATAGAGTTGGAATACCGATGTGCTTATCTTAAGTATTATAGGGAGCTATTTAAGTTAATATAAAAGAAGTGTTTGGGCAGATGTGGTGTGTTGGTTTGGACACCCATACTGCACATCGGAGTACAGGTTTGACTACACAATTGCACTTCCCACCCAACTTCCTAATGTGCTTGAAAGATAACTGAGGATGGCCATGTACTTGGACTCTTGCCATGCACATAAAAGATTAGGGAAGGTTCCTGGCTTCTCGCTTTACATTGACCCAATCTCAGCTTTTGTGGTGTGAAACAGTGAATGGAAGGTATCACTCTTTCTGAACCCCCTCTCTCTGCCACATTTCCCTTCAGATACATGAATAAATCTTTGTTTAAAAAAAAGTAATAATCATTTCTTAATAAAATTGATATGATGCTTATTGTAAGTTTTGTCACTCTGTAGCAGATTTACTTTTTTGAAGGAAAATGTAAAACTTAAACTTTTTCATTCTAATTGTGTTTTTTTTCCTCAGAGCAATGTGAAATCACTTTATCGAACACTTATAGCCTTCTTGGCTCATAGTAGCTTAACTGTGGTTGTATTTGCACTTTCGATATTGTCCAGTTTGACTTTAAATGAAGAGGTGGGGGAAAAGGTAAAGACGATTTTTTTTTTGCTTAAGAGGTGTATGGTTTCTAACATTTTTACTCTTTGAGGCTTTTTACATTTTATGATGTTATTAACTTACAATTTGTGATTTACTTAATTTGTTTTTAAGCTATTCCATGCTCGAAACATTCATCAGACTTTTCAACTAATATTTAATATTCTCATAAATGGTGATGGGACACTGACTAGAAAGTATTCGGTTGACCTACTGATGGATCTCCTTAAGAATCCTAAAATTGCTGATTATCTTACCAGGTATGACTTAATTTAGTAAATTTTAGGCCTTTATTATTTTACTTAACCACAACGTGTTTCTGATAAAGTGACATTTTAGAAGTGGTGGTCTTGGATTCTACTTTAGTGTAGGCCAAGTTAAAGACTAAGTTGAAATGTTTTAATTTACTTTACTCCCATAGTTTTTGTTTTCCTGAGTGAACTGAAATGTAAAAGTAAAGCAGGGGTGCATATGGGTATTTCAGTTTTTGTCTGAATCAGATGGGTTGTGTCATTGTCCAAAATGCAGACATTTTCAGCAGTGGCAGTTGCCCAGGCATAGCTGGCATGAATGTGATGTGGAGCATCTGGAACGTGGTCCAGTACCACTCTGGGCTGCTGGTATCACAGGCAGCAGCTTCACATAGCCACTGTTACTGGCCCCTCTTGCAATTTAAGATGTGACAACAAAACTAACACAAACTGTTTCCTAAGAACTTTACATATAGAAGGTTTGTTCTTAACATAGATGTTAGCCATCTCAGAACATATTTTTTCTCTCTTAAAAAGGTAGGGATCTTTAACCTAATCACTAAAAAAGAAGCATTTTGCAGTTTCTCTTAGCAATTCAAAGTGCCAACAACACTGTTTTTGGACATAGGGGCTATTATTAAGTAAACTATGAGTTGCTTTTAACATAAGCATTGTGGTACCTTCCATGACAGTCTGATAAACAGTGTGCCTGTTTAGAACTTGCAGATAGGTAGTATAAGTAACGTGGACAAAGGGATAATTCATATCCCAAGAGAACAGAGTAGGGTGGCACAGGATTTCTTCATGGTACTTAGAACAATATGCGATTTAAAACTTTTGTACTGTTTGTTTCTGGAATTTTATATTCAATAGTTTTACCTGAGCTTGTGCCTAATTAATTGAAACCGTACAAGTATAGAGAAAAATGAGTATTTCTGCATATTCATCCTGCCAGATAGTGTTTGTTTAAGTTTCATAGTAAACAGAATCAGAAAAACTAAAGGATAATTTGATAATTTTGATAATTTGATTTAGCATCATTAAGAGGTTAGTTAAGGGCTTGATGCGATGGGTCAGTGCCCAAATCCTTGCCTTGCATGTGCCAGGATCCCATATGAACACTGGTTTGTGTGCCAGTCACTCCACTTCCCATCCACTTGCCTGCTTGTAGCCTGGGAAGGCAGTAGATTATGGCTAAAAGCCTTAGAACCCTGTGATCCCTTGAGAGACCCAGAAGAATCTTCTGGCTCTTGGCTTCAGATATGCTCAGCTCCAGCTATTGCAGCCACTTGGAGAGTGAACCAGTGAATGGAAGATCTTTTACTCTGTCTCTCCTTCTTTATACAAATCTGTCATTTCAATAAATAAGTCTTTTGTAAAAAGGTAAAAATAGTAATTAGTTGAGCACTCATTCTGTAAACCTCTTAGTTTCATTCTCTGTCTAACCTAGAATTTCAGCCAATTCTTGCAAGTCCTTTGCTTATCTGTTCTATTATTCAGCAAAATCCCAAGAAGAAGCAATCCCATCTGATTGGATTTCACAAATTTGCCTGAAGAGAAACAGTGTCTGTGAATGTGATTCTGTTTCATGCTCTTTGAATCATGTCCTACTATTCTACGAATTTAGTCTCTTCCATCAACTATTTTCACATGATTGACTGATTTTGTTTTTTTAGTTTATATAAAGATGTCCAACTTTCAACTTTTCCTTAAACTGCATAAGCTTCCTAAAATCTGCAGTGTCTAAAACTTGCCATGTGGTACAGCTAGTAATCCTGCTTGCAATGCTGGCATCCCAGATGAGTGCTGGTTCTAGTTCCCTGGGACTGTGCCTGGGAATGCAGTGGAAATTGGCCAACTACCCCCATTTTGCTGTTCCTGACATCTGGCTCCTGGGGTTATTGTAGCCATTAGGGCAGTGAAACAGCAGATGGAAAATCTATTTCTACCTCTCTGAAACACTACCTTTCAAGTAAATAAAAATCTGATGTATATTCTATTCAAAATGGACATCAAAATTTTACCATAGTCTTAATGTTTTATTTTCTCATTTTGTGAGGTCATACCAGCCAGTAAACAGAATCTCCGGCTTGGCCAGTGATGATATGTCATTTGTCTACTGCTAGTTTTTGTGTCATATTTCCATTGAGAATCAGGAATACTTTAAGATAATTTTTCCCGTTTATTTATTTTATTTGAAAGGTGGCGGTACAGAGAGGAGGACATAGAGGGGGAGATCTTGCATTGCCTTATATCTTATTCTTTTTGAGATTCAAATCCAGGAAGTCTTGCCTGGTTAGGACTACCCTGTCAAGTCTGGATTTTCTACCCATCCTCTGTTTATAGCATCACATACATTTATCATTCCACTGTAGTTTACCTTACTTTATTAATCAATATTTTTGCCTCCATTCTTAGACCATGAACTCCTTAACAAGTTATAATTTTCCCTAGTCTAGAATGTACTCAGTTACATAGATTATGAATGATTCTTCTCTGGTCTGAAATTTCCTAGAGTTGTATAACAAGGTGGCTGCCTAGTATTTCTGTTAACTATAGAACTTATTTTAATACCTGGTGATTTTAGATGCTATTTAGAAATAAGTGATCATATTATTAGTTTATTAGCATATGACTTTGATCTTTGAATTTCACTAACTGAGCATAATATTTTTAAGGCAATCAAGTTCTTAAAAATTTTAATGATTTATTTAATATATGAACCATTGTGTTTCAAATGGCAGGACCAAATAGCAATAAAATGTATGTTCCACATTTTATGTCCAGGTGACCTTAAGCTTACAGTGGTTTGAGATATGGTTTTTGACTTTCCATTGGAGCAAGAGCTATATGTATATAGCTTCTTTTTTTTAAAGATTTATTCATTTTATTACAGCCAGACATAACACAGAGGAGGAGAGACAGAGAGGAAGATCTTGCGTCCGATGATTCACTCCCCAAGTGAGCCGCAACGGGCCGATGCACGCCGATCCGATGCCGGGAACCTGGAACCTCTTCCAGGTCTCCCACGCGGGCGCAGTGTCCCAATGCATTGGGCCGTCCTCAACTGCTTTCCCAGGCCACAAGCAGGGAGCTGGATGGGAAGTGGGGCTGCCGGGATTAGAACTGGCGCTCATATGGGATCCCGGGGCTTTCTTTTTTTTTTTTTTTTTTTTTTTTTTATATATAATCCATTTTATTGTATTGTTGACAATCTTTACATAGTTAACTATAGTTGAAGGAAAATCAAGAAAGAGAAGGGAAAAAAAAAAAAAAAAAAGGTTCAGGGGGATAGGGAGGTGGGCAACGCTATTATGTCCATATTGTTTCCATCATGTATCTGAGGTAAAAGGGGGTATTGAGGGAGAAGCCCCACCCGGTTTCCCGCCCACCCCAAGTCCCATATGTGGGGCATGCTCTGAGATATGTGCTCAAGTGGAGTTAATAGTTCTCCAGTTATGAGTCACTGCCAGTTTCGCTCGATGAGGTGGTCCACTGATTGATATGGTCCATCATGAAGTCTCCATTTGTCCCATATTTCGCTGCCAACATGTAGCTGAGATGAATGATTGTCCTATTCTGTCTTCTGTCTTTTCTTGGTTAGAATTCTGAGTCCAGCAGTTCAAGTGGGGAGATCTCCAAAGATACTTTGATGTATTCCCAGACCAGATTCTTGTATGTTCTAGCAAGCACAGGGCCCGGCACAGTCCATCACCCTGATCAGCTGGTGGTTGCAATTGCTGTGTTGGTTCTGTTTTCAGTCCCGAGTTGCACTGGAACCAATGGGTGTTGCAGTCCAGTCTGGTTCGGCCCTTACATCAACCAGTGGGAGCTGCAGCCTAGTCGGGGCGACCCACAATAACCCCCACCAAGCCTGCCCCCTACCCTGGTTTGCCAATTTGTGTAGCAGAAGACCAGTCTGTCCCCCATCCCATTTGGCTCTGGTACTTGTCAATGGGTATTAAAGCTTAGTTCTATCTAATCGACTCAACCATCCAGCCCTCACAGATGTTGTTGAGTGCCTCTGTCTAGCCATCCCAGCCCCCGTCCTAGTTTTCATGCCCTCCCACGGGAATAGTGACCCAAGAAGGGGGAACCCACTTTTTCCCTCCCAGGTCTCTCTGTCCCGGTTTATGCACTCTTTAGGTGGTCCTGTGATTTGACTCGACAGAATTAGTCCCCAGTGCCAGCTTCTGCCAGCTGATGCTGTGGCCCTGATCTTGTCCACATGCAGCGCACAGGTGTTGTAGCCTTGCTTAGTCGTGTCTGTCTCTATCCCAGCCAACACTCTCCAGTGGGAGTGGTTGTCCAGCGAGGGGACCAGCCCCTTAACCCCCCCGCCAGCTCTGCCCCTCCCTTCCTGGATCTCACGTGTGCTGGATGGGTGTTGCATTCATATCCAGTACAGGCAACCACGCCCTGGCGTTCCAGAATGTGTACTGGTTTTGTCGCAACCAAACCCGGCCCATTCCACACTCTGTTCTGGTGATCGGATTTGCCAGAGGATGACATGAACTGATTCAGCCTGGCCTGCTCCTGACCCATGCTGAATGCATGCCAGTGGGAAACTTTCCATGGCCTATTCTGGGCTGTTTCCAATCATGCTTCTCGCGCTTACCTGCAGGGACTGTGTCCTGCCAGAGGAGTTGCCCAGGCTCCTCCATCAGAACCCCTCCCAATGCCAGATTTTGCGCTTGCCAGGGGGTTCTTGAGCCAACCCTACTCAGTTCACCTCCTGTCCTAGCAGGAACAGTGGCTTTTCCTGGCTGGCTTTCACCCCATTCTGACTCTTGTTGTTGGATGTTTCAGCCCAGCCATGGCTCGTCCATACCCACATACAGCTCACACATGGCTCAGAAGGGGATTGAGACCCAGCCTAGTCAGTCCCACATCTACCCTGTTTCTCCATAACACCAGATGGTGCTGGGATCTGAACCGGCCTGGTGCATCCAATCCCAGCCCACACTAGTGCCTCGGGTGACTGCAACTGTTTCCTAGATAGAACGCAGCCCCCATTCCAGCACATACACCCCTTGGTGGGAACCTCATCCCAGCTGTGGCTTCCCAGATTGGGACCGTTCCTAGCTGTAAATCACGCACCTACACGTGGTTGCTCCGAGGACCATTAGGTGCCAGCCTGCTACACAAGCCGGAGCTTATCTTTTACTTGATAGGTGTTCAAAGCTCAGCATTATTAAGGGATTGGAAGTTCTTCAAAGGAAGAGTTACTGGCATTGGGAATCTTTAGGATTGACTCAGATCCCAGAAACAGTGGGGTCACTCTAGAGCTATCTCAGCAGCGATTCAGATGTCCAATACCCCAGAGCTCCCCGGCCGGGCGGCCAGCAGGCTCAGCCTGGCGCCAAATGGCGCACTGGCCGCCCGGGCCCAGCCTGCCATGAGCCATGGGCACATGGCGGACTGGGTTCGGGATTCGAGCTAGACGTCCTCTCCCGCAGCCCTCGGCTCGCCTCTGGCAGCCGGAAGTTAAATCCTGCAGGCCCGAGGTTGCGCCCCTCCCCAATCCCGTTCACCCACCACCCAATGAGGGTGTTGGGTGGGTCCCGGACATGCCCAGTCACGGAGGCCTCCCCCCTCGGCGTACTCACCCCAGAAGGAAGCAGGCCGCACCCAGGCATGTCCGGGCCCAGCCCGCCATGAGCCATGGGCACATGGCGGACTGGGTTCGGGATCCGAGCTAGACGTCCTCTCCCGCAGCCCTCGGCTCGCCTCTCGGATCCCGGGGCTTTCAAGGCGAGGACTTTAGCCGCTAGGCCAAGCCGCCGGGCCCTATATGTATATAGCTTTATCTATCTAGATAGATAGATAGATAGATATAGATATAATAGAATTCAGTGTTCTTTTCGAGTTTTAATCTTGAGAACAGAGACGACTTCCATCTGCTGGTTCACCCTCCACATGGCTACAATGGTCAGAGTTGAGTTAATCAAAACTAGGAACCAGGATCTTCCACATTTCCTACGTGGGTGCAGGGGCCCAAGGGTTTGGTGCCATCCTCCTTTGCCCATATGGGATGCCAGCACTACAGGGCAGAGAATTAGCCTGCCATTCATAAATCGTGGGTAAACAGCTGGTGCTCTTATAGTGTAATTGTATTGGTAAGTCATGGTTTTTGGTGGGTATGGTATATTAAATGCCTTTTTAACTTTGGATGGATTTAGGGGCACCTGTATAAGCTTTATAAGGACTTTAAAGGTGGTATTCTGTACTAGGAGTCCAAATAAGTAAATGCGTAAAAGAAATTAATTTTATATACATCTTGTAGATAAATCCTTTTAGCTGCATCAGTTTCTTAGTGTAATTGTCGCATGATTATTTGGGATATACTTTTAAACCTAGGTATGAGCACTTTTCTTCATGTCTTAGTCAAGTACTTAGTCTTCTCAATGGAAAGGATCCTGATTCTTCTTCAAAGGTAGGTAAAAACGTGACACTTTTTTTAAGCTCTAAAAAGTGTTATGTATAGAAGAAGCGAACTGCACCAGTCTCTGAATTATTACAAATCGAAGCAGTTATGCAACTTCTAGATCAGAAATTAGTATATAATTGATGTCCTATAACCCTCTTGTGATCGTGTTTAATCAATCCCTACCACTTCTTATCTCTTACCGTTACTAAGGGTTAGAAGCATATTGACTATTAATAATGTATTTTTTCCTAATTTTGCAATTATGTAAATAGAGAAATATATATGTACACATAAATATTGAATCCAGATATTTTTGTTCAATACTATGTTGCAAAATGCATTTGCATTTCATAGTTAATCTTTTTTTTTGATGTATTTGGGTTCAATAAATTATCCTTTATTTATCACATCCTGTATAGCTTTTAGTAGACTTATGAACAGATCTACGTTAGCTTTTTACCTTGAACTGAAATTTCTGTGTCATAGAGTATACATATATACAGTAGACACTGTGAAATAGAAAGGATTTCGTTATACCTGTATATGAAGATTTTGTCATTGCGCATACTTTCAAGTGCTTTATGTTTCCCATCTTTTTCGTTTTAATCCTTCTGATAGTTGTAGAGTAATATCATTTTTTTCAAATTTGTGCTTCAGCAATGATCAGTAAAATAATGCATTCACATACTTGTTACCCCTTTGTGTCTTGTTAAAGTGCTTGTTAATTTCTTGCTCGTTTTTTTAATGCTTTATCTGCCTTTCTCACATATATACCAGTTATTTTGGGATGTAGATTACATCCTAAATTTTCCTCTTGTGAATTGCCTTTTCACTCACTTAGTGGTGTCTTCATCTTAATTTCTTGTTGTAGGGGAAAAACTTGTAGAGTTTTTTTTTTTTTTTAATACTGCATAGGCTTGTTCGATCATAAGGTCAGTTATAACCTGAAAAGTACACTACAAGGAATGAATATTATAGATCAGTATTTTGAATGAACAAACTATTTTACACATCTAATCTAGTCAAAACCAATGATATGAAAACATCATGTTTCATTACCAATTGTGAATTTTCCCAAGAATGCAGTGGTTGCTTACCATATGAGAATGAATTACCTTCTCACATTAATAGAAAGGAGCAGAAAAATCATATTCTCATCTCATTAATGAAAAAATAAACAGGTAATAAATTTTATGTTGACTTATGATTAGGAGACCAGGAGTAAAAGAAAACTTCCTTTCTTTGATAGAGTAACTATCAAAAATCTATTGCATCATCTTTCTCTTTTTAATCTTTTTTATTTCTGAGGTAGAAACAGAAGAGTTCCCATCTTGTTTCATTCCTCAGATGCCCCCGCTGAGATTGTTCCTAATCCCTTAGAATTGTAAAGAGTCCAAATGTCTTCAGTAGGGGAATACATAAGTCACTGTGTATTTTCACATTAAGATTCTACATAGCAGTGACAATAAAAATGCAACTACATGTAACAATGTGGGTGAGTCTCCCATAAGGCTAAGCTATAGAAGCCAGACAGGGGGTGTGTGTGTGTGTGCATGTATGTGTGTGTAGAAGATTACATTAGGTGTCAATTGATAGACAGATTTTTCTTTATAAACTTGCAGACTGACAACTAAATTTGGAAATGGTGAGATCCAAAATAACCAAGATAAAAAGATAAAATTAATCTATTTGTTAATGAATCTAGTGGAGAGAATTACCTATTTAAGATATTTAGGAGAAGATGTATATGGGTCCTGGAGTTAGAGTTCCATTTGCTTATCTGGTTGCTAGTTACACATAGTTATGGACACTGGGGAAAATTCAGCTAGCTTTGTACTGTTTTATTTGTTTATTCTTAGCATGTAATGAAACTAATATAAAGCTATCTGCTTGTATGTTAATAACATGCCTGTAGTGAGATATGGAATAAGATAGTAACACTGTTTATCCTCAGGACCTATAGTTAATTCAGTGTTTGATTTTGGAACCATGTGTTTGTACTGCCTATACAGTAACAAGTTCTGAGAATAGAGACAAATCAAGTACTACCTTTCATATTTAAATGAATAAATCAAGTATTGTTTATCATTTGTTACAGTAGATGCCATTGGGCTGAATCCTGTTAAAATTGGATACTACCAATTTGATTGTAACAAATCATAATTTCCAGTAAGCAGTCACAAAGTTAGAAAATTGGTTGATAGGCAAAGAGATTCCTTTTCTTTTTTTGAAAAAAAATTTTTTTTAATGTTCAAAAGTTAGGGAAGATTTTTGCTTACTGCTTAAGCTCAGTAAGTTGATGTAAAACATAACAGGAAAAGGCCCAACTTATTCTGCAAAGAGGAAAGGATACAGTAGGGGAGATAATAAGCATGATGATGGTGCAGTATGCAGACATAGTAAGGTTTTAGGCAAGGTGGGGGGGTCTGGTCACCTCTTCGAGCCTGCAAAATGTAGTGTGGCCCTGCTAAGGCATCCTCAGATGAGGTGCAAAATTCAATATGTCTATACCAGGCTAATTTTTTAAACTGATAATTTTGTGGCCCATAAAGTATTACTAATCATATTGTTAATTCTCATTTTGTTACTTTAGCTTCATTTTTGTTACTTAGAAAAGATATTTGTGTTTAAATACTATCAAAGGAACGTAATTAGTAACTTGGAAGTTACTTTTGATTTTTGTTTTAGAGTGCATTTTGTTTAATATATGGCATTTTGAGCCTCATCGTATGCTTGCTTTGTGTTTTGAAGTCTAAGTTGACATTTACTGAAGACTTTATATTGCACAGGTTTTAGAATTACTTCTTGCCTTCTGTTCAGTGACTCAGCTTCGCCATGTGCTCACTCAGATGATGTTTGAACAGTCACCATCTGGCAGCTCTGTTCTGGGAAGCCGGTCTAAATGTTTAGAACCTAATGTGGCTTTACTTCGTTGGATAAGCCAACCTTTGGAGGGATCAGAAACCTGTTCTGTTTTGGCATTGGAGTTGTTCAAGGAGATATTTGAGGTAATAGAATGATACTGATTTTCTGCTTTCATGGCTCAATTTGTTTTTAGTAGAATTCATAGCAAACTTCCAAGTGTTGATAGATTTTGGGAAAAATCTTACAGTTGTTAGTAATCATACTAGACTATAACTTACTAGATTTTTGTTCCTGACAGTCACATCTATTAATATTTTGCATACTTTCACTAAAGAGCTTATACCTACCCATTTCTGTAGTAATGAGCAAAGTTATTAATGAGGTTCTGATTGGTTATTGTATGAACACATTGTCTCCATCTCATTAGATACTATATTGTTTTATTAACTGTTGAGTAAATTGACTTAATATTGAAATGAATTGGCAGATGGCATCCACTGTACTTAGGCATAGGATACAGACCATGATTTTTACCTTCTCGTAAATTCTGTTGGGGAATTCACTGTTCTGTGCTGTTTTTCCTATCATCCAGCCTACCTTAATGTCCCTTGGCACAAGTGTATTTATAGTGACTTATGAGGATACTTGAAAAAGTCCATGGAAATTGCATTTTATAAAAAGCATGAAATGGCTGAGCTTTTTATCAGTAGAATCAGTGATAGTGTTACTCAGGTTAACATGTTTTTTCCTTTCTATCAAATTAATAAGAATGTATCTTTATGCACTGAAATAAACTAATCTATTTTCATTAAAGGTTATGCACAAATTATTTTATGTTGATTTTGAATAGTTTATGAGATTCCTAGAAATTATTTGCAGTTTGGAGACTTAAGATAAATATGTCTTGTTCAGTGTTACTATTGCATTTAAAATATTTGGGATTTTTTTTTTTCAGTAAATGCTTCTAAATGTAGAGTAGTTTTTAAAGTCACAATATTATTAAAAATGTCTTATAAAAAGCTTTAATTTCCCTCAAGACTTTCAAAAGGTGAATTTTAGATAATTTTAGTAAGAGACTTGAAACAATAGAGTATTGAAGTAAATATAAGAGATTCAAAGACACAGTTAGACTTAATGAGGACTCTTTATGTGTTCTGTATTGCGTCTTAATTTTAATTGTTCGTGGTGGCTGATTCTCCAGGATGTCATAGACTCCGCTAACTGTTCCTTGGCTGACCATTTTGTGACTCTTCTGCTGCCGTCAATTCTTGATCAGCTTCAATTCACAGAACAAAATATGGATGAGGCCTTAATGCGAAAAAAGTGTGAAAGGATGGTAAAGGCCATTGAAGTTTTATTAAATATCCTTTGCTCTCATAAACATTAAAGCATTTTTTCATTGTACTATGATACTGCATATTGTTCTCATGTATTGAGAACCACTGAACTAAAGTTTAAACTGTAGAGAAAGTTTTTAAGTTTTTATTGTTTTTGTTTTTCTCTGTAAATGTTTTAAACAAGTGCATTTTACAAAATGTGTTAAACTTGAGTGGAATAGTTGTGACAGTTTGATATCTAGAGGTATGTTGTGAACTAATTAGTCCTACTGCTTGTTATCCTCAAGAGATTTATTTACTTGAAAGAGTTACAGAGAAGTGAGCAGAGAGAGAGCACACTTCCATCTGTTGATTCACTCCCCAGGTAGCCATAATGGCCGGGGCTGGATGGGAGGAAGTCGACAACATCTTCCAGGTCTCCCATATATATGGCAGGTTATAGACATCTGAGCCATCTTCTGCTTTTCTCAGACCATTGGCAGGGAGCTGGGACACAAACTAGTGCCCATATGGCATGCCAGTACATTTGGGATGCTTTATCTGTTATGCTGCAGTGCTGCTCCCCGTGTTTGCTTTTGAAAAAATTGCTGCCCATAAATAATTTGGGGGCTCTTTTATTTGTTGGGAGAATATATATCAGATATAAGAGTACTGAAAGAATTGCTGAGATTTTTGTTTGAGTTTTTTTGTTTTGTTTTTTTGTAACTTGCCTTTTTAAAATAAAAGCATGCATAGCATAAATGTTTTTATGATGAAATGAGCATTCCTGGGTTGCATTAACTTCTTTTAATTCAGCAAATATTTATCAAACTGTTGTTGTCCCTAGTGGGGAAAAGTCCTCTCTCTGTTTTGCATTTGAGTTAGAAATGTTTGATGCGGTCCATCTCTTACCAGTTTTTTAAAAGAAATTTGATCTCTACTTTTCTAATGTGCCATGGAGTTAATATAGTAATAATTATACTGGATAGCAGTGATAAGACAATTTGCACAAAGTCATCTTTTTTTTTTAATATTTTATTTATTTTTATTACAAAGTCAGATGTACAGAGAGGAGGATAGACAGAGAGGAAGATCTTCCATCTGATGATTCACTCCCCAAGTGAGCTGCAACGGCCGGTGCTATGCCGACCCAAAGCCAGGAACCAGGAACCTCTTTTGATTTTCCATGCGGGTGCAGGGTCCCAAGGCTTTGGGCCATCCTCGGCTGCTTTCCCAGGCCACAAGCAGGGAGCTGGATTGGAAGTGGAGCTGCCGGAATCAGAACCGACACCCATATGGGATCCCGGCGCATTCAAGGCGAGGACCTTAGTCACTAGGCCACGCCACTGGGCCCGCACAAAGTCATCTTAAGTGTTATTAAGTATTATACAAAGCATTTTGAGTATTTTTGTTTATATATCTTAACAAAACTTACCTCTGTGTGGAGATGATACCCTGAAAATGCATATTGCAAAAATTCTGACTACTATCAAGTGTACTACTCTGATAGAACAACAATTTACATATGGCAAAATTGATTTGGGATTTGGAACAAAAGTAGCAGATTCTGAATTATGGTAAGTATATGAAATGTTGGTATTTACATATGTTTTTTGTTTGTTTGTTTGTTTTCAAAAGACACAGAAATCCAGTGCTCATTTCAATTCCTAAATGTCTACAACTGTTGAAACTGGGGTAAGGTGAAGCCTGGAGCTGGGAGCTAAGTCTGGAACTTTCCTATGGGTCATGGGGACTTAGTTTTTATGCTGTCATCTGTTGTCTTCAAACATGTGCCTTAGCAGGAAGCTGTATCAGAAGTGAAGGAACTGCTACTAGAACCAGTCTCTGATGTACAGCACTAGTGTTCCAGGCAGCACCCTAAGTACTACACTGAATGCCCACTGCATGGCTTGTTTTGTTTATTTTGATTATTTAAGGTTCTCAACATGTTTTCTAGAGCTTCTTTAATTTGTACTTGTCCATTTAATTTTATATTTTTAATTGAAAAGATTTGCAAATTTTTAATTTTGTTTGAAGGAAGGCAGCCACTACTAATGATTCCCTAACAATAAGCCTGACTCTTCTAAACTATTCTTTCTAACATACCAGTGATTGGAGCCCAGCCAGATGGCCTACTGGCTAAATCTTCTCATTGCACACCTGGAATCCCATATGGGTGCCAGTTCGTTTCCCAGCTGCTCCAATTCCCATCCAGTTTTCTGCTTGTGGCTTGGGAGAGCAGTAGAGGACGGCCCAAGACGTTGGATCCTTGTGCCCACTTCAGATCATCTCAGCTCTGACCATTGCAACCACTTGTGGAGTAAACCAATGGATGGAGGATCTTTCTCTCTGTCTCTCCCTCTGTAAATCAGCCTTTCCAATAAAAATAAATAACTCTATAATAAGTAAACAAATAGATTAACTAATTAATTAAATGCCAGTGATACATAAAGGTAGATTTGGTAGAAATAAGAAGATATTTTTTATGCCTTTCTGCCTTGTTAACAGAGTCCATCTAGTAAATATTGACAACTAAGTGGTAGACACTGATTATGTCAGTAAATCTGATGCTCAGCAAGAAGAAAAAAAACTCTTATTTTGTGAATTCTCTTTTAAGTACAAAACAGAGAGCATGTCTTTGTAATGATTCACTAGGTATCTGGTGCTCTGTATCTTCTAAGCTTACCCTGTATTCTTAATGTTATAGTGACAGAGCTGCAGTTGAATGAATTTTGTTTCAAGAGTACTATCTACTTGAGGCAGAAAATTAAAATATGTATTGATATTTAAGAGCAGGAAAAAAATTTTTAGAAATTGGTGCCAGTTATGAACTGTAACAGTGTTGATCTTTGTGATATTTGTACTTTACAACAGAAATAATACTTAGGTACAGTTGAGTTTTAACAAATAAAAGTGATTGTTCCTTTCATTCGTTTAAGAAGAAATAATCAGAAATAAGCACTAAGAAATTTTTTTATTACCTAATTTAAATATGAAATTTTTTTAAAGCAAACTTGCTGCTGATGTAATTTTGAAAACTCTTGATTTGATGAACAAACTAAAACAATTAGTTCCTGGTATGGAAGTAAGCTTCTACAAAATCCTTCAGGTGAGTATAAATTCTTTAAATGTTGTAGTTTCTTTGTACTTAAATGTTTTCTAATATACGCTTTTGCTTCAATATTTTTACCCTTGAAAAGATGCTTCTCTTAGTATTCTCCATCAAGAGAAAGGTTAAAGTTAATGTTGTTCAGTGTGATAGTGTTCTTACTAGACATACGTTTTACATAATTTCACAGAAATTGAAGATAATTACATATGATTCTAAGATTTTCATTATAATATTTGCAGTATCTGAATAAGAACTCTAGGTCTGAAAATACAAAATACAAAATTCTAATCCTAATCCTAACCCTAACCCAATTTATTGTGGTATTTGGCTTTTATTTGCTGTTATGGAATCAGGTAATGTAAATATTTCCCATGAGCTGAGCAAAGGAGGTTATCTTTACAGACATAAAAGAACTTAAGAAAGCAGTAATAGAACAAAAATGATTACTTATTTCAGTTACTTTCCTTAGAGAATTAAAACAGGAGAACTTCCTTATTGTAGGAATGCAACTTTGACTGAAAGCACATTTTTGGTTTTTGTTTTCATTTTTTTAATGGACACATGTTAAGCTCAGTTTGATTATGTGACACCCAAATGATTTTGTTTTGGTCTGACTTTTTGGGATCCAGTACAGATACCTAGCCAGAACCATGGCCTAATGTAGATTTTGCTTTACAATGTCCACCTTTATATCTACTACACCTGGATTATAACAAATGTTTAACAACAATGTGTAAATTAAGTTATTACAGTAACATAACAGAGAAAATATCCTTATAGTAGACACTCAAACCTTAGGCAGTCGCTACTTGAGGGCCTTGACAGAATCATGAAGAAACTGAATCAGAGACCAGCATAATGGCTCAATTGGCTAATCCTTTGCCTGCTAGTGCTGGCATCCTATATGGATGCTGGATCCTATCCCCGCTGCTCCACTCCCCATCCAACTGCCTGCATGTGGCCTGGGAAAACAGTAAAAAATGGTTCAAAATCTTAGGAGACAGTGAAGCCCCACAGCTGCCAGGTTCAGATGGGCTCAGCCTTGGCTGTTGCAGCAACCTGGGGAGTGAACAGCAGGTGGAACTTTCTGCCTCTGCTTCTCTCTGTACATTTGCCTTTCCAATAAAAGTAAGTTAATCTTTATAAAAGAAAAAAAAAAACTGAATCAAAATATTGACTCTACCAGTTGTTGAGCGATGAAAGCTTGAGCAAGTCATTTCAGCTGTTTGAATTGCCATTTCCTTTACTAGAAACTGAATTTCCTCTATGGAAAGAGATGTGAAGATGAAAGTTTTACATATATATAAAAACATGTAATTTATATAATTTTGTAGCATGAATTTTACTTGAATATTTACAAGGCATTTTAATTTAACTTTATAAGCATTTTAATTTTGAAAACATTTCATTTCTTTACTTTGTTAAATCAGTTTGATTTATGTCAATTCTTAGGACATGTCTTCATGGTAAGTAGAGCTTATGGTACAAATGTAAAATATTGGCATGCAGGACCTGACCTACACTTGAAATATTTCAAGTATGTCCTTGCAGTCATTAAATCTGGCCTGGTTAACTTGAAATTTCCTTTTCTTTTCATGGAAATGATTATCCAATTTTAGTTTTTCTTGTAAATGATAACTAGGAAAAGTGAAACAATAATGCATAAGTCATGGAATCTTAAGTTCATCAAAAACATTTAAGGTATAATTTACATAGGCTCAGTTGAATGTGCTCAAAAGATTTGTATGTTCATATTGGTTCCATGACTATATATATCTATAATAAAGCAAAGTCTAGCAGACATTGAAACAGCAGTTAGAAACCATTTAAATTTGACATAGAATTACTTTATGATTTAGTTCTGTTTACTTCTTTTCCCCAAGGAACCTGACATTATTTACTCTTTCTGCTTATTGTTTGGTTTCTGATTTGTTTAGGATTCACGTTTGATTACTCCTTTGGCTTTTGCTTTAACATCAGATAATAGAGAACAAGTGCAGTCTGGCTTGAGAATACTGTTGGAAGCTGCTCCACTCCCAGACTTTCCTGCTTTAGTGTGAGTTGTGATTGTTTGTAGTATATCTTAAACTGTTGGGATATCCGGCCATTTCTCTGGTAATCCTAAAATAAATGGTTAATTGGACATTTTATTGAAAGTCAGTACTCTTTGAGTTAACTTTAAAAAATAAATTTATTTTATTTTTGATGATATTTACCTAGTTAAAAGGATGCTTGCCCATGTGGACCACTGATTAGGGTGTGGAGGGTTGAGGAATGGGGCAAAGTGGATGAGACAACTGTTTCCAACCTCCTTTTTTCTTCCTATGTCTGGGGAAAGGGGAGGGAGTTGCTCCCAGTAGCCCTACAGCATCAGTACCTAGGCATGTGATGTCATCCTGTGGTCCCCCATGTGGAGCATATTCTAAGGGTACTGCTTAAGAGGTTTTGATAGTTCTGAAATGCTACTGATTGTTGATTTCATTGCTCCAAGGTCCACTGGTTGACATAGTTTACCTTAGAGTCTCAATTTGCCCAGATATTCATTGTCGAAGCTTCTCCAGGAGAGTTGCCCAATTTGTCCTGTCCTTTGTGTTACTAGATGTTCTCTGCAGTCCTTAATGAGCTGGTTTTCATGTCTTCCCTAAACATCTAGGCATGCTGTCCACTGCACAGACCTCAGCAACCATGGAGACCCAGTTCTGATATACTCCATGGTCAGATCATACTGATATGGTTAGATCATATCCTATGATTTCCCCCACGGTTGGAGTTCTGAGTCTAGTGGTCTGATCAGGCGGAGTCTCCAGAAACCTCACCCGAGGTGACCCCAGACCTAACTCCTGCGTGTGCCAGCCAGTATGGGCTCCAACTCAATCTGTCACCCGCATCAGGCTACACTAATGGTTGCAGTTTGCCTGGTCAGTTCTGTTCTCGGTCCCATCTCATTCGCAAAACAATAGATGCTGCAGCCCAGCCCATCTCTGCTCACCATATACTCAGCCATTATACACACCAGCAAGAACCATAGCCTAGTGGGAGCAACCCCAATAACCCCCACCAGGCCCACCCCATTCCTAGTTGCTGCACATGCCAGTGTGTGAAGCAGACTGTTTTAGTCTGTCCCGCATCCCATTTGGATCTTATACATATCAGCAGATCTTGGAGCCTATAGTTCAGCCTGACAATAACACTATCCAGCCTACACTCATTCTGGCGAGTGCCACTGCCTGTACAGCCAGGTCTACCGCCAGCCCTGGTTCCCATGCTCACCAGTGGGAGCTGCAGCCCATCAGCGGGGTGCCCAGACTTTTTCTAACAGGCCAATCCACAGGCCCAGATCTTGCACTTTGCAAAACATGTTGTATCTTGGCCTCCCAGATTATTTTAAGAACATGTGAAAGATATTCTAATCGTTTTTCTTAAAATAAGATTTCATTTATTTGAAAGGCAGATTTACAGAGAAAGATCTGTCTACTGGTTTAATCCCCAAGTGGCCACAACTGCTGGAGCTGAGCTACTCTGAAGCTGGGAACCATGTTCCTGTACTGGTGCATGCTCCCATGCCGGTGCAGGGTCCCAAGGTTTTGGGTCATCCTCTGCTTCTTTCCTAGTCCACAGGCAGGGAGCTGGACAGAAAGTGGGGAGCTGGACAGAAAGTGGAGCAACCATTACAGTAGTTGGCACCCAAATGGGATCTCGGCATGTTCATGGTGAGGGTTAGCCTGTTGAGCCGTTGCTCTAACCCCAGGATATCTTAATTATGTATCAGCTCTTTCCTTGGCTCCATTTTTATGTAATTATTTCTTTTATTACTCTCTTGATTCCCATCCAGACTTGGAGAAAGTATAGCAGCAAATAATGCCTACAGACAGCAAGAAACAGAGCATATACCCAGAAGGATGCCTTTGCAGTCATTAAATCGCAATGTTTCTGCATCGAAAAAGTGTGTAACTCCTCCCATTCCGAAAGACTCTGTTCCTGGGTTGAATATCGAAGAATTAATAGAGAAACTTCAGTCTGGAATGGTGGTGAGTGAAAGTAGCAGTTATAACTGGGTTTGCCTGCTATGTATTGCTTTATGTCTGTTCTGCTTTTTACATTTTAACAACTTTATGTAAAAACTTGATCTTTGAAACCTTTTATATAAAAAGTAGCAATTGCCTAGAAAGTTTAAAAAGAAGAAAAACTAGTCAGAAAACATAAATTGTTCTTTACTTAGTCTTCCTCCATCCCACATCCATCCATCTTAGAAATATTTTTAATTGATGTAAGCATACCAAATCTTAAATTTTTCTTAAGTAGCTAGAGTAATGAAATATTTGTGACCCAACTTATTGTTTTTTAAAATGTCTTGTTAAATTTTAGTGGTTTGACTGCCAGGTATTTATGTTATTTTGTCTATATATTTTGATTTTTCACTAGGTAAAGGATCAAATTAATGATGTGAGAATATCTGACATAATGGATATATATGAAATGAAATTGTCCACATTAGCTGTGAGTACAGGTGTGTTTTAATAACAAATTTTTGTAGGTGTTTTCATTAAGCAAGAAAAATCAGTGTTGTGTTTTTTCTTATAGTCCAAAGAGAGCAGGCTCCAAGATCTCTTGGAAGCAAAGGCTCTAGCCCTTGCACAGGCCGATAGACTGATTGCCCAGTACCGTTGTCAGCGAACTCAAGCCGAGACAGAGGTATGTGACCAACTAATTGGAACACAGGTTAATGGATTAAGAAAATGCAAAGTGTTAATTAAATGTTTGTTATACTAATTGGAATTGTCCTCAGCACTTGACATGACAATTCCTACCATCTTGAATTTTTTCCGTCATTATCTTTTATTTCTGAACCATTCTTAAGTATTGGAGCTCCCCAGGATTAAGAATTATATTTCAAACTTTTATTTTTGTGTCCCACAATTGCCAAAATATTAATTTTCTGATTTTGTATGTTGAACACTAAGTGACTCCTGTTTAGCTGTATTTTATTTTATTTTTTAATACATTTTATTATTATTATTATTATTATTATTTTATAGTACAGTTTCATATTCCCTTATCCCCTCTCCAGTTCCGCCCCCCCCCCCCCCAGTTCCTCTATATCATTACTAACATATAGTTCTTCATACTCAGTCATATGTCCATCATTGCGGGCCTGTACAATGGCAGAGAGTCCAGAATTCTATTGTCAAGATATAGTAAACAGTTTCATTTTAAGTCCATCTTTGTGTGGAAGCAGAAATGCATACCACACGACATCCTCACATCTGGATGTTAGTCTCCATTTCACAGCTACTGTACATCCCCTTAAATGAAAAGTCATGTTTCAAAATCAACAATAGAAAGAAAAGAGGAAATTTACAATGCCATGAAGTTAAATGACATGTTACTAGATATGACAGTCTCCATTACACAACTACTGTACATCCCTTTAAATGAAAAGTCATGATACAAAATCAACAGATAGAAATTTACAATGCCTGAAGTTAAATGACATGTTACTCGATATGACAGTCTCCATTACACAGCTACTATACATCCCCTTAAATGAAGAGCTACAAAACAAAATCAACATCTGGGAGAAAAAAGAAATTAACAACACCAAGAAGTTAAATAACGTGCTATTAAATGACTAATGTGTACCTGAAGAAATGAAAATCAAGAACCTTCTTGAAGAAAATGATGCTACCGTGTGATATATGAGTCATTGAATGATTTAATTACAGAAGGAAGTGTTTTGAAGAGATGAAACTAACAGAAAATAACAAAACCCATGTGATATAGTTTCCACTAATCTTTGTTGAAGTGTGTCTCCTCCAGACAATAAGCAGATGGGTTTTGTTTTTTAATCAAGTGTACTACTCTGTGATGTTTGATTAAGCTTAAGCCATTTACATTCAGAGTTTAATATACATGGGTGGTACTTTGGGCCTGTCATTTTAGGAATGGGTTGTTCATTGGTTTAGTCTTCTGTTGTCATTTTACTGGGATGTTCTTCCCGTTTGCCTTTGTTTTTGGTAGGTGCTATTCCTCTTCTCTGCCAAGAGAACATCTTGAAGTATCATTTGTAGGGCAGCTTTGGAAGAGGCAAATTCTTTTAGCTTTTCTTGACTGTGGAAGAATTTTATTTCATTTTCAAAGACAAAAGAAAGCTTTGCTGGATATGTTATCCTGGACCGAAAATTGTTTTCTTTTAGAATCTAGAATATGTCACTCCATTCTCTTCTTGCCTGTAGAGTTTCCTGTGAGAGATCTCCTGTGAGTTTAATTGGCATTCCTTTATATGTCAGCTGATTTTTTTTCACGTGCACATTTAAGGATCTTTTCCTTATGTTCAATTGAAGAGAGCTTGATGATCATATGTCATGGTGAAGATCGCTTTTGGTCAAACCTGTTGGGAGTTCTGTGCCCCTCCTGGAACTTGTTTCCCAATTCTTCCTCTAGATTAGGGAAATTTTCCTTTATTATTTCATTAAATACATTTGCAAACTCAGCTTCTCTTTCTGCACCTTCTGGGACTCCCATTACTCTTATATTTGGCCTCTTAATAGTGTCTTTCAATTCTTGAATACTTTTTTTTGGCCTGATCCAGCTCTGCTTCCAGGTTTTTGTTTACTTCCCCCTGGTGACAAGAAATACCTTCCAATTCTGAGATTCTTTCTTCTGCTTGCTTCATTCTATTTTGGAGACTCTCCACTGTACTCTTAATTTGTTCTACTGTGTTCTTGATTTCTGATATACCAGCCTTGATTTGCTTTATTGCTTCCTTAAATTCTTTGAATTCTTGCATAAGCTTCTCATTGTTGATCAGAATCTTTAAAATGAGTCTTATGGATTCTGTGTGCCCCATTTTCTCGATGTCTTCCTCAGTTAACTGAGATTGGCATAGGGTTTTGCTCCCTTGCAGGTGAGTTTTCAGCAATATTCATTGTGCCTTTGTCTCTTCTTTTGCTCTTGATCATTGTACTTCTGGTTAGCAGAGTCTTCTCCTTGGGGCAGGTTTCTAAGCTGTGTCACCCACAGGGCTACAATGTGATTTTACTTATTTCGGTTGGTACACAACTTTTCTTGCATCCACTTGTGCCACAACCTCCAGCAAGTTCCAGGTCTGGGTTCTTATGTCAGATTTCCACCGTGGTCTCCACAGCCCCAGCTCTTGGCTCACCACTCACCACCTCCTGTGATACCGTGGTGAGGCTGCACCGTTGTCTCTGCAGCCTTTCTCCCACTTCCGGTTGGAGCAGTTCCCAGGATTAGAGAGACACCAGGCGTCCTATATAATTAGGTTGTTGGTGGCGCTGATCTTGTCGGAACCTGTTGGACATTAGGTCTGGGTGCCACACGGACCTATTTAGACCCGTACGATGACAGTCAGTATTATTTTCCTGCGGGACCAGTGCAGTCTTGGACCTCAGCAAGTTCTCACGAGCTCAGCACATGCACAGTTCATTGTTGTCCCCTGCAGTCCCAAAGCTATTGCCACAGTGCCCAAAGTGTCGCCTGATATACAATCACTACAGTCCTTGATCTGCTGGCCGTCAGATCTGAGAGCTATCCAGACCTGCCCTGAGTGGAACCCGTAGAATGCCACATCGTTACAGAGACAGAAATGAGCTCACTCCCAGCTCAGCGCATGCTCCGTCCCTTTGCTTGCCCTTTCCTCCTTACACAAAATGGCACCCAATTCAGCTCTAGGGGGCTGACTGGGCTATGGAATCCACCCTGTTCTCGCACTGCCCGTCTGAGATCTGCTGCTCTGTCTCTGCTCCTGGTCAAATCAAACGGACCAGCAGAACGGACAGTTCTTTGTCTGGGTTCACCACCCGAGCTCCCAGTGAAAGTCCCTTCCCACCTGGTTGCTGGTGGAGTTCCGGCTGCTGTGGAGTTCAGATCGCCGTGCTGGAGTATCAGTCTCTGCCACACCACACCGTTGTGTCCGCTGCTTTCCTGTGTCTGTCAGTCTCCAGGTACCCCTCTGCTGTTGTTCTGTCCTCTCCTATTTCCTGAAATATGTCCTCTCTGCTTCATCCTGGTTAAATGTTTTTCCGTCTGTATAAACATGTCCTTACTCTATTCCGCCATCTTGATTCTTAGCTGTACTTTAATATAAATACTTCAAACTCAGCCTAGCTAATAATAAAATAATTACTATTCCCCTTTGATTTTCTGTGTCTTCATACCAGCTTTAAAATTTTTCCAAATTAGAAGTGTGAAAATCATATGGCTTACTTCATAATTATTTATCACATTCAACAGATTGTATCTTTTTTTTTCTAAAGATTTATGTATTTATTTATTTATTTATTGGAAAGTCAGATGTACAGAGAGAAGGAAATTCAGAGAGGAAGATCTTCCATCTGTTGATTCATTCCCCAAGCGGCCACAATGGCCAGAGCCGAGCCGATCTGAAGCCAGGAGCCCAGAGCCTCCTCCAGGTCTCCCATCTGAGTGTATGGTCTCAAGGCTTTGGTCGGTCCACGACTGCTTTCCCAGGCCACAAGCAGTGAGCTGGATGGGAGGTGGTGCTGCCGGGATCAGAACCGGTGCCCATATGGGATCCCGGTGCATGCAAGGCGAGGACTTTAGCTACTAGGCTACTGCACTGGACCCGATTATATCTTTTAAATATTAGTATTTCGTGCCTTCTCTTTGTTTCTGTCGTTGTTTGCTATAGACCTTAACCTTTTCTCTTTTCATTGAAGTTGGAAGCAAGCCTATAATTAGCCTTCCTCTGCTCACTGCCCTGTTGGCTCTCCTCTGTGCCATAGCCAGTCATGCTGCCTTCTGTATTTGGTTCTTTCCTCTCTCATCCCCTCCCCATGAATCTAAAGCAGGAACTTGATACTGCTCCGTCAGTGCTGAACAATCTTATTAGGAGCTGCCGTTGCTTTCAGAATATCATTAAAATTTCTTTGTTTGGCATACTAGGATTCTAGCTATTCCTCAATCCATGTCTGATATTCTTACACAAGTTTTGTAGCCAACATTTTAGGTTACTTTGTATTTTTTGGAACTGCCCAGACTCTTTTCCTGTCTTTGTGCCTTTCCCTCTTTTCCTGGATAACTACTCATAATACTTAAAATTTCTATTGAAATACCTCCAATTCCCAGAATCCTAGTCTCTTCACTTCCGCACATATATTTGACAATCTTTCCTTGATGTCTGCACCTGGTATTTATGTGTTTATTACATTTCTCATATCATGTGAAAATCATATTATCTCCCACTGCCAGCTGGATGCCAGAAGCTGTCCCTGTACCTGCAGAGCCTACCACAGGCTTCGAGCTGGGCATGCTTGGCAATGTGCTATGCACATGTAGATGCTTAGTCTGTACCTGATAGGTAAGAATTTACTGCAGTAATGGGAAATTCTCAGCAAAAACAATTGGAATATACACAGCTTGATTTCATTTCCAGTGAATCATAATGAAGTTGTCTGAGTCTGATATCAGTGACAAAACATGTTTAAATCATTTCAGAATAATTCTGCCAAAGATGAAATTCTTTCGGTTATTTTAATGTAGTTTCATTTGTCTTCTCTAGTATGTTAAAAGTATCATCAGTTTCAAGCAGGAAAATTAGTGATACTAAAATCTTTTTTGTTGATGTTTTTTGTGGCCAAGCGAGTATCCGGCTGGGTCTTGGCTTACTTAGCCTGTGCAAGAAGGAGCAGGAACAAGGTTTCAGTGCATGTCTACACTCAACACCACCCCCCCGCCCTCCTCCTTGGTTTTGGCAAAAGCCTTAAAACCCTTTTCCTGTTTCGACAGCACCTTAAAACCCTGTGGACCCATGCAGTTGGCAAAAGGCCCAAGGCCCTCTGGGTATTTCCCTCCCCATCAACCTCTTCTGGTAATTTGGGTACTTTCCAAAGGCTTGACACCTCCTACCCCGGCCCATACCCATCTTATGGTAAACTTGTAATGGTCTTGTAATAAACAGCTCCAAGTTGTAGTGGGCTACACAGTGCCACCTACAGGCAAAATAAGTAACAGTTACACTAATTGGCTAAGCTTATAACATGTAATAAATACTTATATCCAATACAAATATTATTACTACCCTAAGGTTTGTTCCCCTAAACCCTTTGTATAAAAGCTTGTGCTTAATTATCCATAAAGGGGCAAGTTCACCATAATTGTCTCTGATACTTATCTTTTAAAAATGCTATTGCCGCACCACATTACCTGGGTTGGTGGTCTGCGGCCACAGCCCCTGCATTTTTTGGTCCTTCCTCATAGCATGCTATATTGTGTCTGGGCATTTCTCCAATTCTGTTAGAGAATTTAATATTCCATCCATGTTACTGGAAAAGTTTCATATGAAACTAAAACTGATTAATTGAGTATTGCTTCTTTGTAGTCGATGTCATCAACAGAGAAAGGCTTAGGTTCTCATTTGACAGTTAAAATTAAGTACTACTTTATGATCAAAGGAATGGGAGGAGTCCACGTCTGAATTCATTTGCTTTTCCATTTATTTAGTGTTTCAACTCACTTATGAAATGAAGTCTTATTTCCTGGTTATAATAAGTATTTGATTAAGCATCTGTATTAGCTCAGATTTTATTCTTACTTCTTACCTGAAGGGGAAACTTATGCCAAGTCGTTAGAGTAGTATTAATGGTAAAGTCATCTACCAAGACCACAATTTTGTTCATTTCTGTTAACCTGGTCATAGCAAGACTAGTTTTGCCTGAAGAATCTATGGAATAAAATCTGACAGGTTAAACATCCCTAATCTGATAATCTAAAATACTTCATAATAGCACTAACATGATTTCTCAAGTGAAAAACATATGTATTGTGAAACTGTTTCATATACAACATTTCTTTTTAAGATTTATTTATTTTTATTTGAAAGGCAGATACACAGAGAGGAGGAGAGACAGAGAGGAAGATCTTCCATCTGATAGTTTACTCCCCAAGCAGCCGCAACGGCTGGAGCTGAGCCAATCTGAAGCCAGGAGCCTCTTCTGGGTCTCCCACGCGGGTACAGGGTCCTGCTTTCCCAGGCCACAAGCAGGAAGCTGGATGGGAAGTGGGGCTGCCAGGCTTAGAACTGGCGCTCATATAAGATCCCAGCATGTTCAAGGCAAGGACTTTAACTGCTATGCTATTGCGCCGGGCCCGCAACAGCATTTTTAGTGGTAACATGCAGAGTAATCTTCAGGTTGTATACATTTGGTACATATGAAACATAAGTAAATTTTATGTTTTGAGTTAGAACCTATGTCCAGAATATGCATATGTTTGCTAATTTTCCGACCAAATCACTTCTGGTCACATTCGTTTGGATTAAGAAGTACTCAGCATTGAACCAGATTTATTAGGAACAGTTAAGCAATAAGTGCATACATGCCATGTCTACTTACTGTGACTAATATAAACCCAGTAGATACTGCCGTAATAACTTTTTGGTGAATTTTCAAATTGTAGAATCTTAAATATATTATATAAATGATAGTGGGAATATCTTATGTTCTGTTTTCTCTTAAGGCACGTACACTTGCTGGTATGTTGAGAGAAGTTGAAAAGAAAAACGAAGAGCTTAATATGTTGCTGAAATCACAGCAGGTTGAATCAGAGAGAGCCCAGAGTGATATTGAACATCTCTTTCAACACAACAGGAAGCTGGAATCTGTGGCTGAAGAACACGAAATATTGACAAAATCATACATGGAATTGCTTCAGAGGTAATTGCATGGGTAAAACTTAGAAGGAACACACATTTCTTTTCCATGACCCTGAAACGCATGTGGCACCATTTCTTGTACTCTGTTAATAGTGTAAAATAAGGGTAAGAATAAGTGAGAAACTTGTCATAGTGAAATGAAGTACTGCTGAAGCTAACTGATTACCAAAATTTCAGAACATGGTTTCTATACAGCTGATTTTCCTTTAATTTTTCCTATAGTTGGCAGTCATCTAAGTTATAACCTCTATCAAGGACACATTTCTTTAGATTTTTTTTAGAAGTCTGATTTATGTAGTTGAAAGGCAGAGTTACAGAGACACAGGGAAAGAGATGTTGTCGCCTACTGTGTCACTACCCAAATGACCTCAGTGGCCTCGGCTACACCGGGCCAAAGCCAAAAGCTAGGAGCCTCTGCGAGACCTCCCTCATTGGTGGTCAGGGCATCTCTGCTGCCTTCCCAGAACAACTGCAGCAGAAACTGACATGGATATGAAGCGCTTGTGTCAGGCAGAGGCTTAACATATCATGCCACAAGTCTAGCTCCAAAGTGTCTTCGGAAATAGCTATGACCTAGAATACTGCTTAGTGTACATAGTTGAAGACACTATGGATAATCTTGTGTGAGTTTAGTTCTTGTCATTATTGTTAGCTGAACCCAATGAATTAGTCATTTTTGCAAATTAAATGTAGTTGATTATTAACAATTTCGTGTCACTCAGCCTAATAGTGCAGAAATTTGTGTATTCATTTCTTAATTTCTTTAAATATGGTTACTTCATGTGTGACCCTGTATGTAGAACAAGTTATTTTTCATGAATTGTTAGAATATGTGCATATAAAATGTTGATAAATGTTTTCATATTTCTAACCATAAAAGTCTTAGCTGCTGGAGGCCAACTCCAGCTGAGTTCGGAACTCGAGAAGGGTGCGTGAAATAGGTGTAGAGAGAAAAGAATCAGACCACTACAATTTCAGGATCATAATGGACATCGCATGGAAGCTGTCCCCTTTATTTATACAGAAGCAGTCGCAAGCTCGGCACAGACTTTTTACATCATGGTGTTTCATCCACTCGACCACAGAGTATGATGTGTGTCTCCCCCCCCACCCCCCCGCCCAGGAACAGTACAGTGACAAAGTTTTCTTTACGGGCAGTTTGATACAGCTTGACACAGTTTGACAATTACAACAGGTGAGTGAGGAAGGATTATACATTCCTTGCTTATCTCGGCTTGCCAGCCCCTGCCTGCTCTCCTCAGGTCTGGGCTCTAACCTTGGTGCCACCTGTGACAACCAGACCCTGATCTTCATCTATGGGTTAATAAGTCTGGGGCCTTAGTTTATGGGGATTGGGGCCAATGGCACTAGTTGGTCATTAAGCCTGCAAGCTCACACAGTTTGTTACCTAAGCAAGTAAAGCAGGAGTTATAAAGGCAAAAAGAATTGCAGTTATCAATGTGCCATGTTTACTACATTTTCATTTTAATTCTATAATGGACAAGTTAAAAAGTCCAACACATGTTAATCAGTAATACACTCCTACTACAATTCTCATTCTACAATTTATCAGAGGAGAAAATATATCACAAAAGGAGAAACCTAAAGATCAAGGAAAGAAAACCATAAACATAGATTGCCACTATACCCATGGACTCAATAACCCTAAGTTAGTTGGAAAGCATGTATTATGATGTTAGTACAGACACTGTTGAGTTCTTTCAGCCAGAGAGTCATAAGAGCAACCGAGATAGCATACATTACTAAAGGCCACCCAGACGTTACCAGCAACATAAACTCCCAAGCTCACTTTGACTGTAAAAACCATCTTGCAGGGGCAAACAACAATGCCTCAATAGATTACAGAACTCTTAGCAGGGTGGCCAGATGTCCTTGCAAAGGGAGGTGGAACTGCATTCAGATGGTTGCTGAGACATCCACAGGGCCCTGCCAAATAGGGGAGCTGTTCTCTTCACACCTTCCTGTCGTCCACTCCTACTGCACGGACCCCAGCACTTAGCAATTTGTATACGTGCTAACAAAGTTTGATTTTTTTTTTTCTCCCTTGTATCAGACTGTTTCAGGCCAGTTTTTAAATTTCTGAATTATAAAGAAAACAAGGAATAATTGTACATTTCATGTTGTCTTTCTAAAAATAAAGTGAAAACACTCTGGGAAACGTGTATTATTGAATTTACATTTTAAGATTATCTTTTGCTGTTAATATACAGTTCTAGAAATTTGTAACTTTGTCAAATCTATTAAGAGATAAATATATAAAAAGTTTGTGATGATAAGGTAGCTTCTGAAGAAGATATTTTCCCCTAACAAAAACTTCCTCCAAAATCTGAATATGGCAGTACTGGTAGTAGGCACTGTTAGTGGTAAAATGACTTAAAAACTGGGGCAATGAGCAGAGTGATCGTAAGAGACTAGGACAGTGGGCTAAGAAATGTGTGATCTGTAGGAATTGCTTACGGCCTAGTTTGTGAATTAGGGAAAGAGAGTTAGAATTGCTTGAGTGGCCCGATGCTGCTAATAAGTAAAGCTGTCTGAAAAGTCAGAACTATCTGAAGGTGTTCAAATTGAAACTTACCGAAGCTCGTTGTGAAATAAAATAAGACTTACCCTGGCCTGGTGTGCTTTGTGCTACCATTTTCCCCCTTCTGTTATTGTCAGTGAAATCAAAATAGCATTTTATGCCTAAGAAAGATGGCTGTATGTGTATTTATGCCAGATTTGTGTAACACAATATCTACTGTAAAATGCTCTGTATCTATAAATACAAAGGTAATGCTCCACACTAGTTTTTTTTTTTTTTTAATATTTTAACTACCTCTGTTAGCTAGAGTATTACTTTATTATCTTTTAGGTTTGACAATTCTACTTATGTTCTTGTTTCTAATGTCTCTTATTTACATTAGTTAATAACAAAGAAAATGCTGAGTTTCTTTTGTCTGATTTTTTTTCATAATGAAGATACCAGTTCATTTTCTTGTTGTTTTTTTTTTCCAGAAATGAAACTGCTGAGAAGAAGAATAAAGATTTACAGATCACTTGTGACTCTCTGAATAAGCAAATTGATACAGTGAAAAAATTGAATGAGTCACTCAAGCAACAAAATGAAAAGTAAAATCTCTAGTTCAATAGTCTATGTAGGGGATATTCAAAACAAATACTTTTAGTTCTATACAATGATTTTTATTGATAAAATTAAGAGTTATGAATTTTTTTATACAGATTGTTGTTTTTACAGTATTCTGTTTTTATAAAATTTCTCCTTAATACGTTTCAGGAAGAAAGTCTGAAATGATACAGTTCATTGATTTTTTTTTTAATAACTTTAGGACTATCACCCAGTTAATTGAAAAAGAAGAGCAAAGAAAAGAAGTACAGAACCAGTTAGCAGACAGAGATTGTAAACTTTCAAGTAAGTGGGTTCTTATTTAATATGTAAGGCCTTCAAAAAGTTCATGGGAAATGTTAGTAAAAAAACATTGTGTAGATTTCAAAATATTTTTCTATCAAAATAAACCTACGTTTTAATTCTTTTCCATTAACTTTTTAAAGTGCCCTTACATATTTTCTATGTTTAACATACTTGTGTTGGAGGAAAATCAAAGCCTGAATTTTCTATTTTTTACTTTTAAATTAGTTTCTATTTTTCCCATTTTGAAAACTTGAAATCTCATGCTAAAAACTTTCCCTTCACCAAAGTAGTTGTGTACCATTGATTAAATGAAAAAGAACGACACATTTTTTAAAATCTGAGGGTTATGAGAAATCCCCTTTGGAAAATTCAAAGCAAAATTAAGGAGCAGAACAGCAGGGGGCAGTGCTCCATAACTTTCGGTTGCTGGCTGCTTAATGGAATATCTAAAGCCATCCACCAGAAGATTGCTGTCCTGGCTCACTAACCTTGCAGGACAGTTATCTTCATATATGCTTTTTCACAGCTGTCAGCCTTCCATTTCCTTCTAGCCCTTAAGCTATAAGGGTTCTTTTCTTGCAAGTATATTATACTGAGAACAGTGAAAAGGGGAAAGCCACAGAAATAGTGGGTTTTTCTGAAGTATTCTGGCATAGAGGGAGAGTTTCATGGTTTTCTTTACTCAGCAGATATTATGTTATTATTTCATTTCCAACAAGAGAGCTCTTAATTTTTCTAGTTTTGTTTCTTTTAGACTTAGAATAGCTACTAAGGCTTCTCAGGGTATTGTTGGTATGGTGAGACTGCTGAGCGTTTGACTGACTGATTTGTTTGTTTTAAGATTTACATCAAAAAGCAAAAGCACAAGAAGAAAAGATTAGAATCTTACAAAAAGAAAGGGAAGATAAGGAAGAAGCCATTGATATCCTTAGAAAAGAATTAAACAGAACAGAACAAATAAGAAAAGAATTGAGCATTAAGGTAAGAATATATTGTTCTCACTTTCAATAAAACGAGTCTTATTTTATGAAAAAGAATTTAGATAAATTACTACTATCTCTTCAGGCAGTTTTCTTTAGAAGGTACAGAATATTTATTACAATGGGAAAACCTATATCCTCTAAGATTATTAAACATACTGTGCTTGATGTTTTCAGGTATATGAAGAAATAGGAAAGACTACCCAGTTTTGTGGGGTTTTTTTGGGTTTTTTTTTTTTTTAAAGATTTTATTATTATTGGAAAGCTGGATATACAGAGAGGAGGAGAGACAGAGAGGAAGATCTTCCTTCCGATGATTCACTCCCCAAGTGAGCCACAACGGGCCGGTGCGCGCCGATCCGATGCCGGGAACCAGGAACCTCTTCCAGGTCTCCCACGCGGGTGCAGGGTCCCAAAGCTTTGGGCCGTCCTAGACTGCATTACCAGGCCACAAGCAGAGATCTGGATGGGAAGTGGAGCTGCCAGGATTAGAACCAGCGCCCATATGGGATCCCGGGGCGTTCAAGGCGAGGACTTTAGCCGCTAGGCCACGCTGCCAGGCCCTTGTGTGTTTTTTTAAGATTTATTTATGTGAAAGAGTGATTGAGAGTGCACAAGACAGAAAGATCTCTCAGCAGATCCACTCCCCAAATGACAGCAATGGCTGGAACTGGACCATGTTAAAACCAGGAGCCAGGAATTCCACCCACATCTCCCACGTTTTTCAGGGGCCCGCATACTAGGGCCATTTCCAAGTACATTAACAGGAAGCTGGAGCAGGAGCAGAGTGGATGGAATTTGAAGCAGCATTCTCATAAGGAATGTCAGCACTGTACACAATGGCTTTAACCCACTGCACCACAGCACCAGCCCCTGAGCTCCCTGTTGTTGGTGTCACATGTAGGTGTTGTCTGAGTGTACAACCTCGTCTCTCCTTAAGGGAATAATGATGATAGTAGTAGTTCATACTTGTTAATGGTTTTATAATTTGCCAAGGATTCTTTGAAACTTTTTCTTAATACTTCTCATTTTAACCATATTAGTATAAGACATCTTTGAAAGGTTCATGGAAAATGAAAACACTGCATGGATGGTTTTCAAGTTTTTTTCACCAGTATCAGCATTATGGAATGTATCTTTAAAAATTCTTGTCTTGGGCCTGGCGTGGTATCCTAGTGGCTAAAGTCCTTACCTTGCACATACCAGGATCCCATATGGCTGTTGGTTCTGGTCCCAGCGGCCCTGCTTCCCATCCAGCTCCTTGCTTTTGGCCTGGGAAAGCAATGGAGGATGACCCCAAGGCCTTGGGACCCTGCAATCTACGTTGGAGACCCTGAAGAGGCTTCTGTTCTGGCTTCTGGGTTCAGATTGGCTCAGCTCCAACTGCTGCGGCCACTTGGGGAGTAAATCAGTGGGTGGAAGATCTTCCTCTCTCTTTCCTTCTCTCTGTACCTGACTTTCCAATAAAAATTAATTTTTTTTAATTCTTGTGTTTTAATACCATTTTTATAGACTTTTAGGATTACTCATATTTGCTAATATTTTACTTACAGATGGAGAAGCAGGTTATTTGCTAAGTCACACAGCTCATCACAGGAACAGCACACGTATTCTGGATTTTAATCTGCTGTTCTCTTTTATTATGTCTACATAGCCTGAAGGATAGGAAGGGATTGTGCTTTCTGTACCAGATATTATTAGGAAGAAGAAAGCAGACCAAGGCTGGGGAATCGACACAATAGTTAAGACATACTCCTAAATCCCTTGTGAGAATGTCTGGGTTTCCTAGTAGTCCCACTTCCCAGTTCTAGCTTCCTGCTATTGTCCAACCTGAAAGTCAGCAGGTTTGGGCTCACCTGCTTTGATCCCAATTGTGCGGGCATCGCATTATGGAATGAACCAGCTAATGGGAGATATGTTTTCCTTGCTGCTGTGCCTTTAAATTCAAATGAAAATAATTTGACAATTTTTTTTTAAACTGAACCACTTCAGATTATAAATAACAAAAGAGAAATAAAATGTAATGCCATGTTGTATTTACAACTTTTTAAGTTCTGTAATATGGTTATCTTATGTGGTATTATTTTGCAGAATTTGAGTTGCTAGCATGATCTAAAAGCACAAGTTGAAAGTGTTTTACTAATTTACATTCTGTTTTAATTACTTGCCTTACACTTACCTTATAATCTAATAATCAGATATACAAAAGTATAGTGGCTTGAAATGATTGTAAGAAACCAAAAGCATCTTAAAGTTTCCATGAAGAGAAAATATCCAGCTGTTCCCTTAATTTTTTTTCTACTCCCTCCCCTCCCTAGGCATCATCCCTTGAGGTTCAGAAGGCCCAATTAGAAGGTCGCTTGGAAGAGAGAGAATCTTTGGTGAAGCTTCAACAGGAGGAGTTGAACAAACACTCTCACATGATAGCAATGATTCACAGCTTAAGTGGTGGCAAAATAAATCCAGAAACTGTGAACCTCAGTATTTAAATTTAGATGTGTAATCTCTTGAGTTTTTCTTCATTAATCTGTTGGAAAGGAGTGGGTAAGAAAGATAAGTTGTGACCCCAAAGCAATAGGAAATGATTATCTGACTATTAATTTAGTAAAGAGTCTGATCTGATGCACGTTTTTGTTTTTGTTTTTTTAAATACAGATTTTCTTTTTGAAAGATGTCCTTTTATGTTTCTAGCTTTTTTGCTTAAAGCTAGCTTATTGTGAAAATATTCTTTACTTCAATTTTTAAAGCTTTTTTCCTTAGTTTCTATGCATGTTCTTTGGCTAGTCTAATTTATTCTCATTTGGATGGCAGTCATGGGTGGCTTAAAAATATGGCACATTCTGAAAAGGCAATCAATATACTATCAGTGTTATTCACCATTATAGAATATAGCAACACAAGCTATAGCAGTAGCACCTGTGACTCTAAATGATAGCATCTTCCAGATCATTAACACATTTGCAGTCTGTCAACTGAAGTGTTGTTTTGTGACACTTCAGGATAATTGTATTTATACTTTAATACAAACTTTCTCAGTAGAACAAAGATTGGTACATTAAAATTGCAATTATTAGTAAAAAGATGGAAAGTATGATACTGCCACAAAAGTTTTTCTCTTGCATGAAATGGTGATTTTAACTGTTGTTTATTTTCCCATTTAAGATAAAGTGAAATGTGTGGCATAAGTTCTACATTTAAAAAGCATTCAGTAAATAGTACTCAGAAATACTATGTAACAATTAGAAACTAGATATTATTAGTTGACCCTCTTGTTTGTCTCGAGACAGTTGTAGAATATTTGATGATAGCTTTAGTTGCCGTTTTATACTTTTTTAAATGATCCAATTATTTCTTGCCCAGTAAATTATGTTTACATAATTGAGTTTGCGTAATGGCAATTTGTATTTTATTGTTACTATATATTCAAGGGCATCATGTGTTATTAATTTTAAGTGATTTGCACTTAACATATAACTAGATGGGTTAAATATCCCGATTCCTGTATTACATTAACACAAAGGGATTTTTCAGTACTTTGAATTTAAATCAGATATTCTAAATAGTATTTCAAAAACATGTGGTTGATTTTAATGCTGTGCCATTAATTCATTTAATGTTTTCTTTATTTTGTATCTGATATAGGTGGATTTTTAATCTTCAACCATAGTATATCAGAGTTTCTCTTTAGAAATTAAACATGTTTTGGTATTTCACTAATTACTTAGAGTAATACCAAATTTTATATGTTTTTGTATGTTTTTTCCATTCTAGGAATTTTCTAAGTAATGTTTAACAGAGCAAGGTAAATGAATACTTACTCCATAGAAACACACACTATTTCTCTTCAAATCACCTAAATTATCTTTTTTGTTGTTGTTGTTAAAGATTTATTTATTATTATTGGAAAGCCAGATATACAGAGAAGAGGAGAGACAGAGAGGAAGATCTTCTGTCCGATGATTCACTCCCCAAGTGAGCTGCAATGTGCGGTGCGCACCGATCCAAAGCCAGGAACCAGGAACCTCTTCCGGGTCTCCCACGCGGGTGCAGGGTCCCAATGCATTGGGCCGTCCTTGACTGCTTTCCCAGGCCACAAGCAGGGAGCTGGATGGGAAGTGGAGCTGCTGGGATTAGAACCGGTGCCCATATGGGATCCCAGGGCATTCAAGGCCAGGACTTTAGCCGCTAGGCCACGCTGCCGGGCCCAAATCACCTAAATTTTCAAATTAATATAAAAAATTTTTGAAATAAATATGACTGATAAGCAAAATATTTCATAAGAGAAAAAGTGAAAATGAAGAAATAAGTAAAACAGCGATGAAACAAAACCTTTAGTGACAATCACATTGTCTATGATAAACATTAAGACATTGTGTATGACCTAATGCTACCCAATGGAATTTTCTGTGTTTGTGGCTCTATTATCTGTGCTGTCAGTACCACAACTAAGAGGTGATGAGCTGCTTTAGCCTGACCTTGTGGAGTCACATTTAATGAAAAAGAAATACCATTGCCACTAGCCACTAAACGTCACTAGCTCACTAAACATCTGAGTGAGCATTTAAATATTTTAGTTTCTCGGTGTCTGCATGTTGACTCAACTGGCTAATCTTCCACCTCAAATGCAGACATCCCATATGGGCGTTGGTTCATGTCCCGGCTGCTCCACTTATGACCAAGCTCCCTTCTTGTGGCCTAGGAAAGCAGTAGAGGACGATCCAAAGCCTTGGGAATCTGTACCCGCATGAGAGACCCACAGGCAGCTCCTGGCTCCTGGTTTCGGGTCAGCTCAGCTCCTGCAGTTGTGGCCACTTGAGGAGTGAATCAACAAATGGAAGATCTCTGTCTCTCCTCTCTGTATGTCTTACTTTCCAATAAAAATAAATAAATCTTTACAAAAATTGTATTCATATTTGAATTCTCCATAGAGTTTTACAAATGATTATCATTATAACAGTGGAGAAAATAAAAACTTGGAAGATAAATCATTACATTGAGATTGGCCAAGTCCTCATAAATTAGATAAGGAGTTTCTCTAAGGTGTACTTTAACAAATTTCCTTTTGCTATAAACTGGCCATGAGTAAATATAAATTTCTCTTTAACTTTTGTTTGTTGAGGTTCTAAACTTTCTATTGACATCAGAGTAAGAAAAAGAAAAAGATACTTATTGAAACAATACTGTGACATAGAAGGAAAATGCTAGATTTTATCCTTTTATCCTTATTTATGCTAAAGACTATTTTAAGGATTGAAAGAAGGCTTGGTGTAAAGACTCAGTAGCTAAATCCTCACCTTACATGTGCCAGATCCCTCATGGGACTCGTTCATGTCCCTGGTGCTCCATTTTTCATGAAGATCCCTGTTTATGGGGCCCGGCAGTGTGGCCTAGTGGCTAAAGTCCTCGCCTTGAATGCGCCGGGATCCCATATGGGTGCAGGTTCTAATCCCGGCAGCTCCAATTCCCATCCAGCTCCCTACTTGTGGCCTGGGAAAGCAGTCGAGGACAGCCCAAAGCCTTGGGACCCTGCACCTGTGTGGGAGAACCGAAAGAGGTTCCTGGTTCCTGGCTTCGGATCAGCGCAGTACCGGCCATTGCGGTCACTTGGGGAGTGAATCATCGGACAGAAGATCTTCCTCTCTGTCTCTCCTCTTCTCCGTGTATCTGACTTTGTAATAAAAATAAATAAATCTTAAATCTGACTTTGTAATAAAAATGAATAAATTAAAAAAAAAAAAAGATCCCTGTTTATGATCTGGGAAAGCAGTAATCCTGCACCCGCATGGGAGACCTGGAAAAAGCTCCTGGCTTTGGATTGGCTCAGTTCTAGGCATTGTGGCCACTTGGGGAGTGAACCAAAAGATGGAAGATATTTGTCCTCCTTCTTCTCTGTAAATGTGCCATTCCAATAAAAATAAACCTTTTTTAAAAAGAGGGAAATGTTAAAAAGAATCTGTCTTAAAATAAGATTTTTTTAGATTTTGTGAAACAGTCTGTCGCAACCACTGAGCTGCAATTGTAGCATAAAGGTAATCATAAGTAATTTATAATTATTTATGACTTCAATTGAAGCTATTAAACCATTGAAAGCTTTACTGTAAGGTAGTAAATCTCAAGAAATGTTCATTTTTTTCTGAAAGTTTACTTGGTAGTGATATAGTTGCTGCATTCTTTTTATATTTTGTGTTGGCCTAGTGTGTCTTTTCTATCAGCTGACTCTTAACCTGTGTGATTGCATATGAAATGTGTAACATATATATAATTTATGCTTCGATGCTTTCACAATCTTTTTAAAGTTGTGTAATATAGCATAACATGTGGAAACCTTGCACCAGTGTCAGTCCATCTGTCCATTTGTCTTCGTAACTCGTATGCATGGGCTTTCTATCTATATGTGTATGTATGTGTATGACTAATCTCTGCAATGATACTCTATATTTTGCTTTAAACAACTATGCAGAAAATCTCTGGTTTTCAGCATCATCAGTGTATTTTCATAATTGCATGTAGTAATAAAAAGTAGTAATATTTAGGCAGATACTGGAAACATCCAGTTTCTCTTCCACTTACAGCCACTGTTTTTCCTCTGTTTGCTTTCTTTTCCTTTTTTTTTTTTAAGACTTATTTATTTTTATTGGAAAGGCAGATATACAGAGAGGAAGAGAGACAGAGAGTAAGATCTTTCATTCCATGATTCTCTCCCCAAGTGACCGCAATGGCCAGAGCTACACTGATCCAAAACCAGAAGCCAGGAACCGCTTCCGGGTCTCCCACTTGGGTACAGGGTTCCAACACTTTGAGTCATCCTGGACAGCTTTCCCAGGACACAAGCAGGGGACTGGATGGGAAGCAGGGCTGTTGGGATTAGAAGTAGCGCCCATATGGGATCCTGGGCGTGCAAAGTGAGGACTTTTGCCACTAGGCTAGTGTACTGGGCCCTCTGTTCCATTTTAATGATAGAAAATTGGGCATTTTGACAATGATATAATACACTTTTGAGAATAACAGCCCAAGTGATTTAATTATATCATTGGTAGTATTCAAATGCAAAATTCATATTTGAGAGTCACTGGCATTCAGTGGTTTTTTTTTTTTTGTATGCTGTTACAAGCCAAACACTTGAGAATTCCTATTTTGTAGCTTATTACACTTTGGGTTTTGCTTTTCTAACTAAACATTATAAATTGAAAATTGTTTATTAACTTCTATTTGGTGTAATACTGGCTGAGGCTTTCACAATTTAAAACATACTATGGAGTCTTTAAGTAGATTTTTTAAAAATCTAGCTAATGAGCCTGTACTTGGGTATGTATGTCTCTGTATTCTGTAAATAGTGTTAAACATTATGAAGTTTAAACAAACAGGTGTTTTGCAAATGCAAATCACTTTACAATCTGTGTAGTCTCTTGGTTTGGTAGCTAGCTTGCTTTTTGTAACTAATTCATTGTCTTCCTGTCATTCAAAGACCATGAGACCTGGCTTATTTATGTTTGCTTTCATCTAAACATTGTAAAAACACCCTAGAGGAAACTCAATCATCAAATCACCACAAAGAAATGCCAGCGTAATTCTCAAAACTCAGCTGTTTTATACTACTGGATATAAATATCTTTTCATAAAGGTCATTAAATACAAGGAAGATGAAGTAAGCATCTTGCTTCTTAAATTTAAATATTCTTTTTAGTCACGTCATTCCTCAGGGGACCCAGCATGTGTGTGCTCTTGATATCCCAAGACAGATACTCCAAGGATACATAGCAGAGAGCTTTTAATGTGATTCCACTGCTAGATTAGAGAATTACATTTTCAGAGTCAATAAAGTAGATTATGTTTCAGTGTCATTATGTTATTAAAAACTAATTTTCCAGTAAGTAGCTGGGCATTTGGCAAGGATTTAGTAGTGAAGAGAACTCTGCCTCTTCATTACATTATCTGTACTGTTACTCTAATGGGTACTTTTCATTTCACTTACCTGAGAAAGCCAAAATATACAGTGTATTAGAATACTTAATCCTTTTCTCAAGCCTCAAATCAAAAGGCTTATGATTAGCCCTAGGAAAAGACCACACTGTTCATGTTCAGTTAGCCAGGATTTTTATTTGCATACACATAAATGCTAATAGCAGCCAATTTATGTAATTCTCACAGTTACCAGCATGTTAGAACTGAAAGGATTCTCGGCCATGATTCTAAGCCACTCGTTAAATGCAAGTGTTTAAACTGTAAATTTTACTCTCTAACATTACCATTACACAAAATTGGAAATAAATCATATACATGCAGTATTATTAAAATTGGAAATAAGTCATACATATGCAGTTTGTTAAAAATACATGGAAAAGCAGAATTTAAATTAATTTGATAGGAAAAATTTGAAATCCATCTATACAAAGATTCTAAATATATTTGTGGAAAGCTTGTATTTCAAGAAGCCAGTAATTGTCAACTTTTTGTACAATTTAACATTTAATTCCATTTTCAAGATGTTTTGAAGTATTCTCATATATATATATATTTGAAGCAACTACAGCTTCATACTAAAGTTATGTGAACTTTTTATTTGCATCCTAAAATATTGAATAATGGTGCTTGACCTTTCTGAAATTGTTTAAATTTGGATTTTGTAACCACATGTAGATTTGACTTCTGATTCTGCCTCAGGAAAGTGTTGGCTTAACTTTAGTTTTATTCTACAAATTAATGGTAATTCATGCCTGTTAGGAAAATACAATAAGAATCAACTTTAAGTATTTTTATTGCCTTTTTGAAGGGCAGATGAAGTGGAAAACTTTTTTGTTGTCTCTTGTTCTTCATTTCTTATTTCCTTTAAACCTGAAGCAAGTTGTAAGAAGTAAAATTAATGGTAAAGATTCTGTGACTTTTTAAATTTATTTATTTTTTAAATTTTAAAGCCAGGTTTATAGAGAGAAGGAGAGATAGAGAAGGTTTTCTTCCACTGGTTCACTCCCCAAATGGCTGTTGTGACCAGAGCTGAGTTTATCCAAACCTGGAAAACAGGAACACCTTCCAGGTCTCCCATGTGGGCACAGGCTCCCAAAGACTGGGTCCACACACTACTGATTTCCCAGGCAACCAGCATATAACTGGATCAGAAGTGGAGCAGCTGGGACATTTACCACTGCCTGTATGGGATGCCAGCACCACAGGGTAGAGGATTAGCCTGTTGAACCAAAGTGCTAGCTCCAGGTCTGCAAATGCTTTAAGAGGAGAGAGTCAATAGGTTAGTGTTAGTAGCAAAATCTGCACATTATTCTTGTTTGTACCTAAAATAACTTTTGTTGACTAAACTAGATGTATTCTGGTTTACTCTCCAATCTAATCTATTTGTGTTAAGTTGATATCTTAAGCAATGAAGAAATGTAAAGAAGCATTTTTCAAAATTTAGCCTTCTCTTAGACATCTTTTCCAATGAATGACTACCCATAGTTTAATATGAAATTGTACTTGGTTATTTCCTAAAAGAAATCACAGAATTGCTTGTTTAAAGTTTGCCAAATTTAGTAAGAAAGCTATGTAAGACTTGACTTGCCTTGTATTTCTAGCTACTTTAAAACACTAATGAATACTAACAGCAAGCAAGCTTTTAAAAAACTGAGTACTTAGGCCTCATTGATTTTTCAACTCAATTAAGATTTTTCTTTTGTATTAATGTTCCTATTTAGAAATACAAGTTTTAGACTAACGTCTTTTTAAAAAGATCCAAAAATGTTTAGTACTGTGTATCCCAAAATAGGAATCTTTTTCCTTGTGTTAACATAAATGAAAAAATTCATAAACCTTAGTTATAAGAAATTTTAAAAAAGTACAAGTTAGTTTAGGATCGAGACTAGAGGTACCTTAGTAATGTTTGAAGCTGTCCTTGTGAAAACAATTCCAGAAGAAAGCAAGACAACCTTTATTTATGGTGATTGGCATTTCATGCAAATATCCTTTAGACTAGACTGATTAAAAATGTGACTTGAATTGTTGCTATCCTTTAGTTGCTGAATAAAACTTGGGTTGTTGGGGCCTAGCATGGTAGCCTAGTAGCTGAAATGTTAGCCATCCACGCACTAGAATCCCATATGGACACCAATTCGTGTCCCAGCTGTTCCACTTCCCATCCATCTCCCTGCTTTTGGCCTGGGAAAGCAGACAAGGACCACCCAAGGCCTTGAGACCCTGCACCCCTATGGGAGATCTGGAAGAAGCGCCTGGCTCCTGGTTTCAGCTCAGCTCTGGTTATTGTGTCGACTTGAGTAAACCAGTGGACAAAAGATCATTCCTTCTCTGCAAGTCTGCCTTTCCAATAAAGAGAGAGAAATCTTAAAATATATGTTAAAACTAGGGTTATTGGTGTATTAAGTTGATCAAGCTAGAATAATATCTCATTTGTTGTATTGCTGGGTGAATATTTAACTTCTGATTATTCTAATATTTTCAGAAACTGCTTTTTAAGGCTAATTAAGTGAATATTCCACATTAATGTATTTCTTTGTGTATCATGTAGATCTTATCCATTTTTGTAGGTGATACTGTCACCTTTGTTTCCAATTGTAAGTGAAATGTGTTTGGGAAAGTAGGGGAAATGGTAGGGAATAGAATATAAGCATATGGTTCAAAATTCAAAAATTACGAAAAGATACATGGACTTCAGATTTTTACCCTGAAATGTGAAGAGTTTGTCTTACATGCTTACAAGAAGAAAGCTGGTCAAACCAAAACAATATTGTTTTCTTAGATCCAAAGGAGAATTGAGGTCATGGGACAAGCTACCACCGTAAGTACTACAGAGCTATGTAAATACAAAGAATATGTATCAGCGTATCTGAAATACTTTAGTAGAAAGTGATAAGATGCTGGAGACGGTGAGAACTCACTGTGTAAGAGTTGGAAACTTCAGGGAACCCTTTCCACTCCTCTGTTCTCAGTTGGAGTATCATAGGCAGCCATAATGCCCAGCCAGAAAGTTGTGATTTTGATTCCCAACTCCCGCAGATTGTCTGGCAGCACTAGTTAGTGGATGTCTGGTACACAGACCTGAAAGATCTGCAGAACCAACACGTGACAAGCAAAGATACCCGCTGCCCAGCTCTCTGTGACTGAACTCACCCAGCCTGGAATAAGATGCCCATTTTCTAAACTTTTTTTTTTAAAGATTTATTTTATTTTTATTGCAAATAAAGAGGAAGATCCTCAGTCTGTTGATTCATTCCCCAAGTAGCCACAATGGTCAGAGCTGAGCTGACCCATAGCCAGTAGTCTCCTCAGGGTCTCTCACACAGGTGCAGGGGCCCAAGGCTTTGGGACGTCCTCGACTGTTCTTTCATGCCACAAGCAAGGAGCTGAATAGAAAGCAGAGATGCTATGATTAGAACTGGCATCCATGTGGGATCCCAGTGTGGGCAAAACGAGGACCCCAGCCACTAGACAACCATGGGCCCAAAATGCCTCATGTTGAGGTTTCACTGAAGTACAAACTAGCAGGTGCATATGCTTCGTAGAGTTAAGGTGATAGTATCCATAACAAAGTGGCCCACACCGTTGGTAACTGGGCATGCAGTGATGAACAAATAAGCCTCTAGTATTGGCTGAATAACTGTCCAAGCTCATTGTCCCAAGGAACCTTGGCAGTAACAGAGGAGAACTGTTGAATCCAAACTAGCCACCCAGGGCCCAGCAAATGGCTCAATTACCCAGTCCTCCCCGTTCAAGCATGAGGATGCCATATGGATGCCAGTTTGTGTCCTGGTTGCTCCACTTCCCATCTAAAGAGCCTTAGGACCCTGTAGCAATGTGGGAGACCCAGAAGAGGATCCTGGCTTCTGATTTCAAATCAGCTCAGTTCTGGTCATTGCAACCACTTAAGTAGTGAATTAGCAGATGGACAATCTTTGTCCCTGTCTCTCCTCTCTGAATCTGCCTTTCCAATAAAAATAAATCTCTAAAAAAATAATAATAACCAACCAGATGACAGGACCAGTATGCCTATACAGAACATCTGTTAGGAGAAAAGCAGAGCTGTCATTTAGTAGACCTTTTAACTCTTTAGCAAGAAAACAAAACCCTTGAAAGAGTGAAGGGGTGAGAGAAGGTTCACTCTGGTTCACTCCTGAAATGACTTCAATGGCCAGAGATGATCCAGGCTGACACCAGGGCTTGAGAGTTCAACCACTTGTCCAGGGTAGCAGGACCTCCAAGTACCTGGGCCATCATCTGTTTTCTGGGGTACATTCCTAGGGAGCTGAATGGCCAGCATAGTGGCCAAGGCTCAAGTCGGCGCTCAGATTTTTCTGTCCTTAGCCCATCGCACCACAATACCAGCCTGACATTTTCCATCTTGACAAGGCCCATAACAATGCTTAACTCTTCAGAACCTCATAAGTGATTCAAGGAAGCTTTTCAACAGGATAATTAAAAGAGGAGCAAGTGGTATTTGGGACAGTAAATAAATAAGCAAGAGAAAAAATAACCTACAACTTTTTTGAGACAAATGTCAACCGTAATAAACAGAACTGCCCCTATGCCCAACCCCCAGTCTCACAAAGCTGCTGGTCAGCTTGTCTCAAACAGGTAAGTCTCTAGAATCCCAGTGAGAATTCCTACACGACCCTCGGACAACGACAGTTTTTATGTCTAGGCTTTTGAAATGGCCCACCCTAAAGTAGCTCTCCAAGTTCCTACCTTCCCACCTGGTGTGCTGTTCTGCACCCACTAGAATGGCCTCGTGCCATGCTTGTCCTCAGCATCCCATCCTCTGCCTTTCCTGTATCTAGATGTGAAACCAACACCATAGTACCTACATAACCTGCAGAAACTAACAGGGACCCCACCTACTGAGTTAGGTGCACTCTGCCCAGAATCATGAGAAAAATGCCATACCTGGCCCCAGCGCGGTGGCCTAGCAGCTAAAGTCCTTGCCTTGAACGCACCGGGATTGCATATCAGCTCAGGTTCTAATTCTGGCGGCCCTGCTTTCCATCCAGCTCCCTGCTTGTGGCCTGGGAAAACAGTTGAGGACGGCCTAAAGTCTTGGGACCCTACACCCGCGTGGGAAACTCAGAAGAACTCCTGGCTCCTGGCTTCAGGTCAGTACAGCTCCAGCCGTTGTGGTCATTTGGGGAGTGAATCCTGGACAGAAGATCTTCCTCTCTCTCCTCCTCTATATATATCTAACTTTTCAATAAAAATAAATAAATGTTAAAAGAAAAAGAAAAAACACCATGCCTAAGAGCTGCATCTGTTTGTAGGGCAAATTGATGAATGTTCAAGTAAATTATTTCAGCAAATACATTTTTTTTAGAAAAAAAATTATATACAAAAGAGCATTTAAAAAACTGTAAATAATAATCAAATTTCAGAATGTCAACCTCAGATTATAGTTTTTGTTCTCTACATATAGAAAAACAAATATCATGAAAAATATAGTATTTATTTTATGGGACTGGCTTGTCTTACTAGGCATAATGATTCCCAGTTGCATCCATTTTGTTGCAAAAGACAAGATTTTGTTCTTTTGCACGACTGAATAGTATTCCATGGTGCATATACACAGTATTTTATTTATTCAGTCATCTGTTGATGGACATCTGTGTTGATTCCATATCTTAGCTATTGCAAATTGTGCTGCAATAACCGTGATTGGACAAACAACTCTCATATGCTGATCTCATTTTGTTTGAGTAAATTTGCAGGAATGGAATGTCTGGGATCATGTGGCAGATCTATTTACACACTGATGAGAAATCTTCAGATTTTCCTCCCTAGTGGTTATACTAGTTCACATTCCCACCACCCGTGGATTAAGGTCCTTTTTTCCCAACATCATTGTCAGCATCTGTTGCTTTTGATTTTTCAATTATGGCCATTCCACCTGGGATTAGATGAAATCTCATCATAGCTTTTACTTGCATTTCTCTGGTGGTTAGAGAGACTGAGCATTTTTCCTTTTATCTGTTGGCCATTTGTATCCTTTGAAAATTGCCTTTTCATATCTTTTGCTCAATTCTTAAGCGAACTTTTCTTTTTATAATTGAGTTTCTTGAACTCTATTTATATCCAAGATATCACTCCTCCATCAATTGCTTTGTTTGAAAATATTTTTACCGCTTCTATTGGTTGCCTCTTCATTATGTTTGCGGTTACCTTTTTATTAATTATTTTGCATTATGTGACAGTTTCATAGGCTCTGGGAAACCCCCCACCCCTCCCGCTCCCCTCCCCCCTGGTGGATTCCTCCACCTTGATGCAGTATTACAGTTCAAATTCAATCAAGATTCTTTCCTTGCAAACATATACCAAGCATAGAGTCCAGCTACTTATTGTCCAGATGGGTTGAACAGTTTCTTGGGGAGACCATTTCTGGTCCGAAGTTAGAGCTGGTAGAATATCATCACAGTCAATTAAGAGTCCCAATATAACATCAACAGCAATTTGCAATATTATGGAATTGACATTGTTTTGAGTAATCAGTATGTTAAAAAAAAAAAAAAGCAAGTCCTAACCACAACCTATGATTAGCTCATTGACATTTCAATTTTAGTTTATATACAGGACCGGCTGCTATATACCTTAAAATGGCTATAAGGTACCATTCAACTGTCTCATGTCTATTTCATTTTAGTATTTAGCCATTTGTTGTGTTGAAGTATAATTTTGCTGATCTTGGCAGATTTTAGGATAATCTAGACTGGCTTGTAACTCTAACAAGATATTTGTCGACATTTAAGGTGCGGAACATTTTTTTTTGGGAGGGGGGGTGTGCAGGAAAATCCTCAACACCATGGTGAGGAGTAACTAATCTTTGTGTCCCACCCAGCGAGGCATGAGCCAATCCACACCAGCTCTTTCCTGTCAGATTTCAAGCTCTACTTTCTGTTGTTTGTCTATTTATTTTAGGTTTTTTTAGTAAACAAATACATTTTAAAATAGAATTGAGAGCCTGAACAGCAAGCCAGGTAAAAAAGAAAATTTCTGAGTTCAAAGACAGGTCCTTTTGAAATCACTTGTAAAAGAATCAGTAACGCCTGTGAGTTATGAGACATTATTAAGTGAGCAGACATTTTGAGGTTACATTATAAGAATAAAACTGATAACATACATTAAAAAAGAGAAACTACTCAAAGAACCTACTGAGAACTTTCCAGAATCTTGGAATGATAAGGACAATCAGATCTAGTGACCTCAAGCAACCATTAATAGACTTGGTCATAAAGAGATAATCTCTGTGGTATATTATATTCAAGCCATCAAAAGTTCAAGATGGAATTCTGATGATAATATGAGCAAACATTTTAAAAGCTTCATTTTAAAAGCTTTGTTTGTGCAAAGAATTTTGAAATCTATATGTAGTCTTCTAGTATGTATTCTTCATGTACTTAAAAAATGTTTATTTTACTTGCGAGTAATAGAAACCTTCCAACTACTGGTTCACTCTCCAAATGCTGACAGCAACTAGGGTTGTGCTGGGCAAAAACCAGAATTCTGGAACTATCTTCATGTCTCCCATGTGGATCAAAGGACTAAGCACTGGAGCCACCATTCATCACCTCAGAATGCATTAGCAAGGAGCTAGATAGGAAGTAGCTGAGGTTTAAATGAGCATTCTAAATTTGGATTCAGCTGTCCTAAACAGTGGTTTAACCCATTATTCTACAACACGTGTGACTCCATGAACATTGTGAAAAGACCTAATACATTGGACTTCCCTTGCAACTAATAGATGTATCACATCACTGGATACCTTATAATCCAAGAGAAAATGAGAATATATCCAAACTCCTTAAAATAAAAAATTAAAAAGTAGAATGCATTACTCACCAAAGCTCTCTTTCAGAAAAGGAGGAACAAAATAATTCGGACAACAGAAATAGAATTCATCACCAACAAGCTAACCTAGCAAAGAGGGCTTAAGAAAATCCTACCATAAAAGTTAATGGGTATTAACTACTCTCATGATAATGTGCAAAACTTTTAAAATATGCTTGCAGATACACAAAGATAATAAATCTGAACCCAGCACAATGGCTTGGTTACTAAATCCTCACCTTACACACCCAGGGATCCCATATAGGCACTAGTTTGTGTCCCAGCTGCTCCATTTTCCATCCAGCTCCCTGCTTGTGTCCTAGGAGCAGGAGAAGATGACCCAAAGCCTTGGGACCCTTACACCTGCATGGGAGACACGGAAGAAGCTCCTGGTTCCAGGGTTCAGATCAGTTCAGCTTAGCTGTTTTGGCCACTTGGGGAGCGAACCAGCGATGGAACATCTTTCTCTCTCTCTTTTGCTTTGTAAATCTGCCTTTCAAATAAAAATAAATATTTTTTAAAGAAAAGCTTATCAATACAGAAAACAAAAAGTTAACAAGAATACTAAATGATAAGAGCACAATATATGCAAAACAGGGAAAAACATTTCAAGTGTGTGTTTGTCAATAATAAGCCTGACTGTAGAGTTTAGTTGTCCCAACTAAAAATACAGAGTAGATGTATGACATAAAATACATATACACGCACACCCAGCAGGATCCATTGATATGCACCTATAAAAAGTACACTTCTTAACTATAGAAAAACAGACTTGAAGTGAAGGTATGGAAAAGATAGACCACACAGATAGAAATGAAACGCATGCAGGAATGGCCATAGCTAGGTAAAACTCACATTGGGTCAAAAACTGGGAAAGGGCAATGATGCAATCAAAGAAGCTAACTGAAGATGTAAATATACCTATTGCTCAATCCTCTGATCGTCAATCTTTGATCTAAAAGGAGGGAGATAGTCTCATTCAGTTAATACCTCACTTCTTTTATCCACAGACAGTTGATCTAGTCAAATATCAATAGACATTGAAATTTATTTTAGATCAAATAGTAAGATGCATTTATAAAACATTTTTCCATATAAAATGCAATACATAATATATAAGCACATAAAATTACATACATGTCCGAAAGTTCTCCAGACTAGATCATGTGTTAGGGTTCAAAACAAGTCCCCAGAATAAACATATATGTATATGTAATCTGTTTACAATAAAATAAAACTAGAAATGAACAAGAGCAATGTAAGAAACTGTAAAAGCCTGATGCAAATTAAATAACATACTCTTGAATGATCAATGAAAAGACCAAAAGGATATTAGAAAACTTTTTTTATTGAAGAAATGGGCCATGAGTCAGGGAATGCAGAACTCCTCTACAAGCTGGAAATGGAACAGAAAGAAGAGATCGACTTATTTGCATTTAAGACTTTGACCCTAGGACATGTAAGGTAATGCGTGTCTTTTTAAACCATTACAATGAAAAAAAACTCTACCCAGCTGCAGGTCAAATAAATTCACTTTGTGGCCTCTGCAAAGCTTTGTTTTCTATTGTATAAATAATTGATTGGTGGAGTTCTGGCTGCTGGTGCAGTTCAGATGGCTGCTTGCTGAATACTGCTGGGGTATTAGTTACTGTAACACCACACTGTAGTATCCACTGCTTTCCTGTGTCTGACTGTCTCCAAGTGCCTCTCTGCTGTCATTCTGCCCTCTCTTGTTTCCTAAAATGTGTCCTTTCTGCTTCATAATGGCTAATGTTTCTCCGTCTGTTGTTTTTTCTTTCTTTCTTTCCTTCTTTCTTTCTTTCCTTCTTTCTTTCCTTCTTTCTTTCCTTCTTTCTTTCTTTCTGTCTTTCTTTCTTTCTTTCTTTCTTTCTTTCTTTCTTTCTTTCTTTCTTTCTATCTTTCTATCTTTCTATCTTTCTTTCTTCTTTCTTTCCTTTTCTTTCTTTCCTCTTTCTTTCTTTCCTCTTTCTTTCTTTCTTTTTAAGATTTACCCATTGTTATTGGAAAGACAGCTTCATTGTAAAGAAGGGAGATAGAAAGAGCTTCCTTCCTCTGGTTTACTCCCCAAGTGGCACAACAGCCCAAGCTAAGTCGATATGAAGCCATGAGTATTTTCCAGGGTGCCCACGCAAGTGCAGGGTCTCAAGGCTTTGGGCCATTTTCTACTGCTTTCCCAGGCCACAAGTGAGGAGGTGGATGGAATGTGGACATGAACCAGCATCCTTTTGAGATCTTGGTACATGCAAGGCAAGAATTTAGCCACTGGGCCATCATGCATGTAATTTCATTGGGTCATAAGGTGAAACTATGAACACAGTATTTCCTTGTTACTAAATGCACACACACACACACACACACCAGAACACTATATTCCTCATGAATATATATTCTCAACAAAATACATTCCAAAGAAATCGAATAGCACATCAAAAACACGACATGAAGTGGGATTTATCTCAGTGGTGTGAGCTTGGTTCAGTATGCACACTTAAAATGCACACTTAAAATGGTAGTAAAAAACACAATAGAAGACGAACTGTATATTCATCCACATAGACGCAGAAAAAGCACTCAATAAAATACAACATGCTTTCCTGATTTTGAATAAGCTCAGATTTTTCAATATGAAGGGACTATGCATGAATATAGTTAAGATTATATTTGACCAACCCACAGCCAACATCATGGTTCCATCACAGATTGGACCAAATGTGTCCACACTCACCACTCGTCTTCAGCATGGAACTGGAAGTCTTAATCCAGAGCAATAAAGGAAGGCAAAGAAAGAGGAAGCACATCCAGACAAAAAGGAAATACATCTAATTGTTCCTGTTTTAAGATGATGTAATTTTGTATGTGATTAAAAGATAAGAAGTCTATGGGGAATACCGATAGAATTAATAAATTCAAAACAATTGCAGGAAGCAAAGTTAACAGAAGGCAGACTATCCACTAATAATGAAACATGATTAAAACCGCAAGAGAGGATCCTGCTCACAGCAATAAGAAGAGTAAAATCAATGGAACACAAGTGATCTTTACAATGAAAATTATGAAATACTAGTGAAACAAATTGAAGAGGACACACACACGAAGTAAGATGTCTCATGACAATGCACTGAAATAATATTACTAAATCTTCATCTGTCTTGGGCACTCTACAGATTCATTGCAACTTTTATCAAATACTGATGGCATTACTGATACAAATAGGAAAATGAGCCCTAAAATTGGTATGGTGCAACAGAAGAGCCAAATAACCAAAACAATCTTGACCAAAAGTTAACTTGAAGGCTTTACAACACCTGATTTCTAAGATATTCTATAAAAATGTAGTAACTAAGATATTGATAGCATAAGCACAAACATATAGATCAATAGAACAGATTTTCAACAAAGACACCAAGAATATACATTAGAGAAAGGAAATTCATTTCAAGAAATGGTGCTGGATCTATTCCCTTATAAAACATCAACTTATAAAACATCAACTTAGATGTTAAGCAGAAAGCTATCAGGGATCCAGCACAGTAGCCTAGTGGCTAAAGTCCTTGCCTTACATTCACTGGGATCCCATATGGGCATCAGTTCATGTCCCAGCTGCTCCATTTCCCTTCCTGCTTGTGGCCTGGGAAAGCAGTAGAGGACTGCCCAAAGCTTTGGGACCCTGCACCCACTTGGGATACCCAGAAGAAGCTTCTGGCTTTGGATTGGCTCAGCTCCAGCTGTTGTGGCCACTTGGGAAGTGAACCAGCAGATGGAAGATCTGTAAATCTAACTTTCCCATAAAACTGAATAAATTTTAAAAAACATAAAGCTATCAAAAGATATTATAGTATGAAGAGATTATAAATCTTGGTGGTTACTGATGTACTAATCCAATCTAATTGCTACATATTGTATACATACATTGAAAGGACAGGTTGTACCCTGTAAATATGTGTAATCACCATCTTTTCCTCAAAAAATTTAAAAAATGTTGTTTAAAACAAACTTAACCTTATGTTTGAACAGGAGGAATAGAAAAATAGCACTTTAGAAATTAACCTGGAGCATTCTCCTTAACAAAGCACTGCTCAAGAAAGGAAAAAAAAATTCACTTCCTTATCACATTTTAGGGAAGGGAAAATACTTAATTTCAGTTTCTTTTACCTTTTAATACATCTGAGATAAAGACTGAGAGAGGGAGAAACATTAAGTAGTAGCATAAAATGAAAAAGAAAGCAACAAAAGAAAAAGATACAGAAATCACACAGATGATATAATTAGCTGATTAAAAAATAGTTCCATTTTTCTTCTAATTATATACTCCATAAATGAGAAATATTGAACATACTTAGTAGAGTATGCAATAGTTACTTTTATTCAAGAAGTATTAATCCCAGGGTGAGCAAACATTATTATGGCTGTCTCTGTGAGACAAGGATTGGGGGAAAGCAGGCAAGACCATTGTTTACATATTTTCTTCTTCCTGTATCTGAGGAAAAGGGGGAGACAGGGGGAGAAGCCACATGCAGCATCCCACCTGCCTCAGCACCTGGGGATGGGAAACAGTCACCTTTTGTCATGCCAGGATTCCTGATGTGGAGCATGTTCCATGGGTTCTGCCCAAGTGGTTTCCATAGTTCTTAAATGCTGTTGATCTCACAGATCCAAGGATGAGGAAATCCTTCCAAGGTCCATTGACTGACATAGTCCACTTCTGAGTCTCCATTTGCCCACACATTTGCTGTCAAGCCTTGCTGGGGTAGTTGATCAAGTTGTTCTGCTCTCCTTCCTCTCCTTCCTCTGTGCAAGCCAATACGTGCTGTGGCCCAGTTCTGCCCTGCCCACCACACTCTCAGCCCTCGCATACACCAGGAGAGCTACAACCCAGTTGGAGTGACCCCCATTAACCCTCATTGGACTGGCCTCCAGCCCTGGTTCTTATGCCTTCCAGCATGTGTAGTGGATTGGTCCAATCTGTTCCACATCCCATTTAGCTCTCATACACATCATTGTGCATTGAAGCCTAACTAAATAAGCCCAACAGATTTCACCTTCCAGCCCACATTCATGCCTGTGGGCACCATCACTTGTCTAGCCAGGCCCACTGGTTCACCAGTGAGAGTTGCCACCCATCAGACATGCCCACAGTTTTCCTACTAAACACTTTCCCTGTCCTGGATCTTGCACTCTCCAGGTGATTCTGCAGTCTAGCTCAACAGGACTTACCCCCATTCACAGCACTTGTCAGCTGATGTTGTGGCAAGGCCCAACCTGCCTACCCTTACTCTGGCTCATGCTTAACCAGTGGATGCAATCAGTCTACCCAGCCTATTTCTTCCCTAACCTACTTCACATTTAGGCTAACTCATGCTGTAGTCCTTCCCAGCCTGTTCTGCCCCCAGTCCCAACTTTCATGCATACCAGCAGGAGTAGTGGACCAGCAGTGAAATCCCCACAGTTCCCCTACCAGGCTTGCACCGCCACACCCGTTCTGATCTTACATGTGCTGGTGGGTGCTGTGGCTCAGTCTGCCATGCCCCATCTCACCACAACATTTTCCAGTGGGTGCTGTAACCTGACTCTGCACCCTGTTCCAGCTCATGCTTGTAGGTGCTGCTGCCCAACTCAGCCCAGTCATCCCTCAGTCCTGTCCCTAATATGGACTGGCTGGTGCTGCAGCCTGCCCCAGCCTATCCTGCACCCTATTCTGATTCTCATATCTTTCAGTGGGTATTGTGAACTGGTCCGACCTGGCCTGCTCACATACTTGAGCCACACATATGCTGGTAGGTACTGTAACATGGTCTGGTCTAGGCTGCGCCCTCCCTTAGTTCTTGCGCTCACCTGCAGGGACTGCACCCTGACAAGAGTTCTCCAAGCTCCTCTATCATGTCTTCTCCTAATGGCATATCTTGCACACAAATCCCAGTGGGTGCTGGAGTTCTAGCACTACCTAGTACATCCTAGATCCATCCACACCCATGCCGAGAGACACTATAGCCATATCCAATCCTAACTGCCACTCCCATTCTGGCTCTCATGTTTACCATCAGGAACCACAACCCAGTCTGGGTATCCTCGTAGCTCCAAATCAGGGCTGTTCCCAGCCACAGATCTTGTGTGTGCCTATGGTTTCTCTGACCCAGCTTTGCATAGCTCATGCAAACCAGTAGGTGTGGTAGCCTAGCCTGGCATGAAGGACAGTAGAACTTATTTTCTTCTTAGACTTTTTCGGTCTGGGCAACTGCCAAGGTTAAGTTTAAATGGGAGATCAGACTGCACTAAATTTTCCCACAGAAGGCAGTAGGGGAAAAGTTAAAGCAGTAATGTGTGCCAAAATTTCAGGGAAAAAAGTTGACTGTATGTTCAGGTAATCCATTCTCCTCTAATTATATATTGATAAGCAGCTCTAGATCCTGGATAGTATTTTAATGCTTTTCTTTCCCTGTAATTAAACTGCATTGAAATACTTCCACAATAATCATCTGGTCATTTATAATGTCAAAACAACAGAGTTTATAAAAAATGTGTTTTCTCAAAAATAACATCTTATGTAATTAGAGATTTTGATGACCAACCAGGTGGAGATGTATTTAAATCTCCAGTAAACTAGCAAAAGGCCTTACAATACACGGTAGAGTGTTAAACTATGAGTAGGAATAAGGATTCTATTTCTTGAAAGATTTGCGGACTAAACAAAGCCAGCTGATTTCTGTTGTACATATTCAATATGCCATCAGATGATACAGATGATAACTCTTAGGTTATATAGTTTACAGTCTATGGCTGCTAGGCCACAAATCTGTAAAACACATCACTGCACTGAATATGGTAGACAAGTATAACACAAAGGTAAATGTGCAAATTCATGCAAGGAGAGATGTATAAACATTGCATAGGTAGAGTAGAAGTAAAGTCTAAAGACTGTATGAATGCAGCCTACAATACAAGGAATCGCTCTAAGTGTTGAGTGAATGAGAGGCTAGGATCTACTACTGTGGATTTAACAAACACTTTTACATTTAGACTACCAAGTTTATTTTAAAAATACCCTTTTAATAATAAATTGAGCTTACCTTATTTTTTATTACTTTTTAAAAGGATTTATTTTTTGGGTTTTTTTTGGAAAGTCAGTTATACAGAGAGGAAGAGAGACAGAGAGGAAGATCCTCTGTCTGTTAATTCATTCCCCAAGTGGCTGCAATGGCCGGAGCTGAGCAGATCTGAAGCCAGGAGCCCAGAGCCTCTTTCGGGTCTCCCAAACAGATGCAGGGTTCCAAGGCTCTGAGCTGTTCTGGACTGCTTTCCCAGGCCACAAGCAGGGAGCTGGATGGAAAGCAGGGCCGTTGGGATTAGAACCAGCACCCATATGGGATCCTGGGCATGCAAAGTAATTACTTTAGTTGGGCCTGAGCTTATTTTAAATATCTTTATTTAAAAATTTTTCAATTTAAAATACTTTTTATTTTATAAACTTTTTTATTAAAAATCATATTGAAATCAGCTTCCATTTTAATAGTATTTGAGGTGATTAGAATGTGAGGTCTCTGCATTCATTAATGAGTTTATGCCATTATCACAAAAATGGAATTTTCAAAAAGGAGTTTGTCTCCCAGTACAAACACACATCCACCCGTGCCCTTTTGGCTGTGGGATGATGGAACAAAACAGCCCTCACCAGATGCCAAACCTTTCATCTTGGACATCTCAGCCTGAAAAGCTGCAAGAAATGAATTCCTGTTCTTTATAAATAACTCAGTATGTAAGTCATATGGCTGAAAAACAACAGTGCAAGAAAACGTGCAAACTTACTCAGCATCACCGGGTTGGAACAGTCAGGACTTAAACCAGAATTCAGAGTCTACCCTCAACCTTTGTTATTATGATAAACCAAGATAAGAGTTCCTTTGTCTTCCTTTATAAGTTGATTTGTTTGTCTGAAAGTTAGTGAGAGATCTTTCATTCTTTGATGTACTCTCTAAATGATCACAATAGTCGAAACTGGGCCAGGATGACACCAGGAGAGAGGAACTTTACACAGGTCTCCCTGGGAACTCAAGTATTTGAACCATCATCCACTACTTCCCAGGTCTAAGACGCAAAGTAGGACAGGAATCAACACTACCATATGGAATACAGGTGTCCCATCTGGTGGTTAAATCGCCACAGCACAATGTCTAGCACTATCATCGCATCTTTTTCAACTCCAAATTGATCTAACTAATATGGACATTGAGATATTGTGAGACATGATCAACACAAAACAGGAGTCATAGAAATGTATTGCAGACATTTGGACATGGAACAGGTAGTGATTATTTTAAGTAATTAAATACTATCCAGAGATATATATTGTCATTGTAGGGGAAGTTGATGAAGAATATTTTCATGCAGACTTTTGCTATGCTGTGGTGCCCATAAGGTGCAAACTTTGTTTCTCCCTGAGCATAGAGAAATGTCAGTGAGTAGGTCAGCAGAGAAATGCTAATTGTATTTCTTTGCATTGTGGCCTGGGTGTATGTGTAATTTAGTGATCCTTGGTGGTTTAACAGAATCTTCCCGACATGCTTGCTATTACAGGCAAGGCATCTTGTCTAGTACAGTAGGTCTCACAGTGAAACCCAGCAGTAAACAGCATCCATACGAATCAGAGCTTGTTAGAATGCAAGTCCTCGTCTACTAATTAGAAGCTACGGCGGTGACGCAGCAGCTTGCGTTTTCACAGATCCCCTGGATAATTCTAAAATACAGTTAATCTTCAGAGCCACTCCTAGCAGGACACTTTTTGAGCTACACAACTTGAAATGAAAGTATTAAAATGTCAGAACATGGTTTAAAGCTCTTCAAGGTGAATTATCCATAGGAAAATACAAATGATGTTTGACCTACTGTCTTTGATCTGCTTCTCTATTCTTTACTAATTTCACCAGAAAATCGATCCTCACCATTTCCTCATTATTCATGTCCATTACTTGTTCATTAAATCAAGGCTTAGGGCTTGGCTCATAAATCATAGGCACTGCAGTTTGTGGCCAATTTTTTGCCAGACTCTTTTAATGGGGAAAACGTATGTGAGTGAAAGGAAGCCATATGTGTGAATGTATAGATATTTAAATCTGTTATGGTTTATATCTTTTTTTTTTAATTATTTATTATTTAACTTCAGTAATTACATTGTATTATGTGACACAGTTACATAGATACTTGGGTTCTCCCCACCCCTCCCCAAACCCTCCCACCATGGTGGATTCCTCCACCTTGTTGCATAACCACAGCTCAAGTTCAGTTGAGATTTCCCCATTGCAAGCGTATACCAAACATAGAGTCCAGCATCTTATTGTCCCGTCAAGTTCAACGGCTTCTTAGGTTTATATCTTTAAAAATAAAAAAAATAGCTTAAAATGTCAGCATCACAGTTATTATTGGCCTGTATCGGGTCTTGTGTGATGGATTTCAATGTGGAACTCGGAAGCTCTGGTCCAGAGCACGAACTCCCTCAGGGCAGAGGCCATCATTATTCACCATTGTTCATTCCGTGAGTAACTCAGAACCAGATGCCCGACGAATAGAAGATGAGATGAAGATAACTGCAAGTACGTAAAAAGATCAGACCATGTTAACCTCAGGAGTGAGAGAACAGAGACAAGAAAAAGAACGGAGACACAGAGAACAAGCAGAGATTTTTTTTTTTCAGGCTTGACAATTTTTAAAAGATTTATTTATTTTTATTGGAAAGGCAGATATGCAGAGGGGGAGAGACAGAGAGGAAGATCTTCTGTCCGATGATTCACTCCCCAAGTGAGCGCAACGGCTGGAGCTGAGCCAATCCGAAGTCAGGAGCCAGGAGCTGTTCTGTCTCCCTTGTGGGTGCAAGATCCCAAGGCTTTGGGCCATCCTCGACTGCTTTCCCAGGCCACAAGCAGGGAGCTGGATGGGAAGCAGGGTCGCTGAGACTAGAACTGACGACCATATGAGATCCTGGCACGTGCAAGGTGAGAACCTTAACCACTATGCTCTCGCGCCAGGCCCAGGCTTGACAATTTTATCTTCCTCAGATAGTGAAGATGAATAAAAGCTGTCAGTAGAGTGTGTGTCACAGCTGCAAAATAAGATAGCTTGGATTTGAATGAGGTATAGTTTCCGTGTGCCTGTTGATGGCATGAACTGATTAATAAAATGCTACATGGAGAATCTGCTTATGAAAGCAGCACTGCATAAGAATCTATTTTTTTAATATGTATCATGTAGATGAGCTCAATTTCAATCACGACAAAATAAATTTTACTGCTGCATGACAGACCCAAGAAATACCGGAAATATTAAAACTGTAAATAAGCAGTTAAAACAGGCTCATTTTTCTCCTTTCCTTCTTTTTAAGTTACTACTTGATGTGTTCAAAATAAAGCAAGAGACTTGTTTTCCTACCATGCATATTTAATTTTAATTCCAGATCATTTCTTTAATGATAAAATATTTTATTTCAAAATTAGAGAACTGATGTGCTCAAAAAGTTTTTGTTTTCTCTAAAATCCAACAGGCATGGGTGAAACGCATTTTTACAGGTACAAAAGTCACATACGGAGTTACATTATAAGCCGTAGCACCTGCTTTGCCTCTATCTTTACTGGTAAAGATAGAATTTGTAACTTTTTCAATGTGAAACTCTATTAAAATATGTTAAATATAAAAACATCTAAACAGAATTAAATTAACTGCTCATTTTTAAAAACCATAGCAACATTAACTTTTCTAGTTTGAAAGCTTTTTAAAAAATATTTATTTATTTTTATTTGAAAGGTAGATTCATAGAGAGAACAGACTGAGAGATCTTCCATCTGCTGGTTTACTCCCCAAATGGACACCATTAATAACCTAGAACTGAGCTGATCTGAAGCCAAGAGACTTGAGTTTCTTTCAGATCTCCCATGTGTGTGCAGGGTCCCAAGGCTTTGAGCCATCCTCCTTTGCTTTCCCAGGCCACAAGCAGGAAACTGGATCAGAAATGGAGCAGTCAGAACATGAACCAGCACCCAAATCTATCAGCTGGTCATGCAGCTGCAGACTCTGATCATTCTGCCAAGTTCACAGAAAGTTTCCAGATTGTTAAGACCATCCAGTGAGTAGAAAAACCAAATGATGAATGTGAACAGTGGAGAGGAGTAAAGACATTTCATACAAAATGATTTTAGGTTACTTTGAGTTGATATCAGTTTTCCAAGTAAGTAGATATCATCAACTTGAATGTCTATACCGAACTACAGAAGAAAATGAAGACTGAGGGGGGTGGTTTTACTGGAAGAGAGAATTTAGAGGAAGCAAACAGCTCTGGGAAAATTTTAGATGTGAATTCATCCATCCATTTGTCAATTACTTATCCATTTATTTAGAGGAACATAGGATTACCATAAAAGTCTCAAAAGTTCTCAACTAATCATTGGGGTTTTTTTGTGTGTGGCAATCCAATATCTTTTTCCCCACTTTCAAATTATTAGGGTCCCAGGTTTTGCTGAGTATAAAGCCCCTTGAAATTAGCTTTGTTTCACAGGTCCTCCATTGTAGTGGCCAGGGAAATGTAAGTATCCTTTGACACCAGCTAGCCACATAATTAAGCTTTTATTAATGTGGTATAAATGGAAACAGTGGGTAATTTCTTGGGAAAAATTCTTAAAAGTGTGGCTCTTCTTTTTCCTTGTTGTATCTTCTTGACTAGAAATGGACAAAATGGCTGTGTCTCTAACGTAATTTTGAACCATGACTTGGCCTGGAGAGTTAAAACCATGAGCAGTAGATCATCTGAATAGAAGAAATTGGAGCCCTCACTCTGGGATATGAATAGCAGCCCGGATTAACTACTTCCAGACTTCATGAGTGAAATGAACTTTTATCTCAAGTAAGTCATCGTTATTTTGGGGTTTTCTGTTCCCAATTTATTCACTTGTAAAGAGCAGTTTTGTTATTGTTATTGCTACCCTTGGCAACCAATACTGGGACTATTTAGAAATACTCACTAAATATAACCATTTGTAATCCTTCAGAGCTAAGCTAAAAATTCTGTTAGCAAAGAAGGACTTATTAACACCAAATCAATGTCACCGTAAACAAATCCATAAGATAAATGAAAGATTTGGTAAGTTAAATTAAGAATGGTAACTCATGTAATTACCATATAACATATATGAAGAATTGAAAAGCAAATGCAAATGCCCCCACAGAAAACTTGGCAAAATAAACAGGTAGAATAAATAATTGAGATAAAAATCCAAATAATTATAAATATTTTTTAAAATGTTCAAATAGTTTGACAGAGAAATGAAATTCAAGTAGCAATGAGATACTTCAGTTGAAGTGTCAGAAGTTTGACGATGCATATTATTAGTAGTATTACAAGAAAAAGAATATTTTCATATACAACTGGTGAAATTGTTCATTGTCATTGCTAACATCCATTAAAATTTTAGTACATTTTTTTTTTTTCATTTAACTCTCAGTTACTCGCCTCGGAAACAAAAATAAAATCGTGAATAACACTGTACACATAAGGAAGCTGATAACATTTTTTTTCATAACGAAAAACAAATCCATCAAATCTTTGAAAAGGCAATTGCTGAATAAATCATGCTGTATATGATATGATTTATTTAATATTTTGCAGGCTTTAATAAATTAAAGTTGTAGTAGCTAATGTATCAGGTTTTTAGCAAGATATGGAGTGAGAAAAAACAGCACTTAGTGGCATACTTATAATTGTTCACATTTTTTAAATGCTCGATCAATGTGTTTATTTTAATATTTAAGCATATAGAAAGTGTTAAAAAATGTATTTCAAAATTATTAACCTGAAATGTGTACAGGATGGCTAAAGCAAAAGTAAGGAAGTGTAGAAGAATTCAAGACTTGATGTAGGTTGTGGCACGTGAACAAAGAAAAGTCAAAACAAGAAAATCCTAAGTTTTATAGTGTTTTTGATTTATTCATGTGTAAAAGTTGTTATAATCATGTATTTCATATGTATGAAGTATAGGGGAAATGAAACAAAAAGATAAATATATTTGGATGCAATAATCAAAATACATGCAGAGAAGAGGGTCTTTAAAATGCATATTATGAAAAACTTTTCATCGATTTCAAATATTTTACACCAGAACAAACTTATCTGCTGTTTCCACTTTTCTGAGAACATTTTGAAGTACTCTGTGTAATTGTGTGGGAGGTGTGTGTGTGTGTGTGTGTGTGTTTAAAAAAAAGAACTTACTATAGCTCTAGTTTACACCCAGAAATCCTGCCTAGCATCTATTTTATTTTAGCTATATTTTTAATACACAAGAATGCATGTTTGCAAAGAGTAGAAAATATAAAGGTACAAAATAATTTTTTAAGCAATCCAATAATCATTGTGCCAAGATACAGCCACACTGAAAATTTTATTGATGCATATAATTCTTATGCATACCCTAGATGCTGTTTTGCAATCCATTCTCATTTATGTGCTGAAGACATTGTTAATATTTAATTTCCCCCTTTGGAAGTATATGATACTAACGTTTATCACATTCACACATCAAGCTCTTTCACAGATGTTCTCATCTTTAAATCACACATCAAATTGGAAAGAGAAGAAAGGCACCCTGGAAACAAGAAAGTTTGAAAGCCTAGATTCTTCCTTTATTTTAAATCTGTACCAGATCAGAATGTAAGAAGCTCTGTTTCCCTTCCCCCAACCCCTAATGTATTCTAGTATTTTTTAAAATAATATTGACTCTTCTACCTAGGCTATAAACAGGAAAAAATAACTGTTGGTATAAATCCTATTTCAAAGAGACAGAAATGAATTGCGTTGCTCCCTAATAAAACATCCATGTATCCAATGTATCAAAGCATTGACTCTTAACCAATTATTGCAGTATGATTTTAGATTTGACTTTTCGTTCTCTGTATTAGATGACCTACATTTTAAGTAGAATTATATAAGGTAATGAATACACAGAACATCTTCTAGAATGCTTTTATATTTTTGTTTTGATGCTTATTTTCCATCAAAAAAATATCCCTGACCCAGACTCCTGCAATTGAAATACTATATGCAGTGTTGTCAGGTCTATTCCACCTTTATATTTCTCAACTGCCAAATAGCAACTAAGACAAATCAGTAGCTCCCTGATCCCATTCTTTCTTGGGACTTTCCCCCTCATTTTTGTTTTCAGACAGAAACCGAGCACACATTACCACATGTACTTTCCCTTGTCCCCTACCACCTGTCCTGAGAGTCTACTCATGCATGCCTCACCCTGATCAGTCAAAAATGGAAACAGGCTTATAACTTCAACAGCTGTCTCTCATTTATTTCAAATTAAACCTCTCTGATAACTTGTCTGGTTAATTTCCTCCCCCATTTGGATATTTTAAATCCAGAGAACACTTTGAAATGAATCTAGGTGATTTCATTTGCGTTCCCTGGATTGTCTCTTTTTGAGATGTCCAAACACACTGTTTTTTTTTCCCCTAAGGCATTAAGCACATGATATTTACTTGCAATGGATACATTTAACATCCTTTTTCTACCAACTGAAAACTAGATAGTGTGATGTTTCTCTTGCTTCATCTCATATATTGCCTAGGACTTTAGTGAGATTACAGTGGACAGTTTATCCATTCAAATTAGATTACATTTCTATAAGAAGTAACAAAGATCATTTTAATTAAACTGTCATATTGGCTTATTTTAGTATAAGCGATTAATTCTAATTATGCAGTACATGCGTAAGTGTTACTGTGAGTCTATTTCTGTTCTCCATGCCATTATAATATGCCTCTGAAGAGATGTCTTTCTATTAAGTCTTTTCCCATTAAGAAGTGATGAATTAACGGATTTTAATGAAGTTATACAGAATTGGTCCACCAGTATTAAGAATCGATTGTACAAGATGTTTTCTGTAATTCAACGATTTTTTTTTTTTTTGCATCACTTCCCAAAGTTGTTTTAAACATAGGTGATTAAGTTTTTTGTTCAACTGAGACTTGTTCATTTCTCACAAAGGACTTTAAAGTACTGGAAGAATAATTCCAGGTCAAGAATATTGACTGTGTTGTTTCCCTTTTTATAACAATCAATTCATTGTTTCCTTTGTTTAAAGATTTGGTGAAAGAAAATTTCTGTACGTTGGGAAAGGCAAATTATAGTGCCTTTCTTTTGATATCCAAGGTGATATTTTAAGTTAAACTTTTGTAGGAGAAAAATAATGTTATGAACATCATGAAAATGATTGATAACAGATTTTGAAGGCCATGATTCTGACCTCAAATTTGGTGTCCGAAAATTATTGGCTTATCAGTTCTGCCTCTATTTCCTTATTTGTAAAATGATAACAATAAAACTTACCTCACAACATTGTTAGGAGGCTTAAATGGAATAACCTATGCAAAGTGATTAGAGTAGCACTTGGAGCATATTGTGCTATCTTTAAAATTTTTACATTTTAAATTTAAAATTTTGTTTTTAGTATTGTTTACATAATGGACAGGGACGCATGCCTGTGTAGGCCTTTGATTAGGATGGGGAGGGTTGAGTTAAGGAGGAAGGTGGGTGGAACAAATATTTCAGTTCTTTTATTTTTTTTTTTCCCCTCTGTGCTTTTGTGAGGGGTTGTGGGGAGAAGGGCACTATTCCTTACTGTCAAATTACATCCACACCCAGGATGAGGGATTTGATAACGTCTTAGAAACCCCAATGTGAGAAAGTTTCTGAGAGTTACCAGAATGGTTTTGACAGTTCTAAGATAGTGTTAGCTTCATTGTACCAGGGTTGAGAAAAATCCCTCTGAGGTCTCTTGGCTGATTAAGTTTACCTTGGTGCATCCACAGATCCAGACACTGGGAGAGTTTCAAGGAGTGTTGTCTAACCTGTTCTTCTTTCCATGATCTGACAAGGCACTTGATGCCCTCTGTTGGCTTAGATGAGCTAGTTGTCATGTCTCCTGTGGTGTGCATCTGGACATGCTGTCTTCTGCACAGTCATCAGCATGTATCCAGTCTAGATACATGCACTCCAAGATCAGACCACATATCTTGTGGTTGGGGTTTGAATTCAGTTAAGCTAGCTGGGGAGTCCCCTAAGAAATCTTGCCTGGTGTGATCTCAGACTTGACTCCTATGTGTGCCAGCTGGTTCAGGATCAGGTTTGATCTATCATCTGCACTAGCCAATGTACATACTTGTAAATGCAACTACCTGGACAGTTCTGCCACTAGCCCCATCTTTCACACAAACTGTCATGTGCTGTGGCCTAATATAGGCCCCCTTGCCACAGACCCGGCCCTTATATACACCAACAGGTGTTGTAAACTAGTTGGGGTCACCTGCAGTAAACCGTAAGAGACCCGTCCCAAGCTCCAATTTTTGCACATACCAGCATGTGCTGTAACCTAACCTGACCAATCCCTCATCCCATCTGGCTCTTATGTACAACCATGGGTGTTGTGGCTTAGCTTAGCCCAACCTGCCCATAGACCTGGCCCATACTCATGTTGACAGGTTGCTGCTGCCTTATCCATCCTGGCCCACTCTCAGCCCTGGCTCTTGTGTTCAATAGTAGGGACTGCACTATAGTAGGGGAGTGCCCATAGTTCCTCTACCAGACCCTCTCCCAGCCTTGGATCTTGTACTTTCCAAGAGATAATACAGTCTAGCCTGTCATTACTTGCACCCAGTTCCAGCACTTGGCCAGTGGATATTGTGGCCTGGTCTAGTCAACCAGCACCCATTCAGGCTCTTGTGTATGCCAGTGTGTACTAGGAATTGACTCAGTCAACTGCCTCCAGCCCTAGCTCACAAGTATGCCAACAGGTGCTGCATGGCCTGCATTCACCAGTGAGTACTGTGGCCTAGTCTAACTGGTACATACCCAGTCTCAGCTCTTTCTGGGAACACTACAACCTAGTTCACTTCCAGACTTGGCTTTCACATAAACTGGGAGGTGCCATGGCCTAGCCCATCCCATTCTTGCACCCATTCTGGCTCTTGTAAGTGCCAACAGATGCTGAGGCCTACCCCAGTCTGGCCTGCCCCCTAGACCCAACCCAGATGCATGCCAATGGGTGTTGCAGCTTTCCCCAGCTCAGTCGACCTCTAGTCCTGGCTCTCACACTCACCAGTGAGAACTGCAGCCTAGCAGGGGAGTCCCCAAAGTTCCCCCACCAGACTCATTCTCAGTTCTGGCTCTTACGCATGCCAGTGAGTTTTTGTTTTGACACAGCCTGGGATGGCCTACTCCCAGTCCCAGCTCCTGCTAAAAGGTATTGAAACCTAACCCAGCCAGTGTGAACCACGTCCCTTCCTGGCTCTCATGCATACCAGCCAGTCCTGTGGCCTGGCCCAGACCAGCCTGTCCCCAGACCCAACCACACACATGCCAATGAATATTTCAGTCTTGCTTGGCCTGGCCCATACCCAGCCCTGGCCAGGTTGCCTAATTGGAGCTACAGCCTAACAGAGAAGTTCTCCAAGTTTCTCTACCAGGTCCATTCACAGCCCTGGATTTCACATACCCTGCTTGTTATGGTTTACCCTCAGTCCTGGTCTTTGTATATGCCAGCAGTGCTGCAGCCTAGTCAGGCCTGGCCTCCTGACAGCCCTAATTCTCACACAAACCAGTTACGGCTGTAGTCCTAAAGAAATAAGCCAACAGGTCTCCTGCAGAAGCTGCCCCCAAATCCAGTTCACTCATGTTCAACCTGCAGTCCAACCTGACATGGCCCACTCCCGGCACTTTTGGGTAAATATTAAGGCCAAGTACAACCAGGCATGCCACCCAGCCCCAGTTTCAGTGAGTGCTGGTGGGAAGTGGGAGATGCACTTAGTCCTGCTCCAGTCTCCCATGTGGGAAGATACCTTGGCCTGACGCAGACATGCCCTCTAGTTTTCCCCATGCCCTTCATTAAACCATCTGTTTCAGCTCCATCATCACCTACCTGACAATACAGTGGCATGGTCCATGGAAATCCCTAGAAATCATCCCTCCTCTGTCAAACATGTCATTGGTGGTCCTCACTCCAACATATCTCCAGATTCCCTTCTCAGGGTATTCTGTAGCCCCCTGCTTCGCCCTGCATGTGGGGGTGCGTCACATGCCTGGGCACCATGATGATGTGTCCTGTCTTGGTATCCCCTGCCTTCCACATACTGTGCCATGTGGGGGGCACACAGACTTCCCAGCATATCTTTAATGAGATATAAAAGCAATAGAATAAATCAGCACACTGGTATAGTTAACACAGACTTGTCATTAACCAGGCCCAGAATCCACATCTGCTACTGTTGATGTTCTCCATGCAGTGTAACACTTGCCTGTGTACACGGCAGCTTAGGTGGTAGCCCACAGCAGGTGAACATAGTGTACTGTTAAATACTTTTTATGTTTTTTTGATCTTTAAAAATTTATTTACACATGCATTGTAAACATATTTTCTGTATTTCATGGTGTAGATTTAGGCTAGTGCTCCTAGAATGCCCTGAATAAATAGCATATAGCAATTCTTGACTATTTTATTGGAAATATGGAAAACATTGAGACTCTTATTTATTCAAAATCACTGGGAGGGAGTAGTAGAACTCAAGACTCCAAATTTTATGCTACCAGGGAAGCTGTTGATACCTCTTATTAATATTATCTAATCCTATTTTGAGGCAAGCATTTAGAGAATGAGTTAAATTAGTCTGTGGATTTGGGTTGTAGAAATGGAATAGTTTTCTGGCATCTTCCAGCCTTGTCTATGAGACATTTTGGGAGCCAGATAGAGATCCATGGCTTCAACTTCTCAAAAATCAGCAGACAAATTTAGAAACAATGGCAAAATTGACTGAGGTCACCACTGTTGACCTTGATGAGAGTGTATAAAGTCTTGAATAAACACTGGTATGCTCGTTTCCTTTGCTCTTTCCAAGGTAGGTTCACATCTCTTTGTTCCACCAACAAACTGAATAATGGGTATGAATGACAATTTGATACTTTTACTTACATGCTTTACATGACATGTTTTAAGAAAAAAAACATATTGATGATGGGGGAAATTTTTTAACAATAAATTTGTAGTACTTCTAATATAATCTCATGGGGGAATAATAAAATATGTCTAATATTTCAATTATACTGAAATTTATTTATTGACAATATATGTTCTGTTCTAGTCTTGGATGCTTAACCCAGAGCCAGATCTTAACTCTTCTGGTATCCCATATGTTTTGTCCTTTCTTAATATTCACTGAGTGAAAAAAAGTCATGCTGGACTTAATGAAACTATGATACATAATACTCTGGTTTTATCAGAGATATGTATATCTAATTATCTATGTTTGGAAGGTATTGGTTTTAATCGTACCTAGCTAAAACTCATTTACATTGTGTAGGTTAATATATAGCCTTCAGAACATTCAAACTAATGAGAATAATACACATAGTACCTTAGATTTATATTTTATAGCACTTTTTAGAACCAATAAATATTTCAAAATATTTCAAAATGTTTATACAAATGTGGAATTGAAAGACATATTTGTTTTGGTGTCGAAATTTGAAATCCATGCATAGAATTTTCATAATGGAGATTTTCATGAACTAGTTGAAGATTACTAATATGAATAAATTTCAAAGTATTTTGCACCAAAGTAAACAACTTTTAATTGCATTTTCTATGAAATTTTGACATTATCTCATGTTTAATGCATATAATTTGTGTCGAGTTATAACATCAAGTATTATAAAACTGGAGTAGTATATATTGTAAAACTAGAATTACTATATTCTAGTAATTATTATACAAATTATGGGTCACTGCTTTAGGAAATATTATTAGGATAATATTTTATTCCAGCTAATACTATTCTACTGTGGTGCTAAATAGTATTTTGTGATAGTGGCATAGTTTCTTTCCATTCTGAAACACAGAGATAAAACTATCACTCTCAGTTTTCTTGGCATTAATCATAGTATATCTAGTGTGAGTATTATTTTTCCTAATTCTGCAAGTAATAATCCATGCTTTTCACCTGATTATTTTGCCATGGGTTGGTGAATTTGTTGTAACTGTATGTGTTTCAGATATCCATTATACTCATGTATAATTTATGGAATGCTGAGCTATCTGCTACTAAAACACTGTGCTGTCTAAAATTTCATGGACTCAAAAAATATCCTTACATAATGCAACTTCAACCCCATTTACATTTCTGGAGTCCAGTGCTTCCTAAAATATTCATTTTTTGATGTCTTATTCTTTTAATCCATTGATCTTAAGACAGTAGGAATTAAAATAAAGAGAATTTGGTCAGGAGTTGTCCGCTGGGTAACTAGCAAAATTGCTCAGTACAGATGCTCAGTCTTTTGGTCAGGGTTTGGAGGACAGGAAAGTGCAGAAAGAGAGTCCTAGAAAGGACAAAAGACCCAGCAGAAGCTGTAAAAGGAAATCCAATTGAAGAACAGAGCTGGAGGGAAATGTTAATAATGCAATTTTGATTGGAGACAGACCTAAATTAGTAAATGAACCAGAAAGGAATACAACAGAATGAATACAGAATCTTATGGCTTGCTAGAGAGTGTCACGTGCTATAGAGAAGGAAGACAATTTTAAAGACTGGAAAGTCTTCAAAATGTGTCTTTAGGACATTATCAGAAAGAACAGTTCCTGTGGATTGAGGGAATGCAGAGCCAGATCACAGAAGACTGGGGGACTGGAGGAGATGGGCAGAATCTATGGGTGTAAACTGTACTACCTGGAGACCCGTATTCAAAATGACAACCACTTTTTGAAAGAAAGCCTTACAATAATATATTGTTAATATTCTTGATTTAATTCATCATTTTAACTTTTCTAATGGAGATACAATTGCCTAAGGCTTCTGGTTTACAGAACTTAACAAATGCAACTAAATAAAATGCCAAAATAGTAGCTATAGTAGAGGGATGGTAAATTTGTGTATAAAGATTAAGAAATTAAGTTTTCTACTAAGTCTTGGCGAGAAAATACAGGTGACGTGATGATCTCAGTAGCAAGAATGACAGGGAGCATCTTGCTCATTTGTTGTCCCAGAAGTGTTCCTAATTAAGGGCTTCTGGTAGTATTTTGTCAGATTTCGTTCATTAACTGGGGCTTGTAACTCGAATGTGCTTCATTTGCTGCAGTGCAACGTATGTTTCATCTTGGTTGGAATATTTTAAGTAACTTCCAGTTCTCTTCTGTTGGCATCTATATAAATCCATTTTAATTTTAAGCAATTTCTGTCTCCAATTTAATAATGGAAGAGATTCTGTGAAGAGATACTTAGTGTTTGTTTACTCAGTGGAGTATTAATATTGTAATTTGTGTTACAGTTTCCCAGCAGTGGAAGTCTTTGAAAGTAAACATGCATAATGACCCGCCTTGATGAAGTCAAGTGCATCTAATCAATTATGGTGAAGCCAACTTGAACTATGCTGGCATTGCCAGCATGAAAATAACTTAACTCTTCTAACCATTTATTTAATAAGCACTGAATAAGTTTCTGCTTACAGTCAAGGCACTGAAATGCCAAGTTATTATGATTTCTGTACTTATAATAACCCCAGAAATTCATTGTCTGAAATTGAAAAGGATAAGATTGCTAAGTGATATATTTACTGTTACGAGCAGAGGGAGGAATAGAGTAACTGTGTTATCTCCCAGAAGAGATCGCAGCTCAAGTAGACAATTCCCTTGTCTCATTCTAATTACTCAGCTATGGCTTCCACTTTGTAATTTCTTCATTTATCTATGATTCTGTCCTCTATTATAGGTTGGATATCTCAGATTCACCCAGAAATTTGTAGAACAAATCTACCCTCCTATATATCTAGCACAGATTTCAAAGCCTGCATGGATGCTTGTTGAGGATAAACTGCAGTAGTTAACAGTGATTGAGATTTTACTAGGCACCAGACATCATTGATGACAAATAACAGAAATTCGCTCAAAATAATTTCAAGGTGGGGAAAAGAGATATTTTACTGAGTTGTCTTACAAAACTGAATACAGAAACTCAGTCTAGATCTTCAGAATAATTGGTACCAGGAAAAGTATTTGAGATGTAAGTGGCAAATTTCTTTCTTCTAACAACCCTTTGCTGCTTCTCCTCATTCTTGTGATTCCCACTTCTCTTTATACTTTCACTGTTTAGCATGCATGTGACATCATATAACCATATAATCATGCAAACCATACCATTCTAGTCTGAATCACTCTATTGAAGCAAACAGCCTAGGCTAAGTAAGTGGCATTTAAGTCCCAAATCCATATTCAGACAGGCACCCTGATTGCTCCTGATTTAATCAGGCATGTATTCTTGGTATAATCAGCTGGGCCAGAATACATAAGTCCTGGTGTAGACACAGCTGCTTGAGGCATATTCCTGTGGACGACACTAGACACTTCTCAGGGACGAATGTGTGCTGGTTAGTAGCATAAAATAATCTGATAATTATAGTATTGGTTGAATTTGATGATTACTGAAATGTTACCATAAAGGAAAATGAGAAATTGGATGACTCCAAGGATTCTTTACTGGGGGAAAATGGAAGTCAAAGAGGGCACCCTTTTATGTTAACAGCAATCAGGGAATAAAGAGGGAGTGATGTAGCCTATGGGAAAACAGTATGTACAGTTAAAGATATAACTATTTGAAGCTTCAACTCAGTTGAGGCTTGGAAGATGAGACTTCACAAGTTCACTTCTTCCTCATTTTTCCATGGTACAACTTGGGGTTTCCTCATTTTGACAGTTGCAGTGCAACCAGCACCACGCCTCACCAGAGAGGAGAGTTCCTTCTACAAATTGCCCTAAAGTGTAGCCAGAAGTGAACTCTCTCAACATGAATCCCTTATTTTAAGAAATAAACTAGTGTGCTTGTTCATTTCATTCTTGTACCACGTAGGCCTATCAGGGGCACATATAGATGGATAATAAACATATTCCAGACAACAGAATAAGTGCACAGTTTTCAAAAAAGATATTTACAAAATATCTGGGCAAGAAGAAGCGCAGAAGATATAGGCAACATAAAAAAAGTCGATTTCCAAAAGTTAGATTTCCTTCTTGTCCCTGCTTCACCAGGACTTTCTTAATTTTCTCACTGAAAGTCCCATGTCCTGGAACACACCTATGTTCTTGTACAAAAAGGAATGATTGATTATCAGGATGATGTCATGTTTTAACTGAAAAGCATTACCATTTTCTATGAAAGATAGTGAGGTTTTGACGAGCATGATTCTTTCAAGTGAAGAGTTTATAAATCATAAACCAATATGATGCTTGCAAAATGAAAAGTTTATAAATCAACTCTTCTTTCCATCTAAAGATTTCCCTGCTCCTTCCCTTTTCCTTGTTAGATGAATCCAAAATGCTTTTCTGGACATTGAATCACATAAATGCAAATTGAAGAGTTGTAAATTTGTTTTATCCAACACATTGTAGCTTTTGTTTTGAAAGATAAATTGTAAGCCAACAAGAATGAACTATTTGTCTGAACTACTATCAGAATTAATTATCTGTCTGTGTGATACAATGCTAACAGTTACCTAATGCTTCTTTCTGAGTTCAAAATTCTGATAGTCATGGTGCTGAGTGCTCTGTCAAGAGTGAACACAAATAACCTAGAATTTGTAGTTATGGAAAAGTTAGTTGCACTGTGTAGATTCCCAACCACCTTTTTCCTATGAGTAATGAGTTTTCATATGCTCATTTGGTTGAAGTTATCTCACATTGAATTCTGTTTCAATTTGCTTATTAATAAGATCCCTTGAAACACTTAAAAGTGTCCTAGAGTGAAAAAAATGTGTCTTAAGTTTGGATGATAAACCATAGATCAATTTTTATCATAAAAATATACCAAAATACCAGCCCCAAGTATACTTTTATGTAAGTGTATGAAATAACATTTCCTTCTGAAAAAAAAAATACCTTTAATCTTATATTCATGTATGTTTCTCTGTCATGAGCAAAGTATACTTTTCTGCTTACTTTGTTGATGAGATTGGTTTGCTTTGGTTGCTTGTTTTCCATTTTAAGGTATTTATATGACCAGAGAATAAGAAATGTGTTAATTCTGTAAAGTTCTTAAGTTACGTGTTTGAGATTGAACCTAAAAGGACTTGGAGCTCAGTAGGACAGCAGGAGGTTAGTGCCTGCTGGAGGAAGGCAAGGAGGAAGGAGGATTCTAATTCTTCCTTGCTCAAGTGACTCATACTCTTGGTTGAAGTTATTTTCCTTCAGATAGTTGCCAGGCCTTCCCTATTTCTAACACCTACAAATTCCTACAACTTAGTGCCGGTTCCTATACAATCTGTTTCTTATAAGCTTTCACATACGTTAAATGTTCTAGTCTTGGAAGGATATTTATACAGATGTGTGCTTTATGTTTGTATGTGACCTTTTTTGTCTGAATGTTATAATAAGAGCCACATTTTAAAAATTGTTGATTATGAAAATATAAGCAACTGGCATGCATTAAAAGAGGCTGAAATGGAATGAAATGAAAGGTAGTTCCCAACCTATTTCCTATTCCCACTTCCTAGACATATATCCCTTTTGTAGTATCTTTTCAGGAAATCTACACAGATATTCACACACACACACACACACACACACACACACACACATCTGTCAATATCTTCGATATCCCAAAGACACTTCCTGAGCTCTACTGTGTACTGAGTGTAAACCACCAGGAAGTCACACAAAAAGAAAGGAGGAGGATGGAACTCGTTTCTCTAAGAAATATGTGCCTACAATTTGTTTTTCTAACTGCAGCTTCAACTTGTCCCAGTCTACTTAAAATATTCTGTGAGAGCCATTTCGCTAAAATAATTTTGCCCCAGGCCCTTACTGAAAGAGTCTATTTCCTATCAACCACCTCAAAACTTCTCAGCCTAGCTTTCAGAGATTTACATTACTCTGTTATGTCTAATAAAAAGTGTAGTAATGTTATTAATATCACTGTTGTAATTCTTACAGATCCTAAATGTGAATGCTAATCCATACAAAAGTCAACTGTGGTGATTCCGCTCAGAAATACCACCCTCAATACCATCCCTGGAACTTACATTATTTTTTTCATTATTATCAAGCATAACGTGTATTTTCTGGGAGACACTTAGCTGCACTACTTGTCTTTTTTTTTTTAAGTTACAAAGAAGTTTGTTTTCATCCATTCTCCAATGAATTTTATACAAACTGCGTATCTTTATATAAAATCATACAAAAAATATGAGGGTGATTACGTATACAGGGTCTTCAAAGTGTTCACGAAATGTGTGCAGGCATTGATTTGGTATTTTTTTCACCAAGATAAAATTACTTCTTCATCAAACTGTTCATAAGCTTTTTGAACTGATCTCATGCTTGATGAGTTTTTTTTAAAGGCATCTACATATTATGTATTCATTTATTTGTTGAGACTGCTCAGAAACATTATATTCCAATTAAATAATTGCTTGGTTCTTACCTTGAAATTATGCACCACTTGTCTTTACTTTAAATCATATTATTCTTTTTAAGATTTACTTAATTTTTTACTGGAAAATAAGATATACAGAGATAAGGAAAGACAGAAAACATTTTCTGTTTGTTGATTCACTCCCCAGGCTGCAGCAACTGCTGGAGCTGAACTGACCCAAAACCAGGAGCCTGAAGCTTCCTCCAAGTGTCCCACGCAGATGCAGGGTCACAGGGCCTCGGGCCAACCTCCGCTGCTTTCCCAGATCACAAGCAGGGAGCTAGATGGGAATATGGCCACCTGGATTAGGACGGGTGACCATATGGGATCCCAGCACGCACAAGGCAAGGACATTAGCCGCTAAGCTACCATGCCTGACCGTAAATCATGTTCTTTTTTAAAAAAATTTTACTTTTTATTACTGTCAGTTTATGATACAGTTCCATAGGCCCTGGGATTTCCCTTATTCTTTCTCCCATTCCCTCCCCCTTCACTGAGTTCCCCTATATCATTACTATAATACATTTCTTAATACACAGTCATATGTCCATCATTGCAGACATAGACAATGGCAGAGAGTCCAGCATCTTATCGTCAAGATATAATAAACAGTTTCATTGGGAGTCCATCTTTGTCTGGAAGTAGAGATGCATACTGCATTGTATCCTCACATCTGGTTATGACAGTCTGCATGCCGCAGTTACTATAACATACATCCCCTTAACTAAAAAGCCACAAAACAAAATAAACAACGGGAAGAAAAAAAAAAGAAATTAACAATTACATGAAGTTAAATAACATGCTACTGAATGACTAATGTGTTGCTGCAGAAATGAAAAAGAAAAAAGAAAATCAAGAATCTTCTTGAAGAAAATGATGCTATTGTGTAATCTATGAATCACTGAAGAATTTAATTAGAACGTGTTCTGAAGAGGTGAAACTAACCAAAAGGAAACAAAATCCATAAGACATAGTTTCCACTGATCTTTGTTGGTGAAATGTGTCTCCTGTAAGCAGCAAATAGATGGGTTTTGTTTTTTAATCCAGTCTACTAATCTGATGTTTAATTGATGAGTTTAAGCCATTTGCATTCAGGGTTAATACAAATAGGTGGTAATTTGGTCCTGTCATTTTGTTCATTGATTTAGTCTTCTGCTGTTATTTTACTGGGATGTTCTTCGCATTTGCCTTTGGTTTTGATGGGGACTATTCCTTTTCTCTGTCAAGAGAACATCTTGAAGTATCATTTGCAGGGTGGGTTTGGAAGAGGCGTATTTTTTGAACTTTTATTTACTGTGGAAGAATTTTATTTCATTTTAAAAGAAAGGGAAAGCTTTGTTGGGTATATTATCATGGGCAGATAATTTTTTTTCCTTCAGAATCTGGAATATGTCACTCCATTCTCTTCTTGCCTGGAGAGTTTCCTGTGAGAGATCTCCTGTGAGTTTAATTGGCATTCCTTTATATGTTAGTTGATTATTTGCACGAGTACATTTAAGGATCTTTTCCTTATGTTTGACTGAAGAGAGCTTGATTATCACGTGTCTTGGTGAAGTTCGCTATTGGTCAAGCCTGTTGGGAGTTCTGTGCCCCTCCTGGATGTTGTTTCCCAATTATTTCTCTAGATTAGGGAAATTTTCCTTTGTTATTTCATTAAATACATTGGTAAAATCAGTTCCTCTTTCTGCACCTTCTGGGACACCCATAACTCTTATATTTGACCTTGTAATAGTGTCTTTCAATTCTTGAATTTTTTTTTGACTGATCCAGCTCTGCTTCCAGCTTTTTGTTTGTTTGCTCCTGATGACAAGAAATATCTTCCAATCCTGAGATTATTTCTTCTGCTGGCTTCATTCTGTTTTGGAGACTCTCCACTATACTTTTAATTTGCTGCACTGTATTCTTCATTTCTGATATATCAGCTTTCATTTGATTCATTTCCAGTGTGACATATTCCTTAAATTCCTTGAACTGCTGTATTACGTGCTTCTCACTGTTGATAAGAAACTTTTTAACAAGTGATCTGAATTCTGCATCTCCCATTTTCTTGATGTCTTCCTCAGTTGACTCAGCTTGGCAAAGGGCTTTGTCCTTTGTAGGAGTGTCTTCAGAAATATTCATTGTGCCTCTGACTCTTCTTTTGCTTTTGGTCATTGTACTTCTGATTATCAGTTTGTTTCCCTTGGAGCAGGTTTCTAAGCTCTGTCACCCACAGGTCTACAGTTCAATTTTACTTATTGCAGTTGGTACACGGCTCTGTGTTTGCAGTCAGCTGTGCCACTCTCTCCAGCAAGTTCTAGGTCAGGGTTCTTTTGTTAGATTTCCACCATGGTCTCTGTAGCTCCCACTCTTGACTCACCAGTCTCCACCTCCTGTAATACCTTGCTGAGGCTGCAATGTTGCCTGTACAATCTTTCTCCCACTTCCGGTTGGAGGAGGTCCCAGGATTAGTGAGATACCAGGTGACCTATATAGTGAAGTTGTTGGTGGTGCTGATCTTGCTGTACCTGTTAGCCATTAGGTCTGACGGTCACACAGACCTGTTTTGACCTGTACAATGCTGTGGTTCGAATTATTTTCTTTGTGGGATCAGTGCAATGTGCTGAACTCAGTGAGTCCTTGCCAAGCTCAACGCATGCGCAGATCACTCTTTTCCTCTGCAATCTTAAATTCTTTGCCACGCTGTAAGAAATGGAGCCTGATGTGTCACAGATAGAGTTCTTAATCTGCTGGTCATCAGATCAGAGGATTACCCAGACCTGTCTTGGGTGGAACCTGTAGGATGCCACGTTGTTGCAGTTCGCTGAGCCAGAAATGAATTCATTCACAGTACATGTGCAGTCCTGCCCCATAGCCCTTGCCTCCTTAAACAAAATGGCACTTAATTCGGCCCTAGGAGGCAGACTGGGCTGTGAAATCCACCCTGTTCCTGCACCACCCATCTGGGACCTTCTGCTGGTTTTGGTCAAATCAAACAAAGCAGCAGGATGAGCAGTTATTAGGGTTTACCTTCTGAACTCCTGGTAAATGTCCCTTCCCACCTGGTTGCTGGTGGAGTTCTGGCTGGCAGTGGAGTTCAGATTGCCATTCACTGAATGCCTCTGGGGTATCAGTCTCTGCAACACCACACCATTGTTTTCACTGCTTTCCTGTGTCTGTCAGTCTCCAGGCACCCTTCTGCTGTTGTTCTGTCCTCTCCTATTTCCTGGAATGTGCTCTCTCTGCTTCACACTGGCTAATATATCTTCATCTGTTTAAACGTATCCTTACCCTATTCTGCCATCTTGATTCTCCCTTAAACCTTATTCTTAAAGTAGATCTCAGGAATGGCATCAGGGTTTCGACCAATGAGAAAGAGAATAGACCAGACACCAAAAAATACGTGCATTTATTAGATCTGTTTGTTGTTAACTGTGTGTGCAGTAAAATGATTCCAGTTCATCTCAAGATTGCTGGACCATGGTGCTGAATATCTGCACATAGGCTAAGCAAACTTCACAGATTTTTTGCCTTCTTTTTCATTTGTAAACAGGACCAATCATAGTTGGCTTTCATGCTGGAGTGGAAAGCAAAAGTTTATGTTTAAAATGGAATAGCTTCTCATTATGGGTCATGATGGTACAGTTTTTATTATTTTCTTCCAGTTATCAAATGTAGGTTATAAAAATTAAAGATAAACTATCTAAAGTTTTTGGTATTTAGTACGTGCTCAACAAATATAGCCTTGATAATTTGCTCAGCAATTCAACTGCTCTAAAACTGATACTCTCCTTTCAGGAGCCAACTAACTCCTTTGTTCACATCTACTCCATTTCCTTCCTCAGCCTTCAACCTGTCTTCTACTTCCACCTGACTCTCCAACTCTTGCCCTCAACCAGTTTTCCTAAACTCTTTCTTGTACAATTTTTTTTTTCTTTGCAAACTGTCAGCTCACAGATCTCATCTCTGACAGAGTACTGACCTTTTTGTTCCTGTGTTATCTAAGGCTGGTCATTTACCTGAATAACTTACTTCCCATTTGTCCCTATCTTCTGGTTATGGAATGCTGTTGGCCTAGTTATAGCTAGATTACTCTGAACCCTCTCAACTGTTGAAAGGGAGCAAGTGCCCATCACTTGACACTTCTCAGGCTGGCCTATGCTACCAATTGTCAAGGTTAGAGCACAGATGTGTCAGGGCTGCATTGTGACTTTCACGGGCTATACTTCTGCCTCTATAGACAAACACACACACTCTCTCTCTCTCTCTCTCTTTTTACCATATAATTAACTATTACAAGGCAAATACAAGTATGATGCCGATGCCATTCATTACAGATCATTAATATTACATTCTTATTTTCTCATCATTTTTGCAACAGATAAAATATTTTGTCAAATTTTTTAAAAAATAAATTAAAATGTATTTTCATAGGCCTTGTAAAAGCATTGCATGCACCAGTCATTATGCCTACTGGAGTTAGATGTTCTTAGACCAATTTGTCAGAAATTGGAAACATTGTGGAATAAAAAAGCGGTACAAGTAATTTATTCTAGTGTAGTGATTGATTTTCTATCTTTTTTGTTTCTTTTTCATGCCTGTCTTTTTCAGAGTGAATCCTTTTGGTTCATATTTAAGCCTCACCTTTTCAAGGTGAATCATTTGAAGAAGCATGGATGTGGCAGAGCTTGGAGAAGCTGCAGCCTTCCTCAGACGGAGTGAGACTGAATTGCCTCTCTTTGATGGTAAGCCTTGGGACAGCTGCTGGCTCCATTTTATTTTGCTGTGTAGAGGTGGCATGTAGGATAAGTGATTGAGAGGAACCATGAATTTTAGAGCCCAACTTATTTACTAAAGTTTAATCATCTTCTGTATACCTCCAACTCTTAGCAACTAAGGAATTTGTGGTGTCCAGAGGAATGCATATTTGCAAGAAAAAAGAGAGTGGAGGGGAAGCAGCTCAGACATGGGCCCTAATTATGGGATCCAAGACAGGCTTTCTGTTTAGGAATCATTATTTAGAATCCTGACATCCCAGGAGTGGCCTTGGGAAATGCTTTTCTCAGAAACCTCTGAGTTATCAGTAAATAAATAACTGCAAAACAGAGAAGGAAGTGTGACTTGGACCAGAGTCGGACATTTGTAGCTGTGATAAAGAAAAGATTCTGGGAAGGATGGAGAAGTAGAAGCTGTCTTATATACTCTGGAATTTCCTGACATGGGCACTTTGCTTGTGGTGGTCTTCTTGGTCAGCAGGTTGCTCAGCCCATGATAAAGGAGAGGTAATTAGGAGACTTACTCAGCTCAATTCACAGCTTTGCAGTTACAGGCAAATGCAACTATTACTGAGGACTTAGCCTAAAGACTAAAGTCTATATTTAATCTGTGAATAAATGTTCCTTACCTACCTGCTAGACCCATCTGGACTACATGGCTATTTAAGTTTCAGTGGATTGGAAACTTGCAAGTCAGAGCCATAGTGCATTCCTGTATCAAGCCACTGACATATCTTAAGTCCCAAATTATTCAACAGCACAACATAAAAACTGAATGAATATTGTTCTTATACTCAGATTTAGTCAACATTACATTTTAATATGACCAATGTTATAATAGGACATTGTGTTTCTTCTATTACGACCAGTCCTGGGTCAGTTCCCAGTTTCTAGTCATTGACTTTCATTATTGTGATTGGACTTGAGAGCAATTAATTATAATCAATCAAATAAAATAAAATAACAGAACTATTCCCGAGTTCAGAACTGGTCATGCAAAGTATTACCACAGATAATTAGCTAACTAAGGACAAGAGGTTAGCAGAGCCAAGAAAAAGTCAAAATCAGACCAAAGTTTTAGAGATAATTTGAAACACATTTTATCAGCTTTAAAGATAATTTGAAGTACATTTAATAGAATCAGCCTCATACATAATCAGTTAAAACTCAGCAGTCCACACAGTTTTAATTATTTTTTTCTGGCCAAGTAACACATCCTTAGCAGCAAAAAGGCAAATCAGCAGTTTTTCATTGTGCATGTCTGTTTTGAACTCAGGTCAAGAGTGAGAAATGCAGCAACAAGTGTTTTGGTTCCAATTTCCTTGTCTTTATGGCTTCTTGGCAATCAGAGAAACTCCTTTCACTGTATTGACACTCAGTTTCCTCACTTGCCATATGGGGCTAATACTTGTCCCGTGTATCTTTCTCCATTTCTATAGTGATCAAATGATATAATCAAGGCAAAAAAATAAACATAATTTATGATATCTGGAAAAGAAAACTAGAATTGATGGATGTCAGAAATAAGATTATTACAAAACAATATTCCAAAGTGAAATTTTTTTTGTTAAAAAAACATAAATAATCTTAAAATAACCATAAAATTGACTCTGTTGTAGCTTGATCAATATTATGTAATATGACTCCTAAGAAATGCTTCAAATTGATAATAATAGTTATCTTGTATTGACTATGGATGATTTACAAATTATTTTTATTTATACAGTTCTATACTTTTGAAGTCTTTTCCAATACATGTATGTTACATACATATTAGATAATATACTTAGACATTTAAATATATTAAACTGTATAGGCAAAAAAAATCTCAGTTTAGAATTGTCAAAACTGAATCAGCAAATATAAGTTGGCTGTTTTATATCCCTTCACTGCCAAAGTGAGTACAAAAACCCAGGATGCCAAAATCAGTACTATCTGCAGTTTTAGCTCTGCATTACTGATGAACACAAGAATTAAAAGTTGACTGAGTTGAGTTATTTAAGTGAAATTTGTTTTTGTTTTATTTGAAAGGCAGAGGCTGCACACACACACACACACACACACACACACACACACACACACTTTTCAACTGCTGGTTCTCTCCTCAAATGCCTGCAACAGATGCAAGCGACCTATCTCTTGCTCCTTGCCAGAGTGTGCATTAGCGGGAAGCTGGATGAGAAGTGGAGGAACCAGACTTGAACCAGACACTACTATACCAGATCTGTATATTCCAAGAAGCTATTTAAAAGCTGCTTCAAACACACACCCCTATTTAGTTCATCTTTTAAAACATTGTTGACAGGAGCAGCCCATTAGGAAATGGGATGTGAACATGTCTTGTTTTACATTGTTCCCAAGGCTGATGAAAGAAGGCACCTGCTGTTAGCATGTGCTGAAGTTTCTGTGGATGTAACTGAAGGAATGAAAGCTAAGCACAAGCGAGATGTAGTGCCATGATGCGGGAGCTCCGATTTGGGAGATGGATAATCTAATTTCTAGAGTCCCTGTAGTGATTGATACTGACTAGCAATGTTACTAGGGGTCTCCTTATCTCTCCTCCTAGATTCTTTTCTTTAAAAAGAAAATGTGTGCTTGAGAGAGAGAAAGGGGACAGAGAGAAACTGTGTCAGGTGTTCCAAGTCATAACATTTGGCTTAAGATGCAGAATATCTAACTTACACATACAAGCAAGAGATACATGTTAAATGGTTGCTTTTTAAAGTCAAGCATATTTTCAGAGATACAACGCAAAGCAAAATAAGTTTTTGAAAAACTGCAGCAAAATAATAAATATAATGGAGAGCCAGTATTTAAAACATATCTGACAAGTAGGAAGGAAACACTATCAGTAAATGGGGATAGAAAATTCTCCTGCCAAGAAGTTTTTAATGGTGAATTATTTGTAATTAGGAAAATGGAGAAGGCATTCTGTTATAGATTGTGAAAGTAAAAAACTAGTGAGAAATACTATTTTTTGCAGACAGAAGCTTAGTGGAACAAAGGGACCAATGGTGCCCAAATTCCTTGCTTGGTTTGCATACTTTTTCTTTAGTTTTAACACTTAACCCCGAAGAACATATCTGATGAGGGCTTCCTGTCCTGCAGCAGTAAGTTGGCCTCTGGAGCTTCTGTGGTTCAGACATCAGAGAGGGTGGTGATGGCTGGATTGGTACACACCACAGGTACCATGATTGCTGTGCTGTTTTCAGCTGTGTCTCCCCTGGCCCTTGGCTAGAACGTTTCTTTCTTCTATACACATAGTCTTCATTCACCTTTCTCCAATATATGTCAGCAGATGTGACCTGGAGAGTTTTGAGAGCTTCTGCTAAAATTGATTTTTACACACACACACATGCACACATGCACACACACACACACATTCTTCAATTGACTGTTGATCTCAGGTGGGTGACAACTTGAGCTGTGTTAAAGTAAAATTCAGAGAATTTGCCTCTTGTGTGCACAAGCATTCTGTCTGATTTTAATCAGAAATTTCCTATTGGTGGATCATTTTATGGAAGGCTGCTTTGTTTAAGGTTGAGGCATGAGGTATGAAGAGGGTAAACTGTGAACAAAGGATCATTTATAAGGAGAAATCATATGTATCAATATAATAAGAATAACCTTTTTTTCCTGTCCTCTTTCCCCTTCCAATCCTATCAGGTAATTCTATTAACAGACTTTTCTTTAAAGATTAAAGTCTAAAGAATCTCTGAAGGACGTGATGACTAACCTATAACTTGGATGTAACCAAACTTTTTTGAGTGATGTTTTTAAAGAGTGGCTGGGAAGAAAGTCTGAATATTAGCTTGACAACCAGGGGCTTGCAGTCAAAGTTAAGTTTTGGGGTTTGGAGGGCTTGCTTGCTGCCCCCCAAATTCTACTTGCTGATATGTTTCCGCTTCCTATGGAAACTGTGTGAGTGCATCTTCAGGGTGAACATTCATGGTTTTTTCTACCTTTGCAGTTTCCTTTCCTGTTGACGCCATGCCAATAAGCTGATAAAGCATTAACAGTATTGCATGCATTCTCTTAATAGTGCAGAACATATATTTGTATAAGTTACAGATCATTTTTCCCCCACAGAGAAGAAGAAATGCTGGGTTAATGAAGGCCAAAATAAATATATTGAGGCTGAGATTAAAGGGAGTGAAGATGATGGGACAATAATGGTTGAGACTTCAGATGGAAAGGTAAAGGAATCTTTATTCAGCCTATGTTCTCAAATTATCAATGAGTATCTCCTCTCTAATATTTTTATTAAGTATCTGGGATAGGGGTGACACTGAAGAACCTTGGATATCTCATTTATCTTTAAGAAACTCCTCCATGCATCATTGAATATTTAATGAAGAACACTGAGTAAATCAGAGTAAACTTAGTACCAATAGAAGACAGCATGGACTCTTGAACTCAGTCATTTCCACTTCCTTCATCAGTCTTTCAAGTTCTTACTTTTCATAGGTACGCTCTGAAAGAATAATAACATAAGGAACTGAAAGAAAGATGCTGTTTGTCAGATTAGCAAATGGGTATATAATGTGAATAAAAAATAGTGTTGTGAGGAAGCTAAGAAGTAGAGGAATGATTAGTAATGTCAAATCTAGGAGAAGAGATTATAAAGTGTTGGACAAAGTCTTAAATGTCAGACTTATGAAATCATCTGTGACATATTTAAAAGTAAAAGTCAAGTGTGGAGAGCTAAAATATACTGTCAGAATTCATTGTGGAAAACACTCCAGTCTCCAACTTCCACCTCTTGTTATCATCAGGGTATCCAGAGCAGCAGGGGTATTGAGAGGACAGCTCCTTCTCCGGACCTCTGCCTGAATCTGATCCTGTGTTACTAATGTGTCAGCCTCTCGGTGTGAATATGGCCCCACTTCTGCTCTGACTTGTAGGAACATCTTGTAAATTTTACAGATAATTCTGAGCTCATATTAACTTTCCTGAACTTTTCCCTGGCCATATTAACTTTCCTGAACTACTGCCCCATGTATAACTCCTTAATAATCCACATTCTATAACACATTGTTATCAAGAAAGGTTGTCTTTTTCATTTAGTTAGATTTGAGTTTGGACAACTTCTGATCTAAAGAAATTGCCATTTAAGTTGTAAAAGTCTAGGTGCCACTCAAACTACCACTTATAATATTTTATTATACTCCTTGACAGTCAATTTCTCTCTATAAAAAGTCTGATATTAGATCTATTTTATACAGTTAACTAGTGGAACTATGAAAATAACTTGGTCCATTTCAGCAGGGACATTAAGAAGCTAAGGAGAAGTTCAGAATGTCCTAACTCAGTAAACTAAGGAAACAGGCCATTCAGTCTTGAAACAATGTCGTATTGGAAAAGAGAAAGCAAACTAGATTATCTCTTTTCCTCTCATGGTTTAATAAACTAATTTTAAAACAACTTCATTGTGATAACATAATGTTGCATAAATAATATACCTTCTTAAGTGTACATTTTAATGAGTTTTTAAAAAGACATTTAAAAAATTAATAAATTAATCATCTTGCACCAACACGCTGTTCTCACCCTTTTTATCCTTAGTACTCATGTGCTGTGGTATTAGAAAGAAAATTCAGTAGCACAAAATAGTTGTTCTATCATTACCTCACAGGTATACAGTGTAAGATGATGATTATCCAAAACAAGTCTTTGCTTTGTTTTGGTTTTTGTATATTGGGAGACACAGAGCAAGTTGGCAGCAAGCATTATGCTCTGGCAACCAGCTCCTCAATAAGACAATAATTTTTACAGCTTTTTGCATACTAAACCTTTTACAATAGCAAAGAAAATCAAGCAATTTAGCTTAGAGAGACTCCCTGTGGGGAGTAGGGAGAGAACAATTAAGCCCAGACCTTAATCTTGAAATCCATGATCAGGCTTATCATAGTTAAGAGCCACCGGTTAGGACCTGCAGACTGAGCCATAGGGCCCTCCTGAACCACAAGCCTAAGAGCCTACCCCTATCATTCCTCCCTTATACAGATGGTAGAGCCAGTCTCCAGCTGTAGGGGAGTAAGTTGGGCAAGTCAGTTTGAACTCTGTCCCCATCCTGTCATAGTACCCAGTCTAGATGAAGTTGGAAGGTCATTATCCACAGAGAGCTGTTAGGTCTGCTTTGGCTTCCACAAGAGTGATGTGACCCTGTGAGATGGACTTCTTTTGTCCTATATCAACACTGGCCAGCACAGTCCTGGCACACACCTAGCAAATGGAAGGGCCCTGGTACTACTAGATTCAGTTGCCACATAGCTTAGTTTCAACCTGAGAATTCTTGGACAATTAGCAAAGAGCAAGATTTCAGCTACTGGGAAAAGAAAGTGCAAAACTGGATACAAGACTATGTCTTGGAACTTACTGGTAGGTTGATAAAATCTAATCCTGTACAGAGTCTGATAGTTCTTGTTCCTAGGCCAGTGCCTCAAGTTCATGGAAATGCCCTGGTGCCCAGTGGAGCCTTCTGGTCCCAGTTAGCTGGACTTCCTACCTACCACATTATTGCCAACCCAAGGCAACACGACAGAGATAACAATTGCTCATTTGGGAGTGAAAAAGAGAAGTTGTTGCCTAAACATCATGGATTGGTCTCCCCACAATGAGGACTTGAACCAGGCACAATTCTTTAGTGCCTGGCCAAGTGCTAATGTATCTGGGATTGAATTTATGTCCAGGAAATGGCTAGCGGGGATGGAATACTCATTTTCACACACTGCACAGTTCATTCTGAAAACACAATAGCTGTGCATGTAGGAAAAAAACTTGAGTTAGGGCGCCCTCCAGTGCTGAAATAGTGAAAACATAGTAACATGCTTTAGGGTACCTTGATTTAGGGTGCTATTTAGTGCTGAAGTAGCAAAAGTATCCAGAATTACAGAAGATAATCAGACTGCTTAGAAGCAGAGACAAAACCAGTCTATAAAAACTGTCCTAACTCTTCAATGCCAAGAAGATGTTATATGCCATAGGCTTCAACAACTGTCATGACTCATACCTACTGAAAAAGAAATACTGTAAATCCATCAGATAGCAACTGATACTTAAAAAGCTAGGATGTAGAAATCAAAATGCCTCTTTTAGGAAAGCTCAACACACTTCAAGAGATATAATACCCCAAGTAGCAGACAAGGAAGCATTTTTAAAAGGATTACTTTGTTTTCATTGTAAAGACAGATTTACAGAGAGGAGGAACAAAGAGAAACATTACCCATCTGCTGGTTCACTCCCCAGGTAGCCACATGGCCGGAGTTGAGCTGATCCGAAGCCTGGAGCTAGGCGCTTCTCCGGTTCTCCCACCTGGGTTGCAGGGTCCCAAGGCTTTCCCAGGCCACAAACAGGGAGCTAGATGGAAAGTGGAGCAGCCGGAACACAAACTGGTGCTATATGGAATCTTGGTGACTGCAGGTGTAGGATTTTAGCTACTGAACAATTACACCAGGACCCAAAGTAATTTTTTATAATGAATCAAATTCTTGAGCTGTAGAGTATACTATGTGAAATCTAAATGTAAAACAAGGTATCCATAGCAGAACATATCAAGCATAGGAAATAATTTGTAAGCTAGAAAATATGCTACTTTATAACATACACTTAGAACATAACAAAGAAAAATGTAGAGTAATGAAGAAAGCTTATGAGAATATTAGGATAACATTAAATATAAAATATCTGAGTTATTAGAGCTCAATAGGGCCTTGAGAAATGTTAAAGGGGTAGATAGCATATTCAGACATGATAACAGAAAAAGATAAAGACACACATTTTCAGATATGGGAAGGTCAGAAAGCATCAGATATAACTTTATCATATCTATATCCTAGACACAGTACGATCAGGCTAAGATTATGTGTACAGAAAGGATTCTCAAAACTGCAAGAGAAAAAGAAACAAATAACACAAAGAGTGTCTCAGGTTCCCTGAATTCAGACTTATAAGCATGAAGATGTTATCAAACAAAATGTGAATTGGTTTGTCACCAGCAAACCTTTTTTAGCAGACTCTCTTTTTAAAAATATCTATTTTGTCTTTTTTCCTTTTAAGCTTATTATTATCATTTTATGATACAGTTTCATAGGCCCTGGGATTTCCCTTATCCTCTCCCCAATCCCCCTCTCAACCAAGTTCCTCTATATCATTACTGTAGTATAGTCCTTCATACATAGTCATATGTCCATCATTGCAGGCATGGACAATGGCAGAGAGTCCAGCATCCTATTGTCATGCTATAGTTAACAGTTTCATTGGGAGTCCATGTTTGTCTGAAAGTAGAGATGCATACAGCATTGTATCCTCAGTGTTACAGCAGAGCAGGTAAAGCCTCCTCCTGCAATGCTGGCATCCCACATGAGCTCCGATCTGTGTCTCCACTGCTCCTCCCCCTCCTTTTCTTGCTTTTCTCCTCCTTCACTCCTTGCCGCCTCCCCCTCCTCCTCCTCCTCCTTCTTCTTCTCCTTCTTCTTCATTTCCCAGATAATGGAAATTTAATAATGCAGAATGGCCAGCAGCCATCAACACTGACCGGCTGCTCCACTTGTAATTCAGTTCTCTGTTAGTGGCCTGTTAACAGTAGAAGATCGTCCAAGTGCTTAAGTCCCTGACATCTACATGAAAATTTGGGAAAGGTCTTGCATTTCTCTCCTCTTTTCAGATTCTGTGTGTCACAGAGGATAAAATCCAGCAGCGGAATCCTCCGGAGTTTGACATGATTGAAGATGTGGCACTGCTGGCTCACCTCAATGAAGCCTCTGTGCTGCACACGCTGAAGAGGCGCTATGACCACTGGATGATCTATGTGAGCACTCATATGCCTGCTTTACTGCTGACACATCATGCTGGCACGCACGCTGGGATTCCAAAGCCTCTCCTGGGTGACAACTTACATTGAAGTCAAGCATCCTCATATGGGGAGTATCCTTACGAATGCTCAATAGGGAGGGACCTTAGTATTTCTCCAAGTTTATTTTGTCAGGGTCCCTACACCTTATCACAAGTTGCCATGATAAATTAAAAGCATGATGCCTGGACCCTTGATACATTAATGCCAGTTCTTCACTTATTAATTGTTAAGTTTCCTAACCTCTTAAAGTAACATTGTCTATAAAGTGAGAAGATATTGCTGGACTATCTCACTGATAACTAAGGAGGTTAAATAGAAGAACATAGGTAATGCACATAGTTCAATATCTATCCATAAGGTCACACTTAATAGACACAATAACTGGTTATTTTTCATCATGGGGATGGCTGATTGCTTAGAGTCTTTGATATCCCAAAACCTGTGCAGCAGAAGCAGTGTTGGCTATATGCGAATGTGGTGGTATTTGGGACCCATTCACAGAGAAGCCATGATATGCAACCAATTGGGACATTGCTTTATGATTCATTTTATCACTGCATTTCTTTCCCTGGGAACATTATCACAAACTGAAGGTTTAAAACACCAGAAAATTATTTTCTTAGAGTGCTGGAGGCTAGAATTCCAAAACAAAATGAAATTCTCTGAGTTTCACTACCACCAGAGTTTCTAAAAGAGACTCCATCTTTCTTTCTTTCAGTTTGTGGTGGCTGTCAGCATGTCTTGTGATGGTCTCATTCCAGTATCTGCCTCCATCTTTAACTTCTCCTCTCTGCACTTTTTGGAAGGATTTGAGGCTCACTACAGGCCACTCCACTCAATTCCCTTAATCATATTTATGAGACCCTTTTTCCAAATAAGAGCATATTCACAGATCTGGGACATAATCATAATTTTTGGAGGTCATAATTAAACCACTTCAATTTTTAAGAACCCCTCTTGATCAATTTATTCTCCTCTAAGGTGCCTAATATTCCTAGTGCAGATTCCCCTCTGGCCTCCAATGCCTCTTTGTTTGTTATTGAAATCTATGGCAGCCTGCTGTTAGCTTCCACTCTGTCTCCTAAAGGTCCAGGTGACTGCATGTTGACAGTTAACAGACCTCCTAGGGAGAGGCAATCCCAGGTTCCCGGTGCTTTCATGTTGGAAATCCCTTCTTTGCGAGGATACTGAAGTTCTTTTCTAACTAAATATTCCGTCAAATGTGTTTTGATAGTGGAACAGCTGAGAAATAGAGAGTATTAGTAATTTGTTTTCTGAAATTCTCTTATTATTCCCTCAGACATATTCAGGTCTCTTCTGCGTGACCGTAAATCCTTACAAGCACCTCCCATTATATCAGAAAGAAGTAGTGGTTGCCTACAAAGGAAAGAGGCGATCACAGGCTCCCCCTCACATCTTTGCTGTTGCTGATAATGCCTTCCAGGATATGCTGCACAGTAAGTGGCTGCCCTACTAAAGGGAAAAAAGCAGATGATCTGTTTTTCTCCATGTGGCTAAGAGGCACTTAAGCATTAGGAACAGTGTCTGCCGCTTACAATTACCTAATCACCTGAAGCCTCAATTTCTTTCTAGATAACTTGGCAGACAAATAGAGCTGTTCCACTTAAAGTGATTGGTCCAGAGTAATTCTCCCATGTGTATAAGTTTTTACCACATGGAATATCTGCTACACTGTTTTACACAAAGAAGTTATTCTGTAGCTGTTATTTAATAATGGTTCTTACAAGACATAAGGTTTCCATAATAGTAACTTTCCGTTGGTTATCGGTTATATTTGGAGCAAGAATTTTCCTATGACAGATATACCTAGGAGTAAGAAATCTATCCTGTGCTGCACCACTTAAATGATATTTTTTTGCTGACTTTAAAAACAACAAATTCTTTCCTTGTGTTGGAGTTCCAACTTCAGCCAGAGAAACTGTGAATAAATTCATACCAACACATAATCCTCCAGCACAAAAATATTCTGAAAAAAAATTTGTTTTTTTTTTTTTTTAGAGGGAGAGAATCAGTCTATACTCTTCACGTAAGTTTTTGCCTTTCTTTTCCTTTTGGCCTGCAGAGAATTTTAATGGAAGCACACACCTACATTTCACTGGGAATAAAAGTTAAATTCATCATCTTTGAATTGTTTGATATTTAGATGCAAAATATATTCTAGGCAAGAATATGATACTGAGGAAAGCGTTGTAATTCTTTAGACATCTCAAAATTCAATGTCATTGCGTCTGCCTCCTACATTTGAAGACATCCTGTGGAAGCCCTAGTAGATGAACTGGGCTTAATCACCTTGTTGATGGGGGGAGCTCCTCTGTTGTCAATGACCATTTTCAGACTTTTGAAGACTCTAAACAGAGAGGCCAAAAGTCCAATAAGCTTGAGTCTGGAACAGATGATATGTTATTGTGGGCAACCACACTGCGGAAAGCCAGAGTTCAATAAGTAGTAGAAACTAAAAGAGGATAAGGCTTAGACCAATAAGTAAAGGTATTGAAAGGGAAGAAAGGAGAAAGAAAGGAAAGAACCTTATTGATACCCTACTGTATACTAACTTTGGTAAAAAGAATATGCCAGGCCATGGAAATACTCACTTCATGTGTTAATTGATTTCTAATATCCAAATTGTTAGTTATTTGAAAAAGTTAAAGTTCTGGTTCTTACAATATTATTACGTGCAGCCAATTCCCGCAACCTGGTTCTTTATCATGAACCAAAAACACCAGATGCAATGAGATATCTTAGGAGATTAATTCCAGCTGGGCAGGAGTGGGAGGAAGGTGATTAGAGATCAGCGGGAAAAAAGGAAGGAAAAGGGGGAAGCCAGAAGGAGGAGAGAGCGAGAGCAAGAGCGAGTGAGAGAGCTGCACCTGGGGGCCTTTTAATCACTCAGGTGAGCCTGCAAGGTGTGGGGGGCGGGGATTGGGAGGGATTGAGGGCAGGCCCAGGGGATTGGTGCCTGAGACTGTCACAGGTGATTGGCTAAGAATGATTGGTAAGTGGGTGGAGTTGGGGATGGGGCTGGGAGATTGGGAGTGGGATGCTCAGGTGAAATGCCCAATTGATGGACGGCTTGACTGGTGTGAACATCGTGAGTTGTGAGGAAGAGGAACTGGCACCGGGTTCAGGGTGAGATATTCGAATAACTCCTTACACTAGTAATGATCATAAGGCACCAGAATGTTAGAGCTAAATATTCACATTTAGCCCTTTGTTGAGAGGAGAGGCTGCTTTCTGGAGTGTACACAAGAATAAAAGCAGGTCTTTATTCTATGATGCTTTGGGTGAAGGGGCTACCAGCTCACCACTGTGCTTTTCCCACATTCCTAATGTTAGATGGTTATCAAAGACAAAGAGAAAGCTTGCAGACCTACTGCCTGCTAAAATGGCAGTGGTCCTCTTCCTGAGAACAGTGCTTGCTTGACCATGTAATAAGTGAAAATCTCTTGAGGACCAGTCTCTAGCAGAGGTCTGATCTGTGTTTTGTTAATAGGATTATAATACACAGAGCACATACATACAACCTCTGTAAGTGAGATTAGCATTCTAGAAATTAACTGCTGTATACATCTGTATGCATCTATAACTCTTGTGTAATAGTAGGATTTTTATTTTAGATTACTTTTACTTCCTGTTATTTTTCTTTTTCCTCTACTTACTTAATGTCATGGCACATTTTGATATCAGAAAGTTTAGATTAATTTACAGTGAAGTAAATAAATATGCTATTGTAATAATTTGGAAGAAAAATAATGAGGTGGGGAGATAGGGAGGGAGGGCAAGAAGGAGGGAGAGAATAACTCCTGTGCTTCCAAATCTGTACTATAAAAATGTAAAATCTTTTGTTTTATATAAATGGAAAAATATTATTAAAAGACTAGGTTTCTTTATTATATAAGTTAATTGATCTTTCTAAACTCCGTATTTTTGCTATTACTGTTTCACCACCCTAAGTGGTCCTTTTTCTTCTCCTAACTGGTTCAATACAGCCTCAAGTTCCATCCCACATCCCACTCTTTTATTTCCCTATTGCTTTATTTCAGATGGTCAGAATTCCTTAATGTTTATTGAACTGATAATCATTTAACTATGTCTCTGAATTTCCGATCACAGAGGAGAATCTGGTTCTGGAAAGACTGTGAACACCAATCATATTATCCGGTATTTTGCTACCATAGCAGCAATGAGAGAATCAAGGAAAATGGTGGTAAGTGTTCTTATAACTTGACAGAAAAGGTGAGGTGGCTTATAATCTGCATCACGAAAATTCTGCTCTCATTATTCATGGGGAACAGGAAGAGACAAGAGCCACAGAACACTTAGTAAATTATAGAAAAATCATTCTTAAATTTTCCTTGCAACTTTGAAATGATCAAGTCACTTGTACTTCAGTGAACACTTACTGACCTGGCATTGCTAGCAGTTATGTCCCGTTTATCATCATTGCTGAGAAGTCATTCATTTCTTTATGTCTTTTGAAGCTGCATCCAAACTCGTCAAGTGGTTCCCAAGAGCAGGCTGACTCATTTTTTGTGCTCATCTCTACTGCACAAAAGTTGGCATAAGAGGTGGCGACCACATGCGCTGTATGTGTTGATGTCAGGGCACACACGCTGGTCTCTGGTCTCTGAGTTTGAGGATCCTGTTGTGTCTGGAACCATTGCGGTATGAAAGGCCAGGTTTCTTGGCAAGGTGGAAAGCCATCAGTGGTGGGGGACCGCAGTCTCAGGCCCCTGGCCTAATGTGGTTTTAAACATCTAGAACCCATCTGGTCACTACCCTGCTTCCCCAGATTTGTGCAGGGTCCCAAACAGATGCAGCCTGCCTAACACCCATTAGCACCTGGCCTGCCAAAGGTCATCAGTGAGGACTCCCACACCCCCCCGGGGCTCCAGTTTCAAACCTGTGGCCAAATTCAGTGGTGCACCATGGTGCCCTCTGCCTAGGGCCCATGGAATCCCAAGCCTGCCTGCTCCTAGCCTAGTGCTTTGGCATGCCCTGCATCTGGTATGCGTAGGACTCCAACATCAGGCCACTGGCCAGCCACTCAAACTTTTGTGGTGGCATGCCAGGGGTGCAGGCTGTCTAGGACCCTGGAGTCAGAAGTCGGCTTGAAATGTAGGCCAAATTTCCTGAAGCCATATTCTAGTTTTTCAAGATTAGTATCATGTGACATACCAAGATCCAATATCAACATCTATAGAGGATCAAGAGATCAGTAAAGTACACCCACCTTGAAGTGCTACAACCTCAAAGTGGAGAAAACAAAGCTCATACTTATCTTTTTGCCTTTTGAAAAGGTGTTTGAGGTTTTTGGTTCACTGGAATAGCCAGGCATATGTCTCACATGCATCTAGTCCCATGTAGTGCAGGTTCAGCTTCAGGTCCCCTTCCTATTGGAACAGGGGTTCGTTTTGGCCCATGTGTCTCCTGACTTGTGCCCCTTTGAGAGACTCCTGCTGGCTCCAGTCTCATGCCCCCTGTCCTCTAAGTTGGTTTGTTCAGCCATCCAGTTTCCTGGCTCTGGTATTGGTCCATTGCCTGTGAACCATGGTTCAGGCTCTAGGTCAATGTAAGGAAAGGGAGGGAAGGGAAAAGAAGGGACAGAAATGGAAGTGAACAGAAGGGAAAGATTTCTAGTACTTTTAATGAGTAACTTTCATGGTAAACAGCTTCCTTTCTGAAGATGTGCATTCAGGTGTTGGTTTGGAAGCTACCTTGGCTTTATTTCTAATTGGATACTGTAGTATAGGCTCCCTTAATCTCTTCCACAACAGTGGAGATATGGAGTATTTTTTTAAACATCTTGTAGTGTTAAATGGATTTTGGTAGACACTCATGGCATCCCAGGGTAGCTAATCTTCAGCCCACAGTGACTGGGCTTTGTAGGGCACTGGACTATAGTCCCAGAGTGTTGCTTGGCTAACTGCATTGTCAGGAGCATGACCATGATTGTGCTAGAGCTGGTCCAAAGTCTGGTGAGTACATGTTTAATTTTGTGTCAGTCCCGAGATTCTATATAATGTTTTAGTACCCATCTGCTTTTACTTTCCCCAACAAGGCAACCTCTTCATGTTATGATACCTGCAGGAATAATGGAGGAATGTAATGATTACCATGGCCACCTATGTCACAATAATAGATCCCGTCTGGAGTCCACAGGGTTTCATGACAAGTATGGGGTAGGGTCAAGGCCCACTTTGCTATGGTTTGCCTGCTATTCAGGTTGGGTTATGGTATGAGGTCACTGCAAGCAATCACAAGTGATGCTGGCTGGGGTATAAGTCTGATTGACAAGAACCATATATCCTTAACTGGGAGCCCGGCAGGTGCAAAATCCAGAAATTCTGCCTGTAAGTGCTACCCTGGGAATGATGACTTAGAATTTGCCCAGTGATTGTTTTTTTTACCAGATCAAAGATGAATTCCTATGTTCACTTTGGTGCCCTGTTCCCAAGCAGTTTAGAGTCTAGCTGTTTGCTATTTGTCCGTTCTTGGGGAAGGGAGGTGACAAAGGCTGATGCTTGGCTACACAGAACTTGTCACATAGGTTGAACCATACCTGGATATTACAAAACTGACCTGTACTGTGTCCAGATATACACTCACAAGGAGCTGGGGAGATGCAGGCTGAAACAGTTTCCTAGCCTGTCAAGCATGAGGCTCTGTAATTCTGTAGTGTGTATGGGTATTGACATGCTTATAGGGGCCACTCCTTTTTCTGCTACCATTGCAGTGAGACTGGGCACTTAATTTCAATCCAAAATCCTGAGCTCATTTTTTTCTGCCCTATTCTGTGATTGAAGTCTCCCTCCTCATTTTATGCCAAAGGTCAGGAGAGAGGCAATAGGAACCAGTTGGTAACCATTCAGGTTAATGCCAGACTGGGTTGCACTATTCTCTAATCAGCCCCTGCATCAGCTCAGAGGATACAGTAGGTCTCCATGATGCAGTGCTTCTATAATAGGTTTGAAATGATTCTGCCCTGCCAAGGTCTCCATCTGTGTTTGATTTGGGGGACAGATCTAGGATTTGAATTGGTAAACACAGGCCTGGGTATGGGGGCCTTTGCAATTTATCTGATTGTAGCTTTCTCCACAGCAGGCTCATCTCTGAGCTACAAAGCAAACTGTTCCTCTCTGTCCCTCCCTGCTCCCTAGCAGCGGAAGCTTTCCCCCTGACTCTGCACTGGAGGCTGGGGAAAGTGGAAAAGGTAGTCTCTTGGCTGCTCAGGCTGACACTAAATCAGCCTACTTTAGAGTCTGTGGTCATTGAGCCCTGTGTTTTCTTTGTGTACCATGTGAGTCTGGGTGATGGTATCAGGATAGATTTAGAAGTTACATATCCAGGTACTAGCCTGCATCAGATTAGAGGCCTTTGAACTTTAGCTGATTCTGGTCTCACTTTAAAAAAATACTTATTTTTATTTGAAAAACAGATTTATAGAGATAAGGTGAGACAAAAAGAGATCTTCCGTCTATTGGTTGACTCCCCAAATGGCCAGAACGGCCAGAGCTGAGCTGATACTAAGCTAGGAGCCAGGAGACAGAAGGTTCATCTGGGTCTCCAATAGTAGGGGGTGAGGGCAAGGACATGGGCTATCTTCCATGCTTTCCTAGGCCACAAGCAGGAAGTTGGATGGGAAATGGATCAGCTGGGATACAAACTGGTACCCATATGGGATGCTGGCAACTGCAGGAGGAGATTAGCCTATCGAGCCACAGCACAGACCCCCTGTAACTCACTTTGTAGATCTGGTTCTGAGCTTCAAAGTAAACCTTTCTGTGCCTTCCTACCTTACTCCCCAGTGATTGTAGTTTTTCCTCTGTTGAGCTAGAAGTTGAAGGAGGGGTGGTAGAAGCGGTTCCTTGTCTGCCTGGCTAAGAAGGATCCAAAGACATCCTGCAAGTACTGGCATGAGGCTAGAGTCCAAGGGGCCCTATCAGGCTACCTGTTTCTTCACATGCAAGTCTGAAACTGGGCTTCAGGCTAACATCTGAACTTCTGTTTCTATTTTCCAAGTGAGAGGCATCCCATCCCACTCAATGCTGTGTAACTGGGGGCTGGGAGAGAGATGATGCAGTAACTCTTTCCTTTCTTTCTTCTTTACTTCAACGTTTCTTACAATTATACAAAACTATGTGCTATGGTCTCTACCTGGCTTCCTTAGCTCATACGAGGGTGAATAGGTTCATGGATTGCTGTGCCAGTTGTTACTTTTGTGGCGAGATGCACCATTCTCAATCTGCATCTTCCTCTGTCTTCCAAATTAGATCTTTGAGGAAAACAGTAAAGCCACATTGCAATGCTAGTTCTAGGTGGTTTTTCAAAACTATTATATGTAGATAAAACTCTTAGTTAATCAGTTTAAATGCACAAAATTCAAATTCAAGCCCAACCCCATGATTAGCCTCTGTGTATTTTGAACCACTAGATTACTTAGGAATAGTAGCACAGGAAAATGTAATTAAATAATAACAAGAGTCTGTAGCATTTTCCTAGCACGAATTTCCAGGTGTGAGGATAAAATATGAAGGGAAGATTAGGGAAATATATGGAATAGAATTTGTCTGGAGATGGGATGTGATACTTTAGAGTGGCAGATGGGGATATTGGGTAAATAACCATTTTCTCTTTCACTGAAGCCAATGCCAACCAAAAGAGAGCTTGGAAACAAAAGAGCTACCATGTATGTTCATAGGAATATCATCTATTACATTAATCTCACAACCATCTGTCTTCATGAATCCCCATTTCCAAAATAATATTTTGTAACTAAATTTGAAGCAGCTTCTTGCTACTGATAATCAGAGCAAGGATAGAGTTTGACCTGGGCTTGGAGGACTTGCCTTGGTACAGATTTCTGCTTAAAACCTCATTAGCTATATTTTTCTTGCATGTATTACAGGGGACTTTAGAGAATCAGCTCATGCAAGCAAATCCTATATTAGAAGCATTTGGAAATGCCAAAACTCTGAGAAATGACAACTCCTCTCGTTTTGTGAGTAATATGACTTTGCATAATATTGTAATCTCTGATTTTTTAATAACGATAAAACTCATTGTAAGGTTATGAATACGAAAAAAAAATCCTGAAATATCAAAGCAAGTCTTTGATTGGTCTGTAATATTGTAAGATTCCTCAAAAGTTTCTGCCAGCATCATCACAAAGATAATTAAAACTGTGGAGGCAGGTGTTAGACACAGCAGGTAAGCGCCACTTAGCAAGGCACATTTCGTGTTTGAGTGCTTGTGCTTGAGTTCTGGCTCTGGCTTGTGATTGTAATTTTTTGCTAATGTATACCATAGGAGGCAAGGATAATGGCTCAAGTAATTGGGTTCCTGCCACCCGCATGGGAAAAATCCTAGATCTGACCCTATGCTCCTGGCACAGTTCCAGCTGTTACAGGCTTTTGGGTAGTTGAAGCAGTGAACACAGATATTTTTCTCTCTCTTTCTCCCCTTCTCATTAACCTACCCTGTCTCCTTCCCTTTTACTCCCCTTTTATCCTTCTTTCCCTCTTCCTTTAAAATAATTTCTAAAAGATTTATTTGTTTTATTTTTGGAAAGGCAGATAAGATTTACAGAGAGAAGTAGAGTCAGAGAGAAAGATCTGTCTGCTGATTCACTCCCCAAGTGGCTGCAACAGCTGATGCTGAGATGATCTGAAGCCAGGATCCAGGAACTGCTTTCTCGTCTCCCAAATGCGTACAGGGTCCCAAGGCTTGGAGCCATTCTCCACTGCTTTCTCATCCCACAAGCAGGGAGCTGGATGGAAAGTGGAGTAGTTGGGACATGAACCAGTGTCTATACAGTATCCTGGTGCTTGCAAGGTGCAGATTTAGGCATTGAGCCATCATGCTGGACCGAAATAAAGTAATTTTTCATTACAAAAGATTTGCGTGTAAATAGGTATCTGTTAGATTAAGTTCCTATTTGATTAATTACAGAAAAAAGTTTTTCTTAACGTTTTCAAATATCTTTCCACTCTTAGCAGGAAATATCCCTCAACAAATTATAATACTCCTTCATATTTGGCACTATTTTAGCAGTTTCAAATACTTTCTCCTTTATAATTTTCTCTATTCTTATAAATTCCAGTTTAGTTAGCACTTACAAACTTACTTATTATTGTTTCTCCTCTTGTTCATATAGTCTCTACTCCTACATGCCACTCCGCCACCCCACATAAACGTATTTGTTATTGTTGTTACAATGTGAGAAAATGTTTTGATGTAGTTTTTGGTACCTAGCAGTATTGTAACTGAATAAGAATTTTTGTTTCAAAACCTAGTTTCAAAGACCATTTTATTCCAAGAATGAGTGGCAAAGGCCCTGTATATATATTGAAAGGAAATTTGCAGGAGGCGTCATGTTTGAAACTCTGGGCTACTTAAATACTATAATGGCTCTAGGCTGATTTGGCTCAGTTCCCATTCAAGCCTTGTGAGCTTCTTTGGCTACATTTTCATCTGCTTGCAGTGTATTCTAATCATAGAAGGTTTTCACAGGGGTCACTAAAACAAATGCTAGAAAAGGCATTTGTTAAAATGCTTAGGGATGATCTACTGGAATGAGAAACACAAAAGTTGAAAAGCAACAGCTTGACAAAGAAAGAAAGCAGAAGGTGAGGCCAAAGAAAACAATTTAAAAAGGACAAAACAAAACAAAAATAAATGAAATAAAAAAAACCCGCAAGCATGTTAATGAAGTAATGGAAACCAAAAAAAGAAACACGAAAGTTGAGAGGCAAAATAAACATAAAGATGAGCAAATGGAAAGATGGAAAGAATGAAGGAAGGGAAAAGTAGTCAAGAATAGAAATAATCAACTGTGATTTCAATTAATTCTAGGTATGTACACACATATGTGTATTTAAGCATATGGGTTTGTGTTCCTGTACATTTGTATGTGTGTGTATAACATATATGTGTGTATACATACATTTGTATGCTTGTGAATGTAGTTAATAGTATCCTAATTTTAACTGAGTAAATCCCCTTATAGTTAGCTATCCTGCTTTCCTTCCCAGGATAATTTCCTGCTCTGATAGCCAGTCTCCACCAGGCTGAATCTTTTCTGCTTCAATCGTTATCCCAGAAGCTCTTGCTATCATTAGTAGGCTATTTAACTGTATCTGACATTCTGATGTAGGCACTGGCAGTTTGGAATTCCATTCTGCCCCACTGCATCCATCTCGTGGATTTTCTTTGACAAGGAAAGGTTTCTCTTTCTAGTGTTGTGCCAACTACCAGGACTAGTCTTACCAACTGGTCTAGCTTCTCTAGCTGGTGCTATCTCATTTCAAACTAGGTGGCAATTTTTAAATGTTTTGTAAGGTAGTTACATTGATAGCTTGTACATTTTTATAATAAAGGCTCTGCAAGGTGCAAAGTTGGATAGGTGATTGTGTTCTGTATTTATCCAGGGAAAATTCATCAGAATACACTTCAGTGCCAACGGTATGCTTTCTTCTGCAGACGTTGAGATCTGTAAGTATTTATTGCACCGATTGCTTTCTGCTAAGCTTTGAAAAGAGTTTCTAAGTATGAATTTTTATCTGTTTCTCATCATGCAGATTTACTTGAAAAATCTCGAGTGATTTTCCAGCAGGCTGGGGAAAGGAACTACCACATATTCTATCTAATTCTGTCTGGAAAGAAAGAACTTCATGGTAAGTGTGGGATTTTCAAGCTGAGGATCATTGCAGAAAGATAGAAGTCAGTCTTCCAGGGCCAAAAAAGCCAATTTTGGTTATTCTGTCTGCTTCTTTAAGTCTGTGTATTTACCCGAAAGCATTTTTGTGTGTAGGGTGACAATGCTGTTGTTGTAATGAAAAGAATTTCATAATGCAAGGAAGAAAATTGTTTGGAAATGGCTGGGAAGCCAAACAAAATTAAATGAGTATTCTTTGTGGTGTGTGTGTGTGGGGGGAGGGCATTATATAACTAAAAGTTTTCAATGACTAGACTCACAAATTAAGCATGAAAAACAGGCTGTCAAAGGAAGGCATTAGCCATGGCATATGATACCCAATGGGAGTTTTATAAAGGAGAAGGAAATTTGGGTTAGGATGTGGAGGGCATTTAACCTGAGTGAAGAATGGAGGGAAGCAGTATATATGTGGCAGAAAAGGAAAATGCAAGATGGGGGACAGATTACCCAGGTGAGGGGAGGAGAACACTTGCCTGGAGGAATAGCGATTTTATTTCTTTATTTACTTATTTATTTATTCACTCATCCATCCATTCATTTATTCATTTATTTGTTCTGCTGGTTTCTGAAGCCAGAACATTGGGAGGATGTGCATGTGCATATGTGTGTCTATGCACTGTAAAGGTGAACTGGGGCAATATGAGGTCATGATTTATTGATGGCAGCCTGCAGGTGTTGGCTGTGAATGGAATTCTAAAGGTATTGTATTTGAAAATGTACATTGAGGACAACAGTGCTCCCACTGGGGTGAGTGTGAGATGAGGCTGCAGATACAGACTAGCAAATCCATGCCCAAACCGCTGCCAGTTCATCATACTTAGCAGTATATGTCAGACAGGGTTTTGACTACTAGTTCTACAATTCCAAAATACCTTCAACAGGTAGATAAAGCTCTGGACAGTTCTCTCAGCCACAAGTATAACTGGTGATGAGTAAAAGGCAGCTCTGTTCTTCTAATCTTCCATCCACTTAATGGTCAGAGCATCAAAAATATTTTGGTCATCTCTTACCCAGTCACATCTATTTGTCCAAAAAAAAAAAAGAAAAAAGGTTAGTCTCTGCAGGGTGTCTGACCCAAAAGGTTTAATGTTGGTACTAGAAACACAGTAGAAGGCTCTCTGTTTGCTAATAAAACTGTCTACAGCCTTTGGTCTGCTATGGAAGATTCATGCTTATACTGAATTCATTTACCTTGTTGAGTCCTAGGCCCTGCTGAGATTAATTACTGTGGAAAGGCTGACATCTGGTGGTCTAGAAATAACATGTAGTTCACTTGCTTTTAGCAAATATTTTTTTGGGAATCTTTAAAAAAATGAACTGGAAATCTTTCCATTCATGTTTGTCTAAGAGTTCAGAGCATCGTGAAGATTGCAATAGGAAGATGGATCTTGTAAATATGATGACTTACATGTCCTAAAACATGAGAGAGTAATGATCTGTGTAAAAAGGAAAACCAGGAGTGGCCAAGTATTCTTAGAGAAAATTGTGAATTATAGTCAGGCATTGATGATAATAGAGAATATCTGGAATATAAAATAGTTGAATAAATTCACGAAAATCTCTTGAATAATATTTTTACTTTTAATAGCAATGTACTGTATACTTGAAAATTGCCAGTAGATGTTTGTTTATAATCTTTTCATGACAATTTGTGAGGTAAAGGTTTGGATACACAAAGTAATACATCAAAATATCATGTTTTATATACTTTCAATTTATCAAATGAAAAATATAGACAATAATTTTAGTTATGACTTTTCACATATTACATTTATATACATATCTGTATATCTATATATCTATATAGATATATATATAATGTTTATCTTATGTTTCCATTGAGCTAGCCCAGTTTATTTTTTACGGAATTATTTATTGATTTTCAAGATAGAGTGGCAGAGGAGAGACCGAGAGAAATGAGATCTTCCACTCCAATGTCCAAATGGCTGCAATAGCCAAATCTGAGACAAGCTGAATCCATGAGCCAAGACTTGTCTGGGATTTCTACATTGGGTGTCAGGGACTCAAGCATGAGGGCCATCACCTTCTGCCTTCCAAATTATCATAAAGCTGGATCAGAAGCAGGGGAGTCACACCATGAACTGGCACTCTGGATATTGGATGCCAGTGTTGCAAGTGGTGTTCTACCTGGCTGCACCATACTTTCTCACTTTTTTCAGTTTTATAGCACAATTTTATTAAAGTGTTATTGACCTGAAATTAACTACACGTGTTTGAAGTGTAGAACTGGTAAATATTGATCTGTGAGTACATGCATGAAACTATTCTCACAATCAAGATAATGCAGGTATTCATTCAAGTTTTCCTCATGATCTCCTATAATCCTGCCATCCTGCTCCTTCTCATTTGTTGAACTCCTTCGATCCCTGACCCTACACAAACACTAGCATGTCTCTGTTGCTATAGATTAGAAGGTGTATTCTACAATTTTATGATGGGATCATTCATTATACACAAGAATACAAGCATGCATTTTTCCATGAATTATTTGAAGAATAGTCCAAGGTTTTTTTTGCCCAGTTTATTTTGCACAAGCAATTTTATTCTGAGATTTTAAAAATAATTGTACTACATATTCACAATTCATTCTTCTGTTTGCTGAATAACAACCCACTGCATTGGTACACAACAGTTAACTCATTCAACCATTCATGGAGAGATGGCTTATTTCTAAATAAAGCTTCTAAGAATATTTGTAGTTAGTAGATATATTTGTTGTTTTTCTCCTGGAATTTAGGGTTTAGAAAAGCAAGAATAATTGAATAAACATTAGTGGGAATAAGTGTTGAGCAGGAGGTTAATGTAATCTACAAGTCAGTAGATGTGCTGCTACCAACCTGCCCTGGCTTGAGCCTGTGTAGTATCCTAACTAGGTGAATCATGTCAAAACTCTTATACATATCAGAGGGGCAGTGTTAAACACAGTAACTGATTTGTGGATCAGTTGAAAATTGTGCTTAGCTGCCCAAGAGCAAAGTTGTGACAGAGTTACACAGTCAAAGTTTCCTGGGTATGAACCCAGGGCTGCTTATTAGCCTTTTTATTCATCTCTGTTCTACAGAATATTTTATGAAACGTTTCTTTTTGTCCTCCTTGGGCCCTCAGCCATGAACCTAGGCCAAATTTCTGTTTTCGCAACACACTTGTTTTTTTTGGTAAACACCAGTTGAAGCTGTGGCAATTCAATTTGCTTCTGAAATTCACCAGTCTGTTATCCTGCAAGGGGTGAAGAATACTTGATGGGCAAATTATTAGAGGGTAAAAATTAATTATAGAAGTTTGGGTATTGAATTTCGATATTATTTGGGCTTGTTAACAAGTATGCTTTAACTTGCAGTTGGTCAGTTGTTTTCTAAGGTCTTGTTGACGACTTTAAGTTGTTTTTGGATGTTTTTCCCACTGTAGACATGCTCCTGGTGTCTGGGAATCCCTCTGACTTTCACTTTTGCTCCTGTGGAGAAATTGCTGTGGAAAACTTGAATGAAATCGAAGAACTGCTGGCTACAGAAGTAAGGATTGTTAGTTGTCAAAGTCTGGTAACCCTGAGAAACAAGAAAACACACCTTATAGTTCATGTTGCTTACAGAATCTAAAGAAATGGTCTTGCTTCCCGTGTAAGTAAAGGCTGTTTCCATCCAAACCTTTTTTTTTTTTTTTTTTTTTGGTAAAAGCATGTGATGTTATTATAGTAACTTTAGACCATATTAAAAGTTTAGAGATGTTTCAACTCAGTGGACAGTAACTTTTTCAAAAAATTTGGTGTGTATCTTTTCAGTCTTTATGTTTATCTACTTGAAATTGCTTTTGTGTGGTCACTATAATAACTACATGTTTTCTGATGAAAGATTGTAATCACTACATACATGTAAGGTACACAAATGGAAGTTTGCTTTTCCAGGTTTATCTTATCAGCACTCAGTGTCATTACAAACTCTTTATAAATATTTAAATGTGTTTAATATTTTATCAGATATTTAATTAATTTATTTATGTTTAAGATTTATTTTTATTGGAAAGGCAGATAGATATACGGAGAGAAGTGGATACAGAGAAGATCTTCTGTCCGCTAGTTTATTCTCCAAGCGGCAACAACGGCTGGAGCTGAGCCGATCTGAAGCCAGGAGCCACGAGCCTTCCTCCAGGTCTCCCACGTGGGTGCAGAGTCCCAAGGCTTTGGGCCATCCAATCTTGGGCCATCCAAGGCCACAGGCAGGGAGCTGAGTGGGAAGAGGAGCAGCCAGGATTAGAACTGGCACCCATATGGGATTGCAGTGCAGGCAACACAAGGACTTTTGCCACTAGGCTACCATGCTGCTCCCAAGATATTTTATTATTTTTTTTATTGAGCAGTTCACTTATTGTTAGACTAAACTTTTTAGGACTCCCTCCTTTTTCTTCTTTCCCCTACACACACACACACACACACACACACACACACACACTCTGATGACTGTCTTTGTAAATAAAGTTTCCTCTGTGTATCAGATTTACCTAATGTTAGATTGTTAGCCATGAAATTACAAGTAAGGATTATGTATTTTTTCTCGATACATACTCTAAATTAACCCCTAGAAAGAATGCAAATTAATTCCCGTCTTCTTGCTAGATGCAGTGGTTTCTTAGGATGCAGTTCTATTGTGTAGTGTTTTTTTTTCCTTAAACAGTGCCTTGAATTAATCTGTAAGGCATATCATCTCTGAAATAAAATCAGAGTATGTGGTATATAGTACTGTCTGTCATTATCATGAAGAACAAAGATACTTGACCTACTTTGGCTCTTGAAGCCATTGTTATTGGAGAAAGGATGAGTGGCCAGTGAGAGAATGTTCTAACACTACTAAAAATTAAATAAACCTGTCTCCTATCTTCCTAATTCTTTTAAAAAGGGATTAGTAGGCTGCTGCTGACCAACTGCCAACAGGGCTGATTTGCATTGCTTTGAACAAAGCTGTCAAGTCCTGGGTCTGTGGCACTCTGTCTCATCCCTGCCAGCCTACATCCAGAGTGCAGGGAGGTGTGACACACAGCAGGGGTGAGGTGCATACTGAAAGACAAAGGTATCTGTCTTTTCTTTTTACAGCAAGCCTTGGATAGCTTAGGCTTTCTTCCTGATGAGAAGTATGCGTGTTATAAACTCACTGGAGCCATCCTGCACCTTGGAAACATGAAATTTAAACAGAAACCCAGAGAGGAGCATCCAGAAGCAGATGGCACAGAAAGTAAGATCTACACTGAAGACATAACCCCACCCCTGACCCCACCCACTTCCTGTTTTCTTACAGTTGTCCTTACCTTTTGGCTTTTGGAAAATGTTGAAACTGTTAAGTACCATTGCCCCTGATTGCTATTCCTCAAATTTCATCTCTTAACAGCGATTCTGAAGTAGAATCCTTTTATCACAGAACAAGAAACATTCCTCGGTTAGCTGAAAAATTAGCTGAACTTGGGTGAAACAATTGATTAAGGCATAGTCTGACTTTAGCACATGAACAGTTGGGAAAAACAGAAAATAGTGAATTACCATAAAATGTATTAAATGACTAATCAGAGATGTGAACTAAGATCCTTGAAATTCAAAGGCAAAATATTTCCACGAGGGTGAGACCACAAGGGTTAATCTCCCTGGCATTTTACTCACAATTTAAAAGACTATAGCTTTGCCTGCTTAATAAACAGTTTGGAAGCATCTTCAGTTATCAGTCTAGAATAATCATTTTAGCAAACTACAATTATGTGACAAGGAATGCAGGAATAATGATTAATACTCCTGCTAATAAAATTCATTGTAACTGTAAAAAGAAAAACTCATAAACCTAATGTTCTGATATATTTTAAATTATGCTTTTAAATGTGACTTTGCATAACATAAAATTGCTCATTTTAGTAATTTTTATATATAGAATTCAGTGGCAATAAGGGTGTTTACATTACTGTTTATTCATTACCACTATCTTTATCCCCCTCTGATTCCTCTCATATTATTACAGTACTAAGAATAAAAAATAATAGTAATAAAATAATGAAAAAGCCCCTCACAAACAGTCCTAAGTCCATCATCCTGCTATTTTAGTGGATCCTGACATTGTAGGTGTGGACAATGGCAGAGAGTCCAGTATCCTATTGTCATGATATATTTAACAGTTTCCTTGGGTGTCCATCCTCGATTTGGAAGTAGAGATGCTAACTGCATTGTATCTGCACATATGGATATGATAATCTCTACTACAAAGTTATTATACATCCCCTTAAATGAAAAACCATAAAGCAAAATCAACAACAGGAAGAAAATTTAAAAATTTACAGTGCCATGAATTTAAATAACATTCTGCCAAACAAGCCATGTGTCTCTGAAGAAATGAAAAAGGAAATAAAAAATCTTCTTGAAGGAAACGATGCTACTGTATGTCATATGAGCCAATGAAGAAGTTAATAAGAAAAAAATATTTTTGAAGAAATGAAAATAAAATTAAAAAAATCAAAACCCATGAGATGTAGCAAAACCAGTATTGAAAGGGATATTAATCTTACATTTTGTGTGAAGGTTACCTTATATCAGAGAGAACATATGATATTTGTTGTTTTGGAATTGACTTAATTTTTTTAATCATTCCAGACTTAGCTTCTGTGTGAGACATAAGCTTGCAATGGCTGTCTTCTTGCAGTCCCTGACAGCTGTTGTTTTCCTTTGTGACTGTGGATATGACTGCTTTAGACAACTTATCTAGGTGTAACTGCACAATTTGTGTCCTATTGTGGCTGGCTTATTTCGCTTTTTGCAATGTTTTCAAGATTCGTCCATACTGTAGAATGCATCAGAATTTCATTTCTCTTTATGATTGAATACTGTTATCTCTATGTATACCATTTATTATTTATTAGCTGATAGCATCATTGGTTCCTTCAGCTTTCTGGCTATTGTGAATAATACTGCTATGAAAGCCGCTGTACAAATACCTTTTTGTGTCTTTGTTTTCAACTCTTTCGTGAATATATTCAGAAGTGGAATTGCTAGGTTAAATGGTAATTCTAGGTTACTTTTTGAGCCACTGTTTCACCAGTGACTGCAACATGTTTTCAAAGTAGAATTCCCCACCAATTCACAAGAGTTCTGGTTTTATTCCATTTTTTATAATAGCCATCTTTTGTGTATGAGACTGACATTTTGATTTGGTTTCCCTAAGGACTGGTAACAATGAACATCTTTTAAATATGTTTATTGGCTATTTGTATATATTCTTTTGAGAAATGCAGATTTAAATTTTTGCTCAGTAAAAAAGTGTTCATATTTTTGTTTGATTGAGAGGCAGAAATATTCACACAGGGAGACAGTTCCGTTCTCCTAATTGACTCTACAAGTGTATACGACAACCAGGGATAGTTCGAATCCAGGTTTTTCACAAATGTGGAAGGACACAATTACTTCTGCAATAACCAGTACCTCCTTGGATCTGCACTAATAGGAAACAAGAATCAGGAGCCACAGATGAGGTTTGAACCCAGGTCATAAGATAATGAGATGCCAATCTGTTGACCAAATGCCCATCCCATTTGTCTTTAAAAAAATTTTGAGCTGTGTTTTTTGGTTAATAAACAAATTTTGAGGCCAGTCTGTAGCAGGGAGACTGGAGTATTGAGGCTGGAGGCTCATTTATGAACCAAGTATTCTTCCTCTATTGTCTACAGTGGGAAACAAACAATAAATACTTAAACAAAGGTCCCTCTATTATGAAAAGAAAATAATGCATGTAATTATTGTAGAATAAAAAGTAGCAGGAGACAGGATTGCTATGGATGGGGTGTTCAGGAGCTGCCCTTGGAGAGAAGGGCACTTATTACAAATGAAAAGGAAGCAAGGAAATGTAACTTGATGATTGATCATGTACATGCTGTATGTATTAACACATTCACTTATGTTCTCATTGCATCTCATTTTCCCCTACTGTTTGCATGCTTGCAGAGAAATTTTAATGAATAAGTTCTTCTATTGTAAACGCAAGGCATGCTCATGAATAGATCAGAAACTGCTGATGAACAAAGTCTGTGAGATCATGCATTCTTCCTCATGGCTCCTTCTCTGATTCTTCGCAGGGCATCCTCATCTTCCCCACTTCTACCTGCTATAGGGCTGTAGAGTCTATCATACCTGTGTTCTATACTATATCGTTTATTAGGCAATAATATCAATACCTGTGTTCTATACTATATTCATTTATTAGACGATAGTATCAATAGTGTACAGCTAAACTCACCATTCCATGCTGCCCATTAACAACATTTCATTCCCAGCCTTTTAAATAAATGCCAACGATACGCTACCAGTTGCCATGACTAAAATCTTAAAATCAACTCAATCGATTTTCTTTGCTGTGGAAGAACTTTATTTCAGTTTGAAGGCAAAAAAAAAAAAAATTGCTGGAGAAGTTATTCTGGGCTGATAATTTTTTGCTTTTGGAATCTGGTATATGGGTGCAGAGTCCACGTAAGTCTGCTCAGAAGTGTGGGTGTCTCAAATATTATGTTGGGACTTTTAATTGATTGGGATGGTACTCTGCTGGCTCTACCTTCAGACCAGAGATGGTCTCACCAAGAAGCTATTGAACTTACCAGGACAATAAGATGCTGGACTGTATGCTTGGTAAATACCTCCAATAAAAGAATCTCAACTGAATTTGAACTATGGAAATGCAATAAGGTGGAGCAATCCACCGTGGGGGGAGGGTTTGGGGAGGGTGGGGGGAATCCCAGTGCATATAAAAATGTGCCACATAATGCAATGTAATTAATAAAAAATAATAAAAAAAAGAAAAAACATCAACTCAATCTTCTGTTCTCCCTTTTTCTCTTCCTTTCTTTCTCCCTTCTTTTGAAATATTTCTAAAAGCTCATAACTTCTTTTCATGACCATGTCAGCCATAACAATTTATTTGAGCTTATGTTTCTTGCCAGATTATTGTAATAGCCTCCATACCAACCTGTCACGCACTTAGCTGGTCAGAGTTAGTTCTGTATGTGGAGGCCAATGTCAAACCTTTCCTCCTGAAAGTCAGTCCATGTCCGTACTCATTCTAGAGTGGCTCCTAACTTAATTCCAATAAATCTCTAAGTTCTTTTCACAGCCCTCTTGGCCATTTAATACCTCTTTAAATTCCTTTCTCCCATCCAGCACTTTTCCTCTCTTTCTGCCTTTGATTAAGTTCCCCTGGCTTCTTTGTTCTTTTTTGCAGCATGTGAGCACCCTTGCTACCGGATTTTCTAACTTTGTTTTCCTGCCAGAAATTATTTTCTTAGTTACGTATTTTGCTTATTTCCTTACATTAGTAATATGTCTTTGATGACACTCATCAGAAATGCTCATGATTTCATCAATACTTATTAACTCTAATAATAATTCAAAATGATCTTGGACATTCTTTTTAATTCTTGCAGCTATTTTTTAATTGACTGTTCCACCTACACTCCTTGCTACCCCCTCACCAGTCCCCATAATATACAAACTGCATAAGAGCAGAGACTTAACCAGGTATGTTCACTGTATCATGTCCAGGTTTTCATACAAGGATGGATTTTAATTTGTTAATCCAATCTCACCTATTTAAGGAAATCACCCTTAATATTACAGGACATATATATGTTTCATGTCTTTTTCTGGCTTGACTTTTACACATACCAAGGGCTTGATAAATTTGCTTGATAAATTAATGAAATGTGACCATTAGAAAAACCACAGTATAGCTTTCCATAAAAAATTGTATGTAATGATCATAACCGTGCTTCAGATTAGCCAAGATAGTATATTGATAAAAATAGCTATCCCTTTTTTATATATAGCTATTTTGGGGTAAGACTGGAATTTGGGCATTAGTATTTGTTTATATAATTTTCCCAGGCGACCCCAGTGGGCAGCTGAAATTGAGGATCAATGTAACGAGGCTTCTTGTTAACCTTTTCTGTGTACCAGAATCAAATGCATGACACGGTAGAACTAGAGAGGCACAGATCCTAGTCCACTTCACAGGCATAAACCTTCGGCCCTTTGTTTGTCCTCTGGGCTATTCTCACATCTGCAGATGTTTGCGAGTCACTGCGATAGCTCATGTTTCCCTAGCCTGGAGAAGATCACATAGTGTGATTATAATCTGTGAGTTCATTCATGAGATCCTGTTATTGATGTTCACTGTTGATAATTTCATAAAGTCTCTGGGAGAAACAATGAATGTATTTAATAGACTTTGCTCCTTTTACAATAGTATTTCCTATTATAGTAAAATTTTATTCATTGATTTACACTGTTTTCATACTCTGATCATATGGTGCAAATGAAATAATTTATCTTCTGAAACATCATGACTGCTCTTTTTAGCCCATAAAGTATGTAGAACAATTGCATGATATTGGACTATATGGTAGAAGGTATACCATTCCTGTTTGTGGAACTTAATGATCTCTGGAGCAGGGAAGATGGCATGCCATAACGCTGAATTTATTTCTGTGAAAACCTGCAATGGGGAATGATACAAAGGGTTTGGGTCTTCCTTGTTTGTAGGTAACATAGACTCAAAAGATTGTTGTTTATGTTGGAGAAAGGATACATGAAAACTCTTGATGTGGGACAGTATTGAGAACATTGACCACACTTTAATCCTTTTTTGCCTAAACCGCAATTTGGATTGTTCATTTTTCACATTGTCAGTTACAATTCTTTTCAATCCAGATTGACCAAGCACATTCTATTTTTTTAAGGTTTTATCTTAATTTTATTGGAAAATCAGATATACAGAGAGGAGGAGAGACAGAGAGGAAGATCTTCCATCCACTGGTTCACTCCCCAAGCAACCGCAATAGTTGGAGCTGCACCAATCCGAAGCTAGAAGCCTTGGAGCCTCTTTCGGGTCTCCCACAAGGGTACAGAGTCCCAAGGCTTTGGGCACAAGTAGGGAGCTGGATGGGAAGTGGGGCCATGGAATTAGAACTGGCACCCATATGGGATCCTGGTGCGTGCAAGGCAAGGACCTTAGCCACTAGGTTACTGCGCCGGACCCACACATTCCATTTCTGCCTTTCTTTTTTTTTTTTTTTTTTTTTTAAAGATTTATTTTATTTTTATTACAAAGTCAGATATACTGAGAGGAGGAGAGACAGAGAGGAAGTGGAGCTGCCGGGATTAGAACCAGCAGCCATATGGGATCAAGGCGAGGACCTTAGCCACTGGGCCACGCCGCCAAGCCCTTCTGCCTTTCTTTTAAATATGGTTATCGTATTTGGTTAGATCCTTCCTGAGATATCTTCTCATTCAAAAAATCTGTGTTTCTAACCCACTGAATCCTCCACTTGAAACAATTAGTGCTTTGTCTGCAAATATGCTACTCTGCAGGATGTCATCATAGGGACATGTCAGCATAAGGTGGCGAGACTAGCTCCACTTTTACTTTACATTTATTTTCATTTCTTTTCCAACGAAGCTTTATAAAATTATTACTAATGAGCATCAGTTAGCTCAGGACCCCATGAATGTACCTGTTGACTTTAATTCTGACAAATGATCTTCGTGTTTTGAAAGATTTCATTGTAGTCAATATTCAGGCTATTATTCTTGTACGTATACTAACGTAAATTAGGTTTGTAGCTTGTAGGAAAGTATGTGTGATTTATTTTAATTTTAGTTAAAAAGCATATTAAACATTTCAAGCTCATTAAACCTTTGTGAAAATTTTAAAAGCCCATAAAAAGAAAATGAATATCATGAATACAAATGATACATAGTGTTCTAATTATGTTCTGGTTTTATTTAATTCCATGTTGGTGATTAATTTCTAATGTAACACATTATTCTACACATATGTCAGTGTATCTCAGGATCCATTTAAAAGGAAGGTCATGCAGAGAAGTTTCAGATGAGTGGTATATTCATTTTGTTCAGTAACTGAAATAATCTACAATTTGAAGAACACTTTTACTTTTTTGCCTGTGGCATTCTTTTGTATTATTCTTGCTTGATAACTCCTGATGTGATATATACCTTTTTGCTTTCCTTTCAACACGTTTATTCTTCCCCGCTTCTCTCTTTTGAAAATAAAGTTTTATTCAGCAGATTTCATGAATGTAAATAGTGTTGCTAGGCAGCAGGGGGCAATATTGGGTAAACAGGCTTCAATGGGAAAGCAAATGATTTTTTTTTAATTATTTATTATTTTTACTTCATTAATTACATTGTATTATGTGACACAGTTACATAGGTACTTGGGTTCTCCCCACCCCTCCCCAAACCCTCCCACCATGGTGGATTCCTCCACCTTGTAAAGCAAATGATTTTAACAGAAATTGAGCTTGAGTCCTGGGATCTGTTAACTGGTGGTTGTTTTGAATTTTCAAATTATAGGACCCACATCTCACTTTTTGGAAACAATCTAGAAGTATATACATGCAGTGCAAAGCAGACAAATAGTAACCATGGGATTCTTTATATTCTTCACAATCTGTTTTTGAAGAGGGCCAATATTAAGAAATGTTTATTCAAAAAGTGAAATACTGTTTATTTAGATACCATAAAGTTGACTTTTAAAAATGTGTATTTATTTTTATTTGAAAAGGAGATTTTTGCAGAAAGAGAAGGAGTGAGATAGAGAGATCTTCCATCCATTGGTTTACTTCCCAAATGACTGCAATGGCTGGGGTCGAGCAGATCTGAAGCCAGGATCCAGGAGCTTCTTCCAGGTCTCTCATGTGGATGCAGGTGCCCAAGAACATGAGCCATCCTTTGCTGTTTCCCAGGCCATAAGCCGAGAATTGGATCAGAAACGAAGCAGCTGGTACAGGAACTAGCACCCATATGGGCTGCTAAAGCAGTGGGGGGAGGGCTAGCTTGCTGTGCCACTGTGCTACCTTGAGTTTTTTAGAGTGTATAGCACAGCTGCTTGAATATATTTACAAAGGATGCAATCATCACCACAGTGTCATTGCAGAATACTTCATCTACTCCAAGAGATATCCTGTACCCCTCAATACTTTTCATTTCTACATTTTTTTTCTTTTTCAATCACAAAGCTATCTTCTCACTACATCGATTTGCTTATCCTGAACAGTCCGTGTGAAGGGGAGGGCTCCTACAATATGTGGCCTTTGAGATCTCCTGTCAGTTATCATCAGCTGTGTTGTAGTATTCTTTACTTCATTCCTTGTTACAGATGGATAGTATTGCAACGTATGATTAGACAAGGTTTTATATATCTCTTCATTAGGTTATGATCTTTTTTATACTTTTTTGACTTTAGAAAAGCACTGCTGGGAAATAGTTTGAATAATTTATCATCTTGTATAGTGTTTCCTTTTATGTATATATGAGTGGAATTGTTGGATCTAGTAGTAACACTGCTTCACTTTTGAATAACTAGCAGACTGGTTTTATAGTATCTACAGAATTTTGCCTTCCCAGCAGCAATATGTGAGGGTTACAGTTTCACCATCTCTTTGCTAACATTTTCTTTTATTTTGTGTGTGCGTGCTCCTGCCTTTTTGACAATGCCCATTCTAGTTTGAATGAAATCTCATTTCAGTGTAATATTGTTTTGAATTTTAAAGACAAATTTCTTCAAAGGTTTGGATTCAGGCATTTATTTTAAAGGTGCAATGTATGTTTCTGCACTGATCTAATCATGCTATGGGTTTGTCCCCGGGGCAGTGTATTTGACTGTGGTGCAATTAAATTGAACATTATTTCCCTCATCTCACCTTCTCTCCCTCCGTGTCTTTATTTTTGTCTTATGACCAGGTGCTGACAAAGCTGCTTTCCTCATGGGCATTAACTCCTCTGAGTTGGTGAAGGGCTTGACTCATCCTAGGATAAAAGTTGGTAATGAGTATGTTACCAGAAGTCAAACTGTAGAACAAGTAAGATGCTATTTTAAGAACATTATGATCCTCTGAGCTTATAATAATTATATGAGCACTCATGCTATACTTGTAAATCCTAACTACTGAGACTATCTGCAAAAGAATTTCTATTAAAAAATCACAAAAAGAACTATGGTGGAAACTATTCCAAATGCTTTAAATTATGAGGCACATTATAATAAATACTGTTGAGTTTGCCTGAAATAAACATTTTGACTTTTTTCCTTATGTAACAAATTTATTCACAGATTTAGACAGCCCTCCATGTGTGTAACCAATATCTTTCTTTACTAGCTAAAAAGCTCTCTGATCGGTTTATTCCTGACATGAATACAATTGCTAAATTGGCATTTGTCACCTATTTGGCATATTGACTTATTTAATTTAAAGAAATATGCTTTAATACTGGTTGGTGCAGTTGATATTTGATGGAAAGAGAGTGTGAGAACAGAAGTGGTGGAAGGTCATGGGGATTTTGTTTAGCATCTCTGAGAACGTTAACAGTTCTCTAAACACAGCTGATTTTGGAGGCTTTGCCTTTGTATGGTAAGTATTTTCAAGTCTGTTGGGTAATGAAATTATGTAAGCATGCTAGTACATTTCAAAACAATTTAGCATCTGTAATGTGTATTAGTATGGGATAGGCTGTGCCATCGTAATGCATATGCACTGAACTTCGAGTAACTCTGAAACACTTATTATTATTATTTTTTTTGTCTTTCATGATACAGTGACATAGGCTCAGGGATTTTCCCTTTAATCCTTAGCATTTGAAACATTTTTTTTTATTCCAAGTCCAACATAGACTACACAACCTCCTTACATTTTATAGTTATTCCATAGCCTCTAGAGCTTTTGCACAGAGAAAAGATAATATTTGAAGGAAGTATACAACCTTAAGTTCTTGGAGCTAGAAATGTTATCATTTTTACTAATATTCCTTTGGTGTGAATGACTCAAAACATCCATTAACCTAGTAGGAGACCTTGCAATATTTTAATTTTTAAATTTTTAAAATATTGTATACATAATTGAGAGGGATGCATGCCCCATGGGCTTCCAATTAGAATGGGCAGGGTCAGGCATGGAGGATGGTGGATGAGACAAATGCTTCCATTTGTCTCTCCTGTGTCCGAGGGGAAAAAGGACAGGGGACTACTCCCTGCTGTCTAACTACAACATAGCCCAGGAATGAAGAATGGTCACCCAGAGGATTAGAGACCCTGATGTGGAGAAGAACATTCCAAAGGTGCTACTTGATTTATTTTGATAATTCTGAGAAGTTGTTGGTTTCATTGCTCTAGAGCTGAGAAATCTTTTCAAGGTCTGTTGGTTGACAAGGTGTACCTTTCTGCATCCACAGACCCAGGAACATTTTGAAAACTTGGCCAGGAGAATTGTTCAACCTGTGCTACTTCTCATCCTCTGATGAGGCAGTCAGTGTGCCATGCTGGCCTAGAAGAGCTGGCTGTCATGTCCCCTGTGTGCATCTGGGCATGCTGTCCACTGAACAGGCATCAACAACTGAGGAGGCCCAATCCTGATGCATGCACTCCAAGGCCAGACAACACAGCCTATGATTTTTTTCCTATGGCCAGAGTCTGTGTCTAATGATCCACCTGGGGAGTCCCCAAAGAAACCTTGTCTGGGGTGAACTAAGACTTGACTCTTTTGTGCAGGGGCAGGTTCAGTGTATCACCTGCACCAACCAATACACCTACCAGTAGATGAAGACGTCTATTCAGTGTCATCCCAGCCCCATATCTCACACAAGCAGATGGATGCTACAGCCCAGCCCAGCCAGAAGGCTACAACCCAGTCCTCACACATACCAGTAGGTTCAGCAGCCTAGTCAGGATGATCCCAATAACACTTATTAGGCCTGCCCCGAGCCCCATTTTTGCATGTGCCAGCCTCTTCTGTAGCCTAGCCTGGCCCAACCCTCATCCTATCCATCTCTTGTATACGCCCATGGGGCTGCAGCTTAGCTTAGCCCAACTTGCCCCTGAGACCTGGCCCTCACTTATACCAATGGGTGCCCCTGCCTTTTCCAGTCTGGTTTACCCCCAGCCCTAGTTTTCATGTTCACTAGCACTGATACAGCCTAGCAGAAAGTGCCCACAGTTTCCCTGCCAGTCATATTCCCAGTCCCAGATATTGAGCCTGCCAGGGTGTAATGCTGTCCAGCCTGGCATTTGCTAACTGCCTTTGTATCCTGCCCCTGCCACTCCATATCCATTTTGGCTCTTGTGCATGCCAGAAGGTGTGGCGGCTTAGCCCAGTCTGTCCCATTCCCAGTTCCAACTCACACCTGGAAGCAGTGGCACATCAGGGGAGTCTTGCAGGTTTCCCTACTAGGCCTGCATGCAGCCCTTAGGCTTGCACATGCCTGTGGGTGCTGCAGCCCAGTCTAAGATAATCTCTCCCCCTCCACACACATCTTGGCAGTTGTCAGCAACTGCCACAGCTGGGTCAATCCAGCCCGCCTCCAGTCTAGTTCTTGCCAGCAGGTGCATCAGCCTAGCCCAGCGTGGTCCACTCTTAGCTGTAGCCCTCATATGAACTGGACTGCACCCTGTCCTGGCTCTTGCTCATGCCAATATGTGCTGTGGACTGGCCCACTCCAACCTGTTTCAGATCTGGCCCACATATGTCGATGGGTGTTACAGCCCAGCCTTGGTCTGGCCTGCTCCCAGACTCTAACGTGATTTGGCGGGTGCTATAGCCTAACTTGTTCTGTCCTACACCCATTCTTGCTCTTTTGAGCAACAGTAAATGCTGAAACCTAGCCCAATTTGGCCTCCCCCAGATCCAACCCACATGCAGGCTATTGGGTGTGGCAGGCTTGTCCAATTTGTTCTTCCCATAGCCCCAGCTCTTGTGCTTCCCAGTGGAAGCTGCAGCCTTGTAGGGGAGTTCTCCAAGCTATTAATTATGGATTAACTTTTAAATGATTAATATTTCTGACAAAATAAAAATTATAATAATTGATATCCACCAAGTATTATCATAGGTGCTTTACTAAGCATGTTGTGTGGATTATGCCACTCAATCTAAGGACACACCTTCAAAGCAGATTTCATTCATTTCCTTATTTTTTCATTCATTTCCTTATTTTATAGGTAAAACAGTGATCATAAGAAAGACTAACTGCTCAAAGTGATACAGCTGAAGTGAAAATGAGGATGGATAGGGATGGGAAGAGGAGAATGGCTTTTTATTAGATACTGAGTGCTAAATGCTATAATATGGAAGTTTACTTCCTTTGTTTTATTGTTTCTTTCATAATATGCATAAAACATTCATATTTTATTGGTACTATTTTATAGATTGAAAAGATAGGGTAGTTCAAATGTAATCATTTGACTTTTAAAATTTTTTTCTGTTATTGTTTTTTATTATGCACAATTTCCCTCTAGTGTCAAAATCTTATGTGACATTATTTTATGAAAAGCTAATAAATGGATTCCATTAGCCCCTGAAAAGCAGAAGTATAAATTTAACCATTTTATTCCTCTTCATTGAACAGAAAATGATTCCAGTGATTGATTAGTGAGCAGCACTGAGTATAAGCGATCTATTAGTTTCACTAATTCATTTAGCAGATATTATGCCATCTGTTTCTTTCTGGCTTGACTTGTAAAAGGACCACTCTCCATAGCTATTCGCATATCTATCTTTACCTATTGAATTCTTGTAAAATTAACACTGGTGAACAAGTTAGTCATGTTCTTTTTAAAGACTCAAAATGAGCACTATAGCCAGAGAATTACTCCCTTGGTGTTAACGAGGACTAAAATAATTTTGGGTGACTTGTTTTGTGGGTATGTTTTGATGCTGATAACAATAATTACAAAAGAAAAGCTGTGGTGCCATCGGTCTTGTGAATCACTGTGTGGAAATGCCTGACGGTAATTGATCAGAGAGTGAATGACTCACAACTAATTCACCACCAAACAGCAAGTTGCCACTGCTGTGTTCTCTGTCTCAAGCAGAAGGGTGGATGCTATAGTACCATTTTATATTTCAAGTGGTTGGAACACATTGAGCTTCCAGGCTTGGAGAATGTCCAGCTAAAACTCATTTCTGCTTGAAATATGTTGTAAAAAGGAACCACTATTATATAATCAGGGTCTGCATTTGTATAGCATTATCCAGACAGCGAGATGGGAGTTTTTCAGTAGATTATTGTAGAACCTTTGCCACAGTAGGAGTATCTGAGTCAGAATGATGGACCAGATGGCCATTTGCTATCTGGGGGAACTGAGAGAAATACCATTAATATTGTAGAGCTAGAAAGAACTTTCCAGAGCATTACTAGGAGGAAGATATCACAGTCCCAAAGAGGATTGAGTCATATGCCAAATTTACACAATTTATCATCAGCAGTGTTAGAACAAATGCTACAGATTCCCAATCAACTTTACTGGCATTTCTCAAATATTATTGTGGATATTTGTAACAGAAAAATTTTCTGACACTTAGTGTAAACATAAGGAAGACTTTATTCTGTATTGTACTAGGAGTTTTGCAAAAGGGTAGAAAGATTTGGCTCAACTCCAAATACAATGGCAAGAGAAGCTTTTTGTCAGAAAAGGAATAAGTGAATAGAATATTACTAAGATACCATGGGCAGGGATATTCATGCTAAACTGATCTAATGATTTCTTTTTTTTTTTTTTATAATCCGTTTTATTGTATTGTTGTTGACAATCTTTACATAGTTAACTATAGTTGAAGGAAAATCAAGAAAGAGAAGAAGAAAAAAAGAAAAAAAAAAAAAAGGCTCAGGGGGATAGGGAGGTGGGCAATGCTATTATGTCCATATTGTTTCCATCATGTATCTGAGGTAAAAGGGGATATTGAGGGAGAAGCCCCACCCGGTTTCCCGCCCACCCCAAGTCCCGGTTGTGGGGCATGCTCTGAGATATGTGCTCAAGTGGAGTTAATAGTTCTCCAGTTATGAGTCACTGCCAGTTTCGCTCGATGAGGTGGTCCACTGATTGATATGGTCCATCATGAAGTCTCCATTTGTCCCATATTTCGCTGCCAACATGTAGCTGAGATGAATGATTGTCCTATTCTGTCTTCTGTCTTTTCTTGGTTAGAATTCTGAGTCCAGCAGTTCAAGTGGGGAGATCTCCAAAGATACTTTGAGGTATTCCCAGACCAGATTCTTGTATGTTCTAGCAAGCACAGGGCCCGGCACAGTCCATCACCCTGATCAGCTGGTGGTTGCAATTGCTGTGTTGGTTCTGTTTTCAGTCCCGAGTTGCACTGGAACCAATGGGTGTTGCAGTCCAGTCTGGTTCGGCCCTTACATCAACCAGTGGGAGCTGTAGCCTAGTTGGGGCGACCCACAATAACCCCCACCAGACCGCCCCCTACCCTGGTTTGCCAGTATGTGTAGCAGAAGACCAATCTGTCCCCCATCCCATTTGGCTCTGGTACTTGTCAATGGGTATTAAAGCTTGGTTTTATCTAACCAACTCAACCATCCAGCCCTCACAGATATTGTTGAGTACCTCTCTATCTAGCCATCCCAGCCCCCGTCCTAGTTTTCATGCCCTCCCACGGGAATAGTGACCCAAGAAGGGGGAACCCACTTTTTCCCTCCCAGGTCTCTCTGTCCCGGTTTATGCACTCTTTAGGTGGTCCTGTGATTTGACTCGACAGAATTAGTCCCCAGTGCCAGCTTCTGCCAGCTGATGCTGTGGCCCTGATCTAGTCCACATGCAGCGCACAGGTGTTGTAGCCTTGCTTAGTCGTGTCTGTCTCTATCCCAGCCAACACTCTCCAGTGGGAGTGGTTGTCCAGCGAGGGGACCAGCCCCTTAACCCCCCCGCCAGCTCTGCCCCTCCCTTCCTGGATCTCACGTGTGCTGGATGGGTGCTGCATTCATATCCAGTACAGGCAACCACGCCCTGGCGTTCCATAATGTGTACTGGTTTTGTCGCAACCAAACCCGGCCCATTCCACACTCTGTTCTGGTGATCGGATTTGCCAGAGGATGACATGAACTGATTCAGCCTGGTCTGCTCCTGACCCATGCCGAATGCATGCCAGTGGGAAACTTTCCATGGCCTATTCTGGGCTGTTTCCAATCATGCTTCTCGCGCTTACCTGCAGGGACTGTGTCCTGCCAGAGGAGTTGCCCAGGCTCCTCCATCAGAACCCCTCCCAATGCCAGATTTTGCGCTTGCCAGGGGGTTCTTGAGCCAACCCTACTCAGTTCACCTCCTGTCCTAGCAGGAACAGTGGCTTTTCCTGGCTGGCTTTCACCTCTAATGATTTCTTGATTAAAGCATACGAAGAACTTACACAGTACCTCAGAAGTGGGGGATGAGGAATTTAATGATATCAATGAGAGTGGATTTTCTCTAAGCAGATTTAGCATGATTCTTGCTTCAGCTGGGTTAATTAAGAGATCAGAGACTCTTGATTACACCCTGTTCAAGGAGAGAGTCTTTGTCAACTAGAATCAGTTATAGGTCGTGTGAGAGGACAGGCTCCGATTTAGCGTATCTGGCACGAGGACTGAGAGTTTGCCTTCTTCACCAGCTTCCTGGGGATGTTGCTGCTGCTGATGTTTTTATTGCCACAGGTTGAACACATGTCACACTTACCTCATGATATTTAGTCAAATGAGCATGAGTTCTCTCATCTGCATTTGTTGGATGGGAGACAATAGATCAGCAAACTTCTCACTCTCTCTTGACCTCTTTTCCTTAGCTGCTCTATTTCTTTTCATTTATTGTGGTTAACAGAAGCTATATACAAAGAAATTTAATAATGCATCCTGGACTTACTAGCAGGTGACTAGTGCTAGAGTATGCCCAGGACTATAATGAACACTGACATCAGATAAAGAGATTTCCAATCTGGTTTCTAGGTAATCTCTGCTGTTGGTGCCCTGTCCAAGTCAATATATGAAAGGATGTTTAAGTGGCTGGTGGCACGTGTCAACAGAGCCCTGGATAGCAAGTTGTCAAGGCAGTTCTTCATTGGCATCCTTGATGTCACTGGTTTTGAAATCCTCGATGTAAGTATATCTGGTAAGAATGAAGCCAGTGCATATTTACAAGAAGGTTAGAAGCTATGAACTGAACATTAAAAAATATGGTTAAAGCATGCTGAGAGTCATTCTATGTAAACATAAGGATTACTTTTATCAGAAAAAGCTATAATCAATGTTAATTATTAAAACTTACAGTATTAAGAACTTATTAATTCATAATAAAGGGACACAGATAAAATCTTCTATGATTTTAAATTATAATATCCTTAAGTATTATTTTACAATTATAATATTTAGTTTGTGGGTGTATCTGAGTGAAGCGTGAATTTAGTTGAACATGTGCCATTTGTTGGGTTCATTTTCCATCATATGATATTGGCTCCAGTTTTCTTTTTATTGTGTATTCTTACAAGTGATTATCAATTTTATTTTTATCACTTGCTCCTGTATCTTTCTAGTATAATACCCTTGAGCAACTTTGCATTAATTTTACTAATGAAAAGTTACAACAATTCTTCAATCAGTACATGTTTACTTTGGAGCAAGAAGAATATGAGAAAGAAGGCATTGACTGGGTGTCTATTGATTTTGGTCTGGATTTGCAAGCCTGCATAGATTTTATTGAGAAGGTAATATATATTTCTCATTGTCTAATTTTATACTTGGAAAATTGTTCCTGCTTACAACATTGATCTATGTGTCTGAACCAGCAATGTCGGGGCACACTTAAATGACAGACTGATGCAATTATTACTCCATATGAAGGACTATGCTATTGTGACAATAGGGGGAAAATCAGCCAGGTGGTGGGTTTAGGGGGGAGGGAATCCTAGACTCTACAGAATTGTATCATAAAGTTCAAAATTTAAAATAAAAATCAAAATAATAAAAACAACATTGATCTATGTCAGAATTCAGATTGACAACAATTGAGAAATGGGGCAGGAAGACCCTGTACAACATTTCTTAATGGTCTTGCTGTAATACACCTGTGGTATACTAACTGAATTCTCACATTATATCTAACACAGTCAGAACACATTTGCTTCTTCTGCATGACCTGCACTGTTAATGTACCAGGAGATTTGTGAAGATTGAAAATAGTCATGGTTATAACTAGAAAAAGATGGGACTGAAAATATGAGCACTGTTGGGCCTGGTTGATGAACAAAAGGTGACTGAGTAGAACCAATGCAGCTAAGTGAATCTGGCCAATTAGCATGCAAACAACGGTTCTGAACCTTCAGGACTACTGCCTTGCAAAACGTAGTTTGTTCACTTAATTGGACAAGTACCAGTTAATTTAAATAATTTATGATAATACTTCATGGCTTGTTAGTAAATTAGCTGCAGTGTACTATTCCTGGATTCACCAATATCCTCACACTCTTTCTCTGTCCTGTCGGAGAAGTTACCAGGTTGTGCTGGAGAAACTGTGTGATATTCTCTGCAGTTTTGTCCACAGGAACAAGCATGTAGTGTCCCTTGCATCGTGGGTTGTAGGGAATTTGGGGTACATTTCAGGATAGGTTGAGCCTTTGTCTTTCTGAAAGTTCTCAGCCATGCTGGATGGTACTTTGAATCTGAACTACTTTGAATAGAGGCGACTGAAGTATTTGGCCTCTCACTGTCTTTTGCAGGCCTCCCATTTTTAGTGATTATCATTTTTATATGTTACGTTTTAGATGAAGCTACATCTTTCTTTAAGATAACTATTGCCAGTAGGAAAGGACATCACACTGATTTTGTTTATTTTTCTAGCCAGTGGATTTCCCGGGGGCAGGAGTGGTTGATTAAAAAAAAAAAAGACAACGAGTCAACCATGAGCTAATTGATAATAATAAGAGGAATAAGAAGCCAAGCATGATTTGGCAGATGTTTTATGGCATAATTAAAGCTGGAATGTTCTATAATAAAGGGAACACAAAGAGTGTAATTCCTAAGAGGGACAGAGTTAGCTTCTGGCTGTTGTCATCTACAATGTCTACCTGCTTTGATTATGAGAAGATATTGCTTTTTGTGCAGAAAAATGAGCCACATTCTGGTAGCTCTGTGACTACCTGATTTTTAATAAGTCTGAAGTGTGTTGCCTCCGTTATGCTAGCTTCAGTTATTCCATATAACACATTAGTGATACAGAAAAATTTCCTGTTGTGTTTTCCATTTGAAGTAATGAGAGGAAAAATATTGATCAGATGATGGAAGGAAAAGTAAGTATTAGTTTTCTTTTTTTCTTTAAGATTAACTGATTTTTATTGCAAAATCAGATGTGCAGAGATGAGGAGAGAAAGAGAGGAAGATCTTTCATCTGATGATTCACTCCCCAAATGTCCGCAATGGCTGGTGCTGCGCCGATCTGAAGCCAAGAGCCAGGAACTTCCTTCAGGTCTCCCACGTGGGTGCAGGGTTCCAAAGCTTTGGGCCATGCTCGAGTGCTTTCCCAGGCCACAAGCAGGGAGCTGGATGGGAAGCAGGGCTGCCGGGATTAGAACAGGCACCCATATGGGATCCCGGCGCGTTCAAGGAGAGGACTATCCACCAGGCCCCCGCGCCAGGCCCAAATATTAGTTTTCTTATAATTATGTCAAAGCTATTCAGCTCAGGAGATGAAAAATACTAAAATTTTCTGTAAAATATTCTATATCTTTGGGGAAATACATGTTTATGCTGCATTGCCCTTCTGAAGAAATTTTGTCGCAAGTATTAATGATAAAATTTATTTGTTGAGATAGAGAATGAACCAGGGATGTTTAAAACTCAAAGGAGTTGGGGAGAGTATTTGGCACAGCCGTTACCACCACTGTGGAGCTGCCCACTTCCCACAGCAGAGTGGGTCCCAGTCCTGGCTCTGTTTCCAGTCCAAGTCTCGTGGTAATGTGCAAACTAAGAGTCAGCAAATGCTGGCCCAGGTGGTTGTGTCTGCCATCAACAAGGGAGACCGATGTGGAGTTTCTGGCTTAAGGCTCTGGCGTAGCCAAACCTTAGCTATTGCAGGTATTTGAGAAATGAACCAGTGGACGAAAGACAACTCTCTTTGATTTTTTGTCTTGTTTTGGAATAATATGAAAAATGATTCAAAACAGTCAAAGTGTATTATAATGTACATTTTTGAAATATTTATTTATTTCTCTTGAAAGAGTTTCAGAGAGAAGAGGCGTGTGTGAGTGTGTGTGTGTGTGTGTGTGTGTGTGTGTGTGTGTGTGTAAGAGAGAGGGAGAAAGAAATTGAGAATCTTCCATCCACTGGTTTACTCCCAAAATGACCACAACAACCAGAGCTGGGCTGTTTTGAAACTGGAAGCCAGGGACTTCTTGATTTCTCATGTGAGTGCCAGAGTCTAAGACCTTGGACAATCTATCCTCTGCAGCTTTTCCAGGCCATTACCAAGGAGCTGGATCGTAAGTGAAGCAACTGGGTCTTGAACCAGTGCTTATACGGGATGCTGGCATAACAAAAGTGATTTTCATTTATAAAAATTTTACACATGTAAGTTTATATTTTAAGCAAACAAATAAATACATTTAACACCAAATTTTTATTAATTTATTCTTCAAGCTTACAGTAATATTCTTCCATATAAACACTATATAGAAATTTATTATAGGATTAACTCAAATTAATTCCATCACTTGAAATATTTTAGTTTGCTTACAATTTGAACACTAATATTTATATTTTAATGTATTTATTTAATATTTTTATAAATAATTCCTTAATAGCGATTCTTTCCTTAATAAAGGTTATTATTTACTTTGAATGTCAGAGTTACATACTGATAGGGAGAGCAAATGAGGAGAGAGATCTTCCATCTTCTGATTTACTTCTCAGATGTTCCCAGCAGACAGTGCTGGGCCAGTCTGCAGCTGGGAGCCTGGAACTTCTTCCAGTCTTCCCACTCCGATAGCAGAGGCTCAGGTAGTTGGGTCGCCCTCTTCTGCTGCTTTTCAAGGCACTGGTGGCAAGCCGGATCCATCAGAAGTGGAGTAGCTGGGATATGAAATGGCACCCTGTGGGAAGCCTGACGTTGCCAGTGTTGGCTTTGCCTGCCACGTCACAATGCTGCCCTGAATCCCTATTATTTCTCAGTACGTGGATCTAAAATCATACATTTAGAAATGTGCTTTGACTTTTATGTCATCACTTTGGTATGCTACATCCTTCTTGGAATTTTTCATCTTTTGTGGAAAGTCCCTCATGGGATTAGAATTAGGATAAGGTTTTTTAAAATTTTTTTAAAGATTTATTTATTTTTATTGGAAAGGTAAATAGACAGAGAGGAGGAGAGACATTCAGCCATTAAAAATAATGTTATTGGTGAATATATAAAATGCTGGAAGACATACTATCAAAATACTAAATTTTAGTCTGTCTTTATAAGATTGTAAGTAGCTGTTGTGTTTATTTAGTTTTTCAAAATCATTTGCTTTTGGCCACATTTGTGTATCACCTGCACTACTCATAAAAAAAAGTGAGTCTGCTTTTATTTTCTGAAGCAAAATAACCTGTGCCAAACCAAGTTGTTTCAAAATGGTTGAATCGTGTTAACTCACTAAAATGTACAACCACAATAACAAGCTCCATAGGCAGCTTAGTTAAAATGGAGAACAATCAATAACAAAATTTTCTAGACTTGAGTACAAACTCTACAGAGATCTTCCACACGGGTGCAGGGTCCCAAGGCTTTGGACCATCCTCGACTGCTTTCCCAGGCCACAAGCAGGGAGCTGGATATGAAGCAGGGCTGCCCGGATTAGAACCGGCGACCATATGGGATCCTGGCATGTTCAAGGCGAGGACTTTAACCATTATGCTATTGTGCCGGGCTCTAGGATAAGGTTTTATGATTTTACCAACCTCAAGAGAAAGTTTGCTTCAATACTTACCATCTTCCTGGGTTTTGAGTCCAATTTGAATTGTATAAGTTGATCACATTATTCATATTTTTATATGAGTTGGCCTGAATAACTTGATTCTTTCTATACAACGAAATAACTTCAAAGCTAGAAAATTTATGCTTGTCAGAAGGGTTAATAATGTCAAATATCCAAAAGAAAGTTCTAAAATGTTTGAGGTTCTGAGTTTTGCCATTAAATTGAATAATTTATATCAATTTTTATGTACAAAAATATATATTTAACTACATAGCTCCATTCTTTCATTATTGTTGCTGACAACTTTTACCATTAGTCTATTAATCACAGCTAAGCACTCCAGGTCCGAGAACTCAGATCTGCATGCATTAGTGTTTCCATTCAATCAGTTGACTAGCAAAAATTTGCTGAGACCCAGGTTTTGGTTACCCTGGGGCTATGCTCAAGTTCTAAGCAAATTAGAATGTTTGAGCTAATAAAGTGTGTACTAATTCAGTAATAGATTTTTTTCATAGCGTATATCCTAAAAGAAGTTAGTATGAGCTTACAGACCAACTTGAAACTAAAGTTGGTATTAAAATACATTTATCCCAGCTTAATGTAATTCTTTTCATAATATTTAGAGTTAGGAGGCATGCAATTCCTAAAAGGCATCAACCTAAGATTCAAATAATTTCTGATATAACTCCAAAAAAATTTTTTAAGCCAAACAATTTATTTTGCTTTTGTGAAACGAAGTTAGTCAGCTTGACAAACGTTTGTTTAGGTTGTTTCCGTTTCATCATTTGTGGCTTCCCTCCTTAGATCTGTAGAAAAGACTGAACATGTGACGTTCAATGCTGGACAGATGAGATCTGCATCGTATCAGTCACATATGCTCCCAGTCTGTAAGGAAACAGTACAGGTCACATTAGAGTGAAACATGGAATTGAATGAGTATGTGGAGGTTGTGAGAACAAGCTTTTGAGTAAGAGTAGCGCCATGAGTCTAGGCTTCCACAGGCAGAAGTTTATTATAGGATTAACTCAAACATTCCATCACTTGAAATATTCTAGTTTGCTTACAATTTGAAACTAATAATTTATATTTAACATATTAATTTATTTAATATTTATTCAATAATAATTTATTAATGGCTATTCTTTCTTTAATATAGGTTATTATTTATTTTGAATGTCAGAGTTACAGACTGATAGGGAGAGCAAATGAGGAGGCCTATTTGAATAAATGCAAGGACTAGCAAAGAACTTAAACCATTACTCAAAGAGAGGCAAGCACAGTGCCTAGTCTCCTCTCTCTCTCTTTTTTTAAGATTTACTTTTAATTGAAAAGTCAGATATACAGAGAGGAGGAGAGACAGAGAGGAAGATCTTCTGTCCAATGATTCACTCCCCCACCCCAAGTGACCACAATGGCCAGAACTACGCTGATCCAAAGCCAGCAATCAGAGCTTCCTCTGGGTTTCCAACACTGGTACAGAGTTCCAAGGCTTTGGGCTGTCCTCCACTGCCTTCCCAGGCCACAAGCAGGGAGCTGGATGGGAAGCGGGGCTGCCAGGATTAGTACCAGCGCCCATATGAGATCCTGGTGCATTCGTTGTCAGGAAAGGCCAAGATACTTGAAAAAAAAAATACACTTGTATTGCATAAAACTTCTGTTCATCCCAGAGTGGAAACTGGCTCCATTGGTGATGCAAGGAAATGACTGTCCTTTGGTGTAGAAGGCTGCTTTGTTTGTGACGGGAGCCATCCCCCTGTACAGGGCTTGCCACAACCCTCTTGTTAAGTAGGAGGTACCATCCCAAGAGTGTCTCACGTTAGTTATTCATTGATGTATTAATCAAGCTTAGTGTTAACATGGAAAAAACATGGTAAAACAATGAGGACGTAACTGCAAAAGCTTATAGTGGTGAATCAACTGTTTAATCTGTCAGGTTCCACTCCCTTCTACACTCCCTCTTTCATCTCCTCTTCCGTATTTCTCACTTTGCTGAAGCTCATAAGATCAATGGACTGAGACATGTTTGTTTCACTTGGAATATTTTGTTCTTACTGAAACTGTTTCATATTTTTATTCTTTGTAAATATTGCCCATCTAGATGTTTGAGATGAAGAAAAGGGTCTCTAACGCCTCAGTTTGTCAAAAATCATGAAATCTGTGATGTTGGGAATATGTCGTGTTCTACCTAGGTCAGAATTCTTACAACAAATTTTCTGTGTCTGTTTTATCTGTTTGTACTCTACACATTGTATACATGCCTTCTTTGCTAGAAGAAACTGGCTATAGAAACTCTAGAACCAGAACCCATGGCTGACTCATAAACAGCAAAATATATTATGCAGTGATTTTTATCATAGAAGGTGCATCAAAAATGTTTGTGGAGTACATAAGTAAAGCAAAAAGGCAGAACAGATATTCAAATTTAAAAATCCTTGATTTTGCCCATGCTCAAAATCTGTGTTAATTTTTGTATGTGTGATGTGTACAAGTGGTCTTCAAGAAGCTTATGTAAAATACAGATTATTCTTTAATCCCACTTTTTATGAACAATGAGAATCTCCTTGTGGCATTCATTACTCAGTTGCTCATGTTGAGCTCCTCTTTTTCTTGTACCCCATATTCTATCCATTAGCATGTTGTAACTCAACTCTACTTTTAATACATACCACACGTCTAAGGAATGTACACAATCCAACACCATTACTAGTCTAGGACAGGGATCAACGAACTTCAACTTTGATCCAAGTGCAGCCTGCAGCCAATTTTTTTAAGGTTTATTGGAACCACATCACATCCCTTTAGTTTACATGTGAGCTGATGCTCTCAGAACTACAGTGGCTGAGTAGATAGGAAAAGTGTGATAGAGATTCTATGGCCCTTTTGAGAAAAAAAAAAATTCTCAAGGGAGCTATAAAGCTTTTTGTAAACATATTTTATTTTGTTTTATGGCACAGTTCCCTAGGCTCTGGGGTTGTCCGTGCCCTTCTAGAAGGTCACCCCCACATTGATTTCCCCTCTAGTTTTTTTTTTAAGGAAAATTTTATTATTTTTTATTACTTTGCATTATGTGACACATTTTCATAGGCTCTGGGATTCCCCCAACCCCACCCCATGCCCTCCCCCCATGGTGGATTCCTCCACCTTGTTGTAGTATTACAGTTCAACTTAAGTCAAAATTCTTTTGTTGCAAACATATACCAAGCATAGAGTCCAGCATCTTATTGTCCAGATAAATTCAACAGTTTCTTGGGGAGATCATCTCTGATCTGAAGGTAGAGCTGGCAGAATATCATCCTGATCAATTAGAAGCCCCAGCCCAACATCAACAACAATTTACAGCATTATGGAAACAATTGACATGGTATTGAATAACCAGTATGTTAAAACAATGCAAGTTCTTATCACCATCCTGTGACTACTTCATTGACACTTCAATTTTTGTTTGTACACAGAACTGGCTGCTATACATCTTAAAGTGGCTATAGGGTGCTATTCAGCTGTCTTGTGTCTGTTTTCATTTTAGTATTTAGCAGTTTATTGTGTTGACGCATAATTTTGCTGAACTTGGCAGATTTTAGGATAGTCTAAACTGGCTTATAAATCTAACAAGGCATTTGTCTACAGTAGATGTCCTTTATGAACAGTCACAAGCCCATCATGTTATTGAACTGTTTCCCAACAATGTAGACATGGACATTGTCAGGGAATTCGTTATCTTACTATTAGGATATATTCAGTTCTTTCACCAGAAGTCCATCTTTGGTCTGTATACATAGAGACATACAGCACTTTGTCTCCAAATCTGAACATATCAGTCTCTGCTACACTTCCATTATATATCTCCTAAAATACAGAACCAGTAAGTACAGTCCACAACAGGGTGAGAATAATGAATGTTCATCAAGATGGAGTTAACAAATATAAAAATGCCACAAAATACAAAACTTAAAAATAAATCACAAGAGTAGTGAAAACAGGAATCAAAAACCTTCCTATAGGAATAGATGCCAGTACATGGCTCTTGTGGCACTAAAGGAATTACAATTAATAACTACAACTTTATTATTCGTGATATGTAGCAAAATAATGTTGAAATGGACATTTACAATCTCAACTGTTTACAAGCAATCCATCTCTTATGCATGATCAATTAATAAATTACAAGAACTTATTGAGAGATACAAAAACTAGGAAGTACAAAAAGATTCACAGCATAAGATGAGCAAGACAATCCTTAGCCTTAACATTGAGATTCCTGATGGAAGTTATCTTATAATAGAGCAAAATAGTGTTATCTGACCATTTGGGATTGGTTTATGTCCTTTAGCATAATGTTCTCAAATTTGGCCCATTTTCTCTTCATTCTTTTTAATAGCCGAGTAGTACTCCATAGAATAGATGAAACACAGTTTCTTTATGCAGTCCTCTGTCAATGGGCATTTAGGTTGTTTTCAAGTTTTTGCAATTGTTGATTATGCTGCAATGAATGCAGGGTTGAATGTCTCTTTTCATGTAACAGGTGCTTTGGGTATATTCCCAGGAAAGTTTTTGTTTGTTTGTTTGTTTTCTACTTACTCTTTTTGTTCTGACAACCTTTCAGAGCAGCAAAAACTTTTTCTATCTTGTTGCCCAAATTCTTTGACAGAGTTTTTATGATACCAAGTTCTTTTTTTTAAAAATTTATTTATTTTTATTGGAAAGTCAGATATACAGAGAGGAGAGACAGAAAGATCTTCCATCCACTGTCTCATTCCCCAAGGGGCTGCAACAGTGAGAGCTGAGCTGATCCAAAGCCGGGAGCCAGGAGCTTCTTTCAGGTCTACCACACTGGTATAGGGTTCCAAGGCTTTGGGTCGTCCTCTACTTTCTCAAGTCACAAACAGGGAGTTGGATGGGGAGCAGGGCTTCCTGGACAGGAACTGGCACCCATATGGGATGCTGGTGTGCACAAGGCTGACTTCAACCACTAGGCTACTGTGCTGGGCCCTGAGTTATTTGTTTCTTATGTCTTTGTTTACTAATTTATTATCTTTGCTGCACTAAAATGTAACCCTTGAGGATAGGCACTTTATGTATGTGTCGCCGAATCATTTGCTTATACTATTATTAATAGAAGGTATCTAAAATATTTGCTAGGTTGATGACTGGCTAGTTGTAGGCAGTAATGATCTTTCCCTTTGTTAACTATTGGATTCTTGAGAAGGAATTAGTATACCAATTTTCTACTGAAAATATTGCTTCATGCTTCTGTTTTTTAAAAATCTACTATTCATTTGCCTCTCCAACAGCCAACAGGCATCTTCTCCATTCTTGAAGAGGAATGCATGTTTCCTAAGGCTACTGACATGACTTTCATAAACAGACTCTTTGACAACCATTTTGGAAAGTCTGTTTATCTCCATAAGCCCAAGCCCAATAAAAGGAAGCAATATGAAGTTCACTTTGAAGTTGTCCATTACGCTGCGACGGTGAGTTACCTCTGAACTGGGAGCCCTGGATTTTCCTAACTCTTTCAAATGTACCCTGTCAGAGTTCTATGTAATAGTTAAGCAAAATTTGGATTAAATAAAGAGAAGAACAGTATCCATCTCAGTTCCAGAAATAGATAGTATACTCCTTTGCAACCTGGAAATGGAATAGCCATATCCATATACACAGAGGTGGAAAAACTCAAAATGTACTCTATCATTATAGCTAACAGCCAGAAAGCTCCACAAAAGGATGGAGACCATTAAAGGCATGCTTTTTTTTTCTTTCTACATTTGTTCTTAGATTTAAAAAAAAAAAGATTTTTTTTTTTTTTTGTTAAAAAGGCAGATTTACAAAGAGTTGGGGAGAGGCAGAGAAAAAGGTCTTCCATCTGCTGGTTCATTCCCCAAATGGCCACATTGGTTGGAGCAGAACTGAACCAAAATAAGGAACCAGGAGCCTCCTCCTAGTCTCTGACATGGGTGCAGGGTCCCAAGGACTTAGGCCATCCTCTATTGCTTTCCCAGGCCACAAGCAGGTAGCTAGATGGCAAGTGGAACAGCTGGGATATGAACCAGCACTCATATGGGATACTGCCTCTTGTAGGTGGAGGATTAGCCTGTTGAGCCATTGCACCAGCCCCAAATGAGTAACTTCAATTGATGTTTTCATCAAAATATTTTAAAATATTTTCTTATTGAGAAATATTCAGCATTTAATAATGGTCTCTAAACTATGGCCAACAAAGGTTTATTATGATAGTCACAGTTTGTTCTTAAAGTTCTGCTGATATGTGTGCCCATTTTTCCCCCTGCTTTTCTTCTTGTCAGGTCCCCTGGGTGATACAAAAAGAGATCTAATTAAAGAGAGAATAATATTTTACCCTAAAATGATCTACCAACTCTATTCAGATTTTCTTATAATCATCCTCTTAGACATCCTGGAATGTTAATTAAATGATGTTTAGAATTAAATGCCGTTCTATTTTCTGTTTGTTTTATGAGTGCTCATTCAGTCAAGGACAGCTGGATTGCTTAATCTGTTCTTTCTGTGAAGGATTACTGATTGGAATTATTCCCACTGGAATCACCGTTCAATCCTTCCTCCTTCAGTCCCTTCTTCTCCCTCATCCTCCCTTTTCTTCTCTCTCCCTTCTATTACTTTATCCTTTCTCTCTCTTCCTCATCTCCTCTTTCTTTTCTTCCTGTCTCTCTTTTGACAGTGTGAAAGATAAACCTTGAAGATCTCATTACATTGCACAATAGACATCTGGAATATTACTCAGTTCTATTATACCACTGTGTTAAAGTGTTTACATTAACTTGTGATGTATTCTACAGTGAGGCATAGTTTTCTATGTTAACTTATGTAATTTTCCATTTTGTTACCCACATGCCTTTCCAAAGGTACCTTATAACATCAGTGGTTGGCTTGAAAAGAACAAAGACCTTCTTAATGAAACAGTGGTGGCTGTATTTCAGAAGTCTTCCAACAGAGTCCTGGCGAGTCTTTTTGAAAATTACATCAGTAGTGACAGTGGTGAGTCAATATTCCTCCGTTCTTCAGCCTTAGAATGGATCTCATGGTTGCTTTGTTTTACTAAAATCCTTCCATCTTCCCTGGATCAATTTGGTTTTGCTCCCCCTAGTATAAATTATTTTATTTTGTTAGCCTGTCTGCATTAAGCTGGTTCTTTTTCAAAATGATGCTAGTGTTTTATGAGACATATGTACACTGACATTAGCAATTGCATGGAAAATGTGCATTATAAAAACTATATATGCATGGGTTTCAAATTTTTTTTGTACCAAAATCAGCATCTTTTAGCAAATTTCTGTGTGTTCTGTAACTATTAGACCATTTTTCCTTTCCCTGTCTTTGGATCTACATATCACTAAAAGTACAATAGCATTCAAATTGGAACATTTAAAAAATTCTACAACATCTTCTATGTGTTCAAGTAATGTTTCTCTCTTTAAATCAGCTAAAGTACAGTAAGTAATATATTAAAAGTTAAGATATGCTGAGTGCTAGACCTCTTGTACCAAATAGCCAAGGTGTCATGAATTATTTAATTTTAGTGGAGAATTAAGGTGGTAATTATAAAGTAAGTGGCATTTATGTTATTGCAAAAATTCAACAGAAAATAAGAAGTAAGATGGAGCGTAGGAGCTGGAGAGGGAGGGAGGATAGGAAGTACTATGTTCTCAAAACTGTATATATGAAATACATGAAACCTGTTACCTTTATGTAAATAAGTGTTAAACAGGAAAACTTCTCAAAAGAACTAAAAAGAGCTATTTCAGTGAGCACATGCATGCTAAGGGAAACATCCCTACTGCTGATATAGAGAATATCTTGGTGATTTTTGTATAAGTTCATATCAGCCGCAACATCATCTTAAGCCAAAGGTCATACAGAATGTGGGCCTAAAGTGATTAAGTTGGAGAAGAAGTTTGAAGCCATGAAATTTTGGTTCATGAGATTTAAGGAAAGAAGCTATCTGCACAGCATCTAAGGTGAAACAGCAGATGTTGCTATAGAAGTTATAACAAGCTCTCCAGAAAATCAAGCTAAGCTAATAAATGAAAATGGCTATGCTAAACAACAGATTCAATGCAGATAAACTTGCCTTATTTGGAAGCAGGTATCATCTTGAAACATATTGCTTAGAAATGAGAACTCAATATTGACTTCAAAGTTTCGAAGCACAGACTGATTCTTTCTTTCGGGGTTACCGAAGCTGATAACTTAAAATTAAATCCTAGAACCCTTCAAAATGGCATAAAATCCACTCTTCCTATAACTTATAGTGGATAAGTAAATCTGAGATGATTTCACGCTTGTTTATTAGATGGCTTGCTGAATATGTCGAGTTCAGCATGGAGACCTACTGCTTAGCAAGGAAAAGATTATCACTTCAAAATGTGCCCACTCATTGACTTGTGCGACCAGATGCCTTACAACTCTGATGCAGGTGTATAGTGAGATTGATGTTTTCTTGCCTGTTAACACAGTATCTATTGTGTAAATGGAATCAATGAATAAGTTTGACTTTCAAGTCTTATTATTATAGAAATGGATTGCATAAAGCTCTATCTGCATGGGTAGTGATTTCTCTATTCACTCCAGGTAAAGTAAATGAGAAACTTCAAGAAAGGAGTTAACATTCTTCATTACATTAAATACACTTGTGGTTCATGATAGGAAGTGATAATATCAACATTTACAGGAACTGAGAAGAAGCTATGGTTTTGAGTGGTTTGAAACATCAGTGGGGAAAACTATGAATGTGGTAGAAATGACAGCAGAAATGGAGCTACAAGTATATAATGAACATGTCATGGAATTACTACAGTCTCACAATAAAACTTTAATGAATGAATGATTACATTTTATAAATGCAAAGAAAATGGTTTCTTGAAATTCAGTCTGCTCTTGATGAAGATTCCACAAATACTGCTTAAGTGGCAACAAAGGATTTAGGAACTTACAAAAACTTGATTGATAAAGGACTTCAGAATTTGAGAATATTTACTCAATTTTTAAAATTTTAATTTTAACTGATACATAAATAATGTGCATATCTATGGGTTATGGTGTGATGCTTTGATACACTTATGCACTAATACTCAAATAAGGATAAACATATCTATGACAACCAAGAGTTATTACAGCATCATTGTAAAATTTTCAAAATAATTTTTTGAACATTTTCTTTCTTTTTTTTTTTAAGAAAAATTCATGGGCCCTGCTTGATAGCATAGTGGTTAAGGTCCTCGCCTTGCACATGCCAGGATCCCATATGGGTGCCGGTTCTAGTCCTGGCAGCCCTGCTTCACATCCAGCTCCCTGCTTGTGGCCTGGGAAAGCACTTGAGGACAGCCCAAAGCCTTGGGACCCTGCACCTGTGTGTGAGATCCAGAAGAGTTCCTGGCTTCTGGTTTCAGATTGGCTCAGCTCCAGCCTTTGCAGCCGCTTGGGGAGTGAACCAGTGGACGGAAGATCTTCCTATCTATCCTCCTCTGTATATCTGCCCTTCCAATAAAAAAAATTAAATCTTAAAAAAATTCCTTACAGTAAAAGGGCCCAACACTTCACTAAATAAGTTCAGTTAAAGGCAAAAAGCCTCTTAATTAGTGGGAATATAGAAATAACTGAAAATAATATTTAAGTGGAAAAATGGTGGTTTCACCCATAGACTGCAGTTTAAAAATAATCATGGTTCATTAAGATTATCATGGTATTACATTTTTAAACCTTGGCATGACAACAAATAAACAAAATTTTATGAAGCTATATTTGCAGCAATACTGATACCTTCATTGTTTTTCTGCTTGTTGTAAAAATTTTAGCTTCATATGGAAAGAACATGACTTCTGCTTGAATTCATTTTGTTGCAAATGATAGAATTTTATTCATTCTTTGTAGATAAATAATGTTTTCCTCATTCATTCTTCTTCTGATGGCCGCCTTGGTTGATTCTAAATTTTGGCTATTCTGAGTAGTGGTGCAGTTATGTTTTTGTTATGTAGTGGTCACATGTTTTAGGTTTGTACCCAGGAGAAGGGTTGGATGATCATATAGCAAGTCCATTTATAGTTTCTAAGGAAATATCCACACTGTTTTCCACAGAGGCTGCTCTAATTTACATCCCCACCAGCAATACGGACTTACTTCATTTGGTCTACTTCCTTGTCAGCACTTATTATTCTCTGTGTTTTGGTTGTTAACCATTCTCACAAGGGTGAATTGATTTCTCATTGTGGTTTTGATTTATATTTCCCTGATATCTAGTGATGTGTAACATGTTTTTAAAATGATAGTTGTCTCTGTACAGTTTGTACTCAAGTCTAGAAAATTTTGTTATTGATTGTTCTCCATTTTAACTAAGCTGCCTATGGAGCTTGTTATTGTGGTTGTACATTTTAGTGAGTTAACACGATTCAACCATTTTGAAACAACTTGGTTTGGCACAGGTTATTTTGCTTCAGAAAATAAAAGCAGACTCACTTTTTTTTATGAGTAGTGCAGGTGATACACAAATGTTGCCAAAAGCAAATGATTTTGAAAAACTAAACACAACAGCTACTTACAATCTTATAAACACAGACTAAAATTTAGTATTTTGATAGTATGCTTTCCAGCATTTTATATATTCACCAATAACATTATTTTTAATGACTGAATAGTATTCCATAGTGTATATGTGTCACATTTCTTTATCTTATCAGTTAATGGGCATCTGGGTAGATGCCAAACCTTAGCTATTGTGAATTGAGCTGCTATAAAAACAAAATACAGATAACTTTCTTTTATGTTGATTTCATGTCTTTTGGGTAATGTCCATCAGTGGAATACTTGGGTCATCTGAGGAATCTCCATATTATCTTCCAGATTTATATTCCCACCGACAGCATGTCTTATGTTTTGATTTTTGAATGATACCCTTTTTAACTGGCGTGAGATGGAAGCTCACTGTGGTTTTTATTTGCATTTCCCTGATGGCTTAGTGAAACAGCATTTTTTCATATTTCTATTGTCCATTTGAATTTCATTGTTTAAAAAATGCTTATTCATATCCTTTGCTCAATTATTAACTGGATTGCTTATTTTTTGTTGTAATTCAGTTCATGAATTCTTTATAGATCCTGGATATTAATCCTCTATCAGTTGCATAGTTGGCAGAATGTTTTCTCCCATTCTGTTGATCACCTCTTCACTTTGTTGACTATTTCCTTTGTAGTGCAGAAGATTCCTAGCTTGGTGTAATCCTTTTTTTTTTTTTTTGCTTTAATTATCTGTGTTGCTGGGATGTTTTCTAAGAAGACTTTTTCTAAACCTGTATCTTGTAGCATTTCTGTGATTTTTTCTCTAGTAATTTAATAATCTTGGGCCATAGATTTAGATCCTTGATCCATTTAGGGTTGATTTCTCTATAAGGTGTAAGCGCAAGAGTCTTGTTTCATGCTTTGGGAGGACATAGTTGCATTTTCTCAGCACCGTTTGTTGAAGACTCTTCTTGGACTGATGTTTGTTCACATATCAAAGATTAGTTGGCTGTAGGTGTGTGGGTTCATTTCTGAAATGTCAATTCTCTTCTGTTGATCTTTAGTTCCGCTTTTTTTGTCAGTCCCAGGCTGTTTTGATTAAGACTTCCTTGTGGTGTTTCTTAAAGTTTGGTATTGTGATGCCCTCGATATTGTTTTTGTTGTTTAAGATTGCCTTAGCCATTTGGGGGTCTCATGTTTTCATATGAATTTTAGCATTATTTTTTACCCTAGAGCTAAGAAGAAGGTTGTAGTTGTTTCGATTGGGATCCCATTGATTTGTAATTGCTTTGAGTGGTATGGATATTTTGATGACATTAATTGTACAAATCTTGGAACTTGGCAGATTTTTCCATATTTTGGTGTCTTTTTCTATTTCCCTCTTTAATATTTATGTTGCTTTTCTTAGAGATCTCTCACATCCTTGTCTACATTTCATTATCGAGATCCCCCACATTCTTGTTTAAATTTATTCCAATGTAAACTTTTGTGCAGCTATTGTGTGTGGGGCTGAGCTTACTGTCTTTATCATCACACAGTTGTTCATATATAGAGACTATTGTGTTGATGTTATATCCTACAACATTACCAACTCCTGTATGAGTTTGTTGAGTCCCTTACTAGAGTCTTTTGGTTCCCCTGTGTAGAAGATTGTGTCATCTGCAAATAGGAACTGCTTGATTTCTTTTCAAGGTGTGTTCCTTTGATTTTTCTTTCTTGTCTAGTGGTTGTAGCTAAAACTTCCAGGATTACACAGATTAGCAGTGGTGAGAGTGGGCATCCTTGTCTGATGCTTGGTCTTAGTAGAAATGCCTTCAACTTTCCCCTGGTCAATATGATGCTGACCATGGGCTTTTTATGTTGCGTTATTTGCAATGAGGAGTGTATGTTCTGTGCCCACTTTGCTTAGGATTTTTATCATAAAAAAATTATGTATTTTAGTAAATGCTTTTTATTCGTCAGCTTGCTAATGTATTGTATATATTCATTTGCATACATTTAATCATCCCTGTATACCAGGTACAAATCCCATTTGGTCCTGATGAAACATCTTTCTGATGTGTTGTTGGATTCAAATAGCTAGGATTTTGTTGAAGATTTTTGCATCAATGCTTATCAGGGATATTGGTCTATAGCCTTTTTCTTTGTTGTATCTTTAATTTTTATAAGATTTATTTATTCATTTGAAAGCATTCTAGAGGGTGGCAGGGGGGTAAGGAAGAAGGAAGGGAGAAAAAGAGAGAGAGAGAGAGAGACTCTTCCACATACTGGCTTACTCTCCAGATGACTGCAAGAGCTGAGACTGACCCAGGTTAGGAGCCATACATTTCTTTTAGGTCTAGCATGTCAAAACACAGCCCTATTATTTAGTGCATTTCCCAGGCCATTTGGCAAAGAGCTGGAAATGGCTAGAAACGAATCCATGGGGATGCTGGTTTTGCAGGCAGTGGCTTTACCCACATTGCCATCACATTGGTCCCCAACTTTTGCCTATTTTTATGTTGCCTAAATAAAGATTTAGTCACTGTTTTTGCACAGCCTTAAGAAAAAGTACCAGAAATAAACATTTAACGTTATAGAGCATATTATAAAGCTTTTGGTAGATACTGCCATATTGTTTCTTGAATGTTAATGAATTCATCAACAAGGTATTATAATATGAAACACATATCTTTATAATTTTTTCTTTCCTTTTTTATAGCATTACAGTGTGGGGAGAAGAGATACAAGAAAGGAGCTTCATTCCAAACAGTTGCATCTCTGCATAAAGTAATTTTAATTGCATCTTCATATATTAACTGTTTCACAATCTGCAGTTTTTGCTTATTTGAAATTCTGTACCTTGAAATAAGCGTAAGTTTCATAATTTAATCTGAAAACATCAAACTTTTTCTTGGTATCAAGGAGTTTAGATGACAATGTGAGTACCTCATATCTGCTCATCTATCCTTTCTAAACTTTCCCAGTTGATATGAATATTAGGTCATGACACCTCACAATTCCCAGAGTTTTCCTTGGTCACATGGGTAGGTAAGCTGCCTCCTTGACCTCTTTCTCCAGATTTCTCAAGAAAGGACTAATTGTGGCACAACTGATACATTTAAATTTTCAGCTCCTGTGGGAACTAAAATAAATTAATCCACACAATTGATTTTTGTCTTCTCCTGCTCTACCTTGCTGCCATTACACTCCAAGTGGATCTATCCTATCAACACATCCATATTCTCTAGGAGAATATGTAGGTCTTCTACATATAGGAAATGTGGGGAAAAATTCCATTTTCCCATTTTGTTACCTCGATCTAAGTTATTGCTACCAAACAACAATAAGTGTGAATTTATTCACAATGCAACTCTCTGTGTCAGATAAAGCTTTCTTTTCTAAAGGAAAGAAGCAATTTATTTTTGATAAACAAGGAAAAATGTTGAACTCATTATTTTATTAGTGGTTTAATGTTGGCTATAAAATTGACAAACTTGAAGACATTTGCAAGTGGTGTTTTTAGTGATTTGAAAAGTGATAGGGTGTTTATTGCTTTGTTTATTTTAGAAAAACTTGAATAAATTGATGACTAATCTGAAATCAACAGTGCCTCACTTTGTAAGATGTATAAAACCCAACACGAACAAAACACCAGGTAAGAGCTAGAATTCTACTCTACATAGAGGGACACATTTTATTTTAGCTATGTTGTAAGTCTTTTCAGAAATATGTGCTGAAATCTTTAATATAAATGTAAAATTTTATAAGGAAAAAATTTAAGTTGAAAGTGAGATCTTTGAAACACCTGTTCAATATTGCCTTAGAATTGAAATTCAAATGCACATGTTGAAGAAGTTCACAAAACAGTTTCAACTGTGTCATATAAAAATTGACATCAGCATTTTAATTCCTCCGGATTTTTTTTTACAATTTTTAATTTTATTCTTAATATCTTTTGCATAGTTGAGAAGCATGCATGCCCATCTAAACTCTGATTAAGGGGGAAGGGTCCATGAATGGAGGAAGATGGGTGTGACAAATGTTTCACTTTCTTTCTTTTCATTCTTCTGGTCTGTTGGGCAGGGAAAGGAAGGGGACCACTCCTTGCTATCAAATCACATCAGAACCCAGGGATGGGGGACAGTCATTTGATGATATCTTACAGACCTCATATGGGAAAGAATGTTCTGAGGGTGTTACTGGAGTGATTTTGACACTTGTGAGATATTGTTGTCAGCTTTGTTGCACTAGGGTTGAGAAAAACTTTACAAGTTCTCTTGGCTGGCTGACCAAGTCTACCTAAGTACATCTACAGTCTCAGGTGCAAAGCTTGGCCAGGAAAGTTGTAAAAACGATTCCATTTTCCAGCCTCTGATGAGGTACTTGACAGCCATTGCCAGCTGAGGTGACCTGGCTGTCATGCTCCGCAGGTGCATCGAGGCATGCAGTCCAATGCACAGGTATCAGCAACGAAGGAGGCCCAATCCAGATACATTGACTCTAAGGTTGGGACACATATATGGTGACATTTCCTTAGACCAGGATTTGAGTCCAGCAATCTAGTTGGGGAGTTCACCAAGAAACCTGGCCTGGGTGACCTCAGAATTGACTCTTGTGCATGCCAGATGGTGCAGGATCAGGTTTGGCCAATCGGCTGCACCAACCAATGCACATACCAGTGGATGCAGCTGCCTAGTCAGTTCTATCCTGAGCCCCTACATTCACTTTAATAGACAGGTGCAATGGCCTAGCCTAGCCCAGCCTGTGGCAGGCTCGGTCTTCATACACAGGTACCACAGCCTGGTTAGCATGACGCCCAGGTAATCTCTGCCAGACTTACCCCAAACCTCAGGGATTGTGTGTGCCAGACTGTGCTGTAGCATAACCTGATCTGACTTTCGTGCACACTCATGAGTACTGTGGCTTAGTTCAGCTTGCCCCACCCACACATCTGGCCCACTCATATGTCAACATGTGCTACAGCTCATACTGGCCTGACCTCATCAGCAAGAGCTGTGGCCAACCAGGGGAGTTGCTCAAGTTCCTTTATTAGGTCCACTCACAGCCTCGGATTTGTGTGCCAGTGGGTACTGTGGCCCAGCCAGATGTGACTGGTATCCACTCCTGGCACTCATTGGTGGATATTATGGCCTAGCTCGACTGACTTGCACCCATTCTGGCTCTGACCAATGGGTGCTACAGCCTAGTCCAGCCTTCCTACCTCTAGATTGGCTCTCGTGTGACCTGCATGGACCAGCAGGTGGCAGATAATGCTACTTAGCCCAGCCTCATGACCTCTGGTTCCTTTTTTTTTTTTTTTGCATTATGTGACAGATTCATAGGCTCTGGGAATCCCCCCACCCCTCCCCACGCCCCTCCCCCCTGGTGGATTCCTCCACCTTGATGCAGTATTACAGTTCAAATTCAATCAAGATTCTTTCCTTGCAAACGTATACCAAGCATAGAGTCCAGCTACTTATTGTCCAGATGGGTTGAACAGTTTCTTGGGGAGACCATTTCTGGTCCGAAGTTAGAGCTGGTAGAATATCATCCCAGTCAATTAAGAGTCCCAATATAACATCAACAGCAATTTGCAACATTATGGAATTGACATGGTTTTGAGTAACCAGTATGTTAAAAAAAAAAAAATTGTCGACAAATGTCTTGTTAGAGTTACAAGCCAGTCTAGATTATCCTAAAATCTGCCAAGATCAGCAAAATTATACTTCAACACAACAAATGGCTAAATACTAAAATGAAATAGACATGAGACAGCTGAATGGTACCTTATAGCCATTTTAAGGTATATAGCAGCCGGTCCTGTATATAAGCTAAAATTGAAATGTCAATGAGCTAATCATAGGATCTGGTTCCTTTTTCTAAACCTTCCCATTTCAATTTCCTCACTTACCTGTCAGTGCAGTCTGTAATCGAAACCCCAGGGGTCATTCCTACCCTGTCAAACATTATCTCAGCTACTCCACTCCAACCTGTCTCCAGGTCCCTTTCCTAGGCAATCTGCAGTCCCCCTGCCTTGAGGCTGGGATGGCATGTCCCTGCCTAGGGTTCCCCACCTTATATATATATTTTTAAAGTAGAATAGACAACTTTGCTGGCACACTGCTATAGATAACACAAAGTTGGCATTAGCCAGGCTCAGAATGCCTGCTAGCTGTTAGCTGCTTTTCTCTTAGGATCGTAACACTTGCCTTTGCTCAAGGCAGCCTAGGCAGTTGCCTCAAGCTGGGGTCCTCCTTGAATTTCATGCTAAAATGTGGGCGAATTTTAATACCATTGTCTACAGGGGGAAAAGTATAATAGGATGTGTTGGATTAATCAATTGAGGGACTGAGGTAGATATTTTAGCATAAATACAGTTATTTGGTCTGAGTTGACCGTAAATACAATTCTGAGATCGTTTTCTAATTGTTAGAAAATACTAGCATCCTTCCCAATACCTTCATCTTCCTTCTTCCTAATAACATCCATTTCTTTAATTATATGATTCTGGGAAGCAGATTCTTTTTGAGTAGTAAAAGGTAGCTGAAAGATTATGGGGTAACTGAGTGGATTTTGGACTTAACAACAAACTTTTACTGATATCAAGCTCTTGCATTGCTTTCTGTGCACCATGGGTTTCAAGATTCCCAAGCAACTCTTTGGAACTGCAGCCATTACAGAGCCTTTGCTGGAAGTTATCAGCTTCATAGGAAGTATATGAAAGTATATGAAAGCTGTAAGTATATACTTACAGCTTCACAGAATGAACCAGCCCTGGTATTAGTAGTCACATACTGATACTGGTTTCCAAGAGTTCAGCATATCTTGCATTTTTATATTAAACCTTCTGTAATTAAGACTCCCATCTTGACAATCTGTTGCTTATTTGGAGAAAGTGCAATATCAAACAATGATGCCACTGTTTGTGTTTTGGCAGTGGATTGCATGTTCATTTATGGCAGCCTGTTTTTGCCTCATTGCTTCTTTTCACCTGCGTGCATCAAGGAACACTAGTTCCGTACAGCGAAGAATGTAATTACTGCATCTGTTTTGGCGCAATTGTATTACCTATTAGAATTGCCTTCCACTGACACAACTCTGAATTCAGCATTTTCTAAAAGAAATTTATGTCAAAAGACAAACCCCCAAACACATCACTATCTAAAGCAATACTTTATATATGTTTGAAGAGAAGATTGTGTCTTAAGCATCATATTTCTGTCTGTTCTAATCAATCACCTGTGTCTGTCCATGAAAGAGATCTCGTTACAGAAATATGGATTCCTGACAGATCTATTTCTATGACCCTGAACTTAGAAAGAGCCATCCTTTCCCCCCATCTGTCTTGTAATTTCATAGTAGGATGTTGTTGTAGGAGAAGTGCACCTTGACCTTGTCTAGAAGAATTTCTGAGAGTAGTGTCTTGAATGGGCTTCTATGACAGAATCATCTAGAGCAGATTGTAGCTGACAGCTACTTCTGATGAACAAAGAGATCATAAATGTAAACTTAAAGTACAGAATAAAATTTAGATTTTTGTCAAGTTGTAAGGGAAGAATAAAAACGAGACTGTGGTCAAGTTCTTTCTGGGCTGTGGGGAGCGGGGTGTAAAAGCCACTTCTGGGACTGGGAGGGGCCGTTGCAAGATGGTGGCTGGCCCAGGGCCAGGAGACGGAGCTGGTCTCGCCAGTAGGTAAACAGGATAGGCTAGTTCCCCTGCGGTGATTATTGGCCTATCACGTAGCGCCAAGTCGACCCACGGAGAGAAGTGATTGGTGGAGAACTGTATAAAAGTAGCGGGTAAAAGCTAGTGGGAGGACAGATGGATGAAGAAGGACAGAGGACGGACGGACAGACAACAGATGACAGACAACAGACGACAGACAACCACGAAGAAAGACTGGGGGGCGACGAGGAGACTGGAGGGGAATGAAGCAGAGAGTATGGGAAGAAATGTTGGAAGAAGGGTGGTGGAAAACGGGAGGAAGGGTGGCGGAAGAAGCGGGTAGGAAAGCTTAGATCAATGGGTACAGGCGCAGCGGAGAGAAGGTTTTAAACGGAGCCGCTTTGGGCAGTGAGAGGGCCAGTTGCCAGTGTTTCCCGGACCCTCAAGAGTTTGCCGTGTCATTTTAGTGTCGCCACTGCTGGGCGGTGACGACACTAGGCAAAACTGTAAACATAATTTTATTTGTTTTGTGCTTCTGCCCCTTTCTTTTTAGTCCCCATTTTTGCAATTCTCACTCTCCTTCTTAGAAATGGCAGTTCACTTCTGTGTTTTAACCCTACTCCCTAGTTGGATTCTTTTTTTTAAAGATTTATTTATTTTTATTGAAAGGCAGATATACAGAGAGGAAGATCTTCCACCTGCTGATTCACTCCCCAAGTGGTCAATAATGGCCGGTATTGAGTCGATCCAAAACCAGGAGCCCGGAGCCTCTTTCGGGTCTCTCATGCGGGTGCAGGAACCCAAGACTTTGGGCAGTCCTTGATTGCTTTCCCAGGATGCCAGCAGGGAGCTGGATGTGGAACAGGGCCACCAGGATTAGAACCAGTGCCCACATGGGATCCTGGCACATGTAAGGCAAGGACTTCAGACACCAGGCTACTGTGCCAGGCCCTCTAGTTGGGTTTTGATCTGGGATTTTTCTGGTGAAAATAAGCCATTTACATTATAGCAAAAACCTATATATGTATACATATATACATATATATGTACATATATATTTTTTCATTTTCCAGGAGTATCTCCTTATAAAACCCACTCCAACTGAACTGAAGGATTTGTTGCAAGTTAAAACAAGTTTTGTGCTATTTATATTTATAAACTCTTACAGAACAGGATGGATATTATAAGTATCATCAGGGTGCAAGTGAAGGAATTCCTGTGATCTTAGAAGAACATCAAATATTTAACTGTTTAAAAAAATGTAACAGATACCAAATAAGAAAAAAAATCTGCCATGATTTTCGGATTCAAACTAAATAATACTTCTCAGGTGTAATGGACTCATACTTGGTTCTGCAACAGCTGCACTGTAACGGTGTCTTGGAAGGGATTAGAATATACCGTGAAGGTTTTCCATACCGTCTGTTGTATGCTGATTTTCAACAAAGGTAAATATTCATTCAAGTATCCAAGAAGCCCGAGGAAGCCTACTCTGTCTTTCTCTAGTAACAAGTATTTAGGCATGCATTTTTTGATGGGGGGAATGTGTTTTGGTGGTGATGAGATATATAGTGACAGAATTCCATTATTATTTCTCCTAAATGCAACATCTATGTAGCCATGGTATCATTAAGTATCTGTTATTAGATAATAAATCCACACATAGAAGAACTACATATGGAAGTAAAAATCCACACATAGAAGAACTACATATGGAGGCTGAACTGAATTTCTGAAATATTGTACCTGATCTACAGATATACATAAAGGTATGTAGTAGAAAGGCAGATAGATACGGATAAATATACAGATGTACCTGCCATCCAGACAGGCTATTACTTCATAAGAAATCCTGTGAAAGGAAGGAAGCCAACAGGGTGTGGGCAGAAGGCACAACAGACTTCTTTGATTTCTGTTTCTGAATTCTGAAAGTGTAAATTATGGGTCATCAAGGCTTTTGAGCATAGATGCTAGAGTAGAAAGGGAACCTGTCCGGAATCAAGAGGCATATTTCTCATTCTCTATAAACTCAGCATGAATGAAGGACTCTTTAAAAGATAGTTAATGTATTTGCCTTCATCCTCATTGTCCATGTGATAGTGATTTTATGTTTCCCCTCCCCCCTTACTTTATCCTTCCAATTCTTCTTTTTCCAATAGTGTGGACAATCACTATGACAACTTTAAACTATTACACTGATTTAGTTTGTGAAACTGAACATATTGGCAATAGCTTTATTTCAACACTTGCTCCTCTGGTCCTAATTTACATTAGGTACTGCATTCTGAACCCAAGGACTTGTCTAAAGAGCAAGTTTGTAAATAGTAAGAAAGTTACTGAAGAACTGCTTGGCTCCCTGGATATACACCCAACCCAGTATCAATTTGGAATCACTAAGGTAACCAGAAAACTGCTAAGAATGTGGGGAAAAGTGGAAAGAAATTATGTGTCTTAAAATAGCCATGTGTGAAAGATTCTAAAGCATTTTTCTATTCTAATGACTGATAGAGTGAATTGAAAATGGAAACTTCAGAAGGAAAACTCAATTTTTAAAGCTCAGTCTTTACTATATTTACATTTGTATTATAATTTGTTCCCAGACACAAAACACTGAATAAATCTTATGGTGCTGAAAAATATGTGTATATAGAGCGAAAGAAAAGTGAATCAACCTCCTGGAATTAACCAGTTGTATATATATATATACATGCTACTCTTTTAGGGAATACATTTTGTAAGACAACTTAAGAAATTTAAAACTTTAGAGTCAAGCTAACTATCAAAAAAATGAGTGCAAATAAGAGAAAAGATTCCTAAATTCATAATTAATGTTTACAGAAATTTTAATTGTTTATTTGTTTTATTATTTAGAAGGTTTTCTATTAATTTTAGATTTATAAAGCCAAACTTTTCTGATATAGACTTTGCTCATTGAAGAAAACCTTAGAAGAAATTTAGAACTAATCATAATCTCAAAGAACACATGTGTTATTCACAGAGCCATTAACAGAAATTGCAGCATACCTATTATGAGTAAAAATAATATCCAACATTTATTTCAGGTGTTTTTAAGAGCTCGCATTCTAGATCAACTGGAAGAAATGAGAGATGAGAGACTATCTAAATTCTTCACATTGTTTCAAGCCAGAGCAAGAGGCAAACTGATGCGAATCAGATATCAGAATATTCTGGAAAAAAGGTATTATCATACCCTCACTCCCAGAGCAAAGATGTACAACAAATCGTATGGCTTTATTTCAAATAACAGGCCAAGTCATGAGCTGCTCTTTCTGCTTGGTCTGGGTCTTAACAATTTTTTAGTCTTGGAATACCCAAAACAGAGAGCAATCGGCTTCCCCTCTCCCCACCGCCCCCAGTCCAGCCAAGAGGAAACTTATTCACTATGTGCATGACATTGAGCCTTTCCTTTGGGAGGGTTTCTTTAGAAATGTGACAGTCTGAAGGTGGTGTGACACAATTTGTGAGAGAAGCAGATCTAGAAGGGTTTGGATATATCACACAGTAAACCCTGTGAGAAAGCTTGCTTCAACATGGGAGGTATTCTGGGCACTTGGCTACGCCACCTGGGTGAGAAACTGTGGCTCCTGCTGATGTGCACTCATCACTGTCTTATTTTATTTGGGGCACATGTATTAAGGATATTTATCACCACATTTAGACACATGATTAAAGATTTTTCTTGCTCCATAATAGAATTATAAAAAGCAAGATTACAAAATCACTGAACAAAGGGTCATGAGCAAGGAATTCTGCAGCTGTTACATCAACATTTTCTTTGTTAAAACTTATATTTAGCATTCACAATGCTTAGTTCACAATTTGTTAATTAGATCTGTTTCCCCAAGGAGGATAACAGTTCATGTCAGATACTAAGGACATAACTTGTAAGAATCTTCTGTGAGCCATTGTGCTGGGCTCTCAGTGATTTTTTTTATTTGTATACATCCCCATTTGCATGTATGCAAGCACTTGTTGAGGACAGTATTACTCAAAACAATAAGTTCTCTGGAAACAGTTTGTAGATAACAGCTGACTGGAAAACACACTATGAGTCACAATTCTTTACAGCAAGATGTAATATGTTTTAGATTACATGCAATTTTAGCTTTGCAAGATATTGCCCCAAAAAGGTTTCTTCCAAATCACTTTCCATTACGGCATGTGAAATTGCCACTGATTCACTTGCTCATCAACATGTACAACTTCAGGTTTTAAAATATTTGCCAAATTTCTTCTTAGTTCTTACACTGGGGAGAGCTACCACTCCCTTTTTTTAAAAAGATTTATTTATTTTTATTACAAAGTCTGATACACAGAGAGGAGGAGAGACAGAGAGGAAGATCTTCTGTCCAATGATTCTCTCCCCAAGTGAGCGCAACAGCCGGTGCTGTGCCGATCTGAAGCCAGGAGCCAGGAACTTCCTCCAGGTCTCCCACACGGGTTTAGGATCCCAAAGCATTGAGCTGTCCTGGACTGCTTTCCCAGGCCACAAGCAGGGAGCTGAATGGGAAGTAGAGCTGCTGGGATTAGAACCGGCGCCCATATGGGATCCCGGGGCGTTCAAGGCAAGGACTTTAGCCGCTAGACCACTCCGCCAGGCTCCAAGAGCTACCATTCCTTTTTTATAGGTGATATTTAAGAGTTTATTTTGGGAAAATATAATTTATTGCATGGAGAATATTTCTTTTATTGAATATTATTTTAATTAGCAAAATGATGAAATTTTAATCAATATTAAAAACAATCACTTTTTTTCTAATTCTATTTATCTGATAGTTTTTTCCTGCAAAAATAACTCTAATGCTGTGAAATTAATATCTTTGGTTGTGATTTTATCATGAGAGTTTTGTATCAATACTCAAAAGTAATTGGCCAACACCTGTCATTTCACTTATTATTTTAATTGATATGGGGTCAGGGTTAACCTAATAACATAAATGAGTTTTAGAATATTTCCTCATTTCAAAACATCAGAAAATTTGCTAAAACTATTAGGGAACTATTTAGGAATCTTTGATAGAATTTACGAAGAAAGTCACATCTGTCTCTAGTATTTTTTTTTATGTTTTTATATATTTAAATATTTTGATTGAATGTTTTCTATTGCTTTGGACCTATTACTTTTTTCTTCTTGAATCAGCTTAGGTAAACATTTAGTTTAGAAAACATTTACAATTCTTTCAAGTTTTCCAATTTACTAGATTATGACTTTTAAGTCTCCATTGTACCTTAAGTTAGGTTCCTAGAGGACGATTCTAATTTGTTATATTGCTGGAATGCTATTCCTGCTAGATCATCTTTGTTTTTTTGTTTCTGTAATTGGGCAATTTTGATCTCCTATAATGAGTTTAGAAGTGATTTTTGTTCTTGATCTTTTCTGAAACAATTTGGGAAGGATTAGAGTTCTTTAAATGTTGGGTAGAATTCACCAGTGAAATTATCAGGTCCTAAACTGATTTGTTAGGCGATTTTAATTACTCATTCAATACCAGTAGTCATAATTTTGTCTATCCAGTTTTCTATTTGTTGATGATTCAATCTTCATTGGTTGCATGCTTCTGGGTATTTATTTCATTTCTCCCAAGCTATCTAAATTTTTAGCCTATAATCATTCACAATTGTGGAATTAGTTGTAATGCATCCTCACCTACTTATACTTCTGTTATAGTCTTGTCTCTTTTTGTCAGTATAGCTAAAGGTTTATCATTTATTTGTTGGATATTTATATTAGTTTTTAAATTTATTTTCTTCCTTTTTGTTTTATTTCTTCTGCTACCTTTGAGCTTAGCTTGTTCGTTTGCTAGTGTTCCTTTTGTAGTGTTAGATTATTTGACATCTTTTGTTATTTATTAGCCTGTATCTTAGGAATTATTTTGCTTTGTCTTACAAGTTTTGATAGATCATGTTTGTATTTCAGTTTGTGTCAGTGTAGTTTTCCAAATATCATTTTTTATTTTCTTTGATCAATTGCTTGCTAAGGAGTTTGTTACTTAATTTGCAGAGATTAGCCAATTTCCAGTTTCTCTACATTATTGGTTTTTGATTACTTAGCACTATAGTTGGGAAAGATACCTAGAATGAGTCTTCCTGAATTTGTGAAAATTTGTTTTGTGACTTAAGATATGATCTGTTCTGAAGATTATTTCTCATGTACTTGAAAAGAATGTACAGTCTGCTGCCTGTGTATAGAATGATTAATACAGGTTTGTTTGGGCCAGAAGCTCAGTGGAGTGGTTTAAGCCCAGTTATTTATAATTGATTTTCGGCCTCAATGTTGCATCCACTGGGGGAATGTGAGTTGTTAAAGTCATTAACTATCGTATTTCTATTTCTCCCTCAAATTCTTTACTCTTTGTTCTTTCTAATTGTTTGCTTTATTTGTTTCTGGTGTTGAGCTTATATTTACTATATTTCTGACTAATTGACAAATCGCTTATTCTAAGCTTTGATTTAAAGTCTCTTTTATCAGAGATAAGTGTAGCTACCATTGCTTTTAAAAATATTTTATTTACTATGTTTCAAGATAACCTGTATTTAATTTATGTTATAGCTCAAAAGCTTATTGGAGTCACTAAGTTAACAATTCAACAAATTAAAATTTAAAAAGACCATAGTGCAGCAGGAACATAGGCACATCCTCACTATTATTGCTTTTGTGGTATGTCTTTCTCTGCCCCTTCACTTTGTGTATCCTTAAAGCTAAGCTATATTTCATGGACAGCATATAGTTAGATTTTGTTTTCCTATCTACTCAGCTACTTTTATCATTTGATCAGATTTATTTTATTCACATTTAAAATACTTTTTGTAGGTGAGAGCTTAGTACTGTGATTTTGTTCATTATTTTGTAATAGTGGTATACACTGATATGCTGGGGTCAATGCAGTGGGTGTGGAGGACATGAAGGTGTAAAGAGAACTGTTCCATTGCAGGCAAGGCCGCAAGGAATTTCCCGCTGCATGGCAAGGCCATGCAGATGTCTCTGCATCCACCTGAAGGCAGTTCCACCTCCCTTTGCATGGACACCGGAATTTTGTAATCTATTTAGACATTGTCTACCCAAATTGGTCTTTACTATCAGTGTGAACTTGGTTTTCCTCCCCCATTGACCATATGCTAATCAAGGGTGTTAAGTCCCTAGGTGTAGTGGGAAACTATTCTTTCCCTGTTTCCTTGATATTTAGGTCCCTTCTTCTGTGATGCATTTCTCCTCTTGGCTGATTCAAGACTAAGTAGTAGAATGAGGATTGTAGTAGGAATGTGTCACTGATTGATATGTGCCATCTATTGAGAACTTCCTGACCTCAGGTTTAGGACGGAGGATATCCTGCCTCAAGGTGAAGCAATTGGCAGAACTATCCTTAGGAATGCCCACTTGACCAGGTGTGAAAATTCTGTGCCAGCCTTTGTGACTGCTTCTGTATGAATAAAGCAGACAGCTTTCTCACATTGTTCATGATGATTCTGAAATTGTAGTGGTCCATTTATTTTCTCTACACTTATTTCACTCACCCTTCTTGAGTTCTGAACTCGGCTGGAGCTGGACTCTGGCACTGATTAATTTTTTATGTTCAATGTGTATATTAGAGATTACTATGAGGCATGCATAAAATATGCTTTTTTTTAAAGATTTGTTTGTTTTCATTGCAAAGTCAGATATAAAGAGAAGAGGAGAGAAAGAGGAAAATCTTCCATCTGATGATTCACTCCCCAAGTGGCCACAACAGCTGAAGCTGCGCCCATCCGAGGTCAAGAGTCAGGAGCCTTCTCCATCTTTCCCACATGGGTGCAGGGTCCCAAGGCTTGGGCTGTCTTCCACTGCCTTCCCAGGCCACAAACAGGGAGCTGGATGGGAAGCGGGGTTGCTGGGATTAGAACCTGCACCCATATGGGATCCTGGGGCATTTAAGGCAAGGACTTTAGCTGCTAGGCTACAATGCAGGACCAAAAATATTTTAACAATATATTTAAGACTGATAAAACTATAACTTCAACTACATACAAAATTCTTCATGCTTTTTCTGCCCTCATATTCCTATTATTTTTTCATATTTTATGTATTCTTGAATTGTGTATTCATGAACCAAGTTATGTAGCTAAACTTATTTTAAAACTTTTATCTGTTAATTTTTGTGCTAGAGTCCAAATAATTTATGTATGACTCTAATGATATTATAGCGTTTTGATTTTGATTGTATTACTATACTTGTAATGAGCTTTATACTTTCATTTATTTTAATTGTGTTAGCTAGCATCATTTTTTTCTCAGCTTGGAAAAATTCCCTGTAGTATTTATTTTAAAGTGCTGGTGATGAATTTATAGAATTTTTAATGATAAATTCTTTATCTCCCTTTTTTGGCTGAGTAACAGTATAAAACATACTACACATTATACTCATTATTTGGATATTTCTGCCCTAATTTTAATATAATGAAAGCCTCAAAAGCTTCAGTAATGCTGGATCAAGGTTTTTAACAAGTTCCTAAAAGAATTAGAATTATTATTTACTTTATTTTTTGGTCTTAATGCCCTTCTGCTAGTTTTGGATCCTTTAGTCCTCTTTTTCATTGCACTTAAAATTAATCAGTGGTTTCTGCCTTTCCTCTTCATGTATTATGGACACGAAAATACAGATTCTTGCAATACCTATTGGCTTCCCTTTATATTGAGATGTCAAATTATGTGTATATTCACTTTCTGGTCACATTTTTAGCACCTTCTGTATTTCTTGTTCTCTTGCAGGTTCAGTAGTCATTTATGGGATAAAAATGATGGAAATATTTTCTGGGCGTCTAGTCCAGACAGTTGTGAACTTCGGAAATCCCTCAGAGATTCCTTATTTTTTTTCTTTGCAGAGTCAAATCAAGACCCAGAGAGAAAAGGCCCAGAAGGCTATCGAGAATTCATTATGACCCCCAGTCCTTAAGTTATGTGCTTATTAAAGACTTATAATTCCTTTAAAGTACTGTAGGTTACTTTTCTTTTTTCTCTTGGTTTAGGAATGCACTTCTTTTGATCCAGTGGAACATAAGAACTTTCATGGCTGTGAAGAACTGTCCCTGGATGAGACTCTTCTTTAAGATTAAACCTCTCGTTAAGTGCATGGGAGTGGGAGATAAGATAGCCAGACTGAAAGAGGAGTGTGTGCAACTGCGGAAAACCTTGGAAAAAACAGAATCCCAGAGGCAGGAACTGAAAACGAATCAAGCCTCCCTCATTCAGGAGAAGAATGACTTACTTCTTCAGCTGCAGGCTGTGAGTGGTCCCTTTTCTGTTTAACTCCAGTTTTTAACTAGTTTCCTTGTTTCATAGTTCATGTTGACTTGCAGAAGGTAAATAGAAGAATATGCTTTTCAAATATCATAGAATTTCATAAACAAACTGATCATAGAAACATACAAAAATAACATCTTAGTAAAGTGATATTATGATTATGATTGTGATTATGATTATGATTATTATTGGCAGCATGGCTCAGAAAAAGAGAAAAAAACAGCAGAAGTTTTTTTTTTCCCCACTTTATATTCACAATAACTATCATGGGGTTTGCAAAACTCTGGTGACAAAATAAAATAAGCCATTAGAAAGTCAGCTGGTCTTTAATACTTAACTGAGCTTAACTGAGATCTTGAGGATTATTTCAGTGTTTCTAGTTGCATTTTCTTATGTTGATACTTTTGCTTCCTTTTTCTTTGGTTCAAATCTGCATTAGTAATGAATTCTTAAAGCAGCAATTATCAGATCTGGTTTTATAGACACAGAAAACTCTGCTGTCCACTGTTTCATCCCCCAAATGCCCGCATTAGCCAAGATGATCTAAACTGAAGCCAAAAGCAAAAAACTGAACTCTGGTCTCCCATGTGGGTAGTGAGGACCCAAGTACCTGGGTCATCTTTTACTGCCTTCTCATGGTGTGCATTAGCAGAACCGTATGTCAGAAGTGGAGCTGGGACTACAAACGCACTGTGGTGTTGGATGCAGGTATCCTCAGCGACATCCTAATTGTGCCAGTGCCTTTCTCTGGATGGGTGATTTTGGCTGGTCAGGATTTAGATCCATTGTCTTGAGAAGAAAAAAACCCACCATATTGTTTCCCTGATGAGTCACTTTCAGATCTTCTAATATGCACATCTTATACATTAAAATAGTTTTTACTTTTTATTATTTTTAACTTATTTTATTTATGTAAAGAAATTTCACGTTTTGCCATATAGATTTAGTAGCGTAGTGATCCTTCTGACCCTATACTCACTCCTCCTACCATGTTTCCCACCTACCATCTTTCTCTCTCCCTTCCTCTCTTCCTTACTTCCCTTCTTCCTTCTTTCCTTCCCTTCTTAATTCCTTCCTTCTTTTACCTCTTTGTTTCTTGTTGTAAATGTGCAATAATCGAAGTTTAGGGTCTGCCTTGTGTTAAATAGCATAAATGCTCATAAATATGAGCAGACTTCTAACTGTTTTTGGAAGGATCCCTATAAATGAGGTTTGAAACAAAGACTAGAAAAAAATAATTAGTTCTTTAGTGTGAAGATGACATTGTATGCCAATAAGCACCAAGAAATTCCAAGGAATCATTGCTTCACATAAGGAATAAAATAGGATAACCAGGTACAAACTGAAATTTTTAATAAAATAATTTTTTAATGAAAATGTTAAATAGCTGTTTTAAAGATACTTATGAACATCAATAGAACACAAACATTTATATTTTAATAAAAAGATTAGATGAAAAGATTAAATAGCCTTAAAAATTAAAATTGAAATACTTATAAGGAAATGAACAATAAGTGAAATTAGAAATACAGATGATACCAATAGAATAACACATTAAGCTACAGAAAAAGTTGGTGAGTCTGAAGATTAGATGTTTGAAAATATAGTCAGAGAAGAACAAAGAGAAAAAGATTTTGAAAAACACAAAACCCTTACAGAAGTGTGAAGAGCATTACAAATGCAAACTTAGAGTTAGTGGGATTCAGGTTGACATGAGGATACTAGAGGGATAAAAAAGTATATTCCAAGGGGGCCCGGCGGCGTGGCCTAGCGGCTAAAGTCCTCGCCTTGTACGCCCCGGGATCCCATATGGGCGCCGGTTCTAATCCCAGCAGCTCCACTTCCCATCCAGCTCCCTGCTTGTGGCCTGAGAAAGCAGTCGAGGACGGCCCAAAGCCTTGGGACCCTGCAACCGCGTGGGAGACCTGGAAGAGGTTCCTGGTTCCCAGCATGGGATCAGCGCGCACCGACCCGTTGCGGCTCACTTGGGGAGTGAATCATCGGACGGAAGATCTTCCTCTCTGTATATCTGACTTTGTAATAAACTGAATAAATCTTAAAAAAATATATATTCCAAGGATAATAACAGAAACTTTCTCCAACCTAAAGAAACAATTATTCTGATATGGGAAAGTCACAGGTCAGAACTCTAGTTAAAATCAACAAGGTCAACCCCAAAGCCTTCTACAAACAAGCATTCTAAGTTTGAAGATAGCGTATTCTCAAAGTTACTAGACCCAAGGAATAGATTCACAAAACTCTGTCCAGTTTTCAAAATTATTGCCTAAAACCTTACAGGTTAGAAAGGAGTAGAATGACAATTTAACATCTCCGAAGCAAAAAACTAGCACTCAAGAATCATATACTGGCACCCCGTGCAGTAACCTAGTGGCCAAATCCTCATCTGGCAACCATTGGGATCCCATGTGGGTGCTGGTTCATTTCCTGGTTGCTCCATTTCCTGTCCAGCTCCCTGCTTGTGACCTGGAAAAGCACTCAAGGACTGCCCAAAGCCTTGAGACCCTACACTTGCGTGGGAGGCTGAGTGGGATCTCCTGGTTCCTGGTTGCAGCACAGTTACTCTTTGGCCATTGTGGCCGCATGGGCAGTGAACCAGTGGATGAAAGATCTTTTTTACTGTCTCTCCTTCTTTTGTATATCTGCCTTTCCAAACAAACAAAATAATAGCATGCTCAGTAAATTTGTTCTTTTGCTATAGAAGATATAAAGATGTTGGCTGTGAAAGATATAAAGACATTGCTAGACAAGCAAAAGCCAAGTGAATTTATCAGCAACAGATCTCTTTCACAAGAAATGCTAAAGGGACTTTTCAAACTTTAGGAAAGAGATGCTGGAGAGTAAGAGGAAAGTATCAGAAGGTAAAAAGGTCACTGGTAGGTGTAGCCAAATGAACAAATATAGAATACTTTAAACTCAAATATGTGGGTCCTAAACTAGTTTCATATTTAGTATGAATACTAAAAATTAAAATAAGTGTAAGTCATAATGCTTTAATATGTTGAGATGGGCAATACAGAAAGATATAAATATAATATCAATTCAAAATGTTGTAAGAATTGAAATTAATTCTTTGCTATTTTGACTTTTTTCCTATCCTTATAAACAGTAAGTTGGCATAATTTTAAAATAGCTTGTTATTCTCAAGAGACTTTTGTAAGCTCAATAATAACAACAAAACAATGACCTCTGGCAGACTCATCAAAAATAAGAAATCAGAACATTGCCTGAGAAAAATAACTGAACAAAGACCATTCCAAGAGTGGGAATGATAAGAATTAAAATGTACAATATGTAGAATATAAATATCAAAAAGGCAGTAGCAAGATCTTAGCTGTTAGTAACTACCTGAAATTAAAATGAATTCTATTTTTACTAAAACATATAGAATCACAAAATACATTAAAAAGAACATGTAGTGTATACTGCTAACAAAAAGCTCATTTTGCTGCAGACACGTAAGCTGAAAGTGAAACAATGGTAATACACTACATGCAAATAGAACTTTAAAGGATGCAGAGTACACGTATTTCTGCCTAGAAAAAAGAGACAAGGAAGATCTTTAAATAATGGCAAGATGCTTAGTTCAGTGAGAGGAAAGAACAGCTCTATATACACACCCAATATGGAAGCAGGCCAAGCTATAAAGTCACTTTATTTGATCTAAAGTGAGAGATAGACTCCAACACTGTAATAGAACTGTCTTCTAGCATCCCACTTCCAGAAGTGGACCGATCATCCAGACAGACAATCAAAGAGAGCCGAGTTTGTGCCTTCAGTGAACTAGAACAGCAGGCATCTACAGAACATTCCATCCAACAATTGTAGAATACCCTTTTTAAGAATGAAGGGAAGATTCTTTAAAAGATTTATTTATTTTTGTTAGAAAGTCAGATATACAGACAGGAGGAGAGACAGAACGGAAGATTCGTTGACTCACTATCCAAGCGATCGCAGTGGCTGGAGCTGAGCCGATCTGAAGCCATCAGACTGAATCTTCTTCTGGGCCTTCTGGACAGATGCAGGGTCCCAGGGCTTTGGGCCATCCTCCTCTGCTTTCTCAGGTCACAAGCAGGGAGCTAGATGGAAAGCAGGGCCACTGGGATTAGAACCAGCGCCCATATGGGATCCTGGTGCATGCGAAGCAAGGATTTTAGCCACTAGGCTACTGTGCCAGGCCTGGAACATTCTTTAAGATAGATAGATCATAGAGCAGATCATGAAACAGTCTCAATAAATTAGAAAAAAAATCATATTGAAGATTAATCTGACAACAGTGCAGTAAAAAGTTAACTCAGTAACAAGAAAAACTTTGAAATTAAGCAACTTGCTGAGCAACCAATGGAGTAGGAAAGAAATTATGAAGGAAGTTTTAGAATGGATTCACAAGATCTCAAACCTTATGGTATAAAACAAACCGTATGGTATATAGCAAAATCAGTTCTAAGAATATTTACAGCAGGCAACTTCTATATCGTAAAAGTGTAAAGACCTCAGCAAGCAGCATATTTTAGCATGTCAACTAGAAAAGTAAGAGCAAATCAAACTTCATTATTGGAAAAAAGAAATAAGAAAATTTATAGCAGTATAAGTGAATAAATATTTCAATAAACAAGAATTAGCAAATAAATGTGTTGGTACACACAACCTGACAAGATTAAAACATGAGTATTAAAATATCTGGCAGATGATAACAGACAGTAAGATGGAATCAGTAATAAAAAGTCTCTTACCAAAGAAATTCCCAAGAACATATGATGCACTCTGAATTCTGCCAAACATTTAAAGAAGACTTAACAACAATTGCTTTTTGGTCTTTTGGCTAAGATCAAGTGAAGACTTAACAACAGCTTCTACGTTATCCAAAAAAGTAGACTGGTGGAAAAATTTTTCCAGATAGCCCTATGAGACCAGAATTACTTTAATAACAAAATGAGACATGTACACAAAAAGAGGAAATGGAAAAGAAACAGAAAGAAATAGAGAGAAAATACATAAAGGAAAGAAAAAAGGAATGATGGAAGGAAGGAAAAAACGATGGAGGGAAAGAGATGAGAAGGGAAGAAGAAAGGGAGAGAAAATGAAAGAAAGAAAGAGGGCAGGAAAGGTGGAAGGAAGGAAAGAAGGATGGAAGGAGATAGGATAGGCAAGGCAAGGAAAGGAAAAGAAAAAGAGAAAGAGAAAAGCAACTTAGCCACATAGACTCAAAATTTCTCAACAAAATACTTGAAAAACTGAACCCAACAGCACAAGCCAAGATTACTAATGATGATCAGGTAGTATTCTTATCAGGAATACAAGATTTTACAACATATATGAATCTGTAAGTGTGACACAGCTTTCTAAAAAACCAAAAGAAAAATATGTGGTTATTTCAATAGATACAATAAGGTCTTTGACAAAATGTAGCATCTGTTCATCTCAAACACTTATAAGAAACTAAGTATGGAATGGACTGATGCTAACATACATGAAGACCATATATAACAATCCAACAGCTAAAACTTTGTAACTTGTAAATGAAAGATTAAGAGAAGCTCTTTACAGGATATGGGAACGGGCAATTAAGTTTGATCAATATCTAAATGTAGGCAGCAAAAAGCAAAGAGTAGATAAACTGGATTTCAACAAATTGTCTACTGAAAAGCAATGAAAACGGTTAACAGAAAAAATTTTAAAAATACAGAATGGGAGAAACTGTTTGCAGGCTCACTGACCAACTGTTAATAACTGGTATACTGAAGGAACTCATCCCAACAGCAAAAAATACACATAATAAAATTAAAAATGGGTAATAGATCTGAACATACATTTCTCAAAGGAAAACATACAACTGGTCAACAAGTAAAGGAAAAAAATGCTCTGTATCACTGCTAATCAGGAAAATTCATATAAAAATCATTGAGATATTGCCTAGCTGCAGTTGGGTTGGCAGTGATCAAAAAATGCTCTGTATCACTGCTAATCAGGAAAATTCATATAAAAATCATTGATATTGCCTAGCTGCAGTTGGGTTGGCAGTGATCAAAAAATGCTCTGTATCACTGCTAATCAGGAAAATTCATGTAAAATCATTAATATTGCCTAGCTGCAGTTGGGTTGGCAATGATCAAAAAATGCTCTGTATCACTGCTAATCAGGAAAATTCATATAAAAATCATTGATATTGCCTAGCTGCAGTTGGGTTGGCAATGATCAAAAAATGCTCTGTATCACTGCTAATCAGGAAAATTCATATAAAAATCATTGATATTGCCTAGCTGCAGTTGGGTTGGCAATGATCAAAAAATGCTCTGTATCACTGCTAATCAGGAAAATTCATATAAAAATCATTGATATTGCCTAGCTGCAGTTGGGTTGGCAGTGATCAAAAATGCTGGCGAGGGTTGAAAGTGATAGAGCATCTGCACACCATTAGTGGAAATGCAAATCAATACAGACACTGACAAAAACAGAATGGAAATTCCTCACAAAACTAAAAATACAGCTACCATATGATCTGTATTTTACTATTTGGCATATATATAAGGGAAGTGAAAGCCTTCTGTGGTAAAGACATTTGTGTTATGTTTATTTCAGCACTTTTGAAGTTCCCAAGAATTGGAAAAAACTTGTAACCATTAAGTGAAGCATTAATAAATAAAGTAAATATGGCATATATTTACAGATGAATTGTATTCAAGCATAGAAAGGATGTAATGCTGTTATTTGCAAAAATATGAATGGGATTGGAGGTCATCCCATTGAGTGAACTAAGCTAGGCATAGAAATAAAAACATTACACAATCCCCCTTGCATTTAGAATCTTAAAAACTTTTAAGTTAAAATTTTAGTTGCCAAAAGCTATAGAAAGTGATGGAGAGGAAATGTTAAGAGTTGTTAACAAAGTTGAATAGGAGTTTGAAGTTCTGGTATTCTGCACAGAAAGATAAGTATAGAAAATGATAATGTGCTGTGTGTTTCTCTAAATAAATTCTAGAAAGGATTTTGAATGTTTTTATCATAAGGAAATGTTAAATGTTTAAGGTTAGGCAGGTTTACACTTACTGGGTATTACTATACTATCTATGTAAATGTGTTTCAAGGCATCACGTGGAACCCTAAAAAATACAATTTTTTTGTACCAGTAAATTTTAAAAATTATTTTGAAAATTGGTAAAGAATAAAACCTTTTGTGGAAAACTCAGAAGCAAATTTTAGAGCAATCCTGTGAAGGCTAAATAAAGTTCAAATTTTAACTGAATAAAATGTTGATAGAACTATGAAATATATAATAATACTTTGGGGCTTGGCGGTGTGGCCTGGTGGCTAAGGTCCTCGCCTTGATCCCATGTGGCCGCTGGTTCTAATCCTGGCAGCTCTACTTCCTCTCTGTCTCTCCTCCTCTCAGTATATCTGACTTTGTAATAAAAATAAAATAAATCTTTAAAAAAAATAATACTTTGCTTTCAAAGAACAAAGCTAGACATAGACTGGATCAAAGAAACAAGGATTCCTTTTCTAAAAAAATTGTTTTATTATTTTCCATGATATGTTTTATAAGTATAGGGATTCTTCCTTTTTCTCCCTCTTTCGCCCTCCCCGTGAAACAAGGATCATTTTTAAATCCTTCACACAGTCAAAGTGCCATCATAACTTAGTGGCTGCATTCCGGTTATCATTTTAAGTGTATAAGAGAATAACTGCCACTGGGAAGAAGCCCTCCTGGTGTTAAACTGTGACATCATTGCTCAGTTGGTCTCCTGACCCCACAGGATGCGATCAATGATGGTCGATTGTGCTGTCCTCATTTGGAGATGCTGACACTTTCTATTTGTATATTGAGCAGAGTGCAACAAGTAACTATTCTGCTTGTCAACCTAGGGTGAAAATCAAATGCACCCATTATTTTTCAAATATTGAACATCTCTGATTTGCATGGACCCTTTCTACATGTTAATATTTCATTTTAATTTAGCCTGTTTTAGGGAATTCAGGGAAGTTGGAGATTAGCCATTGTGTACTTCTAGCTGCCTATGCCACTTAAAGTTCCATTTATTGAGCAGGACAAGCTTTAGCCAGTGGGCAATCAATGGATTAGATTTTTTTCTTTTTTCTTTTTTTAGTTTTTGTCCCCTTTCTACTCTTGCTTTTAGAGGCAGATATAACATAAGCAAGACAAGTAAAGAGTTTAAAAAGTACCCAAACCAGCCTATTGTGGAGATTGGATGGAACTAAAAACCCCAGAGGAAGGCATATGAACTAAAATCGCAGTGAAAACCATGGGATTTAACAACTTACTCTAAAGAAAAGGTTTACCTTAGTCTCTGAAGACAACTCACACGTTAAAAGTCAGAAAGGTATAACTCATGCTAAATTTTTGCTTGGTCTATGACCCTGAAAGACCTTCAGTAAGAGTTGGAACCAGTGCTTACAAATGGATAAAAGAAAAAAGTTTATATTATTCTCTCTTTGAGTATTTTATGAATTTAGTCCTCACAGAATCACTGAGTCAAAATTTCCATTGGGGGGCCCGGTGTAGTAGCCTAGTGGCTAAAGTCCTCACCTTGTATGCATCAGGATCCCATATGGGTACTGGTTCTAATCTCAGTCTCTCCACTTCCCATCTAGCTCTATGCTTGTGGCCTGGGAAAGCAGAGGAGGATGGCCCAAAACCTTGAGACCCTGCACCCATGTGGGATACTCGGAAAGGCTCCGGGCTCCCGGCTTTGGTTTGCCTCAGCTTCAGCTGTTGCAGCTGCTTAGGGAGTGAATTATAGGACGGAAGATCTTCCTCTCTGTCTCTCCTCCTCTATTTATATCTGATTTTCCAATAAAAATAAATAAATCTTAAAATTTCCATTGGGAATAATAGTGAAAACTGTTTTTAGTAAGTAATCTTTTGAATTAATCTCTAGTTTATGAATAAAAACATAAGTTAGCCGAATTTTTTAGAATATGCATTACATATCTGTAATCAACTACATTGGTGCACTTATAATACAATTGTAAATATTAATTTTTAACTTTATTTTTATGATGTAATTCTGTAGGCTCAGGGATTTCCCCTTCCACCATTTCCAATCATCCTCCTCCCTACTGTTTTCCCTCTATTGTTACAATAGTATAGCCCTCAGCAACAGTCACAAATCCATCATTCTGCTATTTAAGTGTATCATAACATTGTGTATAGACAATGGTAGAAAGACTAGCATCCTATTTTCAAGATATTTTCAACAGTTTCATTGGGAGTCCCACTTTTATGCAGTAGTATAGTTGCATACTGCAATACGTCTTCATTTTGTGGTATGGTAGTCTCCATTATACAGTTCCTCTAGAAGAATATAAGTACATACATGTGTACCTGGATATATCTAATGATCTTAAATTTTGCATGAAGCTTGCCTTATATTAAAGGGAATATAGGATATTTGTCCTTTAGTGACTGGCTCACTTCACTGAGCATAATGTCCTTTAGTTGGGGCCGTTCTGTTGCAAATGCTAGAATTTCATTGTTTTTAGCGGCTGAGTAGCATTTCATAGAGTAGATATACCACAGGTTTTTTTTTTTAATCCATTCCTCTTTTGATAGGCATCTGGGTTTCTGGGTTGTTTCCATGTCTTCACCATTGTCAGTTGTGCTGCTGTAAATATTCTGATGTCTTAGACTCATTGCTTTTTTTTAAAGAACATATCCTGAGATAGCAACCTCAATGCATATGCACAAATGGATGCGTCCAGAAGTTGTGATTTAAGCAGCATGTTAGCGCCTTTTTATCATCAGGATCTTATTAAGTGGTTTAGAAAATGTAATCTAACCTACTGAATGAATCTGAGTGACTGGCCACCTCCAAACACAGGCACCTCTCCCATTTCTCAGCAAGAGGATCACAGATCTGGAAATAAACAGCTTAGGCAAGGCAGGTGACTGTGCCAGGCAAAGGGCAGGCCATTGTCTCTGCAATATGTTAAGCAGCATTTTCCCCTTGCCGATAAATTACTTTCAGCTGTTGGCAATGGTTTTTTTTCCTCGTTGTGGCAGGAACAGGAAACCCTGGCAAACGTTGAAGAACAGTGTGAATGTCTGATTAAATCCAAGATCCAGCTGGAAGAAAGAATCAAGGAGTTGTCTGAGCGGGTTGAGAAAGAAGAGGAGATAAATTCTGAACTCAGTGCCAGGGAAAGAAAACTGGAAGATGAAAGTTTTGAGTTGAAGAAAGAAATTGATGACCTGGAAACAATATTGGCCAAGTCGGAGAAGGACAGGCATGTTACAGAGCACAAGGTACTTATCCTGTAAGATGCTGCAAATAAACTCTCATATCACACTAAAGCACCAAACTTGGCCTGCTCAAGTTGATTAACTTAAGCAGCTACCACTTTATAGAGCTGGGTATTCAGATTGATAGAAGCTCATTTAATCTCCCAAATGAAATGTCTTCATTTTTCTCAATCTTCTGTATCACAAGTTAAATAGAAAGAGTGTAATAGTGTCATTGGTCTCTGTAAGTTTTTTTTCACAGCTGAAAAAAATATGAATATGTGTGTAAGCATACAAAAAAAAGCGAAGCCCAAGAATTTGCATTCATTAGCAATGGGAGTGACAAAGACAAAAAAATGGACAATCACCTAAGTGCTGCTTTTGTTTATTTGAAAGGCAGAGAGAAAGATTGAGGTTTTCTGTACACTGATTTATTCCTCAGACACTCACAACAACCAGAATTGAATCAGGCTGAAGGCAGGAGCCAGAAATTCAAGTTCTTCCATGTGGGGTGCAGGAACCCAGCTACATGAGTCATTATCTGATGCTTTCTAGGGTGCGTCCCTTATTGGCAGGAGAATCGCCATCATGCAGTTCCTGAAACATGATTTGGGATGTGGCTCTATTGCCAGCTTTCCCACTGTTTTGCAGTTTGATCTGTTGTCTTGAATTCCAGTTAACAACTTTGGTGTTTTGCCTGAGTTGAGGGTTTTAATTTGCACATCTGTGTGTGATCTGAGATTAGTGAGGAGTCTGTCAAACCATTGATCAAAAACCAATCTCTAAAATGACATCGTGGCTTTGGAAGACAAATAATAGTTGTTGTTTGTATTGATTCATATTAATGAAAAGCATGTGGGCTCCATATAGGCAGTTTTCACCTTTGCTTATTCTGTCATCTGAAACCTCTTTCTTTTACACTAATTTTATTATTATTGTTGCTATTATCATTTTATGATACTGTTCCATAGGTTTTGGGATTACCTTACCCTTGCCCAATTCCTCTCTCCCCCCTCTGAATTACCCTATATTATTACAATAATATAGTTCTTCATAAACAGTCATAAGTCTATCATTGTGAGAAAGGACACTGAAGTACAACATGATACGTAAATACCCTCAGAATGCTGAAAAAAATTCTAAAATACCTTTAATGGCATCATCATACAATAATTGCTCCGAAAGCCATCCATTCAATGAGCTACAATTTTAATCTTTGATTAACCATAGTACCCCATGCCTGATATTTATGCAAGAAGATATTTTGTACATTTTTCTCTGTGTGTAAGAACTACCTTTAGAGTTTAGAAAGTATATCAACAATTTGGCTACATGTAGCTTTTCCTGAAATTGAATCTCTAATGAGACTTTGGGTAACCAAAGTGTGAAGATGATTCAGCATTATGCTAGCCTGCTGGTTCTGTGTTCTTCTATAGGTCAAGAACCTGACCGAGGAGGTAGAATCTCTAAATGAAAAGATCATCAGCCTTAACAAAGCCAACAAGTCAGTTCAGGAGGCCCACCAGCAGACACTGGACTACCTGCACACAGAAGAGGAGCGAGTCCGAAACCTGAACAAAGCCCATTTAAAAATGGAGCAGCAAGTTCGTGAGGTATGTAACCAAATGTTTAGTGAGTTAGTGATCTGTGAATGCAGATACAGATCTCCATGACTTACTTGATTTTATTATTCCATTGTGTGAGTCCCTAATTATTTAGAAAGAGCAATTTATCTTTGACATGCACTGAAGCACTAAGTACAGAGGCCTTAGCACATAATCTCTCAACTTTTACATGCAATTTCCATACTAATTTGGCAGTAGAAGAACATTAAGAGTAGTGAAGGGCTATCCTTTTAAATAACTGGCTTTTCCAAATCTCTTTTTTTCATAAACGAGTCTCTTTCCCACAGACTTACTGTTACTGTATTTGACAATGTTGCTGCATACCAATCCCAAAGCCTCTGTTGTGACTCCAGTGGTGTGCTAAGATTTATTTATCTTTCAAAGAAATGTAAGTCACAAGCTGTGTTCTACCCACAGTATTGGAAAATACTTGTAAGACTCTAAAATTGATGCCACGAAACACCCTGTGAAATAAAGATATTTCGACTAATCTTGATGTATAAGCTCGTAATTCGTGCCCCAGCTGGCACAGTGTATATATTCAATCTCTTATTAATCCCTAAAGCTTTGTCTTCATAAAATTGTTGACATGCTTTTGTTTTATTATTATTAATTTTATCTATCAATCTCCTCTATTACCTCTTTGTAGCATTTTCTTTCAATTTGCACTTATTGCAGACCTCTTAAATCCTTAGCTATGAGGATGTATGGGTATCTCTGTGTTTAGGAAAGTGCACATTTATGGGAAACATGTTTTTCGTGGTGTCCCAGTACACTCAGAGTGCTATAATCAAGTTCTATGTACTGAGTGATTTATAAACAACATACGTTTCTTACAGTTTTGGAGACTGAAAAATCATAAATAAAAGCGCCAGTAGACTTAATGCCTAATGAAGGTTCTCTTCTTGTTAATGTAGAAAGCCAACTTGTTGCTGTACCTTTCACATGGAGGAACAGCTGAGGGACTTCCCGGAAGTCCTCATGAGGACACAGTTGCCATTCAGAGGATACTGATCTGATGGCCTGATCACCCTAAACTTCTGCTCCTAATACGTTGAGTTGATATTTTTGAGGACATGGATTTTGAGTGTACAGTTGCTGTCTACAGAACTCAGAGTTCACCTGTTTGCACAATTTTTTATATACCTTTCATATATTCACTCCCCTCTAATTCAAATTTTCTCTTCTTGCTAGTTACAGGAAACATTCAATTGCTGAAAAGAATGCAGTAGACAAAGTCATAATTGTTGTAACATCTGCCTACTAAATTAAACTCCATATCGTTAACAACACCAATCCAGACAAAGCTGAAATGTTCTGGCTAGGTGGATGCGGCATTAGAGTGTACTATAATCTGGTGAATAAGAAGAGGGATCCAAGTGATAAACGGGTCAGGGGAACCATGAATGTTCTTTGAAAGGCCAATGACAGTGAGTTGTGTGATGATTTAGGAAGGTTACTCATTATATGTGGATGATAATATGGAGATAGGTTTGATTGATGTTATTCAGGAAATGGAGTTTGGGTTTATGAATGGAATTTACAGAGAATATTTTGACTTCTTATGAAGAAGTGCTGCTAAGTAAATGGACTTAGCCAACCATGAAATGAGCTTCTCACCATGGAGAAGTGATTAAAAAAGAGTTCACTGGCCATTCATTATTGGTTCCTTCCCTAAGCCAGAACTTGTGTTTTGTCATCTCTAATGTTCCTTCATCACTGTGGATTGTAAGGGCTTTCCTTACACTGTTGATGGATGCACGATTAATTTTAAGATGTCTTGTAGCTGAACCTCATTTATAGAATCTGCTTGTTTTTTGCTTCTTCCTGAAGGAACGTGATTAATGAGCACATACTGTGGCATGTAATCTCTTATTTATATAGCTGAATAATATCTTTTTGTCAGGTTGAGGATGCCCTTGAGCGTGAGAGAAAAGTGAGAATGGACTGTGAGAAGAAGCAGCACAAACTGGAGTGTGATTTAAAGTTGAGCCAGGAAAACGCAGAGCACCTGGAGAGCAGCCAGCTGCGGCTATCAGAGCAGCTGAGGAAGTAAGCCACTTTCTGTTGACAGGAGCCTGAGGAACCTTATTTTGGAAGGAATAGCTCTCTCTTCATTCATCCTCAACACTTCAGAGCCAGATACATCGAGATGTAAGACAAGGATAAATAGCCTGATAATGTTTTATGCTGAACTTTAGTATAATCTTATATAAAGCGGTAATTGAATATCCTAGGACATAACGAAGAAGTTATCTGATTAGAAGATGAAGATAACACACATTTTGAAGCTACTGAAGACTTTGAATTAGTTTAGATTAGAAAACAAGATGACACAATAGTAACAAAAGGGCAAGTAAAAGTTGTACACATAAGGATCATTGGTGCCCAATGTGGAAATTGAAAATTAAGTAGCAACATGAGTTCTGTGTTTCTCATTTATGTACAGCCATGTGCTCTATTGTAACATTTTGGTCATTGATAGGCTGTATATATGATGGTGGTCCTAAAAGATTATGTCACCTACTGATCTCCCAGCTATCTTAGTTTGTACGAATAGACTCTGTGACATTGATACAATGGCAAAGGTAGCCCAGTTATGCATTTATTCTAAACTATCCTTTTGTTAAGCAACTTGTGACAGTACATGTGCTGTCATTTTCTTGAATCATTTTGATTAATATTCTCTCATTAAGTTGCTGAATTTGAGAGGAGTTTGGAAAAGAATGTCCAATAAATGTAATGAAATGGTTACATGATAAAATGAATGTAGGACTCCCTGAACACTCAGTTTAAAGGGTGTGTTCAAGCTCAGCAAAGAAAAAGGATACTGTGAGTTTCTTCCAGGACCTAATCAGAATTTCACCATTTTGAAAATCTATATTCTGTGCTGGGTCACATGGAAGAGAACTTGTGAAAAATCTGTAACTTTTCAGAAAGTTGTAACTTTATTATAAATCCTTTTTTTCAAATGAGCTCATATTTTTTGAATAATTAATATGAAATTCAGGAAAAGTGAATATTATTTAAAAAAACAAGAATGAGTTTCATTTTTACCAGAACAAACTTCTCTTTTAATTTCATTAAAAAAAAACCAGGTTTCACGTATCGTAGATGCGAGGCGTTGAAGCTAACATACTCTCCTCCTTTACTCTCTCCCTCCTTCAGACCCCCTTTTTCTTTCCATCCTCTCTTTTACCTCTTCAATTTTTGCAGTAATATTCTTTTAATTTACTTTATAATCGCAGGGTTGAGTCTTATCATTTTGAAGTACCCATATACATGATAAAAGTGGCATTTTAAAATAGTGAATTCAGGACAGAATAAGGAATAAATAGTTTTGGCATTATTAGCTATTCTTGAGATAAAAGTTAAATTTTTATTCGTATTATTTATGCATCCCAAATTCCACCGAAGAATTAAATGTAACAATGAAGTTAGAAAACCATTAATAGATGTAACATTATTCACAAAAAGCCATTATATGGGAACAATCTAAATATCTGTTGATATATAAATTTTGAAATAAAATGTGATGAATATACATATATAAAATTATGATATTCAGCTTAAAAAAAGACAAAATCCTCTCATATATGTTAATATGGATGAACAGAAATTCGATAAGTGAAACAGTCAAGTCACAAAGGACAAACACTTCATTCTTTCATTTATAAGAGGTGTCTAAAATAATTGAACTTGTGGAATCAGAAAGTAGAATGTGATTGCCAGGAGTTGTGGAGATGCGGAAATGGGAAGCTGTGTTTCAGTGGGTTTAAAGTTTTCCTTATGAAACATGGATAAGTTCTGGTGCTCTGATGCACAGCACTAGGCTTTTGGCTAGCAACGCCATGTTGCGAACATAGAAATCTAGGAGGATTCAGATCTCGTATCAGGTGTTTTCACCATGCTTTAAAAAAAAATCAGAGGAAAATATTGTTGCTAAATCATAGGAAACTGAACAAATTAAAAAAAAGATAAAGGAAATTTAAAAAAAGATAAAGGAAGAAGCAAATGTATATCAACTTTCTTAATATATGGTGAAATTCAACATAAATGAACAAAATTAAAATTTTTGAAGGCAGAGAAATATTTGTAACATATCCTAAAAATAAATATTAGTAATATTAAAAGAATCTATTGTTCAATAACTAGTTGCTAGGGAAATTGACAAAGAACAAATAGGCAGCTCATTTGATTTATTAACCATTTAAAACTACTAATAGCTGAAATGAGAACATGCCAAGTGAAAAAATGGCAAATTAATCTGGTCTCTAAAAATATTTAGATTTATGCTGGAATTGAGGGAAAATGCAGAGAATTTGTGATCTCCCATTGGCACTAGACAGCAAAAAGCAAGGCTATTACATGCTTTTTTATGTATGTACCTATACAAAACCTGGCAATTCATTGCTCACCATCCACTCTAGGAAAACATTGTCATGTATACAAGTTGTCATGCATATGAATAATGTTATTTGTCATGGCAAAACATTGAGGTAAAGTGCTTATTCATAGGGGAGTAACAAATACAATAAACTACAGGATATCTAACTCATGAAATACTCTGTTGCAGTTATTTTTAAATGAAGTGATCTATATGTGGCCCAGCATAGGAAATCTCCAACATATTATTGAGTTAAGAAAAAGTTATAGATTTACACCTACTAATGTAAACAATCTTATACCTTTTCAGAAGGAAATTATGTAGCTGTACGTACATTCATAAACACAAACTTATGTCATTGTTAACACAAATGTCTGGAAAAATCCACTCGATAGGGATAAGGAACAGGATTTCAGTTCAGTAGCCAAGAGGACTTGACATGCACCTGTGATGGCTGAATTACTATGATTATAGTGAATGCATGTATTATTAACTGCAACTAAAATTTATTTAAACAAAAATGTGATTCTCCAGAAGACCATTATTATTAACTTTTTTTTTTTTAAAGGAAAAATTTAGAAATGAGTCAAATGAATTCAAGGATGGAAAATGAGAGAAGCCTCATAGTTCAACTTCAGAAGACGGTTAAAGAGCTTCAGGTAATTATCAAATATCTTTGTGTTCCCATGATTAGATACAGGTATGTAGATCAGTGCTTCAATGACACATTGTCTGGTAAGCTATCCTTAGTTAACTATGTATAGGACAGAAATGAATGGTTAAGAATGTGAAGAATCTATAGATGGGGAAAATGATTTCTCAAGCTTAAATTTTCTAATGATGACAAGGTATCTTAATAAACTACATATAGGACAAAAAGGAATGGTTAAGAATGTTAAGTCTCTGTATGAGGAAAAATGCTTCTTGAGCTAAAATTTTCATCTCATGAGAATAATAAAAATAAACATTTATTGAATATTTTCTGTGAACTAGCATTGTGCTAAATCTTGGAATGTACTGATTCATTTTCTTGACAATCTTTGTGCTAATATTGTAAACAATGCACCAATCTACTTAAATATTGATCAAAGAACCCAAAGCATAGTATGAATTCAATGTCAGTAGCTTAATTTTTAATCACAATTATTATGATTAGAAAGCAATCATGCTAAAGTTCGCTAACCTCTATGGTCACTCTCCTGATGTGGAAATTATAGTTTTTTTGTTTTTTAGTGCTTTCTCTTTCATATCTCATCTGCAGAGTTGATGGATTGCTTGTCTGGTACTAACCAGAAATTAGAGTTTTCCAAGCCATTAGATTTTTCTCTTATTTACTGGAGAGAAAGCCTATTTTAAAACAGACTATCCTTGTTTTTTTTGCTTATGTTAACTGATTACTTAAGATGAGGTTAATGAACATCAGTGACGTCATTGTACTGGAAATCAGTGAAGTTATCTTTACAGAGCTTTGTAGAACTCTTTGCCCTACACTAAAAGGCTTTCAGATTCCAAGGTTTTTAATCAATATTTACTTGTTGCATTATTGCTTCCAGTGATATCAGATTGCTCTTTACATGTGTAGTCCTAGTACTTGATCATGTCTAGGCACCTGCAATCTCCTACAACTTGAAATTTGCAGAATTTAATGAAGTTTATTAAAATGTGTATAAGATTAAGTTGATAGAGCCCGGCTCAGTGGCTAAATCCTCTCCTTGCATTTGTTGGGATCCCATATAGGCGCTGACTCACATCCCAGCTGTTTCACTTTCCATCCAGCTCCCTTCATATAGCATGGGAAAGCAGTGGAGGGTGGCCCAAAGGCTTGGGACCCTGCAGCTGCATGGTAGACCCAGAAGATGTTCCTATTTTTTAAAAAAAATTAAATTGATATTGGTTCTTGCGAGTAATTAGTAATTTTCTTTAACTTGGAGATGCTCATTTTACCAAGTTGTTTTGGCTGAGTTGTTGATAGTTGAGATAGTAGGAAAATGAACTCCGAATAAGGCATTATATATAAAATTTATGGTTTTTCTACCTTTTTTAAGTACGAGAGTTAATTCTCCTGTTCTTCCAAGGTATGACATTTACTAAGTTTTCAAATTCATATATGTAGTCTAATTAACTTTCCAATCATCAAGGGCTGAGAGGTCTGGAAGAATTCAAAATTACATATCTAGTTATGTCATTAATTTGGGGGCATATTTCTATTTTCTGTAGTTATAAATTATGAATGAGAAGTCTTATGTTAGCTATTGGTGATAAAAATGTGCTACAAATGCTTATTGAAAATCAAAATTATTGCTCCAGACTCAGGTCCAGGATTTAAAAGAGGAACTGGAAACAGAAAGGACAACTAGAGCCAAGGTGGAAAGAGAAAGAGCTGATCTCACTCAAGACCTGCAAGATCTGAATGAGAGGCTGCAAGAGGCGGGAGGAGCCAGTTTGGCTCAACTGGAAATAACTAAGAAACAGGAAACGAAATTCCAGAAGCTTCATCGTGACATGGAAGAGGCTACCTTACAATTTGAAGCAACTTGTAATTCTTTAAAGAAGAGACATGCAGAGAGCCTGGCTGAGGTCAAGGGTCAAGTAGAAAATCTGCAGCAAATCAAGCAGAATCTGGAAAAAGATAATAGTAGTCTTCAGTTACAAGTGGATGACCTCCTGACTCATGTTGAGCAGTTGACCAGAGCAAAGGTAGCCATTCCCAAGTTCTGTTTATAGGCGTCTGAATGTGAAATGGCAAGGGAAATTGGACGGGAGGGGAAAAAATTATTCATCCTGATGACATAAGATATTTGCCAATGGAGACTGTGGTTCCTGAGACTCATCGAATCAGTCATCATTGTTAAGTTCACACAGCCATCCATTGACTGTGATCTGATAGTGGCTTCAACTCTTGTCAGAATTGTAGTCCATGTAACTTGTAGTCTTTACTGGTGGTGGTCAACTCAGTGGATGAGCTAGAAAAATGAAGCCACTAGCTATGTCTGTTATAATTAATGGCCTTATATACTAAGAACCCTTAGGGACTGCAATACTGGAAAGGATGTTAGATATAAGTGGCTCTCTAAGGAACTTATTCTCTGCCTTCTGGCATCTTTTTAATCAGCCAACACTAGAAGGAAATCATGTGCTTTTTCTTTTCTGAGTCCATCAGCCTATAAAGTACAAGTTGTAATGCCAGACAGTTACTATGAGATCATGGGTCGCAGCGGCTCTACCTTCTGGTAGAGGGAAGCAGCTTTTCTTTAGGTTAAGCAGAGTGAATGATCAGCTGTTGCCACCTCTGTTCCTTGTGACCAGCAATTTGTGACCCCAAAACAAATATATGTTTCAAAATTGAGGGTTGATTTTTCCTGGACTTTGTACAGAAGAAAAAGTAGAGTATTCTTAGACATCAGGAGTGGCTTCCATATTATTCAACATTAATTCATTTTAAAGACCACAAATAGTATAAATAAATCCACATTATAACTATTTCTGTCTGTCCACTGTGTTATAATTCATTCTTAATGCTGTTACAAAATCTTTCAGAGTGGGTTATGTATAAACGATAAAAAACTTAGTTTTAACAATTATGGTTCCTGGGAAGTCTAAGATAAAGGCATCAGTAGATTTGGCATCTGATGATTGTTTGCTTCAAAGATGGTGTTTTTAATTTTATTTTTTCTAAATCCTCACATGACAGAAAATCAAAAAGGGAAAGTGGATGAATGATCCTTTGCACCTATTTTATAAGGTCTGTGATCTTTTTCATGAGGGATCTCCCTCATGACCTAATCACCTTTGAAAGGTCCAATATCTTTTTATCATTACATTGGCTGTACATTTTCAACATATGTAGTGGACTTTAGTGCACAGTCAAACCTAGCTCCCTACCACTCTTTCTCCTCTATCTCTTCTTTATTGTGCGTTTTCAATGGACTTTCACTGACTACTGAAAATGTTCTCACACTTCATTTGTGTCTGTCCTCAACACAGGGATGTCCTAGAAGTCCTTACTCTCACCACCTCCTACTGTGTTCTTTCTTCCTCAGGAACTCTGCATTTTGGCAGAAAGTCAGAAAATCTTAAAGCTGCCCATAGTTTAACCAGGAATGCATGCTAACTTGGCATGAATTTTGTATTTTTAATGTCTTCTAGACTTTCATTTCTGCCCAGCTCCTTCTGCTTCTGCCTCACTTCTTGTACTATTTCAGAAAAAAATTGCTTCTGAACTCCATTCTTTTATTTTCTGAATCCTTTTTTTCCCAATAAGACCTGATGAGATCAAGACCATTCAGTATGATTTTCTTCTCCATCTTCTCCATTTTGTTTTTTGCCTTCCCTTTGGTTTTTCTTTTCTCAATAAATAAATATCTTCCACATAACATATCTACCATTTTTAAGAAATAAACATAGAGCCAAATAAATATTTTTTTTCTCAGACACTAGGGATAGTATCTAGTAAGGAAAGTCTATTTGTAATTGTCTCTGACAAGACTATTGTTACACCTATTCATATTCTGCTGTATAAAAATCATGTGAGCACCTAGTTATTTGAAAGAAAAAATACTGTTGTCTTTGCTGGTTCTGGAGTTTGACAGGATCAGTTTATATAGTTGCCATTAAAGAGCAGTAGAAGCTGGAGACATCTGGAAATTTCTTTGTTCCTATGTCTGGCTCTTAGTTAGGAAGACCTACAGCAGCTGGGATACTCGAAGAAGTTTCTCTATCGGTACAATATTCTGTTTGGCTAGCATGTGCTTCAGCATGGCAACTTCAGTGGAATTAGAGTACTTACATGAAAATCAGAATACTGAGAGCCATTTTCCAGAAGCCCATGCAGAAGTTGCAAAGTTCTTGTGATTTAGACTTAGAAGGCCATGATGTGTTTATTACTCCTGACAGTTACAAGTCACAGGGCTAGGAATGGACACAAGGATGTGCAATCTGAGAGTGGGATCACGGGGGCCCTGCTATTGGAGACAACTTTCTGAATTAGGTGCATACTTCACCACTTCCATGCTTCTTCAATTTCTGGTTTTTTTTTCTGCTTTTATTTAAAATGTTCTCTTAAATTGTTTCCTCAGTTACCAGTAATCTTCTGCAAATTAGCATGTCTAAATTCAAATTGTCTAAATTCAAATTGGATCTTTCTGTCACTGGCACCTGGTTCTTCCCATCACCCAGCTTTTACTCCAAGCTTCAAATATTTGTTTCCTTTTTTTAAAAAAATTAGCAATCAAGTGTTAAATCGGTTCTTGTCCTACAGCTTTTCTTTTTTCTTTTTTTTTTTTAAAGATTTATTCATTTTTATTACAGCCAGATATACACAGAGGAGGAGAGACAGAAAGGAAGATCTTCCATCCGATGTTTCACTCCCCAAGTGAGCCGCAACGGGCCGATGCGCGCCGATCCGAAGCCGGGAACCAGGAACCCCCTCCGGGTCTCCCACGCGGGTGCAGTGTCCCAGTGCATTGGGCCGTCCTCAACTGCTTTCCCAGGCCACAAGCAGGGAGCTGGATGGGAAGTGGAGCTGCCGGGATTAGAACCGGCGCCCATATGGGATCCCGGGACTTTCAAGGCGAGGACTTTAGCCGCTAGACCACGCCGCTGGGCCCTGTCCTACAGCTTTTCAATCCATGTCTGAAAAGCTGAGAAAGAGAGAGACAGACAGATATGTATCTCCCAACTCAGCATTCCCCAAATGCCTACAGCACCCAGAGATGAGCCAGGCCAAAGATAAGATCCCGGGACTCAGTCTGGTCTTTCACATGGTGGCAGGGGCAAGCAAGTGCTTGAACCGTGAGGTTATTTCAGTCATTCCAGGCAGCATCCCAAGTGCTATGTCAGTTGCCCATCCTTTGTTAACTCTTCACTGGACTACTGCAGTGGATTCCTGGAAATCCACTTTTTAGTTTTTTCTTTTTCTCCCCAATACACCCAATACAGTAATCAGAAATGGTAGCTTCACTAAGTTGTGTCCCTGCATAAGATTAAATTCTTCACTTCTGCTTTCCAGGTATCCTATGACTGGCCTCAGCCTACCTAGCCAATTTTAGATATCACTACTTTGTTTCGTTAGCTACCTTAATATCCTTGCCTTTTGCCAAATATCGATTTTCTAGTAATGCTACTTTCTTAAATCAATTAAAATTTGGCCCACACTAATGTCTGTAACACTTTTTGGGTCCTTCATGTACTGCCTGCTGTGTGTGTGTGTATAAACAAAATATATGATATGAGTCCAAAAACTCCCCAAGGTCACACATGGTGTGGCAGATAGAGCCTTAACTCCCAACCTTGTGTATGTCTCTGGTTTTTTTTTTTTTTTTTGAGGTTTTTATTTATTTTTTATTTTTTATTATATTTTTGACAATCTTTACATAATTAATTAGGGTTAAAAATGTTCAAGGGCTATAGGAACGAAAGTGGGTAAGAGTATTATTTCCATATTGTTTCCCTCATGTTTAAAGGGGGGTATTAAGGGAGAAGGCCCACCCAATTTCCCACCCTCCCCAGGTCCCGGATGTAGGGCATGCTCTGAGGTTCTTGCTCAGATGGTTTTGATAGTTCACCAGTTATGAATCGCTGCCAATCTTGCCACTCCAAGCACGATGAGGTCTTTGAAGAATCTGCTGATTGATATAGTGGTTTATGCGAGAGCCGAGTATGTGCTGGGCAGAACCAGGCTGGACTGCAACACCCGTTGGTTCCAGTGTGTATGTCTCTGGATGATCATATACTACCACTCACTTAAACGTTGATTGGTGGATACATTGATTATATTCACTCTTATAGATTTAATTATTTATTTTGAACTTTTTATTTTTTATTTTTTAATGAATGAAAATGTCAAGAATTTCAATGCTCACAAGAAACACTGAGTGGTACAATAAAAGCTGAAGCATTTCCAAGGTTGGATTGGTACAATAAAAGCTGAAGCAGTTTCAAGGTTGGATTATACCGACAGAAAGGCCCAGAGAAATTTAGAAGTCAGTCCCACAATTATTTTGATTATTCTAAATTCCCATTGGCTTCTATACATTTGAGAGACACCATTTTATGTGTATTTTCAAGAACTAGCATTTCTGGCATAAACATGTACTGTTAATGCTCTTTGAAGATACAACTCCTTTGAAGGTTATTCCCTCAAAGGCCTCTTTTAGATAATCAACCATACTGTCTTTTGTAAATGCTGTTTAAAAAATATAAAATGATCAGTGGACATCTGGCATAAAATTTAAGGAGCTGCTTTTTATGCTTGAATTCCATATGGAAGTACTTGGGGTTGGGATCTAACTTAATTTCTAATTCTAGCTTCCTGCTTACATGAAACCTTGGAGGCAACAAGTGATGATTTGAGTACTGTGGTCCCAGCTGTCTAAATAACAGATTAACTTCTCAGCTCCTGGCATTGGCCTCGTCCACTTCTGGATGTTGTGTCTATTTGGATTCTGATGAAAACCTACCATGTGAAGGATGTCTGAGCCCACTTGTCTTTTCTCTCTGCCCAGGTGGGCTGTTCTCTCCATAAATACAGCTTGTAGTGCTCCCCACATAGACCTCTCGTGAGAACTGGAGACTCTGATTTATTTTATTTTCATTTCCACATACTGTGTGAGTTGTCTTCGAAAGACTTGCACTCTTTCACGCTCAGCAGACAACAAGAGCATTCAGAATCATAATTATGGTGGCATTTCTCATATCTGTATGTTTTCTTCTTCCTGGCTCAGTTAATAAGCCAGTCATTATTGAAGAAATAGCTCATGTTACATTAGATTTGGCAGCTTTTAGCCTTGTCTAAGGGTCTTGGAGCTCAAAATTATTCGTTTGAGTTTCTACAGTGTGGCTGTATTCTGGTGATCAAATGGGTTACCTGTCAGAAGTGTAGTGCATTTACTTTATTTCAAGCACAGATAGCTAATTCTGGGGATCTATAGTTTGGGACTGGGATGTTAGCTCCACAGGATTTTCTTGAGCTTAAAGCCATAGAGTTGAAGAGGATGCACTTGCCTTGGCAGTTGTATAACCATTAAGTCATTATTGCTCAGATCCTTCTGCTTTATTCTAGTCTGTGTCGCTGGCAGTCCAGATTCCCTTCTTTGTTCCTTCTTCTTTTGCTCATCACTTCCATCAACATGTCTCCTCTTTTTGAGTTTCCGTTACTTGCTAATATTTCCTAGCTGATGGAAGTGAGGATATCAGTGAATAGGCAGAATCTTTCACAGGATATTATCTTATAATGGAAAAGAAAAGGAAGACAGTTGAATATGTAGTGTCAGAATTTGATCATTCACTTCATAACTGTTTGACATGTTCCTTCTGCAGAGGAGGAAGGAATTCTATAAAGAGTAGTGATGTATTTTTTTGTATTTCTTTTTTTTTTTTAAGATTTTATTATTATTGGAAAGCTGGATATACAGAGAGGAGGAGAGACAGAGAGGAAGATCTTCCATCCGATGTTTCACTCCCCAAGTGCACCGCAACGGGCCGGTACGCGCCAATCCGATGCCGGGAACCTGGAACCTCTTCCGGGTCTCCCACGCGGGTGCAGGGTCCCAAAGCTTTAGACCATCCTCTCCTGCTTTCCCAGGCCACAAGCAGGGAGCCGGATGGGAAGTGGAGCTGCCGGGATTAGAACCGGCGCCCATATGGGATCCCGGGGCCTTCAAGGCGAGGACTTTAGCCGCTAGGCCACGCGGCCGGGCCCTATATTTCATTTTTAAAAAATGCTTTGTGGCCAAATGGGCCAAATTAGAGACCATTATGCTTAGGAAAATGAACAAATTCCATAAGGTCAGATATCATATGTTTGTTCTAATATAAGATACATGATGTTGAATCTAGGGATATTACATGTCAATCTTACCTTTTGTCACTTCCTACTTACCTGTACCTTTTGTAATAAGATCTTGTGATGTAATTCATTAGTCAACCATCCATAAGAGAAATTTAAAAAAAAACGAAGGAGAGAAAAAGAGTAGTAACGTGCTTGGAGCTGGATTTCTTCACTGCCACCCATAGACTTGCAAGGTTAGATGTCTTAGGAGTACCAATTCTAGAGGTTATTGTATTTGTTTAAGTTTGAAAATGAGGTTTCCCAGCTATGGAGGATCATTACTGTAGAAGACATCATATGGGTCACACCCTTCCTTGTATGGCACATTAAGCATGGCCTCTGTTAGAAACGATCAATCCTTGTTTCTTAACTCATAGGCTAATGCTGAGAAACTCTGTGGTCAGTATGAAGAACGCTTGAATGAAGCAAATGCAAAACTGGATGAAGTGACTCAGTTGGCAAATGAGCAGACAGCACAGAAGACGAAGCTACGGAATGAGCGTGGTAAGTAAATGTGCTGCTGGATTTGTGAGTAGCTCTTGATCCCAGCAGCACAGAGATACTCAACAAAGATAGGGAATACTCTGCTGAGACAGGGTGGACACTGCTGGATCCTAGAGGAGGAATGTAGCCTCAGAAATACTGTTGTCTACACTTGTGATTTTTTGGGGGGAGGAAAGGATTTCTCTATGCCACTTTGGGAGGCACTGCTCAGCTCCATTCTGTTGTGTGGGAAAACAGTGTACAGCTAGGTGAAGTGAGTCTTTTTTAATGTTAAATTTATTTATCTTATGATGCAGTTCCGTAGGCTCTTTGATTTCCTCTTCCCCTCCCTATAAGTCCTTTTCTCCTACTGATTTCTCCTATGTAATTGCAATAGTATAGTCCTTCAAAATCAGTCATAAGTACATCATTCTGCTATTTAAGTGTATCCTGACATTGTAGGTATGGACAATGGCAGAGAGTCCAGCAGCCTATTGTCAAGATATATTTAACAGTATCATCATTTGCTTCAGAAGGTTTTTGATTTTCTTTTTCATTTCTTCAGTGACACAGCATATTATTTAACCTCATGTTGTTGTTAATTTTGTAATTTCTATTTTCTTTCTGTTGTTTATTTTGTTTTGTGGCTTTCATTTAAGGGATGTATAGTAACTCTGTAATAGAGATTATCACATTCAGATGTGAAGATACAATGTGATATGTATCTCTACTTCCAAAGATGATTCCCAATGAAACTGTTCAATGAAGTAATTCTTAAGATCAACAGATGATAAAGGCTATTCACACAGTCTACTAGACATGACTTTTTAAAAACACTTTTTTTAAAGGTTTGTTTTATTTATTTAAAAGCTAGAGTGATAGAGAGGTCCAGGAAAGATAATACAGAAAAACAGAAAAATCTTCCCTCAATGGTCTACTCCCCAAATGGCTGCAATAGCTACAAATGGGACTGATCCAAAGCCAGGAGCCAGGAGCTTATTCTTGGTCTCCCACATGGGTGCAGGCATCCAAGGACTTGAGCCATCCCAGGTCATTAGCATGGAGCTATATGCACCATGTGGCAGCTAGGATGAAATGGTTCCCCTATGGATGTCAGTGCTATGGCTGATAACTTAACCTGCTGCACCACAATGCTGGATACTTACTACAATTTTTATGTCATTGAATATACACTTTCTCTAAATTCTAATATTGAATCTAGATTTTAATACCCATTAAAAGCCATAAGATATAGATGGATACATGGGTTTAAATGAGTAGAGCCTCCTAATTTTTATGACCTCTTTCATTGACTGCATCTTCTCTCGTCTTAGATATATTGATCCCGTTGGTGTGTTTTACACACTCCAGGCACTGCCACACTACACTCTTTCTGTGCTTGTTTTATCCTCCTGGAACATCTTATTAATTCTGCAGACTTGGAGATAAGGGTTAGTCAAATGAATGCCTGGGGCAGTTCAAAATCGGCTTTGTGGTTGAGCTCATCATGAGCCCGGCAACTCCTTTCCCCCATGCAGCTCCTGTTTCAGATTATTACCTTCGAACAAGCTCCATATTCGACATGAGTAATTTGTTTATTTCCGTCTGTCAGAATATGGGCATGGTAGAATTCTTTGTTCTGTATACTGAGGATCATCACTACTGGTGTTCCATAAACATTTAATGACTAAGTTAAAGGAACAAATATGTCCCATGGTTTATTTTTACTCTCAGTATCTATTTAGCAATTTATATCTGTAATCTATTTCCAATCATTTATATTTAATTGATTATCAGGTTTTTGTGTCTTGTGTATTCAATTATTTTTAGTGGCTGAACTTGCTTTATAACTTGATTTGTTTCTCTGTTATGGCTAGATGTCTTTAAATCCAATTATCTTCACTATTATATTTCTTAAGATGTAGCTCTTATGTCAATGAAGATAAATAGTACATATATGACGCCTTGAAGTACATACTACAAATAGAGAATTAAGATGACTTAGGCTGTATATCATTTTCTTCCCAGTGAATTCCTCAATTTCTATATGTTAAACTAGGGTCAATATTAAAACAATTTGATAAAAATACAACCCTGGAAATCTGGAAGAGAAAAAAATACATATATTTTGCTATAGAAAGGACACTGAATATAATTATTATTATCTAGTTATTATGTTTATTTAGTTTTGAAATTTAACATTTTTTCAGTTTGATATATACAAGATATAAATGGAGGAATTCATGATCATGATTATAACATGGAAATACAAGGGTACATTATCACATAAATGGTATGATTTTGTGAAAAAATATTTTCTTTTAGAGAATTATTTACCTATTGGAAAGGCAGGAGTGGAGAGAGTGTGAAATGGTGTATAATTATGTACATGGCATAATTCAGGGAGGAAACTTTTTAAAGACTTGTTTGAATGATGGGGCATTGAGGGGGAGAGAGGGAGAGGAAGGGGTAGAGAGTGAGGGAAAGGAGGAAGGAGTTAGGGAAGGAGAGAGAGAAATGAATCTTTGCATTCACTGGTTTACTTATCACATAGTTGAGATTTCTGAGGCTGGGCCAAGACAGAAACCAGCAGTCTGGAATGCCCAGTCTCCCATGTTGGTGGCAGGGGCCCAAATATGTGGCTTATTCTCTGTTCTTTCCTAGGTACATTATCAGGGAGCTGGATTAGAAATGGAGCACCCAGTACTTGAACTGCTGCTCATGTGGAGTGCTGGCATCATAAACAGTGGCTTAACCCACTGTGTCCTAACCCCAGGCCTGAAAAAATGTTTTTATTATATACCAGATGATATGACATCTCTGCAATTTTATTAATCTGTATTAACTTCAACAAATAAGAGTAACTTGTGGTATTTGTTTTTCTGAGTATTGCTGTTTCACTTAGCTTAATGGTCTCCAGTGCCATACATTTTGTTGCAAAAATTAAGATTTCATTATTTTTATTTTTAGAGTGATTCCATAAATTTGCTATATGGATTAAGCTGCTATAAATGTGTGTGTGTGTGTGTGTGTGTGTGTGTGCACATGTGCACATTTCTCAAATGCTTATATCTCCTCCTTTGTACATGATGCTGAGAGTAAGACAGCTGGGTTAAAAAAAAACTTTTATTTTTTGATACAGTTTTGTAGGCTCCTGTTTCCCATTTCCCCACTGAGATCTCCTATACTATGATAAGATAGTCCTTCAACAGCAGTCATAAGTCCATCATTCTATTATTTAAGTGTATCATGATATGGTGGGTATAGACAACAATAGAAAGTCTAGAATCCTATTCTCAAGATATATTGAACAGTTTCATTGGGAGTCCATCTGTTATTCGTGAGTAGAGATGCACACTGCCATGTATCTTCACATCTCAGTATGATAATCTTTTATATATTCCTATAGATGAATATGTTTATGCATTTTGTGAATTCTCTGAGAACTATGCATACTGTTTTCCATAATAAATATATATCAAATTTTATTAACACAGGCATGTCCCTGTCATGTCCATGGGAGACTGAATGCAGCTTCTAGCTTTAGCCTGCTTCAGGATGAGCAGTTCCGGCCACCTGGAGATTGAACACGTGGATAGAAAAACTCTGTATTTCAATCTTTTGTAACTGTAGAGATCTTTCCTGATTATGCTTGTTACGTCCATGTCTTTCTCCAAACTGGGGGAATCTTATGCTTTTTCATTGAATAGATTTTTCCAGACTATTTTTTTTTTTTCATTCTTTGGAGGGAATTGCCAAGACTTGAACGTGGATCATTTGATGGTATCTCAGAGATCCCAAACACGGTAGACCTCCTTTTAATTTTTTTTCCTTTTTTGCTTCCAGATCTTTTGAACAATCTATCTACTAAACTGGATACTTTTTCTTCTGCCTCATCTAGTCTGTTGTTAATGCTTCTATTATATACATTTTTTTCATTTATTAATTACTTCTTTTCTAACATTTCTGGTTTGGGTTCTTTATTGATATCTCTATTTCTTTGCTGAATTTCTCATCCATGGGAAGTATTGATTTGTAATTTCATTTAACTGTTTCTCAGTATGTCTGAGTCTCTCTGAATAAGCTTAGAATTGCTCTTTTGAATTCTTTTCCAGGAATTTCATCAATGTCCTTCTGCACAGTCTAATGTGAATGCATTGTTATGTTCCTTTTGGACAGTTCATATTGCCTACTTTGTTCAGTTCTTATGTTTTTATGTATCTGGAGTATCACCTGTTTCTATTGCGTTTAGAGACTATATTTTGTTTTTGATTGAAGACTGTTTTCTTAAAATTTTGTCACTGAGTATTGGTCTGGAAAAGGGCTTATCTTAAGTCTGGTTAGATTCTGTAGTATAGTTTTCCTATTCCTTTCTTTGCCACAGTTATATGTGGCTTGAGCAGAGTTCTGGGCTGTTCCTGTGGCTCAGAATTGTAACACAATTCTGCAGTCATGTTCCAAAGGAGAGACTGATGTGATGTGTTGGGAGCAGGCCTTCTGACACAGTGCTTCCAAATCAGTCCCAGAGTTGCTAAATGAGTGCTTGTTCTAGGAGGTGGGTGGACTTTCCTTCCAGGGAATTTCTTAATCTCTAGGTGCTAAACTACTACTACAACTGAAGTTTCTTTTTCTTGTAGTTTATTATGCTTTTTAAATTGGAAAAAATTAAATTAATAAATGTAATCATTAAAATGATGCCAAATGTTTACTGATTCCATGATATATATATTAGTTATAACCTCCTAATGGATTTTCATTTCTTCAGAGATTTTTTTGAAATACATATTTTCTTTACTCAATAGTTTCCAAAGTTGGAATCCCAGCATGAAATCCCAGAAAAATCTTTGGGATCTATGAGTTTAAGTTTATTACTTTGCTTTTTAAATTCTTTTTCCATTTATATTGCTAGTACAAATACAATGATTAAAATTGCTGGAACCTTATTACCAGGTACTGAATTGTGCTAATAATCACGGTGTTCACTAGTATTCTCTGACATTTCTGTTTTAAAAACACATGGAATAAAAGTCCTATATATTCTTACAGTGTACCTAGAGCTTTTATAATAGCAACCTTTTTGTTTGTTTCGGATTATTCAAATATATATGTTATTCTCATTTAGGACTCTATTTTGCTATAGTCTTATTTCTATATCATTTTTAAAAATTAATTCAGATATTTTACATAATCATTTTTAAAATACAGTAGCATCTTTCACATGGAAAGAACCAAAAGGAAACTTATTTTATACTTCCTTTTACTTGATGGAAGATAGTAGGGGGAAGTGCATTCATACATCATTTCTAGGCGAGATTGTGCAAGTACCTATAATCTAGCTCCTACCTATTGGCAGTCTTTTTTGACTAGAAATTAGAATGGCGACCACTTGAAGAGAAGGAAAAAAAGCCAGCACTCTGCATTCAGCTGGGTTGTAATGAAAAAAAGTAAGAGATAAGTAGGTTTTTACAAGCCCAACATTTTTTCCTTGTTTTTGGTAAATGTTTATTTTTATCTGCTTGAAAGAGGGGGAAATGAAAGAGAGAACAGGAGTGGGAACGAGAATGAGAGCGTGAGAGAGCCTTTCCATCTGCCTATTCAGTCCCCAAATGTCTACAACAGCCAGGGCTAGGGTAAGCTGAAATATGGGACTTAAAACACCGTCCAAATCTCCTATGAGGTAAGGGCTGAATGATTTGAGCCATCATCTGCTTTCTTCCATAACGCAGTTACAAGAAGCTGGATAAGAGGCAGGGTAGCCAGGACTTCAATTGGCATTCCAATATGGGATGCAGGAACTGCAGGTGGCAGCATCATGTGCCGTTCCACAGTCCTTGTATCAAGAATTAAATTCTGTAAGAGATACTTTTATATCAATTGTGGCTTCCTACTTGAGGATCTGATATCTTGTTCTTGCATAAACTCCTGCCACATGCCATGAAGACCCCACCACAGCATGAACCATACTATTCAGACTATGCATTCCCAAAACTGTGTTCATGAACCTATTTATAAGTAATCTGATTCAGACATTTGGTTATGGTAACAAAGAGATGAATACATTATCATTGGAGGGTTGAAACTTTCAGCTCAATCCCTGACTTCTGAGAAAGAGAGAGGGTAAAACTGCGTCTTTTATAATCACTTGCTAAAGTTAAGTCATGTTATTTCCCTATCTGAGTTTCCCTAACAGATTTATTGAATTCTGAGGGTTGTGGGAACTGATTTATAGAAGGCTGGTCAGTAGCTAAAAGCATGGATATGAAAGTAGCATCTAAAAATCTTGTAGGAATGAGTCTTTAAAAAGTGGAATGTACTATAGCTCCAGACGGATAGTGTTAAAACTGAGTTAAACTGAAAGATATCAAGCCGGTGTCGGGGAGAAAAGGCTATTTGGTGTCAGAAGTGTTTGAGTTACTGAGAATAAGGGGGGAAAAGCTTTTTTAAAAAACTTTTTTGAAATATTTTTATTTCTATAAAGTGCATACAATTCATGATTTCTTACATACAGATTTATGAGCATAATGGTGCTTCCTACTCTACCCCCCTCCTTTCCACACTTCTATCACCATGTGGAAAATCTTTATTTTTGCAAATAAGTATTTTTCAACTCACCACTGTATGATATGTAATTTTATCGTGGTAAAATATCCAGAGTTTGATAAGTCAATGCTTTTCAGTTTAATAGAGTACAAAAACACACTGATTGGTTTGATTTCTTGATTATATTAACCCAATACACAAGAGTCCTGCACTAGCTGATTTTTGGTGTAGTACTGATTCATGGTAACCACTGTCTGCATGGTAACCACTGTTTACTATTGATCTATCATTTCTGACTAAATGTCTGTGAAAGGCTGTTTTTTCCATGCATTGCTACTGAAATAATGCATTACTGTTACCAATGGCAGTGAATTGGCCTCAATTCTTCTTGCCAAAAACAGTGAAGAAGTGCAACTTAGCAGAGTTTATCAGGTAACATTCCAAGGGAAAATGAACAAACTGAGAGAAACAATGGCCCTGTTTCCCTCAGGTTTTTGGATTTTCATTCCTAAATTCTTAGAGTGTTGCCTGATGAAGTGGACATAATCTTCTTGATTGGAAATTTTTGATTGATACTTAGGAGTTTTGTACCTTCAGATTCTACACATTACTTTCTTGTGTGTATTGGGAATGCTCAAGGTGTGGGGCTGGAGTGCAAAACTGCAATGCTAATTATATTATAATGATCTTATAATGAAGCAAGATAACTTTAATGTCAAACAACATCTCCTCGCACATCTGCCATGGACTGGCTTGTTCTGGTTTGGCTGAGTTCCCATTTTATCAGGGTATGTTAATGGGAAGCTCCATCACAGTATGGGTGGACTTGGGATGAGAGCAGCTGTCTTGTCTTTCTACCCTAAAGGAGAAAGCTCTGGACATTTTCCTGGCCACTCACGTCTTTCTCTCCTTAACAGATTGTAATTGAATTACGAAGGATGCATTAGGCTTTAGCTGTATGTTATTTAGAATTTTTTAAAATGTAGAATGATATAATTCTTAGTATATTTTTCAGTTTTGGAAAATGGGTTTATTTTCTGTAAAAAGAATGATATTGACATATTTTTATCATCTTAAAATTAGTTACAGAGAACAAAGGAAAGACACACCAAGAGATCTTTTATTTGCTGTTCACTTCCCAAATAGCTTCATTGGCTGGGGCTTGGCAGATTCGAAGCCAGGAGTCAGGAGTCTCCCCTGGGTCTTCCATGTGGGTTTAGGGACCCAAATATTTGGGCCATATTCCATGGCTTTCCTAAGTGTATTAACAGGGAGGTGGATCTGAAATGGAGTAGCTGGGACTTGAACTGGAGTCGATATGGGATTCTAGCACCACAGTTGGCAGCTCTACCTACTGTGCCACAATGCTGCCCCCTATTCAATAATTGCTAAGCAGAAAATATAATCTGAAACAGGAAGCTTAGAAAATCCTGATCTCCAACTTATATATGGCAAAAGACATGAAGTCATAAAAATTTGGGCTTTTAAATGCACTTTATTTTTTTTTAAGAATTATTTATTTTATTACAAAGTCAGATATACAGAGAGGAGGAGAGACAGAGAGGAAGATCCTCCATCTGATGATTCATTCCCCAAGTGAACTGCAACGGGCCGATGCGTGCCGATCCGAAGCCGGGAACCAGGAACCTCTTCCAGGTCTCCCACGCGGGTGCAGGGTCCCAATGCATTGGGCCACCCTCGACCGCCCTCCCAGGCCACAAGCAGGGAGCTGGATGGGAAGTGGAGCTGCCGGGATTAGAACCGGCGCCCATATGGGATCCCGGGGCTTTCAAGGCGAGGACTTTAGCCGCTAGGCCACACGGCCGGGCCCATAAAACTAATAATGCACTTTAGAAATGAGTGCCTTGACTCAGAACTGAATCAGCTCTTAGTTTAATTTTTGACAGCTATGGTGTTATCTGCTCTATAATTGATAAATAAATCAAGCAGGGAGGCTAGACTAGGGGACAATAGAAATACTGCTCTTTGCCGGAGTCCAGCTCCAGCCGAGGTTCGGAGCTCGGGAAGGGTGCGTGGATGAGGCGTGAAGAGAGAAAGAAAGGAGACGGACCACCAGATTCCTTGATCATAGTGGACCAAGCGAGAAAGCTGTCCGCTTTATTTATACAGAAGCAGTACAAAGTTTTTTCTTAGGGGCATATTGACACAGCTTCAGGGGAGCACAATTTACAACTTCCTGAGAAATGATTGAGGAAGGATTCCACATTCCTTGCTTATCTTGGCTTGCCAGTCTTCATCTGCTCTCCTCAGGTCTGGGCTATAACCTAGGCGCCATCTGTATCAACCAGACCCCTATCTTGTATGAGTTAAAGGACTGGGGCCTTGTTCTATGGGGATCGGGGTTATTGACATTAGTTGGCCATAGGTCTGTAAGCTCACAGTTTGTTAACCAAACAAGTAAAGCAAGGGTAACAACGGCGGAAAGAATTGCAGTTAGCAATGAGCTAAGTTACTCTATTTAAGTTTCAACTCTACAATGGATGAGCGAGTGTTTCCAAAGACAATTCTACAAATTGTTTCAGTATTAGACAAGGCATTATCCATTCCGACGTTGCAACCAAGAGTTTCTTAGTAGACAACACATCTTATGCAGTAATACACTCCTAATACAATTCTTGTTCTACAACTTATCTATCACTAAATGGGAGAAACACATCAAGAGAGAAAAAACATGAAGATCTAAGACAAAAAGTTATAAACATTACATTCCTCTACAACTGCAGGCTCTACAACTTCATAAGTGATCAAACAATAATCAAAAATATCTCTTTATGATGTTAGTGAAATCACCCTGTATTTCCTCTAGCTAAAAATTTTTGAAAACAACTAAAGCAACTACATTTTCTATATTCTAAAGAATTGCAAGGACAGGCTAACCTTTAAGACCACAGTAACTATATTTTTTGCCTTAGCAGGATAGGCTTCAGGGTTACAGTAGCTATATTCTTCGTCATAGCAGTATGGCCTTTAGGGTCACAGTAACTATATTGTTTGTCATAGCAGGATGGCCTTTAGGGTCACAGTAACAGGATAACTTTTAGGGTTCCTCTTATCAAGCCATTCCCCAGAAAGCATGATAAATATCTGGGCCAGATTTTATGGCAATGGGTAAACAGCACAGACTTAATTATACTCCTATGTGTAGTTAAAGGCCCACTCACCAGGACATCCTCAGTAACATTAACTCTTAAGCTCACATTGGTTGTAAAAGCCATCTCACAGGGGCAGACAATGCCTCAATAGATTACATAGTGGGGTGGTTGAGAGCCCATGCGAAGGGGAGTGAAAACTGCGTCAAGGTGGTCAGAGATGAATCCACTTAGCCCTGCTAAGCAGCTGGTAGCTCCCCGGGCCCTGCCAGTCAGGGAGCTGTTCTCTTCATACCTTCGTGTTATACACACCTACTGCATGGCCTCCATCACCTCTTATGGCCATATTTACCACCATTTAGTAGCTATTTTAGTATTTAATTCATTGTATAAACTACAACTTAGTTCCACTAGCTGTGTGTCTTTCTTTCCAAGTATGATTCAAATAAGTTGTCCTGATCCATCCTTTGCAAAGTGGACAAGGAAGGGGGCTTCAAAACATGTAGAAAAAGGGAATTAACACCTAGGTTGATTTTCGTGCAAAAAAATTTAAGCTCATGCGTAATTTTGTAGAACCTGGATTTTTAAAATATTTACTTATTTTTATTGAAAAGTCAGATATACAGAGAAGACGAGAAACAGAGAGGAAGATCTTCCATCTGTTGATTCACTCTCCAAGTGGTTGCAACAGCTGGAGCTGTGCTGATCCGAAGCTAGGAGCCTGGAGTCTCTTCCGGGTCTCCCAAGTGGGTACAGAGTCCCAAGGCTTTGGGCCATCCTTGACTGCTTTCCTAGGCCACAAACAGGGAGCTTGATGGGAAGAAGGGCTGCTGGGATTAGAACCAGCGCCCATACGAGATCTTGAGCATAGATGGCAAGAACTTTAGCCACTAGGCTATTGCGCAGGGCCCTATAACCTGTGTTTTTAATGAACTTTATGAATGCCATGATTCCATACCCCTATTACCAGTAAGTTACAAGAATTAAACTAGATAACAAATTCCTAGAAGAAGGTACTAAATAAAGTACTGCTCACAATTCCTGTCATTGATCTATATGTACTACTAAAAACCTATTATTTTTTGTGGGCACTGAAAAGGATCACTGGCTGAGAATAATACTCTGAGATCCTTCAAAAATGTTGAAAAGTTTATGGGTAGGCATCATTCTGCTTGGCCGTTCTTGTTTCTTTCAACATCTGGAAGTGAAATAGCGAGGTTAATAGTTGATAAAAACCAATGTATTTTGTGTTTTTTTTTTTTGTAGGTGAGTGGCTGAAAAGGCTGGAAGACAATGAGACTTTGATAAACCAACTTTCTATGGACAAGAGCAAGCTTACTCGTCAGATTGAAGAACTGAGAGGGCAATTAGAGGAGGAGAAAAACGTAAGGCTTCAATAATTTTACATATTTTTAAATAAGTAGTTGATCCACTGTTTAAAACAAAATAACATGCAAGAACATGTCCTACTTAATGAGAAAGGCAGAGCAGTGAGCACAGGCCCTTTTATAGAAGGAGAATATGGCAGCACATTTGGTGCTGCAGCAGAACAAAACAGAATAAACTGCACAACTACCCCAAACAAATGATGACAGCAAAAATTCTTGGTTAACGGAGCCAATGGACATTGGGAGGGTGACATCATCCTTGGGTCAGTAAAATCAACAGCATTCCAGAACTATCCAAACCACTTGGACAGAACCCTTGGAATATGTCCACATTGAGACTCTGGGTTGATATGAGGTGGCGGTTCCTTATCCATGGATGCTAGGATGTGTGGAAAGTCATGAGTGGCTTCCCCGTTTGTTTTTCTCCTTCCCCTAGGAATAAAAAGAAGAAATAGCAAATTTGGAAGCAATGAGTTCATCCAATTTTCCTAAACCTTGATCCTTCCACCCTGATCAACCATGTAATCATTATTAACAAATAAAATTAAAAAAACAAATGAACAAAAACCAGTCCCTGTTGAGTCAGTCTGAGTATCCTCTTCCATAAAAGAAGGGGAAATGCCTGCTGAACATACTGATGGAAAACAGTATCTTGATTAATGTTGGTCACGACAAAAGATGGTTTATGAATCTTTCTTAGAGATTAAAAACTGCTTCTGCAAATTATTAGATTTTCAGCAAGGATGTTATGTTTCTTTTGCGCGTTATACCTAAATGGAAGATCAACATGGCTCTCTGTGATTTGTGTTTCTGTTCACTAAGAACAAGAATTAACTAAAATACCAGAAAAAACCCAAAAATTAAACTAAGTTCACTCACTAGTAATTTAAAGTTGTCAATGAATGATAGAGATATTCATTTCTTCCTTTAGAGTAAAAGAAGACGGAGACTAACATGATGAATTATTCGAGCCATACTGTTTAAGGCTAATTCTTAGTTCATATGCAAGGTGTCATGTTTCTGATACCCCAAGTACCTTACTTCTGGATGACCTATCTCACTGCATAGGCATATGTTCATGGCAAGATGGTGGATCTCTGTTTTATGTTTATTTTTAAATTTTTTTTTAAAATATTTAATTATTTTATTGGAAATTCAGATCTACAGAGATGAGGAAGGACAAAGAGAAAGATGCTCCATCTGCTCAGACTCCCCAAGTAGCCACAACAGCTAGAGCTGAGCCAATCCGAAGCCAGGAACAAGGAGCCAGGAGCCAGGTACCTCTTCCGGGTCTCCCATGTGGGTGTAGGGTTCCAAGGCTTTGGATCATCCTCAACCGCTTTCCCAGGCCACAAGCAGGGAGCTAGAAGGAAAGTGGAGCAGCTGGGATTAGAACCAGCAACCATATGGGATCCTGGCGCTTGCAGGGCTAGAACTTTAGCCACTAGGCTACCTCACTGGGCTTCAGATACTTGTTTTTAAATATTTTCTCTCTCCATCCTCTCCACTCTTTCCCTCCTCTCTCCCTCCCTGCCTTTTTTCTTCCCTCCTGCTCTTCCCTTTTTTTCTTCTTTCTTGTTTTCTAAAATTAAAAAAATACTACCATTGTGATCATCAGGCATTTTCCTACTACTTCTCCCATTATATAAATTTTAGTATTAATCATATATGCCAAGTAGCATCAGACATGAATAATACAAGGCTCTGAGAAGACAACATCATATAAATAGTGATGTACTATGAAGGAATTTACCCAAATTTTAAAATGATTTCATTTATGTTTTATAAAATATCTCCAGCTAGGGGCTTGGTGCAGTAGCCTAGCAACTAAAGTCCTCGCCTTGTACATGCCAGGATCGCAATTGGGTGCCGGTTCTAATCCCAGTGGCCCTGCTTCCTATCAAGCTCTCTGCTTGTGGCCTGGGAAAGAGTCAAGGATGGCCCAAAGCCTTAGCACCCTGCTCCTATGTGGGAGACCTGAAAGAAACTCCTGGTTCTTGGCATTGGATCTGCTTAGCTCTGGTCATTGTAGCTGCTTAGATCATCGGATGGAAGATTTTGCTGTTTGTGTCTCCTCCTTTCTGTATATCTGCATTTCTAATAAAAATAAAAAAAATCTTAAAAAAATTAAAAATTATCTCTGGCTGCCTCCTCAGGGGCTTCCAATTTGCCTACAACGAGCACTTGATCTAGCTGAAGCCCTTCTGTTGCCCTTTTCCTGATATACCTGCTTCCCTAACGTAACCACCTTCCATTTGCCTCAACTTTCTATTTTTGCCTTAAGTCATTTATTCCTGCTATTCCCATTATTTGTGAGTCCTTCTCTCAAGTATTTGAGGATGATGAATGGGAGCCAAACTTCACATCTTTTGCTACTTTAGAATATTTATGTATTGCTTTGTTTAAATCATTTTCTTATATATTCTTTTTTCTTAAGATCCATTTTTATTTATTTGAAAGAGTGATGGGTCACACAGATAAAGACATTTTTCTATCTGCTGATTCACTATGCAAAGTCTTCAACATCTGGGGTGAGTCAAGTGAAGCCAGTAGCCAGAAACTCTCTGGCCTCCCTCATGGGTGGCAGGGTCCCAGGTACTTGGGCCATCTTCCACTGCTTTCCTGTGTGCATTAGCAGGGAGCTGGGTCAGAACTAGGACTTGAATTGTTTCTGCAACATGGGATGTCAGTATTGCAGATGGTGGCTTAATCCACTGTACGACAGTGGTAGGGCCAACTCTCACCCTTATTTCTTTTTAGCTTTTATAATGGTAGAACAGGTGCAAAGTACTAAATACAAGGAAAGGTCACAAGCGGAACCCAAGTTTATCTGATTCTCAGTTTTCCTGTATAGATGTACTCACACTGCAGTGGTGTCTGAAATTTTCATGAATTAACTCTCTGTCTTCAGAGCTGCATCTACTTACTGAGATGTTTCTTTCTATCTTGCATAATCAGTTCATAAGGACCAGCACAGGTCCTGCTTCTTTCTACTGCAGGAGGTAATTTCCTTGAAATAATGATGATGGGTTAACAAGACCACTATGTAAGTGATAGAAATGGTCATTAAACATAGGTCTATTGTCTTATAAACACAGGAGCTACAAGTATACTACAGGAGACTAAATGTACATTAATTAAAATTTAAAACTCCACTTGACCACATATTATATTAGACACAGTCTTGGTGTTGAGTGACCATTTGTGGCTAATCATAATAAATGGTGTATAAATTGAGTGTTTTAAAAATCATGAAAGAAAGTTCTATTGGACAACACTCTTTTATAGTGATTAAAATTTGACTTGCTCATAAACTTATGAGTGAAGTAAAAGAGAAATTTCTCATGGACAAAACAGTTATAAGTGATTTTAAAAAACAGGTTTTCGTTGGTGTACATGTAGATTTTATTTTCCCATGGATAGGATTTTAGCATGGTAGGTAAAATCGCACTGCCTGTGAGTCTGACATCCCGTAAGAGCACCATTTGATGTTCCAGTTAATCTGTTACCAATTCAGGTCCCTGCTAATGGCCTGGGAAAGGCAGGTGTTTGGGCTCCTCCATCCTTGTGGGAGATCCTGATGAAACTTCTGGCTCCTGGTTTTGGTCTGGTGCAGTGCTGGTTGTTGCAGCTGCAGCCTTTCGGAAAGTTCTGGTTCTAGCAGTCCTGGAAGTCATCTGGTTCTGGCAGATGGAATCTCTCTCTCTGTCTGTCTCTTCCTTTCTATCTCCTTTTCTCCCTTTAAAATCATAAAAACAAAGCCTGTTTTTTCTTATCAATTAGATAAAAGGTAAAATGTAATCTTTTTTTTCCTAGTGAAACAATATCTTAATCTTATTGTATAAGTGATAAATATTCTCTGTGCTACTTCTGAGGAACAAGAATGCTTTTGGAGGCACTATTTTCAGAACTCTAACTATTGTTGAATCCCACAATAGAGTATTTGGTTATTTAAATAGCAACAATTAAATACTTTCTATTTTTTTCTTCTTGTTCTAAATTCTCACCTTGATGTTCATTCAACTTAAGATTAGGGTTTTGTTTGAATTAAAATATGTCACGTTCAATAGCTGATTCATGGTGGTGGTGACTTTCAAAAATGTGTTTCTCACACAGACACAGAGTGCCCTGGCTAATGCCCTACAGTCAGCAAAACGAGACTGCGATCTTCTGCGAGAGCAGTATGAGGAAGAACAAGAGATGAAGGCTGAGCTCCACAGGGCCCTAACGAAAGGCAATGCTGAAATGGTGCAATGGAGAATGAAATACGAACACGATGCAGTTCAGAGAACTGAAGACTTGGAGGATGCCAAGTGAGTAGAGCAAGGCAACCCTTAGCTTCAAGTTAATTGCATGCAAGATTATAAGCATAATGGCTTGAGTCCCCAAGGTCTCAAAGTGCACACTAAACAAATCCTTGTTGAGTGTTTGAGTAAACCCAATATCAGAAGTAATAGTCGTTGATATTAAGAAGCATATGCTCTAAATGATCTTTAAAAATTATGATACAGACTCCTAGACTGTACAAGCTTGTGGGAGGATAAAAAAAAGTTCTTTTATAAGGTTCAGGAGAATTCTCCATAAAATATGTAATTTTAAGTTGTGGCTTGAAGATTGGGCTCCCACTTAAAAGCCATACACTTCATTTGGAACACCTAAATAATTGAATCCATGTGAATGCATATCTTATCCAATACATCTTTTTGTCTTTGGTCTGTAGACCACAAAGCACCCTGTGAAAATGGACAGCTGGCAACAGGTTAACATCTGTCACCATGCCTGATGCTTCGAAAACAAATCATCCCCAGGCACTCCTAAGGCTAAAACATCAGTTTGATAGCCAATGCACATGAAGGCTTAAAACTTCCCTTCAAAAACTAGGTGTTTGGGATCCAGCAGAGTTAACACTTGTTCTCCAAGTTTAGTGCTCAATGCCTTGCTTTAACATTGAAGGTCTGTGCAACTTTGAAAGCGAATGTCAGACTAACCCTGGTCTATTATTAAAGATTGACTCTAAAGAGTGTCTCTGGCTTGGCAGCTTGACAAAAACCCAGGGAAGATCAATACATTTCTCATTAGCTTCAACTAGAAATAATGATTTTTACTTCTTCACCTAAATCTTTGAGAGACATTGCTGTGCTCTTACTGAACAGCTACTGTGTTTTATACCACAAGTGGTACGAAGTGATCCATTTCTGTATCCACAATAACTTAAAAGGGGCTTTGGAATGAAGATACTAAAAATACCCACTACTGGTATTTTATAAAAACTCTGAACCATAAAAATCGGGGCTTTGAATTGAGATGCTTTCTCACATCAAAATGTGGCATCTGTTTCTAAAAAAAGACTGTTTTTCTTGTAACAATTCAGATGCAAGTGCCTCTGGTCATTGTCATCGATGGTTTATTTTTGGAGGATAGAAAAATAAGAAATGATACAAGCTAATTGGACTTGTTGGAACTAGATTTGCAGCATGTAAAGAAAAATAATTGGCATATGTGTTAATATCTGAAAACTTTCTGATTTAAAATTGATTGAACTCTAATACGCAAAGATTTCTACAATGCATTTCATGTAAATCACTTTGGTGAAGTCAGTAACTACCAAATAAATCTAGTGTCTTGTTTTCTGTTAATGGGAAAGTTGTTGCACCTGTTTCAGTTTTGAGGCTTCAGTACTTGTGATCACATGGTTTAGCAAGTTCACCTGAGACCAAGTTAACTTCCAAGTTGCTCAAAGAATTTAGTTTCTTTAAAAATATTTTTAATTACTTATGTTCAGTCTATTTGAAAGGTAGGAAGATATTTAGAGAGATCTTTGTCTTCTGTTTTACTCCCCAAATGTCCACAACAGCAAGATTAAAGGTGGAGCCAAGAACTCAATCTAAATTTCCCATGTAAATGATGACAATCTGCTCTTTCCCAGTACGCAGTTGCCAATTTCCTGCATGAGGAAAGGCATTTTTCAAATTGTTTTTAAGTTAGTTCATTAATTTTTAATTTGTATTGGAAAGTCAGATTTACAAAGAGGAGAGGCATAGAGAAAGATCCTCTATCTACTGCTTCACTCTGCAAGTGGTTGCAATGGCCAGACTTAAATTTGCCTAACAATTTTTAAATGGCTTACTATTAGGATGTTCAGTATGATATTTTATTTCTCCCAATTGTGATGCAATCATCAGTAAAATCCATATTGCTTATTAAAGGTTTAGAATAAGCAAATACTTAGAGGAATTCAAAAAGGTCTTGATTTCTAAGTGCAAGTTGGTAAAAGAGTGAAAAATAAGACCAAGAGGATCTAGAAGGCAGAAATGGTGGTCAGCTGGCACCTGGCTTCTTGAGGTTCAGGAACTGCTTTTGTTGCAACTAGCAAGCAAAGCTCAGGGACTGTTGCACTTTGTAATGAAGTCCTTGCTTTGATCCAGGGCAAATGGGATGAGGTCTGAGGCGTGTCGCTTCATGGTACCTCCGGGTTTCCTCTTTGTGCTCAGGAAGAAGCTGGCGGTTCGGTTGCAGGAAGCTGCTGAAGCCATGCAGGTGGCCAATGCTAGAAACGCCTCCCTGGAGAGGGCAAGACACCAACTGCAGCTGGAGCTGGAGGATGCCCTGTCTGACCTGGAAAAGGCCCGCTCTGCAGCAGCCGTGTTGGACCAGAAACAGCTGCGCTCCGACAAGGCCCTGGCTGACTGGAAGCAGCAGCAGGAGGAGTGTTGGGCATTGCTGGATGCCTCCCAGAAGGAGGGCTGTGCTCTCAGCACTGAGCTGCTCCAGCTCAAGCATGCCTATGAGGAGAGCACCATGAGCCAGGAGACACTCAGCAGGGAGAACAAGATCCTCCAAGGTGCGAGGAGCTCAAGAACAGCCCTGAGTTTTGGTGTGGCTGTCCCTGGGCAGAGCTCTACCTATCTCATTCCCATTCTTAGCTTCCCAAGCTTTCATCTTTCTCTATCAGTTATTTTACTGTATTCCTAAGAAGTTGTAAAAGCAAGACTAGCATCCTTTCTATGGCTTGATTATGCATGTATGATTTTCCTGATATCCAAATCCTCACAAAGATTTTCCAGTTACAGTAATGCATCACTTAATGAGGGAATGCATTCTGAGAAATGCCTCCGTGTGGGATACCAGCACTGTGTGAACATCACAGAGGGAGCTAGGTCTTACAGGTTCATGGCTAGATGATGGCTTCTTAGTGAAATCAAGAGACATGGTAAACAAGAGACATGAGGCTGCTGCTGGCCTAGCATGTAATAATCTTTATTGTAATTTTTTTTTATAAAGAAAAGGGGTACAACTTTAAAGTGATACATCATTTAGTAAGTACATAAACAAGTCATATAATCATTTGTTATCATTGAGTATTGTGTAGTACACATAGTTGTATGTACTACAACTTCCTTTGTTTGATAGTGCAGATTTGTTTATACCAGCATCACCGCAACCATGTGAGTACTGCAAGGCACTACAATGTTACAATGACAGCAGTGTTACAAGGTGCAAGTATCAGTGGCCCCATTCCATTTGTGGTAGGCATTTTTCAAATTGTTTTTTAATTAGTTAATTAATTCTTTATTTTTATTGGAAAGTCAGATTTACAGAGAGGAGGAGAGACATAGAGAAAGATCCTCCCCACAAGTGGCTGCAATGGCCAGAGCTGTGCCGATCTGAAGCCAGGGGCCTCTTCCACGTCTCTCACATGGGTGCAGGGTCCCAAGGCTTTGGGCCTCCCTTGACTGCTTTCCCAGGCCACTAGCAGGGAGCTGGATGGGAAGTGGAGCCACTGGGATATGAACCAGTAACCATATGGGATCCCAGCAGATAGGAGGAGAGGATTTACCCCCTGGGCTTTCACGCCGGGCCCTGTGGTAAGCATTGTCCAGGCAGATATTTGTGATGCACTGCCATCAGGTTTCCATGGAAGCATCAGCATGGCCCCTGTGAGCCTCTAGCAATACCGTTGTACCTGACTCCTGGATCCCAGACATGTCTGATAACTTTTGGTCTTTTCTCTGCAGAAGAGATATCTAATCTGACAAACCAGGTTAGAGAAAGAACCAAGAACTTAATTGAAATGGAAAAGGTCAAGAAGCTGATTGAAAAAGAGAAGACTGACGTCCAGGTGACACTGGAAGAAGCAGAGGTACCAACACAACCTCAGAGAAAAAAAGATTTATCATTGTGAGAAATCAGGAGACCTCCCTGCTGGAAATAACAACACAATGACACCTACTCAAATGTTTGTTGCAAGCTAGGCCCTGTGTCAAATGCAGGCTATGCATTACCTTACCATACCTGCCTAGAAGATTATTACCAGTTCACAAATGAGGAAATAGAGGCTCAGAGAGCAAGATAAACATTAGTAAATGCAAATCTTCTGACTGTAGTGAAGACAGAGATTGTCTGCCTCATTCACCTATTTATCCTCAATGCGTGCTAGGAGCTAGGAATGTCCTGCCTGTGAGCCATAAACCCCATGAAATCATGTAGTCTTGCTCTACCAAAGCCTGCAAAATTCAATAAATTCATTGTGGGCTAAATTTTAAGCCGATAGTTTTTTGTTAAAATATTTTAATTTTTCAAATAACAACTTTTCATGTTATGGTATAGTCAAAGTGGTATTGTTCTACCAAGTAAGGAGTGTCACAGCAAAGATCACAACAAAGACAAAAGAACATCATTCAGTAGGAACAAAGGCAATGGCCATATATCACAATCAAATGAGAAGATGGCAGCTTCCCCAGTATACTGTGCACCTCACGATAGTTATGGATTATCAAAGCTATAGTAGTCTATTACGCCTAAAGATTTGCCAAAGATTTAAGACACACTTTGACAAAACACTATCTGTAGCAAAATTGATGCAGTCATTTCTTTTTTGCTTTCCTTTTATTTTCATAACTTCAGCTTCCACATGTGAGAGAGAATATACAATATTTGTCTTCTGTGTCTAGTATATTTCAGTCGACATGTCTGCCAGTTGCAGTCATTTTGATGCAAATGATGGAATTTCACTTTATATGGCTGAATAATGTGTGTGTGTGTGTGTGCACGCGCGTGTGTGTGGTCTTCTTTATCCATTCATCTGATGATGGACACTTCAGGTGAATCCATATTTCAGCTGTTCTGAAGAGTGCTGCTGATATAAACATGGTAGTGTAGGTATCTCTTTGATTTTGTACATTAGTATCTTTTGGGTAGCAGTCCAATGATGGGATTGCTATACCAAAACAAAAGGCAAGTCTATTTCTGGGTTTTAAAGAAATATCCATTCATCATCCACAGTGACTCCACTAATTAACATTCCCATCACCACTTTATAAGAGTTCTCCTCTCTCATCATTCTAGCCAGAATGTGTTACTGTTTTGGAGTTTAACCATTCTGACAGGGATGAGGTGATATCTCATTGTGGTTTTGATTTATATTTCCAGGATGCCTCATGATAAGAAACATTTTTTCATATATTTGCAGTTTATTTGTATATATTCTGTAAGAACTGTCTATTGTAGTGCCTTATCTATTTTCTAACTGAATTAATTGCTTTTCTGTTGCTGAGATTTTGGATTTGTTGATATATTCATTTGCTAGATAAATTGTTTCTAAATATTTTTCCCATTCTGCTGGATATCACTTCATTATATTTATTGATTATTTCCTGTACGCAAGCTTTTGAGTTTGATATAATCCATTTGTTTTTACTTTTTTTGCGTGTGTGCTTTTGCCTGGGTCTTACCCAATAAGTCATCACCTATACCAAAGTTTTTGTGTGTTTCCCCTACATTTTCTTCCAGCTTCATAGTTCCAGGTCTTTCATCATGTTGAGCTAATTTTGTACATGGTGAGAGTTATGGATCTAATTTCACTCTTCTATAAATGTGCAACATGTTTTGCCAGGTCTATTTATTGGAAAGATTATTCTTTCTACATGCATAGTCTGGGCACTTTTGTCAAAGATCAGTTGATAGTATTTACATGGATTGGTTGCTGAACTTGGTTGGATTCTGGCTTCAGCCTGGTCTAGCGCTAGCTGTCCTGGTTATTTGAGAAACAAGTCAGCAGATGGAAGGCTGTTCTTTCTCAGTCTTTTACCTTTGAAATATATTTGATATTTATTATTAATATATTTTAGCTATTAATATATATTAATAATGTATATTTAATAGAACACACTTTTCCCAAAAGTAGATTATCCTTAATGCATGATACTTATGTATTACAGGGAGTTCTGGAAAGGAATGAAAGCAAGATTCTTCATTTTCAGCTAGAACGTTTGGAAACTAAAGCAGAATTTGAAAGAAAGCTTTCTGAGAAAGATGAAGAAGTAGAAACTTTGAGGTATGGTTATTTTGATGAGCAATGCTTTCATATTATAAAATGTGTTACTGAACAAAATCATTGTGTTTGACTTCTTTTGTGATTCCTGTCAGAACATTACCAAAAAAATTTAGGCAAATAGACACTTGAATCTTTCTACTTAAGCTTATTACTCTGAATATAAATTAATATCTATATTCAGCTATGGCAAGTTCTTACTACTTTCTTACGTTTAAGCAGCTCCTACTCAGTTATGACACTGAATATTATGCACCAAATAAAACAAAAATCAACTCTACAAATTATATTTGTATAATCTGTGCACTGCTTGGGTTGCCTTGCAGCATTCAAGAAACTTACTGATAATGCTAAACCATGAATGAAACTTCTAAAAAAAATGGATGCTATACATTAAAATTAATGTCACATTCCAGTGAAATTTTTACTCACCCCCTGTTTAGATTTGTAGCCTTTTAGTGGTGAAAGAAGGCAGGAGTTAGATTGCTTACGGAATCCTTGTTGAAATGACTGATACTCAGATTAAGAAACTGAATTAGCCAGGACTCAGGGGTTGCAATCATCTTTTACTTTCATCGTAACAAGGTGATACATCTCACTTCTTAGACTGTCAGGGAAGTGAGGGGATTAAAGTCACTGAAAGTGGTGAGGGAGGTCCATAAGCTGATGTTGGCATGTACTTCACACTCTGGAAATCAAAGCACAGAATTAATGATTATATTATTTGTCAGGCCTGTTCCTGCAAGCCAATGCCATGTATTAGCTAGAAATATCACTCAGGTCTGAGACCCTACTGGCAAATTAATTTCAGTGTGCTTAAATAATTTTGAAAAAGGAGTGTTAACTTGTTTGAACTGGATTTTGTCCCCATAACCCATTTTCAGACAAAATTCTCACGAGGTCCTTTTTTAATGAAGGTGCCATGCCAAATCTGGCCATCCTGCACTCTCTTTCGTTGCCATATTCTGAGGACTGGCTGTGGTGAGAAATTCTCATTTACTTGAGGCTCTGAGAGAGTCAAAGATTATTTTTTGATGCATGACAAAATTATTGTACCTTGATATTTTCTTGCTTTTCCTCATGGAACAAGAATTAGCATCTTTTTGTATAATTGAAAAAGAAAAAAATCTGATTTCAATTTAGGAAAAGCAGATCCTCAGGCTGGTTCCATCAGGTGTATCTGAATATGGTGGCACGTTGTACCACTGATAACGTTAGTGCAAAGGAAGCCAGAGATTCAAACGGGGAGAAGGAAAAACAAAGACAGATATAAAATATGAAGGAGTAGGCTGGGGACAGGGAAGAAGCATCCCATAAATTTCTTTTGTGATTTGTGATAATTTTTAATGGTGCATCTAGGAAACAAAGATGAATGTACTACTTCTATGAAAACGCTTTTGTTTAATATAGTAGTTTAATCTGATTTAAGGACTAGGAAACGAATTTTCGAAAGATTTTTTACTCAAAAGGCTCCCCAAATGGCTACACTGACCAGAGCTGGGCAGATCCAGAGCCAGTAGTCAGGAACTTCTTGCAGGTCTCCCACGTGAGTGCAGGGTCCCAAGGCTTTGGGCTGTCCTCCACTGCTTTCCACATCATAAGCAGTGAGCTGGATGGGAAGTGGAGCAGCTGGGATGGGAACCAGTACCTACATGAGATCCTAGTACTTATAAAGCAAGGTGTTAGCCATTAAGCTATCATTAGGGGTCCTATAACAACTGTTGTGAGTGCTAATCACGGTCATATGAGAACTACCTTAATTGCCTTTGAAGGCAGGACTCAGCTGTCCTGAGGAACCCTCAATATGCCCCACATCTTAAAGGCTCATATCTATCCACAGCACTGCCATCCTCAGGGCCAGACTTCTAATACATAAATCTGGGAGTTAAGGAAACAAACAATATCAAAATCATAGCAAACCTCAAGGAAAAGGTACTTCGAAAAATTCATGAAAAATAGAATTAAAGCAGGCTTATTTTGTTACAAAAATTGTTGAAATTGATGCAAAGATTTTTCATAACATGTCATACTTGAAGTTCATAAACATCCCTCATACTGCATGAGGACAAGGTTCAAAGTTCAATGTCCCAATAAACCTTTGATAGCTCACAGAAAATGAAAGAGTCAATTTATGCACTACACAAGTAATCAGTGGAACAAAGAGCAGGAGAGACTCATTAGTAAAGGCAAAATCACCATAGTGCAACAAACTGAGTAACTGTGCTTCTGAGATCTCTGTCTATTGAGGAATAATCCTGAGTCACATCAGCCTAAATACCTGGGGTCATAAAAAATGTATGAGTGGTATCTGAGAAGTGGGGCATGCGCTATGTGTTTTACCTGCTGACACAATTTACACCATATACAATGAGTCTAGTCAAAGCCTCCTCCACTTGTATGAATGATGTTGTTTTTCTATTTCTACAAGTAATTGCCGTACATGGAAGGAAGGAACTGAGAGTGCAGTCACTGATGGAAGGAAGGCGGTCATGTGGCAACTATTCAGCTCTTCAGCTGTAACTTGAATGCAGCCAGTCAACAGGAAACTGGCATCTTGGGATTTGGTCCACGTACCTGTACACAACTCTTGGTCTATAGCTATGGTTGCAGGTGCCTAGTAAAGTTCCATTGTCTTTCCTTCCACATTTCCATGCTTATAAACTCCATCATGCCAGACTTTGTTAATGGTTTTAATGTCTCCTATTATCTAAGTGGGTCTTTTCTAGGAGAATATGTTTGAATATATTTAAATATCTTCCTATTTCTAAGTAAAATATTTTGGGATCTCTTCAGAAAGCAGGTTCTCAAATTCAGACATGGTGTTTAGTTAGCCACATATCATTAATTAAAGATGAGTCATGTATTTTGATTAAGGAGAAACCCATATTTCTGTGATACAGAAGAGAAATAATTGAAAAGAAAACTGACCTATTGTACTGTCAATTTTTCAAAAATTGGTTTTCCTAGGCTTTGATTTTTAGCCTGACTTTAAATGTTTCCCCTGATTTTGCTTCTCAAATGTGTTATACATTTCAGGAAAAAAACCTTAATATTGTGTTTTCATTTTTTCTCAGAGAAATAAACAGACACTTGAGGGAATTTTTATTTTCTTTATTTCTTCCGGTACATCCAGTATTTTGATTGCCTAACAGGCATTTTCTAGGCATGTATTATTTGCATGCTGGTTAAATCATGCAACTTTCCTTGTCTGTGTAGATAATAATGATGTTTTGTGAGAAACTGTAGAAGTACTGCTTGAAACACGTAGTATTACTTCTGTACAGAAGATTTGCCAGCAGACTAGCAGTACTTTAGTATTCTGTATGAGAAAAATGAGCTGGAGCAAAGATGAGACTTTCGTCAAGGGGAGACAGGAACTGTCCCAGCACTTGCTGTGAAGTGGAATGTAAGTACCCCATTAATAAGACTTCCAGAGTTCCACAAAATGGGTAGCTTCATTAGCAGAAATTAATTTTTCATAATTATGAAGATTTACACATCTGATATCAAGGTGTGGTCATGTTTGGTAGTTTCTTCTGAGGCCTCTGGTCTTGGTTTGCACACAGATGACCATTTTCTATGTCCTCACACGATCCTTCCTGTGGGCATGCATATCACTACTGTGTTTTCCTCTAAGCTAAGTATAGCAGTCTTATTGCACTGGAGACAACTGTAACAGCTTCATTTTATCTTACCTGTTAAAAGACCCTATCTCTAAACACACTTATACCCCGAGATAATGGAGATTGGGGTTTCAACAAACACACTTTAGTCCATATTTTATCCCCACTAACTTTTTGTCCTTGCACAGTATGACATTCTGGTTTACGGAAGTGAACAAAAATCAAGGACTTAAGGTTAGGCATGAAGGGTCAGTTCTCATATGTTGGAGGCTGGGGGATGGGACTGAAAAAGGAGCAGTGCTAGAATAATAGTTACATCCTGGACAGGTTGATAGTCTCCTCTGGCCCCTCTACACACTAGTAAGGAGATAATTGGTCATGAAAAGTTTGGATTCCACTGAGACTCCACTGCAGATTCTGAACACACTTCTTTCTTGCGGACTATAGGCTTTGTGGATCAGTCCCAGAGATCAGCACACAAACTCAGCGACAATTCAGTGTGAACTCAAATTTTGATCCAATAAATAATTTTTTAAAATTTGTACCAGTGCATTTCATGAGCAAGGCACTTTTGGTTCTGTTTTTCTAGCATTTGCTGTCATATATCATGGGGTCATCTCAATAGGTTCTTAAAAACAGAAGTTAATGACAGAAGTTAAACTTCTCTGAATAAAGAACACTATATCTTGATAGCTTTTTTTTCTATGATCATAGGCCAATGTGATAGGATAGAGAATTATTCACTATTCACAGTCAAAAATACTGGTTCCTTCCTTCTTGTGATGATAAGACATTCTATGAGTGCCACTAAGTATCCCACAGAAAGGGAAGAGATAATATAGGGTCACAAAATCAGAAATTTGTATGAGTGAGGCTTGGATGGGGACATTACTGCCTCTAGCCCATCAACTAGAATTCCATCAAATGATCTCAAGCTACTTGCAAGCAGATTGGGAAACAAAAAATTCCATTGGTTTTTTTCAAAATAATTTAATTGCCTTGCTATCCAATTCTGATTTCTGTTGCAATAATAAAAAAAATAGATGAACCACTTGGTAGTTTGTGAAGAATATGCATTTATTTAGTTAATTTCTGGAGGCTGGGAAATTCAAGAGCATGTTGCTAGCATCTTCCTTTCTATTGAGAGCCTTCTTGCTGCATCACAACATGGAAGAGGGTGTAACATGGTAAGACTTTTATTACAAAGTGTCACCATAGTCATCTATTAATCCATTAATTCATGAATGAATTAATCTACTCATGAGGGAGGCCAGAGTCTTCGTAACTTAATCATCTACTGAAGATACCACCTCTTCACACTGCTGCATTGGGGTTCAAGTTTCTGACATGTAAGTTTCAGATGACATTTTCAAACTATAGATAGCACTACCTGAAAACACAGCTTTTGTCTGTTTTTTTTTTTTTTTGCCACTTTGCAAATATAGTTTCAGCACAAGGCTTTTAGTTCTTAAAAAGGAAACTATTCAGTGCAATATGACAGTGAGTATTCTCATCGAAAATTCTAACAAAAGATAACCATTTTATTTTTTAGGATTTAGCAGTATTTTAGGACATTGGAGCAATATGAGTGCACTTAAATATATGGAAGCACAGTTTTTCCTTAATACGTTTCCAGTAACTTCTTAAAGACTCCTTATATGTATTGTTTTCAAAATTTAACTTTTAATTTCATTTTCCATGAACCTATTCAAGTGCCTCATATTGCTGAATCTCAGGAAGTGTTCTTAAACCACTGAGCTTTTTCCTGCTTGTTGAGAACTTTTCGTCCATGACTTAATGAAATAGCATCCTTCTTTCATTGTTAGCCACTATAGAAATTCATGTACTTGTCCTAGACTATTCTTTAGGGGGGGGGGTCTCATATAAGGCTAAATCTTTTCTGCAATGTTTCCTGGACTTTAAAATATAACAGGTACTTTTTTTATTTCAATGTGATTTTGTTCTCTCCTGAATGCTATTCCAAAATTAGGAAAAAACAGCAGTGTGCTATTGACTCCCTGCAGTCAAGTCTGGATTCTGAGACTAGGGGCCGCATTGAAGCTGTGAGGTTGAAAAAGAAGATGGAAGCAGACCTCAATGAGATGGAACTCCAGCTTCGTGGTGCCAACCGGCAGGTGTCACAAACAACCAAGTCTCTGGGCAAGCTTCAGAGTGAAATGAAGGTATTCTCAAACTGTAATATGTACTGTGGGTGGGAAATTCCTCTCTTCACTAAAGCAATGGATTGTATTGTGATAAAAATGAAGAGAGCAGACATAAGCTTTTCATTGGTAGAGCTTTGCTCAGAATGTATACGGATGGTACACATCCAGTGTGAACTCGGAGATGAATGTGCTACAGCCCTGTGTTTTCTGTTACAGGACCTTCAGCTGCAGCTGGACAACAGCACACTTGTAAGCAGTGATCTGAAAGAGCAGGTGGCTGTGGCTGAGCAGCGCAACTCTCTTCTACAGTCTCAACTAGAGGAACTAAGGTTTTTACAGGAGCAGAGTGAGCGTGCGCGCAAGGTTGCAGAAGAAGAGCTCCTGGAAACCACAGAAAGACTCAACCTATTCCATACCCAGGTGGGGCACATAAACATTCCCTTAGCTGGCTCAGTTGGTTGAAGGTAGTGGCTCCCACACTTGCCTCAGCTTTAGATCATGCTGTTGTCATGCCAGTTGAAGTGACAAGTGATGCACAGGGCCAACTGTTATTCTAGAGAGCTACCTTAACACAGTACTACAAACTGTATGTCTTAAACACACGTTTATTCTCTGAAAGCTCTGAAGTGTGAGTTATGAAATAAAGTTGTCAATAGGGTCCATCTCTGTCTGACTTAATGTGAATCTGAAGGTAGCTTAGGATTTCCAGAAGCCCTTCTTAGGTAGAAAAGTTTCAATTCATAACACTGGAAGAATGGGCTTGAAGCACCCACAACCATTAGGCTGGTTAGAAAGCAAAAGGATTTGCTCTTGATCCAGGATAGCTTACCTCCCTAAGAAACCGTTGAATTTATCTGGAAAATAAGATGCTGGACTCTATGCTTGGAATATGATTGCAACGAAAGAATCTAGACTTGATTCGAACTGTAATACTGCAACTAGGTGGAGGAATCCACCATGGGGGGAGGGCACGGGGAGGGGATGGGGGAATCCCAGAGCCAATGAATCTGCGTCACATAATGCAACATAATTAATAAAATAGAATATTAAAAAAGAGAGCTAAAAAAAAGAGAAAATGCTCCAGTCTTAAAACCAAGAAATCACTTAATAATTATGAGTGGTGGGTGACAAGTAATGAAAGTATTTTTTCCCTATTCCGTATGTTATTGGTAGTTTGCTTATTATATCTGAACTTTATCATGTTGAGGTATCTTCCACTTAACTTGGTTGTAGTCTTTTTTTTTAAATCATGAACACATCCTGAATTTTATCTAATGCCTCTTCTGTATCAGTTGAGGTGAAGACAGGATTTCTTTCCCTTCATTCTGTTAATAATTACTACTTGTGTATACTAAAACATCGTTGCATCCCTAATACACATGCCATTTAATCATAGTGAACTATCTTTTTAGTGTACTATTGGATTCAGTTTGCAGTATTTTATAGGGAATTCTTGCGTCTATGTTCATTAAACGTATTGTTTTTTAGTTTTCTGTTTGTGTCCTTGTTTGCTTTTGCTATGCAGATAATGCTAGCCTCATACAATGAATTTAAAAATACTCCTTCATCTTTTGTTTAATAACATTAAAAATTTTTGTTTTTAGCAGATCCAGTATGTCTATAGATACGATTGTTGAGTATAATCCCTTCATCTTTCCCCATCCCCTTCTCACTCTCTCTGTTTTTAAATTTTTAAGGTAACATATTTTTAAAATTTAATTACAGTTAAAGACTTAATGCTTCACCAAATAAGAAACTTAACAAATAGAAAGCAGAGATCCCCATGTAAAGATACATGTTACTATTTCTTTGCATTATTGGAAAATTCAAAAGTGAAAATCATTTATATGTAGGCTTATCTTTGATGGGATATGTTTATTTTTTTATTGATTGAAATTTGCTACTTATTATTGGTGTTTTTGGACATTCTGTTGTCTCAAGATTCAATCTGGGTTATACCCAGCACTGTCTTTATTTCTTCTCAGCTACTAAATGTGTTGGTGTATAGCTGTTCACAGTAATCTCTTTCAACTTTATGTTTTTCTATGATGTTAGTGGTGATATATAATTCTTATCTTTATTCATATTTGAAGCTTCTCTTCTTTCTCAGTCTAGCTAAATATTTAAGAATCTTATTTTTTGAAAGATCCAGCTTTTAATTCATTGATATTTTTTGTACTTTCTATTGCCTGTCATTTATTTGTGCTGAGTTTTATCATGTCCTTCTTTGTACCAATTTTGGATTCAATTTTTTCTTGTTTTTCCATTTTGTTGAGGTGTAGTGATTAAGTTGTTTGGCAATCCTTTGTTCTATTTTGAGGTAGTCGTTACTATAAACTTTCCTTTTAGTACTGTTTCTGATTTATCACATAGGTTTTGTTATATTCTGCTTGCATTTTCATGAGTTTCAATAAATTTTTAAATTTCCTTTTATTTCTTTCATAATCTGATCCCTTGCATAACCCTGTTGAAGTCATGTAATGTAAGACATCCAGCTAACTTTGTTTTTGCTCTTTTGCCTTGGTTTTGAATGTGAATAGATAGGTATGGGACTTTATGTGGTTCTGTGGATTTTATGATTTTTTTTTTACATCTATTAAGACTATCATGGGTATTCTGACATGTAATATTTTGAATTGTATGGCACTCTTACTATCATGGATATTTTAACACTATTGATGATTGTAAGCCATGAGTATAAGGTGTCTTCCCATTTTTTTGTGTCCTTTTCCATTTCATTTATACATTGTAATTTCTATTTTAGAGATCTTTCGCCTCTTTGGTTATATTTATTCTCAGGCATTTTATTTAGGTATTTATTAGGTATCTATTTTATTTAGGTATCTATTTTAAATAGAATTTCTTCCTTGATTGCTTTTTCAGATAATATGGTATGGGTGTATAACAATTTTACTGATTTGATAATTTTATATATTGCAGATTTTATGAATTCATTTATTTTATTGTTTTTTGATGGTCTTTGGAGTTTTTAATCTACATCATATATATATCATTTATTCTATAAACAGTGACAATTGATTTATTTCTCTTATCTGTTCTTTATTAAAATTTCTAGTAATATAAGGAAGAAAATGTTAAGTGTATATCCGTTTTCATCCTAAACCTCAAAGAAAATGCTTTTTTTCTGATCCCCATTCTTTTTATCTTGGCTGTTGATTTCTTAAATATAGCTTTTTAATGTTGGAATCTTTTCTTTCTATAATTACATTGCTCAGAGTTTTTTTAATCATCAAATTTGTTTATATCACATCTGCTTTCTACTTCTATTAAGATGATCATATTCCTTTTTGCCATTCATCCTATTGCTATGATGTTTAATGATTTGCATATTATTACCACCCTTAGGTCCCTAGACTGAATACCACTAATGGCAACAAATAATCTTTTTAATGTGCTGCTGACTCAGATTGCTAGTTTTCTGTTGAAGATTTTTACATCTATGCTTATCAAAGATTTTGTCTTGTAGAATTTCTTTTTCTGTGCCTTTGTTGATTTTTTCTATCAGGGTAATACTGGTCATATTTAATACTGGTAAAGTGTATTATTCAGAAATTATTCCATATCTTCTATACCATTAATAATATATGTTTTTAATCTTTGATTTTAATTGAAATTCTCAATTTTTTATCTTACCCCAAACCAAGTTATTAGTTTAACTTTTGTTTCGTAAATATTTCATGAGTTTCTACTAATATCATTATTATTTCTTTCATAATACTAATTTGAGGTTTAGTCATTAGATTTTAGCTTTTTGAAGTTGAGAAACAGCTGTAAGCATATTTTTGGCCATCAGTGTCATAACTGAGGAAGAAACAATTAATCCTCCAATATTATGAAAATATGAAGGATTTTAAGATGAGGTTCATTCTACTTTTTCACAAGGAAATATAGTAAAAAGAGGTAAATAAAGAGGAGAAACTTTTTCTTCTTCCCAGAGGGAAAATATGAATTGTATTTTTAATTTTCCAATGCTGTTTTTTCCAAATTTTGGTGGTTGTCTGATTTATGCTCAGAGACTGTATCATATCAAAGAGCAAAAGGCAGAAAACCAGTTTCTCAACAAACTGTTATGTTTGGGACATGTTGATTATCTGGGATATGTCTTTCCTTCCTGATTTGGTTGTCAACTATTTAGTCCTGAAATCCTGTTGAATACAATATCATCCATCCAAGTGCAGCTTTAGTGGTACAAATCTATTAGGGTTGGAAGTGAGAAGATTTCAAAATATTAGTAGAAACTGGAATTAAAAGATAACTTTTGGGGCCCGGCGGCGTGGCCTTGCGGCTAAAGTCCTCGCCTTGAAAGCCCCGGGATCCCATATGGGCGCCGGTTCTAATCCCGGCAGCTCCACTTCCCTTCCAGCTCCCTGCTTGTGGCCTGCGAAAGCAGTTGAGGATGGCCCAAAGCTTTGGGACCCTGCACCCGCGTGGGAGACCTGGAAGAGGTTCCTGGTTCCCGGCATTGGATCGGCGCAGCACCGGCCCCTTGCGGCTCATTTGGGGAGTGAAACATTGGACGGAAGATCTTCCTCTCTGTCTCTCCTCCTCTCTGTATATCTGGCTGTAATAAAATGAATAAATCTAAAAAAAAAAGATAACTTTTGGTAGAAAACTTTGTATGTGATGGGTCTTCAAACAACATAGAAATGAATGTTCTGGAACAACTATGCATGGTTTTAAGATATTTTATAGCCATTTCCCATGAATGTTTTGAAGATCTTTTTGGATAGCATTTTGTAAGAAATATTCGTTCCTGCTTCCCTCTGTATGTCTTTAGCAAATCTGCTCTAGTATTCCACTTTAACTGCAATGATGCTTTTCTTTAGAATACAAGCCTCCTCAACCAGAAGAAGAAACTAGAGGCTGATATTGCCCAGATGCAGAAAGAAACCCAAGAGGCAAGGCAGGGACAACAAATTGCAGAAGAGAAGGTCACACAAGCAGCCACTGAGGTGAGTCCACTGACTGCTCTTTCAATCCAGTCTTTCAGAGTTTGTTGGAAGCAACAGCCAATGGGAAGGGCAAATCTGCAGCGATTCCCTGTACAACCAGGAATTGGGTGTGTGACCCTGCTCCCTCTTATTCCAGCTTGATTACCAATCAGTTCTTCCCCTAGAAACCCTAGAAATGAAAATGAGCAGTTCAGTAAAAAAGTTGAGTAAGAAAAACTTGATGAATCTTTTTGGTCGTAGGTTAGCTACTTTCTGCCTGTGAATTTATATATCCAGCATTTAGAAACTGTTTTTCTGTGTTCCCTAATAATTTTTTTCCTTAGGATTCTAGAATGGTTGTTGTAACATTAATCTTGAAGGAATGCTTACATCATTTTTTTTTCTTTTACCACCCGTACTACTGCTTGAATAGAAAATTTAGGTAACTAGAGAAGGACTTTAAGGCTGGTAGAACTTCTTCATGTACAAATTTAAAATTAGTAATGTTGGTATTTTCCTAAATGACAACTAACTGTGGGATGCAGTGGAAGTCTTGATTGTGCCTTTGTTGGAAGTGGAAAAAGACCACCTTCCATGAACTCTCTGGGCACAGACATACTACTTCTCCGAAATGTCATGGAAAGAGAAAGGTACCACTAAGCCAGCAATACTAGCAGAAGGAAGGGGAAAGGAAGTGTTTGTGTGTGTGGAGGATCCAGCTTTGCAGGTCCCAGAGCTTGCTGAGTGGACTTTCTCGGATCCAGAGCTTATGTGCAGTCTGTTCAATACAGTCACAGGCAGCAAATCTGCTGTGTGGAAGAAAGCTGATCCCTTTGCTAAAATTGGGAAAAAGACACTCAATTATATTTTTCCTTACTCATTTTAAAATTTAAGAGGTGAAGAGCTTATATATTTGTCCAAGTTATTTATCAGTTGAAGAATTAAGCAAAACCTATACATTGAAACCCAGTCCCTACCTGTCTTAACATTTTGGCATTCTGAGGGAAAGACGGTGTGAAACTTGAAGATGTCTGAGGGCCAAGAGGGAAAAAAAAAAAAAACCACTACATGTAATATTTATGAAAATCCACGAAGAAATAAAATATTGCTGCTTGATAAATTTATAGTTGTATCTTGTGAAGGTACTATCTGGTCAATTTGTCTTCATAATATTTACTTGTCAAAGTTTGAAAAGTTTGAACTTGGTACCTCTACCATTTCTCCCCGCTTTCCGATTTTTGCAAAACTTGGGCTCTGAATCTCAACTACTGCATAATACAAAGTTGCCTTTTTTGCCCTTACCGTCTGCACTTTAGTCTTAGCACTTAAATTTCACAGATTTTTAGTAACCTGGTAGAGAATCTTTGACCAGCAAGGCCATACTCTTACATCAAATGCACAAGACAAAAAACTGTTATTAATAATCGTTTATAGATACCAATCCCTGTAAGCATAGACAAAGTCAAGAGAAGGCTTTGCCTCACAACAAATTATTGGCACCGAGAGTATTGCAAATTCCTGTAGCCTAAACATTCTTGTAGTTGTGAGTTACAACTTTAAAAGAAAATATTTTATTGGAAAGTCAGAGTTACAGAGAAGGATCTTCCATCCACTAGTTCACTCCCCAGGTGGCTGCGACAGGTAGAGCTGAGTCAATACAGGAGCCAGGAGCTTCTTCTGGGTGTCTCAATGGGTGCAGTGTCCCAAGGCATTGGGCTATTTTCTGCTGCTTTTCCAGGATACAAGCAGGGAGAGATCTGGAAGGGAAGTGGAGCAGCATGGGCATGAACCAGCACCCATATGTGATCCCAGTGCATGCAAGGTGAGGACTCTGGGCCAAAGTCACATCTTTATAGAATTGAGACATGAAAGAATTTCATAGGCACTCCACCCCTTTCTTGGTGCCTCGTGACACCACTTACTTTATCCTATAGAACATGATATTTTGATACTTTATCCAGTTGACGTTTGTTACTTTAGTTGACCACCTCTCTTCCAGTGCAGGTGGTACACTAAGTTCATAGTGGTCCTTTATTTTCCCTCAGTTTCCCATGCTGCTTACACAATTATTGCTTGTAGCTGCTGTGATCACTATTATTTTAACATTTGCAGACTGAAGAGCAGAAGATCTTAGGTAGAGGGTGATGGGAAGAGCAGAAATACATAGCGTCAAGACATGGGACAAAAGCAAGAGCAGAAAATGCAAATCATTGGCAGAAACATGAAGCTCAATGGGATATTGGGCTATTTCTAGCTCTTTCTTTTCTAGGCAGCAAACATGTCAGAAGAATTGAAGAAGGAGCAAAACACCAATGCACACTTGCAGAGGATGAGGAAGAACATGGAGCAAACAATTAAGGACTTACAAGAAAGACTGAATGAAGCAGAACGCACTTCCCTGACAGAAAGTAGAAAGCAAATCCAGAAACTGGAATCCAGGGTAAGAATCGACCTGGGTAATTACAGAATTTTGAGAATCCTCATTTCAAACCCTATTGTTCTGAGATGTCATATGAGATATCCCCCACCTCCTTCGTCACCATCTTGCCACTTTCAGATCTTTGAAAACACCTGACCTCCATGTATCACTTCTTTCTTCCTTGTCTTTGGGTCAGTAAAGAGGATTTTTCTTGGACTAGTGGACATTTGCTTTCTTTTCCTGAAACATGGAAATGCATCTACTCCAACTCACAGCCTCAGCTCCAGGCTCTTTGTATCCAGAGCAACCCGTTATTCAGTGCAGAGACTGCGCACTTCCTTAGCTCCAGAGGCAGGTCATGGGACATGAATGAAGAATCTTAAAGATTGAGGGACCGCAGAGTAAGGACTAACAAAAACAACATGTAGTATCTGCTTGAAGGAAGCTTAAAAACAAGCAAGCAGACCTATCTTGAAAACAGGATTTTGAAAACTGTTTAGTCAGGTTAGGTGACAATATATGTAGGGCATTAGAGGAATGCTCCAGATACAGAGATAATGGATTTTATGGTTCGAAAGAACCTCTGAAAAATAAAATATCACTTTTATACATTTATGATACCTTCAATTAATTGTGCTGAATGAGAAAAAGGAATGACGAAGAGACCCTGGAGATATAATGATGTTAAATGGCAAAGGCATTGTGAAAAATACTTGCCATTTATTTCAAGAAAAGAGAGAAATAAGACATATACAGATTTACTTACATTTTAAATAAGTGATAGTAAATGGGAAAATTAAAACTAGTAAGAATGTTTATACCTAAGGAGGAAATGCAAAAATCAAAATCAGATCTTTGAATATGCCTTGTTTTATTTGCAAAATTATGTCATTACATGCTTCATAACTTGAAAAAAAAATATGGGCCATTGCAGTAGTGTAGCAGGCTGGTTTTCCACCTGTGGCACCAGCATCCTATATACACACCAGTTTATGTCTTGCCTGCGGCTCACGTCCTGGCTGTGCTGGTTCTGATGCAGCTCCCTGCTGATGGCCTGGAGAAGCAGAAGAGGATGACCCACGTTTTTGGGCCGCTACACCCATATGGGCGACCCAGGGAAGCTCTTGGCTCCAAACTTTGGACCTGACCAACCCAGCTCTGGCTGTGGCAGCCATTTGGGGAGTGAATCAGAGGATGGACGATTTCTCTCTGTGTCCTTCCATCTTTCTCTAGTTTTGACCTTCAAATAAAATAAATCTTTAAAAAAAAAAAGATAACTACAAATAGAAAAAAAAACCCAACATTTTCATGCCAATGGAAGCAGGTAAATCTGTATGTCAAGTTGGATGCATACATAATATTTCCAGTGACTTTTAAATATGTTTTATATATTTCTCTTACAGAATATATTATTATGACAAAAAGCAAGCTTAACTTTAATTTCAAAACAATATCTTATTGCTATTAGTTATAAAAACATAATTAACAACACATATAAGAATCAAGTTTTTGAGAATGAAAGATTAGACATAAAATTATTTTTATTATGCATGTTCCTTATCAAATGCATGATACTCTTATTTCCAACTCAAACTTAGCATTGCAAAATTAAAAAAAAATTAGTATTTTTTCACTATATGGCCTAAGCTAATAATAGGTAGCAATGAGCTCCTAAGTATCAGATGATACTATAGTATTATGATTAATACTCTTAAAAGCATAATCACAGTGTCAGTTTTTGTTAACATTCTGTTGCCAAACCAAAATAACCAAGTCTGAGCAATTTATGGACTAGACTTTTATTTAACTTGCACCTCTGAAGAGTAGGAAACTCACAAGCATGCCGCTGGCAAGTGATTGGTACCTGGTGAGGGGTATCTTGTTGCATAATACTACGCCAGAGGGCATCTCATGGCAACGCAAGTGTACCAACACAGGTCTCACTTTCTATAAAGTAACTGATTCCATAATGGGGCCCCATCCTCATCACCTTATCTATTCCTAAATACCTTCCCAAAACCTTATCTCTAAATATCATTGACATAAGAATTTGAGGTTAAGTCTCTAATAGAGGAAAGCTGGAGAACACAATGAAATCATAGCATCTGTTATTGTTAGAATTCCAAAAAGAAGTTCTTACAGGTTAGATGTGATATCTAGAATTTGCTTTTGTAAAACATTCACATTGTTTGTTTATGCACAGACAGAACTTTGTGTTAACTTCCTCTTGGATACTTCTCAGGAAGATCTTTTTTCTCCACTTGTATTCATGATTACATCTGTAAAGGTGCTGACCTCACTCTCCAGTGCACCTCTCTAGGAGCACATTAGGGCTCCAGTGCAGGAGGTTCATTAGCAACAGTGGACTCAGAGATACTCCAGTTCACCTCTCTAGGAGCACATTAGGGCTCCAGTGCAGGAGGTTCATTAGCAACAGTGGACTCAGAGATACTCCAGTGCACCTCTCTAGGAGCACATTAGGGCTCCAGTGCAGGAGGTTCATTAGCAACAGTGGACTCAGAGATACTCCAGTGCAACTCTCTAGGAGCACATTAGGGCTCCAGTGCAGGAGGTTCATTAGCAACAGTGGACTCAGAGATACTCCAGTGCACCTCTGTAGGAGCACATTAGGGCTCCAGTGCAGGAGGTTCATTAGCAACAGTGGACTCAGAGATACTCCAGTTCACCTCTGTAGGAGCACATTAGGGCTCCAGTGCAGGAGGTTCATTAGCAACAATGGACTCAGAGATACTGGGCACATTCATGCCTCGGAGGCTTGGCTTTCAGAGTTTTAAAAGAGCAATAAAGGAGGCTGGAAAGAAGTAAGGACATTTAGGGGAAGCGATTGTGGCAAAAGAAAGAGCCAACACCCTTATTGCCTTAGCTCTGCCTGCTTGCCTATTTTATTTCTCTCCATAGCATTTAATACCTCTAGACACCATCTAATTTATTTTGCTTTCCCCCATTTTAGTGTGTGTCCATTCAGTAAAGACTTCCATTTGTTTTGTGCACTGCTGTATCCCTAGCATGGATGAGGTGTGTGTTAGGAATCTTTGTTGAGTGAATATTAACCACAGCTTTAGCACCACTGTATAATGCCAGAGGCAGCTGTTTTTGTATTGTAGCTCTCCAATAAAGCAGGGCTATAGGACCATGTGTGATATATGTGTGGAATTTCAGGGTCTGATTATTTCAAGGAAGCCAGAGCTGAACATGGAGAAAAAGCTGAAGGACAGTCAGCATACTGGTTGGCTCCTAAAGGAGGCTGCATAGTTTCCTCTATATTCTTACCGATGCTCTCTCGCACACACACCCACACACAACTTTGTCATCTGGAAGCTAAGCTTGTGACCCATGTGAGAATCAGTCTTTCACATTCTTCAGAGTGTAAAAGTCCTGTGATGAGATCACTTTAGTGTTAACCAACTCACTTTTGGTTACAGTTTCCTTAAAGAAGCTGTTCTGTTTAATCACTACCCGAAACAAGAAAACTCATCTTACTTTGACAACTATAGAAATGATCCCTTAATCAATGAATTAAAAATAATAAATAATTAAAAAAAAAGAAATGATCCCTGAAAGTATGGCAAATCAGTGAGTCTTCAAGAATTTTATGGAAAATGTGTATTATGAAAAATATGCATAAATTTCAAAAGTTTTGATACTAAACTTTCTTTTCCTTTCGTTCTCCATGAACTTTTTGACGTGCCTTTGTAAAATGCCAGCCTTCTGGCATGCATGTGTGATTGAAGCATGGTGTGGTTGCAGGTGCGTGAACTGGAAGGTGAACTGGAAGGTGAAGTTCGCCGCAGTGCAGAGGCCCAGAGGGGAGCCCGCAGATTGGAGCGATGCGTCAAAGAGTTGACCTATCAGGTATTCTGGCTCACACCCGCTGTGTGTTTTTCTGGCCTCCACCCTGCAGAAATGTATTCCTTTTGGCACGCAGTACCTTTCCCAGAACACTGCATCATCCTCCTTTCAGTAGCAGACACTGCTAAGGTTCTTGTGTTAACAGTGGTCTGAATTGTTCCCCTTTCAGAGTTTTCAGGAAGCAAAATGTGAGGGGCAAATCATGATCAGAAGCCAAGAACTCCTAACACTGTCATTTCCTGACACAGCACTGTTGTCCTCTTGTGAAAAGCTGAGTGAAAACAGGATATCACTGGTACAGGTTCAGGATGGCTCCAGCCAGCAGTTTACATGGGACTCTGACTAAATTGGAGCACGGAGTAATTCCAATCCTGATTTCTGCTTGGGAAAGCACTTCAAGGTCATTGAGGCTTGGTACCTAATGACCTAGAGAAACATCAAATATTAAAGAAAAGCCTCTCTGAGACTTTCTGAATCTAATCCACTGACAAACACCAGTCTCAGGCATATATCTGAAAAGGGGTGGGAAAGCTTCTTACTTGTAAGTAATTCATTTCTATAGTAATATGATCCTTCACCTGCATTTTCAGTTTATACCTTCTTTTTCCTTTCAAAAAGATTGACATCAAGTTCCTGACACCAATCTTGTAAGTTCCTAGCAGAGCAGGTGCTCATGTTTTAGTTGTTGAACACAGGTGATCAAGATCATTTTCTTTAACAATACCCGATAGGTCTTACTCCACTGGTAAGGCAAACTCGTTTTACTTTTTACTTCTGGCTGTACAAACGAAGATCTGCTAGTCTTGATTCTGTATCCTGAGACTGAGTTGTTAGAGATTCCAAAGCCTCCCTCACTTACAAGGAATGTTGATAAGAAAGCAGAAGAAATGTACACTAGAGTTTTTGTATCAATTAAAATTAAAGGAAAAAGTAAGAGATACAGTAAACATAAGCTGAGGCTGCTGATATAACGTGGTTTACTGTAAAATGAAACAAAAAGGGAAGCAGAGTACAGCAGGCTGGGATACTGAAGATGAAATGAGCCACTTTCACAACTCTTGTAAACCAACTAAGAGTTTCTTACCAAAGATGAGCTACTCTAACACTCCCTGAAGTATGTCATGTCTAGCAAAGCTACTACAAATATCCCTGTTGTTATAATATTGTAAAATATTATATATTTTATGCTTTGGAGGAGGGTTGGGAGACCACTCATATGCATACGGTGATGTGGTATGTTGTACTTGTTAATAAAGTGTTTTTTATTTTTAATTATTTTTTATATTCTACAACTTGTAAAACATCTTTTACATATTTTCCAAAGTCCTATGGGATGCATTCTTGCTCTGTATACTCTATGTTTCTTCATTAAAATAACTGTAGTGTTTCTTATGCAGGGTAATGGAAGTATGATCTATAATTTCTTGCAAGTGTCTGCAGGATGCTCGGAGCTTATTGATTCATTCATGCAGGGCTTTTCTTTTTTATGCAGGGTATTAAAGGGATAATGCAGAGCTGTCTTAGTTGATGAGGCTATAATTTAGTTCCTATAAGTGGATACCAGAGACTGGATAAATTATAAAGAATAGATGTTTATTCTGCACACAATTCTAGAGGCTGCAAGGTACTACTAAAGGAGCTGCCTTTGGTGAGGGTCTTCTTGCTGCCAAGGATGCAGCAAAATCTCAAAGCAGCATGGGCATCATGTGGCAAAGGGGGCACAAACAAGTAGAGTGAAATTGACTTTTTAATTAAACCCACTGTTTACATAACTTGTTAGTACATTAATCCCTTAAGCAATGAGTCCTCCATGAGAGAACATCTAACACCCTATCTCTTCTTGGTTTACAGTGGGAATTAAATTTTAACTTGAGTTTCACCATAGATATTCAAGCCATAGCAAGGGCCCTGTTGATATTAGTCCCTGAATTTGAAATATTCAGAAGCTGGTGGAATGCTCAGATGGATCAAGATAGATGATTGCTCAGCTCTGTTTATTAATTTCTCAGAAATTGGAGCAAGTAAATTGGAGCCCATTTTTCAGGTCACTACTCCCAGAAGTATGATGAAGTCATTGAGGCATTATTTTCTCACATGGGGTTGTAAGCATGCAGACTGCTGGGTGTTTCAAATCCCTTTCATGCATATACTGATAAATTTTAGGCAGAGGAAGACAAGAAGAATCTGAGCAGGATGCAGACTCTGATGGATAAACTTCAGCTGAAAGCTCAAAGTTACAAGCAGCAAATGGAGGCAGCGGTAAGTGCATTGGGCAGTTGTGGCCTCGTGGGTGTCCCGGGTGTTGCTTCCAGTGAGTGGAGATATGTGACACTGAGTCAGTGTAGCAACAGATCTTACAGTCAAGTCACCTTTTGATTTTTATGAAATTAGAATTATTATACAAGGTAAACATTTTTGCTGAATTTTCATCCAGGAAGCCAGAGTTCACTCTCAACCTTTAAGTTCTGCCAGAATATGTGTGCTCTAGCAAATGAGACAAAATTATGTGCCAGGTATCATGTAGGGGCGTTACCCTACATTCTGGTATGCTTGTCATCTTGGGGCCTCCCTTGTCCCAAATACTTGGGTGAAGTAGAGATGTTCACAATACTTTTCCAGATGAACCTGGACATGGTTGTGAACTTAAACCACCATAGCAAAAATGTGCTTGCCATCTGTGGGTCAAGATGGGACTTAGCTAATGATTACTTTATATATATAGGATTACATTTGGTGACATTATCTTCTGAAGGATTTTGAATTAATTACTTGAATGATTTGGGCTTAAACCCTGCTATATCTTATGATTACCAATTAACTCATAATTTTAAAGACTAGCCCACTTCAGGTAAAGGTATAAGAGGAAATGGAACTAATTAAAAACCAAGCAACGCTTGTTACTATATTATGTATCATGTTAATGAATATTAACCTGTTACTATATGTAACAGTAGAAAGTGATAACCTGAATCATTATTTTCAGGAAATAAAATTTATGAAAATGGATGTTATACAGATTAGACCATGTGACTCATACATATTTCATATCAAAATATATTCTATTCAGTATTCAGAAGTTTGAATTTTTTGCACATTTTCAACTTCCATGTGCCAAGAAAAGAATTTCTTTTTATAGGAATCACAAGTCAATCAATATCTTTCCAAGTATAAGAAGCAACAGCATGAACTGAACGAAGCAAAGGAAAGGGCAGAGATAGCAGAATCTCAAGTTAATAAGCTCAAGATTAAAGCCAAAGAGCTTGGAAAAAAGGTAAGGCGCGTATGCAACTAACTATGAAAGCATGGGTGTCTGGGCCTGTGGCATTGCAGCAGTCAGTGTAACAGGACATTTCTTGTTTTCATTTTAAAACAGGGTCTTAAAAACAATAGCAACAGAACAGGTTCTGATAAAATCTTCCCATCTTTACTAAATTTTGTTTATCCATGTAGTGTGGAATTGCTAAGCATTTGAGTGAGATGACATGACACAAGGAAGCAGCTCACAAAAATACATATTATGGAAAAGCTAAATATAGATTACAAATTATTTGCACCGAATCAAACTTCTCTCAAATTTTCCACATGCTTTTTGAACATTATATATATAAATATGTGTGTATGTATACATATATGTATATTTTATGTGTATTATATGTATATGTATAATATATATGCATATATATGTATTCTCAAAGATATCAGGATATCTTGTAGGCTTGATGTTGAGGGGTCTTGGTTAGTCTCTGTAGTGTAGTCAGGATTTCAAGGTGAAAACATAGTTTGAAAATCACAAATGGGTCTACTGGTTTCTGATTGAACTATTTCCAATTTGTACCATATCAACATGCAGACTGAAGACGTTTAAATCTGAGACAATCAAGAAGTATGGAACATGTATTAAAAGTCCTGTTTTCCAGGTGTGTGCCTTTTTATTCCAAATTCTTCCCCAAAATACAGAGGAAGGATCCTCTGTGTCTCAATGGTGCCCTACTTGTATGGAAAAAGTTCCAGAGAGACAAAGGACATCAAACTCATTGTTTGGCAGGGGCAAGGTAGTCTGTTTTTTTATAAAGATTTTCTTAGAAATTTGCCTTTAATGTGGGTTCTGGCTTCAGGAGAATGGACAGTGTGACTCTAACTTACCCCTCAGAGAACACTTAAACGACATTCAACACAAATTCTAGCAGAAATTTTTAAACATTTGCTACATGCTTATCATTTTTTATATTATTATGGTGGATTTAAAATCTCATTTCACTTATCCAAAATTCTTGGGACCAAAAATGGTTAGAAATTTGAATTTTTTTTTCAGATTCTGAAATATTTGCACTTATCTGATGTGTTACTTCAGGGATGGAAATCTAAACTTGACATTCATTTATGTTTCATATAAATTTTGTATCCAAAGCCTTAAAGTAATTTTATATAGTATTTTTAGTGTATTACATTTTGAATTTAATCCTCTGCATAAAACCAAGTGAGGAACTTTCCACGTGTGATTCCATATTTTGCTTTAGAATCTCAGACTACTGGACATCTGGACTTCAGATTTCCAGATTAGGGATGCTCAGTCTGAACTAGAAACCCTGAAAGGCAAGTGGATATGGTGTGAATAAGAAACATCAGAGTGCTTCAACAAGAGTCTGTGGAAAAGTTAAATTTTACAGAAAATTTTTTTAAAGATTTATTTTTATTGCAAAGTCAAATACACTGAAAGGAGGAGAGACTGAGAGGAAGATCTTCTGTCCACTGACTCACTCTTCAAGAGACTGTAGCAGCTGGAGCTCAGCCAATCCAAAGTCAGGAAGCAGGAGCCTGTTCTGGGTCTCCCACAGAGGTGCAGGATCCTAAGGCTTTGGGCCATCCTTGACTGCTTTCCCAGGCTACAAGCAGGTAGCTGGATAGGAAGTGGGGCTGCCGGGATTAGAACCGGCACCCATATGGGATCCTGGCACGTGCAAGGTGAAGACTTTAGCCACTAGAATACTGCACCCAGCCCAAAATTAGAAAAGTTTTAACAGGTACAAAAATCTGAGGTTGATGAATATAAATAGTATTTGAAGAGTACAGAGAAAATGCCTATTATGAGAAAAAACATGCATGGTTTTCAAATTATTCTGGCCAAAAATAACGTTTTTTCCCATTTTATTTGTGTTTTTGCTTTAGATTTTCTAGTATGATAAAGAGTATTTTATTTTGTCATTGTAGTTACACATTTTTATTAATAGGAATAGATCTCATGCATTCCATTGGTACAATTCAAGAAGACAACCTCACTTCCATCATTCTCCTTCTCCATGTGAATTTTTGCAAATTCTTCTCATACAGTAACGACCACCTCATCCTACCCACCTTGCTGCCATAGAAGTTGGGTTTCCTAGGTCCCCTAAGGATAGCAAATTTTGCTTAAGTTCACGTATTTTTATAACCTGCACAAACTTGTTTGTACACATTACTAATGTATTTTTTCTGAATATTTTCAAGCTCTGATTATTTGAATATATGGAAGCAGAAGCCATAAATATGGAGAGATAGCTGTGTGTTATATTACAGGAGGTCAAAATAGTTTCTTTTGAAGCAGAGGCAAGGATTTGGTCATTCTGAATATGTTAGTACAAAATATGGAAGTGTGAGTCATTGGCAGACTCCTGTGGTTTCTTAATGAATACTGGATAGCTGTTTCTAGAATAAATAATGTAAAGGGGATCCAGTTAAATGGTTTGGACTATGGCCTTGATTTGACAAAGTTATGGCACTGAACTTAAAATTCTTCTGCGAAGAGCTTCCCAGGAACCCATATAATGGTTTTATTAGTGGAGTTGACTCAGATGATTTGCAACTGCATTCAGCTCCAAGAAGTCAAAGAGCTGCCAGAATAGATGCCTGTTTTAAACTTTGCTGTAGTTACTCCTAAAAAGGAGTGACAGGAGTAAAGCAAATCTTACGTGTACAAGAGTTTTCTGATAGGAGTTATATATCAGGCTGTGGAGCAAGTTGGTGATATAGCAAAGGAATCTTTTTCTTCATGGACAAAAGGCACTGTCTTCCCTGGCAAGGCAAGAGAGTCAAAAACAACAACAACAAAAAGTGACTGAGCATGCCCTGGGGTAAACTGTTTGTATGTCTTCTGTATTGTAGATAACTGTACAATTCCTTGCCTCCTTTGAGTTAATGATGACTTGACTGGGGACTGCTTATCTCTGGGAAAGAACTTAGTTTGATTCTAAGCATACGTTCTGCTGGTTCAAAGTCATAGAAATTACACAGAAAGTACTGATCTGTTTTTTTCAGGTTCATGAGGAATAAGCAGATCCTGCTTACAAAGGACAATGGCTGCAGAAGTTGAAGGAGGCTGTCATTTTATGGCTAACAATCTTTGTATCACTTGAAACAGACAAAAAGTTTGTATGGTATAAACTCTGTTTCAACAAAATAACTTAAAAATGTAATAGTGGAATAAAATATTGTTGCTTCCAAGTTTAATGAAGAAGTTCTGATCCTCAAATACAAGTAAACTACCTTCTAACATTTCACATGAAAGTTTAGATGCAATAATCCTTTAACTTCTGATTTTAAACAATTAATACCTTTTTGTGCAGATTGTCTCTGAATAGAGGACTCATGGAAGACATCCTTATATCAATTATAATTTCTTGGGCTGAGGGCATGTTGATAACTGATTATTACAGCAGTTTCGTGTCCTTGTTTCAACCCCATATGTATGAGCTGAATTTGTAGCCATTGATAGCAGAAATGAATACAGTTTTCTCTTAGCATTGTGGTGTAAACATGGCCATAGTTACAAATGATTAATTGGTAGTAAATACTAATTGCCATATGTGTATGGCACTTTAAATACTGAGGCAACTCCACATAGCTACAATCAACGATCAGCTCAGAGCTGGATTTTTGCTGTGCCATTTTAGTTGAGCTGAAGGAACCTGTCCTGGAATTCTCTACTGATTCTGCATTGGAGTGATCACAAGAGTAATCTGCACCTCAGCAGGGAAAAGTAGAATAACAACTAATTATTTTACGGTTATGAATTCAGTGTATGGCACTAACACTATGATATCTTGAAAATATGCCATAAAAGGTGAGCTAGTGCATATCAGCAACTGCTCTCTCTGCCCACGATTCCTGGAACTGAAGGTCCTCTAGCTCCTGGTAGTCTCCCCTGTTAGCTTGCAAAGTCCTGACCAGACAGCAAAGGGCATGGGATCCTGCCGACTGTCCATGGGAATTCAGGGCAGGATGCGTAATTGGCAGGGGCAGTTGCTGGGTTTGTCTCCCTTATCTCACTCTCATCACCCACACATGGCTTCCTGACTGCTGGCATAGCTTACAACATCATGCCTGGAACCTTCTTAGGAGTTTCCTGATCAACAGGCCCCCCCAAATCACTGAGGAGTGGGGAGGAGATAGTGTGCAGCAGCAGCAAGAACCACCAGAGACAGTTTGGTTGAGCACATCCATTTATTGTAAAGCGAGCACAAACTCTATATAGAGTAAGCAAGAGGAAGGCAGGAGGAAGTCTCCCAACAATCCTCCCACCCAACAATGACACTGTAATTGACTAGAAGGTATGCCTATCTCTCTGGACACTCCAGTCATGTAGCAGATCATGTACAACATGCATAGCTGGCAGGTGTGCCTCAAGCCTCAGGCAGGTAGGCTATGGGTCATATTTGACTTCTCAGAGTTACTTATCAAGGAAGTCCCAGCACAGCTCATCCAAGGACAGAGAAGAGAGACTGAGGTGCAGCCCAGTGTTCTCACCTGTATAGCCAGTGATCAGCCAGGCTGAGGTCTCAGTGAGCCAAGACTATATCAGTGGTGTCCCCTGGAAACATGCTGTGACACACACCAGTGGCCACCCACGTAAGTCAAGCAGGCAGATAGCCAGGTGCAATCTCCCTTAGAACCCCAAGAAGAAATCCTTGTTCATTGTTCTGTGTGGTTCTGCCTCTGTGATCTTGTTTTGTACCATACATACAATTGTAAGATTAATTCAAAGGGTCAGCAATATAAAAGAACCCAGGCTCATTTTTGTCTAACATCCTCAACTGTGTGGGTTTTGGTCTTCATGTCTGTAACCTTCATTATGAAGAATTGTTTTAAACATTCTCTCTTGACTCACTGTGTCTCTTTTAAAATTAAAAAGATACCTTCCCAGAAGCCCTCTAGAGTGCTCTTTCTCCTATTTCTCCACAAGCCTCATTTGATCCAGTTGTGCAACAGGAGGACTACAATGGCCAGGGTTGGCTCACAGATCAGAGTGGATCCTTCAGAAAATTGGGTTGTTCTGAGCAAGGTAAACTGGGATCCAGCACAACAGTGGAGTGCGCTAACCGGGATGCTTGTGAGGCTGTTGCCAAAGGAATAGGAAGAGTTTACCACTGATCACAACCCAATAAGAAAATGCTGTGCCATGTGGGCTAGTGGCTCATATGTTCATGGGGACCTGGAAGTGAGGGATTGTGGGAGTCCTGGGGGGTGGTGCCAGCAGAGAATGGGAAGATCTGGGGCTTCACATCCAGGCAGGCAGAATGAGCCTGTGGATCTCCCCACATGTGTGTTCCGTGGATTGGTCAAGGAGAGGGTAAGGAGATGTGTGGGAGGGATGACCACTGAGGCAATATGTTGGCAGGCAAAGAATGACTTCTGAGGGACTCCCACTGACAAAGTCACTGTACTTGCAGGTAAGCAAGGGGGCTGAGATGGAGCAGCTTGGAGGTAGAAGCTGCAGGACTTTTATGGGTCAGACAGATGCACCAGCCCACAAGGAAGATCTCAGCTGGGCTAGGTAGCATGAATCACAGCTGATCACCACTCATCAGTGCACACTAAAGCTAGGGCTGGGAGCCTGCCTGGCAGGACTAGATCACAGTATCCACCAGTTCACAGCCAAAACAGGAGATGGGTAATGTTAGGCTGGGCCATGACACTAACCAGCATGTGAGAGAACCAGGACTGAGGGCAGATTCTATGGAGGATATATGGACCCACCCTTGTGGAACTGCGATTTCTGCTGGTTTGCTTAAGAGCTGGGAGTGGTGAAAGGCTGAGCTAGGCATGAACATGGAACCCTCTAACACTCATGGGTGCTGGGTTTAGGTACAGGTATGACTAATCCAGCCTGCAGCACCTGCAGGTGAACCCAAGAATAGGGTGTGGGGTAGGGCTGGACTCATACATACCAGGTCATATAAAGTCAGGACAGGTAAGGGCCTAATATCTGCTGCCACATGTGAGATATGGGTCTGGGAGTGGGCCTAGTTGGGGAACTTGAGAAGTTTCCTTGGTGGGCCATAGTTTCTGCTGGTGAACATGTGATTTAGGCCTGGGTGTTGGGCAGTTTGGGCAAGGTAGCTCCACCTGTCAACAAGTGTGTGGGTTGGCTTTAGAGGGGGTTGGACGAGGTTGGGCCAGACCAACCTTAACTTCCTGGTATGTGCAGAAGCTAGGCTGGAGTATGGGTCATTTTGGGCTAGGATATCACACCTACTGTTTTGTATGATCCAGGGATGGGAGCATACTGGGCAGGGAAGGGTCAAGTTGCAGCACCTGCCAATGAGAGTTGACACGGGGGCAATACCCTGTCAGGCAATACTACAGACCTACTTGATGAGTGCAAGATCTGGAGCTGGGAGTTGGCCCAGCAGGGAAACTGTGGGCACCTCTCTGATGGGCTGTAGCTTCCACTGACAAGTATGAGAACCAGGGCTGGGGACAAGCCTGGCTAGACAGCATGAGTGTGGGCTGAATAGTTGAGCTAAGTTTTACCACCCATTGATGTATACAAGAGCTGAATGGGATGTGGGACAGGCTGGGCCTCTCTGCAGCATATGCTGACAAGTATAGGAACCAGGATTGGAACTGAATGTGGTAGGAGCTACTGGGACACTCCCTGACTAGGCTGCAGAATCCACTGGTGAACATGAGGGCCAAGTGTGCTGTGGGCATGGTTGTGCTGGGCCACAGTATCCATTGGTTTACATAAGAGATGGAGTTGGAGATAGAACTGACCCAGCAATTACAACTACTAGTATGTGTATAGGGTCACATGGGTGATAAACTGAGATGGATCCTGTACTGGCAATCACACACAAGAGTCAGGTCTGGGATCACCTCAGATCAAGTTTCAGTGTGGATCCTCCCAACTAAACTGCTGCACTCAGAACTTCAACCATGGGAAGAAGCACAGGGCCTGTGGTCTGACCGTGGAGTGCCTGTGTCAGAATTAGAATTCCTAAGTGACTACGATGGAGCAGTGGAAGGCATGCCCAGATGACATGGAGGATATGGCAGTTCATTAGGGCTTACACAGGACACCTAGTACCGTAACAGAGGAAGGAGAGAGAGCAGAACAAATTGATCGATTACCCCAGCCACGTGTTGACAGCAAATATCTGGGTGAGTGGAGACTACAGGTTGCACTATGTCAGTAGATGGACCATGGAAAGATTCCCTCATCTTTGGACTGGGGAGACCAATAGCATTTCAGAACTATCTAAATCACTCAAACGGAACCCTCAGAGAAGGCCTCACACTGGGGACCCTAATGGCATTGGGTGGCTGTTTTCCCCATTCCCAGGTACTGGGGTGACAGGGAGGCTGGGTGTGGCTTCTCCCCTAATCTCCTCCCTGTCTGCAGATACAGGAGGAAGTGGAGGAATATTTGGAAATAATTAACTCGCCCTGGTCAACCATGTAAAATCACCAAAAATAAAAAATAATTAAAAATTTAAAAATGCTAAATGATTAATGTATAACTTCTAGAAGAACTTAAATTTTCCATTAAAATAAGCTTGAAACTACTTCATAAACCAATATTCATACCCAGGAAAGATTTCCTATTTTAATTCATTTTTAAGCTTCATTATTAATATTTACACATTTGTGAGGGATATACATATTGTGGTCCTTTGATTAGAATTGTGAGGATCAGGTATGGAGGAAGGTGGATGGGGCAATATTTCAGTCCTTTTTCCCCCCTATGTCTGTGGTGGAGAAGTGGGAGAGGGTTGCTCCTTCCTGTCAAACAACAGCAGCACCCAAGGATGGGAGCTTGTCCTTTGCAGACTCTTAGAGATTCCAGTGTGGGGAAGAGCATTACAAGGGTGTTACTTGAGTGGTTTTGATAGTCCTGACACTGTTGATTTTGTTGTTGCAGGCTTGAGAAAAATCTTTTCCAAGGTCTACTGTTTGACAAAATCCACCTTAGTGCATCCACAGATCCAGGTACATGCTACAAAGCTTGCCCAGGAGAATTGTTCAGTCTGTGCTGCTTTCCATCCTGTGATGTGGCAGTTATCATCCCCTTGTCAGCCTAGATGAGCTGGCCATCACAGCCTATGTGTGAAACTGGACCTGCTGTGCATTACGCAGGCATCAACAACTATGGAGGCTTGGCCCAAGGTTGCAATTCTCCCTGTGTTCAGGATCTGAGTCCAGCAGTCTAGTCAGAATCCCTGAAAACCTCATGTGGTGAGACCTCATATCTGACTCTTGTATGTGATAGCCAGTGCAGGGTAAGGTTCAGTTTGTCATTTGCAACACAGTCAGTGCACATACTGGTAGGTGCAGCTGCCTGGTCAATTCTACCTCAGCCCCATATCTCATACAAGTCAACAGGTGCTGTAGCCTAGCCCTGCCAGCCTGCCACAGATCTAGTTCTTACGCATACCAGCAAGTGCCATGCATGGCCTAGTGGGTACAACCCTTTATACTCCTACCAGGTCACCCACAGACAGATGTGTGTGTGTGTGTGTGTGTGTGTGTGTAAGTGCACCAGCCCATGCCACACCCTAACTCTTGTGCACACCCATGGGCGTTGTAGCTTAGCTCAGCCTGACCTCCCCAGAATTGGCCCTCATGCATGCTGAGTGGCATTGCCACCTTGTCCAGCCTGACCAGCCCCCAATCCTGGGTCTTGTGCTCACCAGCAATAGGTATAACCTAGTAGGAGAGCACCTACAGCTCCCCTACCAATTATGTTCCCAGCCCTGGATCTTGTGTTATTCAGCCCAGACATGACTTACATCCAGTCTGGGCATTTGCCAGCTGGTGCTGTGGCCTAGCTTAGCTGGCTTGTACTCCTTCTGGCTCTCATGCAAGCCAGCAGGTGCAGCAGCCTAACCCAGCCTGGCCCACTCCCAGACCAGCTCACCTCCAGTCCCAGATCTCATGGTCAACAGTGGAAGCAGCAATACAGCAAGAGAATCCTCAAAGTTCCTCTATTATGCCCGATCCCAGCCCTAAGTCTTGTGTGTGCCATCAGTTGCTACAGTCCAGTGTGACATAGTGCAGTGTGAGATGGCCCACTCCCAGGCCCGGATCTTCCATGTGTCAGCAGAAGCTGCTGCCAAAAATGTAATGGTTAGCTCCCCCCACCCACTCTGCATTCACTGGTGAGTATTGCAGCCTAGCATAACTGGCCCATACCTTTCTGGCCCAACCTGGCTCATTTCCAGAACTGGCTCTCATGTGGCCCAGTGGGTGCTACATGCTAGCCTGGCATGTCCCACACCCATTCTGGCATTAGCAATCACCAGAAGGTGCTGGAGCCCAGCCAAGTTTGACCTGCCTCTGGGCCCAGCCCACACACATGCCAATAGGTGCTGGAGCCTTGTCAAGTTCTGCTTTGTAAGGAGCTCAGATACAAACCAGAACAGAGGAAGTCTTACTTCTGGGTCAAGTAATTATGAAGCCTTGATTTTGTTTAAAAAAAAGTTTGCATGTAAATGAAAGGTGCTTCGTTTGTATTTCATATAAGTCATCCAACAACAGAAAAGTAACATTAACAAAAATTACATTGTCACATGACTTACCACAAATTATGCTTTGTGGGAAACAAAGGCTCTAATAATGTTTTTTTTTAAATATTTAAAAAAATCATATTTGTGCTGTGCAGTTTCTTAAAAGGAAGGTGTTACTGTTCCTATAGCACTTATGTTACTAGCAGGTTGCTGTGAACTGAAGAAAGGAAACCTCCGAGCTCTGTGATGAGATATGGTGCTCACCTCCAGTTGTCTCCAAAGGCAGCAAGAAGCCCAGGAAGAGGACTATTTGCACTGGACCTGTGCCAATGGCCAACTAGGGTGGTAAATCTCTGAATAGGGAGAAATGGCTACTTGATACTTGTGACAAAACAAATAGTGCACTCTGATTAAGGCTATACAATATCAGGAAGAGGAATATGAAACCATTCTGCTAGAACATACCACTGATACCAATCTTACAGATGACAATGGATATATTGCCCTCCACTATTCTGTGTATAGTCAGAACATAGCGATAACAATAGAACTGCTTTTAATCAGTCTAGACTGAATCAAGAAACAAGACTAGCATTATGCCATTTTTTCCCTTGGCACAAACAGAACTAGAGAGAAAATGCTGGAATTTTCATATAGACAAGGCAAATATTCATAACAACAATACTCAGGTTTGTTGAATATTATCAATCAACAATAATAGTCTTCCTTTTCAGTGAGGTATTGGTGTATTCTAAGGGTATCTCCAGAAGGACTACAGAGAAATATCCTCTTTTTCAGAGAGTCTGCATGAATAGCCTTGTAATTTCAGAATATAAAAAAACGAAAGAAACCTGAAATGTTTGGAAGCAGCTATGAAGGTTGCAAGAATTATGAACACTGTATAAGCAGAATGCCTACAAACGAAGCACAACAGAACTACTGACTACTTGTAGACAAATTAGGATAAACACAGAAGCAAAATGTAACACTTAGAAACCAGAGAACAGAACTTTGTTACGTAACAGTAAGTTTGTCAGGCAAAATGGAGATGTGACTAATAATGTTCTCAAAGCATCAATCCAAGTTGATTGAGACCACACCTTCAATCTGCTTTCCAGCAGAATGAGAAGTGAGTGTACAACCAAAGTAACTTAAAAATGTCACTCTTCTAATAGCTGCTATTTTGCTTATGAGCATACAGTCAATCACCTACTCAAATACTATGACATGTTCTGTTTCTTTGCACACATTACTCAGATGCTAGTATCTCTTCACACATCTGTAACATTTTTTAGAAGATGGCTCTCAGATGATAGAAGTTGTACTTCTGGGAATTATACTCCTTCATGACCTTGGACCCAGTGTGGTTTCAAGGCAAGAAACTGCCTTTTCCTTTGTTTTTCAAAGTAAAAAAAGATAGATAGATAGATAGATAGATAGATAGATAGATAGATAGATATAAAACAATCTCATGTATTTCATATGAAATGTGCAAAATGCCTAAGCTACACTCCTGAGGTCCTGTACTTTCAGTAGAAGCCTTCACTAGAAACTATATTCTTGCTTGGCTTCATTCTTTGCCTTCATTTGCTGCCCCCACTTCTTTGCTGGCTTATAACTGATAAGAGAACACTCTCAAATTTCTTTCCCATAAATACCTGTCCCTGATGGGGTTGATTCGCTAAAAGGAAGAGTCTGAGGCATGGCAATTGGAGAGGAAATGACATTGTACAGAAGGGTCCAGGGCATTTTCCCTGCCTCAAAAGACCATATTCCAGCATATGAGCAGGAATAGATTATTTAAAGAACCATCAAAAAGTTCACAGAAACCATGTATTGTTAAAAACAATGCATAGATTTCACAATTATTTTACATGAAAATAAACACTTGATTTTCAGTTTGACAAAAAAATTTCTTAAAAGATTTATTTTGTACTTGAAAGGCAGAGTTACAGAGAGAAAAAGAGACACACACACACAGAGTCAGGAGCTTTGTCTGGAACTGTACAGGGGTGAAGGGATCCAAGGATTTGAGCCGTTCTCCATTGCTTTCCAGGGCAGCAGCAGAGAGTTGGATCCTGAAGTGAAACTGCTGGAGTACCGATGCCCACTTGGGATGCTAGCACTGCACTTGGAGGCTTAGTTTGCCATGCCTCAATGCTAGCTCCTCAAGAATTTTTTTGTCCCTATACCCTGCTCATCACATTATACAGGAAGGAATAATAGTTGGCAATAATGATATTTTTAAGTTCTGCTTTTATTTTTAATTTGTCTATTATATGTTGTTTCATCTAGGCAATGTTTCTTATTACCCAGCATTTGATTAATCATTCCCACTTAATCCTTGTCTTATATTTTCTAACACAGATGTTAAGATCTCCTCCTTGCATCTACATATAAAGGTGTTAGGATGGGTAACAAAAGATTGATTATCTAAATAAGGGATTTGGTTTAAAGAAAGTCAAACCAAATCCTTGCAAGACTTATTTCTAGATGAATGCACTGCCTAGAGCTTTCATAAAGTGATTCTTCATAATGAGACATTAACCTATGCCTATGCACCTCTGAATTATGGGTTTTCAGTGTGTACAATTTAAAGATGGGGCCAGGGAAGTAGTGTATTATGGTAATCCTCTGTCTGAAAGTTCCAGCATACCAGACTTGTTTGAGTCTGGGCTGCCTCAGGTCACATCAGCTCTATTTTGGCTGTTGCAGCCATTTGGAGATTTGGGGAATGAATCAGAGAATTAAATACATGCCTGTAAAAATCTTCTCTCCAAATAAAAATACAATTTTAAAAATACATAATGCCATCCCATGTAGAATCTGTTATTAAAAAAATACAACAATTTAAAGATGCAGCTACTCTGGCCAGTTTTCATGTAAGGGAAGAGAGACTATTGGCCTACCCCTGTGTACACAACATAGGGGGACATTTGCAAAAAATTTTTTTCCACTTTTATTATTATTTTATAATACAGTTCCATAGGCTCTGGGATATCTCCGTATCTCTCTCCCTAAAGCCCCTCCCCTGACACTGATTTCCCCTGTATTATTACAATAGTACAGTTTTTCAGAAAAAGTCATAAGTCCATCGTTGCAGGCATGGACAATGGCAGAGAAGCCAACATCCTATTGTCAAGATACATCAACTGATTCATTGGGAGTCCATCTTTGATCTGGAAGTACGGATGCACAGTGTGTATTGTATTTTCACATATGGATATTATAGTCTACATTACACAGTTACTATACATATCCTTAAGTGAAAGCCACAAAACAAAATCAACAGCCGGAAGAAAAATAGAAATTTATAACACCATGAAGTTAAATAACATGCTACTAAATGATTAATGTGTCACTGAAGAAATGAAAATCAAGAACCTTCTTGAAGAAAATGATGCTACTGTATGATATATGACTCAGGGAAGAATTTAATGAGAAAAAGTGTCTTAGAGGAAAATAAAAACGAAAACATCAAAATCTGTCAGATACAGTTTCTGCTGAACTTTGCTGATGAGATGTGTCTCAGATAGATGTTTTTTTTCATTTTTGATCCAGTCTAATAATCTATGACATTTGATTGATGGGCTTAAGCCATTTACATTCAGGGTTAATTTGAAAAAGTGATAATTTGGTCTTGTCATTTTAGCAATGGCTGTTCTTTGTTTTGAGTCTCCTGTCGTTATTTTACTGGGATTTTCTTCACATTTGCCTTTGGTTTTGTAGGTGCTATTAATATTCTGTCAAGAGAACATTTTTTTTTTATCATTTAACTTCATTAATTACATTGTATTATGTGACACAGTTACATAGATACTTGGGTTCTCCCACCCCTGCCCAAACCCTCCCACCATGGTGGATTCCTCCACCTTGTTGCAACCACAGCTCTATGGCCATACCACCCTGAATGCGCCCGATCTCGTCTGATCTCGGAAGCTAAGCAGGGTCGGGCCTGGTTAGTACTTGGATAAGAGAACATTTTTAAGTATCATTTGTAGGGTAGGGAGAGGGTGTGTTCTTTTAGCTTGTTTTTACTGTGAAAGAATTTTATTTCATTTTCAAAAACAAAAGAAAGCTTTGAGGGTACCTTATTCTAGGTTGACAATTTTTTTGCTTTTAGATCTAAAATATGTCGCTCATTCTCTTCTGGTTTGCAGAGTTTCCTGTGAGAGGTCAGCTGATTGGGGTTCCTCTAAGGATAATAGATATTTTCACGTCACATTTAAAGATCTTTTTCTTATGTTTGATTAAGGAGAACTTGATTATCATGCATGTGGTGACTATCACTTTTGGGTCAATCCTTTTGGGAGTTCTGTGTGTGCCTCCTGTATTCTGTTTCCTAAGTCTTTAACAAGATTAATGACGTTTTCCTTTATTATTTTATTGAATACAACTTAAAATGCAATTTCTCTTTCTGTGCCTTCTGGAACTCCCATAACTCATATTTGGTCTTTTAATAGTGCCGCTTAATTCTTGAATACTTTTTTAGCTTGACCCAGCTCTACTTCCAGCTTTTTGTTTGCGTCCCCCTGGTGACAAGAAATATCTTCCAATTCTGAGATTCTTTCTTCTGCCTCACTCATTCTATTATTGAGATTTTCCACTGAATTTTTAATTTGCTCTATTGTGTCTTTCATTTCCAATAATTCAGCTTGATTTTGTTTTTCATTGCTATTTCCTGTATGACATATTCCTTGAACTCCTATGCTTCTTGTTGTTGATAAGAAGCTTTATAATGAGTTTTCTGGATTCTGTATCCCCCATTTTATTGATGTCTTCCTCGGTTAACTCTGATGTTGGCAAACTCTCTTTGCAGGAGAGCTTTCAGTAATATTTATTCTGCCTCTATCTCTTCTGCTCTTGATCATTGTACTTCTGGTTAGAAGATTTTTCTCCACAGGGCACCCACAGGTCTACAATTTAATTTTACTTATTGTGTTTGTTACCCAGTTCTTTGCAGTCACATATGCTACTACTTCCAATGCAATTCAGGCCTAGGCTCTTGTGTTAGGCTTCCACCATGGTCTCCATAGCCCTGCGTCTTTGCTCACCAGTCTCCACTTCCTGTGATGCCATGCTGTGGCTGCAAAACTGTCTGTGTAAACTTTCTCCCACTTCCAGTCAAGCAAATGCCAGGACTAAGGAGACACCAGGTATCCTAAACAACTAGGTTGTTGGTGGTTCTAATTTTGCTGCAACCTGATGGCTGTTAGATCTGAGGGCCATACAGACCTATTTTGACTCGTAGGGTGCCATAATTGGTATTATTTTCCCTGTGTGACCAGTGCAATGAACTGAGCTGGAAGTAAGTTTGCTCCTAGCTCAGGTCATGTGCAGCTCACTTTTGTCCCTCCAGCCTCAAAACCTTTGCCACCCTGTACAAAATGGTGCCTGATGTGCTACAGTGGAGTTGTAGATCTGCTGGCCATTAGGTCTGGGGGCTGCCTGGATCTATTTTGAGTGGAACCTCTATTTTGTCATGTCAGTGCAATGCACTGAGCCAGAAATGAATTCCCTCCAAGCTCAGTGAATGCACAGTCTTCTCCCACAGCCTTTGCCTTCCTGCACAAAATGTGCCTGATGTGGCTCTGGTGGGAGTTTGGGCTGTGAGATCCACTCCATTCTTGTAACACCTGTTTGGGATCTGCTACAATGTCTCTTCTCTTGGTGAAATCACACAAATCAGCAGGATGGGCAGTTCTTTGGGCTCAGTTCCTGAGCTCCCAGTGAACTTCCCTTCCAGCTTGGCTGCTGCTGGAGCTCTGGTTGTCAGTGGAGTTCAGTTCTCCACTCACTGACTGCTGCTGGTTTATCTGGTCACTGCAACACCACACCGTTGTCTTCACTGCTTTCCTATGTCCATCAGTCTCCAGGTGCCTCTCTGCCATTGGTCTGTCCTATCCTATTTCCTGGAATGTGCCCTCTCTGCTTCACCCTGGCAAATGATTCCCTGTCTGTTTACATGTATCCTTACCCTATTGACACCATCCTGATTCTCCTCCCTAAAGCAAAATGTTTATGTTTACCTTTTAGCAGTGAATTTTCTACATTCTTTTGAGTGATTTTCCTTGTGCTGTTTAATTGCTTTAGCCTTGTCTTCCACCTATGATCTATTTCCAATATAGCATTAGAAAATGTCAAAATTTCTGAGAAATGAGAAATAGTGAAGTATCACAAATTTACTCTCACTCTCTAGGAAGACAGATCTTGTTTTCTTTGAATGATAAACCACACCATAACCTAACAAGGTTAAGATATTTTGTACCACTAAAAACAGACTTTTTGAGTAATTCCTGAGTTGCAAATTATACAGGGATGACTATAGCTTCCGAAAGTTCTGGCAGACACTAAGAGATACATGCATCACGTTAAAAAATAAAACACTGCATATACCAAAGTAGCAGTGAGTAGTCACACTGTATGCTATGAAAGGACATAACAGATGAGGTTGGCCGAGCACAGTGTTTAGCAAATATTTGAAATGCATTATCACACAAGTAAGTACAAGCCTGAAAGGAAGAACAGAGAAAGTGAAGGGACAGATATTGTAGACACATAATAGAACAAAGGTATAGCAGCCAGAGAGCACATCAATCCTCTGTGATAACATAAACATGTCATGTGGAAGAAAAAAGCTGGAAAGGTGTAGACACATAAATCATGATCAATCTTATATGCCTCACTAAGCAAACAGCATTCTAGAGATAAAATCAAATTTATATGTTAGGAAGATACCACCAACAGGATTCTACTGCTTGAATAAAATAGCACAAGGCTTAAGAACTAAGTTAATGTGGCAGAAAACCATTTGTTGGCAAACCTAATAGTATAAAATGGGTAAAATGTGGAAGGACACTGTAGAAAACATGAGTAGCATTTTACTACACTCCTGGTAACACAACTCATTCTCGGCCTAACCCTGTGCATGATGTGAACAACTCTAGCTAAAAGAAGAACTAAGGAAGTGTTCAAAAAAGGTAGATGGGATAACGCTGGTTCAGGATGGAAATGAGGGTCATCTAACTTTGGAAATGTAGGGGCTGGGGTAACGTGCATTGCATAGTGGTGATGGGTCTGAGTTGAGGGCTACAGAACTTCCCAATTCTCTGGAAAACAAGAATTCCACTGACTAACGAAACTCTTGTGTATCAGACCCATAGCACATTATCTATATGTCCAACATGTACTTTTTTAAAAAACATATTTTTATTTGAAAAGCAAAATTACAGACTGAAGGAGAGAGAGACAGAAATTTTTCATCCACTGGTTCATTTCCACAAATGGCAACAGCAGCCAGAGACGGGCTGATCTGAAATCAGAAGCCTGGAGCTTCTTCCAGGTCTCCCATGTGGGTACAGGGCCCCAAGAACTTGGGTCATACTCTGCTGCTTTCCCAAGCCATAAATAGGGATTTGGATGAGAAGTGAAGCAGCCAGAACATGAACCAGCCAGAACATGAACCAGCATCCACAGGCAATGCTGGCTCTCGTAAGTGGAGGATTAGCCATCAAGTCGTGGCACTGGCTCCTACAATTACTTTTTTTTTTTATTTTGAAAGTAAACACAATAGTTTTGAGCCTTTGGAAATATTTAGAAAGTTTACTATGCCTTATGTTCTTCATAGACGTTTTCTAACAATAAAATCACATTAACCATTACATTCCTGGATCTTTTTGTTGTCAAATTAAAGGGAAACACTGATTCTAAACTCTTATATTTTAAATATGGAAGTCCTCTTCTACAACAAGAAAAGTAATTGGCTAGATAGATATCTAACTCTTCTGTTCCCTTTCTTTGGAAGAAAAAAAAATAGAGTAAATTCTTGTTTCAAATCTTTATAAATCAGTCTATAAAGTAGTATTTACAATATAGATAAGTTTTTGTAAATATAGAAACACTTTTGAGTTTTATTGGGACACAGGGGCACATGAGCATGTTGGCCATATACTTCGTTCAAGTCCAGTTGCCCAAAAGCACCGGATAGGCCAACTTCTGCCAGTTCTATTTGCTTCTGGAGTTATAAATTCTGATACCTCCTGTGTTTAGTAAAGAAACTGGAAAATTCATGGATAAGTGTGTGATAACGATGTACACATAGCAATATCACAGTATTGCTATCTGCCATTTTCTTCTCAGTAGTAAGCTGAGACTATATCTATCACATTCTTTGTCACTACATATCGAGTATTTAAATTTCTGTGGGTAGAGCACAAAGTAAGAACATGGCAAAGATGCTACAGAAATAAAAATAGCCTTAAAAAGAATGACATATAGCACACAGAATCTACCATTCTCTCACCCCAGAACCAACAAGGAATTTGCATGACAGGGAATAGGTAAGTGGGAGGAATTAAATCATCTTTCACTAATGCCATGGACACCTGAAATATTTGCTGCTGCTGGACAAGTCTCAAACCCTCGTCTCGCCTAAGTTCAATATGGGCAGTATCTGGGAAATCTGTTTCACTGTCCTACTCCTGAAAAAGACTCAGCATAAACTATGATCTCCCTACTGAAAGCTACTGTTGCAAAGCGCCATCTTGATTGAGGCCTTGCCCAACTGCAATCCTAGATAGATAACGCTTGGTGATAGGAAGCTGGCAGACATCTATACCTATACATTATTGTAGCCCTAGGACGGACTGGATAGACCTCTTCACGCAAATGTAGCCTCTCAGATGCCAGGTGGCTTTGCCAGTCATGACTCTAGGAAGAAGCTAGGATGCCAGCCTTAAGCAAATTTATCCTACCTGGCCTGCCAAAGACATTTCAGTATTCCTCAAACAGAAGAGCACTCACCACTTGGATCCACTGGTTTGTTTCAGGTTTAATACAACCCTGGACACAGAGGAGTACCCTATCCTGGACACCAGAAGTATTGGGTCATGCCTTCCCCTGTTACAATGATCTGGCTCCTGTGAGATTCTATCTTTGCTGCTGTGTCAGCCACACCTCAACTGATTGAACTTGAAAGTGACATGGACTGACTATGTCAATCAGTGGATTCTTCAGCGACTTCATTGTGCTTGGAATGGCGAGATTGGCAGTGATTCATAACTACTGTACTATCAAAACCACTGGACCAAGGCCTCGGAGCATGCCCCACATCAGGGACCTGGGATGGGTGGGAGACTGGGTGGGGCTTCTCCCTTTACCTCCCCCTTTACCCCAGATATTGAGAGAAAATGTGGAAATAATAGTCTTACCACTTCCCTGTAGCCCTTGTACCTTTGTGCCCTAATTAACTATTTCAAGATTGTTAAAAAAAAAAAAGAACAGGGAAAAAAAAAAGAGAGTGACATGGACTGTGAAAACTGACAAATATACCACATGCACTGTCCACTCTATATAGAGAGCTGCCTCCCAACTGGTAGAGAAACCTCCCCCCAAAACCTGCACCTTTGGCCACTGACACAGTGCTATGGGTTACAGCAGAAGAACCACTATGGACAGGAATTACAGCAGAAGAACCTATATGGATATTGCAATGTGGACACTTCCCTACTAATAAGACCAATGTAACTTAATCAATATTTTAGGACTCACTGCCAAGAGGGCTTTTTACTAAGAAATGTGAAACTGATAGAGGCAATTCATGAGCTTGATGTGCAAGTTTCAATGTAAGGATGTAAGGAAAATAGAAAAAAAAATAATGCAATCAAAAAAACTAAACGACTAACAATATACACACAAAAAAGTGAGAAATTACTTGAACAAATATAAAATAGTTCTGAGATTTAAAATAAGTCTTTTTAAATAATTCACACAAACCATAAACAATAATAAAACCTTAAAAACCTAATGGGACACCAGTAAGTGAATGGATATTTACATTACAGGTATTCAATACAGAGAATAGGGAAAAGTCACAGAAAACATTTGCAACAAAATAACAGCCAAAACATTTCAAATACAGACCTCTGTCACATATTTTTCTTATCAACACATCTGTAGCTGGTCACCTGTTTGGATATACTGTGAATAAATTCAATCTGGCTGTGAAAAACAATTTCTAATCTGATAAAAGATACAAACAGCCATATGCAGGAAGCCCAAAGGACCCCAATTTAGATTTGACCCACACAAAACAAAACAAAACAAAATAAAAAGGTTTTCTCTGAAGTATTTTATAGCCAAATCATCCAAAGTTCAGGTTAAAAAGAGAATTGCACAAATGACTGAAGAAAGTGCCAATTCGTTTCTAAGGGAATCTCCATTAGATTAACAGCATGTTTGTCAGAAAAAACTTAACAGGTCAGGAAAGAATGAGATGGTTCCAAGTCCTGAAAGCTTAAACTACCAAAAATGTTGGCAGCTATCCAAAACAAGCAGAAACTGGGCTAATTCATTATCATCATTTTAAGTAATATTACAAAATTAAATTTATGAGAGTCCTACATCTGAAAGTAAAAGGACTATAACTACCATCATGAAACACATGAAAGTACAAAACTTAATACATGAAAGTACAAAACTTAATAGTGCAGAGAATCACACGTTACACCCTACAAAAACAAACAAAGCAAACTACAATCAAAAACACCTCACAATACATCAAGAATCTAAGAACAGGGGAAACACTTAAATGCACTGGCACAGGTAAATTATTCTTGAATAATACTCCAGAAGCATAGGCAGTAAAAGGTAAAACTAGACAAATGGGATTACACCAAGCTAAGAAGCTTCTGCAGAGTAAAGGCGGCACTCAATAAAGAGGCAAATAACGGGCTAGAAGGAAATATTTGCAAAGTATAGATCTGAAAAAAGGATTAGCATGCACAACACACAAGCAACTTAAGAAAATTAACAACAAAACAAGCAATCCAGTTAAGAAACAGACTTAAAAAATGGATGGGCATTTTTCAAAGAATGAAATATACAAATGGCCCACAGATACATGAAAAGAAGTTAGGTTCCTAGGTATCAGGGAAATGCAAATAAAAACCACTATGGCATTTCACCTCACTCTAATCTGACTGGCTAACACCCCCCCAAAAAAAAAATTCTGGCAAGAATGTGGGGGGAAAAGATACCCTAATCTACCATAGGTGGAAATATAAACTAGTACAACCACTATGGAAAACAGCATAAAGATTCCTCCAATATCTGAAGCTGGATCTACCAATATGACCCAGCCATTCTACTTCTGGGAATTCACACAAAGGAAGTTAAATCAGGACATGAAAGCTTTTTGTAGTTCCATGCTTATTGCAGCTAAACTCACAACAGCATGGAATCAACCCAGATGTACATCAACTGATGTACATAAATAAAACATGGTACACGATGGAATACTGCAATCAGGAAAAAGAATACAAACCTGAATAAATATCTAATGCATACATATTTTAAAGTGCATATTTTTGATCCTTTCATATCCAGTCTATGTGTCTTTGTTGGTTAGGCACATTGCTTATAAAGAGAAAACAAATGAGTTTTTCTTTAAATCTGTTCTGATAATCTGTATTTTTTAATTGGAGAGTTCAATCCATTCACATTCAGGATCATTATTGATAAGTAACAACTTGGCCCTTTCAGCTTTCTTTCTTTCTTTCTTTTTTTTTTAGGGAAAAAGATTCATTTGGGGGCTTTTCGGGTCTTGGTGGAGCCTCACCTGGGTAGGAGGAGGGGCACAAAGAGGGCCAAGGTACCAGTGGACTACCGAGGGCCAGAGGACAGAACACTGGGCCTGCTGTCTCCAGGCAACCCCACTGTGTGCTGCCTATATAAAGCCCCAGCAGGCCTAGCTCTGGCGACACTTTGTGGAACTGTCCGACTGGGCTGGACTCTTCTTCCAAGCAGCCCAGACCAGTTTAGCGACCCGCAGGCAAACATGTCTTGGCGAGATGCTGGCCTATGTCCTGGTGTACGCTGCTTCCTGGGACTGCTCGGATATCTCATGGCTCTTCTTTGGAACTGTTTTTTAGATGTAGTTCAAGTAAGGCTAAGGAGGGGAATAGGACATCAAGATGAGATTCCGGAGAATTTTTATGCAAAGCTCCAAACACTGTTCTGGATATTGGACCTTGAGAGCTTATTTGGAGGTTCTAGCAGGGGAGCGCAGCTACTCCTATGCCCTTGGCCGAAGACCAGCCCTCCTCTAGCGGAGGTGGTCGTCCTCTTCGACCCAGCGCGCAGCTTTGGGAGGGACGCACATGGAGCGGTGAGGGAGGAAGGGGTAGCCAGCCAGATTACCTGAATCAACCCTGGCGATCAATGGGGTGACAGATGTTGCAGCCAGATTGCCCTCACATCCTGTTCCGGATATTGGAACAGAAGAACAATCTATTAGCCATTTATCAGACCACTGTACAGGAAAAAGACCCTGAAATAAGAACCCTCCACACAAGGCACACAGCTCTATAAGAACCCTCCACACAAGGCACACAGCTCTGTTGAGCAACCGGGAGAAAAGGGAGCCTCTCACTGATCCTATGGACGGGAATTCCAGTGCTGACAAGGTACCATCTGGTGCAGTGGGACACACCACCGAGAAACTGCCAGAAGAGTTGAGAGATGAAGTTCCCCAAAGCCTCAAAACTCATGACCAGTCTTCCTCAACGACAGGAGATGCCTTAAGTAAGCTTCACACTGTGGGAAAATCCTCTAACACAACATCATCAGGAGAAGACTCCCTGGAGGTGGGAACATCTGCCACCTGGAGGGAGCCTTTGAAAGACCTCCACGAAAAACACGAAGAGCCTGCAAAGAGTCTTCCTGGCCAAAGAGGAAACTGTCCGTCTCCTCCAAGAAAAAATGGAGACACTTGCATGTTCCCTGGCCCAGACTACAAAACTGGCAGCACAAAAAGTGTCATCACAGATAAAAGACCTGAATGGGAACCACACTGATTTATTCCTGAAAAGGAAAAAATTTGCCTCAAAGTCAAAACGAGGCATTTACAATCGTTGAAGGCGAATCTTCAAAAGACGAAAGATGAAAACACAATTTTTAATCAATCTGTTACAAGACTCAAAGACCAGATGTTTATTCTAGAAATGGTGCTACAAAATGTAAAAGAGGAAAATCAGAAATTGCTGGACACCGCTCAGCAAAAGATCATGGCTTTAGAAGACGCCAACGCAAAGCTGCGCATGTCCTTCCACGAGAAGGAGTGGGATTGCTCTGCAATGAAGGAGCAGCTCCGCACTTGTGAGCAACTGCTGCAAGAGAAAGATCACAGCTCACAGCAGCTCGTCCGTGACATCATGTCCATCCTGCACAAGTTCCTGGCCAATCAGCAGGAGACAGACAAACACCTGTTACCACAGAAACACTCAGAAGACCAAGTCCTACACAGCAAGGTGGAGCATTTGCAAGAGGAGGCAAGCCAGGAGTTAGGGGGGTGTCACCACCACGCCCCACAGTCACCAGATTCCGAAATTCCTGAATCCCTAAAGGAAGAAGATGGACTGGCTGGACTTGACTCAGAAATAGGAGCAGAGAGCAGATCCCAGAAGGTCCAGAACAGCGCCACCACCGCCGCTGGCCTGGGCACCATGACACCCTTAGGGGAGCTGCAGCTGCTGCAGCCAATCTCAACCACCATCACCATCACCACCGAAACCACGACCAAGAAGAGCAAGAGCAGCACAGCCAACACCCAGTACCTGCCCGCCGAGCCCAAGCCTTCCACCACAGGCACGGGCCTCACAGAGCTGGAACATACTAGCGGGGACAAGAAGATTCTGGCCACCAAAGTGCTGGGCACAGTAAAATGGTTCAATGTCAAGAAGTGATAAGGATTCATTACCAGAAACGACACCCAGGAAGACATCTTCATGCACCACAGACAGCCATCAAGAAGAACAACCCCTGGAAGTTCCTTCCCAGCGTGGGAGATGGTGAGACTGTGGAATTCGACGTGGTGGAGGGCGAGAAGGGCATGGAAGCGGCTGATGTCACTGGCCCCGGTGGAGCGAGTCCAGGGCAGCAAGTATGTGCCCGAGCACACCTGCACCAGATCCCAGCACTACCCACGGCGCAGGGCTCCTAGGCCCCACTACTCACACGACTGCCTCCCCACTGACAGCTACGGCTCAGATGGAACATTTGATGGCCAGGCCTGTCCTGCTGGTGCCGAGGCAGGTGCTGAAGGCTCCCACGCTGATGCTTCGTGGGGAGACCCTACCAGCCTCCACCACAGGACTCAATCGCTCCTGTGCAGGGAAGACATGCAGGGTGTCCAGGGTGCGGCTGAAGGCCATTGTGGCCAGCTCATGGGAGAAAAAGTTTGTCAGAGGTGCAGATTATCAAGCCTCAGGGGACCCTGTCAACACAGCAAGTCTAAACAGGACATCGACGGGACTGATTCCCAAGATCAAGAAGAGACCTGAGGCCAGCAGCGGCCTCTCTGGCGCTTCCCACTCAGGTGCCCAAAAAGCTGCCTCACAGCATCCACCCAAAAAATGCTGTAGATGATCTCCATATAGACTTCAAAGGCAGTTGCAGCTCTCAACCTCCAAAGAATGAGAATCCATGTGCTGTAGTGCTAAGAAAACTTGACCATTTCAGCAGATCTGTCAACAGAAGATGTGAACAAGAAGAACAAACTGAAGGACTAACATAGTCAAACTAGAGCCACTGTGAGATACTTCACTTTCTGGACACTAATGACATGTGCCTCGGGTCACAACACAAGACTAACCAATGCATAATAAAGTTTTGAACTTCCCAAAACTGGCTGGAGGAAGAATTTCTGTAGAACCTCCAATGGTCCATTCACAGGACTCACAGCATGCCCTTTCCTGCATGAGAGTGGGGGTGGAATGTGATAGGAAGAAGAGCTGAAAGATAGCAGGATCTCTTGGGATGGGTGTAGGCCAGGCTGACCTAGGCCGCAGCACCCACTGGTGAGAGCTCTGACTTTAGTGGGGGAGGGTAGGGTGAGCTGATTAGGGTGGGTCACAGTATCCACCATCATACGGGAGCTGAGGGTAGGCCTGGGAGAGGTTCTTGGAGACTCCCTGAATAGGCCACACTAGTGAGTGCAAGAGGGGTGCTCAGGGTGAGTTGGTCAGGCTAGGATGCAGCACCCACTGGTGAGCGCAAAAGCTGAGGCGGAAACAGGCCAGATAGGCTTCTCTGGGGTTGCCTCAATTGCACTGCAGCACCAGCCAGCATGTGCAAGAGTGGCACATGGGGGAGTGGCACATGGGGGAGTGGCACATGGCTGGGCTGGATTTGGTTGTAACACCTGATGGTTCATCTGAGATTTGGGGCTCGGGCAGGACTGGCAGGCCACGGACCCATCAGTACATGCATGCAAAAGGCCACATCTTGCCCTGCACCAGCCGGCATCCACACACGTGTGTGCCCCAAGTGGGGCTTCTCAAAGGGCTCCTCAACCAGACTGCTGGGCTCAATCCCTGACCTCAGGGAAAATCACAAAGATGTGTGTTCTCACCCTGGAGCACATGTTGCAGGACTGGGCACCTCTGTTACTGACTCCCATGTTAAAACAGAGAGCAGACCCAGATGCACACAAAAGACAAGACAGCCCGTTCAGCTATGCCAACAGAGGACTTGGAGAACCTCTGCACAGGAGGGAAAGAAGAACTAGTTGGATAACACTCCTGGCCAGGCTTTACAGCAAGCACCCAGGTCTCTGGACACATGGAGGTAGACATCAGCCAGCAGGCCTTAGAGTTTCTCACCTCTGGAGCCATGAGGACAAACAAAAGCACTCAAACACCCTCACAACATTCTTCCCCACCTCAGGGTCTCTCAAGTGACATCACACAACTGTCTCCATCCCCTGGTGCTCAGGGAGTCTGACAGCAAGGAGCAGTGCCCTTTTCCCCTTGGTCTCCCCTTCCCGAGGACACAGCAGGGAAGACTGAAGCATTTAGCTCACCCACCTCCGACCCCAACTCCCTCCATCCTAAATGATGACCTGTATGGGTCTGCAACCCCCTAATTTTTGTAATACTTTAAAATTCTTAAAGTAGAAAAGAAAATCAACTTCTAAGTTTTGCTGTAGGCATAGGCATATCCTGATCTGCCTTCCAGGTTCCTGTCTCACACAAAGATGAGCATTCTACTTTGAAGTGCACAAATAGAAATAGGTTTGTTTAAAAGGGAGAGAGAAGGGGCCTAGTGCAATGGCCCAGCAGCACAAGTCCTCGTCTTGCACACGCCAGGATCCCATATGGTGCCGGTTCCAATCCCGGCAGTGCCACCTCCCATCCAGCTTCCTGCCTGCGGGCTGGGAAAGCAGCCAAGGCAACCCAAATGCTCGGGACCCTACATCCATGTTAGGAGACCCAGAAGGGATTCCTGGCTCCTAGCTCCTGGCTTTGGATTGTCCTAGCTCCAGCCGTTGCAACTGCCTGGGGAGTGAATTAACTGATGGAAGATCTCCCCCTCTGACTCTTCTTCTCCCTGCATATCTGATTTTCCAAGGAAAATAACTAAATCCTCAAGAATGGACTTGTTTCTGATACAGCTTGTTTGGCCAGGAATGCCTTGCTATTTCTCAATGCTTTAGATGCTTTAAACTGAGGCAAGCCCCTGACTCCATCCATCTGGTCCAGCCTCTGGTCACCCTTGACCTTAAGGGCCCCTTCTTTCTGGGTTCCCAGTGAGTGGGAGGCCAAGGGGAGGGGTCATTGGAGGCAGAAGCGGGTGGGTGGCAGAGATTGATGGGCAGGCAGGTGAGTGAACGAGAAGATAGGTTGAGGCTGGGAGCAGGGGCACAGGTGGGCAGGTGGTTCAATGGCAGAGATTGGTGGGCAGGCTCCTGGGTGAGTGAGCTACCCATGGACAGGGCTCTTGGCTGCTGTGCTCCTGGGGCAGGTGGATGGGGGATCTGATGAGAGGCTGAAGCTGGACAAGTGGTGGCCTTCAATTGCCTTCAGTTCCTCCCAGCTTACATCTTTTTTTTTTTTAAGATTTATTTTTATTTTCATTACAAAATCAGATATACAGAGAGGAGGAGAGACAGAGAGGAAGATCTTCCATCCAATGATTCACTCCCCAAGTGAGCGCAACGGCCAGTGTTGTGCTGATCTGAAGCAAGGAGCCAGGAAACCCTCCAAGTCTCCCGTGTGGGTGCAGGGTCCCAAGGCCCCGGGAAATCCTCGATTGCTTTCCCAGGCCACAGCAGGGAGCTAGACAGGAAGTGGAGCTGCCGGAATTAGAACCAGCACCCACATGGGATCTCAGCGCATTGAAGGTGAGGACTTTAGCTGTTAGGTCACTGCGCCGGGCCCCCAGCTTTCATCTTTAGGAAATGTTGTCATGGCACCTGCAGCTACCTTGGCTTGTCTCCCCAGTCCAGGCATGGAGTGCAGAGGCAGATGGAAGGCTGTGTGCTTGCAGTGCCCTCGGGTGACCAAGAAGGGGTTGACATTTGGTTTTCTTTTCCTTTTTTTAAAGATTATTTTTATTGGCAAGGCAGATCCACAAAGAAGAGAGACAGAAAGATCTTCCATCTACCGATTCACTCCCGAAAAGGCCCCAGTGGCAAGAGCAGAGCTGATCCAAAACCAGGAACTTCCTCAATTTCTCCCACACAGGTGCAGGGTCCCAAGGCCCCGGGCCGTCCTTGACTGCTTTCCCGGGCTGCAAGCAGGGAGCTGGATGGGAAGTGGAGCTGCCGGGATCAGATCCGGCACCATATGTTTTCCCAGCGCATTGAAGGCCAGGACTTTAACCGCTATGCCATCACGCTGGACCCTCTAATGAATATTTATTTGGATGAGTGAAGGACAGTAAAGTCACTTTATATATTTTTTAGGAAATTATTTCTATGAAAGCCAGAGTGATAGAGAGAGAAAGAGAGAGAATCTTCTATTTGTTCACTCTTTAAATGCCCAGAGCAGCTAGAGCTGGGCCAGGAACTGAAGCCAGGAACCCAGTCCTACATTCAGGTGTTTTCTGTGGGAAGCAGGTGCCCAGGAGCGTGGACCATCCTCCGGGGCCTCCCAGTACACTAGCAGGAGGCTGGGGTAGAAGTGAAGTAGAGAGGACTCATACCAGCAGGAGTGACGACTTTGCTGAGACCCAGCGGGCTCCATTGTGTGCAAGAGTCTGCATCCAGCCCCACGAGCAGTAACTGAGGGAAAGGGACCCATGGGTGCCACCCAAGGACTAGCTCTTGCAGTGTCTTCCTCAGCCATTGGGCCAGCACCGGTGATGCCCTGCCTGCCGACAGCAGCCCACCAACATCAACATCATTATTGTGCTCCGGAAACTCACTGGATTAACTTCACGGTGAGCCTGGGACTGCCTGGTTCACCCTAGCCCCTGGCTGGCCAGGTGAGGAGAAGGCAGAGGCAATGAGTGGGCTCAAATGTGGTGAGGTGACAGTCCTTGGCCACTGTCTGCCCCCAGGGACCAGCCCTCACAGCCACACTCATCTTCCTGCTGCCTTGAACTCCTTGGGGCTCCCCTGCCCACCCCCGCCCCGACTTTGCAAGATGCTGTGTCCCCACCTGCTTCCCCCTCTCTCCCATGCCCTGCCACGCCCCAACATGCCCCAACACCAAGGCCTCTTCAACAACTTCCTCCTGGTCTCCTCCCCAAACCCCATCACGGCCATGCTGACTTCCACCACCAACACACCTGCCCACGGCAAATCCTGGCTGAGCTGCAGCCACTCTGACTGCACACCCCAGCCGGCCTCCAACTGCTGCTGGAGCTGAGTCCAGAGCCTTGGACATACCATTCTGTGGTCTGGAGCTGGTAGGTACCCCAGCCATCCTGTCTTCCCCAGTCCTGCCTTCAAAGCTGCCCGCAGACAGTCCATTTTTCTATTACATATTCCTACTTCTGACTTCAGATTCTCTGCCTTCACATTTTGTCACAGGGATGACTATGATTCTCTCTTTCATGTGCAGTGTATTCTTATGCATCCTTTGTAGGACTGGAGGGGTGGGGACAAGTTCTTTCAATTTCTATTCATTTTGCAAGATCTTTATTGCCGCTTTTAAAAATATAAATGAGAGTTATGCAGGATATTGCATTCTGGGTTGACAGTTTTTTGTTTTGTTTTATTAAGACTTAGACTGTATCTGTCCATTGTCTCCTAGCCTGTATGGTTTCTGATGAGAAATCAGCTGTCAGTCTGATCAGAGATCCTGTGAAGGTGATCTGGCATTTCTCTTATGTACATTTTAGAATCTTTTATGTTTTACTGTGGACAGTTTTATACTATACTGTGCTGGGTGGGCACATATGGTCTTATTTATTGGGAGGACTGTATATATCCTGTACTTGGACATTCCTTTATCCTCATTAGAGAAGTTTTCAGCTATTATTTCACTGAAGAGGACTTCTAATCCATCCCCGTTTTTCAGATTATCAGATACTCCTATGCTATGTGTGCTGGGTTGTTTAAAACTCAAAAATATTGGGCAATATTTTAAACTTTTTTTCCAAATTTTTTTCCTGTTTTTTTTTTTCACTCAGATACCTCCCCAAAATCAGTCTTCCAATATGCAGATTCTTTCTTCTGCCTTACCAAGTCTATTAACTGTTTCTACTGTATTTTTTCTTTGACATATTAAGTTTTTCATTTTTATTATTTCAGCTTGATTTATCTTATTACCTCAGACTTGTGGGAAAGTTTTATGCTTGTCATGTATGGATTTTAACAATTCATGCATTTGCTTCTCATAGTCTTTGAGTAATCTACGATCATTTTAAAACTCATCTTCAGGTGTTTCACCAATCTTTTTACCTTCACATTCAAATATTGAAATGCTTAGAGAGTGCCCACAGTGGAACACACCCCACAGATCCTGTGTAGCGTTCTGTGTGAGCAGAAATCTCACTGGAAGCTCTGAAGCCAGACAGACACAGTGATTGCAGATAGACCCAGCTAGCCTACACGCCTTAGGTGGTCACAAAATCCCTACTGTCACAGAGGGCTCCTGAAGTCACAGGGAGGAAAAGACCCTCTGTTAGTCTTATGAGCCTGTTCTGTTGATGGTGAGGGCTGAGGCATTCCCAGTGCCAGCTGCCTATTAGTGTTTGGCCTAAGCAAACTGAGTATTAGGTCCCCATAAGCCAAAGGTGAAGGGCATAATTCACAGGCTTAAGTGAGCAATAACACACCCCATGTCAGCCTTCCAAGCCACTATCCAAGTCAGTGGGGTCCACAAATTTGTCCCTCAGAAAAAAATCCCACTCACAGTTGTGAGAGCCATGGCAGCTGATATTTGACTTAAGCCAACACTTCCTCCCTGTTATTCACACGGAGGGGAGGTGATACAGACAATGGGTTTGGAATTGTGTGCTGCTGCCTCTTCCCCACAACCCATGTTGCAGGTGGGGCTTAGCCCATGTAGACCACAAGATCCCCACTCAGGCTGCATCACCTTGACAGGGGCAGCTGCAGTCTCCTCTTAATGCTGATTCTGATGCTGTACTAGCAGATCAGATCAGTACTGCCTGACTTTTCACTGCCTGGTATAGTGCTCCACAGGAGTAGGGGATGGGAAGAAATCAAGAAAGTGTGGCTACTCCAAGCCCAGTAGTTGCTCTGATCCCACTCAGTTCCCAGGCAGGAGTAAAGCTGTGGGATTCTTCCGTGGTTAGAAATGTGAGTGGCTGGGTATGAACTATCCCTACCTTGTTTTGGTATGATGGTGTCTATCCACTGGCAGCTTTTGCTGCTCCATGTGCCTATCTTCACATGGAAGTGTTAGTCTTCATTCCTTTTTATCCATGGAAGTTTCTTTGTTTTCTCATTTCTTTGATGAAAACTTTCATCACTCAGGCCCGCAGAAATGTGGTCCTTCCTCTGTTCCTTTCCTATTCTACAGCAACTGAAGCTGCTGTGGGTATGCCCTATTCAGCCATCTTGGATACCATCTAATTTGTAACATTTTACTACTTTGACAGATGGTTAAGGTTGCTATATTTTATAGATTTTAAAACACCTTTTTTTTTTTAAAGAAGGGGACTACTATAAACCAGATTTAGAGAACATCTTTTAGCTTGTGCAAGACAAACTATTGGTTTCAGGCTCCATTAAAAACATCTAAAATTATGCAGAGTAGAAATTCCAATGAAACTGTTAAATATAGCCTGACAATATGATATTATATTTCTACCTCTGTCTACACCTACAATGCCATGATACATTTAAATAATAGGATGTTGGACTTGTAACTGTTGCTGAAGGACTATACTTTTATAATAATATGGGGAAAATAATAGAGGGGAAAAGAATGGGGAAGGAGGAAGGGGAGAGGGGATTCCTATACCTACAAAAGCATATGGAAAATAACAATTAAAATAATTGGCAGAGTTAATGCAAAGGTTATAAACAATAAAGCTAATTCCACTCATAAAATCATATGATTTAAAATCTAGTAAAAACTTCTTTAAAAAATCATTGTGTTGATTATAATGGTCTTAACTACAAGCATGGATTGTGGGTCACTGCTACTTAAATTAAAAAAAAAAAGTAGCAGATACTTGAGCTTCAATGCCTACTGCCTTAGGATTATCCATATCTATAAACAGTAAGTCTAAAGAATAATGACTGAGAAACAGGAGAGTAGCATAAACAGACCTATACAAAAGAGCTTTATAATATAAACAGTGGGATAATTAAGTCATTTTCTATTAGCAAAATGAATCCTTGAAAATACCTATGTTTGTTTACTATTTTTAAAAAGCAGATGGCAAGAATGTTATACATTCTCTTGGATAAGTTTATAATCTAAACTTTTCATGAATACATATGCCCTTTGTATTCTCTGTATTCAATCATCCCAACACTGCTTTCTTATGCTTAGAATTAATAATGTATTTTTTTAATTTAAAATGGGGAAACAACTAGTTTCTGAGTGGTCATATCTATGATTTTGTGATGGACTAATGAAGTAAGAGTGACGAACCACAAAGTGTTATATAAATTAGTCCAAATAATTCTGCAAGAGTTATGATACCCAAACCTGAAATCAGAAGAGGCCCATGTATTGCCACACAAGCTGAAAAAAAAGAATAAATATAAAATCATCGAATTTTAAAAGTTAGTACTAATAAACTATAAAATGGTAAAAAAAATTTTTTCTAGTGACAAAGAAGTAAATATTATTTATACAAATTCACCATTATTAGTTCAGTCAGTCAAATGTTTCCACATTACTACAGGAAAAAAAATCCCACTTTGCACGATACATTTATTGTATCAATACTAATAAAAAAAATCCTAGTGTGTTTAAAGTAAAAGGCTCCAAACAATTGGAGGCTGGTTATTTTTAAATCCAATTCCTCTACATGTACAACCAGTCCTGAAACCAAATATAGTCTATAATGTTCAAACAATGTGGGGAGCACTGTTACCACAATAATAAAAATTAGAATTAAAAATGAACATCTCACAACACCAAATATTAGTAAATATGTGCAGAAACAGGAACTTTAATTCATTGTTAGCAGTATTGCAAAATGATGCAACAATTTTGACAAACACAATTAGATCTCTCACACAAAATTCAATGTTTTTTAATCCTTGAGGTTTATCCAAATAGGTAAAAAACAACATGCACACCAAAGCATGCCCTTGGGTATTGATTTAGCCTTATTCATAGTCATAAAAATTAAAGGCAACCAAGATTTTCTTATTCTGTGAATGAAAAAAAAAGTAATTTTCATTGTATCATCATAATGGAATCCTATCACAGTGATAAGGAATAATGATCTACCTAGCCATGAAAAGATATAGAGAATATATATCTTCTTGGACTGTAGGAAGAAATTATCCTTACCTAAAGCACAGAGAATCAGTCCAACTAGAGCAAGCAGAAGGCCCAGTAACTGGAATACCAATATGGCAATGGCAACGTAGGTTATGCCACAAACTGGGAGAAAAAAAAAGGGAAGAAGACAATGGTAAGAAATAATCACTTAACCTGCATTTGCTACACACAGTAAGCAAATATTGTCATATGATGAAAGATTGATTACAGAGTTCACCGTCAGGTAGTAAATGCCTTTGCATGAATCTAAGGCTTCCTTACAATTGTCAGGTGTAGATCTGTACATTCTACAGTCTTTTGTTGTTAGACATCTGAGCTGGAAGGGTAGGTTTTGGGTAAAATATTTAATAAAAATAAATAATTTTTTAAAGGCAGAGAGTGAGAGAAGAGAAAGGGGAAGGGAGGGAGTAAGGGAAGGGAAGGAGAGGAAATGGGTGGAAGAGAAGGGGAAGGGAAGGGAGGAGGGAGAGGGAGAGGAAAGAGGCAAGTGAGATCCTCTGTCTACTGGTTCACTCCCTAAATGACTCTAAGGACCAGCCTGGTTGAAGCCAGGAGTGTGGAAATCTAGGTGGGTCTCTCAAATGCAGGGAAGAAGCTCAAGGACTTGGGCCATACTCACCTGCTTCCCCAGGCATATTAGCAGGGAGCTGAATCAGAGCACAGCATGTGAGACTCAGGTCAGTGCTCTGACAGTGGGTAATAGCTTAACATGTTATTGTCACATTGCCAGTCTCCAATCAAAATCTAGAAACAACAAGTTGGTTTTTTTTTTTTAAATCATACTTGTGTGTTTTAAAATGTGAAGGAACCACTGTGAAGGTTTGTTAGCATAGCATTATGACTGCCTCTTGGGCAATTAGATTTGTGGTTTTATAACAATTTTGAAACCTTTCCAACATACATAAAGTCAGAGACTTGCTCTAAAATCAAATGTTAAATATGACACTTTTAATAATTATAACAAAAACATGTTATTGATTTACTGTGAAAATGAAGATACTGTTAAAAAGTATAAATATGATATCCCTAACTAATGCATATCTCTTTTAACACACTATCATCAAAGCATATGAGTAACATAAACTATTTCCATTATTGTCATTTACAACTCCATTTAATGCACACATTTAGCAAAAGAAGAGAAAGGTTGTGCTCAACACATTATTTCAAAAAACCAAAAACAAAGGAAGATAATCCTTAAGAAGTCACATATACAATTTTAAATAAGATAACTGAGCTGGCACCAAATCAATCTCTAACCTACAAATTGAAAAATCTAAAATCCAAACAACTTAAAACCTGAAATCTTCCAAATGTTACACATGATGATAAAAAAAACTTTTTATATAATTTTTTTATTTTTAAAATTTTAAAGTATGTTACACATGATGATAAAAAAACTTTTTATATAATTTTTTTATTTTTAAAATTTTAAAGTATAATATATATATATATATTTTAGCTTAGAGACACTAATCCCCACAAACTGAAAATAACAAAATCTAAAAATACTCTGGTCTCCAAATTTTTAGATAAATGATTCTCAATCTACACACATGAAAATAACTATTAAAGATAACTGCTTTGAAGACGTAAGTTAATCTTTATGGGACAATGTGATGAACAATGGAATGAAACTTAATAAATCATCATTCATAGAGTTACAAAAAAATACAGAAATGTTTTCAGCCAAAATACTGCTAATGAAAAAGGTTGCCCAATTTATGCTACTAAAAATACTGACCTAATTTAAGCACACGGAAATGAGCTGCTATTAACATCGTTGAAGAACTTACAAATAAAGAAACCCCAGAAGATTCCCTTTTTGGATATTCACCTGCCAATAAATAAGTAAATGAACAAATAAATACTTTCAAGTGTTTTCCTACATTTTTTCTGCTAGTTAAGAAGTTGTAATACTTAATTTAGTCAATGTATCTATTTCAATATTACCCTGAAAAATAATGGCTTGTTTAAAATACATATTTTTCACCAAAATGTTTGCACAAATTAGTGATCACATTTCTATTAAGACCAAACATAAGAAATTTACATGTAAGCATTTAATTCTCCATATGATTGACTCCACCTACTTTTTAACTGCCTTGACAGAATCTTCAAGATCAGAGACACTGTAGTTCTCTCTTACCATTTCTTCATTTGCTGTATTGAATCTGGTTCACAGTCCACATGATTATTCTTTCAAACTGTCTTTCCACAACATCTCTTTTGACAACTTTTACCCATGCCATCAAAAACTCCAGATGATAGGACCTAGTTGCTAACTTTCAATAGTCACCTGAATGCAAAACGCCTAAACACTAAGGGACTATACTACTGTGATAAAACTGGGAAGGAGGGAATGAATCCCTGTATCTACAAAACTGCATTATGGAAAACAAAACAAAACTGAATGGATTACAAACAAGACCTATTTGCTGCCTACCTGAAACATACCTCACCAACTCAGACTGAAACTGAAAAGATGGAAAAAGATATTTCATGCCAACAGAAAAGAAAAATGAGCAGATGTGGTCATCCTAACGTCAGACAAAACAAACTTTAAAACAAAAACTGTTAAAAGAGAGAAAGAATGGCATGATATAGTGATTAAGGGATCAAGTTAATAAGAATTTGTGACTAGAGTTAATATATATGCACCCAATGACAGGACATCTGTCTAAAACAATCCTTAGTGGATCTAAAGGGAGCATAAACCCCAATACAATAATAATGGTGACTGCAACACCTCATTTACATCAATGAGGACAGCAACTAGATACAAAATCAACAAAGAAGCCACAAAGCTAATCTGTACTAGAGATTAAATGGATCTCTGTAAAAGTCAACATATTTTTTAGGTAATAAAACGTACTATTTTGGAAAAATGCAAAGCAAATCCATTTTCTTATTATCTATTTTAGAAGGTCCAAATGCGAATAAATCTTTCAAATTTCTCTTCCTGGACATTGCCTGATCTGTATCATTCTCATAAAGCAATAGGAGCATTACATCATCGACAATCCGAGTCACGGCCTTTCTTTACTTTTCATTTCATGTACTTTCAACTCGGATTTTCCACTCATACTCTCATCCACCAAATGCCACTGCCATTTTAGACAGTTTTGGTTAACATTTATTTCCATTCCAATATCTTCGCCATTGAAATATGCCTCTGTGTACTGAAAGATAGATTTAATGGTGCTCCTAAAGGTATAAATGAGGTTAAAAAGTTCACAGAATAATGGAATTAAAAGATAAACTTGGTGCAAAAAATCTGAAATTCATGTATAGATTATTTTCATCATAAATATTTTCCATAAATTTTGCAGGGCCCCTGGTATTTCCACTTCCTGATCCACAGAACTTGTCAATATCGCTTTATACGGCAAAAGAGTATTAGACAATAAGCCAAAAATATGCCAAAGAAATTAGAAAGTAGAAATTTATCAAGGATTACGGAGGTGGGTTCTAATTGCAAACTCTTGCAATAGAGAAGAAGGATGAAAGTTGACACTGACAAAAGGAGAAGACAGAAAACATTGGGACAGATATTGGAGTTAAGTTTCCGAGAGAAATGACGAGGAACACTGGCAAATGCCAGAAGCCAGCAAGATGAGGAATGGATTCTCTTCACCAGCCTGAACAGTGGGATTCTGATGATACACTGATTTCAGGTTTACGCTATTCGGAGCAGCACATTTCTACTATTTTAACCTATCTAATTTGTTATAACAAACAAAACACAAAAGTAAAACAAAGACACACTCTCCTTTGAATTCCCTTTTCTATATCCTGCATTCTGTCGCAGAACACTTCACACCTTACCTGGTATAGCAAGGCCCACTCCAATAATGACAAGTATGGTAAGTAGTATTCCAGGAATAAGTAACAGATAAATTGCAAGACTGATTTTATATTTCAATGCTTAAAAACAAAACAAAGAGTTACAAGAAGTCAACCACAAATGAAACTGATTGTTTTTTAATTTGTAAGGTTAAAAGACTCAAATGGATTACTCACTGTAAGCAAATAACTTCAAAGGAACAACTCTTTCTTTTCATCAAGTCATCTCACATCTTTTTCATAAGGCAAAGGGCAAATATATATATATATATATATATATATATATATATATATATTTGGCTCCTGAATGCACAGGTGTCATTTGTGTCCCTATAGCTTAAAGAATGAAGTCACATACAGTAAGGTTTCTCAACAAATGCACCACTAGCATTTGGAGACAGGTAAACTTTGCATGGGGGGCTGCAGTGTTATGGAATGGTGAGTAGCAGCCTTGGCCTGCATGCATTAGATGCTAGCAACAGCCCCCAGCCATATCTTAAGTTTCCGTCTTTCAGAAATTGCCAACAGAAAAATCTCCCCAGACTGACAACACAACATGAACATGAATAATGCTGATGGGGAAAAACAGTTAATTGAGAAGTTTCAAGAATGAGATATATATGTTACACCTTATATGAAATTAACAAAAGATCAGATATGAGGTTATCTTGCTTTAAAAAAGAGGTTATATAAACATCACACAAATAGCATACTTTTGCTTAAGGCTTTGAAGGATTTTAATGAAAACAAACTGAAAAAGATTAAATGGCATTTACCATTTATGTATTATTGGTTTTGATGCTGCTTGTCATGACATGTGCTAGTTTATTCCCTAAAAAAAAGCCCATACATAACAGGTAGGACAAAATATTATTTCTTTTACCGTATGTCAAGATTTTCTATTTTGTTTAAAATTAACATTCATAAGGATATTGCAATCTTATTGTAAATATCGTCTGAGTAGCAGAGAGAAATAGATTATGTGACTTCATTCGGCTGTGTGTCACCCTCTTGTGGATGTTTTCCATACTAGTTATCAATAACTGGTTGTCATAAAGGGGAAGACACTTTAAACATGGCATATATATTTAGGATTTAATTTTCTTTCAATAAGATGAAAGATTAAACATAAAAAGATCAAAAATATCCAAATGACCATGATAAAATCGAGGTTTAAGATATCCTACAGTCACCTGAAGGTTTTCGGCTATGTATCTGGCCATACCTTACATAATAACCTCAGTTTTGGTCCTTTTAGGGGAGACTGTGGTAACATCCAATCCATAAGATGAGTAACTGAGATCTACAAGAATTAGGACAAATCCACAGTAATCTCAATGTATCCTATGGCGACTTCCCAGCCTTGGAAGTTACCTTACAAAACCAGATCCCTACTGAATCATGAGGCAGAAGTTCTCACTGCTTTCCCTTTCCTCAGCTCCAACACTGACTGGAGTGAAATTGATTGTGTAGGTCAGAAAAGCCACCAATACATAAAAAGGAACTTCCTATAGACATGCCATGTTTCCCTCTTTAATCCCATGTATATTATTATCTAGATAGAAGTTGGAAGTTCTACAGAAAAGCACCTGTTTATTAAGTCTAAAGAGATATTACTGGCATTTATATGAGTTTAAGCAGGCATTACTAGTATTTACAGGAGTTTAAGGGGGAATTTACTAGAATTTATACCATTGATGCTTAACAACTTAAAGCAAATTAAAACTACCAGCTTAGAAATTAAAATGAAACTTCAGAAACATGGAGGGCAATATATGCTCCTAAGGAACTACTGTTTCCAATCGCATATTACTATTGGTCACAGTAATATTGTTCCTAATATGACTTAAGTGGTATACAAAAGTTACTTTTAGAAAGAGCGATTTTCAGTAAAATATCAAAATCAGAAATACTTACTTACAACACAGAACTGTCCCCAGAATAAAATTACAGACAAAATTGGGAAAGCAGTAAAGAGCACACGTTCACTAAGAGAAATCCATAAAACTGAAGAGAAAGAAAAAAATCACAATTAATATTTACTATAATCATTTTAAATCTTGCCAAGGCTCTATAACATACATTGATTGTGAAGATGGAAAGTAAAAATAATGCACTATAGCTATTATTTACACACACATATACATTTAAGTTACTTCCAAAAGATCTTTTACATCAGACAGATTTACCTTTTGAGTCTATGTTTTCTATAAACCTTTGGAAGTACCTTCATATGAAGCAAAAAAAAAGTTATTTAAGTGTTTTTCATCACATTTGTCTGGAAATATTTTAGAAGAGAAGGTGTGCACTAGCTGAGCATAGGGCTCTGTGGCCACCCTTTTAAGGTTCAAAATTCAACTCAAAACTGGGAAAAATCTCAGGGTTTGTCTGAAATGATGCTATCAATTTCCTAAGTTGTATTGTTAGATGATGTTAACCCTTGCTATCCACGGGAACAGTGAGATAATTAAGCTCTGAATTTCTGACACGTTAAGAAAATTAAGCTTACAATGGCCTAACAATCATATCAGATATATAAAACAACCAACACAACTTGCTGGAGAAATTCTATAGCATATCCATACCAGGGTCCATTTGTCAGATATACAGCAAGTCAACTACCGATACCAAGTATGTGAACAAAAGTAATTTATTTTTTTTAAAGATTTATTCATTTTATTACAGCCAGATATACACAGAGGAGGAGAGACAGAGAGGAAGAACATCCATCCGATGATTCACTCCCCAAGTGAGCCACAATGGGCCGGTACGCGCCAATCCGAAGCCGGGAACCAGGAACCTCTTCCCGGTCTCCCAAGCGGGTGCAGGGTCCCAATGCATTGGGCCGTCCTCGACCGCCCTCCCAGGCCAGAAGCAGGGAGCTGGATGGGAAGTGGAGCTGCCGGGATTAGAACCGGCGCCCATATGGGATCCCGGGGCCTTCAAGGTGAGGATTTTAGCCGCTAGGCCACTCGGCCAGGCCCCAAAAGTAATTTCTTTTTAACAAACAAGCCAACAAGACAAGTAGCTATCACACAATTCCCAGACTTCCCAAGAAATTCAGGCAGTGACTTTGATAGGTTATAGTAACGGATTAATCTTATTAACTTGAGAGTGGTCTTCTGATTGGCCCACACTGCAGGTGGCCACCATGATTTACTGAAGGAAAAGCAGGCTTGAAGTTCCTACAAAACATGTCAAATAGTGGTAGGATAATAACCAGTCATATGACAAACTCCAAGTCTGGCACCCAGAGTTCTGCAGTGCCACCTTGAGGTTTGTGCCATTCCTTAAATTTAGTGAAAGCTCAACAAAGCAAAAAAACTTTTTAGAAGTTAAAAAAAGAAAAGCTTTTAGACAGACTAACAGAGAATAAAAACCCTCAAATGAATAGGTAAAGCAGATGCTACACCACACCACTGAAATAAAAAGGATCATGAGAACTACGATAAAAACTATAGTCAATAAAAAGGAGAATTTTGAAGAAATGGATAAATTCCTGTATAAATATATACGTAACTTACTATGACTAAATCAAGGAATCAGGGCGGATTCCTTTCTTAGGGCTGGGACGGGCTGAACCACTCTGCAGGTTGGCAACTGCACGGTGCCGTCTTGGCTAAGTGGGATCCGGCTAAGGGCTCTAGCCAAAAACACCCTACAAGGAGGTGGATGAGCCCTCGGTTTTGGGCGGCCAGTGCACCATTTGGTGCCAAGCTCTGCCTGCTGGCCACCCGGCAGCGAGCTCTGGTTCTTTTTAATTAGTAAAAGTTGCTCAGGGACACTCATGAATTAGACCAACTTAGTGATAGGGGCATGTAACTTTGTGCTTACACTGGCAGGTCTACTTTAGTCAGGGATGCTGGGCCACAGTGTCTTGGGCAGAGGCCAGGACAAGTGTGGGAATGAGATAAGCTGAGTCAGAGCCGCCACTGTCAGACGCAGGATCTGCAGTTAAGAACAGACCAATTTGGGGAACTAGTGGGACACCCTAAATGGGATGAGGTTCCCACTAAGGAGCAAGTGTGCTGGAATGGGGGCTGCATTCTGGCTAGGCAACAGTTGTACTCTCCTGTGGCACTAGGGTGGCTGGGATTGGTTGCGCCAGGCCGGGCCAAACACCAACACCAACTGGTGTCCTGGGGAACCAGGGTAGACATGGGACTGAATAGGCAAGGTCTCAATCCCCTACTAAGCCATCTGTGAGCTATACAAGAGTATGGACGAGCCATGGCCGGGCCAATACATCCAGCAAGAACCAGAACGGGGTGAAAGCCAGCCAGAAAAACCACTGTCCCTGCTAGGACAGAAGGTGAACTGAGTAGGGCTGGCTCATGGACTCTGGTTTGTGCAAGAAAAGCACAAGAAGCAGGATAGGAAACTGCCCAGAATAGGCCATGGAAAGTTTCCCACTGGCATACATTTGGCATGGGTCAGGGTTGGACAAGGCTGAAACGGTTCATGTCATCCACTGGCAAACCCAGGCACCGGAACGGTGCGTGGGTTGGGCCAGGTTTGGTTGCAACAAAAACTAGTACACAAGACAGAAAGCCAAGGTGAGGTTACCTGTACTAGATTTCAATGCAGCACCCAACCAGCACACGTGAGAACCAGGAAGGGAGAGGGCAAAGCCAGCAGGGGGATTGAGGGACTGGTCCCCTCGCCGATCAGCTACTCCCACTAGATAGCATGGGCAGGGATGGGACAGACCAGACTAAGGAAGTGGTGGGTTCCCCCCTCTTGGGTCACTACCCCCCGCGGGAGGACATCAGAACTAGGACGAAGGGCTGGGGTGGCTAGACGGAAAGGCACTCAGCAACATCTGTGAGGGCTAGATGATTGAGTTGGTTAGAAAGAACTAAACTTTAACACCCATTCCATTGATAGGTATAGGAGCCAACTGGGAGGCAGGACAGACTGGACTAGTCGGCTATGCACATTGGCAGGCCAGGATGGGAGGCGTGGCTGGAGGGGGTTATAGTGGGTCGCCCCCACTGGGCCACAGCTCCCACTGGTTGAATAAAGGGCCGAGTGCGTGCTGGGCAGAACCAGGTTTGACTGCAACACCCATTGGTTCCAGTGCAAGTCAGGACTGAGAGCAGAACCAACCTAGCAACTGCAACCAGCAGCTGATTGTGGAGATGGACTGTGCCGGGCCCTGTGCTTACTAGAACATAAGGGAATCTGATCTGGGAATACCTCAACGTTTCTTTGGGGATCTCCCCAATCAAAATGCCGGACTCAGAACCCTAACCAAGAAAAGACAGAGGACAGAACAAGTCAATCAACCACTTCAACTGTATGTTGGCAGAGAAATACTGGGCGGGTAAAGGCTCTATGATGGTCTATGACAATCAATGGATTCTTCAATGACCTCATCGAGCTGGAAGTGGCGAGATTGGCAGCGATTCACAACTGGAGAACCAGTACAACCACTTGAGCAGATGAATAAATGAAGATACAGAAAGGCAACTACAACCTTGTTAATAAGTGGTTGATTCTTAACAATCAGGCATTCAACAGATGATCTTATCTGGACAATATGATGCTGGACTTTATGCCTGGTAGTTGCTTCCAATGAGAGAACCTCAGCTGAATTTGAACTGTGGTAACGCAGCGGGGTGGAGGAGTCCACCATGGGGGGGCTTGGGGGGTTTGGGGGGTGGGGGGAATCCCACTGCCTATTAAACTATGTCACATAATGCAATGTAACCAATAAAAAAAATAGCCTAAAAAAAACACAAAAAACAAAACAAAACAAAAATCTGAATCTGAATAGACTCATAATAAGCAATGATAATAAAGCAATAATTAAAGTCTTCCATCAAGGAATTTCTGACATGATGGTTTCACTATTGAATTTCATGAAACATTTAACAAAACAACTCCTATATTTTTCAAACTATTCAAAAACACTGAATAGGATGAATCTTTTCCCAATTCTTTTTTTAAAATTAAATCTATTCATTAATTACATTGTGTTGTAATTACATAGAATCTGGGATTCTGCCCCCGCCCTCCCCCCATGGTGGGTTCCTCCACCTTGTTGCATAACCATAGTTCAAGTTCAGTTGAAATTCCCTCTTTGCAAGTATATGCCAAGCATAGATTCCAACATCTTATAGTCCAGTCAAGTCCAACTACTTATTGGGTAGACCCTCTCTGGTCTGAGGGCAGTCCCAACTCTTTTTTTGAGGTACCTCTCTCATACCCCAAATAAACAAAGACAAAACACAAGAATAAAAGTATAGAACTACATCCACAATGAACACAGATACAAAACTTCTCAACAAAATACTAACAAACCAGATTCAAACTTATTTCAGAAAGATTACACATCAACACAATGTGGGACTCACCACAGAGCTGCAAGGGTAGTTCAACATCCACAATCAACAAATATTATGAATCACATCAACATAATGAACAAAAATGATAGTCATCTGAATGGATGCAGAGGAACATTTGATAAGATTCATGATAAGAGCCCTCCACAAATTAGATACAGATTGAACATATCTGAAAATCATAAAGGTTGTATGTGACAAATAAATAGACAATATCATGCTAGATAGGGAAAAGCTGAAAACACTTTCCCTCAGATCTGCAACAAGATAAGAATGTCTACTTTCACTGCTTTTATTCAGGAATATCAACAAAAGTAGTTAGGGAGGAAAAAGAAATGAAGGGCACGAACACTGGAAAGGAGGAAGTCAAAATATTCAGAATTGCAGATGACATAACTGTGCACATGAAAAAATATAAACACCCCCCCCCCAAAGAAAATAGAACTGATAAGCCAATTCAATAAAGTTGCCAGAAGAATCAGTAAGGACACATTAAAATGGAAGGGTAATCCCACAGGTTATCCTTGTTCATGGATTAGAAGATTAGCAAACAAACAAAAAACCCTAAAATTCCTATGAAATCTTAAATGACCCAAGCCAGCCAAAGCAGTCCGGGGGTGGGGACGAGCTGGAGGCATAATAGTACCTGACTTCTAAGCAAATGAGAATATAGTCTGATCAATTCCTGATGTTAGTTTTGTAAGACTTTGAGTGGGAAGCCCGGACATACCATGACCAGAGCCAGTAAACGTTGTTTCAAGCTGCTGTGTATGGTTATTTGTTGTCCCACACTAGAGAATCAGTACAAGAATCTTTAACACCTTTATGTTATTGTTACAAGTACAGTATCATGTTTACATTACAAGTGGCAAATCTGTTGAAATGAAACGTGATCACTTGAAACAAAACTAATATCTTACAGACTTATAGAAAAATAAATTATAACAGTTCATATTTGTATCATTAACAAAAGAAATAGGAATAATAACAATTTCTAACAAAAACTTTGCACTTTGGGTATTTATTACAACAGTATTTTCATGAGAATCACATATCACGGTGTTATACTTGGTTTTGAAGATAATAAAATCAAGATTAAAATCCTGGCTATGACTTCAACTTTGAATACCAGATTCTTCCCCATCCAGTAAGCAGTTCCTCTGAGGGTCACAGGGCGCAGAATGCTTGACATATATGACATAGTGTGAAAATAAGTATTAGGATTTTTCACTCTTATTTGTATTGTGATCATTTACCTGAAGAGAACAGTTTATTCATCACTGAGTCCATACTGCCAAGTATAGTCCCTAACACACAGCAAGTACTCTCTACATCTTTGATAAGTAGGAAAACACTGTGATGGAGAAAGTATCTTCTTTTTATTTTTGAAACAATTAGCACCATATAAGTTTCTTATCCAAGTTTTCAGAAGCTAGAAAATGGCATTTATACTTAAGCAGGCCTCTAAATTCAACTCCTATGTTTCTTGAATGGTAATATGCATTAGCACCTGTCACATAAACCTCCATCTTACAGTGTCTACATATTCAGCCCTAATGCCTCAAAACAGAGAAGAATAGTCACCTTGACTTTCTTTCTTACATCAACATTTTCAAATAAATTATAACATAGTTGAAATAGTTTCCAATGCCTCAATCCCAAAGTATACATGATAGGAAAATTTTTTTACATCAAATATGCATTCTACAATAAGAATTGTTTCATTTAATCTTTCTGTACAGAGGAATTTTGTTGTTTCATATATTTATAAGTCAAAACTGGTGCTAAATAGCAGTGCCAGATGCTGATAAAGCTATGAAAAAACTAGATCATTGTTTTATTGTTGATGAAAACGTAAACTTTTTGAAAAAAAAAAGCCACCGTGGAAAACACTGTGGGAGTTCTTTAAAAATTAAGCATATATTTGCTGTGTGACTGTTAAATCATACTTCTGGGAATCTACCCCAAAGAAATGGAAATTTTGTCTATGTTCATGCCAATTGTTCCCAGTCTTTTAAATCTTGTTATAGCCCCAAAGTATAAAAGTTAACTTCAAGTGGTCAAAGACTATATAGTTTCCTTTATATATAACATTGCCATGACGACAAAAATATAGCTGTGAAGGAATAATTATTGTTAGTTATATTAGGGGCTGTTGAGACGAGGTTTGACTATGAAAGGTTAGCTTGAATAAGATGTTTTGGTGCTGGCATAGCTCTATATCCAGATTAATATTAAAAATATATTGGAGGGCCTGGTGTGGTTAGCCTAGTGGCTAAAACGTCCTTGCTTTGCATGTACCAGTATCCCATATGGGCACTTATTCATGTTTCAGTGGCCCTGTTTCCCATTCAGCTCCCTGCTTGTGGCCTGGGAAAGCAGACGGGATGGCCCAAAACCTTGGGACCCTCCACAAACGTGGGAGACCTGGAAGAAGCTCAGGGCTCCTGGCTTCAGATCTGCACAGCTTCTGGGTGGAAGAACTTCTTCTCTTTCTTCCTCTCTGTGTATTTGCCTTTCCAATAAAAATAAATAAATCTTTCAAAAAATTTAAATTTATATGTATATGTATTCAATAAAATTATAGAAAACCACACACACACTCAATACTCCAGTGAATGAAAAATCTCTCTCTCTTTCTGTAACCTTGGCTTTCCAATGTAAATAAATTAATCTTTCAAAAATTTTTTAGTGAAACAATTCACTCTTAGTGTAAGAACAAGCATTTTATAGCAAAATGAAAAAAATAACGTTAGAGGGGGCCAAGATGAATCCAACTGAGTCATTCTGATCCTATCTAGAGCAGAGGTTCTCAAAATGAGGTCAGCTCTGAGATCAAGAATTCTGGTAATTTTGACCACAGCTTTCAAAACAAAAAATAAGAATGTATTTTGCATGTGGTTGAAGAAGTAGGCTAGCACAGCAAGAAATAAAAAAGATTTTCTTGGGCCCAGCCGAGTGGCCTAGCGGCTAAAGTCCTCACCTTGAAGGCCCCGGGATCCCATATGGGCGCCAGTAATAGTCCCGGCAGCTCCACTTCCCATCCAGCTCCCTGCTTGTGGCCTGGGAAGGCAGTCGAGGACGGCCCAAGGCTTTCGGACCCTGCACCCGCTTGGGAGACCTGGAAGAGGTTCCTGGTTCCCGGCTTCGGATTGGCGCGTACCGGCCCATTGTGGCTCACTTGGGGAGTGAATCATCGGATGGAAGATCTTCCTCTCTGTCTCTCCTCCTCTCTGTATATCCGGCTTTCCAATAACAATAAAATCTTAAAAAAAAAAAAAAAAGATTTTCTTTTCTTCAGCTAACTTAACTACAAGTCATCAATCAAAGTTGTGGGAAGAAGAAAATAAAAGGCAGTTATTGTCCTATAATCAAGGTTGAATTGAATTAAATTGAATCCCTAGGTCTCCCATATCTTGGCCAAGGAAATAAACACCAAATTAAAGCAAGGCATGGAAAACTGCTAGGAATAATCTACGGTAATCTGATTGCTAACCTTCTGAGTTTCCTTTCCAGAGAAAGCATATCTGAAACTTGTCAACCCTGCATCAACATGAAAGGTCAGAAAAAAATAAGTTATTCTAAAATAATTGGAAAAGGGCTGCAAACTTTAACATATGAAAAAAGTACTTTTGAACAGAAATATAGAGTAGATGACTTCTGCCACAAACATCTAACCAGTTCCCAAAAGTGCAAGACCCACAATGTGACTCCTCTCATGATCTTAAAGATCATCAACATTACATCACTTTTATTATCAATACTCTGTTTTAATTCAAATGAGCTCTTAGGCTCATTTTGTTTTTTTCCAATAGGATCAATCTGTGGCTGGACAAATAAAAAAGAAGGATGTATTTAGAAGTTCTGCTGTCTCTGCTGTTTTCTGTTATTATAGCAGAATAACTGAGATAGAGTGATTTGCAAAAGAAAATAGATTCTTATTTTAATCCATGGTTCTGAAAATTGGCAAGTCCCAAGATAATGGCTCCAGCATCTGCTCAGCACCTGATGAGACTTGTGTTGTAAGTGGGCAGAAGGGCAAGAGAGGACACACGTGTGTGACAGGGAATAGGCTAAAACATGAGGATAGACTCATGGTGCCTCCCACTCTCCAGATAACTGACTCACTCCTTCTAGAATTAACCAATTCCCTCAAAAGAAAGGCACTAATCTCACGTAAGGACCTGTTCACCTCTTAAAGGCCTCACCACAACACTTCCACAGTGGTAAACAAATTTCAAGGTGTGTTTTGGAGAGCAAAAAACCATAGTCAAGCCATAAAACTTACCAGAGCGATGTTTGAGTTCTACAGTCATTTCCCCTTCTCTGCTTAATTCAGAAAATTCACATGTATAGTTTCCTAAGAGAGCTTGATGCTTCTCCAACTGCAAAGAGGCATCTCCTTTGAGTAAATTCATCAGTTCAACTTTTGCACTTGTAAAGTTAAAGTAATAATGGGAAATATTTAGAAAACCATCATAGAAGAAAATCACATTTCCATTATATTTCCATTTTACAAACACTTCACTAAACTTCTGTGCCTCCACATTTGTAACAAAACATGGGATAACAGCAGTTTTATTACATCGAGTGAGTGTTACATCTTTGATTTTTTTAAAAAGCATCTGAAAAGAACCTGCAAAAGAAAAAGAAAAAAAATGTTTGACTTTAAAATTCTATACTATGAGATCTTAGGGTAGGTCACAAATTATTAAGACGAAGAGCAATACTTCAGTTGTTCCCTTACACAGTCAGTGCAACAACAGACAACTAGCAAGGTGAAAAACAGCAATTATTTTGCTACTAACATGAACGGTTGGTTGCCAATCCTATATTTTTCTCTGCATTCACTGTCAGTAATTCATAGCATACATTTACATCCCAGTTATCTTTGGAATAAAGCCAGCAGTGAAGTTGGTACCAGCCTTGGAAGATCTAAACGAGTCATCACTGTCCAGGGATATATGTACAGAAAAATTGTAACAAAAGAAAATTTTGAAGACACAAACTCAAACTATTCAGTCTTAATATCTACATATTAAATAATACTTGTTAAACTCACAGGAAATTGGTATCTTTATGCTGTAATAAAAGTCAGGTTCTACTATATTTTAACATACAAAGTAAATCACTAGAATGAACTATCTTAAAACACTATCGAGAAAAAATTTCCTAAAGCTATTTTGTCACTATAAATTATAGAGAATGTATATTTCATATTACAAGTCTTAAAAACAGTATTTAAGAGTGACTAGCATTCTTTATTCTCCCATTTCATTAAAGCTACAAAACAGCAATTTCAAAATATATATGATAAGTATCCCTGCCTCCAAGGAACTGTAAGCCATTTAAAAACTAATAGAAACTAAGAACAGCTGCTGCTAAGTAAGGTATATTACACCAACAATTTTAAACAGGGCAAATTATCAAATGCTACCTTATGAAAGAGAGATTAAGGAAATCAATGAAAGCAGCATTCAACTAAAGCGTCCAAGAAAATGGAAAAATTGTATTTGCTTTCCATACTGTCCAGCCATTCATGAACTATTTTATGACTTTTCTCTCAAAAAGCAATACACTGACGACTAATAACAAAACACCAACTTTGTAAATAGTTTAGTTTTAGGAAATCCTTTTTGCTCACTGGAATAAAAATCATTGGTATACGCAGTGGGCTTTGTGATGCAGCAAGATTATTGGCAGTTTAAGTCCAGCGTGTCATATAAGCACCTGGTGGAGCCCTAGCAACTCTCCCTCCATCCTGCTTCTTGTTAATGTGTCTAGGAAAGCAGCATAAGACCATCCAAGTGCTTGGGCTCCTGCTGCTCCATGGGAGACCTAGATGCATTTCTAGACCCCTGGTTTTAGCCTGGCCTAGTCCCAGCTGTGTCAGCCTTTGCAGAATGTCAGAGAGTGGAAGATACCTCTGTACCTCTCTTGCTCGCTCTCATTCTTTCTCCCTGTGTATGTGTTTCTGCCTCTGTCTATATATCTCACGTTTAAATAAGTAAACCAATCTTTTAAAAGAACAGGAGGATCTTCAAAAAGCCTAAACAGAAATTCTTTCTGCTACTTTTTGTTACATAATCTTAAAAGCAACTTAATTTTCCATGCCTTGGTTTATTCCTAAACAGAACCAAAAACTATCACTGAGTTTCAGTGCAGAACTGGTGAGCACCCAAAGAGAAAATATCAATAAACAAGTATACAGTAAGCAGTTTTGCGTTATAAAAATGTAGAGAGATTCTATAAAGTGTAGACTACATGGCATGTGAATGTATGTCCTTGAAAATTTTCTGACTAGGAGTTTGAAACTGAACCAACATTGTGAGTTATCTATAGTTCACCTTTTCTCAGTTCTCTACGGTTCTTGCCATTTAAATATTAGAAAACTACTGGCAAAACTTGGACTTCAAATTTCATTTTCCAAAATTCTATAAGTATAAATCATTATCCCTGGAAGAGAAGCATTGAAGAAGATAGACCATACTCACAGACATGATGTAGAAACTATGAAGAAGGTTAAGCGTGGTGAAGGATTTTGAAATGGACAAAAAGATTAGCAAGTATTTTTTCAAGGAAGTTATGATCATTGTCTAACAGATACTGAAAATGCCATTGACTACCATCTATAAAAACTTATGTACATTTTTTTCTGCAATTGATTTCTGCTTGACAGGAAACAGGATTCTGAAAAAAAATGCTTTACTGCCATGAGGATATCAATCAATTTTGCATCTGCCTACAAATTCATTTCAGCACTCCTGATTATCAATATCTGTACTTCCAATTTGCTTTCAAAGAGTTTGTCCATAACAGTTTATTACTTACTTGGTGAGCGAAATAAAATGTTTGACACATGTTCATTTTATATTTGCATGAGCCATGACTTTCTTTTAAAACCTATCCATTAATAAAAGAGGTAGAGTAAAGAGCTCAACTTTACCATCAAATGTTTTCAATATCACTGTAGGTAAATTAGAAGTGTTTGGCAAACATTCCACAATTTCTTAAGTTGGGTTTAGAAAATGAATTCACCAGGGGATATACAAAGCACAAATTCCACGATATTTTTCACTGATAAAAACATACCAATAGGGCCCAGCGCAGTAGCCTAGCAGCTGAAATCCTCACCTTGCATGCGCCGGGATCTGATATGGACACCAGTTCTAACCCTGGTGCCCCTCTTCCCATCCAGCTCCCTGATTATGGCCTGAGAAAGCAGTCGAAGATGGGACAAAGCCTTGGGATCCTGCACCCATGTCGGAGACCTGGAAGGAGCTCTGGGCTCCTGACTTTGGATCAGCACAGCTCAGACCACTGAGGTCACTTGGGGAGTGAATCAACAGAGGAAAGATCTTCCTCTCTGTCTTTCCTCCTTTCTGTATGTCTTCCTTTCCAATAAAAATAAATAAATCTTTTTTTATTTTTTTATTTTTTTTTTATAATCCATTTTATTGTATTGTTGTTGACAATCTTTACATAGTTAACTATAGTTGAAGGAAAATCAAGAAAGAGAAGAAAAAAAAAAAGGTTCAGGGGGATAGGGAGGTGGGCAATGCTATTATGTCCATATTGTTTCCATCATGTATCTGAGGTAAAAGGGGATATTGAGGGAGAAGCTCCACCCGTTTTCCCACCCACCCCAAGTCCCGGATGTGGGGCATGCTCTGAGATATGTGCTCAAGTGGAGTTAATAGTTCTCCAGTTATGAGTCACTGCCAGTTTCGCATATTAAAAGCTAAAGCAATGTAAGAGGTAGATACAGTAAAGCAAAACTTAAAGTAAAAATCATCTTGCTAAATCATAATTTGAGTAAGTTTTGCACTAATAAATGGCATGGGGAATCAAAAAATATTTTTAAGCTGTACAGACAGATATTAAAGAGTAAAAATGTCTTATCTGGATGGTTTTTTCCCTTATGATTATTGATCTCTGACAAAAATTAAAAAGTGAAGACTTCTAATAAAAGGAAGCATAGGTAACTAATATGAATAAGGTAATTCCAAATAAATATGCTTAGAGTAGTCTAAATCAAATATGAGTCGGTAGATATAATCCAGAATGACACTGGAGTTACAGGTCAGTTGTTAGATAAAATGGAAAAATTGTTTTAAAAGAAAAACACAAAGGAATCTTCCATCAATGGACAAAGTCTCCAACACAAGTCTCAGAACACAGTTCAGAAAACAGTTACATAGTTCAATCCATGGTAATCAAAATACACAAATCCAGCTCAGAAATTTTTAAAAAATGCAACCAACATTTGTTGAGAATGGTCTGACATGAAATATGGTGACAAGCTTATGTAGATACTAGGAGGTAAAAATGCAGGAATTATCCTGTATGAGTTTGGGATTCTTATATTGGGTATGTTAAACATTTTATTTGACACAAGATCTTGACTAACCTCTCCGTATGGACACAGTGTTCTTTGATAAAAGTGAAAAGGTTGATTTGTACCAAACCTTTTCTGAAGTCTCTAGAAAAACAAAGTGGTTTCCAACATTTATTATTTATTATTTTTGGGAAGTGAATTTTCTAGAGAATACAGAAAGTACAAATTTGTCATGATATAATTTGTCATGATAAAAACATTTTGTAGCTAAAGCTGCTTAATAAGCAACATGAAGTTTAACTTAAAGTTTCCCTTGATAAACCATAATTTGAATGAGTTCTACACTTACAATATGGAGAGATCAAAAGCATTTATCTAAGAGTAACCAGTATTGTAGATTTTTTTTTAATTTACTTTTTTTTTGGTTTTTTTTTCTCTTTTTTGTGTTTTGTTGTTGTTAGTATTGCAGATTTCTAAGGAAATGTCTTTATCAGGAAACAACAGAAGGATATCATAATGCTAGTCCACTTAAACCGTCTTTTTTTCTTCATTGTTCCATGCAAATATTTTCTCCTTTTCAAAAACTTTGATATCACTCTTTTTTCCCTCTTATCCTAAGTCTTCAAAGGAAATATCACTTCCTTCATAATTCAAAACTAAGTCCTTCAGAGAAGTGAGAAGCTTCCAATACTTCCTACCTGCAAATTTATCTGAAACAGCAAATCTCTCCAGCTTTTCTTCCTCCTTCTTCCTTTTCATAAATAAACCCCTTCACCTGAGAGATCCCACACCCATCAAACTCCTCAAGGACTCTCCAGGACTATCAGCCTCCTGTATCACTATATTCCATTTAAAAAGTATTTCTTCTTTATTGTTGAAAATTCTTGAAAATGCCTCAACCCAAAAAGAAAAATAAATCCTTGTCTTTGTCTCTCTTCCCTAGCATGTTTTATTTCTAATTTTACATGCCACATTTCTTCACCTCCACAACACTCCAAAAGTTTCTGACACCTGACACTATTCTTTCATTCAGATCACTTCACTACTACAGCCCCTGCCAAAATTACCAAAGAACACGTGAGAAAATTCAAATCTATATGGCTCAGTTCTCATCTTGACTTTCCTGTTTTTGTGCCCTGGCCTCTATAGTATCTTTTGATTGCAAATTATCTCCTGATTGGCCCACTCTATCTTAGATTTGTTTTTTTTTTCTTTTTATTTTTTAGTATGTTACATTTGTATATTTTGTGTGGTAAAATGAAATATTTTTACATACACAGCATAACAAATCAAACCAAGCAACTGGTTTGATTTTATCAGGAGTCTACCAGTTCCTTACTTAGATTTTTGCACAGTGTAGAACACATGATTGTGAACTAAAATTATTCAAACTTCTACTTACTCTATCTTGGTATTCATAGTTCCTAACATCTAGTAGTTACTGCTATAACTCAGTATGACATGATTTTAATACATAAAATTGAATATGCAGGAGTTGTATTTTAAGTGTCTTATTCATCATAAATCCAGTTCCATTCAGTTTGCGGCAGGTGTCAGGATTTTATTCATCCTTTTTATTTTTTTAAAAATATTTTCTTTATTTTTATTAGAAAATCAGATTTACAGAGATAAAGAGAGAAAAAAAGATCTTTCATCTGCTGGTTCACTCCCAAGTGGCCGAAATGGCCAGAGCCTATGTGAGGCCAGGAGCTTCTTCTGGATCTTCCATGTGGGTGTAGAGTCCCAACACTTTGGACCATCCTTAATTGCTTTTCCAGGACACAAGCAGGGAGCTGGAAGGGAAGTGGAGCAGCCAGGATATGAACCAGCACCCACATGGGATCCCAGGCATGCATGCAAGGTGAGGACTTTAGCCACTAGGCTCCTGCTGGGCTGTGGGATTTCATTCATTTTAAGGGACAAATAATATTTTTGTGTGTGAACTCACAAATTTAGGCAAAGACTTCAAGTACTATCACAAAAAAATAATAAGTACAGACACTTTTGTCTTTGAAGAAATGATTTCAACTTTTTCTATTAAATATAATTTGGCTTAGAATTTTTCATATGGTCATTACTATGGTTTTTTTTAAAGATTCATTTATTTTATTACAAAGTCAGATATACACAGAGGAGGAGAGACAGATAGGAAGATCTTCCGTCCGATGATTCACTCCCCAAGTGAGCTGCAACGGCCGGTGCGTGCCCATCCGATGCCGGGACTCTGGAACCTCTTCCGTTCTCCCACGCGGGTGCAGGGTCCCAAATCTTTGGGACGTCCTCAACTGCTTTCCCAGGCCACAAGCAGGGAGCTGGATGGGAAGCGGGGCTGCCGGGATTAGAACCGGCGCCCATATGGGATCCCGGGACTCTCAAGGCGAGGACTTTAGCCGCTAGGCCAGGCCGCCGGGCCATGGTCATTACTATGTTAAGGTTTGTTGCAATGATACCTAATTTTTCAAGATTTTATCATTAATATTTATTGAGTTCTTTAAAATCCCATTCTACATCTACTGAGCTGATTTAATTTTTATTCTTCATTCTGTGCATATGCTATAGTACATTAATGATTTGGACATGTTGACCTAATCCCTGTTACCTATGTTATAGATCTCATTTTTGAATGTGTTATTTTATTCCACCTGATACTAATTTGTTTGTAAATATTTTTGTTTCACCCTTGCTGGTTTTGGACTAAAGATAGTTCTTTCAATTCCTTGAAACAACCAGTTCGTCAAGTTCTAATAAAACACAATAGTACCTGATTCTAAGTAGCCAGTTGGTCCCAAGCTATCTGCATTGTAAGAAATTTTATCATCAATTCAATATCACTAGTGCCTTTTCAGGTTTTTTTTTTTTACATCTTTGTGGTTCAATGTTAATCATTTATGTATCCAGAAATTTATTTTTTTCTAGATTTACCAATTGGCTTGCATGGTTATTCACAATAATCTCCAATAACCCCCATATTTGTGTCATATCAACTGGAACATCTATTTTACGTCTGACTTTTTTTTCTTACTCTAGCCAAAGTTATAACAAAATTGTGTATAATGATCTTTTCAAAAACTGAAATCCATTTCACTTTTATTTTTTATTTTTAAGTGTCTATTTCTTTTCCTTATTCTTTGATCTTTACAATTTCTTCCATTTTACTATGTGTGGATCTGTTTTTTTTTTCCTATTTTCTAGGTCTTTGAGATGAATTGTTGTTACTTGATATATCTATTTGTTATAGATAAAATTGCTACAGACTTCCACTTCATAGTGTTTTTGCTGTATCAAAGATGTTTGGTATATCTTGCTTTTATCTGTGTTTATCTCAAGACAAATGATTCAAAAAATTCAAGGAACTTTTTTGGATTTCTTAAGTGAGCCGAGTGTCGTTCAGAGTGTGTTGGTCAGTTTCTGTACATTGGTACAATTCCTTTGCTCTCTATTTTGTTCTTTGAGGTAAAGGAACAGACCGCCTTTCCATCTAATCTTTGTTTTATAAAATGTGGGGTCCTGGCGCGGTAGTCTACCGGCTAAAGTCCTCGCTTTGCACATGCCAGGATCCCATATGGGTGCCGGTTATAATCCCAGCAGCCCAGCTTCCCATCTAGCTCCCTGCTTGTGGCCTGGGAAAGCAGTCAGAGATGGCCCAAAGCTTTGGAACCCTGCACCTGTGTGGGAGACCTGAAGGAGGCTCTGGGCTCCTGGCTTCAGATTTGCTAAACTCCAGCTGTGGCGCTCGCTTGGGGAGTGAATTAACAGACAGAAGGTCTTCCTTTCTGTCTCTGCTTCTGTGTATCTGACTTTCCAATAAAAATGAAATAAATCTTAATAAAATAAAATTGGGTGCTTTTATAATCGCCATATCTTGTATCAAACTTTTATTGAACCCTTGGTCATTACAATGCGATCTTTTTCTTATTTTACAGTTTTTGACATAACGTTTCTTTTGTCTGATACAAGCCTAGTTAGCAATTCCTGCTCACCACTGATTTCCATTCTCATGGAATGGCCATCTTTTTATTTCACATGTGTAAATGCTTATTGTTGAAATGACCTTCTCATTGGCTGTATGTATTAGTTTTCCACACTTACTCAGTCTAACTTAAAAAAAAAAGATTTATTTTTATTGGAATGTCAGATTTACAGAGAGAAGCAGAGACAGAGAAAAAGGGCTTCATCTGCTGGTTCACCACTCTGCCTGCAATGGGCAGAGCTGAGCCGACCTGATTTGAAGTCAGGAGCCAGGAGCTTTTTCTGGGTCTCCCCCATGCTGGGTCCGAAGGCTTTGGGCAATCTTCTACTGCTTTCCCATGCAACAATCAGGGAGCTGGATGGGAAGTGGGGCAGCCAGAAACAAGCCAGTGTCCGTATGGGATCCTTGTGCATGCAAGGCAAGGATTTAGGCACTAGGCTACAAGGCTACGCTCATTCTCTAATTTTAAAAGGGACTTTTAGCCTATTCACATTCGAAGTTATTGGTAAAACATAGTAGGTTTATTTTTTGTAATTACCCTTGATGATGTCTTAAATACTTAGTTCTTTTTCAATGCTTTTTGTTTGTTGGTTGGTTGGTTTTTTGTTTGTTTGTTTGGCTTTTACATGTTATCATAGTGGTAATTCGTTATGTGTCTTTGGTTTCTGTTTGTAGGAATCCCCTAGGCATTTTTTGAAAGGTCTGCCAGTGATGGATTCCCTCAGAGCTTATTTGTCTTTGAAAGCATACTTTGATGAGTGTATTATCTTTGGTTAGCAGTTTTTCTTTCAGCATTTGAACTATATCATCCCATTCCCTCCTGACCTATACTGTTTTTATTGAAAAGCATATTACTCTAATGGGAGTCCCCTTAAGTGTGACTTGATGATTTTCTCTTGTAGATTTTAGAATTTCTTCTTTATATTTTACTTCTGAGATTTGGATGTGAGTTATGGTAAGATCTTCTCTGTTCAAGTCTATTAAAGATCCTATGAGGCTCTTTTACTGTTATCTCCAATTCTTTCTCCAGACTGGGGAAGTTTTTAACTATTTCATTAGATAGGTTATCTAAGCCTTTGCTTCTGCCTTTTCCCTCAAGGATCCCCAGAACACAGGTATTTAATAAAAGATTTTATTTTAATAAAAGGCTTCAGGATCTGTCTGCATTCTTTTGTTCTTGTTGAGGGGGAAGAGGTTTGGGAGGGGTTCTGACTGGGATAATTCAAGAAGCCCATCTTTTAAGTTATTTTCTCCTCTGGTTGACCTAATCTGTTCTTGAAGCTTTCATAGCTTTTTTTCTTTTTAACTTGTGGTTTTTATTTTCAAGATTTTCCATTATTTTCCAACATTATCTTTGCTGAATGCCTCATTCATAATATGGATTTCTTTTCAGACTTTAATCAACTGCCTATTTTCTTGTTTCTCTTTGAGAATCATACAATCCTTCTTTTGAATTTGTCATTAGATTTTTCATTAGTTTCCCTTTCTTTGGAGTCTGTTGCTAAAGCATTCTTTTATTCCTTTGAGGACAGCCTATTGCCTTGCCTTTTCATATCTGCGTATCACTACAATGATACTTGTATACCTGCCCTAACTGTTTTTTCTACCACTTTCAGTGTGTGGCTTTCTGTGTAACAAGCTTATTAGTGATACGTCTTCAGGTATTTCTTGGCAAACTACACTGGCTTTAGCTGGAGTAGTGTGTCTCCATCCACATTAACTACTGGAGGAGTGGGGTCCTGGCTCACTTTTCAAGTTCCAGTCTCAGTACTGTCATATGAGTCAGGGTCTGGGGTAACAAGGTTTCCTTTGCCCAGTTCACTGTGATTGAAATTTTTAGAGCATCATCTGAGGGTCCTGTAGAAGTCACTTAGATATTTGCATTAGGAGGAACATGTTTAAGACCAAGGTAGCATTGGACCTGTTTGGCAGGTGCACCTGATTTCTCATAGTGCTAACACCAGATATTAATACAATATGTCAGCATCTATTAATCTTTTATTCCCCAAAGACTACAGTTATTCTCTCCATGATGTATAGCTTAGGATTTGAGGAGGAATGGGATTTGTAGAACCATGATCACCTAAACCACAGTGCTAGATCACACCCAGAATTCATAGCCCACCAAGATTAGCACATTGTGTAATGGATAGTCACATCTCACTGTGCCAAGGGCTGCCTGCTGCTGAGGTGGTTTTGAAGTCCGAGGTTGCTGCAAACCAATCATGGATGATGATGGCTGAAGTATAAGTCACAAATCTGTACTTGAGACTGGGGCAGGAATATAGGCTTACGCTTCAGGCATATACTGGGAACAGGGACCATCAGTACCTAACTTCTGATGGTTTTCTAAAATCCAAGAAACAGTTTTATTCTTCACGTGGTGAGACTCCAACATCTAGAATCTTGCTCCTTTGTGTCTGCCAATAGGTAAGAGCTGATGTAGGCAGGTCCCTGGCTTCTCAGGCTGACTCCAAGGTGGGTTGCACCCAAATCTGGCAATTACAAGATCCTGCAAAGTCTTGAGATGTATAAGCAGCCTGCCAGAGTCCAGTGGTGATACAACCATTCCACAAAGGTCCAAATCTCTATCTGATTCCAGAAAAGGTCAACAAACTGCATCTGTGAGCACTGACAAGGGGATAGAGGTCACTGGACCTTATCTAGGATTTGACTTCACAACAGGCCCAGTACTGAGCATCTAACAATAAGCTCACTTCCATTATCTGATGGTGGCTTCTATATGAATCTATCAGCTCTAGATTTTCAAATCAGTCCTAACAGAGGGTTTCGTGCTTAAGGTTTGGAATTAATCCTGTATCCATCCTCTCTTTCTCTGCGCTCCATTAAATTATGCATAGAGTTGGGGAAGGTGGTGGTAGTGAAACTACTTCCTCCCTGCCTTCCTGAACTTCCCTTGTATTATTGTATTTTAAAATCAAGCCCCATGATTTCTCACTTTGTTCCTTAACTGCTGTGCAGGTGACTTTGTGGATGAATGACTCACTTTTCAAATTGATAATCACTCACCAGAGCAACTATTATCTTGCGCCCTTTTTGCTTTAAATCCGTGACTTACACTAGATGTGTTCCCAAAGGGTTCAGTCAAAATGCACGTGCTTGGTTTTTCTCTCCCCCCTCCCCTGCCCCACTCTTTCATAGTCTTAACTACATACACACTTTTACTTTTGCTTTAACTGAACCAGGTCTCACATTTTTTTTTTTCCTAATCACCTCTTCATTGTGATTACCCACTTGGATGCAGTAGTTACTTGAAAATCAACATATTGATAGAAAACTACCTACTCTCTCCTTATCCTCCACCAAAAGTCACCTCTCCAATATATTTTCTACTATATAGTAATATAGTAGTCAATCAGACATGAATTTATGGATCAGTGGTATAAAGTCCTTTCTCTCTTTAGCGATGCTCACTTCATTAATTAGCTTACCCAACTGATTGTCTTAAATCCAATGTCTGTTGAATGAAGTAATTATACACTAGCCCTTCCCCCTAGAAATATTTCCATAGCCTCTTTATTTACAGTTGGTAGTGTGAGAGTGTGTGTGTGTGTGTGTGTGTGTGTGTGTTGTGTGTATTTAATTTTTATTTTGAATCTTATGGCACAATTATGTAGGGTCTGGGACACCCCCCAAAATTCCCATCCCCGATTTATTTTCCCCATATTGTTACAATAGTATAGTCTTTCATAACAAGTTTCAATTCCATCAGTCTGTAATTTAATTCTTGCTAAAAGCAATCTCTAAACTGGATTTTTAAAGGTTGCAGAAAATGGAAGTAGTTGACCCAGAATTACAGGGAGAAAGCCAGGCTAAACCAATAAAGTCTAAAATTATGGCCTTTATTATATGCTTCAAAATATATTTGTTTCATTGATGGATAAAAAGTAAAAAAAGAAAACCTCCCTAATTTGCATAAGCTATATTTTAAGTGGTTAAGAGGCACACAGTCTGAAATTTGTCTAACTGCCTAAGATAATCTTGCAAAATCTTAGAGCACAGCATGTGCTCATCCTTGCTTGAAATGGATCAATTGTGACTGATCCGGCATTTTACAAAGCCCCTTGCATTGCCTGTTCACATCGGTATCACTTCCATTCATAATTCTCCTAATCTGAATCTCAAATCTCGGAGTGACCAAATTTTAAATCTTATGCAACTGCTGTATGGATTCAGAACGATTTATTCAATGGGAGAGTAGAGTTTCTATTTCCCGTTTCAAATTCTTATGGTCACTAAGAGGGAAAAATCTAGGTTCTGCCATGCTAGCCTATGTATACCCAAACCAGGTTTCCTGTATGCTTTGTGCTTTTCCTACATTATAACCTCCAACAGCAGAGCAAATCGATCCTACACTAATTTGCTCTTTTATTATACGAAAAATTTCTGCACCAAAGCACAAAATGGAAGCAATTTTATCATAAGCCTAAGGTTTATTATGCCAGGTAGAGACATTAAGATATAAAAACACAGACATTTTAATCTTGTATAAAAAGCTATGACAATAAAAACATAAAAGAGAAATGTTTACTTTGGATTTACGATGCTTACTAAACAGGAAGGGAAAGAATGCGTATTTTTCTTCTTCAAATGTGGTCTTTCAAATGTTCACTAAAAACACAGTGGCAAGATAAGCCATCTGGGAAAACACGGATGACTGTGTGAGCAAGTGTCCTAATAGTAGGTATTTAGTGTAATGGTTCAACATGCTATCTCTAAATGGCTTCACTTATTTCATTAACATGGCAATCTGCTTGGAAACAACATTTTCTTTGGGAGAAAACATTTTCAAATGAGCCATATTACTACTAGATTTAGACATTAAAAAAAAAACTTTAACTATGCATATAATTCTTAAAAGCTCACTTTGAACAAAGGAAAAAAAAATCAACCATTAAAAACAGTTAATTTCACATCCACTACTTAAAATTACATTTAAAAAAATCTCTTAGTAAACATCAACATTGATGTACTTTTCTCTCTTGAACTTTTCTCCATGTTTAAATATTTTGTATAAATGTTTGAAATTTATGTAAAATGAGATTTCACGTTTTTCATGATACAAATTTAGAACCATGGGGGTTCCTGCCTCCCTCCCCCTCCCTTCGCTCTTCAAATGTCCCTCTCTTTCTCTTCTAAGTTATCACAATGGCATAATCATTCATCTCACAGTAACAAGCTCAACTTTCTTATACACAGATGTATCATGTCATGGAAAGTAAGGGAAAAAGAAAAATAATTTAAAAGTATAAGATAAAAATAGAGGGAAAAATTAATGTAAAAGCATAATAAAAATGGAAATCCTACTGTTACTCAGGAGTAAAGGCTCATACTGTATACAGCAGTTAAAACCCAGTATACCAAGCTCACAGTGATTCTGCTTTTGTGTTTTTTGTGTTAGTTGTCACAGATCAGAGGGAACATATGAACAAAATATATTTGGACATAAGGGATGCAGGAAGGTGCAGAAAAAGGAACACAGTATCTCTGTGTCTTGACACTATTATAGTGGGTTGCAGCTTATCTATAATTGATGAAATAGGTATCTGAGACAACTTCTCGTACCACAAAGATCATGAAACTATAGTGGTTACCAAGAAATGGTTCTGATTATCAGTGCATTATAAAATAAACTGAAAGTATAAATCAATACAGAATCTGTTGCTTTCTTATTCTAGTTTCTACATTCAATTTCTTAAATCTCATGGATTAGAATTAATTGTTGCTGAGACTGTTGACTTTTTGTCATACATATCCTTTTAAAGCTACAAATTAAAATCCATTTTATATGTAAGTTCCTGTTTTATGCTTAATACAACATAAGACCAAAGCATAGTGCCTGTGCTTCAGATTCATGTGGTTTTCTTAGGTTAATATTAACAAGCACATTAAAATACTTTAAATTCTGAGTGCTAAGAATGTTTAGGGAAATGGAATACTATTATTGGATGTAAATAAGCACTAATAACATGTAATCAAAAGAACCCCTATTCCCAAAAGTGCCATTTCTCTATGTCTTTCTAATGTACTTGGAAAAAAAGACTCGTGTTAAAATACACTGTTTATACTTTCTAGCACTAAAGGTATGTTTGATGCCAACAGTTTGAATTAGAGATATTTTAGTGCACCTTTTTTTTTGTCTGATTCAATATGAAGGCTTCTCCTTTATACAATGATCGAAGTCTTTGTAATATTTTATGTAGAATGCTGGCAACAAGCATACTAAAACAAGGACAGGAACGGTTGCCTAACATCAACACTTCAGGTAACAGAGTCTTTGATTATTGCCAGCTGCAGTATCTTAGGAAATCTGGGGAAATGAAAAGCAGGAAGCAGGGACATCTTGGGAGTTCTGTAGTTAACTAGTCCTTATAAGAATCAAACAAAAGTGTAAGATCAGAATCAAACAAGAGTGTAAGATTGAAATCTTAACAAGACACATTTATCTGAAAACAGAGTAAGATTGCCACCCAAGACGGACATGCCCAGGTTGGGGTGGTCTCTGGTATGTATATAGACAAGGAAGAAAAGAAACATTTGCATTTTAATGAGGAACAAGAGAAATTACACAAGGCATTGTGGAAGAAACTCATTGGTACTTGGAGCTTCACATGGAAACAGGTGATCTCTGGTAAGCAGCTGAAGTTACTAGGTAGAACCAGTCTTAAAATCAAGTTGGCTATTCGTCATCAGTTGCTAAGTAAAATTATTCCTAAAGATACTGCAGGCAGGAGGCTGCTGGGGGCTGCAGGAGGGAGTGTCTTGCTCGGATCCCGATCCCAGCCACCATGTGCTCATGGTGAGCTGGGCCCGGGCGGCCAGTGCGCCATTTGGCGCCAGGCTGTGCCTGCTGGCCGCACGGCTGGGGAGCTCTAGGGTAATGGATGTCCGAATCGCTGCTTAGATAGCTCCAGGCTGACCCCACTGTTTCTGGGATCTGAGTCAATCCTAAAGATTCCCAATGCCAGTAACTCTTCCTTTGAAGAACTTCTAATCACTTAACAATGCTGAGTTGTGAACACCTATTATGCAAAAGATAAGCTCAGGCTTGTCTAGCAGGATATTGTTTTGCCTGACATGATGATGGTTCAGGAGACTGGTCACATTAGGCAGGGCCATAATATTAACTAGCACTCTAGAACCTTATCCTGGGGTGGATTCTGTGAAGGATGTGTGGGCCACACCCTGTAGAAAGTTTAGCCCCACTGGTAAACCTAAAAGTTTGGATGGTTATGGACTAAGCTAGGTGTGACCAAGGAGCCTGCCATCAATCACAGGTAAAGGACCCGCAACAGACTGGACTGGGCAAGGCAGCAGCACCCAAATGTGCATCCTGAATAGGGTGTGGGGTGGGCCGGGCTGCAACATTCACCAGCTCATACAAGGCCAAATGGGAGGCCAGAGTATGCCGGCCACTGGCCTAAAACCCAATGGCATGTATGCAAACTGGGGCTGGGAGTGGATCAAGTGGAGGAACTTGGGAAACTCCCCTGGCGAGTCATAGCTCTCGCTGGTGAACACGTCGTCCAGATCTGGGGGTCGGACAAGCAGGGCACAGTAGCTCCAAAATGTGTAAATTGGTAATGGAATGGAACGTACTGGACAGGACTGAGCAAACCTTAGCCTACAAGCAAAACTAGAAACCAGCATGGAGCACAGGTCATACCGAGCTAGGCTCTTGCACCTAATGGTCCTCAGAGCAACCACGGACAGGTGTGTGATTTACGGCTAGGAACAGGCCCAATTGGGAAGGTAAGGGGACACCCTAACTGGGTTGAGGTTCCCACCAAGGGGTGCGTGTGCTGGAATGGGGGCTGCGTTCTATCTAGGAAACAGTTGCAGTCACCCGAGGCACTAGTGTGGGCTGGGATTGGATGCACCAGGCCAGTTCAGACCCCAACACCATCTGGTGTCATGGAGAACCAGGGTAGATGTGGGACTGACTAGGCTGGGTCTCAACCCCCTACTGAGCCATGTGTGAGCTGTATGTGGGTATGGACGAGCCATGGGTGGGCTGAAACATCCAACAATAAGAACCAGAATGGGGTGAAAGCCAGTCAGGAAAAGCCACTGTTCGTGCTAGGACAGGAGGTGAACTGAGTAGGGTTGGCTCAAGGACCCCCTGGTATGCGCAAAATCTGGCATTGGAAGGGTATCTGATGAAGGAGCCTGGGCAACTCCTCTGGCAGGACAGTCCCTGCAGGTAAGCGCAAGAAGCATGATAGGAAACAGCCCAGAGTAGGCCATGGAAAGTCTTCCACTGGCACACATTCGGCATGGGTCAAGGGCAGACCAGGCTGAATCACTTCACGTCATCCACTGGCAAATCCGATCACCAGAACAGAGCATGGGTTGAGCTGGGTTTGGTCGCGACAAAACCAGTGCACATTATGGAATGCCAGGGCGTGGTTGCCTGTACTGGATTTGACTGCAGCACCCAACCAGCACACGTGAGATCCAGGAAGGGAGGAGCAGAGCTGGCAGGGGGATTAAGGGGCTGGTCCCCTCGCCGGACAGCTACTCCCACTGGAAAGCGTGGGCTTGGATGGGGACAGACCAGACTAAGCAGGGCTGCATCACCTGTGCGCCGCATGTGGACTAGATCAGGGAAAAGCCAGGCTGGGCTGATTGTTCCTACTGGTGTAAGCATAAGTTAGAGTGGGTGAGGGTTGTTAGGGCTTAGCCACAGCATCAGATGGCAGAAGCTGGCACTGGGGGCTAATTCTGTCAAGTCAAACCACAGAACCACCCGAAGAGTGCATCAACCGTCCCCCCTCTTGGGTTACTACTCCCACGGGAGGGCATGAAAACTAGGATGGGAGCTGGGATGGCTAGACAGAGAGGCACTCAACAACATCCGTGAGGGCTGGATGGTTGAGTTGGTTAGATGGAACTAAGCTTTAATACCCATTGACAAGTACAAGAGCCAAATGGGATGGAGGACAGACTGGTCTACTGCTACACATACTGGCAAACCAGGATAGGGGGCAGGCCTGGTGGGGGTTATTGTGGGTCACCCCGACTAGGCTGCAGCTCCCACTGGTTGAAGGGCCGAGTATGTGCTGGGCAGAACCAGACTGGACTGCAACACCCATTGGTTCCAGTGCAACTCAGGACTGAAAACAACCAACCCAGCAATTGAAACCACCAGCTGATCGGGGTGATGGACTGTGCAGGGCCCTGTGCTTGCTAGAACATACAAGAATCTGGTCTGGGAATACCTTAAGGTTTCTTGGAGATCTCCCCAGTCGAACTGCTGGACTCAGAACTCTAACCAAGAAAAGAAAGAAGACAGAACAGGTCAATCATTCACCTCAGCTATATGCTGGCAGCGAAATATGGGGCAAACAGAGACTTTATGATGGACCATATCAATCAGTGGACGACCTCATCGAGCGAAACTGGCAGCGATTCATAACTGGAGAACTATTAAAACCACTTGAGCAAATATCTCAGAGCATGCCCCACATCCGGGACTTGGGGTGGGCGGGAAACTGGGTGGGGCTTCTCCCTCAATATCCCCCTTTACCTCAGATACATGATGGAAACAATATGGACATAATAGTATTACCCACTTCCCTAACCCCCTGAACCTTTTTTTGTTAACCATAATTAACTATGTAAAGATTGTCAACAACTATACAATAAAATAAATTAAAAAAAAAAAGATACTGCAGGCAATTTTATTAGGTAGGTTTTAGAAGCAAGTTGTTGGAGCAGGAATCCATGACCAACTTTTTTTAACTCCAGCCATCAGACTCCATTGTAATAGTATACACAAATGACTGCATTTGTCCCAGTAACATGCACAGGCACAGTTAAGCAAATTGGCTTAAAATGAGCTAATTCAACATTCTAGAATAAACCTAAAAATTGATGCTACACGTATTCAATACTGAATCTCAAAAATTTCAGAAATTTTTATTTTTCATAGATTTAAAATGTGATGGGTAATAGAGGGCCATAAATTTCCTATTCTGTTCTCGTTTTAATAGATAAAGTCTATTGAAAGCTGAGAGTTTGCAAGTTGCATGAGAATTGTTAAGTACATTAATCTGCTTTGTTGCTGCCATAAGAATGTACCTGAGACTGATTACTTCATAATAAAAACTTCATCAGCTCTCAGTTGTGGAGATCACAAATGCAAGATTGGGTGGTCCCATCCAGTGGGCGGCTAGTGAGGGCCACATACCAGTCGGTGTTTCAGTGTTAGGAGTAAAACCGTCCACAAAGCAAAATGGGAACAGAGTCAGGTTTGTTCTCTCACAACTCACTCACCAGAGCAACCTTAATCTCATCCCAGTTCAGGGTCAATAGTATAACCACTCATGATCCAATGACATCCCAGCAGCAAACATCTCTCACAGGTTCCACTCCTCAACAGCACCCATATTCACGACCAACTTTCCAACAGTGGCATCTTTTAGAACAAACCACATCCAAAGCACAGTATGAGGGAAACACTGGGTGTCAGAAGACACCAAAGCTCACTCTGCTGCACATGTGTTTTGATTTGAGCTCCCTGGTCTCAAATATCACGTGAAATGTGGATGTACTTTAAAACAGGCCCCCAACTAAAGAAGGAAAACTTCTAGGTACAATTGGACACATGGTTTACTCTTTAACTGGCTGATGGAGCATTGGAGTGAGCAGGAGGGTCACAAGAAAGTTTGAGGAAACTGACTCTTAGGATTAAAAAAAAAAAAAAAAACTTTTAAGATTCTTCTGTATCAGCACCTGGTTGGAAATTAAGCAATCTTCCTTTGCGTCTTCTTTGCTCCCATTTGCCTATGGGACGGCAAACAGCAGAACCCTCTTCTGGTAGACTTGGCCAGAGTGTACATTTCCCCTCCAGAACCCGGGGCCCTCCCTCTCTCCCTCTTTCCTGCTCTACCTATCCAGTCCCCACAGCATCCACGCACTGAGAAACCAGCAGGCACAAAACCCAGGCTCCCTCTCCTAGCCTCCAATGGCGCTTTTTGGCTTTGCAAGGTGCATGGTTTGGAGTGCTCCAAGGCGCATGCACTCAGAGGTGATCAAGCAGAGAAAGGAGCCCGGCTCTCACCCACAAGTGTTTTGAGGGATCAGGGAAAGATGGGAGGGAAATGAGAGGGCATATACTTCCCCGCCGGGAGCCCCCATGTCTGCACTCCAAGAGTTCAAAGACCCGGGCCCCAGGCATCTTCTGTGGGTTCTCCGGAGCGGAGTAAGCACTACAACACTGGGAAGTCAGAAAAAAAAAAAAAAACAACAAAAAAAACCCCGCTTACCATAGTCCGCTAGCCACAGCAGCAGCGCCGCCACCAAAGGCCACATCTAAGCGCCAATGGCGATCACCACAGTCCCCGCAACTTTTTGAGTCAACTGCTACCACTGCAGCCGTTACTGGCACAACCCCTGGACTTGCTCGCGGGCTCCCACAGCCCGGGCTAGCTGGAACCGCGCACGCGCACTCGGTCGCGGGGCTGTCCACTCCAAAGTTTTGAGTGGGGAGTCCTGATTCCCTTCTCCGGCCCGGGGTGGCATCGCCCCAGGCACTCTCCGGAAGGTGCAGCTCAGGGCTGGCATGTCGTAGCGTGCCACCCCTACCGGCCACCCGGGTCTGTGTCATTTTCGTAAACTCAGGGGTCGCTGTTTCCTGGTCCCAGCACATCCCCGGGCTAACTTGTCCACCCTGCACATTTCCTCTCCTGACTTATCTGCCACCCTCGCGCTCCCCCAGGAGCTGTGCCCTGCGACGGTGGAGCAGCTAGCTGGCTGGGGTGCTCTTGGTTGTTTATTACTTTCTTCAGCGTTTGCATCCTCTGCACAGCGTTAATCAAACAAGGTGTGTTGACCACAGCGGGTCAGGTTCTTGTCAACTCCTGGCAAAGGATTCAGGGAGGGTCTTCACACAGAGAGTGTGAGCAGCTGGGGTTGTGTGGGGGTAGCTGAGGCAATGAGAGTGCTCCTGAGGGCAAAAGGTACCATTTGGGCCATGTGCCCCTGGGCCTCTGAAGCCTCTCCATATATACATGTGTTCCCCCATATTTCACCAATCGCCTCCCTCAGTTTGGCAATTATTCTAACTGCAGTCTAAACAAGCAGCTTTCCAAAACGGGATTTCTTAGCAAATACTTTTTCAAACAAGCAAGTAATTAAGCTTTTAGCTTCTCCCAATGAACCCTTCCTATCTCCTGCCTCAATTGCCACTCATCATGCTAAATATTTTCATATGTAGCGAACATCAGAACTCCAAGGGTGTTCCCAGTAGCAGGCAGATCCCAAATACCCCAACTTACAATGGTAGATACACAGCTGGTCTGTGGTTGCACGCACCACATGCAGGCCTCTGTTCTGTTAGTCTTTGACCTGCTTGAAAAATGGGGTACAGTGTGATAGTGAACAGAGAGGGAGGCTTGCCACTTGGAAGCTACAGAAGGGAAGAGCCCGTTCTCCAACTGCTGCTAGCACAGATGCTAAAGAATCATCCACCAGATTTTGAGCCCTGGGGACATTGTCACAAAGCATCTGGTTGACTAAATAGGGCTGTCAGTTGTCCCTGAAACTAACAAACTTTTATTGAAGTTCTTCCCCCACACAAAGAATTAAAATGAGAGGAACAGTGTACACATGGAGAGCAGGGTCTATTTATTTTTAATTTATTTTTAAAGATTTATTTATTTTTATTGGAAAGGCAAATTTACAGAGAGAAGGAGAGACACAGAGAAAGATCTTCCATCTGCTGGTTTACTCTCCATATGGCCACAGTGTCCGGAACTGAGCCGATCCAAAGCTAGGAGCCAGGAGATTCTTCCAGGTCTCCCATGCAGGTGCAGGGTCCCAAGGTGTTGGGCCATCCTCTGCTGCTTTTCCAGGCCACAAGCAGGGAGCTGGATGGGAAGTGGATCATCTGGGACATGAACCAGCATCCATATGGCATGCCAGGACATGCAAAGTGAGGATTTACCCACTAAGCTATCATGCTGGGCCCAAGAGCAAGATTTATTTAAAAGTGACAGACCTGAGATACTCAAGTGTTGGAGGGCAAAAGCCAGAGAATCCCAAGTACTGGTGAGAAAGAGCAAGAAGGATGCATCAGGTCCAGGAAAGAAAGTGCACCAATGATTTCCTTGCTCTTCTGTCATTTTGTTGAATCTGGGTGTCCAACCCTTTAGATGCTGGCCACCCACATCAGGAATCCTCACCAGTAAACAGACTCGCATGCCTGTTCCCACTGCGAACACCCTCATTGGCAGACCCCAATACACAGGTATCTGTTAATGCAGTCACCTAAGTGCCTACACTTTCCAGGGACTAACACAGCATCTGTGGATCTCTAAAATGGATCAAGTCAATCCTCAGTGCACTATGTGGCTCCAAAGTTACTTTAGTCACAGCTTAAACTACTAACTTGCTCTTAACCTGGGAAAAGTTAACATTTCTGAACTCTTCATTTGCCCATATTTAAAGCAGAAATGATAAAAAATAATAAAAATTCATATTTTTTTTCTCTGAAGACTTACCAAGTTTGTACTTTCACAGATACAGCAGAGTGCTCGATATGAGTACATGCTAATTGTTAGCCCTATTGTTACAATTATCTTATATTGAGATGCGGTTCCTAGAAGGACAATGGAAATTTTTATCATAAGAATCACCTGTGAGTCTGGCACAATGGTTCAATGGGCTAATCCTTCCTTTGCAAGCACTGGGATCCCATATGGGTACTGGTTTGTGTCCCAGCAGCTCCACTTCCCATCCAGTTCCCTGCTTGTGGTCTTGGAAAGCAGTGGAGGATAGCTCAAAGCCTTGGACCCTGCACCCACACAGGAGACCCAGAAGCTTCTGGCTCCTGTCTCCTGGCTTTGGATCAGCTCAGCTTAGGTAGTTGTAGTCACCTGGGGAGTGAAACAGGCGATGGAAGAACTTTCTCTAGTTTTGTCTGTAAATCTGCCTTTCCAATAAAAATAAATAAGTATTTTTATTAACCTATTTTATTTTTGAGGCTGTATACATAAATGAGAAGATGTATGCCCATGTAGACCACTGATTAGGGTGGAGAGGGTCAAAGTACAGGGGAAAGTAGATGAGACAATTGCTTCCAATTTTTTTCTTTCTTTGGGGGACAGTCTGATGTGACCTGCCCCCCAGGCCTGTCATTTGCCAGCTGATGCTCATTCTAGGCACATGATGTATGTGTCTGCTGGTCCCAGGAGATACCAAGAAGCCACTTTCATGAAGTTATGGGTGAGAGAGGACTGTTGACTAGACTGAGGACAGGCTCAGGGAAACTGACAGCAAGGGGAGCATCCCATCAAATAACAACAGCTGTGGCACTCTGGATCTGAAGACGCAAAGAGAAGAAACGGCCATGGAAACCCTAAGATGAAGGAGAAACTGAAGGGGGAAGAAGCCTTTCTGAAGCCATGATTTAAAACCAGAATACAGTCTCTGCATATGACAGGGAGAAGGATGGTAAAGCCAATGCTATGACACCCCCTACCCCTAGCATTCCAGTTCCCACTATTAGCAAACCCCAGCCAGAATCAGTGAGAAAGATACTCTATTTAAACAGGCCATGACATTGGAGTTCTGAGATTCTCACCGTGGAAGTGAGGAGGGAAGGGTCTTTGAGAGACAATTCAATCTGCCAGAACTGTCCCTCTACTCCTTGAGATCGGGTTTGACAACGAAATGGATATTTCTCATTCCTGCAATAAATTTGGCTATAAGAAGTGATTGCCAGTAAATCAGCTGCACCCTGAACTGATGTGATAGAGACATAAACATTAGCTAGGGTTGGAAGTGTATTAGCATTAGTGAAGGTAAACCACAAGATGATATTTCATTTTTTCACTCACTTGCACTACTTTTAATAGTAGGTACATGTTTTCCATTGGTTATCTTGAAAAAGTCCCCTTTGGTCCAAAGTCATCTTGATCCTCCAAGCAGTGCGGCTTTATCCTGGTTTGCTAGGTATAGGTTTGTATGCTTTATACTGAATGTGTGGAGAATGAGACAGGGGATGGTCTCTTCTGTTTTGGAGGAAGTTTGGGCTATGGGCATTGTACTTCCAAACTTTAAAGAGAACCTGTGTCCCAGGTTCCTGTAAGTGGAATGTGCTGACATCCTGACTCATTTGCTGCTCAAGGTGTCAGACTGCCCTTTGAAACTGAGCCACAGAAATAACTATCTAACATCACTGCTTATTTCTACATATAACAGGATGTTGAAAAAGAGGAAAGGCCTTGAATAAACAGCCTCTAGATAGGGCAAGCTGGAAGTTGGACCCTTCCCTAATTCTGAGTAGGACAATTGAGAGGACTACAAACCAGTTTTGGTTTGTCTTTTGGCAAAGTTTTTCTATATTTTTTCTTTGGAATTTGACTGCTCTTTTGCCAGAAGACTAATCTTCAGTAAGAGTGACGAAGATGCCAGTTTATCCTCATATCCTTGCAAATCACTTATATAATCTAGGAAGTTAAAGGGAGCCCATTATCACTATGTAATGCTCTTAGGAGACCAAACCAAAGGATAACTTCCTCTAAGGAGTATTTTGGTCACTTCTGGAGTTCTGCAAGTCCCAGTTTGGAAGAGTTAAAGGTTTTATGAGAATGAGTAAGAGATTATGGCTATGGCAGGGTGACAGTAGCATTAAAGCTATTTGCCTATCTCATCACATCCTTCCCAACACATGTTAGTAGATTTCTGAATGTAGGCTAATCTCACTGGAGTTAGGTGGAGCCCCAATGTGGTTTGTATTGATCCTGAGCATTTTTTTTCATATGTCTGTTGGGCATTTGAATTTATTCTTTTGAAAAATGCCTGCTCCTTTCCTTCTCACATTTCTTCACAGGGTTGTTTGTTTTCCTGTCACCAAATTTCTGAGGCTCTTTTTGAATTTTGGATATTAGTCCCCTACATTGTATAGTGTGTGAAAGATTTTCCCCTATTCTACTGGTTCTTTCTTCACTTTGTTGATTGTTTCTTTTGTTGTACAGAAGCTTCTTAGTCTGATGTCGTCCCATTTGTTTATTTGGGCTTTGACTATTTGTGCTTGTGGTGGCTTTTCTAAGACATCTTTACCAATGTCTGTATCTTGTAGAATGCTTCACTGTTGGTGTGAATGTAGGCTAGTGCAGCCATTATGGAAGTCAGTATGGACAGTGCACAGACAACTGAAAATTGGTCTAATAAATGGTCCAGCTATCCTGATTATGGGCATGCATCCAAAGAAAGTGAAATCTGCCTATGAGAAAGTGACATGCAACCCCAATATTTATGGAAGTACAATTTGTAATAACAAAGACATGGAAACAACTCAGATGCTCATTGAAAGACAAATGGATAAAAGAAAATGTGGTACATCCATGGAATACTACTCATCAATGAAAAAGAAATTATACAATTATAACAAAATGGTCCCAACTAGAAATCATTATGGTTAGTGAAATAAGCCAATCCCCAAAGGCAAAATATTGTATGTTCTTTCTGATATGATAGCTCTTATGCAAAATAAAAATATTAGATATACAGGTAAACATGTATATACATACATTCTTACAGGTGAACTGTACAATGGAGACTAGCATACCAGCAAGTGAAGATATGTTGTGGTATGCGTCTCTACTCCCAAATAAAAAGAGGACTCCCAGCGAAACTTAAATATATTTTGGACAATAGGATACTAACCTTTCTACCATTGTCTATTCTTACAATGCCCTGATATACTTAGCAGAACGTTGAACTTGCGACTGCTGCTGAAGGATTGTATTATTGTAATAATATGGTGGAAATATTATGAAGAAGGAAAGAAGGAATGGGGAGGGTGGAAGCCAGAATTCCTATGCACCTAGAACCATGAAAAATAATAAATAAATAAATAAATAAATAAATACTATTTGCCAATCTTTTCCAGGGTAAGATTGGCATGGGTTTATTTAAGAGTGGAGGTTGGGACCCTTGGGAATTGCTCACTTCTAATATAATACAATTTTAGCAGTCTTTGGATACTTTTTGTCAGGCCCTTTCTAGAGAAGAGTTTATCACGTGGTCCTATAAGTTTGGCAGAGTATATAATCCTTGTATAATCGTACATTAATAATACCCAAGAAAGGTACGTTGTATCCTCTCACTGACACCATATTCCCATTGTTTTGATGTATCCATATTCCTTGGCTTCACAACTTTTTCGGGGGTGCATAGAAAAGTTAGATTTTCCTTTGTGGCAGGTGTGATTAAAGGTGATAATAGGAAAGGATAACTAGTAGCAACTTTTTAATCCATTGAGTCATAAAAGGAGTTGCCCAAAGCTGGGGGCTGCCACAGTGGCACAGTTGGCTTATCTTCCATCTGTAGCACTGGATTCCTATGTGGATATTGGTTTATTTCCCGGCTGCTCCACTTCTGATCCTGCTCTCTGATTATGGCCTGGGAAAGCAGTGGAGGATGATCCAGGCCCTCAGGCCCTGAACCCAGATGGGAGGCCAGGAAGAAGCTGCTGCACCCTGGCTTTGGATCAGTTTAGCTTAGGCCATTGCAGCCATTTGGGGATTGAAGACCTCTCTGTATTTCTCCTTCTCTCTCTCTCTCTCTGTAAAAATTTGCTGTTTAAATAAAAATAAATATGAAAAACAATTTATCAAAGTAATGTCAAAACAGGGCCAGGCACAACAGCCTAGTGGCTAAAGTCCTTGCACACACCAGGATCCCATATGGGTGCTGGTTCATGTCCTGGATGCTCCACTTTCCATCCAGCTCCATGACTGTAGCCTGGGAAAGCAGTAGAGGATGGCCCAAATCCTTGGGACCCTGCACCCAAGCAGGAGACCCAGAGGAGGCTCCTGGCTCCTGGCTTTGATTGATTCAGCTCCGGCCATTTCAGCCACTTGGGAAATAAACCATAGATGGAAGATCTTTCTCTCTCTTTCTTCCTTTCTGTAAATCTGCCTTTCCAATAAAAATAAATAAATCTTAAAAAAAATGAAATGTCATAAGATCACTTTTGGTGGGCTCTAAGTATATGACTAATCTCCCTGCACAGATTTACCACATTGAGGAGTTTGAGAAATTGAGGTTCATATTTGACAGAGGTTTTTCAGGCTGTCAATTATTGCCTTTCTGTCTAGATAACCCATGGCTGTGTAAGATCAAAAAGGCATATTTGCAAATATATATGTAGGAATACAGGATAAGAACACAGGATTTAATTATTTGCTTTGATATAACTATTGTATATGTTGAAAATCAGTTCCCACCTTGGAAAAAACTCTCCCAAGTATGTAAACCAAATCTCCTCTGCACTGGTCAGGGGTTGGTTTTTAATTCCCATCTGTTGGCATAGACCAAATCAATAGCCTCAGCACAAGAATGAAGGAGATTAATTTCCCCTGTGGTTGGCATTAAGGTAGCTGGATTTGGCTGGTCAGGATGTTGTTTTTGTATGAGTATTTTCCAGCAAGAAGAGTCAATATTTTGGTATTCTGTCAGCCAATGAGATCTATTTTGCATGCTCACTTCGACAGCAATATACTAAAATTGGAATGAGATCTCTTTTGTTATAATAGGGAATTTACTTGATATGAGGAATAAATGATGATTCCTTGTCTTAATGTGAGTTAGGTTGCAGCTGCTATTACCCATAGGCAGTGAGGCCATCTTTGTGCAACTGTGTCCAAAGTTTTGGAAAACTTAAAAGAAGGAGGTTACTTTACAGGTTTCAAGTCATTAGTTAGTATTATTATATGACCCTTAACTTTCAGTCACACATAACTGATAAGATTTATCTGGGTTTGGTCACCCTAATGCAGAGGTTACTAGACATAGCCCAGCTAGGTAGTCATAACTTCTAGAGTTTTAACCTGTACTTCTCTCTGTTCATGTGGTATGCCTGAAGGTCTGTGATGATGTATGAAAATGATGGAGACTGACTGATTTCACAGATGGAGAAAGTTACACTGGTTTCTAACTTGTATGGATTGTCTCTTCCCAATGAGGTGTAGGACATTCAGCCATTGCCAAGAACTAGTAGAATATGCTGTAACCCCAGAGATAACATAAACAGGAAATGAATCTCCCCCAAAAAGCATCCTGTTGATTCCCACTGCCTGGTTGGACAACAAAAAGAGCAGGCCCAAGTATGAGATTAGAACAGAATATGTGACCCCTGTGTCTAATAGAAAAGTCTTGGTCTCAGATGCAACATCAATGATGACTGTAGGCTCCATTGTCTCAATAGTGTTGGTTGACTTGACAGTTTTTACAAAACAAAGAACTTCCTCAGCCTAGGGGCAATAGGGCCTGCAATGATAACCTCTGAGTCCTTCATGAAACTATCCAAGCCTGCTAAAATCCTGTGTCAGGTTCAGGGGTAGACATGGGAGGCCATTCTTCCTGGGTCACCATATCACTGTCCCATGTTTGCAGGTACTCCAAGTATTGGCAAAAAGAAGTGGGTGAACATGGTAATTGTCGGAGAGGCTGTCAATGGGGAATGTCTTCCCTGCAGGTTCCTACCTAGACAAGGAGGAATTAGGGAACTCTTAAAAACCCAAGACACTTTTGAATACTCTAGTGTCTTCCCCCTTTCTCTCTTCAAGAGGCACCCCATCTCCAGGCTTTCTCCTAGGAGGTACTTTCTCCTTCCTCTTTTTCCCATTTATCTGGTCACTTCACAAATAAAACTTGTCTGTCTGAAACTGATTCCTGGCTTTTGATTTCTGTACTAAACTGAGGAAAGAGCCCACTGTGCTCTGCCAGTAATAGCAGGGAACATGTAAAAACCCCAAACACATCCTGAAACCCTCTCTCTCCATTCAGGAGACATCCCATCTCCCAAATACTTCCTGGGAATTATTTCCCCCTCCCTTCTTTCACGTACACTTGTTCACTCTACAAATAAAACTTCACCTCTGTCTGCAACTAATTCCCGCCTTTTTTATTTCTATACTAGACAGAGGAAAGAATAACGAGCCCATTGAACTTTGCTGGTAGCACTTCACTGCCCAGATACTCTTGTTTCTAGCTGCCCAGCTTTTAGTAGAGCAGGCAGGGCTTTCATGGAGTCTCACTTATCTCACAGCAGGTAGTTGCTCCATGTCCTGGCTTCCCCCATCAATAACAAGTGGTGTTCAGAGGTGAATTGGCCTTATCTCTCCCTGTCTCTTTCTTTTTATTTTTTTCTTTTTCTTGATAGCATATTGACAACTACCTTCCTTCTCTTTCTTCTGCCCCGTTTAAGTATATCGTGAGAGCAGCTTTTAGGATGTTAGTCAAGGGGTACTTGGTCTCAACCTTGATTTTTCAAGATTCCTTCGAATACTAAGGGAAGACTGAGTTAGAAATATTTCATTGTGTAGTGCAGGAGAAGGGATCTACATCAGTATATTTTATAAGATCTTCCTTAAATCTCCTTAAACCTTTCTTAAACCTCTTGAAAAAGGTAGCTGTTTTTTTTTTTTCTGGGATTCTTGTTCTGTGGTTTTTAGTTTATTAAGTTTGTTGCTCTATTGTGCTGGTATGCAACTCTGAGAATACAAGACAACACACGACACCTGCTTTATCCAACAGGGGTAAAATAATTTCGTTAGGATCTTTTGGGGCAGGGCTTTATCTGTACTTGGGTACCTTTCACCTTACCTATGAACAGCATTTGTACCATCAAAGGCATGTAGTCCCTATTTTTCCCTTTTGTTAATACAGTGTTTAGAAGACAAACTGTTCTTTAAGGTAAGGTCAAGCATGACAGTCACTTTTTACTGTTACAATAAATTCAATACAAAAAATAAAGGAAATCTCAGTTCTCGGACAAAAACAAGAAGTTTTAGGTAGATAATGTCAGTGAGCAATGCAAGATTTATTGAAGGTAGAAACCTCTCATCATGAGAGGAAAATCTACGAAAACAGTAAACTGGTGTTTAAGTACCATTCAGGTGACCAGAATAATATCTAACAATCAACAAGAGTGTGGAGACAAATCTTAAAGGAGTAAAGTTTTAATCCTGTCTAGCTTGCTCAAAACAAAAAGCCATCAGAAGAGGGCTAATGATAACTCTTTTCCATTCTCATGGAAAGCTAAAATGTTAGAAGAGTGGAGTTATTGTTTCCTTTTTATTATTTTTTTGGGAGATGCACAATCTTGTATTTCCAAAGGTATCCCCTTTTTCTCATTTCACTTAGGGTCTGGCCTGTCACTCATCTAACTTCTTACAATACCATCCGTTCATAATTTTTTAGGATCAGCCGTAAAGGTTCTTATCTCTTAATTAATTTGGCCTAAATTCTGAATTATAAAGGGGATTTTGTTTTGATGAGGTTGTTTTGTCTCACTGCCTCCTGAAGGGGTCAGACATGAGCTGATCTTCGGTGAGGGGGAGCAGTTTGTATTTAAAAAGGGAGTCTATAGGGCAGCTCTAGCTTATATACGGGGATTTCTCATGATGTCAGTTCCTTTGGCTTTGTGTTGCAGAGTCTCTTTGTGATTGATAAGGAAAGCTAGTGTGACTGGGTCAGCTTTCAACTCTTACAGGTTCATAATTTTCTCTTAGTTCCATCATAGCCTATAAATATGGGACATTAGTCCATTTACTGTGTCCACAGCAGAACAGATCAAGCTATAAGACTATTATAATTTAAGGGCACATTTTTTTTCTCTAGGTTTACTGCTCCTCTAATTTATATTGTGGCCAGGCAGTGTGCGTGTGTGTGTGTGTGTGTGTGTGTGTGTGTGTGTGTGTATATATATATATATATATATATATATATATATAAATAAATTTTTTTTTATGCTGTAAAATCTGGGGGCAAATTTGTGATTTTTGAGAATGCATTCAATGTGGGCAATTTCCTATTTGGAAGATAATAGAAGAGAAATGGGGGGAAAAAAACCTGGCATTGCCGATCTGGCCCCCACTTCGGGAAGAACTGACTTTTTCTTCCTTGTGTTTCTTACCTTAAATTAGCATTGACCTTGAAATCTGACAGTGCCTATCTCTAAGTTCTGCTTCTTCAGCCTTTCTTCCTTTCTAACTGGACCTCCACTTTTTAACCCATATTCTTTTATTATTATTATTATTAATTACATTGCATTATGTGACACAGTTTTATAGGTACTGGGATTCCCCCCACCCCTCCCCATTAACCCATATTCTGACCTGGCAATGTTTAATGTTTATTTCACCCGAGACGTTGTCAGTCATCTTTTTTTTTTTCTTTTGGTTAAAACATATATTTAGAATCAGGCACCTGGACTCAGTTTAAATGATCCCAGTCTTGTTGGCAACTTCCTAAGCATCCTAATGAGCAGCCGGTGGCAAGTTGCCTTTTTTCTGATCAGGTGTTGCCTTTGGCTACATCAGTGTCACAGAGCTTCTTCACAGCTTGTTAGACCTGGTGCTTCTTGGCCTTGCAACCCACAACAGACGTGAGTGTGTTGTTTTCTTCTTTCTTCCTCATAGCCAGCTCTAGTCAGGGGGAACTTGATGATGGCGTACTGATCAAGACTGCTTTTCCTGGGGGAACTCTTTCAGTGATATTTGAGCTGCCATTAAAGGTGGAGGTCTTGGGCCATTGGAATGTGGGTGACACGTGGATCTTTTTCTTGTGTTGTAGACACCTTTCAGCCCTGCCTTCGTGACTTTCAGAGCCTTCACTTTGGCTTCAGCTATGCGGGGGCAGGAGTTTCCTTCTTCACCTTTATAGCAATTTAGGTTTAAGAAAAAGTGTCAATCATATTTTAATACTTTTAATAGAATAAAAGAATCTAGCCTGCTAGGTCTCGGGGTAAGATATGCCAAGGATTTTTTTTTTTCTTTGTATGTATGTTTTTTGTGTTGTTTTATTCTGCTGGCTTAAAAAAAAGGCCAAAATTTATGGTGGTTTGTGCATGGTTGCTGGATAACTACCTGTTTCTGCCATGGGTGCTCTGCCTGCAAACAGAAACTCCCCATGGATACACTGCTCTGACTCGAAGGAAGACAGATGACACTCTCCTCCCCAAGGTTTTTAACCCTTTGTTCCAAGACATGTTAGCGCCAATGGAGGGATGGGGAAAGATGCTGCTAAACTTCTGCCTGACTCAATGCTGGACCAGATGTGTCAAGGTCAGAGCTGAGGGAAAAGCACACATCCCTTTTATCCCAACAAGCAAGGAATCAACACAACATGAGATCTCATGAGTTGCCCCCTTTAAAAGTGTTTGCCTGAAGCATACAGTAGAGATGCTAAAGGAGGCAGGACAAGCAATGTCTAGTATAAATACAGAAGCAAGGATCTGCTCCAGAACAAGGTCCTTCTAGTAGTGATTGACCCTGACACCTAGATTATCAGATCTCCATATATGATACACAATGTCTATAATATTTATATCACATCAATAGCATCTCTGTATAAGCAGAACGTAAGTTTGACATCATTTAATACTGCAGCTATTTACACAATTCACATTGTATCTTTAGGATGGGAGACACATTCATTGAGATTTCTAGAGATCTAGCTGAAAAATCCCAAAAGACACACCTTAGAACTTTGAATCAAAAACAACTGTCAGAGTTTTACAACATTTGGTCAAAGTAAAAGCTCTTAAATTATTGTAAAAGTATTAATTTAATAAAACTTATTCAGAGCTGTGGGACAGTTTCAATCAAGTATAAGGTACTTCATTCAAACATTTAAAATAGGCAGGTAATCTTAACTCCTTTACAACTTAGTCCTCCCCAAGCTATTGAAACTCAATAAAGACTACAGGGAACACAAGAAATCTTCCCTATGATGCATAAAATCCCTATTTCCTGGTTCAGTTACAAAAGCAAAAAGAAAATAAGATTCGCATATGTCATCATCCTATTACTTGTGATAAATGAAATACATCAAAAAATCTCAGAGGTAGGGAATCAGGTAATCCTGCTATCAAGACTTCTTAATTAGAAGAGATGAAGAAAAGAGTTACTAATAGGATTGAAATTGTAGCAAACAGGGAAAATATCCTACAGTCTGACAGGTGGGAAGAACTAAGGAAAAACAGATTTTGAACTGAAACAATCAAAGCTACCTGAGAGCTAAAGCAGCAAACCTGTGGCTCTCTTGTCATGGGGTACTTGTCATAGCCACTATCACCGGGATTTGACCTTTGCTGCAGCAACCCTCTTCCCTTGCTGACAGTTATGACGAAGGAGCAATCATAGTGACCAGATACTGGGCAGGCCACAAAGAAGACTGCAAGGGTCAACAGAAACAAACTAAGAGTTTAGAAGAAAGATAAAATGAGTAGGCCTCTATGGAGTAGTGCAAGATAGTCCTGCTGGGACTGGTCTTGGGAAACGGGCAGGCATGTGTATGTTATAGTGTGCCTATTAAGTCCTCTAGAGCATGGATATTTTCTTGAGGTTGGCAGGAAACCTAATATCTTCCCTGTCACATACTTGGCTTATTGCAATTGGAGCCTTCTTGCCATGAGTGCTCCACATGGCACGTAACAGGTGAGTGCATGCCTCCATGGGTGCAGCAAAAAGAAACTCAGCTACATCAATGAAGGTAAAGTAGGGAAAGGCCACATTGCCCACTTTCAAAAAGAGACAGTGGGCAAACATTGGACTCCGTGAGCTATTCCTAACAGAACTGGCTGTAGAGAGTGGGCAGGTGTGTGGTTTTATCATTTGTCTACAGAATCTGGATATCTTCTTTTGGCCAGCAGGGTGCATAGTGAAATCTGCCTGTTCCACCCCTGGCTGATCACAAAATTCTTCTCTAAGCATTTGTTCTATATTGCACTTAACTGCTCAACCCATTCTATTTATTGATACTATTCACCCAACATACCCCATGGTCTATCAAGATACAGTCTGCTCTCCTCCAATAGCCCCTCCAGACATGCAGCATATCTCTATCCCAGGACGATTATTATCCGTGGCTCCTGTAAGAATTCACTTGAAGGACAGTATTTTATTTATGAAACTCCAAAGCAAGAGGCTCAGTCTTACAGCCACCAAATGATAAGTTGTTGCTTAATGGCTTTTACTGGCTTACTACAACAATGGGTCATAATTTGAATAGGAGAGGCCCTCAATGATTTCATTACGTTCTCACTACTTGGAAAAGCTGAGCCTTAAAAGAGTTTTGACTGTTATAACTCAAAAGCCTCTCAAGGAATATGAGAGGCTGATCCTCCAAATATAAGGCCAGAGTCAAAAACAGACAGTAAAACACCTCAGATGCCTTCCAAACTGCTGGATACAATGAACACAACTGGATCTCTTTGTCATTTGCAGTTTTATAATTTTAACCCTGGTCATTTTAAGTCTTTTGTTTTTGAATACAGATTTCTGACTGCTTCTGAAGTCTAGGGACTACATATGGATTTGTAGAACTTGGAAAAAAAAACAGTGGAAAGTCCATAAAATGGCTAGTTGGGATCAAACAAGAATTAATTAGGCCTGGCACGATAGTGTAGTGGTTAAAGTCCTCGCCTTGAACACGCTGGGATCCCATATGGATGCTGGTTCTAATCCCGGAGGCCCTGCTTCCCATCCAACTCGCTGCTTGTGGCCTGGGAAAGCAGTTGAGGATGGCTCAAATCCTTGGGACCCTGCACCCACATGGGAGCCTCGGAAGAGCTCCTGGCTCCTGGCTTCGGATTGGCTCAGCTCCAGCGGTTGCGTTCACTTGGGGAGTGAACCATAGGATGGAAGATCTTCCTCTCTGTCTCTCCTCCTCTCTGTATATCCTCCTTCCCAGTAAAAAAAAAATAAATCTTAAAAAAAGAATTAATTTCATGAGACTGAAAAAATTAATTAAATGTATTATTTCTGTATCTTTGATTGAATATATTCTTGGCTCTGTATTTGAGTATTTCATCTTAAAGGTTCAGGAAAGCTTTTTCCTGTGATGTCTATAGTATACAGAGTTAAAATATGGCTATGTAAATAGAGATGGAAATTTTTAAATCCCCCAATACTCTACATGCACACTCTAAATTGTAACACACATTTATGATGAATTTTAGATCTTCACACCAATGTGACTGCTTGCAGGAGTTAAGTAAATTATGGATGGGCATCTGGTTCCAAGGGTTTCTGGGCTAGCATTGAATAAATGAAGTTGACACTTCCTTGTAGGGCTTAAGCTTCAAAGCGTTAGGTGATACAGCTTAAATAACACAAATATGCCTTAGACTGTCTTTTAACTCGGAGAGTTTTCCAAGTCTGAATCTACTGTATTAACCTTCCTCCCATATTCATATGAATAGCCAATTACAATATTTCTGCTATAGGGATGGAATTGTGGTAAAGCTGCTGATTGCAATCCTGGCTTCTTATATGTGCACTAATTTGACATCTGGCTGCTCCATGTCTGATTTGGTTCCCTATTGGTGTACCTGAGGATGGCCCAATTGCTTGAGCCCCAGCCCAAGTATCTGCAAACAGTGAGTTATATAACAGGATTGAGCTGTATAAAAGTAAACTGGAGGAGAGACAGAAAGATCTTTCATCCACTGGTTCACTCCCTACGTGGCTACAGTAGCTGGAACAGAACTAATTCGAAGCCAGGAGCCAGAAGCTTCTTCAAGGTTTCCCACATGAGTATAGGGTGCCAAGGCTTTAGGCCAAGCTATACTGGTTTCGCAGACCACAGGCAGAAAGCTGTATGGAAAGTGGAACAGCTGAGACATGAGCTGGTGCTCATATGGGATCCTGGTGCTTGCAAAGCAAAGGTTTAGCCATTGAGACATCAAGCCCAATCCGATGGCCTTCAGCTTTAGACTGGTTTGACTCTAACCACTGTGGTCATTTGGAGAGTGAATCAGTAGATGGAAAACATATCTATCTATCACTCTTTCTCTGTATAATTCTTTCAAGTAAAAAATAAATAAATCTTTAAAAAATTATAAATCTCAGAAAGATAACACTGGTTTGCAACTCTGAGATGATGATTTGTATTTATGAAACTGACAAAATTAAGGTTAACAATGGACTCCACATAAAGCTTGCTTAAGAAACAAGTTCTGAAACCTTTTTGTTGCTCACATATATCTGAAAGTATTTTTGACAACACATACTTCCCTCACCAAATGGGACTAAATCAACAACTAAATCAAATCCAACCTGGCAATGAGGGACAGAAGGAACCTTGCTACAGATGACTGATTAATCTTCAGAAAAGGATATTTATCATAAGAGCTTAGAAATCAAGATGGAGGCTTTTGTGTCAACAACAAGAGATTATACAGGAAGGTTTTTTTTTTTTTTTTTTTTTTTTTTTTTTTTTTTTTTTTTTGGCATGGTTATCTTATTGTGATTCACAAAAGACCCTACTAGAATTTTACCTTTGGACAGTTTAGGAAAATAAGTCCCTTGTGGGACAGTTAGAGAAAGAGTTGTTTGAGGTCAAATTCTGAGAATTCCACCCCTCTAAGGAAAAGCTAAAGATAAGAAAATGTGATTTAGAATATATCAGAGGAGGTGGAATCTGGATAAGTCTGAGCAGTAGGAGGGTGTCTGGATCTCCCAGCTATGTGGCTATGGCTAGGGGAACCCATGCCGGGGCAGGCTTCCTGCTAGGGATTCTGGCTCCCCATCCACCAGTGCTAGGCAGAGGGAGTGTCCAGGGCTTGTGCAAGCCCAAGGTCCAAGAATTTTCTCCATCTACAGCGATCATGCTGGGGATCTCAGATGGCCCTGGGCTCTCTCCACAACCACAATGTCCAGGCAGAATCCATGTAAGTCTGAAAAGCAGCGTGAGTGGCCCAGATGGATGATCATGCCAGTTAATGGCCAAGCACCTGCTGGGAGGCGTGAAATCTGGGTCTGGAAGTGGCCTGAGTTGGGGAACACAGGAAACCCCTAATGGGCCATAGCTCCAGCTGATGAGCACGTGGCCTGGGTATCGGGAAGGCTGGGCAGGGTAGCTTTATCTGTCAGCAAGTGTGTGAATTGGTTTTGGAAGGGGATGGACCTGGCAGGGTCAAGCAAACCATAGCCCACTGGCAAGTGCAGAAACCAGGATGGAGTGCAGGTCATGCCAGGTTAGGCTGCCATACCTACTTATTTGCATGAGTCAGGGATGAGAGCAGACTGAGCAAAGCCAGGTTGCAGCACCTTCCAGCAAGAGTCAGGACTGGAGGCCAGCTAGTTTTGGTAAGCAGCATCTGTAGGCAAAGAGCAAGACAAGGGAGGGGGGTACTATGCCAAGCTAGGTCAGAGCAATCACTGGCATGCGTGAGGTCTGTGGCTTGGATCAGGCCTGGCTGGGGAGATAAGGGGATGTACTGGTTGGGTTGTGGGTCCTACTAGGGAGCACAGGGGCTGGAGTAGGGGCTGCTGTCTGGTCTGGACATGGTTGCAGTCTCCCTTGGCATGGGTGGGGACTGGGTCTAGGATGTACCACACAGGGCTAGACTCCAGCACATACTGGTGATCATTAGAAACAGCATGAGTACAGGACAGGTTGGGTTAGGTTTCTGCTCCTGCAGAGCCATGCGTGAGCTGTGTCTGGGTGTGGACTAAGCTTGACTGGGCTGTAGCACCCAACAGTAAGAACTTTAATGGGTGATGGCCAGTCAGGAAAGGCTACTGTTTCTGATAGGACAGAGGTGGACTAAGTAGGGCTGGCCCATGGACCCACTGGTGTGCGTGAAATCTAGTATTGGGAGAGGTTCTGATGGAGGAGCTTGGGGAATTTCTCTGTCATGACACAGTCCCTGCAGGTGAGTGCAAGAAATAATAAAGGGAGAAGCCTGGACCAGGACAGGTTAGGGTGCCCACAGGCTTACCTTTGGACCAGGCATGGGGAGGGCCAGGCTGGACCAGTTCATATCACCCATTGGCAAATGCGAGAGCCAGAATGGTGTGTGGGTCATGCCAGGTTGGGCTGCAATACCAATCAGTTCACATGAGGGCCTGGGCTGGGAGGTGGTTGGGCTAACTAGGCTGTAGTTCCCACCAATGTGAGCTGGAACTGGGGGTGGGCCTGGCTGGGTCAGGCTACAGCACCCACTGGCAAATGCTGAGGTGAGGCAGGCCATGCCAGACTAGGCCACAGCGTCCAACAAGCACACATGAGACCTGGAGGAGAGCAGGTGAACTTGGTGGGCAGGGGAGGCTGCAGGGAGCTCCCTGCTGGGCCACTATTCCCACTGGTGAGCTTGAAAGCTGGGATTGGTAGTAGACTAGACCAAACAGGGCCACAACACCTGTTGGCCTGCATGTAATCTAAATCGGGGACAAGCCAGGCTGGATGAACTCTACCTACGGGTATGTGCACAAACCAGAGGGAGTGAGGGTTGGTTGGGCTTTGCCATAGCATCAGCTAACAGATGCTGGTACTAAGGGAAAACTCTGTTGAGCTAAGCTGCAGTACCACCTGGAGAGTGCAAGATCCAGGAGTGGGAATGGCCTCATAGGGAAACAGTAGACACCTCCCTCTTGGGTTCCACTCTGACTGGTGAGCATGAGAACCAGGACTAGGTCAGGCATGACTAAACAGAGTGGCACCCATCAGCACATGTGTGGGCTGGATAGGGAGGCTGGTTAGGTTGAACTAGGCTTCAGTGCCCATTGACATGTATGAGAGCTGAATGGGATGTGGAAGAGACAGGACTAGTCTGCTGTACGTACTGACAACCACATAGGAACCAGGGTAGGGGGGAGGTACTATGGGGGTTATTGTGGTTGCTCCAAGTAGACTGCAGCTTCCACTAGTTTGCATGGGGACCGAGTGTGCAGTGGACAGGATCGGGCTGGACTGCAACAACCATTAATTTGTGTAGAAGACAGGGCTGGATACAACAGACCCAGCAATTGCAACTAGAAGTGTGCGTGTGGGCCAATTTGGGCAGCGGACTGTAACAGACCTTGTATTGGCATGTGCACATAAGAATCAGGTCTGGGATCACCTCAGATGAAGTTTCTTTGAGAATCCCCCAAAATGAACCACTGGACTCAGAATTCCAACCATCGAGAAAATTGCAGATTCCATGGTCTGACCGTGGAATGCATGTGTCAGAGCTGAGCCTCCTCAGTGGCTTAGACAGAGCAGTGGACATCCTATCCAGATGCACAAGGAGGATATGGCAGTACATTGGAGCATGCAGAGACACCTGGTACCATAATAGAGGACGGAGGACAGAACAATTTGATCAACTAACTCAGCAAAGAGTTGGCAGTGAATACCTGGGCAGAGACTCTAAGATGGACTATGTCAGCCAGTGGAGTCTGGAGAGATTTCACTGTGATTGTAGTGGTGAGACTGGCATCAATTTAAAACCACTGAACTATCAAAACCACTTGAACAGGACCCTCAGAGCATGCCCCACACTGGGGACCCTGGGATGCTTGGGGGGCTGGGTATAGCTTCTCCCCTTATCTCACTCCTCCTCCCTAGATACAGGAAGGAAAAAGAATGTGAAAACAATGGTCTCTCTCTCTCTCTCTCTCTCTCTCTCTCTCTCTCACACACACACACACACACACACACACACACACACACTAGAATAGACAGACAGAGAACAACAAGGAAAGCTTAGAACCAGACAGGAAACAGTCAGCATGGACTCACACATGCCTTACTAGGTAGGACACAAAGATTAGTTACTCCTCACTAAGGTATTAAAGATTTCTTTGCACAACCCTCCTAAAACTGTTCTGCACCTAAACTGTTGACATATGCCTTGTTAGAGTTATAAGCCAGTTTAGACTATCCCAAAATCTGCCAAGTTCAGCAAAATTAAGCTTCAACACTATAAACTGCTAAATACTAAAATGAAAATAGTCATGAGACAGCTGAATAGTACTCTATAGCCATTTTAAGGTGGATAGCAGCCGGTTCTGTGTATAAACCAAAATTGAAATGTCAATGAAGTAGTCAGAGGATGCGGTTAAGAACTTGCATTTTTTAACATATTGGTTACTCAATACCATGTCAATTAACTCCATAATGTTGTAAACTGATGTTGATGTTATGTTGTGACTTTTAATTGATTGGGATGATATCCTGCCAGCTCTGCTTTCAGACCAGAGATGGTCTCCCCAAGAAACCCTTGAATTTATCTGGACAATAAGATGCTGGACTCTATGCTTGCAATGAAAGAATCCTGACTGAATTTGAACTCGAATACTGCAACAAGGTGGAGGAATCCACCATGGGGAGAGGATAGGGGGAAGGGTTGGGGGAATCACAGAGCCTATGAGACAGAGTCACATAATGCAATGTAATCAATAAAAAATAATATAACAACAACAACAAAAAAAGAAAACAATGGTCTCACTCACTTTCCTCTTGGCCTTGACCCTTTGCACCCTAATCAAATATGTAAAAATTATCAAAAATAAAATTTGTAAAATAAAAAAGAATATACAAGAGGGAAGAAGAAGAAAGATACAGCCCTTTAGAGTATGGGAAATATTAGCCAACCAGTGACCCTTCCTGCACATAGGCAGAGAATGGGGAATCAAACTACTGACCACTTCCATGCTTGTGGACAGAGGCAGGAGCCAATTCCAACAGGACTCCTACTGCATGCACTTGGTGAGAGGCCTGCACATCACAAAAGTGGAAGGAGGGAGAAAAAAAGTAGCATGAAGAGACCAACCCTGTGAGGGCAGTGGATTTCTAATTTTGGGGCCCCTCCTGCTGCTTATTGCAAATAAACTGCCTTTTGCTCTTGCTCTGTTGTGAACATTTCTCTTTATCTCCTTCCTGAACAACAGGTCCTAGCACCAGGGGAAGCAGTTCCCCACAACCAGGATGCAACCCAGTGGTGCTGAAAGTCTGGAATTCAGATTCTCTGTATTTCCACTTTGATGGCCAGTGTCAGTCTGCCTCTGCTGGAATACACTCCAGGTGCAGAGGAGTGCCCATTGATTGGCCTCTTGTCCCTTGGTCCAGGGAGTACCCCTGCCACATATAGCACCACAGAACTCCTCTGACTGGAGGAAACTCTGTTTTCCTGTTTGATCCCAAGGGTGGAAGGCTTTTGTGTCCTCAGCACTATGGGCAATGGCTCTCCCTTGTGACAACTGTTTCTTTTATGTAAAAATCTGTTTTCTGAGATTGGTCAGGTTTACAGACCGAATCTGAATGGTGCTTTTTCATCTCTTTCATAGCCCACTCAATTTTCTATCTTCCTCTTTCATGTGAGGTTTAAAAGGTTTCACATAAAAAGCAAGCAAACAAAAAATGTGCAATGGCTCATTTTACATATCTCTTGCCTGGAATGAAAGTGCCTACATGGTCTCTTGCTCCTCCAGTGTCGCTAGGGCTTTAAAAAGACCCAGTCTCGGGGCTCCTTTTCCATTCTCAGACATCAGAGCAGAGGCTGTTTGGGTCATGATGCAGCTCTTCTTAAAGAGAGATAGAATGGGCATTTATCCTCTAGGACAGGGAACACAGGAAGTCCTGGAAAAAAAACACAAAGAGATATAAGCACTTGGACTATTCTTCTGCTTTCACAGAAACATTAACAGGAAACTGGAACTGAGATGAAGCAGCTAGGACTAGAATCCATACTCCATAGGAGATGCTGGGACTGGCACAATGGCCTAGCGGCTAAAGTCCTTGCTTTGAACAAGCCGGGATCCCATATGGGCACTAGTTCTGATCCCAGCAGCCTCGCTTCCCATCCAGCTCCCTGCTTGTGGCCTGGGAAAGCAGTCAAGGATGGTCCAAAAACTTTGGGACACTGCACCTGTGTGGGAGACCTGGAAGAGCATCTGGGCTCCTGGCTTCGGATCAGTGCAGCACCGGCCGTTGCAGGTCACATGGAGAGTGAATCAACAGACAGAAGATCTTCCTGTCTCTCTTCCTCTCTATATATTTCTGAGTTTGATATAAAAATAAATAAATCGTCAAAAAATAGAAGATGCTGGCACTGCAGGTGAAGACTTAACTCACTCTGCCACAGTGTTCACCCCCTGTGCAGGCATTTTGTTTGTTTTTCTTTTCTTTTTTTTTTTTTGTCTTACGTGGCTGTGCTGAGTGACTAAAAGGCTGTCAGCCAGATTCCTCTTTCTTAGTGTCTTTGAAGGTATTTCCACTAATCTCTCGCTTTTAAGACAAGACAAACAATAAAAGTGCCCCATCAGAGCAGAGGATTCCCCACTTACACCTGCTGAGAAGCCAGTCTCCGGTCTCTACCCCCAGTTTCATCCTACTCAGGACCCACACTGACTGCACCATTTAGTGACTCAAGGATGATACCCCTCAAGCTAGCCCCAATGAGAAGATTAATAGTAGTTCAGTCCAATCTCTTGGAGCTAAAAGGAGTATAAGGGGAATTTGACAGCTTCACCACTGACCCTGAGAGATACATCAGTATTTTATACTGACTCTGTACCCAGTAGGACTTGACCTGGAAAGATGTGACTATCATATTAGATGAAATCCTAAACCTGACTAAATGAGAAAAGTGTGGGAACATGCTAATCAATATGGCAGGGGTACACTATATTACACTGTAAAAGACACAAGGATATCTCCAGTGGGTAAGAAGCAGTGCCTGAGATAAAACCTGACTGGGGTCCTGAGGATCCTGTAGGAAGAATGGTGCTGTAGGAATTTCCTCTACTGTATCACACAAGACCTCAGGAGTTCCAGGTAAGGCCAGTAAACTATACCCAGTTGTCTCTGGTTCACCGGGGAAATAAAGAGCCTTGCTGAATTTTCCCACAGTGATTGAGAGAGATTATAATCAAATATGCTCTGATAACTCCAGAATCACTAGAATAAGAGGTGTTCCTCAAGGACCAACTCCTCAATCTGCCTCAGTCATACACCACAAATTCCAAAAGATAGTGGCAGAGGCTATCAAAACCCTGGAAAATCTGGAGCCTGGAAATTTTATTATATCCGAGATCAGTTGGTGGAGATGAGCAGAAAGAAAACATTATGAGGTGATGGCAGCTTTATGAGGCATCACTTGAGAGGAAAGAGAGGCAGAAGAAAAACCAATCTGTTTCACTGTCAGGAACTGAATATTTTAAAAAGGGATATCCCAGAAGAAATACTTGCCTCTGGGACCCTGCACCTTTGGTAAAGGGAACCACTGGAAAAACTGTCATCGTTAGGTATCAAAGGGGATGCATCCAATGACAGACCAGAGTTGATCAAATGGATCAAGAAGAGAGATACTTCAGTGTACTTAAGAGTACACTTAAGAGTGCTGGAAATATTAAGTGATTACTGACCCTTTCTGTGCATAGATAGAGGTAGAGGGATCCAGCTATTGCTCCCCCCCACCCATGGTGCTTGTGAATAGAGGTGGGGATCTAATTACTGAACCCTTCTCTGTTTGTGGACAGTGCCAGGGGAGCCCATCCAAATATGACCCTTACTGCATGCACTACATAGGGAACCAGTACATCACAAATAAGGAAGAAGAGCAAGAAAAAAAAAGCAGTATAAAAAAAGATTAATTTCATGGGGGGAACAGATTTCCAGCTCTGGGGCCCTTCCTGGCAATGGGGAGCTTCTATCAATTTTTGCAAATAAGCTACTGTCATGTCTGCACTATGTTTTGGATTTTTCTCTTCATTCCTATACTAAACAACAAGTCCACAGACCAAGGGAAGCAACTCCCCAGAAGCAGGTCACAAAAAGAGGGCCCATATTTCAAAGGAGAGATGCTAATTAAATGTGATACTTAGTGCTAGAATCTGTATACAGTATCCACAGTAAGGTACAAAGGAGGCTCTTTGATCTCTTCATACCTGAGAAGCAAACATTAGAATTGGTACTAATGGGGCCAGCACAGTGGCTCAATTGGCTAATCCTCTACCTGCAAGTGCAGGCATCCCATTTGGATGGTGATTGTGTCCCAACTGTTCCACTTCTCATATAACTCCCTGAAATGCAGTAGAGAATATTCAAGGCCTTGGGACCCTGCACCCAAGTGGGAACCTCAGAATGGGTTCCTGGTTCCTGGCTTCTGATCAACTCAGTTCTGGCTGTTGCAGCTATTTGAGAAGTAAACCAGCAGATGGTTTACTTCTGTCTCTCCTCAAGTTTACTTTTGGACAGTCCATCCCAATTATACAGCTCACTATATGCGGATACTTCTGTTCTGAGATCTGTCCTTGCTACATATTAAGTTTTTCTATGAGGAAAGCGATTGTCAAAAATTGAACAGCTCTTACACCTTATAGATACTCATTTGCTACATTAAAACAGAATATAAAATCCTGGCTTGAATTCTCAATTTTGGGGGTGGAAAGTGTGCATTATCTTTGTTCATGCCTTTGGTTGTTCCTCTAATATATTTTTCCTTCTCTTTTGAAGAGTTTGTTTTTTCAACAAAGTATTCACTTTATCACATTCAGAATACAAAAAATAAAAACCACATTCTTTCTCAAATGAAATGAAGGATCTGACCCCTCCCACCCATAAGGATATCCACAGACCCCTGGATGAAATGGGAGTGCAATTTCAGAATGGATCATCCACTCTCCCCGAGTGCATCGTTTGCTAGATACTGCTACCTAGGACCCTGGGACATCCTGAATACCTGAGAAATTGACAATGTTAGACAGGGCCAATGTGACACCCCTATTCACCAGAAGATCTTCATCTAAAAGCCAAATGTTTGTTTTTGGTGATGTATTAGGGGTATATAGATGTTACCTGGAATATCTGATGACAGAAATATCCCTAGCAATATAAAATCCCTAGGAATGGGAAATTCTATAGTGACAGGAAAGATCATGGCAAAATGCCTTACCTCTGTATCTCAGATTGTGGTCCTAACAAAACAGCCTCTGGCTGTCCTACCAACTGACCCTTTGCATCGCTTGGACATCTAGTTATAATCACTCTATCTGGCTGTTATGGTGAATTCTTTCACCATCTGTGATGCCAGCTTCAATCACTTTCCTGCAGCAGTTAGGATAAAGTAGTTATGTTAGATATTTCTGAATCCTACTTGGGGTTCTGTTTTACTCTGTGGTTTCTCAACAAAAGGGAGTGACATCTATTCCTACAGCTTGTGCTGTGATTGTGTTTCTGGGGGAGATCTCCTCTGCTTTGTTACTCTGCCTTTCCCAAACATAATTGGTGATTGTGCTGGCCAGAAATCAACTGCTAGAAGGGAGAAACACTGGGAGAGAGGCAACTGCCATCTGAAACTAGCAGGGGACTTGGAAAAGTGGCATAAATGATGTATGTGCCCAGGGAGGCTTTGAGAGCTGGAGACAAATTCCTGTGTATCTTAGTTTCCTGGAGGTTATTCATAATGCAGCCTTGTCAGCTAACCAGCCTAAGAATGTGGTACTGGTTTTCAGAGAAGTGCAAAGCTGTGGGGTCTCCCCCCACAGATTCCTCTACTAACCCGTTGTTAGAGGGGGTGAGCTTGCTGCCCGCCACCTAGCTTCCCAGCACGTGAGACAGACACACACGGCAGGGGTTCCGTCTAAGCAGTTCCAGTTTACTTGGGAAACACGTACTCTTTTATGGCACAGCGAACAGCCTCAGCCCAGGAATTCCAGGAGAGTAGGGCTAGGAGCCAAATATCATCAACACGACTGCAGAAGCCACCTCCCATAGTCCAGGGCAGGTGAGTGAAATGGCACCTGGCTAATCAGCTTTTCTTTAAATCCCTGCCCTGGTTCACGCTCAGGGCTCTTCTGTTGGCCACCATCTTGCTCTCCACATGTAACCCACTGACCTTGACTATTAGTCACCATCTTGTTGATTTAGTGACATATTCGCCCTTGAGCCCCACACAAAGCAACTTCTTAAACCTTCTATCCACTCCATGCTGAGGTCGGCAGACTTCAGATGTGCTTACCCTGTGCAATCATCCCCAGAGTTGGGAGTGGATCTCTGCGGCTTCCATAAGCCTACAGGACACAGCCACAACCTCTGCCATGATTTTGCAGGTAATTCCATCCCTCTTTCCCCTCATCTCTCCTCACCGGGAGCTGCGTCATCTGTCTACTCAAATCCTTTCCATCCGAGAAAGGGCACTATGCCACTGGCATTGTGTGCTAGGCAGAGCTGGCAAACCACAGTGGATGTGAGCTGTTAGTTAATATCTTTAAATATGAGTATTTAGCAGAAGCAGCAGATGGAGGCAGCAAGGTGATGTTCCCAGAACCAAGGGCAGGAAGTCTTCACTCAAGTGGAAAGCATGCACCCTCTATTTAACTGATGCTATTTCCAAAATTAGTTGATTTGGTGTTCTTGTTGATTAAGTAAAGAAATTAGAGTTCAGAAAAACAAAATTAAGTGCAGCAAAGGTTATTAACGTTTGAGAGAGCAAAGAGCCACCCTCTTTTACACTTCTCAGGCCATTACATATTTGTCATGGCATATTGGAGGGTGAAACAGTTGTGAAACCACAATTCCAATTATAAAGAGGCAGGATTACCTTAGTGTCACACTGAAGTCTTACTGTACAGGATCACCTTAGTGTCACACTGAAGTCTTACTGTGCCATTCAATGGATTTTTCTGGTTTGGCCAAGTTCTCACTTAACAGTGTTACTCATAAGCTACACTGCAGTTAGTGATTATGGAATACACTTAATGGCTTTTACACAGATCCTTAGGTATTAAAAAAATGTCATAAGTTTCTGTAATTTTTATTTCCATTCTTAAAACCCATGCCTAAAAATACAAATGTATTCAAAACCTATTCTGTTTACTATTTGAAAGGAGTATAAGTCTTAATGTTGAATTTCCTCAAGGCCTGAATACCTAACTCAATTATAAATCATTTAAGAACAATCACATCATATCTGTCCCATTGTTTTCTGACCCAAAGTAATCCATGGCTTCTGATATGTGTAAGGGCCACTGTAAACATTAATACACTGTAAACATTAATACATTTAGGTACTGAGTTATTACACAGTACCTAAATGAGACATTGCATATTGACACTTCTTTCAGAATTACTATTACATTTGCTTCAGAATCTTTATTAAAATTACTGCTTTTCAGGGATATCAAAAATATTAAGGAGATCAAGCAGAAAGGAATTTTCTTCCCAGTCTATGCCAAATGTGTATCCAAGTTCATGGTCATTGGTGTTTTTGACTTTGCTTTGGTCAATGGTATATGCTGCTTTCTACAGTGGTCAATTGGGCTTCAGTTGGTCTGCCACTGGAGTGAGTTAAGTAAAATGGTAGTTCTTCTGCCCTACATGTGAAATGTCCTTATCAGGACGTGGGATATCCTGAAAACGAATCCCTACAGCTAATGCTGACCCACGAAGTTGAATCTACTAGACAAGAAATTTTTTTTTACTCTGATGATAAGATCCCTGTAGGACCAGCTATACCATCCTGCCAGTTTACTGAATTTACGTTGATAAAGGATAGGAAAGGACACCTTTAAATGAGATAGACAGAAGAGAGATGACATCATATTTTTATATCCTAGTGGTTTGGTCTTAGGAAAGTGTACCACAATGAGAGACACAGAATTGATTCAAAATATAGCAAATCAAAGAATAAAGATGGTGCAGAAATACTTGGGTTGTTGCAAGGAAAAAAAAAGAAAGATTATAGCATGCCCATTTTTAAAAGATTATTTATTTGAATGTCACCATTCCTGAATGAGAGAGAGTTTCCATCTGCTGATTTACTCTGCAAACAATTAGTTTTGGGCCAGGATGAAGCTAGGAGCCTGAAACTCCATCTGGGTCTCCCAAGGTCTAAAGCCACCTTTTGTCACTTCCCTGGGAAGTGGATCACTAGGGATTCAAGATGGTTTCCATATGGGATGTAGACAATAACTTCATCATGACTTTCTCATTGGGTATCACATTTGTGTCACATGATTAGAGTACACCAGAGTTGCTCTTCATAGAACTTGTTAATCCCTGGTGACTTTGAGCAGACACTTCATGATGTTATTTTGTTTAAGAGTGTAGATATGCCTAACCATTTCATGCAGAAGTATGCATTTTCTTTCATTTTACTTATTTTATATCACAGTTCCTATTTTTCAATGTAACTATAAAAAAGCATGGATATGGATCGATTATGAAGAAAAGCTATTTTAGCTGAAAGTTCAAGATTGAATGGCTCAATCACGTTGGTCTCTGATAAAGAGCTTCCATGGATATGTCGTGTAATGGCAGTAAAGCAAAGATAAAAATAGCCTTTCATAGGAAGGACTGAATGCATTGCATGGCCTGGTTTTATATACCACTTTCACAAGAACTAATTGGGTTGCTGAAAAACTATATTAATCCATTTTAAGGACAATGCTTCCAGCGACCTAACCATTTTACACTAGACCTTCCTTCAATAGGTTTCACAATCTTTGAACATCATCAAGGACCAACTTAGAGCACATAAAGCTTTGAGAAACAAACTGTATCCAAACTATTGAATTTTTAAACATTGTGATGAAATTAGATGCATAAAATTATATAAGTAGTGTACAATATTCATATTTATTTCAAGATAATATAGGGCAGTTTGCTTTTTAAAATTGTAGAAGAGGAACACCTGATCTCTAATGCTAAAATTCAGTGAGGTGGGCAAAGTAGAAGAAAAGAATGTGTTAGATATTTAAATTTTAGTGAGCACAAGAATCATCTGAGAATGTTATTAAAATGTGGCTCCTGATTTAGTGATTCTAGGTGTGGTTCAGGAGTCCCCTTTTCCAACAAACCTTAAGATGGTGCTGTTTCCTGTGGTTCATGCAGCAGCCGTTGAACAGCAAAGTTCAATACGGAGGGAATCTTAGATGTAAAGGCTTAGAACTTTGGAAGTTTTTGTGGGAAATGATCAGCATCTCCCTTTTGAAGATCTATTTATTTTTATTAGAAAGACAGATCACATTTACAGAAAGAAAGATTTTCCATCACTGGCTCATTCCTCAATTGGCTCTAATGGCTGGAGCTGAGCCAGTCTGAAGCCAGAAGCCAGGAGCTTCTTCCATGTCTCCCATGCAGGTTCAGGATCCCAAGGCTTTGGGCCATCCTCCACTGCTGTCTGAGAAGCATAAACAAATTTTTAAAATTTATGATAAAATTCCATAGGCAATGGGAGTTCCTTTACACCTTTCCCAAATTCCCTCCTCTCCACAGATTTCCCCTATACTATTAAAATAGTATAGTCCTTCATAAACAGTCATAAATCCATCATTCTGCTGTTTAAGTGTATCCTAACATTGCAGGTACAGAGAATGGCAGAGAGTCCAGCATCCCACTGTCAAGACATATTTACCAGTTTCATAGGGAGTCCATCTTTGATTTGGAAGTAGAGATGCATACTGCATGGTATCTTCACATATGGATATGATAGTCTCTATTATACAGTTACTATACATGCTCTTAAATGAAAAGTTATAAAACAAATCAACAATAGGAATAAAGTTTTAAAAAATTACAATGCTATGAGGTTAAATAACATGCTATTGAATGACCAATGTGTCACTAAAGAAATGAACAATAACAAAAAACCTTCTTGAATGAAATGATGCTACTATATGACATATGAGTCCATGAAGAACTTAATAAGAAAAGAAACTATTTTGAAGAAATGAAAATAAAAACAAAAACATCAAAATCCATGAGATGAAGCAAAAAACAATATTGCAAGGCTCTTGATCGTATATTTTGCATGAAGGCTGCCTTTATCAGAGAGAAAATATAATATTTGTCCTTTCAGGATTGATATATTTCACTGAGCATGATCTCTAGCTGGGACCATCTGGTTGCAAATGGTAGAATTTCATTCTTTTTCATGGCTGAGTAGTATTCCATGGAGTAGTTGTACCACATTTTTTTTATCCACTTCTCTTTGGATGGGCTAGGTTGTTTCCATGTCTTTGCCATTGTAGATTCTGCTGCTGTCAACAGAGGATTATAAATTCCTTTTTCATATGCAGATTTCATTTTCTTTGGATATATTCCCAGCAATGAGATAGATGGGTCATATGGCAGACAGATGGGTCATTTCTCTTAGAATTCTCCATACTAACTTTTATGGTTGTACTAGCTTGCACTTCTACCAACAGTGAAAGAGGGCACCCTTTTCCCCACATCCATGCCAGCAGTTGTTGTTAGTAGTGTTTTTAATGTAGGCGAAACTCAGTTTTTAAACAAAATAGACACTAGCAATGGACTAGATGTAGAAAATTATAATCTCTAAACACATTATTTTATATAATTTTTTAAAACAAAAAGCAGAAATCTGGAGTGCGTTTTTAGCATAGCAGTTAAGAAGGCATTTGAGGTACCTGCATCTCATATTGGAGTGCCTGGGATCACATTCTGCCTGAGTCTTACCCAGTTGCTATTGCACACACTGCAAGTCAGTTGATGGTGGCTCAAGTAGCCAAATCCTCGCCACCTATGTGGAAGATCTAGATCTAATTCTGAAATCCTTGCTTCAGCCTGGCCTAGTCCTGAGTATTGTGATACTTGGAGCGTGAACCAGCGGATGAAGAATCCTTGTCTGTCTCTTTGCTGTAAAAAATAAGCTTTAAAAGTAGGTTTCCACTTTGTGTATGTATGGAAATGGACAAAATGCCTGGGTCTGTAACAGGAGTTTTCTGAGATTTTAATTTATTTGAGCAGTGTAAGAGAGAGGGAGAGAGACAAAGATAGAAAGAGATAGAGAGATATTGATTTCTGTTGATTCATTGAACATGTTAGCCAGGTTTTGGCCAGGGAGAACTAGGATCCAGCAATTTCATCAGGATCTATCATAGTGGCTGTGCCCCAAGTATTTAGGCCACCTCCTGCTTCTTTTAAAAGGAAGCTAGTTTGAAAGAAAAGCAATTGTGCCTAGAAAAAGCATTCTGATATGGATGATGTGATTTTAAATGATAGCTTAACTGATTGAGCCACAATGTCAGCCCTATAAAATAGTGCTTGATAAAGAATTTGTAATCTCACTATCTTGATACAGTCACTTTGGCACTTTCATTAATGCATACACTTCCTAATATTTAAGTTTCATCAGCATTTTTAATAATTCCCATCAGAAACATATAATCATACACTTACCACTTTATGTCAATGCCATCAATTCATTTCACAAACATTCCTTCCCTCAAATCATACTGACAAAATTGGAAAGGAGAGAAGATAGCAACCCAGGAAGTGAGAAGATTAGAAACTACTATACTTTTCTTTCATAATCTCTGCCAAATCTCTATGAGAAACATACTTGTTCTGTTCCTCCACTCCTAGCATATTCTAATATGTTCCATGATATTGAGTTTTCTAAGTTAGGAAAATGAATCACTGTTGTCATAAATTTCATTTCAGAGGGATATATGTGATATATGAATTTTTGGTTCACAAATGGTTCAGAAACTTTTGTGTACTCTTTGCTGTACAATGTATCCTACAAAAGATTATTACGGGGAGATTGAATATTTGGTTTTTTTGATCTGTGTAATATATGAACTATATTTTAAGTAGAATGGTTTATAGTCATCAAAGGTCAAGACATCTTCCATGAAGCTCCTATGTTGGGGATAATTACTAAAATTTTATTGCCAAATCAATTATCTCTAAAGTTCAATCATTTGAATATAGCAACTGTTGACAGAAGATGGTTCTCCTTTGATTTTTTTTAAACAGTGCTTCTGGGAGATCTAAGTTAGTTGATCATGAGATGACAGGAGAAAAGCAGAGTAATTGCATTCCCAGGGTAAAGTTGGAAAGAAGTTTGTGGTGAAAATTCTACAGAAAGAGCAGTGTGGACAGTACAAGCACTCAGCAGCTAGTGAGGACACACCAGTGGCTCCTACAGCTGGGAGCTGGAGGAGCAAAGCAACAGGAATGTAGGGCAGCCCATGTCGCTGGTGTTATTGCCAATTTGATTCTGAGTCTGGACTGAAGTACTAGTGGGGAGCAGTGTTATTACATAATCCCATGAAGGGAGAGTACATTGCCTTCTTCCCATCCCCCAACAAGGGTACTCAGATATTACCAGGGGTGAATCACCATGTTAATAAGGTGAGTAGAAGCTATTAAAGTCCTTGTGTGCACCGGGAATTTTATTGCAGGGCTAAATTTGAGTCTGTCTTCAAGGGTTGGCTGAGGGGTGGAGCACCTGCCTAGGCCTATGAAGAGTTTCTCGCCCCTCTGCTCTCCTCACTCTGTCTCCCATGCCTGGACTCAACTGACAGCTGGCTACAACAAGCAGCAGGATCTGGCAATATCTTGGCTCTCTCCATAGTTTCTGCAGGCTCAGAAGACTGAGAGTGCTCATGGTGAATGCAGGAAGCTTGTATTCTTCGTGAGATTCTGCTCCTGCACAATAGGGAGTCAGGTTGAGCTGGGTCTCTGGGCAGTCAATGTGTGAGTATCTGCAGTGGATCACTGTAGAGTTCCATGCTCACCCTGAGGACAGCATAAATACTTTGTGTGGTTCATGTGCCTGTGTGTGGTATGCAGTCATTATGAACCTATCCTGGGTATGAGAGGAAGTGAAACTATGATCACACTGCCTACTTGATCATTTCCTCTCCCCTGCTAAGCATAGAGAATATCTACAATGCCCAACTTTAAATGTTACCCCCAATTCTTTCCCACACTCAAGCACTGACTAGAGGTCCCTGGTCCCACCCTGTGCATGCTTATGAATAGCCACTGAAGGAGAAGACACTTCGCTAAACAAAAGAAGCCTATTTCAACAATTAAAGCCATTAAAAAAGAAAATTAACAGTTATGTTTCCACAAATGCCTAAAACTAAATGTAGAAATACATGAAACACGAGCAAGAAAAGTAATGAATTCCCAAAAGGACCATAAGATTCCTAAAAAACACAGGAGCAAATCTATGAGCTAAAAAAATGAAAAAAAATTCATACAAAACATGGCTGAAAATTTTGCTAACAGATCTAGATACTGAAAAGACATCAAACTGATAGCTGATTTCTCATCAGGAACTTTATAGGTGAAGGAAGAATTGAGACAAGTCCAAGTCCTAAAAGAAAGGAACTCTAAGTCCAGAATAAAGCATCCAGCTAAGCTCTTATTCATAACTGACAGTTAAGACATTTAAAACCAAATGTAAGTTGAAATAATTTGTTTCTACTAGTCCAGTCTTACAACTGATAATCAAGGATGTGCTACACAGAGAAACAGAGATAGTCATCATTATGACTGATTTTCTTGTTTCTTTAATCTGTCTATCTGCATTCTTTTGCATCTTGTTTCATTTCCTTACAATCCAATTTTATTGGGAAAGAGTTTATGGTTTAGCTGGAATGCAAGGTATCACTTGGACTGTTGTTTTGGTTTTGGTTCTACGTGAACCCAGAAGTAAAGTCCCTGATTTGTTTTGTCTTAACCAGTATGAACTGTGTCTGTAAGTGGCTAAGGGTCTAGCCTGCTTCGTTTGTAGGGATAGAAGTGTAGATTTGGAATGAATAAGAGTTTCTTCAGGTATACAGGTTTGACCCACAGAGAGTTCAGGGTCAGTCTCCCTGGAAAATGTGACAGCCAACACCTTATCCTCGGTGCTGAAGGAGACAAGGATGGCTTCCTCCTTGCCTATTGGCAAGCTTTAGTGATGCTCGTGCTCGTGGAGCCAATTTTTGTGTCTCTAGAACTATATGATATGTATGGATCCTTCCTCACATTCTGCTAAAAAAAGTCCAACTGCTGCTGTTGCTTATAATACCAAACACTCCAGTCCAAGGACTAGGGGATGTGAACTGAACATGGGTCCAGTGTTACAGGATGACAGCCAAGTGTATCAGAAATTCCTAGAGAAGTGGAATGCAAGCAGGTTCTTTCCTAGTCCACCACAAAGATCCCAGAGGCACCAAGAGTCAAGAATGAATTTTTATAGTTCTGATGCTGCAGGGTGTAGTAGATCGTTACCCAGATCCACAGGTTGTGAGCAGACTTTTTTTAAAAAGGGTGATTCTGTTGTTAGCCCCCAAAACTAGGCAAACCTCTTTGTGTACAGTATAAAAATGTAGCTCTTGGGCTAATTTCCCCAAACTCTCACAGTTACAGGATGCAAGGGATCTGACTTTTTCCCTACCACATTGCACTGGTTCTGATTATGATGCTGGTATGAGCAGAAAGGAGGCACAGTGCATAGATTTTCACTGTCATATATGCACTTTGTATGGGTTGGGTAGCAGAGGAAGGAAAAGCAACAAAGCTTCCCCACTTCATATCCAGTAGTTATCAGACTCCAGTGAGCTCTATAGGATGGAATAAAAGTCAGTGGGTGGCTCGAATTTCCTCTCATCTAAAACCGTGAGTGGTGGGGTGCATGAAGACCTCCTCCCACCTTAAGGTTAGAAAATAGCAGCTCACAGCAGGCATTGACTGCCCAAGGTAATGAGATTTGGCACTGTCTGACCTCCTTGTCCCACAGAATCTTTGGGCTTTTGCTTCTTTGTTTGGCTTCTTTGCCAATGATTTCTGTATGTCAGACTTCCAGAAACTTAATCCTTGTTTTTGTTTTTGTTTTTGTTTTTTTCATATTCCAGAGCAGCTTAAGTTAGTATGGCTATTCTATCCATCTGGGATACCAAGAACACATTCTTTTCAGCAATAGAAGAAGCTTTCTCTAGGATATACCAAAAAGCAGACCATAAAGCAATAACTAAAAAATAACTAAAAATAAGAACTAAGTTGAATTCCTCTCAAACTATTCAAGATAATTGAACAGAAGATTCCCCTAAAGTTCTTGTGTGAGGTCAGTATTGCTTTAATTACAAAGCTAAAAAAAAAAAAAAGATACAACAAAGAGAACTACTGATGCAGCTCTGTGCTTGTTCTGAGAAACTGGCAGAAGATGAAGCTCTTTTACTCCTGAACCCGTTGTGAGAGAGACCCAGCTGGTGCTCCTTAGATCGGCCTGGCCCATACCTGGTCATTGTGCCATTTGGATAAATGAACCAATGGATGGAGAATCCCTTGCTCTCTCTCTCTTTCTCTCTCTCTTTCTCTCTCTGTGTGTTTCTTTCTCTGTCTCTGAATTTCTACAATTCAAATAACATAAATCTTTAAAAAACAGAGTCAGCAGATTGTATAGAGAAATGAAAGGAGATACAGGGAATCATGATAGTTCTATGCACCTGGATTCAAAACCAGAGCCAACACTTGCTGCTTTGCAACCTCAGTGTTTCTATAGAATAAGGATGATCATGCATGTTTTTCGCAGACTCACACTGAAGTTAAAAAGTTATGATGTATAAAATGCTTAATGTGGTCTCTGGTGTGTAAGAAACACAACTAAGTATTTGCTTTAACAATGTTGGTACTGAATGCATAGGTATCATTTCAGGCACACTTAGCATTCCTGTCATTGAGCTGTAAATAGTTCTAATTAAAATACAAATACAGGTGAGAGGGTTATATCCCGTTGACTTGTATGGCCATGTATGTTGCTCTTTCTGAACATTTGCCCTGATGGATTATAATAGCACTGTACGGCAGTGTCCACTAGAGTGAGAACACTTTAATAAAAGAAGAGCCAGTAGAAGTTGGGGAAAGAAATTTAGCAAACTAAGGTTGGATGGTGCTGAGAAGAAATTTCAATAATATCCAGAATTTTGATGGCATATGTGTCTTTAGTAAGTGAATCACAAGGAAAGAAAAGAAAAAAAGGAAGGAATTCCAGCAATTGTAGTATGTTAGAAAGTGTCAAACATTGCAGGGAAGTTGGATAGAATTAGAGGCTGAAGAGTGCTCAAAAGACTTTGTCCTTAGAATTTCATTATAAATAACAGTTTCTGTGCATTGATGGGAGGAAAAAATCAAGTCTCAATGGTCTGGTGGGCTGGGAAAAGGTGGGGTGGGGAAGGTAGAATGTTAGGAGATCTGTGGTCAGAATAATCAATAATTTATGCAATAGTCTTGATTCAACTCAACATGTTAACAATTCTCTATTAAGGAGATAAATGTATCTAAAGTGCCTGCTTAACCTAGAGCTAAATGGCACATAAATAAATAAAAATCAAATATTCTAACTATTGTAGAGTCATGCATAAAGACTAAGTGATTAGGAATTTTCTGCTGAGAAAACCTTGCTGGGTTAAGGCATGTTATGTGGCTATCCCAGCAGCATGAATATTAGGAAGCATTAAAATCATTGCTCTGCATTGTAATGTTCCTAATTAAGAGCATTTTGCAATAGTTCCCCAGATTTGTGGCATTCACTGGATCTTGAAACTCACATAGTTCCACTTAGTGCTTTGAGACATATGTTCCAACTTGTTTGAGATCGTTTAAGTACTTGGTAATTCTCTTCTTCCTCTGTTGGCATCAGGATAAATCCATTCTCATTTTCAAGCACTTTGTCTCCAATTTAAATAATGAAAGAGGTTTTATGAAGAGATGCTTAGTGTTTGTTTACTCAGAAGAATATTAATATTACTTCTTGTTATTTGCATCATGGCTTCTAAGCAGTGGAAGTCTTTGAAAGTAAACATGCATAATAATCTGCCTTGGTGGTGAGCTCAAGTGAATCTAATCATTTTGACGACAACTTGAAAAATCTTTGGGGTTGCATAACAATAATTTAACTTTTTAAGCAATTTTTATATATAGGCATCAACTGAGTGTCTGTTTTCAGCTAAGGCATCAAGATGCCAATGTAGTATGGATTTCTGTGTCCTTTCCCTATAAATGTAATGTCTACCTACTAGTAAAGATGAGAAATAGATGAGTTATAGATTCATAGTGGCTGGCAGTGAGAGGACCAGAGTGAGTGTAATCTTCCAAGAGAGATTGTCTTGAGGTAGCGTTTGTTTTGATTCACCTTCAACTGTCCAGCTGAAGTTGCCACTTTGAAAATTTCTCCCGGAGAATCAAGATGGCAGAATAGGGTAACGACACGTTTAAATGGATGGAAAAACATTTAATCAGGATGAAACAGAGAGGACATATTCCAGGAAAAAGGAAAGGACACAACAACAGCAGAGGGGTACCTGGAGACTGACAGACACAGAAAAGCAGCGGCATTGTACGGGTCAAAACAGGTCCGTGTGGCACCCAGACCTAACGTCCAAAAAGTTCCGACAAGATCAGTGCCACCAACAACCTAACTATATAGGATGCCTGGTGTCTCTCTAATCCTGAGACCTGCTCCAACTGAAAGTGGGAGAAAGGTTGCAGAGACAACGGTGAAGCCTCAGCACGGTATCACAGGAGGTGGAGAGTGGTGAGCCAAGAGCCGGGGCTGTGGAGACCACGGTAGGAATCTAACATAAGAACCCTGAGCTGGAACTCGCTGGAGGTTGTGGCACAAGTGGATGCAAGCAAGGAGTTGTGTACCAACTGCAATAAGTAAAATCGCATTGTAGACCTATGGGTGACACAGCTTAGAAACTTGCCCAAAGGAGAAGACTCTGCTAACCAGAAGTACAATGACCAAGAGCAAAAGAACAGACAAAAGCACAAGGAATATTACTGAAAACTCCCCTGCAAAGGAGCAAAACCCTATGCCAACCTCAGAGTTCACTGAGGAAGACATGGAGAAAATGGGGCACACAGAATTCATAAAACTCATTTTAAAGCTTCTGATCAACAATGAGAAGCACATACAAGAGTTCAAAGAATTTAAGGAAGCAATAAAGCAAATCAAGGCTGATATATCAGAAATTAAGAACACAGTGGAGCAAATTAAAAGTACAATGGACAGTCTCCAAAATAGAATGAAGCAAGCAGAAGAAAGAATCTCAGAATTGGAAGATAGTTCCTGTCATCAGGGGGAAGCAAACAAAAAGCTGGAAGCAGAGCTGGATCAGGCTAAAAAAAGTATTCAAGAATTGAAAGACACAATTAGGAGGCCTAATTTAAGAGTTATGGGAGTCCCAGAAGGTGCAGAAAGAGAAGCTGAGTTTGCAAATATATTTAATGAAATAATAAAGGAAAATTTCCCTAATATAGACAAAGAATTGGGAAACAAGATCCAGGAGGGGCACAGAACTCCCAACAGGCTAGATCAAAAGCGATCTTCACCAAAACACATGATCTTCAAGCTCTCTTCAATTGAACATAAGGAAAAGATCCTTAAATGTGCACGTGAAAAAAAAGCAGTTGACATATAAAGGAATGCCAATTAAACTCACAGGAGATCTCTCACAGGAAACTCTACAGGCAAGAAGAGAATGGAGTGACATATTTCAGATTCTAAAAGAAAAAAATTGTCAGCCTAGGATAACATATTCAGTAAAACTTTCTTTTGTCTTTGAAAATGAAATAAAATTCTTCCACAGTCAAGAAAAGTTAAAAGAATTTGCCTCATCCAAACCTGCCCTATAAATGATACTTCAAGATGTTCTCTTGACAGAGAAGAGGAATTAGCACCTACCAAAACCAAAGGCAAATGGGAAGAACGTCCCAGTAAAATGACAACAGAAGACTAAACCAATGAACAACCCATTCCTAAAATGACAGGACCAAAGTACCACCCAAACATATTAACCCTGAATGTAGATGGCTTAAGCTCAATCAAATGTCATAGATTAGTAGACTGAATTAAAAAACAAAACCCATCTATTTATCGTCTAGAAGAGACACACTTCACCAACAAAAATCAGCAGAAACTATATCGCATGGGTTTTGTTATTTTCTGTTAGTTTCATCTCTTCAAAACACTTTCTTCTGATTAAATCATTCAGTGACTCCTAGATCATACAGTAGCATCATTTTCTGCAAGAAGGTTCTTGATTTTCATTTCTTCAGCTGCACGTTAGTCACTTAGTAGCACGTTATTTAACTTCATGGTGTTGCTAATTTTTTTCTCCCTGATGTTGATTTTGTTTTGTGGTTTTTCATTTAAGGGGATGTATAGTAGCTGTGTAATGGAGACTGTCATATCTAGTAACATGTCATTTAACTTCATGGCATTGTAAATTTCTATTTTTCTTTCTATCGTTGATTTTGTATTATGACTTTTCATTTGAGGGGATGTACAGTAGCTGTGAAATGGAGACTAATATCCAGATGTGAGGATACAATGTAGTATGCATTTCTACTTTCAGACAAAGATGGACTTACAATGAAACTGTTCACTATATCTTGACAATAGGATGCTGGACTCTCTGCCATTGCCCATGCCCGCAATGATGGACATATGACTGTGTATGAAGAATTATATGTTAGTAATGATATAGAGGAACTAGGTGGGGGGGAGGGAATTGGGGAGGGGATAAGGGAAATGCCAGGAGCCTATGGAATGGTATCATAAAATGATAATAATAATAAAATGTCAAAAAAAGAAAATTTCTCCTTTACTTTGCTATGGTAATGTCTTCTGTGATACTTTTGTCTATCTTAGATTCAGACTGACTAAGATTCAGAGAGCAAGTTACTCTCTCACGTGTTTGACCCAACATTCAGAGGCTGAACAAATGATTCCTCAATAGTAATACGAATACATACTATTGGGCCCGGTGGTGTGGCCTAGTGGCTAAAGTCCTCGCCTTGAATGTCCCGGGATCCCATATGGCCGCCGGTTCTAATCCCGGCAGCTCCACTTCCCATCCAGCTCCCTGCTTGTGGCCTGGGAAAGCAGTCGAGGATGGCCCAATGCATTGGGACCCTGCACCAGCGTGGGAGACCTGGAAGAGGTTCCTGGTTCCCGGCTTCGGATCAGCGCAGCACCGGCCGTTGCGGCCCACTTGGGGAGTGAATCATCGGATGGAAGATCTTCCTCTCTGTCTCTCCTCTTTTCTGTATATTTGACTTTGTAATAAAATAAATAAAATCTTAAAAAAATACATACGATTGATTGTGATTTTACTATTCCGCAGACAATTTTCAGATCATTAGGAAGATAAAATTTAAAAAAAACTGTATTAGGACAAAGACTGGAGTAGAATGTATTATTTAAAGCTACTTCAATGGCAAATAACAGAAACTCACTCAAAATAATTTAAAGTTGGGGATGAAATGAGTTTCTTTACGTATTCTGGAACCAAAGCAGAAGTTACATCTAAACCTCAGGAGAACTGATACAAGGAAAGCTATTTGAGATTGAAGCAAGCAGTCTGTCTTTGCTGGGCCATTTTTTTGCTGCTTCTGCTCATTCTTATGACTCTCTTTCTCTTGGTGTTTTCATTTATAGCATATATATGGCAAAATCTAACCACAACACAGTATCAACCCCGTAATAACCTCAACCTCAAGTTTGCATCTCTTCATTAAAACAGAGCCTAAACTGAGAGTGACATCTCTATTCCAGACAGACACTCTGATTGTCCTTATTCAGTTAATTCTGGTTACTCAGTTGGGCCAGGATAGCATCTTACAGACAGCTGCATATGACCTTATGCATGAGAGCAGGCCCTTCTCAGAGAACGCTAAACTGCACTAAGAAGGAGACAGAATCTGATAAATACAGAATTAGTCAAACTTAGCAATTAAATTTTGGCACGATAGAGAAGAAATTGGAGATGATTTCAAGGGTTGTGTATCAGGGACAGTGAGAGTCATGGATAGAACTCTTTCCTCTGGGCAGCCAGCAGACCATGGTTTGGGAGTGAAGCAGCCGGTGGGATAACAATGTGCAGAGTTAAAGATAAAACACTGAAGCTTTTGCTTAGAATTCTAACTTGGGAGATGTGACTGGAAAGTTCACTTCTTCCTCATTCTTCCACAGTCCTACTATGGGTTCCTTCATTCTGGTGTATGCTGTGGCCAGAATTACTTTTCATCAAGGTATACACATTTATCTTTACAGATTTTCCTGAAGTGTAGCCATAATTGAGGATGAAACAAACCCTTACCACTGACTTGAATCCCTCACTGGAGAAGGAAAGGAAGGTCTTTGTACCTTACTTCCTTGCATACCCTAGGCATAGCAAGGGTACTTGTGAATGAACAGTAAGTCTGCCAAACCAGACACTAAAAGCAAAATTTTCCAAAATATGTTTTGTAAAATATCTGGGGATGGATAAGAAGCTAAGCACAGAAAATAGTAGCAGTATAAAGATAGTTCATTTCCAAGGTAAACTTGTATTTTATCTCTTCTTTTTAAAATTATTTAATTAACTAATTAATTAATTAGTGATGATACAGTTCCACAGGCTCAGGAAAAACTTATTCTTATCACAGGTTTTCCCCAGGACTTTCTAAATTCTCCTGAAAGTCTCACATGCTGAAAATCACATTTGTTCTTAAGCAAACAGGGGTAATAGTTCACAAGGCCAGTATTATGTCTCAGCTGGAAATCATTAACATTTCCTATCAAGGCAGCCAGGTTTTGAGCAACAGAATCCTCTCTAGACCAAGGTGAAAAGCTCACAGCTCAATTGTCTTTCCACATAAGGGCTCCCCACTCTGACATTTTCTTATTAGCAAGGTGACTAAAACACACCATATGTAGCAGTCTGAAAAAGGTAAGTTTTGTTGATAAATCATACAATCACTATATGTATGAAAATAACCATGCGATCCCCAGAATCTACATCCACATATTAACAAATACGACTTTGGAATGTTTCGAAGAGAACCAGTCTTGAGTTAGAAGTGAAAAACTCACAGCAACATAAAGATGGGTCCTTATACTTCTGTCCCTTAGTCGATAAAACTTTGCAGTGGAAAAATATGCCAAATTCCAGCCTCAAATATAAGTTTTTCTCAATATATGGATTAATGTTTCTTTGCCAAGGAACTATCTGTGCACAGAATCTGTGTTTCTCTGTTATAAGTAAAATATACTTTCCTATAAAAATTGATTTATTTATTCTTATGGGTGATTCGTCTCTTTCATACTACATTTTAAAATGTTGATACGACAGGCTGTGAGAAATGTGTTATTCTATAAAATTTAAAGCCATGTGGGAGCACATTGAAGCTAGATAGACCCAGAATTCAGTGGCTCACCAGATTAGTGGGTGCTGGCTGGAGCGGGGCAAGAAGGAAGAAGGATTCTTCGGCTTCCCTGTCGTGAGGCATTCCTATCATCTCAGTCATTTACTTCCAGATTGTTGATGGGCCATCCACACTGTTGACACATACAGGTATGTACTTCCAATCTTGTGATAGCTCCTATACATTTTGTTTCTTCAAATTCTTTAAATATGCCAAACGTTCCAGATTTGGAAGGAGATTTCCACAGCTGTGTGCTTTATACCCTGATGCAACGTTTTTTATTCTTGGATGTTATAATAAGAACTACTTTTTAAAAAAATCTGTTGATTATGAAAGTGGAAGTACAAGGCAAGCATTGAAAAGGACTAGAATGCAATGAATCGAAAGGCAGTTCTCTGCTCCCACTCACCTCCCATCCCCACTTCCCAGACTTTTGAGGTATCTTTCCAGGAAATCTGCATATACACATACATCTCTGGATATCGTTGACATCCCAAATACATTTCCTGAGTTCTACCGTCTGCTGAACGTGAACCATGAGGAAGTCACACATGGAGGAGGAGGAGGATGGAGTGCAATTCTCTCAAAATAAAAGCTTGTTTTCCTCACTGCAGCTTCAGTCTTTCTTAACTCACTCAAAATACACTGCCAGAACCATTTTCCTAAACACCAATTTCCCTAGGTCCTTGCCCAAAGAATCTAGATTTCCTATTATCTCTTTATAATTTTTTCAGCCTAACTTTCAGATCTTTGTCTTGTTCCATTCCATCTACTGAAATATCTAGTAATACTATTAACATTGTTATTATACTTATTAAAATCTTAAACATGAGAATGCACAGGAGAAAGACCATTTTGCCTTCCCCATCTTAGCAATGCCACTCTTTTTTTAAAATATATCTACATTTATTTGAAAGGCAGGAAGAGATGGAGAGAGAGTTTTTCCATTCACTGGTTCACTTTCCAAATAGTCACTACAACTAGGGCTGGACCAAGCTGAAGCCAGGAACAAGGGATTCCATCCTGGTCTCCCACACGAGTTTTTAGGGACCCATGTATTTGAACCACCTTCTGCTGCCTTCCCAGGCACATTAGTGGTGGGAGTGTTGTGGGGAGGGACAGATTAGAAGCAGAGCAATAAACACTTGAATCAATGCTCCAGTATAGGATGTCAGGGTTGCAAGTGGCTGCTTAAGCTATTATGTCACAACACTGGCTTCTAAAACTGCTTTTTTGTTTCAATAAGACTGATCAGATTATAGTCAGGCTTATGAGGGAAAAAAAGGAGAAAAGTCACAACTTATCAAGGAGATAGGTGACATCATTATAGGTAGGTGCTGCAGATACTAAAAGGATAAGAAAATATTGTGACCAACTGCATACTCTAGAATTGGACAACATAGAGAAAATGGCACATTCCTCCCCAGCCTTAACCTGAATAGCTCCATTTCTATTAAAGATAGAACTTCATGTACAGGGTTCCAGTGCTGTGGCCTGGCTGCTAAAGTCATCGCCTTGCACATCCTGGGATCCCATATGGCGCAATGCCACCCTTAATTAAACCTCTGGATCTTATGTTGTTCTCCAGTTTGAGCATCTGTCATCAGTTCAGCTCCTTGAAAATATATTTGCCTTGCTTGAGCCAATGAAATCCTTTTCTCATCTCGTTGTCTTCACTCCCACAACTTGTATCCTATTTCCAGATGCTTCCTTACTCTTGTCTTCAGCCAGTAGTCCCAAGAACTCTTCTGCATGTATTTTTTGTAAATTATTAGCTCCAAATCTCATCTCTTCTAGGGTGCCCACATTTTTGCTCCTTTATACTCTGTTGATAAGCATTTATCTGCATAACTCCCTCTCCCTCCTGGTGTCATTGGCCTTTGGCTGTGATGCCCTGTCTACCGGGATACAGCGACATAGCTCTGACCCTTCTCCACTTCTATCAAGGAAGCAAGTATAAGCATGACATTCCTGTCTGGCCCATTGTACCAATGCTGTGTTCAGAAGTCAGGCTCAGAAGTTTGTTGTGACTTTCACTGACTTGAGACACTTGCCTTTTGGGGGCCCAACAAAATTCTATTAAATATTTTCTGTAATCATATTGGTGCAAACACAAACATAAGTTTAATTCGTTTTGCATTGGTTTTTATAGATCATTACTATTTTGTTCCTATTTTATTTTTGCATTTAAACGAAATGAAAACATTTTCATGAACCTGTGAAAGCATTGTATGCCTTCTATGTGTACAGGAAAAGGTGGCCCTTCTATGATTATATGATCTTGAGACCAGTTCATCATAAAATTGAGACATGGAAAAGGAAAGGGTGCAGGTAAAGAAAATAACCCATTTTACAAAAAAACAAAATCTATCTATAGAGAATGGCTTATCATTTTAGAGCCTGATACCTTATTTCTGTATTTTTCTTTTCTGTGCCTCTTTTGCAGAGGTTCTTTTGGCTCACTTTGGTCCTAAACATTTTAGGATAAATCATCTGAGGAAGGATGGAAATGCCAGAGCTTGGAGAAGCTGAAGCCAAGATATTTCTGCTAAAGGTCATGGATTGCAATGGTAAGACCTGAGGTAATTGTGGGCTGTACTTTATTTACTGCTCCAAGAAGGAAGCTAGGATATGTGATTGCTTGTGATGAGCTATCCATTTTGAAGTCCAATTTATTTGTTAGGGTATACTCAGTCTCTGTGAGCCCTTGGTTCCTTGCAACTGAGAAGCTCAGGATATCCATAGGAAGAAAGGACATTTGTAGAGAAGTAGAGAGTGATTAGAAGGCAACTCAGAACCAAGTCCTACTTACTTGGTTCCAAGACATACTTTTCTCTTCTTCACGAAACGTTATGATAATAATAAGAGTGGTCGTGGAAAAATCCTTTCTTAGAAACCTCTGAGCTGTCAGTGACCATATGCCACAGAGTGGGGAGGAAATTGTACATTACCCTGGAGGTGGTATTTTTATATCATGAGGAAGAAGTAATGAAAAGACCCTGAGGAGGCTGGGGAAGTAGAAGCTATCTATGGTCCTCCGCAGAATTCCCTGATACGGGAGCTTTGCATGGTGGTGGTCTTCTAGGTCAGCAGGGTCACTCAGCCAACAATAAAGGAGACCTAATTAGGAGGCTTGTTCAGGCTGATGCATAATTTCTTGGCAGTTAAAGGCAAGGGCAAAGGTTAATGAAGATAAAGCCTCTAGACCAAGACCAAGTTCTACAATAATCTCTCTTAAAAATGTCTTCTTCTCCCTTGACATGTTTAGACTGTCTTTTTGGACACTTGGAAGTCAGATTCACAGTGTGACCTAACATTAAGCCATCTACATGTCTCATTTCAAAACTATTCAGCCATACTACATAAAGAAAATGAGCGAATATGGTTCTGATAATCAGAATTAGTCAACATTAGACTTTAATATGACCAATGACAATTCAAGCCAATTATATAGGACATTATGTTTCTATCACAGACTAGTCCTGGATCAGTTCCCAGTCTCTAGTCATTGGATTTCATTACTGTGATTGGATTTGAGAAGAGCTAATTATAATCCATCAAACCAAATACAATAACAGAACTATCCCTGAGGTTAGAACTGATCATGCAGAGGGTTATCACAGGTAATTAGCTAACTAAAGACAAGATATAGTGGTGCCAGGGAGAAAGTCAACAGTGGGCTGAAGCATTAAAGATAACTGGACAAGACATTTAAGTAGAATCAGCAAAACCAATAATTACTTAAAATATAAAAATCCACATAATTTAGATTAACTTTGGGGTCAAAAATCCTTTCTTGTAGAAATGTGTTGGCATAAAATTGCTGTTGATGTTATATTGGGACTCTTAATTGACTGGGATGATATTCTATCAGCTCTAACTTCGGACCAGAAATGGTCTCCCCAAGAAACTGTTCAACCCATCTGGACAATAAGTAGCTGGACTCTATGCTTGGTATACGTTTGCAAGGAAAGAATCTTGATTGAATTTGAACTGTAATACTGCACCAATGTGGAGGAATCCACTGGGGGGAGGGGCGTGGGGAGGGGTGAGGGGATTCCCAGAGCCTATGAAACTGTCACATAATGCAAAATAATTAATAAAAAAAAAGAAATGTGTTGGCATAAACTACTTGGACAGAACCCTCGGAATATGTACATATTGAGACTCTGGGTTGAAATAAGGTGGCTGTTCCTCATCTCTGGGTACTGGGACGTGTGGAAAGTCATGAGTGACTTCCTCCTTTGTCTATCCCCTTCCCCCTGGAACAAGAAGAAGAAATAGTACATTTAGAAGCAATGAGTTTGCCCAATTTTTCCTAATCCTCAATCCTTCCCACCCTGATCAACCATGTAATAATTATTTTTAAAAATGTAAAAAAAAAAAAAAGAAATGTGTTGGCAAGAAAAAGACAGGAAGCAGTAGCAATTTTCCAATCTCTTGGGTAGAAGACACTGAAATTGGTTGTTTTGAACTCAGGTCAAATGGGAGCATTATGATAAAACAAACATACTTGGCAAGTTGTCTTGGATTAAACTTCACTGCCTTTGTCCCTCTCAGACTGAATAATTAGAGAAACTAATTTTATCTTCCAGAATCTCTTTTTCTCATCTGCCAAATGGGGTTCATACTTATCTTGTTTATTTTCCTTCACTGCTATGAGGATATGATATGATACATGTAAAAAGTAAGGGAAACCCATTATTATGATATGTGGAGAAGAAAACAAGAATCCTGGGTGTCAGAAAGCAAGCATTAGAATGGACAAACAATCCCCTTAAATTACACAAGTGAAAATAGCGTAAGTCAAATTTTGATCAATAACATAGAAAGAAGGCTCATAAGAAACGCTTATGATAATAGAATTATCTCAGAATTTAATTATGGGTGATTTATGTTAAAAAGTTCTTCATACATTTCTCTGATTTTAAAATTTCATTCAGCAAACACACGTTATCTTTACACCCCAAAGATGCTTTGTTTTTAAAGATTTATTTATTTTTATTACAAAGTGAGATATACAGAGAGGAGAGACAGAGAGGAAGATCTCTCATCCAATGATTCACTCCCCAAGTGAGCGCCACGGCTGGTGCTGCGCCGATCCGAAGCCAGGAACCTGGAACCTCTTCTGGGTCACCCATGTGGGTGCAGGGTCCCAAATCTTTGGCCCGTCCTTGACTGCTTTCCCAGGCCACAAGCAGGGAGTTAGATGGGAAGTGGAGCTGCTGGGATTAGAACCAGCGTCCATATGGGATCCCAGCAGGTTCAAGGCAAGGACTTTTAGCCACTAGGCCACGCTGCCAGGCCCACACCCCCACAGATACTTAATCACCTGAAGCATAAAATCAATAGACAAAGCTTCCTTAGTTTACACATAAGAGTGCTAATTGCTTTCACGCCATTACTGACAATGTTGGCACTAAAACGCAGGCTGGCTGACGCATATACACTGTTATCTGTACTTCCAGCTCTGTATTATTCATAAGCACAATAAATTAACTTATTTAATTTACCTAACCTTCCAAATGTCCCTGTCACAGGTGGGCTCCAAAGAGGGTAGACTTTCTGACATGTCTTCTATCCCACCAAGTACTTTCTTTTCTTTTAAAAATATTTACTTATTTTTTATTGGAAAGGCAGTTGTACAGAGACAAGAAAATGCAGCAAGAAAGATCCTCTATCTGTCACTTTCCAAGTGGCTGCACTGGTCAAAGCTGAGTCGATCTGCAGCCAGGAGTCAGTTTTTTCCAGGTCTCCCACGTGGGTGCAAGGTGCCAAGGTTTTGGACCATCTTCAACTGCTTTCCCAGTCCATAAGCAGGGATCTGGATGGAAACTGGAGTAGTTAAAATGCAATCTGGCACCCATATGGGATCCCAGCATTGGACATCAGTAGGATTACTCTGTTATACCACTGTGCCAGCTCCCCAAGTTTATTTTTGAACAGAAGGGAAAGAGAAAAGGAGAGAAAGAAGAAACTACCAGCTGTTCTTGTTATTCTCAAGTGTTAATATTTGGTTTGAAGTTTGTTTTCCTTGAACACATGTATTCAAATGTGTGTAAATGGGTGCCTCAAAAAACAGATGAATTTTCATAGATGTAACACAAAGAAGAAGCAGTTAGGGAGCAGAATTTCCAATGATGTAACATAAAACAAAATCAGTTAATGATCAAAATAGGAAACAAAATGCAAAGCTAGCATATTTACATATTATTTATTTACTTATAGGCAGAATTATGGGAAGTGCTCCCATTCATTGGTCTACTCCCCAAATGCTGCTGTGGCTGGGGCTGAGTTGAGGTCAAAGTCAAGGTGAGGAAGTAGGAACTCAATCCAGGTCTCCCATGTGGAGAAACTCAGCTCCTGAAATATCTCTGTTGCACAGCCAATATTTAAAATACAAATGATAAACAGAAAGAAAATTCACAATCAGCTTGATGGGAATATAAAATCCTCTTGCAAAGCAATTTAGTGGTTAATTGCTTGTAATCAGAAAAAATGTAGAAAGCAACACATTGTAGATTGTGATAACAAGACAGCAGTGAGCACCAAATGTTTATGCAGATAAGCTTGTTGGAGGAAGGTTCTCTCCTTCCGCTCCAGGATGCATATTCCTCCGTCCATTCCACACCTTAGGGGAAAGCACCTGACAAGGTCTGTGTGTCCTACCGCAGGGAGCATACTCTTGCTTTTGTGAGCTCAGTGCGATGGTTTCCGTGAGGCTTTCAGCTGTCCCCTCAATCCATAGTCTAGGGTTTTTTGTTTGTTTTTAAGACACAAGTTAAAATAGGCATGAGACAGCTGAATAGCAATCTAAGCCATTTTAAGGTGTATAGAATACGGTTGACTGTAAACCAAAATTGAAATGTCTATGAAGAAGTCACAGGTTGTGGTTGAGAACCTGCATTTTCCTATTAACATACTGGTTAATCAATACCATGTCAATTAATGCCATAATGTTGTAAACGGTTGGAAATATTATGTTGGGACTTTTAATTGATTGGAATGATACTCTGCCAGCTCTACCTTCAGACCAGAGATGGTCTCATCAAGAAACCATTGAACTTACCAGGACAATAAGATGCTGGACTTCATGCTTGGTAAATACCTCCAATGAAAGAATGTCAACTGAATTTGAACTATGGAAATGCAACAAGGTGAAGCAATCCACCATGGGGGGAGGGTTTTGGGAGGGGTGGGGGGAATCCCAGTGCATAAAAAAATGTATCACATAATGCAATGTAATTAGTTTTTTAAAAAAGGAAATGCAATAAAAATATATGTTAAAAAAAGACACATTTTCTCCTCTAACCTGCATCCACCAGATATCTGAAGAATGACTCTGGGTTCATGTGTATATCTGAGAAGACTATTTTTTTAAGAAAAGTATATTTCTTACTTATCTACATCATCTTCGACTGGCTATTGCTCCCAGGTGGGAGAAAACAAGAGAATCATTGAAGTTGAGCCAAGAAAAAACTGTCAGACCTGGGATGATGGCTCAGTGGCTAAATCCTCAGCAAGCAAGTACTGACATCCCATATGAGCATCAGTTCACGTTCTGCTGCTCCACTTCCCGTCCAGCTCCCTGCTTTTGGCATGAGAAAGCAGTAGAAAATGGCCCAAGGTCTTGGGACCCTGCACCTGTATGGGAGCCTGGAAGAATCTCCTGGCTCCTGACTTTAGATTAGCTCAGCTCTGAGCATTGCAGCCATCTGAATGAACCAGCGGATGGAAGATCTGTCTGTCTCTCATTCTCTCCATAAATCTGACCTGTCTTTCCAATAAAAATTTTAAAAATTAAAAAAGCTGTCTCACATATTCATAAGAATTCCAGCTCATTTTACCCCAAAATCTCTAATTGATCACTTTTGGAGGGCTACATGGTTCAGGGATGAGGCATGTAGACAAGGATGCTGAGAAGAAGAAAATGATGTATTAGGGGAAACAATATGAGTTAAGTTGCATCACAAAAGTAAACCAAAACTCCAAGAGAATAAGCAGACTTAACAGGATTACAGCATATCAGTACGAAAGTGTGCACATTTGGTTGTGTCATAGTATGATTACAGTACATATTCTTTTCTATAGGGAAGAAGACATACACGAGTCATGACTGCAAGAATATTTATTCTGTGGATGAGTTGAAAGGGAGAAAAGATGCTGGGAAAATAGTGGTTGAGACTGAAGATAGAAAGGTGAAGGAATCTTCATTTCTTCCCTGCGGATAACTATAATCTGTATTTAATCAAATAATTAAAATCATCTTCAATTAACATTTGCATTAAAAATCTGCAATATTACATGTCTCACACATTTTGGAAACATCATTTGTCTTTAAGAAGCACCTGCACATATCATCAAAAAGATTTAATGAAGAACACTGAAGGAATCAGAGTTAAATAACTACCAGTGGCAGAGAGCATTAACTCCAGAACTTACAAGAATTTCACTTCTTTTGTGAGTGGTTCAAGACTTTTTTGTGCTGCTTTTTTTTTTTTACTTTTTTTAAAAAAAAAATTTGGCTTTTGCTACTCCTAGAAAACTAAAGCATCAGAAATGTCATCTTATCCCTCAATTGCCATTATTATCCCTGAAAAAGTTTCCAAAATGACAGTTGTCATGTTCTGATGTTGCTCCCTGCTGACACTGGAATGAGAGCTATCAAAAATCCTTTGGTCAGACTGCTCAGTTTTTCACTGGTAATCATACTAAGGCAGTACTAAAAGAAAGTAGGATGTACTTAAAGCGGAAACATCAGAGCTACAGTAGTTTGCACATAGGATAACATGTGTGTCCACTTTCTCGGTAATGAATGATATATCCGGAGAATTTACTTGATTGAGATTTTTTGGGTCAATTAAAAGACATCTATCAGGCCCAGTGTGATAGCATAGTGGTTAAAGTCCTCATCTTGAATGCACCGAAATCCCATACGGGCACCGGTTCCCATCCTGGCAGTCCAGCTTCCCATCCAGCTCCCTGTTTGTGGCCTGGGAAAGCAGTTGAGGACGGCCCAAAGTTTTGGGACCCTGAACCAGTGTGGGAAATCCGTAGGTATCAGAGAAATCAGGCAACAATGGAGATAAAGGACATCTAAAGTGAAAAAAAATGTTGGACTGATTGTAGATGGCAATATGTTATGTTGAGAAAACCCTAAAGAGATAATCGGAAAGCCATTCAAATTATTAAATACATTTCAACAGTCAATGTAAAAAATCCATTGTATTGTAACATAAGAGTAGTAAACTACTTGAAAAAGAATAATATGATAATCCCATTTCTAATAGGTACCTATCCAGAATGCCTAGAAATAACTCCAGGCAGCAAGGTTATTGATCTATAGAGTGAAAATTTAAAAAAGGATGAAAAAAATTAAACACATAAAGAATTCAAAAGACATTGGGATGATTAATATCATTAAAATGTCCATACCATCTCAATTTATATTTAATGCAATATCTATAAAAAGATCAATGGCATTTTCCACAAAATCACAAAAAGTATTACTAAAAAAACTTAAGTATCCAAAATAGTCTTAAGCATTATACTACCAGATGTAATTTTTAAATCGTTATGTATTTGAGTGTCATAGAGCTCTCACCTAGTTCACTTCCCAAATGCCTACAATCATTGCGTCTGGGCCAGGAGCCAGAAAGAGTATCCAGGTATCCTGCTCATGAGGCAGAACCAAATTATTTTAGAGATGTTTACTGCTCCCTAGGGACTGCATCAGTAGTATGCTGGCATTGGGTACGAAACTCAGGAACTCCAATATGAGACTGCAGAGTATCACCCATGAAGATAAATCCCCATCCTTTGACTTGAAAATTATCCCAGTGTGGGCATTGCCCAGCAGTTAAGATACTTTTGAGATGTATGTATTCAATTTTGGAGTGCCTAGTTAGAGTCCAAGCTTTTCTACTTTCAATCTACCATTCTGAAAATGTGCATTGTGGAAGAAGTAGGTAAAGGCCTAACTACTTAGGTCCCCATCACCCACAAGAAGACTGAGTTTTCTGCTTCTCCTTCAGCCTGGCACCCCTCTGTCTGCTTGAGGCAGTTGGAAAATAAACCAGTGAATGGAACTCCTTTCTCCTCTCTCTTTCTCTCTTCCACTTTTCCTCAATCTCTCTTCACCACCCCCTTCTATTTCAAATAAAAAGCAAAGCAAAAAAAAAGGCATTAAAATATTATGAAACTACAGTAATTAACTCAGCATATTTTTTGTAAAAGTGGACAAATTAACCAATGCCCATGAAACAGACCCCTGACGTAAACCCATGAACCTATAGCTAACTAACCTTTGAGAATAATACTAATACCACAAATAATAGATGAGAAAATGGATATCTGCCTGCAGAAGACCAAAGCTTGACTCCCTATTTCTCACCTTGTATAAAATATCAACTCAAACAGACCTAAAACTTAAAGACTTCAAATGGGAAACTACTAGAACATAGCATAGGGGAGATTTGGTGCCATTTAATCCACATATTTTGTGGCCCAAGGATTTGGGCCATCCTCCACTGCTTTCCCAGGCCATAAACAGGGTGCTGGAAGAGAAGTGGAGCAGCCAGGACACAAACTAGTGCCTATATGTGATGCTGGCATTGAAGGTGGAGGGTTAGTCAGTTGAGCTTTCATATCAACTCTTAACTGTTAGTTTCAGGTAGACCGTTTTAATTTGTCCTGGAATTTCTTTTGTAGTAATAGAATTGCTGAATCATATGACAGCCCATGATTAGTATTCGAAAGAAATGTCAAATTCTTTTGAAAAGTGGCTCCTAATCAGTGTGTTACATTTTCTTCTCAACTTTACCAAACACAGGTGATCTTCCTGCTTACAGTCATTAGTAGATATAAAGTGGTTGATGGGATAAACAGACATAAAGACAGAGTTCCCATTGACTTTTTCAGTCCTCAAATGTTCACAATTATTGGATCAGACTGAAGTTTGGAACTAGAAACTTAATCCAGATCCTCATGTGGGAGCAAGGACAATTGTGTCCTGATGCCTCCCAGAGCATGCATTAGTGGGAAGTTGGAATCTGAAGCAAAGCTGATCTTCAACCAAGGCACTCTGCTATGGGATGCAAGCAAATGAACTTTCATTATTTATTAGGTCAAGAATAAAAATCAAGCTGGAGGAATCACAATTCCAGACTTTAAGACATACTATAGGGCAGTGGTCTTGTGTTTCCAGGTGAAAATTTATATCTTCTTTTTTATTCCTAAGAAGAATGTTGTGGGGATTTTGATTGGCATCAAATTGAATCTGCACATTACTTTTGATAATATGAACATTTTGACGATGTTGATCCTGCCAATCCAGGAACATGGTAAGCTTCTCTCCCTCTTTTAATGTCTTCTATTTCTTTTTTTTAATGCTTCCTAGTTTTCATCATACAGGTCTTCCACATCTTTGATTAGGTTAAACCCAAGGTATTTGAGATTCCTCTCCATGATTTTAAGGGGACTGTACTTACAATTTCTCTGGCATAGTTATTTGTGTATACTAGTGCCATCGATTTATGTTCATTGATTTTGTATTCTGCTACCCTGCCAAAGTCTCTTATGAGTTCCAACGGTCTCTTTTTTTTTTAAAGTGGCTTTGTTATATATATATATATATATATATATACATACATACATATATATATACACACACACACACACACATATATATATTAATTACATTGCATTATGTGACACAGTTTTATAGGCTCTGGGATTCCCCCAACCTCTCCCCATAACCTCCCCCCCGCCATGGTGGATTCTTCCACTTGTTGCTGTATTACAATTCAGATTCAGTCAAGATTCTTTCATTGCAAACGTATACCAAGCATAGGGTCCAGCATCTTATTGTCCAGTTAAATTCAACGGTTTCTTGGGGAGACCATCTCTGGTCTGAAGGCAGAGCTGGCAGAATATCATCCCGATCAATTAAAAGCCACAACATTACATCAACATCAATTTACAACATTACGGAATTAATTGACATGGTATTGAGTAACCAATATGTTAAAAAAATGCAAGTTCTTAACCGCATCCTCTGACTACTTCTTTGACATTCAATTTTAGTTTATATACTACCGGCTGCTATCCACCTTAAAATGGCTATAGGGTACTATTCAGCTGCCTCGTGTCTGTTTTCATTTTAGTATTTAGCAGTTTATAGTATTGAAGCATAATTTTGTTGAACTTGGCAGATTTTAGGATAGTCTAAACTGGCTTATAACTCTAACCTAACAAGGCATATGTCAACAGTTTAGGTGCAGAACAGTTTTAGGAGGGGTGTACAGAGAAATCTTCAATACCTTAGAGAGGAGTAACTAATCTTTGTGTCCTACCTAGTAAGGCATGTGTGAGTCCATGCTGACCGTTTCCTGTCTGGTTCTAAGCTTTCCTTGTTGTTCTCTATCTATTTGTGTGTGTGTGTGTGTGTGTGTGTGTGTGTGTGTGTGTGTTGTGTGTTTATGTGTGTGTGTGTGTGTGTGTGTTGGGGGGGCACTCCAAAGCGACCCTGATGGTCATTGCAAGACAGGGTGGGGATCCAAAGTTGGAACTAAGTAAGGACCAGAGAAAGCTCCTCTCCCTAGTCTCGAAGGAAGTTTACTGATCTTCTGTTTCTGCGGATTGCTCAGGGTTTCTGGCTGTTGTTCTGATGCCCTTAGATCCTGCAAGCAAGAATTTGGGCTTCTTCCATCCCGTGTGGTAGATTCAAATGGGGGTGGATGACCTCAGAGTTCTTGGCCTCTGAAGGCACTCCAATTCCCCGTGGTCTCTTTGGCAGTTGGGATGCAGTCTTTGGTGCCCGTACTGATAGTCCTTGGTGAGGATCCAGGAGTCTTCAGGGTTGGATACAAGCCTCCTCCTGTCTCCCTGCTTCACTCTGGGGTCGCCTCCTGCTCTGTGCATATGAACTCCTGTTAAGAGGTTGTCAGGATCACTCTTGATTCCCCCTGTATGTCTTTGTAGTTTTACTATTGTCTAATGCTGATTTGAATCTGTTGTCTATGAGTTACCTATTATGCTCCTGATAGGTTATACTTCATGTCTTCCTCACACATTCTATGGAGATGGAAGGTTTCTCTGCTCTCCCACCCCATGAACAGTCTCTTAATTTTATTTTTTGGTTCTCCTATGTGGAAAATCATGTCATCTGCAAACAGGGATATTCCTCAATTTCAATTTCAATTTATTTAATTTATTTTTCTTGCCTATTTTTCACTGCTATTCAGAATAGCAGTGGTGAAAGTGGACACCTAAAATACATGTATTTGGTCACTTGATGATTTTAATTTTTACCTTTTTTATTTTTACTATTTTCTTTTTTGTCTAACAGATATCTCCAAGGTGTTATCTTCAAGTATGGATATTATTTCTTCTCCCACACCAAGAATGGTAAGATTTAGTCTGAATTTTTGACATATTGAATTCTTTATTTCTTGTATTCCAGTTTAGCTTTTCTTTAATGCTTATATCTCCCTGCAGAATTTCTCATTCATGTCATGTTTAGATGCCCTTAATTCATTTTTTTCTGTGCTTTTAAGTAATCTTATAATAATTTTTTGAATTGCTTTTTAAGTAGTTAATTGGTCTCCTTGTTTTTATAATTCAGTGTTGGAGTATTACTATATTTCTTTTGGAGAGTTTTATTACTTTCATAGATCATATTCTTGTATTTCTTTATTTATTTTTGTGCATCTAAGGAACCTTATGTTGCTGTTTCTTTTTAAGTCTTTGCTCTTGGAAAGATGCCTCTGTGGCTTAGTGAAACGCTTCAATCTCACCAGATCTCTAGAAGTGTGCACTGGATGAGACCTGTTAGCTCTGGTCTTTGTTTGCTGCTGGGTCCAAAGTTGAGATTGATTGAGCATGATAGAGATCCTCTATTTTCAGAAGGGGAAGAGGGATTATTTGACTGATGTGTTCAGACTCAGTCCTTCTCTGTGACTAAGTTAATCAATTGTCTCAAGACAGCCTTCAGGTCTGCATACACCACCCTTTCAGGGGTAACAACCACACAGAGGAACTACAGGCTCTGTAATTTGAGTATGGACCCTATTCTGTGTACCTCCCTAGCATTTCTTAGCATTGAGGAAAGTCTGAGCTTCAAGAGTGAGATTTGGTGATTGCCCAAAGACTCAGCTTCACCTTCACACTTATAAATCTTCAAGTCTAGGTATAAGATGCCTAGTTACAGCATTCGCATGGTCACACTGTTGCAGGTCTCCCATATTCATAGAGTGTAAAGAATTTGCTGTCTTGAAAGGCTCCTTGTCCATTTTGTCTGGGGAAGGGGAAAAAGCCATGGACTTTGCCTTTGTGGAGCTAAGTGGATGCCGTGCTCCCGACATCCCTGTAGGCTTGACTCAAAGTCAGAGGTTTTTCCTCATACAAGATGACCAAGTCTTATTTTGTTTGTTTGTTTTTTTTTGCCATTTCTCATTTTGGTATCTTTGAGTTGGACAATTTAGTCCATTTACATTCAGAGTTATTATTGAATCATAAAGGCTTAGATTTGTCATTTTAAAAATTTCTTCTGTTGATCTTGAATATCAGTTACTTTGTTCCTATTTTATGTTCTAGTAATGTTTACTATATTGATACAATTTAGTGCTTCCCCATTTTCAAAAGATTAGCTTAAGATTATCTTATTTATTTGGAAGAATTTCAAAGGAATTGGGAGAGAAAAAGAAAGGGAGAGAGAAAGAGAGGAGAGATGGAGAGAGAGATGGAGAATGATGGAGAGAGAGTCCTCCATCTGCTGTTCCAGTCCCTAAACGGCCTCAACAGCCAGAGCTGGGTCAGACTGAACAGCCTGGAGCCTGGAACTTCATCTGGGTCTCCCATGTGGGGACACCAAAAATCTGAACCACTTCTCCACTTTCCCAGGTATATTAGTAAAGAGCCAGATCAAAACTAGAGCAAATGGAACACAAACTGGAGCCCAGTGGGCATTGCAGGTAGCACTTAACCTACTAGTTTGGTCTCATCTGGCCCTATCACCTAATGATATTTCATTTCACTCTATTTTTTTCCTACAGAAACTAAAAATTAACAAGGACAAAATCTGACAGATGAATATGCCAAAGTTTCAAGTGACTGAATATGTGACAATACTAACGCACCTTAATAAAGCCCCAGTGCTGCAGATCCTGAAGAGGTGCTATGATCATTGGATGATCTATGTCTGTACTCACTTGCCTGATAGTTTCCTGCTTGCAGTCACATGAGTGATGTTGTGACCTCTTCTGGGTCATATATTACAGGAAACTCAAGTATATGCACACAGGGACGGGTCTTGAGACTGTAACTTGAAGACAGATGTTATCTTAGTATTTCCCCAATTTTGTCAACATACATGTCCTTTCCATTGGTCATCATTTTCAATTTAATGCATAGGGTTTGAATCCCGATTTTAAAATATCCAAAGTCAGTCTTTGTATTATTAGTTATACTTGTTAGCATTTCCTTACTTTCCTAGTATAAAATATATTTCAAATGTTTCATTTTTTAAGTAGATATGAGAAAAAGTAAAAGTTGAATGTGCTATATACAAATGCACACAACACCTGTGCATACACACGTGCACAATCTCATCTACGCAAACAGACCTAAGGATATATTAAACACCCTTTGAAGAAGTGATTAAGTGTATTTCATGGCAGGCTCTGTCCAGGCATTAGTAAAAGGGCTGAGCTGAGCTCCTAAAGCAGTAGTACAAGCATGGTAGTTATTGCCACACTGATCATACGACAATTTATGAGTTATCCTTATCACCAGGCTATGAGCCCTTGAGTGGTGGACCAAGACACCGTTTGCCACGTAGGTGTTAAAAAACAACTATTTGTTAAATCAGTTAAGAAAAGGGATAAACCACACCACCTACAGGCCCAGGTATAATAATACACTGCCAAATCTAAAAGGAGAGATCTGATAAGCATGGACTGGAATTTGTACTTCATACCTGTGTGTGCCTGCTAACGCCTGCCTGGAGCTCTGAAAGCAGAAATGACCCCGGCCCTGACAGTGTGACAGATCCTTCTCTGGGGCAGCAGAGGAGCTGCTGGGCAAAGCTGCATGCTGTTGCATCTTAACTTTTTGAAATCACTGTGTCTGTAAACTGCGATAGCCATGTTTGGCTCTCTGGCAACTCCCAATGGACTGAATAAACCAGTGTGGGAGAGCACATAATTCATTGTCACCTACATTCAATAGAGTTTTTCCCATCATTTTTAAATCAATAATTGTTGGTTGATCGGTTTCTCTGGTTTAATCACAACCTATGCAGTAGAAGCAGATGGTGGCATTTGGGTCTCAGTTTCCATAGAAGACATGCCATGCAGTCAGCTATTCCTTGACTCTCTGACGTAGAATGAGACTGGATCTATCCCCAAGCTACTACAAGATGACTATCTTCTCACTTGTGCCGGAGAGTACATGTCTCAAATGAGTCAAACCAAGTCAAACCAGCTGGGGCTCTAGACCTCTAGTGGCTCTAGAGGAGAAGCTTTTCGTCATTTTCAGTTTGTGACTGCTGGCATTCTTTGTGGCTGCCTCATACTAGTCTTTTTTCTTCACTTTTCTGTGTGTCTTTTTTAAGGACTGCAGTCATTGCAGTTAAGTTTCTTTGTTTTCATTTACTGGAAAGAGTGACAGAACGAGAGACACAGAGAGAGAGAGATCTACCCACTGGCTCACTCCTCAATTGCCTGCAACAGCTAGAGAACAGCAGGCCAAGGTTAGGAGGCTGAAAGTTCATATGAGCCCTCAAATGCTTGGCAGTGGTCCAGGCACTTATGCTATTGTCTGCTGCCCCTCAGGGTACGTTAACAGGAAGATTTGTTGGAGGTGCTGTGATTGGCATGTAGCCATCAGGCATCCCACATGTCAGCAAAAAGCTGCTGCACCACAGTATCTGTCCCAGGTCTTTTTGGGACCTTCCTTAGTTACAGGTGGAGGAGCCCAGTCACAAGTTCAGGGAGTCAGGACAGTGTGTCTTGTGGGGAACCACAAATCAACCATTCCAGTGCCTGAGTGTTCCGCTCGAGCTGTGGATTCTCTCTCAGTGCCCTAAAAGTCAGATTTCACATCTTGCTAATGGCCATGATTCCCCTATGGCCTCAAATACCTAATGGCTTGTTAAAGGAATCTCTGTGAGTCTGCTGTTAGCTGCCTCTCTGTCTTCAAAAGCTACCTGGCACAGACATGCTAGTAGTTAGCAGACCTCCCAGCAGAGAGGTAATCCCAGGCCTTCTGTTGCTCTAACCTGATTTTATATCATTGGGTTTGAAGTCCCTTCTTTTACAAGAATGCAAAAGGTCTCCTCCTTTAAGTTCTTTTATAACTAAGTATTTGAACAAATGCCAGTGCAAGAACTGACAAATCTGGAAGTATTTCCAATTTATTTTCTAATCCTCATCAGAGGTGTAGAACGCTCTTCTGAGTGACCATTAGGCCTTACAAACGGCTTTTGCTGTATCAGAAAGAAGTCGTGGTTGCCTTCAAAGGGCAGAGGCGATGAGAGGCTCCGCTCTCATTTTTGCTGCTGCAGCAGATACCATCTTTCAGGGTATTCTTCACAGTAAGTAGCTGCCCTAAAAAAACCAAAGTAAAAATATCTGCTCTACTTTTTCTCCTGGTAGCAAAAGGAACTTCAGCATTGTGGGCATAGCATCCTTTTTACTGTTATACTCACTTGAAGTTTATGTTTCTTCTAGACAAAAATCTGTTTAAAACAGTAACTATCTCCTAGGGTTATTACAAGGATTAGCTTGCACGTCAAAGTAAAATATAATTCATATAAAGTGATTAGGCCACTTCAGTTACATAAAGCATCTTCTATATTATCTGACACAAAGAAGGCAATCTGCAGCTATTATCACAATGACCCACCAAAGGTTTTAAGTGGCTAAGATCTCAGCCAGTAATTGGCTACCATCTTATTTAGAAAAAGAAAATTAGACTAGGGTTTATATATTCTTATGACTGGCCTGAAATAGAGCAAGAATTTCTGTTTTCCTCTGCGCTGTGTAAATGGAAATTTTTTTTCTAAATATAAATGGAGAAAATCTTCTTTCCTTGTGTCTGGTTTCAAACTGCAGTCAGGGAAATTGTGAATAAATTCAAGCCAGCACTTGAGCCTCAAGAATAAGAGCATTCCGACATTTTCCTTTCCTTTGTAAATGAGGTGAATTAGTCTACCTTCTTCACACAAATGTTTGCTTTGTTGTTCTCTTGTTCTACAATAAGTTGCAGTGGTAACAGACACCTCTATCTCATTGAAGATAAAATTTCAATTTATTGTCCTTTAATTATTTTGTATTTAGGTTCAGCAAAAACTATTTTAATTCATATACTTTTTAATATGCTGTATTAACTACCAGATATCAGAGAAAACATGAAATATTTGTCTTTTGGAGACAGACCTATTTAACTGAGCATAATGATTTCCAGTTACACCATTCTCTTTCATGACTGAATAGTATTCCTTGTGTATATATTCACATTTTATCTGTACAGTCATAGTTTGATGGACATATCTCAGTTATTGTGAATTGAGCTGCAATAAACATGGAGATACAAGTAATTCTTTCATATGCTGATTTCATTTTGTTTGGGTAAATTCCCAGGAGTGGGATGGCGAGTCATACAGTGGATCTGTTTCCAGATATCTGAGGAATCCTCATATTGTCTTCCATAATGGTTGTATTAGTTTACATTGCCATGACAGTGGATGTGGATACCTATCCCCATTCACCTTTACCAGCATTTATTAGTTTTTGTTTTTTGAATGATAACTACTCTAACTGGAGTGAGAAGAAACCTCAGAAAATATTCTAAACAAGAATTAGAAACTCAGGATATTGCCTTCGTGTTTCAGTCAGTGAATACTCCAAAAGTGGATGTTGGTTAGTCTGTCTCTTTTAAGAGATCCTTTAGAAATAAGAGAGCACCAACTGGATTGAATCACCTCCTAGGAAAGAACACAACCGTTGTGCATGATTATAGGCAGAGAGGTTGAAAGTCCAATAAATATGAACCTGGAACAGGTAATATGTTGTGGAAAGTTAGATTGGAGTAAACCAAGATGTGCTGATTGGTTAGAGATGAAAAAAGGGACTTGGAGGGATTAGAAAAGTGGGAAACTAGGAAACAAGGATGGTGTCTCTATGGTTCCTAGTCTATGTTAATTTTGATAGAGCATCAGATGAATTCCAGTCTGTAGTTGAGACAGAAGAGACTGTGACTGCTTAAGTCTTGGTTCTTGCTATGCAGTGCTGACGCCATTCTGTGTCTTGCACTCTTCATTGGCTTCAGCCATCCAAATAGGGTGCATCAGACCTCAAAATTTTGGGAGTTATACAAGCAATTAGAGTTCAGCTCTTTGTAGAATGGGTAGATTGTATTTGACTTTGAACCATAGATAAGGCCTTTATCCTATGATACTTAGGGTGAAGAGATTGTACATTAATCACTGTGCTCTTCTCATGAAATAAAGTTAGCTGAATACCAAAGGAAGAGGGAAAGCCCAGAGCCTAAGTACATGGTGAAGTGATCCATAGGGCCTATGAGGAGGTGACTGAATTTGGCCCTGTGATAGGCTTCATGGTGAAACACTCTTGCACATATGTAAAGGAAGAGACATGTCTCTGAGTAGTAGAGATACTGCCGTAGTTTTAGTTGATAGAAACATCGGGAACAGGTTTTTGACTTTCTAAGTCATTAGTCTTTCCCAACTCTAAATTTCTTCTCAAGCCATTTTCCTGGCCTGACATCTTCTTTCTCTGAACCAATTAAATATCTGTATATCCTCAAGTTTTATCTAAACTTACACTTTTCTATAGAAGTTTCCCTGCTTGCGTTAGCCATATGATTGAAATTACCTAACCTTCATTTCATAGATTTTTCTGAACTAATTGTGTTGCTGGTGTTGGAAAGACAGACAACATTAAATATTATCTAGTGTTTTTCCAGCTTCACAGTCACAAATGAATCCAGAAAGATTGGCAAGAGTTAATATATCTTGGGAAGATAGATGAGGTGATTGTGTCCACTAATTGTAAAGTTTCTGACTCTTCTCTGACTCTTATGGGAATTAAAGAGGTGACAACAGCCACAAAACAATGAACAAATTATGCAAAAATCATTCCCATCTTTTTTTGGCATTTGAGATGTACATTATGTCCTCTACACTATACATTAGGAACATAATTTGTTTCAAGAGAAACTTACTGACCTAGTTTGTAATGATTGGTCCTCTTATAATTGTGCTCTTAAAATTTAACCATTGTGGGTCTGGTGCAATGGCTCAATGGCTAAACCCTCAATTTGCATGTCCAGGATTCCAATGGGTGCTGGTTCATATCCCAGCTGCTCTGCTTCCCATCCAGCTTCCTGCTTATGGCCTGGGAAGGTATGAGGCTGGCCTAAAACCTTGCAACCCTGCACCTGCATGACAGACCCAGGAATAGCTCCTACCTCCTGGCTTCTAATTGGCTCATTCTGGCCATTGCAGCCACTTGCGGAGTTCCCCGGAAGACGGAAGGTCTTTTTCTATATACCTCCTTCTTTATCTGTGGACCTACCTTTCCAATGAAAATAAAGAAATCTTTAAAAAGAAAAATCACCATTGTGAGGCTGGCACAATGGCTCAACTGGCTAATTCTCCATGTGTAAGCACCAGCATCTCATATGGTTCATGTCCCAGCCATACCCTTCCCAATCCAGCTCCCTCCTGTGGCCTGGGAAAGCAATGGAAGATGGCCCAAGGCCTTGGGGTGCTACATCCAAGTGGGAGACCTGGAAGAAGCTCCTGGTTCCTGGCTTTGAGTTGACTCAACTCTGACTGCTGCAGCTACATGGGGAGTGAACCAGGACATGCAAGATCTCTCTGTTTCTCCTTCACTCTGTAAATCCACCTTTACAATAAAAATAATCTTAAAAATAACTAAAATTCAATAACAGTACCTAAATGGAAGAGACATCAGTGCCTTGAATGACCACTCTGGATATTCTGAGCTCTTCTATCTAATGTGATATATATGATTCCCAGAAAAGCGAAGCACTCGTAGACTGCTTCATTTCTCTCTAACTCCTAGATCAAGTCTCAACAGTTTGATGTATCTATTTTCACCTTTAATCATGTTCCAGGCACTGGTAATATTTACGATCTAAATATATTTTTTATCCTTGCTGATTTTTAATTTAGTTTATCATTTCTAGCTCCATTAATAGGGCAGTGAGCTTCATAACAATTTGAGAATATTTAGAACATGAAAGTATTCATACAAAACAAAATTAGGTGTTGCTGGGTATAAATAAAATCAGTGAATTACTGAGTTTTTAGACTTTTTCTATGTCTACCACTTGCTATTTTAAACTTTAATTGCTGATTTCTGAAGGTGACGTATATTCAGTTAACCTTAAATAACCAGTTATCTTAGTTATTTTCCAATCGCTCTACTCTTGAATGAATTAATTTCTTTCTTTACATATCTCCGCAAAAGAACACTTGGACACATATGACTCAAGGTCAAGAACTCTAGGGGCCCGGTACGATAGCATAGTGGTAAAAGTCCTTGTCTTGCATGCACTGGGATCCCATATGGGTGCCAGTTCTAATCCTGGCAGCCCCACTTCCCATCCAGCTCCCGGGCTGTGGCCTGGGAAAACAGTTGAGGATAGCCCAAAATTTTGGGACCCTGCACCTGCGTGGGAGACCCGGAAGAAACTCCTGGCTTTGGATTGGCACAGCACTGGCCGTTGCAGCCGCTTGGGGAGTGAATCATTGGACAGAAGATCTTCCTCTCTGTCTCTCCTCCTCTCTGTATATCTGGCTTTCCAATAAAAAAATAAATAGAAATATTGAAAAAAAGAACTCTATTACTCAGAGTCCAGAAATTATTTTGCACACATTTTAGATGTTTCATTTTCTTTTTCTTCGTTTGGTGTGCATAAACTTATTTGATTTAGTCATTGAGTGGTATGATAACACACAACACAACATGTAATACATAATTATTTTATGAGAAATTTTGTCTATAGAGTCATTTAATTTATTTTGAATGGAAGTTAACACGTACTATTTAGAAAGAATAATCACAAATCTATACATTCTTGAATAGCATACACTACACAATTTCCCCCATAAAATGAATCTTTGAATCCACATGGAAAACAATAAAACCATGTTGCAGTGTGTTGAGTGACCATTGGGGATCACTCTATGTAGATAGCTTACTTTAGCCCATTAGCCTGAACACACATGATTCAAGTTCAAGAACAATACAAACACAAATGGCTGCTTATTGTGAAAGTTTAGATCACTTAGAAATGGACTATATTAAAATATAGTTGAATAGTATCACGAGTCTACTCAGTATTCTAGCATAAATTTCCAGGTATAAGGGTTGCATGTAAAAAGGGAGATTGACAATGGGAGAATATATGAGATGAAATTTACCCAGAGATAAGCATGGTACTTTGCAAGTGTTGTTATTTAGTAAACAAAAATTTGTTTTTGCTACTTAAGCCAATGCCAACCAAAAGAGAGCCTTGAAGATAAATGAGCTGCTATAGGTCTTCATAAGACACCATATATTGAACCAATATATTTCATCCATCTTTTCCAAGAATTACCACTCCAAAATAATAATTTGTAACCAAGTTTGAGAAGAGCTTTGGTATCCTACTTATCAAAGCATGCCGACCTGGGCTTAGAGGGCTTATTACATTACAGAATTCTAAAATCAGCAGTTGTTGTATTTGTCTTTGATATATTGTGGTTGAAATAATATCATGCAAATATTTGAAAATACAGAAGTTGGGAAACAACAATTCATCTCATTTTATAACTAACATAATTTTGCACACCAGCCTTTCATTTTTATGCAGCTATAAAAATACTGTCTGCACATATAGGTAGTGAAAACAATCCCAGGTTATTTTGTAAAAAAGTATTTGAGTAATGCATAAAACATTATTTTATTCCTCAACAAAATTTACCAATTTTATTACTAATACAAAATTGAGGCATCTTCAAAACATTTGTGGAAAAAAGCTTTATAAAATTTTACAAAGACTGTGCATAATGCTGGTATGTGCAGGAATCAGGACTGGGGCCAGGTCTGGTGGGGTTTATCGGGGATTACCCCAACTAGGCTGCAGTTTACACTGGTGCACATAAGGGTTGATTTTGTGGTGGACTGGGTTGGGCTACGTTGCAGCACCCATCGGTTTGTGTGGGAGATAGGGCTAGGAGTGGAGCTGACCAAGCAACTGAATTCACCTGAATGTGTGTAGGCTGAAGCCAATCACTAACTAAATCAGACCATATGAATATGCAGTCATATTTGGGTCACCTCAGGCAAGGTTTCTTGAGAGAAATCCCAAATAGACCGTTGGACTCAAACCCTGGCTACAGGGAAAATTACAAATATATATGGACTGACCTTTGAGTTCATGTATTTGGACTGGGGCTTCTCAGCTGGTGATGCCCATGCAGTGGACAATATATCCATATACAGAGGGGGCACATGATAGCAGCTCATTCAGGCTAGCAGAGGAAGTTGAGTGCCATATCACAGGATGGAAAGCAGAACAGGTTGGAAAACTTTCCTGGCCAAGCTTTGGCGGCAAGAGTCTGAGTGAGTAGATATACAAAGTGAACTTTGTCAAGCAGTATACTATGGAATGATTTTCTCAGTCCTGGAGCAATGAAATCAACGTCTTAAAATGATCAATAACATTCAAGTTTTACCCTTGGAACATTCTTTTGTGCACTGGGGTCTCTAAGATGACATCAAATTACTGCTCCACACCCTCAAGTGCTAATGTGGTTTGGCACTAAGCAGAAACAACTTCCGCTTCCCCCCTATAGTCACAGATACAGGACAAAAAGTAATCAGAAGGGTTTGTCCCACACTCCTTCCTCCATATCTCAATCCTCCCCATCTTAATCAGTGGCCCACATATGCATATATCCTTCTCAACTAGGTAAACAATATTAAAATTAAATTAAAAGACTATGCATAGATTTCAAATATTTTCATACCACATTACACTTATCTTTTAATCCATTTTGTCCACAAACTTTTTATGAGGTACATGCATATAATTAGTTTTCTGAGAAGCTTCTATCTCAATTTGAAAAGAAGGTACTCATCCTAATAGTTTCAAATTCCTCTCCACTCCTGGCACAGAAGTTTATTCAACAAATTATAATCTTTGTGCTTTACTACATTTTAAAGATTTGAGCATGCTCGCTTTAATTTGCTATATACTTCACATCAAGTCAATTGAGCAGCCACTTCCTACGTTTATGATGGTTATTCTTTCTATTCTTGCCTATATTTCCAGGTGATTTTGTTATTGCATGAAAATATTTTAAAGTAGATTTTGATAACAAGAAACCCCATGAGAGAGGCAGAATTTGGATTTCAAAACTTCATTTCACAAATTCATTGTATGCCAAGAATGAGTGGGAGGAAGCCACTATATAATTCACAACGACAATTGTAGAAGGCTTCCTGCTTGCGTCTCTGGGCATAATTAAATACTGTAATTGCTTAGTTTTGGACAGCTTCCATCCAAATCCTTAGAGCTACTCTTATCACACTTACATCTGCTTGCAATGTCTTCTGGTCATAGCAGTTGCTCATATAGGATTTGGGATTTATGAGGATGCCAAGGAATCATTATTATTATTATTGCTAAAATGAGAAGGGTGTATATCAGAAAAGAGAGGGGGAAAAAAGAAAGGAGAGAAAGAGGGAAATTTTTTTTCCCAAAGTAAAACACAAAGTGAAACAAAGGTGAAAGAAATAAAGACTTAGCAAGTAGAATGATGCCGAAGGAAAGAAAAACAAGAAAAGGTTGGAAGAATAGAAGGGGAAAGTACAGACACATAATAAACACAAAATCTGGGAAATGGAAAGAAAGAAGGAAGACAGATAGGAGTAGAAAATAGGGTCTTGGAAGCAGACAGGAAGTGGCCAGCCGGGATGCACTTGTGACTCACTGGGTGGGACACAAAGATCAGATACTCCTCTCTGGGGTGTTGAGGATTTCTCTGCACACCCCTCCCAAAAATATTCACCTGAACTGTTGACATTTGTCCTGTTAAAGTTATAGAGTTGGACTACCCGAAAAACAGCCAGGTTCAGCAAAATCACGCTTCAATGCTATAAAATGCTAAATACTAACATTGAAAAAGACAAGAGACAGCTGAATAGCAATCTATAGCCATTTTAAGGTATATAGACCATGGTTGAATGTAAACCAAAGTTGAAATGTCTATGGGGAAGTCACAGGTTGTGGTCGAGAACATGCATTTTCCTAGTAACATATTGGTTAATCAATACCATGTCAATTAATGCCATAATGCTGTAAATGGTTGTAAATATTGGGTTGAGTTTTTTACTTGATTGGGATGATACTCTGCTGGTTCTGCCTTTGGACCAGAGATGGTCTCACCAGGAAGCCGTTGAATTTGCCAGGACAATTAGATGCTGGACTTTACGATTGGTCAAAACCTCCAATGAAAGAATCTCAACTGAGTTTGAACTATGGAAATACAGCGGGGTGGAGCAATCCACTGTGGGAGGGGGAGGGTTTGGGGAGGGGCGGGGGGAATTCCAGTGCAAAAAAAAAAAAAAAAAAAATGTGTGTCACATAATGCAATGAAATTAATAATAATAAAAAAAAAAAAAAAAGAAGTAAATATCTTAAAAAAAAAAAAAAAAAAAAAAAAAAAAAAAAAAAGAAAATAGGGTCTCCTTAATATGAAGAAATCCAGGTTAAATTCTTTAAAGGATTTTTTAATTGTACTTGAAAGTTAGAATTAAACATATATGTAGAAAAAGTGAGAGACAGAGAAAGGAAGAGACAGAGAAAGGCCTCCCATGTACGGGTTCACTCCCCAAATGGCCACAACAGCCAGAGCTGGGATGGCTCCATGCTGGAGACCAGCACGTTCTTCTGGATCTCCCACATAGGCACATGGGCCCTATGGCTTCCCAGGCCTATAGCAGGGAGCAGGTCTTGAACCTGCACCTATATGGGATGCCTGCTATGCTATCATGCCAGGCCACCAGGTTAAATTCTAACAAGTAGCGCTCTGTGTCATATAAACATGCACCTCTTCATTTGCACACATATGTGTGTGCGTGTGTGGTTCCATTGTCTCACATTATTAGTTTGCTCATTCAATCCTCCCATAGTTAACTGCCTGCCTTCCTTTCTCAGGCTGTTCTATTCTTGTGATTTCCTGGTGTGCTCATCTCCCCCAGGCTGCCTTCTGTCTTCCACATTCCACAGCTTCTTTTTGTCACTGCATGGCCTCCTTAACTGTATCTGACATTCTGACATGGGCACTGGAACTTCTCGAAGTATATAGTCTTCTCCCCTTCTAGATCTTGCCTTATGGTTTTCACTGAGGTAGAAGGAAGGGTGTCCTGTTTGTTATGCCAAGGTTTTTTTTTTTTTTTGAAACATAAATCAAATAACCCCCTCCCTCTGCTTAAAATCTCCTGTCTTTCTAGCTTTCACTCTCACTCTTTCTCAGAAACACACACACACACACACACACACACACACACACACAGCCCTAGTATTCCCTATGTTCTACATGGCTTACTTAATGTGGTGTTTCTGTAACTTCAGTTTATGTCTTCCCCCCTTGTACCTTATTAAGTGAGCTCCAAAACAGCTGTGTTTTAATTTATATTTTAAAAATGCTTATTATTCTTTTTTCAGAGCTTCTGGAAACGCTATATACATGATAGAATATACATTTCATTAGGGTAGAAACCCTGACAGTTTTCCTTGAGTGATATCTTTGGTATATAGCATATTTCTTAGAGAAAACACTTAATGAATGTTTATTGAATGAATGAAAGAAGGCTCTTTAAACATTAATGGCAATGCAAAACTACAGATGGTTTAAATTTTTGCACCAAAACAACTGTTCCTTTTAATTTCATTTTACCATGAACTTTAAAAAAATTTGCATATTATAGTACTTTTATTCATTTTCAGATAAAATGATTGAGGTACAGAGAGAGTGCACAAAGCACAGAAGAACAGGCATGAGCAGTTGGCAGAGCTGGGACGCGAAGTCAGCACCATGCTCGTCCTGACAGTCATCTGGTTCCCTCCAGAGAATAAGTGGTGCCAGCTCATCTTAACCCATGTTGCATTTTAAAAATCTTCTCACTGCTTGGAATTTTTGTATCTGGTTAAGCCATTGCAATTATTTGAAAAGTTTGTGGAGGAAACTGTGCTCCGTGTATAACAAGGGAAATCTCACTGGGATGTCTGTCAGTGCTGGAAGGATGCTGTTATCTGTGGATATTGATATCTGTGAGCAGCCATTGGATTGCTTAATTTTCTTCTGAATTATGCAAGTCAGAGTCCTTATCCATTTCTCATTAATCAGATTTGCTTGAAAAATCCTAGGTGACTTTTCAGCAACGTGGAGAGAGGAACAACTGCATAGTCTACTAAATTCTGTCTCAGGATAACAAACTTCACATTAGTGTAAGATTACGAAGCTAAGGATCCTTCCAGAATAATAGAATCAGTCAGATTTCAAGGGCTGTAACAGTGTTCTTACAGTGATGTTATTGGCTTTATTCAACCTGAGTTTAATCATACTAATGCTTAAGGAACCGAGACTCAGTGTTCCATAATTATTTATCCATATGGTGAGAATAGTAGAGACATTTTTCCTCAACTTGGAAGTGAAGAATAGTGGAAGTGGACAGGATACCCAGCAGAATTAAAAGAGTGTTTAGTGTGTGTGTGTGTATCTAAAAACAGTAGATGATTGATGGCCTTCAATGATTAGAGCCACAAAGTTAGTAGAGACAAGGGGCCAGAGGAGGGAGATCTTCACCATAGTGTTTGGCAGCCAATGGTACTTTTATAAAGAGGCAGAAATTGGGCTCTGGATATGAAAGGGGCTTAACCAGACAGAGTGAAGAATGGGAAAACTACCAAGAAAGAGGAGCAGTGTTCACATGTGAGGAAAAGGCAGTGTGGATTCAAGGAACAAAGAAACCAGCTGAACGGAGGAAAGGGCATTCCTGGAGAAATGGTGAAGATTTGAAAAAATACATTCATTTTATTTCTTTGAAAGGTAGAGCAAGAGCAATAGCAGGGATGGGGCAGAAAGAAACGAAAGGACACCAATGTTCTTGCTACCGGCTCAGCCGCAGATGGCCACACAGCCAGGTCTAGCTCAGGATGAAGCCAGGAAAAAGAAACTCCATCCTGATCTCCCACTTGGGTGCCTGGGCCTGAGGTCTTGGGCTCTCTGCTGCCTCCCCAGGTGCCTTAACAGCAAACTATTGGCGATGGAACACGGAGACCTAAACTGGCACTCTGATACAGAATTACAGGCAACAACTTCGCTTACTGAGCTGCTACTCTGTCCTCATAGTGATTTTCTTCTGGTGGTTTCTGAAGTCAGAGGGTTGATAGGGTGTGCATGTGCGTGTTTGCATCTGTTGTGAAAGTGCTCATAACTCATCGAGAGCAGTGTGTGAGGTACTTAAGCAGGTGTGATGGACAGGATGACTGGCATGCTGAAATTTTAGAGAAAACAGTAGTAATAGTTCCAATATGCGGTGACAAGACAGTTGTCTAAGATAACGTCTCTAGGAATAGTGGGAAATAGGGTCGTTCTCTTGGAAGAAAAGACAGGTGTTGCAATTGAGTAGGATTGGAAGAATGCAGAGCATTGTGTAGAAAATATGAAGTTTGTGGTTTGACAAGGACAATGGTATGAACATGAGCAGAAATAAGAAAGCATGTTATGGAATAAGAATACATTTCATGGGCCTGGCACGATAACATAGTGTTTAAAGTTCTCGCCTTGCATGCACCAGGATCCCATATGGTCACCGGTTCTAATCATGGCGACCCTGCTTCCCATCCAGCTCCCTGCTTGTGGCCTGGGAAAGCAGTTGAGGATGGCTCAAAGCCTTGGGACCCTGCACCCACGTGGGAGAACTGGAAGATCTCCTGGCTCCTGGCTTTGGATCGGCTCAACTCCAGCCATTGCAGCTGCTTGGGGAGTGAACCATCAGATGGAAGATCTTCCTCTCTGTCTTTCCTCCTTTCTGTACATCTGCCTTTCCAATAAAATAAATAAATCTTGAAAAAAAGTTTGGTTAGTGGATAAAAGGAATTGGGATTTGGTAAGGTTGTAGGTGACATTTTTTAAAATAAAATTTCAGGGCCCAATGCAACAACCTAGTGGTTAAATCCTTGCCTTGCATCTGCCAGGATCCCATACAGGTGCAGGTTCCTATCCTGGCTGCTCCACTTCCTATCCAGCTCCCTGTCTATTGCGTGGAAAAGCAGTCGAGGACATGCCAAAGCCTTGGGATCATGCATCCACATGGGAGACCTGGAAGAAGCTCCTGGCCCCCGGCTTCAGATTGGCTGAGCTCTGGCCATTGAAGATACTTTGGGGACAAACCAGGGGATCAAAGATCTTTCTCTGTATCTCCTTCTCTTTGTATACCTGCCTTTCCAATTAAAATAAATTAATTTATAAAAATTAATTTTTAAAAATGTTGTCTATCTGAGAAGCAGAGTGAGACAGAGCTAGAGATAGAAACAGAGAGTTTCCATCTGCTACTGCACTTCCAAAGGTCTAAACTGGCCAGGGCTGGGTTGGACTGAAGCCAGGGGCCAGGAATACAGTCCAGAAGAGGGGCAGGGATCCTAGTACTTGAACTGTCACTGCTACCTTTTCTTTTTTTCTTAAAGATTTACTTGTTTATATTGGAAAATCATATATATATATAGAGAGAGAGGAGGAGAGACAGAGAGGAAGATCTTCCATCCTCTGATTCACTCCCCAAGTGGTTGCAACGCCTGGATCTGCGCCAATCCAAAGCCAGGAGCCCAGAGCCAGGAGCTCCTCCAGTTCCTCCCACGTGGGTGCAGGGTCCCAAGGCTTTGGGCTGTTCTTGATTGCTTCCCAGGCCACAAGCAGGGAGCTGGATGGGAAGTGGGGTTGCCGGGATTAGAACTGGAACCCATATGGGATCCCTGTGAGTGCTAGGCAAGGACTTTAGCCATTAGACTACTGTGCTGGGCCCACTGCTACTTTTCAAGATTTTCATTTGTAGGATGCTGGAGTCGGAAATAGGAGCTGCACTTCAAACCCAGGCACTCCAATATGGAATGTGAGCATTTTAATTTCTGGGCTGAACACTCCCTCCTTACTGGCTTTTATTTTACATAAGACAATCAGAAAATTTATCTTTGAGAAATAAATACTTTTTTCTGAATTCCTGACTGAATAATGGAATAAATAGGCCAAGGTCTCCAAGAATAAAATTCCTGGAGGAAAAGAATATAAATGCAAAGAGCCTGGGGCTAGAATGCTTTGAGTTTTTCCTTGGATCAGTCCCACAGCTACTGGGAGTGGTGGAACGGAGAGAGTAATAGACGGAGCAGGAGGTGAGGATTAGAACAAAAGGAGCACTTCAGGTCATGGCAGAGAGTTTAAAATTTATTTCCAGTGCTTTAGGAAATCAGCAGAAAAACAATATTGAAATGAGTCAATTTGAAAAGTATTGCATTTGGGTTACACCACTGGTGAAAAACATGATCCTACAGGGATAGATGTGGGATAAGGTTGCAGTTTTTCGCTGGTAAATCAATGGTAATAATCACCTGGCTGATGTGCACACATTATGTATGACACACATCTGGCTGTATTTTGACGACTTGCGCGACTTCCACCAGATAGGGAAGTTCTACAAACTAAGCACCCTAGCCATGGGTGTAGCTGCGGATATGTAAGCGGGAACTACTCTCCAGACCTTCCTTCTACCTAATCCTACAAGAGAATCTTTGGTTTGCTATTGATTAGTCCTGTCAGATTTCGCATTCTTGACAAGAACCTCTGTCTTACACAAGGAATATATTTACCAAGGGATATATGTGAAACTTTGGGCTGCTTGGAAAAAACATGCTCACCCAGAATTCATCAAAGTTGTTCAATCTTTGCCTGGGGTGGAGCAGGAGGGTAGGAATGGGGTGCGGCAATAGATTATTGTGAACATACTGACCTCTGGTGGTTCAAATTGGGTACAGTCAGTTTACCTATTAAAGTAGCCATTGTCCTCTTGGGGGACATTTTAAAAGATGATTTGCAACTTATTCTACCTGTGTACCAAATAAGAGCTTTAGAGAGTCTGGACGGTTAACACAAGAAGGAAAATCTTAGAAACATGAAGAATTTTCTAAAATATAAGCTTTTGTCCATTCTATGAAAGAAGTGGGGAGGTAGGAATTTGCCCTAGTGGGAAGAAACTGATTCATTCTGCATCAGATTTTCCATTTTTCAAGCACAGCTTCCTTACTCTTTTCGGTTTGCTGGGTGCTGCTATGTGCACTGTGGGAGACAGCAGGTGATGAATCAAGTAGTTGGATGTTTGCCATCCGCCTTGGAGACCTGGATTGAGTTTCTGGCTTCTAGAATTGGCCTGGCTGTGCCCCAGCCATAAGGGCATTTGAGAAGTGAACCAGTATATGTACTCTGTCTCTATGTTTCTTAAATAAATAAGTAATTAAGTAAGTAAATAAATAAATAAAACTTAAGTATTTAAAAATCACAACCAAGAGGCTGGGAACCCACTGAAGGAGTCGAGGAAATGACGTGTGTAATCTCAGGAACCAAATCCATTTACATGGATATGATGTTCCTGTTCCCTTTTGCTATCAGCTCAGTCCAACCATCATTTCAGACTTGGATGAAATTCATTTCCCTAGTGTCTATAGAAATAGCTGCTTCAAAATCCTTCAGTTCTTAATGCCATCTGTATATTTTGGTGCTATATTTAGCTTTCTTTTTCTAATTTATTTGGATTTTTGTTTGTATTTATTGTTCTCATTCTTGATATTCAACTCCAGGAAGAGAAGGAGTGACCTTGCCTCTTGGAATATTCTCTGCATTTTGTCTAGTGCCATGAGTATTAACTTGCTAAACTTCGTACTCACCATGCATAGTAGAAATAATTTGTGGATTTGAGAACATTTTTGAAAATAATCCTCTGAAACATGGATAAGAAATAAGAAATGCAACTCAACTGTGGAATTAAAAAATTCAAATCACTTGATTACAAAATGAGCAAAGGATCTGCATAGGCATTACTCAAAAGAAGACATTAGATGTCCAACAGACATATAGAAATATGTTCAACATCCCTAATCAGCAGGGAGGTACAAATCAAAGCCACAGTGAGATATCACCCTGTTCCAGTTTTTATTTTTATTTTTCACAAACTCTTTGAACTACCCTCTTGTGTATGAAAACATTCCTATGAAGATAGTGAGGATATCCAAATTTTCTTCAGGGTCTTTTATAATCTATAAATCATCTACATGCTCATGTACCAGGAGTCCTTTTCTATCACTAATTGAAGCTAGCCTATCACTAATATTGCCACTACTCTGGGCATCTTTTAGAATTTATTAGGTTGAGCTCATTCTCTTGGTTGTCTTAGTCCTTCAGGACATAAATTTTGAGATTTTTTCTTTCTTGTAGTATTACTCACAGTTCATTGTTTTGGTTGCTAAACAAAACTCTGTTGCCAACCACAGCAGTCCATTAGCCCATTCAACTACCAAGGAACATTTGATTTATTTTCAAATGAAGTTGTTACGAACTCTGTACCATCCAACTTTTCCCCCCTGAGTTTTGGGCCTGGCTAGCATAGCAGAAATGTACTTCATGACACATAACGATAAAACTAAAACCAACTCAGTAAACTTCATTGGGAACAAGTGTTGGGTAGTTGAAGGTTAATGTAATCTGCCAGATCATTTGATGATGTGCTACTGACAGCCTGCCTTGGCTTCGGCCTGCATTAGATTCATGAGTAGCAGAATCACTTCAGGAGGCTTAGACGCAACAGGAGTGCAGTTTGAACACAGCAGATATGTGGATTTCATCAAAGATGTACTCAGCTTCCTAATAGCAAGGTTGTGATGTGATATGGTTACACTGCTCATCTGTCCTGGGTACAGACTCCAGATCTGGCTGTTTCATAGTTATTGAAACTCAACTATATTCTATAGAATAGTTTATAAAATTTTTTTTTGGTCCTTGGATCCTCAGCTATGAACATTTGCCCAATTCTTGTTTTCAAGGTTTTGCCACTACACACTATAACACTAATGATATTTTGTTTGTTTGTTTAGCACGAGTTAAAGATGTTGCTATTGAATCTGCTTTTGGCTTTCACCAGCTTGGTCTTCTCCTGAGAGGTATGAACAACATGTCCTGACAAGTTAATAGGGGGCAAAAATCAATTGCAGAAGAGTTTGCTGTGTTTGGCAAGGGGAATTATTCACAATATGTGATAAGCTACTTGTAAGATTAAAATGTAGCTATTGGTCAGTTGTTTTCTCTGGCTTCACAGATTTCTTTACGCTGTTTAATAAATGCTTTTCACATAATGTGTCTGTAAATCCTCCTGACTCACTTTTGCTCCTATAGACTAGTTGCTGGGCAGCACCTGGATAATTCTGAAGAATTGCTAGCCACCGAAATATGGATTATTTTGAAAGTGATGTCTGCTTGTGAAAATGAGAAATGGAAGAAAGTGTCTTAGAGCTCCACTCTTTCTAAGGACCTGGACATAGTCCTACTTCTCCAGGAAGGGAGGACCTGCTTTTGTTCAAAGTTTACCTGTTATGAATTTTAGGGCCAGGTGCCATAGCCTAGTGACTAAATCCTTGCCTTGCATGAGCTGGGATCTCATATGGGTTCCAGTTTGTGTCAGGACTGCTCTATTTCCCATCCAGTTCCCTGTTCGTAGCCTGGAAAAGCAGCAGAAGATGGCCCAAAATCGTGGGACCCTGTATTTGTGTGGGAGACTTGAAAGAGGTTTCTGGCTCTTGGTTTCAGGCAGACTCAGTTCCGGCTGTTGCAGCCATCTCGGAAGTGAACAAGTGGATGGAAGATCTCTCTCTCTCTCTCTCTTTCTCTCTCTCTCTCTCCCTCCTCTCTTTAACTCTTTCAAGAAAAATAAATATTATAAGAAAAGAATACACTGTAAGCATAGTAACTGCAGCACATGGAAAAACAGAAAACCCATTAAGCTCAATGGAAATCATTATTTTTCTACTTGGTATATACTTTCAGAGCTTTATTTTTATCCATGGGGGGGGGGGTTTGCTGTTTTGTCGTTGCTTTGGCGTTGCTTTTCTCAAAGACTGAAATCACGCTTGAGATTTTTAAATTTAATGTCATTAGCATTTAATATTATCATTACAAACCTCTCATACACATTTTAATGCATACTTAACATAGTATTATGCATGTCCCATTGTTTACTGAGCGATTATCCTTTGATGTGTGTCTTCAGAGGTAAACAATTCTTCTGCAAACAGAGTCACCCTTTGCCAGATTGCCACATGTAAAATTATGAGTTATGGTTTATAAATTTTTTATTACATCTTGATACATGTTCTAAATTAACCACTGGAAAGACTGCACTGATTTTTACATTCTTACCCTCCTGGAGTGTATGAAAATGCATGTTTCACCAAGTGCAATGGTTCCTTTAGTTACAAATCTGTGATGACATGTACTCTCTTTTCTTAAATGCTTTCTTGTGTTTATCTTTACTATGTGTCTCCTCTGGAATAAATCAGAAAAATTTAGAGGATAGCAGAATATGCACTCAGTGCATATTTCTGTCACAATGATATGAAAGGCAAAATATTTTATTTAATATATTCAGTTAGTGATCTCTTATTGGAAGGGAGAAGAGAGAAACAGGGCATTGAAAGGAAGATCTGAAAGTACTAGAAACTGAACAAGTCAAGTATAATGTCTTCTTAATTCTCTTTTAAAGGAAGGAGCAGGTTGCAGGTGACCAAATGCCAACAGGGCTGATTTGCATTGCTTTGAACAAAGCTGTCAAGTCCTGGGTCTGTGGCACTCTGTCTCATCCCTGCCAGCCTACAGCCAGAGTGCAGGTAGGTGTGACACACAGCAGGGGTGAGGTGCATACTGAAACCATTAGGCAAATGAAGACAAGGCCATCTGTTTCCCCTTGTATAGCACAAGTCATGGACATCATGGTCCTTTTTCCTCATGAGAAATGTGGATGCTTTAAATTCACTGGAGCCATTTCACATTTTGGAAACAAGAATTTTAGTAGAAATGCAGAGAAGAGCAGCCAAAAGCATACAAAACAAAAATACATTTCTCTTTTAAGACATGGTATGTATTTCCCTTTAAATAACCAGTCTTCAGACCAAGCACTATTTCCTTGTAGTTAATCTCACATCTTGGCTTTTAGAAAATATCAGAATTAATCAATACTGACTTGCTTGATTGCTCATTCTCAAACTATTCCTCAATCACCATTATGATGTAAAATACTCCTACCATAGCATAAGAAGCATTCACCAATTAAATTTCTGAAAATGTCAGTACATTTGCTAAACCCGGATGAGAAAGAATTGACTTAGACGACTTAGACCTCATCTGCTTTTAGCAATAGCCTATTGGGGAAAAAGCAAAGGAACAAGTTAAGTATAAAGTGTCCTAACTGAGGTGTGAATAGAGACCCTTGCAATTCCAAAACCAGACTAACTAAATCTACAAGGATAAGGATAAGATCACAAGGCTTCAATTCCTGCTGCTTTTTATTCACATTTTTAAAAATTAGTATAATTTTGTTTATTTACCAAAAAGCATTTGAGGCATTTGGCAATCAATGATCCCTCTAGAATAAGCATGAAAATTGAAAGCACAATAACAGAAGAGTATTAGCATAATTGTGAAATTCACTGTTAGCATTTCTTGCAACTGAAATCAAAAGAGAAAAATCCATCTATTCAAATCTTGCAAAGAATTTTAAGATTTTGTTTTTAATGGTTAATAAAATGAATGTAACACAAAACAGAGCATTTTAGTCACATTCATTGTATAGTCCAGTGGCATTAAGAACCTTCACATTACCATCACCCACATCTTGGTCCTTGATCATGCCAAACTGAAACTTTGCACCAATTACATGTTAACCCCCTTTCCCTTCTCCCCATAGTCCTTGGCAACTACGTTCTGACTCTACAGATTTGACTACTCCTTGTGTCCCATTTAAGCTTATTTCATTTACTATGTCTTTATAGATTCATCCATATTGTAACAAGTATGAGAATTTAATTCCATTTCAAAAGGAAATAATAGTCTTACTTATCTATTCGCAGTTGAATGGTTTGCTTTAACTTTTTCGCTCTTGTGAATAATACTGCTTTTAATATTGGTACAGAAATACCTGCTTAAGTGCAGGTTGTCAATTACTTTGTGCATATGTCAGGATTTAGAACTGCTGGATAAAATGGTGTCTCTATGTCATGTTTTTTTGAGTAAATATACTGTTTTCACAGTAGCTATACTATTTTATGTTTTCGATCAGCAATGCAGAAGGGATATAGCTTCTTTCATATCTATCCTGATGCCTTTTTGTTTTGCTTTTTATGAGAACTGTACTAATGAGTATTGGATATTAGAAAATATCTAGTTGTAGTGTTGATTTTCACTTCCCTAATGATTTGTGAGTCTGAGTGCCTTTTCAATGTGCCTATTGGCCATTTGCATAGTTTCTTTTGAAAAGTGTTTGTCCAAGTTCCTCACTCTTTTTAATTTGGTTGTTTGTTTTCTTCTTCTTCTCTCTCTCTCTCTTTCTCATTTTAACAATAATTCAGAAGGCAGTTTATGCCAGAAACTCTCCTTGGAGGTGAAGATACATCTTTGATGAAAGTATCATTGCTGCTCTCCTGACTACATAGTGTGAGAGATACACAAGAGCTACATGATCAAAGAGCCACTCGTCTCAATAAAAAGAGAATAAAGCAGAGTAAAAGAATAATGTAACAGGAGATGGGGATTGTTGTAGAGAAAGTGAAGGTCCTCTGAACAAGAATGACATTTGAGCAGACATGAGTGAAGTGAAGGAATGCGACGTGGAGATGGATCTGTCAACATTGCCTATAGGAACACATCAACAGGGCTCTACAGCATATTATTGTGTTGTACTGCTTTTTCTTGCTTTTGAAGCAAAGTTTTTTGTTATTGTTGTTGTTGTTTGTTTGTTTTTGATAGAGTTGCTTTTATTACAAAAGTGAGCCCTACTAAATCAGACACAGCAGATAGACAAGTGAAGTCCATGATCTCATCCAGCCTGCTTTGTGGTTCCAGCTCAGGCACCTGGCAATGCATCCTCATCTTCCTCACTTTTACCGGTTAGAGGGGTGCGGAGTTTGACCGTTAAATCCTTTCCCTTTGTATACGCATTTCTCAGTAACCATGTTACACTCAGCATATGCATGACTGAACTGTTCATCTCCTGCTGTTTTTCTGCTTCTAATGATTGATTTCTCAGTCTTTTAAAACTAATATTAACTGGATTCTCCATTATGCCACAACTCAGTCTTAGCTGCCATGACTGAAATCTTAGAATGGTCTTCATGTCCTTTCTTCCTTGTTTTCCCCTTTGAATTTATCCCAAAGCTCCCAACTTTCCACCGTTTCTGGTCTACTGCCACCTTTTCTTGTCAGATGACTTCCACACAGCCACTTCACTGATCTCCCTACTTGCACCTTTGGATAAAATGACTTGTCACAGAAAAGCCAGTGTCAATCCTTCTATAGGTCAAGGCATTTCTTGTCCCCTTTTTGCTTTCAACTCAACAGTGGCTCTCTCTTTACTCCAGTTAAAACGTCCTGAAGTAAATTCAAATTTCTTTTCAATGGTGCATTTTTCTTACTAATTTCTAGGGACTCTTAATATAGAAAGGTTTGGTAATTTTTCCAGCAAGACATTAGTGCGGCTGAACTGATGGACAAAAAGAAAGAATCGCTAAGCCTAACGGAGTATCCCAACTTTTGTTCCTCGATGTCCAGGCTCATTTCTACCACTGTACAATCTTAGTATCCTTTAACTTTGCTCAGCTAAATTCAGTGCACCATCCTTCCCTCTAAGTTCAGTCTTCCTATTGAGTTTCCATTTTTGTTCAACAATACTGATCTTCTCTCTTCATCACAAACCGGAACATCTCAATCATCATTCTCGTTCTTTCTTTTCTTCCTTTTCAGTTGTTGTTTAAACCTTTGGCACCTCGGACCACAATATTGTGCTCTGGGTTCAAAATTTTTGTGCTTTTAAATTCTCACTCTGTTCTGTCATGCACACTTTCACAAAGTGGATCATCTTGAACCATAATTCTGATTATGCTATTATGCTGCTGAAACCTCAAATAACATTTCCCTCATTATTGAGCTAGAATGGCACTTGCCATCTTCCACAACCAGAACTCCATCACTTTTTTTTTTATTAATATTTTGCATTATGTGACAGTTTCATAGGCTCTGGGAATCCCCCCACCCCTCCCCCTCCCCTCCCCCCCGGTGGATTCCTCCACCTTGATGCAGCATTACAGTTCAAATTCAATCAAGATTCTTTCCTTGCAAACATATACTAAGCATGGAGTCCAGCTACTTATTGTCCAGATGGGTTGAACAGTTTCTTGGGGAGACCATTTCTGGTCCGAAGTCAGAGCTGGTATAATATCATCACAGTCAATTAAGAGTCCCAATATAACATCAACAGCAATTTGCAATATTATGGAATTGACATGGTTTTGAGTAACCAGTATGTTAAAAAACAAAAAAACAAAAAAACAAAAAAACAAGTCCTAACCACAACCTATGATTAGCTCATTGACATCTCAATTTTAGTTTATATACAGGACCGGACCGGCTGCTATATTCCTTGAAAAGGCTATAGGGTACCATTCAGCTGTCTCGTGTCTATTTCATTTTAGTATTTAGCCATTTGTTGAACTCCATCACTTTTTTTAGTCTATTGCTCCTTCTCTGACTTTTCTGTACCTTTTTATTGCTTACCAGGATAGCGTTTATTCCTGTGATTCTATGCTTCCAACATTTTTTCTCCCATACTTATGTCTTAAAACCCTTCTCATCATTCAAACCCAAAATCAAGCATCGCTTGACTTTTGGGACTTTCTATGGTTATGAATCAGAAGGACTCAAATTCAAATTTCCACCGCAGTTGATTTCTGTGTTTCCTAAGCAGTTGCTTATTAGCATATTATTTTTGCCTGTTTTTACTTACTCTCAAACATTTTAAATTCTTTAATGCTGAAGGCTTTGACTTGTTTATCTTCTTACTGTCGTGTCTAGTATTCACTCTGAGAATAAATTTTCCCATAAATGAGTGAAATATAATTAGTACAGAAATCAAATTAAATTCCTTATAAGCCTTCATTTAATATTATCATAATTTTTATTTCACATTAGCCTGATTATAGATTGATACATCTTAAATAATTCTTTTCTTATTGACAGATGGAATTGAGAAATAAAGTGTTTGAGAACTGCGAAAATGGAAAAGTTTGCCTTTCAGATACTTTCTTGCTTATGTTCAGGAGAAGTCATGCTTTTTTATTCTGTCCATCTCCTTGACATCAGAATGCACTTACCAAGTCTGGCTACATTCTCTAGATTATTTTGCAAACTGAATAGCACCCTGGAATCACATGAAAGATTTTTGGATTTCAGAAGCCCAGACTTCACCAAGATAAAAATATATCTGGAGCTATGATGCAGGAACCAATATTTGTTTTAATAATTACTGAGTGTCCTTCTATGTGCAGTCAAGACTGAGAAATAATGTAATGTGGATTTTCATCAACTTGGCTACGTATCAGAATCATGTAGATAATGCCATAAAAATAGGAAGCCCATCCACTTTGTCCTTTCTTACTTATTCGGCTATTCTGATACATACTGAACTTTGAGAACCTAGTATGGGTAAGATTAGGAAACATAATTACAGTGTATATGGTCATTCACAAAATCTGTGGCTATTGATGCTCTTTGGTGAGAATTTCATACAATCTCATGAGAAACACAATGACAGTATGTTTTTACACATTGCAGTGTTTATGGTAGGATTTTCTGAATATCAGATGACCATTTATTCATAGATTTTACTTTTATTTTGATCATGAAACTGCAAACAATTTGTATAAAGCGAATAATCTTATATAGGTAAGCATGTATATACATGAATTCATCTAAAGGAGCTATATAATAGAGACTAGCATATCAAGAAGTGAAGATATAGTGCAGTATGCATCTCTACTCCTAAATAAAAGATGGACTCTCAATGAAGCTGTTAAATAATATATCTTGACAGTAGGTTGCTGGACTTTCTACCATTCTCTATACACTTAGATGTGGAATGATGGACATGTGACTGTTGCTGAAGGACTAGACTGTTACAACATTATAGGGGAAAACAATGGTAGATGGGGGGGATTGGGATAGTGAAAAAAGAAGTAGCTAAGCCCGTAAACTGTATCAAGAAAAATCAATTTTAAAAACTTTAAACAAAATAAATCAACTTTAAAAAATATGCCAACTGCTATGTTTTCCTGTCTACAAAAAGAAGAGTATCTTGTATATAAAATCTAATGAAAATCCCTGGGTTCAATCCAAAGTACGCTAATCCTGGCTATAGACATTTAGCCTCTGTGGAGTGGGAGAGAACTTATTCGGTGACATTGAATACTATTTATGGTAAAGTTTAAGGTGGGATACAGTATAGTGGATTTAGGTTTTCTTTGCTCATGGATAAAAACAGATTCAAAGGAGTGTCTTTCACGGGAAAAGGATGTATGAAGTCTCCCACAGTGGGGAACAATTATTTGAGACACTTATTACCTGTGTTATGCAACTGAATGCTTTCAAGGCTTAGAGAACTAAATGCTTGTCCTTTTTTAAACCTGCACAATGTGGAATTGTTCATTTTTCACATTTCGGTTACTATGTGTTGTTACTCATATTGACCAAAAACGCTGATTTTCTCTTACTTTTAAATGTTTCATGTTTGATTACATGCTAACATCTCCTCTAAACCAGAGTTTCTGATTGTGACTTGCTATATCTTCAACTTGAAATAATCAGACTTTCACCTCAATGCATAGCACTTTTAGCAAGATCTTTCAGAATAGAGTGATTATATCTCTTCAACTTTTCATGGTCTTGTAGAGCATTTGCATTTTGAAACTAAATACCTTCATCATTAATCCTGTAACTATCATAACATAGTTATATGGCTTGTACAAATACGAGTATGAAATACATTTGACATTAGTAAAATAAATCAAATTTTTTAAAGCCTCTGAAAATGTCAAACACAGACAAAAAAGAAAGCAATTATTTTTAACAAAATGACTTATGGTTCTCTTTTATCTTCTCTCTTTATTTCCTATTTGTGATTATTGCTTCAGAAATTTTGTACTATATGTGTGTGTGCTAAAAATATTGACTATCTAATTTTATATTTAAGCTATTATTCAAAATAACTTTTATATCTCAGAACTTTTAATGGGCAATATAGCTGAAAACTTTCAGATAAATGGAATATGTGTTACTTAGTAATACAATATTTCTATTTGTCATGTTATCACTGTTTAACATCTGATATGACAAAAACTCTTCAATTTTCTTTTAGACAAGACCTATTATCCCTCCTTTTCCCTCTAGATTTTGTTTTGGTTTTGGTTTCATTTTATTCTGTTCTATCAAGCTAATTTCTTGAATATAAATTTCTTTTTTGGGCAGCAGAGGGCATTAAGGAGTAAACAGAAGAAACAATGATTTTATAGCTAGTGGAGTGCCCTGGCTTCTATTGAGAGGTAATTATCTTAAATTTTCAAATTATGAGGCCGAAGTTTCTATTTCATTTGAAGAATCAACCAGTTTGTAAAGGTTTCTCAAAAAAATTTATTTTGGAAAAGCAAAATTAAAAGACAAGTTTATTTTATTGCCCCAAATTACATTACTCATAATCTTTTTTATAATATGCATTGTTGTGACCTTTTTGATCCAATTATATGTATGGGTTTCAAAACATTTTGTGCTAAATTAAATTTATCTTTAAATCTATTTTCTGTGAACTTTATAAGCACACCCATAGGTTATATTTTTTCTTTTAAAAAAGAGGAACAGTATCAAGAAATATACTTTTTAAATTAATTCACATCTCATAAATTTGATTCTTCTCAATATTATGGATCCATTTATTTATTCATTTATTTAAATGTTTAAACTTTTTATTTTTCATGATACAGTTCTATAGGCTCAGCGGTTTTCTCCTTCTTTTTTTTTTTTTTTAAGATTTATTTATTATTATTGGAAAGCCGGATATACAGAGAGAAGGAGAGACAGAGAGGAAGAACTTCCATCCGAAGGTTCACTCCCCAAGTGAGCCGCAATGGGCCGGTGCTGCGCCGATCCGAAGCCGGGAACCTGGAACCTCTTCCAGGTCTCCCACGCGGGTGCAAGGTCCCAATGCATTGGGCCATCCTCGACTGCTTTCCCAGGCCACAAGCAGGGAGCTGGATGGGAAGTGGAGCTGCTGGGATTAGAACCGGTGCCCATATGGGATCCCGGGGCATTCAAGGCGAGGACTTTAGCTGCTAGGCCACCGCGCCGGGCCCAGTTTTCTCCTTCTACCCACCTAATCCCCTCTACCCCCCTTACTGTTTTCCCCCACATTATTACAATAATATAGTTTTTCAACAACAGTCACAAGTCCATAATTCTTCTATTTAAGTATGACATTGTGGGTATAGACAGTTAATCTAGCAGACTATTGTCTAGCAGTTTCATTGGAAGTCCATCTTTTATTTAGGAGTAGAGCTGAATACTGCAGTGTATCTTCACTTCCTGATATGCTACTCTATTAGATATTTCCTCTAGATAAGTATATGTATGTACATGTTTGCCTATATATCTGTTGATTTTGTATTTTTTTTTAAGATTTTTTATTATTATTGGAAAGCCGGATATACAGAGAGGAGGAGAGACAGAGAGGAAGATCTTCCATCCGATGTTTTCACTCCCCAAGTGAGCCGCAACGGGCCAGTGTGCGCCGATCCGAAGCCGGGAACCAGGAACCTCTTCCAGGTCTCCCACGCGGGTGCAAGGTCCCAATGTATTGGGCCGTCCTCAACTGCTTTCCCAGGCCACAAGCAGGGAGCTGGATGGGAAGTGGAGCTGCCGGGATTAGAACCGGTGCCCATATGGGATCCCAGGGCGTTCAAGGCGAGGACTTTAGCCGCTAGGCCACGCCGCCGGGCCCGATTTTGTATTTTTGCATGAAAGTTGCCTTATACCAGAGAGAACCTATGATATGTGTCCTTTGGGGATTGACTTATTTCACTGAGATAATGGTTTCTAGTTGGGATCATTTTTGTTGCAAATGGTATAATTTCATTTTTTTTTTTTAATAATCTTACTTAGTTGATTAGGGTACAAAGGGTCAAGGGCTACAGGTTGTACGTGGGTAATACCATTGTTTCCACACTAATATTGTCATTTTTCCCTGTATCTGGGGTCAGGGGAGAAACAAAAGGAAAAGCCCCACCCAACCTCCCACCCACCCTAGATCCCCAATGGGAGGCGCGCTCTGAGGGTCCTGCTCAGTTTTGATAGTTCATCAGTTCTGGGTTGCTGCCAATCTCGCACTTCCAATTGCAATGAACCTTTTCAGAGTCCACTGGCTGACAGTCTCTTCATTGTTGGGGTTCTAAGATCAGCAGTTCAGTTGGAGGGATCTCCAAAGAAACTTCATCTGAGATGATCCCAGACCTAATTCTTGCATGAGTTTGCTAGTACAGAGTCCAACACAGTCCGTCACACCAATCAGCTTATGCACATGCTGGTTGTTGTGATTGCTGGGTCCGTTCTGTTTCCAGCCCTGTCTTCCTCATGAACCAACGGGTGTTGTAGTCCAGCTCGGTCCTACCCACTTCATACTCGGTCCTCACGCAAACCGGTTGGAGCTGCAGCCTAGCTGGGGCATGTAGTCCATGGAGTAGATGTACAGGTTTCTTTATCAATTTTTGTTTAGATGGATGTCAGGGATGCTTCCATGTCTTCACTATTGTGGATTTTGCTGCTGTAAACATTAGATTAAAAGTAACTTTCTTATAGGCAGATTTCATTTCCTTTGGATATGTTCCCAGAAGTGGGATAGGTAGGCCATAAGGTAGATCGATTTTCAGGTCTCTTAGCACTCTCCATACTGACTTCCATAGTGGCTGTACTAACCTACACTGCAGCAACAGTGAAGCAGCGTACCTTTCTCCTCACATCCACATCAGCAGGTGTTTTTAGTAGATTTCTGAATGTAGACCAATCTCACTGGAGTTAGACGGAACATGAATGTGGTTTTCATTTATAGTTCTGTGATAGCTAGGGGGCCTCAGAATTTTTTCCATATATCTATTATTAACCATTTAATTTGTTCTTTTGAAAAATGTCTGTTCCTTTGCTTCACCTATTTCTTCCCAGGGTTGTTTGTTTTGCTTTCATTGAGTTTCAAATGGGTTTTATATTATTTACTAAGGGTGTAACCATTACCCCATTTCATGCCAGAACATTTCATGTGTCTCCAAGTTAAATCTAACATTTTTGGGGGGGTTTGTTTGTTTCATTCTACCATCCCCACACCTTCTGACAATCATAACACAACATTCTGTCTATATCGCTTTGCTTATTTCTGCACTATTCATTTGGAAGGGTTGCTGGAGCACATGGTCTTTAATATTTTCTTGCACTTAGCGTAACATTTTCACTTTCAGCTATGTTGTAGCATGTGGCAGCACTCATTCTTTGCTATGATTAATATTCTATTGTATGATTGTGTCATATTTTCTGTATCTTTTCATTAAGTTATAGATATTTTCCAATTTAACTATTATGAATAATAACTCTAGGAATGTTTATGTACAATTTTTGTGTGAACATCTATTTTCACATCTATTAAATGTGTACTTAAGACTCAAACGCCAATTCCTATGGAACTCTATGTCTAATTTCTGCATAACTGCCAAAATGTTTTCTATAGTGGCTCCATCACTTTTAATTCCCACTAGCAATGCATGAATATTCTAATCTCTATATACCCTCATTAACATTTGCTATTACATGCCTTTTTGACTATAGCTCTTGTTGGCATAAAGTTGCATTTCAGTGTGGTTTTCACTTGCATTTCCAAGAAACAGATTGCTTTAAATATTTTACTTAAGCCATCTATTTTAAAACTGCCATATATATTTCAACATTGTCCTAAGCATACTATTCTTCCATCTTGCATCATATTTTTCATTGCAACGAGATGAATTTTAACCATTTTCTCTCCCTCTTTCTACTTTCCCTCCTTCTCTATCTGTCTTATGACCAAGTTCTTCCTAGCTCCTTTCTCATGGGTATTAACATGCATCAGTTAGGGCTTGATGCATCACAGAATCAAAGCTAATAATGAATATTTTACTAGATATCAAAATGTAGAGCAAATAAGGTGATATTTTTAGAACATTATAATTTTATGATTTTATGTTTATTTGTATATATTGTACTTGCATATATTTCAATGATAGACTGATAGTTTCCATAATGCAGAAAACAACTACCATGATAAACATTCCAAGTTTTTTGTTTTGTTTTGTTTTTGTTTATGTTTTTACTTATGAAGCACACCCCAGTAAATGCTGCTGTTTATGTAGTCTGAAAATTCACACTTTAACATTTTTCCCCAGGTAACAAGTGTCTCTTCAGATGCAGGCTAACCCCCCACTGGGTGACCAACATTTTTATTATCCAGCTATGAAGCATTAAGAGCTGTTGATTTCCAACATGAATAAAAATGGCAAATTGGTATCATACACCTAATTGGCATCTTAATTTCTTTAGCATCATATCTGATAGGAAGGATTAAGATAAGTGCTGACATTATTATTTGAAAGAAGGGAAGGACTGATAACAAAAATGATAGATTTAAGGCTATGCCAATTTTACTGAATGTCCAGGGTAATGTTGTAATTATAAAATAACTGGCACTGAGATCTGCTGATATGTAGGCTCTGGCTTAAGGTGGTAAATATCTCTAAGTTTGCTGGATAATGAGATTCTCCAGTATACTAATGCATTTCAAAATAATTGACAACTATCATGTGCATTAAATAGTATGAAATAGGCTATACTGCTGTATACTTGCACACTACAGTGCCCGTGACAACAAACTATTCATTTCTTACATACCCAGTACAGTCTGTGCAGGCTTCTTTAAGTCTATAGTTATACTGTCTGGGACACATGGAGTCCAAAGACCTGAATGAAGCAGAAGGTCTAACCTCTTGGAACTAGCAATCATTTAGTCCACTAAGTAGTCTACTAATTTTCTATTGGTGTGAATTAGTCAAATGACACATCGAAATATGTGGTCTTTCTGTCCTTTACAGTAAAATGGACACAGCGGAAGACCACAACCCTTAGCAAAATAAGCCAGTTACGAAAAGACAAATATCATATACTTTCTCTGATTTTTAGTTAATACAAAGTAAAAACATGTTTATATGAGTGAAATTAACATTTTGAGATATGAATATTATTTATGGCCCTTGTGTGTACTGCTGCAGAGCAGTGGTCTTTACCCTCATTGAATTCTTTATCTGCTGGAGGATTAAAGCTGTGATTCTGAAGTAAATTCAAAGGATGCTACAGCAAAAATTAAAAGGTAAAAAAAAAAGGACACAGGAGGAGGTGGGGATAGAAGCATGACTGTGGGCTTAAAATTATTTTCATAATGAAGCATGCTGTTTTTCTAAAGATTTATTTATTTTTATTGGAAAGGCAGATTTACAGAGAGAAGGAGATACAGAGACAAAGATCTTCCATGCACCGGTTCACTCCTCAAGCTGATCTGATCCGAAACCAGCATCCAGGAGTTTCTTTTGGGTCTCCCACATGTGTACAGGGTCTCAAGGCCTTGGGCCATCCTCGACTACTTTCCAAGGTCAAAAGCAAGGAGCTGAATAGGAAGTAGAGCAGCCAGAACATGAACCAGCGCCCATAAAGAATCCCAACACTTGCAAGGTGAGGATTTAGCCACTGGGCCATCATGCCATGCCTTGTCATTTGCATTATCAGTGAAAATTTAAAAAGGAAATAGAAATTTATTCTTTCTAGAAATATAAAATGTGGCAGTAAAGAATCCATTCTTTGCTGTCACCCATTTAATGTAGAATGTATTCAGATATCTACTTCTATTCTCTTTAAAAACACATTTATTTATTTAAAAGTCAGAGTTAGAAAGAGGGGTAAGGAGGAGAGAGAGAGAGAGAGAGAGAATCTTCCATTTTCATAACAGCACTTAGAAATGATTAGATGGAAATACTTATTTCTTTCTCCAATTGAAGAAACTGAATAGGAGCCCAGAGGGAACAGCCCATAGGGCACAAGTCATAAGCCATATTTTCATATTTTGTGTGCATACTGAACATAAAGAAGACAGGTAGGTACATTTGTGATCGAAGATGGTCATGTAGCCTACCATAGGGTCTGTTTCACTTGGTAATTAGGAAATAAGATGTAAATATGTTATTTGAAACCCTTATGCATCTAAAGTTACTGTTCTAATTAGACAATTGTACTTCACCATGATAATAATAAAATTACAATATGTTGAAATATCCTGATCCCATTCTGTCTTCCATGGTGACCTAGCTCCTTGATGCCACGGGTGTTTCTATTTCATCTTAGTTGCCCCAGGATCTAACACAGGGCCTTGATTGCAGTGCATGTTGCATAAATATTTTAAAGTTATGTGACACGAAGATGAATTTCAATTATGAATCAGCATGACAAATAACTTAGCTGTTTCTCAGCAGCGGGATTTACACTTGGTTACCAGGTTCATGCTTTCTTAGGCATTCACTATAACATGCCTGCATGATATGCTATAATTATAGGATGGCGTGTTTCTTTAAGACTAATAAGTCCATATGGGGACTGAAATCAAATATTTACTACTTTAATATCCAATCTTTACTGTCGAAGCAGTGAAGCAAAATAATACTTACTATTTCCTATTTTTAAAGTATCTATTCTCTTTTCTCCTTCCCTCTTTCCCTCAAGCACCTTTACTCTATTTTCCTCCTTATTTGGAGGTGGAGTAAAAACACAGTTCAAGGCTTTTTATTTTTTCTTCCTTCAATAGTACACTGACTTCAAAGAGACAATTGCAACTGTTAAGAATAGAAACAAAAGTGATCATTTGATGGTAATTGCAAATGAGGGGGAAAAAAAGTCCTGTGATGTTAACACTCCAAGATTTAATTGTAGCTTTAATGTTAACTAACTTAATACCTTAGTCAAATATCTTCATCTTTTTGAGTCCCACTGAAGAGGTTTAACTCTGGCAAGGCCATTGGCTTGTAGATGAGACAATTTTTCTTGAATGAAAGTGTTCTACAAACTGTGTAGACGTTTGCATTCCTGGTCTCCATGTACTAAATGCCAGTAATAGTACTCTTAGTTATCATGACTACTGAAAAATGCTCTCCATTCTAGATGGACTCTTGACAAGTTGAGAAACCCTACATAGGTTTGCTGGGCTAGCGTTTCTTTTTGTAATTATGTGAGAGTTCTGAAAATGCTAAAATTAAGTTATATGAATACCAATAATGATTATAGAAATTAATGATAACCAATATATGCGGGGTCATTACTTTGTGTGTCATGCTAAGAATATGTATTATCTCATTCAATCTAATAAGAAATCTACCAATTGGATCTTATTAATATTTCTACTTTATTACTAAAGATATTAGCCTTTAGAAATATGAAATTCTCAAGGCTGCACAATCAGTAAATGTGATGGGGATGAGGAAGTGATTAAAATGGGATGTAATGGAAAATGAGAAGGGACATTTATTAGATACTAAATGTTGTGTTATGACATCCTTTGCCTCACTGGATCTCACATATCAACTCTGAAATGCATAACTTCATTATGATATTTCATAGCTGGGCAAGACAGGAATCAAAATGGTTAAGAATTTGACTATTTGAGTCTATTTCCATGTTTGCTGCTCTGTTGCTTTTGTGTTCTTTTATGCATTCTTGTCCTCTACTCATCAAAGTCTTTTGTAAGGTTATTCTACATAAAGCTGCATACTGGAAAGTATAGACTTAGCCACCTCACTCCAGGTTCTTTGGCAGAAAATGTTGAAAATAATTGGTATGATTAATTATTGAGCAGTATGTTGGTCTATTGATTGTGCCAGAAAATTGTATCATCTGTTTCTATCATTGCCAAATTTTCCAAGCTTTTCCCCTGCATATCTCTACTACTTTCCACACCTAAGCAAACAATTTCTCTCCTGTTTTGATTTCTCAAGTATTTAGAGAAATAAAAATGTGTAAACAAGTTAGTCACGTCCTTTTTAAAGCTTCACCATGACTAGTATAAATAAAGATTGATTCTCTAGATGTAAGAAAGGATGAGAATAATTCTTGTTGCTTTATTTATATGAGTGTACGCTTGAGACTGATAATAAGAAGTTTTAATGCTATCCAGCTTATAGATTACTGTGGAGATGACTCAAGATAACTGATCAGAGAGTGAGTAATTCATGACTAAATCACCACCAGGCACCAAATGGCCCCTGCTGCGTGTTCTCTCTTGGGCAAGAGGAAGGATGTGATAAGACTATTTTAAATGTTAAGTAGTTGGAGCACATTCTGTATCCAGTCTTGGAGAATGTCCAGCTGAAATTCACTCCTATTTGGAGTATACTGGAAATTTGCTATTACAGAAGCTCTGCAAATTATTACAGCAGAGTGTGGATTTGTGCACTAGCATCCAGGCTCAGAAGTTGGTGCTCTCGTTAGTAGGTTACTTCAGAGTTTTGGCCACACCACTCCAAGGAAGGGAAATAGAGAATCAGCTTTATACTAGGAGAAGCTGAGTCAGAACAATGCATCAAATGGCCAATTGAGGACAGCACTGAGCACTAATGTAATGTAGAGAGCCTTCAAAAGCAAGGAACTATATCATGAGAAATAAAACATTTAAAAAATAACTTCGTGGAAAATTCATATTATGAAAAAAATATGCACGGATTTCAAGATTCTTTTGTACCAAAATAGATCTTTTTAAACAACCCCCCAAAATAACATTATTCAGATAAAGATGCTGTGTTCCAAAGAGATTAGCTCACTTGTTAAACGTACAGAATCTGCTAAAAGCAGCAACTATAACACCAAGAGTTAGAAACTGCAGAAAATAGTGTTCATTTTTTGTTTTTACTGTGCACTGTATAAAGATATAAAGTCATTCTGGGAAGGAAGTTTTTTCTTATGGTTAAAATCCTGATTTTTGATCTAAGCATTCTATGTTGTAGTACCTGGATTCTCAATCCAGCTCTGCGTTTGAATCCAATTTTTCTCATGATGCACAATCCAGGAAGCAGCAGGTAATGACTCCTGCAGTTAGGTCCCTGCAACCTTGGTGGGAAACCTGTAATAAGCTGCTGGCTCCCCAGCTTTGGCAGTGGATGGGAATTCGTTCGTTCATTCATTCATTCATTCTCTCTCTCTCTCTCTCTCTCTCTCTCTCTCTCTCTCGTGTGTGTGCTTCTATGATGTAAACAAACCTTTTAAAGCATTATGACATTGCTTGATCATGGTATCTCCTCTGCCAGGTAAGAAACTGCCGCCCCTGCTGGGCTTGGCGGCGTGGCCTGGTGGCTAAGGTCCTTGCCTTGATCCCATATGGCCGCTGGTTCTAATCCTGGCAGCTCCACTTCCTCTCTGTCTCTCCTCCTCTCAGTATATCTGACTTTGTAATAAAAATAAAATAAATCTTTTAAAAAAAAGTATTATGACATTGCTGCCCCCCAGGGCTAGGGGCAGCCCTGGGGGAGCGGCCCAGCCAGGCCAGACCCGAGAACGAGGATCCAGCATGCCAAGACCACCACCGCAAGGCAGTGAGGGGGTCCCTGGCTTTGGGCGGTGAGCTACATAGTTTTTACGATCAGAAAAAGCTGCCCAGGGACACTCTTGAATAAGGCCAGCCTTTGGTAGGTCAGAGATGAATTTCTGGTGATTCTCAGCAATAGTAAACATAAACACTAGGGCAAGAGTGGGACTGAGACATGAAGGTTTGAATGAGAGTACCCATAAGAACTATTAGAACCAGATTGAGTTACCAACCAAACCAAGACCCAGAAGCTCGAGTGGCCTAGTAGGGAAATAGTGGGCATCTTCCTCCTAGGTAACTACCCCTCTGATGAACACGAAACCAAGATAGGGGTGGGATTGCTAAACAGAAACGCACATGCCAGTATTTATCTGGGCTGGGTAGGGGGCTGGTCGGGTCGAGTTGGGCTTCAAAATGCATCAATAATTTCCAAAGTTTAATGAGAGGCGGGACAGACTGAACAAGACTGCGGTAATGTTTTTATGTCAGTCTGATTGCTCCCAAATAATCTCTTTCCACTAGTAGAATTCATTACGTGCTCATGAAGCAGACGATGGCATCATTTTTCCCAAAAGACTTCTGTGTTTCCTTTTAATTAAGCATGTGTTGGTTACTCAGAGGTGCATTATTTTATCAGGGTGCTATACTCTGTTGTTGATGTTGTTGTTGTTGTTGTGATTGATGTGGCTGTTATGAACTGATGTCAATCCAGAAAACAGTAATATTATTTCAACCCCAAACAGCCTGTATCTCATGCAATAAGACATTGTGAAGTAACCAATGAACCAACAATCGATATGAGTCAGATTGCTTATGATCTACATTAAGAAATGTAAAACCCAACAAACTTGTAAGGCCCTATGATACTTGGAAATTGGGAGGGAGAGCAGAGAAATCTTACACCACCCCAGTAGGTGTGAGGAAGACAGGAGAAGGATAACTCAGCAGGATCATAACTGGTAACTCATAGACAGCAGACTCGAGTCAGCATTAGACAATAGCAAAACTACAAAGACATGTGGGGGGAATCAGGAGCAATCCTAACAACCTCTTAACAGGAGGTCATATGCATAGAGAAGGGGGGGACCCCAGAGTGGGGCAGGGGGACAGGAGGAGGCTTGTATCCCAACCCTGAAGACTCCCGGAGCCTCACCAAGGACTTTCAGTATGACCACCGAGGACTACATCCCTACTGCCAAGGAGACCACGGGGGAAAAGGAGTGCCTTTGGAGGCCAGGAACTCTGAGGTCACCCATCCCCATTTGGACCTACAATGTGGGATGGAAGAAGCCCAATTCCTGCCTTGCAGGATCCAGGGTCATCAGAACGACAACCAGGATCCCTGGGCGGTCCGCAGAAACAGAAGAACAATAAACTTCCTTCGGAACTAGGGAGAGGAGCTTTCTCTGGCCCTTGCCTGCTTCCAACTTTGGATCCCCACCCTCTTTTGTAAGGACCATCAGGATTGCTCCAGAAACCCCTCATAACAAACAAACATATGAACAAACAAACTAGAATAGATATACAGAGAACAACTAGGAATGCTTAGAAACAGACAGGAAGCGGCCAGCCGGGATGCACTTATAACTCACTGGGTGGGACACAAGGATCAGTTACTCCTCTCTGGGGTGTTGAAGATTTCTCTGCACACCCCTCCCAAAAACGTTCACCTAAACTGTTGACATTGGTCCTGTTAAAGTTATGGAGTTAGACTACCCGAAAAACGACCAGGTTTAGCAAAATCATGCTTCAATGCTATAAAATGCTAAATACTAACATTGAAATAGACAAGAGACAGCTGAATGGCAATCTATAGCCATTTTAAGGTATATGGAACATGATTGAATATAAACCAAAATTGAAATGTCTATGAGGAAGTCACAGGTTTCGGTCGAGAATCTACATTTCCCTATTAACATATTGGTTAATCAATACCACATCAATTAATGCCATGATGTTGTAAATGGTTGTAAATATTATGTTGGGTTTTTTACTTGATTGGGATGATACTCTGCTGGTTCTACCTTCAGACCAGAGATGGTCTCACCAAGAAGCCATTGAACTTACCAGGACAATAAGATGCTGAACTTTATGACTGGTCAAAACCTCCAATGAAAGAATCTCAACTGAATTTGAACTATGGAAATGCAACAAGGTGGAGCAATCCGCCGTCGGGGGGGAGGGTTTTGGGAAGGGTGGGGGGAATTCCAGTGCATAAAAAAAATGTATCACATAATGCAATGAAATTAATAAATAAATAAATTAATAAAAAAGTATTATGACATTGGTCAAAATGATAAGACAAACTTCTCTCAAGAGTACTATAATAGGAATATTACAATAGGGTAAAGAGAAAAGGCTCAATTACTAATATAAAAAGAACAAGTGAAGAGTTATGCCAAAGGCAGTATCAGTGGAAAGAAAATGATTAACAGGAGACATGAAGGGTAAATGTATTCTTATCAAACTTACCTAACAGATTCTTGCCAAGAGTTGGCAAGAACTTAACATAGTAACTTAACCAGATAGAAGGTGGTGGGGGGACTTTTGCTAAAGGAGCTTAGCAGATTCTTGATGCAACTGGGCTAGGCAGACACAGCTAAGGCAAGATACAATCAGCTTTGGATTGTGTGAGAGAACAGACTGTAATTCAGCAGGTTTGAGAGTTGACCTGCAAATGCTGAATATTTAAGAGGCTTCCAGGTTATGCTGATGCTGCTGTTCTTATGCCCTTTGAACGAAGGGCTTTACACACACTATCACAACTGCACTTTGCGTAAAAGGACATGATCCGCACCTCACCTAAGTGTTCGGTAGTGAGGCACCAGATCACCAAGTTCATTTACTCTTCTCCTTTCCTCTTTTTTTTCCTTCCCTTTCTTGCTTCTTTCTTTTTCACATTGTATTCAAAAGATGCAATATCTACAGAAAGTCAATAAAGCATTCTGATTTGACTATAAAATGATTATGCTGATTTTCTGAGCAGAAATGAACACTGCTGTCAGATGCAAGAGTGTTTGTCACATGATTTCTAGGTAAATCGTGTTGTTAGTGCATTGTCCAAGTTGTTACATGAAAGGATGTTCACGTGGGAGTGGCACATGCCAACAGAGCCCTGAATGCCAAGTTGTCAATGCAGTTCTTCATTGGTGTCCTTCAGTTTGTTGGTTTTGATATCACTGATGTAAGTATATCCACTGAGAATGAAATCTGTGCATATTTGCATGAAATTAGAAATTATGACTTGAACATGAGAATATATGTTCAAAGCATGATGAGACTCATTCTGTGTATATCTAAGGGATAACTTTGGAGGAGAACAAAAGTTAATATTGATAACCGTTATAATTAATAGTATCAAGGATGCAATAATTTCTCATTATATCCTTAAATGTAGATGCATAAACATTTTTTGGTTTTGGATTACAATACCACTTAGTGTTTGTCGTGATGTGATGTGGGAGTTTCTGAAGGAGTTAAGCATTTAATTGAGCATTTGCTACTTGTTGAGTTTATTTGCTGTCATACGCTAGTACATATGATTTTCTCTTGACTGTGCACTCCTACAAGTGAGCCATTTTATTTTTATATACTCATTTAGAAATCTCTGTCTTACGTAAGTCAGCATTTACCTTTACAGTTATTTTTTTTAATGTGGTTAAGATGTAACACTTCTACATTTTGACAGGTACAGTGCCATAGTCCTTGAGCAACTTTGCATTAATTTTATCAATAAGAAGTTTCAACAGTTCTTTGATCAGCACTTGTTAGCCTGGGGAAAGTGGAATATAGAGAGTACACACTATTTAGCTGTCTACTGGCTTTTGTTTGGAATTTAAATCTGCCAGAGATTATATGGATAAGGTGACACATGTTTTACTCCTTGCTTGTCTTCATTGAAGAATTTTCCCTGCTTTCCATATGCACTACAGAAAACAGACTGTATCAGGAAATGGAAAATTTGGGCAGAAACATTCTGTACATTCTCCTGTTATTGGTATTGGTGTGCAGCAACTGTGGCATCCTAGCTCATGTTTGTTACCCTCTTTCATCATCTATGATACAGGCTGTCTCTATACATTTGCTTCTTTTGCATGGCCTGCACTGTTAATGTGGCAGAAGACTTGTAGAGACTGAAAATGGTCATGATCTCCACTGGAAAAGCATGAACTGAAAATGTGATCACTGTCAGGGCTGGCTGATTAGCACAAGGTGAATGAGTAGACCTAGGGCAGCTCAGTGAAATTTAGCAAATTAGCATGCAAACAAACACAGCCATAAATCCTCATGGCCATTGCCTAACAGGATGTAGTTTGCTCTTTTAATTGGACAAGTACCAGTTAGCTTACGTAATTTATGACAGTACTCCACGGTTTATTACTAAATTAGCTCTAGTGTAGGGTTACTGAATTCAATGATGTCCTGATGCCCTGACATATTTCTGTGAACTGTAAGGGAGATTAATGGAATTTGCTGGAGAAATTCTGCAAGATCTTTTTTTTTCTTTTTTTTGTTGGTGGCTTTACCCACGGAAACAAGCATGGCAGCAAGCAAGCATATACTGTTGGTATCTTGGCATACTCCAAACTGCAGGGAATTTAGGTGACCTCTGGGCAGGGCCTTCAACGTTCTGAAAGCTTGCTGAACATGCTGTTACTTTTGATTCTCAATCACCCTGTGAGAAGGGAGCTGACAGTGACCAAGCATGTCCTTTCAGGCTCAGACATTATCAATGAGTATCCTAGCAATTTTACTTGTTAGGTTTCAGAGAAAGCTAATTACCCCTTAAAATAGCTACGATTCCTAAAACAGATGGACATCACATTTATTTTATTTATTTTTATGGGCAGTGAACTTCCCAAGGTCAGAACAGTTCTTGAAAGATGTAACTGATCAGGTGCATTAGATTAAGCTTCTACCTACAGCATCTGCATTCCATATGGGTACTAGTTCAAGGGCTGCTCCATTTCTTATCTAGCTCCATGATACTGTCTCTGAGAGGTTAGCAGAAAAGGGCCCAAGTCCTTGAGAAACATGAATGAAGCTCCTGGCTCCTGGCCCCAGACTGGACCAGCTCCAACTGTATTAACCATTTGGGAGTGAATCAGCAGATGAAAACTTTTCTCTTGCTCTCACTCTCTTCCTCTCCTATCTCTCTTAGTCTTTTAAAAATTACTAATGAATCATGAGATGATTAACAGCCATAATTTGTTTTGAAAAGTAATTAAAATAGTTCTTCATTTGAGAAAAAGAGAACCCATTCACTGGTTCATTCCCCCCAAACGGCTGCAGTTGCTGGGTCTGGGTTGGCACCAAAGTTGGGAGCCAGAAACTTCGTCCTGATCTTTCTGTGAGTAGCAAGGATTGTATTGAACTGTCCCTGTGTTTATGAGAGTATGCCTTGAAAAGAACCTGGAGTTAGGAATCAAAGGAGACATGCACGTCCTAGCAGATTTGCTAACCAGTAGGCTAAAAGTCCATCCCTGGTACATATTTGGTGGTATTATCAAAGCTGTATTTTCCTGGCTTAAGTGACACAAAAATAAGAGCACCAAAGAGGAACAGATTTAGCTTCTGCAGTTGTTATGCTATACTTACTTATATTTGCTACTGAGAGATGCTATTTTAACTCAAGAAGGTGGGACACACACATTGTCCAGGTCCTGATAGGCTTCTGACTGATCTTTATTGATATGAAACCTATTGCCTCATTTTTGCCAGTCTCAGTTATTCCTGACAATTGCACTAGCAATATGAAAGTAATTTCCTATTGTATTTTATACTGATACAATAAAATGAGGAAAAAGTCTGGCCAAATGACAGAATGAAAAGATAATATTATTATTTCCTCTGAATGATTTCAAAGAAATTCAGGTCAGGCAAATGAGGAATACCAAAACTCTCCTAAAATGTTTTTATAGCCTGAATAGACTCTTACGTAGCTTCAGACTCTGAAGGCAACTTGTAGCAAATATTAGTAGTCAAATGTGATCCTTGAAATTGAATTAATCACGGAACTTTTCAAAAATTAAAAAGGACTCAAATAAGATGTGCAAAATATCTCATAGTTTGGATCGCTGTATATAAGGAAGAAGATTTTAATAGATAAAAGTTTTATGCTTTTATACTTACAAAAGTTATTAATAAAACTGAAATTAAGAGGTAGTTTGACAACAGCTTAGATGGTTAATTGGGTCTCCAATGCAAAAGCGACCTCCTTCCATATAGACGCTGTGAACAAGTCTATTCCAGGAAAAAGTCACACTTTTTCATTTCTTGAAATATTCTAATTTATTTAGAACTTGTCAATCAATGCTTTGCACTTCAAAATGTTAACATTAGTACATTTTATGGTATTCATGACATTTTATGGTATTCATAATCCATGGATAATGTATGGATAATTATTTCTAATATTTTGTAATAAATACATCTAAAGTTGCACATTTTGAAACTTATTCCCCCTTTCTTTTTTAAAGATTTATTTTTATTGGAAAGTCAGATATACAGAGAGGAGGAGAGACAGAGAGGAAAATCTTCCACCTGCTGATTCACTCCCCAAGTGGCTGCAATGGTCGGTGCCACCAGGATTAGAACTGGCATCCATATGAGATCCTGTCATGTACAAAGGGAGAACTTCAGCTGCTAGGCTACCACGCTGGGCCCCTTATTCCCCCTTTAATATAAGAACCTTGGAAAGATAAACCCTTCTTCAAATGGAGCAGATTTGTCATAAAATCTTGTATAGGATTAAGATTAAGATAAAGTTCTGGGGCCCAGAGTAGTAGCCTAGTGGCTAAAGTCCTTGCCTTGCACACTCTTGGATCCCATATAGGTAACAGTTCTAATCCCAGTGGCTCTACTTCCCAACCAGCTTCCTGCTTGTGACATGGGAAGGCAGTTGAGAACGCCCCAAAGACTTGGGACCCTGCATCTGCGTGGGAAACTTAGAAGAGGCTCTGGGCTCCTGGCTTCAGATTGGTACATTGAGGCCACTTGGGGGTGAATCAATGGATGGAAGATCTTCCTCTCTGTGTCTTCTCCTCTCTGTATATCTGACATTCTAACAAAAATAAAACAACTCTTAAAATAGGCAAAGTTCTGAATTTTACAAGTCTCAAGACAAAATTAATAAGTATTACTACTTTCTCGTAACTCCAAACTGCATTACAAACCTTCATGACTTAATGTCTTGTCTTTGAATAACTTTTTTTCTGTAAGCTAACATATCTTCAGAGTGCAGTCTGTGTTCCTAGTCAGTGATATCAGATATTTTGAGAAATTTGTGGAAAGTTTAAATTCTGGCAGTATTTTGAAATAATCTAAGTAGCATTCCCCATGATAACACTTTGGATGCATTCATTTGGGTATTTTTAATACAAAATAAGTCATTAATGTCTGGTTGTTAATTACATGCATATGAATGCCTTTTGTGCTACTTTAATTAGCAACTTATTTTTTATTGGCCCTTAGTACAGAAAAACCATCCAAGTTCCACAACTAAAATCTTACAGTTTATCTGTAAATTGGTTACTTAGTAAAGTTTGCTGAGCGTCCATACTTCATTCACCTGGGAAACTATGCTATGAGTTGAGTTATGAGACATGCAAACCCCAGAAGGCACTAAGGCACTTATGGTATAATGGAAAGGATGTTTTTAAAAGGCAGTGCTTTATGATTATTATCATTAAGCAAGCAAGAAAACATGCGTAGTAGATACTTATTTGGTTGTTTCCCTTTCCCTTATGATGAAGAAGCAGTTCCTGCCAAAAAGTACAAGGATGGATGAACATACAAATTCATCACCAGACAGATAAGATCAGTGTCCTACCAGTCCCATATGTTCACAGCCTATAGTTGGTGCAACTTCATGCCAGGCAAGGCTACAGAGCAAAAGTTATGAAGATAACCTTTACAGTTGTGTTGACAGTAAGATGATTCTAAAGACCTTCAGGCAGGTCTTGTAAGCTTGGTTGAATAACTCCATGGGCTGCCAGAGACAGAAACCTGCTATACAAGGATAAGCAGGTACCATGCTTGGTCCCTGTGACTGGGAATGTTATTTGCCCATAGGAAATATCCCATGGAGACACAATGGAAAGAAACTCTGTTATCAGATTACTGAAGCCCTTCATGTTCTTTTTATGTCAAGGACTTATAATCGTGGACTTGAATTGTATCATATTACTATATATAAGCATTTGAACTAAATGCTGGGGAAAACATAAAAATTTGTTATGAATACCTCTTACCCTTAGGAAGTGTGTATTCAAATAAAGAATTTGTAAATCTAGTAAGTGTAAAAGTGGATTTTAGAAATTATGTGCAAAAGGCAAGACAAGATAGTAGTTGAGTAAGATATGACAATGTTCAGCACCTCACAGGCAGACTGATTTGAACAGCTGTTCATGTAACAAGCCACCTTTCCAAGAAATCTGGAAGCCAAATAACAAAGCACAGTGCCTGAATTTAGCATAAAAAGCAAAGGCGTCTTGAAGAATGTCAGGCGGTAAAGACTTAGATCCAAGTACTACAGCATGAATATGCTTATCTCCCACCTGTGAGCAGGAGAGGGAGTTAAGTCTAGACTTTATATTTCAAACCTAGTACCAGGCCTGCCTCTAAAACTCAGTGCCACTAGAACCACTGCTCCAAGGCCAACACTTGCAGACTAAGTGGTTTGGGCCTTTTAGTCTTGCAGCCATGGGGCTTCTACTCCTTCTCCAACTACCATGAGATGTTGGAGCAAGTCCAGCAACACTGGACTGGGTTTGCTGGAATGAAACCCGGGATCATATGAATCCCCGGTTTCTCTATCCATGAGCCTGTGCTTATAGACTAAGAGTTTATTCTGAACCAAAGGCAGATTTGGTTTAAAATTAGAATAGAGTATTGCTGCTGATGAAACAGTGACTATACAGCAACAGACTTGAGGCAGACTGTGAATTGGAGCATTATCTTGAGGTGAAACCACAGGCACCTCAAAAGTATCCTTGAGCTCCAATTAAAATACAGACACAGGGTAGGTAAGCTTTATTGTGTCAACAGTCATTTGCATGTTTACAACAGTACTTGAGAACTATACAAAATTATCATTGTAAAAATTATCCTTCTATAGATTTATAGAATTTTGAGTCTTTCCTGCAATTACCTTGGAAGGCCCACACCATACAATTTTGTGGATCTTATCCAGCTGGCAGGCTAGATGTTCATACCTCTCAGAGTTTCTGGAATGTAGTTGCAAAGACAGATTATAAAGACTAGGGAAAAAATCCCAATCCTTCAGTGTGTTTATGATGTCATCTGAGGGAACCACCAAAATATCTTAGGCAACCATGGGTTTACTTAATAAACAAAGTGACATGTCAGAAATGATACAACAGAAGAGCATATACAAAGAGTTTGGGACGGAAATTTTAAAATAGCTATTTAATAAACACTGAGAATTTTTTTTAAATGAAGAAGTGCTTTCATCAAACGGAAAACTTTGAGGTGGAGAGTACATTAAATAACATTCAAAAAAAAAAAAAAGGAATAGAAGGCTTATATTCTGCAGAGGGGAATCAATGAGACAAAAGCAGGCCAGAGTGAGTTCAAAGATAGGTTATATAAAAATGCAGTCATAGGAGAAAGTAGGAAAAAAAGAACACAAGTCTTTGGGAAACTTCAGGAAAGCATTAAGAGTGTATATTTGAGTAATTGGACTTTAAAAGGGACTTGAGAATACCAAGGGTGTAGATAGTATATTCAAAGAGATGATGATGCCAAACTTTCCTAGCTAGAAGAAATGCAACTAACCAGACAGAGGTAGGACAGAATTCACCTGTCATATTCAACTAAAGCACACCTACTCCGGCAAATACAGAAATCAAGCTTTCTGAGGTTAAAGATGAGGAAAGGATTCTCAAAGATGCAAGAGGAAGAAACAACTCAGATATAAGATTGTCTCAGTTTGCCTGACTGCGGACTCTTCAGCAGAAATATTACAGAACAAAGACAGGCGGATGAGATAGTCACAATAAATAAGAGAAAAGTTGTTTTGTTTTTTGGTTTTTCAGTCAAGAATACTATACCCAGTGCAGCTATCCTTTGGATATGAAGGAGAGACAAGAATATCCTTGTAGTAAAGAACAATAAGGAAATTTACCATGACTAGAATTTCCCACAAGATATGTTAAGAGTGGTTCCTCAAACTGGAAGAAAAAGATGGTAACCAGGAAAAAGAAAATAAAAGAAGGTAGAAATAGAATAGAAAACCTAGAGTACACCTACTGATTTACAGTTAATTGATATTTAACAAAAGTGTTAAGACCGTGCATTATAAAAATGAATTTCTTTTCCCTTAATTGTGCTGACAAAATTAGAGGTCTATGGGCAGAAGAATGAAACTAGGTTGTATTTCTTAAAATACAGAAAAATCAACTCAAAATTAAAGGGATAAATGTAATTTCTGAAACAATAGAACCATCAGGAGAAAATACACAGGGATAAATCAGGCCATTTCAATGCATAAGCATTTCATGTGTCAGCTCCCAATAAATACCCAAACACACTTAAATACAAATATCATTTGTTCATAAAAAGAGTGAAATGGATAATTATTTCTGACAGGAAGGAATGTCTCTCCATTCCTGCTCCTCATGGACACGGAAAAAAAGAAACTGAAACATTTGTGCCACTCACCTTCCTCCATAGTTGACCTTCCCCGCCAGAACTGGAGGCCCACAATGGCATGCATTCCTCTCAATTATGTAAACAATGCTGAAAAGAAAATAAAGAGATTAAAAAGAAAAAACAAAAACAAAAAAAAAGAAATTTAGCAAATAAAAAAACCTAGTTTAGTGGAACAACAGGCAATGGCTATAATAATAATTGATGGAAAAATAATCATTTCACCCATAAACTGTAAATTCTAAAGTAATTATAGGTCATTAAAATTATAATATAACATTTCTTAAAACTTGATTTAACACAGGTGTAAAACAAAGTTTTACAAAATTATTCTGGACACAATAGTGAGGCACATAGCCCCTTTTTTTGCTGTTTGTTTATTTTAAATATTAGCTATCAGATGAAAGGAAAACCAGTCTGTCATATTTCATTCAACATCGTGGCCTCCTGGGGCCTTCATTTTGATAGAAATGGTGCAATTCCATGCTATTACAATTGAGTATAAACCACATTTTATTTATACATTAATATGAGGATGGACACAAATTTTGGCTCTTGTGAACAGTATCGCTACAAACCTGATGGCACAAGTCTCCTGTTCATGTATTGGGGTATACAACCTGTAGTGGGATTGCTAAGCTATATGGAAAGTCTATTTCTAATTTTTTAGAAAAGCTTCATTGTGTTCCAAAATAGCTACACTGCTTTACATTCCCATCAAGAGTTTGTTTTGTTTTTCTTTAATTTTATTACATTACAATACATTCCATAGGCTCTGGGATTCCCCTTACCCCCTCCCCAAGTCCTCTTCCTCTGCACTGAGTCCCCCTATATTATTACAATAGTATAGTTATTCATAAATAGTCATAAATCCATCACTGCAGGCATGTTCAGCACCCTATTGTCAAGATATATTTAATAATTTCATTGGGAATCCATCTTTGATTTGGAAGTAGAGATGCATACTACATTGTTTCCTCACATCTGGGTGTGGCAGTCTCCATCACACAGTTTCTGTACATCTGCTTAAATGAAAAGCCACAAAACAAAACCAAAAACAGGAATAAAATTAGAATATTTACAATGCCATAAACCTAAATAACATGCTGCTGAGTGACCAATGCATTGCTAAAGAAATGAAAAATAAAATCAAGAACCTTCTTGAAGGAAACAATGCTACTGTATAACCTGAGTCAGTGAACAATTTTAAAAATAGCTATTTTGAAGAAATGAAAATAAAAGCAAAAATATAAAAAAAAAACCGATGATGTGTAGTTAAAAGCGTATTGAAAGGACTACAGAGTTTCCACGTTGCCTGAGGGTTGCATTATATCAGAGAGAACATATATTTGCCCTTTTCAGATTGACTTATTTCACTTATTTCACTGACTATAATTGGTCTCTAGTTGGGATCATTTGGTTGCAAATGGTATAATTTCATTCTTTTTAATGGTTGAATAGTAGTCCATGGAATGTTTAGATGTACCGGTTTCTTTATCTACTCCTCTTTTTATGGACATCTGGGTTATTTTACCTTTGCTATTATAGATTGTGCTGCTATAAACATTAGATTAAAAGTCACTTCCTTATAGGCAGATTTCATTTCCTTTGGATATATTCCCAGAAGTGGGATAGGTAGGCCATAAGGTAGATTGATTTTCAGGTCTCTTAGCACTTTCCATACTGACTTCCATAGTGGCTGTACTAACCTACACTGCAGCAACAGTGAAGCAGCGTACCTTTCTCATCACATCCACGTCAGCAGGTGTTTTTAGTAAATTTCTGAATGCAGGCCAATCTCACTGGAGTTAGATGGAACATGAATGTGGTTTTCATTAATAGTTCTGTGATAGCTACGAGGCCTCAGAATTTTTTTATACATCTATTAACCATTTAATTTGTTCTTTTGAAAAATGTCTGTTCCTTTACTTCATCTATTTCTTCCCAGGGTTGTTTGTTTTGCTGTTGTTGAGTTTCTGAAGTTGTTTGTAAATCCCAGCTATTAGCTCCCTTTTGGTTGTGCAGTGTGCAGTTTGTTTTCCATTCTGTTGGTTGCTTCTTTGTTGATCATTTCCTTTGCTGTACAGAAGTTTTTTTTTTTTCGTTTGTTTGAAGTAGTCCCATTTCTTTCACTTCTTTTTCAGTCAATCTGCATTTAGACACTGTTGGTGGCGATCTGAAGGAGAAGAAAAAAAACACCTATTGCAGTTGCTGTACATTTTCCAATTTTCCCGGAACAAATTCTGCATGGAAGCAAGTCATGCCACCCATTACAATCTGGTAAGCTATGGAGTATTTTCCTATCATAGGTCCCATTCTGTGGCCAAATACTTGAGTCCACCCTGTGGTGTCTTCTTGTCTACTCAGCTAAACCCAATATTTTGTAAGAATCATTATCATTTTCATATTCCCTTCTCCTTTGCAAAGGTCCAGGGCTCATGTGGGGACACCGAGCCAGACCAGGTCAAAGTGAAATAAGAATTAGAGTCACAGAGTATGACCTGTTTTCTTGCCTGAGGAAGTTATCTTCCTTGCAGAAAACCAGGCAAGAGGAAGCAGTGACTAGAAAACACTTTAGTGTCAGATACACTTGCATGTAAAGACATCTGAACATGGCAATGAAGAGCCAGGGGTTAAGTTAGGCAGAAGGACAAGTCAGGAGGTAGGCTATGTTGAAAATGGTGAAGATTGCTCTCCACCCAAGTTCTGCAGCAGGGGAAGCAGAAGTCTAGTTGGGGATGATGGGAGTTGCTTTAACAATATAGAGATCCAAGACCCCTCTGGCAGAGTGCAGGCCCCGGTCTCCCAAGGATTAACTCCACAGCTTAGCTTGTTTCTCAGAGCATAACAGGATTGGTAATTTTGGCCTGATACATCTAGCCACTGGCTTAACCGCAAGTTCCTGCTTTCTATTTGTCAAGTTATCTGCCAAGGGATTGGATAAAACTCAAGGGATTTAGGGTGGCCACTAGAGGATTGGATAAACACTGGGAGGAACTCTAGGGATTTAGGGTGGCCACTACTGGGAGGAACTAGAGGATTTAGGGTGGTCACTTGAGGACTGGATAAACACTGGGAGGAGCTAGGGAGAGTATAAAAGAAAGCCTGGAGTTGCAATAAAAATCAATCTGTCATCGATCGGCATTCGGTGTACTGCGTCTTGTGTTGTGTTGTCCTCTGTGCGCTGTCTGTGTTGTAACCCTAGTCCCTCCGCTCAGCTCGGATTACGTGGCGACGTGGGCGTTGCCAACAGCAGAGGACAGAACAGACAACAGAGAGCAGGATCAGGGGCTATGAACTGTGTCCCAAATAATCAACTTTCTATACTGTGTTGAGTAAGAGTGTCAAAACTGGGGAAATGTTTTCATCTTTTGGCTGTTGAATTGTTCCAGATCTGAGGGGAAATGCTCTTATCTCTTGGTGGTTGACTTGTGATAGAATGGTTTTATAATTTTGAGGTATGCTGCTTCTATTCCTAATTTGCTGAGGGCTTTTTTTCTTTTATCAAGAAGGGTATTAAATCTTATCAAACATTTTCTTTGCATGACCACATGGATTTTCTTCTTCATTCTGATGCAGTTTATGACATTTCTCGATTTGTGAATGTTAAACCACTCTTTCATTTCTCAGATAAATCTCATTTGATTAAGATGTGTTCTTTTTGATGTGGTTTTGGATTCAGTTTGGTAGATTTGTTAAGAATCTGTGCATCTTTATTCACTAAATACATTGATATGTGCTTTTCATAGTGTATATTTGGTTTTGTTATCAAAATAATGCTCACCTCATAGGAACTGTTTGATAGAGTTCCATTCTGTTCAATATCTTGAAGTAGTTTGAAAGCTATTGGAGCTAGTTCCTCTTTGAATGTTATGTAGAATTCATTAGTTAAGTCATCAGGTCATGAACTTTTCCTTAACTAAAGACTTTTAATTTCAGCTTCAATTTCATTACCTATTATGAGTCTATTTAGATTGTCTGTGTCTTCTTGATTTAATCTTGGCAGGTTATATGTATACAGAAATTTATCCATTTCTTTGATGTTTTCTGCTTTTTAGCGTATTATATTTCATATGACTTCCATAGTGTTTCAGTGGTATCAGTTGTAATGTCTCTTTTTTCATCACTAATTTTGCTTATTTCATTTTTTGTATAGTTTGGCAAAAGGTTTGACTAATTTTTTTGTCTTCACAATATAACAGCTCCTAGGGGCTGTTTTCAATCTTTGGCACTCTTCTTTCTGCTCTGACACTTATTATTTCTCACTTCCTGCTGATCTGGGGCTTGGCATGTTCTTGTTTTTCTGTCTTCAATACCTTTCTCTTCTTTTACATTTTATTCATTTGAAGAGTCAAATTAAAGAGAAAGACCAAGGGAGAAACACACACACACACACACACACACACACACACACACACACGGGAGGGGGGAGCGCGCTTCCATCCACTGGTTTACTCCTCAAATGGCCAAAACTGCTGCAACTGCTGGGGCTAAGCTAGGCTGAGCCACAAGCTTCTCTCCCAGGTCCCCCATCTGTGTTCAGAAACCCAAGCATTTAGGCTGCCTTCCACTGTTTTCTAAGGCATAGAGGCATGAAGCTGCTTTGGAAGTGGTACAGTCAATATTCAAATCAGTGCCCATACGGAGTGCCCGCACTGCAGGCAGTAGCATTACCCTCTATGCCACAATGCCAAGACAGTCCTACAAGTTTTGATATCCAGGGTTTCCACTTTCGTTTGTTTCAAGGAAATTTTTTATCTTTTTTTATTGTCACTGACCCATTGATTATTCAGAAACACGTTGCTTAATTTTCAAGTATTTATGGGTGCTCTATTGTACTGGTTCTAATATTTAGCTTTATTCCTCTCTGGTCTGAGAAGATACATGGTATGAAGTTTTTAAGTGTACTGAGACCTGATTTGTTGTGTAACATATAGTCTATCCGAGAACATGTTCTATGTGCTGATGAGAAAGACATGCCTTCTGTAGTTATTGGGTGAAATGTCCTGTAAATGTCTGTAAGTTCCATTTGCTTATTAGTTTGTTACAACACCTCGGTATATTTACTGATTTTCTGTCTGGATGATCTGTTCATTGATAAGTAGGGTGTTGAATCCATCCACTATTATTATATTGCAGTCTATCTCTCCTTTTAGAGCTAACAAAATTTGTTGTATATATATCTAGGTGGTCTTGTGTGAATATTTGACTATTACACTTTCTTGCTGAATCGAAACCTTTATCAAGGCATAATTCTCCTTTATTTTTACATTTTCTTACATTATTCTGTTTTATCTGCTATTAAATCAGCTACTCCTGCTCATTTTTATTTCCATTTGCCAGGTATAACTTTTTACAGCCCTCACTTGAAGTTTGCGTGTGTCTTTGTTCACGAAATGAGTTGCTTGTAGACAGTAGAATGAAGGACTTTGTTTTTACACATTCAACTAACCTAATCTTATGGCTGGGTAACTTAATCCATGTACTTTCAAGGGTTAGGATTGATTAATACTTACTAGCTTCTGTTGTTTTGTTGATCAGATACTGATATTTTGAAGCAACTAGTGGAGAATAATTTGACATCTTCATGATAAAAGATAAGTTAGGAGGTCGATATGTTTATCCTGGCTTGAACATTGCATCATCTCTATCTCTATCTCTATCTCTATCTCTATCTCTATCTCTAGCTATATCTGTATCAAGGTATTCCCATTTTTTTAAATTTGTGTCAAAATAAATAAAATTATTCTTTGCAATGTAAAAGCACAAAGACTCAAATACATCAGGATAATAGAAGTCACTCTATAGACATTGAGAATGGCTTAGTAAGGAGTGGAATAAAATTTCAGTTAGATCTTAAGGAATGGATATAATTGCACCAAGTGAAGATAGGAAAATAATAAGAAAAAAGAGGGTCAGACAACAGCAAAGGCATAGAGACAGTGAGGTGAAGAATATTTTCTGCTTTCTGAAATGTCAGTAGTCTAATTTGAAAATAGAGTTCACAGAAGGAGGTTCCCTTCTTGGAAAAAAAAGAAGAGAGTCAGATTCTGCAGAGATATGAACAATGGAATCGTAAGACATGTTTGTGTTTAATAAGTTTGTGCATGATGTCTGGAATGAGAATAAAGGCTAAAGTTAATGCAATTAGGAAACCAATGTGGATGTCAAGGTTAATTTATGACTGTTTTTTGAAGGATTAATTATTATAGTAAAATAAGAAAAATTAGTGGTGGCAGGGGGAGTATGGAGGTTCCAGAGCCTTTGAAACTATATCATAAAATAAGTTAATTAATTAAAAAAGGAGTCCTTTATTTAAAAATAAAGATGTCCTGAACCAACACTACAGAAAGGAAAATATAAAAAGTGACACATGTCAAAGAGAGTAGTCAGAATTGATAATATTTGAAATAAGAGATTATAATGCTAATGGTCTATGTTGGGCAATTGATTAAAATCATTTACTGTACAATATAGGACAATTTATGCCATACAGTGGAACACAATTACTTCTTTTGACCTCTTTGAAAGTTAATTTGCTCTAGGGACCCATATTTATTAGAAAATTTATATCATCTGAATGTTTTAGAAATAGTTAAGACTCTAAAGAAATGCTTTCCCTCCTGAGTTGTCTAACGTTTATATTTTGAGCTAATAATTCTTGCTGTACATAAAACTTCCATTCATTCAGGGTGAAGTAAACTTTGGAAAACCAAAGACAGCAGTCCTCAGGAGTAGAGGTAGCCCATCACAATTATAATAGGGATTGTTGAGTTGGAAACTGAACCTCCTTGTGAGGTTTTGCTTTTATTTTTGTTTAAGATTATTTACATATTTATTTATTCATTTAATTAATTAATTAATTAATTAATTAATTTTGGAAAAGTAGATCTACAGAGTGAAGAGGTACAAAGATCTTCTGTCCACTGATTTGTTCCCTAAACAGCTGTAATGGCCATTGCTGATCTGATCCAAGGCCAGGAGTCAGGAGGTTCTTTCAGGTCTCCCTAGGGTGCAGTTCCCAAAGCTTTTGGGCCATCCTCTACTGCTTTCCCAAGCCACAAGCAGTGATCTGGATACGAAGTAGAACATGCAGGACTCAAACTGATGCCAACATATGATCCTGGCACTTGTAAGATAAGGTGGTGAACATGACCTGTAGCATGATTGGGTGGTCCAGAGGATAGAGGTGCCTTCTAGCTGGTTACAGTACCATTGGTATGTGGGAGGATTGTCGGGAGACACCTTTTTGCCTTTATATATAAATGTGTGCTTGATTTATAATAAACAGACATGCTTGGCCGGACTATCTCTGCTGGTTCTTGCTTGGTGAGGAACACCGCCTGCCTCATCCCCTCTATGGTTACAGAGGCCTGCTGGTCAGAAAAATCCCAAGACTTACATTTTTAAATGGTTCATGTTGGTTGAGGAGTGAGACTCATGGGCACCCCCATAAGTGTGCTGCTTTGGTTTGATCCCTTAAATTGACTTGTGTGAACCTTTGTATGACCCAGTCTATGTTCCCCAGGTGAGAAAAGACCAGTCTCTTTACACACTCCTGTCTAAATGCTATCACCACCTTAGCTTCCTGTCTCTGAGACATAAGTAGCCATAGAATGGAAGTGGTGCATTTGGAGCTGCAGGAGCTATAAGATCCTGTCCCTTAGAAGCTCCAATAGCCACAGGGAATCTTTGAGGAATTCAGGTGACCTGCAGCCCTTTGTCCCTGTCTGCACTGTCATTTTTTTCCAATTCCTATCACTTAAGTGGCTGTCTGCCTCTGAAGCCCAGAACAGCCATAGAAAAGAGAGGGACATGTTTGGAGCCTTAGCAGTAGAATCCATCTCTCAAGCTCCTACTACAGCTACAGGGAGTCTTTGAGGAATTTAGGACATTGGTTCTGTCCTTACCCCCATGGTGATTTTTATCTGCATGCTATTTGGGGGCTGGGAGGGAACAATTAAAAAACATTTCCAGATTCCTGTCATTTTGGGGAGCAACCTATTTTTCTTTGGAATGCTGCACCCTCAAGATTGTTACAGGGCATGCTCCAATTCCATCTCATAGGTGCTTCATTAATTTTGAACTAAACTAATATCACACAAAATTTTCAGCCTTTTCCACTCATTTTGATCAGGCTGAGAAACAAAAATCCAGCTAACAGTCATTCTCCTTAGTTCCAGTGTATGTGTGTGTATGAGGGAGGAAGGTAGTTTCAAACAGAAGAAAGGATTATCAAAGGTTCTGGAGCCTACTTGTGGGATGAGATGGTCAGGAGCAGGTGGGGGCAAGGCAGAGGTAATTCTGGTAGTCCCCATGCTCATGAATCCTGTCCCAGTGGACAGCAGGGGCACTTCTGCAATGATCACACATGGGACCAAACTGAACTTGCCCCCAAGTCTGACATAAACTTCAGTGTGAGAATGGGGTAAGTCTCTCTCTCTCTCTGTAAACTATTATTTGTCTCTACGTTTTTCCTGGAGTGGACTCCCAGACCCGTTTTGGTTGTGTCCTTAAAAATTGGGACTTATTTGACCTATAGATCTTGATCAAAGTTAGCAAAACCAGGATATATTTGACCAGCCAGAGTCCCAGATCTAGCATGGCGCAGGGAACAGGAGCTGCTATTCTGCACATACTGTTCTGAAGAATATATCCCCAGACACTAAGGCCTGACCCAAATACTCCCTTGCTGGTGGTGAATCCTGGCCCTTCATGGGAACCTTAATTACAATACTACCCTACAATTAGAACTCTGTTGTAGGCATTGGGGAAAATGGGTAGAAGTTCTTTATGTCCAGATATTTTCCCATCTCAGAGACCACTTTAAGGATGGCAGATTAGAGGAAAAGCCTAGGGAGCTGGCACTTTCAGTTTCAGAGGATGAGGATAATTTGCAAATGTCTAAAAAAGACCCTTTTCTCTGAAGGCTCCCTTCTGCTCCTCTCCCCCACAGGAACTTCATCTCTGCTTATCTCCCCGAAAGGAGCCCTGCCCTCCCTACCCCAATGCCTCTTGGAAAGAGGGGAGAAGCAATGCTTCCTCTTCAAGTGGTGAAGGTAATAGAAAAATTCGCTGAATAGCCAACTCACCGTTTATCAGAGAGAGACTGAGCCATCAGTGACCTTTCCAGAATGGCTCAAGGGGACAACTGCAAAATTGACTAACTTGGACCCAGACACAGTGGAGGTGGAGCGATCCTCAAGTACAAGTTCCTTGTTTAGTTAGCCCTGGATATCCGGAGAAAGCTCCATGCTAATGGCAGACCCTTGTAACTCCTCTCTGAACCAACTGATCCAGGCAGCCAATGCCGTTTACTATAATTGAGACTTAGAGAAGGAAAGGTGGAAATACAAGCACCATAATGAAATGCTATGAGTGTATGAAACTCTAAATTTGGGAAAGATTGTAACTGCTTCATGTTTTGTTATCTAGACTTCAACAAAGAGAAGCCTTCAAACTCCAGGCTTCATACACCTGAGGACTTTTACCTTCTATCAGGGACCACTAGGTTGACCCTCTAAACAATACTCTGCTTCTATCACCCCTTGATACCTCTTTTCAGCATGAAGCAAGAGCCATTGTCCTTTGTCCCTAACAGCAGTTAGGGTCATTTTTCTGGGGGAGGCAATGTGAGGAGTTAGACAGAATAAAAGGCAGTTAGGGTATCTTGTCCGCAGTGAGGTCAACTTTTAAAATGTAAAATACTGCATTTCCCCATTTTTTATCCATTCTAGAATACATTCTTCCTAGTTTTGTCCTCCAGTCCTCTTGAGGGAGAACAAAGGGACAGAATCAGAATATTAATTCCCATCACTTAGACATGTCATAGCCCATACTAATCTCATCTTTGAGTTACTATCAAAGAGATAGTTCTTGATTTTTCAGCTTATCAGAATGGGAGGAGGAAGCCACCAGTCACACCCCTCTGATGTCCTTTTCTGCTCTTTGAGTGTCTCATTTGTTCCTCCTTCCAGAGACACTGCTTAAAAACTTCTACCCTCATGAATGTTCAGGTTTTTCTTCCTTGGAGAACCCTCCTGTCACTATGTCAGGAGAGCTAAATAAAGCTCTGCACACTGAAAAAAAAAAAAAAAAACAAATAAAACAGAGGGATCCTTACCAGACCATCTCCCACCCTGCCCCTGACATTACTCATTCTCTCCTCACTTTTCAAGATTTCCTCTGTGTACTTATGTTTAGAGTATTTGTTGGCTTGTACATGTAGTATTTCTTGATTTGTATGTTCCAGCAGACTGTAACCCCTGAGGTCAGGCATTTAATGCAGTGGCTCACTGCCACATCAGCTGCTGCTAGCATCAGTATCAACTAGTAATATTAAATAAGTATCTGTTGAATATATGGCTTGCTGGTTATTCTCCCTTTTCAACTGATTAGAATCCGGGAATATATTTTATGATGACTTCTTTTGGACATATTTTCTGTTGTTGTTTTTTGCAATTTTGTTTCTTCAACAATGAAGCTCTTACTTTTGAAGAGGATTGCATGTTTTCTTACAGCTATAGACATGACTGTTAGACGAAACTCATTAGCAATCATTATGGGAAACTGATTCTCCTATAGAAACCCAAGCCTTATAAGTGGAAGAAACATGAAGCTGACTTTGAATTTCTCTATCCCCGAATATTCCTGATTCTATTTCAAATGTACTCTGTCAGATTCCTCAGATACTATTTAATTAAAATCTGATTAAATGAATAAACAAAATACATCTGAGTTAATCAAAATAAGTAGCATAGTCTTGGAAATCTGGAGATGAAATAGCCATATTGCCATATTTTATGTGCACAGAGGTGAAAAAGTTCCACATGGACTGTGTTACCCCAACTCAAAGCAAGATAGCTTCAGAAAGGCATGGGGACCATCAAAGACATGAGATTTTTTCCATATTTTTTCTTCCCTTTATCTTAATGTCATGTGAAAGACTGATTTCAACTGATCTTTTTATTGAAGACCTTTTTTCTGTCCCATAAAGAAATGTTTCATATAGCATAAAATGGCCTCTAAACTATGGTCAACAAAGGTTTCTAATGACCCTTATTGCCTCTTATCTCGCTGATGGTCTGCTCATCTTTTCTTCTATTTTTCTACTTCTGGTCAGTGGCTCTTGATGGAACAGATGAAAAACTGATAAAGGATAAAATAATAATTCACTGTAAAAATGACCAGCCAGCTGCACACAGAAAAACTTCTAGTTCTCATCTTTGACATCCTGGAATGTTACTTAGATGATGCTTAGAGTCCAATACCATCCTAATTGCTATGTTTTTTGAGTTCTTATTTTGTTAGGAACACTTGGGTTATTTCATCTGTTCTTGCCTGTAAAGGACCTCTGGTAGATTGCTCCCACTGGAACACCACACAATCCTTCCTCCTTCTTCATCTGCCTCTATGGCCTGTTACTTCTTGCCTCCCACCTTCTCCTTCTCTCTTCCCTTCCTTTGACAATGTAAAAAACAAACTTTCAAAATCTCTTTGGTCTACAAATGAACTTCTGGATTATTATCCATTATGGTTATATCAAACTAATTGAAAGTTAGAGAACACAAAACATTAGTGACTTTTCCCAAATAAGGCATAATTTACTATGTTAAAACAAAACTAGGAATAATATGCTCTTGGATGGGTAAAAAATGGAGAGATGCAAGGTTTTATATTTTAAAAAGGTGACCTCACTGGGGACCAGAAATCCTAACTGCCTCTTATTCTGTCTGACTCCACACATAATTTGTTACATTTATATTTTATCATTTTACTACCCTTCAAACAATGCTTGGCAATACCAGTGTTTGTCCTGAAAAGAACAAAAACCATCTTAATGAGATAGTTATGACTGTATCTCACAATTCTTCTAACAGACTCATGACAAGATGTTTTGAAAAGTACATCAATACCAACAGTGGTAAGTTCATTTTCCCTGAATTTTTTCTTCAGAATGGAATCCATGGTTGCCTCATCTCTCATGAAATTCCTCAACCTCTTTCCTGTGATAACTATTTTTATTTCCTATATCCTCTGTCTTCCCCTCATATTAACCTCTCTACCCTCAGGCTCCTGATCCTTCCTGGAAATTGTTATCTTTGCTCTAAAAGAAATGCGTTTTGTGGATCCTGTTTTTCCCTTGCTTTTATTTTCTAGTTGACCTAGCTTCAAGGAAAGAATTGAAAAACAAATGTTCTAATGAGTGATTTTGAAGCAAAAACAGTCCTGAACCTGAATATTTATAGGCATGCATAGTCTAATGACAGGGATGTATTATGAAAAATATGTGGTTAGGCAATTTTTTTTTGCCATTGAGTTAACATCACAGAGTATTTACTAGGTGATACAGGCCTATTACTCAGCCTAGTAGTTTATTGAGATTGAGGCTGCAGCAAGTTTCACACAGTAACCAGGTTTACACTGAAATGTTTCATATGCAAGGGTGCATTCTAACACAATGATACATAATCGGTACCATAAATAACACAAAATGTAACATAGCCATTTATTATCATTATCAGGTGTTTCTTTTCACTGCAGATAATTGTATTGCTATATCTTTAAGTGACTAGCAGCACAATAGGTCTGTTTACACTAATTCATCATAAGAGTGGCAAGCAATGCCTTTTGTTATGTTGTTACAGTGGCTGTATGTCACTAGGTGAGAGGATTAGTTCAGTTCAAATATAATCTTGTGGGATCAAAGTCATATGTGGTCTACAGTTGACAAAAAATATTGCTATAAAATGTGTATATATGTATACACATATTTATCTATATATGTATATTCTCAACTAAGTTGAAATTCTTTCATAGTACTTTGGGCCCTGGGACTATTACAAGCTTCATAAGGGGATTAAATGAAGCTTAATATGTATCCTCCAGGGTGTAGTTTATCAATCAATACTTATTCATGAACTAGTAACTAAACTTGTTTAGTGGCTCCTTATTTACAAGCTACTTTTAAACATATTACCATACTCAATTTCTGCTATGACACTTGCAGAGATATACCAAAGGGAGCCTATCACTATCTTACGAGAACATGAGTAGAGAAGTTATGTACCATTCTCAATTTTACCAATCCAGGATTGACTGCACCACAGCTGATAAAGCTGCTGCCTGCGGCACTAGCATCCAATACAGGGTACTGACTTGTTTCCTGGCTGCTCCACTTCTGTTCTAGCTAACTGCTAATGTGCCTGGGAAAGCAGTGGATAATGAACCAAGACTCCTGGTTTTAGACTGGCCCAACTCCAGCTGTTGCAGCCATTTGGATAGTGAAGCAACAGATGGAAGATCTCTGTCTTTTCCTCCCTCCCTCCACCTCTCTCTTTCCTTCTCACTCTCTCATCCCTGATACCCCATAACCCTCAAACTGTAACTTGGCCTTTCAGATAAATCAGTAAATCTTTAATTGTGTTCTAAACTAACTAAATAGCAATATCTAGATTAGAATTAGAATTTCTGTTTCCTAATCTGGTACCTATTCCATTTTCACTGTACCTTACAGGTCAGTATACAAGACAGAGACATTGACAAGCTTCAAACTTTTAGGGTAAAATGAAAACTTCTGTACCATTACACAGTGGATTTCAAGATCCTAAGTCCAGATTGCTGACCAGAGACTTACAACTAGACTGATACTAACTACAAAGGAAAGCTGTTTATGATTTAGAGCAAACATCAGATTGTCAGTGCCCAAATAATGTCTAGTCTTAAAACACGAGTTGATTCACACAGATAAAAGAAACACCAGATTTCCCTCTGTGTGCCTCCCCCCACATACATACACACATTTAAATTTCCTTTGCTTTTGAATAATGGAAATTCTAAGCAAACAGAAAATCTGGCCAGCCTGGGTTCAGATTCCATCATGACAATGGTGGGACAGAATGTACCAGCTGTTCTAGAAGAGGTATATATTTTAAGCTCTTCACATTCTGACGTTCTTGTTGTCTTTCATCTGTCAGGCTGATTTGGAATCCCCAATTGTTACAGCCATGAAGTGGAGGAAGAGTCTAGCATGTGCTGGATTCTGCAGCACATGATGGCAAAATTCAGAAATGTGTTTGAAACTCACACAGCCTACCTTCTAAGTGGAGAAATCGAAGCTGTCGTGTTTGGACTCTGCTCCTCAGGGAGTATTTTTGTCTGACTCTAGTAGCTTCTGAAGTGCTTCTCACAAGTCTCTTAGATAATGGTCATGTAAAGTTACAGCTCCCAGTTGACTAATTTGGTGGTCAAAGAATGATAGGAGGGAGGCTTAGGCACAAAAGTAGACAAAAACCATCTTCTGACTATCGTGTGTGCTGTGTTTTAGATCCAGAGGTTTCCTTTTTTTTTTTTTTTTAAATCCAGAGTTTCCTTTTTTAAATGTGTACATCTCTAAGTACTCCCAGAAAACACTTGTTTATAGTTTTCTGATTCAGCCAAACATTAAACTTCCCATAAAAATTGCACTGTCTTCTGGGGAATCCAAGTTATTTCAACCAGAGTTAAAGTTCTTTTAAAAAATAATGGAAGGCAACAGTCCCTTTCCCCAGGTGGAGAAACTGAAGAGCAAAGCAGGGCGGAGTGGGTAGTGACTTACTAAAGGAGCTGAGGTGTGTCAAGAGGACATCATTGATTATTCCTCATTTCTGCCTCTGTGCAGCTGCAATCAAGTCCCTGGGATGGTTTGCTGGTTTTACATTTTGATAACTGGCTCATTTTCTTTAGATTGATTGCAAATTTTTCTATTTTCATGTTGTACACATTAGTGAGTTAGCACAACACAAATGTTTGTAAAATCATTTTGGCCTAGGATACATCCTTATGCTTCAAAGTAATAGAATTAGATTAATTTTTAAAGTTACACAGTAATGTTTCCAAAAGGAGAAAATTTAGAAAAAGCAAAATAAGGAACACAGAAATTACCTATATCATCACATGTAGAGAAAACAGTGGCTAATAAGTATGTATGTATACACGTATATATGTGTGTGTGTATATATAGATACACACACACATACATAACATATAGATACACACATACATAACATATAGATACACACATACATATAAAACTACATGCTATCTATCTATGCTTCCCCAGATTTTTACTTTTGTAGTCATCTATAAAATAAAACATTTTTGAAAATTGGAAAAAATCAATTAAGATAATTTTAAGGAAAAAATTGAAATCCATGCCCAGTTTTTCTATAACATGCATTTTCGAAGAACTTTTTGAAGAACCCTTATATAAATCCTTTTAGCACCAAAATAGATCCTTCCCACAAACTTAAAATATTATTTAGTGAGCTATTTATTTATTTATTTACTTGAGGGACAGAGATAGAGAGGTGTAAAGACAGGGAGACAGAGGGGAATGGAGAGCAAAGAAGGAGATGGAAACTGAGAACAAGAGTAAGATAGAGAGGGCCCGGCAAGGTGGCCTAGCAGCTAAAGTCCTTGCCTTGAATACACCCAGGATCCCATATGGGCTTCGGTTCTAATCCTAGCAGCCCCGCTTCCCATCCAGCTCCCTGCTTGTGACCTGGGAAGGCATTCGAGAATGGCCCAAAGTCTTGGGACCCTGCACCGATGCAGGAGACCCAGAGGAGCTCCTGGCTCCTGGCTTTGGATGGGTGCAGCTTCCTGGCTGTTGCAGTCACCTGGGGTGTGAATCATTGCACGGAAGTTCTTCCTCTCTGCATCTCTCCTCCTCTCTGTATATTTGACTTTGCAATAAAAATAAAATAGATCTTTTTAAAAAAGTAATATATATAGAAAATCCATCCACTGACTCACTCTAGGCTAAGAGCAGCGAACTCAGTCTAGGTTTCCTACATGGGTCTTAGGAACCCTAATACTTGAGCCATCATTGCTGCTTTTTAGCATCTGTTTTAATAGGCAGTTAAAATCAGGAACTGGAAAAAAAGCATTAGGCCCAGGTTCTCTGATGCAGACATTTTAACCAGTATGTTAAATGCCACCTGTTTGTCAATATTTTGATCCCCTTCTTATATTCGCAGAGTATCAGGACATTCAAAGTTTGGACTTCATAATCTATATTTCCTCTTAAAATAGACCCCAGAAATATTTCTACATTATTTATGTGTATCCACATTATCGTAAAGCTTTCAAAGTTTGAACATGTACATAAGACTTCGTAAATTAAGTGTTTAATCTCCTATTGATGAGCATTTGTTAACTAATGTTAGTTTTGCTTAACGTTTTTGCAGTGACTAACTAATGTATATCTTTGCACATTTTCTGATAATTACTTCAAGGAAAAGTGCATAGGTGTTTTATATTTAAAAAGCTAAATATTTTTATAGCTTTCAGTAGATTCTGTATATTGTTTTTAGTACATTGATAAATGCATGTTTCCATCAGCAGGTCCTGATAACACGGCAAAAAAAGAAGCTTTATAGAGGCTTTCTTTGTTTTTATCCATATAGTTTTGGGAGAAGACATGCAAGAAACGAAATTCATACAAATCATTGCATCTCTGTATAAAGTAATTGTTAATTTTATGTAGACATATATTGATTAATTCATAATTTAAACTTCAGGGTTTTTTTTGAAATTGTTATTTTCCTTGACACTGTTTTGTAGGCACAGGGATTTCTTCCTCCCCCTCTTTTTCTCTCTCTCCATTTTCCTTCCCACCATGTCCCCTCATATTATCATGGTAGTATTGCACTTTGGTAATAGTTATAAGTTTCACATTCTGCTATTTAAGTGTATCATGACATTGTAGGTATAGGCAAAGGTAGAAAATCTAGAATACTGCTGTCAAGGTATATTTACTGACTCATTGAGAATCTGCCTTTTGCTTGTGAATAGAGATGCGTACTGCCAACATAGTTTCAATTCCTGGTAATCTATTTTTTAATCTGCATAACCTGCATGTAATTTCTTATTTGAAATTTTACAATTTCAAATATAGATATAGCATCAGAAGTTAGCTAGGTTGGAATAGTAGCTTACCTCAGTAACACCAACAGCTTTAAAGGAATAATGTGGGTGGCTCGTGTAACTCAGTGTTTTTTGTTTGTTTTAATCAATCCTGCACCAATTTTCCAGTTAAAGTACATATTGGCTTAGAACACCTCCCAGTTGCCAGAACTGTTCTTGGCCAAATGGGAATCTAAGATACTTCTTTGCCCTGCGCTCCAGACTTGAATCCCTTCCTTAAGCAGAAAAGCAACTGCAGTACAATGATGCACTTGTGCGTACAGTTATGTCAGTGATCAGACTAAAGCTCAGATTTCATCGTTGCTTTTACTTCGATTTGGGCTTGCCCTGATCCCTTAATTTCACACATATACCCTTCCGACCAGAATCTCCATGCCAGATTCTGCTTCCTGAGAATCTGATCTAAAGTAAGATTTTGTACACAGAGAAAACACTTAAGAATCAATTTTTGTTTTCAAATCATTTTGTTGTCCAGTTATCAGTTATTTCTGGAAAATGCAAAACAGGTAGAAATGATTCACTATCGTCATGGAAAAAGGTTTGCCAGATAGATACTGACTTTCCAGAACAAAGGATCAATGTACCTTTGTTAAGCAGAGAAGAATGTTAAGTTTATTATTTTATTGTTGATTTATGTATGTTGGGCAAAAAATGAACTTGAAAAATTTGGAGAAACTTTGAAGTAATTATTCTTTTTGGTGACTTAAAAATAATTTTGTGGGGCCCAGGTGAGTAGGCTAGTAGCTAAAGTCCTCACTTTGCATGCTTCCGGATATCCTATGGTTGCTGGTTCTTGTCCTGGATGTTCCACTTCCCATCCAGCTTCCTGCTTGTGGCCCGGGAAAGCAGTAGAGAATGGCCCAAGGCTTTGGGACCCTGCACCCACATGGGAGATCAGGAAGAGGCTCCTGACTACCAGTTTCAGCTCAGCTGAGTTCCAGTCATTGTAGCTACTTGGGGAGTGAACCATGGGACAAAAGATCTTTCTCTCCATGTCTCCTTCTCTCTATATATCTGCCTTTGCAATATAAATAAATAAATCTTAAATAATAACAACAATTTTGTATTTATTACAGTTTTCAGTTTAGAAGAGTGTAAATAAATTTAGGACCAATCTGAAGTCAATGACATATCATTTTCTTAGATGCATAAATTCCAAGGTGAAAAAATGGTTTGAACTATATTCTTTGCAATCTACTAGGATTACATTTTATTTCAGACATGCTGCAGTTTTTTGAAAAATAAGAGTATGTTTTTGAACTTTCTCAAGATTGCTTTGTAACTGGTATTCAGGCAGTCTATAGAAGGATTTCACAAAATAGGCTCAATATTACAGTACTCGATATTTCCATTTACAGTTCTCAAATGTGGAGAACTCCTATCTCACTCTCTAAAGGGAAGCTTATTATTGATTTTTGACCTTGAGGGATTGGAATAAATATTTGAGCATAAATATATTTGCATAATTTATCTAAATTGATCATAAAGACAGTTTCTGCATCCATTTCTATTATAAATTCCCTACAGGCTTCTTTCTCACTTGATCTTAGCCAAAAGGCCGAGAAGCGATTGGCTTCTTTCTCAATACTAACATCTTCGTTCTCTCTAAATAGTATCCACTTATTCATTTTCCTAATATTAAGGAAAGGATACTTTTGAGAGTGAATGAGAGCAGCACAATGGGATAGGTAAGTTATAGTGAGATTTTTATGGTTTTGATTCCACTAAAAAAGTTTTTTAGCAATATTAACCACATACTTATCTAACATGCATGGCCTTCAACCTTGCCAGCCATCTTTTTGGAATTACAGGCCACTGAAGAGCTTTGGTTAGAGGCAGGCAGATTCAAAGGAGGTATATAACCAGCATTTATATTTTCAGAATCATAACAATCTTCAAAATAAGCAAGCAGATATTGCTGTTTCTGACTTTTCAGGTTCTATTATATCTCACATTTTTATTAATGTGCAATTAAGGGGCTGATCTTGACAGTCTGTGACCTATTTCGGGAATGTGTGATGCTAAACAATGATGCAGCAGTCTGCATTTGGCCAATGCAAACACCTCATAAAGGCTGCATGTTTTGGCCTCATTGTTTGGTATCAGCTGGGTTTCTGAATTCATCTAGGGACACTGCTTCCATCTGGCAAGGAATTTAATTAGCTGCCTCTATTTTGGAGCAATTCTGTTACCTATTAGAGTTGCTGCCATTGTCAGCTCTGATCAGCAGGGTTTTTTTTTTTTTAAAGATTCTAAAAAAGGAAAAAAAAAAAGGGAGTTTTATTATCTAATCAAATGAGTTCTTCATTAGTACTTAAAAGAACTGAATGTTCAATCTATGGGAACATCAATCTATACTTCTGTGTATTATGGATCACCAGCTTACATTTGTGAAAGGAATCAGAGTACAGGAATTTGGTATATTATGTATACTTTTATAACCCTGGACATGTAGAGAGTCATCTTTTTCTTCCAGTTGTCTTTTTTCGAATCCATGGAAACTACTCTACTGGTCAAGTGAAGTGAATGAAAAATACAAATAGCAAGAATGGAAACTTTTAAATAGTTACATTTAAAAGTAATTTTGTCTTTTAAATATCTACATTATTCTTACCACTTTCCTTGGAAACCTAGAAAAGTAACTCACTACAGAAAACCCTTTGGCTCTATTATCTCTCTTTACAAGCACTGCGCATGTTTATTGAAATAACAGCTTGACACAGATCCAACAGAAAGCAGCGGTACCAAATGAAGTTTCTAGCTGGGAGGATCTATTGCTAATGCCCTGTTCCAAACTGGTGGCCATATCTGCAGTAGGATTTCAGACCAAGATTTATGTATCTCTTTGTTAGTTAGGCTGCAATTATTTTTTTATTATTTTTAAAATGTATTTTATTAATATAAACAGAAGATTTCATGTATTTCAGATACAACTATAAGAATCTAAGAATTTTTCTTTTTTCCTTCTTTTATTTCTGCAACATAATTTCAATTTACCCTATAATCACAGGTTTCATGTTGCCCTAAATACTGTTTCCAAAAGAAAAAAATACAAGAAAAGGAAGAGCACTGTTCCAGAGAAACATTCTTGAGTCTATAAATGATAATCAAATCATAAGATGTCAATATCAGACTTATTGATATATATATATATATATATATATATATATATATATATATATATATCAGTTAATTCTCAGTTAATTCTGAGATTAAGACAATCTTTCACTCTTTTGCAGGGAGCCTTCCATGACCGCATTCATTGTGCCTGTGCCTTTTGCACTTGGCCAGTGCATCTCAGATTACTGGGTTCTTCTCCTTGGGGATGATTTTCAGCCACTATTGCATGCAACCCAAGCCTCCGATGTTGCATCCAACCTGAGCCTTTCCCCAGGAAGTGCAGACCAGACAACTCTGCTAAGCAGCTAAGTTTATTGAGGAGGCAGGTAAACCAACCAGCTGGGGTCAACTCTCCTATCCTTCAGAGTGACTGCAAGGTGAGAGTTACATGGGTGTGTGTGTCTATATATATATATATATATATATATATATATATATATATATATATATATATATATAGAGAGAGAGAGAGAGAGAGAGAGAGAGAGAGAGAGAGAGAGACACATCCATGGGAACCAGGTGAGTTTGGCAGCTACAGGAGACTGCCATGAGAAAAATGGGTGGATAATGAATAGGCTATAACAACCACAAGATGTTGTCATGCAGACAAAGGGTGGGCTCAAGCAGCCACAGGAGGCAATCATAGGAAAAATGAGTGAATAAATCATACAATATTGATTCCTGGAACTCAGGGTTGCTAGCAGGGCATGTTAGCCTAGTGACCTGGTCCAAGAAGCAGGAAACTGGCAAAGCATTTTGTACAGAAGCATAAAGAGCAGGTTAGTAAACTTAAGCATGCCCGAACCAAAGTGACTCCATTTTGTGACCAGATTTTACACTGCACCATATACAGGTCTACACCTTTATTTTACTGACAACTTTCACTGCTCAGTTTTCCATTTGCATCTCTAGAGCAACTTCTTCAATCAGATTTGGTCGTGGGCTCCCATGCTACATTTCTTCCATGGCCTATGCAGCCAGAAATCCCAGGCCAACATTTTTTGCCACCTGTGATCCCATATTATGGTCATGCTTCTGTTCAGTTTTTTCTTGCTCATGGTTCCAGCAGTCCCCAGGGTTAGGGAAATACCAGTTATGACTTTGACCTGATCACTATGCTATCAAAGGCCCACATCATATGGATTTTTTTTTCCTTTCCTTTTCTTGCCAGAACCTTCTGGCAGTTAGGTCTGGGGACAACATGGACCTATTTTTGATGGAACTCATGGGACACCAAGCTTGCATTACTTTCCTGGTGGGATTACTGCAAAGCATTAAACTGTAAATGGCTTAGCACATGTGCAGCTCACTGTTGTCTCCCCAGGACATTTTCAAAATGATGCCAAATGAAAATGATGCCATGAAATCCACTCTATTTCCACACCTGTCTGGTAGGGCTCCAGCACTGTGCTTCTGCTCATTATTAAAATTTTTAAAAATAAAATGAGACCTGTACTTCTATATCTTGATTCGCTTTCTGCATTCCTGGTGATTCCTGCCCACCTGACTGCCAGCAGAGCTCAGATTGCAACTCAGGTATCTGTTCACTGCAGTGTTACTTGGGTATCTCTGCTGTTTTCCTGTGTTCATGGGTCTCCAAATGTTCCACTGCTGTCAGCCTGCCAACTCCCATTTCCCAGGATTGTGCCCACCATGCTTCTTTTCTGCTATTCCTTCTCCATCTATTTTAATGTGTCCTCACCCTCTTCTGCCATCTTGCTCTCTTGTGTATGCCTACTCAAAACCAATATATCTTGGTTATATAGTCTGATGCCTTCAGCTTTGTTTTCACTGTTTACAATTGCATTGACTGTTCTGGGTTTCTTGTGTTTTCACGTGAATTTTAATATTACCTTTTCTAGATGAGTTGCTTTTAGTATTTTGATTAGGATTGTATTGAATCTAAATTTCTGTAGTGATTTTTATATTAATTCTTCCAGTTCATGAACATGGAAGATATTTTCCCCATGTTTTTGTGTCATCTTCTATTTCTTTAATTTTTTGCAATTTTCATGGTAGAGATCTTTCCATCCCAGTTAGATTTATCCCACAATAGTTTTGCAACTATTGTTAATGGAAATGATTTTACAAGTCTTATTTTAGGAATGACATTGTGTATACAAATGCTACTTATTTCTCAGTGTTGACTTTATATCCTGTAACTTTGTTATAATGTCTCATGAGTTTCCAAAGTCTATTACCTTAGTCTTTTGGTTTCCTATATTCAGGATCATTTTATCTGCAAGTAGAGAAAATTTGACTTCCACTTCTTCATAATGCAAAAGTATATAACTCTCTGAATTATTAATTTTGCCTAAGGGCTCTGGCTAAAACTTCTAGGAATACATTGAATAGTAAAGAAAGAATGGGTACTCCTGTCTGATTCTGTTTTGTTTTGTTTTTTTTTAATTGATCATACTTCCAGCTTTGTACCAGTCTGCATGATTCTGGCTGTCAGCTTTACTGTGATCTGTGTAGCATGAACAAGGTTGGAGAGGGAGGTAATGAGTAATTAAAAAAAATAAGAAGTGTGAGAGATACAATATAAAGACTGTAAAAGTGAAGATAAAGAGAAATATCTTCATCTAAGGAAAGCGGGTTATCCAAAATGTTTACTGTCTCAACCTTTCATTGAATAGCTTGGGAAGTCAATTTATAGGAATTAATGTGGCATAAATTTTGATAGCCATGCCCCATATTGATGTTAACTAGCCAATGGTTGATGGTCAGGAACAACAGCATGACACAAGCACAAAAGTCAGCATGTGACTTTCTCACAGATATCCTAAAGCACACAGTTCTTAACATAGGGCTCAGACTTTTGCCTACTTATGGACAAATGCCTGCAGAGTTTGATCCCAGTCTGGCACCAGCAGTCTGTGAACCCAATATTTCAGACATTCTGTCCTGTTCCTACTTGTCAAGTCACACTACTATTTTTTTTACAAACTGCCTGTAACGTTTGTCGTATGTTAGTTTGACAGTGTTGAGGTATGTTCTTTCTTCTATACCTAACCTGCTTAAGGTTATTGTCATGAAAGGATGCTGTATTATATTAAATTCTTTCTTTGCTTCTATTGAGATAATTCCTCTGCTTTTTATTGTTTGTTTTGTCATTGTTATGTGCCATGCATATTGGCATATATTAAACCATTCCTGCATCCCTAGGATATTTCCTATTTGGACTGGGCAGATGATCTTTACTTGAAAAAATGAGTGAATAAATCATACAATATTGATTCCTGGAACTCAGGGTTGCCAGCAGGGCATGTTAGCCTAGTGACCTGGTCTAAGAAGCAGGAAACTGGCAAAGCATTTATTTATTTATTTTTGTTTTTTGTTTATTTTTGTTTTCCAAAAAGATTTGTATAAAGTAAATAATTTCCATGTATTTCATGATACACATTTAGGAGTACAGTGATATTTCCCATTGTACCCTCACTCCTGACCACATTTTCCACCTTCCCTTGTTCCTTATTTTTTTTCCTAATTTTTACAATGGCTTATTTTCATTTCACTTCAAAATCATAGGCACATTTAACTGAACGTCAGAGTTACAGAAAAATAGGGAGACAGAATCTTCCCTTTGCTGATTCACCCTCCGGATGGCCACAATGTTTGGAGCTAGACCAGGCCAACGCTAAGAGCCAAGAGCTTTATCCCCAGCTCTCATACAAATAGAAAGGGTCGAAGCACTCGAGTGGTCTTTTGCTGCTTTTCCTAGGGATTTAGAAATGAGTGGCACTGAGAGTGGAGCTGAAGGGACTTGAACCGGTGTCCATATGGGATACTAGCAGTAAAGGCAGCAGTGTTACTCACTACACCAGAATGCTAGCCCTGAGTTATCTTTTTGAACTCAATTATGTTGGGTTTTGCATCTGTACTCATTAGGGGAATTGGTCCACAGCTCTCTTTCAGTGTTGTATCATTTTCTGATTTTTGAATCAAGATAATGCTAGTTTCATAGAAGGAGTCTGGGAAGCTTCATTCTCTTTCAGTTTTTTGACTAGTTTAATAAAAATTTGAATAAATTCTCCTTTAAAGTTTGGTTGGGTTTAAGAGTGACACCATCCAGTCCTGACTTTTCTTTCTTGGGAGTGTTTTCATTATTGATTTAATATTCATCTTGATTATTTATGTTTAGATTTTCTGTCTTTCTGCCTTGTAGATTACATGTGTTTGGAAATCTTTCATATTGGTTTTACAAATGGTTGGCAAGTATCTATAATAAGTTGTTTTTTTATACATATGATATCAGTTTTAATATCTCTTTTACAATCTATGACTTTATTACTTTGGATTTTTTTCTCTTTTTTGGGTGCTTGGGCCTATGGCTTATCAATTATGCTCTTTTTTGAAAAAAAAACACTTCAATTCATTGATCTTATTGTATAGTGTTTCAATTCCATTTTTGTAGCATGTTTCTCTAGCTTTTACTTATTTCTTCCTACCGAATTTTCACTTGCTTTTCAACCTTTTTTTAGATATATTGTAACATTTACTTGACACTACTTCAATTCTTGATGTGGGCACTAATTACTATAAAGTTTCTTGTTACCACTACTTTTATCCATAAGTTTTGACGACTTGTATTGTCATCTTTGTTTAAGGATTTTTTTCATTTCACTTTTGATTTCTTCTATAGTCCATTGTTCATGTGAAATGTATTTGTATATTTCTAACTTTCTGATGTGATACTAATTTTCAGTTTCATTGTATGATGATCAGAAAAAATACTTGGTATGACTTGAAGTTCTTTGAATTTGTTGAGGCTTAGTTTATACTTTTTATTTTTAGGCAGAGGGCATATTCTAGAGAATGTTCCATGCACTGGTGAAAAGAATGTTTCACATGATTGTGGGATGGAATTTCCAGTAGGTACTGATTCGACCATTTGCTTGCTAGTATATATTAGCTCCATTATTTTTCTGTTAATTTTCTTGTATGCTTAACCTGTCAATTGATGAAAGTAACTTACTAAAGCCTCCCATTAATATTGCTTTGGAGTGTATGTCTTCCTTTAGGTGTATTTTCATTTGTTTGGATTATTGGGTGTGCTAATATTGGGTGTATATTCATTTATTGTAATATCTTCCTGTTGAATTTATTCTTTAACCTTTATATAAGAACCTTCCATTTCTGTAGCAGTTTTTTTTTAAAAGGATTTACTTATTTTTTTTTTTTGAACAGGAGATTTACAGAGAGAGGGGAGACAGAGAGAAAGATCTTCAATCTGCTGTTTCACTCCCTAAATGGCCACAATTGCCAGAACTTGGCCCATCCATAGTCAGGGACCTGGAGTCATGAGCCTCTTCCAGGTCTCCCAAGTGCATGCAGAGTTAAATTGCTTTGGGCCACCCTCCACTGCTTTCACAGGTCATAAGTATGCAGCTGGATGGAAACTGGAACATCTTAGACATGAACCCATGTCTATAAGGGATGTCACACCTTGCAGGTGAAGGATTAACAGATTGAGCCATCACACCAGCCCCTCTTTTAACAGTTTTCTTTTAAAGTTTATTTTGTCTGATATTAAAATAGCTATTCTTCAACAATGAAGTAACTTTTTCTAACTTTTCACCGTTAGCCTGTGTATATCTTTGTTGGTAGGTATAATTCTTGCACATAATCTATTGATGGGACTTTTGAAAATATGTTCAGCCAATCTGTGAGTTTTAATTCAAGTATATAGTCCACTTACATTCAAGATTATTACTGATTACCAATGTGATTTAGGTTACCATTTTCTCATAAATATTCCTATTGCTTGTTTGGATCTCATTTGTACCATTATTGGTGACTTTCTGCCTTCATATTCTTTCATGATGCTGATTTCTATGCTTTTATTCATTGGACATCCATAAATATTGTAAGGCTGGACATATGGTGATAGTTTCTTTCAACTTCTGTCTTGGAAGGTCTCTATTTCACCTTAATGCATAAAGAAGACTTTGTTAGGTACAGTTTTCTGGGTTGACAAGTTTTGTTTGTTTTAAATTGCACAGTATCTTTCCATTTTCTTAGCCTATACATGTCTCACACACCTCCCATTCTTTTGGTACCTTTTATTTTGGTCAGAATCAGCATGTCTTTTTCCATACTTAGCCCTTTTGAATCTCTTTACCATTTGTCTTATGATAACACATTTTTTGTTTTTGTTTTTGTCAAGAGTAATGCCCATTGCTTTCTTACTGACAGTCAATTAGTCTTTTTGGACACTCCTTAAAACTCTTTCCTGGTGATTCTGTGACGCTATAGTTGGTATTCAGTTCATGGATGAAACTGTGCTAGAATGGTATTTATACTATAAAATAAAACATAAGCATTATCATGACAATAAGGCTAGAATCAAGTCTGAGATATGGTCACTTTCTTCCCAGGCAAAATTGTAAGCTGAATTTTGTAAGATGGATTATGTACAGCATCTTCTGTCTTTTTAATCCCTCTTTCTTATAATCCTCTCCCTAACCTACTTGTAGCTGTTTCCTTTGGTGTTCTCATTCTCTTTCCTATTAGTTTCTGGTTAGTGAATGGATATGATACCAACAATAGCTGTGCTCTTTTTCCTTTTCTGAGAGGATCTGCTTTTCTGATTGTAAACTAAAGCTCCATGCTAAAGAAATGCCAAACAAATCTTATTTGGAGAAAGCTATCTAATAGAGATCAGTTCTGTAAATACTCATAGGGTGGGAGAGAATGAACATAAATTTTTTTCCACTGGAGATGTAGCAATTAGAAACAGAAATATGTTACAATGATTTTTTAGGTACAGCCCCAACATGATGCACCTTACCAGGTAAAATGGACCCCAATTTTGTTCTTCAGCATCTATAATGATGTCTTGGTAGGGATTTTGACAGTACATAAAGGTGTTTCAAGCCAACCACTATACACTAATTTTCAACAAAGGTAAACAGCCATTGCAGTATCCAAGCGGCCTGAGGCAGCCCACTCTGTCTTCCTCTCTTTCTCAGTGTTCAGGTATTCATTGTTTGTTTGGTGGATGTGCTCCAGACTACAAATCGATGTGTTTCAGTGGTGGTGAGATATATGGTGACAGAGTTCCATTATTATTTCCTCCTAAATCCAACATCCATGTAGCTGTAATATTCTTAAATCTCTACTAACGGATAATAGACCCACATATAGAAGAAATATGTATGAAAGAAAGGTGTGAAGGCTGAATTGAATCTCTGAAATGTTGTATTACTTAATTGTAGCTGCCATCCAGGCAGGCTCTTGCTTTACAAGCAGGCCTGTGAAAGGAAGGAAGCAAGTGAGCTATATGGCAGCAGGCATAAGAAGCCTTGCTTTATATTTCCTGAAACCCAAAGTGCGAATTACAGGGCTTTAAGCCAATATGAGCAAAGTGTGCTGGAAAAGAAAGAGGCCCTGTCTTAAAATTACATATACTTTCTCTGCAAATTCAACATTAGTGTAAAGCAATTTTGAAAAAGATATTTGTGTTTAATATTCCTTTTTACAGTCTCTTTATACAATAAAGATACTTATGCTTGCTTCTTTTTTTTCTATTATCGTTCTATTATTTGCTCCCTAATTATGCAGTCAATCAACCAAGTTTTTCTGTAAGACTGTGACAAACACAAATGACTGCACTATTTGTGCAAGGGACTACTGTGTAAAGGAATTACTGCTGATGTTCTCATTATTGACACCAAGTGTTTTGTGAAACCGAATATACTGGTAAAGGAATAGAAGTCTGTGTCTTTTTTCACTTCTATCATCCACACTAGCTCTTACTGGAATGATACGGTCCTCTGACCCAATTCTACATTAGATATTGTGTTCTGAAGCAAGGGACTTTCCAAAGATCGATGTTATGAGCAGCAGAAAGAGCTGAGAAAACTTTTGGACTTTCTGAAGGTGGACCATGCCCAATACCAATTTGAACCCACTAAAGACAACAGAAAACTGCAAAGAATGCATTTGGAGAACCATGTAGGGGAAGTGCCCGTGTCTTAAAAATACCCATGAATGGTTAGTTATAAGGAACTCTTTGGCTCCTTTGACCACAAGTAACAAAATAGCTCAGTTGGAGGAGGGAACATTAGTGCTTTTTAAGAAGGACAATTAAACTCTTCCTAAGCCCCAGTCTTGTCTAAATATTTACTGTATAATGAGTTATCTAAGAAAATTTGTGCCAAGATGTAAAATGCCAAGTCAATCTTAGAGTGCAAGAAAATTGCACGTACCATGAAAGCAAGAAAAACCTTATTGAATTAACTTTTCTGTGTAAACTTTTATCCATGGTACTCATTAGAGAAAAAAATCTAAAAAGCTGAGTAATTCAACTAAAGTCAATCCCACAACCCCAAACCAAATTCCTTAAATGTGACGCCAAAATCTACTTCATTGAACATGACCTTAGTATGAACTGCACATTTACAAATATCTGGCAGACACATTTGCTGTATCTCATAGTGAGGGTTAGGTTATTCCTAACAACATCCATAGGAGGACCAAATTATTTGAAATCAAATTGGAAGAGCTGGAGTGGAGAAATCATAGGAAAACAAATCTATTGGATGAGATTGTAAAATGTTACTTGAGTCTCACTCGAGAACCTGAAAGTCAGTTTTTACTGATTGTGACTGTGATTGTACTGAATTTCACTAACAGTGATTTGCTTTGATTCCTCACCAGGGACAGGAGTGACCAGAGTCAAGTTGAGTCCAGCAAGACAGTTAAGGAGGCACCTGCTCTCAGGGCTGTGCAAGTGAGGTTGAGAGGCAGGATTTACCAGGTGGTGTGAGCTGTCTTCAGACGGGCACCTCAAGTGAATGCCTGCATACATTTTGTGCCTTACTCACTTCACTTACCCTGCCAAGGTTGTTACTATGCTTCAAGTGGGGTTTTTTTTTTTTTTTTTTTTGGTGTCTAGGATGAAACTATCTTCCTTTAGAACAGGGCAAAGCAAAATATGGTGTAAACACAATGCCCATGTCCTGCATACTTTTTATATCACCCATAAACAAAAATAATTTTGTTTCAAAATATTTGCTAACAAAGAAAAGCTATTCTACATATTATATTTGCACTACAATGTCTAGGAATATTTGGTAACTGTTCCATTTAAATGTATATATTTGTGGGCCCCTGTCTGCAATTTTGTTGCCCTATACGTATGAGTCCATATTAAAACTTAAACCATGTTCTCTGTGCAGTCTACATGTTATTCACAGAAAAGACATAGAATAGTGTCAGACTTAAGTAGACAGTAAAATCACAAAATTAAATATTTGTAAATTTTAATATAAAATTAGCCTTGTAGAATGTAAATTTGTAGCCTTGTAGAATGCAAAGAGAGTTAGTGAGCTTGTCCCAAGATAAGTATGTTTCTCACAGTGTTCAGCAACAGAAATTTTCTGCATAGTCTTTATGAGTGGAATTAATACTTTTAGGTATTTCTTTATTCAATTATTTCTTTTAAGTGTTCTTGACTGCATTTCCAGTCAACTGAAAGTAGTAAAAGATAAAAGATTATAAAAAAAAAATGGATCAAATTGAAGAAAGTCAAATTCCAGAGTATCTTGGATAAAAGTTACAAGACCTTTATCCTGTATCCCCATTGCTACAATATTAAAATGTGACTCTACCAACATGTTATCTTATTGCAAGGTCTAGAGCTGACCCCTCTTTCAATTTTTTATCCCAGCAACACAGAGCACAAAGGGCTTCTGTGGTCCTATCCAAGCAAATATAATTGTAATTCATATTTTTTGCACTGCTTCCAGCTTTCCTTTTGGGAGGGATTTTTTTATAGTCTAGAATAGTACATCTCTGAAGATGGTATGGCTCACAATTTAACGTGACAGCAGCAGACCTGGAAACATTTGCATACATCATGCAGCCACCTCCACAGGGAGGTTTGTTTCAAAGTTGAGAGGTGTCTGAGCAATTTATTTTCCCCCCTTGGGTCAGAATCTGTGGCCTTGATGACATGTATTCATAACTTTCTCAGTTTATTGTAGGCAAGTTCACTCAGGACGCTTTCACTACATTTAGACATGTAGTCATACAAAGAAGGCAAGCTTAAAACATCTCCAAATAAAGGGCCCAGGAACAATGGATTGTGACATTATTATATTTACTTTTTTCCTTCATATAATTCATGTCCTACAAAGAGGTCCATAACTAGCTAACTTGACAATTCATTAATTGGTTCTGCTTTCCCAGAGAGGAAAAAGATCATTAAAAAGTAATGTTAAAGACGTCAGAAAGACAACTCCTACGAGAATTCAGTGATTATCAAGCTGTCAATGCAACATGGAGTTTTTGGCCTGGGCACAAGTCTCCTAGGACCAGTTGTTGGAACGTGGAAGAGAGCTCATTTCTCCATGGTTCACTTCCTTACACTCTAATGGAAATCATAATGCTTCATTTCTAAATCATGGCTCCAAAAATTATTACAAGGTATTTCTTTCTTTCTTTTTTTTTTTAAAGGAGACTTTACTAATCAAGCTTGGTGATAATAGAGCACAATAGCAAATCACAAGTCCATAAGGAAATCCAACCAATCATAATCCAAACATAATCCCAAAAGGAACAAATGGCCATTACCCTTAAGTGCATCCATTAAGCTGAAGACCTATGTCCCAGCTTCCTCAACAATACAAGCTATCCTAAGAGACACGCAACAAAGAACCTGGACACACTTACAAAGCTGCAGACATTCACCTTTCCCTGGCTTCTCTGCCCACATTCCATCACTGCTAGGCCTCACCTCTCCTGGAACTCCTGATAGCACACAAACCAGAAACAACATTATTATATCCATTGTCCCATCTAAGCAGCACACAGGGTCCATGCTCAGGGGATTACCTGTCCTGGGTCAGCCAAGAGTCAAGGTGCCAGAGTAATGGAAGCACGTGGCCAGAGAGTGAGGGCCCCTGCTTCACAGGCCTTTTAAAGGGGCTTTGTGAGGGGAGTGGTTACACAACAATGCAATACAGTCCTCTTTCAGTTGATAGGTGAGACACAGGTGGGCAGGAGCGAATACCTAAGTGTTGTGAGTTAAGGAGTTGATTAGTGCTCATTGGGATGGGCAGGAATAGGAACTGGGCTTGTAGCTAAAAACACCTAGACTAATTGGATTTATCTGCATCCAATATCCTGGCTAAATTAGGACATGGGGAGAGTGGTTGAGGATGGAATTATACGGAGGGTAGAGGACACGGCCAAATTTCATTTGCCCGCTGTCTATCACTGGCTGCACCCCATAACACTGGCAAGAGTTGTTTCAATCTTGAGCAAAGCAGTGAACAAAGAGAATGCCTGCAGTGTCCAGTGTCCTAATTCTTTTCAAAAGATCCATGTGACTGTCCCCTTATTACAAGGTATTTCAAACACATAAAAATATAAAACATTACAAAGCACAATCATGGAGGCATCATCAAAATATTTCAGTTCTTACTACTCGTTCCATAATTCATGACAGCATTTGAAAAACAACAATTACAGTTGAATTTATTTCTCTCTTGATCTAAGTCCTATCTTTCACTCCCAAGATCCTTAATTTGTAAATACATTTCTATGTTTCAAAAATAAACCACAATAACCTAGTGGGTAAAGTCCTCGCCTTGCATATGCTGGGATCCCACATGCTGGTTTGCTGGATGCTGGTTTGTGTTCTGGCTGTTCCATTTGCCATCCAGCTCTCTGCTTGTGGCCTGAGAAAGCAGTCGAGGACAATCCAAAACCTTGGGACCTGTACCTATGTGGGAGGCCCAGAAAAAGCTCCTAGCTTTGGAACAACTCAGATGAGGCTGTTGCAGCCACTTGGAGATTGAGCCAGCAGAGGGAAGATCTTTCTCTCTGTCTCTCCTTCTATCTATAAATCTGCCTTTCCAATAAAAATAAATCTTTGAAAAAACTAAAGCTAAATAAACCACACAAAGTTGTATCTCCGTTTTATTAGATGTGCAAAATCCTTAAAAAGATATGATTCTTCATGTTTTCAGTTTTAATGTAGATAATATGCTACATGGATTGTCCTGAAATTTATTTGATTCACCATTGTTTTTAAAATAAAAAGTATATTCAGAATGTTCATAGGAAACGCAGATTATCCAAAGCAAACGCTGCACATAGCTTTAAATATTTTTCAATAAACATCGTTCATGTGTTTATGAATGTTTTGAAATGTTACTGCATATCAATGCTGACAAGCCTATGTCTAGATTATTGATTTTAGCTGCTGGAAGATATCTCATTGTATAAACATGTCATAGCTAATATATTTTCCAGCTTGGAAGATTTAAATGATTTCCAAGTTTTTGCTACCACAAGTTCTTTTGAAATAAAACGTGAGGTATATGCCTCCCATTCATGTATGCACGAATTCGTTAAAATCAGTATTACTTAAAATGGTCCATTCTTTGGTAACAGTTTGTGGCCACAGTGTCAATTCTTTAAGGCAGAGCTTAATACACTATAGGCCACAATCATCAGTTTTGTTAACTATTAATCAAATTTCTTTCCAATTTTATTGTCCACTATAAATGTGTCACAATCCTATTGCCCCACCTCTCAAATTTAAGATATTTTTTATTTAAATATTACTGCCACAATTTGTCATATGTATGATGTTGGCAAAACTATGATTTCCTTTTGATGTTTCTGTATATTTTAAAAGCTATAATTCATTGTATATAGAACAATGTTCCCATCTTATTTCTTTTGTTTTGATAAATTTTTAATGAAGAATTCATTTTAGTTTTGATGATGTTTGCATAGTTAAGAGGGATGCATACTCATGCGGATCACTGATTAGAGTAGGGAAGATCAAGGAATGGGGGTAAATGGATGAGACAACTGCCTCCAATCTCCTTTTTTCTTCCTGTATCTGGAGAAGGTGGGGAGAGAAGCAGAGAGGGCCACTCCCAGCAGCCCAAATTAGTACCCAGGAATGAGGGAAGGCCCCCCGATGTCATTCCAGGGTTCCTAATGTGGAGTATGTTCCAAGGATATTGCTTAAGTAGTTTTGATAGTTCTGAGATGATGCTGATTTTTTTTTTTTTTTTTTTTTTTTTTTGCTCCAAGGCTGAGGAAATCCTTCCAAGGTCCACTAGCTGATAAAATCAACCTTTGAGTCTCAATTCACCCAAAGCTTGACCAGGAGAGCTAATTTGCTCTGCTCTCTATGATATTGAATGTTCACTGCAGGCCTCAATGAACTGGTTGTCATATCCCCCATAAACATCTGGGCATGCTGTTCAATGCACATGCCTACACAACCATGGAGACCCAGTTTTGACACATAAACTCCACGGTCAGACCACATATCCTGTGATTTTCCACGTGGTTGGAGTTCTGAGTACAGTGGTCCAGTTGGGGGGCTCCCCAAAGAAACCTCTCAAGAAGGGACAACAACCTGACTCCTGTGTGCCAGCCAGCAGGGGGTCCAGCTGAATCCATCACTCACATCAGCCTACACACTGATGCAATCAGTTTTGTCTCCAGCCCCATCTCATATGCAAACCAGTGGATGCTGCAGCCCGACCTTAAGTTAGGGATCACATACTCAGCCTTCACCCATACCAACAGGAACTGCAGCCTAGTCAGAGTAACTCCCAGTAACTCCCACCAGGCCCACCCCCAGCACTGGTTTCTGTGTATGCTGGTATGTGTAGCCGACTGATCCTTAAAGTCCCACATCCCACTCCACATTTGTACACACAATAGGTGTTGTGGCCTAGCTAGCCCAACCAACCCAACTCTCTAGCCCACATTCGTGCTGGTGGGTGCCACTGCCTGTCCAGCCAGCTTCCCCTTTCTCCCCTAGCCCTGGTTCTCATGTTTACCAGTGAGTGCTGTAGTTCATTAGAAGGGTGCCCACAATTTATTTACTAGTCCACTCCCAGATCTTGTACTTTCCAGGTGGTACTGTGGTGTAGCCTGACAGTCTTGCCCCCAGTCCCAGCACTTGCTAGCTGATGCTACTGCAAAGGCCAACCAGCCTGCACTTACTCGGGCTCATCCATGCACCAGTGCATATGATCGCTTAACCTAGCTCAGATGCAGGCCAATGGGCTTGCTTTGCAGCCCCACCCAGCATGGGCCACCTCTAGCCCTACATATCACACTCACCAACAGGAACAATGGCCCATCAGGGGAGCCCCTGCAGTGGGGTTGCTCCTCTATCCTCGGTTTTATGTGTGCTGGTGGGAGCTGTGATGCAGACTGGCATGGCTTGGCTCACCTCAGCATTCACTTAGGGCTGCTCAAACCTGAGTTTGCCTGGTCTGCCCCAAATTCCAGCTCATGCTGGTGGGTGCTACAGCCTAGCCCAACTCAGAGAGCCCCAGTCCAGGCCTTAATGTGAACTGGCTCATGTTGTGGTCCAACCTGGTCTGGCTTGTACCCTACCCTGGTTCTCACATCTGCCAGCAGGTGCTCTAAAGTGGCCCAGCCTGGCCTGCCCCAGACCTGACCAACACAAATGCTGGCAAGTACTACAGTTGGTCCTTGAGCTCACCTGCAGGAACTGTGTCTGTCTGAACAGAGGAGCTCCCCAAGCTCCTCTATCATGTCACCTTCTAATCATGAATTTTGAGCATACCAGTAGGTTCTTGGGCTAGCCTAACTTGGCCAATTTTCTGTTCTGCAGGCACAGTAGCCTTGACCAACCAGCCCACACCCATTTTGGCTCTTACTGTTGGGTGCTGCAGTCCAGTTCTGCCTGGTCTACACCAAGAGCCAGCTCTCACAAGGTTCAGCAAGTGCTGAGACCTAGCCCAGTCTGTCCTATACTCACTGTGGCTCCAGCCCTGCAAGGCACACCCCAGAATCAGTCCATACTCATGCCAATGGATATGGCAGCCATTTCCAGCACAGTTCGCTGCCACTATATTGGGTAGTACTCACCAGTAGGAAGTGAAGTTGTCCCCTTACCTCCCCAACCAGACCCACTTCCAGCCACAAATCTTGCACGTCAGTGGTTGTTCTGACTCATCCCAGATTAACCCATCACCGGACTTGGACTTTGCCATCAGGTGCTGCAGCCTGGCCTGGCCTGGCCTGGCCCACCCCTAGTCCCAACTTTTTCTGCTGGGTGCTTTAGCCTTGCCCTGCCAAGTCTGGCCACATTTATGGCTTTCATCAAATGAGTATATGTGAAGGCCTAGCCTACCCTAGTCTAGCATGGCCTGCACCCCATTCTGGCATCGATGCATGCCAGTGTGCTATGGTTTCACCTGGTCCTGCCCTGTCTCCACCAGTACCAAACCACACACCTGCTGACATGTGAAGTAACCCTGCCTGTCCTGACCAACACCCAGCCCCAACTCACATGCTCACCAGCATTAAGCCACTCCATATCACTTTACTGGGAAATTGAGTATAATACATTCCAAAATTATGAATGATAATAGGTTAATCATTTCATCTTTTTTCAAAATCTGTCTATTTCGAGAAATTTTCTTTTTCTAGTATTCTTGGTTTTCTGGAGTTCTTGGTTTGCAGGTCTTTTTTTTTCAGAACTTTATATTTTCTTTCCATTCCCTCCTGTCATGGAAAATTTGAGGGAGGAAGTAATTCAAGGGTATTTCCTTGAAAGTGCCTGGCATTTTTCTTTTGCAGATTTAAAAATTTTTCTTGTGTTTTATTTTTGAAAGTTTGCCTGTAACATGCTGCCATGAAGGTCTTTTCTTGGTCATATCTATTTGGGCCTGCAGAGCCCTAAACTTAGTTATCCATGTCTTTCTTCAGATTAAGGAACTTTCAGCTATTTCATTGAACATGTTTCACCACCTCTAATCCTCTCCTCTCACACTCAAATATTTGTTTGATGGTATCTCAAATGTCACAGAGTTAGATTTTATTCTTATTCCTTTAGCTAAAAACTGGACTGGGATGTAACTAAAGACACCTTTGAATTCACATCTTTCTTCTGCTTTTTCTAATTTACTACTGAAGCTTCCATTTTTTTTAAATGTTTCATTATTTAGTTCCTTATTTATAATGTTTGTGGTTCGCTCTTAGTATCTCTAATTCTAAACTTATTCATGCTTTGATTCCCTAATTTTTAACTATTTGCCTTTATCTGTTTTAATAGCTACATAATCTTTGTAAATTCATTTTCATGCATATCATCAGTACGTCTGAGACATCTGACACCAAAGTGTTATATTTTTGTATTTTGTCACTGTGTTAATATTTGTAATGTGGTGTACGTGATGTTCCTATTACATTTAAAGGACAGTTTTTTGGAGATTTTTTTCTGAAAGATATATCTTCAAACATCAGATCGGTAGATTTATTTGGCTTTATATGCTGTAGTTTGGCCTCCCTATATGTGTTTTCACTGTAGTCAGCGGTAAAAAGCAGCAGCCATCTGAGGTGCTTCTGGGGTCCAGCAGGGTTATTAAATACATAGGAATGCAAACTCTCAGCCAGCATGTGTGTCAGGAGCCAGAGCTGGGGTCAAAGAGTGGCCCTGGTGCTTGGATCAGATCAGCCTAGCACTGGGAGCTGATGTTGTTTGAAGACCCATAGCACATCATAGAGGAGGTGCTGGATCTCCAGGACCAGTGCCGGCACAAGGATGAGTATGTTGCATGCACAGTCTGGAGTATACACATAGTCCAAGGTGCATACTAGTCTGAACAGTGATAGATAGGCTGTGCAAGGGTCATGGGAACCAAGATTTGAATTCAGGGGTGCATGGACCAGGAAGAAAAGTGCCCTGGGTGACAGGGAGAGGAGAAAAAGAATAAAATTGGGTAGAAGTCTGTGGATGGCAGAAATTTCTCTCTAGCGTTCTGGTGGGAGGACTCTTACTACCCTGCAATCACCATTTCTTACAATGTAGAGTTCTGCTTCAACCATGATGCTACGGAGAACATTTTCTGCTGTATCTGTATGGACTTATGGTCACAGTCATTTTGGCTAGTGTTGTTGAATGTCTGTGCGGCCTCAGGGCTGTAGACATACAGACACTTCTGTCAGCTAGGGCAGTACAGAGTCTGACAGTGATATTATTTTTTCTCAAGATGCTGCCATATTGCTTCATCCCATGCGCTAGAAGATGTGTTGGGGGTGTATAACATAAACTCCTTTTCTCAATCAAAGCTACTGTGAGTTCTCATACAGTAGCCTACACTGGACTCGCTGAATGTCATGACTGTGGATTCCTCTTGTAGACAGAATTAACCATGTTTTGCATGCTGCAGACACAGTCAGCTGAGGCTCTCCATTGATTTGACATAGAAATAAAAATTTTATAAAACTATATTTGCATCAACATTAATATATGAGGACATTTGCTTTTGGCTTTTTTTTCTGGGTCCACTTATTCTTCTGTATGTGGCTATCCAACTTATCAACAACACTTATGGAAAAGACAGTCCTTTCTACTTTGTGCCTTCTTGGCAATTTTGTTGAAAATCAATTGCTTGTGAATGCATAGATTTATATCAATGCTCTGTAGTCTGCTTAATTTTTATGTTTGCTTTTATGCTAGAACCATGAAGTTTTAATTATTGTAATATTATAATCTATATTTTAAATCTGACTTTGTCATGACTAATATCTGTTGATTTCACTTATAATTTTGTTCATGTATTGGTTTTTCTGACTTCATGGTGTGTTCTTATAGCTCACTCAGTATTTTTAGGTCATCATTTTAAACACTTTGCCAGGAAATACAAACTTCCATTTCTTAAGAATGGCCTATTGGAGATTGATTTTCCTGTTTACTTTATTTTATATTCTTGATTCATTCTTCACATTTCTTATAGCTTTGCACTAGTGTCTCCACAATTGAATCAACAGTCCTCCCTCTTCCCATACATTTTCCAGCTATTGTGGACAATTTTTTTTAGCTTCTATTTGCATGAGATGCTAGGTCTTTGTCCCTCGCTGCCAATAGAAAATTCCTCTGATATCTAATTGTTCCCTTCATTCATCCCCATTTCTTTCTGGTCAATTACTAAAGACTTTATGTCATTTGGTAGTGTTGTATCTCTCACTTATTCCTAATTCTAAAGGCTTGAGATGGTGTTTGCACATTTGAAAAAGTAGGTACTTCCTCTAGTATTTACATCCTGGCTTAATTGAGAAAGCCCTTTGTCATTAGTGAGACTTATCAGTTTCAGGGAAGGTTAACTGGTAGGGTCCCTGGAAGGGGTTGATACCAAAGTTCCAGGGCTTGTTGACCTCATGCCAGCATGTGTGCAATTAGGCCTTCTGTCTATGGAGTAGAGCTTGAAGGCTGAATCTACTACAGCATGCCTTAAACACCAAAACTGATTTCCTCTTTTCATGAAGATAACTGCTATGCATGCATTCATCTATTGCTTGGATGCTGAGATCAGTGTATTTATTACACTCAAGCAGGCTCATCATTTCAAAGATGTCTGTGATGGAAACATTGTCAGGTCATGTATTTCACAATATTGCAAACTCCAAAAATCCATCAGAGGTGTTTTTTAAAAAGAATAAAATGAGAATCCAGATCTGGATGTGCCTTTAAAACTAATGAGAATCTATTTTCACAATGATTATTATCTTTTTCATATGTACATATTAAATATCTTAATTTGGGAAACCACCTTTTATATTCTTGGTTAACTTACTTTTTTCTCTCCTGACTGAGAAAGATGCTTTCTTTGATCCACTAAGAGTTTTCATAACTATGGAGAACTCACAGGTTCTTTTTTCAAGTTTATGCCTGATGTTAAATCTGAGGGAATGGGAAAAGAGATGGCTAGATGAAAATACATGCAACTATGAAAATCAGAAAAATCATTGTGCCTCCCACCACAGAGCTGATGTGTACGGCGGCATTTGGTGTAGCAATTACGATGGTTGCACACTGCATCAGAATCAGAGCCTAAGCTCAGGGCCTGGCTCCATTGCCAATTCCAGCTTCCTCATCAATCAGACACTGGGAGCAGCAGCTGATGATGTGAGCAGTGTGGTCCCTGCCACCCATTTGCGGGACCTGGATGGCGTTTCTGGCTCTTTCAGCTTGGAGCATCCTCAGATGTGTGAGCATTTGGAGAATGCGCTGGAAGATATGAAATTCTCTCTCTTTTGCTTTTACACATGCAAACACAATCTTTCAAATGAATAAGTACACATTAATCATCATCTCAGATGGAATGAACAAAGGGTAAAATAAATGTTCCTAATACAGGAATCTCATTTCTTCAGATGCAGGCTGTGAGTTGTTCACCATTTTGTTTTTAATTGGAAAGTCAGATTTACAGAGAGGAGGAGAGACAGTGAGAAAAACCTTTCATTTGCTGGTTTACTCTCCAAGTTGCTGCAGAGTTGAGCTGATCCAGGGAGCTAGAAGGGAAGTGAAGCAGCCAATATATGATTCGGTGCCCATATGTGATCCCAGCACAATGCAAGGTGAGGAATTTAGCCACTAGGCTACTGCACTGAGCTCCATTTGTTTTTTTAAATCAAGTTTTAAACTAGACTCCCTTATTCCATAAGCAGAATTGACTTGGAAAAAAAAATCAAAACATGTACTTTTAAATTCTGTAGAATTTTACAAACAGACGTTGGAAACACAGAAAACATTATTTTATCGGGAAGTAATTTCACTGGTAGAATGTTTTGAAAACAGGCTACACTATTAGGTGAATTTTCACTGTATAACAGCACCTTTATCTATCATGTTTACCAGTGGGCACTGGGTCTTAACTTGAAGTGAGTCATTAGCAACTCATCAGGTAGAGTTGATAGTAGGTTCTAAGAAAAACTTACTCGAGATTGTCAGGTTACTGTAGCAGATTTCTGGTTAAATTTCCTGATTTCAGGATTCCCTCCCCATTCTAAATTAGCACAACTAATGAGCTGCATGCTTAAAAATAATTGTTTTTATGTTTGCCTTCGCGGCAAGTAACTGTAGGTTAGCATCAAAGCATCACATTATTAAATCCCCTCCCAGATCCAGTTCTCCTAGATGCCACTGGGCTTTAGGCCAGTGCCTGGCACAGTCAGGCCCTCCCATTGGCCCTGTCTGAGCTGGTAAAGGTTGCAGTCCGGTCCACCCCACACCCCACTCAGGATGCGCTCTCCGGTGCTGCTGCTCCTCTTGTGGGCATTCCCCTTCAAACCTTCAGGTCTCAGTCCCACTCTTATGCTAAAGTTACATGTCCCTATCACTGGTAATCGCCAGGAATTCATGTTTCACCTATACTAAAGCTGGTCTAATTCATGAGTGTCCTTAAACAGCTAATACAAATCATAAAAACCCCAGAGCTCGCCGCTGGGTGGCCAGCAGGCCCAGCAACTGCAACCGCCAGCTGATTGGGGCGATGGACTGTGACGGCCCGGTTCTTGCCGGTACATACAGGAGTTTGGTCTGGGAACATCTCGGGGAAAGGCTCTATGGGTATTTCCCCAGGCGATCATCCGCCTCAGCTATGTGTTGGCAATATAAGTGCTGGGCGTATGGAGATTCTATGATGGACTATGTCAATCGGTGGATTCTCCAGAGACCTCATTGTGCTTGGAGTGGTGAGAGTGGCAGCAATTCAGATCCTTTGAAATGTCAAAAACACTCTACCAGCTCTACCTTCAGACCAGAGATGGTCTCCCCAAGGAACTGATGAACTTATCTGGACAATATGATGCTGGACTTTATGCCCGGTAGATGCTTCCAATGAAAGAAACTCCGCTGAATTTGAACTGTGGTAACGTAACAGGGTGGAGGAGTCCACCATGGGGGGGCTGGGGAGAATCCCAGTACCTATTAAACTGTGTCACATAATGCAATGTAACCAATAAAAAAACAAAACAAAACAAAACAAAAAACCATTCTGGTGCTTTGCTGATAAGCAAATTTCAGATCGTGACAGTATGACATTTGAAACTCTTTGGTCTCCAATGCCATAGCAGTGTACAGTTATTCATTCCCGTTTACCCCTAGCCACCTGGATTAATGTTACTCCCACATTTCCCAAAGGGCAGGCATTGTTTTCTGATTACCACTGTTATCCCCTCAATCTGAATTTGCACAAAACTAAATTGAAAAATGCTTGTTGCAATACAATTTTTGAACATTTTATTATTCTTACACTTAGGAAATCAAAGAAAATTTGGCATTTTTAATCTGATCCAAGTGATTCTTTAAATTTGTGTTACTCGCCAATGTTCCAAAAGGCCATATTTCACATAAGGCTTTGCATTCAAATCCATATTTCTCATACAGACATAATGTTAGCAGTAATTCTAGCACTTCAAGGTAAACTAGTCTCACCTGGGATACTTGTTAAAGTTGCAGGTTTCTGTATCTTTTGCTAAGTCTATTGTAAGAATCAGTTTGGAGTCAGGTGCTGTGGTACAACAAGTTTAAGTAGCTGCTTAAGATATCCATATCCAATATTCAAGTGCTGGGTTTAGTGCCAACTGCCATGCTTCCTACCTTGTTCTCTGTTTACAGTCCTTGAAGGCAGTGCATGACGATTTATGCATTTGGGTCCCTAATACCAGTGTGGAACACCAGGATGAAGTTCTTGACTTCTGATTTTAGGCTGCTACAGACCTAACTGTTGTGGATGTTTGGGGAGTGAACTGACGGAAGAAATTCTCTCTCATTCTCTAATTGCCACTCCACATTTCAAATAGATACTTTAAATGTAATACACATAATAGTTTATTACATTTTGGCTGAGAAAACAGGCAGCTTTGGATAAGATCTGGCCTCCAAGATCTCACCATCTTTCCTATCATTATAGAATAGCCAGGCTTACCTAACATGATACTGAGAAACAAATGAACTCAACTTGCTCGGTACCAGAAGATAATAGCTTGGCATTATGGTAACACAAGGGATGCAGGGAAGCAATTACTAGACAAAAGAAGAGTGAGATGAACTCCACTAACTGTAACTGTTGCTAAAAAGTTAACAAAGCTGTGAAATATTTTTCATAAATTGTGTTAAGGGACACACTAAACACAAAAGGGATAAAAGTAACGACGATTATTTAAAAACCCTTTATGCACTCTAAATTCCAACAGAAATGACAGAATTCCAATTAATACTTTGAGCACATTAGAGAATAAATGGCATTAGGGAAAGGATCTTCTTACCATTAAACTGACAGTCCATTGCTCCATGGGCCTCCCAATGCCACTGTCATGTGTAATGAATGGATCAATGACAGTCAATTGAACTGTTCTCTTCATTGGTGATGGTGACAGGTTCTGTCTACCCAGTGAGTGAAGTGCAGCAAACAACTGTTCTACTTGTCAGCTTGGGGTAAGATAATATGAAGTGTCCCCATTATCTCCTGAACACTTCAAGTTTCTGATCTGCATTGGCCCTTTCCAAATGCTTTGACATTTTTTCCTAATTCAGCTCCTCTTTTCAATATCTTACTTAAGTTATGCTTTCTCCATCTGAAAGTTTTATAGCCCAGTTTGTTGGGGAAAGCAATAGTTACTCAGGATCAAATGACATTTTTTTCTGCTCTTGATCTAATTAATAGATATAACTTAATTGAGGCAAAGGAAAAAAATAATGTATTGCCCTAACTGGTATATTGTGGCAGAAGGTAAGCTGTAGGGATGGAAGATGAAGACTATCTAACGTTGTAAACAACACCTATAGCATTTAAGAAGTTTTTACAAGCATCTTCTACTTAGCCCTTAAAGATAATAAACTAAATGGATTCAAAGCTAGGAAACATGCACTATATGACATCATCTGAGCCTATAACTCAGAAATGATAGGTCAGTCAATAATAAGAGCTGAAGGCATTGCTTGTTGCTTGTGCAAGGATAAAAGAAAAGAGTATTTTATGCTCTAGGTGTAAATACTGTAGAGTTTCTTGCTGACAGCATTATTGAGGCAAAATGCTAGTTGAAAATAATATTGAGATCTGGTAGTGAATTGCAAATAACCTTATAAATTCTAAATTCAGACTACGAATAAAAATATATGCAGCTCAGTTCAGTTTATTAGAAGACTATATGTATACACTCACAAAAGTACACCAGACTGTTTATAATACCATCATAAATATTCCATTTTCTGAATGTACACTACTTTCTTTAAAGACCATATTCTGAGACATATCAATTGCAAAGCATACGCCCATGTGGATACTTCCAGAAGCTGTGATTTAAGCAGCATGTTAGCACCTTTAGGTCATCAGGATCCTATTAAGTGCTTTAGAAGGGGTAATCTAATCTACACACCCAGCTGAGCAATTGAAACCACCTCCAAACACAAGCAACTCTCCCACTTTTCAACAAGAGGATCAGGGACCTGGGAACATCACTTGAGTACCTTAGGAAAGCAGGTGAATGTGCTAGGCAGAGGGCAGGCAATTATCTCTTTGCAATGTGTTAAGCAGCATTTTCCCCTTGCTGATAAATTACTTCCAGCTGTTGGCAACAATTTTCTCCTCATCGTGGCAGGAGCATGAGACCCTGGCAAATGTTGAAGAACAGTGAGACTATCTGATTAAATCCAAGATCTAGCTGGAGGCCGCAGTCAAGAAGCTATCTGAGCAGGCAGGCAAAGAAGAGGAGATAAATTCTGAACTGTCTGCCAGGAGGTAGAAACTCAAAGATGAACATTTTGAGGCGAATAAAGAAATCAATGACCTAGAAACAATATTGGTGAAGTTGGAGAAGGTCAGGCATGTTACAGAGCCAAAGGTACTTTTCCTATAATGTTAGGAAAGCCCAGACGCTGCATGCCACTTACAAACCAGACTCAGATGCCAAACATGCTCTGCTGTAAATTAATGATCATAGTAGCCTGCAGTTTTACAGTACCAGGTCTCAGACTGTACATGAAATACAGGGTGATGATCTGTCCTGTCTTAATTCAACTTTCCAATTTGAATTTATAGAATTGCATTTTATCTCCCAAATGAAATGTTTTCATCTTTTACAAGCTCACTGCACTTGAAATTGAATAGAAAGAGCAAAATGGTTTTATTGGGCTTCCATATTTTCTGTTTTGGAGAGAATGCAGGAATGATATGGTTTGCTAAAAAGTGATTTGGGATATGTCTGTATCCGCAGCTCTTCCATTGATCTGACATTTGAACCTTGAGGCTGTCATTTTATTACCAGTTAAGAATTTTGGTGTTTTTAGTTGAAGGCTTTAGTTTGTACATCTATGTGTGCATTGAGGTTAGTTAGTAATCTGTGTCAAACCTTTGAAAAGAAACAAATTTCTAAAATGACACCATGATTTTAGAAGACAATTAAATAGCATCTGTTGTTTCCAATAGCTCCTTTTCCTGAAGTGCATGTGGGTCTGTTATAGACCATTTCCACTTTTGCTTATTCTATCAACTGGAACCTATCTTTAAATGCTACTTTATTAAATCACTGAGGCACAACAGAATTTGTGCACGCCCCCTGAATCCTCAGTGTTACCTTTTGTACTGTTATTATATCATACAGTAATATGATGCTCTGAAAATTGGTCATCCAATGAGCTAACTGGCATTATTTGATTAAACAGAGTACCTCATTTCCTAACCATGCCAAATATCTTTGGTGAAATGTGAATTCACCATTGAAAAAAAATTATTCCAGGAACCTGGCAGAATGTAACTCTCTGAAACACTGGATATAAGATTTTGCACAATACAGGTAAGATGACTCTTAATTTTATGCTCAGCTTATCAGTGGTGTCTTCTTCCCACAGGCCAAGAAACTGAGGATATACAATCTGTAAATGTACAGATCATCAACCTTAACAGAACAAGCACAACTGCACAGGAAGTCATCAGATGATGCCAGACTACCTGTACACAGAGGAGAAAGTCCACCCCCATACAAAGCCCACCTAAAGTGGAGCAGCAGGTTAGTGAGCTAAGTAGCCAGCATCAAACAAGTTATCTGGTCACATACAAACAGAATTCCATAGTCTTCTTTGCTTATTCATCCTGGCCATCTCTGATTCCTTCATTATGGAGAAACAGAATACTTAACATGCACTGAATCATTGTGTGATAAAAAGATCCCAGCACATAATCTGTTAGGCTCTCTTTTTTGTGATTTATCCATATTTATTGGAGAGGCTGAGGGAGAAAAAGCCTCTATTCATCGCTTTACTCCCCAAACAGCCACAATGGCCAGAGCTGAGCTGATCCAAAGCAAGGAGCTTCTTCTGCATCTCCCATGTGAGCGCAGGATCTCAGCACTTTGGGTCATCTTTTACTGCTTTCCCAAGCCATAAGCAGGATGCCAGATGGGAAGTGGACCAGCCAGAAAATGAACTAGTGCCCATGTAAGACCCTGGCGCTTACAAGATGAGGATTTTAGCCATTAAGCCATCACACCGGGCCCAATCTTAGTTTTAAATGCAATTTTCCTATAACCCTGAGCAGTGAGAAAAGAAAATTAAGATGCATAGTAAAGGATCACTGTTATAACCTTCTTCATGTATGTACTGAAGAACGTATTGCTTTACCCAGATGTGCTCATGCTTCAATTGACGCTGGTGTTTAGGGATTCATTTTAAAGGCTATGTTGTATCTCAAGTGTTACGCTATATTATTGAGTGACACATAAACCCTAAGCTGTGATCTGAAAATACATATTTCTGAAGGTGATGCCATTAAACATCACATGAAGTGAAGATGCTTTGGACCGCTCAGTATATAGGTTCAAAGTCCTGTTTCCTTGCTCAGCTGGCCAAGTGTATGAATTCATTCCCCTACTAATGCCACTGCTTAGCAATTATAAAGGTGGGATTTTTAAAAATTCTCTCATTTTCCCTCTTGGAAATTCTTCCTTGTAATCAGTGGGTTGTTTTACTTTTCTATTTTCACTGGTCATAAAGCCGCAATACAGCTGTATATGAGTGTTTGTGTACATCAATGTGCATACACATTACATAAATACCCTTTGCTTCTTTGTATCCATTCAAGCTACTGTAATCATAATGTGAAGTCTTAACTCACAGTTCTAGACCTGACACCCCCGGATTTAATTAGAAAACTCTGTCTTCATATCCTAATAACTCATCAAGGCTTTACTTGCCAGTTCTATCATCATAGGAATTTATGATTTCAACATCTGCTTTTTCACATGCAAATAGTCTGTAGCACCTGGAGTTCATATATGTCCAAGATTTTACACATACGTCCCAGAAACTCTTCATGCTCCATAACTAGAACTCCTATCCTTAGTTTTTTATAAGAATCATCATCCATTGTTGAAGATTAAACATCAGTAAAAGAGAAGTTGTATTTGTTATCTAGCCTTCTATTAAGTTAGTCTTTTTAAATGATTTATTTATTTTTATTTGAAAGGCAAATTTTTAGAGAGAGAATTTTTTAAATTTTTAAAGGGAGGGAGGAAGAGAGACAGAGAGAGAGAGAAATCTTCCACCTACTGGTTCACCCCAATGGCCACAACAACCAGAGCTGAGCTAATTTGAAATCAGAAGCTGGGAGCTTCTTTCAGATCTTCCACATGGGTGTGCGGTCCTAAGAACTTGAGCCATCCTCCACTGCTTTCCCAGGTCATAAATGGAGAGCCGGACCAGAAATGGAGCTGTCAGGAAACAAACCTGTGCCCATGAGATGCCGAAACTTACAGGCAGATGATTAACCTGAACACCACTGTGCCAGCCCCTAAAGTAATATTCATATAAATGCTGACAGCACTAATCTAGAAAGAACTGGAATGTTCTGAATAGATGGTTGGGGATCCAGAGCACAACTTATTGTTATGGACTAAAAGAAAGTACCAAGGAGGTAAAGATGGAATGGAGATCTTTCCACATGAGACCGGTTTGGCTTGTGAGACCCAAAAAGGCTGCCATTTTTTAGATGATAATATGGAGATGGATTTGCTTGATGTTATTCCACAGATCGGAGTTTGGACTTATGTGTAGAAGTTACAGAGAACATTCTTAATTTTTCTAAAGGATATTTTAATCAGAAAAACAGATTTACACAGACAGGAAGGGACAAAGATTCCCCCATATACTGGTTCACTCACCAAGGGCCACAACACCTGGAACTGAGCCAATCTGAAGGCAAGAGCTTCTTACAGGCCTCCCATAAGGGCACAGGGTGCCCAAGGCTTTGGACCATCTGCTACTGCTTTGCCAGGCCATAAAAAAGACCCTTTATATTTACCATAGACCCTTCATATTTATCAAAACCCCTGTGTACTTATATTTAGATCCATGGATGGTGATTGGTGCTTCAATGCCAATTGCTCTTTCAAGAAATTTAAACCCTTAGCCAACTCTAGACAGGAAACAATGATGAATTAAAGGTAAAATGAAACATTCAGTAGGTATGTACTGTGTTAGAAAATTACTTTTGAAACTTAATTATTGCTATCTTGAGGATAATAAAAATGAACAATCAATTTGTTGAATGTTTGCTGTGAGTCAGACTTTGTGCTAATATCTTAGACATGTTTATTTCACTCATTAGACATCCTGACAATCTTTAGTATAAATGCAACAATGTATGTAAATAGTAAGCATTATGTCTGGCCTATGGTAGGTAATTTAATATTTATGATGGTTATTCTTTGTGACTAGAAGATAATTATGCTAAAATCAGTATGCTCTTTAGCTATTTATAACATAAAATATTATTTGGTAATGCATTTTTATTTATTTTAGACTGATGACCATTTTATAAAATATGAAGTGCAATTCTCCAACACTTGCATAGTAACATACACACATGCCCACAAGCCAGTAGATGAATTTAGCCTCCATTGAGTTTTAGAACCACTTTCTGATATTTATTCTCTGAAACAGCAGAGTAAGAAAAGGATTTTTACTACATCGTGAATACGCTTTATATTTCAGATGCAGTGTTAACCTGCAAATAATTTTCTATCAGGCTTGTCTCCAAATGACACCTAACTTTATCTAAAATAAAGAAAAAAATCAACTTCCCTAAAATACACATTTTCTTTTTTAACCTGCGGTTATCTGTAGAGGTTCTCTAGAGGTTATCTCAGAAGAAATGTTTCAGATATGTTTGGTTCTATGACAATCATTTAGAATCCCATGACAACTACTTGGAACAGATCACATTACTTGGGAGTAGAAATTACACTTTAGCACCTCCTCTGTAACAGCTCATATACAGAAGTGATAGACTACTTGGTTGTTACAATCTAGAAATTAGCTTTAAGTCATCTACTCTTACTTAATGGGAAGGAAAATGCTTTCTGAAATAGATCTCATCCTCGTTCTTGTTATCCTAACCTATGTCCAATTACTTAGAGTGATATTAACCAATCATTGGCTTCATTATACCATAACACAACGATACCATCAAATTGTGTAGGGCCTTTTGTCCCTGCTCTAAAACGGCTTGAGGCTCTGAAAGTTCTCATCAGTAGTTTTCTTTTCCTAATAATTCTGCTTCTTCAGTATCAAATTATTCATCACTTTGGTAGTTTTCATTCCTCCATCAATACTACTTTGTTACTTGAAATTTCCTACTAGAAATCTCATATTAGGACCAAATTGCCACTTTGTTAGAAATGTGTACAAAATAAATGTGCATTGTTTCACATAAGCGAGTCATTTGGACCCAGAAATGTTGATTCCATTGATCTAAATTTGGCCCAACATCTCAATAGTTAAGATTTGCAGGTAAATAAATTCCAAATGAATAAGGTATATTTTTAAAATTCATATTATTCTTAATCAGCTCTTAAGATTTTGCCATAAAGATATTTTATATCCCATTGGGAGGTGCCCTTCATTAAGTTTTCCCTTCCCTTGTCTATAATTAATGAAGTTAGTCATCATCAAAAGCTGAGAATCTGGAAGAACTGCTAATTACAACTATGATTCTGGTGCTGATTTGGGGCAGATCACTTATGTGCATTCTATTTTTTTAATTAAAATTTGAGAACTCAAAGTGTTAGCCTACCTTTGTTAGCTGTGAGGAAAAAAAGATTAGAAGAAAGTTCTTAAATATAGAATGTGCAACAAATGCTTAGTCATTGTCCAATTTATGTGTTGCTTCAGTCGCAGAGGATTTGAAGGAGGAAGGGAAAGCTGAAAAGACCTCTCTAGCTGTGTGTTAAGAGAGAGAGAGATGACCTCACATGCAACCTAGAAGACCTGAATGAGAGAGTCAACCAAGTGCAAGGGGTTTGTTTGGCTCAAGTGGATATAACTAAATTTGAAAACAAAATTCCAGAAGTTTCATTTTGAGGTGGAAATGCTACAACAGCTTTGAGGCTCCTTGTTCTTTGAAGAAAAGATATGCAGACACCTTGACTGAAAATTTACATCAGGTCAAGCTAGAACAGAAAAAGACCCAGGCTAGCCATTGATGACTTTTGACCAACATCAGATCAATGACCAGTAACATATTCCAAGGCGTATTTGCTGAGCTTCTGAACATGGATGTAAATAGGAAAATTGAGGGGAAAGAATTATTATTCAAACTAGGGACTGGGAAAGCAGCAGAAAATGGTCCCCATCCTTGGGACTGCACTCCCGTGTGGAAGACATGAAAGAAACTCCTGGCTATCCTGCTTCAAATCAGCTCAGCTTTTGCTGTTGCAGCTCTTTGGAGAGTGAATCAGTTGATGAAAGCCCTTCTATTTCTGAATGTGGGTCTTTTTCTGTTCTGGCTTGACCTGACGTAAATTTTCAGTCAAGGTGTCTGCATATCTTTTCTTCAAAGAACAAGCAGCCTCAAAAATGTTGTAGCCATTTCCACCTCAAAATGAAACTTCTGGAATTTTGTTTTCAAGTTCAGATCAATGGAATCAACATTTCTGGGTCCAAATGACTCGCTTATGTGAAACAATGCACATTCATTTTGTACACATTTCTAACAAAGTGGCAATTTGGTCCTAATATGAGATTTCTAGTAGGAAATTTCAAGTAACAAAGTAGTATTGATGGAGGAATGAAAACTACCAAAGTGATGAATAATTTGATACTGAAGAAGCAGAATTATTAGGAAAAGAAAACTACTGATGAGAACTTTCAGAGCCTCAAGCCGTTTTAGAGCAGGGACAAAAGGCCCTACTTCAGATTAACCAGGTCAGGCATAACCTCAGTAATCATTGTTACGATCACAAAGTCAGGATCTGATTGTGATCCAATGGTCGCTTCTGGTTTTATCAGAATTCCAGTCTATGTTCTTCTAGACCTTTGTGATGATGACTAAACACATGAACTAAAAGTAGAAACCACTAGTTTTCTCTCTTAAATAATGACTTTGTCTAGTGAGAATTCTGCCGGTCCCTGCACATTAGCATGGAGCTGGATCTGAAATGGAGCAGCCGGTTCTTTTTCCAGTGCCCATATAAGAAGTAGGCATTGCAGGATTTACCCACTATATTATGATGCCAGCCCATCAGCAGTGTTGCATAATTTTTATTTTAATGATCTTTCATTTGGGTTGGATTTATTCTTAGATATTTTATTTACTTTTTAATGTGTATTTTAAACTTTTTTCCCACTATTAATACACTTTTAATTTTGTTTAAACAGATTCAGTATGGTTTATAGGCATGACACAAAGAATGTAAGGATAAAGCCTTTCTTCTCCTTCCCTCTCCTTTTCTTTAAGATTTATTTTTATTTGAAAGGCAGATACTATATAGAAAAGAAAGAAATAGAAGGGCTTTCATCAACTGATTCACTCTCCAAAGAGCTGCAATAGCAAAAGCTGAGCTGATTTGAAGCAGGATAGCCAGGAGTTTCTTTCATGTCTTCCACATGGGAGTGCAGTCCCAAGGATGGGGACCATTTTCTGCTGCTTTCTCAGGCCATAACTAGAGAGCTGATTTGGAAGTGCAACAGTCAGGACATGAACCAGTATCATATGTGATGCCTACATTACAAGGCAAAGTATTAGCCTACTGTACCACCATGCCAACCAACTCTCTACCTTTCTACTCTCCACCCTCCTTTTCTCTTTTCTGTCCTTTTGTAGTTTGAGGTATAATATATTTTAAACTTACATTATACTAAAAAGCCTTACTGCATCACTGAATGAAAACTTAAGTAAAAAGCAAAAAGACCTTAGTACAGTAAAAATAGAGACCATGGCTATAAATAATATTTGAATGAAAAAATGACTATTTCAGCCATACACAATAAATTTAATAACAAATCATTGAATCTATTGTATTGCATTTTTTTAGTTTTTATTTTATTTTTGTTGCAAAGTCAGACATACAGAGAGGAGGAGAGACTGAGTGGAAGATCTTCTGTCTGATGATTCACTCCCCAAGTGACTGCAACTGCTCGTGCTGCACTGATCTGAAGCCAGAAGCCAGGAACTTCCAGGTCTCCCATGTGGGTGCAGGATCCCAAGGCTTTGGGCCATGCTTGGCTGCTTTCTCAGGCCACAAACAGGGAGCTGAGCGGGGCTGCCAGGATTAGAACCAGCACCCATATGGGATCCTGGGTATGTTCAAGACAAGGACTTTAGCCTCTAGGCCACCATGCCCGGCCCCATAGTATCATAATTTTAATTATTGACTTGATAGAGGTATAAAACAAAGTTTCGGGAAACTATATTTTTTGGCATTACTGATTAACCAGACATTTCTTCTTCTTTCTTTTCCTTCTTTCATTCCTTCTTTTTAAAAATCTTTTATCCTCCACATATAAGGCAGAACATGTGGTATTTATCTTTCTGTGTTTGGCTTATTTAGCTCAACATGATGTTCTTTGGTCTGTTCATTTTCCTGCAAATGATACAATTTTCTTTTTATAGCTAAATAATATTACATTGTGTATATACACATTTTCTCTCTCCATTCCTCTAATAATCGACCCCTTGATTGATTCCTAATTTTAGCTATTGTGGACAGAGCTGCTATAAACACTGTGGTGTGCAGGTGTTCTTTTGATATAACATGTTCATGATTTTTGGTTGTATACCCAGTAGTTGGATTGCTGGATCATATGGCAAGTCTATTTCTAGTTTTTTTTTTTTTTTAAAGAAATCTCCACACTGTTTTCCACAGTGGCTTCACTGTTTACATGTCCACCAGCTGTGTTAAGTATTCCCCTTTGCTTCACATTCTCACCAGCATGTTATTCTCTGTATTTTGGATTTTAGCCATTCTGAAATTATGAAGTGATACCTCATTGTGGTATTGATTTGCATTTCACAGATTGTTAGTAAATTGAGCATTTTTTCATATACTGATTGGCCATTTGCATTGTTTCTTTAGAGAAGAATTCTCTGTTGAAGCCCTTTGCCCATTTCTTAACTGGATTGGTTGATCTTTATTTTTGTTGCTGATATTTTAAGTTGCTGATATGTTTGGGATTAACGTATTTTTGTATAATTTACAAATTGAGATATTTTACATTTTTGTACATATTGGGAGTGAGATTTCATCAACAATTTCCATTTCAGCATATTTACTATCAAGTAAAAGTGCTTTTTTATATTTTTATATTATAACCTGGCACCTAATGGATCTAACAGTTATAATTTCTTGTTAGTGTTTGTGGATTTTTCTATATATAAAATCATGGCATCTGTAGATAAGAATAACCTAATTTCTTCTGATTTGTTTGTCCTTTAATTTTTCTTGCCAAATTTTTTATGAATACTTTCATAAAAGAATGTTGAATGTGGTAATAAGTGAAAAATTTTTTACTTTTCCAGATCTTACAGAAAGTGACTTTGTTTTCTCTGTGATGTTGGCTCCTTACACCCCTTGTATAATATCATTGGTCCCATTTATGAATACTCTGGCATAACTATTTGATTTTCCTATAAAGATCTGCATCTTAATACTGCCATATTGGCAATTCAGCTTTAGCATATTAATTTTTTGTTGGGGGAGATTCAGAACATAGAATTTTGCCTATAAGTCCCCAAATCTATGTCCTTCTCACAAGCAAATGCTTTACTTCTGTCCTAATGTTGGAATAGTTAAGCCTCAGAACTCTTAAGTCCAGCTCAGAAGTGTAATGTCCAGATGCTCATATAAACCATGTGGGTAAGGCTCTGCTTTGCTTCCTTTTAAATACAAATAATTAAATTCATTGCCTTAATCTCACATTTATTAGCAGCAGTTAAGGGGAAGTGTAGAGCAGATGCATTATTTTGATCAGTTATTTCTTCCATCAAATATCCTAGTTCATTTCTGTTGAGTTTGTACTCCACAAGAGCCAGAACAGGAACACAATTCAACAAAATGAGTAGTCATTTCATTACAAGGATGTTCTTTCCCTCAATTTCCTATAAAAGTTTTTTCCTATAGAAGTTTTGTCCAAGAGCTTGTATTAAACAGTTTTCATTATTACAACTAAAATATCTGAGAGAAGCTACTAATGAAGAAAAGTTTATTCTGGCTCATAACTGTGGAAGATCACAGTTCAATTTCAGATCATCACATTAGTCTCACGTCTGATGAATGTGGAGGGTGGCAATGGCAAAGCATGGGTCAAAGGATGATTGCATGGCAAGCCAAGGAGCTGACAGAGAAGCTGGTTCAAACTCAGCTTGTATAGCCCATATTCTCTGAGCATTGATTTCCAATGGCACTCCCCAAATGACCAAAGGACTACTCAATGTTTTACTTCTTAATCACCGTAATTGAATTAAATTTGCAACCATTTTAATACCACTTCAGATTTTAGGACATAACTGTTTATAAGAGCTGCAGAAACAAATTCAGTTCAAATCATAATATTCCACTGTTGGCTCACAAAAGCTCATGTCTTTCTTACATCTTACATGTGTTTACTTTATCCCCCAAAGTCACAAAGCCTTAATTCAATCTAACTTAATTTAAAGGTGCAAACCATCATCTTCAAGTTATAAAAAAAAAGTGGGCAGACACTTCACAAAGGAACAAACCCAAATGGCAAATAAACATATGAAAAAATGCTCAAGTTCCCTGGCAATAAGGGAAATCCAAATTAAAACATCAATGAGGTACCACCTAACGCCAGTAAGACTGGCCCACATGAATAAAAGCACCAACAACACTTGTTGGCGAGGTTGCGGGGAAAAGGGATCCCTACTCCACTGCTGGTGGGGCTGCAGGTTGGTACAGCCTCTATGGAAATCAGTATGGAGAACATTCAAACAACTCAAAATCAACATACCGTATGATCCAGCAATAGCACTCCTAGGAATATATCCAGAACACTTGTTTTATGAGAAACCAACATGCACTCCTATGTTCATAGCAGCACAATCAGTAATTGCAAAAACATGGAAGCAGCCAAAATGCCCATCAGCAGAGGATTGGATAAGAAAGCTATGGTTCATCTACTCCATGGAATACTACTAGCTATTAAAAAAAACAAAATGCAGTTCTTTGTGGCCAAATGGGCCAAACTGGAAACCATAATGCTAAGGGAAATGAGCCAATCCCAAAAGGTTAAATACCACATGTTTGCCTTAATTTAAGATGACACGATGTTATGTATAACAAGTTATGTTAGGTTTGTTATATGTTGTGTATAGACTAAAACTGAAATGTCAATGAGATGGTCACAGAAGGTGGTTAAGAACTCGCATTTACTTTTAACATATTGGTTACTCATTACTATGTCAATTAATTCCGTGGTGATGTAAATTTTTGCTGATGGTATGTTGGAGCTTTTAATTGATCGGGATGATACTCTGCTGGCTCTGTCTTCAGACCAGAGAGGGTATACCTAAGAAGCCGTTGAACTTGACTGGACAGTAAGATGCTGGACTCTATGTTTGGTGTATGCTTGCAATGGGGGAATCTCAACTGAACTTGAACTGTGGTTATGCAACAGGGTGGAGGAATCCACCATGGTGGGAGGGTTTGGGGAGGGGTGGGGAGAACCCAAGTACCTATGAAACTGTGCCACATAATACAATGTAATTAATGAATTAAAAATAATAAATAATTAAAAAAAGAAAATCATTAGAGGGAAAGAAAAAAAATTCCTTCTCTGAACTGTAAAGTAAAAAAAAAAAAAACACAAGCTATAAGGATAGGATGGTGGCACAGGTACAGTTTATACATCACAATTCTACAGGAGGAACCCAAACAGAGAGGATTAAGTGGAACAAAACATAACCAAAACCAACAGGCAAATACTAAATATGAAAGCCACATGTTTAGCATCCTGGGCACACTGTGGTGGAGCTCAACTCCAATGGCTTTATAGTCCCACCTCTAAGTAGCCTTTCTGCTTAAAGCCTATGATTTAGTTTTCACAAATTGTTCTTGTTTCTGTGTTTTCATGCCATTGACCCTATGGTGACTCTCTGTGGCAACTTTAATCCCACATTCCTCTTTGCATTGACCTGGTGGAGGCCCTCATCACTGCTGGGTCCACCACATGACAGATCCCAGTATGGAGCCCCAAGTTGTCCAATATATCCATTCAAATCAAATAGAGACCTACTTTCTAATCACTACATTGGCATGAAGGCTCTTCCCATTTCAGTATCATTACTTAATTATGACTTAAGGATTTAAATATTTGCATGAGTTGGGGAGCCAAATTCTGCCCCCCTCCCCAAAAGCTAATCGGGTTAAGTGCCAGTTCTAATCCCGTCAGCCCCACTTCCCATCCAGTTCCCTTCTTGTGGCCTGGGAAAGCAGTCAAGCACATCCCAAAGCCTTGGGATGCTGCACCCACATCGGAGACCTGAAAGAACTCCTGGCTTCTGGTTTCAGGTTGGTGCAGCTCTGTCTCTCCTCCTCTCTGTATATCTGACTTTGCAATAAAAATTAAATAAATCTTTAAAAAGTAATCTAATCAAAACTTTCTGTATTTCCACCAACATTGATCAAAAGCACTTGTTTGATTTCTAAGGTTAATCACCTTTTTACTGCTTTCTTCTGAGTCTGCACCATCACCCTTCATAGGTCATTCATGGCATTGTGGGATTTTTTTAGCCTGAATCACCAAACTCTTCCAGGTGCAGCCCATTACTTAGTCCCAAAGCCATAGCCACATTTTTAGGTATTTGATATAGCACCCCCACTTCATGGCTGATTTGTACATAAAAGATATGCATTTCTCTCCCTTCTGGAAGTTGGGAAGCTTAATCAAGGAATGAGTATACATGGTTCCTAGTGAAAACTCTTTGCTTCCAAGATGACATCTCTTACCCTCTCCACATAGCAGAGGAATAAATTATATCATCACATGGTAGATGGTAACAGGGATAAAAGAATGAATGCTGTCTTGTAGTGTTTGGGAAAGGGAACTAATCCTAGCATACTATTTCAGGATTTAATCATTTTCTAAAGATCCACCTCTTACTAGGATCACAGTGGTAACTAAGTATCAACATAAGATTTTGGAGAAATAAATTTGAATCATGGCAATCTGCCACTGTTTCCCCTCCGTATCTCACAATATAAGCCTAGTGAAGACTTTGGTTTTTTTTGTCATGTATCATGTCTGTATTTCACACTTGCTATGGATTCCTTCTTTCACTGGCCATTCATGCTCTCTGACCTGCACTTCACTGGAATCCTCCTCTGCCCAAGTGAGGCTTTCAGAGAACTTCATCCTCCAAGCTCTTCTGCATTTAGAAGTCATAGGAGGAAATCATACAATCTTAAATCTGCTGGTAGGGTCACCAGAAATTCATTCTAAATGTGAGTGTCTTACCTTCTAATGTCTTATAGACTTTCATTGCTACTCAAAAGAACTTTATTCTTCCAAATCACTTTCTGCTTTATTTAATACAAATACTCAGATGCTAATCCAGTCCTACCTTTTGGCATTTTTCTTTTTAATAGAACCTATTAAAATCAAGAGCACTCAGTAGAGCTTCTTTCTGCATCTTATACACTTTACTTTTGTTTTCACTTTCCCCTTTCCTGTCCCAAAGAATGAACTATTCCAGTTGCCCATTACTCACTCCTTTCAAAAACACAATCCAAACAAGCACCAGTCCTTACCCACTAGAAGTTGTGTCTAAGGAGAGAAACAAACCATGCTCATATCTGCCTTATATCCATCTCTAACAAAAGAGCAATATTCAATTAATCTTTTGCTGTATAATGAATCACCTGGACTTAAAAAAAAACAACTCACTGTTTTCTTTGTTGGTTCTTTGATGGTCTCAGCTCATACAGTTGTGGCATCAGATGGCAATAGATTATGGAGTCATCTCAGGTTTTCTCTGTTCTAATGCTGGATTCCCAGGTGAATAAACCTAGACCATGTGAGAGATGGTTTGGTATCTCTTTCACTGAGGGACCTTTCCTGTGGACAGTTTGAACTTAAAGATTTTTAACAGACTACAGCATCAACTGTAGTTACTTGTGACTCAGATATACAACGCTATAGAGGGATTCTGTGTGACTCCTGTTAGTTAATAGTAGCGTGGCCAATTGTCTAAATAAGGTTGTGGGTTTCAGAGGGTATGACTGACAAGAAGAGTTTCTTGGGAGAAACTCTGCCATAGGTAGGTGCATACCTTATCACTTCCTTGCTGCTCTTGTCCCTGGAGACTGTCTTTATTTTCCACACGTTCCTTAAGTTATTCCATCAAAGATCAATAATGTCTTCCTGTCCTCGAATTAACATGTCTAAAACTAAGCTGACTAGCTTCTTCTGACACTGGCAACTCCTATAGATGTTTCTGACAGTAGCACCTGATTATTCCTTTAACCCAGGATTTAAGTCCCAGCTATTTGTCTACTTTGTTAGTCTTTTCTCTCACATCTCAGTGGAAAATCCTTCATTGTCATGGCTGTCACTTGCATTCCCATTCCAATGCAGTTCTCTTACCTTTTAACTATACTATTGCAGTAGTTTCCTAAATTATATTTGTTGTAAGCTTTTTATACTACACCATACGTATTATATAGATTAATGCCTTTAAGCCATTGCTGTATAAAATTGTCCCTACTTTAAAATGAGCTCCTGACTTCAGCATTTAAGGAAGACTGTGCTTTGTGATTGGACTCTGCTGTCTAGCCAGTTTGAGATCCTATTTTCATGGACCTTCATTTCATCAGGTTAAAATAATTACCTCCCACTAAATAACCATTTTCCCACCAATGTGCTTTTTCCAAACTAATTCTTACTTTGAAATTCTCAAGTTCAGCTTCTGCTCTTGTACCTGGTTCTGAATTCTGATAATAGCACAAAATCATTTCAAAATTAAGCATGAGACAAAACCATATTGTTTGATACTAAGGAAGAGGTGGCGAATGGACTCTCACGCTGTTGCTCTGTTCACCGAGTCATTGAAAATCTCATACAAAAATGCCTATTAAAAAACACCATGAATGCTTCCAAAGCTTTTAATGCAAAAAAAAGAATTTAATTCCATTTCCACATTTTTAAATGTTGATTTATTTACATCTATTTTTAAAACAGAATGGCAGAGGCAGAGGGAAGGGAGAAGGATCAGCTGGTTCACTCCCCAAATGTCCATGACAGCCAGGGCCACATCAGGCTGACGTCTGAAGCTAGGAACTCCATCAGGACCTAATAATGTATGACAGGGACTCATGTACCTAGACCAAGATCTACCTGGAAGCTGGATTGGAGAAGCAGCAGGAGGGTTTCAAACTTTTCACTAGAGGATCAAGCATGACAAGCATTTGTTTAAATTGCTGAGCCACAGCACCCTGCCCCTCTATTAACTTTTAGAAGAACCAATGTATAGTCTTCTAAGTTTCATTAAATATAAAGCATCTCTAAGAAGTAAAATGAGTTTCCATTTTACTTATGATTACGTTTTTTTTTCACACAATCTATGTACTCAGCTATTAAAATTAACTTTTTATATAACTCTCTTTATGCTCATGTTTCATGACCCCTTCAAGGTCAACAATTATGTGGTGATTGATCTCAACTGCATATTCTGCGAATGTCTGTAGGTAACCACACTGTGCTCCTGTCTTGTTTGTTGATGGAATACACTGACTCTCTTCACTCTCACAAGACTATACATTATGTTGTACTTTCCCTTGAATTGGTTGCTTCATTTTTATTTCTGAATCATAATACCAAGAATGCAATGCTCAGTGATACAGTGGAAACTGAAGTATTTTCTACAGCATGACAGAAAAGCCCAAGGCAATTTAGAAGTTAGAGACAATCTCACAGTTATCTTGATTATTCCGAATTCCCATTGGTTCTTACATTGAAGACAGCATTTTATACATATTTTAAGAACCAGCTTAGAAAGGAATGTGTGTTATTACATTAACCATTTCTCCTCTATGAAAATTTATGTCTTCCTTGTATGCAAACTTCACTTCTTTCAGAAGTACTGCTCTTTTGCATCTTATATGGTTTTTTAGATTATTATTTTCCATGATATGGTTTTATAGGTATAGAGATTTCCCTGTTTTCCTTCCTTGCTATTCTCCCTCAAATTATTACAATAGTATAGTCCTTCAATGTACAACATTCTGTTATTTAAGTGTATCATGGCATTGCAGGTATAGGCAATGATAGAAACTTTAGCATCAAATTGTCAAAGTATATTTAACAACTTCTTTGTTAATAAAAATAATAAAAATTAAAATTAAAAATTTGAAAATAAAAAATAAAAGGGAGTCCTCATTTTATTCAGGAGGAGAGATGCATGCTGCAATATACCTTCACTTTCCGGTATGCAAGTCTCCATTCTATAGCTCACCTATCAGAATATGTGCATATACACGTTTACTTATATTTCTGGTTTTGCATATTTCTATGAAGGCTGTCTTATACCAGAGAGAATATATGATATTTGTCCTTTTGGGATTAGCTTATTTCACTGAGAATAATGGATTCTAGTTGGGACCATTTTGTTGCAAATTGTAAAATTTCATTGTTTTTAATAACTGAGTAGTAGTCCATGGAATGTATGTACCAGTTTCTTTTTCCATTCCTTTTTCAATGTGCTATAAAGGTAGGATTGCAGGTTACTTTCTCATATGGTTTCATTTCTATTAGATTATTCCCAGAAGTGGGATAACTGGGTTATATGGTAAACCAATTTTCACTTATCTGAGCACCCTCCATGACTTCGATAGTGGCTTCACAGTGAAGTAGGGCACCTTTCCCTCAACATCCATCCCACCAGGTGTTGTTAGTAGAGTTGTGAATGTAGGCCAATTTCAATGGAGTTAGATGGAAACTCAATGTGTTTATTTATATTTTCCTAATAACTAAGGAGCCTAAGCATTTTTCATGTCTATTAGCCATTTGTTTTTTTGAAAAGTGGATGACCATTTCCTTCACCCATTTCTCCGGTTGTTTTGCTGAAGCTCTTTGTGGGCACCTTTAAAAATAAACACCCTTTTGCATATTCTCTTTTTGAAGCACTTTAGAAGCTGACAATATGTCAGTAGTAATTACAAGTGCTGTGAATATTTCCTATGGAAAGATATATGTATGAGCAAGTACATTTTCTATTTGCCTGCGTGGGCTGCCCAAATCACAGCAAATCTTTACCATAAGAGACTCTCCAGTTTTCAAGGCAAGTCCATAACTCCTGGATGGTCTTTTTGTATACAACTAAGTCATCTTCCAGAGATCTGTGCTCTTTCACCCTCAGTGCACACAGTGTATTCAAGACATAAGCAAAAGTGTAACATCTCACACTTGGATAATTTCCACCAGGCTCAATTAATAGGTCATTTACTATTAAAAGTATTATAAAATTTCTTCATTTGTCTACCCATATTTTTATCCTTTGAGCACAGGTTTGTGACAATTTGAGCCAATCAGAACATTAAACCAAGCAGTCTTTTAATATTCACTTTATCATTATATACAATAGGTGCTTGGGAAGCATACTGGACATTTTTTAATTGCACCTGCACATGCAGTTTCAGTTGTTTGTTTAAATACAAATTCAGACTTAAATGGCTGTGTTGATTTGGAAAAACTACTTAACCTTTTTGTTGCTCAGTTTTTCTCTTTGCAAAATAAGCCAATTTGTACAGATGTACAAAATATGTGATGTAGTCCCATATATTTATTTTAGTTTTAACTGCCTATACTTGTGGTGACTTTTCTAGGAAGTTTTTGTCTATGCCTATATCTTGTAGAGTGCTTTATTTTGTTTTCCTCTGGGGTTTTGATATTTTGGGTGCAAATTTATGTCCTTGATCCATTTAGAGTTGATTTCTGTTTAAATGGAAACATTGGGTTCTTGTTTCTTTTGCAAGTAGATATATAATTATCCAAACTACATTTGTTGAAGAGACCAGCCTTTCCTCCTGGGTTATGTTCAGTTCTTTAAAGCTTAGTTGACTGTTAACTCTGAGGTTTCTATTCTGTTACACTGATCATCTCTGTTTTTAAAGTAGTATTAGACTGTTTTGATTATCACTGCCTGTAGTAGGTCTTAAGGTCTGGAACTGTGATTCCTCCAGCCTTATTTTTATTGTTCAAATAGCTTTGGCTATTCAGTTTCTTGTATCTTCGGATTAATTTTTGTATTGTCTTTTCTAACTCTGAAATGAATGCTGTTGAACTTTTGATTGGGATCACACTGAATTTTGATGTTGATTATTCTGATCCATGAGCATGGTAAATTCTACATCTTTTAGCACCTTTTTCTACTCCTTATAGGGGAAATGATGGGAGGGCAAAACTAGAGCACAATGAAAAGAATAGGAAGGGAGGAATCCCCTATCTATAAAACTATCATGGGAAATAAGAGGAGGAGCAGGAGGAAGGAACTGTTTGCAAATTAGTTAATCACTGTCAAGAATGAATGCAAATATATTTAATGCTGAAAACATAATTAGAAACTGAACTTAGTCTAAAAACCTAAATGTGTCACTATTATATCCTAGCTGTAAATGGAGAGTGTATTATTTGGGCACACCTGGAATCCAACATCAATTCTCTATGAAATACTGATGGCACTGTATTTGTTATGCCAACTATCATATCTGGCTTCTTAAGCTATTAAACCTCGGCAGATTACAACTGCAAGGCATCCCCTTTTGGTCTCCAAATGGACATGCACCTGATTTGTCACTTGTTTGCTAATCCATAATATTCTAACCAAGTACAAAAGAAAATTTGCGATTTGAAGTTTTTGAGGATAGATTTAATATGACTTCAGTAAGCTTCAGGGATATGGAGGGTAAACTCTTTTTCATGTGCATAGAATACTTAAAGGTCTTAGTTACTATGTGCTAATTGTATGTCAGTTACTGCTTTAAAAATGTAAGTTGTTGTAAGTTGGTAGTCTTTCACAGTAAGTTTAAACTAGTCACTAGTCACTAGTGTAAGATTAAAGGGAACAATTTTCAGAACAGCATAGCCCCCTTAGCATAGCATCACCTTCTGAATAATCCTTGGTCTTTGGCCATTGCTGACCACTGGGTTAAATTGGAAGCATTAACTTCACTATTAGCTTTCACCATTTCACCACTGTCTCAAAATCACATCATTGCAACCCCTTCTTTGTCACCTTGTTATTTCATTTTCATAGTACTCTTCACCAGTAGGACAAAGATCTCATTGGATCACTGAATTGACAGTGAGAGATTAGAAAAAAAGTTCTGTATGTAATAAATACACAGTAAATACAAGCTGTTTCTGCTATTATCACTATTACTGTGATCATCATCAATGATGAATGGACAAATGAAAGGTAGTCATAGATCATTTATAGATTACACAAAAATAGTTATGTTAAATCTTATGAATCATAAAAATCCATCAATGCCATTTTTGGCAGCTGTTGGTCCTGTCCAAAAGGTCTTGAATCTCACAATCACTACCATGAGTTTCCACAGTTTGGCAGGAATTGGATGACTGGAATGGTTTCCTGTATCACATAAAAGTGCAAAGGCCAATAGAATCTTTGCTTCTCCAAGCATGAATGGCAAATTCGGAAAAGCTGGAATTTGAAGTGGTAACTTCATCGGGTCATTTTAAGCCTAAAATCATAGTGATATGGAGAGTGTAGTTGCTTTTACCCCATTTTTAATTTGATGATTTGATGGTTTAGTAAGCTTATTCCTTATTCCTTATTTAACTGTGCTTATTAACCCCTTGTCAGATGCATAAATTAGAAACATGTTCTACCATCCTGTTGATTAACTCTTCACTGGTGTTTATGGATTCCTTTGCTGTGCAGAAGCTCCTTGGCTTGATCAGATGACATTTCTCTGGTACTGCTTTTGTGTCCTGGGCATTTTAGTGTCTTAATTCAAAAATCCTTATTGCACATTCCACTGCCCTAAAATGTCTACCCAATATTTACCTCCAGTGGTTTCAAGTTTTAGCTCCTACACTTTTTGTCCTCAGTCTACTGAGTAGGTTACTATACAAAGTAAGATATTCATATACTTTTATTCTGTGTATGGACATCTAATTTTCCTAGATTATTGAGAAGACTGTCCCTGAGAGGGTATGGTGCACTAGTGGGCCAAGACAATGCTTAGTATATTCACATCCCTTGTAAGAGAGAGGATTAAGTTCTGTCTGCACTCCCAATCCAAATTTCTGCTAATGCATCCTGAAGAAAAAATGTGCTAAGTACTTGTGTGCCTGCCTTCCAGATTAGAGTCCTGGATGGAGTTCTTAGCTCCTGGCTTTGACCTGATTCAGCCCCAGCTGCTGTTTATTTGGGAAATAAACCAATATATGCATGTTTTCTTTTTCTTCGTTTCTTCCTTTTTCTTTCCCTAACATCTTCCTTTTTCACAGTCACAGTCCTTCTTTATCTGCTTCGTCACTCCCCCTTTCAAAAAACAATAAACCTTTGATGGGGTGGGCATTGTGGATCATCAGGGTAAGCCAGTTCCTAGCTCCCACTTTCATATCAGCTCAGTTCTGACCATTTAGGCCATCTGGGGATACAGTGGGTGGAAGAGCTCTTTCTGTGTCTACGACCTCTTTCAAATAAAAATACATGTAAAACTTGTGGAAATTCATTTTTAAAATTAAAAAGTAGTTACTATTCTTCATTGCCTTGATTTGTAGTCTTAATACTACATAGTTTATGCATATTTACTGTAGTAGAGATTTATGAATTTTCCTGTATAAAGAGTATTAGTAATGACTTTTAAACTTTCTTATATGGCGTTCTTATATTTCAGTTAAAACAACTCTTTTTACTATTTCTTATAAGGCAGGGCTAGTGATAAGTTGTCTCAGCTTCTATTTGCAGATGTCTTTTGCTTCTTCATGTCTAAAGGACAGCATTGCTGGATAAAGCATTTGTAGCAAATAGATTAGGTTTTTATTTTGTGTTTGCTTTTTTTTTCCTTAGCACTTTGGAAGACTCATCTCATTCCAAGCTGATCTGTAAGTTTTCTACTGAAAAATCTGGGGTCTGGTAAATTTGGTTAATTATATATATATATATAATATATATATATTGTTTCCTATCTCTTAAAGATTTGAGAATCTTTTCTCTCTCTTTAATCTTCAAGAGTTTGTTTATAGTATGACTCGGGATAGATTTGTTTCAGTTAAATCTCATTGTTGACCTCCGACTTTCCATTACTTGGATAGTTCTGTATTTCTCTAGATTTGGAATATCTTTTAATGGTATTATCTCTTCAAATATTTTTCCCAGCCACTTGACATTCTCAAGTTCTTCTGACCCCAATTACTTGAATATTTGCTCTTTTTCAAGCTGTCTCAAAGTTTCTGTAAACCTTTTCTTTTTTTCACAAATGCATTTTTTAAAGATTTAATTATTTATTTTTTGGAACATCAGATATACAGAGAGGAGGAGAGGGAGGGAGGAAAATCTTCCATCTGATGATTCACTCCCCAAGCAACCGCAATGGCCAGAGCTGAGCCGATCTGAAGCCAGGACACAGAAGCTTCTTCCGGGTCTCCCATGTGGATACAGGATCTTGAGATTTGGCCCATCCTCGACTGCTGTCCCAGGAGCTGGCTGGGAAGCGGGGATGTCAGGATTAGAACTGGCACCCATACGGGATCCTGGCACGTGCGAGGATTTAAGCCTCTAGGCTACTGCACCAGGTCCTATAACTGTATTTTTAAATAACCCTTTTGGATCACTTATTCTTTCTTATATTTCATCTACTCTGTTATTTATCCCTTGTCATAGTTTTGAATTTTCTTCAGTGAAGTTATCTGCTACAGTATATTTAATTTTTTAAAAGTTACTTCCATCTCAGGCTTCTCTGTAAAACCATAAATTAATTCCTTGATGTGTGTATCTGGCCTGTTCATTACGAATCTGATAAGGATTTCTATGTTCTGTTAGATTCACCGACCACCAGGGAAAGAATAAGCCAAATACATAAACAGAATTTAGATGGCCTTTATTTCAGGGAACTACGGTCACGGGCTTCCCCTCCCAATGCAGCAGCAGAAAGACAGGCATGAAGGAGTAGACTGCGGAGGAAGAAGAGTGACTAAGAGACAGGGAAAGGCCTCTTTAAACTCTCCTTGACATGGAAGCAGAAACAGGGCTTGCATCAACCCTTTTTTGGTGGGGGGATATGGGTTTGTACCCCTCATTGGTGTAATGGTGGTTTCATAGCCTGAGGCCTGCCAGAATTCCGCCATCTGCTCAGGGTTTGGTTAGCAATAAAGTCAGCCTTCCCCCGGTTGCCGTGGTAGCCATCAGGTTCTACCTTGAATACATGGATTTAATACTGACTCTCTGGATCTTGACTCCCAACTTCTTGCTAATGTGTACGTAAAGGACAGCAAAGATGGCCCAAACAATAATAAAGTCCTTGGGCCTGGCCTGGTATCCTAGGGGTTGAAGTCCTCACCTTTCACATGACTGAATCCCATATAGGTACCGGTTAATAACTGGAGGCTCCCTACTAGTTCCCTGCCTGGGAAGGCAGTCAAGGACGGCCCACTGCCTTGAGACTCTGCACCCACATGGAAGACCCAGAGGAAGATTCTGGCTCCTGACTTCTGATCAGCTCAGCTCTGGTTGTTGTGGCAATTTGTGGAGCGAACTAGAAGACTGAAGGATCTTTCTCTCTGTATCTCCTTCTCTCTGTAAATCTGACTTTCCAATTAAAAAATTAAATAAATCTTAAAAAAATAATTGCGTGCTTGCGAACCATATAGGAGATTGGCTTGTGCCTCTGATTCCCAACCTTGGCTCAACCCAATACAGGCCATGGCAAGCATTTGAAAAGTGAACCAGCAGATAGGCATTCTCTCACTCTCCTCTTTCATCTGTTTTTTTTTTTTTTTTCTCTCTCTGTCTTTCAAGAAGTATTTTTTAGAAATATTTCTCTGGAGCCTGTCGTGGGAGTCTAGTGGCTAAAGGCCTCGCCTTGCATGCACCAGGATCCCATATGGGCACTGGTTCTAATCCCAGCTGTCCCATTTCCCATCCAGCTTTCTGCTTGTGGCCTGAGAAAGCAGTCAAGGACGGCCCAAAGCCTTAGGACCCTGCAACTATGTGGGAGGCCTGGAAGAAGCTTCTGCTTCCTAGCTTCAGATCAGCTCAGCTCTTGCTGTTGCAGCAGCTTAGGGAGTGAATCATCGGATGGAAGATCTTCTACTGTCTCTCCTCCTCTCTGAATATCTGCCTTTCCAATAAAAACAAATAAATCTTTTAAAATATATTTTTATTCTCTTGATATCCAGTTAACTTAAAAGAACATTTTTTAAAATTTTTCATGCAAGCATTTGAAAATATTAGATCATAAGTGGTTGTTTTCCAGTACCTTACTTTAAATCATTAGGTAATATTTCTGTGAGAGTTCTTAGCACTTGTTGGTGTACGGAATCACCTGTGTATTGAAGGATTAGTTACTATTTTCCCTGTCTTTATAATCTGATTTTAACTAACCTTCCCAAACTTCTAAGCAATCATGTATTCGCTCTTCTGTCACTTTAGCAGTAGTTGACACCCCAGGTTTATTCTGTCATTGCCACATGGACACTCTGAGCTCAAATTTTCCACAAAGTCTCAGTTGGTGACAGAGAATGATCTAAAGAGGACTCTAAAAATGGATAATCCAGCCTTTCAAGGCTTCCCTTGGATTGGGACTAATCCAGATTTCCTGGTTGATGGTTAAAACGATAATGCTAGATCACACCCAGATCCTACAGTATACCCAAACCAAGACAACTTAGGGTTAGAACCAATGCCCATACTGATATAGTCAGTTGATAACGTGTGTTCACAATACAACGATGATAGAACCAGCTACAGGTGATGCTGCTAGAATAGAAGTCTGATCACTAGAGTCCAAGGATCTACTTGGTACTGAGATGAGTCTAGTGGTTCTGTTTTTGATTACCTGCCTGTCACTAGAATCATCAGAATCTTCCAGCTATTGGATTTCACCAGCTTAGCACTGAATCCCAAGATAAAGTGCTATATTGACTTGGCATCTGCCTACGGTTAGGGGCATCAGCCCCTTGGCTTTCAAAACTGGCATTTGTGAGTGAGTCATCACATGTTGCACAATCCTGTGGGTATATGCTGGTATATGCCAGACTCACACGTGTGAGGTTTGCCAGAATATATTCCACCACCAGTCCATCCTATAAGACTAACTGTGCAAGCTCTCCCTCTGCCCCCTTGTTTAAGGATAGAATCATTTGGATTTTAGAGTTCCTGTGTTCTACAGAAGCATTCTAGCTTTGACCTTTAAGACAAGATACTAAATGCTTGTCTTTTATGCTTTTCACTCTATTCCTCTGTCCTTCAATGTTGGTATAGGAATAATGAAGGTAATCTCCTAGCTCTTCAGGGAGGGCATAAAACTTCTATCTGCAGTTCTAGCTTGGGAGCAGCGTGCATGGTGCTACCAGACACCGGCTGGTATCTTGGTGGGCCTGGCATTTCAAGTATATGGAATAAACTTAATTCCTCTCCATCTCCCAAGATGAGGTTTTTGTTTTAGTACTATGTTACTTGAAGCTGAGACTTGGGGTGATGTGATTGGGTACCTCTTGCATTTCTGCTATCTTCAATGTATCTTTTCTTATTAAAGTCACTGTATCTTTCACCTGGTTTCTATAGCCCCTGTGATGGAGTTAAGTTACATCACTTTTCAAATTAGTGTCTCTGTAGGGAAATTATTAGTAACTTTTGTCTAACTCAGTTATCATTTTGTCATCTTGTTCCAGCATTCATAACTTACTGCTTACTATCAGATACTGCAAGTTTACCTTGTGGGTTCCTAGGGAAGAGATGCGACTGAAAATAAATGGGGGATGGGGGAACAGTGCTCTCTTAGGCAACTGACAAAGTTTATTTCCAGGGTTCCAGTTTATATACATTCAGCAAAGCAACACTTCAAACAGTTCAGCTCAGACATTGGTTACAATGATCAGGTTGGATATACAACTCATGTCACATGTGTGTAAGCAGGGAGTTGCAGGAGAGCTACCAAGGCACCAGGATCAAAGCATCATTGGTGTGAGATATTGATAAGGAGCATTACTTTGATCTAATAGGCAAACTAAGCACAGATGCTCATTATTTATTAGCGAAGCACAAAAGCATATCCAAGGACTCACTGGGGGCAATAGTGCACTTTGGGTGAGAAGCCCTCCACCTTCTCCTTCCTTGAGCCTCTTCTCAACAGGATCCCACAGGCCTCCACTGTCCCAGATGCCCTGCTGGATATATTCTGACAAGATGCTACTTTTTCCCCTATTTTCCAGTATTTTACATGGTAGCAAACTATTTCAAATTTTTATTTTCAAATTTATAATAGCATTTTGTAACTTGACTTGTTCATCATTTGTAATGGCTACTTCCAACTCATCAAGTATATAGACTATACTTAACCTTGCCCTATAACTTGACTTTTTGCCTGCTGTTAAGAGCATCAGGTTATTTACTTGTACTCTGAATGATCTTTTACTAGTACTTTTCCAAAGATAGACCTCTTAGCACATTGAAAATCATATGTACTTATGATTCAGAGACACATACTTTTACATGGAGAATAAAAAATTGGGGAAGAATAGCATTTTTCTGTCCATAGCCATATTTGTTTCTAGATGCTGAATCCAAGGTCAAATGTAGATTAAAATGAGTTGGCAAGATGACAAACCTGAAATCTAGAAGAGGAAACTATTTGTTTCTAGTAAGGAAAAATGAATGGGATGCCAGAGCATTTGACATTTAGTCCTGTTTCAAACCCCTCATCTAATCTGTGCCATTTAGAATGTCACTCATGAGTGGTTCCCAGAGCCCAGAAACAAAACTGGAAAATTCTCATATTTGGCCCTGAAGGAAGTGCTGTATAAAATTTATTTTGATAGGCATTGGCTGCCTCCTCCTAGTTAGTGGTATTAATTTTCTACTCATAGTTTTGAAGTGGAAATTAGAGGGTGAGCAAAATGAAAATGGATCTCAAAGATAATTTTACCTTAGATACAGGACCTTTTTCTTCTTTCCTCTAATTCTTGTCCTTACCTTTTGGCTTTTGACTAAATTAAAACTGAAGTATATACTTATTCAAGTCTCCCCACCCCTACTAGATTTATGTTGTCGTTTGGCTGCTACTGTCATTAATGTTTTGTGTATGTGTGTGTGTTTTCTCATACCATCTTGCTAAAGGGAAAATGTCACAAAAGACAAGACGACTTTGTTGGTTCTTGTCTCACATGAATGAAGAACTTCTATGGATACAACACTGTGAGTAAAGAAAGATTTAATAAATTAGGAACCTTAGCCATGGAAGCCAGGAGTGGGGGTCTTTAAGAATGAAAAACCTGGTCAAACTGGAATCTTTAAAGTACAATTTTTTTTGAGAAAAACAAAAACAAAACAATAGCTGCTAACAATCAGAGTGGGGACAAAAACCCATCAAAAGGCCATAATTTCACTCCTGTCTAGTCTGTCCATGATACAACAACAACAAACTTCTCAATGGTGGCATAGGTAACTTCTTTCTAGTTTTATGATAATCTGAAAGTTCAAAAGGGTAGAATTACTATGTCCTTACTATTCTCACGATAAGACTGGAAATCAAGTGGAGTGTGATACTTTACATCCGGAGTAAGTTTATGGGAGAAGCGTACCCTTCTTTGCAAAAAAATATTTTTTTGTATTGTACCAGGAACCAGGCCTTATCTGTCAATCAGCCCATGTAACTTCTCACACTATCAATTAATCACACTCTGATCCCAGCCGGTATCAGTAGTCACAATGATCAATTAACTATATGTAAGGGGCCTTCAAAATGTTCATGGGAAATGTAATTGGAAACATTATATATGGATTTCCAAAACCATGTTAGATAAAAATAGATACATAATTATTACAACTTTTCTGAATAAGACCTAATACATATTCTAGGAAGAATGAGAAATCAATTTGAAAAGCGCCCTATCAAAATTACATGAATTCTGCTAAAGGAAGCTAGAACAAGCAACAAATTGATAGTGGAAAATAAGTGAAAGAATGACAAATTACTGATGCTATATGAAAAGTTATGGGGACAATGTTTCAAAGAGAGCTTACAAACATATGACTCACTTTAAGAAGGAATAAGGTAATGTTGAAGATGAAAAACACATAATAGAGTAGTCACCACAGTGAGCAAGGAAAAATTTAATATTTTTTTTGTGCCCTAATTTAAATGAACTGACATCAGAAACAATATCAAACATCATAGAGGTTCACACAATTTAAATTGCAAAACTTAAGTGGAGCAAACTTTCTGTAAAATGGGTGCCCAAACTGTTGTGTACAAATTAGTTTTCAATGAGTTCTAAATGAATGAGTCAAGACAAGAAAGCATTTATTTTAAAATTTAGATTTGTAGATTGAAATGTGGCATTCCAAGCATGATACTGAAGGTAAAACATGATAAAGGCATTAACCACAGAAGTGCTGTAATCAAAGTAAAAACACAATTAAGAGAAAAGATCTTGACAAGTTTGGTTCTTTTTTTAGGATGCTCATTGCATTTTATTAATTAACTTTCTACAGATTCAAATAATGAAAACATCTCTTTTTGAGAAAGTTGTCCAACAGTGTAGCAGAAAAATTTACTGGAAAAGTTTACCAGGAACTCCTCTACTTACAATGCTCCTATTCTTTAACTTCTTCCATCAAGGGCAATGTTGTGGGTTTCAATGGGAGATCATTGTGAATCTACCTTACAGTGTTGGGTTTGGTTCCTTCTGACTTCCTTTAGTTTCTGAATCTCAGAAAAACCTTTTAAGGGAATCTGTGTTTTTTTTTTTTTTTTTTTTTTTCAGCTCTCAATGTAGAACAGGGTGAGCATTTGGCACAGTAGAAATACCTGCATCCAATATTTCAGAGTCAATTCAAGTTCCAGATCTACCAATGATTTGCTTCCTGGTAATGTGAAGACACACAGGCAGCAGACAATGGGTCAAATAATTCTGTCACTACCAGCCATGGGGGAGAGCCCTGCACTGTGTACCAGGTGCCTGGCTGCTGCCTGTGGTAGCCTTCGCTGTTAAGGGCATTTGAGGAGTGACCTGGTAGATGAAAAATATTTCTCCTCTGTGCCTCATAGAATGAAAAAAGGAATTTTAAAATTTAGCTTTTATTTCTGTCAACATAATGGTGTATATATTTTGTCATACAATGTGGTACTTTGATAAATGCATATTTTGTAATGATCAAATCAGGGTAATTAACATCACCTTAACATTTTACCCTTGTGAGGAAAAAACAGAAAGATTCTCCAAGCTATTTTTAACAAACAGTATGTTACTGTCAACTATTATCATGCCATTAAACAAAAGACCAAAAATTTATTTCTCCTACTTAATCATACAATTACTCTTGGCCAGTCTTTTTCATCTCTTCCTATCCTAAACTTTTCCAGCCTCTGATAATGGCCACCTTACTCTCAATTAATATGTGAAATAAACATTTTAAATTCTACATGTGAGTGAGATCATGCAGTTGTTACTCTCTGAGAGGCTTATTTCACTCAACATGATATTTTCTAGGTATATCCATGTTGTTGCAAATGACCGTATTTCATCTTGTTTACGACTCAATAGTATCCTACCATATTTTAGTATATATATCCCTATCCCACATTGGTTTATACATTTATTCACTGTTGGGCATTTAATAATTCTGTGTTTTGGCTATTATGAATAGCATAACAATAAACATGTCAATACTGATGTCTCTTGTATACACTAATTTCCCTTCTTAAAGATTACTCAAGAAAGTTCAGGGAGGGGATGGCATTTGGCCTAACAGTTAAGCAATTGATTGGGACATGCAGTCCCAGTTAGAGTACCCATATTCAATCCTAAGACTGCTCTCAAGCCCCGGTTGTTGTAGGCATTAAGGGAAAAAACCTACAGTTAAGAATGTTCTCCTCCTATATCTCTGCCTCTTAAATAAGTACTTTTTGAATGTAATAACAGAGGCAAATATTGTGGCACAGTAGGCATCCCATATTTAAGTACTGGTTGAAATCCCAGCTGTTTCACATCTGATTCAATTCCCTGTTAGCATACCTTGGAAGGCTGTAGTAGATTGAAGTGCTAGATCCCTCCCACCCATGTGAGAAACTCAGATGGAATTCTGGGCTTCTGGCTTCATACTGCCCCAGACTAGGCTGAAAGTAAACCAGCAAAGGGAAATTCTCTTAATCTTTCTACATCTCCCACTCTGCCTCACTTTTTATCTCATGTGTGTGTGTCTAGGCCTTTCAACAAACTCTGTTTTTTAAAGAGAGAGATAATGCCAAGCAAGTTTCCCAAATTTAAGGAAAGATAGAGCTATCCAGTTCTAAGAAGGTCAAGCATCATCAAATGGAATCAGTCCAACCCACAATCTACCAAAACACATTTTACAATCAAGCTCTCCAAAACAAAAGAGGATTTCCAAAGCTGTAAGAGAAAGTGAGCAAATTACACAGGAATCCCAATGGACCAAACTGCAGACTTCTCAGCAAAAATGTACAGGCCAGTAGGAAGTAGACTGAGATGCTCATAGTATTGAAGGGAAGAATACTCCTCATTTGTACTTTTAAGTGAAGCCAAGAATACTCTACCCAGCAAAGCTATCCTTGAGATATGAAGAACCAGATAACATCAATCCCAGAATAGAGAAGCTGAAAGAATTTAACAACACCAGACCTGTCTTACAAGAAATGGTAATGGGAATTCTTCAAGATGAAAGAAAGATACTAATGAGTAAGAAAATATTAGTGGTAGAACGGTCACTAGTGAAAGTGTAAAAACAAATGTAAAATGCTGTAAGGCTGAGAACAGGATATACAGGCCATTTATATCTTTAAGGTATATATAAAAACATTAAAACTACTGCACTGAAATATTAAGCCAGTCAATGTGCAAAGAGGTCAAATGTAGCTTAGAATGCAAAATGTGGAAAGGAATAGAGCACAGACATAGAGTTTATTATTACTACTAATTTATCCTTGGTTTTTGTTTTTATTTTCATAGTTAATATTACATTGTGGGTTTTTTGAGGGAAATTTATATCTTATTTTCTTGAAAGGGAGAGTGACAGAATGGGAGAGACAGAGAAGGGATCTTTCATCTGCATGTTCACTCCCAAAATAACCACGCATGATGACTGGGCCTGGCTGAATCAAAGATCCTAGAAATCCATCTGGGTCTCCTATATTTGCAACTAGGGCCCAAACACTTGCGACTATCCTCTGCTGTCATCCTAGACACACTAACTGGGAGACGAATGAGAATTCAAGTATCCAGGATTCCAACTGGTGCTCTAAGATGGATGCTGATGTCACAAGCTGTAGCTTAATTATGTGTGCATTAACGCAAGCCTGAATTACGTTAAAGAGATTGTCATAACCAAAAGTTTTTATGAACGTCATGGTAATCACAGAGAAAAAAACCTGTAAGACTCATCAGAAATAATAAAAAAAAAGAATTATAGTGTATCTCTAGAAAAAATAACCTGACCACAAGTGAACAATATAAGAGCAAAAAGAATGGAACGCACCATAATAAAAGACAACACCATACCTATCTATAATCACCTTAAAAACTAATAAACTAAATTCTCCAATTAAAAGAGTAACCAGATAGATTAAAAAGCAAAGAAAATATTCTTACAATAATTTTTTTTTGCTTCAAAGGACATAAACAGACTGAACGAAAGGTATATAACAAAAAATTCAAATGGAGGCAAAAATGAAGCAGTAGACATTTCTATCAAATAAGGTAGGTTTTAAATCAAAAGCAATAAGAGATCAAGAAATTAATTATATATTGGCAAAGGATTCAATCCAACAAGAATAACACTTGTAAATATATATATACAAATAGATCAAATGTTACAATACCCAAATACATAAGGAAAATATTAATAGACCTAAGCAGAGTAATAGAATCCAATACAATGATATGGAGTAAATTAACAACCCAATTTCAGAAGTATATAGGTCATTTAGACAGAAAATCAACAAAAAGTTAAACTGAATGTTAGAAAAACTGCACCTAAAAGACTTTTACTCAACTTTCCATTCAACAGCTATAGAAAATACATTCTTCTTAATAGTACATAGAAGCATTTCCAGTATGGGTCATAAAGTAGGTAACAAACCAAGTCCCGACCCATTTCAAAGAAGATAAATCATATCAAGAATCCATTTCTGACCACATGCATCAGAATAGAAATAAGTAACAAGAAAAACAGAAAACTTCAAGAATAAATGAAAATTAATCAATTTAATTCTGAGTAGTCAATGGGTCAAGTAACAAATCAAGATGGCAACTTAAAATTGCATTGGAATGAATAAAAGTGAAACACAATATGTCCAAACAGATGAAACACATCAAAAGCAGTATTAACAGGAAAGTGTATAGCAATCAATTCCTGCATTAAAAGAACAGAAAGATCTCAGACACCATACCAGTGCACTTCAAGAAATAGAACAAGAACAAATCAAATTCAAAATTGGTGGGAGTAAAGAAATATCTCACAGAAAAAGTAAATGACATATAGACTACAAAGGACAGAAAAATCGATGAAACAAAGGCCAGTTCTTTGAAAAGATAAACAAAACTGATGGACCTGTAGCCAGACTAACAAAATAAAAAAAGCTTTCAATATATACAAATATAAAAAAGGAGACATTTTAGACTGACATTACAGAAACAAAGAATTAGTAGAGATTACTATGAGCAACTATAGGGCTACAAATTTGATAACTTTGATAACAGAAGAAATGGAACTGGACTGGCACACTGGCTCAACTGGCTAATCCTCTACCTGCCAGCATCTGTATGGATGCCTACTTAAAACCCAGATGCTCCACTTCCAATCCAGTTCCCTGCTTATATCCTGGAAAAGCAGCAGAGAATGGCATAAGTACTTGGGATCCAGCACCCATGTGGGAAACCTATAAATCTCCTTTGTTTTAAATAATTTTTAAGGAAGAAATTCATGGAAACATGTTTTACCAAGATTGAATCCTGAGAAAACAGGATATCTAAGCAGGCTAATAATGCGCAGAGACTAGGATGGTAATACAAGATCTCCCCTCACTGAAAAGCCCAAGACCAGGTGGCTTCACTGTTGAACTCTACTAAATAAAGAAGAATTAACAATCATTCCTAAAAGATTTTTAAAAATAAAAATAAATGAATTCTTCATGAATCAATCTTTGGGCTCAGATTTACCTTGATACCAAAACCAGAGAAGACACACACACACACACACCTACCTTACCGGCCAGTATCTTTGCTGAACATAGGTGCAAAAGAACTCAACAAAACATTGCAAATCAAAATTAACAATACATTGTAGAGGATATTCACCATGGTAAAATAACACTCATCCCAGGGATGAATGGAATGAAAAGGACTCAATTACAATCATTTCAGTAAATGGCATTTGACACAATTCTACATCTTTTCATGATAAAAAATTCTGAGAAAAGAGTTAAGGAAGAATATACTTTAGCATAATGAAAGTCTTATCTTACTTGTCAATGACTAAAATCACACTGAATGAAGAAAATGGCTGAGATACAGAATAAAATGAAGATGTCACTTTCACCACATTATTCAACATAGCACTGAAGATCCTACCTAGAAAAATCAGGAACGAGAAAGAAATCAAGGGAATCCAAATTGGAAAAGAAAATACAAGTTGTCATTCTATAGATAACATGATGTTATCCACAGAAAACCCAAAGACTACCAAAATTTTGTTAGAATGAATAAATTGGGGGAAATTTGAGGATACAAAGTCAATGTACAAAAGTTAGCAGTTGGGCTCAGCACTATAGTTAGATAATCACTTTGCATGTACCACCAGGAACCCACATGAGCACGTGTTTATATTCCAGCTGCCCCAGTTCCCTTCCAGCTTCCTGCTTGCAGCCTGGGAAAATAGCAGAGTATAGTCCAAAGCCTTGGGACCCTGCTCTCACATGGGAGACCTGGCAGATCTGGCTTTGGAATGGCTTAACTTTGGCCATTGCAGCCACTGGGGTAGGAGGCTGGCAGAAGAACTTTCTGTGTCTCCTTCTCTCTATAAATCTGTCAATAAATAAATAAATCTTTAAAAAAAACTTCAATTGAGGCTGGCATTGTGGTACAGTGGATTTCATCACTGCTTGCAAACAGGCAGATAAAAATCTCTGTCTCTCCACTCTCGGTATATCTAATTTTCAAGTAAAAATAAATAAATCTTTAAAAATAAATAAATATTTAAAAATAAAAGTTTAGTAACCTTCATGTATGCAGACAATGAATTATCTGCAAAAGAAATTATGAAAATAATCCTATTTAGAGTACCTACCAAAAGATAAACACCAGGGAAGATTTTAACCAAGGAGGTAAAAGAGTTAGTACAAAGTTATCTATAGTTATTTATAAACCACTAAGGAAATTGAATAGAATCCTAGAAATCGAAATGTTAATGGGTGAATTATCATTAAAAAGTAGATCCTACCCAAAGCAACTCATGCATTACATGCAATTCCTATAAAAATAGGAAGGACATTTTTCACCAAAGTAGAAAAAATACTACTAAAATTTGTATGAAGGCACAAAAGTACTAAATTATTTTAAATCAAAACAGCAAAGTAGATGGTAGTACACTATTTGACTTTAAAACATGTTATAAAGCTAAAGTGACTAAAACAGCACAATGCTGCAATAAAAAGGTCCATAGATCAGTGTATCAGAGCAGAGATCTTAGATGCATGCCCACACATTTACAACCAGTATTTCACAATAGTACTAAGAAAATGTTGGAAGAATAGTGTTTTCAATAAATGGTGCTAGAAAAATTGCATGTACAACTGGATCTTATCTCTCATGTAAAAATAATCAAATCAAAATAGACTTAACTATAAAAACTGGAATTAAAAAGTTATAAATATTTATTTTTTGAAAATCAAAGAGGAGAAAAAAGTGGTCTTTTATCTGCTGGTTCATTTCCCAGATGGCCATAACAGCTTTATTTGGGTTTACATGTGACTGGCAGAGTACTTGGGCCTTCTTCCACTGCTTTTCCCATCAAAATCAGAAATGTAGCATCAGGAATTTGAACCAAAGCCTGTATGGGATGCTACAGTTGAATGTAGTAGCTTTACCTGCTATGCCACAGTGCTAGCTAGGAGACTTACAACCTTGAGACTATGAAGAAGCAGCATGGGCAAACACTTTAAGTCTGTGTGGTAGATAAGAATTTTTCACATTATATTCCAAAAGCACATACAATAAGAACAAAAACAGACAAATGGGATTTCAAATCAAAGAGCTTCTGCACAGCAAAGGAAACAATAGAGGGAACAGACCACGTATACAGAATGGAAGGAAATATTTTCAAACTACACCAGGTTGCTTAAGGACTTTAAATAACCCACAGAATGTCCAAACAACCAAATAAAATTGTACAATAGATGCAAACAAATATTTATCAAAAGGCATACAAATGGCAAAGTGGCATATGAAAAAAATTGCTCAGCATCACAAATCACTGAAGAAATGCAAATCAAAACCACAATGAGTTATGCCCCTTTGCTCTACTAACACTGACTGTTACCAAAAAGATAGATGTGCTTACAGTGATGGAAGAAAAAAGAACCTTTGTGTTCTGTTGCTGGGAATATAAATGACCATAGACATTGTGTGAGAAATTATGGAGGTTTCTCAGGAAAAAAAAACAAAATATGATCCTAAGTCTCACTTTTAGGTATATTCAAGGTAAATAAAGTCCATCTGTCAGAGACATCTGCTCTTCTGTGTATTTTGTAGCACTCGTCACAATGAGCAATTCTTTCATGGATGATGAATAAAGAAAAAAAATGGATGAATTCTTGTCATTTTCAACAATCTGGAAGGAACCAGATACTATTATGTTAAGTAAAATATGCCAAGCACAGAAAAAAAAGTATCACATGATCCCAACCATCTGTGCATTCTAAAAGAAAGGTGACACCATAGTAGTTAAAAATATAATGGTTGCCAAAAGCTATGGAGGAAGAAGAAATTGTGGGATGTGGAAAGGCTGAATGAAAATCCTAGGTTACAGGCAGTAGTTCTGGGGTTCTAGCACACAGTATGAGCGCCTACAGCTGATGTGAGTGTACATATATTTCTCTATTTTAAAAGAACCAGAAGATATGATGTTGCATATTTTCATTCCACAATTAAATGTCTGAAAGGAGAATATATTTATCTTAATTGAACATTGTACAGTTAATACATTTTTATGTCAGCTAAGATATATTTTAAAATGTTAAGAAATAAGCTGCTTTGAGCAAGAAATGTTTACAGTAAACATTTTCTTTCCATTTCTTTTTTTCATAAACTTAAACTATCATAGAACATGTAGTGGAACAGTGGTTTGTTTGATTACAGTGCTGTTTTTAATTTATTGAGGAATGCCCATATCATTTTCCACAATGGCATACTAATTTACATTCCCACCAAAGATTTACTTTTCTCTACACTTTTTTCAATGCTTGTTGTTTCTCATTTTGATAAAAATCGTTTTAACTGGAATGAGGGAATACCTGTTGTAGTTTTGATCTGCATTTCCCTAATGACTAGTGATGTTGAACATCTTTTCACATAACTGTTTTCCATTTGTGTCTTTTGGGAACTGTCTTTTCTAGTATTTTGATCGTTAGTGAAGTAGGACAGATACAAAAAGTTAAATATCACCGGTTTTCTCCGATTTGCGCTAGCAAAACTAGGGCCCGGTGCGATTGCGTAGTGGTTAAAGTCCTCACCTTGCACGTGCTAGGATCCCATATGGACGCCGGTTCTAATCCCGGCAGCTCTGCTTCCCATCCAGCTCCTGCTTGTGGCCTGGGAAAGCAGTCAAGGGCAGCCCAAAGCCTTGGGATCCTGCACCCACGTGGCAGACCCAGAAGAGCTCCTGCCTCCTGGCTTCGGATTGGCTTGGCTCCAGCCATTGCAGCTGCTTGGGGAGTGAACCATCGGACAGAAGATCTTCCTCTGTCTCTCCTCCTCTGTGTACAGCCTTTCCAATAAAAATAATTTTTTCAAAAAAAAAAAAAACCACTAAGTATATGAGCAAAATTGACATCTTATGGTTTGTTGTTTATAATCATTTCTTATATTCCTGTAGAACAGTGGTCTGTTTACCTGTAGAATTTCTTATTTAAAGGAATATTAAGCCTATCATAACAAATTGAAAAAAAATTAAAGGTGTAAAGAGAGCAGTATATTAGATTATAGGTATGTAACCTATTAAAAACATGGAATGTTTTCTTTATATTAACACAAAAACTCCATTATTTTTAAAAACTTATCTTCATTTATTTGAAAGGCAAAGCAACAGAGAGACAGAGATCTTTATCTGCTTGTTCACTCCCACAAATGTCCACAATAGTCTGAACAAAGCCAGGACAAAACCAAGACGCTAGATCTCGATCTACGTGGGTGACAGGGAGATCCAAGTACGTGGATCAGCATATGCTGCCTCCCAAAGTGTACAGTAACAGAAATTGACATCAAAGCAGGTCTGAGACTCAAATACAGTCATGAGATGCACATATTTCAACTGGCCTCTGAACCACTGGAGCAAATGCATACCCACCCACCACAATGTTTTTATTGAGATCTGTTTTCTTTGTCAACTTGTATTTATTTTACAGAGCGAGGAGAAAGAAAACACTTTTTTTCCCATCTATTGGTCACTCCCAGGATAGCTAGAACAAAGTCACAAGACATCCCATCTGTGTATCCAACGTAGGTGGCAGTGGTACAATTTTGACATCCTTTCCTGCTTTCAGAGGCACACTAGCAGGAAGCTGGATCAGAAACAAAACAGCCTGGACTTGAACCAGCACTACTTTATGGGGACCAGGCATTATAAGCACCTCCAGTTCACAACTCCAGTTCACTGGTCAAATTGTTTGAGTCTCTTTTACATGACAGAATTAAACTCTTACATATATAAAATTTGGAAAAAATGTTCTTGCTTCTGTAGTCTATCTCTTCACTCCATTGGTTGGTTCTTCCATTGCACAGAAACATTTCAGGTTGATGCAGTCCCTGTGCTTTTAAACTTTTAACATCTTAGCATCTTTGAAAAACTCGGTTGTAAATTCTCGAATTTTTGTTTAGTATCATTGATGTATGTATTGAGTTTTAAGCCAACACCATGCTTTTTTTGGTTACTTCAGCTATACAATGTATTTTAAGATCAGCTTTGTTTGCTGCTGTTGTTCAAGACTATTTCGTCTGGTCTTTTTGTGGTTCCATCTAAGTTGTATAGGTTTCTTTGTTTTTATTAATTGTGTGTTTAAATATTGATTAGGATTCATTGTGTAGATCATTTCGGGTATTATGGACATTGAACAATACTTATCTACTCCATAAACATGGTATATATTTCCATCTATTTTTGTCAACCTAAGTTTCTTTGATCGACATTTTATATCTGCTGTTGGAGATTTTTTTCTCCTTGGTTAATTTATTCCTAAGTACTTAGCTTATTTTATGTAACTATGGAAAATGCATTTATTTGTATTTCAGATGATTTGTTCCGATTCTTACATATTGCTTTTGTATTCTACAATTTTATTGAGTTTATTCTAATAGCTTTGGTTTGAATGAATGTTCAGTTTTCTGCCTATAAGATCATGTCATTTGAAAACAGGGGCAATTCAATTTAATTTATAATTTGTATCCTTTATTTTTGCTCTTAATTGATTTTGCAAGAATTTGGATTTCTATGCTGAATAGAAGTGATCCTTGTCTTGTTCCATACCTTAAATGAAAAGCTCACACTTTGTGCCCTATAAAATTTAATGTGTTTTTACATAACTTTTGTGAGATTCATATCTTCCATACTAATTTGCTGAGTTCTTATTATGAAAGGATATTGACTTATGTAAAACAACATTTCTGCTTCTATTTAAAAAATTCCCTTTTGTCCTTCATCTTGATAATGTGGCATATCATAGTTATTGATTTGTACATGTTGAACCATCCCTCAACTCAGATAAATCCCACTTGGCCTTGTTGAATGATCTTAAATGCACTGATACTGATCTATGTTTAGCAGTATATTACCTTCTTAGCTATTTTTATGTCCTCATTTTTATATTCTGTGCATTACTGTTATTTATAATACATATCTATTTTATTTATATAAATATTCATAAAAATATTCATATATATATCAGGGTTCTTCGAAATAGTCATCAACTTATGTGATTACAAGCTAAGTTTATTTTGGTTTAAAATAAATTTTAAATCCATGATTTTTTTTCATAACATGAAAATCCTGTAATCTTTTTTTTTTTTTTTTTTAATTTTATTTTAAATTCATTAATTACATTGTATTATGTGACACAGTTTCATAGGTACTGGGATTCTCCCCACCTCTCCCCAAACCCTCCCACCATGGTGGATTCCTCCACCTTGTTGCATAACCACAGTTCAAGTTCAGTTGAGATTCCCCCATTGCAAGCATATACCAAACATAGAGTCCAGCATCTTATTGTCCAGTCAAGTTCAATGGCTTCTTAGGTATACCCTCTCTGGTCTGAAGACAGAGCCAGCAGAGTATCATCCCGATCAATTAAAAGCTCCAACATACCATCAGCAAAAATTTACATCATTATGGAATTAATTGACATAGTAATGAGTAACCAATATGGTAAAAGTAAATGCGATTTCTTATCCACCTTCTGTGACCACCTCATTGACATTTCAATTTTGGTTTATACACAACATATAACATTCATAACATAACTTGTTATACATAACATCATATCAAATTAAGGCAAACATGTGGTATTTAACCTTTTGGGATTGGCTCATTTCCCTTAGCATTATGGTTTCCAGTTTGGCCCATTTGGCCACAAAGAACTGCATTTTGTTTTTTTTAATAGCTGAGTAGTATTCCATGGAGTAGATGAACCATAGCTTTCTTATCCAATCCTCTGTTGATGGGCATTTTGGCTGCTTCCATGTTTTTGCAATTACTGATTGTGCTGCTATGAACATAGGAGTGCATGTTGGTTTCTCATAAAACAAGTGTTCTGGATATATTCCTAGGAGTGCTATTGCTGGGTCATACGGTATGTTGTATTTGAGTTGTTTGAATGTTCTCCATACTGATTTCCATAGAGGCTGTACCAGCCTGCAGCCCCACCAGCAGTGGAGTAGGGTTCCCTTTTCCCCGCAACCTCACCAACAAGTGTTGTTGGTGCTTTTATTCATGTGGGCCAGTCTTACTGGCGTTAGGTGGTATCTCATTGATGTTTTAATTTGGATTTCCCTTATTGCCAGGGAACTTGAGCATTTTTTCATATGTTTATTTGCCATTTGGGTTTGTTCCTTTGTGAAGTGTTTGCCCATTTCCCGTGCCCATTTCTTGAGTGGCTTGTTTGTTTTGACATTTTGGTTGTTTTGTAGCTCTTTGTATATTCTGGAGATCAGCCCTCTATCACCTAAGTCGTGTGCGAAGATCTTCTCCCATTCTGTGGGTTGCCTTTTTACTTTGTTGATTGTTTCTCTAGCTGTACAGAAGCTTCTTAGTTTGATGAGGTCCCACTTGTTTATTTTGGTCTTGATTTCTACTGCATTTGGAGTCTTTTTCAGGAAGTGAGGGCCTACCCCTAAGTGTTCCAGTGTGTTTCCAACATTTTCTTCCAAAAGTTTGAAGGTTTCTGGATGTAGGTTTAAATCTTTTATCCATTTGGATTTGATCTTAGTATATGGTGAGAGATGTGGGTCTATCTTTTTGTTTCTGCAGGCTATCAACCAGTTGTCCCAACAGCATTTATTGAACAGACCTTCCCATTTGCCTGGGTTGTCGTTTGTCTTTTTGTCAAAGATTATTTGGCTGTATTTGTGTGGGTTCCCATCTGGTGTTTCTATTCTGCTCCATTGATCTTCTTCTCTATTTTTTTGCCAGTACCAGGCTGTTTTGATAACCACTGCCCTATAGTATGTCCAGAGGTCTGGGACTGTGATTCCCCCTGCTAACTTCCTGTTCTTGAGAATGGTTCTAGCTATTCGTGGTTTTTTGTGTTTCCAGATGAACCTTTGAATCATTGTTTCCAGATCTGTGAAGAATGTTTTGGGCAATTTGATTGGGATTGCGTTGAATGTATATATTGCCTTTGGCAGTATAGACATTTTAATGATATTGATTTTACCTATCCAGGAGCATGGGATGTTACTCCATCTTTCTAGATCTTGTTCAATTTCTTTTTTAAGTAGTTTGTAGTTTTCCTCAAATAGGTCTCCAACATTTTTGGTTAGGTTAATTCCCAGATACTTCATGCTTTCCTTTGTTACTTTGAATGGTATCTTGCTGGTTAGATCTTTTTCCAACTTGGGGCTGTTAGCATACACTATGGCTGTTGATTTTTGTTCAATCTTTTAGCAGAACCACTTACATTCATGGATTTTAAAATATTTTGCAGGAAAATCAAGATGGTGAAATAGGGTAAGGACACGTTTAAACACACAGAAAAATTAGCTAGGGTGAAGCAAAAAGGCCACATTCCAGGAAATAGGAGAGGACAGAACGATAACACGGGGGACCTGGAGACTGACAGACACAGGAAAGCAGAAGACACAGTGGCGTGGTGTTGCACTGAATGAAACCCCATTGTCAATCAGCAAGTGGTGATCTGAACTGCATCCATAGCCAGAACTCCACCAGCAACAAAGAGGGAAAGGGCATTCACCAGGAACACAGGAGGTGAACTCAAAGAACTGCCTGTCCCACTTGTCTGATTTAATCAGGAGCAGAGACAGAGCACCATGTCCCAGACAGTTAGTGCGGGAACAGGGTGGATTTCACAGCTCAGTTTGCCCGTTAGAGCTGAATCAGGCACCATTTTGTGTAGGGAGCCAAAGGCTATGGGACAGGACTGAGCATACACTGAACTCATTTCTGGCTCAGTGAACTGCAACAGTGTAGCGTCCTACAGGTTCCACCAAAGACAGGCACGGGTAGCCCTCAGACCTGATGACTAACAGATAAAGAAATGTAGTAGTGGCACATCAGGTGCCATTTTGCACAGTGCGGCAAAGGCTTTTTTTTAAAGATTTACTTATTTTTTATTGGAAACTCATATTCAGAGAGGAGGAGAGACAGAGGGGGAGATCTTCTGTCTGTTGATTGACTTCCCAAGTGGCTTCAATAACCTGAGCTGCACCTATGTGAAGCCAGGAGCCCAGAGTCTCTTCCATGTCTCCCATGCAGATGCAGGATCCCAAAGCTGTGGACCGTCCTTGAGTGTTCTTCCAGACCACAGAAAGGGAGCTGGTTGGGAAATGGGGCCACTGGGATTAGAACCGGTGCCTATAAGGGATCCCAGCATGTGCAAGGTAAGGACTTTTTGCCACTGGGCTACCACACCTGGCCCTGCAGACTGTAGGGACAACAGTGAGCTGTGCATGCACAGAGCTGGTCCCACAGGGAAAATAATGACTTTGGCATTATATGACTCAAAATAGTACATGTGGCCCTCAGACCTAACAGTCAACAAGTTGAGACAAGATCAGCACCACCAACAACCTAGCTATATAGAACACCTGGTGTCTTCCTAATCCTAGAAACTCCTCTAACATGAAGTGGGAGAAAGGCTGTAGAGACAATGGTGCAGTCTCAGCATGGTATCACTGCAGGTGGAGAATGGTAAGCCAGGAGCTGGGGCTATGGAGACCACGGTGGAAGTATAACATAAGAACCCAGACCTGGGGCCCGGCGGCGTGGCCTAGCGGCTAGAGTCCTCGCCTTGAAAGCCCCGGGATCCCATATGGGCGCCGGTTCTAATCCCAGCAGCTCCACTTCCCATCCAGCTCCCTGCTTGTGGCCTGGGAAAGCAGTCGAGGACAGCCCAATGCATTGGGACACTGCACCCGCGTGGGAGACCTGGAAGAGGTTCCAGGTTCCCGGCTTCGGATCGGCGTGTACCGGCCCAGTGCGGCTCACTTGGGGAGTGAATCATCGGACGCAAGATCTTCCTCTCTGTCTCTCCTCTGTGTATATCTGGCTGTAATAAAATGAATAAATCTTTAAAAAAAAAAAAAAGAACCCAGACCTGGAACTCGCTGGAGGGAGTGGCACAAGTGACTACAAACAAAGAGCCCTGTACCAACTGCATTAAGTAAAATCAAAGTGTAGACCTGTCAGAAACACAGCTTAAAAACCTATCCCAAGGAGAAGAATCTGCTACCCAGAAATACAATGACCAAGAGCAAAAGAACAAAGGTACAATGAATATTACTGAAGACTCCCCTGTGAAGGAGCAAAAGCCTTTGCCTACCTGAGGAATGCATCACAAAAATGGGGGATACAGAAATCATATGACTTGTTATAAAGTTTTTTATCAACAGTGAGAAGCACTTAATACAGGAGTTCAAGGAATTTAAGGAATATGGTACACAGGTAGTGAATCAAATGAGAGCCGATACACCAGAAATGAAGAATACAGTGGAGTAAATTAGAAGTACACTGGAGAGCCTCAAAAATAGAATGAAGCAGAAGAAAGAAATCTCAGAATTTGAAGAGATTTCTTATCACTAGGGGAAAACAAACAAAAAGCTTAAAGCAGAGCTGGATCAGGCCAAAAAAAGCATTCAAGAATTGAAAGCCACTATTAAAAAGCTAAATACAAGAGTTACGGGAGTCTCAGAGGTGAAGAGAAGCTGAGTTTACAAATGTATTTAATGAAATAGTAAGGAATAATTTATTAATCTGAAGTAAGATTTGTGAAACATTCAGGAGGGGTACAGAACTCGCAACAGGTTTAACCAAAAGTGATCTTCATCACGATACATTATAACCAAGCTTTCTTCAATGGACATAAGGAAAAAAATCCTTATATGTGCATGTGAAAAAAATCAACTGACATATAAAGGAATGCCAATTAAATTCACAGACCTTTCACTGGAAACCCTACAGGAAATAAGAGAACAGAGAACAGAGTGACATATTCCAGATTCTTACAGCAAAAAACTGTCAGCCCACAATAATGTGCCCAGCAAAGCTTTCCTTTGTCTTTGAAAATGAGATAAAATGCGTCCACAGTAAAGAAAAGCTAAAAGAATATGCCTCTTCCAAACCTGCCCTAAAAATGACACTGAAAAATATTCTCAATAGAGGAATAGCACCCACTGAAACCAAAGGCAAATTGAAGAACATCCCAGTAAAATAACAAGACTAAATCAATGAACAGTTCATTGCTATAAGGACAAAATTACCACCGATTCATATTAACCCTGAATGTAAATGTCTTAAGCTCATCAAATGTCATAAACTGGATTTAAAAAAATTTGTTAAATACAGGAGACATATCTCACCAAAGACCAACAGAAACTATATCTCATGGACTTTGTTTCATCTCTTCAAAACTCTCATTAAATTCTTCACTGACTTGTGGATAATAGAGTAGCATCATTTTCAACAGGCTCTTCATTTTCTTTTTCATTTCTTCAGCGACACACACATTAGTCATTCAGTAGCATGTTCTTCAATTTCATGACATTATTTTTTTTTCTTCCCGTTGTTGATTTTGCTTTGTGGCTTTTCATTTAAAGGGGATCTATAGTAACTATAATGGAGACTATCCTATCCAGATATGAGGATACAATGCAGTATGCACCTCTATTTCCAGACAAAGATGAACTCCCAATGAAACTGGTATCTATGTCTTAACAATAGGATGCTGGACTCTGCCATCTTCCATGCCCGCAATGATGGACATATGACTGCTGATGAAGAGCTACACTATTGTAATGATATGGGGAAACTCAGTGGTGTGCTGGGAGGGAATTGGGAAGGGGGTAAGGAAAATCCCAGGGTCTGTGAGGCTGTATCATAAAATGAAAATAGAAGTAGAAAAAACATTTTTATACCAAAATAAACATCTTTTAATTCTGTTTTTCTTAAGCCTTTTCTGTTCTACAATCTCCAAAATCCCAGACTCTAGTGAATGGAGAATGTCTTTTATAAGTTAATAACCTGACTGGTGGCTGGGGGCCCCTAAACTGTTTCAAATTAGGAGCTGATTTCCAGAGAAACAAAGGAATATTCCTTCAGCTAAGACTTTAAGCCTTACCCCTGACCTCTGCGGAGGGGAGAAAGGCTACAGGTTGAGTAGTTAGAAGATCAGTGTCCAGTGATTTACTCAATTATGCCTGTGTAACTCAAAGTTCTCAGAGAACTGAGTTCTGGAGGCTCTCAGATCGCTGAACATATGAAGATTTCCCAGAGAGGGCATAGGAACTACCTATCTTTCCATATATATTAATCTCTTTATTTGCACATAATTTTTCTGTATTCCATGTAATACTTTTATAATACTGCTAAACATAAATATTTCTGAGTTATTTTTGCAAATTCAATTCAAAGTGGATGCCATAGAAATTCTGCTACATAACAAGTTAGTGACTGATAAAGGTGAAATAACTAACTTGCAATTAGTATCTGAAGGGCAGCTCCTGGTGGGATTGAAGCCTTAACTGATGGGATCTAATGTTGTCTCGATGTAGATAGAACTGAAATAAATTATGGGGTATCTAGCTAGTGTCTGCTGAGAGAATAGAGTTAAATGAATAGTGTTTAGTCTTTTTATACAATTATGAAATATGTCAACATTTGGAAGATTTGCATGATTCAACGATCACCTTTCAAATCATCATTGCATGATACTGAAATATCATATGTAGTAAAGGATCCATTCAAAATTAGATATAGACCAATACATTTCAATGTAAAACAATGCAAGTTGCAACTTCTTAAAGACTCATTTATTTATTTGCAAGAGCAGTACACACAGAGACAGACAAAGAAAGCAATCTTCCATTTCCCCAAATGGTGATAACATTCAGGTCTGATCCAGGTGGTAGCCAGAAGCCAGAAGTACCAATCTGGTCTCCCACCTGGGTGAGAGGGGTCTACGTACTTAAGCCATCTTCTGATACCTTTCCAGGTACTTTTGCAGGATTTTTACGAGAGTGGCCTACCTGAAACTCAAACCAGCACAAAAATCTGGGGTGCCAGAGGTACAATCAGTGGCTTAATTCACACTATCATAGTATCACCTTCTGCAACTAACTTGTAGGAAACTCCTGTTTATTGAGTTTTGATATAGCATAAATTTACTTGAAAAGTCTATTAATATAAACCTCTTAATGCAGGACTATGTAGGCAGGACTATGTATATTTCAACAAAACAATAGTGAACAATAGATTGAACTAAGAAGCAAATATATCAAACAACTCAAATTCAATATACCGTATGATCCAGCTATAGCACTCCTAGGAATATATCCAGAACACTTGTTTTATGAGAAACCAACATGCACTCCTATGTTCATAGCAGCACAATCAGTAATTGCAAAAACATGGAAGCAGCCAAAATGCCCATCAGCAGAGGATTGGATAAGAAAGCTATGGTTCATCTACTCCATGGAATACTACTCAGCTATTAAAAAAAACAAAATGCAGTTCTTTGTGGCCAAATGGGCCAAACTGGAAGCCATAATGCTAAGGGAAATGAGCCAATCCCAAAAGGTTAAATACCACATGTTTGCCTTAATTTAAGATGACACGATGTTATGTATAACAAGTTATGTTAGGTTTGTTATATGTTGTGTATAGACTAAAATTGAAATGTCAATGAGATGGTCACAGAAGGTGGTTAAGAACTCGCATTTACTTTTAACATATTGGTTACTCATTACTATGTCAATTAATTCCATAATGATGTAAATTTTTGCTGATGGTATGTTGGAGCTTTTAATCGATCGGGATGATACTCTGCTGGCTCTGTCTTCAGACCAGAGAGGGTATACCTAAGAAGCCATTGAACTTGACTGGACAATAAGATGCTGGACTCTATGTTTGGTATATGCTTGCAATGAGGGAATCTCAACTGAACTTGAACTGTGGTTATGCAACAAGGTGGAGGAATCCACCATGGTGGGAGGGTTTGGGGAGGGGTGGGGAGAATCCAAGGACCTATGAAACTGTGTCACATAATACAATGTAATTAATGAGTTAAAAATAAATAAATAAATTTAAAAATTAAAAAAAAGAAGCAAATATAAAACTCAAGCTAACACTTTTTAGGCCTGATATTTTTAAATGTAGAGCAATTTTAACCCTTCTCACTAGGTTTTTGGATTTCAGCAGTTTCCCCCCCCCTTACCACTGTTGTTTATATTAATATACCTATTTTTATTTTAACTTGTCTTTTAATTTCCAATATACAACCCACTAACAAACCCACATAGATAAAATCCCTTGGTTATCAAGTTTCTTAAGCAAATTGGCTATTTGTAGGATGAAAAAGTTTAGAAAACACCACTTTAAATCAAATTGATGATTATGTTGAGAATTTCAGAGCTGCTTTGTCCGATGAGGAGCAGGTAGACATAAATATTATGGTCTTCTAATGCATTAGGGAAATAAATTGCTTTGCTTTGACCTGGCTCAATTCTTAGTATCATTTCCAATAACCATGGTACCTATGCCATAGAATTATGTCCCAAAACTAAATAAGTAGGCCAGCAAGGGTAGAATAGGGTATAGTATAATTAACCCATCTGTGGCACTTTTACTATCTTTATGATTATTTCTAATATTAAACAATTTTTGTTCACAAAATAGTCACAATGTTTAATCAAACTGTTTACATTATGGTCATCTTAATAATGAAGCAAAAGTTGGGGAGGGGTGGGGAGAACCCAAGTATCTATGTAACTGTGTCACATAATACAATGTAATTAATGAAGTTAAATAATAAATAATCAAAAAAAAAGTTATAATTATCTAAATATCACATGAACAGAAATTGGTAGAGTCAAAAATAATGAACAAGGAATATGACACAGAGGTAAAAAATATGTTCTTTGGGGGTAAGAACTTCATTTGACTTTCTCTCCAGTGATTACTTGCTATGTGTTTCTGATCCAAGCACATTTAAGTTGTCCTGTTTCCTCCTCTGCACAACGATTAATTCAATACCTCCATTACTATGGAGTTATGTAAAGCTAGATAACACACATGAAGTCCCCGGAGTAGAAGGGTCTCAGTAAATAGCTAGTATCGAGCTATCAATTCACACTTAATATTAAAACACTTATTTTTATAACGTTTGCTTGCAAGTCCTGAAAAGGATCATATTCTTAGTTTGGGTAACAATAGGATTTGCAATCCTTTCCTAAATAGCAGTGAAAAAAAAAAAAAAAAAGATAAAACAGTAGGAACTACTAATGTGAGGCCGACCATGATGAACACATGTTGTGAAATCTTTCTTTAGGGGAGTAAAGAGGCTGTCAGGAAAGGAAGCTCAGGTAGACCAGCTATCCATGGAGAATGACTTCACTCAGCCAACTGAAGGACTGAGGGGACAGCTGGAGGGATAGAACAAAGAAACACACCAATACCTTAACAGTGTGTTTTTAAAAGCACGGTGCTTGCTGGACCAGTATGAATGTGTTCTCTCCACAGGAGGGAAACATACCCTGGAATAACAGGGACAGACATGTTGTGGGCCTTGTGTGTGTCCCAGGTAGAAATCTAATAACTGAAGGATGTTCTGCAGAGATTCAAATTCCTTTCATAATCTGACAAATGTAGAACAAACAAAATAGATTCTTGTATTCTGAATTGTTTCCCAAAGAGCAAATCAGTAAGGCTCTATGTACATTTTTATTCTGAACTTCTCACTGGGAAATGGAATTAATTAAAATATCAGAATGAAATACATAGGCAGCATTAGTCTTGAAAATTAGCTCTTCAAATAATATGTAATATTGTTGATAGGTGACCCTAATAAAAGTGGGTCCTTAAGATAAAAGCCTAGTGACTATCAGGAGGGATGAATTCCAGGAGCTCTGGTATTGAAGCCTAATTCCCAGTACATATATACAGCATCTTGTATCTCCTTTGTACTTCACTGCAAAAATTTCTGCACCAGGACTATAGTTGCCCGTGTTTTCAAATATTAAACCGTTTTATTCCCATCACCTTTCTTTTATTCTACATTATAAACCTTTAAATTATTCTCACTGTTCATTAAGTATCATTCTAAATATTTCTCATGTCTTCTTCATTGTCATTATCAGTGCCATGAAGCAAGCAGAATTAAACCTTACTACAAGAGGAAACCAAGGGTTAGGAGAAAACTGTCTTGTCCAAGGTTATTCAGCTAGTGATATACAGGAAGGAACTGAGTGAAATGACTTGATTTATATTTTGGAAGCTCTCTCTGGCTGCCTTCCCAGTGCCTTTCAACTGGCCCACAAGGCCTCCCTGTTCTGGCTCCAGCTCCTTCTGTGACCTTACCTCATGCATCTGCTTCCCTCATTTGCTCCATTCTGTTTGCCTGCAATGAGTTGCCACCTTTATAGCCTCGGTCAATCCTCTTTGAGAACTCTGATAAGGGCTATTCCATGGTTTGAAGATCCTCTCCCTGCATCCTTGAGTGTCACAAAAGGAGCCACTCATTCAACATCGCTGCACTGTGCCAGTCTATTGGTTTGTTTTGCTGCCATTATAAACTATATTCATTATATACTTTATGTATACAACACACCTTCTGGAGGCCCTTATTTTTTTGTTAGTTCCTTAGCTCAGGAACTTTCCAGGTTATTTAATTGCATGACATTAATGCCTAGAACAAATGTCAATAAACAAAAAGAAAGGTTATAATTCGAAGCCATATTTATCTGACTCTAATGTCTACATCCTTCAGGGAGTGACCTTTTGTTTTGCCTCTCCTGTTGTCCAGCAGCGTCAGCTGAAGCTGTCATCAACTAAGGCTTGTGCTCACAGAGCTGCATCTGCTTAAATGATTCTGCCTTCTAATTTGCATTAAGGAACCCCTGAGGATGGGTTGAAGCCAACTTCTTTTAGCTACATGAAGTTATCTCCTGGGAATAATGCTGCTATGTTAACTAGACCCTAATTTAAGTGACAGAAATGTTCTTTAAGCTTAGCTTAACTGTCTTATAAACATAGGTGACATTACTGTCTTGTAGTTGGCTATCCAAACTTAAATGTATTTAATATTTGAAATTCTTACTGACCACACATCATACTGGGCACTTTCATTCTTCAGTAGACACAGGTAGCCAATAATCACCATGTTAGACAGTACACATATGGAGCAATCAATGCACAGAATTCTGTGGGAGTGCACTAAAGTGTTTAGCTGAAATTTTCAAATACTTGTGAAATAAGATTTTCCTCATAAGTGGAATTGTTAGGCATATATAAGTTCTGTTTAAAATAAGATCTGAGGTTTATACATCTATATTGCTAAATATGAACAACTTAATATTCTTCTTGCTACTTTTTAATTCTTTATAGTTTCTAGAACTCCAGACCTGTCTGTTGCTGAAACCCACATTCTAATGTTGGTATTTCCTTAAACATAATCCTCCTCTGTTTTTAAAGCAGTACTACTTAGGTACTTCCTATCTTTTCCATTTTCACAACTTTTTGTATTATCTTAGTTCAAGTTCAACTTGAGCTTGTGGCAGGTTGTTATTAACCTTACCTAAAAGCAGTCACTTCTAATGATTTCATTGTTAATGGTTGTGTGTCTTTCTAAATAATGTTTGTACCCTCAAGTCACACAGTGTCCTGACCCATGGCCTGCACTCAACAAAGTGTGACTGACCTCTTTTGAAAGCTATGTGAGGAAGCACATCAGGACAAGGCTGAGCTTCACAGAACCCTTTTTAAAGGTGAGGTTGTTTCTTCGTATGTGGGCCAATCTTACTGGCGTTAGGAGGTACCTCATTGATGTTTTAATTTGGATTTCCCTTATTGCCAGGGAACTTGAGCATTTTTTCATGTGTTTGTTTGCCATTTGGGTTTGTACTTTTGTGAAATATCTGCCCATTTCCCATGCCCATTTCTTGAATGGCTTGTTTTGGTATTTTGGTTGTTTTGGAGTTCTTTGTATATTCTGGATATTAGCCCTCTGTCACCTATGTAGTGCACAAAGATCTTCTCCCATTCTGTGGGTTGCTTTTTTACTTCGTTGATTGTTTCCCTAGCTGTACAGAAGCTTCTTAGTTTGATGAGGTCCCATTTGTTTATTTTGGTCTTGATTGCTATTGCTTTTGGTGTCCTTTTTAGGAAGTAAGGACCTACCCCTAGATCTTACAGGGTATTTCCAACATTTTCTTCCAGAAGTTTGAAGGTTTCTGGATGTAGGTTTAGGTCTTTTATCTATTTAGATCTGATCTTAGTGTATGGTGAGAGACATGGGTCTATCTTTTTGTTTCTGCAGGCTATCAACCAGTTGTCCCAACAGCATTTATTGAACAGACCTTCCCATTTTCCTGGATTGTCATTTGTCTTTTGTCAAAGATTATTTGGCTGTATCTGTGTGAGTTCCCTTCTGGTGTTTCTATTCTGCTCCATTGATCCTCCTCTCTTTGTGCCAGTACCAGGCTGCTTTGATAAACACCGCCCTATAGTATGTCCAGAGCAGTCCGCAGAAACAGAACAGTAAACTTCCTTCGGGACTAGGGAGGAGAGCTCTCTCTGGTCCTCGCTTGGTTCCAACTTGGGGCCCCCAGCCTCTCTCGCAATGACTATCAGGATCGCTCCGGACACCCCTCAAAACAAATAACCAAACAAAAAATGTAGAATAGAGAACAAAGAAAGCTTAGAATCAGACAGGAAATGGACAGCGTGGATTCACTTACACCTTACTAGGTGGGACACAAAGATTAGTTACTCCTCACTAGGGTACTGAAGATTTCTCTGCACACCCCTCCTAAAACTGTTCTGTACCTAAACTGTTGACATATGTCTTGTTAGAGTTATAAGCCAGTCTAGACTACAGGAAAAGAAAGCCAAGTTCAGCAAAATTATACTTCAACGCTATAAAATGCTAAATATTATAATGAAAATAGACACAAGACAGCTGAACAGTAATCTATAGCCATTTTAAGATATATAGAACCCGGATGTATATAAACTAAAATTGAAATGTCAATGAAGTAGTCACAGGATGTGGTTAAGAACTTGCATTTTTTAACATATTGGTTGCTCAATACTATGTCAATTAATCCCATAACGTTATAAATTGTTGCTGATGTTATGTCGGCGCTTTTAATTGATCGGGATGATACTCTGCCGGCTCTACCTTCAGACCAGAGAATGTCTCCCCAACAAGCCGTTGAACTTATCTGGACAATAAGATGTTGGACTCTATGTTTGGTATATGCTTGCAATGAAAGAATCTCAACTGAACTTGAACTGTGGTTATGCAACAAGGTGGAGGAATCCATCATGGGGGGAGGGTTTGTGGAAGGGTGGGGAGAAACCCAGTACCTATGAAACTGTGTCACATAATGTAAAAAAAAGGTGAGGTTGAAAAGGTGTGATGGAGAATAAAGCATAAACGTGACACCATTCAGAGAACTGAAGACGTACAGGAAGTTAAGTGGATAGAGCAAAGCTACTTTGAACCTTGAGACAATCACATGGAGAAGTATGAGGAGAATGACTGGTCCCTAAGGCTTTGTGATATTCTTTTAACAAATGTCAACTTAGTTCACGAAAAAGCCCAGGAGCAAAGCTAAAACAGTCCCTGCTGGTAAGAATGAATTTATACAAAATTGCAACACATATTGGTGGAAACTTTCAAGAGACTACGGGAAGAAATGAGATGTTTGATCAGGCTATAAGGGAATTCTTCATAGCACATGTCATTTTGAGCTGTAGTGTCAAGACTGGACTATTACTTAAAATGCTGTATTTCACTTGGGACACCTTAGTAATTGAGTCCACATCTGAGCACATCTCCAGGTATCAAAGTCACTGTGTCTCTAGTATAGATAGACCACAAGGTGGTATGCAAAAACGACAAAGGTTTGAATATGTCATTGTCTTATGGTACAAATGATGCCTTGAAAAAAATCAGCCTCAGGGTACCCATAAGATTAGAATATATCAGTTTATAGCCCATATCACATAAAGGTTTAAAAATTCTTTAGGAGCTGGCAGGGGTCTATGACCCAGCTGAATCAGGACTTGGTCCCAGAGTTTCGGGGTCACATGCTTTGCTTAGATGTTGCAGTGCGTGTCTGTGAAAGTGTCAGACTAACCCCAGTTTCTTATTACTAAAGGTTTACTCAAAAGAATCTGTCCTAGGTGTAGCAGCTTGGCAAAAATCCAGGACAGATCAATATGTTTCTTGTTAGCTTCAACTAGGAATATCTCTCAGTTCTGCACCTAACCTTTGAGAGGCATTGCTGTGCACTTGCTGAACAGCTGCCATGTTCTGTCTAGAAGGGGTAATGAGTGACCCATCCCTGTACCCATAGTAACTTAAAAAGGGCTCTGTAATGACAGATATCAAAAGTACCTATTGTAGGTATTTTATAAAAACTCTGGACCGTAGAAAAGTGGGGCTTTGAATCTCCACATCTCCTCACATCCAACTAACACTTGCTTCTAAAGTAGGATTTTTTTTCCTTCTAATAATGGAAGAATTCAGGTGAAAGTGTGAACTTGACATTTGTTTGAAGTTTTCTTTGTAGAGGGTGGGAAAAAAAGAAATCATGGATGACATGGATTTGTTGGGAGTAGTTTCATAGCAGGCAACAACCAAGAGAAAATAGGCAAACGATAATACATGGATACTTTTCAATTTAAAGATAGTTGAAACACATAAAAATGCTTTCTCTGCATATGCTCTCCCTTTAAATCACCTCAGTGAGGTAGAAGCTACCAAAAACCAAACAAAAACAAACAACAACAACAAAAGCCAAAAACAAAAACACCTAGGTCCTGTTTTGGTTTTTGTCTAATTGAAAGGCTGAGATCTGTCTGCTTTGATTTCCAGGTTGGGGTTCATATGAATTTGTTTAGCAGGAGCAAGCTCATTCAAGATTCAATTGCCTGATTCTGCTTCTAAATGCTACAAGCCTGAGGTTTTGGTTTCCTAATCACCCACATCCCCATATGTGTTCCAGAGAACTATGTGGATGCCCTTGTCTGGCAGGTTAAGGAGCAAACAGTGAGTATTTAATGCAGAACAAAACTGTCAGCAAAACAAGCTGACCAATTTGTGCAGTTTCTTCTGGATATTCCTGGCTTTAGCACTGAAGCCCAATTTCTGATGAAATACCTTCAACCCAGACAAGCAAGCAGAAGTAAAGCTATTTTCCAGTACCAGTCAAGCTTTTTTAAAAGTGTTTAGAGCTCATGCAATTATTTGACAAGACACCTGCTGCTTTAGGTAGGTCTGCTGAAACATCAGATTATTCTTTTAAGAAGCGTGAAGCAAAGAAGTGATGCGACTGTCGATGGTTAGAAAGCCAGTCAGCTAGGAATTGTTACAGACCCTTCCTGGATACTGAATATAGATTGGTTTTTTGCAAGATTCACAAAAAGCCAGCCTTATTATCATAATACTTTACCAGTCTAGTTGCTGGTACATGTTAATTCCTGAGAAGTTTCTTCTGTTTGATAACAGGATCAGAAAAAATGTCTTGGTTCACTAAGTACTTTTCATGTAAGAATTGTAATGCCTAAGAATATGAATAACGGAGATCAACACAAGAGAATTCATCTCACCCATGTGAATGCCCTGAAGGACTTTACTGTGGGGAAGGTGGAAGTGACACTTTAGGCACCCAACTGGGCCAGTGATATGGCACTGTGGATTCAGCCACCACCTGTGATGCCAGCATTGTGTATGGGTACCAGTTAAAGTCTCAACTGTTTCAATTATGATTCAGCTCCCTGCTACTGTGCCTGAGCAAAAAGCAAAACTTATGTAAGAGCTTGGACCTCTCCCACAAGACAGTCCTATAGGCTCCTGGCTCCTGTTTAGGTCTGGCACAGCCCCAGCATTGTGGACACATGAGAAGTGAACTGTCAGAGTAAGATCTATTTCTTTCTCTCTCTCATAAAAATAAATAAATCATTAAAAAATTAAATACCCAATTTCAGTAGATGCTAGAAGAACATAGATGGGTGTTAAATCACCCTGCAGCAGCAGTGGGACCTATTAGGTGAGCATTGTGATGGGATGGATTTGGCTACATGACTCTGAAAGAGGAGCCAAAGTGGAGAAAAAATTGAGAGAGAAGATTTAGCACATATTTAGGAGCTACATAACAAGGGAGAGAGAATGAGCAGCAGAGAGCAAGTATTGCTTGGAAATGACAAGGCTAAGGCACTCTTTACAGACTTCAGTATTCCCAAGGACTTTTAACTGGCTTACTGTCAGGATGTTCAGTACAATCTTATTTTTTCCAATTTTGGATGAATTCATCAATAAAGTTCCTATTGCTTATTAAAAATTTAGTGAATATTCAGAGGAATTCAAATAGACCCTCAGTTCCAAGTGCATATTGGCAAAGAGTGAAAAATAAAGACCAAGCAGGGAATGGTAGCCAGTCCACATTATATATTAGGCACAATTATCTGTATAAGTATTGTTTAATTCTCAAAATTTTCTTAGTGTTCCCATCTGTAAAATGTAAATGATGTTAGATTATATAAGGTTAAGGAACTTGCCCAAATTCACAGTTGAAAAGTAACACATCTGGAACTGGAACCCAGTCACCTTGGTTCCAGTGTACTGTACTCACACTTAACATAGCTGTGCTACCTACTCACAGCCAAGGGGTTCTTTGCATGCCCATCTGTGGGGACATACTGCCTGTTTTAAAAAAAGACATTTCTGGAAACCAGAGTTACATAAAGAGGGAAAGGTAGATCATTTGTTTGGAGATTCACTCTGCAAATGGCCAAAACAGTCAAGGCTGAAACATGCCAAAGCCAGGAGCTTCACCCACGCATCCTCTGGGGACAGGAACCCAAAAGCTTGTACCATCTTTCACTGATTTCCTAGAAACACTAGCAAAGAGCTGGGTCAAAAGTGGAGCAAGTAGGGCTCAGATTGTTGTACATAATTAATATTGGCACTGCAGACAAAGGCTTAATACACTGCATCCCAATGCTTGTCCTTCCCGAGTACTTTTTAAGAGGTATATACTATATCATAAGGATGACTACTGCTTTTTGAACTCAACTTTATTTTTTGAATTTGAAAGTTAGAGTTATAGAGACAGAGGTCTTCTACCCACTGGTTCATTCTCCAAGAGGCCATAAAAGCCACTGAAGAGCCAGCCAGAAACCAAAGGATTCAGCCAGGCCCCCTTATGACTGACAGAAGACCAACTAGTTGGGCCATCTTCTATTGTTTCTTCCAGGCCATTAGCAGGGAGCTGGATTGGAAGTGGAAGATCCACGACATGAACCAATGTCTGCAGGGATGCTGGCATTGCAGGCAGCAGCTTTATCCTCTGTGCTATGTCAGCCTTGGACCCTATTCAGTATAGATCAGATGATTCAGAATTCTATATATACATATTCTAGAAGGGAATTTTAAAAAGGTTGCGAAAAATGCAGAAGGTTTGAAATTCATGCACATAAGGGTTATTTTAAAAAGATCATCCAAATGCATATTTTGGAAAAACTATATATTTCAAAATTTTCCACCAAAATAAACATCCTTTAATTCTGCTTTCCATGGACTCTTTGAATTTCCTTCACCTATCCATGCATACATTTGTACACATGAAAAAATTTAATAGGCTAGATCCCCAGAAATGAAAAAATGGATTAAAATGACGAGTTGTAAGTTTTTTTAGTTTATCTCGAGTTTTATTTCAAACGTAGGTTTTATAGAAAGAGAAGGCGAGACAAAGAAAATGTCATTTATCTGCTGGTTCACTCCCAGAGATCTGTGAGGTCTAGTGAGCTGATCTGAAGCTGGGAGCCAAGAGTTTCTTTCTGGGTCTCCTACATGGGTGCAGGGACTTAGAGCCTTAAGGCATTCTCTGCTGCCTTCCAAGGTGAAAAGCAGGAAGCTGGATCAGAAGTGGAGCAGCTGGGACATGAATCAGTGCCCATGTAGGGTGCCAGTATCACATGGCAGAGGATTAGCTTGCTCTGCTACCATGCCAGTCCCTGAATTTTAAGATTTTAGTAAACTGCCAAGGAACTTCCAAAAAAGGCTGACAATGTCCATTAGCATCAATGCATGTAGGCATGAAAACTCAGACACATTGAAAACAATGTCAATACTACTGAAGATGTAACCTGATTTCTATAGTTACCCACAGAGTTCCTGGTCAGGTGAGACATCTGAGAGCTGCCCGAACAGTGATTAGAAAACTAGCTGTATCCAAACCACCCAGAGGCCTTGGAACAGATATTTGAAGCCTGCACATGGAATTTCTGATTCAGCAAGTGTAGCAGGGCCCCTAAAAATTTGCATTCCTAACAAGCTCCCCAAGTCCCCAAGTGAAATCAGTACTGCTTCTCTCAAACTGCACGTTTCTGGAGTAGAGTTTAGGATTCGATTTTTTCAAAGCTGACCATGTGATTCAGAAGTACAGTTAGAGTTGAGGATACCTCTGCCCTGATCCTTCTCTGCGGAACTCTTCTTCACAGGCCCTAGAGAAGGATTTTTTATTCAATGATCTTTTCATCTGACCATCAGTTTTTATGACTGCTTAAAATTACTGTCACATTACAACAAAGCTGAGAAACTCATGACCAAGAGAACTAGTGCACTCTGGAGCTTCCTCCACTCCTGCTGAATCAGGTAATTCCTAAATACACTCAGTCCTCTATCACACCTCTTAGGTACAGAAATCCCCTCTCTGAAAAGCTAAAATGCACAAGTAGCAGAGGTTTTGAGACTCCTAAATGCTTCATTCAAAGTCTTACATTTAGCAGAGGCTGGCCAAACCCTCAAGTGCTTTGTCAAATCCACTGTCTTAGCTGAATGCCATCAGATTCTCTGTCCTATTTGGGATCCTGCCTTGTTCACCAGCAGACAGTGGGCTAGCTTATGCTTAAGGTTCCTCTCCCGGGGCTCAGAGATGTGTGGCACAATGGCAGCCAGTGGTTTTGATGGCTTAGTCCTTACACTGTGAAGGTAGGAGTTTGAATACTTCCAGGTCAACTGTGAAACAGCTCCGACTATAGCACCACTATGTAAAGTTGTGTAATCTGCCCAATGTATAACAAGAAACACCATCCTTACTGCAACTGTAATGAGCAAATTTTATGGAGATGATGAAAGAATGTACTGAGGGAGAGATGCTTCTTAGATATCTATTAGAGGTGCCATATGAACTGATGCTCTACCACCAAATTTCCTAGGGCAACCTGGGCCCCAGTGGACCCCTCATAATAATCTTACGCCTCATTTCATGGGTCTGAGAGTGAATAGTTTCACTTTTACTTTCTTCTTTTCTCTAGAAGAGATTTCTAATCTGACAAACCAGCTTAGAGAAGGAACCAAGAACTTAATTGAAATGGAAAAGGTCAAGAAACTGAATTATAAAAAACCGAAGCCCAGGTGACACAGGAAGAAGCTAAGGTATTCTCATCAGGGAGAGAAAAGAATTTTCATTATTGTGACAAAACAGATCTGCCTTCTGGTAATAAGAGTAGTGCACAATGGAATGTCTTCAAGTATTCACTAAATGCGAAACCTTGTACCAAATATATCCTATGCATTATTCCATGTAATCTCCCTAGCAAACTGTCACCATTTCACAAATTAGGAAAAATAGAGGCTCCAAAAGGAGGATAAACAAGAGAAAATGCAACTCTAAATGCAGTGAAAACAGGAGCACATCTGCCTTGTTCACCTACTTATCCCTAGCACCTATGTTGCTGAATAATCCCCCAAAATAATTGGCTTGCAATAGGACCCAAAAACACATCACTGACCTTGGTGTACTAGAAAAACACCATGGTCACTACAAAGCCCAGAACCAAGAGATGGGCAGTGATTGCCTACATGTGCTCCATGAGGAATTAGGGATGGAGGTTCTTCTAGAATGACATTGGTAAAGTGCATGATCACTTCCTGTCCAAGTTCCTGGCTGGTCAGTTGTGCTCAGACCTCCAGAGACAATAAGACAGAGTGGGAGCAAGTGGCATTAAACTACATCCATGGCACCATGATTTCAAAATATGTTGAGTGTCATTTATCAGTGCCTTAATAAGCAAAATCACATTCTCTTGTCCTATCTCTAGGGCAAAGACAGAAAGCAAATGATCATGCTAATCAAAGACAAATCTATCTATGAAGCAAGTTTGCAAGGTAGACAGAATTTTGCATATATTTTCAGCTTCTGTGAAACCAAAGAAAGCCCAAAGTACAGCTTTTCCTCCTATCCCAGGGAAGGCACAGACAGTAACATTTGTCTTCTTACTCCAAGTTAGTGTGGTGTCTACCATCTCTAAGGAATAAAGTATAGTGAGGGTTTTTAATGCAGAATTCTGAGCTAAAATAACATGTGGAAATGCAATTGTTTCCAAAGTTTCTTGGGAAGTTAGCTTTTCTATATCTTACCCTGGCTTTTTCTGATCCATAAGTGGATTCCATGAAAATATGTAAGTAATCTATAGAGGGACAGTCAGATGCAACATTCTAGGACACATTTGTTCAATAACCTATCATTAGTTACATGTATGTTCCTCAAAGTGGTCTGGGGGAAGATGGCTGGTAAAAAGATGAAACAGTTTTAGTTGCTGGTATTGTGGCACAACTGGTTAAGTCACCACCTGTGATACTACCATCCCATTTGAATGGTGGTTCAAGTCTGAGATATCTAACTTCTGACCCTTCTCCCTGCTAACCTGCCTGGGGAAACAGGAGAAGATGCCTTGGATCGCTGCCACCCACGTGGGAGACCTGGATGGAGTTCTAAACTCCTGGCTTTGGCCTGCCACAGACCTAACTATTGCAATTTTGGGGGGGATTAAGCCAGCTGTAGATGTATCTCTGTATCTGCCTACCATCTCTGTTGCTCTACTTTTTAAAAACAAACATTTGCAAAAATAGTTTGAGAGTTCTTTTGTTAAATATTGCTTAGTAGCTCCCACAAATAACCAAAAGTGAGCCTGTAGCCTCTCTTTTGTTTCAGAGACAGTGCACAATAAACTTTCATGCACTGTGATAGGCTGCCCAGAAATGCACTTGTCTGTCTCCAGCAATACATCGCAAGGGACTATCCTACTCAGACATTAGCCAGTCTTGGCTGACAATGTCCAGATTTTGTGTTATATAAAGTCATTTCCCTTACATTTTATTTCAGCAACTTAATAATCTCAGGTATTAAATTTTAGGTCTTTGATCTATCTTGAATTGATTTATCTGTATGGTGAAAGATACGGAACTAATTTCATTCTTCCACACATATACATCCAGTCCTACCAGCAGCATTTGCTGAAGTTATCTTTACTCCACTTTATGATCGGAGAAATTTTGTCTAAAGTCAGTTGGCTGTGTGTGTGGATTAGTTTCCAGACTCTTTGTTCTGTTTTATTGATCTATGTGTCTTCTTATACCTGTACCACACTGATTTAATTCCTAAAGCTTTGTCATGTGCTTCAATATCAATACTGTGATGCCTCCTACTTGATTTTTATCGTGCAGGATCACTTTGGCTAATCTGGGTCTTTTGTTATTCTATGAACTTTTAAATTTTTTTTCCTAATTCTGTAAAGAATGTCATTAGTGTTTTGATAGGAATTGCACTGAATCTGAAGATTGCTTTAGGTAGTGTAAACATTTTAATAAAATTGATTATTCTATACTCAATGAGCAAGGGTTAGCTCTCCATTGGTGTCCTTGATAACTTTTCATAAATGTTTTGTTAATTTTATCATGCAGATCTTTTATTATTCCTAAGTATTTCATTTTTGTGAATATTAAGGAATTTTTTCTTGACTTTCCTGTGAGTTCAGTAGCATATAAAAAGCTGCTTTTCTATGTTCATTTTGTAACCTGAAACTATCGATTTGGCAATTCTAGTGATTTTTTGGTAGAGCATTTAGGTTTTTCTCCATATGACATCATATCATCTGCAAGTATGAATAATTTGACATCCTCCTAATTTTTATGTTCTTAATCTCTTTCTCTTCCCTAATTACTCTAAGACTTAATACCATATTAAGAATGGCAAAAGTGAAAGTGAAGAGATGTTTTTCACTTTTCCTCATTCAGTATGGTTGGTTTTTTCACATATAGGCTATATAACTTTAGTTATGTTCCTTTTATCTTTGATTTGTAAAATGCTTTTATCAGTGGTGTAGAATATTATCAAATACTTTCTCTGCACCTATGCAGAGAATCAATTTATGTTCATTATTTTGATGTGGTTGTTTATTGATTTTTGAATGTTGAACTGTACTAGAATTTGGGGATAAATTGCACTCATGTCTGATCTTTTTCATGTGGTTTTGAGCCAGTTTATTAGTATTTGGTTGGAAATTTTTGTATCTATGTTTATTAAGGATAAAGGTCTTTCATTGTTGTAAGTGATCCTAGCCTCATAAAAGGTGTTTGGCAGAGTTCCCTCCCATTGAATGCTTTGGAATAGTTTGAAAGGACTTTAGTAGAATACTGACAGGAAAATGGCACAAAATTCAAAGAGAAAAATGAATAACAAAGCCAACAAGGACACAGCAAATCAAGTTTGCATAGTAAAAACAATGAATAGGAGCCAGTGTGATGGCATAGAAGCTAATCCTTTGCTTGTGGCACCTATATCCCATACAGGTTAAGGCTGGCGTCCCAGCTTCTCCACTTCTGATCCAGCTCCCTGTTAATTGACTGGGAAAGCAGCAAACAATGGTTCAAATCCTTAGGCCTCTGCACCCTTGTGGGAGATCCAAACCAACTCCTTGCTCCCAGCTAAGGAGCAGCTGGGCCTGGCCATTATGGCCATTTGGAAAGTAAACCAGGGGATAGAAGATCTTTGTTTCTCCTTCTCTCTGTAAATCTGCCTTTCAAGTAAAAAAAAAAAAAAAATGTAAATGCCTAAAAACAACGAATAGGATTATGATCTAGTAGGAAGCATTGAAATTAGTTCTTTGTATGTACATTTACATGACTTCATTTTTGTAAAAGGCAAAAGTGCATTTATGTGTGTTTATATATACTTGTATATACAAAGGAAAATGTTTCAAAGGATATACTTTAACTTGTTCACAGTGATAACCTCTGGGGAATGGGATTAGAGGGAAGGGGATTTACGTGGCTGTCTGTATACCGGGTGGGATATTGTGCTTTTATTTCTGTATTTGAATTTTTAATAAATATGTATTATTTATTAAAAAAAAGAAATTAGTTCTTTGTAAATACAGCAAGAAAGGTTGAGTAAATATAACAGACCCTGAAGACTCAAATTTAGCAAACCTGAATACATATACTGAACAGGTACAGTCTACAAGCAGGTATATTATAATTTGTTGACTGACTATTCACCTTAGATATATAAAAATCTCAAATTCAGAAACTCCCAAAGTTAAATAGCAATCGAAATACTCAGATTTTTAAAAAGATTTATTTTTATTGGAAAGGCAGATTTATAGAGAGAAGGAGAGACAGAGACAAAGATCTTTCATCCTGTTGACTTCCCAAATGGCTGCAATGGCCAGAGCTGAGCTGATCTGAAGCCAGGATCCCAGACTTCTTTTGGGTCTCCCATCCTCGACAGCTTTCTCAACCATAAACAGGGAGCTGAATTGTGAAGTGGAATAGCCAGGATATGAACTGGGGGCCATATATGATGCTGGTGTTTGCGACTGGAGGACAAGCTAGTTGAGCCATCACAGCAGCTGCCCTTTGATTTTTTTTTTAATCCATAGTATTGGATCTTTCCAAGTTCCAGGGCCTACTAAGAGATGACAGCTCATTTCACTTACTTTCAGGCTAGCAATTCTTATTTCTTTTTGTGCATAGTTTTAGGTATGCTAATGCTTCTATCTGCATCCTATTCTGACAAGAACAATGCTTCACTTAAGTTTTCGCATTGTATAGAAATTAGGAGGAGGGAAAGTTAAACACATCTAGTTACAAAACTAGCTCAAGCTAAGGGAAGGATAGAAATCATCAAAAATATCTTCCATTAATCTAGAAGAGGAAACATTCAAATTGAGTCAATAATGTAAGTTATTCAATCTGGTTTCTCAGCATTTTGGAACTTATTTAGTCCATATATCTTGAAGTTGCCAGAAACCTGTATAGAATTACATTTAAGGTTTATCTAATAATTTGAAAGACATTTTTGAATTCTCCACGAACCCTACTGCAAATCTCAAAGTCAAAAGAATTTGATTCTCAAAAAAACCTGTCAGAGATGCCAAGACAGTTTAAAATATCTGATCAAAAAAGGTGAGCTGCACTGCGGCACAGAAGGCCAAGTCACCTGCATGCAACACTGGCATTTCATACAGGTACTGCGTTGTGTCTCAGCTGCTCCACTTACAATCCATGACCCTACTAATGTGCTGGAAAAGCAACAGATAAGGGCCCCAAGCCCTTGGATTCCTGTACCCAAACAGGACATCTGCAAGAAGCTCCTGGCACTGGTTTGTCCCAGTCCTGGTTGTTGTGTCCATTTGTGGAGTGAACCACTGAGTGGATGAAAGATTCTCTATGTAACTCTGCCTTTCACTTGATCTGAGTCAAAATGCTGAGAAACATTAACTCTACCTCTCAAAGAAATCTTAAAAGAGGGATCTTTTATTCAAGGAAATAATGTCCACCCATTTAATCAAGTTAATTTAACTAGCTATAACCAGATATAATCATAATTATGAAGTGGTTAATAAAGAATATCAAAGTAACTACACATGAAAAAGCAACCTTAAATCTTTAGGAGCTCAATTTTTTCCAAATAATCAGATCTTAAAGTAGAGCCCACAAGAGATCGTCTAAAGCACAAATGTTTCTTAAATGGTCATTAAAATACTTATGGTAATTAATACATGAAATCACCACAAAACTTGGAACACTAACAGAATCAGGAACAGAAAAGAGGAGAGAGCTTATAAAAGCTCAGTATAAAATTGACATCAATTAAACTATTAAGACACTAATTTTAAAAATCTCAAAATGATAAAGAGCAAGAATATTTCCAGATATTTACCAACATATTGACATATGCATATTTCAGAAACTTTAACAAAATCAAATAACTTACATCAGAATACTACTGATATTAATGCCCAATTTCTAGAACACCTAGCAGTTTTAAAAACTAGTCAATTTTGTTGCACATAAAATACTATTACAAGGTTTATCCATTTCAAACATTCTTTGACTTCTTCCCACCTCTTATAACTTATTTAAACCTTTAGTTTTTGCCCTACATTTATCCCTTTAGAGTAACATAGTCGTTCTTCTATTATAGGATTAAAAATTCTATAGTTAATGACTTTGCTTATTTTTTATTTTTTGCTTATTTTTAAACAATAAATGGTATTTTTATGTTTGTTTATTTTACTTGAAAGTCAGAATCACTGAGAGGAAGGGAGAAACAGATCTTTCATCTGTTGATGCCCTCCCCAAATGACCACTTGTCCAGAGCTGGGCCAGCCCAAAGCTGGAAGTCAGGGGGTTCTTCTGCATCTCCCTTGCAATTGCAGGGGCCCAAGGACTTGGGACTTCTTCCTCTGCTTTCCTGAGCCAATAGAAGGAAGCTTGAACAGAAGTGGGGCAGTCAGGACACAAACCAGTGTCCATCTGGGATGTGGGCACCACAGGTAGAGCATTACTTTGATATATGACCATACTGCTCTCTGCCACCCCCCCACAAGCAATGTCCTTTATCCAGAAAATTCTTTTTCCTTCTCAATCTTCCTCACCAAGACCATTTTCTCATGTTTGTAGCTAACATCTCATTTCTTTCTTCCTTTCCCATTTCCTTAATTTACATTTTTAAATATTCTTTTAGGTATCTCTATTCCCAAATAAAAGGAAGACTTCTAGTAAAATTAAATATACTCAACATAATAGATTTGCTATACTTACAATTCTGTGATGTATTTAAATAGAATAATGCTAAACTTATAACTTACTGAAGAACTATACTGCTATAATAATACGGGAAAATGTGGGAGAGGAAAATGGGAAGGGACAAGGGGGAAGACAAGAGGGGAAATCCCTATACCTACAAAAATGTATCCTGGAAAACAATTCTTTTAAAAAGTTTGAAAGAAATCTTATAAAAATTTCCAATTTAAGACAAAAAATTTTTTTAAAGAAAATAGCAAATGAATTTAACCTTTGTTACTTTGAAAGTCTTGAATTATTTGCACTATGTGGACAATCTATAAAAAATACTGTTGGACCCAGTGCAGTAGCCTAGTGGCTGAAGTCTTTGCCTTGCACGCACTGAGATCCCACATGGGTGCTGGTTCAAATTCCAGTGTCGAACTTCCCACCTAGCTCCCTGCTATGATGACCCAAAGCATTGGGACCTTGCACTCACATGGGAGACCTGGAAGAAGCTCCAGCCATTTGGGCAGCTTGGAGAGTGAATCATCGGACGGAAGATCATCTTCTATTTCTCTCCTCTCTGTATATCTAACTTTCCAATAAAAATAAACACATGAAAATATGTGTGTTAGTTAATGAGGGGCTAGCCCAAGGCTCAATTGGCTAATCCTCTGCCAGCAAGTGAGGGCATAATATGACTAATGGTTCATGGGGATGGAAAAAAGTTGTTTAATGAGTTGTATGATACTGAAGAAATCAAAGGGAAATGAAGATAAACACTTCAAAAATTATGGCATAGAGCAAAGGCAGGGTTGAGACGAAAGTTTATAGCCATTAGTGTCTACGTTAAGAAATTGAAAGTCAAATTATCTGAACATACATCCCAAGGGCCTAGGAAAACAAGAACAACTAAAACTAGTAAGAGGAAAGTAGCAAAAAAAAAAAAAATAGCCAAGAAATAAAATTGAAAGGAAGATACTCACACAAAAAACAGTGAACTAAAGAGATTTTGCCCCCCTTCCCTGATAACTTGTGATTCTGAGCATCTTTCCATGCATCTGTGGGCCGTTGGTATTTCACCCTTTGAAAAATTAACCCATTTCTTAATTGGATTGCTTGTTTTATTGACTTCTTGAGTTCCTTACATGTTCTTATTTAAATCCATTATTGAATGTATAGTTTGAAAGTATAGTTTGAAAGTATTTTCTTCCATTTGGTCAGTTTCCTGTTTTATAATGCCATTTTTATATTTTGCTTCTATTGCCTGTATTTCTGGGGTCTTAGCCAAGAAGCCTCTGTACGTGTCAGTATCTGACAGTGCTTTCCCTATCTTTTCCTCTAGTAATGTGATGCTTTCTGGGCTTAGGTTTAGATCCCTGATACTTCGTGAGTTGACATTTGTACACAACGTATAGTAGGGGTTGTTTCATACTTCTGCATATAGATTCAATTGCTCTGGTACTATTTAGGGAGACTGTATTTCCTCCCAGGAGTGATTTTTAGCTCACTTTTCAAAGATTAGTTGGTTACAGATGTGTGGATTAATTTCTGGGGTTTCTAATCCATACCATGGGTCCCAATGCCTGCTTTTAGTGCCAGTACCATGCTGTTTTAATTCTAATTTTGCTGTAACGTGTCTCAGAATCTGGTGTTGTGATGCACTAAGCTTTAAGTTTTACTGCTTAGTTTTAGCTAGTCAGGGTCTCTCTCCTTGGTTTGAGAAGATGACATCCTCTGTGCAGCTGCATGGATTGCTATTGGCAGCCTGTAAGCTGTTGCATGCTTACAGAGTCATTGCTGCTTTATGGAGTCTTTTGAGTAGACTTTCCACTGAAAACATTCTCCAGTTGTCCCTTGAGGACATTGTTCTTCCTCTGTTCTGGTATCCTTACATGATCAAAATTGGCTCATCTTTTCCCCATTCAATCATGATGGATCTCTCTATCTCAGAATTCTGTGACTTCTTTGATTGGTGAGGCCATAATCTTTATAACATTTATGATGGCCAGACAAGCTTTAGTTGAGTTGGGGAGATTACATACACTCAATCAACATGTAATTAGAAGGTTACCTTTTATGCCAGATCTGAAATTTCTCTGCCTGGAATTTGATTTTTCCTATATAAATCTATTCAGACAATACTGACCAAAAGATTTTATCTATCGGAGAAGCAAATGACTTCTTAAATCTAGTAGTAGAACCTCGTTTGGCCAGCGACATCACCCCTTCAATTAAAAAAAAAAAAAACACAAAGACAGCTTTGGCTAAGGGAAAAAGACAAGAGTCTGCATCCTACCTTTTCAGTTTAGGAGTTTGATTTTATCTAAATGCTCACCACTCCAAATGAAATGCACAGGCCAGCTGTTTGGTTTTATCAGGGAGCTTGACAGTGATTCAAAATCTCAGCCCACTTTCCAGTTGTTAAATCCGAATCTGCATCACCTGGAGCTATAGAAGCTCAATACATATTTGTCAAATATTTATTGATATGAGACAAATACATACCTGCCACTTCTATAAACAATTATTCATATAATCCTTTTTGCCAGAAACTTTTAGCCTTAATGAGTTTCCAAATGATTTTCTTAAACATTTGCTTTTTTTTTTAAAGATTTATTTATTTTTATTACAAAGTCAGATATACAGAGAGGAGGAGAGACAGAGAGGAAGATCCTCCGTCTGATGATTCACTCCCCAAGTGAGCCACAACGGGCCGGTGCGCGTCGATCCAAAGCCGGGAACCTGGAACCTCCTCCAGGTCTCCCACGCGGGTGCAGGGTCCCAAAGCTTTGGGCCGTCCTTGACTGCCCTCCCAGGCCACAAGCAGGGAGCTTAATGGGAAGTGGAGCTGCCGGGATTAGAACTGGCACCCATATAGGATCCCGGGGCTTTCAAGGCGAGGACTTTAGCCGCTAGGCCACGCCGCCAGGCCCAACATTTGCTTTTGAAAGCTCATCTTTGTTAAGATTATCTGACAGGTGCATTTGCAGTGTTAGAGATGAAAAATTCAGGGAAGTTTCTTGCTTTGTCCCTGGGTGTGTGGTAGGGTTTGACAGGACCACTAAGATGACATTTTCCCAAAGAAGCAGGGGAACTAAAAAAGAAGCTATCCAGTCATGGTTATTAGGTGGTTAACAGACCCTACAGAGCATGTGTTTTCCGACAACTTAATTTCGTTTCACTGATTCAACCTTCAAATAAACAGCCTGACACATGAAAAGATAGCTCTTGCTTACTCAATCAAAAGAAAGCTTTTTTTCTTAAAGATTTAATTACTAGTGGAAAAATGGCCAACCATGAAGGGTTGATGTAGGGGGAAGACAGAGAGAGAGGGCCAAAAAGCGCCAGAGGAAGGAGCAAGTATAGTGGAAACTAGTAGAAACACGTGTGGGACCCTCCCAGGACACTGCGGAATCAACAAGATCCACGCAGTCTGGAGAATCAACCAAAAATAACAACAACAAAAAGACCAAGGCAGCGTCGGCGGCTTGCCAGCTCAAAAGCGGTGAGTTGGGAACTCAGCGGGGGGAAAGGCCGGCGGGAGTTTTAACCAGAGGATACAGAGGCAACTTTGGGAGGTCGTTGCACAAAGCGCCTCCAGTGGTGGCTAGAAGCTGCAGGAGTGCTGAAGCCTCTAGCACTGGTGGCGTTATTAATAACCTTGGCGGGACCCAGGCAAAGACGGGGACAGCTGCCTGACACGAACTTCCCAGTAACGAAACGCCACGGTTCCGGGAGGACGCTAGGACCCTGGCAGCTGAGGCAGCTAGGGTGAAATTCCCAGGATCACAGCTAATCTAAATTCTGGGCCAACCCAGTCTGGGGGAAAGAGGCAGTGGAGTGGGTCCACCAGATCCTGTGCCTCAGACCAAAAAAACAAAGCAACAACAACAAAAGAAAAAAAAAAAAAAACCAAGAGACAAGTCCCGGGCTCCTAGGCGCTGAAACCTGAGGCCCTGAAACCTGAAACCCAGAAGGGAAACAAGAAAAACCCAAAAACTCCCTGGTCCAGAAGCAAAACAAAAAGCTAGGCCAGCAAGACTGCAGGCCATCCACTAGGTGGCAACAGAGGTCAAGGGTGAGAATCCAGCAACACCTGGGGCCACAAGCATGAGGTGCAATAGGAGAGCCAGTGAGGTAGATGCAGCTAATGCCATCCCAAAAAGCCACCATAAAGCCTGGTCGATCGCAGAGATTACAGATGAAGAAATTGAAGATGTCTCTGATAAGGAGTTCAGAAAAATAATTATAAAACTCTTCAGAGACAATGAAAAACGATGGGACGAGCTCAACGATTTCAAAAACCACATAATCACAGAAACAAAATTACTCAAAAACGAGATCCTAGACTTGAAGAACAAAGTTGAGAGCTTAGCCAACAGAATTACAGCAGCAGAAGACAGGATATCTGAATTGGAAGATTCCCAGAATGAAAGCAGGCAGATTATTAACCAACTAGAGTCACAACTACACAAGGCAACCAAGACGATCCAGGAGATGAATGACAACATCAAGAAGTCAAACATCAGAATCATGGGGCTCCCAGAAGGAGTGGAAAGAGAAACAGGCATACAACCAATACTTGAGGAAATTATGCAGGAGAACTTCCAAAATACCTGGAACATGAACCCAATCCAAATTCAGGAAGGCCAGAGGACTCCCCACAGGGTAGACCCAAAACGATCCTCCCCAAGACACGTGGTAATCAAGTTACCCTCCAATGAATACAAAGAAAGAATCCTAAGGTTAGCACGAACCAAAGAGAAGCATACATTTAGGGGCAGGACCATCAGAATCATTGCCGACTTCTCAGAACAGACGCTCCAGGCAAGCAGGGAGTGGAACAAAATCTTTCAAGTACTGAAAGAGAACAACTGCCAACCAAGAATACTCTACCCAGCAAAGATTTCATTTGTATACGAGAACGAAACTAGATACTTCCACAGCAAAGAGAAATTAGAAGAATATGCCAACACAAAACCAACCCTACAAAATCTCCTTAGAAATGCGCTACTCCCAGAGAAAAAGGAAGCAAGCCATAAGCAAGGATGGCAATCTGGAAGATCTCAATAAAGTCCACCCACAGAAACAACAATCAATCACCAACAACCTCAAAAACACAGGCATATGGCACGGCAAAGTTATAATTTCTCAATGTTAACCCTCAACACAAACGGCGTAAATTCATCAATCAAAAGGCACCGATTAGCAGACTGGGTTAAAAATCAGGACCCAACTATATGCTGCTTGCAAGAAACACATCTAACCAGAAGGAACTTCAAGAAACTGAAAGTGAAAGGGTGGAAACAAATATTCCATGCCAATGGACGAAAAAAAAAGGCTGGTGTGGCAGTCCTATTCTCAGATGATATGGACTTCAAAGTAACGATCGTCAAAAAGGACAGGAAAGGGCGGTACATTTTCTTGAAAGGGAAGATCCAACAAGAACCAATCGCCATTCTTAACATTTACGCTCCTAGCCCAGACACACCCAGCTACGTGAAACAACTACTTTTGGACTTAAAGGGAGACATAGATGAACATACGATAATTCTGGGAGATCTGAATACCCCACTAACACCAATAGATAGATCAACGCAGCAAAAGCTCAACAGGGAAGCCACAGAACTCACACAAACAATAGAACAACTGGACCTAGTAGACATCTACCGAATATTTCATCCTAAGGCCACAGACTACACCTTCTTCTCAGCAGTGCATGGCACCTTCTCCAGGATAGACCACATAATAGGACACAAAGCAAGTTTAACTAACTACAAAAATATCAGAATCATACCATGTACCTTCTCAGACCACCACGGAGTGAAACTGGAAATCAACAACTCAAAATGTCCCAGGAAACACGTAAACTCCTGGAGGCTGAACAATATGCTATTAAACGAACAATGGGTCAGAGAAGAAATTAAAGACGAGATCAAAAAATTTATGGAAACCAACGAAAACCCAGATACAAAAACCCAAAATTTATGGGACACTGCCAAAGCAGTGTTACGTGGTAAGTTTATTGCAATTAGCGCACACGTCAAAGCTCAAGAAAGGCAACAAATGCAGGAATTAAGCACACACCTCCAGGAATTGGAAAAGCAACAGCAGAAGGACCCCACAAACAAGAGGAAACAAGAAATTATCAACACAAGGCAAGAATTAAATCAGAAAGAAATTTAAAAAACCATTCAGAAAATAAATGAATCAAAAAGCTGCTTCTTTGAGAGGATAAACAAAATAGATACCCCACTGGCCCAATTGACAAAGAAAAAACAAGACAAAGCAAGAATTAGCAGCATCAAAGATGAAAAAGGCAACATAACAACAGACACTACTACCATTAAGGAAATAATTAGAAATTATTACAAAGAACTATACGCCAACAAATCCGATAACCAACTGGAAATGGAAAGATTCCTAGACTCCTACCACTCACCAAAACTCACCCTGGAAGCAACAGAAGACCTGAATAAACCCATTACCGAATCAGAAATAGAATCAGCGATTAAAGAGCTCCCAACAAAGAAAAGCCTAGGACCAGATGGTTTTACCGCAGAATTCTACAAAACATTCCAACCAGAGCTAACCCCAATCCTTTACAAGCTCTTCAAAACAATAGAAAAGGAAGCAACTCTTCCAAACTCATTCTATGAAGCTAATATAACCTTAATCCCCAAACCGAACAGAGAATTAACAGAGAAGGAAAACTACAGACCGATCTCCCTGATGAATGTTGACGCTAAGATTCTCAACAAAATCCTAGCCAATAGAATACAAAAAAACATCAGACAGATCATCCATCCAGACCAAGTAGGTTTCATCCAGGGAATGCAGGGATGGTTCAACATAAGGAAATCCATAAATGTGATACATCACATCCAAAAACTGAAAAACAAAAACCATATAATAGTATCAATAGATGCAGAAAAAGCCTTCGACAAAATTCAACACCACTTCATGTTAAAAACCCTAACCAGGGTGGGGATAGAAGGAACAATCCACAACATAATCAAAGCAATATATGAAAAACCCAACGTCAGCATCATACTAAATGGAGAAAAACTGGATCCCTTCCCACTGAGATCTGGAACAAGACAAGGCTGCCCACTATCACCACTGCTATTCAATATAGTCCTAGAGGTATTTGCAAAAGCCATAAGACAAAGAAATCAAAGGAATCCAAATTGGAAATGAAGAAGTCAAGCTTTCACTATTCGCAGACAACATGATTCTTTACATAGAAGAACCAAAAAACTCAATACAAAGACTCCTAGAACTCATACGAGAATTTGGCAGAGTGGCAGGATACAAGACAAATGAACAAAAATCAACAGCCATAGTGTATGCAAACGGCCACAAGATGGAAGAAGATCTAACCAACAAGCTGCCGTTCAAAATAACAGAGAAAAGTATGAAATATCTGGGAATAAATTTAACCAAAAGTGTAGAAGACCTTTATGAAGAAAATTACAAGACACTCAAAAAACAAACAGAAGAAGACCTCGAAAGATGGAACAACATCCCATGCTTTTGGATAGGCAAAATTAATATCATCAAAATGTCTATACTACCAAAAGTAATATATACATTCAATGCAATCCCAATCAAATTACCCACAGCATTCTTCATTGAACTGGAAAAAATGATACACAGATTCATCTGGAAACACAAAAAACCACGAATAGCCAGAACCACTCTGAAGAACAGGAACTTATCAGGGGGAATCACAGTACCGGATCTATGGACATACTATAGAGCAGTGGTTATCAAAACAGCCTGGTACTGGCACAAAGAGAGGAGGATCAATGGAACAGAATAGAAACAACAGATGGAAACCCACACAGATACAGTTCATTAATCTTTGACAAAAAGACAGACAACAATCCAAGCAAATGGGAAGGTCTATTTAATAAATGCTGCTGGGACAACTGGTTGATAGCCTGCAGAAACAAAAAGATAGACCCACATCTCTCACCATACACTAAGATCAAATCTAAATGGATAAAAGATCTAAACCTACATCCAGAAACCTTCAAACTTTTGGAAGAAAATGTTGGAAACACACTGCAACATTTAGGAGTAGGCCCAAACTTCCTAAAAAAGACTCCAAAAGCAGTAGAAATCGAGACCAAAATAAACAACTGGGACCTCATCAAACTAAGAAGCTTCTGTACAGCAAGGGAAACAATCAACAAAGTAAAAAAAACAACCTACAGAATGGGAGAAGATCTTTGCACACAACATAGGAGATAGAGGGCTGATTTCCAGACTATACAAAGAACTCCAGAGAAACCAAAACACCAGAACAAACAAACTGCTCAAGAAATGGGCACGGGAAATGGGCAGACATTTCACAAAAGAACAAACCCAAATGGCAAACAAGCATATGAAAAAATGCTCAAGTTCCCTGGCAATAAGGGAAATCCAAATGAAGACAACAATGAGGTACCACCTTACTCCAGTAAGGATGGCGCACATACATAATACCACCAACACTTGCTGGCGAGGATGTGGGGAAAAGGGAACCCTTCTCCACTGCTGGTGGGACTGCAGACTTGTACAACCTCTATGGGAATCAGTATGGCAAATACTCAAACAACTGAAAATCAACATTCCATATGATCCAGCAATAGCACTCCTAGGGATATATCCAAAAGATCTCCTACACAAGAAACCAACATGCACACCTATGTTCATAGCAGCACAATCTACAATCGCAAAAATATGGAAGCAACCAAAATGCCCATCAATAGAAGACTGGATAAGAAAGCTATGGTTCATCTACTCTATGGAATACTACTCAGCTATTAAAAAAAATGAAATGCAGTTCTTTGTGGACAAATGGGCCCGACTGGAATCCATCATGCTAAGAGAAATGAACCAATCCCAAAAGGTTAAATACCACATGTTTGCCTTAATCTGAGAGGATAAGATGACAACTTGGAAGATAGTACCTGTATATTGTAATAATAGTGCAATCTATAACAACCTGTATCCAATGTAATAAGATAATGCAATATAAACTATAAACCAACAATTAATGTCAAAATACTTAAGATCTACATTGAAAAACTAACACCTACTTTACCCACAATACGCTATGTTAATTCGTGATGGGGGGAATGCAGGGAAGTCTTTCAGGACCATAAAAAGAGTGAGGAAAAAGTACAATATAGCCTATCAAGATCAAATCTGGTAATTCATAGACAACAGACTCAAAGCGGCACTAAACAATAGCAAAACTACTATACCAATGCATGAGGGGGGAACCGGCTGCGATCCTGACAACCTCCTAACGGGAGGTCATGTGCGTGGAGTAGGAGGGCACTCCAGGGTGGAGCAGGTGGTAAGGAGGAAGCTTGGATCCCAACCATGAAGACTCCCAGACCTTCACCACAAACTATTAATACGAGCAACAAGGACTACATCCCAACTGCCTAGGAGACCACAGGGAATTGGATGCCCTCGGAGGCCGAGTACTCTGAGGTCACCCACCCTCAACCGGAGCTTCCGCAGGGGATGGAAGAAGTCCAAACACTACCGTGCAGAAACCAACGTCATCGGAAAGACAACCAGAAGCCCTGAGCGGTTCGCAGAAACAGAAGAACGATAAACGTCCTTCGGGACCATGGAGGAGAGCTTTCTCTGGTCTGAACCTGGCTCCACCTCTGGACCCCCACCCTCTCTCGCGATGACCATCGGGATAGCTTCGAAAACCCCTCATAGCAAACAAACAATCATACAAACTAAAAAAACCTAAAATAAATAGACAAACAACAAAAAGTAGAGCCTGGAATCTGACAGGAAAGAGCTGGCATGGATTGGCTCATGCCTCGCTGGGTGGAACACAAAGATTAGTCACTCCTCACCATGGTGTTGGGGATTTCCCTGCACACCCCCTCCCAAAAACAAACAAAAAAATGTTCAGCACCTTAATTGTCGACAAATGTCTTGTTAGATTTACAAGCCAGTCTAGATTACCCTAAAATCTGCCAAGATCAGCAAAATTATACTTCAACACAACAAATGGCTAAATACTAAAATGAAATAGACACGAGACAGCTGAATGGTACCTTATAGCCATTTTAAGGTATATAGCAGTCGGTTCTGTATATAAAACTAAAACTGAAATGTCAATGAGCTAATCATAGGTTGTGGTTAAGAACTTGCTTTCTTTTTTTTTTTTTTTTTTTTGTAACACACTGGTTACTCACAACCATGTCAATTCCATAATATTGCAAATTGCTGTTGATGTTATGTCGGGACTCTTGGTTGAATGGGATGATATTCTGTCAGCTCTAACAACGGACCAGAAATGGTCTCCCCAAGAGACTGTTCAACCCATCTGGACAATAAATAGCTGGACTTTATACTTGGTATATGTTTGCAAGGAAAGAATCTTGATTGAATTTGAACTGTAATACTGCATCAAGGTGGAGGAAGCCACCAGGGGGGAGGGGCGTGGGGGGATTCCCAGAGCCTATGAAACTGTAACATAATGCAAAATAATTAATAAAAAATATTTAATTACTGCTGAAAAGGTAGATTTACACAAAGGAGGAGAGACAGAGAGATAGATCTTCCATCTTTAAGTTCACCTCCCAAATGGCTGAAACAGCCAGAGCTTCCTCCAGGTTTCCCTCATGGGGGTAAGATCCCAGCCTTTGGGCTATCCTCCAAACTTTTCCAGGGAACAGGATGGGTGCTGGATGGAATTTGGAGCATCTGTTACATGAACCAATGCCCATATGGGATTTGGCACTTGAAGGTGGGAGGATTAGCTAGTTGAACCATTGCCCCAGCCCAGAAAATTGATTGTTGAAAAACAGACGAATCAGTTTTAGACAAAGGTCTGTTGTAGGAAATGTGATAATGAAAAATTAGACCCCAAGGGACTGTTCTGGCTTAAGCCCTATGTGTGAAATTTACCTTACCTTTACTGTTCTGTGAGAAGCCTGTGTGCCAAGTGTATTTCTATTGCTCTATATGTAAAGTCATCAAGGGGACAGCTCTTAACACAGCTCCTATCCTTTTATGCATAAATGCTTCTCAAAGTCTCTAAATTTCATATAGAATCCTATCACGTGTCTCCTAGTATATATATCCCTGCTGCGTTGATGACCTTTGTTTTCACTTACTTGCTCCCTCTGATTCTGTGGTCATTGGGGCTCGGGCTATCTGAAAACACTTTTAACTAAAAGAAATTTTCTTTTAGGTTACAAATATTAATTATTGTGACAAGACTACAAGAAATATAATACAGTTTTGATCTTACAAACTGTATACAGTTTGATATACAACATACAGCTATCTTTGTGTATTACCCTTGCCCCTCAAAGGTGAGAATAGGATTAAGAGCACTCATACCATTTATTACCACAAGATGGCAGTATCTTCTATCAGCATTTTTTCAACTTTTATCTTCAACCATATCATAAATACTTCATCAACTTGGACATGTATTTGTAACACTGAGTTATTTATTTTCTTGGGTGAGCCTCTATGTGATACTTTATCAGATTTTCTTAAAGCATGAAACTCAAATTATCTCAGGTCAGTTTCTCTAAAGATTCTCTTTCTGGTGTGTTCTGGAGGGTAAGAGGTGACAGTTTCTCCCTGAAGGAACTGCACCATTCCCTCTGAGGAAATTGCAATGCTAGCACTCTTTCTGGTTTATTTTCTTTTATATTGAAAGCAGTGTCAAGAAAACAGCAAGGGAGGCCTTATTGGAATTTCCAACATCTTTCTTATTTTTATTTTCAAATTGCCACTTTTATTTTACTTTTTGTGATATGTGCTAAGCATTCCTCAGAAGCTGCACAAAAATGTGACTATTGCCCTCAGGATCACCCAGAGTTAAGTAACCAATTTGCTTTTTTCACCTCTGTGCCCTTATATCATCAGTATCCTTCAAGTATTGGGGGAGGTTTCTTTTTCTTCCATATCCACTGTATTTAGAAGGGGATTTAAAGATTAATCAAGCCAACCAACCCTCCTAAACCTGAATGACATTTATAACATTCCTGGCAATAAATGCTTAAACACTCAAAGGGGTATGGCTTCTCCCAAATTGTCAAAGCAATCCACTTGTAGCCCTGGGACTCACAGTGGTGATAATGGCTAGCACTGAGTGGTGTGTGTCAAACATCCCACACTTTCATTTCTTTTTTATATAATATTTGGGCAATATCCAGTTACCTGCTCTATAAATGCATTCAACTGTTCTCTACCTCCATAATGCCTGTTGTTAAATAGAAGTTTCAGGTCGGAGTGGTATGGGGAATGAGACAGGAAGACTATACGGGAATGAATGAGAGGCTTCTATGGAGTGTGTCTTCCTGTAGCTCTGCGTTCCTGTCAATTCAGAGCACCCATTTTACCATGATGCAGCTGTGTCTCATCTGGACCAGGAAGGAGGCGGCGCCAATACGGCCACGCGGAACTGAAACTCCCAGAAAGTCACACACATATTAAATGCCAAACAGACTCTGTAGCACTTGTGTATTCAATTACAGCACTAGCCCCTAACCCATAAATATGAGCAATACATATAGGACCATCTTTTTTTGGTGTTTTGACTCTAGATTTTCCCTGTGGATCCTTCACTGGCTTTCTACCATCTTCTCTCTTTATAGGTAATGGTCCCGTCCTCTCAGGAAAGGTATCTCTGCACGCTGAATGCATATTCACTCTTAAATAAACCGTTTATCTCTAGTGCACCTAACTTATGCCTCTGCTTTGAATTCTTTGTGGGGCAAGAATCTGAAATGAGAATTGAGATACTTATGCCCATAATAGGAATAATCACCTTGCTCATTTTACTGGAGTTTTAACAACTCATTTCAAAACTTGGATATGTTAGAAAAAGTCAGGAGTAACAAATTAGAAAATTTAAATACAGGCACAGAGAAGTTGGAAGTTACCTATTTTTTTTGAAAAAGTGCTTTAGAATTCCAGCTCCTACAACTGAAATGTGTAACAATTTCAAAGCTGTAAATGAAATGAAAAAATGCAAGCAGTTGCTTCTCTCTCATCCCATCTCAATCTTTAGGGACCTCACCTGAAACCATTCATCTCTTGTGGCAACTCTAAATAGAGCTGTATTAGTAAAAGGAAAGTAAATCTTAAGAAATCATTTACCCAAAAATGGATCTTTGTTGAGATCATGAGCTTGGGAAGGTGAAGTTATCAAGTTCCCATGCCATTTTCCCTTGTCTCCCTACTTCTCCCTCCATGATAACTGATATCACAACAGGTTTGTTCACCTGCCTGGCTAACTGCCCAGAAGTCTGTTACATGATGGTTTGTTTCCAGACCACTATTTCTCTGTAAACTCAAATAAGCAAATGAGATTCCACACATATGGCTACAGGCAAGCATAGGTACCTGCTTGTGGGTATGTGAGCTACATATGGCTATGTGAGGGTGTGTGTAGATGTCTGCTTGTCTGACCATCGCCATGGACACAAGGCAGCTATCTGATCTGATCTCACCACCACAGAGGTGCAGGTTAGTCATTGTGTGTTTCTCCACACCACTGTGAAGGAAGGAGATGTCAGACCACAAATGATGCTGAGTTTTTCTCTGACCAATCAAAATCTCCAGCTGCTTGTCCTGGGTATTAATTATGCGTGGTGATTTTTATTTTTGTATTTCAGGGAACTTTTATAACAGAATGAAAGCAGGATTCTTCATATCCAACTTAGACTCTTAAAAACTAAAGCAGAATTTGAAGAAAACTTTCAGAGATTTTATGTATATAAAATATTTTGATGAGCAACAATGTCAAATTTCAAGGTATATCAGTAAATAAAATCCCTGAATTTGGTTGCTTTTCATATTCTGTTAGAATATTCCCAAATAAACCTAGTCTAACTGTACACTTGAACCTAGCTAAGCTTACTATTAACATAAAGGAATACCCATACACAAAAAGACCAGTTATGATTTCCTTCTATTCAGGTGGCTTCTAATCCTTTAAAAGCCCAATAGTTACACAGCCAAAGGAAAAGCAATACCAACCCTACAATTACTTGTGTAATTGTTCACTCTGTGTACTGTCTGGATCTCCTTGTAGTTAAGTGTTTTTCTTGAACATTCTAGAACATTAATGATTCTGAACAGAAGGACTAAAAACCAGATGCTATATCTTAGGATTAATGTCACATTACAGGAAACTCTTCACATACCCCTGTCTGTACCTGGAGCCATTTGATTGGAGAGGAAAGAGGCAGGAGCTAAGCTGCTTACTGATCCCTGTATAGCAACAGAGCTTTAATAGTCAAGAATCTGATTTAGAAAGGACTCGGGGGTTGCAGGATCTTCTCAGTTTCATTATTGCATGGCAATGAATTTAGAAATGAATTTAGACATGCTGCTGCTTAGCATCTCAGCGAAGTGAGGGAATACAAACAGCTTCTCCAAGTCACCCAAGGTGGTGAGAAAGATCAGAGAACTGATGCTGGCAAGCATTTCACACTCTATAGATCAAAGGCACAATTATAAACAAATAGAATTAACAATTTTATTTATCAGTAAGTCTATGCCATGTGTCAGCTTGAAATATCACTTGGATCTGAGGTCCAACAGGCAACTTGCTTTCAATTTATTAAACAACTTTGAAAAGAAATTGCTAGCTTGTTTGAACTGGCCCCTTTCCCATAGCCTGTTTTCAGATATACATCCCATGGGGTCACTTTTTAATGATGGTGTCAAGTCAAATCTGTCCCTCTGTGTGCTTTGAGCTGTCTGCACTCACTGCCATTTTCTTCTCTGGGACTGACTGTGGTGAGGAATTCTGGTCTACTTAAGAGGCTCCGAGTCCGTGCCTCAAAGATACTTTTTTGTTGAAGGACAAAATCATTGTACCTTGATATTTGCCCTACTTCATTCCATGAAGAACAAAAATGAACATCTCCTTGTACAGTTAAAAAATTGGATTTCAGGTAACATCAAATCTATGCCTATAAATAAATTCAACTAGGGGGAAATGAATCCTTAGAGAGTCTGGGTCTTATCAGGCACATCTGAATGTCATGCAGCAGTTCACCAATTATAATTTTAGTGCAAAGAAGCCAGACATCCAAACAGCTGGGGCTGGGAGATGGCAGAACTGAAGGCAGCCATGAACTGCAGGAGTGGGCTGGAGTCGGGGAGGAGCATTGCATGAACTATGAAAGAGTGGGCTGGAGGCAGGGTGAGGATAATTGCATAAGCTTTTTTTTTCCCCTCCAGTGACTCATAGGAACTATAATAAGTGCATCCAGGAATGAAAGATGAGTATATCCTACAAAATATCACAAAGGCATTTCAAGATCCTTAACGTTCTGTATCAGAACTGATTCTATAAAAAAAAAATGTTGATTTAATATGAGGGTTTAATCTGACTTTAGAATTGGAAGTGGATTTTAAGGAAACCAAAAAGGATCTAGGAGAAAATCCAACCAAAACATGATTCCATGCTCTCAAGGATAAGTTAGGTAAGTCAGAGACCTCAAAGAAATGACTGAGGACAATAAGAGGATAAAGGTGTGATGGCCACACAATCCGTTGGAGACTCCACAGACACTGACAGCACTCAGTAAAACAGGGCTTAGAAAATTAGAAGTAAAGCAGGAGAAACAACACTCACAAGCAGAGTCACAAAGGTGACAGTACAGCAACCGGGGTGATTTATCCAGCTCATTCTGTTGCCAAGCTCCCCCAGTTAGCTCACCCTGGAGACTTCTTTGTGGTAAAAATAATGGGCAGGTGGTTTGTGAGGTATTTTTCACCAACTTACAAATATTTGAGCAGAGGTTGGCTAGACACTGTGCCTAGTCACCCACTCAGAGCTTCCTAACCACTCATGAGAAAGCTGGGCTTTTAAAAATTATTATTTCTACAAATAATCACCACTCAGAGGAAGGCATGTAGCCATGCATATCTTGTTGGAAGTAGAGGACGTTGACTGACATGGTCTTCTGGGATCCTAGACCCAGGAACGAAGTCTAGCTTACAGCCCAGCTAGTAGCCATAATTGTTCTGCAAATCAATCCCCACCACAAAGGCAAGACATCAGAGAATAGATTGGCCAGAAATATTTGAGATCTTTGCGGCTACCAGCTATATTTCCTCTTAAGGCAAAAAAAAAAAAAAAAAAAAGACAAGTGTGGGATAATATTAACTTAGAGGCCCAGCATACATTGAATTCTGCTTTCCCCAGACCACCTAGACAGGTGCTTTTGCGAATGAGGCATAGAATCCTTTCCTCTACTATAATGCATGTTTGTTTTGGTTTGATTGCCTGTAAAAGGGCTAGTAAACTTTTTTTGTAAAGAATCAGATAGGTGTTATTGGCTTTGTGAGTCATACAGTCTGTAACAACTATTCAACTCCACAATTGTAACTTAAAAGCAACTATATCAACAGAAAATCAAGTGTGAGTGTTGGGCTTTGGTGCATAATCCCTGATTACTCATACCTGGTTTATAGCCACAGGCGCCAAATGATGTTTCATTGTCTTTTCCTTCCACATAGTTCACTGCTCTGAACTCAGTCATGTAAAACTATCATGTGGTCTTAATTTGTATGCAACATCTGACTTTTTTTTTTGTCTTTTCTGCCAAAAGAATTTAGTCAAATCTCTTCAATGTAAAATATTTTTAGAACATCTTTGGAAAATGGGTTATAGCACCTAGACCAGATATTTTGCTTCCAACAATACTTTGATAATTATTAGGTATAAACAATATATTTGGATAAAAAATTCACATTTCTCTGGTTACAAGAGGGGGAAAAATGGCCTCTTTGCTCTTAATTTAAATGCTAAGCATTTCAGAATCTTGTTTTTATCCTGACTTTAGTTTTTCACATTTGGTGTCCTTTCTAAATTTTTTTTTTTTTTTACAGAATTCAGAGAAGAGGAGGGAAAAAAAAAACCTTCTTACTGTATTGTATTTGATCCTTCATGCTTCATTTTTCTTTAAAAATGTACCTGAGGATATTTTCATCTTAAGGACTCCTTGCCTCCACATGAAATTTATTGACTGTTTAGTATGCATTCCACAGCCCATATTATGTCCTTGCTTCTTAAACCACAGCACTTTTTACTTCTCTGTAGGCATTCATGCAGTTCCATGAACAACAGTAGGAGAAGGACAGTTTGAAACAGTTTGTGCTGAAGTAGAATCCATTTCTATACAGAGAATTTGATACTAGGCTTCATATGCTTTACTGCTTCTGTGATAGTTGTCTGTGGCAAAAAAAAAATAATGTGCTTTTTCTGATGTATCACAGAGAAATGTTCCTGAGCTTTAGGTCATGCTGTGTAGGAACATCCTTATTATTGGACTATTAGTGCTACAATCACAGAACACATGAATTGGATAACTTGAATAGAATTTACTTTTCTTACTGTTCTAACATTATGAATCTGAGATCAAGTGTTAGCAGGTTTAATTTCTCTTTCATGTGAGGTGTCTGTCCTTGGCTTGTAGGCAGGTGTTTATCTTAACCCTGTGTCCTCACACGGTCTTTGCTCTGTTGTGCATTCTTGTTGTCTTCGTCATATAAAGACTACAGTCCTAATAGACCTAACTGGGTCTTATCTCTTTAAAGGTACTATCTCCAGATACAAGCACATTCTAGGGTGGTGGGGATTACAGTTTCAGCACAGGGATTTTAGAGAGACATACAAACTATAGCACTCCCTATTAATATTACACATTTGCATTCTTAAAATTTTGATCCAGGAGACGAGTAAAAAAATCCAGCACCAAAGAATAGGCATGAAAGAGCAATTTCACATTGTGAATGGAAAGGTAAGGTGAGCAGTGGAGAGGTGAACCCTGGCTCTAGAACCAGAAGGATTTTCCAAAGTTTTCTTTTTTTTTTTCAAAGATTTGTTTGTTCGGAAGGCAGAATTAGTGCAAGAGAAAAAAAAAAAGAGTGAGTGTGGTAGAGGATCTTTTGTCTGCTGGCTTGCTCCTCAAATGCCTACAATGACTGGGGACAGACCAAGCCAAAGCCAAGATCCAGAAGTTTCTTACAAGGCTCCCATGTGGGTGGAGGAATAGCAATGGCCCAATGGGCCATTGCCTGCTGTTTTCCCAGGTATATTAGCCTTCTTACACATGGCATTAGGAACAGATGTGATACAAAGAGTTCACTTTTGCAATATCACACCCATGAAAACCTAGTAACTCATTATTTCACAAGTGATTTAATGATAATCTTTTCATGAGGGAGGACAGAGTCCTTCATGACTTAATCACCTTCCAGAGTTGCTACCTCTCACCATTGCTAACTGGGAAATAAATTTCTTACTCACGAGTTTTTGGGGTATATTTTCAAAACACAGTACTTCTGAATACATCTCTCCTTTTGCCACTTTGCAGATAGACTCAGCAAATGGTTTTAATCCTTACGAAGGGGTATTAAACTTAGTGTTACTTATGAGTCATTTTTCTCATCTGTACTCCTAATGAAAGAAGCATTCTATTCTTGAATAGTTAATAACTTAATTAGAGCAGTAGGAAAGTACTTCAAAAATAACCATGAAGTATTTTTTATATAGTTTCCATGAACTTTAGATAGTTCTTATTTATGGGTGAAGTATTTATAGGTGAAGTATTTTAAGAACCCTTTAATGTAAAATATTTGAAATCCATACATGCAAAAGAACCTGTCCTTTAATTCATATTTCTGTGAGCTTTTAGAAGTACTCTCATATTTCTAGGTCTCAGGACATTCTCCAGCTTGAGTATTTCTTGCTTTCTTGAGCATTTTTCATCACTGAAGATGTTTCAGGAGTGGCCAGTAAGTTGCTAGTCAAAATACCTGTGTACCACACTGAAATACCCAGGCTGCATCCAGTTCTTAATTTCCACTTCTTGATAATGTAGTCCTGGGAGCTAATGGTCATGACTCAAACGCCTGGGTTCGTGCATGTCATGAAAGAAACCTGGATTGAGTTTCCAGCTCCCAGCTTTTAGCCCAGCCTTGGCCATTTTGGTACTTGGGGCATGAACAAGCAGATGAGAGATCTCGCTACTCAAAATGGAAACTGAACAGAAAATGTGTAATTTTTATGGCCAATGGAATGGACATTATTCCTTCATTCCTAACTTTTCTAGGACACACAGGTGCTTGTCCTAGACCTCCTTCTAGGGCCTAAAATTATTCAGACTACTCTACAGCTACCTTGAAAAGATTGAGGTTTCCTTCATTCTCTGAAAAGGTGGTCTAGAGACCTCACAGGGTCATAAACTCACTAACCTACTCACTAACCTAACATATGACCTTCTGTTTTTAACAAAAGGAGTCTAAAGGTTTTTCTGTTAATTACCTCAAATTTTTCATGAATTTTATTTTTTTCTGTTTCACAAACTGCAATGAACACAGCAGGTAACTTTTCTTAATTTAGGTGTGTGATTTTTTCCCCTCCTCTGAATGTTATTCTAAAATTAGGAGGTAACAGCAGTATGATATTGACTCCCTGTAGTCAAGTCTGGATTCTGAGGCTAGGGCCTAATTGAAGCTGTGAGGCTGACAAAGATGTAAGTAGACCATAGTGAGCTGGAACTAAAGTTCTGTGGTGTCAAATGGCAGGTGTCCAAAACTATGTTATGGATATGATGCAATGAAAAAAATTCTTAAGCCTTTCTTACTCTTCTAGACTCGAGAAAGCCATAGTGCATGGTGCACATATGTATTGCACACTGACCAGTCAATGAGCTTTTACAGGGTATTAACCAAAGCCTGGGCAGGTTTGTATAGTACAATTTCATGAAACCTGAATCAGATTCATAGAATTTTATTTTGCAGTTTATGATGATCCACTGAAGAATTGAGAGTAAATCTGTCAGATTTATACTTTACAATACCTACCACAGTGAACTAAAAAGAATGGATTCCAGAATAGACACAGAACTGTCATGCTCTAAAGTAGTTAGAAACATCTGTGGAGTCATTTTGGTTGTCACACTAACTGGCATGTCCAGTAAACAAGGTTTCAAGGATAATCAGAGGCTCCTTGAGGTATGGGGGAACGCTAAATCATAAACCATTACCCTTTCCAGAATATCAATTATGTCCCTACTGAGAAATAATGGACAAAGGATTCATAAGGCAGAAATGTACCTGTTAAACTGTAGGTATAAACAAATGGCGATGCCTTTTTAACTTTTCTGTGTATATGACACAATCCTATTTGGGTATCATGCGTATGGAACAAAAAAGCCATAGTTACACTTAATCATCATTGGGCTAATTCATGCCAATATTTTCTTTCAAAAAAGCTTTTCTAAATAGAATAAGATGTAATGAGATAAACTAATTAAATCTTATAAAACAGGAAGTTAATTTTAACAGACATGTTGAGATTTGATTGTATCCCTCATCTATATTCCTGAGCAGAAATGTAGTTAGTGTTAACTACATGTTAAATTCATTTAGTGGAGGATTAAGCTGTGATATAAAAAGTATGTCTTAGGATAACTTAAAAGGAAGGGAAGAGGATGGGAATGAGAAGTTAGGAAGTATTATGTTCTTTAACATGAAACACAAAATTTGTTCCATTTATACATGTTTTAAATGCACAGGAAAACAAATTACCCACCATCTGTAATCCTCAATGGGTGTTGACAGATCATTTGCCACATGTTATAATATAATGAACCCTGAAAAAAATCACTAGAGAGAAGAGGATATCAACCAAAGAGGAGGACGACAGAAAAACAGTCTTGGGCTAGTGGAGACATGGACTGAGGTGAAGAGGTTTCCAATCCTCAAGTTATGAGTTACACGAAACTGTACATATTTCATCTCAAAGTTACTGTACCAGCAGCATCACGATGGGGCAAAAATTGACCAAGTTTTCAGGTTCGGCTGCTGGTTCCAAAGCTATGCTTTACTCAACCTTGGTCTGGGGAATGTTAGATCATTCCCAAGGCCCTTCCCCCACACCTAACCTAAGGGGGCCTCTTTAGTTACAACACTATAACCAAGCCACTTGTTGCACCTACATTGCTCTAGCCTCAATCACAGGAGGCCAAAATTACCTTTGGAAGAGTACATGCTCATTTTTTTTTAAACCTGGACTGTGACAATGCATTATCCTCCCACAGAATATTCCTTAGCCTACTTTTTCCAAAATGGAAATCAGACTGTTCTTTGGCTTGGGAAAGGTTCAACTACCACCTCCCCTAGCTGCTTGTGAATGACTGATACACAAACGAATGAGCGGTTTTGTTTCTTCCTTTATGAAAAAAAGTGTTCAGCTGTGTGCACTGAATATGCAGAAAATGCTTCAGAAAGGTCTCCCTAAACCCCAGGCCACACCCTGTCAATGGACACTGCGGAGGTGTACAGTGTGCAACCAGCTGTACACAAGAGCAGCAGATAGTACCCTTTAAGATATTTCATGCCAAGGAAGCTGCACAGTAGGAACTGTGAGGCTAAAGTTTCTTTCTACTTCCCAGGCCTAATCCCACTACTTCGAGGGGTATTAGAAGAGAAAATTGAAAGGATAATGTGAAAAAGAAAAAGTGAATGCACAAAGAGTCTGTGATTTTAATAATGCTTTCTGTGCTAAACATTCACAACTCAGGAAAGCTGCTCTTCAACTAAGGAGCTAAAGCAGCAAAAGTAAGTTTGGCCACAATTCAGGAAAAAGATTTGAGGCAGCAACCTGCCAGGGAATGCCAAGAATTCTCTATAATGGGAGTTGCTAGAGGCTGAGGGATGAGGCTTCCCCTGATCTCCTTCCCTTACCTCCTCCCCAATGCAAGGCAAGGCAGAAAGGGAGCCAGGGAATAAGGATTTATTTGATGCTACTGTAAACATTTAATGACATTTCCAAGTCAGTGGTAAGGAGCCAGCATGGCAAGTCACCTGCCCCTGATTCCAGGAGCCTAGGCATTAGACCAGGGTGGGGATTATCTCTGCCTGTGACTTGGAGAATCAGCTCTGAAGTAACACAGGATAGGGGTGGGATGGTGGAAGGTGTTGTAAGTGGTCAGAACCAATACTGGGTACCTGGGGAAGGGTTCAGTGGGTCCACACCTGATGTCGGTTTCCTTCCCAGCTTTTGGCCCTCTCCTTTCCCATGCCAGCCCTCCCATTTCCAGATACATCCCTAGCTTCTCTTTCCTGCTCCCCAGCACACACCCGACAAGGTGTAAGGCAAGTCGGTGCTTCCACTCGGTGCAGTGTAGGCAGGGTAGGAGCAAGGGAACCCTGCGGGCAGCAAAGGTCTGGCCAGCCCTTTACTGACCCCGCGACTTGCAGCTTCTGAGCATGCAGAGCAGGAGCACCTGGATGCCGGCCAGGTGCTCAGGCACCAGACCCAAATATGCTTGTGCATGCATTTCCGGCTGCTCGGCTGGGGCTTCTTTCGAGGTGCCTTGCGGTGGTTCCACTGCTGACATAGGAGGTTCCACCATGGATGACCCAGCAGTGACGCTGACCTACCGCAAGAGCTAGGAGGGACCAAGGCAAGAGTCATGCTGTTGCTTGGTGCCCACACCATTGGATAGCCCCCTATTTTCTTCCTGGAGCAACAGCCTGGAATTGCAATTTGTATTCCCCAACCCTTGATTCCAAGATGGTCGCAGCTGATCCTGACTTCGGCCCTCAGATGCTTGTTTCTACTTGCCAAAAAGCAAAGAGTAGGGAAAATGCTCATTAACAAGTTGAAAACAAAGCACAGTTATGGACAGGTGATCTGGGGCCTACTTCAGGCTGCATTATGTTAGTCCTGAACTGGTATGATGGATGAAATACCTGCCATTCAGATGTCAATGATAGCAAAAGCTTTCTAGTGTGTGTTGGAAGTATTGCTTAACTGCAAATCATAAAAGACTACATTAAAATTTGCTTCTCAGCTTGCCGACAGCAATGCTGCTTTTCATTTGAGTACAAGCTTCCTCAGCCACAAGAAACTGAAGGTTAATGCTGCCCTCTTGCAGAAAGAAGCCCAAGAGGTTAAGTGGAGAGGGTTAGAATCAGAAAGTAAAGCTAAGAAGATAGCCTCTGAGATCACAATGCCAAAAAAAATTAGGCCCAGGGCACTGAAAGCTGGACAGCTAAATTCACCAGAGACCAGAGCTGATGCAAGGTTTATTCAAGAGTCTAGCATTGCTGGAGAGAAAGTAGACTTCAGGCTTAGGAAGACTTTTGCCACCTTGCTAGTTAGCAAGAGCATTTTCATAGGATGAGTGGGAATTGGGGTGACCACTGAAGAACATAATGGGCTCTGATGAATTTCAAGTAAATTTCCAGGATTAGCTTGAAATCCAGTTAGAGGGTGATACCTTTGTACTAAGTCTTGGCTGGTAACAGTAGGTGGCAGCAGTTTCTGTTCAGACCTTCAGATTATAGTCACTCATACATAGGTGGTTCCTGAGTTGTTAAGCAAGCATTATTTGTTGAACTAATAAACTTCTGCTCAGTCAGCAATTAGCTTTTGCTAACTAGAATGTGAAAAGGGAAAGGAAGATATATGCTGTTACACTAGTCACAAGGTCAAAATGGAAAATGAAAAGGACAAAGCATTCATTCAGGTTAGAATAGTTCCATGGGCTGTTGAATCCTGCCTTCCAGAGTTAACTGGAGCAGTGACCAAGGCAGATAAAGATAAATCTGCACAAAAACAAGATTCAACTGATTCCCTTACAGCCATGACAACAAGCGACTCCTATGCCCTCTCTTCCAGCTTCGACAATTAGGCCAATCAGCTCCCCTCTAATCTACCTTGACAATAAAAAGAAAATAAGCAAAATCATATGAAAGCTACAGTCTTTTTGCTTTTAACTTTAGCACTTCCCACTTGTGAATCTCTACATCTGGTTTTAAAAACAATTCTTCATGTATGTGTTTTCTTACATATTACTCTTCAGGTCTGTAATGATCTGGAAAGAATGCCTAAATCACCTAATATTTTTTATAACCAATAATATTGCCTACGTAGCAAAGTCCGGTTGTTAAAGAAGGGTTCTGGGGCTGGTGGCCTCCCTCTATTTGCCAAGTTAAAATTGTTGATTGAGGTGCTTATCCTAAGCGATACCAAGTTTAGGACTGGCTGCAAGCCTTGCCTGTGCCTTTGTAGAAACAAAAATGCTACTTCTGAGTTTCCCCTAGAGACAGATGCAGCACTTCACTTACTGGGTATGACAAGAGCAATGTACCACTAAGCAAAAATGACCAGGACAAGGAGGCTAAGAGGGCATGTTTGTGTATGGAGATTCAAGCTTGGCATATCTGAGAGCTCTGAGCCGAGTCTGGGCTGACTTCCAGTCTCTGCTCACTCCTTCCCAAAGACCATTGCACAGCCCACCCGATATGCAACTATAAACTGGTCTTTCTCTAAACAGGAAAATGATCCTCTTGCTAAGAAAATAAAGCAAGAGAACTGGGGAAGCTAGGTTTGTCAAAAGAGGTGACAAACATATCTACTGTGACTGAGGTTATTCAGCATTTGGGGAACTACACAAAATCTTTGCTCCAAATTCTGGCCACCTAGTCACAATGGAATCCATCACCAGCTCAGCTTGGAGAGCCTAACCATAGCTCAACTATATTTTATCAAGCCAGTGCTTCTACAGTCTGATGGAAACAAGCAAGGTCTATGAAGTTTGAAGTTGCCTCATGGCCAAGGGAAAGTGCAATGTTTCTGAAAATCTGCATAGGCTGGAATAAGAAGAGTTTATCCTGCTTGGTAAGTGTATGCAACCACACATTATGCAAATAATATCTGTTTATAAGATTTTGACAATGTTTAAAAATGTACTACCTCTTCCCTTACCCTCCAGTTGTGCAGTAGTAAAGTGCTGAGTCCTAATTCCACAGGATGTCATGTATTCTTTGTCCTCACCATCTGTACAAAAGTCTATACTTCAACCGACTGTTGGTAACCTGGTAAAGGATCATTGGGAGGGCCATATTCTTAACATCAAATTTAAGGGTAGGAGATTCAGGAAACAGTTCTTAATAACATTGTGAAATCAAGCCCTTGTACACACAGCCCAGTCAAGAGTCAACTTTACAATTAATCTATCTCATACCAGATTATTGGCACTGACAGCATCTGTTGCTGCCAAATTCCTGGAATCTAAACTTGTTTGCAGTAGTGAATCACAGCATTGCACAAGTGAGATGTGAAAACAATTTCCACAGCCACTGCTCCACGCCTTTCCTGGGGCTTCATGTGACACTGGAGACTTTATTCACCAATAAATGGTGCTATTGTGCTTAATCCAATTCAAAGCCATTGCTTTATTTGATCATTCTCCTTTCAGTGCAAGTATTGTATGTTAAGATCAGATGGTCATCTTTGGTTAGTTTCCAGTACTGATGATACAGAATGAAGTCACAACCCCTCCCCAACAACTTATGTTAGCAAAATTGCTACAGAACCTGCAAAATTGGATCCACTCACACAGTCACTAAGAAAGGGATAGTGGAAGAAAGGAATTTATTGCAATGAGCAGAGCAAGGAGCCAGGAAGGCTACAGCTTAATTTCTGGGCTTGCCAAGAGGTTAGCAGTTAATGTTCCTAAGGACTAGCATTAGAGGAGGTACTTTTTCTGCACATGTCCAGGTTACCAGCAGTTATTGCTGATTGTGGCCTTCCTTGTTTGCTTGGCAATACCACATTCTTTATGCTTATGCTGACCAGGACTTCAGGAAATCTGCACTCTATACAGAGGGCAGCTATTTCTTGCTCTAGGTCTGCAATTCACCCCGATGTAAACCCATTGAAACAATACTAGCAATGCTAATTATTGGAGAAACAAATGACCCCATGACCTCAATGTTAGAACTTTGTAGGGCCAATAGTATGCCTTCAATTCAGTAGCTGATATTCATACTTGTTCAGTAATCATAAAGGAAGGGTAAAGACACACTAACGGTAAGAGTGGGAGATTGGAACCTGATGGTTTCTTGTTGCCTGCCTTCTAGGAATGGGATAGGGAATTAATTTCAATTCTCACCCTCAAACTCTCCGATGGCTGCTCTGATTCTCTTGCTTATAAACTTGGGTGCATCAGAGCTTAGGGATAGCATGATGGGAAAAGAAAATTATATAGCAGCAGGGCATGACAGAGTAAGAGAAAACTGAAAATGCTGGACAGAAGTTGAAGTGCATTAAGCTGTTGGACTAGCCTTGTCCTTTCCTAGGCAGAAAACATGTCACAAGAACTGAGTAAGAAGCCAGATGCCAACATACACTTACAGAGGATGAGAAGGAATATGGAGCTAACACTTACAAGCGAGGTTGGAGAACAATGAAGAGGCTGAGGATGATTAGAAAACAAATCCAGGGCCTGGCAGCTAAAGTCCTCACTTTGAATGTGTTAGAATCCCACACAGATGCTAGTTCTAATCTTGGCAGCTCCACTTCCCATCCAGCTCCCTGCTTGTGGCCTGGGAAAGCAGTCGAGGATGGCCCAAAGACTTGGGACCCTCAACACACGTGAGAGACCTGGAGGAAGTTCCTGGCTCCTGGCTTCAGATTGGTGCAGGACTGGCCGTTACGGTCACTTGGAGAGTCAATCAGCAAATGGAGGATCTTCCTCACTGTCTCTCCTCCTCTATATATCTGAGTTTGCAATAATAAATTAATCTTTAAAAAAAGTAAATCCAGAAACTGGTGTCCAGGGTAGGAGTTTGCTAGGGTAATTACTGGTATTTGAGGACCTTCAATTCAGACCTCATGGTTTTGAGCTGACACACACAGCTATCTCTATCACTGTCACTTGTGGCACTCATACTGGAGAGTCCCTGGCCTCAATATGTTTCTTCATTTTTGCTTAATATGGACCAGTAATGAGAACTTTTCTTGGACTAAAGCACAATAGAATTCCTTCCTCCTGCTACAGGAAAATGCATCCCCTCTGATTCAGGGCCTCCACTTTCAGCTCTTTACAACCAGCTATTTTCAACCAGCTCCTGGCAGTCTTCAGTGCCTTTGCTTCTGTTACTTCCTCTACAGAGTGCTCACTTCCTAACACCCAGAGGAAGGGCAGGGAAAATAAGAATCAAAGAAAATTTAGAGGAAAACACAGTAAGGGCTGCCAAAAATGAGTACCAACCTGCAGGGAGCTTGAAAAACACATAGAAAGGTCTATCTTGAAAAGGGAATTTTTCTTAAATTCAGCCAATTTCAATATCCATGTACAAGAAACAATGCAAATGTTACACAGATTGGAAAGAACAGAAAACAAAACAAAAAAAATTGGAAAGATATTCAGGCAGGATTTGGTGGCTGAGAAATGCTCCTGATAAGGTGACCTTTTGCCAGTTTAAAATGCATTCATACGATGCCACTGAATAACAAGGAATACAGTAAGCTAGAATGTGTCATGGGTGTCTTGTCTAGCAGTATGGCAATGATAAAATCCAAGAGCAACAGAGAATCTTCCATTTTCTGTAGAAAGGAGGGAAATAAGATATGTACACATTTGTGTTCCTTTTAAAAGAAACCGTGATGGGGTAAGTAATAAACTAACGAAAGGGTGCTGTTAGAATATGGAGGTGAAATGTGATGCCTGAGTTTTACATTTAGTTGCTTTGATTAAAAAATCATGCAAATCATTCACATGGTTTTTAATTTTAAAAAATGCTTAAGCCAAAGAAAAATGGCAAATTCTAAAGTTTTAAGAATAGAAACAAAGATAAATGTATATCCAATGGGGACATAAAGCATACATGAAGAAAAATTCTTATTGGGTTTAAAATATAACTTTCATGGAATGGGTCATGGACAAAAAAAGTAAATTATATGTATTTGTTATTAATAAGATTTATTCAGCAGCATATGTAAGAACCAGCACTTCAGAGTAAGATAAAAGATGTATAGATGTAAAATCCAAGAATTTAAACTATGCCCTTTTATCCCTAAAAATTGCATGAATGATGCTGGCATTTTCAACTCAAATTTTAAGTTGCGGGCTTTTATTTCTAGTCATTGCTTATCCTCTGTTAAGTACTAGAATAACTCAGTAAAAATGAGTTCTTAAATATCAGATAATACTTAGGAATTACATTTAATTTTCTTACATAGACATAATATTACCAGTTAAAAGTAAAGAATTATGCACAGGTTAATTATATGATGTTGAGAATTTGCCTATACAGCAGTTTTCCCCTTGGGGTATTTATTCACACACACAAAAAATGAAACAAACCTTAACAAGCTCCTATAAACATAGAGGGCCCTCTTAGCTCACATCCAGAGCTGTGTTAATTTCCCAAAGGAATGAGAAAGAACTTCAGAACATTTCCTGGAAATTTTTTCCCCATCTAGATGATTTTTTCAGTGGAGAACCTATAGGTTGTGTGGACAACTTCACAGCAAGGGCATTGGGCTTCCTGGTTCCAAAGGGTGGAATGAGACACCTCTAAAAACAGGTGGTATCTGAGAGGATGCAGGAACACAAAAGGAATGGTCACCTAGAGGAAACATCCCCTGGCAGCAGTAGCTGCCACCACTTTCCCCTCAGTTCCCCAACACATTTCCTGCCTTATTTTTCTCCCAGAACATGTGACATGTAACTCAGTCTATGCCTTAGAGTGTTTCTGGCCATCACTGCTCCCAGCATCAGGATGTATGCCAGTTCAAAAAGAGATCAGCCTGATTCGGTCACCGCTACAACCCTAATGCACAGCTACGGTTTGTAGTACGCATTTTTGTTGAATGGATGTAAGCCACATTTACCACCAGCTCTGTAAGACCATAAGCACATTTTTCATCTGTATCCTAGGCCTCCCACTAAGCTGGGCTTGGGAGCTATGTGTGACATTTGTGTGACAGATTCAGGATTTGATTGCTGCAGGCAGCCAGAACTGAACATGAAGAAACTGAGGCAGAGACTGTGTATAGGTTGACTCCCATAAGGTCCTACATGCAGTTCCCACTCTGTACATATGACTCGCATATACATAGGGGTGTGAGTTTGTCATCTTGAAGGCAAACATCACCTCTGCATGAGTTAGCCTTTTACATCCTTCAGAGGTTTAAACACCCCTTTAAGAACTCATCTAGTTCATGCCACTCAATTTTGTGAGAATTTTTTGTTCAAAAAAAAAGTTGCTGTAGTTCAGAACAGAGTGAAAGCACCTCCTTTTGGCTATCCAAAAAGATCATGCCAATTGTCAAATACCATGCCAGCCATGCTCCCAGCTCGCACGGTCTGAGGTCATGGTTTAGTTACAGGTATATGAAGTAGAGGGCAAATTGAAGGACAAAATCCTTCATGATGCAGAGGCCCAGAGTGGAGCATTCAGACTGAAGGGAGGCATCAAAGAGCTGACCTATCCTTTACTTCAGAAAACTATTCCCTGTGTGCCTTGTTGGACTCTACCTCCAGGAAATGTGCTTTTCCAGGACCTGAAATGCCCTTGCAGGACCCCTACTGTTCTCCCCATGTCTTTGATCTTCTGCAGTAGACAATGACTCACCCTCTGAGACCTCCTATGCCATCAGTGGCTGAGGTTGGTTCATTTTCAGCGCTCTCAGGAAACAGAATGTGAGCAGTAAGTTGCAATTAGAAGAGAAGAGCTATTAATACTGTCTTTATTTTTCTTTCACAGTGCACCACTTTGGGAAAGATGTCTTCCTGTGAGAGGCCGAGAGAGAACAATGTGCAAATGAAGTGACTGGCAGAGACTCAGAGTGGCCGCCCAGTCAGCAAGTAACTTGGCATGTGCACTAACTGAAACAAGGGACACCTCCTTTCCTATTGCACACACACCCAAGGCCACCAAGGGCTCTGATGCTGGTGCCAGACAGAGCAAACACTAATAAGAGGAAACTTCTAAATCTAAGCTGTGAATAACATCAGCTTCAAGTCCAAGTGAAGAGTTGGACATTTTATCAGTCAACAATGCATTTCTAAAATATTACCACCCTTCACATGCATTTTCACTTCCTACCATTTCTTACGTTTTCTAAGGGAGTAGACATCAAGTCCCTCTAGCCAGGACACTCTGGTTGTCCACTCCAGGATTTCACAATCTCCTGGCACAGAGCTGGCAAACGAATTTCAGTCATTGAACTTAGAATCTCACTGTGCCCAAAAGAGCTTATTCTGTGCAAAGGCAAACTACTTTTCTTTCTTGTTTGATGATATAAATACAAGATCTGCCAATCCTGATTCTGGTCCCTCAGGCTGTTGTTCCAGGTGTTAGTGCTTCCCTCCTTTGCAGCAGGAAGCCCAGTGTTGATAAGAAAGTAGAGCACTTCAGAAATATCATGTTGGGCTAATTAAGATGCAATAAGCTACTTGAATAGCTCTTTTATGACTAAGTGGTTCTTTCCTGAGATAAGCTAGTCTAACACCTCTTTAGACCATGCTAGATATATCAAAGATACTGAGGAGTGAGCCCATAGTGTGTGTGGCTCTCAGTAAACACCTTTTGTGTTGAGAACATTAAAGTTCGTTATTCGTCTTAGAAAGGCGAGGAGGCCACTCACGTTAATGGAGTGAAATAGTGCTTATTAACAATGTTTGGATTTCACTTCTTTATTTTGCCTTTGATTATCTTTATGGTTTTCTATAAACAACTTTATTATGGAATAAAACACATATTTCATTTAATTTTCATTGTCCTTAAATGCATTCTTGTGCTAGTGTGTCTTGCTTTCATTTTTCTCATTAAAATGAGAACGTTTCTTTCTGCCACTATTAAGGCAAGTTTCTTAATTTTTTCCCAAATGCCCTACTTAGAACAGATTGGTTCAATCATGTGATCCTGTCAGATGGTACCTATTGACACACATTTAAAGCAAGATACTAGGCTAGATCCTGAATGGTTAAAAAGATACTACAGGAATGTCTTGACACTCTTCTTACAACTGGATACCAAAGACTGGGTGATATATAAAGCTTAATTCAGTGTACACTTGTGGAAGCTGCAAGGGAAAAGGAGAAGAGGCTGCATTTGGTGAGAGTCTTGTTGCTGGTCAGAACTCTATAGTGTCCCGAAACAGCACAGGTTTATGTGCCAAAAAAGCGTACCCACAAGAGACAAGCCAAACTGGCTTTTTAAAAACACACCCTCCTAAGATAACTTGCTAACCCGTCAATCTATGAATCCCTGAAGGGAGAAGTCCTTCATGAAAGCATAGCCTTTAAGATCCCACTTAGTTCTACCTGTTTGGACTCCACAGTAAGGATTAAATTCAACACGAGTTTTGTGGAGACATTCAAGACATAGCCAGACCCCTCCAAATTTCTTCGTATCCGTACCTGAAGTTAGAAAACTCAAAGTTAATCATGTCACTTCAGTCTGTCCTCTTTGACTTCAAAATAAACATCAGGACTTTGAGACAGTATTTATAGGTGCCAATTGAAAATGACAATTTGATAATCACAGAAATATGGCTTTTACCCTGCTAAGAAATATCCTCAAAAAGAGTCTGTTGCACTGGAGTCAGTGTGACTCATGCTACAGTACTTTTGTTTCTGGTCTCCACTGGATATTATCTCCTTAAGGTCCCTTAACATTTAGAAATCCAGTTAACTCTTCTAGTGTCTAGAAAATGATTCTACACAGAGAGACATAGGCTTAGGAAACTAATTGTTCACTGAGATGAGAGAAGTTTCTCTGCCCCACTCTATTTGGCCTTCTACTGCCTCCTGTGTTCAGGAATCTGTGTTGCTAGATGTTTAGCCAAGGACACACCTCATTTTCAATGAGGAGGACACCAAATTTAATTGAATCACTAATTTGACAAGGATCTTCAGGAGTCAGACGCCAGGATAAAGTTATGAGTATGGGACATTTATCGGAGCTAACAGCTCTGAAAGGAACAGGGGAGAATGAGCAAGATTGGGCAGAGAAAACCTTGAAACTACAGTGAAACTCTGAGCCAGTCTCTGAAACAAGGGCTTCCCTAAAAGAGTCCCACATTGGGCAGAAATGGCCAAACACTAGTCAATCAACTGTATCTAGTTGTCGCCCAAGTATATATCAGTGTTAATGCTGTGACTGATCCTAAGAGCACTGCAGCTTGAAAGCTATAGTCTAATTTCATTTCTTCCAGCTCACTGGCAAATTCTTTTATGAGAGAGAAATAGGAGCAGTGCATAATCATGGCTGCCACAGTCCTTTAATGTCTCAGAGCTGAGATTGGAATCTGCGCCTAATATTAAAGGCTTGCTATCCCATGTGGTAAAACCATCATTAGCATCAACAAATCTGACTTGTTCAGTTTCCTCTCTTTGGCCTCCTGTACCATCTCTCTCCGCTAAGTTAATTGCTAATTAGCAATTAACTTATCTTGGATCTAAATTTACTGTAAACACGTAATGTTGTGATTCTTAAGTTTTTGTAAACCTGAGAGACAGAGGGACGTGGGAAATAAGAACAGAGAAGATTTTACTGAAAACAGACTGGTCTCAGTCAGGTTTCCCAACATGATGGTTTCCCAATCAGGTTGTTCCAACGTGCTCATCCTTGTCTCGGAAAGCTTAACATTTGGAATTCATTATCTACTGTCACACTGCATTTTAACTTGCGGAGGTGGAATGCCAGGTGATAGAAACAGCTTGGCTTAACCTACAGAGAAGGGAATAAACAGGGATCAGTAGCAAAACGAGATGAGCCTGGTTGCAGAGAAAAGGTGTGCGGAGGAGCAGCAGTTGGTATAAGTGGAGGAGAGACTGTGAGAGTGACCAGAGGAAGTGGGATAGGTGAAATGGAGCCAGCAAAGGATTTGAGCTGCAGGAGTAGATCTTGTTTAATTCAGGTCTGCAGCCCTGCACCTGTCTGATTCCTTTTGGGAGGCTGGGCAGCTCCTAAGTGGAAATATTCTTGTGGCAGGCGTGTGGCGAGATGGGACACATATCGAGTCTTGTTCCCCAGTTTGCTTTCCCCTCTCCCTCTCAGAATACCAGCGACTCACAGAGCACAGCTGAAATACCCTGGTCTTCTGGGGAGATCAAGTCTCGGGGTTTGGGCCTGCCAGCAGGCCCCAGGGTCACAGAGGGCGAGGCAGATGGTGACCTTCAGCCACAAGAACCACCAGAGATAAGCTGGTGAGTAATGCCCGCTTTATTACGCACAAGTTACAGGTTTTAAAGGGTAAGGAAGGAGAGGAGGGAACCTTCTAGCTGACTCCATGCCCACCAAAGACGCTGCAATTGGCTGTATGACACGTGTATTTCCCTACATCTCCCAGTCATGTTCCAGGTGTACTCCCCTTGACCTTGTAGTCATGTTGGAGGTCACACTCCACCTGTAGGCTTGCCACGCCCTCCAGACAGTGGGGGGGGTGGCCTAAGGTAATCACCCACAATCAAGGTCCCCAGAATTTGTGCAGTTTCTCAATCTCTGCTTCTGTCCAGAGGAATTCTAGGCAATTTTCTAGAGTTTGGTCATTCAATGTCAAAGTTCATTGAGAAAGTTAAAGAAACCAGTTGCTTTGATTTGGGAGCAATTAGATTCCAGTTTGGGGTTTGGGATTTTTGTCAGGAAGTGTTTAATTCATATGAAAAATGCCAAGCAGAAATAGCTGGTTTAGTTAGGATTGAATGGTTAAAGAACAATTTGAACCTAATAGCCTTAACTTTCATTTCAACAAAGGATGAAAAAGTGCTGCTATTGACCAGGCTGAATCAGTTCATGTCATCCACTGGCAAATCCGAGCACCGGAACAGAGTGTGGGCCAGGCCGGGTTAGGTCGCGACAAAAACCAGTCCACACTACGGAATTGCCAGGGTGAGGTTGCCTGTACCGGATGTGACTGCAGCGCCCATCCAGCACGCGTGGGAACCAGGAAGGGAGGGGACAGAGCCTGTAGGGGAATAAGGGGTGGTTCCCTTGCTGGAGAGCTACTCCCACTGGAGAGCATCAGCTGGGATGGGGCCAGACCAGACTAGGCAGGGCTACAACACCTGTGGGTCTCATGTGGACTAGATCAGGGAAAAGCCAGGCTGGGCGGATTATTCCTACTGGTGCAAACAAAATTAGAGTGGGTGAAGGTTGTTGGAGCTTAGCCTAAGCATCAGCTGGCAGAAGCTGGCACTGGGGGCTAATTCTGTCAAGTCTAATCACAGATCCACCTGGAGAGTGCATAATCCGGCAGTGAGAGACACCTGGGAGGGAAATAGTGGGCTCCTCCCTCTTGGGTTACCACTCCCATGGGAGGGCACAAAAAAACTAGGACAGGGGCTGGGGTGGCTAGACAGAGAGGCACTCAACATCCATGAGGGCTGGATAGTTGAGAAGGTTAGATGAAACTAAGCTTCAATACCCATCGACATGTATGAGAGCCAAATGGGATGTGGGACAGACTGGACTAGTCTGCTACACATACTGGCAAACCAGGGTAGGGGCAGGCCTGGTGTGGGTTATTGTGGGTTGCTCTGACTGGGCTGCAGCTCCCACTGGTTTATGTGAGGGCTGAGTATGTGCTGGGCAGAACCAGGCCAGACTGCAACACCCTTTGGTTCCAGTGGAAGTCGGGGCTGAAAACAGAACCAACCCAGCAACTGCAACCACCAGCTGATTTGGACAATGGACTGTACTGGGCCCCTGAACTTGCTAGTACATACAAGACAAATGAAGACTATGATGGACTATGTCAATCAGTGGACTCTTCAACGACCTCATTGTGCTTGGAGTGGCGAGATTGGCAGCGATTCATAACTGGTGATCAAAACCACCTGAGCAAGTATCTCAGAGCATGCCCCACATCCGGGACCTGGGGTGGGTGGGAGACTGGGTGGGGCTTCTCCCTCAATATTCCCTTCACCTCAGATATATGAAGGAAACAATATGGAAATAGTCTTACCCACTTTCCTACAGCCCTGGTGTCTTTTAACCCTAATTAACTATATAAAGATTGTCAAAAATAAAACATAAAAACAACAAAAAAAAGAGAAACTGCTGCTAAAGATCAAGATATGACTCCAAGGGCCTGGTGGCGTGGCCTAGCGGCTAAAGTCCTCGCCTTAAACGTGCCAGAAGCCCATATGGGCGCAGGTTCTAATCTTGGCAGCTCCACTTCCCATCCAGCTCCCTGCTTGTGGCCTGGGAAAGCAGTCGAGGACGGCCCAAGGCTTTGGGACCCTGCACCCACGTGGGAGACCCGGAAGAGGTTCCAGGTTCCCAGCTTCGGATCGGCCCAGAACCGGCCATTGCGGCTCACTTGGGGAGTGAATCATCGGACAGAAGATCTTCCTCTGTCTCTCATCCTCTCTGTATATCAGACTTTGTAATAAAAATACATAAATCTTTTTAAAAAAGATGACTCCAAAAGCTCAGATCTGTTTAATTTCTCAAAATTTGGAGCAAGTACATTTGAACTCAGATGATGTCAAATGGATTTATCTACCTAACCCTATTTCTTCACATAAGGCTACACTAAATGTAGACTGCTGCAAGCTTTAAATAGCTTGCACACACACAGCCATACATTTCAAGCAAAGGACAACAACAATAAATATGAATGGATGCAAACTCTGATGGGTAAAACTTCAGCTGGAAGTGCAAAGCTTGCAAGTAGTTACAGCAATTGTAACCCCATGAAAGTCCCAAGTATGTTTGGTTAATGGAGATTTATGGCCCTGAGCTAGTGGGATAAGGCTGTCTTAAAGTCTGCTCACCCTCCAGATATTTATTAGAATTACCAACCAAGATAAAACTTTTATTCTGCTTTTCCATCCAGGAAACTTCTCCCACTCCCCCCCAGCCCCGCCCCCTCTCTTCCCTCCCACACCTTGGAGTTACACTCAAATGTGTGCATTGTAAAAAATAAGCAAAACAGGAGTATCATTCATAGTTATCTTTAAAGCTCCCTTCTCCAAATTTTAATTTAAATATGGCTTCCAATATTTTCTCTTAATGAGCATAGATGTGGCCATACACAAGACCACCATCAATGTTGTAATAACCCCTCCAGAGTTGATATTAATGGATCTATTTCATGTCATTGGTAAATGCCCATAGAGTTCAGATTATATCTAAGATCATCTCTGGAGGGGTTTCAAATTTTTAAATTTACAGAAAAACACTTTTGTATCAAAAAATACCAATCACGAAACTTTTAATAAATATTTTAATTTATGTGAAACAAAGGGTGACAGGTTTTTTTAATTTTTAGGTTTACTCCTCAAACGACTGCAATGAATAGAGTTGGGCAATGCTGAAGTCAGGCGCCAGGAGCTGCTCCCCGGATTCCAAAGTGGGTAGAAGGGGTTCATGTAATGGAGCTAGTTTCTGTTGCTTTTCCAGGTGCATTAGCAGGGAGCTGGAATATGAGTAGAGTAGCTGGGATTCAAAATAACACCCGTATTGGAGACTGGTGGTGCCTAAATTCAAACACAATATATCACAACACTGGGCCCAGTTGATACAATTTCAAAGATCTCTCAACCTAAAGATGATTGAGGATGCTGCACTGATTGCAAAATGAAAAGCAGAGGTTAAACCTGTGGTTACCCCTTCATGCATCATGTCTGCAAAATCTATACTATTTGTGGTTGGTAGCTAGTCAGACAAATTTCTAAATTTTCAGGGAGCAACAGTTAAAAACTGAGTCCTATGTCAGCTAAAACTCTGAATTTCTCTCCATCATATCAAACTGACATTCCATCCAATACTCAAACTTTGATTGTTTCCAGTTTAACTTTCTCATATCAGGAGGAATTTTCTATTTCTTATTTTTATAGGAAGCACAACCAATCAATATCTTTCCAGTATAAAAAGCAACATGAGTTGAATTAAGTGAAAGAACAGGCAAAGATAGAATCTGAAGTCAATAAGCTCAAGATTAAAGCAAGGAGTTTGTAAAGACAGCATGGCAATTTGTCAACTCTAACTGGTAAGGTGTCTATTTACAGCTCATGATATCTATTGCATAGATCAGTATAATGAAATTTCTGATTAAAGTCTTTGGGAAAGCAAGTTTCAGCAAAATTCACATGTTTACTACATTCTTTGTTCAGCTGATATGAAAGTCCTCAGCATCCGAGTGTGGTATGCAGTGTATTTTTATGTCTCAAATGTTTAAGTCTAGGAAAATTTGCAAGCTCTACGCTTTTGGGGTTTAAATTGTTTCCATAGTGTAACCAGGAGCCCACAGAAAAAAGATAACATAGAAAGCACAAATGATTCCTCTGGAAATTACGAATAAACTGTTTCCATGGTAGACAATTCATGCCTTTTTACTATAACAATAAAGAGGTCTAGAGGAGAGATGTCTAAAACTGAAGTGATGAAGACAGACATGTTAGAATCCTGCTAAATCTCTGCTTTTTATTTCTAATTCTGCCCTGAAACACAGAGAAGGGATTTGTCTGGGTGTTTCCTGAAATCATTTCTGTTATCTAATGGTAGAGTCCATTGCCCTAATTACAGGGATAAAGTGACAAAAGTGAACCAAATGCTTTTTACAAGGTAAGGGTAAGCCTCAGCTTCCTCACTGGTATTTTTTTCAAAATCAAGTTTTCACATAAATTCTAGTTTTTCTGAAGCAAGTGAAAGGGAATCGGATACTGTAGTATTAAGTATCCTTCACAGAATGCCTGAATCACAGCAGTACCTGTCATAGCCTGAAAGCATCCTATTATTTAAGATGTGGACATTCGTAGCATCTTATTTACTTTGTATCCCTTATCTGAGATGCTTAAGACTAGGTCTTTAGATTTGAGAATATTTGCATGAATAAATGAAAGGAAGGAACCGGGAGGGAGGATGGAAAGAAGGGAGGATGGAAAAAAAGGAGGGAGAAAGGAAAGGTAGATTGCATCAGACCTAAAGGTGAGCACACAATTCATGCATATTACATACACACTTTACACATAGGCTGCAGGTAATTTTATACAATATTTAACGCATTTGTATTTTGAGAGCAACTTATCACATGAAGTTAAAGCATGGAATTTTCCATTTGTGACACATTGATCAACATGTATCAGATTTAGGAATATTTTCAACTTTTGATCTTCAGTTTAAGTATATTCAAGTTATGCTGGAAGCTCATAGTTGTGCATATTGAATATAGCCATGCTTTGACTCCAGGACACTGCATAGTGACTAGAACTTGAAGGTGAAGGTCTCTACATGAAAATACCTATTTGCAAATAACATGGGCACATTCGTCTACTTATATCAACCCCTGGAAAATGCTACATAGTTTATAATGACAAGACATAAGTGTCGGGTTCGGGCCTTGGGATTCGGGAGCAAGTGCCGCTCCTCACAGTGTGGCAGCTGTGGGGGGTGCCCCTGCCGGGTCGGACCCAATGCTGGGGGCTCACGCCAAAGACACTGCCGCAAGGCAGTGAACGAGTCCTCGGCCTCCCCCAGGGCCAGGGAGCTCTGGGGTATTGGTTGTCTGAATCGCTGCTTAGGTAGCTACTTGAGTCAAGGACGCTAAGTCACACTGTCTAAGGCAGAGGCCAGGACAAGTGAGGAACTGAGATAAGCTGAGTCAGAGCAACCACTGGCAGGCGCATGATCTACGGCTAGGAAGAGGCCCAGTTGGGGAGGCATGGGGACACCTTAACTGGGTTGAGGTTCCCACCAAGGGGTGCGTGTGCTGGAATGGGGACTGCATTCTATCTAGGAAACAGTTGTAGTCACCCGAGGCACTAGTGTGGGCTGGGATTGGATGCACCAGGCCAGTTCAGATCCTAACACCATCTGGTGTCATGAAGAACCAGAGGGTAGATGTGGGACTGATTATTAGGCTGGGTCTCAATCCCCTCTTGAGCCATGCGTGAGCTGTATGTGGGTATGGACAAGCCATGGCCGGGCTGAAACATCCAACAACAAGAACCAGAATGGGGTGAAAGCCAGCCAGGAAAAGCCACTGTTCCTGCTACTACAGGAGGTGAACTGGGTAGGGTTGGCTCAAGGACCCCCTGGCGTGCACAAAATCTGGCATTGGGAGGGGTTCTGATGGAGGAGCCTGGGCAACTCCTCTGGCAGGACACAGTCCCTACAGGTTAGCGCAAGAAGCATAATAGGAAACAGCCCAGAATAGGCCATGGAAAGTTTCCCACTGGCACACATTCAGCATGGGTCAGGAGCAGACCAGGCTGAATCAGTTCATGTCACCCACTGGCAAATCTGATCACCAGAACAGAGTGTGGGATGAGCCAGGTTTGGTCGCGACAAAACAAGTACACATTATGGAATGCCAGGGCATGGTTGCCTGTATTGGATATGAATGCAGCATCCAACCAGCACACGTGAGATCCAGGAAGGGAGGGGCAGAACCGGCAGGGGGATTAAGGGGCTGGTCCCCTCGCTGGACAGCTACTCCCACTGGAGAGCGTGGGCTGGGATAGAGACAGACCAGACTAAGCAGGGCTACATCACCTGTGCGCTGCATGTGGATTAGACCAAGGAAAAGCCAGGCTGGGCTGATTGTTCCTGCTGCTGCAAGCATAAATTAGAGTGGGTGAGGGATGTATGGGCATAGCCACAGAAGCTGGCACTGGGGACTAATTCTGTCAAGTCAAATCACAGAACCACCTAAAGAGTGCATAAACCGGGACAGAGAGACCTGAGAGGGAAAAAGTGGGTTCCCCCTTCTTGGGTCACTATTCCCGTGGGAGGGCATGAAAACTAGGACGGGAGCTGGGATGGCTAGACAGAGTCACTCAACAACACCCGTGAGGGCTGGATGGTTGAGTTGGTTAGATAGAACTAAGCCTTAATACCCATTGACAACTACAAGAGCCAAATAGGATGGGGGACAGACTGGTCTTCTGCTACACATACTGGCAAACCAGGGTAGGGGGCAGGCCTGGTGGGGGTTACTGTGGGTCGCCCAACTAGGGTGCAGCTCCCACTGGTTGATGTAAGGGCCAAACCAGACTGGACTGCAACACCCATTGGTTCCAGTGCAACTCGGGACCGAAAACAGAACCAACACAGCAACTGCAACCACCAGCTGATCGGGGTGATGGACTGTGCCGGGCCCTGTGCTTGCTAGAACATACAAGAAACTAGTCTGGGAATACCTCAAAGTTTCTTTGGAGATCTCCCCAATCGAACTGCTGGACTCAGAACTCTAATCAAGAAAAGACAGAAGACAGAGCAGATCAATCGTTCATCTCAGCTATATGTTGGCAGCGAAATATGGGGCAAACGGAGACTTTATAATGGACCATATCAATCAGTGGACGACCTCATCGAGCGAAACTGGCAGCGATTCATAACCGGAGAACTATTAACACCACTCAAGCACATATCTCAGAGCATGCCCCACATCTGGGACTCGGAGTGGGCGGGAAACCGGGTGGGGCTTCTCCCTCAATATCCCCCTTTACCTCAGATACATGATGGAAACAATATGGACATAATAGTATTACCCACTTCCCTATCCCCCTGAACCTTTTTTTTTTTGTTCTTTTTCTTTCTTTAACTGTAATTAAGTATGTAAAGATTGTCAACAACAATACAATAAAATAGATTAAAAAAAAAAGACATAAGTGTCCATATGTGTTTGGATGTTTAGTAGCACTTTTTTCTTCCAAATAATATTGAGGTATATAGTTCATGGAGCATGGAGGTAGAACCCATGGACAGAGAAAACTATATACAGTAAGAGAAATCAAAGCCATCACTTTGGAAGGAGAGGCTAGAAGTTGGTTATTTAAAATATATTTAGGTCTAACTATGACAAGCCTACATTATCAAGCTCCTGAGATTTCCACTCATTTTTGAAGAGATGTCTCAAGGATAAGTCCTAGAAAGAGGTCCTGTTAAACACGTTGAACTCAAGAATATCTGAAATCGATGCTAGCACTGGATTTAGGGGCTTGTGTGTAGAGCTTGTCTAGCTGCAAGTGCCTCCAAAACAGATGCCACACGGAGGACCTTTTGAATTTATTCAAAGAACTTAATGAATGAAGCATAAATTGCTTCTGAGGGGTCATAATTGGCAGTGCAAGTTCTAATCGTTTCCTATTCATTGAAAAAGGCCTTATGATAACTCAGTTGTCATTTTGGAGCCCACAATGATGTGCCCACATCTATTGCTTCATGAGGTTAGCTGAAAAGTACACTGCTTTCACTGCAAAGGCAAAAGACGCACAAAAACAGGAATGACCCAGTGTGTTCTGCAGTGATTTATGTCTGTTTTCTGCAATGCAGATAATTGCCTCAATTACCAGCCTCCTCTGAAGTTGCTGAAGACTTGGCTAGATGTTGCTTACCTCTGGAAAGGGACTAAGGCTTGATTCTGAGCTTGAGCTCCATTGGAGATTGTCATGGGAATATTACATAAAATATTGGTCTTCCATTTTAAAGGTTCCTGAAGAACAAACAGTTCCTACTTACAAAAGTCATTGGCTGGAGAAGTTAAAGGAGGGTGTTTTTTTTATTGCCAAAAATGTAAGTTGCATTTGAAACACATTAAAAAAATAACTGTTTCGGGCCCAGCAGCGTGGCCTAGAAGGTAAAGTCCTCGCCTTGAATGCCCGCTGGGATCCCATATGGACGCCGGTTCTAGTGCCAGCAGCTCCACTTCCCATCCAGCTCCCTGCTTGTGGCCTGGGAAAGCAGTCGAGGACGGTCCAAAGATTTGGGACCCTGCACCCGCGTGGGAGACCCGGAAGAGGTTCCAGGTTCCTAGCTTCGGATTGGCATGGCACCGGCCATTGCGGCTCACTTAGGGAGTGAATCATCGGATGGAAGATCTTCCTCTCTGTCTCTCCTCCTCTCTCTGTATATCTGACTTTGTAATAAAAATAATACTTTAAAAAAATTACTATATCACTCTCAATTTAAACTTTTTTATGCCATAGAAAGTTACTTTTTTAAAAAAGATCTTCCATCTGATGATTCACTTCCCAAGTGAGCCACAACGGACCAATGCTGCGCCAATCCGATGCCGGGAACCAGGAACCTCCTCCACCAGGTCTCCCACGCGGTTGCAGGGTCCCAATGCATTGGGCCGTCCTCGACTGCTTTCCCAGGCCACAAGCAGGGAGCTGGATGGGAAGTGGAGCTGCCGGGATTAGAACCGGCGCCCATATGGGATTCCCGGGGCGTTCAAGGCGAGGACCTTAGCCGCCAGGCCACGCTGCTGGGCCCTAATGATATAGTAATTTAAGGGAACATCACTGCTTTGAAATTTAAAGATTTGATTCTCAAATGCAAGTACATTACCTTTTAACATTTCACATGAAAGACTAAACAGATATTAATACCTGTACCTTTGTCCATTTTGATTAATTTGTAGGACTCAGAAAATGTCCTTAGCGCAATCATGTTCAATTGGAATGAGGTCATATTTGTTATATATGGTTACTACTGAAGTCAATGAGCTTTACTTGATTAGTTCTTATGAATCTGTATTTATAGACATTAAACACAAGTTGATAAAATTCTTCCAGCACCATTAAACAGACACAGCTATGGTGAGACACTGGATTTATAGATATAGTCTACATATGTGTCACTGAAGATAGCTTTATGTTGAAGCTGACTTAAACACTGTGGCCACCTCTCATGCATGACATCTGATGAGGAATGCCGACTTGTTAAGCTAAGTCAGAAGAAAACGGGCAACATTCTTTTCTGATTCTGGTACTCATTTTGTGCTTCCAAGGTCAGTACATGGGTACAGACACCAAAAACTCACAAATACACCACAAAACAAAAATATGAACCAGTAGAGATCAACCACAGCTCTTAAATCTGTAGCAATCCTGGCTCCATAGAGGCTCCTCCCATAACTCTGTGGCATCTAGACTATGCAAGTATTCAGCTCCACAACAACAGGTTACACCTTTTCTGGTCTAACTTCAACTCATACAGGGTCTATAAAATGCAAGGGTTCGACTTTATCAAAGGACCCAGGCTCATTTTGAACTGACTTTCCTGTACAGTCTTTGGTTTTCCCGTTTGTCCCTGGCGACACTGTAAAGAGAATATTCCTAATTGTTCTCTCCTCAGACAACTGCATGTGCCAATTTTTAGCATCATGGAACACCTTCCCAGAGCTGTCTAGTTCTGTCCCTCCTACCCAACTGACTTTGTTGAACAGGCCTGTCTTAACTCGATCTTGCGGCAGGAGATCAAGGCAATCTTCCTGAAAAAAAGTCTGCAATTCTGAGGAAGGTGAACTGTCATTCATTTATATTCCTTTTACAATCAGCACAGAAGGCTATAGTGAGATTTCCATTAATAACAATTTAAAAAGTCTTACTAGGAGCTGAATCCAAGTGTAATCAATGGGTAAAGGGTGAGAGAACAAGTAGAAGCTGAACTCTCCTGAACAGGTAAAAATCCAAGACTTCAAAGACCACTAATGTGATTAACTAGTTATACATATTCTATTAGCACAACCCACTGGATTTATTATGGTGAGTTTCATGGACCCCAAAAAAGTCATGGAATTATTTCCAAGATTACTTAGGGAAAAGACCCTATGAATACAACAGCAACCATCTCTAAATAATACTGTTTTCCACAATAATGCACTCATTTAAACTCCTGCCAATGGTATACAAGGGTTACCTTGTCTTAGAAGTCTAATATTTATTACCTTTGGTCTTTCTGCTAATAGCCAATCTTTCTGACATGAGGCAATACATCCTTGTAGTTTTAATTTTCATTTCCTGCATGATTAGTAATTGAACATTTTCATAACTGTTAGTCATTTGTATCTTCATCTGAAATGTTTCAGACCTACTTCTCATTTTTTTAAAATTTTTTTTTAAGATTTTTTTTATTATTATTATTGGAAAGCCAGATATACAGAGAAGAGGAAAGACAGAGGGGAAGATCTTCCATCCGATGTTTCACTCCCCAAGTGAGCCGCAATGGGCCAATGCTGCGCCAATCCGATGCCGGGAACCAGGAACCTCCTCCACCAGGTCTCCCACGCGGGTGCAGGGTCCCAATGCATTGGGCCGTCCTCGACTGCTTTCCCAGGCCACAAGCAGGGAGCTGGATGGGAAGTGGAGCTGCCGGGATTAGAACCGGCGCCCATATGGGATCCCGGGGCGTTCAAGGCGAGGGCTTTAGCTTCTAGGCCACGCCACCGGGCCCCCTACTTCTCATTTTAATTGGATTTTATGGGATATTGGTATGTCTATGTCTCTTTTATATTCAAGCTATAAATATATAGTTTGAAAATATTTTTAGAAAGTCTTTTCTGTCTGTTTGCTTCATAGAAAGTGTTTAGTTTGGTGAAATTACATTTGTCTAGTTTTTTTTGTTTCCTTTACTTTTTGGGTCTGATCCAGAAATTTCTTGCTAAATCACTTGTGCATTTTTTCCCTACTGGTTTTAATTTAAATGTTCAGGCCTTCTATTTAAGTCCTTAGTTCACTTTGAGTAGATTATTATACATGGTGATACAGAAGTTATTTTGTTTCATTTTCATATGGATATCCAATTTTTCCAGAATGATTTGTTGAAAAGAGTACTCTTCTACCAATGTATGTTTGCCAAAAATCAGTTGGCTACAGTTAAATATATTTCCTTATGTTCCTGCTCATTTCCATGCTATATATGCTGGTTTAATTACTATAATGCCATAGCATATTTAAAGTCAAATGTGCAATGCCCATATCTTTATTAATCAAGATCACATTAGCTCTTTTGGATCTTTGGTGACTAGAAGGAAATTTTAGTGATTCTCCTAGTTTCATGGAATTAGTCTTTCCCAAAGTAAGGTCAAAACCTTGATTAAGTTACAAAGCCTCTTGATAGTGACAAATTCACAAGCATTATCGTTAGACTGCTACTTTCAGCAAATTTATAATTAGAATTAAAACACCAGTATATCATGTTTTCCCATTCTATCCTTTCAAGAAATATGGAAACCTAAATTTATTACAAGTTCAATTAACATGCTAACAGAGCCAGAGTATTTTATCAAATAATATTCATGGCAAGGGTTACTGGGCTGAGAGCATCAGGTGTTTTCAGGCATAATTCAGTTTCAGAGATGGTTGCTATTGTGTTCATAATATCTTTTCCCCTAAGCAATCTTGGAAATAATTCCATGATTCTTTTGGGTCCCTAAAACTCACCATAATAAACCTAGCGGGAAGTGCTAATAATTAATACGTGTAACTATTTACAGTGACATCAAATCAGTGGTTTTAGTTTGATGTTTTAGATTTTCACCTGTTCAGTAAGAAGAGTTCTGCTTCTACCTGCTCTCTCACCAATTACTCATTTCTTAGACTTGGAGTGAAGCTCCTAGTGACATTCTTTTCCTGAGTTATTGATGGAAATCTCATTTCTGCACTGTGTATAACAGGAATATAGATGCATTAAATAGTCCTTTTCTAAGTGCAATTAGAAGCCTTAATATCTACTAAACTTTTTTCTAAAACATTTTATTTACTTGAAAGGCAGAGTTAAAATTATAAAGGGAGAACAAGAGCGACAAAGATATTCCTTACACTGATTTATTATCCAGATGACTGCAAAATCTGCAGCTGAACCAGGCTAAAGCCAGGAACCTATAAATCTATCCAGCCCTCCCACACAGGTGGCAGGCACCAAAGCACTTCAGAAATTTTCTGCTACTTTACTGTCACTTTAACAGTTTTATTTGGACTCAGACTGGCCCTCTCTTATGGGATGCAGACAGTTGGTGGCTTAACCCAATCCACCACCACAACATCCCATCATCTAAAATCTTCGCATAAAGGGAGATCAGTGAGTAATAATTACATTTTTCATAATGTGATACAATGTCTTAGATCATGCTGTGCTGCTAGAATGTTTGGCACCAAATAATGAAGAACTTTTTTTTTTTTTTTTTTTTTTTTACAATTTTGAAGACTAGCAAGTTGTACATCAGCTTACCAGCATCTAGAGAGGACCATCCCAGGGCATAAATTAGAATTAGAGAGGTCAAGAAAGAGAGTGAGATATAACTTGTTTTAGTGTATATATTCAAAACTAGTATAGCATGATCATGAAACTAAAAAAGCATACTAATCATTTCTTTTTGGCTCCTACATCCTAAGACTCTTAAAATAGAGATTAAGCTTCCAACACATAAATTCTAGGGAACACATTGAAATAACAGTACTAAAATAGTTATTTTTACAGAAGAATTGTCATATCTGACAAGCTATTGCTTAGAATTGAAGTGAAGACAGGAGATAAGTCATTGGCATTTAAGAATGCTTGCATGTGTTGCTGTAGTCTCTTCATTTCCTGTACTGGATGAATATTTTGAAAGACAAGACTCAAGAAAATGGATGCTGAAAATGTTTCTTTCGACTGAAACAATTACAAACATTTTAAGATGGGGTAGTGTAGAGATGGGTGTGTAAGGACTTACTGTTCGCGTCTGTAATCTTTTAAAATAAGTAGTTATGAACTGAATCTTACCAACTTTAACCTCCCTGTTAAATGTTCCTGGATTATAATTGGGAAATGAGTTACCATGCTTCTGTCCCTTATTTTATAATTAATGGAACACAGAAATAATGAACATATTAAGGGAAGTATACAATTTAATTACAATGTGTGAATGAAATATCAGTTGTCAAGAACCTAGAAGTCAATGGATAGAAATGGAAGTCAGCAGTCTGCATCTGGATAGAAATTGTAGTCTGGTCTTCTCCATTTCAAATGTGTGTTTGTTTTGCTTCTACACAATCTAGGATTCTTAGAGAAAAAGTGAAGCACCCTTCTCCACAAATAACAGGAGACTACAACAATCTTGCATTTAAGCAAACAGAAATTAGACATTGAGAAAACCCTACTTATATATTTTTCTTGCTTTATTACCCTGCAATCCCTCTTAACTTTCTCTCCATAACAGCCTTATATGATGACAGGTAAATTAGTCAATCTTTAATTACAGCATCTCCAAGAGGTCTACATAGGAGTTCTAGCAGTTGCCTCCTCTGCTACTAAGAATCAATTATAACAAGAAAATAGCTTCAGTTTCAGGTGAGTGCCCTCGACAAAAGATATAAAGGAACCCCATTGACAAGGGATGGCAGCGCAAAGACTAGAACAGACCAAACTGGTATAGTTGACCATGACGTCAAAATGGGAAAACCTCTGTCACATGGGAAAAATTATGAGAGTCACCCCATTTTCAGCATGCTTTGGGACAGGACTTAGAGATTTCCACTCATCACATCCTTGAGGTCAGTAAGAGAATATACCTGGAATGACGTAGCTTTGATTAAGCAAAGGAATTCGCATCTCCCCCAGAGTCCAGAACACAGGTTACAGTACTGTGATGCCATCTCAGAAATCATTGTTACAGTCTGTACAATCCTAAGTGACTGAAGACCCTGTGCATCTCCATGCCCAAGGCCCAAAAGCTATTATACCACACTGGCAAAAATATTCACAAATACTAGATGTAGCAACACTACTGTGACAAGTAAGTTCTATGAGGCAGTGGTCATTATGGGGAAAAGGTGGCTCAGCCCAATAATGCCACTATTGAAAACATCTCCTTTCCATTATGCCATCACTGCCATTCCTCCCCCTTTCTTTATTGGTGTTGGTAAGCATATTACCAGATACTGGGCCACTAATGTTACAGCTTTATTCCTATCACACTGCAACCTTGGTTGATGTAAACAGCTATATGCCCCCAATAAAATATGGGGTTTTCACTGCAATGACCAGTCCCCATCTCCAGAACCTTCCAACTCCATCTGCAAAGAGGTGTCTCTCTCATTATTAACAGTTGGAAAAGACACAGGTTAATACTGTACAACATCCAACTGGCACAAAATCCAACATAGCCTGCCAAACTGACACCTGGAAACATTTTCAAGAGACATCCTTTAATCCTCAGAAGTTATTCTTTAAAGTGTATGTATATTCACCTAGAGGAACTGTATAATGAGGTCTAGTATACTGAGAAGATACATTACAGTATGTATTTCCTCTTCTGAATAGAAGACTCCCAGTGAATCTGAAAATATCTTGACAATGATGCTTGGCTTTCTACCATTGTCTATACATACAGTGTCATGGTACATGTAAATTACAGAATGAGGGACTTGTGACTGATGAAGGACTACACTATTTTAATAATACAAGGAAATCAAAGCATGAGCAAAGACAGAGAATGGGAAGGAAAAGGTAGGGGTCATTCCTTAGCCTATAGAACTGTATCATAACACAATTTTTTAAAAAATGAAAAGTAGTGACAGGCAATTTATCTGCCAGATGTACAAATAATAATGCAAGGATACAAGAATGATGAAAAAGTAAAACTACATGAGAGTTCCAGAGAAACAATAACTCTTGTATCATATTCCAAAAAGAAGGAAATTGATAAGACAAATAATTCAAAAGAATGATTATGAAGTTTGTACAAGTGAATACATTCAGCCAGCTGAACTTAGGAAATCAATGCATGATATGAATGGAAAATTTTACCAAGAGATATAGAACTTGAGAGAAAAAAAAGCAGAAATTAGAAATGAAAAATCATAAGTAAAATGTAACATTTGAAAGCACGAATGGACTGGATAAAATAGCAAAAAGATCTTAATAAAACAAGTCCACCAGACACATAAAATATCAATAAAAAGAATGAAAACAGATCTAAGATGAATCAGATGCCCACTAAATGGTTATATTCAAATTAAGGGAATTTCTGAAGAGATGGCTAAAGATTTAGAAAACTTTTTCAATGAAATAGTTAAATATACAAAATCACTAAGCCAGAGAAAGGAACGAATATTCAATTATAGGAGATCCATAAGATGCCCATTAAGTATCAGCATAAATGACCCTTACAACATGTGGAAAGGTCAAAATGGAATTCAATAACCTGTTAGAGAAAAATACCCAATTAAGGGAGGCCCTGTTAAGAAATTTTATTTAAAAATCATAGGCAAAGACAGTGGATACATAAGTAATAAATTCCAAGTTCTAAAAGAAAAAAATCTACCAATGAAAAATACACAAATTTCCTTCATAAATGGAGAAACACACTTTCCCAGATAAAAATGAGATTTATCAACATTAAGGCAGCTTTACAAAAGATGCTTATGGGGGTTTCACAACCAGAAGCAATAGAAACATAACTATCATCACTAAAACATGAACAAATATGAAACAAGAACAAATTATATTTAAATAAACAGAAGGCTTTTTTACAGAACATATATCACATTATCAACCACCACCTTAAATGCTAATGGACTGTATTCCACATTTAAAAGATACAAGTTAAAAACACAAAGACAAAGACCCAAAAAAATACTGTTTACAACCATAATTCAACTACTAAATACCTGCATAGACTACAGAGAATGGAAAAGTATATTCCACACAAAAGGAAATGAAAAACAAGCAGCAATAGTTAGAAAAATAGACTATATGATAAAAACTGTAAAAGAAAATCACAACGTAATGATCAAGGAATCAATACAAGGATATATAACCACTATGAATATATTTGTACCTAAAGTCAATCCACCAGAGTTTATAAAACAGTCATTAATTGAGAGAAGATGTAATGCAATGAAAGTGGCACTTCAATAGCTTACATTCATCACTGGACAGATCAAAGATGAAAATCAACAGAGAACCATCAGAGTTAAGATACCCTATAGACCACTAAATGGACCTAACAGACATTTATACAACATTCCATCCCATAGCTGTAGAATATTCTTTTCCTCAGCAGATGGAATATTTGCTAGGATGTACCTCAAACATGAGGCTGAAAGCAAGTCACAAAAAATTCAGAAAACATCATAATCATGGCATTTATTTCTTAAGTAAAATCAAATAAATCTGGAAGAGAACAAAATTAAATCTGGGAGTTAGAGACAAAAACACTCCTGAATGAACAATAAATGACTAGAAATATCACAATGGTAATTTAAAGGTTTGTTGTGATAAAATGGAAAGACCACATATCAAAATTTATAGGACATAACAAAAGCAGTAAGAAAGTTTACAGAAGTATCCTATCAAAAATGCAAAGTATATAATAAAAGTGATCTTAAAGACCTATAAACAAAGTTAGAAGAAAAATAAAATACAGAATACAACAGGATTATATGTGACACATATATATGTATGATTTATTTTTATTGGAAAGTCATGTACAAAAAAAGGATAGAGATCTTCCATCTGCTGGCTTACTCCCCAAGTTGCCATAACAGCTGGAGCTGAGATGATTCAAAGCCAGGAAACCAGGAGCTTCTTCCAGGTCTCCCACAAGGGTGTAGGGTCCCAAGGCATTGGGTGATCCTCAACCTCTTTCCCAGATCACAAACGGAGTTGGAAGGGAAGTGGAGCAGCTGGGATGCAAACTCTCACCCATATAGGATCCTGGCACATTCAAGGTGACGAGTTAAACCACTAGGCAACTCCACCAAATCCATAAAATATGTATTTAAAAGAATATTTTGTGTTTTTGAAAAGAAAAACATAATTGATAGTATTGTTAGTCCAGGTAAAGTTTAACAAAACAACAATAAAAAGTATCAGATGAAGGATATATTATAGCTAACATCACAGAAAAAGTGAAGGATTACCAGGTACTGTTATGAACACCATGTCAATATATTAGATAACCAAAGAAATGTATATAAACTCAATGAAATTATATTATAGACACAAAAAACTAGACAAACAGGTAATGAGATTGATTCAGTAATACCAAATTGTTCCAACAAAGGAAGTATCTTACTGTTGAATTCTACTGAAAAATTAAAAACAATTCAAGTTATTCCACAATATTTATAGAGAAGTAACACTCCCAAACTCATGAGACCAGAATTACCTCAAGTCCAAATCAGACAAGAAAATGTCCATTTTTAGCAAAGATGCAAAAAAATCTCAGAAAATTCTAACAAATTGGAGGTTCCAAGACGGCTGCATCTAACACACTAACCTCAGATGCTTCGAGATAGGAAGAGGACAAATGGGCTTGCTGGAAATTCTCAAAGAATTGAGGGAAAAAACAAAAACAGTCCAATTAATTCAAAGGAGAGAGGGCAAAGACATTACTAAAGCCAGTTGAGTGGTACTGCCAGCTACTGATAGGATACACCATTTTAACACTGTAAGGTTGGAAGCAACAGCTCTGTGCCCTACATATTCAGACCCATAACCACCCACTGACTTTTACTTCAGTTTGGGATCTGACTGGGGTCAAAGCAACTTCCAGGAGGGGAGCAGGCATGCTACCTTGATTGCCTCCCATCTCCCACCCTGCAGTCTTCCCTCACCTGCTCCTGCCAATGTTGAAATCAGCTTCAGGAGGAGACAGCATCAGCTCTGTCAGTGCTAACATTGCTTTTAAGTCCATACAGACTGAGTACAAACCAGAATGCTAATAAGGAGTGGCAGGTGTTCACCTAAATCTTGAACTGAGAGGGTATTGCCAGCATCCCATTCCCTTTAGCAAGACCCCAGGTGAAAAACAGGTAGAGTCATCTTAAAGCAAATGTAGGTTACGACAGCTCATGCTACTGTGTCTAGGAAAGTATCTCAGGTGACAATCTAAAAGCCGTTGTTGACTTGAAAAGTGGCCTGGACCATTGGTAGTGGGTGAAGGTGCTCAATTAAGACTGAGACACTCCTTCTGAACATCAGAGGGCCTTGTACTCAAACGTCTAAAGTAGAACAACAAGTAGCTGGCTCTAGTAAACACCTTGGCTCTCCCCATGGATAGAGCTGCTTTGTGGAGCTGCAAGTGGATCTCCTGCTACATGGGAGCATGCAGGTTATGATTACCTTAGCAGAGAGGTAAGGCGGTAATCCCAGCAACAGGCAAAATTACACTCTCCCACTACCTGACCATACAGGAGAGCTATCATGCCTGAGGGGACACACTGGACGGACTCCTAACCATATTCAAGCATTGGCTGTAACTCTCTGGTTCAACTTAGTGTGCATTATGAAAGAAAAATACCAGCAATTGGTTCCACAGATGCTGAAAATCTAGAAACAAAAAGAACAAAGACAGTACAACTCCCCCAAAGAAACACAATGTGTCAATATTAGAATGTAAAAATGAAGAGATTAATGAATGTTTGCGAAAGAATTCAAACGGTGATCATATACAAAAACAATGAGAAGCAAATGCACAAATGAAGGAAATCCATACATGACATGCATGTTTCTTATGATTGGGACATTGGAATATTAGAAGAATTCAATGACAACAGAACAGAAAGCTGAAATCACAAATGTGGGGAGACAGAGGAATCTGAGATAGAAAATAAAACTGACCATAATTCAAACAAAAGAAAACTTGAAAACAGTGCTGAAGATTTAATACCAAATGACTGAACATTTCTTCGGAGTTCTGAAAGATGTGGAAAGAATGGCTTAGAAGTCTTATTCAGTAAGATACAAAACTTTCATGATCGAGAGAGTACGGATATCCAAATACAGGAAGTACATAGATCTAGATCTAATAAGACATGATCAGAGAAGTTCCACTGTAAACACGAGATAGATTCTAACATGTTTACAAAAGAAATGTCACATTACCCTCAGAAGATCTCCAGTTAGATACGTAACTGATTTCATAGAGAACCTACAGGATGAGAGGGGATGGAGAGGCATTGTCCAAGTCCTCCCTGAGAAGTGAACCCAAAATATCCTACCCAACAAAGCTCTCAACTGTCAATGCAAGTGAAATAAAAACGTTCAAAAATAGAAAATGAAAGATTTGTCACCACTCCTACAACCCTATAAATGAAAGGTGTACTAACAGAGAAACAATAGTCATTACGGATGAAGGAACAGAACATCCTACTAAAAGTATGAAGGATCCAAAGCAAACAATGGGAATATGTAAGGAAAAATCTCACAGCCAAATTATTACTTATAAATAATAAGCATGAATGTAAATGACCTAAATTCAACTAAAACATACAAAAATTGCTTAAGTGATTAAAATAAGACCCATATTTTTGTTGATTGCATGAAACACCTGACTAACGAAGATACATACTGAATGTGAAGTGGGGAGAGGGGGAGAGAAGATAATCCATGCTAAAAAAGTAAAAAAAAAAAAAAAAAGAGCATGAGAAGACATGCTAGTATCACACGAAATAGACAAACAAAAATTGCTAAGAGACAATTGTTGGGGATTAAGTAATGATTAAGAGATAAATTCAACAGGCAGATATGACTGTAGTAAATGTAATTAGCACCAGGCAAAATGAAACAGATATTGATATTTTAAAAGGGAGCTGTAGACTGCAATGCAATAATGAGGTACCTCTTCAACAGTTGACATTTCAACCAGACCAATAAAATAAAAATCAAGAAATGGTGTAAAGTTATACTGTTGACCAAACGGACCTAATTCATATCTATAGAACATTTGATCTTATAGCAACAGAGTACAGGTTGTTTTCATGAGTGCATGAATTTTTTTCTAGCATAGAAACTAAGCATATAAGGCAAGTCAACAAATTCACAAAAATTCATATCGTAACAGGCATTATTCCTGACCACAACAGAATGAAGCTGGAATTCAACTTCAGAAACTCTAAAAAATATCCAAATAATATGGATGCTGAACAAAATAGTCTGGAATGATTATTTATTAACAGAACAAAGCAAAAGGAAAATGAAAATATTCCTGAAAATAAATGAAAAGGGAAAGCACAGCATGTCAAAACTTATGGAATACAGCAAAAAAGGGTTAAGAGGGAAGTTCATAGCAATTAGTTCCTCCATCAAGAAATCAGAAAGGCAAATAAATGATCTAACAATAAATTGTAAGGATCCAGAAAAGAACAATCAAAGTAGGATTAAATATTAAAGACATAAGCAAAATTGAGACAAAAACAAATCCAAGAAATCAATGAAATGAAAAGCTGTTGAGAAAATGAACAAAATTGATACATCACTGGCCCAAGTAACAAAAAATGTGGATAAGATCCAAGTTAGTAAAATTAGAACCGAAAAAAAAAAAAAAAACATTTTAGAGCAGACACCACATAAAAAGGATTATCAGGAATTACTACTACAAACAGCTATATGCCAACAATTTGGGATGTATAGAAGAAATACAATCGTGACAGATTGTATTATGCAGAAACCTGAGTGATTAAGACACAGAAAACTTAGACCAATCATCAAGATGAAGATTGAATCAGTAATTAAAAATTTCAAAAAAAGCCCAGAACCAGATGGCTTCAACGCTGAATTTGATCAAACTTTTCAAGAAGAACTAACTGCAATTCTTTTCAAGCTATTCTAAATGACTGAAATAGAGGGAATTTTTCCAAAATCTGAGACCAGCATCACCCCAATTCTAAAGCCATAAACTAAAGGAAAAAGATCAATATCCCTGATGAACACAGCTACAAAAATTCTCAAAGTACAAGCTAATTGAATACACAAATACATTGGAAAGATCATTCACCCAAACCAAATGAGATTTATTCCTGGTACACACTGATAGCTCAACATGCACAAATCAAACATGGCATATGTCATAACCAAAGAATAAAAATTACATTGTGACCAATAGAGAAGGTGTTGAATTTTATCAAATGCTTTTTCATGATAAAAACCTTGATTAAATTTGGTATAACAGGAATTTTCCTCAACATGATCAAGGAAATATATGAACAATCCATAGCCAGCATCTTATTGAATGGGGAAATGTCAAAAGCATTTCTGCCAAGATTTGGAACAAAACAAGGATGTCTACTCACCATTGATATTCCATGTATCTGGAGGTTTTAACCAGAATCATTAGGCAATAAAAAGAAATCAAATTATAAAAACTGGGAACGAAGAAGTCAAATTATTTCAGTTCGTAAATGGCATGAATCCACATATAAAGCAAAATACTCCAGGGAAAGAGTTTGGAACTCATTAAGTTTGGAAAAATTGCAGGATACAGAAAATCAACAGATTTTGCATCTACAGATGATAGCAAGAACTTGTAATATCGTAATATTTACATCAGATACAAAAATTCAAATACCTTAACATTAAATTCAGCCAAACATTAAGAACTCTGAGAATTACAATAATTATAAAACATTAAAGAAATAAAGACAGAAACTGGAAGAATTGGCTGTGATTGTGGATTGCAAGATTTAATGAAACTGTCCATATGACTCAAAGCAATTTACAGCTTCAGATTTTGGTTTGAATCAGAATGGCATTTTTTGTACAACTAGAAAACTGATGTTAAAAATATATCTGGAAATACTAGAGGCTGAGAATAGCCAAACTAATCTTTAAAACAGGAGCTGTCATAATACAAGTCTTCAGAACATACTATAAGTCACAAATAAAACAGCCTAATACTAGCACAAAAATATACATGAATTATCAATAGAAAATAGAAATCCCAGAAATCAACCCATCCATCTACAATCAACTACTCCTTGACAAATGAGTTAATGTCAGTCCGTTAAAACAAGATATCTTCAATACATGCTACAAAAATTGGATCTCCACTTCTGGAAGTATGAAATAAGACTGCATCACACTTCACACAAAAATCAACTCTAAATGGATTAGGGCTCTAATGTATGGACTAGTATCACCAAATTCCGAGAGGGAAACATCAGTGAAACCTTTCAAGACATTGCCATAGGGGGAGACTTCTTGGGAATAACCCAGAAAACCTGTCAATGAAAGAAAATAGACAAGAAAAATAGACAAATGGGATTACATCCAGCTAAAAAAGCTCTAGCACTACCAAGGAACAGTAAAGTGATGAGGCAACCAACAAAAGGCAATAAAATCAGTATCCATGTAATTGATAATGCATTAATATCCAGAATCTAAGAATTTCAGAAACAACGACCAAAAAAAGACAGACAACCCAGTTAGTTAAGAAATGGCAACGCACATGAACATGTGAACAGGAACTTTAACGAGATTGAAATCCAATTGTTCAGACACATGAAAAATATTCAGGATGACTAGCCACCCAAAAAGTGAAATGACAATGAGACTTGACTTCACTCCAGTTTTAGTGGCTACCATACAGAAATCAGAAAACAAATGCTGGTAGGGTATCCTTTTCCTGCATATCCTTAACACATTAGTATGAACACTATGAAGATAGGATAGATTCTTCAGAAGCCTAAAAATCGATCTGCTGCATGATGCAGCCATCCCATTTATGGGCACTTACCCAAACAAAATATAATCAGCATATGAAAGAGCTATCTATTCACCCATGTTTTAGTGGTTCAATTCATAGTAGCTAAGATACAAAATCAACCCAGATGTCTATCAACAGCTAACTGTATAAAAATAAGTGTGGTGTAATTATACTTTGGAACACTACTCAGCCATGAAAAGAAAGAAATCCTGTCTACAACAAAATGGGTGAAACTGGACATCATTAAGGTTGGTCAAGTGAGTTCGTTTCCAAAAGAGGTATGTTCTTCCTTATCTGTCATAAGTAGTATGCATATTATAAAACCTTAGCCTGTATAAGTGAAGTGACTTGATTTGATTATTACTACCTCTTTTGTCTATACTCTTGAGGAACTGTTTTTTCCTACTTGGTATTTGAATTTTTTACCTAATGGAGATTTAAGCCTGTAAATCAAACTCAAAGTATATCATTGTAAAAATTCAAAAAGCATTATCAACTAGGAGGGAAGGTAGAAATATGGGGGGAAGGATGCTAACGTGGAGTGTATCCCTGTTTCTAAGTTTCTGCTGTAAAATACATAAAATTTACTCCCATTATATGAGAAAATTTCTAGCTAATGAACATCCAAAAAAAAATCACTCATCATGATCAAGTGGGGCTGGTCCCAGTTTGCATTGATCATTTAACATGTATGAGGCAATAAGGATATTGGGCCAGTCAACAATGAGGCATAAAAATCGTATCATCAACATATGCATAAAATAAAATTCAAAATGCATTCATGAGAAAATTTTAAATTAGGCACAGAAAACATACCAATATAATGTATCAATATGCAAATATGAAAAATAATGCATCAATATGTTTACAATTATATCTGAAAAACTTTCAGTCAACATATTGAAGAGAAAGCCAAATATATTTCCTCTAGTATTTGGAAACAGATAAGGATGTCTACTAATACTTTTAATGTACTAATAATTTTAGCTAAACTAGGCAAGACAGATAAAAATCTCAGATTAATTTGTATTTCAACTTAGAAATTACATAGTTCTATATTGGGATAAGAATTCCAAAAGGGAACTAAAATTGATAAATGAATTAAATATACACAGTCAACACAATATTAAAGTATCCATGACATATTTTGCAAAGGAAAATGTCAAAACTGCAAATAGAGGCACAAAAGACTGCAAATAAGAAAAGTGATCTTGACTAAAAGGAAGAAAGATACAAGCATGATTAAGATTTTCTACAGAACTGCTTTAAATGCAACAGCATGAGAATGGCATAAAAGACACACTGACCACTTGAAGTTCAAATATATCCCGGAACTTAATCTCTGCATCTACAGCCAACTGTTTTTTCTTTCGTGTTTGTTATCTTAGACAATAATATCTTCAATAAACGTGCTAGGAAAACTAAATCTCCAAAAACAATATTCAACCTTGTTGAATACCTCTCATCATTCATAAAAATCAACTCAAAATGATCAAAGATCTAAATGTAAGATCTGAAACTAAGAAACTCGAAAAACTAGTAAAATGCTTCTAAACTTCAAAAAAGCAACAAATAGGGTGATGTAAAACCAAGCTCTTCAAAACAAAGAACAGATTAAAGAGACAAGTAACACCAAAGAATATACTTAAGCTACTCATGTGATATGGGATTAACAGGCAGCATGCATGTGCACGCATGCGCACACACACAAAGGTCGATGAAGCAAAGGATCTGAATCAGCAGGTCTCAAAAGAAACAAAATACATATGTAAGAAAATGTTCAAAAATGACTAACCATCAGAAAGAATGAAAATCAGATGAGATACCTCAATGTAACTGCATTTACTATTTTCACCAAGACAAGTAACTAACTCTTTCAACCATATGGGAAAATATGAACTCGGCATTCCATGTAACAATGTGAATCAAAGTATTACTGCCTTAACGAAGTACCTGGGAATTCAAAACCACACTAAATTTCTAAGTATGATGTGACCAATCTATTCCACTGCTAGATGTGCATCACAAAGAGATGAAAACAGAATAAGAAATATCTTCACTTTCATTTTCATATGGCCCTACTGAAATTAACCAACAGAGTCAATCTAGATGTCCATCAATGGACTGATAGACTAAATACATTTTTACACACTCAGAGGATAATAATCATGAAACAGAAAAATCCTGATATTTGCATCAAATGTTTGGAACTGGAGATCGATTTGTTAAATACTATAGACAAGTAAGGACAAATACTGTTTACGTATATGGAAATTTTAAAATGCTGACCTGAAGTTAGAGTACTTTTTACTACAGGCTGGGAGGTGACAAATGGGGCAGTTTCATAGCAGGTATCAACGTGCAGATTAGAAGTTCGAGTGTTCCACAGCACAGTGGTGAGATTGGAATAGTTCAATGTTTTATTTCCAAGCAAAAACGCAAGGAAACAAAAGCTACTTAGCTGATTTTATCAGTTTGCACACATGTTGAAATACTGCCACACTTTTGAAATGTGTGCACAGGTATGTTAATTAACATTTTGTAAATCTGATTTCAAATACCTTTTTATAGCAATATCTACATTATAAAACAGTTTAATAAAAGTGTATTATCACATTTTGTTATCAGCATTGGTAACCCCTTCATCAGTAAAGACAAAAGGAAATTTAAAGTTTCAATTTAAATATGCAAATTCTCCTTTATTCCTGTATTAGTACAGTTATGACACTAGTCATCCAAGTTACTCCTTTGTTCATGTATTTATTCTAACAGCATAAAAAGTTTGCCCAGCACTGAAACACATAAACAAAAGTTAGTTCTTATGGTTAAGTCATCTACTCTAAAAGACAAAAGTAGCTATGCTGTACGATTGTTATGTAATCATGGAAAATGATGTTCAAGGATGGGCTGAGAATAGTAGTTAAAAGGAGCACTATGTCATTGATGAAAGAAGATTTACAATTTCCTTCTGGAATTTCCTAAAACATCCTGCACATTCTAGATTTAGTGACACTCTACAATGACCTCATAAGAAAAGGTAATTTAAAAAATATACAAACCATAGTCATAATCAATAAGGCATATACATAAGGAAAGATTTTGTGGCTTTTAGTGTAACTGCTCCAAATAAATTTTAATACTAACTACACACACAGGACATAGTTTTTATTTAAGGTGGTCAGCAACTTGAAGTAGTAGAAATGAGCAAAACCTGACTGCTCCTCTGGAAACAGAACCCATTCTGCTCTTAAGATAAAGTTTGATTTGGTTGGGCTCCATCAGCAGGACGTCTGTTCCCATCAGCTTCTAGTGTGGTTGGAGATCAGGGAAACAGTTTCAATTTTTGTAAGCACCTGATGTCATAAATGTCCTTTTCAATACTCTTTTTACTGTATCTCATGGGTTCTGAGATTTGCTTTTATTGTCATTTCTTTAAGTTTTTCTTATTTCTTCAGTGACACATTGGTCATTCAGTAGCATGTTACTAAACTTCATGGTATAAATTTTTCTTCCTGTTTCATGGCTTTTCATTTAAGCATATGTATAATAACTAATAATGACTCTCATATCTAGATGTGAAGACATAATGCAGTATGCATCTATTTCCAAATCAAGGATGAACTCCCAATGAAACAAATATACCTCGACAATAGGATGCTGGACTCTGCCATTGTCCATACCTACCATGTCAGGATTTATGAAGTAAGTCAAACACTCGCCATTTCTAAACAGCAAAGGAACAAGAGTAACAACTAAGAGGAATGGTCCATTAATATAAATTATCACAGAGCAAGATTCAATGAAGCTGTCCCTAACAGTCTTAAAACCAAATGCTCAGTCATGGTTTCTGCTGTAATAAAGCACAAATGCTTCAGTGGCGGCATTAGACCAATATCAATAAGTTCACATGAAAGGATCATGGGATCATGCCTAATCTTTCAGGGAAGTTGTGGATGGATCAGATCAGGATGATGGAATTAAAATTTCTGGGCACCTAGAGCTGCTTCTGCCACTGATAGCAGGGTGATCTCAGGTGGGACTCAAGTATTTGTTGTACATGTCTACTTTGAGTTGAGTAAATTCCCTGGATTCCAGTATCTTCATTTACAAAACATGGTAATTAGCTCTAATTTTCCCCAGATCTTATGCAGCTCAAAATCTGTTCAGAAAAGGTAAGCATTAAGATGTCTCATGAAAAGAGCATCAATGTATCGTTTTAAAATTCTACAGCCAGGGCCCGGCCGCGTGGCCTAGCGGCTAAAGTCCTCGCCTTGAAAGCCCCGGGATCCCATATGGGCGCCGGTTCTAATCCCGGCAGCTCCACTTCCCATCCAGCTCCCTGCTTGTGGCCTGGGAAAGCAGTCGAGGACGGCCCAATGCATTGGGACCCTGCACCCGCGTGGGAGATCTGGAAGAGGTTCCAGGTTCCCGGCATCGGATCGGCGTGTACCGGCCCTTTGCGGCTCACTTGGGGAGTGAATCATCGGACGGAAGATCTTCCTCTCTGTCTCTCCTCCTCTCTGTATATCCGGCTTTCCAATAACAATAAAATCTTTAAAAAAAAAATTCTACAGCCAGCTTGTTGCTACATAAAATCAGATTTTTTAATTAAGAAATAAAATGACCAATAAGAACACTATACTCAAGTATCACTAACCGTAGTATAAGCTCAGAGGAAGACAACAGAGCCCAAGCACTTACAGTACTTGCTGAGGTGTGAGGATGGGAAACCCATGATGTGATCATTCCAAAAACCACTTTCTAATGCTCTGGCTACTTCTTATCATTTCTTTCCATGCAGGTGAATAGAACCTCGTGGTTGTCATTTTCATGCCAAGTTAAAACTTTAAAAGGACATGTTATTTTTAATTAATAAGTCCTGCTGTTTGCTGGAGTCCGTGCAGTGGGTGTGCAAGACATGAAGGGCCACAAGGAATTTCCTGCTGCATGGCAGAGACCAGTGGATGTCTTACAACCACCTAATGCAGCTCCACTTCCCTTTGCATGGACACTGGACAACCCTGAGATTTCTGTAATCTATTTAGCCATTGTCTGCCCCTGTGGAGTTGGTCTTTAATATCAATGTGAGCTTGGAAGTTGATAATGTCTTGGCAAAAGGGCCTTTTACAATTCACGCTTTCTCTGCTACCCCCATTGACCATTCTTGAATTTTAGCTCCCTCCTTCTGTGATGCATTTCCTCCCTTGACCAATTCAAAACCAGGTTGTAGAATGAGGAGTATAATAGGAAAGTGTAACTGACATGCACCATCTATTGAGAACTTGTATTAAGAGCTTTAAGGTGAAACAAACGGCAGTATTAGCCTTGGAAACACCAACTTGACCATGACGTAAGAAGTCTGTGCCAGTTTGTGACTGCTTCTGCATGAAGCGAACAGCTTTCTTGCATTGTCCATTATGATCCTGAAATCACAGTAATCCATTTTCCTTTCTACACCTAATCCATGCATCCTTTGCGAGTTCCAAACTCAGCTGGAGCTGGACTCCAGCAGCATTTTTATGAAAAAACTTGAAATAGAAATAATGGCAGTGTGTTCCACTAAATGTACTTCTACAGCTTAGTGTATCCTTTACAACCTAGGATAAATTCATAGAAGCAAAATAATCTAAAATGCTTATATGTTTGCATGTGACCAAGTTGTAAATGACTTATCAGAATATGCATACTTTACATACCCATTGTGCAGATACATACTTCTGCACCATTTTTAATCCACATAATAGAGAACAAAGGGCCATATTCCAAATTTTCCATGTTTTCTGTGCAAAGCAGATGTCTTTGTGCACAGCAAAATTACAATCAAAATCAAGAAAGTAAAAGAAATGGATCCTGGGCCCGGCAGCGTGGCCTAGTGGCTAAAGTCCTCGCCTTGAAAGCCCCGGGATCCCATATGGGCGCCGGTTCTAATCCCAGCAGCTCCACTTCCCATCCAGCTCCCTGCTTGTGGCCTGGGAAAGCAGTCGAGGACGGCCCAAGGCTTTGGGACCCTGCACCCGCGTGGGAGACCCGGAAGAGGTTCCAGGTTCCCGGCTTTGGATCGGCACGCACCGGCCGTTGCAGCTCACTTGGGGAGTGAATCATCGGATGGAAGATCTTCCTCTCTGTCTCTCCTCTGTGTATATCTGGCTGTAATAAAATGAATAAATCTTTAAAAAAAAAGAAATGGATCCTATATTTTTCAGGAATCTTACCCAATTTGATTCTAATAGAGAAGAGTGCAAGTTAACAGAAATTGCTAAGTAAGAAGCATTTGGGGAGATGTGTGGAAGGCAGAGTGCATTCGCTATTGTTAAAAACAGTTACTTTACTGAAAGGTGTGATATTAATTCATAGGAAAATGGTTTCCACAACTAAAAGATCAGATCCTTTTATGGGTAGAGTCAACAGTCTGATCTGGACAAGAGTTTGTTATGAGCATGAATGCTGCCAATCTTTGTGTTTCCATTGTGGAACACCCATATGTCCTGCATTAGCCAATTTGGGGTTGGGGTGGAGGTAGAAAAGAGAAAACTTAAAAAGCAAGGAAGTTACTCTTCATGTTTATTTTATATTGTAATAAGGGAATTAAATTTTTACAAAGCAATAATTAACCACTAAAAACTAACCTCCAATCATCCTTCTCTTTGCAGCATAAAGAGTGCATTTTGCCCTTAGCTTGGAGAATAAAGTGCCCTACCGGAGCAGTAATGAGTAGCTCACAAGCAATGAGAAGTTGCAGGTAATAGTGACCCTGGGATACAGAACTTGGAGATTCTTGGGAATAAACAGAGTAGCCTGAAGATCTGGTGAGACCTAGAATTCTTTTCAACAGAAAGCGGTATGTATAGAAGTACTAGGTTGACTAGTGTTTTTATATACATTTTACTCGTGAAGCAGCTCCTAAACAGCATAATCAGTTCTCATTTTAATCTGACCTTCATTTCCCCCATTTGTAAAGAGATTTGACAAGGTCAGTATTGATTCAAAAGCAAAATTTAGCAAAAATTAAATTACATTCAGTTGAGCCTTGAATAAGCAAATGTAAATTAAGAATTGTAAATCCCCCCCCACCTGTGCCTCAATCTAACTTCATTTCATTTCCCAGATATACCAGAAGTGTACATTTGCAATTCAAACAGGAAAAATGAAGTTTTTTGAAAAAGGTAATGAAAGAGGCACTGGTACTGCCTGTCCTCTCCTCCCCTCTGACCTGGTACCTGCTACAGTCCTTTCCTATTGAAACTGAAAGTTTAGATCTGATTAGAACAAAGGATCATGCGCGGTCTTCAGATCCTTTCTTCCTGATCATTTTTCTGTACTCCAAAGTGAATCTGGCATGAGCCAAGAGTTTTAAAAACAGAAGTCAAGCTTAACTATTTTACATAAGCTGACACACTTATTATATAGAATAGGAACTTAAAATTCATCCCCAGTTGTTCATTCTGCGTTCCTCAAATGACTGCTTTACATAGCGAGTGTTATTAACTGCAATCTGTAAGCTTCCATTTGTTTGAATATCACATAACCTAAGGACAATTCTGTGTTTACTTTCAAATCACACTAAATAGAATTGCCAAATTCTGTCGCTTCAAATTTGTCATTCACACTAAGTTGTGCATCTGACATGATACAAGCATTTCCATCGACTTCAATACCTTTAGTGAAGGTTAGAAATAATTGCATGGTGGTCATGATCTCAGGTAATAAGGGTAGAGGAACCAGCCAGCTCATTCAAAAATTACTTTGAAGAGCAATTAATCATTCATACTGTGGAGTTCTCAAAACTAAAGCTTTACTAAGGCTTCCATCCATGTTAACTTAGGCATTTAAGGAGGGCTATGTATTGGCCAACTAGGGAGGTGACATACTAAGAGCTTAACTCTGATATTAAGCACTCAGGAAGTACAGCTACCTGTCCTTGGCTCTTTTGACTCAATGCTGTGCTATCCACCCGTCAAAGGCTGCTGCTCTCTAGGACTCCTCTCATTACTTCATCTACTCACTAGTAGTCACTTTTATAGTCTCAATCACTTCTTAGGTCTATTAGACAAATTCTCTCTTCTTGCATATAGGAAGTTGTTTTCAACTGTTTCTAATCCCCTTTTATAATGAGCTCTCAGAAGGGCTCCTCCTCAGGGCACTTGGCTTACTGTTGCAAATCCTGCTGTGTCTTGTTCCTCCCCTCCGTGGTTCTGTAGGCTGACCTCTATAGACTTGCATGGATCATTCTCACTGCTCTAGACTTGCCTACTTTCCCATCCACTGCTATAGAGTGACACCGAAGCAAAACTCCTAAAATGAAAATCAAGGATTTCTAATGCTTCAAACCCTCATCTGGTTTTACATGCTCATCTGGTTCCATCCTATCTCCAAGACTTGGTTTGTTGTTTGTAAATAAATATTTTTAAAAAGGTGGAGTTAGAAAGTCACAGAAAAAAATCTTTCATCAACTGGTTCACAGCTCAAATGGCTTCAACAGTTTGGGCTGGGACATGCTGAAGCCAAGAACTATGAGTTTTATCAGGATCTCCTATATGGGTGCCAGGAGACCAAACTCTTAGTCATCTTTCACTACTTTTCCCAGGTCATAAGCAGGAGTTGAATCAGAAGTGGAACAGCGGGTACATAAACCATGGGCAATGGCTTAACCCACTGTGACACAATACTGGTCACCCCTCCCCACATAGTTAATAAAATTAGATAATCATAGGCCTTTCATGTGTTTCTGATTCTTCCTTCAGATTCTTCTCTTGATCCTCCAGTTTTGATCTCAATCATCGATAACTGCACAAATCAAAGCAAATCTATGCCTCTTTTTTAGTTTTACATCTTATATGTGATACAGTTCAATAGACCCTGGGATTTCTCTTATCCCCTCCCCCCCCCCGAGTTCCCCCACATCATTACTATAGCATAGGTCTTAATATAGTCATATGTCCATTATTGCGGGCATGGACAATGGCAGATAGTCCAGTATTCTATTGTCAAGATAAACAGTTTCAGTGGGAGTACATTTTTGGTCTGGAAGTAGATACATACTGCATTGTATCTTCACATCTAGATATGATAGTCTCCCTTACACTTACTATACATCCCCTTAAATGAAAATAAAGTCAACATGAAAAAAAGAAATTAACACCATGAAGTTAAAGAACATGCTACTGAATGACCAATGCGTCGCTTATGAAAATCAAGAACCTTCTTGAAGAAAATGTTGTATGATCTATGAGTCACTGAACAGTAGTGTTTATTTCCCCAGACGTTTCCCCAAATCCCCTCCTCCACCGAATTCCCCTATATTACTACTACAGCATAGCTCTGCATGAACAGTCACAAGTTCATCATTGTGAGCATAGACAATGGCAGAGTCCAGCCCCCCATCATCAAGATACAACTAATAGTTTCATTAGTAGTCCATCTTTGATCTGGAAGTAGAGATACACACTGGACTGCATCCTCACATCTGGACATGATAGTCTTCATTACACAGCTATTACACATCCCCTTAAATGAGAAGCCACAATACAAAAACAGGAAGAAAAATAGAAATTTCTCAAGAGGTTTTGATAGCTCAACAGTTCTGAATTGCTAGTGATCCCACCACTCCAATCACGATGAAATCTCTCCTGAACCCACTGGCTTCTGTAGTCCACTTTAGTGTCTCCGTCTGCCCAGATCTTCACTGCCAATGATTGTTGGGATAGTTTATCAATTTATTCTGTCCTCTGGAGGCTCCGATGTACTGCCCTAACCTCCATGTACATTTGGATGTGCTGAACTCTACTAGGTCTGAGCCACTGAGGCAGCCCAGCTCTGACATCCACTCCCACAGTCAGCCCATGGAATCTGCAATTCTCTCCATGCTTAGGGTTCCGAGTCTAGCAGTTCAGTTGGTAGGGAATTGCCCAAGAAACCTGAGACCATTCCAGACCTGATTCTTGTGTTTGCCAATATAGGATCTGGCACCATCTGGCACCCAAGTCAGCCTATGCACACACTGGTAGCTGCAACTGCTAGGTCAGTTCTGTCTCCAGCCTCATGTTTTACGAAACCCTATGGGTGTTGGAGCCCAGACCAATCCTGCCCACTCCATACTCGGCCTTCATGTAAACTACTGGGAGTTGCAGGCTAGTCGGACTGACCCACACAAACTCCCACCAGGCCCGCCCCTGCCCCAGTTCCTGTGCTTGCAGACTGGTCTGGTCTGTCCCACATCCCACTCAGCTCTCGTACATGTTGATGGGTATTGAAGCCCAGTTCGTCACAACCAGCCCCACTATCCAATCCACATTGGTGCAAATGGTGTCACCATCTATCTAGGCCTTGCCTGCACCTGACAGAATTTGGCCCCTGTGCCAGCTGATATTGTGGCAAAGCCCAATCAATCCACACTGACACTGGCTTAAGCATGTACCAAGAGGCATAGTCAGCCCAGCCTGGCTTTTCCCTGATCCAGCTCACATGTAGGCCATCGGATGTGGCCCTGCCCAGCCTGATCTGCGCCCATCCCAGCTCTCATGCTCAGCAGTAGTAGCCCAGCAGGGGGGCCCTTCACAGCCCCCTCACTGGAGCCATCCCCACCACCCCTTGCATTTCACATGTACTGCTGGGTGCTGCAAACCACTTTGGAACAACCCCCCCACCTCGGTATTTGCCAGTGGGTGCTGTAAGCCTGGCCAGGGCAGGCCCACACCCAAATCCAACTCACACTGGTGGGGGCCAGAGTCTAGCCCGGCCCTGCCAGCCTCCAATCCTGGTTCTCGTGTAAACTGGCTGGTATTGCACCCGACCTGGCCCGACCCATTCTCCATTCTGGCACTCAGATTCGCCAGTTGGGGATACGAACTGACCCAGTCTGGCCTGCCCCCAACCTGCACCAAATGTATGCCAGTGGCTACCGTATTTTGGCCTGGTCTGGGCTGCTCCCTGTCTTGGTTCTTGCACTCACCTGCACGGACCATGTCCCGACAGAGTTCCCCAGGCTCCTCCATCCAGATCTCTCCTGGTGCCAGACCTCATGCACTCCAGTGGGCCCATGAGCCTGCCCTACTTAGCATACCTCCTGTCCTAGCAGGAACAGTGGTCGTTCCTCACCTGCCCTCACCAATTTTGGCTCTTTTTGGGTGCTACAGCCAGCCAAGCCTGCTCCATACCCAGATACAGCTCACACATGGCTCAGCGGGGACAGAGACCTGGCCTAGCCCTTCCTATACTTACCCTAGTTCTCACAAGTACCAGTGGGTACTGGATTCTAGCCCAGTCTGACACATTCCATACCCAGCCCACACACATGCTGAGGGATTCTGCAGCTCTATCCAGACCAGACCTCAGTCCTCACCCTGGCCCACGTGCTCTCCAATTGGGATCATAACCCGGCCAGGGCCTCCCCTTAGCTGCTCCCCTCCAGATTTAATGTGTGCCAATGATTGCTCTGACCCAGCCTGGCATAGCCCCTATCTATCTTAGCTTTTGCCTTCGGTTGCTGTAGCCTTGCCTGATATAGCCAGCTCCCAGTCCCAACTCTCGCTGACAAGTGCTGCAAACTAGCCCTGCTCAGTCTATTCCCATCTCCAGCTCATGTGAGCCAGTAGGTATGAAACCCTAGCCCAGCATGACCCTGCACTCCGGTCTAGTTTCTGCACTCGCCAGTGGACTAAGATCTGCTCAGCCCTGCCCGCTCCGCCCCCTTCCAAAACTAAAGCACATTGCCAAGGGGTGGGGCTACCTTGCTCAGCTTGCATGAACCCTAGGCCTGGAACACATGCTTAACAGTGGGAGCTATGGCCCAATAGAGGAGTCTCCGTTTCCCCACTCAATCCACTCCCAGTCCCAAATCTCACATGCTCCAGCAGGTGCTAGGCCCTTGCCCAGCATAGCCTGCCACTCCATCTTGCCCTTTGTATGAGCTGGTGGATGTTGCAGGCCGACCCACATTATACCCTGTCTTAGGATGCCAATGCAGGTGCTGCAGCTTGGACCTGCCCAGCCTGTTCTCAGCTCCAGTACCCTGAATGTTGGCAGGTTCCATGTTCAATCCTAGTTCAGCCAGTCACCACTCCAACTGTTGAGCTAACCAGCAGGACTTGCATTTCCATAGGGTTAGGTCCACTTATCCCCCACAGAATCTACCCCTAGGCCTGGTTCTCATGTGCTGGTTAGTGTCATGGCCCTGCCTGATATGACCAGTCCTCTGTTCCAACATTCAATCAGGTACTTGGATCCAGCTCTGCTAGACAGGCTCCCAGCCACAGCTGTCATGTGTTACGGCGTGTGGTGGTCAGTGATGCTCTGCACTAACAGGCCCATCTCAGGACTCCCATTTGGCCTGAAGAATCCGTCTGATCCTTTGAGATCTTCCTGTCTCCCTTCCATACCACCAGGTCTCAGTCCCCTCACTTACCAGTCAGTACAGTGGCCCTTTTGTTGGGTGTCCTTCAGAATTAATTCCTCACTTTCACATGTGGTGTCCGTATCCATGAATGTCCCTAAGCAAAGTTTTGTCACCCAATTCCACAGAGCTCATTGGCGGGCAGCCAGCGGCCAGAGCCCCATGCCCAGAGTGCGCACTGGCCATCTGCAGAATAAAGATGGTGCTGGCTGCTTAAAAAGCGGCCACAGGGTGGGCTGTTTCCTCCACTTCATCGGCCTTAGCTGATGAAGTGGAGTTCCACTCTGCGTGCCCAACCCACCCCCTAATTTCTTCTGAAAACGCTGTGCTTTTTATCTGGAGTGCCAATATTCTCCTGGAATGTCCTTTCAACTGTTCCATAAGAAGCTCGGTCATGCCCATCATGGTGAGTGGGCTTAATTATTCCATTTTTGTGACATTTCATGTTTCTTTGAGTGCATGTACTAGAATTTGTGGGCCCAAAATTGAGTTAGGGTCAGTTTTCTTAACTGTCCAAAATGCGCAGCTGAAAACATTTTCAAAAATATGGAAGAATACCGAGTTTATAGAACTGTTACTGCTTCAGGAGACTCACTTCAATAAACATTATAAACCTCCAAGGAAAATATAATTTATTATTTACAACCTCTGCTTATGTTTTCATTGCTACATGATTGATAAAAATTGGATTTTTATGCCTTTTGAAAGTGGCATCTTGGGCCCGATACGATAGCCGAGCAGGTAAAGTCACTGCCTTGCACATACCGGAAGCCCATACAAGCACTAGTTCATGTCACCTGGTGGCCTTGCTTCTCATCCAGCTCCCTGCTTGTTGCTTGGGAAAGCAGTCAAGGACGGCTCAAAGCCTTGGGACCCTGCACATGCATGGGAGACCTGGGAAAAGCTCCAGGCTCCTGGTTTCAGATTGGCTCAGCTCCACTGTTATAGCCACTTGGGGAGTGAACCATTGGACAGAAGATCTTCCTCTGTCTTCCTCTCTGTATATCCGACTTTCCAATACTTTTTGGAAAGTGGCATCTGTTTACAAATATGTGACAACTGAGGAGCTGCTGCCTTCCTCCACCCTCCCACCCCTGCACAGAAGTATAAAAGCCTACTGCTGTTACTCTGGGCGGTCGTTTTCCTTATTGGTCACCCCCACCATGTGCAAGTGGCCTCGGGCTGCATCCCACCAGGGAGCAGTCTGGCAGACACTGATTAATAAAGCCTTTTATGTAAACAAAAAAAGTGGTATCCTGTGAAGGTGATGAAGCATGCACAACTTTTTGCTTTTTGCTACTGAGTATTGAGAATATGAAAGGAGGGCTTTTCTCAGTTGACAGTAAGATTTTTACTTCCATGGTAAATGGATGTTTACAGCAATGGGGCATTCTGCTATTAATAAACAAAATGCCATTTAGCATAGCTTTTTACCTTGGAATTGGACAGGTAATATTTTTCTTGCCTTTAATATTTTCTTGAATAGTAGGTTACACATATAAAAACTGATTACAACTTGGGTTTGTTTGCAAGAAAGGAAGAGAGAATATTAAAAATTGATCAGGTTGTGAAAGAGGTATCAAAGTTTAATGAGTTAATACTACCTGAAGAGATTTGACAAGACTTGCTACAATTATCAAATTGAAGTTCTTTGGGTTCACTTCCTGCTTCTCAGAGGATAAGTGGAACAAGCAAATGACAGCATCTTGAGCTGTGTGCTCAAAACTATAGAACTCCATGAACAAGGCAAGGGCAGCCCTTAGCACCAAGACATTCGGCATTGCAGTGTGAAGAGCATACCAGGAACAGCAGGTAACTAACCCTGGTTCAAAGCAAGATAATACCCTCATGCACTGGAAGACAGTGGAAAGACCCCAGTAGACTGAATCTGCAGAAAGGAAGGTGAGTATAATAGCTACATGAGGAATCCATGGTGGTCAGACTTAGAGCCCAGTAAGATGATTTTCCTAGAATACACATGGTAGCTTTGCTTTGGAGAAGGAATTCCCGTTTCCCTCACAACTCCTGGACAGGCAGAGGCCATTTTAAAAAAGGAACTAGTGTTAGTGTGTTCATATAGCCTTAGAAGACAAAAGTGCCCATGTGTCTCCAAATCAGTTACCCCACCACAGTTGTTAGAATTATAACCTCCAAAATCCAATTCAATTCAACAGTGCAAAACAAGACAATGCAAAAAAATGGGTTCTCAGTCATGAACTGAATTAATATTTCTATAGTGTCTATACTATCCAGAGATTTACAGATTCAATGCAATCTTCATACAATACCACATTCTTCACAAAGGTGGGAAAAACAAACCTCAAAATTTGCAAGCAAGCAGTAAAATGTCCCCAAACTTCCAAAGCAAGCTTAAGAAATAGCAAAGTTGGAAACATTAAAATACTTGATTTCAAAATACACCAAGCTACTTAAAATCAGAACAGTATTAGAAAGAGATACATAGACCAATGGAACAGACTAGTGATCCCAGAGATGAATTCTTTCCTCTACAAACACCTAATTGTCAAAATTGCCAAAAACTTTCACTAAAGAAATGTCTTCAGTAAATGGTGCTACATAAGAGAAGTTATTGTTGTGGTACAGCATTTTAAGCTACAAAGCATGGTTATAGTATCCCCTATGGATACCAGTTAAAGTCCTAGTTGCTCCAGTTCTGATTTAACTCCTTATGAATGTCCCTGGAAAAGCAGATGGCCTAGGTGCTTGGGTCTCTATACTCCTGTGGGAAACACAGATGAAGCTCCCAACATTGGTCCATTGAAGTCATTTGGGAAAGAATCAGCTGATGGAAAACTTCCATCTCTCCTCTTAAAAATTAATGTATTTGAAAGGCAAATTTATTTATGAAGAGCTGGCTAAAGTGTAAATCCACATATTAAAGGCAGAAACTTACCCCCTTTACCTCTTCCCCATACCCAAAGACCACACACAAATGGATCAAGGCCAGAAATGCAAGACCTGAAAATGAGTTTTGTACAAACATAGCTAACACACTCCCAAATCTCAAAAAATGAACTTTTTCTAGGACACCTAAAGCAAAAGCAAAAACAATAGGATTTTAATAAATCAGGAAGCTTCTGGATGGCAAGAGATCAAAATGAAAGCAAAATGAGAAATAATTTGCAGACTATTCAAAGGATTAACCACCACAATGAAGAATGCAAAAATCTTAAATTCAAAAGTGTAATATATATGAACAGACATTTCTGAAAACATATCCAGCAAATGCATGAAAAAAATTGCTCAATATCACTAGCCATCCGAAAAAAAGCAAATCAGAACAGGATACCACATTCCAGTTAAAATAATAACTAAGCACAAATAAATGGAGACAAAGACATGGAGAAAAGGGAACCATTATTCACCATTGGTGAGTATGTATAGTATAATCACAGTGGTTCATTCTCCAAATGGCTTCCTGAGGGCGGAGGACCAGGGCCAAATCAGGATCTACCTCTATCTTCAACATAGGCTGCAAGGATACATGACTTAGGCCACCATCTGCTTTCTCAGGCCATTGGCAAGGAGCTGGATTGGAACTAGAGAAGTCTGAACTGGAACCAGTGCTTGGATGGGATGTTGACCTCTCACATAGCAGCTTAACCTGCTATACCACAAAGCTGATTCCTATGCTTTCCTTATAAATTAGCTTTTATCACTTCCCAACCTTTGAGTAGCATTCGTACACACCCACATTGCCTACCTTTGAAAATGTACATCCTGTCCATCTCTGCTTCAGCAACAAATTTTCAGTTGAACATTCATAGATGAATTTGATGCTATAACATTAGTAAATACAAAAAGGACCCCAAGACTCAGTTTCTCCTGAGCTTTGAGAGATGTATTTTCCCTTCTTCAGTTTACATATAGATGAGAATCAACACAATACGCTGCATGTTAAGCTGTCTGGGTTCCTCTTATCAATCTTCCTAGGCATGAGGATGGTTACACAGAGAATGGCACATGAAGAACTGAAATTTTTTCTTAGGTTTGTGTTGAGTATTAACTTAAAGTGTGGCTTTTCAACTCAAATATTAAAAAATTCAGGAGGAAAGAATATAGCAAAATTAATTTCATTTATAATACAGAAAAGTCAAGTCAACTATTATATTTCTTCCACTTTGGTAGATTTGGAATGTTGACAATTTTTGGTGCTGATGAGACTAAGGGGCATGCATATAGATGCTCTGCTGCTCATGTCATTAAAGCATGAAAAATCTTGCTTTTGGTACTTTTCTTTTGCACAATTTCTCATTATTATACTGATAAGGATGTTCATCACAAAACTTAAAAACCACTGTAAATGCCTCAATATCTAATAACACGAGAATGATTCTATCAGTTGTAACATGATTATACTAAGAGATACAAAGCTTTGAAAGTAATGAGGTACATTCTATGCACTGACTTAGAAACCGGCCCATGGCACGCTAAGTACAAGAGACATTTCAGAAAAATTTGCAATAGCATCAGTGTTTTATGAACTCCACCAACACTCACGCCCCAACTTTAGCACCTGTGTTAGTGATCCTTCCATTTGCTGTTCCCACATAATTGACATGCGTTATAAATGTAAGTATTTATAATTTTTAGTAACAATGGAACTATAGAATATATACAATATATAGAATTAACTATAGAACTAAGTCTATTAAACACAATGGGTTTTGTGAATCCAATTATATCCCATTTATAGCTATTTTTTATAGTGCAGTCAGTCCTATAACACAATAGTTTTTTTTTTATCCTCTGAAATGTTTTTCTTTCTTTTTAATTATTTATTATTTAACTTCATTAATTACATTGTATTATGTGACACAGTTACATAGATACTTGGGTTCTCCCACCCCTCCCCAAACCCTCCCACCATGGTGGATTCCTCCACCTTGTTGCATAACCACAGCTCAAGTTCAGTTGAGATTCCCCCATTGCAAGCGTATACCAAACATAGAGTCCAGCATCTTATTGTCCAGTCAAGTCCAACGGCTTCTTAGGTATACCCTCTCTGGTCTGAAGACAGAGCCAGCAGAGTATCATCCCAGTCAATTGAAAGCTCCAACATACCATCAGCAAAAATTTACATCATTATGGAATTAATTGACATAGTAATGAGTAACCAATATGTTACCTAGTGGCTAAGGTCCTCGCCTTGATCCCATATGGCCGCTGGTTCTAATCCCGGCAGCTCACTTCCTCTCTGTCTCTGCTCCTCTCAGTATATCTGACTTTGTAATAAAAATAAAATAAATCTTTTTATAACACAATAGTTAATTCATTCTATAAATGAAGTCCTTTGAAATTCTGTTACAGATGGTATGAGAATAAAGACAGTAGTGCTTTTGCCAATGCTACTTATATTAGCAAAGGAAAGGTATGTTGTGAAATTTGAATGCAAGAGTTGGAAAAATTTATGTTTGGCTATAGGAGATTAAACCATGGCAGAGTCAAAAATTTTCTAAGAGTACTAATACCGTAAAAAATATTAATGGCAATGAATTTCTTAGTATATTACCATAGTTCCTTTATAAATAAAAAATCACACCATTTCTGCTTATATGGATATCAGTACATCTCAGTAAGTATAAACTAAGATAACAACAGAGGTTTTGTATCTTGAGCAATGCCTATTAGGTACTACAGGAAAAAGTGAAAAGTGACTGGAGTAATGATTTACTGTGCACTCAATATTTCTTTGGATTTTGATATTTAAAGCTTTCTGATAAACTGTATTACCTTTATAGCAAAATATACTGAATACAAACTCTACAGTATCAATGTTAATGAAGGTATTAAACTCACATTAAAAAATAAAACCAAAAATATACTCATATCTACTAATACTGTAAACCACAGGCAGCCATTAGTAGCATATTATACGAGAATTTTTCTATTTTCTCCTTATGGATTCTGGAAACAGCTGAAAAATATGCACACAATCTAGTTTCAAGTAAGTAAAATCTGACAAGTTCTTGGATAATTAGATCATATGTAATTTTTACTCTTTAAAGGAAAGGTTTTCAAGGATAGCATATATTTAGTTCAAGATACCTGACAGGAAAGAAATCATTTGGGAGCTCTACTGTTGTAATAAAATGCTTTGACGTTTGTTGTGAGATGAGATTTTTGAATGATTATACCAATCAAGTGAAACTTGCTTCATTATACCTTATCAAAATAAAACCCAGTTTCGAGTTTTATGCTTAAATACTAGAAAAAAAAGTCAAGTATGTAACTGTAGGAGAATCTTGCATGACTCCACATATAGAAATGTCTACAAAAAAAAAAAATGGGCAAAGACCCAAATAAATATTAGAACAAAATAAAGCCTTTGTAATAACACTAACACTCAAATAGCTGTCACAAGTAAAACATTTGGTGAATAGAAGATGGTTGTAAAATATACTATCAAAATATGGCCTTTATATTTTCATAGAAATGGAAGGCTATGCATTACGGTGATTATCTCCGAACAGGAAGTTTAGAGTACTCTTAGACTTACCTTGCTACTTTGAAAATATAAAATCATGTCATATACTTTACCTGTGTATACCATTAAGAAAACCATGATACAGTAATAGCCCATATATAACTCAAATGCATCTTTATAGAACTTTGGAACATTCTCTCCCCATGTTCCTAGTATCAGTTCACTTTCATGTGTTTTACAAGAAATTAATTGAAAGGCAGATCTGATTTATGGAGAGAGATCTTTTATCTTCTGGTACACTAACCAAATGACCACACACTGGGATGTCACTGCCTGCAGGAGGATAATTAGCCAATTGTTCCATTGCACTGGCTCCACTCCATATTTTAAGTATCATAGATTGAGTTACTGTAACCACTGGGGTACAGGTAACTATTCCATATGCCGATTTCATTTTATTTGGGTAAATTCCCAGATATGGGATATATCTGGATCATATGTTAGATTTCATTTCAGATTTGAGGAACCTCCATACTGTATTTTACTGTAGTTCATAATCTGACCGACAAAGGATCCGTAACTTAAGAATTTTTATTTGAAAGGCAAATAGATTTATGGAGAAGGGGAGACAGAGCATGATCATCCATCCACTGGTTCAACCCCCAAGTGGCCACAATGGCAAGAGCTGAGGCCAAAGCCATGAGCTTTTTCTGGGTTTCACAAGGCTTCAGGGTCTCAAGGCTTTGGGTTATTCACAGCTACTTTCCCAGTTCATAACCAGGGAACTGGATGGGAAGTGGAGCAGCTGGGACATGAACCTGTAGCCAAATGGGATTCTAGTGCTTCCAAGGTGAGGGTTTAGCCATTGAGCCATCACACTAGGGTCAATTTAAACTATAGTTCAAATAGCTTTCCACATTATCACTCTTATACATCTTTTGAACCTATTCTGTGTTCCTGTCAGGAGATGTCTTATGCTCTTATCAGTGTCACAGAGCATCCATATTGCTAAGAATGGGAATGTGCTTCACCTTCACTTTACCAACATTCAATTTTATTATCCTACTTGTCTTGTAAGATTCTTCTCTTGTGTTCTGATACACCACCTCCAACATTTTCCTTTCTTTCTTCTGCTCCTGCTTTGCTGGATCTGATTTCCCTGTTTATTGAAGTGCACGTTCCCATATCCAAACTTTCAACATTCTTCTCCAGGTGAGTGCCTTTATTTTATGGTTCTGAATTTCATCTGAATGCCAAGTCAGTCAAGTTCACAATGATCTACTCAAGCATAGCAACAGGAGTATAGATTTGGTTTGGAGTTAAATGCCCTACTCGCACCACAAGGTTCAGATGAACCACCACCATCACCTCTTTTTTCACCTCATCCCTATTTTCACTGCTTTGTCCCCAACCTCTGTCTTCAATAACTGACAAATTTTTCCAGTTAAGTAACTTAATATTCATTATTATTTCGCCCTTGCTCATATCCAATTCATTAACCAGTTTTGTTATCCTTACTTGATTAGACGAAACTTCATTATGTGTCTACTTCTCCAACTCTATATTTTTTTCATTGCAAATTCAGATATACAGGGCCTGGCGGCATGGCTTAGTGGCTAAAGTCCTCGCACTGAACGCACCGGGATCCCATATGGACTCTGGTTCTAATCCTGGCAGCTCCTCTTCCCATCCAGCTCCCTGCTTGTGGCCTGGGGAGGCAGTAGAGGGCGGCCCAAAGCCTTGGGACCCTGCACCCATGTGGAAGACCTGGAGGAGGTTCCTGGCTCCTGGCTTTGGATCAGCGTAGCACCGGCCGTTGAGCTCACTTGGGGAGTGAATCATCGGATGGAAGATATTCTGTCTCTCCTCCTCTATATATATCCGACTTTCCAATAAAAATAAATAAATCTTTAAAAAACAAATTCAGATGTACAGAAAGGTGGAGACAGAGGAAGATCTTTTGTCCACTGATTCATTCCAAGTAGAGGCTACAGCTGGAGTTAAGCCAATCCGAAGTAAGGAGCTTCTTCCAAGTCTCCCGCACAGGAAAAGGGTCTCAAGGTTTTGGGCTGTCCTCAAACACTTTCCCAGGCCACAAACAGGGAGCTGGATGGGAAGCAGGGTGCCAAGATTAGAACCAGCACCCATATGGGATCCCACCACAAGTCAGTAGAGAACATTTTTACCCTTTAAGCTACCATACCAGGTCCTACTTTTGTTTGAAATCACTATGATCTTTTACCTGCCTATCTAAAAACAGATTCCTGATTTGTTACCATTTTCTACTCTCGTGTCCTAACTGCTGACACCATGGTCAAGTCTTTTTTTCAAATGGAATTCATTCTACGATCTTCTAATTAAGTACTCCAATGATTTCACATCACATTCAGACTAAGATTTGAATTATTTGCCCAAACCTCCCAAGCCTTGTATACTCTGGCTCCTGTTTCTACCTGCTAAGGCCTTCTCTACCGCAACAGCCCACAACACACATTTCTGAAGATTTAAGCACACAAATTCTCCAACTCCAAGGTCAGCATAAGTATGAAATAAAATTGAGTCCTTGACACTTTTTTATATTTAATAAAGTAACAGTAACCCATTTTTCATCTAAGATAAAGGACTATGGGTAAAAAACATACTCAACCTCTTTTGCACAAAGACTTGATTTAGCAATATTGAAATAACTTCAGTATTCAGCTCAGTGAGGCAGTTAATCAGTGTTTGGCCCTATTTTTATGCCCAAGTTTTATTTGTGGATACTGATTCTTTCCCAAAAGCAGTAGAAAGCTTCCACCTTAGATGAGGCTGACATTACCCAATTTTTTTCAGTATTATTACAAAACGGTTCAAATGTTAGAGTTGTCTTATTCTAGTAAATTATAGCTAGGAATCTAGGTATGAGGGAGAAAGACAAGGCAGGAAGCCCCTGTAACAGAGCATGGGAAAAAAATCCACAGTGTAACACTAATCAGGAGAGAGTTGAGGCCATTGGTGCAGAACAAAACAGCTAGCCCATACTCATCTAACAGCTAGTGGCCAAATTGGCAGAAGCCTTCAGAACTACTTGTGACAATGATAACATACCTCACTTCCGGTCAAGTCTGGTTCTTTAGCCTGCACATTAGTAACAGTCAAGGTTAATTTTGACCTCAAAAGTATTGTTCATCCACTTATAGCCCTATAACAAGTCAATCCCCTTTCTTGAAGAAAAAAAAAAGGTTTTACATCATCATCAGCCCAGGTATACATGTCCTGAATTCCTTTGAAGAAAAACAGCTTTTAGGGTACTATACTCTCCATTGCATTGTTTTAAAAATCAACGCATGTTACTGAGCCAGTTTGTCAAAGAAGTTCGAACAAAAGAAAATACTGTGTAGCATCCCAGGGATTTCTCCATAGCATCCACTTAGGTTTTCATAGAATTGACTTTGTTTAGGCAGGAGAGCAATTTTAGGTTTGCCCTGTTTCTACTAAAAATTTATTCCCAGATATTTTACCCTGAAATACTGTCACTTAAAGAATTCATGTTTTGGGTTTATTTTGAATCTCTAGGGGTTATTGCTTTGCCTTGGGCTCTTTTTAGTATTTAAAATCAGCTATGATAATGAACAAGTACATTTTGGGAGAGGTCAGAGGTATAATTGCAAGGCAGAAGTAGTGAAGGAAAAAGTGAAACATGGAATGTTGACAAGCAGATACTAGATTATAATGCTGTGCTGGCACAGCATCCACACCAAGAAATAAATTCACTTGCAAGCTTAATATAACCATAGCACCCCCTAACAATCCAGCAATAGAAGAGACTAAAAAGTTTATTTGTAAGTGTCCCCCCACCCTGCCACCTTGGTCAATGTATTTCTAAGAGTATTAATCTTCATGCTCTTCTGGCTGTACATCCATCTCCTTGGGACAGGCACCAGGGAAGCAAATGCAAAGCCTAAGTATTTGGCAATTCCAATGGATGGCTGAAGGTACTTGAGTCTGGAAAGACAGCTGGGAAAGCGGTAGTTTTTGCATCTCCTTAGGTTTTGGCTGGACACTGAAAATTACTGAAAATTTACACCTTAGATGGACAGTACAAGAAGGAAATGGTTAAGTTAGCCTCCTCAGGTACACAGAATCATCTGGAGACAACTGGATGTGTGGCAATGGCACTGAGATCCTGGCTGGTTTTCTAATCAGTTGAGGATCAGCAGACAAGCAAGACCAAAACCACCGATGAAGGTAGTGAGTTTGGCCTAATAAATGTAGCTGTCTCCAAATCTACTTGGGGCCAGTAACTCAGGCATCTCAAGCCAGAGTATCAGTTTGAGTCCAGGCAGCTCTGCTTCTGATTCAATTTTGTTACTGTGCCTGGGAAAGCAGCGGATAGTGGCCAAATGCTTGGGTCCTTGTCTCCTGCATGGGAGACTAACATGGTATTCCTATCTTCAGGCATCAGTTTGACATCGACTTGGTTGCTTCAGCCATCTGTGGAGTGAACCAGTGAATGGAAGATAAATACCTCTTCATCATTTTGTTGTTCTGCCTTTGAAAAATAGATTTGAGAGATTACTCTTCAATGCCACTCACTGGGGCCAGCTGCATGGCATTGCAAGGTAATCATCCACCTGCAGTGCAGGCATTCCAGATGGGTCAAACTAGTTCCCTGCTAATGTGCCTGTGAAGCAGTGGGAGATGCCCAAATGCTGGCCCTAGTATCCATATAGGAGATCAAAAAAAAGCTATGGGCTCCCAGCTTCAGACTATCCCAGCTCTAGGCCATTGCATTTGGAAAGTGAATCAGTGGATAGATTTCTCTGTAACTTTCTCAAGTATTTTTTGGGAACCAAAAACTTGAGATTCCACTGAGGCCTGTGTTGTGGTACAACATATTAAGCCACCACTTGAGACTCCAGCACCCCTCCTTAGAAGGTTAGTTTCAATGCTGGGTGTTTGGCTTCCAGCTTAGGTCCAGGCTAACGCACCCTAGGAGGCAGCAAAAGATAGGTCAGGTGTTTGAATCCCTACTTTCTGTGAGAAACCTGGACGGAGTTCCAAGCTCCTGGCTTTTGCTTGGTCCAGGTCTTACTGCTGTGGTTATTTGAGAAGTAAACCAGCAGATGGAAGATCTACTCCTTGACTTAGATTCACTTGTTTGAAAGGAAGAGCTCATTACTTCATGTTATTCATTAGTTACTTGCCTACACAAATGTTGTGATCAGTTCTGTTTCCATACATGTTACTTGGAGGCTGCTGCCTATTCACACACTTCAATACTTAGAGATTGTCCTGCAGTGAAGGAAGATGTGCCTCTTTGCATCTTCAAGGCAAAAAATTTTATATGGTCCTGAACTCCCCTGGGTTCAAGCTGAGCCTTCACTGGGAGCCACATCCATGCTTAGCTTTGTTCTGTCTCATGCTGTTGCCCACAGTTCTTTGTAGGCTTCCTACGGGTGATGAAACATTTCCTTATTACTTGCTCATATATCTTCATGTCCAGTGGAATTTGTTCCCCAGCAGCAGTCTAGACATAACAATTGTATGGGAAATTGTATTGCAAAGAAAGGCCCAGGGCACACTTTCCACAGACAAAGATGACATTCCAGTCTAGAGCAAAACTGTAGGAGGAATATACAAAGACTGCTCCAAGGCCAAGGGTAAGAAATTCTGCGGGTTAACAAGGTAGACAGAGGCATTTGTTAAACATATAAACGGAGAAAATAAGACTCCAAGAGTGAACCAAGCAAGCAACATTTGCAGATGTAAGGCTGAGGACTTTATGGAAGTTGTCACATCTTTGTCAACACTAGCAGATACCTGGGACACATTCAGTGTCTCTGGGCAACCAACTTCTGTACACTTCTTCACTCATTAGTTCACTGCATTGCCATCACTAAACAACTTAAAATGTACGCTAATTGATCAAATGGGAGGAAAGGAAACTTGTCTCTGCAACAGTTAACTAAGATGAATACTTTATAAAGGCTCAATAAAACAAGTCAAAAAAATGAGAAAAAATTGCAGCTGGATTAGGTGTGAAGAGTAAATTACAGAAAACTGAAAATAATGGTCTACAATAAATTGTTCTAGTTTAATAATTTGAATGCAAAGTTCTGAGCATTTTAAAGAAAATTTAATGCACAAGTAGTACATTAGAAATTTTGTTTATGCAGGAAAGATTACAGAAAAATAGTGGTCCCATACTGAGAACATGCTTGAGATTTCCCCTTCTCAAAGACAATATAAAGTGTCAATGCTTTGCTTTTATGGCTTAAGAAATCAAATACACTTTGGTTTATTGGTCAAGATGCTACACAGGATATCAGCATCCATTATCAGAGTGCCTTGCATGGAGTTCTGACTCTTTCGATACATATCCAGGGAGGCAGATTATGTCCCTATAACCACATCGGAGACTCACATTAACTTTGCTTCCTGCTTCAGACTGGCCTACCATCACCACTGGAAGCATTTGGAAATAAATTGGGTGTATCTTTCCCTGTGTCTCCACATTATTTTTAATGAAAAAATATCTAATCTGGATATTTGATATGTTTTAAGTGTTTTTTCCCCAATATACATGTCATCTTGGTGATCAAACTTCTAGTACACTGATGAAGTGGTGAAGAGATGAGTGTGGTGGAAGTCTTCAGGTCAACTGGTGGCATATTTTTAGAAGGGGCTGTGGGGCCTTAGCCTACCAAAGTTTTTTTTAAAACTAGGCCAAACACTGTCAGATTCGCACAATGACTAATAAGAATTTTCGAATGACACTGTAAAAACCAGTTAATGAGACAAAGATTCTCTAATGGGAATATCAGCCAAACACAGATCAGTGAATCTGAGTTACAATGAAGCAGAAACTGTCCTTTATAATTTGTTTTTGGTTTATCAGCTGATTATATTAGAATTCTATTCTATGCTGCTTGCAGTTGTTACACTGAAATTTTGTAGGAACAGTGTCCTTCGAAAAGCAAAGAATCAAATACCTTGGGATTAACCTAACCAAAGACCTTTGTGATGAAAATTGTGAAACTTAAAGACATTAAAACATGGAGAAATTACCATGTTCCTGGTTGGAAGGATCAACATCTTCCGGATATACATACTGCTATAAGTAATACATTCCTTACGATCCCAATCAAAATCAACACTCTCAAAAATAGAAAAGATGCAAATGCTCATCTGCAAACACAAGAGACCACAAATAGCTAAAGCTATTCCGAATTAAAGTTGGAAGAATCACAATTTCAGACCAAGACCTACTACAGTGCAGTGGTTGTGAAATTGTATGGTACTGATACAGAAACAATACCAGTGAAACATAGTAGGAACCTCAGAAGTGAGCCTACATATATACAAACTGATCTTTGGCAAGGGAACTGCAAATACTCCAGGGAAAAAGCACTTCAAGTGCTTTTGAGACAATGTGATAGAACCCTACAGAAGCTTATTTTAAAAAATCAGCTCTGAATGGTTCAAGTACCTAAATCTGTACCTATAAACCATCAAACCACGAGAACACAGGAAGCACTTTGCAAGACAGACATTGGTAACGACGTATTAGAATAAATGCACAAGCAATCAAAAACAAATGGGACTACTTGAAACTAAATAGCTTCTTACAGCAAAGGAAATGATCAACAAAGGGAAAGTGCAACAAGTAAAATGGGAGAAAGGTTTGCACACTATATGACCATAAGGGACTAGTCTCTAGGATTTAGAAAAAGCCTCAAACTCAATGACAGCAAAACAACCCTGTGAAAAAAATGGGCAAAGGAAATGTGTGAGAATTTTTCCAATGAACACATTCAAATACCTAATAGATGCATTAAAAAAATTCAGGCTCCCTGGCTAATAGGTAAATGAGAATAAAAACTACATTCAGGTTCTACGCAACTCCAGTGAGACTGGCCTATGTTCAGAACTCTACTCCCCACATTCACACCAGCAGGTCTTGTTAATAAAATACCCATTCCACTGTTGGTAGGAGGGTAGGTTAATGCTGCCACTATAGAAGTCAGCATGGAGAGTGCTCTGACCTGAAAATTGATATACCATATGACCCAGATATACTACTCCTGGAAATATATCCAAGAAGTGAAGTCTGCATATGAGAAAGTGATCCACAAACCTATATTTATAATAGCACAATCTACACTAGTAAAGACATGGAAACAACCCAGATGCCTATACACCCCTTAAAGGAATAAAATTGTTTGCAACAAAAAGGTTCCAACTGAAGACCATTATGATCAGTGAAATAAGCCAAATCCAAAAGGAAAAAAAAGTTCTTTCAGGTAGAAGATATCTTTCATGCAAAATACAAAACAGATTTATAGGCAAGTATAAATGTACATATATTCACATAGATGGACTGCATGACAGGCTAGCATACCAGGAAATGAAGGTATGTTGCAATGCCTTGACAGTATGATGCTAGATTTTCTAGCATTTGCCTTCACTGTTGGTCAATGCACCATATTTTCTAATCTGGCAATAGAGACACGGGCCAACACTGTTGCATGGCTTTTAAAGCTGTCACCAGTAGCACTGGCAACCCACATAAGTTGGTTTGAGTCCTGGCTTCTCCACTTATAATTCAGCGCTCTGATAATGTACCTTACAGTAGCAGAACATGATTCAAGTCCTTAAGTCACTACACCCAAGTGGAACACCCAGAAGAAGCTCCTGGTTCCTAGCTTCAGACCAGGCCATCTTAGGCCTTGACAGCCATTTGGGGTGGTGAGCCAGCAGATGGAAGTTCTATTTCAATTAAAAAATCTTAAATTCATAAAACAAGTACTATCACAAATAAAACTGCAAAGCAAGTACTGTTATGGTTTTAGAAAGGTAAAACCTCTTCCATGTATCTACATTTCAAGGTACTGGGGTAGGTACCCATAACTGAGTATCAATCAAGGATTTAGTATGAATAAAGACAAAACCCAATGTCTTTAAGATTCATTTAGATGTATATACTAAAAGCTTGAGATATTTTTCAAATGCTTTATATGCATTTCAAAGTTGGAGTCAACTAATATTCAAAGTTCTGGGAAGAAAATATGAAATATTTCAAATATACCCTGATTTCCTAGAAAATATTGTAAATCGTTTTATTGTTACCCAGTATTGTTACACAATAAGCTTCACATTTTCTGCCATTAATAATTTGATCACTTATGAGTCAAACTGTAAAGATGAGTGAGTCCCCAACCTCACAAAGCTATCAGAAAAATATACATTAATTATATAATCAAATCATAATACTGAAACACAGAAGGCATTGAAGTCGGCCACCAAGTTTTGGAGAAGGAAACAATAGCTGAGACTGGTGGACCCAAAGTTTATAAATATTTGCAAAGCATAATCACAAGGAGAAACAAACTAAGAATGGAGGGGAGAGAAAGATAGCGATTCTAGAAAGACAAAGATACAGCAGCCAGAGATAATATCAGTCCTATGTAATACCATGTAGGCCATGCGGAGTAAAAAAGATGGAAATGTATTCAAGGCATAGATCAAACATTCTGCATGCCTCACTAAGTAAATAGAAAGTTAATTATAAAGGCAAATTTGTTTTAAAAAGCTCACATCACTAGCATTATAAAGGTGCCAGCCCTTAAACACCAATTAAGTAAATGTGATGGGAAACCATTTTAAAAGCAAATTTAATACAAAACTGATCAAATGTGAAAGGACATAGAGCAGTATTAACATGAGCTCCCTGCCTTCTGATAATTCATTCTCTGTCCAGTCTTGTGTGGTCACCTCTAACTAAAAGCAGAACAGAAAATATTCAGAAAAGGTAAAAAAGATGACCATTGGTTCAGGTTGGGGCTGAGGTCCCCTAAATTTGGGGAAATGATTGTATTGTTGATCATTGTGTTCTATATTGAGTCTGGCATAAAGCTATCGGAACATCCCAACTTTCTTGGAAACATGATCCACTGACCAGTTAACTCTTGAGTCTTGGACCCAACTATGTTGTCTAAGTGCCCAGCTTTTCCTATATGAAATTCTGACCCCAAAGAAAAGCGGAGAGTATGAGCCTGAGAGTACTGTCAGAATAGCTGGATTTCTGCATGGCGAATAAACCCTAATGCAGGCTGTCTTTTCTGGCATATCAGTCACAGCATAATTTTCCACTTCCGCAATTTCGTCATCATTCAAACGTTAAGAGTATTCAACATGTATAACTAGCTAATTGGCTTGAGTGACCATATAAAACATTCCTTTAATAGACTCATACAGATATTTCTGAAAAGATGCTTGGAGATAGTCACTTAGATAAATGATATATACTGATTTTAACTTTTGCAAAGTAATTGAGTTATAATTATCAAATTCCTTATAATTCCAAGATCTTTCACAACAATGAATGCTAATTTAGTCATGTAATAGCTTATAGCTTAAGGAAAACTAGAGAAAAATTTGTAACTAAAGCATATCTAAGAATCAATAAAAGCAGAGATGCAGAAAATTCCTAGAGATGTAACAGCAATTCGGAGACCTTCTGGATTCCAAAGTAAACAGCTTCCAATTGACTTCCACCTTGCTAAGTCTATATTCTAGTTTCCGATGTTCTGGAGGAGATCAGGTTTTGTTTATAAAACTCCTCTTCAGTCAGTCATAACTAGGTCATTCTGTGTTTGTATTAGTATTAGAGGGAACACATATCCCTTTTCATTCACATTTGATTACTCAACACATACACACCATGCGCTTTTGTTTAGCTAAAGATGCCTCTACCTACTACTTAAATACTCTATGAACAATTACAAATGCATTCACCTTCTTCCAAGTGGTAAATAAATTACACACAACTGCTGTATGCACAAGTAGTAACAGATTTTACAAAGCCACTGCTGATCAAGATTGTTACTTCTCAAACTATCTTGTAGTAAAGGAGTATCGTTTTGAATCTGTCCTGGACCAATTCATTGAGAAAATGCAATAAAAATGAACTGCTAGAAGAATCGAACTTCAAAAGAATAAAATATAAGTCTCAATTTTTTATTATGACATACAATAGGCATACAAATACAAATTTGATAGTGTAGAAAGATCTTAAACTGCCTATCAAACCAGTAATAAATAGCCAAACCATATTTGCATATTGCTGAACTCCATCAACTTTTACTACTGTTCTAGGTAACATCCATTTCCTCTCAATTTCTCTCAACTTACAGTCCCAAAGGTACAATTTACTACCAACAATGCACTTTGCATACAATTTGGAGAGAAAAGACATGTTATTCCCAGTCATGACAAAGCACACCAGAAGACAGGCCAGTCTGTCATCTGTGACCAATCCGGAGCTGTTTGTGTTCTCTCCCAAGACCTACTCTGATCATTTACATTTTTCCCTGTCTCCCAACTATCTCCCCAGTGGGGAAGCTAATTCTTCAAGATGTTTCAGTTTTTATCAGTTTGCCCAAAGAGATCAGCCTTGTGTTAACCTTTCGCTTCAAGCCCATCAGAAAAAGATTCATTAAGTTCCTCTCAGGTTCTTTCCGTGTCTAGTTTCACAGTAACATTCACAAACTCTCTTAGTAGGCAGAGTCTGTCACCTCAGCCAATGCAGAATCCCACTGTCTGCAATTTATGCCCTGACCTAAAAAACCTAAATAACCAGTTTCCGATTTTAAATAGTCACCTTTTATTCTATTAAAACATTTTATTGAGTAAAAATGAGATGAGACAATAAGCATGAGTAAGAACGCCAACAGCAGGTTAATAGGTGTCCCTGCTTGTCAACTTTCTTCCATATTGGGTAAAGACATGCCTGCCATATTTGCTTCCCACATAGGTGCAGAAGTTTCAACTTGTGATCCAGTCCCTTGATATGGCCTAGAAAAGGCGGATGCTGGCCCTAAAGCTTAGGTCCCTGGACTCACGTGGCAACATCTGTATGAGAGCCCCAATTCCCGGCTTTGGTTTGGCCCAGCCCTGGCCATTGCAGTCATTTGGAAAGTGAAACAAGTAGAGGATGTCTTTGTTTACTTATTTGAAAATACAGAGGCAATCAAGTACTTTTAAAAATAGTTGTACTTGTTAAATACATCAGCCTCTCCACAGTCCTGGGTCCCTGGATTCATCTTTCAACTACGGGGAAATAATTTCCTATTTTGCTTAATAATTCGGAGCCTAATTAGTATTCTACCAAGTAGCTATGCATCAAACATAAGATGCCCTGTGAAATTGTAGGACTAAATCCTTAGAGACAATCCCACCATGACACAAGGCTAACAGCTTCATTAACAAGAAATGTAAGACGGTCAACTGCATTTGAGTAATCTATTGCCTTTATTCTTCTAGGGGAAAAAATGATGCCTTCCTTCACAGCCAATTCAGGTGGGATAAAAAGTTGGTTTACGAAACATTCAGGATGTCTGAAGTTGTAAGTTCTGGCAGAGTCATGACAAGGAAGAAATAAGTACAAAAGTTTCTTACAATAAGAGAAACTAAGCATGATCCAACATGGAGCGGATATGTTTCCAGAGTATAATGCTGTGTTAAAGATACAAGCCTGTGTCCAAGACTAACAGCGTGAACACTTAGCTCCACTAATGCCATAATCTGATTTGGTGAGGAAATTTCTACATGGTAGAGTCTATACACAACATATATCCCTACTCCCATGACTTTCATTTTCATGTTCTGCTTGAATGCAGGTGAGAAACTGCCAAGTAAAGAAGCACTCAGTTATTTGACATTAATTTGGTCAGATTAGCTCAGCTGCAGGTTTGTTCAATGGCCTCCTGAACTGTGTCACGCACTGGGTCCATTTTGGATGTTCCATACTCTCATTCTTCTCATTACTCCACTTACCTGCCTACGGCATCTTTGACCAACACCTGATAACTGGTACAGAGCCCAACTCTACGCACCATATTCATCTGAAGTTATAATGATACAGTAAGTACTCTAATCCCACCTAACTGGAGGTTTTTGTTCAGGGTCTCTACAGAAGTAATGTCTGCCCACAGCTGGTGGCAGCTGATACATTCAGAAGCCATACTTTGTAATGAACAGCTTGTTAGGAAGTCCCTGCGAGGGCTTAGCACAGGTTGAAGATGGAACACCACAGTAGGCTCAGTGGGCGTGTAAGCCATCTGCTTAGGGAATTTGCTCCTTTAGGGGTTGGTGCATGTTGCCAGGCACATACAACTTCGTCCCTACTTTGTTGTGACTCCTGGATCTAAAGCTGAAACATCTTCATGAATTCAGTGCTAGCTAAGTCACTTACATTTTACAAATAGAATAGCAAGTTGCTAAAGGAAACAAAGCCTTTAATACCAGTGATTTTACTTCAATTATCTTTATTAGTATTTTTCACAGGTATCATTCAGTATTCAGATCTGCCTTAGTTTGTTATTGTAGTTGTTTCCTCATTGAAGCAATCTCTACATGATCATTTAAGTATGTCAGGCAGCTCTTGTGGCACCATTTCTGTATTTTCCAAAGACTCAAGCAAGTGACAGGCTGATCTACCACAGTTCCAGCTTCCACCTAAGAACCTTGTTCCTACAATTCCATGCTATTGCTTCTTTCAGCATTCAAAATATCTTCCTTCTGTTGCCCAAGTCCTAACCATCTTGAGTTTGATTTCCCAGCTTTTAGATCCTATTTCCTTGAATTAACTTCCTTCTACTCTAAGTACTTGAAGTAGATGCTCTTTTCCTGGATAAAGTAACTGTGGGACAGAAACTGACTCAGCTGTATCTCTATGGCTACAATTAGCATATTTTCTCAGTACATAATAGAGTATCTATCCTTGGAAATTTTCATCCTCAGATTAGCTCACTGACCTCTTTTATAAAGCCATTACAGGAGAACAAATGGCAGTTACTTGTTTATCACACATTCAAAATATTTGATCAAAAGCTATAGCACATTCCAGACTATTTTCAAATACTCAAGGAAAGTGTACAAGTATTCACACTTAATTTTCATAGTTTTGATTTGCCATTATACAACACAGATACTTGGAGAAAGTCTTAATTTAATATTAAAAAACAGAATATATGTAGATCCTAAATCCTGGCTTAGCCAATCCAAATCACAAAGAATTCTGTTTAATTTGAGCCACAAGCTTGTTTGTGACAATTTACTGAGCCTTATTTCACACTACTTTTAAGTTCATGATCATACCCAGTTAGGTCTGCAATCATTTTGCTTTCAATGATTCCTCAAAGTTACTATTCCAGGAATCTCATTTTATGTTCCCATCTACAGTTCTGGCCTATGAACAGTGTGCATTTTAGAGAAATATGCAGCCTGCTTCAGCAATTGGTTTCTAATGGGAAAGATTCCTTTGAGCCCTGAAATAATGAGTTGCACAAACATATGCACACCCAAGGATACACCAAAACGTTCAAGGAACGTGTATGAATGTACTGAGTAAGACTCCAGTGGTCACCTCTCCACAGAAATCAGTTTGGACAGCTTTTTGTGCACTGAGTCATCTGTACAACCGCTAATGAAACAGGCGGCCACAGTGTCTGGATTTAGTGTAAGACGGAAAGCACATTAAATAAAACAAGAAGCAAAGAGTTGCCTTTCTCACCACTCCCTGAGCTGAAAACAATGCAGCCTGAAGAAGAATTCAAGGAACACAGAATTAACTACCCCTTAAACTTGAAATCCAGGGCTAAGCTTCCCACAGTGAATCGTAGGACCCCACATCCTTATCCAATGTCAGTTCCAACAGACTGAATCTCTTATTCCTCCCTTAACAGGTAACAAAACATATCCACTTCCCCTCCTCCAACCTTGGGCAGATGTCAGTGAGTCAGACCTGAACCCAAGAGAATTAGGGCAGGAAGCTGTCCAGAGCTCTGCCTGGAAGCTCACCAGGTCCACTGCAATGAAACTGAGCACCAGATGGAGCCCAAAGGCTCTATCTCTGAGCTAGCATTTACAGCCACTCTAAACCTGCTCCAATATCAGATACAAGTTCAGGGGCGGCTTCTGTATTTGCATGCATAACTCTCAGCCTCATGCAGGCCTGGTATGCACCCTTGGTACAGCACAGGGCCTGGAGGGTCTGAGTCTAAGGGGTCGTCCTGATTGGCTAGAGTATAGCTTTCATTACCTCTCCCCCTAATCTTCAAAGATTAGAAGACTCCAGGCACTGGAGATTAAGTATCAAAATCAAGCACAGGAATGCATCTTAGGACCCAGCTACTAAAACCCAGCACTGAAACCCAGTATTGACCATATTCAAATGGTCCCTACACTCTGGCCAATGCATGTAGACAAATGCTTCCTGGCTTGTACTGGTATTAAATGGGCACTCATGACCTCAAGAAAGCCAGTACCCCAGACAGCATGACAGCACCAAGGGTCTTGATTACTCATGCTTCCCTGGTCTTGGCAGGTTATGATCTCCATGTGTATTGATATTGTGGCTTCAATGGCCAAGGGACTATCAAGTAAACTTCTCTCCCAATATTAGGCCACCCATCATGTCTGATTCAGGGAGAAAATGTTAGGTGGGCAACAAAACATTGTGCAAAAACCGGGAGGTGATGCTTTGAATAGAAAATATAAGGAGGCTGGACAATTGCAACAAAATAGTTAGTCAGAAGGAATACATCGTGTTCTATAGCACTATAGGGGTACTGTATTTCAAAATAACCTTACAACTTTATGAATGGCTCTCAACATGTAGAGATAAGATGGAGATGGCGATTTCCTAGAACTGATCATTACATATGGTACAATGTTTTAGAACGTATTGTACCCCAGGGACATAAGAATTTTAAATGCTTAAGAAAGTAGAAACACCAAGTACCGTTTTATCCATATTCATTGCCTACATGCAAAAGCTCACTGCTTGCCAGAATAATATACGATGAATAAGTTCTAGAGCTGTAACTACAAAAAATACACCAAGAGCAGTGTCATGTGGTAGGCATTTGCAGAAAACTTAAGGTGGATCCTTCAAGTTTCTGCAACCTGTTAGCAGAGCACCCGATTTTAGTCCTGGCTTCTGTTCTTAGATCCAATATCCTAGTGTTCACCTTAAGCTTCATGAGATTATGTCTCAAGTACCTGGATCCCTATTACCATGTGGGAAATACAAGTTGAGTTCTGGGATTCTGGTTTTGACCTGGCTCAGTTCTAGAAGGTATGAATATTGAGACTGAACCAGTGGATAGCAGCTCTGTCTACATCCATATTACTCAAAATATTTTTAAAACACAATGTGCAATAGCCTTAAAAAATACCCAACGAAATGGTATTTAGTATAATAGAATCCTGACATTTGCAGCAAAGTAAATGAAACTTGAGGACGTGAAAAAAGGTGAACACAGAATGACAAACATTGCATGTTTGTTCCCACATGCAGAACTTTAAAAAATTGAACTTGGAGTAAAGGAGTCTGGAAATTCAAGGGATGAAAATATAAAGTTTGATCGGAAACACAAGAGTAGCAATAGTGAGGGAAACACGTCATTATCATGAAGAGCAGGTATGTGACAAAAGGAAATAGAAATTCCATGATTTGATCAGTTTATACTGTATACATGTGCTGCAATATTATGGTTTAATTCATAAAGATGTATAAGTATTATGTTTTGATTAAAACATTTAAGGAGTGGATGTTGTGGATGTTTTGCATGATACATTTCTGTAGGTATAGGGATTCTCCACAGCTGCCACCAGGGAATCCTATGTTCAGTATTAGATTAGCCAACACTCAAACCAGCAAACTAAGATAATCAACTGTAACCCAGTTTCCTACTTAACTGTTACCTTCTAGGATGTGCATTAATGTTCAAGTGCTAGAATTCCTGACACCAACTTGATACCTGAGTTCAGTTCCTGGCTTCAGCCTGGTCCACCTCTGACTGCTGCAGGCATTTGGAAAATGAACCATCAGATGGAAGATATCACTCCTCTCCCCTGTCTCTCTGCCACCCCTCTCCTTCCCTCACTTTTTTTTGCCACTAACATTTTAAAAATAGTATACTTTGGTGAAAGAATTCATGCAGTTGTTCATAAAAACTGCATTCTTCATGCATTTCCATGATCCTTTACATACCTAGTGTATCAAAATCCAAATTTCTGCTTCTTACCATTCTTGTGAATCAAATTCCCCAGAACAACAAAGTAAGGAATTCAGTGATTTGCTCAGGGTAGTATTTGACAATGATTTCAACTCATCAAGCCATCAAATCTGAAATTAGAACTGGCTTCCCAGTCCAGCTCATTGAATACAGACTACTTGGTGAGTACTACAGCAATGATTTCAGCAAGATTTGAGTTCCTCAAACTTCTACTGAAGATATTTTTATCCCTAATTCCTCTGTGGCACGTATGTGCTGAATTTCCATTAGATGTTTTGTTACTGAGAGAAACAAATACAGATAAGCTAGGTCATATAGGGTTTCCAGATAAAATTCACGTTGAATTGGACACTTTGTAAACCTCTGGTGTTTTAAGTGTATCCTATGCAATATTTGTGATATACTCATTCTAAAAGAAATCATTGCTTACATGAAATTCAAATTTAAAGATCATGTGTTTGTTTGCCAAGTCTGGCAACTTCATAGATGGGACAATTGTGTTAGCTGGTTTTTATATAAAGGTACTTTGGCCTTGGAGTATACTTGGCCAAGGAGTATAAGTAGTAGCTAGTGATTAAGTCTATGGTGTGACTGTCGAGGCTTTGATTACATCACCTCGGCTTATCATTGCATAATTTTAGACCAGAATCAGCTATGCAATTTGTGTGATTAGGGAACTTTACCAGCCTCAATTCTCTTCATTTTAGCAGTAGCTACCCAACTAACCAGACATCAAGTTTCACCCACCGGAAGGACTGGACTGGCGTGGTGGTGGTACATTGATTAATGATTAGCCACCACTTGCCAGTAAGTTTACTTTACCTTTAAAATTATTTTCAAATTATTTTCCAGGATACTTTTGTAGGTATAGGGATTCTCCACCTTGCCATCTCCTTCCTCCCTCTCCATTCACTTCTCTACTTCCCCCCCATATTTTAGTATAATAGTCTTTTGGTAACAGGTAACAGTTTAACACTCTGCTATTGAAGTACATCATGGCATTGTAGGTAACAACTTGTGTTTACCAGAACACAGAATCTCAATAAAGTTCAATGGCTAATTATACATGCTTTTTCTAGGTATCAATATATTCAGTATCAGAAGTTTCTTGGTTTCAACAGAAAACACAAGATAAATATGGAATGTGGGGGAAAGAACCTAAGGTTGCTCACAGAACACAAACAAGGGCTGCAGAATACAGCTTCAAGGACTGGATAAAAGCAGTACAATGCCAAAACCCAACTGCAGAAACCTCATCCTAGCATCAGGTCCACAAGTGAGACGACCCTACAGTGCTTTGCTTCCCTGTATATCAGAATTCCTAATCCTCGTTTGCTCATCCACTTAAATCCAAGTGCTCCATTCCTAATTTAGAATGGTCAGAGCGAACGAACACCCAAATCCTCCAAGCATATTAAGCTAGACATACCCCATTTTGAGCATATTTAAGCCTTTCCTCGGAGCCACTGTTAGGATGTGCTGTAAGGACAAAATCAGATAAAACTGGAAAAGGCTTCCTACTTCAAATTGGAAGTAGCTCCGGTTTCCAGTTACAGGAGAGAAATTAAATTATGGTATGTAAATATAAGTGACTTGCAAAAATTAAATATTTTACATTTCAAAGACAAGAGAAACCAAGATCTTCACTCTGGTTCATTCCCCAAAAGCAGACAAAGGCCAGGGCTGAACCACGCCAAATCTCAGACAGGGTCTCCAGCACTGTGGCAGGCACTCAAGCATTTGAGCCCTTAGTGGCTACATGCCAGAATGAATCTGCAATGCTAGAAGCAGCAGTCTCAAGTGGCATCTTAACACTGTACCAAAAGCCTGTCTCAATGTGATTTTCCATGCTGGATTCATTATGTTCTATAAGTTCTCAGATGTAATTTGTAATACAAGTCAGCAATTAAAAATTATTCCTGAAGATGTAATCTGCCAAAGTACTAGAACGCACTAGCCTTAAAATTCAATTTTGTTCAGTTTTCCTTTCAGTTGCTAATGACCCAAATTCTTTCAGCATCAACTTACATTTGCAAGTAGATGTCCTAACTAACAAGAAAAACTAGCAAGAAAAACTGAACTAACAAGAAAAACTGGCTGAACTTGGCTATTATCAATTTTGAGAGCCACAGAAATACCTGCCTTTCCCGAAATCAGCCAGCCACTAGTGGTGGCACCCACCTCGACTGTCCATTTAACACTCATTAAACTCAAGAACTTTGATTTTTGCTGTGTTTTAGAAACTAGCCACAAAGTAAAGATCTAAGTTAGAGAAAGAACAGAAGCAGAAAAAAAAATCATGGTGTTCTAGTTCAGAAATGCTAAATAGTCAATCCACTGTTATGGGGAAAGATCTAATCAAGGATCACCTAAAATTGACTAATATCTGATAAATCCTGGGTTTTTATTGTTCCCAGATTTTAAATATACAAACTTGTCATATACTTGAGTCTGCCTTTTTCAATCTACTTATCCCTGTAACAGCATTTGTCTCTTTGGGTATATTTCTCTCAATTTACAATTTGAGGAGAGATTCATGCAAATTTTACCTTCCACAAACAGGCAGCTGTGTTCTTTGTGGCATACTAAAATGCTATAAGTTTAACATCTTAGGGCAACATAAATGCGTTATTTAATAATCTTCGTGGATTAGAATACTATAAAAGTTTAGTTGAGTCTTCAGATGAAAGGTTGACACCCACAAATTGTTCAAGTTTCCATCTCACTATGGCTGTGTTTTCTTTCAAAATCCCAGACTTCCCCCATATTTTAGCTCCTTGCAGCTGCAAGATCGAGTCCCTCCGCTAGTACAGATGTCCACCACTCACAATGGGAGGATTTGTCTTTAAGATCAGGAGACCTCTGCTCTAAGTTTCTAACCCTCTGTTAAAAGGACTCAATGGATACGGTACGCCTACCTTAAATCATCTCCCTTTTGCATAACTGAAAAGTAATTGGGAAACATGTCTGAAAGATTCCATAAATTGTCATGTTGTAACCTAATCAATGCAATGAATAGCCAATCAAATCCACGGGCTCAGTTCACATTCAAATTGTGGGAATAACATGCAGAATGTGCACAACAGGGGCTGAGAGTCATGGGGGCCAAGGTAGAGTTCTGTCACAAAGCAGATGGTCATCAGTGATCACTCCTAGTGCTCATTCTTTAAGTTATTTTTATTGGAAAAGCAGATATACAGAGTTCAGGGAGAAAGTCTTCCATCCACTGGTTCACTCCAAATGGCTGCAGTTGCCAGAGGTGATCCAATCTGAAACCAGGAGCTTCTTCCGGGTCACCATATGGGTGCAGAGTCCCAAGGCTTTGGGCCATCCTCTGCTTTCCAAGGCCACGAACAGAACTAAACGGGAAGTGGAGCAGCTGGGATACCAACTAGAACCCTTATGGGACCCTGGTGGACATAAGGCAAGGACTTAGGCACTAGCATATCATGCCAGGTACAGTACTCACAGTCCCATATTACTCTCCCATGCTGTACCAGAGTTGATTTGTGTGACCAGTAGAATATACAGCAGGAATTATCTCCCTTCTGAGATTAACTCATAGAAGATACTGATCTCCAATTTCAGCTTTTGCACTTTCAGATTCTCCTGCAAGCTACCTGCAATAGCTTCCAGGAGAATAGCCCTGTGTGAATAGCCCTGTGGAAAGACCCACATGACCAGGAATCAAAGCCTCCCACCTAGAGCCACACAAACTGCATCAACTTACAAGTATTTTCTCCCACCTCTTATTACCGCAGGTATGAGCACTACATTAGCTGTAAACTTCCACCACACCCCCTTAGACCTCAGCCACAGGCATCCAGCTAAACTGCACCCACACTCTAGTCCCTCAGATACAGTGGGGGATAAATGCTGGAGTCTAAGGATAGCTGATATATAGCACTGAATAACTGAGCAGAAGTCAGTGTCGCTCTTCCCAAGCAATACAGGAGTACATGAACCACAGGAGTTAATGCACCAACAGAAACAGGCAGAGGGACCCGCATTGGGCACCGTGGGTAAGACTGCCACCTGCAACACTGGTTCCCCATATCAGCACCAGCTTTTGATCCAGCTTTCTCCTAATTTGCCTGACAATGCATGGGAAGATGCCTCAATAGTTAGTGTCCCTGTTCTCCATTTAAGAATTCCTGATGGAGTTTGACTCCTGGCTTCAGCCAGCCTTAATCATAGGTGTAGCAATTTAAGAGGATCAAATGGGAGAAGTTCTTTCTCTCCAAATCTTTGCCATGTCTTGAACCAGGAGCAAGTACATTCCTCAGACACACCTTTAATGTCAGAGCCTTTAATGTATGTTTAGACTTCTAAAAAACATTTTGATCCTTTCCAGAAAGAATTTCTATGACTATGCAATGGAGTCAAACCAATGGCATTAATTTGTTCCTCCTCTAGTTGAGTGTGATTAAAAATGGTTTGATTTGCCACTTGCATCCAAGAATCTTGACTCATGAAACCACTTTATATGATCAGTTTCATGCATTATTTGGCCATTTAATTTCTTTAATGGCTCTTTTCCCTCTAAGGTCATATTGGCTAATCCTGAATCATGTTTAGTCATACTTTACAGGTTCTCTGGAAAATGAGTCCAGTTTGTTACAGCAATTTTCTGACATTTTCTCAAAGGTAAGCCCTAACATTCTGAGAATATAGCAAATTTGACTAAATGATCTTTATTCCAGAGTAATTCCCTCTACAATCTAATTTTTTGCTTTCCATCTTAGCTGAGTACTGAGCCAACTGTTCATGCTGAAGTAGTCTGAGCAGTCATTATAAAGACACAATAAACAAATTTTATCTGATTCAAGCAAAAGTTTTAGGAAGCAGTTTCTCTGCTTTATATTGTCTGTGCAAATATGTTTTCAGATATTGCATAGTTAACCCATAGTTCTTGCTCCTGGAATTCTGAATAGCAAAAGTTAACACTTTCTCTGAGTGTTATGGATTGGACAGGACTTGCCTAACTGAACTCATGCAGATGTTTGATTTCCAAATTAGGTGAATAGGTAATGGATTTATGTCAATGGCTTATGGACTAGGGTGGAGGTTTGATTCAACTTTGGCAATATGAAGGTGAGGCATTTGTGAAATGACCAAATTGCTTAGGTTGCTGGGGGCCGAGTTGTGCGATCAAATCATGGTGGCTTTTTATTATTTACTTTATGATACAGTTACAAATGCTCTGGAATTTCCTTTCTTGCACCCTGCTTTCCACTATTTTATTATAGCCCATTGTTCTGCTATTTTAGTGCATCCTGATATTAAAGGAGTGGAGCATGGCAGAGCCCAGCATCATATTGTCAAGATCTGTTTCAGCTTCATTGGGAGTCCATCTCTGATTTGCCTGTTTAGAGGAAACATGAAAGGGATAAGAGAAACGGTTCGCTGTCCATGTGATCCTTTGCCGTTTGTCAGCATCCACCAGATGCTAGAGTGCCCATCTGACTTTGATCTTTGAATTCTCCAAATGAGAAGCAGAAATAAACTTTCCTTCCGAAGAGGTTCCTCTCAGGTACTCTTAATGAAAAGGCAACTAATACAATCCCATACTTACATATGAAGTAGTATTTTGATTTTTCTCCCAAGCATTGCAGCACGACTACATAAGTGCATTGGATAGTGCACATCTAACATAAGCACTAGACTAAAAATGTGATGCTCTGAACTACTTGCAACGCATGACTTAAGAAGTGATCATTCCCAGCCGACAAGTTTAAACTGAGGAAGAATCATTAGCTAGGGTGAAGCAGAGGGCAGATTCCAGGAAAAGATGTGTCTGAGTGGCAGCTGAGGAGTACATGGAGAGCACTGGACACAAGAAGCTGAGGCAGTGGAGCAGTGTTGTAGAGACCAGATAACCCAGCAGAGAGCTGTGCTCTGAGCTCCAGCAACAACCAGATGTCCAGCAGCAGCCAGGTGGGAAATGGAGTTCACTGAGTGCTCAAGAGATGAACACAAGCAAAGAAATGCTGTCCTGATTGTTTTGACTGGGCCACAAGCAGAGACAGAGCCATGGACTCCAACATGTGGTGCAGGACCAGGGTAGATCTCACAGCACAGACCACCACAAGGGCCATTTTGTGTAATGGGGCAAAGATTTTAGATCTTAGGGACAGCTAGAGCAGGCTCGTTTCTGGCTCAGCACACTGCACGTATCCCACAGGGAAAGCCATGCCAATTCTGCACCCTGCAGATTCCACACATGATGGATCTGTCAGTCCCCCAGACCTAACAGCCAGCAGCCCCAGAACCACATTAGTGCCACATCAGGTGCCATTTTGTGCACTGGGACATAGACTTAATGATAGGAAGAACAGGAAGCTGCACATGTACTGCAACAGGAGCAATCAGACACCATTTTCACAGAAACAAAGGCTGTGGGACTGGAGTAACAGACAGCAAGCTGTGCAAGTGCTAAACAAGGGGCAAAATCACTTCCAGCTTAGTGCATTGCACTGCTTCCCCAGAGAAAACAGTTCCAATGTGGTATTCCACAGGTTTCACTCAATAGGTTCCAGTGGTCCCCAGACCCAACAGCCTGTAGATGTCGGCAAGATGAGCACCACAGACAACCCAGTTATTTAGGACAGCTGGTGTCTCCCTAATCCTGGGCACTGCTTGAAACAAAGTTAGAGAAAGGCAGTATAGTTAGCAGTGTGGCCACCGCAAGGGATCACAGAAGGTCCAAAGGGGTGAACCAGAGACGAGCTATGGAGGGAGTCTGTGGTGGAAGCCTAGCACAAGAGCCCAGGTCTGAAACTCAGAGTGGTGCAAATAACTGAAAAGAACTGGGTACCAAATCAATGAAAATTGATATGCAGACCATTAAGTAACACAGTTTAGAAAACAGCCCTAAGAATAACCTGCTAACCAGAAGTGCAATGACCAAGAGCAAAAGGAGACAGAGGCAAAATGAATATTACTGAAGAATCTCCTGCAAAGGAGCAAAAGCCTTTGGCAACATCAGGATTGAGGAAGACATTGAGAAAATGGGGGGATACAGAATAACACACTTGTTATAAAACAAGAAACATCTGCAGGATTTGAAGGACTATGTCACGCAGCAAATAACACTGGAACAAAATCAATCCAAGTTATTGGAAATGAAGGAAGCAACAGAGCAAATTCAAAGTTCAGTGGAATGTCATAATAGAATGGAGGCAGAAGAAAGAATCTTAGAACTGGAAGATTTGATTGTTTCGCCTTGGTGACAAGAAAACTAGAAGCAGAACTGGGTCAAGCTAAAGAAAGAATTAAGGGGCAATTAAAAGGCAAATCGTCAGTTATGGGAGTTCCTGAAGGGGCAGAACGAAGCTGGGTTTAAAAATTTATTCAATGAAATAAAACTTTCCTAATCTGGAAAAAACTGGGAAACAATACAGGAGGGGCACAGAACTCCCAACAGGAATTCTTCAAAAGCGATCCTCTCCACAACACATGATAATCAACCTCTCTTCAAACATAAGGATAAAATCCTTAAATGTGCACGTGAAAATCAGTTGACCTAAAGAGGAATGGTAATCACAGATGACCTCAAGGTAACTACAGGCCAGAAGAGAATGGAGCGACATATTCCAGCTTCTAAAAGCAAGAGTGTCAGTCCAGAATAATGTGAAGAGCAAAGTTCTGTCTTTGAAAATTCTTCCAGAATAGTCTCAAACGATTCGCCGACTCCAAACCTGCCCTAAAATGTTACTCAAAGATGTTCTCAGAAAAGGAATAGCAACTACCAAAACCAGAGGCAAAATGGAATGCATCCCCACAACATAGCAGACTCAAACAACGAACAACTCATTACTAAAATGACAGTGTCAGATTACCACCTGTCCATACTATCTCTAAATGTAAGTGGCTTGAATACAAATGTCATAGATAAGTGGGCTGAATTAAAAACAGAACTCCTGTCTGTTGCTTACAAGAGACATCTCACCACAGAAAGGTCAGTGGAAAATAAGAGGATGGAAAAGATATTCCAGGCTAATGGTAAGGAGAAACCATCTGGTTTAGCCATTCTTAGAGAATACAGACTTGGATGTGAAACACTGAAAGAGATGAAGACAGACACTCGTAATGATCAAAGGATGCATTCAGCAGGAAGAGAGCATAACAAATGTATACACAAATGCCAGGGCACCTTGCTACGTGAAATATCAATGAATTAAAGGGAGAAATAAACTCCAATAGAGTGGGGGATCTTAATGCCTCATTAACATCAATGGAGAGATTGACAAGACAAACTCATCAAGAAAACAAAATTCACTCGGACACAACAAATCAACTTAGTTGATACCTACAGAACCTTTTATCCTACAAAGCACACACGTTTCTTTCATCAGTACATGGAACCTTCTCCAGAATTGATCTTATTAGGAGACAAAACAAGCCTCAGCAAATTTAAAGAAATTGAAATTATACATGTATCTCCTCAGACCATCATGAAGTGAAACTAGAGTCCAATAAGTCAACACACCCAGAAAGACATGCAAAATACATGAAGACTGAATAATATGCTACTAAATGGACAATGGGTTAGAGAGGAAATCAAAAGGGAAATTTAAAATTTGCTCGAAATGAAGGCATTAACACAACATATCAGAACTTATGGGACACAGTCAAGGCAATGTTAAAATTTCATATAAATACTTAGGTTAAGAAAGTAGAAGAGCATCAAGTAAATGAGATGAGCTAACCAAACATTTAAAAGGAGCTAGCAAAACAGCAAAGCAATCCCAAGATTAGTAGGAAAAACAAAACCAAAACAAGGGAAAACAAATAGAGTATAACAATTAAGATCTAGGTAAGAGCTGGTTCTTTGATAGTCTTTCCCCACAAGCCCATCAAAAAAAAAAAAAAAAAAAAAAAAAAGAAACAGGGAGAGGTTACACATCAATAGCAGAGATAAGGAAATACAACATATCTTGGATATACATGTAATTATTAGGAACAATTACAAGCAACTATGTCAAATCAGTAGACCTAAAAGAAATAGATTTTTGGACACATACAATCCACCAAAATATAATCATGAGGCAATTAATAGTCTAAATAGATCTATATAACATGGAGTGAAGTTGAATCGGTAATTAAAGCCCTCCCAACCAAGACAAGCCCTGGACCAAACGACTTCATTGCCGAATTTTATCAAACATTAGAAAAGCTTGTAGAGAATTTTTCAACAGACATGAAGGCAATCTTTCCAAACTCTTAAGCCAATATCAACTTAGTATCACAGGCAGAGACACAACAGATGAAGAACTGCAGGCCAATATCCCTGATGAAAATAGATGCAAAAATTTAATAAAATACTAGCCTCAGGATCCAACAATACATCAGGTAGATCATTCACCCAGATCAAGTGGGATTCATTCCTGGCATGCAGGGATGGTTTAACATTCACGAGTCACTAAATGTGATATACCACATCAACAAATTAATAACCATATGATCATCAATAGATGCAGAGAAGACATTTTATAAAATCCAGTACCATATCATGTTAAAAGACTTAAGTGAGATAGACATAGAACATACTGTAATACCAAACCAATAGGAAAAACCCAATGCCAGTATCACACTAAGATCTGGAACTAGACAGACGTCTTCTCACCACTGTTGTTCAATATAATATTGAAACTACTTGCCAGAGCTATAAGCCAAAAAATAAAGGATTTGAAATTGGAAATGAGGGACTGAAATTATATTTACAGATGAAATGATTCTCCACTTAGAACAGTCAGGCAAGACTACTGGAACTCATAAGAGACTGAAAGGGGAGCAGGATACAAAATTAATGAGCACAAATTGATGGCACTAACATACACAAGAAATTCCAAAGCTGATACATTGTTATTCCTCTTTAAAATAATCTTAAATATCTAGGAATTAATCTCAGTATGTGCTGATAAAAACTATGAAACATTAAAAGACAGAAAGTACAGAAACTTATCTTGCTCCTGGATCAGCAAGATCAATATGAAAATGTCCTTATTATGGAAATATTCAAATTCAATGCAATCCCAATCAAAATCCAAACATTCTTTTCAGAAACAGAAGCAATACAAGAGTTAATATGAAAATACTGGAGACCATGATAGCCAAGGTTATCTTGAATAAAAATCAAGCTGGAGGAATCACAATTAAACACCAAGTCTTACCACAGAAGAGTGGTTATAAAAACAGGCTACCACTGCTACAGAAGATCATGGAACAGAACAGAAACCCTAGAAGGGAGCCCACATATGTATATCCAACTGATCTTTGACAAAAAAAAAAAACTGAAAACAATCCAGGGGAAAAAGCCTGGCGTCTTCAACGAATGCTGTTGGGGCAACTGGATAGCAACCTGCAGAGGTAAGAAGACACCCACCTGTCACCTCAAACAGAATCAGCTCTAAATTCTTCAAGTACCTAAATCTTCATCCAGAAATCATCAAAATGTAAGAAAAACATAGGAAGCATTCTTCAAAACATAATTGGGAAAAGCTTTTTCAGAAAGATACCAAAAGCACAGGCTGTCAAAGCCAAAGTAAATGGGACTACCAACAGAAGCTTCTGTACACAGGAAATAACCAGCAAAGTGAAAAACCAACCAACAAGAATGGGATAAAAATCATTGCACACTGCACAAATTATACAGGACTACAGCTAGGATTTACGAAGAGCTTCAGAAACTGACAGCAAAACACTGAAGAAATGGGCAAAGGAGATTAACATTTTTTCAAAAGAACAAATTCAAATGGCTAATACTAACGTGCAAAGATGCTCAGGCTCCTTAGCTGTCATGGAGACAAATGAACCGCATTGAGATCCCACATAACCCCAGGAAATGAAACCGACTATGGCATCGTAAGACTCAAAATATGTCCACGTAGGCCTCAGACCTAACAGCCAACAGGTTCCTGCAAGATTAGCACCAACAACCTAGCTATGTAGCACTCCTGGTATCTCCCTAATCCTGAACCTACTCCAACTGGAAGTGGCAGAAAGGTACAATGGTGCAGCCTCAGCACGAGATCACAGCAGGTGGAGAGTGGTGAGCCAGGAGCTGTGGCTATGGAGACCATGGTAGAAACCTAACATAATAGCCTAGACCTGGAACTTGCTGGAGGGAGTGGCCCTGTTGGCTGCAAACAAACAGCAGTGTACCAACTGCAATAAATAAAATAGAACTGTAGACCTGTGGGTGACACAGCTTAGAAACTTGCCAAGGAGAAGAATCTGATAACCCGAAGTACAATGACCAAGAGCAAAAGAGACAAGGGCACAATACGTATTACTGAAGACTCCCCTGCAAAGGAGAAAAACCCTTTGCCAACCTCAGTTCACTGAGGAAGACATCGAGAAAATCAGGGATACAGAATTCGAAACACTTGTTATAAAACTTTATCAACAATGAGAAGCACCGAAACCAAAGGCAATTGCCAAGGACATCCCAGTAAAATAAATCAATGAACAACCCATTGCTAAAGTGACAGAACCAAATTACCACCTATTAGTATTAACCCTGAATAAATGGCTTCAACTCAAATCTCAGATTAAGCTGGATTAAAAAACAAAACCCATGTATTTGTTGCCTACAGAAAACACATTTCACCAGCTCAGCAGAAACCATCTCATGGATATTGATGTTAGTTTCATCTCTAGAAAATACTTCTGATCAAATTCTTCAATGATTCATAGATCATACAGTAATATTTTCTTCATGAAGGTTCTTGACTTCCTTTCATTTCCTCAGTGACACATTGGTCATTCAGTAGCATGTTATTTAACTTCATGGTGTTATTTTTTTTCCCTGTTGATTGTTTTGTGGCTTTTCATTTAAGGGGATGTATAGTAACTAATGGAAGATTATCATATCCAGATGTGAGGACACAATGCCGTAGGCATCTCTACTTCCAAAGATGGACTCACTGAAACTGTTTATTGTATCTTCATAGGATGGACTCTGCCATTGTCCATGTCTGCAATGATGAATGTAACTATGTATAAAGACCTAAACTATAGTAATGATGGAGTAACTCAGTGAAGGAGAGGGAATAAGATCCTAGGGTCTATGGAATTGTATCATAAAATGATAAAGTTAGTAATAAAAAAATTGTGGTACATCTATTTGATGGAATATTACTTAGCCATTAAAAATGAAATTCTACCATTTGAAACCAAATGGTCCCAACTACAGACCATCAGACTCAGTGAAATAAGTCAATCCCAAAAGGACAAATACCCTACATTTTCTTTAATATAAAGCAACTTTCATGAAAAATGTTAACATCAATAGCCCTTTTAATACTATTTTTTGCTACAGTCCTTGGGTTGATGTTTTGTTCCTTTATTCAAAATAGTTTAAGTTCTTCATTGACTCATAGATCATATAAAACACATTCCTGGAGAAAATGGCGCTTCTGTATTTTATTTCTTCGACACATTGGTCATTTTGTGGCATGCTATTTCATTCCATGGTTTTGTAGAATTTATTCCTGTTGAGTTTGTTTTATGGCTGTTCATTTAAGGGAATGTAGAGTCACAGACTTTCATAGCCAGAGGTGAAGATGCACTGCACTATGAATCTGTTTCCAAACCAAAGACTCCCAGTGAAACTGCTGGATGTATCTTGACATTAGGATGATGGACTGTCCGCCGTTATCTGTACCGGTAACATCAGGACACACTTGAATAGCAGAATGATGTACTTATGACTGCTTATGAAGGACTACTATTGCAGTAACATTGGGAAACCATTTGGGGAGAGGGAATTTAAGGAAGGGATAAGGGCAATCCCAGAGCCTATGGAGTTTTAAAGTTAAAAAATAAAAGGGAAAAGAAAAGTGATCATTCCCAGAAACTCAAGTTCTAAATCTACCTCAATATCATCTTTTTACCAAATCAACTACTTTGGGCTGATGAGAATTTACAAACCTGTCTACCATGAAAATCAAGCTCGTTAATCTTACTAATGGATTTTTTAATTCAGTTATTTGAAAGCAAAGTGACAAGGGAGGAAGATTTTCCATGTAAGTTTTCGTAGCCTCTCATTCATTTCAGAGCAGCCAGTTACTGAATTGCGAGAGCACAAGGGAATCATCATAAACATTGTTATACTTTCCCCCTAAATTATGTGCTCAACTCCATCACTTGGTTAATGTAAGTTTTAGAACCAGAGTATTGGAATAGAAAGTACATGATTTCTCAATTAAATCTGTACCACTGAGACAGCCGAGATGGACTCGGGGATTTTCTGACAAATAAGAAGCCAATGAACACATGAGATTACCATCTTGGAAACGATTCAGTTTATTATAATGCAGAGGTAAAAAATCCTATGAATATAGCCACAGAGAGAGTTTCAATATTTTCTTTTGTTAGTTCATTTGTAAAACATTTCCCACAGAACAGAAATTCTATTTGGGGGCCTGTCATCTTTCTGCCTCTTGTCACTTCACCACACTCCTGAGAATGGTCAGACAACTTCAGCCATCTGGTTTTCTTTGTGGCCTACTTTCCTCCTGATTGAAAATGAAATCCTTCACATTTTCTTCATTGTCAAACATGTTTCCTAGTTCAGGAGTGATCGATTAGCTCAGTTAAGAACACTTTTCCACATTCCTAGAGGGGCCCTTTGTCTTCAACTTTCTACCCTTCCTGTTCTGACTATTCAGTATCTACTAACTCTTGTCACTTCTGCATCACAGGGATACCAGTAATATCCACATAGGATCACTGTGGTAAGATGTACCTTGGTTATTTAGAAGGAAATTAGTTTATTATAATTATTAAATATCTGTATAAATCATTGGAATCTGATATTATCTTCCCACTTACCATGGGAGATACTCTTCAGACTTTAGCATCATTCAAGAGACACCCTTGCCACATCTCATGAAGTTGGCACTACCCTAAATGCAGGATGGTTGAAATTGCATTAAGGTGATTACATTGTATGAATGTCACAGAAAGCCAGCAAGATAAAATTTCCTTCGAAAAATATGCCAAGATGAAAGTTATTTCAAAAACTTTTCAAAAATGTCTGTCAAATTATGAAATGACCAGGTGTTTAGTAAAAAAAACATCAGCCAAAACTAACTGAAAACAAAATTAAAGGGTACTTAAGTTAGAGGTTTTAGACACGGCCTCTAAAACCACTCATTTTGTTCAAGATAAGCTATTAAATTTTAACAAACTTAAAACCATAAAGGATCATATAGAACATAAATTGAAATAGGTTATTTAATATCTGACCAGATTGTTATTGAGAACTAGTTTGAGTAAGAACTGATATTCAAAATTAACAAAATGATAGAAATGAAAATAAAGCAGAGGAAATAGTGAGAAATAGTATAAGTTAGAGTGAAACCCTGGGAATAGAAAATTTGTAGAAGTTTGAAAAAACAAGGGATATGAATTTCTTTCAAGCTGAAAGACATTAGAGAGACTAACCACCTTCAAAGAGAAAATAACCGGGTACCTTATGGTAAAATGTTAAAAACAAGAAAATTTGAAAGTAAAACAGTACCTTCAGAAGATAGCTAATTTTCAAACAGAACTAAAAAGATGTTTAAATTCAAGAATAGCTTTAAATTACTAAAATAGCTCTAGCTGTGAATTGTTACCTTTCAATTAGAAATTGTAACAAAAATGTAATTCACAAATAAACTGGCACTATTTTTAAACACATACAAGTTATAATAGATCTGTATTATGCTCCTTGATCACTATTTTGAAATACCAGCAGCTTATTCATGGTTTTAAAATGCATCTACATTAAAACACCACCTAGGGGAGTAGTTGAGTCTGTGTCCCACGTTGCTGTTCAATCTGCAGTCTGAATCCTGAGTCTACCTTCCTGCTAATGCAGATACTGGGGAGCAACTGATGGTTCAACTAACTGTTCCTGCCCCAATGCGTTAAGGCAGATCTGGATTGAGTTCTTAGATCCCAGATTCAGCATAACCCAGTCCCAGCTATTTGAGAAGTGAACCTATCAATGGCAGTATAATCCCTCTTTGTGCATAACTTAGGAATTTGTAAGTACTTTGGGCCTGCTCGATAGCTCAATTGGCTAATCCTCACCTTTTAAGTGCTGTAATACCTTAGATGCCAGTTTGTGTTCCAGCTGCTCCACTTGCCATTCAGCTCCCTGTCACAAGGCCTGGGAAAGCAGCTTAGAATGGCCCAAAGCCTAGGGGCCTGGCACCTGCATGGGAGATCCAGCAGAGACTCCTGGATCCAGAAGAGGCCCCTGGGTCCTGGCTTTAGATTGGCTCAGCCCCAGCCATTGTGGCCACTTGGGTGTTAATCAGGAGATGGAAAATTTTTGTCTGTTTCTCCTTTTCTCTCTGTATGATATCCCAGTGAAAATAAAAATCTTTAAGAAACTCATGAACACTAAAGGCATGTTTCAGTCAGAAGGAAAATTCAAAAAGCCTTAAAATAAAAGGTGGATCAAGAGTATTTATAGCCCTTTGAAATATAAAACATGTTATTGGCACACTTAAATACAGAATAACAATATGTCAATTGTGGTCTTGATATTTTAAAGGGGACTAAAAGTTTGAAAGTTTAAAGGTCTAAAAGACCACAAGGCCTTTCATTGCTCATTACAAGGGCAAAAAGCAGATGAATGCAGGATTGAGAAGCTCTGATGTATTGTCCAATAGATCTGAATCTTGTGGGTAACAAATGTAGATGAAATTTTAGCTTCCAAGGTAGTGAATGGTATAAGTAGAAAAAAATCGATGAAGCCCAAAACAGGAATTTGAGATTATAAAAACTGATGGGACAAACAAAACACTAGCGTAGTTAAGCAGTTCACAGTGCTCAATTCAGCTTTCGGGAAATGCTAAAAATGGGGAAAGCTAAACTATTTAAGAATATACCAGGTAACAAGGAAGTACTCACCTATGTCAGAAAGTGGTTTCCTATGAGGAAGATACAAATCAAGGAGAATTGAGATAGACAAGGAGATTAGTAAAAGGCCAGGATTACTCTGATGCTTTGCCAGCCACGGGCTACCTGATGGGCTTTTGTTTCATGTTGATTTAGACATTTTGTATACTTCCCTGTGTTATTCTCTATTTCCACATAAAAAAACTGTATGAGGAAGGTTTAAATGTGTGTATCTGTAGAACAAATCACAAGGTGAGAAGGAGCAAAAATGCTCTAATTTTAGTTGTAAAGTTCATTTATAGGCTTATGTCTTAAACTCAATTTTCTGAAAGTAAGAATTTTGTCTGGTCTGCTCCTATAAGATGGCAAACTAGGATGCTTGCCTGTATTGGAAAGAAGAGCTAATTTAAGATTTGTCTTATTTTTACTGGAAAGACATATATGGAGAGGAGGAGAGAAGGGAAGACCTTCCATCTGTTGATTCACTCCACAAGTGGCCACAATGGACAGAACAGTGCCGATCCAAAGCCAGGAGCTCTTGTGGGTCTCCAACGCAGATGCAGGGTTGCAAGGCTTTGGGCTGTCCTTGACTGCTTTCCCAGACAAGTAGGGAGCTGGGTGGGAAGAAGGGCTGCCGAGACAGGGACACAAACCAGGCCCATATGGGATCCCAGTGTATGTGTGCAAGGTGAGGACTTCAGCTACTATGCTGGGCCCGGGAAGAGCTAATTTTAATCCATTTGTGCTTTGAAAATAACTTTCAAATTATATTTTAATAAATTTCAACGGCTTATGAATCAACCATGGGAAGAAAATAGGGTTACTACAACTGATGAAATTATTTTCAAAGAAAAAGCTACATTCTGAAATGTTAAGTCTAGCACTTGGAAGAACCGTAAATTATGCCAACTGTTCAAAAGTTATAAATTTTCATGACTAGAAATTAAGTTTTAGATACACATGAATTGCTTATATTTTCCTCACACAAAATGAGCAGAAACAGGTACAGATAACTTTCATTTCAGCTCATTTTTAGAACAGTGGTAGAAGGCTTTCCAACTGCATTACAATAGTTCCGCTAAAAATGAGAAGTGACCTTTGGATAAACCAAATGGCTTACTGTGAAATTGGCAACAAACTGTAATATTGTGCTTCAACATTTAGTTAAGTGAACAGATTAGTCTTCAATAATGGAAATGATCTGAATAGCTAGAATAATCAGACCTGGACGATGTAAGTATTTCAGGCATTTAGCACTAGAAATAGTGCCCAATGTTAAATGTATGGGAAGAAATGAATCCACCCAAAATTGAAGACAGCAATTTAAGCATTTAACAAAAATTTTATTTCTTACCTTCTTAATTTAGGGAATGACGTTTCACTTTCTTTGAATAAATGGAATGTCTAGAAGAAAAAATCTGTTTTGGAAAATAAAGATGAGGAAGCAATAACTTAGTACACCCAAGAAAATAAAACTTGAATTGGTACAGGGAACATGAGACTCAGCATACTGATACCACAGAATGCAGAGAAAACATATGAACTGACTTTAAAACTAAGTGAATTATCAGGAGAAGATTAAAGGAAGATGTTGTGGCACATGGGGTAAGCTGCTACTTGGCACCTTCATATCCTGCATCAGAGGTCCTGGGATGCTGTTCCTTCTCTGCCTGATCCAGCCTGAGCTACAGTACTTGGAAAGTAACAGATGATGCCCCACGTACTTAGGTTCTTGTTAGCTACATAGGAGACACACCAGTGGAATTCCTGGCCCCTAGCATCAGCCTGGCCCACTGCTGGCTGGCTCAAGAATTAAGGAAAATGTACTCCAAATTTGAAAAGCAATTTTTTAAACAGGACTCAGTTGTTATTCATCAATAACCCTGAATTAAGTTAATTAAATACCTCAAAGGATATAAGAAGTGGGTAAAAAGCAAAATTTAGGGATTTCCCACAAGAAACTCCTAGGTGAAGACAGGCAGAAAGTGAATGGGTGGCAACATACTCCAAACTAGGCAAAACCAGACAAAAGCAGCTTTGTTCCTATCTGAAAAGACTTCTGTATTAAAGTCATAAGTCACTAAATAATGATCAAAAGTCAGTTCCATGGATGATATGTTTGCAGATCTATATAAAAATAGATGTAAATATCTAAATGTAAAAATCTACAATGTTTAAAGGAAAAGATTAATTCTAATAGAACAGTGGAGGACCTCAACATCTACTTTTAATAATGGACGTATCAAAAAAGTGAAGGAAGCATTGAGTTTAAACTGAACTATCAAAAGCACCTGACATTTACAAGCATTTCAGCCAAGATAGAATATACATTTTTCCTTCATGAGCACATAGTGCATTATCTATAATTGGCCACACATTTAGCCAACAAAGCGCCAATGCTTTCATAAAAATCGAAATCATAGCAGTTAGCACTATAGCACAGTGTGCTGAGCCATTGCCTGTGGTACCACAATCTCACCTGAGCATCAGTTCAAGTCATGGTTCCTCCACTTCTGATCCAGGACCCTGCCTATGTGTCTGGGAAAGTAGCAGCAGAGCCCAAGTTGTTGAGCCACTGCCCAAACGAAGGAGACCCAGATAGACTGCCAGGCTCGTGCTTTTCACATGGCCCAAACCCCTTCATTGTCGTTATTTGGGGAGCAAAACAGAGGATAAAGATCTTCCTCCTTAGTCTTGTCTACATCTCTAACTGCTTTTGAAGTATCTTACAATTAATGAAAGCAAGTTTTTCTGAGTACAGTGAGATCAAAGTAAAAATTAATGGAATAAATTTTAGGGATTTTTGGAAACTGAACCACGTGCTTCTTTAATGTCCCACTGTTCATTCAGAAGTCAAAACTAACAATTTCTTGAAATATGGGAATCACATAGGACTTATTTGGCATAGCAAAAGCAGTATGGAGAGAAAACTTTATAGCTCTGACTGTATGGATAGGTAAGTAATGTAAAAATCTCAATCTAACGTAGCATTTGAAACAACTGGAAAAAATACAAACTCAAAATTGGAAGAAAACAACCAAGGTAATAGCAGGAAAAAAAGACAATGTAGATTAACAAAATATTAAGATCAGTGAAACCAAGACCTGTTTCCTTGAGAACGTAAAGAAAATTGGCCAAGATGTAACAGTTGGTTATGTACAAACTGAAATTGAGATGTCAATGAAGTTACAGGATGTGGTTAAGAACTTGCCTTTTCTAACACACTGGTCACTCAGAACCATGTCAGTTGACTTCATGTTGTTAACCTTTCCATGTTTCTTCCTGTCGAATTTGTGTTGTGGCTTTTCATTGGAGGGGATGATATTCTGCCAGCTCTGCTTTCAGATCCAGGATGGTCTCCCAATGAAATTTGAATTTATCTGGACAATAATATGCTGGACTCCCTGTATGATCCATGCCCGCAATGATGGAATTACGACCATTATGAGCTGTACTATTGCAATATGGAGGAAATCAATATGGGGGAAGGGCTTGGCGAGGAGTTAAGGGAATCCCAGAGCCTAAGGAACTGTGTCATAAAATAAAATTTAAGAAAAAATTGGCCAATATGTAGCTGAACTACTCATGAAATAAGCGGAATAAAACCAGAAGTTAAAATGGAGGTATTACAACTAATACCAAAGAACATAAGTATCATGACATACCTTAAGATAACATCACAGTATATGGGAATACATTGAAAGCATTTGCTGTAAGATCTGGAACTAGAAAGAGTTCACTCCCACCATTAAAATTGTATTGGAAGTCCCAACCAGGGCAATTCAGCAAGAGAAATAGGTTATACAAATGGTAATGGAGACAGTCAAATTACTTGTAGATGGCAGGATTTTGTATAAAAACTTACATATTCTTCCATAAGACTGCATCTGATGAATAAAGCTGCAGTATACAATATAGAATATAGTATATAGTAAAGCAACTCAATAGTATTAAACACTGATCCCACTGAACTGCTAGTTTTAATAGTTAAGAATGTAAGATCAAGTAATAAATTTAGCTAAGTAAAAGATCTCTACAGTGTAAAGTACAAAACATAAAAGAAAATGAACATAAAGGCAACCAGAAATGTTTATGTATTTTAAAATTGCTGTTAAAATGCCCATACTATAGCAAGTGATCATATTTGATGCAATTTCATTGAAACACTAGTTCACAGACCTGAAGAATGAACAATCTCAATATTCATCTGAAAGCCCAAGAGACCCTGAATAACCAAAGTAATGTTAAACAGAAAGAACAAAGGCACTGCACTTCATGAAAGCATACTGGTATTACCACTAGTTAAAAAAAAAAGAAAAAAAAAACTACGATGTTCTTATTCTTAAAGTCAGAATTACAGAGAGAATCCTCTATTTCACTCCCGAATTGGATAAAACGGCCAGCATGGGTTAGGCCAGAAGCTTTTTCCTGGTCTCTAATATGAGTAATAGCAGCCCCAAACACTTGACCCATCTTTTGCCACTTTTAAGCAGTTAGGGACCAAAAAAATTTAACATCTGGGACACGAACTTGTGCCTATGGGATGCTGGAAGCTTTCCTCACTATTTCACAACCTCAGCACCATGAATTTTTAGATGAATGCAGACACAATCTTGCCATTTAAGTAAAAGAACCTATCAAATTCTTTCGTTCCTTTTCTGGGCGTTTTTTTTTCCTTCTTAGTCTTAGACATCTAGAGGCTTGGTTACTGAAGTTAAAAGAATGTCTATAAAGATGATCCTAGCTCAGAGCTAAGCTCAAGTTTCGAATTAAATGAACAAATGTAAACCTATACTGAAAATCATCCCCTTGCCTACATCTGCTTACAGTGAAATTCGGTGATACACAGGGAAATGATCTAGATTCCGAGTCCACAAGCGGGCATTTCAGGTGTCCTATTATAAAGCTGTCATTTAGGGTCCAGATAGCCTATGGAAAACTCCCAACATAGAAAGTTAAGATGAATAAATCTTTCCTTCTAAGAAAATACCTTGAAGTAAAAAAATGTGTTGACCACTATGCCCTAGCCCATATCCCTGCCAAGAAGACTGACAAAACCAAATGAAACTGCTTGAGTTAGTGTAGTGGTACAGTGCGTTAACTCTCCATTTGCCCTGTCTGCAGATTATGTCAAAGCGCTAGTTCCACTGCTAGTTTCTCTGCTTCCTATCCAGCACTTCCCACCCCACCCCTGCTAATTTGCCTGGGAAGGCGGATGGTCTGATCATTTAGGCCCTCGTTTTAATGGCCATTAAGGAAGTGAAGTAGCAGGTGGGAGACCTCTTTCCATCTCGCCTGCCTGTCCTCTGGCTCTGCCTTTCAATATGAAAATCTTAAAGGCTTTTAGAAACAAAATACCCTCAAAGATACTTATTTAAACATCCGCTTCCATAAAAGAAAATAACTATTAAAAAGAGAAAAGACACCTTGGAATCGGTAGAGTGTCACTAGCAGTTAGAAAATCAAGACGTTTCCGAGACATAATAGGAGAAAAGACAAAAGCAGAAAATTAACAGATTAAAAACTGGAAAAATCAAGCAACAGAACACAGCAATTTTATTTGAGAAAGCTTCTTACAATGGTAGGACATGAATTTCTACTATTTAAAAATTGTTTACTTTGCAGTATGAAAATACCTACAAGATACTATATGAGCATTTCTGAACACTGAATATTCTACCAGCTTCCAGGAAGAAAAATCAGAAGAGATCAAGAATGACAAATGCTTCAGACCTTACAACAACAATATAACTGGAAATAAAAAGTATAATACATGGATTTCTAAGGGAAAACTGCTCAGAAGCCAAAATGATAAATTCTCAAACTTGTGAGAATACATTCAGATATCCAACCTTTTTCAAGATGTACTATCTTCCCTTTCTCAAGGAACTACCAGGAAATGTGCTCCTGTAAAATAGAGGTTTAAGTCACTAAGGAAGCATAATTCAGGAAGCAATAGTTCCAGATAGAAAGACAGTGAAGGATTTCCCAAGAGGACGGCAGAAACTCAAAATGATAGTTGGGTCCTGATAGACATGCTGCCAGCCGTTAAGACCACTTTCTAAACTCTGGATGAATGCCCTGGAGAGCAGTGCCTAGAGAACAGTCTGGTGATCTTGACAACTTGTTGATAGGTGTCCTGTTCCTTCTGGATTCTACAGCCCATATCACTTTCAGGCATTTATTCTGTCCTACCAGTGTACTTTGCTCTGGTTTACTTCTGATTGTTAGAATAAAACCACTGTTGATAGAAGAAAAAACCAGAGCACTTCACTCTTTGTTGATTATATGTAGTATATGGTTTACACCAGCAAACAAGTAGTTAGTAGACCATGAGGCGGTTCAGATTTTCTAGAACTCACTCATGGCCTGCATCACTGAATACATCAGAAGGTCCTCTTGTAAACTCTCAGACACAGAGCCCTAAAATCCTGAGACTTTTAAGTTCAGCATTCCTGGAGGTCTTCACTTAACAGATGTGAAGATAATCTTTTACACACTACTAGAATCATTCCCACCTACACTTTTGTAAGCAAAATACAATTTAGGAATAGGAAGAAGATGGAGATGCATGGGCCCATAGGTGGATAGGTAGATGCAAGGGAGATAGAGAAAATAAGACTCGTAATAGCATTTATAAAATAAACTATATGGGGAGGCAAAGCACCAAGAGGATTGCTGGAAGGCTCAAATATGGTTAAGAATTATTTTTGAGTGTAAGATTCAAGGCACAATTTAAGCTATTTGGTAAATCTCACATGCAGAAAATTAGGGACAAGAAAATCCTGCTTACTTGTCTAGTAGTATTTGACGCAGCCATCTGGGATATTTGCAAATAGTAAAAATACTAAATTAGAATTATTGGATTGAAAACATTACCTCTCAAAATACTGTATGAAAAGTTGGACACTGTAGAATTCATGGGCCCGGTGCAGTAGCCTACTGGCTAAAGTTCTCACCTTGAACACGCCTGGATCCCATATGGGCACCGGTTCTAATCCCGGCAGCTCCACTTCCCAGCCAGCTCCCTGCTTGTGGCCTGGGAACACAGTCAAGGATGGCCCAAGCCTTGAAACTCTGCACCCGCGTGGGAGACCTGGAGGAAATTCCTGGCTCCTGGCTTTGGATAGGCACAGTACTGGCCATTGTGGTCACTTGGGGAGTGAATCATTAGAGAGAAGATCTTCCTCCTTCTCCTCCTCTGTGACTTCACAGTATTTTTTTAAAAAAAGAATTTGCTAAGTAAGAAACTGATAGCAAAAAAGTCAAGTTATACACCCAGTCTTGCAGAAAAACAGAAGTGGGATATCTAGTAACTGAGTAAGTACCAACTGCATGAGCATAAACTGGATTTTTTGACACAGGTAAAGTTAATGCTGTACTGTCATTTCCTTTGAAAAACCAGTTTAGAGTAAAGCCACTGTATACACACCACACGTGATCTATTCTCCAGCGATTGTTAGCTAATATTTGAAGAATTCTGTTCAGAGTCATCTTCCATAAGACTCTACTTTAGAAATAGTTATTACTAATGCTCAATGATAGGAATACTTCAGTTCTGATGTTAGTTAACATACTTAGCACATCTTGGTGAAATCTGAACAGCTCTTATCTGCTCATGAGCAAAATCAAATCACATACTGCAAAATTAGCATATTTTATACTGCCTCCAGTAAACTCATTCATGGAAATTCAAGTTCCCAAGAAAGGAGTTTTAACACATCTCTGCTCACACGGACAGGTTTTATAACTTACTGGTCATTTGCTAAGTGCTTACTTTAGGATATTGCTTTAGAGCAGGTAGATTATTTTAGTATATAAAAGGAAATCCATAAAGGAAAGGAGTTGGAGAAGGCAAAAGGAACTTTGATAAAGGAGACATGGAGGAGATGGGACCAGATCAATGTTCTGGAACAACTAAGAAACCACTCACCTGACAGGCCACAAATCTCAGATAATCTCACAGAAAAATGTAATTAAGAAAACATGAGCCTTGTTAAACACCAAAATAGCTCAAACAGATTCAACAAACTAAGTAGGTGGAAATTGCAATAAAATGATCCACTTATTTTCTTACATCAGAATATACAAAGATAAAAACCAAAATATTACTATCTACCACCTCAATTTCTTGTCTTCTCACTCCTGGGGTGGAGGTCCTAAATCCTGCATGTGATCACTTTATCAAGGCATTTTCTCTAGGTATTGTGAACAACATTGTAATGCGGTATCTAGGACAGCAAGAAAGAAGAATGGCAATAAGGACTTAAAGCAGATTGGTGCATGAAACTATCTGTGTACACAGAAAGTGAAGCAGCTATTTAAGTGAGGTACAAAAACATTTACAACATGAAATGGAGAAATGTGAGAAATGACAAACTGACAAAGATAATCAGGAGTGTAAGTGAAAAAGATTCAGGGCATGCAGTTATTTCACTTATCTTGACGTGGGAAGTACAATTGATGTGAGGTACACTAAGAAGTTGCATGAACACAATTTGCATCTTAAAAATACACATTTGGGGAGGAGTTTGGTGTAGACGTTAAGTTATTACACAAGATGTAGTTCCTGTATCATTCCATATTCTATGGCTTCAGTTCTTGCCTACCACTTTATGATGTGGTTCCATAGTACAGGAATGCCCCTCCATTTCCCTCACACTGGTTTACTCCATATTGTTACAGTGGAATAGTCCTTCAGCAAGTAACGAGTCCAACATTGTGCTATTTAAGTGTATCATAGTATTGTAGCTATAGACAATGGTAAAAGGTCTAGTATAGCATTGTTCAGACTCTTATTGTCAAAGTATACATAGCAGTTTTATTGCGTATTTATTCAGGAATAGAGCTGCATATGCAACATATCAATTCCTGATAGATGAACCACACAATGGAGTCTAGCCTATGACAACATGTGTACATAAATGTTTACATATAGAAGCAAAAAACCAACCAACAGAATGGAGTAAAATCTTCACACTATGAAACAGATTGGGGACCAATATCCAGGATTTATAGACGAGGATCAAGCATGTTCAGAGTGGTATGACCAAAGACTACCCAGAATTTACAAAAACCTTCAGACAGCAAGTGACAGCAAAGCTGAATAGTAGCAAAATAACCCTGTGAAGAAATGGGCAAAGGAAATGGGCAGGCATTTCTCAAAAGGACAAATTCAAATGGGTAACATGAAAAAATGCTCAGGCTCTAGCTATTAGCTAAAGGCAAGAAAAAACCACACTGAGATTTTACCTAACTCCAGAGAGATTGGCCTACATTCTAACACCTGCTGTGGGGAGAAAGGTACCCTACTTCATGTTTTGTGGGAATGTTGGGTAGTGCAGCCATTTTGGAGGTCAGTATGGAGAGTATTCAGATAACAGAAAGTCTACCAAATGACCCATGTATCCCACTCCTGGGAATATAGCCAAAGGAAGTGAAATCGGCATAAGGTGTCCTGCAACCCTCTATTTATAGCAGCACAACCCAAAATAGTGAAGGCATGGAAATATAGGTGCTCATTTAAAAAGGAATAAAGGAACATTTAATACATCTCATCTAGTCCATGGAATATTACTGAGCCATTAAAAATGAAATTCTACCACTTGCAAGAAAATGGTCCCAAACTGGGTATCAGTGAAGTAAGCCAATCCCAAATCTTACATGTCTTCTAATATGAGGCAATGCTTAGGTCCACCAGTTCTAAGCCAGCTTCTTGCAAATGCATGCGATCGGAGCCACACACTTGGTTCCTAATAAACAGACTCAGACTGAGTCAGGCCTCTACCTCTATTCTTTCTGATCCTGTCCCAGATGTTGTGGACATCTGAGGAGTGAACCAGCAGATGAAGGATCTTTCTGTCAGTTTGTATCTCTGCCATTCAAACAAAAATAAAACTCACATAAACAAATGCACATGAGTAAAATCCAGCATTGTTTACTTGCAAAGCCTATAGATGATTGTGTTATTTTTCTGCAATGAAAAAATGTGTAAAGCTTTTGGGAGGAAAGGACATGCTTTGGTAATTGCCAATTTGCAGTAATTAGAATGAAATAAAGCTAGTGTTTTCAGCAGTTTTAATGTAATTGGCCATTGATGAAAGAAATTCAGAGACCAACTTGGCCTGTAACCTATAGATTTGTTTCACAACTAGTTCACCTTGTCAGGTATATTTATGAAACCATAAGTCAAAGGAGAACGTTTTTCCTCTTAAAGGAAGTTTAGTTCTTAAAAGGCATTAAGACTTTCATTTATTGTAGAAGATATGTCTTTTCTTGAATTTTTATTTTGAATTTTGAGGTACAATTTCGAAGAGTGGTGTACCCTACCTAAATCCCACCCCCAGACTGATTTTCCCCATGTTGGTACAATAAACTTTCAGTTTTTTCCCATCCCATTGATAACTGGCTATACCTTCCTGGAAAAGTCCTTTGCCCAGATCTATCTAACTTATGAGAGCTGAAGAAAACCATCATTCCAATAAGCACTAAATTAAATGTCAGCTATACTTAAGCTAGTATTTCTTTAAAAAGTAATCTCCCTACATCCTAGGCCATCATCCTCTTGCACACATGACTCACTAGAATTTTGGAAGTACAGATTATAAATGTAAAATAATTACCTACCGAATAACTGGTACAAACATTCCCTTCTTTCTGCACTGCTATTCACCTTTCTACTTTTTGGCCTAATTTCTAAACTATACAAATCCATTCTTGGTCAACAATATCAGGTACTCTAGTTTTCTCCCAACTTCTAACTGAAAGGTAACCAGAGTGGTTCTGTTTTTTGAAAAAAAAAAAATCCTATACAAAATCCCTAGAGAAAAAAGGTTCCCCTTGCATGGTACAAAATATGTTAAACCAAGACTATTTCAATTTCCACTCACACTATGGGCCATGTTTCTAAAACCTTGTTCTTTCTGAATGACCCAGTCTGTTTTCATGTTAGAACTTACCTTGATTCTGGAAGAAATACTTCCACTAAAGCATACCTCAAAACAATGGTTTACATTGCTATCCTGATGTCCTTCCAGACATGTGCCCTGTGGTTTTATTTCTGCTTGAAAAACAAAATGGCTTTAAAATATGCAATTTGCTAAGCATAGTCACTTCAAAAGAAAGCCCACTATTCCTAAATCCACAGTTTCACTTAGAAGTAGCTGAGTCCAATGTGTGTCTATGGCTCTGCTGAACCAGCTGTGCTTCACTGCCTGTCCCTGTCTCCTGTCTTCTCCTCTCACCTAAATACTTTACCTGCTTTTTCACCTAGTTGATGTCCATGTGTTATTGAAGTTCAGATTGGAAGATCAGGGAAGAATTCTAAGCCAGAAACATTTACAATTTAGAATTGCTATTTCTGCAAATAGCACCCAAAAGTTAACTGTGAATCAATAGATTTAGTATACATCCTATCTGCCAAACTGAGTTTCAGGAGAAGAGTATTCTTACCTTCATTATTTTGCTTCCAGTACCTGACAGTACCTGTCTCTAAAAGACAGGTGTGCTCTGAACTGAAGCAATTTATTCCCTTCTTTTGAATACTGAAAATTATGTGTTCCCCATTTTGCTCTGTTTAAGAATCTCAGATTTAGGCTTATATTCCATCATAGTCACTGTGTTGACTCTTCTGGTTGGAGTATCTACTGTTTCTTTCATCTTTTTTCCCTTGTTTTTACCCTTTGCAATAAGCTGTCCTAAGCTATTTCAAACTCCATTTCCAAGAAATGCAGGGTGTAAATAAATAAATAAAAGCCTTATAATGCAACAGCTCACCTGTTCCTAAAATAAAATGCTGACATTTCAAAAGTTCCTTATTGTAAAGGTTAAATGATTAAATATATTCCTTTCTGCTTCCTCAGATTATTCAGATAAACATCAACCACATGCAAATCATACAAATAGATTAGGCTTGTGAAGGAGGTTGTTTTAAGGGACAAGTAGATATTTGGAAATCAGGAGAAAGGAAATGCAATTCTAGTATAAAAACAAACAATCTTAAGAAAAACCACATATGCTTCTCTTTATGCTTATCATATGCCCTTTCAGAATACCATAAAAAAGCCAGCTGCCAGCTGAGTTTCTTTCCAAAGATTGGAGAAGCCTCAAAGCTCTTCTCCCTTAAGATTATGTAGGGCTATTCTTGACATTCTAAATGGATCAGGATAGCAAGCTCTTGTCTGGTAAACAATCCATAAAACTGGGCTGGAAGTGGAAGTTTGGCAAAGCAGTTAGGTCACATTTGAGATACCTACACCTCATATAGTAGTGCTTGGGTTCAACTCCACTCTCTATTCCAGTTCCCTTCTATGTGCCCAGGACGCAGCAAGATGGCCCAAACAGTTCGGACATTCCCTCTTACATGAAAAACCTGGATTATTTTCATGTTCCTGGTTTTGACTTGGTCCATTCCTTAATGCTGCAGGTATTTTAGGAGTCAGTGAATGCGAGATTGGTTAATTGCCTTTCATATGCCCATATTAAATGTGCTATATCAATTAAGCTTTAAATTCTGCATTTTCTAATAACAAATTAAGAGGATAATAATCTAATGGACTTCAATGATCTATCAAGAATGTACAGAACTTCATTATATCAAAGTCCAAAAGGGAAAGTATCAACCACGATAAGTCATCTTCACGAATCTAACAGTTATCCTTCCAAGACATACTAGGGTCTTCAAGACGGAGGCTCTCTCAGTATTAAGCAGTTTCAACCCCCTGCCTGGTAGAGAAGCTGCACCTTAAACAGAGTGAGCAGTGGTTGGGCTAAGCTTCTTCCTTGGTACCTGCAAGTGAAGACTGGCCAGTGGGGAAGAAAGGCGCAACAAACATCAGGTGGCAAAGAGGGTAACAGCTTACAAAGCACAATGGTATGTTCCCTAGACACATGTTTCAGCCACAAGAGATTGGCACCCACATTCCCTGTAACAGAGCACCACCACCATTCAGTATCTGGATTCTGCACTCCCTGAGGCTTTTGCCTAAGGCCTTCAGGCATTCTCCAATATGCACAGCACTTTCAAGAAGCACTCCCAGTTTAGTTACAAACCCTGGGTTTTTCTGACGGCAGGGAAGGCAAGAGAACACACCCCTGGCACACATGAGCCACTTTGCATTTAATCCAATTACAAAGTGCAAGGAACTCACATAAAAGGCTTGGTACCAAAGTACCAAATTCCAACCAATCTGGAAAGAAAAGCTTTTGCTCTCCTGAAGTTCTGCCAAAGAGCCTAGCACCCTGCTTGGTAGGCACAGCAATCTTTGTATGCAAGTGAGCAAGGGAAGCCTTTCCTCTCAGTCAGCCTCCATCACCAGCACAGACCTGCCTGGCCTTGATGTCAGCACCTCCTGGTGTTTAGGAGGTAAGTGAGAGCTGGGCCTCTGAAGTCAGGCTTGTTTCTAACTTCTAGCCTCTATTTTTTGCCAGAAGACTAGGAATGCTGTTATCTAAAATGGAGGTTCAGGGAGAAATTAAAGAGAAAAATTCTTAAATCCTAAAGTAATCTGTTGAAGTAAAAGGTCTAGTTCAGTAATAGTTACACATACTTTCCATGTTCCCTCACCCACTCCTTAGCTACACTGTCTTCCCAGCCTGACCTCTGACATGGGAAGAGTGCAAGAGATATGGAGAGAACTTGGGTAAAACCAGGCTAAGCTCTAAGGCATCTGGAATTAAACTCTCCTACTTCTACTTAAAAACTGCAAAGTGACAAATTAAGGAAACATTTAAAAGGGAGAGTAACTCACAAAGTAAAAAAAGGCAAGCTGTAGATAGATGAGTAGAAAAAGTATAGGATGGACGAGGACCAAGGATTTGCTTTGTGCCTGGTGAAAGATCTGGTGCTAAAACAAATATGAAATGATAGGTTGGGCACTGCGACACAGCAAGCTAAGTCACCACTTGCAATACCTGCATCCTGTATCAGAACGACACTTTAAATCCCAGCTAGCCAATGAATCGCAGATTCCTGCCAATACACCTAGAAGGCAGCAAATTATGGCAAGTACTTGTATCCCTGTAACTCATATGGGAAACCAAGATAGAGTTCCTGGCTGCTGAGTTTCAGCCTGGCCTAGTCCCAGCTATTGCAATCATTCAACGAGTGAGCCACTGGGTCAAAAATCTTTCTCCTATTCCTTCTGAAGCTGCCTACCCCTCAACCCTGAAACAAAAACTTTTTGAAATGAATCATTAAGACTGTGAAATGCATTGTTATGGCTGTTTCCCTTGTCTGCCCCCTTCTCCTTGTTTGTTTGTATCAAGTTAATGGAAGTGGTTGATTAAGTTGATAGTGATGTGGGCAAAAAGCTGAAGCTGTGCCCCATACAAAGAAGAAACAACATCTACATAATATTACATCATGCTATTTGTTGGACTTAAGATGAGAACATTGGACACTGATAAAAGTAGTGGTTCCTCTGTGCATGACCATTGTCCCTCCGAGACAACAGAATGGTGCTTTAGCTGCTGTCTGGAAAGAAGCACACAAAAGGTTGTGATAGAAGGCAAGTTCCTAAAAACCCTCAGCTTCAATTTCAACCTACCATTCAGAACTAAGATGGACTCTTGAGATTGTCTGTATCCATAATGTCAGGATACACTTACAAAGCAGAATGATGAACTTACAGTCCTTCATAAGCAGTCATAATAATATAGGGGAAGTCGGGGGAAGTAACTTGAGGAGGGGCTAAGGGAAATCCAAGAGCCTATGGAATTGTATCAAAAAGATGATTTTGACCAAGGTCAGAGTAAGTTCACAAGTAAACAATGGATACATGAAATGGAAATAAAATGCAAGTTTATTTTGGTGCAAAACCATTGAAATTCACACATAACATGCATTTCCATGACTGTCAAAGAAACTATGCAGAAATTAAGTTTTTGAACTAAAACTTACCATTTTAATTCAACTTTTAAACTTTGAAGTACCAAACACATGCTGTAAATCAAAGCTTCACTATTGCATGGCTGCCCCTCACTCCAATTATGTACCAAGATGTGAACTGTATGAAACTGAAGCATGAATTCAGTTCCCCAGGCCACACAGCAACCACTAGTTCTGAGAAAAACAAGTGACTGCAGGTGCAGCCTGGAGCCCCTTGCATGATGCCACACCACTATCCAGAGATTTCTGAAGCAGGAAATGAGATGGCCACAGATACTCCCTGATGCAGGAATACAGTCCAGAAATACAGGGCAATCAAACCCACAGTAACACTGGGGACAACTTTCACTTAGCGAACTGTTCTGAAACACAGTACCAAGCAACTCCTCAGAAGAAACCAGCAAATCCTACATGAGCATAGACCCTAGAAGTGTCAACCTAGTCATTTCTGTGTTAATCTCCTTTAATTTTTGGTTTAACTCCTTGAGACAGTCCTATTCAAGTTAGCATGAGACCACAGGCACCAGCCTTGTCCATAGAAAAGTTAATCATTACTGATCAGAATTTCTTTACAATCATTTTTACAGAGGTTGAATTTTGGTCATGTCTAGACCAAAATTTATAGCCATCCATCCTACACCCCAGATATTTGCACACTTGTGGCTCCATGCTCAGCTGCTCAAAAACAGCATGTTCTGTTTGCCATAAAAGCTAACCCTCCAGCCAATTTTAACTTGGAAAAGGCACCGTTTCTCCTCCATTTGATAAGTTTTCTAACCATTGTCATTTCCTCAAAGATGTTCTATTTTTCTTTCATTCTCATCGTCACAATGCTATTAGGAACTATTGTTAATTGAAACTGTTTACAACCTCAATTTAACCATCTCTCCATATTAACAGATGTTTGTTCCCTCTAAAGCATACTCTTAGTTCAGGTTCCTAGAAGCACAGGCAGAGATAAGAATTTGGAAGCAAGTGTGTTTCTTACTGAGGGTGAGTTTTATAGGAAGTTTCACAGAAGGAAGAAAATAGGACAGAGAAATTAACAAGCCAAATAAAGATGAGCTTGACTGAATTCTGTTCTCTATTGGTGTGGAATCACAGGGACCCAAATGGCACCATGGTGCATTTTTTCAGTGATGAGTCAGCTTTTGGTAACGATTCAGTTCATTTTTAGCCACAGGCCACCCCCAGACAGGATCACATAGCTTCCCGGACATCTTTGGACAAGGGGAGTGTCTGAAAATATTCATGAGCCATTAGCTGCCTACACTCAACACTGGGGTACATTTGTACTTGTCCAGTTAGCGAAGTCTTGCTAACCAAGACTACTTCTGGAACTGATACCTGTCCATCAACACAGCCAGTTCTCTGCAGGGTCCAGGCAGGAAATAACTACCACCATAGGCTGATGAAGACAATCACATAAAGTTGATCACATATGTGATGGCTAAAGAACTAAGGAGTGAAGCCATTAGTAACAAACTGCTACAATACCTCCAACGAGAAGTACTATGCAAAGAAAGTGTTAACAGAAGTGTCTGACAGAAGTAGAATCACTGATGGAGTGGCAGAAATACTGAAAGAAGCTACAACTACAACTATTTCAGGAAGTATGGGCAAAAGAGAATCTGACTTTTCTTTAACCACCACCCCCAGGTTTCTCTATTCCATCCCATGGTCAAACCTATACGTCCCCCAAAAATGGAGTCTGGAAAATTTTTTGGTGATACATAGCATATCAGCATACAGCAGAAAACAAACTGTATAGCAGGTGTGCTCACAAATGCTAGTTCTGCATACTAAAGCATATGCATACCAGAAGAGGTAAGCTCCATCCATTTTTGCTGATGTTACAGAAAATAGACTGGTTTACAGGTAGACATCACTTCAAATTTCTGCCATGCCCCAGTGTATAGTAGACATAATACATAAGTCATATCATGCAATATACATATTTTATACATGTGTATGGCATTAGTTCATGTACACACTTCCTGTGTTGCTTCAAGCTCAACTGGAAAAGACTTTCCTTGAAAGCTGTACTCCTCCCATTTCTGATTGTCAGCCTCAATGTAGGCACACAGGAGAGTGTTACGGTTTTGTAGGAGACATCAAGAATCAATACCATTTAAATTTGCCAAGTTAACTTAACAGAATTCATATTTTTCCTTCCCTACCTGGATAAATACCTAATGTTTAGCTTCACTTTGTTATTTTTACATATTTTCTTGCTGAAGTGAATACTTAAAATGAATACTAAAGACACATTAAGTGTTTCATCATCCAAGTAGTAAAATTAAGCTCTAACATGGGTTCCAATTTAGTTGGTATATTTGCATGTGTCTTTCATTATTTGTCAGATTGCATCAGGATGTGGGACTACAGACGAATCAGACAAAGGCCATCCCGAGGGGCTTACAGTCATTTCAGGCTTATTAGGAAACAAAGGCAAGCCTCCCAGGCAGGGTTCTCTACTGCATGCACATCACACAGTGGTGGTAAGAATGCTTGTTATGAGCAGGAACATTTCTCAAGTGCATGTAATGCACAATTTTTTTTTTACTTTGACATAATAAAAACAATCACATGTTTCTCAATTCTATATTGTTTTAGAACTTACCTTCTACCAAATCTATAGCATTTTTATGAGTAGATAAGTTTTTATGGACACATTAGCACAGTTTTAACACTTACTTGGTTAGATAGTACTGAATATTCCTGTTAAGATTTGCAATTTAAAGGTTTGTTAATGAATTAACATTTCACACCATATACATAAGCATAAAGTTTCATTCTTCCCCTCATTACCTCTTATCTCCAATTATTTCTGCAAGTTATAATAGTACAATCATTCATTTCACCATTGTAAGCTTGACTTTTTGAAATACAAATATATCTGGACTACAACACATCACCACATCAGCTATAACACCTAGTTCTCATTTCTTCCTGGCATCCAATTCTTAAATGTTTACTCAAGCATTGAAGCTGACCTTGAAATGCACCAGAAGTGCTTCCAGCTCAGAACCTGCCTCGATGAGAAAACAGACCCATAATCATAACAAGCAAATTTACTGTTAAATATAGGTGTGGGATGTAGTTTATTCGCAATGATTAACTTTTGAGAACCATAATTCAGATTATACCATAAAAAACCTCTGAAAATCCAAATTACTCTTGCTAGTCAAGATTTTCAAAAAAGTTTAAAAGCCTACTGATTTCCCAAGAAGGGAATGGATCATTAATGTCATCATAATGATCGATAATAACAGTGCCTTAACAGACCTGATTTAATTTAGATGTTCCCTCCTAAAAGCAATTTGTACAACATGTTACTACCTATCTTTGTGCAAGTTTATTTTCCCAATAAAGCAGCACTGAAACTTGGAATAGGGCCTGGCACTATGTAGTTCAGCTGGTTACAATGCTGCTTATATCACAGCATCCCACAAGAGTGGGAGTGTGACACCTAGCTGCTCTGCTTTCTGTCCAGCTTCCTGCTAATGCTGCTGGGAAAGCAGTGGATGGCGGCTCAAGTTCTCGGGCTCTTGCCACCCACATGAAAGACCAAGATGGATATTCTGATTCCTGGCTTTCACCTGGCCCTAACATGCCTGTTGTAGTCATTTGAGAAACACAAGCAGATAAGATTCTCTCCTTTCCGTGGCTCTACTTTTCAAATATATTTTTAAAACGTGGGAATTAAGTATTTATTCATTTAACCTTGAATTTCTATGAAGATTACATTCTCATCTGGTAAGTGAGTGGCATGGCAGTACACATTTATGAAATTATGGGAAAAGGTATAAGTATGTGTAGTGTGTATACATGTCCAGCCATTAAATCCTGAAGACCTTAATGACCAAAGCAGAAAATTTAAGCAGAAAAAAGCAGAATTGTAATTCAAAGAATATAAGAATGCATGCATACAAACATAAGTAGTTGAGTAAATAACTTGTCAAATCCTTTCAAATACTATAAATACACTGCACTTTTGAGCTTAATTATCCTTTGAGGGTAGGCTGGACTTACCTCCAAAAACTAGAGTACTGTAAACCATGCTTTTATAGTGGAAAAACCTCAGATGCTGAAGTGATTAAGGTTAACATTACCAATAGCTCACATTGTCATCACCTATCCCTATGTAACGATACCACTCTTACAGTATTTGCCACAAAACACCCAAACCTAATCAAAACCTAACATAAGACAAATTTTAGCAAGATTAAATAAGCTGTTACAATGAAAACTTGACATAACTACATTTAAAGCAGACATTTGAGAAAGTATTCTGTTGCATCGTGTCAATCATTCAAGTTTTCTAGGATGCTTTAATGAAATTAATGTACAACATAGATAACATTAAAGGTTTGAAAATTAGTAAAGAACCTGGATAGTAATTTGAAATCCTCCTGCTCAAAGAAACAATGAATACTAACACAAGAGCCCAGATGGTTTTCCACAAATTTTGTAAGAAATCAACAGCATAACAAAATGGGCAAGGATAGAATGAGTACAAAAGACTACCCACACCTCAGGAAAAGCAATAAAAACTATACAAATGTTAAACTGAATCTACCAGTGTTGATCATTTATCACAACTAGGCTGATCGTGGCTTCCAAGATAGATACCAAGATGGAAGAAGATGTGCAGAGTTAGGAAGACCCTGCTAAAACTAATATGGCAACGTACAGAACCAACCAATCTGTTGCAAAGCAAATAGGATAACATACTGAAGGAATACAGACTAATTTACCAATGTGATTTTTGCAGTGGTGAGCAGAATGAGGAGACACTAGCAACGGTGATGCTAGCAAGTTGGAGAAGTACTCTGTCACCACGGACTTATGGGTCATTTTAGGAGGTATGCAGTGGCTCAGTGGTTGGGGTCTTGAGTGAAGGCCTACTGACTGCAAATCCATGTAGTGTTGACAAGTTCTGGAAATCCTAATATGAGGGTTACAAAAGTTTAGAAAATTCATGTTGTCTTTTACTTTTTTCCATAAACTTGTTGAAACCCCCTGAACAATCTAACACACTGACTTCTGTACCCTGAGATTCATGGCTCAGAACTCAACGTGGTCTATCTTAAAGACAGTCTTTATAAACATAATGAAGAATGGAGATGCAATCATACTGGGTTAGCTTGTTCCAAATTTAGTAGGAAACAAGGCACATTAATAAAAACCAAAGACACTGTGAAGGAGGTTATGGGAAGACTGAGGCAGAGATGGGACTTGTGCTGCCACAAGCCAAGGATTGTTAGGAATCACCAGGGTGGCACGCAGAAGGAGCTCTCCCCTCAAGCTTTTGCAGAAAATTCTGCCTGGCTGGCACCTCAAGGTCCCTTCCCTTTTCCTTGACAGGAGAGAACGAGGGAAAACTCATGGAGAACAGTAAGAGAAAGATTTACCAGTTTCAGGGTAAGAATGCATATTGCTACCTTGAATTACTGATAACTTGTTTCTAGGGTCATAAAGGCAGAGACTAGATAGTTAGTGGTTATCATAATATGCATTTTCCATGAGCCTTCTTAAATACACTCACACAAGAACTGGTACGCAAGCACCAGACTTGGTTGCACAATGGACAGCCTTACACAAGTATATCTTAAACTGGGAGAAATCAGGTGTATTCTCTTACAACCACACACAGATGCTGTGAAAACTAGAATGCAATATTCACTACTGCCATAAAAACACTCAAGTGTTCCATCCAGTAACCCAAACCGCACACAATGTAATGTCCATCTCTGGCTAATAACTCCATCTACAAAAGTGAGAATACAGAATATACAGTCATCCAAGAGGCCCCTGGATGTAAGGTGGCATGGTGACAATTATGATAATGGATTATAATCAGTTATTAAATATAAAAACTAAGTTCATTATACAAAAAATGATATGTAACATACTCCAAAGTGAGTCAAAGTATAACATACTAATGACCAAAATATAAACTGAAGTCCAGCCTGCAATTAAACAGTTTAAACAAGCAATCCCTTTCGTGACATAAGAACTATGCTTTCTATATGTAGAGAGAAAGCACTCGTAAGTTAGATAAGGTGAAGAGAAAGAAAACTTTAGGTAAAATTTCTAGAGAGAACTGTTACCCATCTGAAGTCAGAATTACCAGAAACTTTCATTGTAGTTAGATTTTAGACACTTTGATTATGTCAGTTGAAAGTAATACATTTAGATGACATTAAGCTGTAGCGTGTAAGCCATAAAGTATTAGGATAATTTACATTGACTCCTAAACTCTAATCAAATTAAAGTCTTGACACCTAAGTAAGAGTTGAAAATTCACTGAAATAGACAATTTTGAATTTACAGACCAAAATAATGAAAGCAAAACCAATTCCACCTGTGAGGGAATACTCAAGACCAAGACACAGTTGAATGTTCAATGCTTTTCCTTCTCAGAAGGCAACAGCAAAGTGGGTGAGGGACATGATTCAGACCAAGGATTCAGCCTACGGATGACTGCAATTGCAGTTAGGCCTGTGCTGGCTGCATCCATGTTGAGCATGTATGGACTTTCGCTTGTATTTATTCCTTAATTCGGTGTAGCAACCATTTACATAGCATTTGCATTGTATTAGATGTCCACGTTATTTAGACATGGTTCATACACGTGCTAGTACTAGAACATTTTAGGCTTGATATTTGAGCATTAGCAATTTGCTACATGCATGGGAGAGACTGGTACTAGAAATATCCTATGAGGATTGAAGGATGGCTATACACTTTGACTACCTATTATTCTATGCTGTTCTTTGATAGTCGAAGAACAGAAGAGTTGGCACCAGAAAGAACAATCTGTATCAATGCCCTCAAGGAGTTCCTTTTCATCTTCCTACCTCCACTGCCTTTGACTTCAGAACCGTTTACATAATCTCCTTTGCAATGATCTAACACTAGCAGAAGGCACTGCCGTAATGGAGTTTCCATTTTTTGGAGCTCAGAAAACCCCTTCTGGTGAAGCTTTTTTGAAATATATTGCTTGTCTTGAGTAAAGCTTAATGTCTTGGGTCATAATCAAACAAATTAGTGTCCAATTAGCTGGGGGAAGGTTGGGAGAAACTTTTCAGGTTTTGTTAACTGACATATCTGTACCAACATACTGTTAGAAGAAGTAAGTGTTACTCTCCAGGGTTCAATCCAAGATTAAGATTTTATTGGAAAGGCAGCTCTACAGAAGACAGAGGAGGATCTTCCATTTGCTGATTCACTCCAAGCAGCCGCACAGCAACCAGTGCTGAGGCATTCTGAAGCCAGGAGCTTCTTCCGGATCTCCCACTCGGGTGCAGGTTCCCAATACTTTTGGGCCACCCTCTATTGCTTTGCCAGGCTATAGATTGGGAGCATAAAGGGAAGTGAAGCAGCCAGGACAAGAACCAACACCCACATTGGATCCAGGCACATGCAAGGTGAGGACTTCAGCCACTAGGCTACCGTGCCGGGGCTGAGAGTGTAACATTTAGAAGTTTCCAATTACACTATACTCAGTGTTTCAGAGTTGTTATGAAAGCAATTAATCCCCCTCATATAGGAAAACAAAAAGATTTAGAGTATTCTCTTCCAATCTGACTTAGATACAAAATTAAATTCTTCATATTAATATTCATTTGCCAACCTGAAAAAGCACACAACATGTACATGCTTGTATAAATTAGATGCCGAATGTGAATACAAAACAGAATTAAATGCCAGAACTTACACTAAGCTGAGGTATCAAAGTAATACCAGATGATTTATTTCATTGTACAATCTTCACGCTTCCTAATCTATAATCAACCAATGAGCAAACAGTGCTTAGTCAAGGACATTCACTCACATTAAGTTTAGGAAAATGAGTGGAGGGAAAGTGGAAAGTGAATGTGCTGCTTGGTTGTTGCGATTCCCAGGCAAACAGACTTTGAGGCTCCTTGAGCTGAGGGAGACAGAAGTGGACACTCAAAGGAAAAGAATTTGCCAAACTAAAGTGACCATAGGCCACTTCAAAATTCTTTCAAATTAGCCCAGGGAGAAATGAGATATGGACAACTGAAATAATTGGAGACAAGGGAGAAAAATGAAGCACATCTCAGGTTGTGGCTGGAGAAAAACAAGGGGAAAGAATTTGGATTTGCATAGGAAGTTACCTTAAAGAAAAAAAGGCTGCAAGAGTAAAAGCAAATGCCTGAAAAACAGATGTATTTGCACTGCCCAGAAAAGTGAACACACACAACATAGAGCCTACACATACTTGGTATCCACTCATCTTTCTGCAGGCATATCCTGACATTCAAAAGAAGTGGCAAAAATCCCTTCAAAGACAACTTTTAGAACTACTCCAGAGCATACAATACTGAAGTCACAAAAACGGACTAGATCCTAGAAATGTAATCTAGAAAGCACATGTATGAAGTAGTTCTACATTTAAAATTTAGGCTAAATTCGACAGGAACAAAACATCTTTTGAAGACCTAGGTCTCTTCATGCCCAAATTTTAAGAACACTAACTTTGCTACACTATATACACTTACTACATTGAAGTATTAAGTTAAGTCACCAGCACACATGGATGCTGGATATAGTCCCAGCTGCCCTACTTCTAACCCAGCCTCCTGCTAATGTCCCTAGGAACGCTACGGAGTATAGGTCAAATCCTTGGGCTAGTGCATCCATGTGGGAAACCCAGAACTCTTGCCTCCTGGCTCCAGCACAACCCAACCTTGACTGTTGAATGCACTGGGGAGTGAACCAACAAACTAGTGTTTTCAATCAATACATAAATGCTGCCTTTCAAATACCTATTTTTTCTGAACAAAAAAGAGATCATGACTAATTTCTTTTTTGCTAAGGAAACTGTACTCGTCAATTCTGCTGTAATGCCATAAAGTATTTCAGCTGTGTTCTAAGCTGAACTTCAATATGAAGTCTTATTTTGACCACTGAATCTCCAAATTGAAGCAGATTAGATAAATAGAAGACCAAACTGTTTGAGGATCTACAATTGTACTGCAAGCTATAACAAGGACCTGGAACTTGCTTAGAAGACAAAAGGTTTTCTCAGATGTATCACTGGGCTTCTCAGAACTTTGAGGCCAGCTGGATCAGGACTGAGGCCACTGGGTGTAACATCTCTGCCTGGGCGTCCTGTGGATTTCCTCCCCATACGGTCCAGCCGCATGACATCTGCACACCGTCAACTCTAACAGAGTTTACAAACTTCATCCACACCTCTTGCTAATCAACTAGTTTTCAAAGCCCCAGAGAACCATTTTAAGATCTATTTTTATTCTAAAGACAGCTTTACAGAGAAGGAGACAGATATTCTGTCTGCTGGTTCACTCCAAGTGTCGACAACAGCTGGAGCTGAGCTGATTAAAAGCCAGGAGCTCCTTCTGGGTATCCCATATGGGTGCAAGGTCCCAAGGCTTTGGGCCATCCTCAACTGCCTTTTCCAGACCACAAGCAGGGAGCTGGAAGCAAAGTGCAACAGCAGGGATCCCAGAACATGCAAGGCGAGTACTTTAGCTACTAGGCTATTGCATCGGGCACCCCAGAAAATCTCATTTTGTGTTGATTGCTTTCTTGCTATACATTCCCATCTTACACTCCCTAGTTTTATTTAAAACCAGTGCTTAAAGAGAAAGCAAACAGCTCAAATAAGTCACTACTTGAGTAAAAACCTTAATCTGACACAGCTGTTTACGGTAGGAACCTTCCAACAAAATGCACTGGAACCCCACAGCTTATGATTGTTGATGATCCATCTAAGTTATTCCTTCCCACTCTGCTACATGACTCTGCAGAGGCCGATTTTCACTGTGTGAACAAGATGCTTGCCTACTCATCTTCAACTCCCTTTAAGATTCTGTGCTTTTTCCCTCCCTTTACTACTCAGCCTCACCCTCTGCTCTTACACCTTTCCTGAGCCCTTAAAAAGTACCAGGCCCCAAGAAGCCATGCATATGCCACTTAGGTTTCTGCTGCCTTCCAGCTTCAGGGGAAACTTTCCCAAAACACCATTTCCCCTTGTTTTTAAAAGGTGCTCATTTTTCCCCAAACTCACAATACACTGGAATCTTTGAAGCTGATTACCTCCAAACCAGTGTTTTAGTATCATTTGAGATTCTACTTTAATGGTGAAATTTCAAATTTCTTTGGAAATAACCCTCACAGGTAGAGTAGGGTGCCTATGCATTCAATTGGATTTAATGTAGACGAGTCATGTGATTAGGTTCAGAAAAAAGCATGAGGGCAGGAATATTGTGCAGTAGAGCAGTTGCTTAGAATGCCTGGATCCCGTATCGGTGCCTGGTTCAGGTCTTCTGTTGTTCCAGTCCTTTTTCTAGTTGATGTATAACCTGAGAGGCAGCAAAGATTGGTCCAAGTAGTTGGATTGCCACTTATTGTAGGAGATTTCCGTAGAAATTCCTGACTCATGGCTATGGCCTGGTTTAGTCTAAGTTACTATAGGTTTCTGGGAAGGGACCATCAGATGGACACACTGTCCAATTATTTTTGAAAAATTTACAGTAGAATACTTGAACCTAATTACATGATTCATCTAGGTTAAATTACTACATCCGTACACCAACAAACAAAACCCTAGAGAAATGGGCAGATTTCTGGAAACAATCTACCAACATTTAGACATGACATGGAAAGCATGAACAGTACAGTAACTAAGATGAAGACTGAATCAGTACTACATTCACCCCCAAAGCAAAGCAAAGCCCAGGATCAGATGTCTTCACTGATGAATGCTACCTATTTTGTCAAGAACTAATCAGTTCTACTCAAAATATTCAAAATTGAAAGGGACAAAATTCTCCCAAAGTTTTATGAAACTAGCCTCCAAAACCAAAATGCCAAAACCAGTAAGATGCAAAGAATAGAACTGGAAAGATCATTTACTCAGTCCAAGTAGGATTTTTCACTGCTGCGCAAGGATGGGTCAAAATAAACGTGATATATCACATGAGGAAATTGAGTAAATACCATGATTATCCCAAATGCAGTGAAAGTACTGCTAACCCTTCATGATAGAATGCTTATGAAAACGAATGTTCCTTCCATATCCAGTTAACATAATCAAGGCAATTAATGACAAACCCAAAGCCAGTGTCACACTAAATGGGGAAGCATTTCCACTATGATTTGTAATGAGGCCATAATTCCCAATTTCACCATTATTATTCAATACAACTCTGGATGTTTTAGCCAGACACATTAGTCGAAACAGAAATCAGGGCTAGCATGATGACTGAACTGGCTAATCCTGCCTGCCATCCAAGTACCAAAAGCCCATATGGGCTCTGGTCATGCCCCGCCTTCTCTACTTCCCTTCCAGATCCATATGCTTTTAGTCTGGGAGAGCAGTTGAGGACGGCCCAAAGCCTTGAGACTATGTACCCAAATGGAGACCCAGCGGGAGCTACCGGCCCCTTGCCTTGGATTGACTCAGCTCTGGCCATTGCAGTCAGTTGGGAAATAAATCAGATGGAAGATCTTAGTCTCCCCTCTAAGTTTACCTTTCAAATACAAGTAAGTCTTAGAGAAAACAAAAAATACAACGGAAGAGGCTCATGCAGTTTTGCAGTAGACCAATTTTCTCTATAGTGTTGGCATCCCATGCAAGTACTTGTTCATGTCACAGATGCTCCACTTTCAATCCACATCCTTACTTATGACCTACTAATGCAGAGATCAGAGGATGGCTCAGATTGTTGGGCCCCTGCACCTATGTGGGAGGCCCAGTGGAAGCTCCTGTATCCTGAATATGGATTGGCTCAGCTTCAGCCATTGGAGCCACATGGCAGTGGATCAGTGGACAGAAGATGCCTCTATTTCTCATTTCTCTAAATGTGCCATTCAAATAAGAGTAAATAAATCTTTAAAAATGGTAGAGGATAAAACCAAAGTATCTCTTTGAAGATATGCTTTTATAAGGTGTAACCAAGATTCCACTAAGACTACTGGGACTCAGTTTTGCAAGGCAGCAGTCTATCAATCCAACCCAGATAAACAGCATTTGGAAACAATGCCATGCATTGGAAAAACTGGTATGATTACTCCCATTTAAAATAGCTAAAAGAATTTAATACCTTGGGAAATATTTAACCACATGTGAAAGATCTCTATGATGAAAATTGTAAGCCATTAAGGAATGAAAAAGTGTAAAGTCAACTTCATGAATTAGAATGTTGTCCAAATACATATTACTGCATTGAAGCTATAAATTGCTTTGTATCAAAATCTGGTGTTTTTTCTTGAACAATGAAGGCAAATCCAAAAGCATTTCATTATCTGTTTAAGACATTACAGGGCAGATAGAAATAAAACAGTCTGATGCTAGTGCTGAAACTAGTGTAAAAATACTAGTGTAGGGTCCAGCAGCGTGGCCTAGTGGCTAAAGTCCTCGCCTTCAACGCACCAGGATCCCATATGGGCACCGTTTCTAATCCCGGCAGCTCCACATCCCACCCAGTTCCCTACTTGTGGCCTGGGAAAGCAGTCCAGGACGGCCCAGAGATTTGGGACCCTGCACCCGCGTGGGAGACCCGGAAGAGGTTCCAGGTTCCCAGCTTCGGATCACCGCAGCACTGGCCATTGCGCGCACTTGGGGAGTGAATCATTGGACGGAAGATCTTCCTCTGTCTCTCCTCTCTGTAAATCTGACTTAGTAACAAAAATAAATCAATCTTAAAAAAATTAAATACTAGTGTAAAAATGGCCCAGCACAATGGCTCAGTGGCTAAATCCTTGCCTTGTATGTGCAATGATAGAGGTGTCGTGTTCTGGCTGCAGCAATTCCCCTCCAATTCCCTGGGTGTGGCCTTGGAGAGCAGGAGAGAATGGCTCAAAAACCTTGAGACACTGTATCCCGATGTGCAAAACCTGGAAGAAATTCTGTTCCTGATTTAGGATTGGCTCAGCTCTGGCCACTGTGGTCACTTACGGAGAGAGCCAGATGGAAGATCTTTCTCTTTTCACTGTATTTCTGCCTTTCCAATAAAATTTTAAAGTATAGACATGTGCATAAATGAAACATATTACAAATGCTGAAAATTGATCCATATACCTACGTCAATCTTTGACAAATGAGCCAAAATCACTTTGAATAGTCTCTTGAATAGATGTTGGGAAATTGAATCTGACTGCACAAATATGAAGCAAGATCCCTACTTTACATGCTATGCATAAGTCAGCTCCTAAAGGATCATGGATGTAAATCTTAAGACCTGAAACCATTACTGGAGAACAGGGGAAATTTGTAAAATACTGACATACATAAAAACTTCTTTGGTAAGACCCAGAAGCATGGGAAACATGAAATTAGACAATGGGATTAGAAACTAAAAAGCTTCCACGCCAAAAAGGAAACATTCAGAAAAGAGGCTAATGTCATTCTGATATAAGGCAAGCTTTATGCAAAATACAAACCAGATAAACTTGTCTAAGCATGTGTTCTCAGATGACCCATACAAGACTATCATATCAGAAGGTAAAGGTATATTGCAGCATGCACCTCAACTCCCTCCCAAATAAAAGGACTCCCAATGAAACAATTAGATATACCTCGACAATGTGATACTGTGTTTTCCGACATTGCCTAAACGTTAATGTCATGATACACTTAAATAGCTGAATATTGGGCATATGACCATTAGTGAAGGATTATACTATTTTAATGTAGTGGGAAAGTGGAGGGAAAGGGGAGGAAGGAATCCCTATATTTGCAAAAGCATCATGGAAATACCCAAAAAAATGAAGAGGAAATCAGACAAGATAGGAAAAATATTTGTTAACTATACATATAGTTAGTATCCAAGATACATGAAGAGCTCCTAAAGTTCAACAAAAATCAATCCAGTTAGAAATGGGGAAAAGATATGAACAGGCATTTTTCAGAAGATAAACACGTGAAAGGATGCTCAGGCTTAGCTACTGTTGAGGAAATGTACTAAAACCACAATGAGGTTTCACCTCATCCCAGTTAAGACTGTAATTAAAAAATTAGATAGCCAATTCTGGTAAGGAACTAGAAGTTATCTAGCACACTGTTGATGAGAACAGAGTTTGCAATCTGAAAATATCTACCCAACTTCTGTGAATTTATACAAAAAAAATCACATAAAACAGTTGTCTGCATGCCATGTTTATGGCAGATCAACTCACAATAGCTAAGATATGAAGTCAATCCAGATGTCCAACTGATGACTGAAGATATTTTGCTGTACACACACAATGGAGTACTCAATGAAATCCTGTCCTTTGCAACAGAATGCAGCTGTAGGCCATGCTTAGTGAAATAAACTAATGCTGAAAAGAAATGTTTTCCGGTTTTTGCTAATATGCAGAGTACACAAAGTACAATGCATATGAACTACAATGACTTTGAGACTTGTTTTTGTCCTTGACAACATACTTGAACACTGGTTTTATACCTTATTTTTAAAGGGGGGGTGGAGAAAAGAAAAGGAAGAAAAGGAAAAGTGGAGGAAATCAAAGAAAGGAAGAAAAGGCAAAGATTTTGTACTCAGGAGATATTCTGTGATGCCTCTAATCTAGGCTAAATTGGATAGAAAAAGTCTGTTATTAAAGGTAGGTAGGGATGAACTTAGGTAGTCATGAAAATAATCTTCAGTACATAAAGCATTGACAGAAAGCTGTAAGCATTAAATTACCAATGAAATATATACCTTAAGATCTTGTACATTAGGATTAGCAGCTTGAACTTTAGAAGGCAGATAGGAAGTGATATCCAATTGCATAGTGTAAATTCAAGATTAAGGTTCAAGAGTGAAATATATGAGCCTCTGAAAAGCTTCAGAAAAAAACCCTGAGGATAACTATAGTCACATGCCAGTTATGTTCTAGCCTCCACATAGACATGCAATAGATCAGTTGTTCTTAATTATCAGGGTCATTTCAGTGGCTCAACTGGCTGAAACTGCCACCTGAAAGTGCCAGCATCCCACACAGCTCTGGTTTGTGCCCCCGCTGTTCCACTTCAGATCCAGCTCTCTGCTTAGGGAATGGGGAAACAGTGAAGAATGGCCCAAAGCCTGGGGGCCCTGAACCCATACGGGAGAACTTAAGCTAGTTCAGGCTCCGGGCTCCTGCCTTTGGGATTGACTGAGTTTCAGCTGTTGTGATCTAGAGATTGAAGTGGTAGATAGAGTTTCTCTCTGCAAGTCTGCCTTTCAATAAAAACCTTGTAAAAAAAAATCACGATTTTCAGAGACCTAATGGAGTTGGAGAACAGCAAGTTTCTAAGACTAAAGTTTAAGCTGTAATGAATGTTGTAGATCTACAACTGAAAACTTTAGTTTGGTTAGAGTACATGGGAGTTTTGAACATACAAGAACCACATTTGGGTATCAATAAGATTTGTATAGGTTATAAAGGTAATGTTTGGTGAGAAACCCAGAGTTCAAGAAAACCAGAATGGCAGAAAGTTAATAGCTCGCCACAAAGTGGAATAGGTTTGGGCACTAGTTCCTTTTCTTATAGGAGTGTGGTCAACACCCTGGAGATTTGGTAGCCAACATCCAGTTTCAAAGGATAACATTAAATAGGAAAGGATTTTTTCCTTAGTAGGCAAATGCTCTTCCTATGACTTGCAGCTACTGTGATCCCGAGGGATATTTGGCCCAGCAAGGGAGGAGAAAGGTTGTGTCTCCAGTCAGTGGTCAGTTACCCAGATTCATTCACAGCTCAAAGAACAAAATCCATCCCTGCACTTACAGCCTAGTCTCGGATGATTAAAGGGTTGAGAACCATAGGAAGGAAAAATCCTTGCATGTTTTATCACATGGCCGGCTGTTGGTCAGTGGAAGGAGGAGTCACAAGGAATCCCGGTTAACAAGTAAGAGGAAACCACAGCTATTTGAATGCGTAAGTTCAAAGAAAAAATAAACCCAGAAATTGCTTCTCACCTCAATCAGGCCAACTTATGGAGCATAGCAGTTGGCCACATGCTGAAGTTGGCAGACTCCAGTCATGATTTTCATTTACTTCAGAAACAATGAGTTTTAGCACACTGTATTTAGACATAAACTTTCTGTTACATCTATGTTCTAAACCGGTAAGGACAATTTGCAGTCCATGAGTCATAAACTTTGATCTGGCCTATGGCAAACCATGGATGGCACTTGAAATTGGATATATGTACAGCTAATTTATACGTTGATATTGATAATGGGCCATGAATGACCTTAAAAGTTTCCAAATGGTCATTGGTAGAAGTTTAAAGTCCTTGTCCTAAAATAGCAATATGTATTTATTTTCTTTGTTAAGGAAAGATTTTAACAGGTACAGTCCAAGAAAACAATCAATTCCCTTGCTCTTCTGCTTCCCCACCCCCAACACCTCCTTTCCCTTCAACAGTATTTGTAGGGCTGGTACACCTGGTTAATGCAGTGCTGCCATCCCACATGGGCACCTGTTTATGTTCCATCTGCTGCACTTTTGATCCAGCTCCGTACTTATGATCTAGGAAAGCAGCAGAGGACGGATCAAGTCCTTGGGCCCTTTTACCCACATTGCAGACCTGGAAAAAGCTCCTGGTTTCTAATCAGCTCTGGATGGTGCATGCATTTATGGAGTAAGCCAGTATATGGAGGATGTCTCTCCTCCCCATTAATCTACCTTTTAAATAGAAATCTTTTAAAGTTATGACTACAATTTTAATCACGATTCACAGGATTTACTTGCTGAATATCATGATTAGTGGCAAATTAACAGCAAGAATATCACAAGACCCCATTTACCCTGAATAAACATGGGCACTCCTAGCCAGAAAAGATCATGTCATTGTCATACTGTGTGTGCTCTATAAGCTTCCACGTAAAGAAAACATGACATCTGGCTTTCTTGAGACTAGATTATTCCACCATGAATAATGGTTTCCAGTTGGGGTCATCTTACTCTAAAAGAATTTCATCTTATGGTTAAGTAGTATTCCATGGAGTACGTATGTCACAATTAACATGCAGCACATACTATAAACCTTTGGGTTTTTTGTTTTAGGACTGTTATTTTTATTGTAAAGTCAGATATACTGACAGGAGAGACAGAAGATCTGTCCAATGATTCACTCAAGTGACCGCAATGGCTGGTGCTCGCCAATCCGAAGCCAGGAGCCCAGGGCTTCCTCGGAGTCTTCCATGTGGGTGCAGGGTCCCAAGGCTTTGGGCAGTCCTCGACTGCTTTCCCAGGGCACGAGAAGGGAGCTGGATGACAAGTGGGGCTGCTGGGATTAGAACCAGCGCCCGTATGGGATCCCAGCATGTTCAAGGCGAGGACTTTAGCTTCTAGGCCACTGTGCCGGGCCCTAGATACCTTTCCAAGTACTTTGATATGTTTAATCTGCACAGGAAACAGTTCCTCCTGTATGCCACATTTCAGATTAGGAAACCATGACTCAAACTAATGAAGCATATGCATTCAAAGGATTTGTGGTGACTGATTTAATACAAGATTTCATTATTTGAAAGGCAGCATCACTGAAATGTACCTTCCATCCACTGGTTCATTCCCCCCAAATATGCACAACAGCTAAATGTGGGTTATGCTGAAGCCAGCAGTCAGAAGTTCTCACAGGTCTGCTATTCAGGTATAGGGCCCAAGCACTTGGCCCATCCTTCACTGCTTTCCCAGGTGTATCATCAGGGACCTGGAACCAAAGTGGAATAGCCAGGATAGGAACTGGTATCAATATGGGATTTTGGTAACACAGGTGGAGGCTTCACCTGCCATGCCACAGCTCTGGCCCCAGTGACTATGATCCTAACTACTATACAGTATTACATCTTGTGATTAAAATATGTTGCCAACACAGGATATGTCCGCCTACTGTTCAGAACAGGAATGATTACTTCCAAGGTTCTAGGAAATGGAAAAATTTAGGTTTATTGTGAGGTACTATAACAATCTGTTACCATTTCATATTTTCTTCCAAACCCCATGAAATCTGATAATTTTAACTTTTTGAATCCCATCTTGGGCAATAAAAAGATCTTTGTGACTTTTCCATTCCAATAGTGGAAATACCTAGCAAGGTTTTAAGTTTCTCGTTTTAGGATGCAAGAATTTTTTCCCACCAAAGATAGGGAAAGCAGCATCCTGGGAACCCTAGCAAGTCTCAGTATTGTAACAAGGTAAGTGATTCTAAGGGGAATACTGGGGTACACTCAGAAAGATTCCCCATGATTTAAAAACATTCCTCATCTTTCCTCCACTATCAGAACATTCAGGAGCTTTCCTCAATTTTGCTGTATTCTTCTGGAATACGCTAGCATGATCCTTCAAGGTAACAACTTTTGCTTTGAAAATGCTATACATTTTTGGCTTAATGAACTAATTCTTTTCATAATAGAATGCCAAGTAAAGAGCACAAATGTTTCAGAGGCAGATGTTGTAGTGCAGAGATTGTACCATTTGTGACTCCAGCATTCATATCAGATAGCCAGTTCAGATCCCAGACACTCTTAGCATCCAGCTTCCTGCTAGTGCACCTTGGGAGGAAGGGATGATAGCCAGTGTTTGGGCACCTGCCACTCATGTAGAAGAGGGACTCCATCTGGGTCATCTGTCCATTTGCCCTGTCCTAGTCAAGGCTGTCGTGGCTATTTAGGGGTTGAGTAAAAGCACTCTGAAACTCAAATCCTAATGATTTGATTTTAGATATTGACAACTTAGAAATCCCTGTTCTATTTAATTTATACCTTCTATACCTTCTATTTAAAGTTGGCCGAGTAGGCAATGAGAATTAACACTATGTTCAGGCATTAGAGCAAGAATTAGTAATTGTAATGAGCTTCTCAGTAGAATCTGAACTCTGATTTCTTATCTCCTGGCCATAATATTAACTGGGATTCCCTGCTTTAAACTAAACCACACCAGATCTCAGTCACTAGATTTAAGAATCCAAGAATCAGAACATTGTATTATGTATTATACTTGAGCAGCTGAGCATCGATCTCTGGGAGCAGTGTATTGTGGTTGCCTGCCATATGAGCCAGCTTACAATGTCAGCATGGTGCCCCAGGCAAGCTTCCTGCAGTAGGACACCATCACCACATGGATGTTCCTGGAAAACTTGTTCAGTTCAGAGTGAGCTACACAAAGTCAGAGCATCTACAACTACAATGGCTAATGGAACATGCAAGCCTAACGAGCTGAGCTTCAGAGCAAAGCCCTGTTATGAAGACTTCCTTGAATAATATGGGTAGTGCTTAGCAGTGCTCCTCTTTTATTCTACCTTACAATGATCGACTCTGGCCCCTCACATCATAAGTATGCTCTTCCATGGTGTTGAAACTAAGAGCCAAGATTCATTCACCTATGCACCCAAAGCAACAAAAACTGCCTGCATAAGTACAGTATAGAAGGAGTATATTTGTTCAATTTGTGTGAAAATTACAAAAATGTACCTTATGAAAATAGAACTTTGCTGTTTGCATGAAAATATGCCACTTAGAAGTCGTAGTATGGTACAAAAAAAACCACCTACCACAAGCCCTGCCCAGCTTTCCAGTCTTCATGTATTATTGTCCACATTCTCTGCGTCCTCCCAGGCATGGCCCCATATGAACCACAGGACCCTCAGGTAACAGGACAAATTGGAGAACTCAGGACTCTTCGTGTCTACTACCATCTACTGAAAACTTGAGTGGACCACCCTCCCAGAATTCCCAAAGACATCCATTCCAGCTTTCATTCTTTTGTAAGATTATGAAGATCAAACTAGGACTTCCTTAAGAGATGCAAACATTCCCAGATCTCACCTCTGAATCCCCAGGGCCATGTAGCTTCTGATACATCACAGTCACTCTAATGTCAGTTTACGGAAATATCTGTTCTTAATCCTTGTGCAGGCTATGAGAACTGACTGTCACGAAATCTCAGAATAGAAGAACTGGATAGTTTTTGAAGACATTTGAAGTTCCAAGATAAAACACCATATATATACTAAGATACTTGTTATGCAGAGACTGTTCACACTGAAGATAAAACTTCTATTTTAAGAGCATCAGTAGCTGAGACAAAGGTTGCTCTCATTTTTATGTCAGTTGCTCCAAAATGTACATTGCCATTGAAGACTAGATCAACAGTTTTAGGTTATGTACACTTCCTTTGCAATGCATTGCTCATTACCATACTAGGAGGGATACTGGAAAAGTAGGATGAACTATTAGGATCGTAAGTTAGGGAAACCTCAAGGGCCACTGTGTATAGAACATCAGCTGTTAAGTTGGGAGGTCTTTTATTGCTTGAAATAGCAAAGCTCCTCCAAGTGTTGTCAAGCTGCTGAGATGACAAATATTCTTAATCCTGATTATAACCATCATGCATATGCACCTGCACTAAGGCTCAGAAAAATTTAAATATTGTCAGTTCACATTTAAACTTGCAAACATTCTAAAGAACTGTATCTCATGGCACTTGAGGGAGGTAACTACTGAATCCGATTTCAAACAGGGCTGAAATTCAGTCGAGAGTTTTGTTACGACACTACAAAAGAGACGTTCAACTCTACAACTGGGAAGTGGATCTGCAAGACTGCTGTATGTTTTAAATCCATCCAAAAGGTAGACCAGATATTAAAGATTCCATGTATTTGGCAACTGAATTGGTTCGATCAACAGTCTCAATATTTCAGTTAGTAGAAAATATGGTATGCTAAGTTTACATTTCTGTTTGCCACATTCATGTTAAATGTGATGCTTGCCATGGTTTTGTCCTTTCCTCATCTGTCACTGCTGCATAGCTACCATATCCGTGTAGGGGCTTCCTGTTTCCTTGGGGACTTTCCCCTCATTGTATAGGTCTCAAGCTTAGAATAGCCTTTCTAGCCTTTCATGATTTGGGTGAGTAATCTAACTTGCTTCCAGGTGTTTAAAATTCCTTCGATCACTCGAGAAAAAGGGTAGATTATACTATATAATCTGTGTTAAAAATGAAGAGGCAGGTGCATACAGTGAAAAAGGGATTGAACTAATGAATTGAAGTTGGATATTGTGTTAGATACTATCCCCTAATAGTCCCCTAAGTCCAGCTCTTTGCTTTGGTTATTGGGTCAACTGTCTGCACATAGTTCATTTTGACAGCGTCTCAGCTACTGTTTTTCCTCCAGAAATTTTGTGTTCCCTAATAAGACTCCTGAAGGGAAAAAAAAAATACTTCACGTTGTTAAGTTCAGCCTCTGGGGTTTGAATTGTTCCCCTGTTTTTCTGATCAGCAATTCTACATGGTTCATGAAAGGATTATCACTAGAACCAAGGCCCAACTGTCCAGACAAAAGCCCTCCTTCATATCTTTAAGATACTCTGCCCTCTGAGCTCACTTACTGAAATATAGTACCTTGATTTCCTTCTTGGGGAACCCGAGTTAAAATAATTACAAACATTTGCCTCAGTTTCTGGCCTATTTATTACCCTATGAATTAGTCCTACAATTTAGTACTCGTGTTTTATTTTCCTAATTTCAGCTATAGACAAGTAAATGCTGTAAAGTGTTTGAATATCAAGTACAACCTCTGTACTGTATGTTTTGCACAATTAAGTAGATAGGAAACTATGGTTAACCTTAGGGTTGATTGTGTGAGATGAAATACATGTGTCAACAGAAAGCAGAAGTCTCATTTCTACACTAGACTTGAGAATTCTTGAAAGTAGTTCAAAAAAAATCATGGTATTAGAGGTCTGCCTACAGAGCTTTCATATCTAAAACTTCCTGACTAGCTCTTTCATCCAGTTTTGTAAGATCTTTATCATGGCTTCCCATTTTAGATACATTAGTGGATTGTCCATTCTGTGAGGATGTTCAAAACAAAGCAGAATGATGCTGTTTTAGCATTTATATAGCAATAGTATGATTCAGCAGTTGTAGTTATGTAATTATGCATGGATATTTGACCCTCCAGTTTTATTATAGAATAAGGTTATTCATATTTGCATCTGGTGTAAAAAGCGTATGTAGAAAAATAAATGAAGCCTCTTAAATGGTGTTACGCTGATAGCAGCATGGATTTTCACAAGATCAAGAAAAACCAAATGCTCAATACCAAACTATGATTTGGAAAGGACAATTCTAAATATAAATCATTGTCAGAAGGGAATAATTCATTGTTTGTGCAGAATATCACTTCAGTTGGCCACACTGCTTCTAAGAACCAGCAAAAATCACTTTATAATATTTGACATGTACCAGAGGTCTGGAAGCCTGGATATAAATATTGCTGTAACTGCTTACTGAGATATAGTACATCAGGTTATGAAAATGAAAAGACCAAAGCCCAGCTACTGGTTCTCAGATTAACCAACATGCATCACTATGAAACAACCGATTTTCTTCCATGATTGTACTTTACTGAAGGAAATAGCTACTATTTGTAGGAGCTAGATAGTAACTGAAAGGAATATTCTTTGGGAGAAAGACTTGGAACACTAAGTGGAAATTAACTTGAACTGCAGTTTGTTGAAATGCAGAAAACAGTTCATTTTGGTTAGAAATATTATCGAACAGAATGAGCGTAATTTCTAATTTCTGAGGAAAAATGCACACTTTTCTAAAATTTCTCTTTAAAGAGTAAATTGCATAGAGCTTAATCAGAAAGTAAAGTGCCTTTGCTTCTGTAAGCCGACCCTGACCTGGTATTTTTTGGTAGAATGCAAGTTCACATAGGTATATTATGGTTTTCTTCGATTTTCAATATTGTCAAGATTGAGTTTTACCTGCATGACTATCTTTGTCAAAATTATGAAAACTTATTTAAAATCACCTATGTTGATCGGTCAAGAATCATTAGGTAAAAGTCAGAAAAAGATACAAAATAACAATGCTAAAAGAATGACAGACCATTACAAATGATCACAACTGGTGGTGACCCTCTAATGGCAAAGGAGGCTAAGAGGATTCAACACGATCTCATAGGACCCAAGGCAGGAAAGTCTTTTAAGTCTGTGGTAAGATTAAGTCAACCAGTGGCAGACAGTGTGGACTTTATTGGATATGCATTATAAAATCGTCATTCTGTAGGAAATTACATACTTGCTCTGGAAACAGGGCAATTATGTGAAATGTTAATGACTACTTTTACACAAAAGAAGTGTCAAAATAGCAAAGTGGGATTGGATTTTATGAGGAGGTTAATTTCTCAAGTCAGCATTTAAACCAAAACACTCAAGTCAAAATTACCTCTTAAAACTATGAAAACCCGTTACTGCATAAAAAGCAGACAGAAGCATCCCAAGTCCAATAGTGAAGAATTTTTCCTGAATTTTTTAAAGCATGGTAACAACCACTATTTTAGTTTGGATGGCTATTCTTCAAATTAAAGCCTCAGTGTAGAAGGTAGCATTTAGGGACTAGCTGGTACCAAAAATGTTTAAAAGCAGTATGCTAATAATATCTATGAAATTGCTACACCCAACATTATTCAGTATGAATTTTGGAAAGTCACAGAACACTATAGCATCAATTCCCTTTAAGAGTGCCGAGATTTTTTCCTTGCAGATGGAAGCATCAGCCTTGGGGTCACTACCTATTCTGTGTTCTGGCTCTGGGAAATAGGGTTATTTCTATGTGAAAGAAAGCAATTCAAAAGTATTGAACCACAACAATCAAAATCCAAAAAACCCAATGAATGCTTCACTTTGACCTATCACTACGAAGTCTGAGTGGGTACACACATGTCAATCTCCCAAGGCTGATTTCACAGTTTAGATTGATTCTTCCTCACAACTGAAGGTCTTCCTACATAGGAGACGAAAGTCGGGGTCAGTTTTGAACATGAGATTTAACAGTCAAATCTGTTTGTATTTGATTTGAATCACTTCCCAGAAATGAACTTTTCACTTTAAGAAAAATGAAGAGTCACAAGCAGTTGCAGATGATACACAGACAATACCCATTAGTTTTCCTGGAAGACAAAATCTTACAAGAACTACAGCACAGTACTTTAACATACCTATTTGCTTAGGCCACCACTGACTGAGCAACTTTAATGAGATTTTTCACTATTTAGAGGGTAAAAATGTTACTTTACTGTCAATGTTACTTTAAAATCACTCTCCTTGGATTGTAAAAGGTCCCCTTCTCTTTGTTCACAAATCTTAAATACTTGGAGGAAAGATCTTATTTTTACAAAGTAAGATTTAAACAGGAGAGTGAAAGATCTTTCGACTGCTGATTCACTCCAAATGGCCACAACCACTGGAGCTAAACTAATCCAAAACCAGTAGCTTCTTCCAGGTTTCCCACTCGGGCGGCAGGATCCAAAGGCTTTGGGCAGTCTTTGACTGCTTTCTCAGGCCACAAGCAGGGAGCTGGAAGGGAAGTGGAACAGCTAGTACAAACTGGTACTCCTATGAAATCCTGGCACATGCAAGACAAGGATTTAGCCACTGGGCTACTGTGCCAGGAGCCCCCTTGAGTACTTGTGTATAAATCATTCGTTTTAAAAGATTACATTAGGACCTACTCCAGTTAAGTCACATATGCCTAACCTTTTTAAAGGATCCTCCATCTAAAAATACACATTTAGACCCGAGAATTATAATTTCAATATATAAAGGTGAGGGAAGGAAACAGTTTAGCCCATAACTGGGATATTAATGCTGATGATGACAAGTCTCATGGCAATGATCCCTCATGTTGACCTTTTATAGCCATATGCACCTTTCGAGATACTACTAAAACCCTGGTAATCACTGATCTGTTGATCAGCTTTGGTTTTATCATTAACAATTTCTTATAAGTGGCAATCTCTAGCATGCAACCTTTGCTGACTTTTTAAACTTAGCACAATTCTCTGAATATTCATATAGGTTGTTGTAGGTCAGATTCGTTTTTCATGGACAAGCGATATTCCCTGGTACAGTTATGCCAGTTTAGCTATTCAGTCCTTGGATGGTTTTGGCTTCAATTTTGGCTTTTACGAAGTTAGACTCACCAATACTCGTGTATAAACTTGAGATAATACATTTTCAGTCTTTACGGGAGAGAAGCTCAAGAACAGCATTGCTGTGATTTTTAAGGACAATCTCCAACTGCTTCCCTGATTGTGGTAATATACATAATATGAACAATCAGTGAAATTTGAGTCATCACTAAACATTGGTGTTGTCACTAATTGATTTGAGTCATTCTGATACAGTGAAATATCTTGGATTTTCATTTAAGTTCTGGTTATATTAAACATTTGTGTGCTTATGTATCACCATGGTATGCACTCGTGTAAAATATTTTTCCAAGTTTTGCTCATTTTCTAATTGCATTATCTTCTCACTGTTCCTATGGAGTTTCCGAAGACTGAATATATTCTGGAAGTTGTTTCTTGTAGATTGAGAAACTATTTGTAGAGTACAAGCTAATTGTTTTTCCAGCTTCCTAACATGAGCTTCTACAGAGTTAATTTGAGATGGTGGATCTTTTTCTACAGTGTATTCCAGCTGCTTTTTTGTAGTGACAGCTGCACAGAGGGGAGGAAGATGATATTTATTGCTGCACAATGAGGTGGAAGTCCAGGCTCTCTAGAGCTTGGACACTGGGGAGGCCAGGGCTCTTTTCACTGTCCAGGATGGCTGAAAGCCCAAGTTACTCATTCTACTTCCTCTGATGCCACCCCATCTAATGGGGCACTTCTTGACAGCCTCCAAGAGGTGGATGCCTGAAACCCCCACAATTTCTACAGGATTTAGCTGGACTAGAGAGGGCATTGTCTTGTCATATTTCCCCTTTCCAGATTTGTGGCCAGGAACATTTTTGTAAGTTTCTGCCCCATTTTCATGGCATTTCCTCATTAGTGCTCTCTTCAGCCCAAACTTTGGGGAAAATGAAGCCAAAAGCAAAACCAGGGAATTTCATGCTATTACTCCTTCGCCTCTAGGGGTCCTTGCACATTGGCATTTCTAGGCTTCCTCTCATGTTTTATATGTAATACCCAGATTTGTTATTGAGAAAGGAAAAAAGACTGAACAAAAATTCAGTAATGTCTTCACACATGTTGGTGTTTAAGTCTTGTATCTCATTACTTTTCCCGATTTTTCAAAATACATATGAAGTGTTTCTGAATCTAATTTCATGGATATGGGATGTCTGTTGGGTCATACTTTAAGGTATTAGGACTATTCCCAACTTTGTAACCTTGGAACTGGCATTTGATCTATATAAGTAAGTGTGATTCTTAGCAAAGCCCTCAGAGTACGCAAATGCCTGTTTACAGGAACAGAAAAACTTGCATTTGGCTTTTAGAGGGTATCTTTCTTTTATTAATTACATTGCATCATGTGACAGATTAATAGGCTCTGTGATTTCCACATCCCCTCCCCATGCCCTACCTCCTTGGTGGACTCCTCCACCTAGTTGCAGTATTACAGTTCAAATTAAGTCTAGATTCTTTCGTTGCAATCATATACCAAGCACAGAGTCCAGCATATTATTGTTCAGATAAATGTAACAGTTTCTTACGGAGACCTTCTCTCTGGTCTGAAGGTAGAGCTGGCAGAATATTGTCCCAATCAAGTAGAAGCCCCAGCACAACATCAACAACAATTTACAACATTATAGAATTACTTCTCATAGTATTGTAATCAATACATTGTAACAGTGCAAGTTCTTAACAGCCAATGTCACCAGGCCTGTTTCCGCAGTAAGAAAGTGATAATGACACCCAATCTCTCATGGAAACATAGCTATGCACACTCTTCTGAATGATACAGTCACTGTTCAAAGGATAAGAAAAAGTGAAAAAGGTAGTACTATTCCACTGACATCCCGTCATTAGCGCAGGATTTACTGTCTTTATGCCCAGATCCCCCCTGTTCACTTCACACCATGGTGAAGTAGAACTGTAAGGACACCAAAAGGAACCACTGCCACTGAATGAAGAAAGCGTAAAGTTACATCCACCATAAAGATGCATCCAGACTCCTTTCTTGTATTCAAATTAGGTGATCCTATACCATAGAATAGCAATACAGGTACATTACTATATAGAAGCAAATCTGAAAAACATTCCAAAATTTAGAACAGTACCTTTCAAATGAATCCTATGTTGCATAACAATAAAGTACAGTGAATGAGTTATTGAATAGTTACTTTTTACAAAGTTTGAACTTTGTGCACCTTGCAGTTGTCTGCAGTGCAAATCATAGCCCTAACATTCATTGGCTCACCTTCTGGAGTCTACCAAGTAGAAAAAAAATGCTACAGGGATTTTTTCCTCAGTTTGAAGAAGCATGCTGATGTCACATCGTCAATTTTAGAACAGCTAGCTTTCCCCCAAATGACTCCACCTAGATGTCTCACTGAGGATTTTAAGCATTAGAATCTCAGGGAATTAAGACAAAATTAAGACTGGCCTATCTTGAAGGTCACCCAATCTCCAAAGTTTTGGCAAGTTTTATTTCTGCACATTTAGAAGAAACTCACATTCAGAAATGCAGGCCTGTTCTTTTCTAGATGAACAGAGATATTCTACTCTTACCCAAAAGCTTCCCAATATTTAGATTATGGTTCTTCTATTCCTAGGTAGTGGGAACAATCTTACACGGGAATTACCGACTTCTAAATAGCCAATTTAAGACTCTTCAGAGGAAAGGTCATTGATTCACTTCTCTTGTCCTAGCACCTAGCACACTGTCAGGTAACTAATAAGCATTTATTACATAGGAATGAAAGAAATTCAAGTAGACAAAGGAATTCAAGCATTTTATTTGAAGTTCGCAACAGTGCTAGGCATTTGGTGTAGCAGATAAGATATCGCTTGCCATATCTGCAACCCATATTGAAGTAGATTCACATCGTCTCCACTTTGCATTTATTAGCATTAACACCATGAGGTAGAAGGTGATGTCCTAGGTACTTGAGTCCCTGTCACACAAGTGACAGACCAGATTAAGCTCATAGCTCCCCACTTTAGTCTTGCATAGTTCCGATCCCCAGACATTTGGTGAGTGAGTTAGTGGGTGAAGATAGTCTTTAAAAGTCTGCCTTTCAAGTAAATAAAATGAAGTGTTGCAACCCAAGTGTTCCATATATGTGTTATTAGAAGAGAAAAACTCAAGATTTGGACAAAAACATCCGCAATTCAAGATTTCTACTTAAAACCAAAGGTTTAGGGGAAAATACAATTGGTTGAACTGAGCTTTGTAATAAGCGGTGGAGAGGAACAGGTAGAATTAAAGTTTAACAAGCATCAGTGCGAAGTATTTAATCCTGTATATTTTTAAATATTTATTTGAAGGACAGAGTGACAGGGAGAACAAAGATCTTCCATTCATTGGTTTATTGTCACAAATGGCTGAAAACCTGAGCTGGGCCATAAAGTCAGGAGCCAGGATATTCATCTGGCACTCCCATCTCCGTTGAACTGAGATATTTGACCTGTCAGCTGCTGATTTCCAGTTGTTTTAGCCAAGAGCTGGATTAGATGCAGAGTATCGGGACTTACCAGTCTGCAATGCAGTTGTCCCAAGATCAGACTTAATGGATGGTTCCAGAATGCTTGCCTCACCCTCTTCAACATCTTTCCAAGAAAAAACGTACATGGGAACCTCAGACAAGGTTGTTCCTACTTTCCGAAAGACAGAATGCTGTCCAAACTTAAAAGGCATTCTAAAGAGATCCTTAGGCTGAGCTGTGACTCAAGAAATAGAAACTATATGCTCTAGCAGTTGAACTAAGCATGAGAACCGTTTTATCAAAGATTCCATTATATGAAATCAAGGAGTTGAAATTAGTAAGGAATCTCTTGAAACTTCTGAACAGGGAGTATTTTAGTTACATTCTTATTGCAATTTATTTCAAGTATCAAATTGTCAAAATATGCTGTTGTATTTTCCAAGATAAACTGGGAGGGTCTAATAGTGGTACACTGGATTAACCTGCCACCTGTGTTGCTTGCATCTCTTATCAGTTCATTCAGTCTCCACTTTCAATCTGGCTTCCTATGAATGCACCTGAGAAGGCATAGTTTGATGGAGTTTGTGGCTCTTTTCCTAGCCAAGCCTGGTTGTTGTGGCCATTTGGATAATGAATCAACAGGTAGAAGAGACCTCTGTCCTCTCCCACTTCCAATCTAAGTTTGCCCTTCAAATCTTTCAAAAAGGAACGGGAGAGGTAGGGCGGGACTTGGGATACTCTAAAAACACAACAGTCATCAGTACTTACACTTCTTGGAATATGTCCCAAACTACCTACCCCAACTGAATCTTCGTGAGTGACTATAAGAACACCCATTACACAATAAGAACAAGTTGATATATTAACATGAAAAATACAAAATTTTGAACTGCGAATTTTGAGTGAATGAAAACCCGGACTACTTTCAACCTGTCAGTTCCTGTTGAAAGTTAGAACTTACTGACTCTGCCTCCTGTTCATGAAAAGCAAAGTCCTATGACCTATCCATTTTGTGTATCCACAAAACTGTTTCATTTAAGACATAAATGGACAAGTCAGCAAAATTTAAGAAATTTGCTTTCAGAAATAAGTTATAGGAAAATAAGTATTGCCCTCAGAGTGCACAATTGTAAAAACAGTTCAGTTTTGATTAAATTCAAGTTACCTGTGCAGACTTGCACAAAACCAAGTGTGATTGTGTCCTGAGTTAACCAAGACTACAAAAATAAATGACATGTCAGTTGTTATGAAGCTATTTAAAATATTTGAAAAGCAGATTTTACTTAGAGGTTGGGGGAGAAATAATGTATTGCATTTCCTGGTTCACTCCCCGAATGGGCACAGTAACAGCTAAGCTGATCCCAGCTGGGAGGCAGGTCCTTCTAGGTACCCCACTTCGGTATAGAGTCCCAAGGATTTGAGCCATCCTCACCTGCTTATGGTCTGGGAAAGCAGTGATCTATCGAAAGTAAAGCAGCCGGACACAAAAACTGGAGGCCATATGGGATGCTAACACCACAGGGTTGAGCGTATGCTACACCATCTATTGGACCCATCTCTTGAATTTAGCAACAACGTAGAACTCTAGGACAGATGAAAATATCTCCAAGTGGTATAGCACGCTAATTCTCTACCAGCACTACCAGCATTCCATAGCGTGACAATTCATTGGCTGCTCTTTCTGATCCAGCCCCGTTTTTACCTTTGGAAAGCAGAGGAGGCTCAAGTGCTTGGGCCCCTGAATCCACATGGGAGACCTGGAGGAAGCACCTGGCTCCAAGTTTGGAATCAGCTCAGTTCTGTCCCTTGCAGCTATTTCAAGGTGAACCAGTGGATCAAAGACCTCTTTCCATCTCTCCTCTATCAAGGCAGACTTTCAAATAAAATGTATACATATGCCAAAGCAAATACACAAATACCTTCCTATTCACAAATTACAAAAATCGTAAGGTAATGAAAGCATGCTGACAGCTACTAGCAGGAATAGATTTCTAAACATTTCAGGTATCTGGATTATCAAATGATTGAAAAGCAAGTGTGCTAATGGACATGAGATCCTGGAAAATGAGCAAGGAATTGTCTAGGTATGTTAACAACCAAAACCTAAGATTTAAAACACAATTGAACAGAATATTCGGAAATGAACATTATGAAATTCGAGAACAAATTTTTGTTCTGTAAACCTAGAAGTTTAATTTGAAGCTTCTAAATAGAAAAACTATAAATATAAAAGGCAAGAGCAATGGATCGTAGAAAGTACATCTAATCGAGTTCCACAAGATTTAAGAATTCAAAGTAAAGTAATTCACAAAAATTCAGAATAGCAACTCTTATGAACAGCAAAGGTGGAAAACAGTGGAGTGATATTTATATGAAGTATCCTCAAAGTCAGAAGTGAATTCTTTTCACTTCGTTTTTCCATGAACTTTTTGAACTTGCCATGTATTTAAAGTTAGAAGATACTTTACTAGTCTGTCATTTGCAAGAAACATAGCATTAAAAACTTTGAAATATTTTATTATGCAAATTCTAATGGGCATTTGTCAAATCAATGGAGAATAATCACAGCTAAAGGGAAAGAGCGGGTGCTTGACCTAGCAATTAAGATTCCCTCATCCCATCTTGTACTACCTATGTTCAGTTCCCAACTCTGGCTTCAAACCCCAGCTTGCTGTTGCATAGATCCGGGGAGGCAGCAGTTGATGGTTCGAGAAGTTGTATCACTTGCCCCATCCCCCATGTGGGAGACCTGCACAAGAGTACTCAGCTCCCGGCTTTCGCCTCACCTGAACCAGTCCCTGGCTATTGTGGAAATTTGGAGTGAACCAGAAGTTTGAGGATTCTCTCCCCACAGGTCCCATCCCCACTCCCTTCAAGTAAAGTTTTTAGGTTAAAAGGGGTGAGGTTAAAGTGTACAAGTAAAACTTAGCTTCTAGTTCATACATAATTTAGCAGCAAAAAAATTTAAACGTGGAAATGGCATTGACCAGAGGAAGCAGTCTAAGGTAGGAAGCATAGGCTCTATTGCTCATGCTAGCTTGGGAGTTGTCAGCTCCAGCTCAGGTGTCACAGTAGCACTGCTGATAAACATGAACATGCTAGAAATGTGTGTTAACAAGACATCTGAAAATGTTGAAACAATGGGGCTCTAATGTGTGATAATGCATTGAAATTACAGGCGTAGACAAATGAAAAGAGGATTGTAAATCCAGGTTTGAAACATTTGTCTAATTCTGCAATTGCTTCCATTAGTCATGAGATGGGTGAAGGGAAAGGATAAAAGACTTGACCAGCAAAAACAGTTATTGAAAAGAGAAGTAGCACCTGGTATGAACCTATACTGCTCCACACTAGCTAGAGGTGCAATCAAGACCACTCTGATTATGACCTGCAGGAATCCAGGAACAAAGGCAGAAAAGGGATTTCTTGGCAAAGCAGGTAGCAGGAGATGCAAGCTGTCTGTCCCCCACCATGCAGTCACCTGAGGTGTTAGATTCTTCTGGGGTTAGTGGGCTCAAGGGCTTTGTTCGCCATAGGTGTCAAAGAATGAGCCTCAACTGGAAGTGGCTCACGAGAGTTTTATTTACTCATGTCAAGTCAAGGTGTGGAAGTATACTTGCCCCACCTGCCTCCTTGAAGCAGTTTGCAAGCCTTTTAATAGGGAGAGAGGGGAGCACCCAGAATTAAAAAGGGGGAACTGGGACAGCCTTTCCTGCTGCAGTTTGCATCCTGGATGTGGTCAAAGGGAGCAACAGGCTCTTCCTGCTCAAGCAATCCATATCTTCATATTTGAAGCCCTCAGAAGTGTGACTGGTACTGGTTTCTTACTAATCTTCTTGGTTAGGAGACCTCTGGGAATTGGAGTGCCTTCGGAGGCCGATAACTCTGAGGTCATCCACCACTTTTTGGATCTACCACATGGGATGGAAGAAGCCCAAATCCTTCCTTGCAGGATCCAAGGTCATCAGAACAACAGCCAGGAGCCCTGAGTGGTCGACAGAAACAGAACAGTAAACTTCCTTCGGGACTAGAAAGAGCTTTCTCTGGCCCTTACTTAGTTCCAACTCTGGATCCCCATCCTCTTGTGATGACCATCAGGGTAGCTCCGGAGTTCCCCACCACCACCAAAAAAAAAAAAAAGTTAGAATAGAGAACAAGGAAAGCATAGAACCAGACAGGAAACTGTCAGCGTGGATTCACATATACCTTACTAGGTAGGACACAGATTAGTTACTCCTCACTGGGGAATGGAAGTTTTCTCTGCACACCCCTCCCAAAGCAGTTCTACACCTCAACTATTGACATATGCCTTGCTACAGTTATAAGTCAGTTTAGACTGTACCAAAATCTGCCAAGTTCGGTAGAGTTATGCTTCAATGTTATAGACTGCTAAGTACTAAAATGAGGATAGACACGAGACCATTGAATAGAACCCTATAGCCATTTTAAGGTGTATAGAAGCTGGTTGTATATAAACTAATAGAAATGTCAATGAAGTAGTCACAGGATGTGGTTAAGAACTTGCATTTAACATTGTTACTCAATACCATATCAATTCCATAATGTTATAAATTGTTGATGTTATGTTGGGGCTTTTAGTTGATCAGGATACTCTGCCAGCTCTACCTTAAGACCAGAGATGGTCTCCAAGAAACCGTTGAATGTATCTGGACAATTAGATGCTGGACTCTTTGCTTGGTATATGCTTGTAATGAAAGAATCTCAACTGAATTTGATCTGTAATACTGCAACAAGGTGGAGGAATCCACCATAGGGGAAAGGTATGGGGAGCGGTTGGGGGAATCCCAGAGCTTAACAAACTGTCACAAAATGCAATGCAATTAATAAAGTCTCCTTGGTTGGGGAAATTGAGATGGCAGAATAGGGTAAGGACACATTTAAACGGACTGACAAACATTTAATCAGGATTAAGCAAAGAGGACACATTCCAGGAAACAGGAGAGGACAGAACAGCAGAGGGGTACCTGGAGACTGACACAGGAAAGCAGCGGACAAAACGGTGTGGTGTTGCAGTGATGGATACTCCAGCGGCATTTAGCTAACAGCTATCTGAACTCCACCAGCAGCCAGGTGGGAAAGGACTTTCACTGGGAGCTTGGGAGGTGAACCCAAAGAACTGTCCACCTGCTGGTCCATTTGATTTGACCAGGAGCAGAGACAGAGTGGCAGACCCAGGCGGGCAATGTGGATTTCATAGCCCAGTCAGCCCCCTAGAGCAGAATTGGATGCCATTTTGCCTAAGGAGGTAAAGGCAAGGGAAAGGACTGAGCATACGCTGAGCTGGGAGTGAACTGATTTCCGACTCAGTGAACTGCAGCAACCTGGCATTCTACAGGTTCCATCCAAGAGAGATCTGGGTAGCCCTCAAGACCTGATGGCCAGCAGATCAAGAACTCTAGTAGTGGTACATCGGGTGCCATTTTGTACACTGTGGCAAGCTTTAGGACTGCAGGGGACAATAGTGAACTGCACATGTACTGAGCTCGCGAGAACTCAGTTCCATGAACTGCACTGGTCCCGCAGGAAAATATCGACTGTGACATCTTATGGGTCAAAATAGGTCCATGTGGCACTCACACCTAATGTCCAACAGGTTCCAGCAAGATCACCACCACCAACAACCTACCTATGTAGGACACATAGTGTCTCCCTAATTCTGGGATTTGCTCCAACCGGAAGTTGCAGAGAGGTTGCACAGATAAAGGTGAGGCCTCAGCACAGTATCACAGGAGGTGGATATTGGTGAGACAGGAGTTGGGGCTATGGAGACCATGATGGAAAATCTAACATAAGAACCCAGACCTGGAACTCACTGGAGTGGCACAATTGGTACACAGCTGTTTGATTTTACTTATTGCAGTTGGCTCCAAGCAAACTGTAGACCTGTGGGTGACACAGCTTAGAAACCTGCCCCAAGGAGAAGGCTCTGCTAACCAGAAGTACAATGACCAAGAGCAAAAGAACAGACAAAGGCACAATGAATATCACTGAAAACTCCCCTGCAAAGGAGCAAAACCCTATGCCACTGCACTTGGACCAGCCACTCTCACAATGACTATCAGGATCGCTCCAGAAACCCCTCAAAACAAAAACAATCTGGATTAGAGAACAAGGAAAGCTTAGAATCAGGAGACAGTCGGTGTGGATGCACTTATACCTCACTGGATGGGACAAAGATTAGTTACTCCTCACTAAGGTATTGAAGATTTCTCTGCACACCCCTCCTAGAACTGTTCTGCACCTAAACTGTTGACATATGTCTTGTTATAGAGTTAGACTACCCGAAAAACAGCCAGGTTCAGCAACATCATGCTTCAACACATTAAACTGCTAAACACTAAATTTAAATAGACATGAGACAACTGAATAGTAATCTATAGCCATTTTAAGGTGCATAGAACCTGGTTGTTACATAAACTTCATTGACATTTCAATTATTAGAAGTCACAGGATGTGGTTCAGAACTTGCATTTTTTTTTAACATACTGGTTACTCAATAAAAAATAACATGTCAATTCCATAATGTTACAAATAGTTACTGATGTTATGTCGGGCTTTTAATTGATTGGGATGATACTCTGCCGGCTCTACCTTCAGAGCAGAGATGGTCTCCAAGAAACCGTTGAACTTATCTGGACAATAACATGCTGGACTTTCATTGCAAGCACTTACCAAGCATAAAGAATCTCAACTGAATTTGAACTGTGGTAATGCAACAAGGTGGAGGAATCCACCATGGAGGGAGGGTTTGAGGAGGGGCTAGGGGAATCCCAGTGCCTGCGAAACTGTCACATAATGCAATGTAATCAATAAAAAAAACCTATGCCAACCTCAGAGTTAACTGAGGAAGACATTAATATAGGGCACACAGAACTTCGAAAACTCATTTTAAAGCTTCTGATCAACAATGAGAAACACATACAAGAGTTCAAAAAATTTAAGGAATATTTTACACAAGCAATAGCAGCAATAAAGCTAGTCAAGGCTGATATATCAGAAATTAAGAACACAGTACAGCACATTAAGAGTACAGTGGAGAGTCTCCAAAATAGAACAAAGCAAGCAGAAGAAATGATCTCAGAATCAGAAGATACCTCCCATCATCGGGGGAAGCAAACAAAACAACTGGAAGCAGAGCTGGATCAGGCCAAAAGTATAAGAATTAAAAGACACTATTAAGAGGCCTAATATAACTTATGGGAGTCCCAGAAGGTGCAGAAAGAAACTGATTTTACAAATATATTTATTGAAATGAAGGAAAATTTCCCTAGAGAAATTGGGAAACATCCAGGCGGGGTACAGAACTCCCAACCGGCCTGATTAAAAGCGATCTTCACCAAGACACATGATCAAGCTCTCTTCAATCGAATACAAGGAAAAGATCCTTAAATGTGCATGTGAAAAAAAAGAAAAAAAATCAACTGACTTATACAGGAATGCCAATTAAACTCACAGGAGACCTCTCACAGTAAACTACAGGCAAAAAGAGAATGGAGTGGTATGTTCCAGACCCTAAAAGAAAAAAATAGTCAGCCTAGAATAACATATGCAGCAAAGCTTTTTGTCTTCGAAAATGAAGTAAAATTCTTCCACAGTAAACAAGTTAAAAGAACTTGCTTCTTCCAAACTTGCCCTACAAATGATAAAGATGTTCTCTTGACAAAGAGGAATAGCAAACAAAGCCAAAGGCAAATGTGAAGGACATCCCAGTAAAATAACAGAAGATTAAACCAATGAACAACCCATTTTTAAAATGACAGGACCAAAGTACCACCCATACATATTAATCCTGAATGTAAATGGCTTAGGCTCAAATGTCATAGATTAATACGCTGGATTAAAAAAAACAAACATCTATTTGTTGCCTAGAGGAGAGACATTTCACCAACAAAAATCAGCAGAAACTATTGCATGGGTTTTGTTGTTTTCTGTTAGAAGAAAGTGTGTTGAAGAGATGAAACTAAGTTTTTCAATGACTCATAGATCATAGAGTAGCATCATTTTCTGCAAGAAGGTTCTTGATTCGTTTCTTCAGCTACACGTTAGGCATTTAGTAGCATGTTATTTAACTTAATGGTGTTAGTTTCTTCCTGATGATTTTGTTTTGTGGCTTTTCATTTAAGGGGATGTATAGTAGCTGTGCAATGAATGACATGTTACTGGAGTCTCCAACTTCATGGCATTGTAAATTTTTTTCCATTGTTGATTTTGTATTAGGACTTCTCATTTGAGGGGATGTACAGTAGCTGTGAAATGGAGATTAACATATCCAGATGTGAGGATACAATGTAGTATGCATTTCTATTTCCAGACAAAGATGGACTTACAATGAAACCGTTTACTATCTTGGCAGTAGGATGCTGGACTCTGCCATTGTCCATGCCCGCAATGATGGACATGACTGTACGAAGAACTATTTTTTAGTAGTGATATAGAGCAACTAGGTGGGTGGGGGGAAATTGGGGTGGGTATAAGGGAAATACCAGGGCCCTATGGAACTGCATCATAAGATGTAAAAAAATCTCCTTGGTTGTGGTAAGCTACCTTCTCCCCCTCTCCCCGCTGGATAAGCTTTCCTTAAAACACCCTCGGGAAAACACACACACACACACACACACACACACACACACACACAAGCTGAAAGGAACAAATTGCTTCAGATTCTCTGCCCATATTCCTGTGACCCTTTATGCATAAACTCTACACTTTCATGCACTGGCACCTCAAAGAGCTACACATAACATTTGCTGTTCACATTGTGACTGTAAGGCAAGCAAAACACAGTTTAGTTGATCAGAATCTTGATTTCCTTCAGCCCGTTTTTATAGTAGTTACTATATATTTTGAATGATGTATACGGCCTTAGAATTGAAGTCCCAAAATTTTGAAAGCTTGTGAGGAGCACATTTTACCTTTTGAAGACAGTAAAATAGCTTGTTTGATTACATGGTCAACCCGATTTTTCTGTGCACAAGACAGACCTGCATATATATCCACATATAATAGTACATTTTGGAAAAAGATCGACTTTCATGAGTAAATCTTGTCTCACAAATCCCTTCTTTATCCTCAAGTGCTGTCTCCTCAAGCCTCTTGGGGTTTCTGGAATGTAAAACTCACAACATTCCACATCTTTTCTAGCAAACTGGACAATAAAGACCACTTAGTGGCTTTCCAAAGCCAGGTGTATCTAACGCTTTATGAAACATGGAACCTGATCATTGATTTTTATTGCTCTTTACAAAATGAAAGTAATAATTCCAAAGATTCTCAGAAGTACACTAGTTGCATGTCCCTGTGAGATGCTGTAATGAGCAGTACAGTCTGTTGAAAGCCTCTGTGCCGCCTTCAGGTTTGAGAGACAGAGAAGTAACTTTCCTTAAGACAGCTCCCAGCCTTTGACTTAACAGATACTAGTGTGTAGCCATTTCTGGCCTCTACAAACCTATGACCAGCAAATCTTTGTTCTAGAGCTCTGTTAAGTCTAAATTTTACTGTTAAAATTAGCATCTCAGTCAAGCTCCTTCTATTCAACCTCCTTTCCTTCCTTACCTTCTTTCAGAGGTCAGACATTGCAGTGCAGTCTAACAACTTGATTTCCCTAATATTTTGTTTGAAAGGTCAAGTTAGAGGGGTGAGGAATGAGAAAGATCTGCTGGCTCACACCTCAGATGGCCACAATAGCAGAGCTTGGGCCGGGTCAAAACTAGACGCTTCTTCCAGGTCTCCCACATGGATAAAAGACCAGAGCATTTGGTCCATCTTTTGCTGTTTTCCCCCAAGTACATTAGCATGGAGCTGGATCACAAATGGAGCACTAGGGACTCAAACAGTCTCATACAGAATACTGGTGTCTAAGGTGGTAGCCACTTTTTATGCATCACAGGCATTATTAGCAATTTGTGTTTGAGTTCTTCCAGGAAGCATACTAGAGACAACCTAACTATTGATACATGAGTACTCCAAGAAAACTAGAAGTTTATTTAAACATGAACAGATGCCCAGATATTTCAGTGACTTTTTGCAGATTCTTAGTTATTGACACTCAGAAAACAATCCACAAAGACTAGGTAGTAAACAGATTTACTTGCATTATATTAGTCTATAAAAAATAGATAAATGGGTCTAGAGTTATGGCACAGCATGTTAAGCTACTGCATGTGAAGCCATCATCCCATGTGATTGGTCAAATCTAAGCTACACCACTCTGATCTTACACTGCTACCACCAACATGAGAAAGCTTGGGGCTACTCTGCTTGGGCTTGGCCCAGTCCTAGCTGTCTACTTGGGGAGAACAGCAAGTGGAAGACTTCTGTGTATCTTACTGTGTTAACTGCCTTTCAAATTAGTATGTCTCCCATTCAAGAAAAGAACCACACAGCCATCGTTTTCCCATCTACAATGTTTAGCTAGAATGATGCAGCATATTCAAACTGGGTTGGTCTGATTTAGTAAGAGTTATACCTGAGAAAGTCAAGCAGAAATGAAATACTTCCATTCTCAAGGTAGTAAAAAAATCATTTTAAAAAGATCTGAGATCAGTACCATCCCTAAAAACCTAGAGGATGCAAGTGTGGCCCCTATCATCTCTAATATACCACTGTAGCTTAAGAACTGAATGAAGCCCAAAGAAGGACTAAAGACCACTGAAAACTCAACTAGTTTTCCATATCAAAGCTATCAAGACTGATGTGGTAGCACTGTTATAGCAGATTTATATGGTCTCGGATTATATGCCAAACTACAACGAAAAAGGATTTGTGATTTTCACCCTACCCCCATTGAGAATGAGAAGCAGAAACACTTGCACTCAGATGGAGTTTTGCTTCAGAACATTTATTGGTCCTCTATCCAAACAGATGAGTTCTGAACTGCCAGCTAGTATTTATCATGCTAGTTACACTGCTGAAGTCAATTACAACAGCAAACTACCATTATTCTCTCCAGTTCCCACATCTAAGCCCTCCAGTCAAAAGAAAAGACCAAAGGTACCCTAAAGGATGTATCTCCTAAACTTCAAAGGATTAATGGATTGGTGTAGTACAAGGGTGGGCTCTGGCGACTACACGGGTATTACATGGGAATGTCCCACAAAGAGAAAACCTGCTACAAGAAAAATCAGACACTTCCCAGAACCACACTTTTGAGGTTTGCCACAATCTTTCAGTCAACATAATAGTCACTCTGGTTTTATCACCTGGTTGGTTGTTCCAATGTGCTATACCTTTAAAGGAAAGGTCTAGAGTTCCCTGTTGAGCTGTTCAAATGACTTTCTCTAAAATACAGCACAATTTTAGGTGCTTTTCCCTTAATTCTCCTGCCTATTCTTTTACAAGTATCAAAGCTGCCTCAGTCTAAATTACATTGTTCCCAACTCCCACACCTTAATATTGCACGAACATTGATTCCTAAGACTTGCGTTTCTTGCTTTGTCTTGACATGTATTTCCACAGAACCCAGACTGACACGTTTATCTACAAATGAGGTGATACCACACACAGTGCAATCAGTGTTAACTGTAAATATCAAGCATTTTTATTTAGGATGAGTTAATTATACAATTATCATTTTAGCATTCCTAAAGTCTGTTCTAATATTCCTTAATTACATCTTAAGCTTCAAGATTTCCATTTTCTTGGCAGTTATTTTAACACTGTACAGCTCAATTCTACTTTTTAATCATTCTTCATTAAAACTTTATACATAAAAGTGAAAAAGCAGGAATAGTTTCTCTTAAGACATGGACAAACTTGCTAGACAGAAGCTAACATCTTTAAAGGTGTACAGAGATCCCCACAATGACTGCAAAACCTATTAGAGTACCAATGACACCATTAACAGACGCATCTTGCTACTCCTTAAGAATCTGAATATGTTAAGATGGTATTTGCAGAAATATGCAATATCAACCATGAGAGAAATATTGAGTATTGCCAGGACCCTGCTGATCTGTGTGTTCACAGATAACCAGGTTCAGCAACAGAATCCAGGCCAAGGATGCTGTAACAGAGTTTCACAAATATTCTTTGACAGTTATGTCCAGGTGCTTCAAGTTGGACTCCCAAAATCTCCAATGATAGTCATTTATCCAAGCCTATCTGTGGTGAGCTCTTACAATGAAGATGAAACAAGGACAGAATGACAAGAAACATGCAAGACAAGAGATGTGGATCACCCAGCTTGTGAGACATCTTAAATTCTTTGTTTCTTTTGGAGCATGAATGACCACAAATGTAGATTCTAAAACAATTAGCACACACCCAATTTTCATTTGTAAAAAGAAAAAAGGCTCCTAGCAGGATGCTGAGGACTTTTTCCAATGTCACTAGTGTGGGCAAATATATATGCAAAGCTGTTCATTTCCTGCCCTGTACACCCATTCTTTAGAATAGGCAGGGACGCCTTGATTTGTTCTCATGGAGCTGTTTTGGCAAGTCGCATTTTTCCTTTCAAAAATCAAACTCCCTCCATAGAAAATACTGGAGCTCATAAGCAATCCCTGACCAATGTAAGTCATATTTTCCACAACCCTGGCTCACTTTGCTTGTGACTGAAGAAATTCCTGTGAATCACATTGATTGTCAATCACTGATTAAATCCTGGAAGCAGGATGATGAGCAACCTCCCAAACACTTTGGAAATAGGACATCAGTAGGAATGTCTTGACAGGACTGAGTTGTTTCACTGTCCTCAGACCTGACAATGCTCATATTTTACTCTAACTGAAGGTCAATCACAGTTGGGAGTGTAAGTTTAATACGGTCACTTATGAAAAAGGCTAGAAAATTTTAGAACCGATTCATGTGCTCTCACATACTTGTACAAACTACCATTGATTCCCATTTAAGGTTTAAATCACAGAAGGACTCCGGTCTGGAAAAGACCAGCCCAGCCACATGGCTTCCCTCAGATCCAGCCCCGAACACAGCCCCGAACACAGCCCCGAACACCACTCAAAAAGCACCTTTGTTTTCACCTAACAGGAGGTGGTAGCACTGGGGGCTCCAACTGTGTGAGCAGCCTCCTCAGTTAAGATTCTCCAGGCATATCTGTCTGGGACAACCTACTGCAAAACTTTTAGCACATCCCTGACCACACATTCTAGTCCTGTTTGATCTTAACCTAAATTGATCAAGTAAAAAATTGAGAACCCCAGTTTTCTTCCATACCTTAGGAGGTGTCCATGCTAGGAAAGAGAGGGGCCCAAATTAATCAAAGTGCTAGAACCATGTAAAGGCCCACAATGTTATAGAACCATGCTAAGTAGATTGCTGTAACTAAATTTCCAGAACAAAAGTTATGAACAGTAAGAAAAAAATCCACAGAGAAGTTCAAAAGTCCTTCATCCTTAAATATCCAATTTTAAGTTTTATGATGAAGAGGACTATCAAATCCAGGAGCAATGCCTTGTATCATAACTTCATACAGAACTTACTAAAAAGTTCTATGATGATACAATTACAATTGTAAAACTAAAAAAGTATTCAATAAGCAATGTGGAAACAGTATGAAGGTGTATCTTCATAAACTGTCAATTTTAAAGTTAAATTCGAAAGAATATAATGGACACTATGACACTATAACTGATCTTACCTCACTCTGGAGCCCTAATCCTGCTCAGGAGAAAGGGTGAGCCAATTCATTATTTCCAGCCAAGTTTCAAATCACATTCCTGTTTGAAGAACCATTTTCAAGCTTCCTCCTCATACTATCCCTGGGTTTCTTAGGGATTGGCTTCTTAGTCAAGAAGGGAAGAGACAGTTACATATTTTTAAGGGGTCTCTGCTGGGATTTGGGCATTCTGCACTAACCATGGCTTACCATGACTTCACCCTATGACACATCTTCCTGAAGACGCCCTTTTCTTCTCTTTTGGCCTCCCATAATGATCTATGGTCCTAGGGATTCCCCATACTAGGGATTGTAAAGAAAAAGGAGAATTAAGGAGCATATGACTTGGAAAGTGAAGTATTTGTAATTTGGTCCTTCAGATGAAAAGCTTGCCATCTCCTGCTGTATAGTTCATCCCATGAGGCAGTCCTTATTTACCACTCACGCTGCCATTTCTGTCAACTCTGCGGTTGCTCTTATACCCAGTGATCAGGAATTAATCACTGATATTAGTGAGACTAAGTCTTGACAATCTCATCTGTGTTAAATAGCCCAGCCCATTCAGACTTCCTAATCATTCCTACCCACCTAATGCACCCTGATAGTGGTGCATGGATCTGGGTTCTATTGCTTAACAGAATCTAAACATGAAGCTCACTACAGCCTCTTTACGTTTTAAGACTAAATTACCCACCCCACCCAGAAGTCTCCCTCTGCCCCCACATTTACTCATACGTGAACATCAAGAACTACTTAAGGAATTTCCAAAGAGAACAACCCATATGGTCTCAGTACAATTCCTTAATGTAAAAACATATTACTAAGTTACCCCTTGCTAGATGGCAAGTTTGTCTCAACATTGTTCCAAATGTGGAAAGGAGGAATACACTTTTCTGACACTAAGACTTCAATTTTGGCATTTCTTACATATGTGAATATATTATCTGGAAATATGGATCATAGAAGTAGACAGTGTTAAGGTAAAATAGTGTAGTAACAGATCAATGAACAGCAGGACCTCTCAATTACCTGTCACATTACTCTCTTGGAAAATACCATCCTCTAGGAAAATGCCTGAAACCTGCTCCAAATAACAAAAATATGCGTTTAGGGGATAAGCATGGTGGCATAGCTATTGAAGTCACTACCCACACCACCAGCAATTCTTGTGAACTGTTCAGGTCCCAGCTGCTCTGTCTGATCCAAATCTCTCCTGATGTCCCTGAAAAAGCAGTCAACATTGCCCAAGTATTTGAGTCCCTGTCAGGTACGAGACCTGCATGGAGTTCCAAGCTCTTGCTTCAGCCTGCTCTAGCCCCATCTCTTGTGGCCAAGAATCAAGTAACAATGTAAGATCTATTCTATCTATCCATCTATTTATCTCCTTTGTGTCATTCAAATACATCTTAAGAAGATTCAAATAAAACCCCTATTAATTTCAGGGCTAGATAGCAAGAAAAATTTAGAAAGCTTGCAGATGTATAATCCGTACTACAGAATTGTGAGGTTTGGTAAAATTGTGCCTTGTGACAGATGGAAGGCAGACAGTGTAAGAGCTGGGTAAGTTTGTGACAGAGGGAAGAGGTTAGGAAAGGGAATGTTACTCATTGGCTATATTTTTCAACCAACAGGAGTTAAGAGACCTGACTGGTTTACAAACAAGAATTAGAGTGACTAGAAAGGGCGCAGAAAGTTGAATGCTATCTGGGAGTGGCACTGCTTCTCACATTCAGTTGAGAAGAATGCATCCGAGCAATAAACACCTATCATACTTGATCCAAAATAAGATTTGGAGAAGTAGATTGATAGAAGAGGCAAAGAGATCTTTGACCTATCAGATTAGTTCAGTTTCCAAGTGACTACAGTCAGTGTTGGTGCAGCCCTAAACCAGGAGGCTGGAATTCCATCCAGATCTCTCGCATAAGTGATAAGAGCTCAAGTACTTGTGCACTTCTGCCGATTTCCCAAGCACATTAACAAGCAGCAGGATCAGAAAGAGGACTCAAACCTGCACTCTGACATGGGATATCAGCATTACAAGCAGTAGTTTTATACTGTACCACAATGCTAGACCCTAGAATTGAACTTAAAACATACACCAAATTAAAGGACAAAGTTCACAACTTGAGTGGTCTGTTATATCTAAGCACAGATCCAACTGAGGTCACCATATCTACCTTATCCTTTGGGAAAAACTGGCTCAATGAATTGAAGCAGTTGATATTCTCCCGCAGTAGCCTTATACACTCAAAAAGGATACTTAAGCAAAAGTAGCCTAAATATAAAAATTAGGTACCTTAACATTCCACTTTTGAAATCCAAGTGAAAACCCAGTTGCATTTATAGTTTCAATACAAAGACCCACAAAACTGGACCAAAAAAATTCTATTTGAAACAGTTGACCCCTAATGCACTGAGATCTCAACCACTAAAGAGAACTCCAATGCTTCTCAGAAGTAGCCTATGAGGATGAAGAGAACTTTCAAGGACAAAAATCAAAGGCATTGGGAAACAAAGCTAAGGAGTCTGTCCAGAAAGCAGAATTGAGTCCAGGTGCCAATGTTGTAGCACAGTGGGTTAAGTCTGCCTGTGAAGCCAGCATCCCTTACTATATGCCAGTTTAAGTCCCAGCTGCTCCACTTTCAGTTCAGTTCCCTGCTAATGCTACTAAAAAGCAGAAGATGGCTCAAGGGCTTGTGCTCCTGCACCCACACGAAGACCCAGATGGAGTTCAAACCTCTTGGCTTCAGCTTGATCCCAGCCGTTGTAGCCATTTAGGAAGTGAAATCTCCCTTTTTGTTTTTATTTGAAAGGCAGAACAACAGATCTTAATAGGGGGCTGGCATTGTGGTATAGTTAAGCTGATGCCCCCAACACTAGCATCCTATGTGGATACTGGTCATGTTCTAGCTATTCCACTTCCAATCCAGCTCCCTATTAACGTGTCTGAAAAGGCAGTGGAAGACAACCGAAGTGCTTGTCCCCTGCCAACCCATGTGGGAGAACTGTAACGATCACCCAGCTCCTGGTTTCAGCCTGACCCAGACCTGGTTGAAGTATCACTTCCAACTCAACTATTTAATTGTTGGTACTAATTCAGCAAAATTCTTGGCCTTTATACTGCAGCAACCAAAAAATGCTTAGAGGATGGTTAATCCATCAGTCCTAGAGTGATTGTGACAGGCAGAGGCCCCTGTGTAGGTAATACAGATACCATGTTCATTTTTCATTCAGGCAAACAGCACGTTTTAACCCATAAGAATACAGGGATGTTTGATATTCCAACATTACCAGCCTTAATTTGACAAAAGAGTGAAGTAATGGGCACTGTGTGTTCGCATTAGAGAAAGTGGTAAATAGGATTTTTTCATTGCTGCATCACCAATTATGAATTTTATTCCCATTTGACAGACTGGGAGCACTTTTATTGGCATTCAATAATGTTGCAGTGTTAAATTCCTATAGTGCTGGGCCTGGCGGCGTGGCCTAGTGGCTAAAGTCCTCACCTTGAATGTGCCAGGATCCCATATGGACGCCGGTTCTAATCCCAGCAGCTCCACTTCCCATCCAGCTCCCTGCTTGTGGCCTGGGAAAGCAGTCGAGGACGACCCTGCACCCGCGTGGGAGACCCGGAAGAGCTTCCTGGTTCCCAGCTTTGGATTGGCACAGCACCGGCCATTGCAACTCACTTGGGGAGTGAACCATCGGATGGAAGATCTTCCTCTGTCTCTCCTCCTCTCTGTATATCTGACTTTGTAAAAATCAATAAATCTTAAAAAAAAATTCCTATGGTGCTTTCAAAGGCAGGGTTTAGGTAATTTAGTGATACGTATTTGAAGGCAACGAGTGAAAAATATCTGACTAGCGTTTGTCAATAAAGACTTTGGACCCAGCACAATATCCTAATGCACCAAATCCTCACCTTGCATGCACCAGGATTCCATACGGGTGCCAGTTGGTGTACCAGCAACTCCACTTCCCAACCAGCTCCCCGACTGTGGCCTGCAAATGCAGTAGAGGATGGACCAAAGTCTTGGACCCTGAACGCTAATTGGAGACTGTAAAGAACCTCCTAGCTCAGGATCAGCTCCACTTCGGCTGCTTGGGGAGTGAACCAGTAGATGCACAATCTCCTCTGTATCTGCCATTCCAGATAGAGAAAGCAGAGATTTCCTTCCTAATCATTACACTTAAATATTCAAAAGAACACACTAAATGGTTGTTCAATTCCCTAATTGTGAATGGGAATGAGTGACAGCAAAAAGGAATCGGGCAATACAAACAGGAATTTGGTTCAAAATGACCTGCAAGAGTGATTAGGAATGTGACATTTAATATTTTCCTCCAAAATACATACGTAGGATGAACAGACTTAATGTGAAGCTAACCACAATCTAATCTTGATAAAAAGGAAAGGTAATGGGCAATTTTCTCGATGTACCACCAAAAAACAAACTTAGAAGTTTCTAATTAGAGACTGGTTACTAGAAGAATTTAAAATCATAAAGATATCTTCAGAACAAATCTAAGACTAGTATCTAAAATGCATTGAGAAAACTCCATATGAAGTATCTTTTAAGATGTGTATATATGTATGTATATAGATTTATGGAAGAGAACTCAACAGGCTAGTATGCATGTTACAATACGCTCAAGATCTGTGGTCAGAAATGTAGATTAAAAACACTTTTCATATAGTAGCCTGCAAAAAGGAAAACTAAATAATGGCTGTGTTGGCAAGACTAGACATACAGGAAGCCTCCAAAACGACAGATGGTAAACATTGACTAATGTAATTTTTCCAGAGAGTAATTGCTGACTACACAGTCAAGTGAGACATTAAGATCAGTTCTTGGTGTAAAGATTATGAAATGCAGTAGGATAGGATAACATCAGTTTTGGAAACAGAAAAGTATACATATTACAAAACATGAAAAGGTACAGGCTGTAAATTAGGAAGTATGTCATTGACAGCAGGGCAATGGGGCAAAGATTAAGGTTTCTATTTGTTATTTCCTGAAAGACATTAAGACAAACTGAATAATGCTACCATCATATCTCCTCCCTTTCATCATCTCAGTTCAAGATCATGACAGGTAGCTGTCACAGGTACAAAGATTTTAAACTATAGTAAGAACTGTCCCCTCACCCAAATTCAATATTGCTTAGGAATAAGCAAATGCCAGTGAACACTGTGGAACAATTCTGTAACCTCTGAACTTCAGTGCACCGATACATCTTTTTGATAAAATCTGGGTGAAATGAAGTTGGATTTGTGGGGTTTTGAATGTCTAATATCAGCCATGATGTGGTATTTGCTAAACTATTAAATGTGGTTTAACAAATGAAAATCTCCTGAAATTCGGCAACTGACCCTCACAAACTACTGGTACACTGCAAGCAAATCACCTTTTACACTACAATTATAGCACAAGACTCAAATTTGAATATAGATCCTGCAAAGGGTGGTATATAGTATTAACACATTTTCTGTCCATTATATCTGATTAAGCGATTTCACTTGCATTGACTCTTTAATCTGAACCAACAGTAACTTCTTCCATCTTTCATAGTAAATGTAATTACTCCAATATGTAAGTGAAGTAAACCTGTGGATAGATCTGCATCAAAAAGATCTTTGGGTTGGTTCACTCCGAATGACCACAGTGGCCAGACCTGGGCCAATCTAAAGCTGAGAGCCAACGGCTTCTTCCAGGTTACTCATGTAGGTACAGAGACCCAGGGCTTTCAGTCATACTCCACTGCTTCCTCAGGCCATAAGCAGGGAGCTGAAGTAATAGTGGGGTAGCCTGGACACTGATACCTATGGGACACTGGTGCCAAAGACGCAGGATTCAGGTACCATGCCACTGTACTGACCTCCAATATGCTTAATTTTCAACTAGTTTTGTCCCTGTACTTCCTTCTGTCAGGTTCAGCTGTTCAACAGAAGTATGAAATGTTAAGGAAAATGGACTTGGAGAAATTTGAAAAGCAGTGAAAGAGGACTCAAAAGAATTCAACTATTACTGCTCAAATGCCCACAATGGTTGCAGAACCAAAGCCATTAACTAGGAAATCAATCCAAGTCTCCCATTTGGGTGTAAGGAATCCAATCACTTGAGCTATGACTGTTGCCACCCAGAGACCACATTAGCAAATTTAGAATCAAAAAGCTGGGGCTAATAGTTAATCCGGGGCACTTGGAAATGGAGTGCAGGCATACTAACTGGCAACTTACCTGAGAACTAGGTATCTATTCCTTCCCTATGAAGGATTGAGGATGGGACAGTTTTTAAATATTTTTATGAAGATTAAATCTAGAGCCTTTGGCACCTGGTACATGCATGCCTATGTTATGTTTGATGGTTTTTTGTTCTTGATCCCGTCATCCTAGGTTTCATGTTTTAAAAAAAATAAAACATGGTACAGTTTCTGATCTAGCTTTTGTTCCTTACTACTTTCTGGTTTACTCCAAGGATAATTTTTTATCCCATCCTTTAAAAACGTGACCGTTAACTAGAACCTGCACACATACACATGTGTGCGTGCACACACACACTTTCCTATCTCACCATGAGTAAATCTTTTGCAGGAAGTGTTTATTCAGCTTTTCATTAGACTTAAACCAGTTAAAACTTATAATGTTCTTTATGAAAAGACAGGAACCATAAATTCAGATTGAGCAATTCTTGACCAGTCAGTATAATAGGCCAGGGGCATCTAGCAAACACCAGAGCATTTTGTTTGATGATCAAGGACACAGACATTGACACCCAGGCTTTAGTGATCAGCAGTCAGGGATACTGAATATTCTAATACATGGAATTCTCACACAGGAAGTATCATCTGGCATAAATTAGTAATTTGTGTCAAACCGTAAGAGTAAGTTAGTGATACTTCAGTAGATGAAGTACTGAGAAAACAAAAACCTACGACTTATACAAAATAATTCAAGAGAAGGTTATACAGAGCAAAGCTTAAATGAATAAATACATTTTGAGTTACTGAGTAACTGTTTTCTATCTGCTCGGTATTGTGTAACATTCCCAAGGACTTATTAGTTTAAGGTTTAGTGTGAAAATGTAATTGCGGCAAGATAACAGGACATATTGCATATATTTCATTTTCTTTTTGCCTCTTATGTGACCTGATGCTACGTATTAACAGAGCATATAGGGATCTCACTGTATTTCACCATTAGTATCTTTGACCTTTAATTATTCCATAGTATGTTATTTCTGTATTATAGGGACAATTCATTCTGAAAAATGCTAGTACACAAAAATACCATTTGCAATGAACTTAACATTTGTCTCCTTAAGTCCATGTTGACATTCTGACACAATGTGATAGTAAAAACAGGTGGGTTCTTCAGTAGGTAAGTGAGTCATGAGGGTAGAACCCTCAAACGGCTTAACTGGTCCTTGCGAAAGAGACCTCTTACTGTTGCAAGGATAGTGAGAATTCAGCAGTCTGCAGCCTGAATGAACATCTTCACCAGAAACCTACCATAGTAGCACCCTGATTGGATCCCAAACAGGATATGTCTAAGCTACCTGGTCTGATATTTTATTACAGAAGCCTAAACACTTCACGTGGAACAGAAGTGATTCTTGCTAAAAATTTCATACAATGACTTAATCTTCTGTCATCTAAGTATCAGTATCTGTATGTTTCAAGTCTATTATATTTAGAACTCTGTGTTAGAAGACAATGGTTATGACTTCAGATTAGTAGGTAACTAGTCATTTTGTTGACTACAAAACTAAAAAGTATTCCTCAATCGATTGTATCAATGTGCTATAACTTGTTTACTCAAGTTAACTATTAAGTTAGAAATGAGCTCTAAAACTACACAAATGAACAAATTTTAAATATATACAAGGTGAAAAGCTACAAGGCTATATACACATGGTGTGATCCTACTTACATGGTCTTCCAGAAAATAGAACTATAGAGATCATAAAAGGTTCACTAGTTCTTAGGGAGTACGAGGAAGACTGAACAAGTACGATGTAATTAGGACACATTCTTTGACAATGGAATTGTGAATTAACATTTTAAAACCCAGAGCTTTATAGCACAAAGAACTATATGCATTTCTCCGATTTAAAAAAAAAAATCAGGAAATTGTGGGTCCGGTGTGGTAGCCTGGTGGCAAAATCTTCAGCTTGTACATGCCAGGATCCCATGTGGGGACCAATTCATGTTCTAGTGGCCCTGCTTCCCATCCAGGTCCCCGCTTATGGCCTGGGAGGGCAATCAAAGCTGGCCCAAGGCCTTGTGACCCTGCACCTGTGTGGAAGACAGAAGCAGCTCTTGGCTCCTGACTTCGGATCAGCTCAGCTCCAGCCATTGTGGCCACTGCAGGAGTAAATCAGCAGACATGTCTTCCTCTCTTCTCCGCGTATCTGCCTTTCCAACAAATAAATCTTTAGAAGTCAGGAAATCTTATAATTCTATGACAATCTACATTCTATCAGATTTTCACTGAAAATCTAACTGAAGACTCACTTTAGAAATGAGGGAATTTTCTGACACCATAACAAAAACTGCGGTAGCTGTTTCCTCCCACACACAGGTAAGAATTCTGCCATTACCCATACATACTAAAATTGAAGAAAATAGCTGGAAAATGGGAACAAACTTAGGTATTTTTGGAAATCTAATTCTATGAAGGAATTTCAGTGGCTATACGCTCATAGAGATAAACTCGTTTAGCTTAATAAGACACATTTAGCTTACAATAGAAGAGATTATACCAGTGTAATACAGATTTCCTTGATTCTCTGGCTGGGAGAACCAAGAAGCAGTGATGCTTTGGTAAGAATTGGCATAGAAACTCAGATCTGGATATTGTATAGCACCATTTTTAAAATGTAAGGAATCGGTACCACTTGGAGGTAGTATAGGAGGCAGAAAATATCCAAGATGAACTTGGACTTCAGTAGAAAGTATAAAACTAAACTTCTAGGGTAACAAAAGAAAACATTTAGGAGCCAGGGCTCGGCAAAAAGTTCTTAGTATGACACCAAAAGCCATGATCCAGAAATGGAAAACGTAGAAAACTAGGCTTCATGAAAATGTAATACTTGCCCTAGGAAGATCCCAGTAAGAGAATGAACCACCTTCATATTGGGGGAAAAGTATTTGTAAAGCACATATCTAGCAGAGAATTAGCCTATTGAACATAAAAAGCAATTCTCAAAACCCAAAGCAAAGAACATAAAATGGCCAATAGACAAACAGTGCAACAATGAGGATATAGAGCTGGAAGATATGTCTGTCACAAGCATTGTTTAGTGTCTTTGGACATCAATATAATTCAACTTAAAACTACATTCAGATACCACTACACTTACTGGAAAAGTGAAAACATGACATAAAAACTATCGAACAAACATTGCTGAAAGCAACGAAAATTTATATAGCCATTCCAGAGTAGTTTGACAATTTCTTTGAAGACAGAACATGTAAAACCCTACGACTCAGCAATTATGCCCACAGATTTATTGTAGAGATCTTGTAACTTGTTACTGCATAAATTTGTATATTGCTACAATAGCAGCCTTACTTCTGAAGTATCAGAAACAGCCCAGAGATCTTTCCACGAGTGAACAGCTAAATAAACTGCAGTACTTCTCTACCATGGACTATTACTCAGAAACAAACTATGTAGTCAACCATCGACACATGAATCTTCGGAGATTGTAAAACACTCACAAGTGTTACATACTGTACAATTTTGTTTCTGTAACATTCTTTAAATGCCAGATTATATGAATTACAGAAACAAATATTTCATAGTTGCCAGGGATTCAGTGGTGCAGAGGTCAATGAAGCCACAAGGGATTGGTAGTGAAAATGTTCTGTGTCTTCACTATATGGATGCCAATAGATTAGTGATTTGAATAGTTTTGCAAGACTTACCATTGGTACACAGTGGATAAAGAGCATAGATCTCTATCATACACTTCTAAACTTAAAAATGGCACAAAAAATTTCAGTGGCTCAAGAATGTAATTTTAATAGATTTAATTATGTTAGTGGCTGCCACTTCTAAGGTACAAGTACTGCAATATGTACTATAGGGGAAAGACCATTTTGTTATTTAGAGATCTTTTGTCATAGCCTGCCATACAAAAACTATGTAGCAAGAGAATTTGAGCTTCACTGTCCCCATCCACAAGACACAAACTTCTAGCAAGATTTAAATGGAGTAGCATTCATGTTAGAACACTTTGCTTTAGGGGCCACCGTGCAGGTCAAGCTGCGACTTGTAATGTAGCCATCCCAAATGGGTATTGATTTGTATACCAGCTGCTCTACTTCCCATACAGCTTTCAGCTTAAAAAAAAAAAAAACTGTGACCCCTAGGAGAAGCACTGGATGATGCTCCAGGTGTTTGGGCATCTACCCATGTGGAAGACCTGGATAAAGTTCCTGACTTAAGCCTGCCCCAGTTTTGGTTATGACCATAAGGAGATTAAACCAGCACATTGAAGATCTATGCAGCACTCCCCATTTCTCTGGAACCCTGAACTGCAAAGTTAGGAATATTTTATATTTAGGTCTACTGTCTAGCATAAAGCACTAAGTGTCTGGTACCATGAGTTGATAACATTTAGCAAGCAATTGCTTTCACTGTCCTCTGCAATACAAATCAGTGGCAGCAGGGCTTGATAAGTGACTACTGACTTCAGAACAGCCAGGTAAATTTCCTTGACAAATGTACATAACAGAAGAGTTGATAAAATTTACTTATTTCTAAATAGTCCTACAAAACTTGGAAAACTAAAAAATGCAGCAGTTAGTGTATGAAGTAGTAGACTAAGCCTCCGACTGGCACCAGCATCCCACACGCTTGTCAGTTCATGTACTGGTTACTCCACTTCCAGGCTCTTGATTGTAGCCTGGGAAAAGAGGATGGTCCTGGAAGAAGCTCCTAGTTCATGGCTTTCGATCAGCCCAGATATGTCAATCTTGACCATTTGGGAAGGGAATAATTAATGTAAGATTAGTCTCTAACTCTGCCTTCCAAATAAAAACACTTTTAAAAATAATGCAGTAAAACTAGTAGGGGCACGGCTGCGTGCCCCTCACAGCTCTGTGCCTCTCAGGGCTCCGCTTCCACCATTGAGAAAGTGCAACTGAGAAAGTAGCTTCCTATGGGGCCAGGGCTGTGAATTCAAAGCAGAGAACAGCCACTGCCTCAGGCAGAATCCCCTGCTGGGCTCAGCTGGAGAGGCCAAACCAGAGCTGGCTCAGCGGAATCCGGAATCCGCCAGACTGGTTCTCCCAGCAGGAACCCACTCAGAAAAGCCTGCCTGCCCTGTGGAGGGAGGTGGTGTTGCACCTCTCAGCAGAGCAGCACTTCTGAGTGGGAATTCCGGAGAGCAGAGTTCGGCGCTGAGGCCCACAGAAATTTCCAACCCAGACCGGGGTTGGGGATTTCAAGTTTCCAGCAGCAGAGGCCTCTGCTGTGCTAACTTCAAGCCCTGAAGGAGAGTCTCGGCTCGGCACTGAGGCAGAAACCCCCACTGTGCTAGGCTTGTAACCCAGAGCTGAGGTGCAGCTCGGCAGAGTGAATCTCAGTGGGGCAACGCCTTGGAATGGGAGCTGTAGGGGAGGGGCCCGGCACTAGGGCTGGCCCACAAAGCCTCCTGACCCAGCTCAGGGCTGTAGATTACAAACTCTGAGCAGCCAGCAGCTGGTGACTCAGGCAGCACCCCTGCTCTATTCAGCTGGAGCCTCAGAGGTGGTGGCGCACGTAGGAAAACTCCTAACCAACTAGCTGCAACGGAGCCAGGCGGCAGAAATATAAACCCAGGAGCAAACGAAGCAACCCAACAACCCCACCATCACCTGCTGTCCCCAATAGAGTAAGAAATATAATGCTTATGCCAGCACCCCATACAGCAGCAGCTAGATCACACCTCCTACAGATTACAGCACTGAGGGCAATGGCTGTGGACAAACAAGTCAGACTCTAAAATCCCAAAACAAGAAGCAAAAACACAATGAGAAGTATCAGAAAAAGCAATGACCCAGAAGAAAGATCAAGCACTCCTTCCCAATACAACCAAAAACTAATCTCAATATCTAAGATGCAAGATGAAGACATAGAGGAAATACCAGATAAGGACTTTAAGAAACTAGTGATGAAATTCATCAGAGAAGCGCTGGGGAGAGTCCAAGGTATTCGAAAACCATGTCACTGCAGAAATAAATCAAGTCAAAAAGAGAATCCTCGATATAGAGCACAAAATTGAAAGCCTAACCAACAGAATGAACACAGCAGAGGACAGAATATCAGAATTGGAAGACAATCAGAATGAAAGGCAGCAGCTCAAACAGTTGGAGACAAATCTAGAGAAAGCCAATAGGTCCATACAGGAAATGAAAGACAACCTCAAAAAATCAAATATTAGAATAGGCCTTCTCGAAGGAGTGGAAAAGGAGACAGGCTTGCAACGGGTGTCCAATGAGATAATACAGGAGAACTTCCAGAACACTGGAAATATAAATCCAGCACAAATCCAGGAAGGACAAAGAACCCCAAATAGATAACGATCCAAACAGATCGTCACCCAGACATGTGGTCCTCAAGCTACCCTCAAGTGAATACAAGGAAACTATTCTAAGACAAGTAAGAAAAAAGGGTAAGATTACTTTCAGAGGAAGGCAAATCAGAATCACAGCCGACCTATCAGAAGAAACGCTCCAAGCAAGGAGAGAATGGGGTAAAACCTATCAAATCCCAAAACAAAACTGCCAACCAAGAATAATGTACCCAGCAAAGCTCTCATTTGTATTTGAGAATGAAATCAAATACTTCAACAGTAAAGAGAAACTCGAAGAATACATCAACACAAAACCAGCTCTGCAAAATCTCCTAAGTGCTAAACCCAGAAAGAAAAAAATGAAAACCACAATCAAAGATGGCAAATGGGAAGACCTCCCCACTAAAATCCATAAAAGTCAGCCAATCAGAAGTTCTAATAGTCACAAATACACACTTGCACACTTACACACACTCATGGAAGCCCAAAATCACACCCTCTCAATATTGTCTCTGAACACAAATGGCCTAAACTCAATCAAAAGGCATAGATTAACGGAATGGATCAAACAGCACCCAACTATATGTTGCCCACAAGAGACACATCTAACCAGAAAAGCCTCTAAGAAATTTAAAGTGAAGGGATGGAAAGAAATTTCATGCCAATGGACGAGAAAAAAAGCCTGGCGTAGCTGTCCTAACCTCAGATGGCCAAGACTTCAAGCTGACAGACATCAAAAAAGACAGAGAAGGACATTATATATATTCAAGGGATTGATCCACCAGGAAGTAATTACAATCGTGAACATATATGCAGCTAATTCCAATGCACCTAGCTACGTGAAGCAATTACTTACAGACTTAAGGGGAGACAGATGTACACACAATAGTGGGCGATCTTAACACTCCGCTAACAACTATAGACAGATCAACAAAACAAAAACTCAAAGAAACAGAGCTAATACAAACATTAGAACAACTAGACTTAGTAGGATAAATAGTTCTATAAATGTCTAAGACCACAGATTATACATTTTTTTCATCAGTGCATGGCACCTTCTCCAGGATCGACATGATAGGACACAAAGCAAATCTAAATAACTTCAAAAAGATAGGAATCATACCATGTACCCTCTCAGACCACCATGGAATGAAACTGGAAATCAGCAATTCAAAATGCCCAAGGAAATACAGAAACTCTTGGAGGTTGAACAATGCTATTAAATGAACAATGGGTCAGGGAAGAAATTAAAGATGAGATCAAAAAATTTATAGAAATCAATGAAAACTCTGACACAACATTCCAAAACTTGTGGGACACGGCCAAAGTAGTTCTACGGGGTAAAAGCATCACAATTGGAGCTCATGTCAAGGCCCAAGAGAGTCGCCAAATACAGGAACTAACCACACACCTCCAGGAATTGGAAAAGCAGCAGCAGAGGAGCCCCACACACAACAGGAAACAAGAAATCATCAAAACAAGGGAGGAAATCAACCAGATAGAAATAAAAGAAACCATACACAAAATCAATGAATCAAAAAGCTTGTTTCTTGAGAAGATAAACAAGATAGATACCCCACTGGCCCGACTGACAAAAACAAGAGAAAGCAAGAATTAACAGCATCAAAGATGAAAAAGGCAACATAACAGACACTGCAACCATTAAGGACATAATTAGAAATTACTACAAAGCACTGTACTCCAACAAATCAGAAGACCACCAAGAAATGGAAAAGTTCTTACACTCACACCACCTGCCAAAACTTAGCCCAGAGGCAACAAACGAACTGAACCCATAACTGAAGCAGAGATTGAATCAGTGATTAAAGATCTCCCAACTAAGAAAAGCCCAGGCCCAGACGGCTTCACTGCAGAATTCTACAAAACATTCGGAACAGAAATAACCCCGATCCTCTACAAGCTTTTCAAAACAATAGTAAAGGAAGCAACCCTTCCAAACTCGTTCTATGAACCTAACATTTCCTTAATCCCAAAACCGGACAGAGATCCTACAAAGAAAACTACAGACCTATCTCTCTGATGAACATTGATGCTAAGATACTCAACAAAATCCTAGCCAATAGAATTCAAAAAATCATCCGACACATCATTCATCTGGATCAAGTAGGGTTCATCCCTGGAATGCAGGGGTGGTTCAACATAAGGAAATCCATAAATGTGATACACCATATTCAAAAACTGAAAAACAAGAATCACATGATAGTATCAATAGACGCAGAAAAAGCTTTTGACAAAATCCAGCACAACTTCCTGCTAAAGACCCTAACCAAGGTAGGCATAGATGGAAAAATCCACAACATAATCAAAGCAATATATGAAAAACCAAACGCCAGCATCATACTGAAAGAAAAACTGGAACCCTTCCCACTGAGATCTGGAACAAGACAGGGATGTCCACTTTCTCCACTGCTATTCAACATAGTCCTAGACGTACTTGCTGAGGCCATAAGACAGAAAGAAATCAAAAGAAATCCAAATGGGAAACGAAGAAGTCAAGCTCTCACTATACGCAGATGACATGATTCTTTATATATAAGAGCCAAGAGGCTCAACACAGAGACTCCTAGAACTTATACGAGAGTTTGGTAGAGTGGCAGGGTACAAAATTAATGAACAAAAATCAACAGCCATAGTGTATGCTAACAGCCCCAAGATGGAAAAAGATAACCAGCAAAATACCATTCAAAGTAACAGAAAAGTATGAAGTATCTGGGAATTGACCTAACCAAAAATGTAGGAGACCTATTTGAGGAAAACTACAAACCACTTAAGAAACTGAACAAGCCCTCAAAAGATGGAGTAGCATCCCATGCTCCTGGATAGGTAAAATCAATATCATTAAAATGTCTATACTGCCAAAGGCAATATATACATTCAATGCAATTCCAATCAAATTGCCCAAAACATTCTTCACAGAACTGGAAGCAATGATCCAAAGGTTCATCTGGAAACACAAAAAACCACGAATAGCCAGAACCATCCTGAAGAACAGAAGTTAGCAGGGGGAATCACAGTTCCAGACCTCTGGACATACTATAGGGCAGTGGTTATCAAAACAGCGTGGTACTGGCACAAAGATAGAGAGGAAGATCAATGGAGCAGAATAGAAACACCAGACGGGAACCCACACAGATACAGCCAAATAATCTTTGACGAAAGGACAAACGATAATCCTAGCAAATGGGAAGGTCTGTTCAATAAATGCTGTTGGGACAACTGGTTGATAGCCTGTAGAAACAAAAAGATAGACCCACATCTCTCACCATACACCAAGATCAAATCTAAATGGATAAAAGATCTAAACCTACATCCAGAAACCTTCAAACTTTTGGAAGAAAATGTTGGAAATACTCTGCAAGATCTAGGGATAGGTCCCTACTTCCTAAAAAGGACTCCAAACGCAATAAAAATCAAGACCAGAATAAACAAATGGGACCTCAAACTAAGAAGCTTCTGTACAGCTAGGGAAACAATCAACAAAGTAAGAAAGCAGCCCACAGAATGGGAGAAGATCTTTGTGCACTACGTAGGTGACAGAGGGCTCATCTCCAGAATATACCAAGAACTACAAAACAGCCAAAACACCAAAACAAACAAGCCACTCAAGAAATGGGCACGGGAAATGGGCAGACACTTCACAAAGGAACAAACCCAAATGGCAAACAAGCATATGAAAAAATGCTCAAGTTCCCTGGCAATAAGGGAAATCCAAATTAAAACATCAATGAGGTACCACCTAACGCCAGTAAGACTGGCCCACATGAATAAAAGCACCAACAACACTTGTTGGCGAGGTTGTGGGGAAAAGGGATCCCTACTCCACTGCTGGTGGGGCTGCAGGCTGGTACAGCCTCTATGGCAATCAGTATGAACATTCAAACAACTCAATATCAACATACCGTATGATCCAGCAATAGCACTCCTAGGAATATATCCAGAACACTTGTTTTTTGAGAAACCAACATGCACTCCTATGTTCATAGCAGCACAATCAGTAATTGCAAAAACATGGAAGCAGCCAAAATGCCCATCAGCAGAGGATTGGATAAGAAAGCTATGGTTCATCTACTCCATGGAATACTACTCAGCTATTAAAACAAAATGCAGTTCTTTGTGGCCAAATGGGCCCAACTGGAAACCATAATGCTAAGGGAAATCAGTCAATCCCAAAAGGTTAAATACCACATGTTTGCCTTAATTTAAGATAACATGATGTTATGTATAACATGTTATGTAGGTTATATGTTGTGTATGAACTAAAATTGAAATGTCAATGAGGAGGTCACAGAAGGTGGTTAAGAACTCGCATTTACTTTTAACATATTGGTTACTCATTACTATGTCAATTCCATAATGATGTAAATTTTTGCTGATGGTATGTTGGAGCTTTTAATTGACTGGGATGATACTCTGCTGGCTCTGTCTTCAGACCAGAGAGGGTATACCTAAGAAGCCGTTGAACTTGACTGGACAATAAGATGCTGGACTCTATGTTTGGTATATGCTTGCAATGGGGGAATCTCAACTGAACTTGAGCTGTGGTTATGCAACAAGGTGGAGGAATCCACCATGGTGGGAGGGTTTGGGGAGGGGTGGGGAGAATCCAAGTACCTTTGAAACTGTTACATAATACAATGTAATTAATGAATTAAAAGTAATAATAAAAAGATCTTATGAATAAAAAAATAATGCAGTAACCATTGTTGTAAATCAGAATGCAGAGTTTTCAATCTTTCAAGGGAAATGTGTATTATGGAGCGGAGTGTCAACTATCTCACAGGGTAGTGTACCAAAAGGCAAGACTGTTTTTATAGTTAAAATGAGCAGACAACAGGTCATGCTATATGTGCAACAGCAACGTGGTCACTGGTAGTAATTGGTTAATTCTAGAGCAATAACATCAAGTAGACAGGGCAAAGGTTATCAAGGTCAGCATGCCCTCAGAGGCCAGAGGCTCTTAGCCTTCCAAGAGACTCACCTGAACTGGCACCTTTGCACAGTTCATGGTTTGTCCAACCGCTGCTGTTTTAGTTGAGCCCCCAAAAATGTGTTCATGATGATTAATCTTATTTCTTCCATGTACTCATTTTTGGAATACCAATATTACAGTGTTGATTCCTTTTGAATGTTTTGGTATAAGAAAAGCTGCTAATTATGTGCCACAAGTTGATGCCATTTTCCCTATTTCAACAGGGAAAAAGTTCTATTTTCATATTTCATCAAGTTGACATAGAAATGTTCCCCACAGCTGAACAGAATATCTTCTGAAACTCAATTTGCCTAACAAAGACTTTTGGAAAGAATGAAACAGTATGTAAGAAGCTTCCTTTTTGTAAGCCAGTCCTCTTTGAATTCATTTCACTCTGACCAACATGAATTATTGCTTTCTGAAGTAGAAACAAACTTTTGGGACAAAGTAAGAACACTTCAGAAACTAGTACAACCAAAGGGAAAATACATGTCATTCACACTGGAAAATGTGCCAGCTATTATTTTAATACATTCAGAACATTCAGATGTCAGATAGCCTATTATTGTGAAAGACAATTTAACCTAATGAAAGGTTCAAACTAAACTATGGCATTTGTGTCACTTTGGAGGTAATAGGAGGAAAATGGGAAGATAAATTTAACTCACAGCTTCGTAGAATACGATATAACTTAAACCAACAAGGATTGCATCAGGTAGTAGAAATCAGGTTTGCAGAAGATAATGCAGACAGAATGGAAATTAAATGTGTCAATAGAGTTTTCTTAATTTAAGGTAGCAGTGGCTCATTTTGATGTGTTTCCTAAAGAAACACTACAAGGTAGAGCAGTGCAAACAAACCTGAAGCCCCAGAGTGAGAAAGTGGAGTGATAACTAGGGGATGAAAATTCACATCGCAAAGGGTCACAGGGCAGTGTAGTTAATCTGACAAGCCGTATTCACGAAAAAGAAAAAAGGTAGTTCTAAATCCTTAGCAGCAAGATTCAAGATAGAAGGAACAACTTTCCTGAGAGGAAGATGTAACTCCTAGTTGCACTTCAGATTAACTGGCAAAAATTTAGAACATACGATGCACAGGCTTCATCCAAACATGAAAGATTGTCCCTGTTGGAGAACGGGCATCTGCAAGCAGTAGCACAATCGCTGTTCAGTGACCCAGTTTCACACAGATGAGCTTCACTTCTGCCACACACAAAAATGTCACCAGCTATTAGGTTTGGCATCCTAAAGGAGGAATTCTCAGTTCGTGACATGGACATAGGGACTCTAGTCACAAGTTTCTAATATGGGTATCAGAAAATAAATATTTCTGAAGACAATCAGAATAATTATGTTCCCTTAAGATCCAGGTGGATTCAATGAATTTCTCAAACTAAGAATTTTCATTTTTGTATCTAATTGATGTCAGACACAACTAACTCGTCTCTCTAATTCCTATAATTACCTTCTAATCAGGAGATGTCTTACCCAACGAGATCTTTCTGGAATCCTAGTTTTCCAACATAAGCTTTTGGCACAAATTATTCAAAAGCAAAACTGAAGAGCTATTTCACATTTCTACATATGTATTCTCTCTAGCCAGACAAATGGGAGATCATAGCAAAAGCACTCTATCATCTGGCTATAAACATGGAAAATATAAAGCCATAATTGTAGCAATGCTAAAGAAATGCCCAAATCTAATAATTACAGTCTATTCAAGATAAACTCATTGCTTTAATAAGAAAAGCAAAGCTGCTTTTCTAATTTCAAGGCATGCAATGACTTGAATGTGGCTTAAAGTTTATGTGTTGAAATCTTGGTCTCCAGTATGGTAGTGTTGAAAGTTAGGGTGTTCAAGTCATGAGGGCTCTAGCCTCATGAAGGATTCAATCTTTCCTAAACTAGTGCATAAGGTTAATGAATTATAGAATTTTGTCATGTAAGTGGACACGCTAGCTGATTCGCTCTTTCCGTAAGATATTCTCTACCACGTAAGAATGCCATCACCGAGGAGAAAATGTGCTGCCATCATGAACCACAGCCCTGTTCAAGAATTACCCAGTCTCAGGGCCAGCACAGTGGCCTAGTGGCTGAAGCCCTCACCTTGAACACACCAGGTTCCTATATGGGTCCAGTTCTAATCCAGGCACCACACTTCCCATTCAGCTCCCCGCTTGTGGCCTAGGAAAGCAGTCAACAACGGGCCCAAAACCTTGGGAACCTGTGCCCATGTGGCAGACTGGTAGAAGCTCCTGGCTTCAAATTGCCTCAGTTGTGGCCGTTGTGGTCACTTGGGGAGTGAATCAATGGACAAAACATCTTTTTCTGTCTCCTCTGTATATCTGACTTTCTAATATAAAAAATCCTTAAAAGAATTACCCAGTCTCAGATATTTCCTGTTGTAAACAGAAATGGATCTTTGTTCTTGCTTTACAGTTCTGTCAATTTCATAAGTTACTGAGTTACACAAATCGTCACAAGATAAAAGCTTCAAATAAAATGGTATCTGTTGTCACACAAGACTAAAATGAGAATTGATTTTACTGATACAAAGTTAGGCTTCCAATAAGGATTTCATTCATGACGTAATTTCGTATTGAGTTTTGCCTAGTCCCTGAGCCAGTTTATTTTAGATGTTGGATTTTCTTATCTTTCCAGCTTATTTTCATTTGGAAAGACTGGCAAAAGCCAAATAGCACAAATTAGCTACCTTTTCATATGTACATCACATGATTAAGTAAACTAAAGGGCAATTTGATACACATCCATAGGTATATTTTCCTTTTAGTGCTGTTGCAATAGGAACCGAAAGCAATCCATACTATTATCTAATATGAAATTACATTTTGGTACATGCCAACTAAAAGGCCAGGGAATGGTTATCAATGTCCTTCAGGACAGGTGCTGTCATGATGGAAGACACTGCTTTGAAAACACTGAGGCCCTTACGAAGCCCTTAGTTAGGTATTGAAGGCCATTTAATTGCTTTTTGCTAATAACTCAGTTCTCTAATGCCCAATTCCAAAAGGCCATTTCAGGAAGCACATTTAGATTTTCCCAATTTGAAATTGCATGTCACACTGCAGTCTCAGTATTTATCAACCACCTCAGAGAAAGAACCTCCAGTATCTCCTATAATTTGAATAATGGCCAATTTTCATCAACCTGGACTTAATTAAGAAGTGAGAAGAATGGCTGTCATGGTAAAATTTGAACCATATGAGATTCTTAGCCTATTTGAGGAATTGGTTAAGTACAACTGAAGTCAAGTTACGGACAGCAAAGGCATAGCCTGAAAAAACTTAGGAGGATGGTGGCTATTAATTGCCCTGTATTACTATCTAATGAGGCTAAGTTAAATGATTCAGCAACTGGAAGCCCCATAGAGTCGTGGAAGGGGCTGACTGTTTCAGCCTAAGCTGGAGGCAAAGAGCTCGAGGAAGCCCTTACAGCTGAACCTGCTTATGTTAAGGCAGAGTATGAGTAGGGAGCGGTGCTGTATAGGTAACACGCACATGGCTTGAAACCGATGGAAGTGGCTGCGGCTGGGCCAGGGGCTAGGGTAATAAGAACAGTCCGAGGGCAATCGTCAGATTAATTAGCGCAGCTGCAGCTTCCTCCTACTTGACCAAACTGCAAATGGGCGACACCTCACTTCCCTTCCATTCCAAACAAGATCCACCTGCACTTTCCTTTAAGTCCAAGTAGGATTCAAAAGCCACTAACCTGAGAGAGAAAGGTATCCGTCTTGGTAAACATTCTGGTTCTGCATTTCGGGTTCCAAATCCTTTGAATTCCTTTGACCCAAGGCCACAATGAAAAGCCAGTAGTAAATAAAGCACCTGAGCTACTTGCTGCTCACTGCTGCCCACAAGAGCTCCAACATAAGGAACAAGCTTTCTGACACAGAGACAAAGCTAAATCAGACTTCTACCCCCACAGAGGTAAAGACAAGATTCCAGAAGCCCTACAGGGGCAATATCAACCAGAAAGGGGAAACTTGTCCGAAATACTCATAGACCAGGGTGCTATCAAAATCGCTTAGCCTTTCAAACAGAAAACCTTAGCCTACTACCAGACAGAATCTATACCTACCTTTCCAAACCAATGCAAAACCTTAGCCCACTTCCGGATAGAATCTATATTTAGCCTTTCTATTCAAGGTGTAACCTTACCCACTTTCGTGTGGAATATATATTTAGCCCTCTGACCAAGGCGTAGGACTCACCACACTTCATCGGATGCCCTTAAGTCCCTGTTTGATGCCAGTCCTCCGGGCTTTCCTAATCAGCAGGCGTCGAGACCACCGAGGATTGAGGCCTGTATTCTTGACCGCAGAACCAAAGGGCGAGGGATGATTCTTCTTTACAGAGAACTTGGGCGCTTATATAAGGGAAAGGGGGAAGGCAGCAGGCCAATCCTCATACTACTCCACTCAGCAACCACTGTGATTGGTTGCCTGTCTGTATGGACCCTCCAATCACAGATTACATTCTCCACGCAGGGGTGGAAGCTGTGTCTCAAGCCACGGGCAAGCAAGAGGAGATTCACCTGTGCACAAACACTAGCACCTGGGCTGAAGGATAGACCTTGGGGCATATTCATCACACCTGGCTGATGAATAGAATGAGGATCGCTTTTATTTCTTGAGTTAATTATCAAGAAAGTCTTGCACAGTTCATTCAAGAACAGAGAAAAGCGGGTGGGATACAGCCCACCGCTCTTGCTGCATGCCCAGTGAACAGGCCAGGCTGAGGTCTCAGTAAGCTAAGACCGTTGTCAGATTTCCCCTGGGACACCATGTGCTGTGTGCTTAAGGGCTCCCACATGGGCTAAGAAGACAGATCCAGGGGCGATCTCTCACCCCACATCCTGTGACATAACACATTCCAAAAACATGTGGACCTCCAAGACGTCCCACAGAATGGTTTACATACATGGGATAATGTAGAGTGAATGAGTGTAAGAGGTGAAGAGTACACTGGAGAAATTGGTTTAGAGGGTACTCTAATGCAGTTTTGTATATCCAGGAATGAGGGGCATGCTAGAACAATGCCTCTAAAGGCAAAAGAAAAATACTATGTTGTATCCCCTATAAAAAATAAAGCATGGAGTTTTGCAACCAACATTTTCCTGTTCTAGGTACATTAATATGGCTCATATATAGGATAATACAAAAGACTTCCAGCTCTAAATGGAACCCATAGACTACCTGGGATTTAGAATACATGCTTCCACTCAACATTCCTTCCCTTTTTCTTTTACTTCAGGTTAGTCTTACAAGAAAAATCTGACTGTAGTACCCACTGTTGCCAGCTGGCTTTCCATTTTCTATCTCCTGCATAGAACCTAATACAATTTTACATGTCATCTCATTTTACCCTCTACTTCTTTGAAGAAGTTACCAAAAGAAGAAGAAATTATTTCTCAATTTTAAGAATGCCTAGAGGAAACAAAAAGGAGGATTACAACTTGTAAAATGAAGAGGAGAGGGGTATAAAGTGTAGGAAAAAATGACAGAATATGTGTTACAATTCCTCTTGTTGAACCTTCTCTGGTTTCACCTGGGAAGAAACCAGACAGCTTATATGGTTTAAGGAAGTCATGCACAGGTATCATTAGCTTGATTTTAATTGAACAAATCAAACGAATGAAGAACACAAGGTATACAACCAATAAGCTGACATTAAAATATTTTTAAGAAATGTGGCTCAACCATACAGGAAACCTATGGGGGGAGGGGAAACGTTCTTCAGAAAGTGCATGGAAAATGTGTATCATGAAAAAAACCTCATGGATTTCAAGTTTCCTTTCATTTCACATAAATTTATATTTCAATACACTTTTCACAAACTTTCTGAAGTTCACATTTCATCCAAACAGGAAAGGACTAGTGAAGGAAATTATTCACTACAAAGATGCAGGGTCAAATATTTACACAATAGAAGCATCAAACTTCAAAACTTTTTGAAACCAACCTAGGCTTAAAAACTATGGGCTTATCATGGTGACTACAAAACAGGTTTTTCTTATGTCTCCTGTTAAGAAGAATCATCCTGGCCACACAGTCTTGTTAAAATATAAGTTCTAATCAGGGATCTCTGGACTACCAACAACTTGGACTTATTGGATAGTTAACCTATCATAGTCATTATTTTTTGATCTGGTAACCTCAATTCAGTAGAAATTGTAAACCAAAAGAGTAATGAAGAGTTTAAAAGCAAAGACAGTTTCATTCAAACGCCAGGTGGATTTGGAAATCAGTGTGTTGAGCCAGAGAACAGGCCTATGGTTCTCTGAGGGAACATGAGCTTCCAGTTTTGTTAACAAGTAGAAGTGCACATGTGAAGCTTGGCATTTTGAGGAGTAGGCAGGATTAAGCCTGGTGGAAGTCAGAGTGGTCATACTCTTTGTAAGTCTGTTTGAATGTCCAGCTGGGAAATGAACTGCTCACTGGTTGTTCACATACCTTCAAGATATTGCTAGCTTCCAGTGAAAAGTTAACTCTGGAAAATTCAGTTTCCAGTAAGATGACTACTTAGTAAATTGCCTCGTTTAGTAAAATCTCTAAGACTCAGAATAAATAATTTGAAAAAGAACCACTTTTTGTTCCTTTTATGATCATTCTGTAGGCATTTTGACTTTTATTTTATCAGCCTGATAAAAAAAAGTCCCCTAACTGGAGGTTGATTTATTATAAGACTATTGAAACATATGCTTCAAGGAGCTAAACCTACATGGACCCTTCTAAGGTCCTATTGCTGGTATTATGTGCAGAAATTTGTAATTCTTTTTATTAAAGATTTTCTTTCCCCTAAATTCTGTGAACTTGGGGCCCCATAAAGTCTGAACTAGTCTTTGCTGTCTCAAGAGTAAAACTACATAATTATGTTGGATCCCCACAATGGCAGGAAGCATTTGCATTTTATTTGAGAAAGATTATTTTGGAACAATGTAGACAAAGGACTGAAAGAGAATCAGATCTGTAGGGAAAACTGTGAGGAAATCGTCATCGTATTCTAAGCAAGAAAACAGACCTTTGGCATTTTATTTGATAAAAGCAGATGCGTGTCTTCTTAAAAGAACAAGAATCTCTAAGGCATTTCTAGTTCTACTTAGAAAAGCTCTCCTCCTCGACCCAATTTCAGAAGCATTATTCTTCCTCGAAGTAACTGAAGACATTAAAATCTTTCACAGTGTAACACTATGTCTGCGTCTTCAGAGAGTGAAATACGAAGTCTTCAGACTCAAAACTACTGACAGCCATAAAGAAGATAGCAAGTATTTATGTTTTAAAATGAACTGACAGCTTGAAATAGAAAAATGGACATTTTCAACATTCTTCTTAAGAGAATCAAACAGTTTATGCTGTATTTCTTGAGTGAATTTCATATTATAAAAAGTCATAAGATATATTTTTACATTAAATGAATCTGAAGTTCATGTGAATGCATAAATGCATGCCAATCATGAAAACTGAGAATTGAATAGGTAATTTACTCTATCAGAGAGTAAATCTTATTTTAAAGTCACAGAAACCAAACTAATTTTACCAGGATAAGAATTATCAGAGATCCAGTAAAGTCTATAAAATGTTTGATTCCAGATATGGCCAAATGAGTACAAAATTTTACCAAATTAATAGAAAAGGATGGGCCAGTAGATACTTAGCTATTTTTTTTACAAGTCTGTGGATTGAGGGTGAAATTACCAAGGAAGACAACCACACATTGTACATACAATTAACTATTCCTGCTCAGAATGTTGCTCTACCATAAGGAACTGGATAGGAAGAAGAAAATCTTGCATTGTCTGTAGCAGAGTTATTTGTTCTTCTATTTAATATACCCTGGACAGGTATAGCTAACAAAAACCTAATGAGAATGATAGGTTATTAGAGAGTCATAAAAACTTTTAAATTTTTCCTCTTGAAGCAAGGCTATTTGGAACACATCTGAACACATTTCAATTTGATTTCTCAGTTAATGGGCCACAGGTGCATGTTGTTTCTGAAAATATCTGACTGTATAAGGAAGCAAAGTTCCCAGCCATGTTTCATTTCTAGCCTCTATACACCTAAGCAGAAAACTAAAGGACATCAACCTTCACATCAAACACACACAAACAAAAATGAGGCACCATCTTGGTTCTGAAGTTTGGCTCTCCAGGCAAGAGACCTACTTTAAAATATATTGTTTCTACTAATTTCCCTGGACTTATTATGTTGACCCTTCAGAGCCTGAGAGAAAACAGAACTCCAGAGAGTGAAAATATTGCAGATGATATGGGAATAGAAGAGGAGCAACAAACTTTCGTGTAGGAGTGGGATAAAGCAAATCCGGAGAATCTTCTTTCAGCATTCATTCTACCTCTCTAGCATACCATGTTGCAATTGCCAACATGTCTCCACATCACTGCCTGAGATACTCAGACACAGACACCAGATTCTTGGGTCTGTCTGTGACTATGTATGTTCAAGCCCAGTGCCTAAAACACCTGATATATACTCAAATGCCTGCTGTGCAAAAAATTCTTAGAAAATACTCTATTCCTATTGAAAGGCAAAAACCTATCACTGGCTTTATTTATTTGGACTTTAATATTCACATCTTGTCTCACTGTTAAAGAAATGTTATCTCATTGTCAAAATTTCAGTAAGGTAAAAGCAGAATAAATTATGTTTCCATTCATGAAGACGTAGAGGTATGGAGTAGCATTTCATTTCCATACTAGGCATAAAAATAAGGTATTTGGATTCAACATTCTATTTTCATGAAGCAATTTGGGCAAAAGGTTCAGAAACCTTAAGACAAGGTTCCAATAACCATTTGTGAAATAGGCCATCAGAGTGTCTGTCTGCCATGCACTGAGATGCTGAAATGTGCAGGGAAGTTGTGATGATTCCACAGGGAATGTCATCTATCAAATTTGGATTTTATTAGGCTCTAGGGAATCCTGTTAAGAGAGCTTTCTCCTGTGACTTTTATTGTTAACTCTGCTTTCTGACTTCAATGTAATTTTTCCTTAGGGGAAAACACTTGACTCAACTGTAAAGTAAATTGAGTCTTTTTAATCTAGCCCTTGAAAAATAAGCCAATTTCTATTTAACCTTCAAAAACTGACAGATCAGATCAATCCTTGTTAGAACCCAATATGTATCAAACCTAATATTACTAACACATGATGAAATAGAATTCTTATCAGGATACCAGGCTGAATGTTTCAAAATTTCCAGAAAGTCACTTATGTTCTATCTTCCCTCTGACAGGTATACACTTTTACCTTACTTAGCAGCTTTTCTTTTAATTAAAATCTAAACTTCACTACTACAGTAGACACCCCATACAAATAATTTCAGGAGAGTTGCAATTTAATGTCAGTGATTATAGTGAAGACTTCAAGTCCATTTTCTTAAAAAAAAAAAAAAGTAGCTATCTGCTATCTACTATTTATCTGCCTGAAACGCACAGTGACAGAGGTAGAGGGAAAGACAGAGTATTTCTGAACCTCAGGTTTACTCCCAGAGAGCTGGATTAGAAGCAGAACAGCCATAACTCAAACAGTGGTCTGAGGGCAGCTTAATATGCTGTGCTGACAACTCACGTCCTACAGATCCCTTTCAGATTGAGCTTTCCTCACTCTCCAGTTGCTGTATTAGCTCTCAGTGTTCAATCATATCATTCATTGCCCAGAACAGGCATCATCTCCCCAGACTTCTGAGGAAGCTCACAGCTCTCGCAGAAACAAGGGGTATTTAAGGTTGGCTGTTATTATACCCAAACGGGGCAACTTTATGATACAATTCATCCTCCAGAGAATATTTCATGGGGCAAATAACTAAGTTCTGTTGAATCTATTTCCTACAATCTGTCTTTAAAAAAAAGTTCTAATTGTTACCCCTCCTATTCAGGGCCATCTGACTAATCACATTGACACCTGAATTGACTTTTCATCTGCATTTTTACATTATCCACCCAAACCCATTTTTCCCAAAACAAACATCTACTTGAAATCAAAGCATTCACTTCACTTCCACAGGGCCAACCCACTCAAGTCAGTTCACATGTGAACTTTCCTTCTCCCCTAGAAATGTGAGATAATGGAATCTAGTAAATCCTTGAAATATGTACAATATAGTTAGACGGCATTTATCTGCTTTGAAGGCCAAAAGTTAGCTGATACACCTAATTATAAACATAGGAGGGTTAGAAAAATTCCATTACTGGAGAACAAAGCAAAACCAGGGTGTGGGTTATAATTCTACTTTCTAAGGGAGTTAGAATAGATTAGAATTTGGTGTGTCCCATTTATGTTTTAAGCAAGAATGTCCTCTATATCCAGCCAGAAATATCTTGGTAAGTTTCAATGAAAACTTTGTTGTCTCAGATTAGGACAATAATTATTTTCCAGGTTGTTTATATTTTAATCTTTGGCAGTTGGGATGCTGAGTACAGCAATGGGTGAAAGTGAAACTCACAGGAGTAAAAAATATGGTAAGGAATAATTTCTAATAGCTAATATTCAAGGCTGATATTGTGAAGCATTAGAGAAACAATTCTGTTTCATGATTCCAGTTTATAATGTACAATTGAGTGAATTTACACTTATGACTTTACTTTTCAATCTATGTTTACAAATGTGTGTACCAAACAGTTTTGGAACACTTTATGGAATATATATCCCTCCCTCCCCTTCAATTATTTTACTTTAGATTTAGGAAATTTATCTGTATCTGGGATTACTTATCAATGCAAAGTTAATTATATGACCCTGCAGGAATTTTACTTGTAAAATCCCATTAAACCTGACAAACAAATTTACTGCATTCATATTAAGAAGTCTTGAATACAAAATTAAAAATTGAGAGACATGGCTTCTCAATTTTGAACTGTTATAGATTGAAGTATTCCTTGAAATACAATCTGCAGAAAGGTCACCTTCAAGAGCATTAGGATCTCACACTGATATAAAATCAAGATCCTAAATCTTACAAAGTCACAATACCTGGAAAAGTCTTTCTGCATTCCTGTAAGAAACTGAAAAATGTTCCTTCACTGGGTAGTGCGTAAGTTTTATAGTTCTCCGTGGTCCCTATAAACATATCATTCATTTATTTCACACATTTGGTGCTTGGAGAGGCATTCACAACTGCAAATCCACACATTTTATGCAGTGATTTTTAAACCAGTGGTGATTTTGCTCACCACCCCACAGCCCAAGCCCTTGCAAAAACTATTTAGCAATATTTGGCAGTATTTTTAGCTCTCACAAACCAAGGTGAGTGCTATTGGCACCTTGTGGGTCGCAGTCAGAAATGGTGTTTAATGTCCTACAATATGCAGAAAGATACTTCCCACTCACAAAAAAGAATTATGCCTCTAAAATGTCAATAGTGTCCAACAGAGAAACCCAAAGAGGACACCCCTAGAACCTCCTGGTATGGCACAGGGGCCTCCAGTGATCTCTTTCTAGCCTGAGGATGAGTCCTTTAACATATTGGTGAGCATCTCTTCTAAAATCTGTGTTTTCTTTCTTCACAATATCCCTCCCTATACTGAAGCTATAGATTTTTCTGTTTTATTCTAAACATATTACAAATGTTTAACATTTAAGACTTCAATCAATCTGGAATTTGTAGCATGAGAATCAGAGATGCCATTTTATTTCCATATGGATAGTCACAGCTTCAATAGCATTTTGTGACTAATTCATCCTTCTTTACTAATTGGTAGCAGCAGCTCTGTCATTTACTGAGCTTTCACAAAACACTAATCTGTTTCTTCTGATATCATTAAACTATACTTAAGCTTGATTTTTTGTTTGTTTGTTTGTTTGAGAGAGACAGTGAGACAGATATGGAGCAACATACAGATTCCATTTGCTGGTTCAATCTTAAAAGGCCCACAGTGGCAGTGCTGGGCCAGGCAGAAAGCAGTAGCCTTTCACTGAATACAGGTGTCCCACAGAGTGGCAGGAACCTGAGCAATCTCTTGCTATGCTTCAGAGTAAGCTTTAGCAAGAAGCCAGAATGAAGAGCAGAGCCCAGGAATTAACATCCAGGTTAGCCATTGTCCTCTCCTGTAGGACAACTACCTTGGAGACATATTTTGTACCAGCAGTCCTTCTATATGATACCACGATTTCTTCCCGACACCCTACAACTTACTCAGGATCAGCCCTCTTGGATTTTAATTGAAACTGTGTTAAGCTCACAGATTGGGCAAAAATAATAATTTTTCCCACTCATGAATACAGTATCCCTAGTTTGATTTTTTCATACTTTTCAGTGAACTTTAATAATTTCTCCATAAACAGAATGATAGATGTATCCTTGGGTGTGTGAATATATATAGTTCTTGACTTAGTATTTCTGTCTCCAGTAACTTTCTTTAGTTGGATCTCATACAAATATATGGCAAACTTATTGAGATGTCTTAATAGCTTGTCTGTAAATTTCCTTATTTTTATTCAACCAAAGCTTTTGTATTAGTTGCTTCTTCTGAAATACCTACTCCTAATTTTTTTGTCTCATTGTACTAGCTCTAATCTCTAGCATAACCATAAAGAGTAAATGTTTCCATTTTGCTTTAAAAGTAGCACTTACAAAGTTTCACATATAAATATGATATTTTTCTTTCTAGATTCTTGGTAGGCATGCTTTACTAGGTTGAAGTGCTTTAGCAAGCCATCCCATACAATGCAACTGTTGAAACTGAAAATTATTTCACAATTAAGACACTTAAGAAATTCCATATGTAGGCAGGACTCTCTGACCTCCTTCTTTGTGCCCGAAAGCAGGTCATACAATTTTTCATGAGAAAGATACCCTTTCTGTACCAGAAAGAGAATGATGTCATCACTAGACACTGAAAGCTGATGTTAAAACATTCATACAAAAGTTATTAAAATAAACCTTTTAATTATCCCCCCCCATATATTTCCTAGTCACTTTTCCACAATTTGTCTTCCCTATCCCGAGTCTTTTTTTTTTTTTTTGGCCTTGTCATTTTCTGACACATTTTTATTTTTTAAGAAAAAGATGGTAAATAAGCTCTCAGTTCTAACAAGTTCCTAGGTCTTCATTTTCCCTGTAAAGGCTCCAGGGTACATGTAAAAATGCTACATAAAATTTGTGTCTCGGGCCAGCATCGTGGCACATTTGTAATGCTGGCAACCCATACTGCTGGCAACCCATACAGGTACCCGTTCAAATCCTGGCTGCTCCATTTCTAATCCAGCTCCCCGCTAATGCACCTGGGAAAGCAAAGGAAGAAGGTTGAGTGTTTGGGCTCCTGCAACCATGTGGAAGACAAGAGAGAATGCTCCTAGCTCCTGGCTGCTGGCTCCTGGCTCCTAGCTTTGGCCTGGAACAGCCCCAACCATTGCAGCCATTTGGGGACTGAATTAGTAAATGGAAGCTCTCTATCACTGCCTCTTGCTCTCTGTAACCCTTTCAAATAAAAAAATCTTCGAATAAAAATTACATGTGCTTATTTTTTCCTGTATTAATGACTTTATGTCAGTTTATTCCTCATGCATAGCCATAGAACCCAACATAGTAGAAGAAAACCTTTTTCTCTTTTAGAGTTTTGAGGAAGTTTTTTTAATTAAAGGTTTTTCCAAATTTTAACATGCCAAATGAGTGGAAGTAAGCCACTTATAACAGGCTAGCTGCCTTGGTCCATTTTCTGTTGCTATAATATCTCAGCCTTAGTAATTCATAAGGAAAAGGTTTATTTTGATCGAGGCACTGGCATCTGTTCAGCTTGCAATGAAAAGCGCCTTTCCCATAACAGAAGGAGAAACGGAAGTAGGTGTGTGTAAAAGAGAGAAAAGTGGGCCAAACTTTCACTTTAGCTAGCCCATTTCCATGAGAAAAGCATTACTCCATTCAACAGCACTCTATCCCAGATCCCAATAGCTAGCACTAGATCCTGCCTCCCAGTACTGATACCAAAAAAGCTTTGGTTGGGACAAATTATATCCAAATAGAGGGTCAGTTCAGTTTTCATAGCCAGACTGAGCAGTATAAACTTTGTGTGTCTGCACATCTCATCAGTGATTGTACATACTTGGCCCACTCCTAGGCACCTGTGTTCACCTCTATGGGCTCCATGCCTTGACCAAGGCTATTGACCAAGAGTTTCTGAAGCACAGCCAAGAAAAATTACATTCCTTATTCATCATTGCAAATTGCCGTTATTGTGTGTACATTGTTACTGTATTTAAGACATCTGTGTGTATGACTACTGGATTTTGCAGGATGAGCCATATCATTGAACAGAACTGAACTCTCTGACAAGTGGACACAGCTCCTGGGCTATTCCAACTTACATGTAAAGAAACCTGGAATTATGACTAAAACCACGTCAATCATGATTTTAATTTTCTTACCATTTTTCTTTGTAAAGACGTCCAGTGTTCTTAAAAGACTTGCTTTTATATTGACAGATGCAGCCGAAGGCCTTCCTGTATCTTTAACCTGCTCTCTTTTCACATCCAGCTTCTTAAGAATATCTACATAGCTTAAATCACATTTGACTGAGATTCCATTTCGTTTTCAGACATGCAAATTTCCCTAAAAAAACCTTAAATGCTTTAACCTCAAGCACATCACAGTTTTCAATAAAAGGCTAAAACAATGGTCAATAAACTTTTAAGATTCTTTATAAGAGAGTAAACATACCTCAAAGTTCCAATGTCTTCCAGCTCTAACTCGAAAGTCAATGACCAAACTAATCTAGAAAAGAAAAAAAACAAGAATCCAAATGTAGTCTAAAGCTTTCTAGTGCCTGATGAATATACATTCTCAAACACGTGAAGAAAACAACCTCTGTGGGGATGAGGTGGTGGGGTAGGGGTGTAAGTGTGTGTGTGTGTGTTTGGGGGAGGGGAAGGTTGGAAACTTATGTTAGTGTTATGGGTAAACAAGAAATCCAAAAGAAGGATCCTTGGAGGGGCCTGAGTTGTGGCATAGCGTGCTAAGCCAATATTAGAGTCCTGGCTGCTTCCCTTGTGACACAGCTTCCTGCCACAAGGCAGTTCTCTATACCATTATTATTTAGTGGCAGAGATCAGAGGTTGTTTATAGACAAAAACACGCTCAATCCCTTGCGTAATCTTCTGCCAGAAAAGCAGCCAGCCATCTACTACTTACCTCATTTGTTATGTAGCTGTTGGGAAAGTTCCCTGGTACACCAGCTTCTGGCAGCTGTAAGGCTGGTGTGGGCCACATCTGTATACATCTGTGTTCCTCTCCTAGGTCAATCGCCGCAGACTGCAGCAGCAACACCCAGGCTTTAGCCACACAGAGTTACAACGCTGGGGAAATTCCTTTGAAGATAAGCTTTTTTTGTTGGATTTAACAAAGGTACACAAAAAACTTCACATGTAATGGGCTTCAGACAGATTAATCAGCAGGCTGTGGGTTTAGCATTCTTGTTTTTGAGGTGAAAATCCGTCCCAACGTCTTAGTTTTGCTCATCCTGTTCCCTTCCCCATGCCTTCCAACCATTTCTGCAGCCTGGGAGTAACTGCGGCGCCTCCTGATAAACTGGTAAATGAGGAAGAGGGTTTTTTTTGTTTGTTTGTTTTTTTACATCGACTATCAGAACTGTTGTCACCGGCCACCAGCTTCCCGGGGAGCACCTGGCCGAGCTGGGTGTCCCAAGGCCTTCGCTGCCCGCCACCGCTCCTTGTCACGCCCCACGGGGGCGGCGCGGCTTCCCAGGCGCCTGCCCCGCCGGAGCGGGAAACGGGGCGGGATCAACATGACGTTCCTCAGGAAGTTCACTCCGGTTGGAGAGAAGCCCGGTTCGGAGACAGGGAGGCCGGAAAGAAGGCAGGCTCTAGTTTCCTTGGTGACGGTGGCCGGGCGGTCGCCTGGTAACGGATCGCGCCCGCCCTGACTACGCCGGCGCAGGCTGCTCAGGCCGCGGGGGTCTGAGAGGCAGTACTCCTTTGCTTCCTTCGGCGATGGCTGCGGCCGCGGCAGTGGTCACGTCGTCGGGTTTAGAAGATGGGGCATCTCGGCCCCGCGGGGAAGGAGCCGGAGAGGTAGTCGTCGAGCGGGGGCCCGGCGCCGCCTACCACATGTTCGTGGTGATGGAGGACTTGGTAGAGAAGCTGAAGTTGCTCCGCTACGAGGAGGAGTTCCTCCGGAAGAACAACCTGAAGCCCCCGTCCAGGTGGGTGCCTGGTCCCCGAGTTCCTGGATGCCAGCGCGGCCCGGGGGCCCTTGACTCGGCCCTACGTCCACCGAACAAACACTTGCTTCCCTCTTCCCTGCTTGGGAAGGCCCGCGCGCGCCAAATTCAGCAGCCTAGGTCCTTGGAGCTCTTGGAGCTCAGACGTGGTATTTCTATAGAGACAGAAAGCAAGTTCTGGGGCAACCATTGGGCTGGAAGACAATATGAACGTCCTTTGAAATATGCACCTCCACAAGACACAAACTTTGTGAGTATAAATGAGAAGTAGACACCACACACACACACACTCACACACACACTCAACCAGCCACCCACCCACCCAGCATCGCCTGTAATCATCCACATAGGTAAATGCATCATTTAGTTTCTAGTTTCTTTTTTCCTTAGGAAACTTTCCCTGCAGCTGGCTCTCATGGGAACCAGGGTGGTGATGAGGAGCACTATGTATGCAGTTGGTAAACTTGTGGACAAACTGTAGTGGCTTGAAGGATGCGTGCTTTTAAGAACAGCTTGTTCAGAAACGGAAACATGGAAGGGACGAGGGAAACGACAGCTGTCGGAATGACCCTGTTATCACAGAACCCGAAACTCTTGCACTTATTCTGGTGGAGAAACGTCAAGCCCTGATGGCAGTGCCATTAGTTGCTAAGGGTAACGGACAGCTAGCACTTCCTCTAATTACTGCTGCCTAGTGATGGCGAGATAAATAAATTGCCCCACTTTTTCTTCACTGGGAACACTTACCTTTGTCTATATAATCTTCTAAGAGCTCCGGTACTTTCACTTAATGTCAACTGTTTTTCTCAAATAATTAACCTTGACAGCTTTAGTGTCTCCCTGTAACCAGTATTGCAAGATATGTATTGTATATTTATCTACTATATTCTACCTTTTGTAAATTATTTCATAATTGGAGAAAATAAGGGGAAAAAGTGTTACTTGCTCTGTGGTAGATGGGATTGGGGTTGAAAATGAATCAATGGAATAATGCAGACATTATTTCCTGTATTAATAAGAATGCATTTTTTCCAGGTGTGTCAACTAAAGGCAAATGCTTTTAGGATTCTGTTGCTGTTCTCTCTGAAGTGTTGTTTCGTTGGGGGCTCAGCAGTGTGCTTTAAATCCAGGATTGGTATAGAAATCTCCTAGTCCAGGGGTCCCCAGTATGATCCTCAGGATCAGCATTGCCCAGGAACTTAATAGAAATGAGATGCCTTGGGTCCTTTCCTAGGTCAGCCTGTTTGAAAGTTCCAGGCATGGCATCCAGCAGGGTGTGTTTTCAACAGCCTTGCAGGTGGTTTTGCTGCACACTAAGTTTCAGGAACCACTGGCCTGTAGCCTTCAGGCTGTAGTAGTGTCCATTCCTCTGCATTTGAGGAATTATCAGTCATTAAGCAAGACGCAAGTTGCTATTGGAGTGGCCATTTTGAACGGGTTATGAACTTTTACCTGTAAGAATTTCAAGGCCTTTAGAAATTCTCCCTTTTAGCTTCCAGAACATCTGATCAATGGTTTTGTTAATACACATTAAAAAAAGAAAACTTTTTGTCACATTGACTTGAATTTTGAAGCTGACATGTTTTATCCCTATTGTTAGGCAAAAACTATGCTCATATTCAAAGGAGAATTTTTAGAGGACTAAGAGATTTAACAAAAGTCAGCCAATGTTGCCTAGACTCTGAGATGTTCTTAATCCTGGCTATAGTTTAGAACCCTGTGAAACTCTTTGAAATATACCCATCCCAAGTCCTCATTTCCACAACTGCAGATTCAGTCTACTAAGGAGCAAAGAAGTCATGTTTGACCATGGTGCAATACTTTTAAGAATTCCTCAGGTGATTGAATATGCATGCAAGATGAAAATTGCTATTTAACATAACTGATGGTTTAAAAACAGTATAAGTCTGGAGTGAAGAAGTCTTGAAGACTTAACTCTGTGAAACTATTGTATTTCCAACTTAACACTTTCAGAAGGTACTCAGTAATTATTCCTGTCAGTACATGGTTTTGGTAAATGTGGCACATGCTTTGTTTTCTAACATGTACTGTATTTTCTGGGTGCCTGGACTTTGATCTCATATTTTGTGTATGTTAGTTATGGTTGTGGTAAACCCCTTGATTAAACACTGACATGAGTACTGTGAGTTACTCAAAAAGTCAAAGGGTGAGTTATCAGTGTCTAGATTTGAAGGCCATGGGGCTAAGGGCTAAGCAGCAAGGAGGATAAGGCTTTTTAATTTTTTTTTTTTTTTGGAAATTTTGAACTTGACTCCACTAGTTATCATAGACTAATTTTCGTTATTTCACATTCTTCCATGCCCTTCTTGTTTTGAAGCAGACATTATTTTGCACTGCCTACAAACCCTGGTGAACAGTTCTACATGTTTTGCACTCTGGCTGCTTGGTTGATTAACAAAGCAGGACATCCATTTGAGCAGCCTCAAGAATACGATGACCCTAATGCAACAATATCTAACATATTATCTGAACTTCGGTCATTGGTAAGTATACACTGCCCTTCTTTTGTCATATTACTCAGTGATGAACTTTAAAAATTTTAATATTGGCAATTCAATAGCAAATGCTAGCCTTTTGTGAATATGTATATGAATTTATTTTCAGATAAAACCTTATTCATGCCACTTCTGAAAGTGTTCAGTGATGCTCATGGCAGCCCAAAGTAATAGCATTTTTCTAAATCCTGGTTGTATGTCTCACAGCTAAATTTATGAGTTCAATTCTCTCTCTAAAGAATTGATTTGAAAATGATAAAACTGAAGCACTTTATACTTTGAAAGGGAACTTTGATTTGATAGACCATAACAGCTTTCCTTTTCATTTCTGACTTTCCCTGAGGAAAGGCAGTAAAGCATTTCGGTACATGTTATTAATTTTTGACAAGTGAATCACTTTGTCCTGAGTGTATTTGTTTCTGAATAAGATCCATTACAAAGCTACTAATTTATTTTTTTAACCAATAATATTGATGACTTTTCTGCCACTGTGAAATTATTGCTGTTTATTTTGGTACTTCTAACAATAAATATCTTTGTTCTCTAGGTATTTTTTATATAAGAAATGTATATATATATATATTATATAAAGATGAGATGGGTTTCTAAGAAAGTATAATGATAGTTATTTTAAATAATCAAAAAACAGAAAATGATGAATCTACTCAGCAATTTTGTGCTTAAAATCTCCTGATACAATAAAACCAACAGTTAACAATCTGTTTGTCTTGTTTTTCAGGGGAGAACAGCAGATTTTCCTCCTTCAAAGTTAAAGTCAGGTTACGGAGAGCATGTATGCTATGTTCTTGATTGTTTAGCCGAAGAAGCATTAAAATATATTGGTTTCACGTGGAAAAGGTGAACATTAACCAAGTAGTGATAGTAATTTTATGTGTATAACATTTTCTTCTGAGAGTGCAGAGCTGTTAAATTAAGCTTGTAAGAATTTTTTCCTCTTGAGTGGTCTAAACTCAAATGCCACAGGTGATTAAGAAAAGTCTCTACAGACAAAATTGAAATGTCTAGTATTTTCAAAACCGGGTTTGAAGTAATGTTAGATATTATTGTGCCCCTCCCCTGTTCACATATATAATAATTAAAAATCTAGCTGTGACCATATTCTTTGTCAATTATTGAAAAAAATTTAAATCTTTGTATATGTATTTGCATACGTAAGCATACTATATGGAGCCACAGATAGCTACAGACTTAAAGAAAAATGATATTTAATATAGATTAAGTAACTAAAGAGACTGTCTATGATTAGGAAATATATAAATTTCATCTTTTGATGAAAAACATTATTGATGGGTCAGTCGTGGAAGGTAGTAGGCAGATATCTTTGGGTTATAATTAACTGGTATGAAAAGATGTATTATTTCCGGAAGGTACTAGGCAGAATATTTTTGGTTTATAACTAACTGGTACAAAAAGATGTATATATTTCCTGTTAATATTTTTATGTATATTTAAATGTGTTCTTTTAGGCAAATAGTCTATATTCTATTCATAAGTAAATTTAAAAGTCTCTTTTAACTTAGGTTATCATAAGTTCAACGCCTGATGAAATTATTAGCGTTCAATTATTTTTTGACTAAAAATGTCAATTTTAATGGGTTTAAATCAAGCATTATCACTTAATGCAATATGAAGAATGACTACATGACCCATTTTACTTCTTTAATAGATTTAAAAAAACAGCCTGAGATGTGTTATTCTATTTGACACTGTTAAAAATATATCACTGAATTTATTCCAAATTCATAAGAAGCTATTCGTATTGAGATTTTATTTGGTACTTCTTCTGAGTGTGGACAGAATTTATCCCTGTTTCATGCATTGTAACTTGGGTGATTAATAAGGACTGATATATAGGGATTAAGTGGAAAAAAAATGAAAAGTAATAAGCATTAGAGAATGTTTCATCGGTGTAAACATAAATTACATTGAAGTTTCATGTCTATAGATGATTGTTTTTATGTATTTGTGAAAAATTTTGTCTAAGAGAAAAATAAGAAATCTGTTCTTTAACTTGATAGATTTGGTTCAAAAATGCTTCTGTAGTATTAAATGTAAGACTCTTTTTTTGCTTAGTGAAATAGTCTCAGAAAGATAAATGTCATATGTTCCCCCTGATCTGCAGCATCTGACACACAGAGCACAATAAATATCATCTCTGTGAGATTAGCGTGGTAATTAGAATTAACTGCTGCATACAGTGAGAATCTGTACTCACGAGCAATAGGAAGATTTCCATTTTCATTTTAGTTTAATATGTTATATGTAATCTTATTTTTTTCTCCTTCTACTTGCTATGTCACGGTATCTTTAAATATCAGTCAGTTAAGCTTGTTACTACGAAGTGAATGTATGACATTATAATAAATTGGAGAAAAAATAAGGAGGGAGATGGGATGGGAGTAAAGGAGGTGGAGAGTGGAACCCCTGTGCTTCTAAATCTGTAACATGAAAAGGGTGAAAGTTGCTCATTTTATATAAATTTAAAATAAGAATAAAAAAGACTTTGTATTTATATGACCTAAGTAATGTCTTTTAAAAATAAGTTTCCATGAATAAATCCAAATATATTGGTTTTTTTTTAATGTCAGAAATGCATGTACATAATTTTGGTGGAGAAATTATTTCTCAACACTTACTGATAGTTCCATTCAATTTGGCAATAAAACAAAACTTGAGCCATTTCTATTTCCTGCATCAAAATAATTTTAGATCAAATATGTAAATAGAAAAAATAATACTATGTAAATAGCAGAAGACCAAAGGGTGTGCAGGTGTGGTTTGAGGGTTAAACTTAAAATGTAAGTAAAAGGTATTTGCTAAATCTCTGTGATAAGGACTTTAGCAGTGCAAATAACTAAGAGTATAGATAGTAAGCTAGTGAAATATTTTGATGAAGATTAAACAAAGCATTAATTTTATTGCACAAAAATCTAGCAGAAGTTGTATGTGGATATTCCACTGAAAAACTCAAAAGAATGAGTTAACATATGAATCCATTCTCATGCTAAAGAAAAACAAAACAAGATGAAATTTTTTTACGTTTTTTTGATTGACAGAGTTTGTAGATATACAGCTAAATCTCTGGAAATGGAGCCAGTGTTCTTCATGATTGTCAGGAGTGTAAATTAGAACAACATTCTAGAAGCATTCTCACACGGTTTCTAGCATAACATATCCAAAGTTGTTGATGTAGCCGTTGCACTTGAACCAGATTTATTCTAAACACAATACATAATGATTAGTACAAAAGGATAATCTTGACAGTCTTGTCTAGCAAGATAATAGAAGTAACCTCAATATATACAGTCTGAATACAGTCTGTCATTTAATTATGTACTGCTGATCAATTAAATGTAAAAAAGAAATGTATTGGGCTCGGCAGTGTGGTCTAGTGGCTAAGGTCCTTGCCTTGATCCCATATGGCCGCTGGTTCTAATCCCGGCAGCTCCACTTCCTCTCTATCTCTCCTCCTCTCAGTATATCTGACTTTGTAATAAAAAATAAAAAATAAATCTTTAAAAAAAAAAAGAAATGTATTTACTTAGAGGTGGTGTATAAGTGAGAAGTCAGTTGTCTAGCAGTATATATAGTGTCATCTTATTTTTGGTCTCTAAATTTGCAGAGTAACATTTTTGTGTTTCTGCCTATAAAGTTTCAGGAAAAATATATGTAACGTATAACTAGCATTTTGGAAGACTGGCAAACGTGAGCCAGACATGATACAGAAGAGATCCTGGGTATTTGCACTACATCGTACTTTTCTTGCTAATTTTTTTCAACTGTCATCTCATACAAAGTCTTATTATTTTAGGCCAGCATACCCAGTAGAAGAGTTAGAAGAAGAAACTGTTCCAGAAGATGATGCAGAATTGACACTAAATAAAGTGGATGAAGAATTTGTGGTATGTGTGTTGCTGAACAAACTATCCATATTTATATTTAAATTCCTTTCTACTGATTTTCTAGACTTTCATTTTTTGGAATATGTTTTTGTAAAGATTCATGTGTTTATTTGAAAGGCAGACCTGCAGAGAGAAGAGGTTACAAGTGGTGGAGGGAGAGAGAGAGACTCTGCATCTGCTGGTTCCCTCCCCATGTGGCCACAGTGGTCTGGTCAGGGTTAAGCCAGACTAAAACCAGGAGCTTTGATGGGTCTCCTACATGGATGCAGGAGCGCAGTTACTGGGGCCATCTTTTGCCACTTTCCCAGGCACATCAGCAGGAAGCTAGATTGAAGCAGAGCAGTGAGTTTGCAAACTGGAGTCCGTATGGGAGTAGCTTGAGATACTACGCCACAACACTTGCCGCTGGAATGCATTTCATTTAATTTACTTCATTGTTTCTGAAAAAGAAAGAAGGAAAAAAGCTTTAAATTTTTAAATAGTTTGGCTAAGTTTGGTTAATTAATTTTGGTTAAGTTAATGTTCATAATCTCTTATGAATTTTAGCAGAGGTTCTTAAACTGTAGAAGAAGAATCTACCATGAATTATATGAGTAAGTAGTTCACTAGCAATCATTCATGATCTTAAGTAATACATGAGTAATGGATAATTTAGAACAGAGAAACAAAATTTAGTGTTAATACATTCTGGTCCTTGTAACAATGCCATTTATTATTAAGGAATTCATTTGTTTCTCAAATTTGTAGGAGTACTACCCTGTGGGAATTTTGAAACACTTTTAAGTAAGGAACATTGTTTAAGTAGTTGGCAGCATTTTTCTGCAGCTTTTATCGTGCCAGCATCCCATATGTTATGTGAAGCTTAAAAGCTGAAGTCTCCACAAACAGGCTAATATATTATTCAATTTTTTTATTATTATTTCTGAAATACCTCAGGGAAGCTAACTTAGAAAGGCAAAGATTTAGTTTGGCTCATGGATTTGAAGGTCCATAGTTCAAGAACAGCATCCCCTTGCATACGGTGATGGGATGTGGGTAGAGGCTGATGAAGGTGGTATGTGTATGGAGGAACAATCAAGAGGCAGACAGAAATAGACAACTGGGCTGAACCAGGTTTATATGAACCTTGCTACAAGAACTACCTTCTGAAGGCAGCCTCACCCCCAGTTATCTAAAGCTTTTCCACTGGGCTCAATTCCCAGATACTATGTTGAATAAAGGCTTCATTTTTAATCCATTAACCATTGTCATTAACCACTAATGTACAAACTTGGGGTTTAAACATTTGCATGAACTGGGAACCCAGCTCTTGTTCAGACTACAGTAACTGATCAAATGATAAAGACTAATGAGCTTGTTTCAAGATAATTCTTGCCCAAACTAGAGATGATTTGACCTTCACATTTTAGAAAGTGTCCATTGATCTGAAATGGCAAAAAAAAAAAAAAACAACTTTGTAGTGTATCTTACTTGTCATAAACTAATGAACGGTTTTCATAACTTTTTTATAATGTTATTCACTTTTTTAATAGATAAACTGAAGCTCTCAAAAGGGATAGCTATTTTTAAATTAATGAATTTATTTTATTCTTCCATAAAAGTTCCATAACCACCCAGATTTCTTTTCCCCCCTCTCCAAATTCCCACCCCAACCCCCGTTCTAACTTCCCCCCCCTGTACTCTCTGCCATTGTCCATACATACAATGTCAGGTATAGATAAATAACAGAATGATGGTTTTATGACTAATTGTGAAGGACTATACTATTGTAATAATATGGGGTTTTAATGACTTTAAAATAAAAGGTATATTCTCTATTTCAACTCAAAATAATTTTAGTTAGTGTATACTACAAAGATACTAATCACTAAATGTTACAATAGTAAATGTCAAAAAACCTGTTTAAACCTGTTAGACTGTGTCCAAGTAGAATATTGTATTGTCATTAAAAATCATTTGCAAAGAAATATTACTTCTATAAGGATGATAACTTACAGGATATCTCATTGGAAATAGAATTTGAAAACATTTATTTTGGTATTAAACACTTTAAAATTTGTATATTATAATGTTTTCTCCATGACCGTTTTCCATGGATTCCCAAATTTCAGATTTTCTCATGTCAAAATATCTTTTAATTTCATTTCTTAAAAACTTTTTGAGATAATTTCATGTACTTTATAACATTAACTGAGAAGCAACTTCCAGACTTTGTCATCCCAACCTCAATTATGTGAAATAAGCAAAAAGTGCATGGATATTTATTTAAAAATTTGTCAGTGAAAAACAGATGTAGTTAGAAAAAAAAAAAACTTAAGGGCAGAAATAGCTTTAATAGGTCCACTTTTCCATTTCTAGTTTATTGTTCAGAGTCAGGTACGTAGTGGATATTCATTAGATATTTGACTATACTCTCCATCTCTTAACACATTGATAAGTGTCTTTCATTAAAAATTTGTAGGACCCGACACAGTAGCCTAGTGGCCAGAGTCCTCTCTTGCATGCGCCAGGATCCCATATGGATGCCGGTTCTAATCTCGGCAGCCCTGCTTCCAATCCAGCTCCCTGCTTGTGGCCTGGGAAGGCAATTGAGGACGGCCCAAGACCTTGGGACCCTGCACCCTCACGGACACCCAGAAGAGGATCTGGGTTCCAGACTTTGGACCAGCTCAGCTCTGGCTGTTGTGGTCACTTGAGGAGTGAACTAGCAGATGGGAGATCTTTTTCTCTGTCTTTTCTTCTCTCTGTAAATCTGCCTTTCCAATAAAAATGAATGAATAAATCTTTTTTAAAATTATAGCTATTTTTCCTAGTAATGCTTTAAACACCATAACTGTCCATCTAAATTTAGAAATATAAATTAAGAGCAGCGTTTTCACATATTTCTTGCCATCCATGAGGTAAAATTCTTATTAAAAACTGAAATTCTTCCTCAAAAGGATAGATCCTGAGGCTCTTTGTTCCCTTGTGTCAGTGTCTCTGGAATGTTTTCCTTTCTTACTGCCATCGTATTCTAAGGGGATTCTGTTCTCTCCCATTCTTATTGCTAAGGAGAACTGGTTCAATGCCAAAAGCCTGTTGATGGTGGAAGGCTGTTTGATTCTGTTGGCAAAGTTTGTACGGCGGCTCAAGGACAGTGAAAATCATTTCTGATAAAATTCTACTGTAATTAAAAAATGGAAACCTTCGGGTTTAAACTGGCCAAATCAAGACACACTGACAATGCTTTAAAAAAAAAAGATTGGTTATGATACAGTATGTTCTCATTCATTATATATGATCATATTCATAGTAATTTATAGTAAGAGAATTAAGGAGGTGCATATTTGACAGAAAAATGGGTAGGAAATTGTTGAAAGTCTTCAAAATTACTGATATTGGAGTCCTTTTTTATTTTAGAACTATTTCTTCCAAGCTTATTCATATTTTAATTCTTTTTGAATGATTTTATCATTTAGGAATGTAAATCCTTTTCCGTATATTAGTCTGGGCTCTCTAGAAAATCAGAACTAATAGACGATGCACAGACGCGCTTACATTTATATAGGAAGAGATCTGTGGGAAATTAGTTCCCACCATTACCAAGGCTAAAATGTTTGCCAGGTCTGTAGGCAAAATGAACACTGAGGAGAGCTGATGAAGTGATGCTGAGTGGAGTGTGAAGGCCTGAGCCTGGGAGAGCTGCCTACAATGTGCAGCACTCCAAATCTTTCAAGACAGACAGAAGTAAGCAATTTTGTTCTTGTTCTCCATTTTTGTTTTATGCAGGCCTTCAGCACACTGAATGAGGCCTGTCCATATAAGGGTAGTCCACTTTACTGAGTCTAATTCAGATGTGTAAAATATTTGTAAACACACCCTAAATATGCTTCACTAAATGTCTGGACATCCGATGGCCCAATCACAGATGCATACAATTAATTATCATGTCCACTCCTTGTCAGCTTGGCTCTCATACACATCTCCTTTGAGTCAAGTTTGACTTCAAATAAAGACAATAGTAAGATTATAATTCTGCCTAACATGTTAACATACTGTAACTGTCCTGTAAGCTAAGATAATGTTCTAATCCTTTGGAGGAGGGGTTGTATTTACTCTCCTTGATATGTAAGGGGAAGGGAATACTAGACATAAAAGTACTTAAATACTTAACTACTATGATGTAAAAATCACAGTACTGAAGTGCTGTGGTAGAAATTGGGCATGTTTTATGGTAGATGATAAGGGAACAGAGAATGAAGTTATTTGCATACAGATATATGTGTAACAAAATAAAGGGGAAATAAACTTGACCATTTAATTTGTCGTTTCTGTAACCAGTCACATGATTATACCTGGTGTTCATAACTACCTTCATTCACTGCTCATTCTGTATACCATTTGCCTTCATCAAACACCTCAGCTAACTGTTGTTCTTCACCTGCTTGAGTGACCCAAACCTTTGTAAATTGTCAGTAGTCCTTCTGGGAGGTAGCATCTATTGATTTTAATCACAGTGCTTGGTAATATTAAGACACTCTAAAAATTTCCTGTATTGAAGATTGACTCTTCCTAACTTTAATTATGCAGCGGTAATGCATTCCCCTTCCCACTCCTCCAGAAAACTAATGGAGAGTCAGCCACACAAAGTAACATGAACACTCTTCCTTGTTGATTTTGCAATGAGAAGTGTGACACAGAGGCCAGCGAGCAAGAAGCAGTCTTAAAATGACTGTTCAGTTCAGTGAGGCCATTGTTTTCTTTTGGTGGAAGCTCCACTTGGAAACTGAGACTTCTGGGGCAGTAAAGCATGAAATTAGAATCATAAAAGACCCAGAGCCCTGGCCAAGTAGGGCAAACCTCTGCCCGAGGTGCCAGCACCACATACGGACTCTGGTTCAAGCCCCAGCTGCTCCACTTTTGCTCCAGTTTCCTGCTAATGGCCTGGGAAGGTATCAGAGAATGGCTAAATCCTTGGGCCTCTGTACCCACATGGGAAACCTGGACGAAACTCCTGGCTTCTGCCTTTGTATGGGCTTAGCTCCATCCTTTTGGGAATTTATGGCCATTTGAGAAGTGAACCAACAGATGAAAGATCTCTCTGTGTCTTTACTTTTCTCTGTAGCCTGCCTTAAAAATAAAAATGAAAAAAAATTAAAAAGAAATAATAAATCAAAATTGCTAGTGGGCTACTAAGGATACAATTGATCAGTCATTTCTACCCCTTAATTCCTGGTCCTGTGAGTCCTAGCTATGAGAATTGGCACCTCTTATTGATACTGATTCAATTTAGTATTTGTTATTACATGTTTTTACTTATAATGTTAAAATCCAATATGATTCAAGAGGTATTTATTGATTGTCCATGTAAATAGTTCTGGTTAGGTTACCATGAAAGCTTTATGAGGTTGCCTTGTTTCCCATGAGCATTGAGTCATCACACTTTAATAATTTACTCTGTTAAATGGACCATCATTAGTGAAAGCTTAGAGCAGACTAAGCCACTTTAAAAATGTGTGCATCTGTGCTTCAGATCTGAGATGTAAACACATTAATTTTATCTATACTTCTTTATCCTACTATCCTTTCCTTAGGAAAGTCGATGTTACTTGAGTCTATTGAATTTGCATTTATATTGTTTCATGTTTTTCTAAAAATCTCTGCAGTTCTCCAAGGCCTATCATAGTTCTCATATCTTACCTGATTGAGCAAATCTAGGATAGGCTGTTAGAATTCTCAACAAATTCCTAGATGATGCTGAGACTGCATGTCTCAGAACCACTATCTTTTATGTCTGTCTTGAAATAAGGAGACTTTGAAATCTACAATTACAATTCTACATGTGCAAGTGTTCACTGACTGATACCTTTTGTTGGCTGTTTTGTTGTTTTTTGTTTACTGGATCTTTTGACTTGGTGACCAAACTCCATTGGCTTTTTTACTGTGTCCTAATCTAGCTATTACCGTGATATAATCTTGCTAAATTAGTTTTTTCTGCTTTATTCCCCGGAAATCACAAAGACATTAAAAAAGCTGATCTTTTGTTCTGCATGCCCATAGAAGCTGTGTTTTTACTGTATATTTGCAAGGGGAGGCCTCTCAAAAGCTTAGTTCAAACTTCATCCACCTATAACCAAATGATTTGCAGATCTGGACTGTCTTGGAACCCACCTAAACCATATTTTTTAATAGATGTAATTATCATGGGCCAAGTGGTAACCATTACTTTCCGAAACATAAAGCACACTAAATGAGAGGTCAAAATTTTGCATGAATTTGATTGGCTCTTGCAGCAAGTGAGGATTTTCTGTATATGGCTCTCATTTTTGTCCACTTTGATCCTGTTGCTCAAAATTTCCATGAACTTCCAACACTGTTTACTCAGATATGTTGCTTGACATCATTTCCTGCTTTTTAGCATTTTTCATTTTATTTTATTTTTGAAGTCAGAGTTACCAGAGAAGGGGAAAAGCACACACAGAGAAAGAGAGAGAAAGGGAGAGAGAGTCTTCCTTCTGATAATTTGCTTCCCAAGTGGCCGTAACAGCCAGGGCTGAGGTAGGCCAGTAGATTTATCTGGGCCTTCCACTTGGGTAGGAGGGGTCCAAACACTTGGCTACAGTCTGCTGTTTTTCTCTCATCATCAGCAGTGTGCTGGAGCTCAAGTGGAGCAACCAGGACACAAATCAGGGCCAATATGGGATGCAGCTATCTCAGGAAACAGCTCTATCCACTATGCCATGGTGCCAGTAACTCCTGCTTCTTTTCTACATGGCTTTTCAACAGGGACTCCCCACTCCTCTTGTAGCTTTCTTTATTGATGGTCAAAGAACGGGGGCAGAGAGACTTCTTTAAATGGCACTGTTAAAACTTAAAAACACAGAAGAATTAGTAGCAATATTGTCTTTGACTTTATACATGTGTTCAATTAGGTTTTGAATACCATTTTCTGCAGCAGTTTTCATAGCAAATCTAGTATGCCTTAGTGTTATACATATGCAATTGGAAGTATATTTTTAAATTATTAATTATTTGTTAATTTTCTTATTTTCCTAAGGAAGAGGAGACGGATAATGAAGAAAACTTTATTGATCTCAATGTTTTAAAGGCCCAGACCTATCGTTTGGTAAGTTTCATTCTATATGCATGAGACCTACAAGCAATCATGTTCTGCTAGAAAATAAAATAAATAGAAACCATTGTTGACAATTGTTTTTTGTTTCTTTTGAAATGTAGGTCTCAAAATAACTTTTCTATACATAAAATATTGTAATGATAGAAAATATAAAAGTTCACAGGGGAAAAATGAAGTAGCCTCGTTTCTTTATGATGAAAATCAACTCACTGTCTCTCATGCAACCTGAAAGTAATTAATTTGCCTGTTAGCACTTTTTATTATGGAAAGACATAACTTATTCTATTTCAAATGATTTTCTATGATCTTAGACCAGATGGAATAATCTTGATTATAAGAAAATTCTTAAATATTTATTTGTAAGAAAATTAATTATAATAAAACTGATATATGAAAAAAAACTGATATATGAAAATAATGAGTTATTGTTTTATGTGAACTTTTTACTCTTTTAATACAAAAGAAATTTAGTCTCTAAAACACATTCTCAATGAGATATTCAAATTGTGTGTGTAGAATTTTTGCATTTTTCTTCATATTTTTTTTTTTTAAAAATTTATTTTTATTGGAAAGTCAAAAGTGCAGGGAGAATGAAAGAGGGGAAGATCCTCCATCTGTTGATTCACTCCCCAAGCAGCCACAACGGCCGCAGCCTCGTCAGTCTGACGCCAGGAGCCCGGAGCCTCTTTTGGGCCTCCCACGTAGGTGCAGGGTCCCTAGGCTTTGGGCCATCCTCAATTGCTTTCCAGGCCACAAGCAGTGAGCTAGATGAGAAGTAGGGCTGTCGGGACACAAACTGGTGCCCATGTGGGATCCTGGTGCGTGCAAGGCAAGGATTTTAGCTACTAGGCTGCTGCAGCGGGCTTTGTATTTCAAGAAAGTTATATACCTGTTATCTCAAAAAAAATGTACATATATAATATATTCTTGTCATTTATTGGAGTTTTTCCCTTGAAATTCTCAAAACAAGTTTAGATCCAGTTTTGGTTTCATATCATGAAGATTTGCTAATATCCCTTTTTCCAGAGTGATCTTTTCTGCCTTAGAATTATTAATTCTCTAGTTAAAATTAATGGTATACATGTGTTCAATGCCTAAATTAATGTAGACTGTATTAATGTGAGGCTTTTTGTCTAACTTCACTACATCCTAGGCTTCTCACTTGGTTACATTTCCAGACTTCTTATGCCTCTTCTTCATCTGTAAAATGACATTAAGAATATTTACTTTTTCAGAAGGCTTTTTAAAGATTAGAAGCATCAGTTCAGGTACCTGTCACTTAGGAAGTGTGCAGTGAGAACCGGTAGGAGCCAGAACCACATCTTTGCCCCACAACCTTCATGTCAGATCTGATCTATAAATCTTCGATGAAAGGGATAACTGTCTTTTTTATATTCCCTATGCTGTAGAACAGAAGAAGCATAAATGTTTCTTAAATGTGTGAGGAATCTTTTTTATTGATGAAATGAAATTCTAGTTAAAAAAAATCTTGTAGTTTCAAATCATTTTGTAACTTTCTTTTTTTTTTTTTTTTAAAGATTTTATTGTTTATTGGAAAGCTGGATATACACAGAGGAGGAGAGACAGAGAGGAAGATCTTCCATCCGATGTTTCACTCCCCAAGTGCACCGCAACGGGCCGGTACGCGCCAATCCGATGCCGGGAACCTGGAACCTCTTCCGGGTCTCCCATGTGGGTGCAGGGTCCCAAAGCTTTGGGCCGTCCTCTCCTGCTTTCCCAGGCCACAAGCAGGGAGCTGGATGGGAAGTGGAGCTGCCAGGATTAGAACCGGCGTCCATATGGGATCCCGGGGCGTTCAAGGCGAGGACTTTAGCCGCTAGGCCACGCCGCCGGGCCCTCATTTTGTAACTTTCAAAGCACTTTACAACACATCTTTTTACTGACTTTCTAAGGTATACAGTTAAAAGTTTTTTCTATTATACAAATAGAAACACTAAAATATATAACTTTGGAATAGTTTAATCTTTTAAGAGGGTATTAAATTAAAATACCTGGGGCCCGGTGCGATAGCGTAGTGGTTAAAGTCCTCACCTTGAACGCATCAGAATCCCACATGGGCACGGGTTCTAATCCCAGCAGCTCCACTTCCCATCCAGCTCCCTGCCTGTGGCCTGGGAAAGAAGTTGAGGACGATCCAAAGCCTTGGGACCGTGCACCCGCGTTGGAGACCTGGAAGAAGTTCCTGGCTCCTGGCTTCAGATTAGCTCAGCTCCAGCTGTTGTGGCTGTTTGGGAAGTGAACCTTCGGACGGAAGATCTTTTCTCCTCTCTATATATCTGCCTTTCCAATAAAAATAGAGTATATCTTTAAAAAATAAAAATACCTAAATGTAAACTATTTGCAGATTTCAGGTTTATTTATTTTTCCCCCTTTACTTCGTAATAGGAGTTCAGCCAGCTAAGTAGTTGATTTCTGTTTTGAGTAAGTACATTGTCCTTAGTATTATTGTAATGCATCTGTTTTGATAATCATGACAAAGTGCTCCTTCTGTGTGATAAGAAAAATAAAAGTATAGATGCATGCAGAATGTCACAAAGAAACTATCATTTCTGTTACTCATAGTGTTTGTGGTGGCAGGAGTGGGAAACATTTTTTCTTGCAAAGGCTATTTGGATATTTATAGCACTACACCTAACCTACACTAAACAATCAGCTTAAAAATTAACCTGATAAACTTACTGAGTTCCAGGTGCCACCTGCAGTTGCTTTGTCAGAGTCAAACCAAATGAGTTCACTGGTCATACATGGCCGGTACACTGAAATTTCCCAATCCCTGGTAAAAAAGAGGGCTGTGAAGGTCATTTACAGGTTTCTCTGGATAAAGTAGTTGGGTATCTGAAACAAAGTAATGTAATTTGCCCCTACCAGTCCTGTGAATCCCTATTGATCCTATTTCTAATTTTTCACCCCAAGCTATACGATACAGGACTCTCCTCCTACCTGTACTTTTGTAAATTATCTTAGTATTGGAGCTTTGGACAAATTGTAGAGTGATATCCTGTAGAGTAAAGACTGTGTTCTTATATTTTCAAAAGAAGAAAAAAACTAAATGCCAGGTGTTTGTGGATGGTCAACCATGAAGTACTAATGAGGAAGAAAACTCTTTCATATTTCAGAAAATCTGGCAAGCCTACACTGTTGCCCACCGCAGCCATCTGCCGGAGACAGCTGTGTCTGACTATAGCTTATGATGCTGCTTTTTCCCCATGACACATTTGCTATATAGATTAGTAACAGATTTAAGATTTTGTGTTTCATGCAGCAGGTGGACTCAGTGATGTTAAATGTATAAATTCTTTACTAGCACAAGCATGATGCATACTGTGGAGGAAAATTGCTAAATGCATGTGACAGTAGAATCCCATTAATGTATGAGTTACAGCAGTCCCTCCCTACTGCCGTTTTAAGACAATAGATGTTTTTCCAATCATTCTGTCTTCTCACTATGTTTTACCTTTCTTCATAGATTCTAGAATTGTGTTGTATTAATTATTGATTTGTATGTCTCAACTACTATAATGCAAATTTCTCTAAGACCAGCAGTATTATTCACTGCTAGTATGTGTAGACTTTGTTCAGTCATCGGTAAAACAGTGTGAAAACATGTCTGATGCATGTTGTTTTATAGGTTAGGTATGTTTTAATCTTCAAAGAAAAAGCCAAAAACAGTTGCTTACTCTTCCATGTACCATCTAAGATAATATAGGAAGCAGTCCACTTATAATTCTTGTATGAAGTATGAAGAGTATGCAAATAAATATTATAACTTTTTTTGAGATTTGTGGTAAAATGAAGCAAAAGAAAATGTGAATAAGACATATCACAGGTTATGTTCTCTGGAAGCAGACAGTGATCAGGTTTTGGGGTGCAATTGGCGGATGTGAAAGGAAGGGGTAAGAAAGCAGGATTTGACAGAGGGAGAAATCTAGCCATGAAGTAGCCTGGACGAAAACTGCCATCCTGGTGAGGAGTTTCGTAACAAGTTTTGGCACTAGGGTGGACGTATCCCTAGGTGAGGTGGCTCTCTGCAGCTGATACAGAACCCAAGGGACCTGGAACAGAGACTGTCAGCTGCAGCTTGAACATAAAGTTCTTAAGAGAGGATCTGGTGACCCATCTTGCTAATATTACAATGTATTTTAAGCCTATGGCTTTTAATTTCAAGAAATTTGTTAAAAAAAAAAAATAGACACTGTCTGCTAATTGGATAAACTTAAAAGGGCTAAGTGGACCATGACGTAACAATAGTGTTTCCTGGATGTTGAAAGTTCTGCATTCTAAGATAAAGCTTTCTCCTATCAGTGATGAATTCTTATTCCCTTGTTTTGGATGTTGATGCTTCTCAGAATGTCATGATCTTTAAAATATAAAATAACATTACTAACTCTCCCCCCACCCACCTCCAATTCCCTATCACAATTTTGATCTTGCCAAATATGATACTTTTCAGGAACTCATCTGTAATTAATGAGGTTTTGCTCTATCTTCGAAATCTCACACATAAAATAATTATTTTAATTTTTTATATAGCTTTTCTTGGAAGAAGGATATTATGAATGAATATTATTAGGCTTCAGCCATATCCCACAAAGTTCCACATTGTATATATCCTTCTGATTCTTGAGAATACTTGAAGTCTGAAATTTAGTCACAATCACCCAGAGAGTGTTCATGGGGAAGGACAGGAGCTAAATTGAAACTGTGCCAGTTGGGCAGGATCCAGGGTAGTTAGGGACATAGTAGAATATTCAGAGCTGTGGGAAGAGGGGGCAGAGAAGGACAGCTATGGTGACAAAGTGTAGTGAGATGCGCTGGTTCTCTCTATTTCACACTGTAGTCTATTGGCTCGTGGCTACACTGTTAATCCTGAGTGGCCTCTAGAGCTCCCCTCTGCATTGTGGGTCACAGCAGAAGCGCGGCAACTGTGTGCTGGGAACATAATGCAGATGTGTCATTCTCCTTCCCCTGTGAAAAAAAGATGAGGGAGCTGTGCGCTCTCGGAGTTCTATTTTTAAAAGCCCATCACTTCATTTCAAAACATTTTTTTCAGGCACACCATAGATACTATTCTTTCTTGAGATGCTAAATTTGATGTTTTAGAAACCAAATTCTGAGTTATACAGTATAAAACCAAGTATCTCAAAAGGTTTAAACACAATTGGTTTTTAATTTCTTCGCAAAGAAAAAAAAAGTCATTGTACCAAGAATGAGAGTTTTCAGCTTAGAAAGCAAAAGCTGAAAAGAAGTAAAAATATGGGCTTGGTATAAAAATGCCATTTCAGTTCTACAAGATCTTTTGACAGGTTTGCATATTGTAATCAAAGGAGAAGAAAAATGATGTGCTTTGTTATTATCTCAAACACTTTAGGTTTTCTTCATTTTACATATGATTTATACTTCCTTCTGGACAAAATATGCTTTATGAGTAATAAAGAGAAACTGTCATATACAACATCACTGGCCTCATAGATTACCACTGATTCTGATTACTGCTTGAGGAAAATGTGTTTTCTTTGTTGCCTCCTCTCTGTGTTGTGAGAGAAACATGGTGGGCATTTCACAGGTGACATGATTAACATGTCACGTGTGGTAGAACACATTACAGCTAAGTAAAAGCGTTTGCTTCTCTGGGGACTAACCTGCATCAGCCTCATCGGTTTTACACCTGCAGGCAAATAGAAAGTCTAGACGATTGCTCTTCTTACTTCATAGGGGACACCTAAACAGCAGTTCTTGTGGGGAAGGAAATACAGAATTGTCATTCATCCTTGGTGTAACTTTTCAATGTATGTTTGAAATAAGAGATATCTTTAGCTCAACAGGCTAATCCTCCATTTGCAGCAACAACATATGGGATGTTGGTGCTGATTCTAGTTCTAGCTGTGCCACTTTCAGTCCTGCTCCTGTTAATGGACTTGGAAAGCAGTGGGAGATGGTTCAAGTACTTAGCCCCTACACCCACCTGGGAGACCTGGAGAAGGTTGCTGGCTGCTAGCGTTAGATCAGCTCAGCTCCGGCTGTTGGGGCCATTTAGAAAATAAACCAGAGGATGGAAAAATATCTTTGTCCCTCTTTTTCTCTGTAAATCTGCCTTTCAAATGAAAATAAATAAATGTTGTTTAAAAGAGAAATCTTTACTTACACCCTGGCTTCATTGTGCATTTCTTAAGAAATAAAAATTATGAATTGGGCAAAATCCCTTCCAAACACAATCTAGTTTTTGGTCAGCACCTTGAATTGTAACCATGTATAGTATGCACTTAGGACTTTTCCTATTTTGTATAAATTTTCAGCATTCCTAGAGACTAAATTAGTTACTGACATTGATACTTGCCACAGGATAATAGGAACCAAAAAAGTCATTAGTCCATAATACAAATAAGTCTTTAGATTACTAAGTATTTTTGTAAGAAGCTTAGGATGTAAGTCATCAAGAAGTCTGCATTACAATGAAAATTGAGAAGTGCCGGTGATGTCATGGCTTTATTTTCCTAATCTGTCACAAGGATTGCCATTGAAGGCCTGCTAGACTAAATTTTATATCACAAATTGTGTCTCGCACAGAAATTACTAACGGGAATCTGATGAAAAGCAATATGATGAATTTTTTCAAATATCATTTGAGAGCTATCATTCTATAAATGGGAGGTGATACTTCCAAACTAACACTAATAGAAAATTTCTATTACATTTTCAGTATATTAGATGATTATTCAGAATATGCACATTTTTCAGCCTTTCACAACACTACATTCTATTAACAGCCTTCCCCACCCCTGCCAACTCCCATTATCATTCACTACAGTCCATTGACAGTGTTGGTGCTTGAATATTTGAAAGATTTACTTTCATCTAGGACATCTAGATGGTCTTTGAGACCTGTGGTTATTGCCTTGAAATGCAATCTCCATCTCTTCAGCTGTCTTTTAAGGCCAGTCATGTCCTAGATGTCTATGGTCCACATCCTTCAATCCCACCCCTATTCTTTTTCCAAACTATTTTCATATAGTTCCTCTATCTGGCTTATCAAACATGAAATTGGGCCCGGCGGCGTGGCCTAGCGGCTAAAGTCCTCTCCTTCAACGCCCCGGGATCCCATATGGGCGCCGGTTCTAATCCTGGCAGCTCTACTTCCCATCCAGCTCCCTGCTTGTGGCCTGGGAAAGCAGTTGAGGACGGCCCAAAGCATTGGGACCCTGCACCCGCGTGGGAGACCCGGAAGAGGTTCCTGGTTCCCAGCATCGGATTGGCACGCACCGGCCCATTGCGGCTCACTTGGGGAGTGAAACATCGGATGGAAGATCTTCCTCTCTGTCTCTTCTCCTCTCTGTATATCTGGCTTTCCAATAATAATAAATCTTAAAAAAAAAATGAAATTATCTGGAAATTTAAAATTCAGTAGCTTTTGATGCATACAAGTCCATAGAGATAATAAAACAAATAGTTGGAATGGTTTTCAGAACTTGCGCATCGGCAACTATCTACACAACCGTCCTTGTTTTCCTCCATTAACAATGGCTGGAGCTGAACCAATCTGAAGGCAAGAGCCCAGAGCCTCTTCCAGGTCTCCCACACAAGTGCAGGGTCCCAAGGCTTTGGGCCATCCTCAACTGCTTTTCCAGGCTACAAGCAGGGAGCTGGATGGGAAGTGTTGCCGCCAGGATTAGAACCAGCACGTGCAAGGCGAGGACTTTAGCCACTAAGCTACAGCACTGGGCCCATCCCAACTTCTTTCAACCCTTTTGACTCACAGATCTACAGCCCCTTAGTGTTTTATAGCCACAATGTTTGTTCTGAGGATTTTTGTTTTATTCACTATCACTGAACTCGAACAATAAATTACACATTGTAGCCACTAAACGTTATTTGTTGGTCGGATAGATGAAGCTCGGTACCTTGCTTTTAACTCTTTGCCTTCTCTGGCCTGGTGGGGAAAATTCACATCCCGATCTTGGATTTTTCCTGATGTACTTAACGCTTGCTCCCCAGTAAGTGTCAGGTCTTTCCGCATGCTGATCTTCACAAACTTTATCTGTATATACTTCATTATTTTGACTTGGGCTGTTTTCCTCACTGTAAACACTTATCATGTATTTTTTGGTCTGTCTGTATCAAATATATCTTTGTGAGGCCAAACATAAATCCTATCATTCTGTTACAACATACTTCCCTTTCTCATACGAACTCCTATACTATCTATACTGTTTGTCACCTGAACCAGCTGGCTTTAGGAAGTTAATCAAACTTAGAATATTTATCTGCTTGCTTAAAAAGCTTTATTATTCTTAGAAGTGAAATATGTTGTGTTAAAAAATGAAATCACAAAAAGTATGGAGGATAATATGAACATTTTCCCAGATATAAATATTGTATCTTTTTATTCATAAGTTCCTGAAGTTTGTGTAACATTTAGGGGAATCTGGATGATGGTTGTCAGGGATTCAGTAATGTCATTTGTGTAATTACTTGCAATCTGAAATAAAAGTATGGTATTGTCAAAAATAGATCATAAGGTTTTTAGATTCCCTGAAATAATCCAGGTATGTAGTGATATTGCCTCATAAAGCAAGTCAGTGGGAAAAAATGAACAGTTCAATTACATGATGATAACAGGTTACCAGTATGGACAAAAAGCTGCATTTTTTTCCTGCTGTGTCCAGGTAAACTTCACATGGATCAACAATTTTAAAATAAGTCATAATATGAAAGTGGACATGGTAATGTAGATGAACAGAATCAGAAACACAAAAATATCATTACTCTGAATGCATAAAAATAATACTGTATGTTAGGGACACTGAAATGAGCAAAATGAAGTTAAAAGGTAATAAACTAGAGGAAAATATGTATGCTCTGTGTGACAAAGTGTTGCTAGGAGGCACAGGATAAGGTATTCTAGAGCTGCTCTAGAGTAACACTGCACCTGCTGCTTGCTGATGATGTAAAGTCAAAAAAGTTGCTTAATTTCTGCATACATTAGAATCCTCATTCTGAAAATGAGAAGACAACTCCTTGTTTCATGGTATCAATATTGGGCATTTGTGAAAAACCCTATGTGAAAGCATGTAACCTGTTGATACATATAATAATGATAACTATAAAATAATGTTAGGGACTGCCCATAGTAAACTCGTGGTAGGAAAACCTTTACGTAGATCGTTGAATCCTTGCGTGCCCCTTTCTTGTGAGGAGGATTTTTTTATTGTCCATGTTGCACAGATAGGAACCCTGAGATTTGCAGAGGTTAAGTAAATTGGCTGACAGCTGGCATATGATGTGGTAGAATTGAGAGTGAAAGTAGAATTCCAGACCCATCTTTTTAGCATTAACATACTGACCTGACTCAAGACGATTTAATTTCATTATCCTTGACTCTTAGAACTGTTTAATGTTAATAGTTCATTGAACTTTCATGTCTGTCTGAGTAGGCAAAAAAAAAAAAAATTGAGCTCTTCAAATGAATTTTAGTATTAGTGTATCCATAAGGTTGTCATATATGTGTGTATAGGTATACATACATATGTATGTGCCTATATACACACAGATGTGTAACACACATATGTATGTGTATGTGTCTGTAACAGTCTTTCTACAGATGCTTAACTATTCTATTGTTACTTAAGAAATTACCGATTGGCACAAGCTTCTGAGGAGGCTATTACCACTGCATACTTAATCCTTGAACTGACTTTGAAGATATGTCCTACTATTTGTACCTAAGGTTATGTTAGGGGATGGTTGACTCCTTTGGGAATCTTAGGTTCAGATCTCATCTCTTAAGATTTTCCTTTTATCTAAGACCAATTACTCACATAAACTGACCTCCAAGTCCTCATAATAAGCCATAAACTGTTTGCCGGCAGGAACTAAACCTTTTATCTTTTCACAGTAAGCATAATGCCTTGATTCTTACCTTGAACTCTGGAGCTTAGCAAATGGTTTATTGGTTAAATTAATTATAAATGAGGCTTCTAGATAGCATGTGTCTTATTGAGCTTCTAATTGTTTCTTCAGCAGCAGTAACTGGAAAATGCAATTTCCCAAGAGCTATGCTTTATCTTAGTTAATGTCATTTCGGAGTAGGACTTTGTCATGATGATGTAAAATTTTGATTAAACAAAAACAGCAGTCTATTTCTTTTTTACTAATAGCCCTATATAAAATACCATTTGCTCAGTAGAAAAGCAATTGGGAAAGCAAAGTTTTCTTGAAGTCTTATAACCAAAGCAGTGTACAGTGTTTTTAAATGATTTATACCTTATATGTATGGCTTGCATAGTTAATATATCCACTTACTAGGCATTAAGAAATTTTGAGTGAAACATGATGCCATTTAAATTGATGCACAAACATGTAAATAGATGCTCTGTAGTTTGAATAAGTAAATGCTGCTCTAGCAAGCCTAGTGTTCTCTTTTGGCCCTGTCTTCATTTCGGAAATATGCCATTTCCACCTGTATATTATGTCCTAGAGTGAGTGACTGTTGCTGAAGCACTATTCTATTGGGTGGGAATGGAAATCTCCGTGCCTATGGGACTGTATCATGAACAGTAATAAACAGTTTAAATTGTTTTAAAAATGAGTGAAACGTTTTGCGCTCCTACAGTGCATCATTTTAGGACACAAGGAGTAGGAGCTAGCAAATCATAACTTAAGAGAATCAAATGAAAAGCTATAAGAGTAAATGCAACTTATTAAAGGGCCCAATATAAAGGACTAGTTTGTGCCTTCGGTTATGCTAATGTCATGTTTGATTTTCATGTACTCTGCTGACTTACAATCTGGGTCTGATACAGACAGGGTTACTTCAGATCCATTTCCCTTTGTGAAAATTGCCCTTGAATAAAAACATTTAAGTCTGTCAGTCACCGCTTGAACAGTGTTACATCTGGGCTTGAAAAAAGTACTGTTGTGAATGGATATCCCCCTTGACTTTAAGTGATTCTAGACTTCATATACTACTATAAAGTGGGCAAGAAAAGGAGAGTAGGAAGGAAGGAATTGGGTTGGAATGCACTGACTCTGGTATTTAAAATGTTTTCTTTAAATGCATTTGAGAGGCAGATAAACACGGTAAAAGAGCTCCTGCCCGCTGGCTTACTACCTAAATGCATGCAAGAACCAGGATTGAACCAGGCCACATCCCAGAGGTAGAAACTCAATCAGGGTCTCCTAGAGGGTGGCACAGTCCCAACTACTTGAGCCCAAGGTCCATGTTAGCAGGAAGCTGGACTTGAGACTAAAACTGGCACTGAAGACATTATTGCAATATGAGAAGCAAGCACCATAACTGATGGCTTATGCCCAAGGCTAACTGCCTGGCCATGGCTTTGGGATTTAGTCAGCAACATTCTGCTTTCATTCACCCAAACAGCGGCTCCATAAATCAAACTTATTTGTAAAGCAGTGGCCAGAGCATCTAGATTCTATTAAGAACCACATTGCAACCATACTGATGCTCAGAAAACATGACTTTTATACAGCGTTACTCTAAGGTATTGAAGTTTGGGGGTGCTTAACTTGTCTTGCAGAAGCAAGCCTATGTATTCACCTTCACATACCCCTCAAATGTCAAGATTCACATACCACTGGCAATGCATACATCCATCCCCAATAGTCTGACCTGTTTGTTACGGAAAATATTTTAATCAAGATTGGACCTCCTGAAGCCCAGGACAAGTATCCAGCTCTGCCTAGAGCTTCCAAGCATAGGAAATTTATGGGACCCCATGTGGGTTCATGTGACAGACGCTTCCCGGATTGCAGCAGGGTTCAGCAGGGAGAGCTAGTGTCTTCTGTTACCATACTCATGTAACTTCACATGTGGCTACTTTGTGACTGCTGTACCGGACTCCCCTTCTATAGGGTTCTTGTGCCACCCTGGATCTGATTTAAATGGAAGTTTGTAAAACATTCTTCTAAGTACTCAAAATAATATTCCTAGATTTACATGACTACCTTAATGTCTCATACAATCCTGAGTTTTTTTTCAAGTAGATTTTCCACATTTAAATGAATGTTTATACCTTTTATATCGCTCTCTTTTAATGGAATGAAACAGTAAGCCCAGACCACATATTATAATATGTAAAAACACATATCATTATCCATACTTAAATAGTAATATTTGATGTAAAATTCCCTGAATTAAGGAGCGAAAAGCAATAAATGCTTCTTGTAAGACTCTTCTCAGGTCTGCCGTGTCCGGGGTCTCCTGAGTGAGTTCAGAGTCCTTAAAGACCTCAAATTCTTACAGAAAATCTTCTACTCAGTGTCGTATAGGATTGGGAAAGGCAAATCTAAGGCACTTTCACCTAAAAAATACCTTTTGTGATACAAATACACATTGAGAATGTAATTTCACCATGGGTCTACGTAATATTTTATTTTCCTATTTTTTTAATTTAGCAGCTTTTTTATATATACAAAATGATAGAACACAAAGTAATTAACCCCTTATATAACATTGCCTGATTTCAAAGTTGTTAATATTCTGTCAATCAAGTCATCCCCTTTCTCATCTTTGCACCACTTTTTAAATATTGTGGATCTCACTGGAGTTAGGTGGAACCTCACTGTGCTTTTCTTTTGCATTTTCCCAACAGCTCGGGAGCCTGAATAATTTTTCAGGCATCTATTAGCCATTTAAATTTGTTCATCTGAAAAATGTCTGTTCATTTATTTCACCCATTTCTTCATGGCGTAATTTGTTTTGCTCTCCATGAGTTTCCGAAACTCTTTGTAAATCCTAGCTATTAGTCCCCTATAGGTTGTGTGGTGTGCATAGATTTTCTCCCATTCCATCGATTGTTTGTTCACTTTGTGGATAGTCTCCTTTACTGTACAGAAACTTTTTAGGTTGCTGTGGTCCCATTTGTTTATATTGGCTTTAACTGCCCGTGCTTTTGGTGACTTTAAAAGAAGTCTTTCCCAATTCTAGTATCTTGGAGAATGCTCCCTATGTTTTCTTCCAATAGTTTGATGGTTTCTGGGTGCAGATTTAGGTTCTTGATCTATGTAGAGCTGGTTTTTGTATAATGTGACAGGCACGAGTCTTGCTTCTTACGTCTGCAGGCTGTTATCCAATTGTCCCAACAGTATTTGTTGAAGAGACCAGACTTTTTCCCTGGATTGTTTTCGGTTTTCTTATCAAGGATTAGTTGGCTGTGTGTAGGTTCCCTTCTAGTGTTTCTATTCTTTTCCAGAATATTCTGTTTCTATTCTGTTCTCTGTTTCTTTGCCAGTGCCAGTCTGTTTTGATGACCACTGCTGTGTAGTATATATCTGGAATTGTGATTCCTCCAGCTTGGTTTTTATTCTTCAGAGGATAGCTTTGGCTATTCGTGGTCTGTTATGCTTCCAGATTAACTTTTGTATCATCCTCTCTATTGCTAAAAAGAATGTTGTTAGGAATTTGATTGGGATTGCATTGAACATGTGTATTGCTTTTGGTAATATGGACATTTTGATTATGTGGATTCTGCCTATAAAGGGAGAATGTTCATTTTCTTCATCTTTAATGTTTTTCTCTCTTTCTTTTTAATTTTTTGTAATTTTCACCATAGAGTTCTTCCATATCTTTGGTTAGGTTAATTCCAAGGTATTTGAAATTCCTCTCCTCTAATTTAAAGGAGACTTTACTTATAAACTCTTTCTCAGCCATGGAGTTATTTGAGTGTACTAGTTGATTGAATTTTTTGGTTCTTTTATCTAAAAAATCATGTCATCTGCAAACAATGATAATTTCAGTTCCTCAGTTCCAATCTGAATTTCTTTGATTTGTTTTTCTTGCCTAATAATTCTAGCAAAGACTTCCAATGGTGTATTGAATAATAGTGGTGAAAGTGAACATCCTTATCTAGTTACAGATCTCAGTTGAAAAGCTTCCAGTCTTTCCTCATTTAGTATGATACTGGCATTGTTTTTTTCGTATATTATTTTGATTGTGTTATAGAATGTTCCTTCTATGCCTATCTTGATTAAGGCTTTTTATCATGAAGTGGTGTTGAATTTTATCAAATGCCTTCTCTGCATCTATTGAACTGATCATATGGCTTTTATTTTTTTTAATTTGTGGTGAATCACATTTATTTTTTTTTAATTTATTCATTAATTACATTGTATTATGTGACACAGTTTCATAGGTACTTGGATTCTCCCCACCCCTCCCCAAACCCTCCCCCTATGGTGGATTCCTCCACCTTGTTGCATAACCACAGTTCAAGTTCAGTTGAGATTCCCTCATTGCAGTTGAGATTCCCTCATTGCAAGCATATACCAAACATAGAGTCCAGCGAATCACATTTATTGATTTGCAAATGTTAAACCATACCTGAATGCCAGGAATGAATCCAGTTTGTCTGAGTGAATGTTCTGCCTGATGTTGGCTAGTATTTTGTTGAGAACTTTTGTGTCTATGTTCATCAAGGATATCGTTCTGTGGTTCTCTTTTTTTTCTGTTATGCCTTTCTCTGACTTTGATATTAAGGTGATATTGGCTTCAAAGAGTTTAAAAGGATTTCCTTCCTTTCTGTTGTTTGGAAAAGCTTATGGGGAATTTGGGTAAATTCTTGAAACATTTGGTAGAATTCAGCCGTAAAGACAGACAGACACACAAAGAGTGAAGTTCCATCATCTGATTCACTCCCGAAATACCTGCAAAGCTAGTACTAAGCAGGATCAGAGCTGGGAGACAGGAATGGCATCCAGGCTCACAGTAATGGGATGAACTCAAATGTTTGAGCCATCACCACTGCTTCTCACAGTCTGCATTGGCAGGAGGCTGGATTCAAGAGCCAGCTGTTTTGTAAGATGAAAGCATAATAACTGCTAGCTGAATGCTTGCTTCTTTTTTATTCTGTATAAATATTTATATTTTTCCTTAGATTTGCTTATAATTTATGAAGGGAGCTTACAGGGGGAAATTGCTACCAACTAAGGCCTTGGGCTTTCCCTTTAAATTATTAATTTGTACATTCTTTACATTTTCAAATCCATATATCTCAAAATTGAATTGTAAAAGACTGGTTAAAAACGTTTTACTTTTGCAATTCAAAAACACTCATGAGTTGGTTTTATTACTCCAGGGCAAAAAATCAAAGGGAAAATTTTATCTGCACTTGATTTGAATTCAAGTATGTCTATATTAAGTTACATTTTAGGTTGAATTATAGTTTAACCTACCCAAATACCACTTTAATTATGAACACAAACTGTGTAAATAATAAACCCTTTACTTCTGGGATTTTATCTTTTTTGTTTTGGAATTTTGGTGTCTTGTATTCTGTATTTAATGCTTTCAAATTAAGATAATGTTTACTTACTGCATGGGAGTATTTGTATCTCTTCAACTTATCAATGTACGTAAATGCCTTGTCCATTTGCTAGTGTTCCCATTGAGTTCAATCAGATATCAAAAGCATTTTTGCTAGTAAAAATAATTGAATCATGTGGTTGCTTTTCTCATTATTTCCTTTGCTATTGTATCAGGTTGATGTATTTATTTTGCCATGAGTAGAAGCACAGAAAAGAATTTCTACTGTGACTATAATTTTAACACTGCCATTCTTGATTTAAATTGTGATGTGCTGCTAAAATGCCTCAAAATTTTACCATTTCTTTTTATAAACTCTCAATCTTGTGATATCTTTCCTTTCTTAGGACATGAACGAGTCTGCCAAACAAGAAGCTATTTTGGAACCCACAACAGATGCTGCAGAATGGAGTCTAGAAGTGGAACGTGTACTACCACAACTAAAAGTCACGATTAGGACTGACAATAAGGTATGGAGAGGATTCACTTTGTTCAAAATATATTTTATAAAGTAATGCCAAGGTCAGCATTCTCCCAACTACACAAGCAATTTAAGGGGTGTGGTAGAATTTCTTTTGCAGCATTTTTTCTTACTAGGTATTTATCAAATTGTTGTTGAGTGAATGAACAGTATAATATGGTGCAAAAGCTAAGAATAAATCTTTGAAGGAATGATTTGGAACAAGCATTTTCCTGGGATTGAGTGGTATTTTCCCAGTGAATATGAGCATATTTTCTTGGAAATCATGTTTAGTTTAGGTGAATAGGAAACCTATGACTATACCACAGCTGATTGGAATTAAAAGATGGTTTGGAGTTCTGTTGGATGGTAAAACAGAAGGCGTTCTCTAAATTGCCTTAGATATTCTATTCTGTAATTATGATTAAAAGATAAGCATTAAGAAAATAACCTATAAATCATTTGTAGTAAGATTTAGAACTTAGAGTAGATAAACAGGCTAGTTGTGCTAAGTCTGCCTTTTAACCTATAATTAGTGAGTAAAAGGTAAATGGTGAAGACTAGATAATACTGTTTTCATAGTACTGTGATCTCCATAAAAGGAACTGCAGAGGCTTCCAGCCAAAGAAACTGAAGGAGCATTTTTATCCTCAGAGGCTGGACACATAAGGCACCAGTGCCAAGGGGCAAAATTCCAGTGAGGCTTAATCACTTCAGAAATGTAACCTGGTGTTTGACCTCAAAGTAGGTGCTCTGCAAAGGTTACTGTTTTCAGAGTATGTTGAAAATGACTTCATTCCTAGAATACCACTGCCTTGTAGAGCTGTATCCCCACACAGGTAAGAAGTAAACTAGGCTCCCCGGATGAAAACAAGAGAGGTCCAAGTAAACTGTGAACAGCTATGGAACAAATGCTATCTGAGGTAGATAGACATAGCTTGCAGCCTGTCTACCACAGATTTATCCAATCACTAGGGAGGACACCGTGGTTTGGTTACACTTTAAGTCAATTCTTTACATATCTCTCATATGTCAGTATCTGTTAATAAGCATGTCTTCTTCACTGATCACATCTCTGCTGGAAGTCTTAGTATGTAAAAGTGTGATATTTTAATGGAAAATGTAATTTCTGATTCTTTGGTTTTTTTACTAGAACTAATTCTCTTCATAAAATTAATAATCACCTTTGTGACTCTGTAAGAATGACATGTTAAAATAATAGTGTAGTTGGGAATTCTCAAAGTATAGCTTAATCCCACAGGGAAACAAGTTTAATTTGTTTACTTGCAAGCTAAGTAAACTCTTGAAGTCAGGCATCTCATTTAGAACCCAATACATATTTTAAGCACAACCATTAATTTTCACACAAAAATAGCTTAACAAAGGAAGAATTCAACTGCTAATAAGTACTGTTTTATAAAACTAGATACAGGTCAGTTTATAACACACTAAAGTTATTGTCATCAGAACTATTGGCTGTTGGAAAATGAATGTCCTGATTTGTGAAAGAATGCAAGTTGGACACTTATTGTTATAGTGTAAGCTTTAACTTTATGAGGAAAGACAGTGCAAAATTAATTTTACAATCAAGTTTTATTGGTTGCATTGCCAAGTAATAAAGACAGTTTTGCTTCTTAGTATTTTTTTAGAATATTTAGATATCATTTTGTAATTTAATTTTATGATAGCACATAATGACTTTGTCATATTTGATTTCTTTTTCGGAATTATCCTCTTGATCATTTGGTCTTTGAGTCCAAAAATCTTTCTTTCCATAAGTCTTTCCGATGTGGCAAATGGGAAGCACAGCAGTAGCGTCAATTGTTTTTTAACTCACCTAAGGAAAATGAAATTATACATTCGTTATAGAAAGTAAGGGACTAATTAACAAAGACATTTCCCTCATTTCTCAGAATTAATGAAATAATCTGGTTATAGACTTCAGAAGAGATTGACTGCTGAATCCTAGGAAATCCCATTTGTCTCCAAATCTGATTCTACCAAAAAACAAAACCTGGGAGCAGTATCAAGTTGCCAGTTTGGACTGTTGCATCACCTTTGAAAAATCCTGGTTCATTTCCTGGCTACTCTGTTCCTGTTTCTGCACCCCGAGAGGCATAAGATGATGGCTAAGTGCATGGGAGACTGGACTAAGTTCCAGGATCCTGGTTTGGCCTGGCCAAACTCTGCTTGTTGTGAACATTTGGAGAGTGAACAAATAGATGGATAGATATATACACACAGAGAAAGAGGATGAAAAGGTGAGATGTGTGTGAATATATATATATTTATTTTAAAGATATATAATTTTTACTTATATATTATTTTATTGATATATATAAAGTAAAAAATAAATACTTTTCTTAAAAGCACTTCTTTTTGTCTACATAAGCAATATTTCACTTAGCTTGGCAATTTTAGGTTATTAAGTTTGAAGGAAAAAGTAAAAAAATATATATATATTTGAGGATTAATGACATTTACTGGTCACCATTAGATTAATATTTAAGTGGCTTAAAGAAATGGTATGTCAGTAATAAAGAGACTATTCTTTAAATGCGTTTTTTTGTTTTGTTTTGTTTTTAAAAGATTTATTTATTTTATTACAAAGTCAGATATACAGAGAGGAGAGACAGAGAGGAAGATCCTCTGTCCAATGATTCACTCCCCAAGTGAGCCACAACGAGCCAGTGCGCGCCAATCCGAAGCCGGGAACCAGGAACCTCCTCCAGGTCTCCCACGCGGGTGCAGTGTCCGAGTACATTGGGCAGTCCTCAACTGCCTTCCCAGGCCATAGGCAGGGAGCTGGATGGGAAGCAGGGCTGCCGGGATTAGAACCGGCGTCCATATGGGATCCCGGGGCGTCCAAGGCGAGGACCTTCGCTGCTAGGCCACGCTGCAGGGCCTTTATTTTTTTTTTTAATGGCTTGAAGTAAGAGTAAATAAGTTCCGTGTTTTTTGGTCTTGCATGAGACATTTGGTTTGCATTTCTTCTCTCACAAATTAGCATACTTCTTCTGTTTCCTAGCAGAGTAGTGCCAAAAATACAAATCTCCTTTTCTGTCCTTTTTATAATGTATATTCTTTGCTAATATTCTGTCATATACCAATATTTGTACTCTCCATAGTATTACAATTAGGATTTTATTGCTAAACTAGCTTATTCCTAGTTGTCTGGCACCACTTACTAGTGTTGCCAATTTTCAAAGAATGGAAACTAATTTTAATATTAGCTTAAACAAAACAGAGTTAGGAAAATATATTTTGAAGCCAAAAATACAAATAATATGCTCCCGAAACGAAGATAAAGACTTTTTTTTATATTCTCATTTGGATGGACTGTATCAGTAGTTTCCATTTTAGCACTGCTTATAAAAAATGTTCCTAGTAATTACTGCTAGGGTAATTAAATACCAAGAGACAAACTCAGATCTGCACCAAGTTGGAAGGATGTATCTAAATATGATGATGCTCTACCAACAGAGTCAATATATTCAGCCAAATTCTAGATCATGCCACTCTAGTAATGCCTCAGTTGTGACCAAATGTGTATAGTCCAGAAACAATCCATTAAGGATCCCTAAATCAGACTGGATGTTTCTGCCACAATAAAGGGTGGTGTTAAAAGACTTTAACTCTGTGGCTTGCATGTTGTACCCTTTTGTTTGTTTGCTTTCCTCATCCTTTATTTCTTTCTCTTCTCATCTTGCTGAGTTTCTGTCACTTTTTCATTGCACATTTTTAGACCCTACCGTGGTGCCCACAAATGTTACACAACTGTCTTGGCATAACTTAGAGCTAATTAGAGCAAATACATTGAAGATTATATTCAGATAACACTAGATCCTGTAAACAGTTAAGGATTATTCTAATGTCTGAGTCTTTTCAAAGTGCAATTTTTATTTTTAAAGATAAAATAATCTAAAAGCAATGTTTCATGGAGGAAAGATAACAGGCAATGTGTTGTAAACTACAACCACAATCACACATGTAGTCTCTGTCAGTTCCTTATATATTGAGCCAAAGTTTAAAAAACTTATTGAAACTGTGATAGCCATAAAAATCCAGAAAAAATACAACATATCTCTTTTTTTGTCTCTTGGTTCCTTCTTACTCAGTGACCTTGGGCAAGCTGTTTTTCCTCTCTATTCATCCTCTTTGTTAGATATAAAAGGAACTAATTATATTACTTCATAGAGTTGTTTTAAAACACTATTATTGCTTTCTATCATGGCACTTTTATATCAGCTTTCTACTCAATATTCAGAGAGAGTTTGTAGAAATGCCATACTGATAATTCCTTCAATTGAGAAATATTCATGACTGTCAACCTTACATTCCTATATGTGGATATAGTCAGACTTATACAAGTTTGATCTTTCCATTTCCCATTTCCCCAATATATATTTAGTAAGATAATAATAGTAAGATCTGACATTAACTAAATGTTTACTATGTGCCGAGCTATGTTCTCAGCATTTCACTTGTATTAGCTCATTTAATGCTTTCCACTACCCTGTGCAAGTCCTTTTTTACTCAAATAAGGAACCCAAAAACAGAGAAGTATCTTGCCATTGCTTTGGCTTTGTGAGAGTTACTGCTACAACTCTTGCTATAATTTGAACAGCATTTGGTTCCTAAACTGATGTAGACATTTAATACCACAAATCATCTAAGTTAATGAAGCTGAACAGGTGTAAATTTGGCGTTCACGATGTGGGCCTAATGGGAAGTCCTTTGATCATTGGCAGTTGGGAGGGCAGTTCTCACGAGAGAGCTGGTTATGATGGTGAGTTGAGCTGCTTGCCTGCACATGCACTGCTTCCTGACTTGTACTATGTATGCTCTGCCATTTCATCTCCGCCTTCACTAGATGCTGAATCAAGGGGCCCTGTCCAGTCAGGGACTATGAATCTCCAAAACTGTAAGCCAAGAGGAACTTCTTTCTTCCAAAAGTAGCTTCTTTCAGGTATTTGTTAATAGTATTGAAAAACTGATCAATACAGCTAACAACTTAACCTATCTGATGTGGTAATTTAGCCGACTGACAAAAAAGCAGAAATGTTGAAGCAGGTTGTTTGAACAAGAATCCTGGCTCTAATACCTACTGGACCCCAAGTTCAAGTCTTTCAAGTATTCTGAGTAATTCAGTTTTCTCATCTTATATAAATACAATTTACCATATTCTTGGAGAATTATTAGTGGGTTAATTAAATCAACAATCCAGAACACTTCTGGTGGTGCCAAAAGAATCACTCACTGTCACTATTTCTATTTGCTTTTATTTATATAGTTGAGATTTATATCTCTCTTTTTAAAAATTACGTGATGAATATTTCTACGTATTAAATAGTGTTTGTTTATTTGAAACACTGAAAGAGACACACAGAGAGAGAGGTTATGTTCACTGGTTAACTCCCCAAATACCCACAGCAGCCTGCTCAAAGCTAAGAACTCAATCCAGATATAGTCATGTTACTGGCTGAAATCCAAGTACTTGAGCCATAAACCACTGCCTCCCACGGGCTTCATGCATGCATCAGGAGCCAGAGCTAAAGAATCAAACCCACACATTTGGTTGTGGGATGCAAGCATCTTAACTGGTAGGCTACAAGGCCTGCCTACCCTGTCTGTGGTTCTTGAAATCTCTCTCAGCTGAGTAGCAAATGGCACAGATGGCTTGGCCAATTCAGAAAATAGGAGTAAAATCAGTCTAGGATCCAGATGAAGAGTTGCTAGTGAAATGAACACAGAGAAGCAAGCGAAGGTTTTATTAAAGTAAACATAGCCTACAGCCAAGCGGCTCAGGGAGAGAGATGCAGTGCGACAGGAAGGTCTTACTGAACAGAGAGAAGACTACTGGTAAAGCGGGAGGGGGGGGTGCTTTTCTCAGCAAGAAACAACAAAAAAGCTACTGAAGAAAGTCATCTGGGGCTTTTATACCCTCTGGAAAGTTTATACAAGCCCTTTTAAGACAACTGTGGAGTATGATCTGAACTCATGCTGCTTTGCTCTCACATGCCTCCCATTTGGTTAGTCTCAGGTCACACGTTTCCATTCCCAGTTTTCTTTAGGTTACATGTTTATGATTTTGTTGCCCTATCTCACCATATCCCTTGGATTTATAACTCTGGCCTTGTTGGCCTTTTTTTTTTATTTAAAGATTTTATTTTCATTACAAAGTCAGATATACTGAGAGGAGGAGAGATAGAGAGGAAATGGAGCTGCCGGGATTAGAACCAGCGGCCATATGGGATCAAGGCAAGGACCTTAGCCACTAGGCCACGCCGCCATGCCCCGGCCCGGCCTGGTTGGCTTTTAATGGCCACTGCTTTTCTCAGCTAATTTACAATCCCAGGAGGTCTTAGCTTTGTTAATGTAAAATCCCAAACCCTTACCTTCTTAACTTGTTAGGTCCCAAGCTATTTGTTTGCTTTTTAATTGCTTTAAATGTAAGCCTTTGTATCAGGCTTGCTCCCTGCATTTAATCTGTTAACCTTTATGCAAGACCCACTTCCTGTGCCCGCAGAGCCAGGTGTAGCTGCCTTCTCTCACTTTCTGCCTAAGTTTAATGTCACCTGACTTAACTGGCTTTGTCTTCCCCACATCAGTAGGGCAGTCATACAAGAACTGGAGATTAAAATATGGGCAAGCGTAAAGACCGTGAGATCTCAGAGTACAGATCAAATAACAAGAGGTGGATTGTGCCAGTAAGTGGTGGGGTTAGAGAAACAAGGGGTTGTTGAATATGGAAGTCCAGTTGAAACTAAAAAGATGGAGAGCAGGATGCAGAAATGAAGATTAGAGTAGTTTCAAGAATCTTCCATAGTTACTCATTACTGCAAAATATCCATTTACATTGTGGTTGCCATTACCTTTTCAGCTTCTGTCAGAACCACTCTTCCGGTGTACTTTATGATAATTGTTGAAAATAAAGTTTTCCTATATGATTCACAGCTTATTTTAATTTCATTTGTAAGGAAGACAGAGTGTGCATGTATTTTTTATCTCTCTCATTTACTGGTTCACTTCCCAAATGCCTGCAACAGCCAAGGACTGGATCATGTGTCTTAAGCAGTTATGCCACAGTGCTATCTCCCTCTCCCACCAAGTGACATCTCAACAGCTACCCCAAATGCCCACACCAATTAAAGTTCTTTAATTTTAAAATAATTATGTGTATGTGTGCATAGATTTTAGCTAAATCAGTTGACAGTCGCTGAATTGAATATAACACCAGAGGTGGAAGTTAAGCCGCCAAATTCTACATGCCCCATATTTCAAGGCAAATAAAAATATGGATGTATATTCATAGATTTTCCCTTTCAGTATGTTTGATAAATTTCTAAATATTTAATTCCTTTACTTAACAACAATTATTCACTGTTTAGAATAAAAAGCTAGCCATTTTTTGTTTCATTTAAATAAATGGAGACCACTCAGATAAGAGCAAGCAAACCCTATTTATTTAATCACAACTAGCTACAGCAAACGAGTCAGTACCCATCATTTACAAACACTCAAAGGCAGGCAGAGGAGTGAAAAGGTTTTTGTGACCAGAAATGTGCAGGTGGCTTTTAAACCAGAAGCAGAGCGTCCTTTATGATTAGTTAGTAGCAGGGTGGGGGATATTCAGCTTTATCTGGTTGATCCTAAGTCAGAAGTGGATGGTGGGCAAATCTGAGGAAGCTGGCGAGCACTGTTTTTATTTTTTCTGTTTGTTTTTTTTTTTTTCTTTTTCTTTTTCATGACACAGTTCCACAGACTCGGGGATTTCCTCTTGGCAATCACTGTTTAGATCCTAAGTGTTTTAGGCTAAATGCTACAGGGAATATGCTGTACTGCTGGTTGCTGCAGATTGCGCAGCAGAGTTCTGTTTGTTTGTATTTCCTGGCCATTGTCTCCTATCCATTTGTATATTCAGACTTGGACTTCATTCAGTGACCCAAAGAAAAATCACTTCTGAAAATAATCCTGTTAGTCTTTATCAGGAGAATTGTAAATCAAGGGTTTTGTTGTTTTCAACCACAAGAGAAATCATGTAAACATTAATATTTATTTCTGTTTCCCAGAAATAAGGAGGAGCAGCAAGTGTGAAATCAGTTTTCAACAAAACCGTACATAGGCCTTTTCTTCAATTAAGGAGTACTTACTCCTAAAGCTTATATGTTATAATGATTTAATATTGGGTATTTAATGCAGTGAACAAATGTTCTAACATGCTTTAATGCCCTGTGGATATCATAATTAAAATTTTGATTAATGACCTAAATAGATTTTTTCCAAATTAAAATTAAATGTTTTTTGCTTTGTTGTTTTAAAACAGTTGAGTAGGTATCCTATTCCACCAAAATGACTTTAGTAATTATGTAAATCATCAGGTTCATTATAAGGTATTTAGATAAAGAAAGTATTTTAAAGGCTTTGGAAGTATTACAGCTTGTCTTTCTAATTGTTGCAAAACTTTGATTCACTGAACTGCATTTGTACATTGTTATTTAGTTCATAAGTAGCTGACTTTTCTCAGAGTACAATTGTAAAATGAACCTTAACCTTTACATTTCAACTTCAAGCAATTGGATTTTGTTTTAACATAAATAAACTGAGCCAGTGTTGCCTTGAGTAATTCACAGCAGGGAACCTTTCTGGAAGGATCACTGTGCAAAGGATGGAGTTATTGCAACAGTCTTGAGCCTTTGGGCTTTCTGGTGACTGTGAGAGCTACACTTAAGAGGCCTTCATTAATCAGCAAATGGAATTCCATTTAAATGAACCCAGAGGGACCACAGAATTACATATTAGATGTAAGTCTCTTCAAATTGGAACCCAAATCCTACAGATAGGTCCAACAGCAAATAATCTGTATCTGGAAGCAAAACAATGTTTTTCTCATCCCAAAGCTGTGGAGAGAGTAACTTGCTTTGACCCTCTGCCATGATTGTGTTTGGATGAAATGTAAGAGAATGTTTATAAAATTTAGCGTTTATAAATATTTCTAACCTGCAGTTGTTTATAAATTATAGTTTGGGAATAAAAAGCATTTCTTAAAACTTACACTTTGGTTGTTTGACAGGATATATTAATAAGATTTTTCTGTGAGCAAAAAGCTGTAATATATTCTGTGGGCTAGCATTCAGGAATACATTGTATGTACGTAACAGTGATTAAAATGAGGTTTTGTTTTTTGAATAATGGAGACACTGCATTTATAATTCTTGTGGATTTTCTGTAGATAAACCTTCTATTGAGAAATATTTATATAATTTAGTACAAAATAAGGCACCAGATTAAAAAAAAAAAAAAAGCTTCTACAATTACCAGTAACAAATGTAAATACAGGTGGCAATAAGTTGGTCTCCATGTGGTTCCATGTAGGAGTAATAGCTCCAGTTACTGTCACAAATGTTTATAATTGTATCTATTGCTGCCAGACAATAACTGCTTTTTAATATAGTAAGGCCATAAATGTACATACTGCTGTTATTTAAACAAAATACAATTTCCTGCAAATTTATCCTTGAAACACCTGCTATAATCATAAAGAGGTGAATACTGTCAAAATAAGCTGCCTTAATTAACTAGACACACATATATTTTTAGAGCAGCATGCATGATTACTCAACTTCCACATCATTTCAGAGCATGAGGGAAATATTCTCTGATGGACTTTTACTGACAAGCTTTGTGTAGGGTAGAGTATGAAAACAATCTTGTTTTGTGCTATTGTATTATTTTTAAGCAGGATGCTATTGTGCGGACTTACATTATTTGCCAGTTTCTTTGTGTGTGTGTGTGTTTCTTTATTACATGTAGGTCATGACAGTTATCATGATTGTGGGAAAGGAAGCTGCTCAAATTACACATGCAAAACTAGAGCAAAGGTGTGGCGAACAACCCCACCATGCTTAAGCAACTGGGGAAATTTTCTACTTGCTTCTGTTGCAGTCTTGTTGAAGATTCACAGTATTCTGTGTTTACAGATAGTTAATGATTCTTTCCAGTTTACCCTGAGCATAATAAATGTCAACTGGATGGCAAGGGGAATATTAGTGGGAGAAGGATTCCCATAGGACAATGTTTATCACAAGTTGAAATTGGAGAATAAGTGTTTTTGCTTCAGAGATTACCACCAGCTGTAACTACAGAGCATCAAAAGTGGTATCAGATTTTAGAAAATAACCAATAATGATGGCATGTTATGTAAATATTGCAAACGGAACTTGCTGATGCTTTACTGCTAATATATTTCAAAAAGACATTTATGATTGAGAGCACTGAATTAATATGCATTGATTATAATTAAAATGTCTAGACTGGCTAAATATTTCATTATTGCAAAGTATGATTTAATGTTTCCTTTAAGTTACTTAATATAAAATATGAATCAAAGCAGAAACCATTTGTCATATGGACCTTCCTACAAAAAGTACTTTTTATTGGCTTATTTTTCTAACCAACTGTTTCAGAGTAGTTCTCACTGATTCACTAAAAGTTTCCTATTTTGATAAATTTCACTCCCATGTGTTTTTTCTCATGGTGTTTGAATCTGCTTCCTTACATCCAAATAGCAATGTGCAGTTTCTTGGTTCTTTCAGATATGCACGAGAAAACTAGTACTGCTCATTATGTGTGTGGGATTTCCTTGGAGTTGAAGGACTGTCAGTGTGAGATGCATGTTTTGATTAGTACATTCCTAAAGTGGGTAAGGATTGCCAAATTCATTTGGTCCATTTCTCCCCTGGAGTTACTCACTGGTCTCTGAAGTGATTAAGTTCTGATTTGGTTAATTGTGTGTTCCTCCATTCTCAGAAATATTGTATCCCTGTCTGCCTTGTCAGATATCTCCTATGGGTTTGCATCTCCTAAAATCCTAGAAGCCCTCACTAAAAACACAGATTTGGCCACAGAGGAGGGATGGGAATGAGTAAGCATGAATGATAGGTCTGAATCAACATATGTAAACTCTTTATTAGCAGCTGCTGTTGACTAAAAGTAACCCCAACACAAGTTAGGAATGTTATTTTATTTAGAGATTAGAATAATAAGGACAAGGTTTCAGTATAAAAGAAAAAAGAAAGTGTGATATGTAAGTAGATGAGACGGCACAAGCCTGATGTCTCAAGGGCTGTCATGTCACATGCCAGGGCAGTTTGGGATTTTTAAGGAGTTCCAAAGGGTAAGCTGTACAGGGGAGGACATTACCAGTGGCACATCAGGTGTTAGAGTTGAGGCTCAGAAGTAAATACAAAACATGGAAACTGGTTTTGGATCTGATAACAGGATGTTTTTTTTTTTTAAATAAATCTCAAACATCAGTGCAGTTTCTTGGTAAACAGCCTAAAAGAAAATCGTTGGCTTGATCTTATCCTAAGTGGAATGTAACAGCGCATTCTTGCAGGGGTAAATAGCTAAAAAAACATTATTTGCCTACAGAACATTATTTGGCTGGAATCCGAAGGAAGCACAGTATTGTGTTAAGAGGGTCTGGTGTTCATTTACCATAATGAGGCATACTTACCTTCATGTCTGTGACTTTGAAGGTTTGTTGTGCCTAACCTTAGTCATCCACACCAAAAAAAAAAAAATGTCCCTGTATAGTTCCTGATGCCTCAGTATAGCCTGTTATAGTAGATTTCAATTTTCAGTTCAATTACAAGCAGGTGTAACAAAACCAAGACTTGTTATGATAGCCTTACTTACCTACTATGCACACTTTCATTTTTCTCTGTAGTAAGAGATAGCTCTAGAAAGCAGAAACCTCCCTGAGGAAGCACAGATTTCTAGCAGTCGTGATTATTCTCACACCCCCCTGCAAGAAATACAGCACAACACACACCACACATGCGTACTCAGCTCGTCTTCAGTTGTAAATTTAGTTCTCTAAACCCCTAAAAAGAAAAAATCGTGCTTTTACACCACAAGGATATGCTGCAAAAGACTTCACGCTTCTGGCAATGGAAGAAAAATGTCTCATTTAAAAATTCAGGAAAGCCTCATTTTGTAATTACTCTGCAACCTGGTGGACATTTTTCATTAAGAAAGTAATTCAATCTCATGAAAAAGTTATTTAATTGAATAGACTGTCACTCGTTTTCTGTTTTACGTGCATATGTTCACAAGTGTTCACACATGCAAACATGTGAAACAAAAGCAAAACAAAAACATTCTGACAATGAGAAGGAGATTGTAAATCTCCTTGGGCATAATGGCAAGGAAAGAATAAAGATAATGCTTCTCATATTGAGAAGGTAGTGTTCTGTGTGGAAGGGGAATTCACCACTCATATCCTTCCAGAAAACGTGGTAAAGTGGACGTCTTAAACAGACTTGCCACAGTGGACTTCGCCATCTGCAGCTTCTATCATTCCCACTCCTTTTGCTTCCTGTGCCATCAGATTTTCAGTTTTATCCTTGATCATGAATGAGTTGTTAGGCAGACTGCAGAAACATTGATGTTCTATTTGTGGTCTTGAAGTCACTGTTGGACTGTTGCTCTGGTTTGGTCCTTGCTCCTTGTCTTAAAACTGTGCTATGTCTTTCTGCCTGTGGTTGGAACTGAGGTATGCTGCTGAACCCCCATCCAAGCAAAGTCTTACAGAAAGTGCAGTCAGCAGTTTCCAGCTGTCCACTCCTTCAGAGGCTGAGAGGGGCGTAACACAATCTCACCCTCCCAGGGCTGCCTGCAGCTGGATTGTGTGAGTTGCTTCCAGTTTGGAAACACTGTAAATAATGTTGCTATGAAAATTCTTGTATGTATTTTTAGGTCAACAACATATGTACACGTTTTTACTAGAATTTCCCGCGTGGAAGTGCTAAGTTCTCATGTATGTGTATGCTCAGCTTTAGTAGAGCCTGCCAAGTAGTTCTTAAAAATGGTTATGAAAATTTATCCCCTCAGTTCAAGAAAATTTGTTCTTTCATGTCTTATTCAACACTAACTATTGTCTTAGTCTTTTTTTGTCCTGAATGTTAATTAGTATTTATTTCATTTAAGATATTAACACAGATGTATTTAAATCTACTGTCATGATACTTTATCCCATCATTTGAAAAGTAAGCTTTTAAATTTGGAATAATTTTAGATTTGTGAGAATTTGTGTACATAGTACAGAGTTTTCATATCTTTATCTGTTTTTGTCTTCTGCTAGTCATGCCGTAGGTATATTATGATTTCTCATTTTTCTTTTAATTTACACTTTCTTATACAGACAAATAAGATTGAGCGCCTTCTCGTCTGCATATACTCTAATGCCTTTTTCTGTTAGGATATCTATTTTTCCTTTTGACATTGAAGAAGTTTTTTTCTCATAATTGAATGGTGTAGTTGAGACTAGAGTAGATGAAAACAAAGAGGCACTACACTGTACATCTCTACTCCTGAAAAAAATAAAGACCCCAACGAAACTGCCATGTGTACCCTGACAACAAGATGCTAGATTCTCTACCATTGCCTATACCTGCAGTGTCATGACACATGCAAATAACACAATGTTGGAATTGTGAAGGGGAAAAGGGGAAAAGTGGGGTGGGGGGTGCGAGGAAGCAAAAAAAAAAGTTCTGTATGAATTCTTTGTCAGGTGTTATGACCTGCAGTTATCTGCTGTTCTTCACTCACCATTTTCTGCATTTTGATAAACAGTGGCATAATTTTGATATACTCAAAAGGACTTTTTCTAGAGGGCGATGAATATGGTTAGTATTTTAGGTTTTATTTTTTAAAATCTGTTATGTCAGAGTTTTGAAAATACTGTTTTATTAAGCCTTTATTGTTTTGCCTTTAACACTGAGATCCACAGTCTAAGTTTTCATTCTTGTGTGTGATGTGAGGTAGCACTCAAAATTTATTTAGTTTTTATATAGACATACAACTGGTCCAGACTGTCTATTTAAAAAGCTATTCTTTAGCCAGTGCATTACATTTTCATAAATCAAGTGGTCATGGATGTATGGGTCTGCATCTAGACTATTTCGTTATATTAGTCTATTTGTTATTTGATATTATTGAAAATGGTAGCTTTATATTTTGTTATTATTTGTTGCTGATAGATAGAAATAATTTTTTATGTTTATGTGTTTCCTGGAAATTTGTTAGGTTACTTATTCATTCTAACACTAAGCCTATAGATTCTTTCACACTTACAGTTATGTCTGCAAATAACATCAATCTTTATCTTTCTTTACAAGCCTTACAGCTTTTTATTTTATCTTGCCTAATATACTGGTACAAAATGCTGGTCTTATGTTGGTGGATATAAGTGACATAAGTAGGGAACAAGATTTCAGTATCTTAATTTCAGACTTAAATATCATGTTAGCTTCATGGCTTTCCTAAGTATATTTTAGTAAGTCAAGAAAATTATCTTTTGTCCTACCTTATTAAGAGTGTTTTGGTAAATGGATATTAACTTTTTTTCAAATGATCTTTTTATTCACTTATTGAAATGAACATACACACTTTATCTCTTTTTATTCCTCTTGTACAAAATTTTACAGGTTAATGTTTGAGTTTTTAAACAGTTGTGTGTTGTAGAATAAATATAACATGGTCATGATACATTACCATCTTCATATACCATTGAACTTTATTTGGGTTTGATAATATTTTGTTTAGGACTTTCATGTCTATTAACAAAGCTGTTGAGCTCTACTATTAACATTGCTGTTTAAGAAAAAAGTCCTTGTCAGGTTTCAGTGCAGGTATACAGGCCTTGTAAAACAAGTTAGCAATTCCTTTCCTTTTTTTTCATCTTCTCTTGTAGAGTTTAATGTAGGATTATTTTTTATTAAATATTGAGAAAATTCATCAAAGAAACCAGTTGAGTCTGTATATTTCTTTATAACAAACATATTTGTTTAAGTTTAAATAAAATATTATGTGTTCTTAATTATGAATGTATACCTTAGGAATATTTTGAGTTTGTTTCTGTTACACAGTACATAAATGCATTTTTGTAAAAATTGAAGTTACAGATAAACCTAAGGTCCTCCTTATTTGTTATATACCCTTAAAACTTTTAGTTATGCCTTATTGCATCTCACCAGGGAAATAATGTTATGATATACCTGTTGTTGCACATTTGGACCCTACCACAAGTTTACTGTCTGAACTTATGAAGTCTAATAAAAATTAATTCTCAATTTCTTCATCTTATTAGGGATAACTACTTAGTAGAACTAACATTACTTGTGTGTGATGAATATCAATAATCTTGAGTATAGTACCTGAATATCCCATGAATGTTAACATTGATATTACTGTTCAATTTTTTAAAAGAATTATTTCTTTGAAAAATGTAGTTACAGAGAGAAAGAATCTTCCATTTTTGGGTTCACTTCCCAAATAGCCACAATGGCGAAGGCTAGTCCAGACCAATGCCAGGAACTGTTAGCTGCTTCCAGTCTCCCAAGAGAGAACAGAGGTTCAAGGACTTGGCCCACTTTCCATAAATTTTCTCAGGCACATTATTAGGGAAGATGGATTAGAAATGGAGCAGCTGGGACTTGAACCAGCACCCATGTGGGATGTCGATGTTGCAGACAGAGGTTTTATGGCCCCCTATTGCTTATTTATTTAAAAGAAAATTTCAGGATAGATATGGCTGTTGGAAGATTATAGCTAAATAAAGAAGAAAAAATAAATGTATAAATACCAAAACCATGTATCACAAATGAAATAAGATAACTAAAGCCAGTACATTTTGTTTGTAGGAGAGTGCTATCATAAATCCTTCTTTGGAACATATTGATCCTGCTTTAAAGCCTAGTCAGGCAAGTTTATCTAGATTGTTCATCTCAGCAGATTAGAGGCAGCAAGCCTCTGGTGAGTGTCTACACTTTACCAAAATAACCAAGATAATAAACATACACTTAATGAATGATCTTTGAATTGTAAGTTCTCTTAATTTCTTGTGCTTCTTACTGAAACTAGATGACGAAGTAAGCAAATCAAAGAAATCACTTGATATAACAGAAAGTTGATAAGTGAGAGAAAGGACATTGGTTTCCTTTACATTTTGTGATTCATGGTGCCAAAAATCACACAACCTCAGTTTGTTTCTCATCCTGTGAAATGCAAATTTAAAACTTCTTTTCTTTTGTTAAAGTGTGATCATGAAGATCCTTAAAGAGAGCTAAATTGAAACAGTCTTAAATGAAACATACAAAAACCCTTATGAATGTGTTTATAGTCACTAAAAATAATACTGCAAAACAAACCATTAAGATTTCATTGATCATTATTCACAATGGAGTTATGGGAGACTCAGTGGGAATAGAGGAGATGACTGAATGGGGTAAACTTTTCCGCAGTGGAAAGTAATGCAGAATGGAGACGTAGGGTCCAGTTCCTGCTGTGAGGGGTGAAGTGAAGGGTGTTGAGACATCTGTGACATGCCAGGGTCAGCTGTGGTCTGAGCTCAGGAAAGAGCATCCTAACACAGCACAGTATTCTCCTTGGCTTTTTGTCTTTCAAAAAGTCTTTAAACTTGCCTCTGCATACATAACGAAGCCCAACTTGGCTTCCAAAAAATGCATAATTTGACATTGTACTGGTTGTAAATTAGAGTTATGCACAGATGTCAGTGCCAGTCACCATCCCTAGCCTCTCTTTGCCTAGCAGTTTCAGGGGAAGCTTTAAGGTCTGTTGGTAATCTGGAGAAAGGAACAAAATGTCTGTGCATATGCCAAGGGAATTGATCGGGTGCTGTTTTGTTGCAATAATATTCAGAGGTCCAGAGTCCTGCCAGTGACCTGAACAGCTGAGCTGGGTCTTGCATTTTGATGTTATGATGTCCTGTGAATCACCATCTGCAGATATTTCATCACAATTGTCTAGTTCCTGAAAAAGGAAGATACATAATTTGGTGCTAAAGAGTTTGCAACAGGGAGAGAGATGAGGCCAACAATAGCTTTGCCATGTACCCTGATAAATGATTGAATTATACATGAGATTTTGTATGGCAGGATGTTGGAAACTAGAAAGCCAACAGCAATGATTTACTCTAATCATTATTAATATCCTCAATTCCATTGAGGGAAAATATGCAAGATTAGGTGAAACACTCATTTTCAATAGAGAAGAGAAATGATGCTTAATGAACACACATTAGATCACTTTGGAATAAGTGACCAAGAGGCCCCAGTGGCCCACATGTTTTCATTGAGTATATAACAGAAAGAATTGTTGGTTTACCTTCCAATCACAGGGAAAACATTTTATCACAAAGAAAAACGTCCTATAATATATGCTAAATACACTGGTTTCGGAGTGTTTTCCATTTTCCAGACCTCAGGCTTTGAAAAGATAACTTAGCCTCTCTGAGTCTTAGTTTTTCTCACTATAAAATATGTATGTGCAGTCAGTCTTTCTGCATAACAGCCCCCAAATCGCAGTGGTGTGCAACAATAACACATTATTCTCTCTGAAGATGCACATCTGCTGTGACTCAGCTGTAGTTCTACTCTGGCTTTGCTCTGTGTTTCTCACTCCCAGGCCAGGTCTGAAAAGATAGGTCCCATGTGTGGTAAGGGTTATTATGGCTGAAAGAAAGGGCGAAAGAGCTGGTGGATAGATGCTGCTTTCAGCTTGTGCACAGTCCTGGTGTAGATCTTGTCCATTATCATCCGCTGACTGTAGAGAATGGCATAGGCAAGGCCAGCATCAAGCAGTGAGGGAAGCATACTCTTCCCCACAGCCAGCCAGCAAATCTCAAACCTTTTACTGGGAAGGTGGAATTGAATAAGAAAGGATGTAACATCTACTGATCTCTCCAAACCTTTGTCTCAGATAAGTTGACAGACTCTCTACTAATATAACAGTTACTATCATCATTGTACACTTTCTTTTAATCACATTCAGGGATCCAAAGACATTTTCAGTTGCTTCCTTAAAATGTAAAATTTCTCAGTTCTTACCACAAAACTTTTTAAAACATTAAAACAGATATCAGTTGTAGTTTTTCTAAAACTGTGAACAAGAAGTCTTCAGAAAGTTCACAGAAAGTATCTGTTACCAAAAAAAAAAACAGCCTGTATTTCAAAAACTTTGCAACAGAATCTCTTTTCATTCCATTTTAGCGTGAGTTTTTCATGTGAATATTTTGCTTTCTTTTGTTTGTGTTTTTAAATGTCACAATTAAAGTCATTTCTGTTTATTTACTACTATATATTAAACCACTCCCAAAACTCCTTTGCCATCTAGAAGCTTTATCTTTTTTTCTTAATAGCTGGAATTGATAAAAATCCCCTTCTAGGAAATGGGAACATTTTTGGATACAGAAAAGATTTGAAGGCATCTATATTTAAATCCTGTCTTAATATTACAAGTACGCACATACAATCAAGCTTACACACATGTGCTGTCAAATTCACGTGCTTACTAATTTTTAATTCATTGGACACCTGAAGGCAACATTCACATCAGACTGTATTCCACTTTACTATATTTTGTTAACATGTCTTGCTGTTCATTAAATAGTTTTAGCGCATTTGTTTAACATGTTCATATGCAGTATTAATAGATATAATATGTAATATGCAATGCATACGTAATTATAAAGCTCAATACTTTAAATGCCTTCTATTAGACTTGAGAACTGGACCATTATAACACCCTTGAAGCCATCTAGGTACCCTCTCCTTTGCCCCCTCACTCAGTAACCACCATTCTCAGGATCATGTGCTTACATTAGCTTCTTTCCTTTCCAGACAATGTGTTATTGAGCTTTGCTTGGATTTGAGATGTATAAAAAAGCAGTATCATACTTTCTTATTTTTAGTAGTAGAATGAATATGTAAAATTAATTTAAGCTTTCCTCTACTAGTAGATATTTATAAAAATTTTTGCTTCTTTACAAATAACTTGTACATTAGTTTTGTGTGTTCTCAATTTCATTGAGAATAATCTCGAGGTAAAATTGGTGATTTAAAATGAAAGAATACTTTCAAATCTTTTCTTTACAATTTTGCATTAGGAAATGTGACCATCTAGAAGATTTTCATAAAAATAAGTGTACAGTTTTGTCTAGCACATAATTATGAGCCATTGCCAGCATTCCACATCCATGGGCAGTAAGAGTCCACGAATGTCCCAGTGACTTACCAAGTTAAAAGTCCAAAACCAAATTCCTCAGTATTTTTAGTTCCTGAAGTCTTCCCTTCTGTTCTAGTCTTGTTGCACTATTCTTGTTGCATGACTAAGTCGTTAGCTCTTCAAGTTAGAAACCTTGAAGACTTGCCTCTCCACTTAACCATACTGCACTTCAGTCACTACTCAAATCATCACTTCTTTTCCATTCTTACAAGTCCTGTTCTAATTCAAATCCTGCTAATCTATGTGATGGGAACCACGCCACAACCTCCTAACTGGTCTCCCGCATGTCCTCAATCTCTTGCCTTTTTTTGTCAGTTTGTCATTCCTTTACTTGCTCAAAATACAGACATATGTTTAAACTGAAACTAAAAGTGTTTGATAATCCCCCTTTGTCCACATATTATCCACACTCTTCCTTATTATAGAAAAGCCCTAGTTTATAAACTACTTTTCCAGTTTAATTTCCTCATAATCCGTTCTTCCCACACCACACATTGGATTTTCCTTTTTGTATTCTTGGCGGCCACACTAATTGTTTCATGTGCACTTTCCTGCTTTTCCTTGTTCAACTTCCCCACTCCATTCCAACCAGTTGAAATGCTATCCATGCTTCAAGTTTCCACAGAAACGCAATTCTTTCCTGGAGTTTTGTTTCAACGCAAGTTATAACGCTTACACATAGATGAGCTGGGCATGTTTTCTTCCGTAAAAGTGTTTTGGATACCAAAGCATGCATAAAATATATTTGTAAGTAGTGCTGGGTAGAAAAAGGAGAACATAAACTATTTTCAGCATATTCATTCAATTATAACAAACTGTATATATATATGTGTGTGTGTGTGTGTGTGTGTGTGTGTGTGTGTGTTTCTACATATCAAAGTGCATTAAGAAATAAAAGCAAAAGAAGAATTATAGGAAGTCAAGGAACATGTGTAAACACTTGAACTTAGTATTTTTAAATTTCTCCACAATTATTTTTGGAGCAAGGAAAAATGAATATTTTTCAAACTATGATTAAATAATAGTTGTTACTTTTTCATGAAGATGCCTTCTTGGGCTTAAAGATATTTCTGGTTTAAATTTTTCATTTATTTATTTGTAAGAAAAATTGATTTCTCATCTGCTGGTCCACTTCCCAAATGCCTGCAATATACAGGGCTGGATCAGAGTCAAGTCACAGACCAAGAACTCAGTCTAGGACTCCTGGATGGGGCCAGGAAGCCACTTTAATTGAGCCATAACTTCTTCCTGTGTTTCTGTTAGCAAGAAGCTAGAATCAGGAGTCAAATCTGGGGATTGAACACAGACACTCCAATGTGGGTCATGCATCTTAACTGTTAGCCAAACACCCACTATTAGATTTGCTGTTGCAAAAGGCCAGCAAATTGCTTCTCCTCGCTGTTCTAGTAATGGCTGCCTAATTGAGAGGGTCCTGTTTTCTTGCAGGTCTTCCCAGTCCTAGTCACAGGTGGTGAACAGCCCACTAGGCTGTCAAATGAAAATGTTCCACTAGATAATTGTTAAATGGATTCATAATTGATCTCTAAAATGCTTTACAGTTCTCAAAATCTGAGAAACCTTTGTTCACAGTTTGCAAAAATGCTTGCAGAGAAAGGAAGCACGGTACTGGTGTTTTGTTTTGTTTTATAACCATCACTAGTAATGTGTAGTCAGCTTCTCCCTTTTTAACCCCAAATCGTAAATACATGTTGTGTGAGAATCAATGCTTTTGACTTCCAGTTCAAATACACCACTACATATAAGGCCACTTTCTGTTACCTGGTCTTTGTTTCCTTCTGTTTCAAATGAAAAGAATGAGATTAAATGCTTTTTTTATTTGTTTTTAGATTCTTCACAGTTTTAATGTACTAAAATCTTATAATTGATATGTTTGAAGTACCCAAGAATTATTTTTTTAACCCGTGTAGGTACAAGCTCATTGAAAGCATAATTAAGGTAAAGACAGAATGGAATTACAAAATATTTTTCTCTTCACAAAATAGTCTCACTAACAAAGCCAAGTCTCAAGGTATATAAACAGATATGTGAGATTGAGAAGTGTCCTTGTGCCAACACTTACTTCAACTTACCAGGAGACATTTTTCTTATGTGTTTCTTGTGTTTTAAAAATTTTACTTGCCCAGCGCGGTGGCCTAGTGGCTAAAGTCCTTGCCTTGAACGCGCTGGGATCCCATATGGGCGCCGGTTCTAATCCCGGCAGCTCCACTTCCCATCCAACTCCCTGCTTATGGCCTGGGAAAGCAGTTGAGGACAGCCCAAAGCCTTGGGACTCTGTACCCACATGGGAGACCTAGAAGAAGCTCCTGGCTTCAGATTGGCAAAGCTCTGGCTGTTGTGGTCACTTGGGGAATGAATCATCAGTTGGAAGATCTTCCTGTCTCTTCTTTTCTCTGTAGATCTGCCTTTCCAATAAAAATAAATAAATCTTTAAAAATTTGCTTGTACTGGGCCCGGCGCCGTCGCCTAACGGCCAAAGTCGTTGCCTTGAATGTGTCAGGATCCCATATGGGCGCCAGTTCTAATTCCAGCAGCTCCACTTCCCATCTAATTCCCTGCTTGTGGCCTGGGAAAGCAGTCGAGGATGGCCCAAGGCTTTGGGGCCCTGCACCCACATGTGAGACCTGGAAGAGGATGTGGGCTCCTGGCTTTGGATCAGCGCAGCACCGGCCATTGTAGTCACTTGGGAAGTGAATCATCAGACGAAAGATCGTCCTCTCGGTCTCTCCTCCTCTCTCTATATATCTGCCTTTCCAATAAAAATAAATAAATCTTGTAAAAATTTACTTGTACTATCATAATCTGAAATATTTTAAAAATATATTGCAGGGAATAAAAATGTTCATGCAGATTTCAAATATGTACACTATTTCAAATCAGTCTAATAGCACCAGACCATATTTAAAAATACATGAACTCTAGTAATCATGAAAGACTTTATTTAGAAGGACACTCAAATTCTTACTGAAGAGAGCCCATTTTAATCTCCAAGAGACAAATTAATCTTTGATGTATTTAAGTCCAGAGTTGCTTGTGGCAAACATAATTGTTACTGCTTGAATAAGTATTTCTTCTAGAATAATTAGAATTTTTGAGTTTGATGAATAATCATAAATATTAACCACCAACAGTGCAGGAACAATTTATATTCAAATTGTCAGACATCACTCTGTGAACACATAAAATAATTTACATTTATTTAGAGGATTTTATCCTAAAATGCTCACCAAGTATTTACAATCTCATTGCAAACTGTACATAGGGCTCTGCCACCTGAATTAGGATAGTAACAAAAGCAATGAAGAACACAACTTCAGAGGATGAAGGAAATACAGTATTTTTGATTGTGCTGTTATGTGCTCTTATACCTGTAGGATTGGAGAATTCATGTTGATCAAATGCACCAGCATAAAAGTGGAATTGAATCTGCTCTAAAGGAGACTAAGGTACGTAAATTACTTCTGACACATCAGTATACATTTAATATCCACAGGTCACCAATTATGGATCATTTTTACCTTGTACTCACAGCTCACGTCAAAGTTAAATAGATAAACTACAACTTGTTAACAAAGTATTTTTCTGTTCACGGTACAGTTAGCAAAGAAGGGCATCTAGGTACACAAACATACCTGTGGGATTGAAAAATACCGCAGACACCATTCTTGCCTTGCAAATGCTTATGTATTTGGATATGCCATGTTATATTTCAATAGCCCTTACATCAAACCAACTATGGAAAATGAACTTTAAAAAAGGCTGTATGGGTATTCCATATATAGCGTTATAATATACATATCTAATATGTATTCCTCTGAGTTTCAGGGGATGTGAGCAATGTCTATGACCTTTAGCTCCCCCAGGTTTGCTGCCAGGCTAGAAAGTGAAATTTTTGGAGGATGCCACAAAGAAACAAAGCTATACTGAGAAATTATGGGTCCCAGGCTAGAGCTATAGGTTTCAAGATATACTTTTAAATGGCATATTCCAGGCCTTTGTGATATAGGTGAGTCCATGATATTCCTATACTTTCTAAGATTGTGAACTTTACATAAAGCTAGTTACAATCACATTTTAGATATGCATAAGGACACTAGAATTAACATTACCAGGTGTGATTTATTTTTAACATTCCATAAAATGTGACCAGAATATTTCTCATTACCTAATTTCATTGCTTTAAAAAAAAACTGTTATTTTTTCCATATGTGGTTGATTATTTGTCAGAATGTGTCAAGAGACTGTTTAACTGTTTTTGAAATATCGTTTTGTAAGTACTTTTATCTACTGAAATCCTGTGAAATTTCTAGGGTTTTTTGGACAAACTTCACAATGAAATTAGTAGGACCCTGGAAAAGATTGGCAGCCGAGAAAAGTACATCAACAATCAGCTTGAACACTTGGTTCAGGAGTATCGTGCCGCGCAAGCCCAGCTGAGTGAGGTAACTTCAGTTGATGACAGTCAAACCCAAATTGACACACTCTTTTCACTTGAGAATTGTGAAATTCTTCTCACAAAGAGCACCGCTCTAATTGTCCACCCTGTTTAGGAAGCCACATGAGAAAAAGAACATACCTCCATTTTACATGTAATAGAAAATGTCTCCTAGAAGTCTTTCAATACACTTTTTCATTTGATGTCAACCAATGAAGGTATATATTGTTGGAGAGCATTGGTTGGAACTGGAATCAAGTGTCAGGACACCTTGTTTTGTCTCTAAGCCTGTCGTTAATTTACTGCAGGAGTAGGAGGAAGAATAGCATCCGTTCACATGTGTCAGAGGGATAAGACAGCCCTTGCCATAATAGCTCACTAACCACAGAATAAGAAATGTGAAAGCTGTTCAGAGACAAGCTGTGTAATTAATGAAATGAGATGTATTTTTACTCTCCTAATTTTTTTTTATTTTAACCCAAAAATAAAATAAAATACAACGCCCTAACCTTTGAAAGCCACAATTTTTTTGCTTTGTTTTGTTTGTTTTTGTTCCAGTAGCAGGGATGTCTAACGCTTTGCTTAAAGATTTATGCCCTCTGATTTGCTGTTAATTAACAGAGCATTTGCAAACAATATCAATTAAAGGCATTTTTTTTCCTTTCAGAAGGCCAGGATAGATGAAGGAGAAAGCAGTGGAAACAAATGAGTTAATTCTGTACTTTCAGAAGTTTTCAAAGAATACATAGAAAATAATCTTAATATTTTTATTATGTTGCTTATTTCCTCACATAGAAATCTACTACTAAAATGCTGTGCAAGTCCCCGAATAAGGCCACATATGGCTAATATTATTATTAAAAATTGATTATTGAATTAGTTTCCAAGAACATGTTCATGTTGATTTACTGTCTCTTTATTAATCCTCATTAATTGCTGAGCTTGCTGCCCTACATTGATTGATTTTTTAGCTGATTTTTTTTTGTACAGCGTACAAATTAGATTGAGCAGAGCCATTCTCCTAACTATTTAGGAATAGCCAAGGACAGTTTTTATTGGGAAACATGCCTATGTGAGTTACACAGATGGTACATGAAGGTTAGGGTAGTTCATCATTTTATAGCGCTTTGGTGCTGTTAGAGACATCAGATAACTACAGTTAAATGTCACTTTCACAAATGTATTCAAATGATGAGGGGGCTGGCAAATACAAAGAGGTCATATGTAAATAATCTATTTCTGGTTTGAATTTGTCATTAAATGAATTTTCTTCTCCCTCAGGCAAAGGAACGATACCAGCAGGGGAATGGTGGCGTGACGGAAAGAACCAGACTCCTGTCTGAGGTACACACAGCCCTCTTGCTTTGCTTCTCACCTGTCATTCAGAGGCACAGTGGTGTAATGCCACTCTGTCTAATAATTGCTTCCCATGGCTTCAAATCACTTTCTTTAGGAAAAAATCCCTAATATTCTTATTAATGAATCTGGTTTTTAGACATTTCTTGTTAGATGAACATACTTACCTTTAATCTTTGTATTTCAAAGTGGCTGTAAACTAATATGTAGATTAATAAAACACTGGTAAAGGAGTCTTACAAATTTTTATGTTATTCTGTAAGATCTGAGATTCATTTTCAGTAATTGTAGTTAATTTGTGTGGGATTTGGATATTTCTCTGTCCATAATGGGGAATGGCTTGAATCTTCTTTTCTGAGAACCTCCAGGATATTGCATGTGTTTTTGCACTGATTTTCATGATATTGAAAGACAGATAAAACTTGATCAGATTCCTACTGTTCACTAAAGAGCCAAAGAAGGAAAACCATATAGTAAGGTCAAGAGCCAATTTGGGACTGAAATCCAAGATTATCTTTACTTCCAATCCAATGGAATTGTCAGACTTTACGGTTTGACAGTAAAGAATTAAGCTCCTTTTGTAGAGATTATTTAAGGAATAACTATTTTAAAATACTGAAGTATGAGAGAAATATTTAGCCCCTAAGCTCGTGGTGCTTCTAGGCAAATAAAACATTATATGTAAGTAAGTGCCCACTTATGTTAGTTAAATTAACACTTGAAGGGAGTCCAGGGAGCCATTTATTCTTTCGGAGTAGGTAGCTATCCCCAGTTGTAACATTTCAGGTGCCTAAAAGAAATTAATTTGCTTTACTTGGATGAGCACTTTATTCCCTGGGAAGGCTTAACTTATCAGTATGCTCAAAATAAAGCCTACTACTAAATTGCAATAATTATTACTCAGTCCTAGATTATGCAAAAATGTTTCACTTTTTAAAGATATTTTCTACTTACATTAATGCTGATTGGGAATTTTGTTAATAACAGAGGTTATGGTAACATATCTTAGAGAATGCAGCTAAGAACCAGCATGACAGAACAGGATGAAAGCTTTTGGAGTTTGGAATTCATGGTCTGAATAAGCAGCAGAATATTTTTATGTATGACTGTCTAATACATCTTCTTAATGTTCAGTAAAGAGATAGCATAGTCTCGTGTTAATCTCCACTTTAGGAAGAATGCCAAAGAAATTTAGAAATTCAAACTCAGTCTAGGATTCTTATTTTTAATTAATGACTGATTGTTTCAGGACAGCATGAGAGATGTCTATGAGATGATTGCAACATTGGCATGCCTAAAACAAGTTTGTTTTTGTTGTGTCATGTCACACTAAGAGAAACCTAATGTAAAAGTAATTTAGTAAAGATTGATATTGGGAACATTCTCGGAAGATGAAAACTCTGCATGTTTGCACGTTCTATATTCTTGTTCGAGTTTATTCAGAATATCCCTTATTTCTTTATTTTCCTCTGTATGCAAATAACAAATTGTTTTACCCTGCCATCATTCAGAAATTTTGAAAATTTGTTAATACTCTATGCTTATGACAGTTTTTCTAATGAAAGGTTACAGAAGAATTAGAAAAGGTGAAACAAGAAATGGAAGAAAAGGGCAGCAGCATGACTGATGGTGGTGAGTACATGCTTGTGTTCAAGAGGAAATGTGAGAGCGAAAAGGCGCTCTTCCAAAAGACTGCTTACAGAAGCAATATCAACTAGTGAGCCTGCTTCTTAAAGTGAACTGTTTGTCCCTTGTCTGTGGATAGAGGCATGGCCCAGACATCCTATCTAAGCACCTATATACTGTTTTCTTTCTAAACCAGCAGAGAGCAGAAAGCTTATTCTACTACAATTGGGTTTTATTCAAACTGCATTGATTAAAAGAGTGAAAGATATTTAACTATGTACTTCTAAGAAATATAATGCCAATTTAAAAGAAATGTTTACTTTGTTTTCATCAAGTAAGCTTCATTTTGTCATTTTACTTATAAAAGGACACTAAGTGTATGCCCAGTTGGTACTGAGGCAGTGGAGTGCGCTTTGTCTTTCTTGCTGCCACCCAGTAGACCTGATTGTTCAGAGATCGAAAACAGTAATCATCCTCCACTGCACGCTGGTTGCTTTCTCTTGGTACAGTAGTGATTGCCTAAGGCTTTCCTAAGCCCTGAAAGGGTCTAGATTTCTCGTGATATCTATTGAGTAATCCTTCAAAGGGGATATGGGTTTTGTTTTGTTTTGTTTTTGGTAATGTTTTAAATGGGCCCATTATCTTTATCTCAAAGGTAATTCTGTTTCCCTTCTCTCCTTTTGTATCACCTTTTCCTACAAATACACTAGCCCAAAAAGTCATCTTGCACACAGCTTTAAACACTCACTCAGCAGTTCTTCCCCCAGAAAGGGAAGAAAATTCAACTTCAGCATACCAAACACTGCCTCATTTTCCTTCCTGAAGATCTCAGGTGTTTAAAATGCCATAGCCAAATTGTGTGAATGTCAGTGAGTTGTTGGCTGTGTTTTTAACCCTATTTTTGGCTTAAGACAAAGTGAGGAAAATGTCATACAATTCTATAGTAAGTACACTGATACTCAAAATGAACATTTTCATTCCATGTTATTTTTACTCTTCAGCTCCTTTGGTGAAGATCAAACAGAGCTTAACAAAATTGAAGCAAGAAACGGTTCAGATGGACATTAGGATCGGTGTTGTGGAACACACCTTACTGCAATCGAAGCTGAAGGAGAAGTCCAACATGACTAGAGACATGCACGCAACAGTTATTCCAGAATCAACAATCGGTTCTTATTAAAATATACTGTTCTCATGCTTCTGATTAGTTGAGTTTTTATGTCAAATTAGATTTCCTGTTGATTTCCCAGTTATATATTTTAAAGTATGTTCGATGGTTATTTTTACAGGTATTTATATACGTTATATTGTGGTGATTATGATGGTCAAAGACTTTCTATTGAATATATATAAAAAAACAACCAAAAATTATCATTTTCAATAAAGATGTTGCTAATCACTACTCATGTCAAACCTCATGCCTGGCAGGTCATTTTGGTACATTGTGCAAGCCAGCGTGTGTTGTTACCATGTGAACCAATGCTGGAAATGTAGCCATTTGACTTTGGTGAACAGCTGTGCTTGTGTGCCCAGGAGCAAAGGAGCAGCTGAGGATAGGTAGGGCTAGTGTTCATATGAAGGGAAACTACACTTGCCTCGGCTTTGTAGTTTTCTAAAATTGCAATTTTTTTAATAAGTATAGAATTGCTAAATGCTTATTAGCATGTGACATTTATGCCTTATGATTGTTTCATAGCTAAAATGATTATATTTGGAATCTATCTTCTTGGATCTAAGACCACTTAAACAAATAAATGTTCAGTTACTTTTAACTCTGCTCTTACAATGAAGATAAGGTAAGTATACACATACCTTAATCTCACTTTCTCTGTTGTGTGTATTCTCCCAAGGATTCATTTTATAGGAGAAGTAATGTGACAAATCCATTGAAGATGAACTTCTAATACTAATGGATTTTTTTTATTTAGTTAGTTTTACTTGAAAAGCAGAATTTACAGAAAGAGAGAAAGATATCTTCCATCTACTGTATCACTCTGCAATAGCTGGAGCTGGGCCTTTCCAAAGCCAGGAGCCGTGAGCTTCCTCCAGGTCTCCCAAAGACAGTGCAGTCTGTGGGTCTGCACCTTACTCCACTGCTTTCCCAGGGTAGGAAAGCTAATAGAGGATAGAGTAGCCAGGACACAAGCTGGTGTTGCAAGTAGAGAATAACCAACTGGGCCACATATTGGTGATATTTACTTACCCATTTTACTGGGTGTGCTATCTACGGTAGAATTTCTCCATTACTAAATTAATAAGATTAGATTACCTGACTTAGAACTGGGAAAACTGGTTGAGGAGTTGGGGAGGCAGGACACAGAGCACTAGATTGCCCACTTTTTAAAAATAACCATAAAAATCACCAACGAAAACATTAATAAAAATGCTTTATGTTTAGTATAACAAAAATAATGTAATCCCATTATCATTTTTATTTTAGTAATTTTCTTTCTAGGGTTTTATTTTTTCATAGTTTTTACATATCATATGTGTGTGTGTGTGTGTGTGTGTGTGTGCCTATACATATATATATCTTCAAACACAGAGAATATAATGCATACACAAAAACACACACACACCTGTTCCTTCAAACTCTATAGTTTCACATTAAATTTAGCAAATAAGAAAATCAGTGTATATACAAACACCAGCAGGGTAGCAATCAATACAATGATAAATAAGCCAATTTGTTTTATTCATAATGATGAAAAAGAGGGAATCCAAAATAAAATTATAGTCAATTTGAAAAAGCCTGAAATTCTCCTCTGTATTTTTATTCACTCTGGGAAGTTTAGTAGAAAATGTGAAACATAACCTTTAGCCCTGGCAATTTATTTGCATAGGCATGGTCTTGGCAGGGATTTGGCGAGCTAATCCAATGCAGAGAACTCTTCCAGGTAAATGGGAATGCTCCACGGAATACAGTTTTGCTCAGAAGCAAAATATATTCTGTATTTTATGAAAAAAAATCTAAGAACTCTTTCAGTAAATAGTATGAGCAGCCTGTTTTTACTTTCTTTTCTAGATACTCCATTTTACATGGTTTGGGGCCCTTTTCTCTGTTCCCTTAGAATACTGTACTTACCTCAAATAAAGGGCTTACACTACCTTAAAATTACTGATTTTTTTTCTGCTACCTTCCTTAATAGCTTGAACCAGGACACAATATCTTTCCTTTCCGTGTTCCAAGCCAGATGCTCATCACACAAAATGTACCCAGCAAACTTTTTGAGATAGTAGTAGATGTATAGATAGTTGGCATGTCCTGGTCCCAGGGTATCTCCTAGCTTCTGTTCTGCAACATGGAAAATTGAGTGCTTTTTGGTTTGTTTGCTTTTTATGGTTTTTAACATTTTTATTGTTATTAACAGTCCATGTCCTTTGTCCTGTGGAATTAGACTACAATTGGAACCGTTAGTGTAAACTCATGTGTTTTATCATATACGTTAATAGAAATATAGAAATTTTAGAAAATGTAAAAATATTCCTTAGTTCCACCTTCTGAGAAATCCTGTAATCCATGATATTCCAGCAGCAACTATGTTCAGTATCCAACAATTTATGTCTAAATCTCTACTTTAAGAAAATGATTTTTTTTTAGAAAAATGATTGATTCCTGGCCAGTGTAGAGAAAGCATAAAATGAACATAAAAATCAGCTGTGCCAGAAAGTTATGAAAGTACACAAAGAATGTTGAAGAAATTGTAATCCATTAACCAATCTTGGAACAATCTGAGAATCAAAGGGAATCATAGTATCAAATTATAACCTGTAGAATAAGAGCCATGAATCAACATAGAAATGAACATAAAACTGGGGATATGAGGCAGGTCTTTCTTACAATAGAATGATGGTTCCTGCAACAGGTTTACTGAGTTTAGAAAAACACATCTGACAATTCCTACAGTAATTGTTCTGCTGAGAGTCATCTTTGGATGCTTAAACTACAGGTCAAAGTTTGATGAGAGACAGGACATTTACATAATTTCTAAGTAGATAGCAATTCCTCCAAGAAAAAAATTATAGCCTTATAGTGGAAAAACCTGGCTAAAACCATTTTCAGTGATCAAACTTTAGTATCTCCAGTGTTAAGACAAATAGCATGTCTTCTAAAAAGGGCACAAGTTTATGTGGCTCTTGAGAAAGACACATAATGTGAATCTTATCATGAAACATCAGGCAAATTCAAAATGAAGGATTAAAAAAATAGGCCTATATTCTTCAAAGAATGGTAAGATCAAGGGAAATGGAAAAACTACAACAAAGAAAGTTTTCCCAGAGGAAAGCAAACTAAAAAGATATAATCAAATGGAATGAGTGATTCCAGAGTGAACCTTAAGCCAGAAAATGTACACAAATGGATTCCAAAAGTCTATGGAATATGCACTGTAAAAAAATATATATGAATTTTGAAAATTTTTACAACAAAATTAATTTACTTTCACTTTCATTTTGCTGCAAATTATCTGAAGTATCACATGTGTTTATTATACAAGGCATAATGGGATACTTTGAATAAGATCTACAGATAATATTATTAAGCTTAATTTTTAATTTTTTATATATATGTTAGTGTTACATATGTGAATATCTTTGTTGTTACAAAAAATTACAAGTATTTGGATGTAGCAGGGTTCCATTCTCAGTATATTATCAAATGTTTCGGAGGACAGTTCTGTGTATATGTGTATGTGTTTGTACATTCACAGATATACAGAGGAAGAAGGAAAATAGTAAAAAGTGTTAAAGTGTTAACATTTGATGAATATGGGAGAATGTAGAAATCTGCTGTACTTTTAAATTTTTATGTTAATTTATTTCAAAATATTAACCTTGAAGATGATAATTGTTAAAGATGATGTGCTCTATATATTGCAGTCAGCCTCTCCTAAATCATTTAAATAGCAAATCAATTTGTTGAACAAATACTACTGTCCCGTTCAAATTCTATGGCCATTAAACACAATTTAAGCTATAATTTTATAATATTTGATTCACTGATCAACTAGAATAATTTTTTGACTACTCTAAGGAAGTGATTTTTTTCATTACCCTCTAATTTATTAGGTCAGCATTTTCCATGAATTTCATAAAAACTCAAAAGTATCTTTAGTCAGGGCTATCTGAGTAACATCATTTCATTTTCTTCAATATATTTCCTGTCTACAGTGAGAATCTACAAGGACTGAATGTATGTCTTTTTCTTTGTTGTTTTTTTTTTTTTTTTTTTTTTTTTTTCTTGTAAATATGCAGTCACAGGCCCCTCTCAACCAAAGGCACAAAATTAAGTATGTAGGTATGTGGAAATCAGTATGTAATTCTGGAATCATTTTCCAACCTGTTATTAGAACCAGCAAGGCTATCTAAGAAGACCTCTGTGCCTCTCATGATTCATGCCTCTCGTGTGGGAGGGGAACAAGCATGAGCTGTTCTTTGACTGTCAGTAGACTTGGAGGATAGGGGTCACTTGTTAGACAACCCGAGATTACAAAATATAATGCTTTTCCTCTTCTAACTCTTCTATTGAACCAAAGTTTTGGGTTTTTTTTTTTGTTGTTGCTTGTTTGCTTTTTAATTTAAAGCAAGCTTTAGTAGAACTGGTGCAGTTACAGTAGTTGGGCTGAATATTCCATGTTCATCTAGCAGCCATTGTCATACCTTTTAAACGTTATACATCTAAGAACCAAATTACAAATTCTGTTCCTTAACAAGGAATAAATAGCTTTTTAAATATATATATATATATATATATATATATATATATATATATATATACTTGTTTTTATTGAAAAGCCAGATCAAAGTTACAGAAAGAAAGATGTTCAATCTACTGATCCACTCCCTAAATGGGCCTCAACAGCTGGACTAGGAGTCAGCAGCTTCTTCCAGGTTTCCCATGCAGGTACAGGGTCCCAATGCTTTGGACCATCCTTCTCTGCTTTTCCAGGCCATAAGCAGGGAACTGGATGGGAAACAGGGCTACCAGGACATGAACCTGCATCCATATGGGATACCTGTGCTTACACGTTGAGGATTTGGTCTTTGAGCCATTGTGCTGGGCCCTAAATAGTCTTTACAGTAGAGACAGTTTTGTATTATTCATTGTTTCTTGCTTGCTTGTTTTTGCTTTGACGAACCTGTTTTCAAATTTAAGACATGAGAAAGGATAGCAAGGACCGTGTCCAAATTAACATGTCTAAATGATATATTCCCAGCATTTGGGTTTCCATTGTATGCCTTTGATGCATACATGCAAGCATCATCCCTGTGGTTCTCTGACTCACCATGGCTTCTTATTTAACCCCTGCCTGCTCTGCTAAGAGACTGCTGTGAACTTCAAAGACAGTTTTCAACTAACAGACAATGCCACAGCCAAAACATTCCCTTTCCAATATCCTGCTTGAGAAGTTCATAATAAGCTGTCTTCATATATGTATGATACATATATATGATATATGTAAATATATATTATATGGTACAAGGGCAGGTGTTGTGGAAAAGTGGGTTAAGCCTCTACTTAAGATGACTGTGTGCTAGCCCAAAATGGTGGTTTGAGTCCTGGCCCCTCTGCTTGTACCACAGCCAAGAGCCCAGAATTTCATCTGGACTTCCCACATGTGGGAAAGGGCCCAAGCACTTGAGCCTTCACCTGCTCTCTCCCAGCATGCATTAGCAAGTAGCTGAATCAGAAGCAAAGTAGCCAGGACGCCAGCCAGCACTTTGATCTAGTAGGCAGGCAGTGGCTTAACTCACTTTTTCACAACACCTGCTCACAATAACTAATAACTTTCTGCATGAATTTTAGCACACTGTGCATCAAAAATAACACAGAAAAGCCAGTTTATCAGCATACCACTGACTACAAGTATTATCATGTCACACAGACCAGAACAAAATTAATAAATATATAACAAAATATTCCACCATATTTTTAACTCAGATTATTATGATACTAATTGAATTAGAACAGATACATAAATTGTCCTAAAAAATCATTAAGTCTACAAAAGCTACCCAATGTGTCAAATGTGCAGCCCTTGCACCATTTTATCAAAATTATTGCCTTGCTAACTATTACCAGTTCCTTTACTGTTTCTCAAATCGATAGGCTTTCACAGCCTAGGAGTCTTCCTACATAGTAAATTCTAAGATCAAGCTTGTACAAGTGAAATAATGTAGAATGCAAAACCAGTCCAATTATTTGAGCATAAAAAAGAGACTAATTCAGCTCACTGCATCATTGATCCATTTAACTGAAGAGCAGCTTCCTGTTGATAACAAGAAGTGTCCCTGACCTGACCATGCTGAAAATGAAGCCAGCCAGTTTTCCACAACCATAAATTTGAATTCTATTTTCTTACCAAGGACTAAAAATCATAGGCAGTGTTTATTAAATTTTTAGTTTTATTGACCTATTTGTCTTCCTTGTGATCCCATTTCTCTTATGCTTGCTGAACTTGATTAGTCTTTAAATGTTACCCTATATTTATGTTCATGACTGAATATTTATTTCATGAAGAAATTAGGATAAATTGTAGAGAACCTCTTCATTCTTTCCTAGGAAATTATATATCTGATTTAGGCAAATGCTATTAGTGCATTTATGTAGTGCAAATATAGAAAACACTTGATAACACACTACCAAGTATGAGGGAAGCAAATAAAAATCAGTCATTCCAGCATTTTCCTTAACTCCAATAGCTATCAGTATATTAGGAAATGTTTGTGTATAATTAAAATGTAATAATGAGAATAGAACCAATGTTACTGTAGCTGTACTTAAGAAATGATTGTAACTTGGAGAAAATAAGAATTCATAGAGTTGGTCCTTGAAGGTTTAGCAAGATTTTAGTAGCAAAGAGTCATTGTATTACAGAAGGATAAGCTACCTGTAATGCCAGCGTTCCATATTAGTCGAAGTTCAAGTCCTAGCCTCCCCAATTTCAAGCTGGCTCCCTGATAATGTGCCTGGTAAAGAAACAGAGAAAGTGCTTGGATCCCTGCCACCAGCATGGGAGACCTGAATAGAGTACCTGATTTGTGACTTTAGCCTGGCCTAGCCCTTTTGAAAAATAAGCCAGTGGATGTAAGATTCTTTCTCTTACTTTCTCTCCCTTTCAAATAAATAAATCTCAAAAAGCATAGGAAAATTAAAAATAGCATTCTAGGCAAAAGGAAAAATACAAAGTCATTGGAAAGTGAGTGAAAGTTAATCAAGAGATAATAAGGGATAAGTATTAAAGGAATGATAAGAAAGAAAAAAAGAAAATGGAGATTGTTTATGTCAAGACAGAGTCAACCAGGAAAAGTTAGGAAAGTAAAAAGGCATAATGTACGTGCAGTGAACACAGCTGGGAGAACAATCTTAACCGGGTCTTTAAATTTTCCAAATGAAAGAAAGGGAAGCAGCAGAATGAGCAACTAATATGAAGAAAGACACACAGTGTCCAACAAGGATCATCATTATTATGTGTTGTTAACACTGTGCTGAGCAATTTATTTATATTACCATATTTCATTGTGGAACCAAGCAGATATTCAGATATGAAACCAAGATCAAACAAGCTAACTATCATGCCTACAGTGACATAATAGGGGAATTCAGATGTTAATCCATGATGTACAATCTAAGCCACACGATAGGCGAATTTGCATGTTAACCCATGATGCCATAAAATCAGTTTTGTGATGCATCATCTGTAAGGGCAATAGTAAGTCAAGTGGATTTCTATGTGTGTGTGTGTGTGTATATATATATATATATATATATATATATATATATATATATATTTGGCCTTTGTTGAGCAACTGGAATGTTGTAAGTAACGTACATATGCATTAAATCAGCACAACAACTTAGAAGAAAAAAATAACCATTTGGCTAGTGTCAAGACAAGAAATTCTTGCCACACAGAAAATGGCAGAAACATTTGCGGGAAAGAGAAAGAGGCTAACAGTCAAACCTTTCCAGAGGGGCATCCATGGAGAAAACAAGGAACTTTTGGAAACTAGAGGTGTCACTACAATATTCTATGCCTACTGCCATGAATCCTTTTTATGTAACATACAGGGATCAAATTTAGGATCAGGAACTCAAGTTGAGCCTTGTTAAGTTTGAAATATATTGGAAATATCCATGTGAATTACACTCTGTTTCAGAAAAACTCTGTATTGGAAACTTCTGCCAGAAATAGAAGGGCAAGACACTGAAGAAATAAGATCAATCCAAGATTGTATGAAACACAACTCCTTGTGGCAGGGTGGAGGTGGCATAATCACAGACACAAGTGTGATCTCAAGTTGCTCAGATACAATGGATCCCCATGCCACAAGGCAGATTAAAGGGGATTTAAAAAATAAAGGTAGTTGAATGCTGGTGAAGATGAACCCAAGCTATTCAATAAACACAGACATCCCAAGAGTTAGATAAAGGACAGTCCAGAGTCTGACCTGACAAAGAGAAGCCCAAAAGGTTATCCTACCAACTTTATCTACCCATCTTAGGGATTGGGAGGACCACCAGGGGTACCTGAAGAGCAAGATGGTGGTTATGTCTAGTTAAATCTCAAAGAATGACCTTCCAATTCTACCACTAAAGAGTTAGTATGTGCTGTCTTGGAACCAACATGGCATGTGAGAATTGCTTCAGAGTAAAACAGTCAGGCAAAGACCAAATCTACCCAAGGATGCCATGATTTTGTCAGTTCTGAATCAACAAATGACCATCCTTGAGTTTCCATTCAGGGACAACATGCCAGAAGTCTGAGCAGAGTAGGTGTGACATCGCTACTTGGAAGTGATTTGTCTTCTTCTTGTATGTTCTGAAGACTTGTTCCTTGTTTTGGTAGTGTTAGGTGGTAGAATCATTAAAGTATAAGGCCTAGTGTGTGATATTACCAGGTTACTTTTTATCACTGACCTCAACAGGAATTAATACTGGTCTTACAGAGTGTATTAATTTTCTTAATAGTGGATTATCAAAAAGGAAATCCACCTCACATTTTTTGGCCTATGGGATTCCAGAGGGGCTGAAATGACTGGTCCAGGACACATACGTTCCCTTGATCAGAAAAGTCCCACTTACCAACATGTGCCAGTGACTAGCTGAGAGGGGTCAGAGACTATCATGGTTCTGGCACTTAAGGCAGAATCAAGGCTAGAGGTAGGACTTGTCATCTTGGAGACTGAACTTCAAGCCCAGAGTGGGTAAGATCATTCACAAATAGAGACTGGATTGGAGCTGCAAACTGAAGGATTGGTCAGAGAAAGCCAACTGAAATTGTAAGACAAGTGAAAAACTGAGCTTCTAATAATTCCTTCCTCTTCTTCCCTCAATTCCTGTGTGTCACATTGACTGTAATTGGAACAGGGATGCAAAAAGAAAACTCCTTTTCTGTAAAGTGCAGGTGATCATGCCTCCCTGGTGGGGAAGTTGTGAGGATTAAATGGGATAATGTATGAAGCTGCACCTATCAAAATGCCCAGCACTGTGTTCATCTTCCCCAGCTCCAGCACAACTGTACACATTCCCCTTTCTCTGGGATCACTTATTTTAGCTTATTGGTCTTTTTATCTTAGCATGGAAACAGAGTAGGTTTGATTTAGTTTGGGAGTGATTGATTTCTGCACACAGACCTTACAGTGAGAGAAAAGAAAATCAACAAGCCTTGGGTTTTTTAAATCGGCTTTTAGAGTGTATGGAAAACGTGTTCTTTGGCTATAATCTTGTGAGTGAGAAAATTGGCATAATCAGCTGAATACAGGAACCCTTTCTAAATGCATAGTCATAGTTTGTGCCTTGGCTGACTTTCTTGCCTGTTGCTTAGCATTTGAGAAGTTTAAGGGGGTAAAGGAAGCAAGGCAGTGAATCTTTTGTCACTAGTTATCCTTTAGTTCTGGAGTAAATCAGTTCCCCAGAATCACCTTGTAAAAGTTTGGTTTCTTAGCTTTTAAATTTCAGCACTGCCATTTTATAAGCTCAAAGGTGGTAATCATTGGCCTGTTACCTTTCTCCCCTTATTAGAAGTAGCTGGTGCTTATGATTATAGGAGTTACCATTAGTTCCACCTCATGAACCCATCTTTCTTATTATATGGCTCATGGAGTTTGTCTTAGAAACTCACATGGCTTTCAAAGACATAGTTCTATTATACACATAGTTCTATTATCCACATGTAAACAACTCTATGACCAAGGAGCGTGTGATAATTTGACAAAGCAAATGTTGACTCTTAAACAGCACTCCTCAGCTATAGTCACTAGAAGGGTTACAGATTTTACGTCATGGCCCAGAAGCCTTGCTATCTCTGACTGGAAGTCACAGGGAAACAGGAGCTGAAGATACTGTTGCCACAGGAAAAGTCAAGTCCTCCTCCTCCTGTTCTGGTATTGCCACCTTCTGCCAAGCAGCAGACAGTCTGAGAATCCTCAAGGAGATCAAAAACAGTTCTTACATGATGACCTGTGAAGTTTATGTGAAACACATAAAAATTAAAAAAAAGAAAATTTCATATAAAACCCAGACTGTCTACCTCTAAAAATAAAAGACCAGGCCAACATTTGTCTTAACAGTTAAGGTGCCCATGTCCCATAGTTGGAGCATATATCCGATATGCCCAGTACATACATACATGCCCAAAACTAGATCCCAGTTCTAGCTTTTCACCCTGATAGGCAGCAGTGGCAGCTCAAGTAGAGCCATGTGGAAGACCTAGACTGCCAGCTCCCATATTTAGCCCCAGCCCAACTTGACCATTATGGGCGTTTTGCAAGTGAATGAATAGATGGAAGATTTCTTTCTTTCTCCTCTCTCAAATATATAAACAGATGTCACCAAACCACCTGCACTGCCCACTGTCACAATCATGTCTAACAGAGCCGTGTTCTGCAGTAGACCATAGTCCTTACTACATACAACTAGGCAGCAATCCCAGTTGCAAATGCTAAATAAAATTACACTCTGTCAAATAATAGGTATCTTACCTGCTTTACCAAGGACCTATCTGCTTAGCCCAGTGGGCATTTAAGTGGAATGTAGTGAATTCTCACTGCCTGTTAGATGCTACACACACACCACCATAGCTGTGTGCATTTCCAGCCCCGATTTAGCCATCCACGTTTAAGGAAAAAAAAGAAAAAGAAAAATCAGCAGGGTTATATTCCTCACATTCTCACATTAAATCCCTTGGAACAAACTCTGTACCAGGCTCCTAAGCTCATCCAAAGTCCATAGGACTGCTCCCCCAGGAATTTCATACAGGCTGCCAGGGCTCTGAATTTGGCATTGGGCACTTTGATCTTTTTGTCTTTTCCAAAGGACAGAAAATCAATTTTCTCACAGGCAAGTTCAATGTCAGCCAACTAAATGTTGGGTTTTTTTTTTCATTGTTGCTGTAACAGAAGTATTGGTATCCTTGTGTTATACAGCCATGTGTGGATATTTTACACATATCCTCTGTGTACATTTTACATATAGTGAGGCCTAGATAATTTTAATATAACACAACAGAAACTAGATATCACTGGCTAATAATCAAATAAAAAATGAGAAGCACAAACTTGGAGTTTGCTGGGCTTGCTTCCTAACATGTCTGTTTTTTGTTTTGTTTTGTTTTGTTTTGTTTTGTTTCTTTACAAGACACCCCCTACCTAGGCATGAGTAACAATACTAATCTTTAGTAGACCTTGACTACTGAGCAAACTTGACCATCGATTCTCACAGGAATTTTCTGTTTGCTCACAGAGTTGTAGGGGACAGAAGTCATTGCCGTGAGTTAATGAGAAGGAAAGTGAGGCTCAAGGGAAATGTCCTGCTCAGGGCCATAGGGAGTGGATGGGCGGAGTCAAAACACAGCAGACTTCTTGTCTGGCAGCCCGGAGCTCATCCCAAAAGCCACTGCCAGAATCAGTGGACATTTAAAACAGCTCTTAAGTGAATAAACTGTGCACCTTCCCTGGCATTTCATAACCTAAGACAATGAAGCAGAATATTAAAAATACATATGCAGTCTTGCGAAAGTTTTGAGTATTGCATTGGAGTGAGAGATTTAAGGCAGTCATCAAGGTAGTCAATAATGAAAACTGGTCATGGTCTGAATGTGCTTTAATCTCATGGATTCTACAGCCCAAATGTTATCAAAGCCCTTGGGCCTGAAGAACTCAGACTGCATTTTGGAGTTTATCAAATTAATATTCACCACCACAGTTTCCAAAAGGTGTGGGACATGTGCCATTATCATTTCAGACAGAAATGCAGCATGAAAAGCAAGTTCGTGTGTGTGTGTCTGGGTTAAGGGCTCAGAGGCTGTTTGCTTTTAGCACCATCACCTATGTCTGATTTTGCTTTGCCCTCTTCTCTAAGAAATAGCACTGAGATAAACCGAATGGATGCTGTCATTCCAGTCTGATGGCCCCAGTGTCAGAGAATAACCAAAATAATAAGATCAAAGCCCTAAGGCTGTGATGAAAATGAAAGCCTGTGATGAAGCGAGATTGGCAAAGAAGCCATTATATATTGGCCTGGATACTCAAATGTCCTCAGAAAAAAAATATTAAAAATACTGATCTGTATTATGATACAGTGACAGTAAAGCCTAAAACTCGCAGTGAAAACTACACAGATTTCCAAGAGTGACCACATAAGAGCTGAGATACACACATACACATGTGCGCGCACACACACACACACACACCTCCCCACCCTTTGGAGTTTCTACAAATTTTTATTGGCTTGATTTGTTTTTTTCCAGTTTTTAACAGGTTCATTACAGTTCATAAGTACAATTCTATTATGATATGTTTCCTTTTATCCCTCCCTCCCTTCTCTCTCTCCTACCCTCTTACCCTGTCCTTTTCTCCTTTCTCTCCTTCGCTTGGAGATAATATATCTTTAATTTACAAGGCTGTCAAAGACTTAATAAAAGATGGGATTTTCGATTTGAGTCCATTCTGATCATTCACCTCAATCTCTGTCAACCTCACTGCTCCTAACACTTGCTGCTACTTCTTCTGCAAAACTTCTCTGCATTATTTTTCAAAGCTAGCCAAAGACATCTGGCATTGGCAATTCCAATGACCACTAAAAAGAACCAACAGTCCATTTGATTAAGAATTCTGTTGTCTGGGGCTGGCGTCGTGGCATAGCAGTTTAAATTGGTGCCTGCAACACCAGTATTGCAAACAAAAGCAGGTTGGAGTACCAGCTGCTCCATACCTGATTCAGTTCCCCTGATAATGGCCTGGGAAAAGTAGCAAAGGATTATCCAAATATTTGGTCCCCTATCGCCCACGTGGGAAATTCATATGAAACTCTTGTCTTTTGGCTTCAACTTGGCCTGCCCTGGTCATTGTCGCCATCTTGGAAGTGAACCCACAGAAGAAAGATCTCTCATTTGAATGAATAACTAAGATAAATATATATATATATATATATATATATATATATAGAGAGAGAGAGAGAGAGAGAGAGAGAGAGAGAGAGAGAGAGATAGACAGACCTTCTAAAAAGGAATTCCAGTGCCATATCTGAGATTTGTAGTAGGGAGGAACTTCTTAAAAGCTGGTATTGCCCTTCTAGGAATTTTACCCCACAGATACAGAAAGCCCATAAAATTATTCATTGCAGTGTGTTTATGACAAAACTCCTAGAAACAAACTAAGGAACAATGATAAGAGACTGGTTGTGTAAGTTCTACTCATTTATTCACTGGAATATCCCAGCTCTACAGAAAAGATAACAAAGTATTTCAGTAAATAACTAAGTAAGATAAAAGTGAACACCCAAGTGTATGTACAATGCTACTATTTGTGTCCTGTTCATGCCTGAACTTTTAAAAAATTTTAAAAGACTTGTAAGAAATCGAGAACAGTTTTTCCTATTACAAGAGACAGGGATTGAGCAGAGGGGGTCAGGTGCAACAGGGAAGGTTTTCACTGTTTGAGCTTTTATGTTTCTTAAATATTTAAATAAGATGAGACACGAAAGTAAATGACTAGATTCAAACATTTTTCCTTATTAATCTAATAAAAATTTTCAGTCACCAATTTACCTAAATCTGTCTTGAACTCATTCATCTATTTAGCTTAAGTTTAATGGCCTTTTAGTACACCCTTTTAGACATGAGAATACTTTATGAGCTTGTGGAGAAATGTTAAGGTACATTTATTTTTGGTGCAAGAAGATTTGAAAACTACACATACTTTTTAACTAACATACTTTCCATAAAATTTCTGATCCCCCCCACCCTTGGAATACATTTACTTTTTGATCTTTAAAAAAGAAGTATTATTTTTGCTATTCAGAAAAATGTCTGCTGATTTCAAAACTTTTGTTTCATTAGGCATTTGGAATTTAAATGAACATGTACATGTTTGCTGTCCTCAAACCACCCACTAATCTATAAATCTTAATGAAATCTCCCTGTTGCCTTTGCTTCTCTCACTGAAGAGTTCTGATTCCTGCTAACAAATCCCTTACTCCCATTTTGTTAGCTACACTGCCTGAGTCTAAATGAGAGTGCCTTTACTTGTAATCAAGCTGTCTAGACTCTATTTCTTCCTCCTAGCAAAACCAACAGCTACCAGCCTCACCCCCAGCATAATCTTTCACCTCCATTTTTACCAATGAAATCCTTTGTCTCAGAAAACAAACAACAAAAAAAAATGGTCATTCTGAAAGATAAAACTTTTTATAGAAATCCTAACAATAAACTCACCTTTTTTCTGTCCCCCTCCTTCCTCTAACTCCTGTTCCTCAGTCTTTCTCTGATTCCCCCAATAACCATTTCAAAGGGTAACACCATGTTGAATGTGCATTGTTGAGTTTCACATTCCGTGTTGTCTGCCTTCTCCTTTCACCTATGCCTATAACTGTCAAATAAAAGGACACTTCCTTACTCCAATCACCCCTTCACCCTCAGCTTTACCCAGTACTTGAAACAGTGACAAAACCATACTGGCATTTATCACAGGTTCATGCAATTAGAAAGTTCCATAGTTATTTGATCCCTAGCATCCAACAGAACTGCTTCTGGAGGATCCTGTCCAACTCACTCCAGTTTGGAAGAATTCTGGCACCCACTGCAGTTGTCAGGCTTGGCCAGTGTTTGTTGAGATCACTTTTAGACTGACCAACCATTCAGTTTACCAAAGGCACAGTGTGTTACCAGGATGTGGGACATGGGGTTTTAAATACGTATACTCCAGTGGCCAGTATGGTGATCAGGCATGCTAATACTCTGATTGTGAGGCCAGCATCCCAATGGGTGCTTATACATGCCTTAGCTCCTCCACATCCAATCCAGCTCCATGCTTATGGCCTGAAAAAACAGTGGAGAATGACTCAAGTCCTTGGGTCCCTGCACCCATGTGGCAGATCTGCAAGAAACTCATGGCTCCTGGTTTCAGATCAGCTCAATTCTGACTGATTTGATTTGAGGATTAAGCCTAGTGGATGAAAGACCCCTATCTGTATTTCCTCTCTGTGTAAAATCTGCCTTTCAAATAAAAATAAATAAGCCTTTTAAAATATGCATATGTCCATGGCAAGTCAGGACAATCTGCTCAGTCAATAAAATACACAACCTCTGGGTATGACTTTACTCCTAAAAGCTGGCACCATGTCTTCTGTAAACTTGTTCTTCCAAGTTGATAAAAACTCTTGTGTCTATTTCCCATCAATTGGTAGTGACTGACAATCCTTAGGGGAGCCGTTAACCAATGAATGAAGAATTAAAGTGCTCCAGTATATTCAACCTGGTTGGGACAAGGCCAGGTTTTGACTTAAACCATCACCAACATCCCTAAAGCAAAAAATCCAACTTTCTTTATCCATGATTTTCCTTGTTATTACACTTTTGCTTGATTTTCTTCACTTTGTTATCCCACCTCCCCAAGCTTCTTCTAGCAATCTCTGAGCATACATCCTAATTAATCACTTCCTTGCAGTACCGCTCTTCTGTCTCTGCTGTTTCCCAGTGTCCATGGGTCTCCACATGCCCCTCTGTTGTTGACCTGTCCTCTTCTTTTTCTCTCTACTTCTCCTCTGCTAATCCTTCTCTGTCCATTTTAGCATGCCATCACCCTATTCTGCCATTTTGCATTTTCCCCCAAAAGTAAGTAAATATTTTTTAAAAAGTAAAAATAGAATAATTGTAATAAGATTAAGCTATAAGCAGAGCAATTATCTTCTGACAGCTCCAAGGAAAAAGGACTCCTTCGTTTGGCAATATTGTGTAACAGTGAGTTAAAGCTCTACCTGTGATGCTGCAGTGCCATATTAGAACACCTTTTTGAGTTTTGCTGCTTCACTTCCAGTCCTGATTCCAGCTAATGCACCTGGGAAGGTGGCAGGTGACAGTTCAAGTACTTGGACTCCTGTCACCCATGTGGGAAACTAGGATGGAGTTCCTGGCTCCTGGCTTCAGGATGACCAGATCTCTCTATTACAGCCATCTGAGGGAGATGTAGTGAATGAAAAAATCTCTCTATCTCTCTCTCCCACCTCATTTGTTTTGCCTTGAAAATAAACAAGTCATTTAGTATGAAGTTGTATTTCTCCAAACTTTTCCATTGCCATCGCATGGACTTCTCTTTGTACACTCCTGCCTCTGTGTAGTCTTCTTATACAAACAGCTTGAAAAAAATCCCTGGATTTTGGGTTCGTTTATTCCACTTGCATCCATTTTAGCTATACTATATCAACAAAAACCCCATTTTCAAACAAGTTCACATTTATAGCTTCTGAGTAAACACTCTTTCTAGGATAATGACCCTATTCAACTAAGCATAGTTGTGTGTGTGTGTGTGTGTGTGTGTGTGGTCCCTTTATACATACTCTCTGTTAAACATAAAACTTACAAGTAACTTACTCTCTGTTAAACATAAAACCTACAAGTAACTTAAGATTTTCAGAAGCAAAATTCGGTAGCTGTAAGGATTACTAATGACTTCTCAAGCACTTAAAATATGGCTTTCACTGTTTTGAATACTAATATTACAATAGAAAACAAGACAGGCCAGGTACTACTGTCATAAAGCTTCCAGTGAAAGAGAGACAATATGATTGACTATTTTCCAGGCCTGTTACTCTTGGAGTTCACATTTTGTGCTAGTGTGGAAAGAATAATGAACTATATCTGACACCTTGATTCTAGCATTGTTTGGGTTCCAGACAGAATAAAAGATAATGTAGCCTCTCTCTTGGCTCAATCACATCATGTCTGTGGGCTTCCCTTTCCTAGTTTAGAGAATGTAGAGTTTGAACCAGACAATCTGATGTCCTTCCAACTCTAATGTGACTCCACCATTTATACAACTGCCTTTCTTTGTTCAAACGGATTTTTAATTTTCGTTTCCTTCACAAAGTCTTTGAAAGTAGATAAATTTTTGGAGATGGATAACGAGAGGATGGTAACTTAGAGAAGAAAAGAAATAAACAAAGTTTCAGGACAGCTAAAAGCTGCATCTCTGATTCCTTCCATATTTTTGTGCTCTTAGATTGTGGTATTTCCCTAAATTAGTAACATGCATATGCTCAAATAGTGGTTCCTTTCTAACTGATTCATTTAGCAGGAATGACAGCTGCCAATTGTGATCTGAGTTGACATCATGTGATTTTTTTTTACCATTGCTATCTCTAGCATATACCTGTTATAAATATCCCTGGAATTCACAAAGAAAAACAGGTAACTGCTTCTCCATACTTAATACCACAAAATGCAATGATGCTCATTAATACACTTAATGAAAGGAATGAAGATCTACCTGTGTGATCACATTTGTGTCTGTTGCTTAGAACATGTCAGTACAGATGAATGTATAAAGGCCATTTTGTTTGTTTTGAGAATAATTATGAACATTGTTCTGAGTAGAAGAGTTTCTCTATTCCAATTTCTCTAATAAGCTGTAATAAAGGGGTCACAAGCATCAATATTGCTGGATCTACACATTAAAACAGAAATTTTGGGAACAATTTTAGGGAATTAGTAAGTCTGGTACTCAGTCATTTCCATATAACAGACCGGGCTGTAGCACCCAACATGCATGTGTGAGATCTGGGGGTGTGGAGGGAGTGAAGCTGGTAGGGAGACTGTGGAGGGCTCCCTGCTGGACAACCTCTCCCACTGGAGAACATGAGAGCTGGGATATTGGCATACCAGGCGAAGCAGAGCTACAACACCTGTTGGCCTCATATGAGCTGGATCAGGGGCAAGCCAGGCTGGGTTGACTGTACATTGAAGCCTGCAGAGGACACCTGATACCACAACACAGGATGGAGGACAGAACAAATCGCTCTACTACATCAGCCAAGTGTTGGCAGTGAATATCTGGGCAGAGACTCTAAGATGAACTATGTCAGCCAGTAGATTCTGGAGAGATTTCATTGTGATAGGAGTGGCAAGATCAGCTGTAATTTAGAACTGTGAAACTATCAAAACCTCATGAGGATGACCCTCAGAGCATGCCCCACATCAGGGACCCTGTGGTGGTGTCAGGTGACTGTTCTCCATCCCACGGTGCAGAGGACTTTGGGAGGCTGGGTGTGGCTTCTGTCCTTGTCTCCTCCCTTCCCCTGGATACAGGAAGGAAAAAAAGAGAATGTGGAAACAATGGTCTCACCCACTTTCCTGTAGCCCTTGACCCTTAATCATTTATTTAAAAATCATCAAAAATAAAATTTTTTTTAAAGTGGCCTGTGTTGTTTTGGCATGACAACAGCATGCAATTCCAACACTTATACATTATGTTAATGTTACTGTAAGAAAACGTATAGCCTCTGGTATTCTAGTTTACTGTTGGCCTTTGTCTGTTGTCTGTTGCTTTCACAGAACATCTGAGACACAAAGAAGAGAGAACTATTTTGGCTCACAGTCCTACAGGCTGGAAAATGCAAGAATAAAGTAGCAGTAACTACTCAGGTCTTGGTGATGGGCACATGCTACTCCCTAAGCTGGAAGAACGAAAGTGACTGTGCAATAGCAGTAGAACATAAAGGACAGACAAACTTTGTAACATCATACTCTTCCTGAAAATTAACACCACCCAAGGAGAACTACATGAATCTCTCTTCACAACTGAATCGCCTCTAAATCCCCACCAGCTCTCAACACCACTAAATTGGAAATCAAATTTCAGTGCAAATTTTGGAGAGGGAAAAAAATCATATTTATATGATAACACTGTTATTGATTTAGGACACAATATATCAGGCACTGATTTGGGATATAACATATGATGCAAGAAACATTTATCTAAAACCCACCTGATTGCTATAGTTAAATGGGTCTAACAAAGTTTATTGGTAAGTTGATATACTAGCTATGGTGGTAGCAGCATCAATGTTATTCATTGGATGTGGTGAAATATGATACCAGCGTTATAAGGAAAACTATGAAACCATCACTTGATATCCACGTGGGACTGGTTGCAGGATCCTTTGTGGATACCAAAATCTGCAGATTCTCAATTCCTTATATAAAGTGGCATAGTATTTGCATATATCCTGTGTGTAATCTCCCAGATACTTTAAGTCATCTATGATTTATGATACTTCACGTAATGCTAAAATCTGTGTAAATAGCTGCTATACTGTATTCAATGAATAATAAAATTAGACTTTCTGTACAGATTTATTTTTTCTCCATATTTTTTATCTGTAATTAGTCAAGTCAGATGTAGAATCCATAGATTCAAAGAGCTAAGTGTGACTGTGTGTGGAGAGAAAGAGAGAGAGAGAGAAGATTATAAAGTGCAAAAAATTAATTAAAAGCAAATCTGGATACAGACCAAATGTATAGCAATAGAATTTGCATTATTAAAAAAATATTGATATTGGCTTATGCTTCTAGAAGTCTATTTTCATTATTATGATAGCTTCTATTTCTCCCATTAGATTGATGAATTGCTAAAGGAAGCAAAACTGAATTTGTCTTGGTAAGTGAAAATCATTTCATTGAGCAAAAATTCCTTTCAGTCCACCCAATGCTAAAACAGTCACAGGCTGAATATTAAATGACTTACATCCTAGTGCATTCTTGGGCAAAGGCAAACATGCAAGGCTTTTTTCAAAGGTAAACACTACCTGGAATTTAATAAAGATTTTGGGGAATTTTAAGTGACTAAATTTACCACCTTTCTTTTTTTTTCCTGAGTAGAAATACTGCTTCAAAAGGTCTTCGGGCTGACATTGTCTGTTTACTTATTGATTGCCTCTTTCCTCTGTGCCAGCAGCATTATAGCCCTGGGGATTATTTTTGAATGTAGTTTAATTTTTTTCCTAATTAGAAAATGCAATGTATTAAAAACAGGCCAGAATTGAGAAGCAACTATCTTTCTGCACACATTCATAGGTAGAGCAGTTGCTTCCACATCATCTTCCAGCATGCAGCCTCCCTCTTACTTCCCATCCTCTTTTTAGTAACATTTGCTTTCTGCTGAAATGTGAGGCCAGGGTAAAATATATTCATCTAATCCTCACCTTCGAGTTCTGTAGTAAAGAGTGTGATAAAGGAAGCAAGCAGAGGACCAAAGCACTGCATGAGCTTTACCAGTGCTCAAGTTGGACTGGATAACACTGCAGTTTGCAAGCACAGTATCAGTTTGTACAACAGACCAAAGATCACACAGCTTTGTCAAATTGCACAGAAAATACAACTGAACCCACTTCTCATATACACTTGGGACCCTCTAGGCATCCTACAAGAAGAAAAGCAAGAATGAGAGACCTAGTTGGACACACCAAGGACAAACTAACCAAACGGAGAGGTAAGAGGAATGCATACAGCTCCTAGGGTACAAATTTTGTGTGAGATACGAAAAGGGAATCAAGCTATGACCCACCAACATTTAACTTTTAGATGATGTGAACAATTTGGCCATGTAAGTTTCAAGCTTCCTGCAATCTCATGAGTCAGATAAACCATCTTCTTTTTAAGAAAAAAAATGGCAAACATGCAAAGGAAAAACTACTATAATCATTTTCCTAGGAGGGCGACTGACAAATGCACAAGGAATTATAAAATATTACATATTAAAATATGTTACTTTCCATTATTTCTCCCACAAAAAATAATACACAGATTATATTTCTTTTCCTTCCATATCAAGCAGTGGTTGTAGGTGGTCCGGGATGAAAAAATACCAAGATAAACTTTAATATTTTTGTTCACCATTTTCTTGATTATTAGCCCCCTTTTCAATCAGAAGAAAAAATTTCTGGAGATCAGCTAATTCAGTGTCTAAGTAGCTGAGACAGTTTGCTGAAAATGTGTTTTGCTTCACAGACAATAGTGCTGTGATGGAATGGTTAGTCCATGAGTCTGTGAATAAATGAATAAATCACACACCTGTTAAATTGTATGCTGCATATAATGAAGGGGTTGTGGTAGGGGGTTTTAAAGTAAAATGTTGCTTCTCTCCATTTGCTGCTTCTAAACAATTTCTAAATGTAACATCTTGTATATTTCCCCTCTCAGTGAAGCTCAAAGTACTTCACAGCATTCACACATATGAATTCTGAATCTATTTCTTGTCCCCATCAATTCTTAGTTGCAAATACAAACACTGTGATTTGGCATAAGACCAAATTAAAATACAGCAAAATTCTGATGTTGTCTCAAGTCATAATCTTAGTCCAATATGAAGAAGCAGGAGCATTAGGATCCGAAATGATGCCTTGACCCATTTCACTTGCCTAGGCAGGTGTCCTGTGGAAAGGTGTAAGATGTCCACGATTTTGGAGGAATCTACCAAAGCATCAGTTCAAGAACACTGACCATGGATAGTATCACCTCTGACACATCAGTGGCAGAAGGAACCATGAAGCTTCCGAGTTTTCAGACTTCTGCATAGATAACTTCTCAGTGCGTGGAGGTATCTTATAGTTTTAAAAACACTGTATTTTTATGGCATGAGGGAATGAATGGAGACATTACATCATTATCTTAGCCCAACAATAATTAGAACATTGGTTTTGCCTTCTTTGCACTTATTTTCTTCAAAGAGGTGGAAGGGAAAAAAACAGGCTTTGGAACCGAAAATTTTAGCTTAAAATTCATGATCTATGTGTTAGTCATTTCTTATCTGTCAAATTGTATAGTCTATTGAATTTATTTACAAGTCAGAAAAAGGAAACATAAAATTATTATAGAGTTTTGGAGGAATTAAATGGCATTATTTGTGTGTCTGTGTGTATAGAATATGTAGCACACTTATACTGAAAAAGACTTGTACAAGTTTGTTTCCTTTACTGGGCTTTGACTACTTTTATGTACTGCCTTATTTATTTATCCACCTGGTCCATATGCATTTATCTATAGCATTATCAAAACAGGATCTTTAACTTGAAGTATAAAGACAAAGTAAGAAATACAGAGAAAATCAATGGATAGAAGGAAGGGGTTAATGAGAGAATCAACAACAACAACAAAAATAAAACACAAAAGAAAAGGAAAGGAGGAAAGAAGAGGGAGGCAAATGAAGCAGGAAGAAAGGGGAAAAAGACAGAAAGGACTTACATTTGACAATGATTGGATGCCCCGTATCTGAAAACTACATTCAGTCACCGTAGCCATAATCACCTGGCTGAACATTCAGGTTTCACAGTGGTTCTAACACAAACATTACAACTCTTCCTCATAAAGAACTGAAGAAGACTCTCACGGGAAAGACAGAGAGAATAATATATGATCTAGGGTAAACGTTCCCTTTCTTGTATTACCTCAGGTGAGCTTTTCTTGAAGCTCTGAGAGTCAGTTCTTCCTAGCCCACCCTCTGTTTTCAGCATGTGCTCATTCTCTCACTCACTTTGCGAAGAGTGCTTGCCTTATGCTGTTCAATAGATTGATCTAAAATCTTAGCCACTGTTTACTGGGAGTACCGCTGAAATACCCCTCTTATATTTGTTTCCCTAAAGGCTTCTTTCTCTGATCTGAACATTTAAGAAGAGAACATTTTAATTTTTGCTTTATTTCCCTTCTCTACTCTGTTTGGTGGAAATTATGTTCTATGTGGGTTTCAATCTGAACTATGGATTCTCTGCTTAGAAAGAATACAGAAGTGATGACACTTTATGTATAATTTCTATATGTTACAAGTACCCATGACTACGGCAGATCAAGTCCGTGATCCTTAACCATTTATGTGCATTGTCAAAAGTTATTATCATTATAGGATACTTTCAGAGGTTTACACCATGGCTTCTATATTTATAAAATAACTAAGGAAGAGGTATCTGTAAATGCCATCAGGGCTTCAAATACTGCTTCCTTCTTCTTCATCACATTTTTATGGTTCCCAAAAATCCTCAGCCCTGTTCATTTATTCTTCAGCCAACAATATTTTTTGAGATACTCCAAATATTCTACCAAAAAAGTGGGTGCTTGGAATTAATATACTGGTATATATGTGTGAATACTTCAAAAAGTTTCTAGAGAAATGGAATTAGAAAATAAGTTTAGAGACTGGCATTATGGAATAGCATGCAAATCCACTGCCTGCAATAACACCAGCCAATACAAGCAGTCACTGAAGTTCAGTAATTCCAACCTGCTTCCTGCTAATGAACCCGGGAAAGCAGTGCAAGATGATCCAAGTATCTAGTGTCCCTGCCACATATGGAAGACGCAGAAGGAATTCCTGGCTCCTGGCTTCTCCCAAGCGTTTCAGCCATTTAGAAAGTGAATCTGTGAATGGAAGTTCTCTCTCTGTCTCTCCCTTTCTGTGTGCTGCCTTCCAAATAAATAAATAAATCTTTTTAAATATGTAAGTATATTTTGGTGCAAAAAGGTTTTTGAAGCTCATGCACATTTTTTGTCAAATTATGCATTGCTGGAGGGAGTGATATTGCTAACCATCCTATTTTGCCATCCTTTTGAAGTAAAGCATATATTTATCCCTGTTAAAATGCAAATAAATCACTTACCATTTACTCACGAGAATAACACTTTTAAGATTGTAAGAGCTCTGGGTATATTAGTACATATGAAGAATTTCCAGCAAGTTCATGGAAAATGTCTATTAATAAAAAAAACTATGGATGGATTTCAAAATTTTGGACACTAAAATATTTATCTTCTAATTTCATTTTTCATACCATAATATTAACACCTATAAGCAGAGGCCCTGGGGAAATGAATACTAGAATAGTTAAATTTTAGATGGTAGCTAAAGGTAGGTTAAGTGTAGAACTATTTAAAGAACACTAGAGGTAAAAATAGGGCTAAGGCTTATGACGCAAAGCAACGCACAGGCTGTAACAATGATTTCACCTGTAATGACTTTGCCTAAAGTCTGCTTTACCTTTGAGCAGTCCTTACAACTCCCACTCACCAGGAAAAAGTCTCATTTTGGCTTGTAAACAGTGAAAGTGATGTATAAGAGGAAATAGATCTTTGTAAAAAGATAGGCTATGTCTATAAAGTACTAGTGGGAATGAGGTAAGCTTAGCTGGAACAATTCATCTTCTGTTTTCCTATAAGTAATCAGTATGATCCATCCTTACATATAAATTATTTATAAGTATGGTTTCAACACTCAGGGTAACAATGTGCCATCCTTTGTGGGAATCCAAGATGTGAAAATGCACTAGGACCCATACTTCCTCATTGCTGCGGCCTTTTTTATTCTACTTTTTTTAAGGCTCAAAAGGCAAAGCACTTTTTTTTTATAATAATGTACTTTTATTGGAAATTTCACTAGGATTTCATTGAGTGTATTCAAGGAGAATTGACATCGTTAAAATACCATGGCACTAAGCCTCATCAAGTCACACATATTTTTTCTTTTTTTAAATTATTTTTCATATTATGGTTCCATAGGCACAAAGGTTCCCCCTTCCACTCCCACATTCCCCTCTCCCGGTATTTGCCACGAATTATTTTTTTCTTATTTTACATTTCATAGTTTTGTAGGCATAAGGTTCTCCCCCCTTTCCTTCTCTTTCCTTCCTTCTCCTCTCCTTTGCTCTTCATTTCCCCTGCAGGTTACAATAATACAGTCCTTCAGCTGTAGTCTCAGCTCCAGCATTCTGATCTTGGCATGTGTCATGACATTGTAGGGATAAGCAATGGTAGAGAGTCTAATATTTTGTTGTCAAGGAGTATTAACGCTTTTATTGAGGGCCTACTTTAATTTAGAAGTAAAGATGCATACTGCAGTTCTTTTTAGTAAGTAACTCTTGCATTTATTGTCCAGGAAGGCTTTCATGTAAGAATCCCCACAATGTAATTTACGTAGACCCTTTGAAATGTAGTACAAAGTCCCTAACCCTAATTGCATTTTACATCTTTTTCAAATCCAGTTGAGGACACTTGTCAAATGATTGATTCGAAGTATGATTTTATTAAGTATGCCTGGGGATGGGTGACATTTTCATGTGGCAATGAAGAGGTAACAAATTTTCAGCAACTGGGTCTTCATCTCTACTTCCCTTCCCACTGTGAGAGCTGCTATAACTCTGACCAGAATCCCTGCCGCCTCCTGAAGATAGTTTGTGTATGTGCCTGTGCCTCTGTGTGTGTGTGCACATATGCACATGCATATCAATACGTACTACTAGATTTGGAGCAAAGAGAAGATTCAGTCAGAGTCTGCACTTGTACGTGTGACTAAGTGCTATCCTTACACTCCAACCTGTACCTGTTCAAATGGGGCCTACTTCACAGAAATAGAACAATAATTGTACTAGCACTATACAGTTCACAGAGCACCTTTACCTTATCCCAATAGCAAATTTGTGAAGTAAACAGGTTACATACTGCTCATCAACTTTATCCCTACATTTGTTTTTAAAAAATTGTTTACTTTCACTTAAAAGTCAGAGTTTCAGAGGGGATGGGAGAGAGAGAGATATCCCATTTGCTGGTTTATTCTTCAACTGGCCTCGGTTACTAGAGCTGAGCTGGTCTAAATCTAGGAGAAAGGAGCTTCTGGGTTTCCTACTTGGGTGCAGGGACCAAAGTCCTTGTACCGTCCTCTGCTACTTTCCCAGGCCACCAGCAGGGAGTTGGATTGGAAGTGGAGCAGTTGGGGCTAAAACCAGCACTGAGATGGGATGCTGGCACCATAGGCAAGAACACTCCTGTAAGAACAGATTTCCTCACAGGTCTGACAGGTGAGGTGTAAACTGCATTGCTTACCATTCATCCGTTTTGCTGAGTTTGGGGTCTACTTGCCCTGAGAACATATTCCAAATGTTAATAGCTACATCAGCTGTAAGAAGTCCAAGAGCAATGACAGTGTTAAAAGTCCTTGACAAGATACACAATTGCCATAGTAACAGATTTTAAAAAGCACCAGAAGTGATAAGAATATGAGAAATGTTTCATGGGAAGATAAAATGAATTATTTCTAGAGCAAAAATGATTGTGAAGGCAAAGAGAAAATCATGCAGTATTCAGAAGTGCTGTACTTGCAGCTATGGACACTATCAGCAAGGGGATGGAAGAGGAGCACACAGAATGTGTTGTCTTGGATGTTCAACTGAACAATGGATGAGTAGGAGCTTCATTTTAACTTCATGGAGGATCAGGCATCCATAAGTTTTAGAACAACATGGGGTTCTGCTCCTAAAGCCATCACTTCAGGTCAAAGGCAATGCCTCCTCAACCCAGTTCACAGCCTCACAGCGATTCGTTGGTGAGAATGGAGACCATGGCTGCTGTGGGTCTCCCCAGAAGCCTTGAGAAATCCCCCAGCAAAAGCAGTTATTTGATTCTACAAACTTCCACTGGAGATAAAGGAGAATAATTTGGAGAAAAATACTATTCACTCATTCAAAAAATACTCTTTAGAGCCATTTATGGTCCAAACATTGTTCTTCCCTATAGGCACACATGATACAGGAAATATACAGATAAAAGCACAAGCCTTGACAGAGAGCTTTGAGAAACTGGGATAATGTTCAGCTAAGCAATTAAGACACCAGTTAAAGATGCCTGTGTCATGCTTCAGAACACCAGGGTTCTTACACAGCTCTGACTCCTGACTTTCATTTCTGCTAGTACAAATCCTGGACCAAGTTGTATTTACTCAGTAGCTGAGTCTATGCCACCCGTGTGAGAAATCTGGATTGAGGTTTCAGTTCCCAACTTTGGCTTTGACTCAACCTTGGCTGTTGTGAACTTTTCAACCATTCTGTCTCTCTCAAATAGATAAGCATTGAACAACTGATTCGTATTCCGGGAAGTAAATTTGGCACTACAAACATAGTGACTGCTAATTCTAACAAATGGACTCACTTTTGGCTTGGCTAAGTATAGGAGTTTCTGTATTCATTGTCTAGCCTACTGGTGAGTAAACTGAACTCTAAAGAGCTTAAGAGACGTCTAGGAAAACAGAAGCAGAATGAAAATTGATGTTAAGCTCTTAACTTCTGACCCATATTTATTTCTGTTAAATCATGATTCTTTAAAAAACCTGACCCCAAATTTCCCTTTTTCATTTTAAAAAATATGATAGTCATCGTCTCAGATTTTGTTTCTTTTCTGCTATAGGTTGAGTACGATTCCCATCTCCAACTGCAGTTTTATCCCTGCAGTCATATGCTAATGATGTTAAGAAGAACACTATTTCTACTATGGTTGTTTAAAAGTGAGGGAATTTGGAAAGTGCATAGATTACTAAGGTGATCCGGGTGGAGTGTCTGAGAGTGAATCCTGGTAGCTTTATAAGGAGAAAGAGCAAAACCCCTACACAACTTCCCACAATTATGTGATACATTCATGGGTCCCTGAAGAGTTGACAAATACAGCTATTGCATATTCACTAAGGATTGGGAGGATATGAACGTACTTCAAAAAGATCATGGGAAAGCTTTGGGACCCTGCACCCGCGTGGGAGACCGGAAGAGGTTCCTGGTTCCCGGCATCGGATCTCGGCGCGCACCGGCCGTTTCGGCTCACTTGGGGAGTGAAACATCGGATGGGAGATCTTCCTCTCTGTCTCTCCTCCTCTCTGTATATCTGGCTTTCCAATAATAATAAAAATCTTAAAAAAAAATAATTAAAAAAAAGATCATGGGAAACAGAACCAAAAGATATAATCATATTTTTGTGTAAAGCGTTTTGAGATCGAGGAAGTATTTTCATATCAAAATTTTCATAAACTTTTTGAACCACATTAAAAATTGCAATGATAAGAAATTAACATATTACTGGATTTTACCAAACATTTAATGGCATAATCTATGATATCCAACAGAAAAGAAAAAAATATTCACAAGCTGCTTATCTGACAAAACATTACTATCCGGAATATATCAACAACTTAAGAAACTTAAAAAAGAAAAAAATGTCAATCCAGTTAAGAAACAGCAGAGAGACCTCAACAGACAACCTGTTAATGAGGAAATGCAAATAGCCAACATCACCAGCCATCAGGAAATACAAATCAAAACCACAAGGAGATGTTACCTTACCCCTGTCTGAGAGGCTAAAATCCAAAACACAGATTAATAAATGCTGTCAAGAATGTGGGAAAAGGGGAACACTTTAACAATATTGGTAGAAATGTGAATTAGCCCAGTTCCTCTGAAAAACAGCGTGGAGATTTCTTTAAAAGCTAGAAATAGACTTGCTATGTGATACAGCAATCCCACTTTGGGTATATACACGAAGGACTTGAACATGCTGTATCAAAGAGATACCTGTACTACCATGTTTAAAACAGCACTGTTTCCAAAAGTAACAATGTGGAATCAAACTAGGTGTTCATCATCAAATGCATGGTTGAAGAAACTGTGGCATATTTACTTAACAGATTATTATTTAGTTATAAAAAGGATGGAATACTATGATTTACATCATTTTGAGTGAAATAAGCTGGACACAGAAAGGCAAACACTGCATGTGCTTTCTTACATGTGGGAGCTAAAGCTAAAAAATGGAAGAAAATGAATGATTAAAAATGTACTCTAAAGAAGACTGCATATCAACAAAGGCTGTAAGTGTTGGTATATGATACACTTAGAGACATGGGCATAATTTGAAAATTCTGTAATGTTTGGTAAACACAAGAAGTCTTTGGAAAGTTCATGGAAAACACTGGGTAAGGACAAAATAATCATGGACTTTGAAACATTGTTATGCCAGAATAAAACCATCTTTAATTTTATTTTTAATTTATTTGAGACAGAGAAAGCAGAGAAGGAGTAAGGTAGAGAGAGGAGAGAGAGTTCCTGTATGCTGATTTGCTCCTCAAATGTATGAAATGACTGGGGCTGGATTGAAAATGCAGTCATGATTCAGAAACACAATCCATGTTTCTTACTATACGGGCAAAAACCCAATTAGTTGGACTGTCATCACTGCTTCCCAGGGTCTGCATTGGTGTTAAGTTGTAGGCAGGAACTATACCAGGAAAACAACCAGACAATCTGTGAGACACAGGCGAACCAGACACTCCTGAGCTTATCTCTTACTTTCACTTTTCTACAAATCTTTTAAGTCCCCTTGGATGCTATACATTTTGACTGTATTGTGAATAGCCCAGAGATCTCAATTTCTGGCATTCTTAGCTTAATTATAACTCATTTCAATTTTCTCATTTAGCTTGTGATCAGTTTTTGTGACAATCCTTTGGTGAGTAGGACAGTATCAATGGTTCTTTGACTTAAAATTATCTGTTGAATAGATACTAGGACCTAGATTCCTTAAAGCTCAATATACAAATATGTTTTGCTAAAACGTGTAGAACCTATCATCACTCAGTAAATGTACTTGTACTGAGATATTCATTCTTTTTCATCAAGTTCTTTTTTTATTGGGAAGTGAGAATGAGCACAGGGTATTTTCAACCCGGGCTCAAAAACATCTGAGAGTCATTTTAACTCTTCAGATACTACTACTAAAATCCTTCACATTTAAATATCATTTACCGTTGGCTAGACATCAAAATCACTGCCAACCTTTTCTCTCTTGCTGCTTCCCACTATGGAGGTTGGAAAATAAAATATGTGCTTTCTCCATTTTACTTCAAAGTAAAGGCGATCATTTGATTCTGCTCCAGCCCATGAGATGCAAGGAAAGGAATACTTAGAAATCTTTTATTTCCTGATGAGTAGGAGTGTCCTCACCACTAAATTCTTCTAGCGTTGGAGGCATTCCTGGAACATAACAGCCACTCTGCAGCTATGAGGAAAGTGGTAATGGAATCATGGGGCTGCTTTCTCTAAAACTTGAACCTACGCTGACATCTGCCCACCAATAAGTTGCCTGTACAGGAAAGAAAGAAATCTCTATTAAGATCATTGAGTACTGTTTTGTTGTTGTTGTTGTTGTTGTTAGGATATAAAAGCCTCTTTTAAAATATTTGCATATAGGTAGCCAAGAATTTGGATGTCGAGCTCTTTTATAACCCTTGTTTTTAACATTGCTTTTCGGGGAAGGCTGTTCTGGATTTAAGTAGATTTTTTTAAATGTCTAAAAATGGAGACATAGTTTTTTAATTGACAAGTTGAAGTTTCGTTTTCGTTACAGCTCCCTCAAACTCATGTTCTTGCAGGCACTCACACACATTTGTGCACACCTGCTTAAAGACCTGTATTTTCTCCTATTACCTAGTGCTGGGATGATAAATTGGTTTCATCTCAGGCGCCAACATTGATAGATTGGTAGTGGCTGTCTGGATCACTATGCTGAGAATAATTTTGAGGCAGACAACACAACTCATAAGGAAGAATGTTGTGATCAATCAGCCAAGACCATCACGGATGTGAAAAACAGAGTGGCAGAACCTGTGTTTTTGTAACAGTTGACCTGATCCAGTGTATGAAATTTTAATTGCTCAACCCACAGTAATCCCTTCTCTTTACCCTTTAGATGGGATTTAGTTATTTTTTTTAAGTGGGACATTTATTCCTGTTGTGAGCTATAATTTACTAACTGGAAAGTCAGGATGTGCTAAAAAAAAAAAAACCTAGAGCATTTAGGTTAGAACTGTAGAGGAAATGTCACTTCTCAAGGAAAATATAATAGATGTTGTACTAGCCATGGGGGTGCATCATTTGCCTCTCTTTTTAATAATTTGTGCTCAGCTTCAAGAAGTACTTTTAGGTGACAGCTATCAGCTGCAAAGCCTGCACAATTCACTTCAACTACCAAGCCAATGTCAAACGCTTTCGAGGCATAGTCAAGCATTGATGGGACATGATAGAATTTTAAGGATTAGGCATCACAATTCATTGTAGGACTGTCGTACAGGAAATCTACCTTGCAATTCTCACTGGGTTTGTTGGAACTTCAATGAGTCTACACCTATGTCAATGGCATTCCCAGTATTCTGCTTCCTTCCACTTTTCCTTCCACAAAAGCCAGATCAGCATCCATACCAGTTCCTCTCCATCTTTCATGGTTGTGATCGTGCCTCCTCAGGCACTTTTTTTAAAGATTTATTTATTTTTATTGAAAAGGCAGATTTACAGAGAAAAGGAGAAATGGAAAAATCTTCTATTCTCTGGTTTACTCCCCAAGTGGCCACAATGGCCGGGGCTGAGCTAAGACAGAGATTAGCAGAGCTAAGCCAGGAGCCAGGAACCCTTTCCATGTGTCACATGTAGGTTCAGGATCCCAAAGCTTTGCGCTGTTCTTGACTGCCTTCCCAAACCACAGACAGGAAGATTGATGGGAAGTGGAGCAGCCAGGACTTGTACCGGCAACCACATGCGACCCCAGTGCACGCAAAGCAAGGACTTTACCCACTAGGCTACCACTCCAGGCTCTCCTCATGCACTTTCTTTTTTTAATGGTAAAATATCATAGGGTCTCAGAATTCTCTACTCCTCCCCAAATATTCACCCCCTGACTGACTTTCCCCATATTATTACAATAGTATAGTCCTTCATAACCAGTCATAAGTCCATCAATCTGTTATTTCAATGTGCCCTGACATTGCTGGTACAAAACATGTCAGACAGTCCACCATCTCATTGTCTAGATATGTCCAAGAGTTTCACTGGGAGTCCATCTTTGATTTGGAAGTAGAGATACATATATTGCATTGCATCTTCACATCTGAATATGATAGTCTCCTTTATGCCACAAAACAAAGTCAACAACAGGTATGAAGTTAAAAAAAAAAAATTTACAGCACCATGGAATAAAAAAAGAAAACCACCACTGAATAACCAACACATGGGTGAAGAAATGAAAAAGAAAACACAAAAGCATCTTGGGTAAAATGTTGCCACTTTGCTATCCACGAGCCAGCAATAAATTCAACAGGAGAAAACAAACTGTTTGGAAGAAATCTGTTCTTTTGAAAAATGTCTGTTCATTTACTTCGCACATTCCTTTGCAGGGTTGTTTTTTTGTTTTGTTCCTGGGTTTCTGAAGCTCTCTGTAAGTTCTGGATATTAGTACCTTATCAGTTGCGTAGTCTGCAAAGATTTTCTCTCATTCCATTGGTTGCTTCTTCATTTTGTTAATTGTTTCCTTTGCTGTAAGAAGCTTTTTAGTTTGGTATAGTCCCATTTATTTATTTTGTCTTTGACTCCCTATGCTTTGGCGTCTTTTCCAAGAAGTCTTTGCAAATTACTGTATCTTGAAGAGTGCTTCCTATGTTTTCCTCCAATAGTTTGATGGCTTCTGGGTGCACATTTAGGTCCTTGATTCATTAGAACGGATTTTTGTATGAGGTTACAGATGCAGGTCTTGTTTCTTAATTCTGCAAACTGCTATCCAATTGTCCCAACAGCATTTGTTGAAGAGACCAGACTTTTCCCCTGGATTGCTTTCAGTTTTCTTGTCAAAGACTTCGTGGGCTATTGTGTGTGTTCACTTCTGGTGTTTCTATTCTGTTCCATTGATCTGCTTCTCTGTTCCTGTATCTCCTTTCTGGAGAAGTCAAACTGATACACAGACCCACTAAGAATATACTTCTTAAATGTACAAAACATTTATCAATACAGTTACAACAGACCAAAAGAGACCAAGTACTACAATAGCTTTGGTTTCAGAAAATATTGATTAAAATCCTAGACTCTTGGGCCTGGCACAGTAGTCTTGCAACTAAAGTCCTCACCTTGCATGCAACGGGATCCCATATGGGCAGTGGTTCTAATCCCAGTGGCCCCACTTCCAATCCAGCTCCCTGTATGTGGCCTGGAAAAGCAGTCGAGAATGGCCTTGGGACCCTGCATCTACGTGGGAGACCCAGAAGAAAGTCTGGCTCCTGGCTTCGGATCAGCCAGCTCCGGCCATTGCGGCTGCTTCGGGTGTGAATCAACGGACAGAAGATCTTCCTCTCTGTCTCTCCTCCTCTCTGTATATCTGACTTTGCAATAAAAATAAATAATTCTTTAAAATCCTCCTAGATACTTAGCATAGAGTGCTATTGAACTAGTTTTCTCATCCCTAAAATAAGGATCATAATGGTGATTTGAGAGTTTTCAAACTGGTTTCTAAACTATTAAATACCATATAAAATTTATTTATCACTACCATTCTTATCATTTAATATAAATTTTAAATTTCAATTTTTCATCTTATTTATTAACCTTTTTACAGGCATTTATTGAGATTGTACTGTTACTTGTGCTGACGGAGGGAATGAGAAGAACAAAGTATTTGTGCTTGGTGAAGCTTATACCTGCTAAAATAACCAAGTAAATAAGAATTCCATCTAAAGTATTCTAAGAAATTAGCAACAGCTCATTAGCAAGAAGTGGCCATAAACTTGGTTCAATCCCTATTTAATAGTAGATTGGTCTTGTTCCAGATTTTGTCTGTTAATTTCCCCTGATGAAATGCCTTGTGTTTCTTTTGGTTTTATCATCCTCTATGCTGTGAATCCTGCAGGGCACTGATGGGCTAGTATTGTGGCATCTTTCTACATCCATGGCCCAGTTTGCCCCAGTTTCTCTCCTTAGACCTTTGCTATGTTTCTCTTTTCTGGTGCTTTCCAGACTGTTCCTGAACAATTGTGTCACCTCACTTTTCTGCCCCCTACTTCTCTTTTTAAAGATTTATGATTTTTATTTGAAAGGCAGATTTACAGAGAGAAGAGGGACAGGGAAAGAGGGATTTTCAATCAGCTGGCTCACTCCCCAAATGATCACCACGGCCTAGATTTGAGTGGATCCAAAGCCAAGAGCCGGAAGCTTTCCCAGGCCACAAGCAGGAAGCTGGATTAAAAGTGAAGCAGCCAGGACATGACCTGGCACCCATATGGGATGCTCATACCACAAGTGAAGGCTGAGCATACTACACTACCGCTTCAGCCCCTCCTACTTCTGTTTTCTTGACCTCTGCTGTCACCATTATTGGAAGATGTTGTCTCTCTTTCTTTAGATATATATTTGCTATGTAGGCCAGAAAAACCTTCTGAGAGCAATAACAGGAAGACATGCCTCTCAGGAAACAAGACCTCTGCTTCTAAGCCTTCTTGGAACTGTGTCTGAGACACTTGGGACTCAATAGAGAAAACTGTGACCATAAACTGTGGGCTGTGATCAGAGTTAGCTGGTCATCATTCATGAAGAGATTGGCTGATATACACTATCATACTCTTCCCCAAAACACCAATGCCTTATATTTTCAGCTTTGGTTTTGAAAATGTGATATATACTTGTTACTTTAATGACTATTAGCTCATGGTTCATTGGCTGTCAATTTTTTTTGGTTATGCTCTACAGACAGAAATAGAGTTCTGTAAATACAAATTCACAAATGCCTTTGTACAGCCCTATCCTTGGGCTATTCTTATGGCACAGTCTTTATGAGCCCCAGGTTAAGAACACTTACATGATTAAATAGCTTTTCCAACAGAAAGCTGAGCCATAACTGGCAGTTTTGAAAATATGGCTATAAATAAAGTTTGGAACAATTTTGGTAATTAAATATTTTGAGCACCTAATAGCTTGTTATTGTTTTAACATTCTTTCCCCCTCCTTTTGTCCATGTTTCCTCTATCCATCATTCCTCAACACACATGCATATACACACAAATAGATGCAAACGTCATTGCTCTAACGTACAGGCACACAAGTGAAAAATTAGTTCACACATTGGAATAAAAAAACCAACCACTGGACTGCTGAGAGCAGTCCCTTCTAAATCCTTAGTCCTGCTGCTCCCTGGCTATTGCACCATGCCAGCACCTCTGGCTCCTGCCTGCCTTAGATCGCTTCCATGGTATATTATCTCTGTAGGATAGGGCTCACCATCCTGGCTTTTCTTGATTTCTTTTAGGTATGTTCTGCCCCAGAATAATAGTGGAAACTGGGGCAACTCAGCCCAGAATTCCTGACCTTTATTTTCTCAGGCTTCAGTGACCCTTCTGCGGCAGGTGTCTCCCTTTGATAGGCAGCTTCTGCCTCCCACTACAAGGCAATTCTTCCACGTGTCACTCCCAGCTGCAGCTGGAGCTCTAACTTGGCTCACAGTGGCCAGGATGAACACAGTACACCCCCGACATGGAGCAACTTAGTAGGGGTGCTTGGGGGAAACGTAGTTGCTGCCGCAGCTGAATTATGCAGGTGCTTTCTTCAATGGTTTGCTTTGCAATTTCCTGATGCCTGGGGTGAACACTTTTCTCCTTCACATGTAGAAAGAGGATCGCCTGTCTGAACTGATTCCAAACAGCAAACATTGACAGCAGGCTCTCCTGGATTGCATCCCCTTAAAAAATATCTGTTGGACTTCTATCCCCCAAAGTCTCAAAGTGTGTGCTGATTTGGATATAAAGTGCTGTGTCCATTAGCTTTTTGTTATTTAAACCCTTAATACTTGCGAGGAGCTTTTGGGGAAGGAAAACGTTGATGTGGCATCTAGCGTAGAGGTTCACAGTTGAAATGTGGTAGTACCATTAATCTGGCATTCGGTAATGGCGGGATGTGTGTGGGAGGCCCATCACACCACCAGCAGGGAAGCCAGGATTTGGGAGGCACACTTTTCCTCTGTCCTCTCTGTGCTTTCTCCTTCTAACGTCATCACTATTCTATCATGGGTTCCACCGTACTATCCTAATATTCTCCAATCACTTCCTGAAGAATTAGCATCAGACACCATAACTGGAAGAAGGCTCTACCCTGAATCATGAGCATTAATCCATTAATACAAGACTCTGAGTTTCAAATGTCTGCATGATTTTGGAGGTCCCAGTCCTGCTTGATCCATAACAGGTGATTCCAGAGGCAGACAATTTAAAATTGCCCACAGAAGTGGAGTCTACTGCCATCTTCATGTCAGACTTCTAGTCTCCACAGAGAGTGAGACAGTAAGAACAGCAATGGAGCCCATGTTCTGTCATCTGAGTCGGATTGAGGCAAGGAGCTGAGTGCTTTTCCCTTCTGTGCGTGGCCACCTGACAAACTGGAGTTGTGAATAACAGAAGGGCTGAACAGCCATGAATGCCAACCCCTTAGGTCCATGGGGTTCCAACTTCTCTGGTCAGCATTCTGTATTGCCAAAAATATTTGCATGTTCTTCTGAACAAAGAAGGAAACAGAAGAGGAAGAATTCATGACACTCACTTCCTCTTTGAAGTCAAAGCAACTCTAGAGCAGGTTATAGAATTGACTCTATTAACAGAATTCTCTAATCCCAAACATGAACATTCTCTTTACACTCAATACTTTTGATTTTCAAAATAGATTTTGTGTATCTTATCCTAATGACTGTCTTTTTTTTTATCATGATGCATATTGAGAAAGGCCAACACATAGTACAGGGTCTCAAAGGTGTTTAATCTTATCATTTTGTGAAGGAAAGAGGACATGGATGCCTTGTGAGGGGCCAGACTTGACCAAAGTCATATTGCAGGGAGGAACAGAGCAGAGCCTCAAATATACAGAGCCCTTTTCTCCAGAGGTCCCTATCACCTCCAGGGAGGTCACCGTGTCACATCCTGCTAAAGAGTTCCCTACTGTAAAATATTTCTTGAAAATGGCTTTTTTATCCATATCTCATCACTTTTCCTTCACATTAGCATCTGAGAGTTGAAAGGTCACAAAGACCTCATGAAATTTCACAGAATTGACAAAACAGCTGATGACAAAGTCTTTATTTCAAAACCAGCATTTCTCATGAACACAGCTTTTTTTCATCAGATAGAACTGAATTGCTCTTCTTTTAAAATCTCCTATTGCTTTTCTCATTGTTCCTATGACTTGCTCATTCAATCAGCATGAAATAGTTCTTTCCCTACATTAACCATCTTTTACTGCTCCGTTTTCTAGAATATGAAACTCCGAAAACTGCTTTTTTGATCTTCATTTTTAACCCTTAATACTTCACCCTTATTCACTTTTCTGACCATATTCAAAGAATTATGCAATTAAATATTTTTCACCTTCTAACGGGCTTGCTATTGTGCATGCTACAGTTGTGTCCTGGATAGGAAAAGAATTCATCAATAGAGCCATTGCTTTTATTACTCTGTCACTGAAGAGAGAATAGAGCAGTAACCCAACAATAACAGTTGTACTTACAACCAAGGCAGAGCTGTCCTGAAGATCACAATGAGCCTGCCAATGTGTACTTCCACAGAACAGAAATGGTCTTTGACACTATGAAGTTCCTTATTCCACATTTGATGAAAGCAAGGTACCCAGGTCCTAGGGTGCAAGAAACTGGTTTTAGATTGATGATTAAGCTTCAGATCTCTGCCTCCTCACCCTCTGGCCAGTAAATCCCAAGAAATGTTTCTGAACTTCCTAGCTCCATCGCACATAGAATTTTAATCCACTGAACTGGTCTCAGCAGGACCGAGAAAGAATGTCATGATTCCAAGCTCAGCAATACGAATTTACACAAATTTCATAATCTGGTTGATTAGTTTCACCTTGTTCTAATTCGAATCTTCAAGAAGTCTTCTCAAGCTCTTTGATGTACCAGAATGAAGAAGCTATCAATAGGATCCTGCATGTGGCCTTGAAAAAGAAAAACTATGGGCTCTGTTGTTACACCTAGCAAGTTATTACATGCTTTCTGCCTTAATCTCCTCAGGTGTAAAAAGAGGATATTCATAGCACCTGCACGATTCTTCTATTATTTTTGAAACGTTCATGAGGTACTGCATGGAAATAATACAATATTCACCATAGTCAACTCAACCAATATTAATGATTCTTATTCTAGTTTCCAATAGGGAGACACCATGTCAATGAATAATTAGTGTAATGACTACAGTTATAGTATGGTACAATAGAACTCAATTTACTCTATGAATTAGGAACTCTGAGTCTCACATTGCATTCTGCCACTCTCCAGTTATGTGGCCGGTAGGGAGAAGCTGTTTCATCTCCCTGAATCTCAACTTCTTAATCAGCAAACTTCAATCTAAGTATAAGGCAGAAGATCCCTGAGAAACAAACTTCATTGGTTCACAGCCAAAGCAACCTCATCACATGCCAGAAGAAAATGGATCCTTGCCAAAAATCATTGTCCTCTCCACCTGGAGGAAGCTGGTTCCTTGGTTCACTTAGATGAAAGAAATAATTGTTGAGTTATCGCTGAGGCACCCTGTTTTCAAAGAAGAAATAATTCCTTGCCATGGAGGGAGCCACCTGCTGGAGCTGAAGTCAGAGCAGGGAGCAAACAATGAATGTCACAGCAATTAGTTTTGGCAATTAGGCAGGCAATTAGTTCTGCAGCATGTGGAATGGTAGGAGAAAGTAAATCAGGACTGAGAGGTGACAGGAAAATATGATTAGGGCTCAAGTTCCAGTGATACCCAGGTGGAAACATGCATTGGGTTCCAACCTCCCCTAACTCACCTCCACTGTTCACAGTCTTCACTCCAGGCTGAATGGCCTGCTGGTTTCTCGCCAATGAATTCTTCATTGCTAAATAAATGAGCACTGGTTTCCCAGGGACTGTCTTCTATCAGCTGAGAATACCATTTGTTTTGTTTTTAAAGCTGTGATAGCTCTTCTGTAAAGTCAAATTAATAGCACATTTTTTTTTGGCTTGGATAGGAACTGGATATTTTATAATTGTTTGATAAAAAGAGAAGGGAAAATAAAGGTGCTTTGAAGTTGATGACCTTGGCTTGGATTCTAGTTACCAAACTATAACCTTTAGATTCTTTAATTCTAACATGGGCCTAACGGATTTATGGAGAAAATGTATGACACTTCATTAGCTCTTGCTTACAGAAAATTAATTTCAAATTTTAGAAGGGAAGGGAGGGTGTGCTTGCATTTTAAAAGATTCAGTTTATCTAAAAGTAAAGTTTAACTGGAGATCCTCTATTTTTTATTGGATAATTCCAGCAGTCCTCGATGATGGCGAAACACCTGCCTCAGAAAGCTACCAAGACGATTAAATAAAGAACTGCATGTTGAAGTGTGTAACAAAGCTGGTGTTTTGCTTACTCAGTTGAGGTGCCTACATTATATATTGGACCACTTGAATTTGAATCAGCTCTTGCTCCCAATTCTAGCTTCCTACTAATGAAGAACCTAAGAGCTAGTGTTGATGGTTCAGCTAATTAGGATCCAAATATGGATGTGGGAGGCCTGGATTGAAGTCCCAACCCCTGACTTCAGCTCAGCCTAGGCCAAACCCCTTATTTGCAAAAATTTGGAGAGTAACCCGTGTAAGGGGACTCTGTACACGCGCACGCACGTGTGTGTGTGTGTGTCTTAGCCTCTCAATTAAATAAGTTAAAAAATAAAATCTGTAACAGAGTAACTGATAGGGAAGCAGAGAAACAATTAAAGCTTGTTCCCTGTCACTACCCACAACAATGACCAGAAAGGTGAGAGTTGGTCCACTGAGCCCATAAGTACAGAGCTATGACGAAAGTAATGCGCTAGTTTGGACTCTAGACATGGAAAATCCCTTCTTGAAGAGTTGCCTCAGGATAGGGGCTCCAGCACAGGCCCAAATGCTCTTTGAAAAACAAAGTCAAGCTTCAGAAGAATGCCTGGATATGACCTTCAGAGTTCCTTCCTGCTCAGAGATTCCACACAGGTATTTCAAGTGGTTTGCCCTATGATTAAAAGCTGCAGAAAGCTTAGGAGGACATAGAAACGAAACAAAGCAGTATGGTGATAGAGGCATCTCTGAGCATAGCAGCAGTTTATCCAATACATGCACAGGAATTCTTAGGAAAGCCAGCAGTGAAATACAGAGCTACATCTTACTCGTTGGCGTTTCTAAAGGCACCTTCAGATTTTGTGAGACATGATGCCTATACAATTATGGGTTCTCTCTTTAAGAAGAAAAATGCAGAATTACAAATGCGAAATTAGGCTTGAAAGTGGATATTTACTTGGAATGAGAAATGATATCACAGCAAATTACAAGAGTGCTGGAGAATTAGTTCCCTTCTTCTGAGATCTCTTTAAGTGATTTACCAGAAATGCTGACATAGAATTCTTCCCTGATTATAATCTGGCTTCCTCTGCCTACCTGAAACTCTCTACAACACTTAGCAGATCAGGTACTCACACAGCCCCTGCACCAAGATCCTGGAACTTACACTTTACCAGTTTCACGATACATTCCCTCTTTGTACCTAGCTGGATACTTTCACAATCATATGTAATATTATAGCAGTAATCATGGAAAACAAAAAGGAAGGTGGAAAGGAAAATCTCATAACCCCACCGTCTTAACAAGCCATCCATTTCTTTTTCCACACTGCTTTAAGTCCATGTTCATACATGCACAACTTGACTACTTGAAATTGTGGTCTGAGTATAATTTCATTCATTTTCCCTTGGCATCATCTCCCTATGGATTTCCATTATCTTCAACATATCTGAAGGCTATCTAATAATCCACACTCCTGTCATGGATAAGAATCCTTGTGATACAAACAAGAACTATGAAGAAGAAAACTGAATTTTAGTCTGACTGTGGACATTTCTAACCTCTAAAGTTTCTTTTAAAAGAAAGACTCTATTTACATCGTAATTCATGAGACATAAATAAATCTGTCAATTTAAAAGGAAAAATAAGTCAAACCAATTATTGGGTATGAGCACACAAAAACTATATCAGCAGGTTGGATTTCCACCATCTGACTAATTTCTTCAGTTAAGCAATTGAAAACCCAGTAAGAATGACCCTTTTTGTGGGGGTTACTGAAAGAAATGAATCTTCATTGCCACATGACTGGACTACAGTGGATAGGGTTTCCTTTTTTTCCTAACCAATATTTTCTAATGGAAAGCATTGCTACTGGAGTCACACCATGCCAATTCTAAGGCAATAATTTAATTATGCCAATTAGTGGCAAATTATTCCACATAGCACAAGGAGGACCCTCTCTCAGAGAAACTTTAGAACAAAACATTTCAATAGTGCTCTGAAGCTTTCTTTTCCTGGGTAAAAATTAGAGTACAATGTGATTCCTAACTTCAAGAAACAGTGGCTGTGGGTGGACGCATGTCACTCACGTCCCCCTTGCAAAGCCATGGTGACACCCTCTTGCTTTTTTACTTTCTCAGCTTCTCAGTGGGTTACAGCAACCAAGCCACCTTGTGGGAGGTTTAACATTTTAAAACTCCAGTATACAAAACTTGGACAGCAAAGACATGGCATCAGAATCAACAGCTCCTATTTGAAATTCTCTGGATTTCACATCAGCGAGCAAGCTCAGTCTGAAATGCTTTTTCTGTGGTTTGCAGCTGTCTCCCCAGCCCAGCCAACTTGTAAGTAAAGGTGATTGCAGCTCATCACAACTCACTTAGAGCATCAGGCCAAGGTAGATGTAAGCTACTAAAATGACGGCTAAGTCATTTTTAGAATGAACCTTCACATTAATGGGCATGACTCATCTTATTTTGGGATTTCTAATATATCAAAGGTTGTTGCAAAGGTCTCCTCTTAACTTTTAAAATCTGCTTCTCTCATATTCTCATATTTAGAGCATGATTGAAAGCATGGGAGTGGAGGACCAGTCTGGGCTCCATTTCAGCAGTCTTAGTTTCCTGGTTGAAGTTTAGACCTCCTCAATCTTCAATCTGTAACATCCCTCAGAATTCGTAGCTACAGCATCTCACGCTGAAAGGTGAGACTTAGAGGGTAGCTACAAAGAATTGATTTCACATGATCTCCTTGGATATCCTGCTTCCTTGGTTTGAGTGGCTCCCCTGCATGATTGGCTCACCTCCATACCAGAGATGCTGGTGATGAAAGGGCTTCTGCTTGGCAAAGACAAAAACGTGTATGTGTATTTTTTTTTGTTTTGTTTTCTAATGCCATAAAAGCCAATACTGATGTGAACCCAAAACAGGGACTGACATTCTGACCAGCCAATTTTCTCACTGATGCTTTTATAAAATGAAATTTTCTTTGCTTCCTATTTTTATGCTGCCTTCTAGTGTTGCTGGCACGAGTAACAATCATACTTGGCACTTCAATAGAGTTTTTCATCCAAAGATTTCAAAGTGCTCCACAACAGGATTCATCCTAACAGCAGGGTGGGGTCAGCTCTGCTGTACCTAGTGAGCAGATCGGATGCCGAGAGGGGCTATGACCCGTATATGTGCCCTGCAAAGCGTCAGTGACAGAAGCAGGTTGCAGCCAAAACTTCCTAATTCCTAACTCAGTCTGCATTCACTTGCTCCAGTTGATGTGGCCTATTCTTCTAAGAGCTGAGCATAAGGCCTAACATGATGTATTAGAAGAGCTTATTAAGTTTCACTGAGCCCAAAGAGCAACTAAAAGCCCAAATAAATAAGATTTCATTTGGATTTTTAAAGATTTATTTGAGAATCAGAGTTACAGAGAAAGAAAGGGAGACAGTGAGAGATCCTCCATCCGCTGATTCACTTCCCAAGGGCCAGCCTTTGATTCACTCCCCAAGGGCCAGCCCTGGGTGAGGCTAAAGCCAAGAGCCAGGAGCTTCATTGAGGTCTCCCACATCAGTGCAGGACCCTAAGGAACTGGGCCATCTTTTACTGTTTTTCTAGGTGTATTAGCGAGGAGGTCCAGCAGAAATGGAATAGAAGAGACACAAATCAATGCACATATGAGATGCTGGCATCACAGATGGAGGTGTAACTTGCTATACCACAATACAAGCCCCAAGATTTAGTATGTTTTTGAGTCTCTGAAAATGTGAGCTTATAAGCTTAAAAAGTTAGTGCAAAAGACTGGATAAAAAAATGGTCACAGGGTTGTAGCACTTGAAAATATCCACACATTGGCAAGGAAGTAAAACAACACGAATGTGACATGCTGCAGTTGGGAAGGTAATTAGCACAAACATGCAAGAAAACAATTTAGTAATGGCTGGTAAAATTGAAATGTCCATACACTACAACCCAGCAATTGTATCCTCATATACATATTTCTGAGAAAGTCTTGCACATAGATATCAATTTTAAAATATATGCATTCATGAAGTGAAATATTATCCAGTGGTGAGAATGAATGATTTATATCTTCCCAGAAAAATACAGAGGAATCCCTTACGTAGTACTTAATGAAAGAAATAAGACTGAGAAGAAAAGATAAAAATGAATTTTGTCAAACTCAAACATATGAAAACTAAACATACCTATAGGTACAAATCGACACATAAAATAGCTTTTCATAAGCAACAAAATAATAAAGGCAGAAACAGGATGATAATTCTATCTTGGGAAATTAAGGAATCTTTGATCGTAGAAGAAAACAGAGCAATTTGTATATTAGTTTGGGTGATAGATTTGTGTGATTTTGTTATATTAGCCTCTTCATAATTATAATTATGTCACCTTTTTTTCAAAAATTGCAAAACAACCTTATGTCAGTGCAGATAGGTTAAAAGTGAAAACATAGATTTTTAAAAGGAAAACATGAATCACGAGTGTGTATGTGCATGTTTGTGGAATTTAATACACTGCTTAAAGATCATCTCCACCTAAAATTTTTAAGGATCAGTGTTTATAGAAATGCTGTCAAGTCAATAAGATGCTGGACTCTATGTTTGGTATATGCTTGCAATGAGGGAATCTCAACTGAACTTGAACTGTGGTTATGCAACAAGGTGGAGGAATCCACCATGGGGGAGGATTTGGGGAGGGGTGGGGAGAATCCCAGTACCTATGAAACTGTGTCACATAATACAATATAATTAATAAAAAAGAAAAAAAAAGAAATGCTGTCAAGTAATAAATCAAGAAAAGTATTCCATCAAGTATTGTTGATGTAAGAAGTCACATGGTTAGCGCTAAGGAGTTATTATAAACTAAGAAACACTAAAACTCAACAAAGAAATAAAAAATATATGAGCAATTTCAGAAAGTTTTAAATGTAAAATACAAGAGGCTTGAATTTTATGAATAAACAGAGAAGTACAGACTGCATAAGGAAATTTTTATATCTATAGCATTGGCAATGATTGAGCAAGTTTCCAGTGCTAGCAGGAGCTCTACGGAGTAGGCACTAACACTGCAGATGTACAGCTTTTTCTGGAAGCACTTTCGAGAAAGGGCGCCAGAGCTTTAAATGATCCCACAAGTTTCCACCATGTAAGTTCCTGAAAAATTTCTCCAAAAGAAATTGTTAGGAGTTCCAGATGTTTATAGCAACATCATTTTTAACAGTAAAATACAGTCAAATGTTAATATTGTTGCTGGAAATTCAAGTCTACTCTCTGCCCTGCAGCAAGTTAGGAATAAGCCAAAACAGACAATGGGAGTGGCTGAGCAAAAGCGAAAGTTTATTGAAGGACCCAAAGGAGAGCACTCTCAAAGTTTGGACTTGGAGCAAATATACAGCACATGCACATCAGTTGATCAATTCTTCTACATGATTTCATACGTCAGAGGCTTGCTTAATTTTTTTCTATGTGTCATGAAACCTCTAATGGTTGCTAATCTTTTAACAACCTGGTTCACCACTCGAAAGACCTGACAGTTGAATAACGTTGCAGATCTGACCAGTTAAGGCAGGTTATGCTAATCTGATCAGTCCCTAAGCCCTTGAAATAGACGGCTTTGTGGTAAGGTATGGTATGATCTGATGCAAGAGCCTGGTTTCTCATAAGGAACCCATCATGTGCCGTAGCTGCATTAACCCTTGTAACTCCTTACAGTAGGAGTGTGGTTTAAATAAAGTACAGGATATCTTCAATGTAATTTATAGTCATTGGTAATGGTGTTTTCAAAAAATGTTTATTGCTATGGGGAATGTGCATGCTAAATAAAAGTAACTATTTAGAATTGTTTGTGCTAATTTTAATATTTATGAAATATGTGTATACACATAGATACAAAGCAAACTCATGGAAGGTATTGGAAGATTTCCTTGGCAATCTTTTAATTCTGAGCTTATGCGTGGTGTTTAGTTTCTTCTGTGTTTCCTTCCATAGCTTCTGTAGGAAAATTTCTAGGTTAGTTACAAAATATAAATACTGTTTGGAATACTATAGAGGAATACAAAAGAGAGGCAGTTATTTTCAATGACATTACAATGCTGGGCGATAAAGCTTTTGTTGTGGGACGATCAACTATCTCAAGCTTCCTAGGACCCTCCAACTTTAGTAAAGAAAAGTTGTACATCCTCAGAAAGCTCTGAGCCTTGGGGAAAATCAGGACAGTAGCTCATCCAGTGTTTGGCCTGAAAGCTCCAGGCAAGGGGAAAGATTTCTCGGAATGACAACAGTACGGTTGATGATTCCTTTCGCTTCTCCATAGAAATGGTTATTGCGACCTTGCAGATTTATGAAATTTCTTACATAAGTCGTATGTTAAAGAGCTTGCTGAAAATCGAGCAGATTGCACACATGCTAAGTAGGCTGATTTACCTACATTATACAAGCTCTGAATGTGCATTCAAATAGGTCAGGAAAAGGGACCAGCTCTTATTTTAGTACTTACCTATTTATCTCTCATTTTCTTCTTTATGTTGCATCTATTATTTTCTTTGCAGAGTGGGGGTGGCAGGCGTATCATTTTACTTGAGAAAAGCTCAGTGCTGGGAATGTAGCTTAGAGAGTGAAGCAAGTTCCCACGGTAGGGCCAAAGCCCTAGAGTAAGAAACCCAGCTTAGAATTGCCTTTACATATAAAAAACTTTCTTACACAATCAGGACAAATCCTCTGCTATGGTAAATCTCCAGGAAGTCTTATCTGTGTCTTTTCCCAAGAAAAATATCTTAAACTATGATAGCTACGACACTTGGTATGCGAACAACAATCTCAGTGTCACAGAGGAGCACAGTGAGTGGCAGCTGAGGGGGTGGTAGGGAGTCGGAATGCCTGTGTTTGAAACATGCCTTTGCCATCTCCCAGCTGTATGAGTTCTTTGGGCAGTCACTTAGCCACCCTCTGCACTTCACTTTCTGACTTATAAAACAAGAATGCTGATAGTGTTGTGAGGATTGTTTGTGTTGACAGATACCTAGAGCATGGGGCAGGGCCCACAGATGGGTGCAAAGGTGATGTCTTAGGGAATGGTCCCCAAACGAGTCCATGGTGTAGGAAAGGGAAGGAGGCACTATGGAGCAGTGAGAAGCTGAGCTGTGATGATGTCTTGGCAGATTCTATCTGAGGACTCTCTTGTCCTGAATTGAAGCAAGAGGCAGGGCTTATCTACCCCAGCAATAAATCGAAAGCGAGTCACCTCAGAACGAGGTGGGACTGTAATGTGAAATCCATCATTGTGTTTCTGCCAAAGTCACCCTTGATCCTGGCTGCCCCTTGCCAGTGTCAGAGCCTGCAGGATATTTAGGCAGGTCCATTCCTGGGTGATAGGGGAGCAGGTGTAAAAGCTCATCCTGCTTGCAGAAAGTTCCCATGCCCTGGCCACATCACTTACAAACCTCACAGAAACTAGTATTCTGCATAGCTTTTTCCCTCCTCATTCTTTATTTAGGCTCCACCTTATCCAGCTCCCCCAAAATTGTTTGCATGCCTTCTGTCCTGGTCCCCTTTAAAAAAATTCAATATTCGTTTTCTAAAATAATATTTTTCTCTAAATTTTTTAAAAAGAATTTTTTAAAAAAATTTTTATTGGAAAGTCAGATTTGCAGGAGGAGAGACAGAGAGGAAGATGTATCTTCTGCTGATTCACTCCCCAAGTGGCTGCAATGGCTAGAGCTGTGCCTATCCAAAGCCAGGAGCAGGGAGCTTCTTCCAGGTCTTCCACGCAGGTGCAGGGTCCCAAGGCTTTAAGTAGTCCTCGACTGCTTTCCCAGGCCACACGCAGGGAGTAGGATGGGAAGTGGGGCGTCCAGGATACAAACTGGTGCCCATATGTGATCCCAGTGCATGCAAGGTGAGAACTTCATCTATTAGGCTACCACATCGGGCCCTATTTTTTCTGAAGTTTTATTTTTTTTTTTGAATGTATAAGGCTATACATAATTGGCAAGCTAAAACTGAAAAAAGTTAATCAAACTAAAAAATAACTATACTCACAGACTGCGGATACCCATTCTGAGAATCAGAAAACAGGGTAGAGGAATTGTTCCAGGTAGACTAGAAGAGACGAAAGAATTACATGACAAATGTTAATGCAGCAATGGGAAGATCTATCTAGCTGTGTATATCACTAAATATAAAAAGCAAATATGGCAAAATACTAAGAACATTGTACTATTCTTTGAGTCTTTTGTGAATTTTCAACATAAAAAATTATCCCTTATTAAAGTGCCTGCTGCTTGGATTATTGTTTATTTGCAAGTATATTATACATAAAAGATAACCAATATAGCCCAATGGGGTGCAAATAAGTTAAGCACTAAATCTATGTCCCGATTTTTTAGAAGTAAAGCAAGAATTAATAGCTATCTATAGATTTTAATAGATGAAACCCTTTATTTTGCAAGGAAATTCTGCACAGAAAAATTAAACACACAGTTTATGAGCACTTGGAAAGGAAAGCAATAATCACTAGGAAACAACATATGTTCCTTAAGATTAGGTCATGCAAATATGCCTCCTTTTTTTTTTTAACTCCCAGTGGGGAACATCAAAGACATAACATAATTTACTTACACACAAAGTAGCTGAAAACATTGATCATATTGGTTTTTGTGTTAAAATGTAGGAATATTACTGATTATTAGCTGACATTTCTTTTACTCTTTTTATGAAATATTCATTAATTTATTTGAAAGGCAAAACTGGAGAAAGGAACAGAGAGAGAGAGGAGAGAGATCTTCCATCTGCTAATTCACTCCACAAGTGGCTACAGTGGTCAAGGCTGGGCCAAGTCAAACTCACGAGCCTGAAACTCTGTCCAGGTTTCCCAGCTGGGCTTCAGGGGTCCAAGCACTTGAGCCATCTTCTGCTACTTTCCCAAGCACGGTAGGTGCCATCTGGCTCCAAACCAGAGCAAGCCAGGACTGGACTCAGCACCCATATGGCATGCCAGTGCTACAGGAGCAGCATAGCCCACCATGCCTCTGTGGTGCAAGTTCTCCATGCTTCACGCTTCCTTTTCTTCATTTATTCATGATCAACTATATGTCCAAAACAATATTGCCAGACTGTGACTTAAAAAGCATTAGAGTTTTATTTGCTGGTTGTTAAAAATACACATCCCTAGGACAGCTGCAGTGGCACAGCACACTGGTTCTCAGCCTGAACGCATCCCATATGGGTGCCCGTTCTTGTTCTGACTGCTTAACTTCTGATTCAGCTCCCTTAAATGCCTGGGGAAGCAGAAGAGGAGAGCTCAAGGCCTTGAGTTCCTACACTCACGTGAGAAACCCAGAAGCTCTTGACTCCCAGCTGCAGATATGCCCAGCTTTGATGGTTGCAACCAATTGGGAAGTGAACCAGTAGATGGAAGAGCATTCTCTCTCTCTCTCTTTCTCTCTCTCTCTCTCTCATCTTGTCTATCAAGTTAATTTACTGTTTTCAAAAAAGCACCTTCTTGCAGTCATACCCCAGACTTAAGTAATCAAAATTTCAAGCACCCAAACTTAAGCATCTGCAAATTTAACAACTATCTTGGCAATTCCTTTGCACACCAAAGTTTGAGAATCATGTCTGAAGGTTTTCTGTCCCTCTGTCCTAAAACTATAAACATTTTTCAGCATTGAATTGAGTGAATTCAATACAAATTTGGCCTATCATATTTGTAGATGACTAAAAGTTGGAGATAAAGCTCATAAATTACATTAAAGAATCGAACTTGAAAAAGACCTTGGAAAAGAAGAAAGATGGAATGAAATTAACAACATACAACTTAATAAGGTTAAATGTTAAGTTTTGCATCTGAGTTCAAAGATCAACTACTTAAATACAAGGTAGGAAAGCTCTAGATTGACAGCAGTTCACATGAAAAAGATTGAAAGTTCAATGAGAGTCAAAAATGTGATATTATTTCCATAAAAACTAATACAAATTTCAGATGTATTAATAGAAACTGAAATTAGGGAAGGGAGGGGCATCGTGTTCCGCATTGGCAGAGCACATCTATTTTGAAAGATTTAAATATCCATTTTTAAAAAGACATTGTTACACTAGAATGTGTCCACGGGAAGGTTAGTAGGTAGTGAAGTGTCAAATTCTTATCAAATTCAGAATTAATGAAAGACCAGACTATGTTGCACACAGAAAGAGAAGACTCAAGTGTAATTATAAAGTTGAAAGACTTGTGTTGGGAAAGGAATAGACTTTTACTTATAGTTCCACAGGGAAAAAAGCTGAGAACAGGGGAAATATGGTTACTAAGTTTCAGGCAAGTTATTTTAGTTTGTTATTAGAATTCTCTTCTAAGCAGACCATTCTTTATATGGAGTGGTTGTTGCCCTTAGGACATAGTGATTCCAGCGTGAGGTTAAAAGACCTGTCAGAGACACTGTAGAGTGAATTCCAATCAATAAATCAAGTGTGATATGACAGTTTACATGCATTTATTCTCTCTGAAATTTCATGTTGGAATTTAATCCTCAGTGCAACAGTATTAAGAGAGCAGCCGTTGAAGAGTAGTTAAGTCATGACACCTTCACCTTTGTGAATGGGAATAGCATGCTTACATAAGGCTGGGGTTTGAAAGGTGCTCCTTCCTGCCTTTCCACCCCTGCCTTGTGAAGAAGCAGTGATCCTCCCTTATTGAGCGCAAACATGGAACCATCTCAGAAGCAGAAACCAGGACTGCCAGTGGCTTGAGCTTGAAATCCCAACTTCCAAAACTATGAGAAGTAAGTTTCTACTCTTTATAAAGTACCTGATCACTGATATTTTGCTATTGCAGTGCTATTGGATTCTGATGTGAAGCAGTGAACAAAGGAAGAGTGGGATAGAACGAGTGTATGCTTACCTCATCCACCTATAACTAAAATAAAAGCCTTAAAGTAGTGGAAAATAAAGAAAAGATTTGAACAATGCCTGCACTGCAAAGGATATCTGTTCAAACAGAAGCTCTCATTTTTAACTGTCTACATAATTTTGCCCAGGATTTGGTTACAATGTAGTCTTCAAATCCTTACATGGTGGTATCTGTTGCCCATAGTTCCAGAGGAATCAGCAAGTGTCAGAATGCTCAATGCACATTTCTAGCTTCTATGGCACAAATCTAATCATTTAGTTGATGAGCCTTAATCTTTAAAGAGTGATGTCTCATCTACACAATCATAGTCAATATTGAAAGTTCATGGAAGTGAACTGAAGGAAAAACACCAGCTTGGCACAGAATCTATTTCAAAATAAGGACAATGGTGACTCATTTAAAGACTCATAACTCCCTTTAGGAGTACTTTTGTATTTCATGCACGATTTGGTTTTGGCAATTGGAACACAGAGTAAGAGCAAAGATATACGGAAGAAAGTTGGCTGTAGAGGCTATGGATACATTGAAATTATAGGCAGACAAAAGCTATTAGAAAGTCCTTAGCCAGAAGACATTTAAAAGGTGGGAGTGCTAGTTGGGTGTCAGCTAGCTAGGCTTACCTGAAGAGCAGAGGGTGACGCATGCTACAGCTTAGGTGAAGTCCAGGAGATTCCATTGCTGGAACTGCTCTTGGAAGTTTGAACTAAAGCTGCCCTTTACAGTCTCCAACACTAACTGTTGTGTGGACCTTGTTATTGTTCATATTTCTGTGTGGACCCAAAAAATGCTTAGCTGAAAGAAAAGGATGTGTACTACTAGTAGTCTGGGACATAGCCCAAATAGCATAGAATATTTATTTGCAGTTTATTTTCTTTCAATCTTTAAATTTTAATGAGAAGTTTACATTTTCTTCCTTAGAAGATCTGTACTAGATTTTATTTTAGAAGTAGTATTTATACCATTGACTTAAAAAAGGAGGAGATATTTCCCATTTTTTGTTTCACTCACTTCTCATCATTCCTGGCTGACTGTCATGTAATCCTTTGTATGGCTGCTTCACTTTGAGAAATGCAGTCCTACAATAAACTGAAACAAGTTGAGTTTTTCTTCCCTGATGATCCTAACTAATACAGTGATTTCAGAGATCCATAAATATGGGTGTGCATGCGTATGTGTGCTGGTGTCTGGGTGTGTAAACCCACTCCACAACTGTCGAGATTATAAAAGGAGACAGCATTCTAAATGATGTAAGTACTCACCAATTTATGCTAAAATTAGACACTTGCTTCACAACAGTGGAATTTAATGTTCATAACTAAATATGCTTTTGTGCAGATGTTTATAACTTCCTGTATATTAGAATCAATTATATTGTGTTTTCTTTAAGTCAGTGTGAACTTCCCTCATTATTTTGTAGGCCTGAAGGAAGTTCATTTTCTTTCACATAAATCTCACTAAAGAAATGAAGGAAAAGAGAAACCAGGAAACATTAACAATCCAAAAAAATAAAATAAAAACTAAAACTTGATCAAAATGTAGAGTTCTGTGTGGAATAATTGTTTCTAATAGATTTTATTTAAAAATTAATTAGGTTAAAAATTCAATGACTTTACATGCCGATGTGTAATTAATAGTTACTAAAAGCTATTATTTATTAAAATCCTTACAGGAATTTATTTAAAATTTAATATTGATTCCCAATAAATTAAATATAAATAATTAAAACTAAAATATTAATGATGAGGAATTTCAGAAGAGGAAATCCATTAAAAACACCTTTTAAAAGGTAGTATATGTAAGTAATATGTTAAAAATAATTTCCCAAGTCACAAGAAAATAATGTGTTAGTTTCTTTAGAAGCCTCTTTATTCTTCCCAGGTGCTGTGAAAACCAGTGAAATTTACAGAGGACCCTCTAATGACTGTGCACCTTAGTTCAGTTCAAATGCCTTTGTTGGGCAGTCCTGTGTACTGGGCAACAGAAGACCCCACAGCCTGGAGAAAAGGGAGGATTTGTAAACACATGAAGCAAAGCAGCATGGTATTCAAGGTGGGAACTATGCACAGGGCACTGAGCCAGCAGGCTTTCAAAGATGTTCACCAAAACAGTGATCCCTTGTGGAGCTTGACAGAAGGTGAAGTAGGACTCTGACAGTAGAATCTCAGACAGGAGGATTCCAAGCAGGAAGACTCAGAGTGTGCACAGATGAGAGGCAGCAGGATGTGTTAGAGGGACAGCTGTTATGTGTGATGGGGAGGGTTTGGAGGAAATGGATTGTAGCATGACTGAACTAGAAACAGACCAGCACTATGTTCGTCTTTTCTTCTCTGTGTGACCTCCAGAAAAATAAGCCACAATTTCCTCCCTTTTGAAATTTCATTCTAGGATTATTGTGAAAATTGAATGAGATAAAGCAGTTTAGATTGTAGGCAAGGACTTGGCCTCTAGCACTCATGGTGTTTGTAGGGTTTGACACAAATGTAGGAATGGAGACATTATACCTGTGATCTCACAGAACCACCCAAACTCACTACCATGCAACATCTTTAACCAGGAGGCACAGTGAAGAATTCAGGATAGGGAACAGTGTTATGTAAATGTGTGAGATGAGAAAGAGGAACTGACATTGGAGAGCAGGAAATTCATTCCACCTTTGTTTTCCACTCTCTGAAACCCAGCTGATGCTACTGCTTAAGGCACTTTCTGCAACAAAATAAGTTTTCAAGTGCTCTCTTTTTCTTCCTCCATAAGTAATAGGGCTGGATAACCCTGGGACTTACGGGGATGCATATGGTCCACCCTCACTGTCTCAAAACAGTGGAAGAATGGTAAACGAACATATCCATGTGGAGTGGGATTTCTGCAACCCTGAAACCAAGTATACCTCTAACAAAAGTTCTCACATCAAAATTTGGTTGATTATCCTTCTGTTTTGTGATAGGCTAGGCAACTTGAATTCATGGCTGAAAGATAATTTCCCCAAACATTTCCCTCATAGATTACATCTTCTTTCTTAAAAGTTATTTATTTATTTCCATTCTATTTGAAAGAGACACAAGGACACATAGTAACACCACTCATTCACTAGTTCATTTTCCAAATGTTTACATCAAGGCTAGGCAAAAATGAGGAGTCTGGAATTCATTCTGGGACATCCAAGTGGGTAATGGAGACCCGACTACTTGGGCTAATACCCGCTGTTTCTAAGTGTGTACGTTACCGGGAATCTTAAACAGAAGTAGAGGGGATGAAACTCAAATCCAGGCACGCTGGTATGGGATATGAACATTCCACACACAAATTTAAATAAATGTTGTAGATAATACTATGTATACTCATATTTTTAAAATTCTGATATATTACTTTAATGAGAATGTGAAAGAAGATAAGTAATTTGAAATAACATGTTTATGTAATTAAATGCTTACACACAACAACACTCAAAGACACAACAGGGTCACAAGTATTGCCTACAATCACTGGGGACTGACAGATAAAAAAGTAGACTTATCCAGTTGTATAACATTGGAAACATAAACACTATAAGCGATGAGATGATTAGTGACATGATTTATCAAAAAGGTGACTAGTTCTTGGCAATGTTCCAAAGGGAAAAAGAAAACACAATCTTCCTTTGAGTCACAAAGGAATCACATTCCTGAGAAACACAACTGTTATTAAAACCACCGAAAGCGTGCTTTGTGTTCAAATATGACATTGGTTAAATCTGAGTCTAAAATAGTTACAGCCAAATCGACACTCCATGGAAGGCCTGATGCAACGTTCAAATCTTGTGCATGATATATGACAACTCTGTGTGGCAATGGATTAAACTATGCCTAGCAAGATATCCATTATTTTTGATCTTCATCCTTCAAATGCCAGAGCTGTCCCCCTACTACTGACCGCTAGAAATGGCCCCTAAAATTTCCCAAAAAAATCCCTGAGGGAGACATACTTCTCCTGCTGAAAATGTTGGTCTGGCTGCCACTCCACCACTGATGTCAAGCTTCAATACACACAGCCACCATCTCTATCCAAGTTGAAACCCTCACCCCTTGCTTCCCAGATACTCTTGAGTTTTCTGCATTGTTGTTCTGTACAGGCTGTTGGTAGAGCAAGAATGTTTCTGAACCATTTTTGTGTCACCAGGGAACCACACACTCTTAAATTGAGTAAAGGTTTAACAAAGATTGTTGTTAAGCAACCACCACAAACATGAAAAAAACCAACTCTGAAAACATGTAGATTAAAGAAATTTCATGCATTAAGATGGGATGCTAGCTAATACATCAACTTTATCCTGAAACTAACAATATTAAAACAAAAAAACCTTTGCCAACATTTCTTTTTCCCCTTCATAAACAAATATTTCTGCAAAATTTTTATTCCTTCATTCATTGAATTCAGTGCCAATTGTGCACCAGGGAATGGACTGCATTTTCCTATGACAAATTCACAATGCACAATGAAAAACACAAAAGAACACACATTGGTATAGTTAGTTGTGACATTGTGTTTTCCTGATGACATCCTGGATGGAAGGAGTAATGCTGACTTGGGTATGTGAGGAACATTTTCAGATGATTAGTTCTATACCGCCGATGTATAAAGGCACAAATGTTCATCTACAGAGACTCACATAAAAGCAATATGAAGAAACAGGGATTTATTCACTGATGACACCTCTCACAGGCAGTCATCTCCCTAAAGATTCAATGTTTATGGGAATAAGTTACTAGTCCTTGCTATGTTACATGGGGTGCATCTGCAGACCTGAGGTTGACTGTGAAAAATGACCTTTCCAAAAGGGTTGACACCATCACAGTGATCGTCTCAAACAGGCAATTTGAAATATTATGTTTTCTCTACTAATGTATCAATCTTGGTACTTGTGCCCTGAGGAAATTTACCACTAAAGCATGCACTTCTTTTAGTTCATATAATACTAAAGACAATAGATTTTGAACACTTTGTACTTTGAGACATGGGTCATGGAATGACAGAAAATACTTTGGAGATTTTTGGCTTATTTTTTAAAAATTACAACATTTTACTTGCCTCATTGTTCTCTATTTTACAGAAAGCCATGGTTTTCCAGCATGTCTGAGTCCCTTCATAAACACTGTTGAATGAGTTAATTCACACAGAGATGAAATAGTATGCATTTGTATTTGTTCTGAGCTTCAGAATTCCATTAAAATTGCTAAGCTTTAGGGTGTCAAAAGTATTAAAGCAACCAGGAATGACTATGTTTCCCAACCTAGAGTGAATACTGCCTTTGCAGCACCGAGGACTCAAGGTCAGGGAATTCTGTGACCTCCCAAACCTTGCACAAGGTGGCCTTTTGTTCGTCTTTCCCCTCACTGGTTTCAGGAGCTGGTGCCAGCTGAGGCTAGGGTGTGCGTGCTTTCCACTTGAGTGAAACAGTCTCTGCCCTCGGTGCTGGGAGCTCCACTCTGCTGCCTCCATCTGCTGTTTCTGATAAATGCAAATGCTCCTATTTAAAGATAGTGCTACCATCACAGTCCCAATGCAGTTTGCCAGCTCCATCCAGCAGACAACCCCACTGGCATAAAGCCACTTCTAGGGTGGAATGAATTTGGGTAGACAGAAGACATACCTCCCAGGGAGGGGAGATGAGAGAGAAGAGGGAAGAAATTGCCCACAAAAGCCATTGGTAGAAACTGTGGCTGTGCCCCGTGAATGTATGGAGGCCAAGGATTCTACTCCCAGTTCTAGGAATGACTGTAGAAGCTGGGGGTGCCCATTGTCAACATGGAACAGACGTGAGATGTAAGAAATTGCTTTGCTTTTCTGTGAAAACCAGTTAAACATTCTCGGCTTGGTTGGCTGACAATGCTGCATTATGAATAACTTCCAGGAAACTAAGATGCATAGGAATTTGCCTCCAGCTCTCAAAGCCTCCCTGGGCACACAACCAATCATGCCACTCTTCCAAGTCCCCTGCTAGCTTCGGCTGGCAGTAGCCTTCCTTCCAGTGTTTGTTTCTTCCAGCAGCTGATCTCTGGCCAGCGTAATCACTGGTTGCACTTGGGAAAGACAGAGTACTATAGTGGGAAGGAGGTCTCCCTGAAGAACAGGATGGCAGCACCAGCTACTGGAGTAGTTGTCAATCTCCCACATAGTGGGCTCATAGAATAATAGACCTAGGAGGAGCGTTAGGAAACATCTAGCCCAACTCCTTTATCCTAAAAGCCTCTTGAAATTTTCATGTCTCAAATCAATTCCTGATACCCTTCCTCCTGCCCATCTCCTTTCCTTTCTTGATTCTCCCCACTTCAGCAGTGGGGACTTCATTTTTCTAGTCATTCAAGCCAAAAATTAAGGAGTCATTGTTGACTCCCTGGATTCTCTCATGCTCCAAGCACATCTGGTCTGACAGCAAGTCCTGCCGACTCTAATACACAGCCAAAATCTCATCTGGCCTTCTCTTGCCACCTGCACGCTGTGAGTCTATTCTGGGTCACCTTCACCTCCCCTCTGGATTGTTGCGATAGTCATAGGGTCAGAGGGACAAAGTCTGACTTGTCCCCTGTGTTGGTGGCTAAGGGCTTAGTGGTACAGCTATACCATTAGCTGACCTTGTTTGTGGCTGCAAATCATGGCCTGCAAAGGTAGTATTGTCTCTGGTCCTTTCCAGAAAAAAGTTTGCCAACCTTTACACAACACACTGACTTGAAAGTTGGATAGTATTTCTATCCTGCCCTAAGCCTCTGTTTGGGGCTTAGGTTTCCATCTACCAAGGCTCTGGGTGAACTGTCTCCCCACACTTGCTCTTCCTGCTGTGCCCACATCCGTATCCTCTGCCTCTAGTCTTCTCAGACAAGCCAGGCTGGCACCCTAACACAGGGCCTGAAGTTTGCATGTCTCTGCCTGAGCCACTCTGCACTGCCTGGCTTGCTCACTTTTTATTCACTGTCTACTAAAATGTCCCCCTCTGGTGAGCTTTCTTGAATCTCCTCCATTGCTTTATTTTTCTCCATTGCATCATAAACCATTCATCATGTCTCTTTTCTAGTATTTATTGTGTCCACAGTCTTGCTTCAACTGTCTATTGAAATGCAAGTTTTTCAAGGGCACAGGTTTTCCCGTTTTCATCTTCCTGGTATGCCTATGTGTCTAGGCATGCATTTGGTGTTTAAATAAATTAAGAAGTCCTCGAAAGCAGTAAAGCCAGGGAAAGGGTGAAATGCCTTGGTGTCTGAGCAAGGCTTTCTACTGACAAGCCTCCTCCACACACAGCAATGAGGAACTCTAGGTTTAAGTCATCAGTGGATGGACAAAGGCACTTTATTTCCACTTTTTCACTTCTTACCATGTAAGCAGTGTCCCCATGCTATTCATTGCATTTCTGGCTGTAAATCTATCCAGATCTTACTCTGTTCTTTTCTATCTATCATTATTAAAACATAGCACTCTGGCTTATATTACAAAAAGAACCTGGCACAATCTCTTCTAAGCTCATAAACTCATTAAAACCCAAATATTAATGAATAGTAATGTCTCTACCTCCTGGAAAATAATTTGCATTTAAACAACTTTCAGTGCCTGAATCCTGAAAGGTAAGTGATGGGTGGATTCCCAGCAGGCACCAGGCCTGGGCCAGCTGGGGCAGCTGTGGAGAGGACCTGGAGGTAAAAGTTCCTTCACAGCCTGAGGATGGGGTCCAGCCTGCCTTGAAAGGGTGATTCCATTCAGGTAAATCCCCAGAGTGTGTACTCACGCAGGCACACTGGCTGTCAACTACAGGCACTGAGAATGTTCACCCTCACCTACAAACAAGGTTGTCACTTGTGAGATACCCATACACTTACATACAATACTAGTGACTAGTGTACGGCCCTGCTGCCAGAAAGCTACTTCTTAGGGGGCAGAAGGAGGCTGGAGAGGCTTGGGGTTAAGCCCCTAAACAGGAGACACTGAGGAGCTGCAAAGATGTATGATTGATTTTCTGGAGCCAGAGCAGGAGGAAGTGATTAAGAAGTGTAAGTTTTTCACTAAATAGAACAACAGCAACAACAAAAATCCGCCCCCCCCCCCACACAAAAAGCTTCCTAGTTTGGAGATTGTGCTGGGCAAGAAAATCAGGAGAGCTTCTCAGACAATGCAGTATTATAGGACAAAATGAGGGAAAGCACCTGAATAACAGAAGAAGAGAAACATAACTAAGTCATCCGCAGCAGCTCCATCCCTTCTCCTGAGCGTACAGCCTCACATATTCCATGTACAGAGCACTGATACCTTCCCAGGAAAGAGCAAGTTAGGATAAGCCTTTCCCTTGGCTTAACCAGAATTTCACTGGACAGTCTAGCTCATGTTCCTGTCAAAAACAAGAAAATCATTTTCTTTTGAATAATGCTAAAGTATGACTCATTTCTCCCCTACTCCACATACTGTTATGTTGGCTTCTCTAAATTTGCCACCTTGTGAAAAAGACCTGTCATTCCTCCAGGGGCTACCCTGGTTTTGTTTACTTCATTCTCTAGACAAAGTAATGCAATTGTGTAACCACATGTAAGCTTTCCACATTTCATCAAAATGGCTTCAGATAGATGGACTCTGTACAATTAGCACCGATATCAGCTACTGACTTTCTTGATGCACACACCAAGATGACACTTTGTAAACTATAAAATCATTTTCTCAAACTATTTATAGACCCGATAAATACAGAACTGAAACTGCCTGGCACCTGAAATGCACACTGGTTCCCAGCAAAGCAGAGGCTGACCAGGTGCTCCTCTGACAACAGACATTGCAGACCCTGGTGTCCCTAGGAGAGGCTTCACTTTGTAGCTGATGTGTTTCTGTTTCCTGGGATTGCTGCAACCTGACTGGCTGTAGATCTGTGACTAACAGAGAATCCTCAGGGCCCCAGAAAACTTGGGTTCAAGAGATTCTCTGCTGTACTATAGGTACATCTCTTGTAACAAACCAGAGGGTTGGAGAAATCGATGGTAGTTTACTGAAATGAATCACCTCATATGGAAGCCATCTTCCTTCTGAGGTCAGATCCTAAGTTAATGGTTCTCAAACTTCATCATGCACCAGAATTACCTGAAAGAGTTCCCAAGATGGAAACTGCAGGGTCCCACTCTGGAGTGTAAGTTTTAGTAGCTTTGGGAAGAGCCCGTGAATCTGTCTTTTTAGCAGGTCTCTGGGAGCTGTGCCGGCTACTAATCCATACACCACTCGAGCTCGGTGTTGGCATTGCTTGTTCGTTTCCTCCTGCTGCTATGGTTCTCAGGGTTGGGGAAGACAGCATGGTAAGTTTCAGCTTCTGCAACCATCAAATACAGGTTCAAGAAAGACGGACACGTGAAGCCAAAGGAATGGAAAATCAGGCAACTTTTCTCAGAATCTCAATATTCAGAGCTCTGTCTCATCTACAGTTGAACCTTGTCTATCTACTTCATTTATAAGGCCCAGCTGGTGATAATTAGAGTGCACTGACCCATGCCCAGGGTGGTAAGAATGCACTGGAGGAAAGTATACTGGCAGATGTACTCAGAAAAGTCATGGAGCATGAATGAACACACTCTGTGATGCATGGTTCCACCCACCGTTTTGCACAAGTGGCCATAGCAGGACAAGGAAAGGCATACCTGGTCTAGGCAGCAAACAAAACTTGCTCAGCAGACATTCCTGGCTGCTGCTGGGGAATCTCCTCTGAAACCCAAGAGGGTCAATAGTTCTGAAATGCAGACAGCTACTCTGCAGCCGGTTGCAAAGAATACTCATATACTCTAGCCTTCATTCTTTCCCTCACTCCATTAGAAAACTGCCCATCTAAGAACACCAAAGGCAGCCTTTAAAGATCTATTTCTTTTTCTACCTTAGTCCCAAAGGGGAACCATAGTGTAGTAAAACGATGCCCACTGATTGGGAGTAAGAGGAACAGTGAGCCTGCAGAGTGTTTTCGTTGATTAGAGGTGTTTAGGTGTGAAGCAAGAAGTGGGGAGGCACTCTAGCTGCTGGAACTCGCTCTGAAGTGTGGGCTGTGGTCACCAAAAGCTGTCTGTGGCCTCCATGGAGAAACAACAGTTCTATTCTTGCCACATTTTCTTTGTGGGATAGCTGGGGCTCCGCTCTTCTTCAACCTCCCTTGGGGCCCCAGGCTGAGGGAACAACTAAAGTGTGGCATGCCGATTGCCACAGCAGAGAAAAAGGGGGAATGGCCAACTGTACACAAGGTCTTGAAGCTTCTGCACACAAGTAACATGTGACACAGCTATTGAGAGTTGAATGATACCCCTCCTTCCATTTCTGCTTCCTCTTAGGGTTTTGGTGACTTACTTCCTCAGTCTCCTCTAGACCCAGGGTGCCACAGCTGATGTGCTGTTCCAGTCCCTGCTGTTTTCCCGTCCTCAGAACCCATCCTCAGCCTGGTCAACAGCCCTCTTGGACTCCTTTCTGCTTGACTTCACGGGAGTGCTACTTGTTGACTGCTGACCCCCAATGGACACACAGATCAGGGACTAGAGTGAGAGCTGGAGTTCTTCAATGGGCCCAGTGATGACCTTGTTAAACTGACAGGCAGCACTCATGAAAAGGCAGAGGGAAGCCTTATGAGAGCAGCAGTTTGTGCCCTTCCCTCTTCCGACAGAGGGAGGAGAGTCAACTCTGAAGCAAGGTCCCACCCCAACACCACCACTGACTACTGTGTTACAAGAAGGTCCCCATGCCTCAGTTTCTCCAAATGCAGACTAGGCATGACAGTGCTTCTCTGAGTGCACTGCTATGAGGATGGAGGGGGGCAGACGGGAAAGGAAGCCAACTGTTGCTTTACAAGTAAAAGAGAATGTGTGGCTTGGATTAAGACTACAGGTATTAAACCTGGGAGATGATCCTGGATTAGCAAGCAGTCCTCATATAATCACTTGAGTTTGCCAAAGCAAAGAGGAAAGTATAAGAGTCATTCATAGAGATGGGGCCTAAGACTCACAAAGGCCATGACCCTGAAGATGCCATGGGCACCCCAGGTGGCAAAACAAGGAAACAGGCATCTCAGCTTTAGAGACTTGGAATTCTGCTACTGCCCCATTCCCCTGCCCCGGCCCCCAGGGTGAACCTGGAAATGGATTCTCACTGCGGTTCTCCAGGGGAATGACAATCCAGCCTGTGTTAGTCTTATCAGAAAAAAAGCGAAGAAACCAGCTGAGCCCACTGGAGTTCTAATACACCACACAGAATCGTGAGATAATACACAGAGTTTGCGCGCAGCTCTAAATCTGTGGTAGGTTGTTAGGGCAGCAGTATTAGCAAGCACAGGGAGGTCTGAGTGCACAGTACACAGCCCATGTGTGTGTAATCTGCTCTCAAAGAAGAGAAGTAGGCACAAGGCAAAGGAGCCTTCCCAGGGCCCTAAACATTGTGTGCTCTTAAAGAACACACCTGCTGCGATGTTACCACCTAACCTGGGAGCTGGCTTTCTCTGGTGCTTTCAAGCTGTCATGAATATGGGCACCCCTGGTGAGCAGCCTCCAGCAGTAACAGCTTGGGGAGGAGTAGGCTCCGCATCTCTCTTTCTAGGCAAAAACATCTGACTTCAGAGGGAAATCTGCATCTTCACACTATCATCTCTGTGGTAGGCTGTCCCCAACCTAAAAGCCTCACTTCCATCATCTTGCTACCTTGAGGCACTCTCTCCTTCTAGTATGTACCTCTAATTGAAGCACAGGCTAGGAAAAACATCTATTTTGGCTCCTCCCTTTTGCTCCCCTGAGCAGAAACCATCTCTCCAATACTGCAAGAGTATCTTTCAGCTCCCTAACCATCCAAATCTAGCCCCTTTTCAGAAACACAGAGCCTTATGTCTCTACTCCTTGACTTCGTAACTGGGACTCCTGGCTTTTGTAGCTGGATCAAGTTGAAATAACAACTGGGGACACTGGCTTTGAAGTGAGTATGCGAGACATGGGCACCATCCGTGGTGAGTCGCCAATAATGCCTTACAGAACAGTACGGGGGAAATTCAGGGGTATTTACTCATCACAGACACGGGCACTTCTGACTTCAACCAAATTTGTTGGCACTTTCCCAAGCTCACTAAATTCTTCGAGAAATTTAGAGAAATTTTTATTATTTTTATCATTCCTTCTTTGCAAGTAAGAAAATGAGGGTTTGGAAAGGTTAGGTAACTAGTGTCAGGTTCACAGTTGAGCTGTAACTTCAAACTAGGCTACAATGACTATGCTACATGCCACATTGTTGATTCTCTTGGTTGATTCAGGTTGATTCAAGTCACTTAGGCGCCCATGGGTTCTGTGTTAGTCCTTGGAGACCACAGGTATAAAGGTGATTGGTTTAAGAGACATGTAGGTATAGCTGATAGAGCAATGTTTCTAGATTTCTTGGTGTGGGCATTTCCAGTCAAAACTGACATGTTTCACATACATCCAAAAAGCTGGATGCCCAGACATAACAACAACAACAACAACAAGTCGAGCCTCCATAATCACATGTGCCAGTTCTGCTAATGAGGACTTGCTGAGCTGATGAGAGAAGAAGAAAACATAAGCAAGAACATATGGAACAGAGGAAATAGCATGACTGAAACAGAAAAAGCCTGAATATAATGTAGTCCAGGCATGGGACAATCCAGAGCTGCTAACACAAATAAATGCCTGACATAAAGCAGAAGTTAGGTGGGATCACATTGGCCAGAATTACTGTACCTCTGATGACAAAGAGTCACGTATCAAATAAATATGGGCCAAAAAGTATCTGATGAATGAAAAATCACAATAAGGATACAATGGTGTCTGTAGAAAAATGTTAGGAAACACCGTAACAACACCTACCATGTATTAGGATATAGACATGCATTTGGGAGGACAATAAAAGTGGATGTTTAGTTATGCTAGGGGATTTGTATGAGTTGAGAAAGAAAGCTGGGAACATTTTTATTGGCATGGAGGTCAGGTAAAGTTTGGTCCAATAGTAGCCTCCTTCCTGAATATGTGACCAGCTTCATTTTCCTCCTCTATAAAGATGACAGTGCTTATTTGGGCATGTCAACATATTTATCTCTGAAGAAAAAGTGACATTGAATGTCACTGGGTAGGAAAAAAAAAAGCACATGGGCAAGGGAGATAAAAGGGTAGTATCACATATAACCCTGGGTAAAGAGCTCATTATGCCCCTGCCCTTTGCTGCCCCGTATCTAAAAGGATGATGAAAATATCTACCTTGGCAGGGCTGTTAGGAAGATTAATAAAGGAAACACAGCTAATGTGCACTACTTTGGTCCAAAGCATTAATATGCATGATGCCCTCCTCACTTCGCTTAAGAAATCCCTTATTAATGAAAAGACAGACTCAAACTCAAAATCAAACTGCTCAGAAACATGAAGAGGGAGTCATTTCAGGTGGCTAAACACTGCAGAAAAAAGCTTGGGTTGTCTAAGAAAGAAGCCATCTAGACTCAGGCAGGTTGCTGTGGATCACACTTCCACAGGACATACCACCAGGACATACCCCAGCTTAATTCCTCATTCACTCAACTCAAGCCTATTCCATTGTCTATAAAAAAAGAGGCATTTAGTATAGAGCTTCCACCCCTCCTGGTATCATTCAGAACATTATTGGATATATGAACTCCTGAAAGTTGGGGATAGTCCTCTCCAGGCATCCTTCCGTTTTAGAGGGTTGGTTGGTTTTCAGGGACAGCTGACAGCCTTATTTAGTCAACCAGCTGCTTTGCAAAACACAGTGTCCCGAATGGTCAACGACTGGCAGACGATTCTTTTGTGTCCCTGTAAGCAGCAGTTGGAGGAGAATCGATTAGTCCTTTTGGTAGCCTCAGGGTGTCAAGGCAGCCATTCAAATCATTACCAGCTCAATTATTAACCATTGTTTCACTAAGACGTCTGCAAGACAACAGTTTTTGCTTCAATCATTAAGAAGAGAAATCAAATTTCACTAGAGCAAAGCTTGCCTCAAGCCACATTAGGATACATAGCAGATCCCTGTTTTTTGTTGAGGTGAACTCAGCGTTTGGGAGGAGGGACTACTTAAAATGCTTTTTCTGTGATTTCCAAGGACTGCTAATGGTGTGGGTAAGAGGTACACACACACACACACACACACACACACACACACACACACACACACACTACAAAGTCAGTGTCCAATTCCCTGCTACAAAGTATCCTAGCCGATACAATTTTGTTTCCTGACTTTCACGTTGCGGAAATGGGGTGCCTGGAAAGAGAAGCTCTGGGTTTTGGAGAAGGGGGATATTGCAGTGGGAAATTGCTTTCTTTTCCAGCAGGGAAGGGAAAAAACAATCAAGGGAGTGGACAGGCTGTGCACCCCATTAAAGCAAGCACCAGAGCCTGACTTTTTGACAAGAGAGTTCATCATTCAGGATAAATGTTAAAGGTAGCTTTAAAAGGGCTCTTGCTTCAGGATGAAAGATGTGGACTGGGTGATTCAGTGTTCTATTTGAAAGGCCTTGTCCATCTTGTGACTCGCAGCCACATTTTTGAAGACGTTTTTCAAGCAGGCCATATACCCAAAGGGTTGCAGAAGCCTGCACGCGGTGCCCTGGAGAACCAAGCTCAGTAACATCGCTGGGAGGGATGGCCCTGCTCACCACATTTAAAGCTGTTTACCACCGAGAATGGAACTTGTTCCATTAACCCTACGCTGACAATGAAAACACTGAAAAACAAAGTGTGAAAGAAGGAAGTGCAGCCCGCCAACGGAGCGCAGCTCGCTCGCTGGGGGAAGAGTGGGTTGCAGCTCCTGCCGCAGGGCCTGGCCCCAGGGTGGCGCCCCTGGGCTCGCTGACCTCAGCCTGAGGGTACAAGATCCCCAAACAAGGGTATGCATTCGGCGCGGTGAGAGTGGTGAATAAGCCCTGGGGCGCGCTGGCTGGCTTAGGGACCCGCTGGCTTAGGGACCCGAGGAGGAAGCGGCAGAACCCTTAGGCTGGTAGGGGCTGCGGCTCCCAGGTCGCAGTGCGCAGCGCCTGGCGTCCCGAAGCGTGAGGGTGGCAGTGAAGCCTGGGGAAGAAACGTGGAGGGTGGACCGTGAGTCTCCGGGGAGACGCGGCACGATGACTTGGACCGGGTGGGGAGGTGGGAGCGGCGCGAAGGAACCCGCCAGCCCCGCGCGCCACGCCCAGGCGCGGGCTGTGGGCTGCGGCGCAGTGGGCAGCACCAGGGACCCAACCCCCGGCGCGGGGAGGGCGGCGCGGCGCGGGGCGGGGCGGAGCGGGAGTGCGTGGCGCGCGCGTGCGGGGGAGCGGCGGCGGCGGGAGCGAGCGTGCGCGCGGCCGGGCTGCCTGGGCTGCTGGTGGTGCCTGTGACTGTTGGCGGCGGCCGGTCTTGCATGCGAGGAGGCGGCAGCGGCTTCTCCAGACACCTGCGGCGGCGGCGACCCCCGGTGGCGCGGAGATGTGGCCTTTGGTGGCGGCGCTGTTGCTGGGCTCGGCGTGCTGCGGTGAGTGGCTTCTGGGTCCCAGCCCTGGCTTGTGTCTGTCTGCGTCCCTGCGGGCGCCCCCGCAAACCGTGGGAGATGTACCCGGGCCGCCCGGGGGAGCCCGCCAAGGGTGGTCGGGGGGCCCTTGGAGTGCAGATATGGAAGAGCTCCCGGGGAACCGGGCTCGCCTTCCTTTCTCTCTCTCTCTCTTTCTCTCCCTCTGTCTCTCTCTTTCTCCTCTCTCTCTGTCTCTCTCTCTCTCTTTGATTCCGTTCCCTCCCCTCCCCCGTGAGTGAGAGGGGGCTCCTTCCCTCCCCCGCTCCCGCCCCGTTCACCACCTCTGAATGCGTGCGCCTCAGATGACTCCAAACGGCGCAGCTTGCGAAACCGAGCTGTAAGGAAGCCGTCGGAGGAGAGGGGGTGGCAGTGGTGGGGAGCCCCTGTTTCGCACCCGCTCCTCGGTACGTGGATGCTCCGGGGATTGGAGCATGGAGCCTGGGAGGGCCCCCTGGCCTCTGGAGGGGGAAGTGCGCTCTCTGGCCAAGTCAACCAGAGGGGATTTCTGCTACGTGCACACAGAGCGAAAGGGAAGCAAAGGAGAAGGTTAAGTTTCGTTTCCACCCGACGTTGAAGCAGGATAATCTTCTAGCCTTGTGTTTTCTGTTATCCTAAAATCAAGCTTCCTGGAAACTCTTTTCCTTCTCGTAACGCCCCACGCCCCAGCAGAGGGTTTTAAAACCACATTCCAGATTGCATCTTAAAGTTTCCCCTCTCTGTGTGGGCAACCGGTTTATAAAGTTACCCATATTTTGCCTGAAAAATGAAGACAATAACCTCAGGTTAAAACACACGTGCTGCACAGTGGGATTTGGTGTCTTTCAGCACCGAAAGAATTTTGCCCTCTGCCCCCAGAGCTTCTGGAATCCATTTCGCTTTTTCTCTTTATTTTTCCTTTATTCTTTCTTTTTGTTTGTTTTTGTTTTTGAATGTGCTTCGTTTGTAAAAACTGAGGAAGCAATAAGGATTTTCTTGGGTCTGCACCGTCCGTCACTTCGTATGTAAGGAGCCTTTTGTGAACTTTGTCAGATTCAGAATTGAGTATAAGGACCAGGAAACGGAGGACGCTACCCTAGAGTGCTAAGTTAATTCGATTTTAAATTGATTAGCCTCGGTATGCCATTCATAAAGGTCTGACTTGGAGCTGTTTGCTAGATGCCTGCGCAGCACTGCCCCCTCCCCAAACCTCCTTGGAGGTTGGAGCTGGTGATAATCCAGACTTCTATTATCTAAATGGTTGATGTTCCCTGTCATGGTCTTTAGTATGCTTGTTGCCATCACGATCATTCACAGTAGCTAAAATAATTGCTGCTCTCAGATACCTGTTGTCTCATCAGAACCTTCCTAGCAAGCCAGGCATCAGTATGGAACGTAACATCACTAATTCAGACCATCCACTGCAAGACTCAGCAGTGTAGCATGAAGTGTGAACCCTGCACTAGTTAGGGACAGGGAGCCTATTTTCAGGTAGATTAGAGAGGGCCGTTGGAATGGTACTTGAGAGATAAGAATTCTGTTAGATATTCTTACAGAATGGTTCAGATTCATGTTCATTAGAGCTCATTTTATACATAGTTCCTACAGCCTCGTAGTAGTCACAATTTATGGCATGTTATTGTACTTACTAACCTAAAAAAAAAGGCAAGCATCATATACTTGTGTTAAGTGTTGAATATGAAACAGGAAGTTTTTGTTTCTCATAAGATAAAATGGGTGTTTGTATGCTTAACATGTAGCTTCAAGAGGCCCTGTAGCAAGAGATGTTAACAGTCTCTGAACACAGTGAGATGTAGACCATAGGTTGGGGAGGCAGAAGGTAGCCTGTCGAGTGAGGAGTGCATGGCTTTGTACATTCATTTGTTCTCAAGTTTGATTTTGCTTTCATTTTCATTTCTGATGCACTGTAATCAGAGACCATTTCCTGGTATCTACGACAGTTTTAGTGACCTTTGTGAAAAAAATATGATTTGATATTCTTTTCATTCAGTCTCAGACCAACTTCAAGCCATTATGATCTACAAGATGTGGACACAATTATTATGCTCCTTTCTTGCCCCTACTTCCCATTTAGGAGTGCCAGTTGTGTTCATTAACTAGTAAAAAGCAAAACAAAAGCAGAAAGAAAAACCTTAAATTAGTGACAGTATGCTTAGTGGTTGAATGATTTTTCTTCTTTCAAAGAGGGTCTTTTAAATTAGAGGTATCCATGATAACATTTTTAGAAATGCATATTATTTTTGTTGTCTAAGTCTAGTAACGCTTTGACTTTTTAAAATAAAAAAAATTTTTTTTGTAAGGAGTATATTATGTCTAAACACAAGATACTATCCTGTGAAGGAAATGCACACTTATACGTCCTTATTTATGGGGCCAAGACAGTGTGTTAAAGCATTATGCTAAATGTCAACCCTTAGGACGCTTGCTCATGCTGTCGTCTCTGTTTTGGCAGATGTCTTTGGTTTTCTACTCAGTTGCTAAAGGAGATTTCAAAGAGCAGGTTCTAAAGATGAAAAATAGATGCTTTGCTCTAAAATTGATAAATGTTCTAAATCTAATATAAATTATCAAAATGAAGTATATTTCTTACTGTGAATTCTGCCATGGTGACTCTAGGCATTGTTTTTAATATGGCATTTTTGGGGTGTGGTAAGATTTTCAGATAACCATTTAGCTGTTGTTTAGGTTTTTGGCTATTATAATTTTTTGTAGAGGACAAAACATCTTGTGTTTTTAAGTCTTACATCTTAGTCTAATTTAATGCACTCTTGGGTTATCAGAAAGTAACCTTCACTTGAATACTAGTACAAATATTTCTCTATGATATAAGAATAATGTATAGGATCAATTTGCTAACTTCCTACTAGTACTAAAGTAAAGGATACAGAGCATCCAGGAAACAATATTGATGTACCTGGACTAACAAAGTCTGGATCTTACCTTTTGGTGGTTACATAGAATTAAAACAGGAAGTAGAAACTTGAGAATTTCAGTCCCAATTTGTGAAGCAGATTCAGTCATCCCTCAGGCTTAAGGCTGAGATTAGGAGATTGTACATATTTGGATGTATACCTCACTCATGGTATAGGCAAGGCAAAGCGCTTTGCAAATGCCTTTTGCATTTCAAACAAGTATGAGCCTGTCCTGTGTGTGAATGTTGTAACACCTTCTTGGACATAGAGACAAACTTCAGACTGTATACCTCTTGGTCACTTAACGTATAGCTTAGAATATACACTTTTTAAAAAAATTTTTTTCTCAGTAGTAGAAAACATATTTTAAATACTACCAAGTTTAACCTGGATGTTACTGACTTTAACTTTCCTTGTCCCCACTAATTCTAGGCTGACTCCTTTCATTCATAGAAGGATATCCCCTTTCAAATCCAAGCATAGGGATTACTCTAAGAATTAAATAATTTGTAGATACTGCACTTTAACTTAGAACTTACGTTACAGTCTCCAGAGAAGCCGCAACCTACTACTAGAGCTCCTTTTTGAGCCTAATTCTATTGAGTTTATTTTATTTTGTTTTGTTTTATTCTATTCTATTTTTAAATTTTATGGTACAATTCCATAGGGCCTGGGATTCCCCCTCTCCCACCCCAAATTTCCACTCCCTGACTGATTTTCCCCATATTATTACAATACTATAGTCTTTCATAAGCACTCCTAAGTCCATCAGTCTGTTGTTTAAGTGTGTGCCGACATTGCTGGTACAGACAATGTCATATAGTCTAGCATCCCATTGTCTAGATATGTCCAATAGTTTAATTGGAGTCTATTCAGTTTTAAAACTGTAGATCTTCATTGCTTGGGTTAGATCTGATGGCAAAAACTGGTAGGATTCATTTCTGGCAGGCATCCTTCCTTTTGAGCTTTGCTCCATTTACTTCAGTGGCTGCTGGGCCTTCTCGCCCTATTCCTGAACATCCGTTATGAGTAGATGATTAGCTACCTACTCTACTGCAAAAAATAGTGGTGTGTGGTTTGTGCTTCCACAGCTTCCCTCCCACCATCACTAAACTAATCTCTAATGTTTTGTATTATTTTCCTTGAGCTAGTTCCTGAAGGACATGTATTCACCAATCAAAGGAAAGGATAACTTGTCTACTGCTCTCTCATGTCCAACATTCTTGGGGACCTCCACCATCTCTGTTCTGTCTTGTGCCTTAGACCATTCCTGCTTCCTTGGTTAATTTCTGTTACCTTGTAGACATGATTGGCTTTATGACTGTGCTTAAAAGAGAGAAGACTCCAGCAGAATTTTAAAATATCCCAGTTTCCCATGCTGTTAATTTTTGCATTCTCGTTGCCTTCTCAAACTGCCAAATTTATTGAAAAAACATCCTTACCACTTTTTTCTGATTCACTTTCCCTCAGCATCTGATCCCTCTAGTCAGTTGATATTGCTGCAGATAAAGATGCTAATGGTGTACTCTCCATTCAGAAATCTGTTTAGCCCATTAAACTTTACATCCTGTTTCACATTAGGACCCTCCCTTCATGTCCATAGTGGTATTCCTTGCTACCTCATTTGCTGATCTCACTTCATTGACTTTTTGCCCTTTAATGATTTCTTCCTTAATTATTGGTGCTCTTTAGGATTTTGTCCTCTGCCACCTGCTCTGTTTGCTTTGCAAGAATTATCTGGTCAATCATTTATGCTCACAATTTCAATTTCTAGCTATATTCTTGGTGGTTTTCAAGTCTTCATGAAAAGCTCTCATCTATATTCTTACATATGAATTTATACATTGCAGGATCTTTTGGACATCTTCATATCACTGTATTATAGATACTTTCATAGTTTGCCAAAGAAATATTCTCCCTGAATCATCAAGTCTGTTTACAATTAATCCATGAGCTGTCTAGTTAACAATGTTAGCTTTGCATTTACTTCTTTACTGTTTTGTCATCTTCAGGCCTTCTCACCAGTCATTTAGTCAAACTTACTTTTGTGTCTTAACAAATCAATCTCTCTCTCTCTCTGTGTCTCTCTCTATCCTCTTCCTTTCTACTCTTAATTCATCTTCCATATTGCTGTCAGTGTTGCTTTGTTTAATACAAATACGCCTAAGTGGTTTGCTATTGCTTATATTACCAGATTTGAATCGCTCTGTGTGACATTCCAGGAAGCCTTGATAGTATTTCTTAACCCTCTTTCCAGCCTCATGACAGCTCACCTGAATAGTTTTCTTCTTTGTTATCCATTTGCTTCATTCCTTTAGAAACATTGCTTGTTTATCTACAGAGCCCTTTCCATGCATTTATAGTCATCCTGTAAGACCCAGTTGAAACACCATATAGGAACATCACAGACACTTTCATGTGATTTTTTAGGCAAACTTCTATCCAGTCATGCAGTTGTCTTGAGTTTATTTTCATTGTAAAAATATGTATTTTATTTAATTTTATATATGGCTTCATGATTTTGTATTCAGATCTGTGAAAGAAACTGGAGGATTCTTTTGGAATATTTTGTAAGAACAATGAATTCTCTCCTATGTGCTGTTGAGATTTTTCTTTCCTTGTCATTCATACCTTAAACTTTTACGTTGAGAAAATATCCATTAAATCCTAATTTTTTGGCTCCTGGGGAACACAAATGAGACATTCATTATCATACTTTCTGAACTTAACATAGAGATCAGTGAAAGTAAAACAGCAATTGTAATGTATGATAATAAGTTATAGCACATGGACAGAGGGTAATGGAAACAATAAGGAGGGGACAAATGCAGTTAAGCGGTGGTACAGAAGGGCACTGAAACATCTCAGTTGTGCTTTACCCATAGAATAAATGTTAGCAAACTTTGGCTGCAATTTATTGAACACTTTTTATGTATGGGAAAGGTTGTCCAATAAGAGCTTCATATTCATTTAACTAATTCAGTCTTAACAGATGCTCTATGTGGTATGAACTGTCACTACCGACACTCTTTTCATAGATGATGAAGTTAAGGTCAGGAGATTCTCCAGCTATGAAATAATTGACCTGAGTCTTGAGCCAGGATATGACACCCAAGCATGTGCTTTAACTGTTTAAACTCTGTATAACTAATAATGAGTATAGGCTTCTTTCCACTGTAGGAACAACATGTGCCTAGCTATGGAATTGGTTTTTTTTTTAAGATTTATTCATTTTTTATTAGAAAGGCAAATATACAGAGAGGATGAGAGACAGAGAGGATGATTTTCTGTCCAGTAGTTCACTCCCCAAACTGCCGCAATGGTAGGAGCTGAGACAATCCAAAGCCAAGCCAGGAGCTTCTTCTGAGTCTTCCACGTGGGTGCATGGTTCCAAGTCTTTGGGCCATCCTCTACTGCTCTTCCAGGCCACAAGCAGGGAGCTGGATAGGAAGTGGGGCTGCTGGAATTTGAACCCGCATCCATATGGGATACTGGCGCGTTCAAGGCGAGGACCTTAACCACCACGCTATCGTGCTGGGCCTAGCCATGGAATTTTGAAAAAGGTCATTGTCACTGAAGCTCACTTTGGAAATGATGGGGTACAGAAGCGAGGCTAAAAGGATCTGGTTTGCGTTCCGTATTAGTATGCTTAGGATTTAGCTTGAAAAGGAGAAGAGTGGTATTACATTAGAGAAAGGCATGCACATTTGCAATTAGGGTAGTCCTTTTGGGAACTGTGGAAAGTACGTTGAAGCTGATGACGAAACATTGAGGTTAGAAATAGGGAACTTGTTAGGAGAGTGTGGCAGTAGTTCAGAGGAGAAAAAGATGACTATCTGATTCATTCATTCAGTGACGTTGGGTATAGGAACATTAAACAAATTGCACCTAGGAAAAGTTCTGCATCACTTAAAAGAAGGGGAAGATCTAGCATGATGTCCAGGCCCAAGTCTGGGCAACTGGTAGATAACAGAAAATACTTTAGGGAAGTGAAGATTTGGGTGGAGCAGAGAGGAGTAAATAAGTGTGTGGGCTTGTAAGTTTGAGATCACTGTCATAATCTAAGTAGAAATCACACGAATCAACTGTTTGTCCAAATCCTGCAGTTTAGAAAAAAGGTGAGTCTAGTTCAGTAAAAGAAACACTTGTGCAGGAGGGGTTAAGGAAGAGTACTTGGTCAGGGAGTGTGACTGGGAAGCCCTTAGCAACACAGAGCTTTAAATTGACAGAGGACAGAACAGGTCATTCAACTACCTCAGGCATATGTTAGCAGTGAAAAACTGGGCAAACAGAGACTCTATGGTGGACTATGTCAATCAGTGGATTCTTTAGCGACCTCATCATGCTTGGAATGGCAAGAGTGACAGCATTTCATAACTGTTGAACTACCAAAACCACTTGAGCAAGACCCTTGGAGCATGCCCCGCATCAGGGACCTGGGATGGGTGGGAGACTGGGTGGGGCTTCTCCCTTCATCTCCCCCTTTACCCCAGATACATGAAAAAGTCAATGCGGAAATAGTAGTCTTACCCACTATCCTGTAGCCCTTGAACCTTTTTGCCATAATTAACTATGTAAAGATTGTCAAAAATTAAACAAAACATAAAAAAACCTTCAAATTGATTGATGAATTTGAAAGCAGAAAAAAGACTTAGTATAGGTGGATAATGCAAGAAGAAATTCACCACCAGGAGGTCCTTAGAGGACAAGGGACACAGCACGAAAGTTGCTGTCCCCTGACTCTGGAACTATAGAGAAGTCAAGGCAGAAAATGAGAGGTGCATGTTTGATGTTCTACAAGAGCTTGCTGGTGATTTTGACAATAGCTATTGTAGTGAAAAGCAGGGTGAGAGGGATAGGACCTAGGTTACAAATATTTATATGGTGCATTAGAAATGAAGACATGCGTATATGAGTTGATTATCACTTTAGGATGCTAGAGAAGGAAAAACCAAGATGAGCTTCATTAGAGCTGGTAAATATTTCAAGCTTTTTTCTTTCTCATTTTTACTTTTTAGCCTATTTATATGAAGTGAACGTTTCATATATCTCACGGTACACACTTATGAGCATAGTGATACTTTCCATGCCATCCTCCTTCCTGCCCACATTCACTCTCCTTCCTAGTCTTCTCTGTCTTAATTTTCACAATGGTGTACTTTCTGTTCGCTTCACAGTCACAGTCTTAACACTCCATCAGGTGCAGGTTTCAATATCCAGCAAGCAGGAAAAACCCCACTGTTCCTCAAAAGTGTAGACAGACTCCAAATACTAATCATATCTAAAAATGTCAGTATCACTTAGGGTTAATTTGTTTTTTTTTTTTTTTTGTACTGTGTCAGTTCCCACGAATCAATTACTTCATAAATGCAGGATGTGGGTGACTGACTGATCATGGGGGGAGTCCCTGAAGAGATTGGTGGGTGTGGAGGCAGAAATGGAAATTAGCTCTCGGGTGAAGGGGTTCATTTCTGAAAATGGGGAAGCAGAAGGAAAAGTCCTGGGACTATTTGATTTGAAGTGAGATCCATAGGCGGGGAGTGTTGCAAATATCTCACTTCTGGGAAGGATTCAACCTGATTAAACAGGGAGGGAGTGTCAGCAGCTCTTTCGGAGAGTAGAGGACTGGAGGCCAAAGAGATTTCCATGGAACATGTGAAAACATGTAAGATTGGGAACTGGATCGGTGGTCACAGTGACAATCATCTGTTCCCTGGAAGCAAAAGAAATCTTGGAAATCTGGTGGAGTGATGACTTCTCTGCCCGTGCAGAGCAGAGTATTGTGTCCTTACAGATAACACTCAGAACCTTTGTCCTCAGATAAGCATTGTAAATTCCTACAAGAGAATCCCTACACTACTTAAGTCTTTTTTCTGTTGGTGTTTTTTGTTTGTTTCTGGTTTTTTTTTTTTTTTTTTTTTTTTTTTTTTTTTTTTTTTTTAGCCTTAGCACATTGCAGTTACAGTATCTCATTTTGGCAGATTTAACAAATACTTTTGACCGTACAAACCATTTTTTCCCATCTGCTTCCATCTGGTTTTTTTTTTTTTTTTTAATAATATAGTTTCTTCACATCCCATCACAACATTTCATGTCAGGTAATTCTTGACAAGTGTTGAGTTCTTTTTCAAACATATCTGTACCTGACTTGTATGTTATAACTGCAATGGATAAAACCATCTCTCACCTACGTAGTCATTTGGGTCCCTGGCCTGCATCTAAAGCCTGCGAGGTCCAGTATCTTTCCATTTCATATAGGATAATTTATTTGCTCAAATTTAACTGTAACGCTTTCATCAGTTTTAGTTCAATGTATCTCCTCATTCCTGGTTTTGACTACTATAAAAATATTTCATTTATTCAGAATTTTCTTATCCAAGTCAGTTACCTGTGTTCCATGTATATATTTGAAAGGCAGAGCTGAAGTGAGAGTGAGAAACAAGGGTGGGCGGGCAGAAAGAATGCTTCAAACAACTTCATCACTCGCCAAATGCCTGCTTCATTCTGGGCCCCCCAGTTTGTCAGAAGGGCCCCAAGTTCACATACTTCCTGCCAGGGTGCTGCCTGGAGAGCAGTAGCAGGCCTGTGTCTTAGGCAGGCACCTCGAGTGTCAGATTAGCACGCCACACCCAGTGCCCAACACTTTCTTTCCTATATTTGAGATCTTTCCTTCAGTTTTCTGTTTCATTGGTGATCAGCTGAGAAAAAAATTCAAATCAGATAATTTTACTGCTTAGTCATTTTTTTGGTACCTGTTTATGGAGGATAATATTGTAGTTGACAGCCGGAGTGATTTTTTTTACTGCCTTAATTTATTAATTATTAGTGCAAAGGTTGTTTAGATTATGGTTTATCCAGGACAGTTTTTCTTTGAATTTGACTGACAGTGTTTATTTTGCTTAAATTGCTAGTGCTATAAACAACAAGAATTGCAGTATGATTGGAGTTTTCTATATTTCTTAATAAATTCATTTTCTAAGCATAATTTAAGTGTGGAGGTGACGTGGTGCAGCTGGTTAAGCTGCTGTACAAGACAACTGGATCCTGTGTTAATTGCCTAGTTTAAGTCCCAGTTACTCTGCTTCTGATCCAGATTCCTGCCAGTGTGCCTGGGAGGAAGCTGATGATGGCCCAAATATTTGGGTTTCTGTCATCCATGTGGGAGGCCCAGCTGCAGTTCCTGGCTCCTGGCTTTGGTGTGGTCCAGCCCCAGCTGTCATGGGAATTTGAGGAGTAAACTAGTGGGTTGGAAATCTTTCTTTCTCAATTTATGTGTGTATGTCTGTCTCTTTTTCTCGGTCATTCTGTCTTCCCAACACATAAATCCTTGAAAAAAAAGGTGTAGAATGTTTTACCAACCACTTCTTTCCTCAGGAAAGCTGAGCTTTCACTTGTATGTTTCTTAAGAAAAGATAGTTTTTAAATCACCATACAAATACAATTTTAAGATTTTGTAAATGACTCACACAAATACAAAATGAGTATCAAAGATTGTATTTCACTCATTCATTAAAAAACAAGTCAGCAAGAAAGAAAAACATGTTTTTGTGAAATGAGAGGAATTGATGCAATAGGGCAATCAGGAATACTGAGATTTCTGATAGATTCAAAACTGGTCAATATCCTCAAGGCTGTAAAATGTAATTTTTTAGAATCTTATTTTCTTCTAGGTGGAAATCGATTACACACACAAAAAAATTATCTGTATCTCTGTGGTTACCAATCATTTGCATTACCATCAATTTCCTACAGCTTACAAACTGTAAAATAGCCCAGTGTCAGTAGAAGACACAGGGCCCTATAGAATAGGATAATCCAGAGGATCTGCTAGATAATGCCTAGCACTCCATTGAAAGGACAACGAGTCATCTTTTTGTCCATCATTCTTGCTTTCCTTTTAATTCCAACATTATTATCATCCTTTTACTCCCACCCTGTATAATGTAGTCTCTCCCTAAAACTGCTTCGTATCAGGGAAAACAATTTGCAATCCCAAGGTTTTGAGAAATTCAATAACAAGTCCATGATCTTCCTGGAGCTTCTATTTAGGGTGCTAAAAATGTAGCCAACAGAAAAAGAGAACTCTGGATATCTACAAGGTTGGGTCAGGCTACAAATTCACCAAACTAACATAATTTGTAGCAGTCAGAGAAGGTTCAGCTCTTTATCCTAAAATGTCATATTGCCTGGGTTTTAGTTTTTCCCCACATTTTAAGCGCTTGCCTGCATACCTGCATTTTGTACCTTTTGTCCTTGATAATCACCCAGTTCTGGGCCAAGTATCCTTTTTTGATCCTTTTACTTGCAAGGTAAGCCAAGGCATAGGAAAGTGTGTTACTTAAGCTCACATAACAACAACAAGAGGCAGAAATAGAATTTTTACTCAGGTATTTTTTAGTTCTCCATTTCATGTTCTCCCATACATCCTTGCAGTCTTTTCTTTGGGCATTTTTTGGATAATAACTGTGTTTTCAAAACAGTGAAATCCTATACCTCTGATTTTTTATTCTGATTTACATAGAAGGAAGAAATCTTAAGAATATAAAACTGTGTCACATAATGCAATGTAATAAAAAAAATGAAAGAGAAAAAAAGAAGAAAAAATAAATAAAATCTGCCAAGTTCAGCAAAATTATGCTTCCAAAAAAAAAAGAATAAACTATTTACAAAGTTGGTATTTTATTCATGTTTATTAGTGCTTTGCATTTTAAAAAAGGTTTATTTATTTTTATTAGAAAGACAGATTTACAGAGAGAAAGAGAGACAGAGAAAGGTCTTCCATCTACTAGTTCACTCCTGAAGTGGACACAATGACCAGAGCTGAGCTGATCTGAGGCCAAGAGCTTCTTCCAGGTCTCCACCCAGGTGCAGGGTCCCAAGGCTTTGGGCCATCCTCTACTGCTTTCCCAGCCACAAGCAGGGAGCTGGTAGGGAAATGGAGCAGCTGGGATATGAACCGGTGCCCATATGGGATCCTGGTACATGCAAGGCAAGGATTTAGCCACTAGACTATTGTGCCAGTGCTTTGCTGTTTGAGGTATACATCAACTAACTCTGTGGATGAAAGAGTTGAGAAGTGACAGAAGATTATGGAAGACAGTTAGAACTGCTCCACATTCTTGTGCTTGAGTTGTGAGTGGTTGTATTTACTTACTTATCCAACCACTCTATTATCAAGCAAAAAGATAGTTTATCTTATTGAGAAGAGTTGCTAAAATTATTTTCCTTAGCCATATCTGCACTCGGTTTTAATTTGTTCCTTGGGTTTTTGAATGATTTATGACTTCTTGGAGAAATAACTGTAATGAACATTTGAGAATGATTGTTCTGCAGATTCAGTGAAACCTTGAGAGTGGGAACATGCCATTCAGTTGTGTCTCATGCTCTGGTAAAGTTGCATACAAATGTCCTTTGCTATCTGTATTCTGCAGTGGGAAAATAGCCACGGAGAATGTTTTTTTCTTGTTAGTATTCTTAGGCTTTCCAGAGTACTGGAAAGATGTGATTTGATTCATCCGCTTTACTTTGTAAAGTACACAGATCCTACCACATTTTTGGGAAATGCAGCATGGGGTGAAGATGAATTTCTTATCATTTTAGCAACTTCCATTTAGAAGAAGGATATAGAAATTGAGACTGAATATAATTTTGGTTTGGTTCTCTGTTCAGCATTGTCCCATGGTATGAGCAATAGTTTTCTGCATATATTAGTAAGCAGAAATGATTATTTCAGAGCTTCAAAAGTCAAATGCTACACCTGCATGTTCTGTCACGGTTGCTAAATTTATTCCCAAGATACCTGTATACTTTGTATTACTGAAAGCAAATAAAGAAAAGTTACATTCTTGTGTATTAGCCATACAAGTTAGTACTGAAATGATTTGTTTCTGCTTTTTACTTGGGGAGTGGGCTTCACTGCTACACTGCTTAAGTAAACAGGTAAAGTATTTCTATTTGTAGTAAGGATTTATACTAAGATCATATAAAATTCTGTGACTAATAAAGTATTTTTGTTTTTATTTCCCAGGTTCAGCTCAGCTAATATTTAACAAAACCAAATCTGTAGATTTTACCTTTTGCAATGAAACTGTTGTCATCCCATGCTTTGTTATAAACGTGGAGGCCCAGAGCACTAAAGAAATGTTTGTCAAGTGGAAATTTAAAGGAAAATACGTTTTCATCTATGATGGAGGACAGAATAAGTCTACTGTAGCTGATAGTAACTTTTCAAGTGCAAAAATCGCAGTTTCGGAATTATTAAAAGGGGATGCCTCTTTGAAGATGGATAAGCGTGATGCCGTCCTAGGAAATTACACATGTGAAGTAACAGAATTAAGCAGAGAAGGTGAAACAACTGTGGATCTGAAATACCGTGTTGGTAAGTGCTATGGTTTGACTCTGATTTGTGACCTCTGAAATTCATGTTGCAATTTGGTCGCCTCTGTGGCAGTGTGGAGAGGTGCATCCTGTAAGAGATGATTAAATCATTAACAGGGAACAGTGCCTTTCTCAAGGGAATGGGTTAATTCTCCCAGGAGTGAGTCAGTTATCTCGAGTGGGTTGCACGATGACTCTCCTCGCCTAGTTTGCCTCATTCCCACACATTTGCTTCCCCTCCTGCCATTCTGCCAAGTTAAAACAGCACAGAGACCTCAACAGAGATGTAGCAGATGGGGTTCCTACTCCTGGATTTTCCAATCTTCAGAACCATAAGCTGAAATAAACTCTTTGTATTAAATCAACCAAGCTAGGGTTTTCTTTTAACAGCAGTAGAAGCCAGACTGAGACATTAAGACTTCTATAATAGCTTCCTTTTATTTGTTCCTCTACAATCTAATCCTGTTGGAAAGGGGGCAAAATATGGCTGGGAATGCCTTTGCATCAAAAAGTGTGTAATATGTAACATGTGTTGCAGGGTTTATCAGCTTTAAGATCACATGTTCTGTCATAGTTATCGTCCCTTTTTCACAGTAAAACTCGTTTAATGTTTTGTATTGGTATGTTGTATGTGTTTCAAATGTGTGGGAACTATTTTACTTGGGCTTGGCAGTTACCTGCTGCCATCAGAAATACTTTCTTTCACAATATTTTCAGGAATCTTTCAAATTATTTTTGGAATAATTTAATTTTTGTAGCCTTATATATGGATCAGTGGTTCGCAAATCCCGGCTATGTGCCCATTGGAAAGAATAGGTTGGCAGGAGAATCAAGAGATGCCTAGAAGCTTCTTGGGTGTAGTTGTACTTTGATGCGCATTTCCTTAGATGTGGGAGGGACAGTGATCTAATTTACTTTATTTGCAGTTCAGACTTATCAACAATGCTGTGCTTCTACTGTTTTTCACGGAAGTGTATTGGTGAGTTATACAAAGTAGTAACGTTAGCTGAAGTTAAGAAAAAAAGTCTGTTTTCATTCTATTTCTTGTCAGCCACACACAGACAGACAGACAGACACACATTCTGACCTTACATTTTGAAAGCTGTATTTAGAATAATCGGGCATGTTATTGATCTCGGGATTGACTACGCTTTGAGAACCTCTGCTCCAAATGGAATCAGATGGTTTGGTTGGATCCTCTCTTTGCCACCTACAACTCTAACTTTTAATGCTAGAAAATTCGTGTTGCTGGATTGGGAATGAGTGGTTAGTTTGATGAAACACGTTGCCATTGCTTAGGGTTGGGAAAGGAGAGATCTGAATCACAGGCCTTATTTAGCAATCTGATTTTCAGATCTGTGATCATGACCAGGTGCTTCACTGAGTCCACGTTTCCTCATATCCACAAGGGGGATGAAAATAGATGTTTGCATTTATATATTCTATCAAGTGTAACAAGAATTCATGTGCACAAGATCTTTGGAAACCAAAGTGTGTTTCCTGGAATGTTTCTGTAGTAAACTAGATTTCTAAGTTACTGTAGCTGGATGAGAGAGGACTGGACAGGGCATGGCTCAATAGGAAAGGAGGTCTAGAAAGGCTCTCTTGCTCATAAATCTCACTTAATGTTGTAACTTTTACCCCTGATGTTAAGATGGGCTAAAGAATCTTTGTTATTTTTTTATGTATGCCTTGTAGGAGAGCTCTATTCAGGCATGTGCACTAGAACTGACTAAAGTCAGATAACGTAATACCTAGTTGAAATTGTTCTATGGTCGTATGATCTCATGGGACTGAAAGAACAAGTCATGGGAAAGCAATGATTTGGAGGGTAGTGTAAGTCATTGAGAACACACTGGTAGCCAGAAGATAAAAAATGAAGATAACTGGAAAAGACATTTATAGGTTTTTGTGTGACATTTTCATCTTTGTTCTCAAAATATTGTTGAAAATATGAGCTATAGTTCCTATTTGGGTCATTAAAACAGGAACACATTATTTCATTATGAAGATATATAGAAAATGTCACCAGCAGTTTAAGATACTCGGTTTTATATGAGTTTTTTTTGAAAAAGAAAAAGGTTATTAATTCACAGGACGAGTGGAGGAAAGTTGCTGTGTGCCCTCCCCACAGTCTTCCACATGAGTTAACTCTTATATAAATACATCACAGTGTTAAGAAAACCAGAGCAGTGTGTGTATTTTAACCACTGGTATTGCTGTATGATTAACATCACAATCAGGATATAGACATATGCCACCACCCCGGCCATCTCCCTCATGCCAGTCTTTTGTTGTCAAGCCTTGTAACTCTCCCTGTCCATAATCTGGCAAGAACTTACTTTCCATCTATTTTGTCATTTTGTCAATTTTGCATAAGTGAAATCACTCAGGATATGACCTTTGAGGTTGTTTATTTTTTTCCATTTGGGGCTATTACAAGTGAAGCTGTGGAATAGGTTTCTGTGTAGACATAACTTCCATTTCTGTGGTGTACATTCAACAATTACTAAATTACATGGTATGTATATGCTTAGTTTTCAAGGAACTTATATACTCTTCCTATCAGTAATGTAACTTTGTAATGTCATTTTTCCATCATGTGTGTTTTGGGGATTTAGTCATTAGAAATTATGTTTATTATATTGTGCTTTTTTCCTTCAAATATACGTATAAATGAGAAATAGAAATTGCTTGTAAAAGTTGTATTGCACTAATGGATGTGGGTCATGGTGACCATTCTCTTTACTCCAACCCCATCCATTTCTTTTGGGCCATGGGTCTGAATACATGAAAACTCTAAAATAAATTTATGTTTCTAATATCTGTTTGAGTCCCTGTCTGATGTACATGTGTCCTGTGTCCTGTATGATGTGTCCTGTGAACTTTTTAAAAACTGTAGGAGAGTGAGTGGATCTTTTACCATTTACAAATGAGGAATCCAAAGAAAGGATCAGAGTCATAGCCAAGATTTTAACTAAATCTCCCTGGCTTCAGAAGCAAGGTACCCTTACCATCATGGCATATGCTTCCTGTAAAAAAAATCATTGTAAATAACCAGACACTAAATGTAAATAATAGTAGTTATAAAACTAGTCATTAATATTTCTATTTATGATATTTAAAAAGTGGAAGCTTAAAATTCATTTTTCTGTAAGGCTGTAAACTTTAGTTCTGGTTAAAACAGTCAATTCATGTTCAACAGTTTCCAGTTCCAAGAATGATGCACACTTAGTTCCTAACTGTGACATGAAGACACTGTATTATCCTTACATTAGCTTTTTAGTGTGCTATAATGAATAATTATGAACAGAGCAATCTAAAATAGTACTTACTTACTATCTGATCATGGTGTGAGTGAGATCTGTTGGCCAGGCTGTGTTCTCAGCTGAGTCTGAGTGCTTTTGCAGACTCACAGAATCATGGCAGAGTTCTATTCCCTGTGATTACAGGACTGAGGTTTCTTTGCTGAGTGTCTGTCAGGGACTTCTCTCAGCTCCTAGTGGGTGCATGCATTCTTTGACTCATGGCTCCTTATGTACTCAGAACCAGTAAGGGAAGATATTGCTGAGTCCCTCTCACATATTAAATTATCTTGCCAGGAACAATCTAGACACTCTTAGAGGATCATTTAATTAAAGGGCAGCTCTGTCTACCTAAGGGATAATCTACCCTTTCTTAAAGCACCTGATTGAGGACTTTATGCCAGCAAATTTCCTTATCCAGGTGACGTGACATCAACATGGGAATGAAACCCAATGTATTTTGTGTCTCACTGGCCCACAAAGGGAAGGTGTTGCACAAGTTGAATCAAACAGCAGGATTTGGGGGCCACCTTGGTATTGTGGATTTGATTAAACAACTGTGGAGTATAGCTAGTCAGCAGATTAAAGATGTCATTGCAATCTTTAATCACTGTGTACAAATTTGGTTTTATTTTAGTGCATAAATTTTGTTGTGATTATCTCCTGGGGAAGCTAGTGTTCCCTGTTTATAGGGGTGTGCATCTATATGTTTGAAGGAGAGACATACTCAGTGGGCCCTTCCTTTTTGCTGGTTGTCCCATTTTTGTACAGAGGTAAGTGAACTAAATTCATAGGTTAAAAAAAAAAACACTTGGGTTTAGAAGAAAAATTTTAAACAGTCATCCACAGGCTACACACTCTTAGTGTCCCTTTTTGCCTTTCCGGTAGGAAGTTTATTTCCTGGGAGCCAATCCACCTGATCAGTAATTTAGGGGAGAGTTAGAAACAGTTATTATCTGCACCTTGTGTGGAGTTGGGTGTGATTGCCCTTGGGTTATCTTTCTGAATGCTGAGAGAGAAAAACATCTGATACTGTTCTTAGTCCATTTTTAGGCACTGTTTCTTTTTTATGCAATAGAAACATAGATCTAAAAGGGATCTTGGAGAAGTAGTTTGTCTCACTCTCCCCTTGAGCAAAAATTAACATCATCCTGCAATTCGGTGTAACAAATTGGTAGCTTAATAGGCATGCGAGTAGTAGTTTCACATAAAACATTAGGATCTTGGATGGTTCTTAAATATCCAATTCACTGGTCTCAAGCATTTCCAACTATAACAAATTAGACAGAAAGATCATGCTTTCATGCCCATGACACGAGATGACTCTGGCAGAAGTTTCCCATGGTGGTTTCAACTGGGAATTTCACAAGTAGCTCCATATCCTTGCATGCTTACTATCAGGGAAAGTGTTAAAATGTTGGAATGGAAGTGAAAGGGGAGAGTATATGAAGCCTGAATAAACTCACAGGTGATACTGACAAGTTCCATTTAAGAGTCACATAGATAATAATATATTTTATTCAGTAATCCCACAGTCAGTAAAATGTCCTCTTTTAGCTCATTATTTTTGCATAGAATCTTGTATTCATCTAGTCTGTCTCATTATCGAATTGACAGATTACTTCTGTCCTGCACCAGGAAGGTGACCATTCAAATTTTATCTTAAGGCTTGGTATGATGACACTCTGATACTTCCCAAATGTTTGCAGCTATGAGGCAGTTACAGCTCTTTAGTCCAGCCAACACCTGTTTCCTTGTAATTTCTCATTCACCCAGAGAGATGTATACTTTCTCCTAGGCTCAGTCTTCTGTATGATAAGACATTTCAGTTTCTTCTGCCAGTGTATCTCTGTCCTAACCACCTGCACTGGCAGCAGCTCTCTGCTACTTGCTTAGATGTCACAAGTTAAACAGCTCAGGGCTGCCTTTGTCGATATCCTCTGACCTCCACAATCTGATTGCTGTTGTACCTTTCTGACAAGTCCTGCTTCTCTGTGATCCATTCTCCACATGAATGCCAGAGAAGATTTTATGAGTCAGGTCTTCCTGTCCTCCTTATTGGAAGGCTCCCCTGGCTCTTGGAATAAAATCCATACTTGCATAACACACCATAAAGACCCTGGCTGGCTCTTTTCCGATCTTGCCTCACTGAATTCCAGTCATTGTGGTCTTCTCTTGCTCTTTGACTTTGCTTTCCTTTATCATCTGTTTCTTTTCTCCAAAGGTTCAGTTCCAGTTCCTCTCCCCAGAGGTCTTTTCCCTCTCCCAAGCTCAAGGTCATACTGTCATGTTCATTGCGGACCTTCAAGTACCTGAAGGGAGAACGCCTCATAATGGACTTTTAATGTATGTTTATGGGCCTTTATTTTATTATATAAAACAGAGCCCATTAGAGAGACTTGTCATTATTAGCTTGTAGCTTGTCTTTAACACAAGGTCAGACAGTGGTTGTAATTAGAAGGTAGAACCAGGAGGATTTGATATCTGTTTAGATGTAGAATGTGAGAGAAACCAATGGTTCAAGGAGAGGGAACTCCAAGGTTTTTGGTCTGAGCAAGTAGAGAAGTAGAGTTATAATTATTAAAATGAGGAGAGTTGTGAGGGGAGATGTAGGGGAGACACTGATGTGGCCAGTGTCAAGACATGTAGGACAAGACACTGAAGAATGCTGAAGATCTTGACTTCCCTGTGCCTGGGCTTCCTCACCCAGGAGGAGTTAATAATTCTTCACATGAAAGTCATGAGGATTTGAAGAATTCTTGTACACACATCTCAAAATAAAGTCATAGGAGAAGTGAATAGGAAAAATAAATTGGTTAAGCAGTCATCAATTCATAGAGCTTTTGTCAGGTCTTTTGGGCATTATATACAAAAACTAAGCATAATTCACAAATATTTTTCCTGGTATCCTGTATTGAAGAGGATTTTCTTTTGTATGGGAAGATGTTCAGGTACTCAGTTGGAAATTAAGATTTTAGTTTTAAGTATCTAGCAGTGTCTGTCTCTTGGGGCATAGCTATGGTTTTCTACTTACTGAACTGTCCTCGAACCATTGAAACCTCCAAAAGCCAATGTATTGAGTCTCTACTGTGAATAGGCTGAAACACTAGATTCTGGAAAGCTAACATATCTAAGATAGGGTTTATAATGTTATATTTTGGGGATTAATGCAAGCATTTTGCCAGGGTCGGCATTATCAGCTTAGCATAAGAAATATGTGGCTGTCGGTTTGGGGTGAAGTTCCTCGTGTGCCGATTCTTGCGGCAGGGCATTGAGGGCTTCCTGTGTCTAGTGTGAAGTTTGGAGGAATGCCAGTGTCCCCTTTGGGCAATATTTATTTGCAAGTGCTCCTCAAACCACCCGTTCCCTGCCTCCCACCCAGGCCAATTTCAAAATGCTTTCAGAGCATTCAGTTGGCTTTATTGTTAGAGAAGAAATTTCATTACTAAAATGATGGTGTTATTAGTTTGTAAGATACAATCAAACTTACTTCTAAAGTTCTTAAATCTTGTTTGAAGTGTTGTTATCTCAGTGTACTTTATATGGGATTATGGCAATATTTGCACAAGTAACAGGTGGCCCACTTAATAGCGTATTATTTGATAACCTAAAGCCCCTCACGTTACTTAACATAGTATCAATCTGTAAAGCCTCATTTTCCATGAACAAGTTAGCTCTTCCAGAGTTGGTGTGGGGGAAATCAAGGGCTTCTCTGTTGTGGATATTAGTCACAGGAGGGAGAGAGCATATGATGGTACAGCTTCCTCCCTTAGGTCCTGAATCAGTCCTCGTAGGGAGCCCATCATGGTTGCCAGAAGGCAAATTCTTCGCACTCTTTACACAGTCAGGTTTCAACATAGAAACACATGATGATAATAATTGTGTGGGCACTTGTAAATGTGAAGCTTTACTTGAAGTCCTTTGCATGTATTTCCTCTACAGTCCCAAGAGCCCTTTAAGGTATAGATGCCATCCTGTACCTTGGACAGTCATGGGTATTGAGGAGCAGGGAGATGTCAGATATTTCCCAAGTTTACACGGATTCTAGCTTAGAGTTGAGTTTCAAGGCTTGGCAGAGTGGTGATGGAGCCCTGTTCTTGGTAAAATGCAATTTAGGACAAATGTGGAAAATAATGAACTTTTTGTTTCATAAATAAAAAATGTGTTATAGGAAAATACTTCAGAAGATTCAGAAAAAATATACTTAAGAGGTAAGTTCTGGCACAAAAGTTTTTGAAAGTATATTTGTGTGTGTGTATGTAAAGGCCACAGCTTTAACGAACTACTTTTGTTTTCCATCTCCACAATGAAATATATGTTATGGAAAACTGGCAGGGTTTAAATGCTTATAGTAAACATTAATTGTGATTTTTTTCTTCCTTTCTAGTTTCATGGTTTTCTCCAAATGAAAATATTCTCATTGTTATTTTCCCAATTTTGGCTATACTTCTGTACTGGGGACAGTTTGGTATTTTAAGTAAGTATTCCTGTTTTTCATCTATGTTTACATTGTGAAATTGTTGTGTCTAGGAGGAATTTATGTAAATGGTATTATTTCAACTGGATTAGGAAAACTATTACTGTGATAAATAAGAAAATGCCAACTTGAATATTAATCATCATTTCATAGGAGTGTATATTGCCTGCTCATGTTTTTCTACAGTTCCATTTGAATTTCAAAGAAGTTATTTTTCTAATTCCTTAAGAGTAAATTGCTTGTAGTACCTCCTTAAACTTGTATATGTGGCATTTTAGTAATTATCAAATGTTTACCCATGTATTACAGTATTTGGAAAGTTGATAGTCACAGGCTACCTTAGTATTAAAGCACTATACTTTGGAGCGTAGAGATCCCTCTGTCTCTGCATACTCAGTTTGAACTCGTGTGCGTTTGCCCTGGGGAAAACCCTATGTGAACTGTGTTGTATCATCTTCACTGTACAGCTCTGTGGCCTCTAGAAGGCTGCGTGTTTTCATCTTGCTTCCCTGTGATAATCATGTACCCCAGCCTTGCAGGGCAAATCTGATACTGTATCAGATTTAACACAAACAATACAGAATTACCACTATGAGGTAAATAGATAAATGCATTCTAAATAATGTTTACAGTTAACCGTGTGCATGCCAGCTTGGTAAAGAAATTTACTAAATTTGTGAGTTTTGAGGATCAGTCTAAATAAGCGCTTTGACTTCGAAAATAAGAAATTTATTCCTGTCCTCCCCAAAGCACTTTGAAACAATCATTGAAGACCAGTAAACATCACAGGAAGGAAATAGATGATGCTGAGTTCATTTATGCTGCAACCTTTAGTAAAATACCAGAGTGGGTTGGCCTAATGCATACTGTATGAATCTTACTTTAGGAAGCTTTAACTTTGTTGGCAGACCTTGGTTATAAGGGTTAAGTCATATGATTTGGGTAGGATGAAGCCTGTTTCTGAGATCATTCACATTAGTGTGATTTGTAGAGTTTGGGTTGTAAAGTTTGCTGATGGTAGCATTATCATAAAGGACCTTTTTTTTTTTTTTTAGTGCAGTGGCTCAAAAGTAAATCCTTTTCAGTATTTTTTTAAATAAGCTTTCTGTTTTTTTCTTTCTTAAAATAATAATAGAGACATTCCTCGGTATCCATAGGGAATTCATTCCAGATCCCCCTTTGGGGACCAAAGTCTGGGGATGTTCAAGTCGCTTTAACTGACTTACTTCCAGGTGACCTTGCCCATCGTTGGTATACTTGAAATTATGTATAGATTATGCATAATCTATATGCTGTAAATCTGTATGCTATAAATTGTTGTTGGACTATATTAGGAAATAACGAGGAAAAAAGTCTGTTTCATGTACATGCAAATTTTTGATCATTTTCAGTTCTGTATTGGTTGAATCATGGATTTGGAATTTACCATTATAGAAGGCCATCTGCACATATCATTTTAGAAAACCTTGTACAATGCAGGCAGTTACGATAAAAAAAAAAAGTCATCCGGGGTCCCTAAATCTAGAAGTTAGCTATTGGTGTTTTCTAGTGAATTTTCTGCCGCTTCCCTTTCTGTCTTCTTCATTCATTTGTGATATGTTTCTTTGAAAATAAGAGACATAAATGGATTCATGTAATTTCTAAACTTACACATCTAATTTTCCCCCTGTGTCTTCTGAAATCTTCTTATAGTTGCTTGTGTTCCATTTTTATGGATGTTCTATAATGTACTTACCTCTCATCTTTGTGGATATTAGGGATGTTTCCAGGTTTTTGATACTGTGAAAGTAACTCTGCTGAATATATACAATCCTGGTAATGGCAGAGAAAATCTGTGCCTCATGATACTCTCTGCCTGTATGTTCTTCAAAATCTGTAACTGCTATTACAGATGAGAATGCATAGTTTTCACCTCAGGATCCTGACCCTATTCTAAAAGCATTATTAATTTGATGAGTGAAAAAACATCCTGTTTTAGTTTTCATTTTTGTATTAGGATTTTTTTTTTTTAATTAAGAGCCAGAGAAAGCTCCACAGAAAGAGAGCTCCTTCGTGCTGGTTCACCTGCAGATGCCCACAATGGCCAGGCCTGCACTGGGGCTGGAAGCAGAGGCAGGTCTCCTGCATGGTGACAGGAGCTCAGCTGCTGATCAATCACTGCTGCATCTCAGGATCTACGTCTGAAGGAAACTGGAATGAGGATCTTGAGCCCAAATACCCTGATATGGCACAGATGACTCTAGCATCTTCGTGTAAATCTTAGCTGCTAGGCACAGTGCCTACCCCTGGAACCAGTGCTGTTTACCAGCTACACTTTGCCACCTCCAGCATCTTGAATTTATTGTGAGAATTTTCTTTCCTTAAAGGATGGACATTGATATGGTAGACGCACTGATTAGATGCTATTATTTTTGCCTTAGCAGCAAATTCTGTTCGACAGATACTGACAGGGTATTTGCTGATGGTGAGGCCCTGGGCTAATATGTGAGATGTGGACGTGAGCCATACCTTGCTCCTGCCCCCAGAACACTAAGATTTCATTCATTTTAGTCAGGGATGTGTGTGTGCCTTTGTGTCCTACACCTGGTGTCACATCTTTGAGAAAGTCATAGATCTGAACATTCGCTTTTCTTTTGGTGACTTTCATAACAGCTCTCCTGGTTTTTGTGTGGCTGTGTTGCTAGACAGGAGAGCTCCTCTGTTTTCCACCTGCTTAGTTACACACATTTTGTGTTCCCATATGCTACACCATGATCATATCAGTAGTTACTCAGACCCTTGAAGTTTACTTTCTAGATGTCTACTTCTCCTTAAATGTTCTTAATTACCATGCCTGAACTGTCCCTTGACTTCAGGGGATTCTCCCTGTGGTTTTTTTTTTTTTTTAAGCTCTGTTTGTGAGACCTTTGTGGCCCTAAAGAAAACACAGACTTTTACCAAGCTAGCCATTCTGTTAAAGGTTAACAGCTGTTACGCTCCCACGTTCAAGGGCTTCTTTATACCAGAGCTACATTATTTTTTTTCCATTATGATTTTTTAAAAAATTTTGATGATATTTATATAGTTGATCATGGTGGGAAGGGTTGAGGATCAGGGGATGTTGGGTGAGACCATTGGTTACACACTTTCTTTTTCTTCTTCCTGTATATCAGGGAGAGGGAGATACAAGAAGAGAAACCACGCCCAGCCTCCCAACTGCCGCATTACCGAGAGGATGGGAAACTGTCATCCTCTGTCATCCCAGGGTCCCCATTATGGAGCATTTTCTGAGGGTTCTGTTCATGTGTTTTCGACAGCTCTGAGTTGGTGCTGATATCGCCACTCCAAGGATGAGGAAATCTTTCCAAGGTCTGTCAGCTGTCATAGTCCACCTCTGAGTCCACATTGGCCCAAAAATTTGCTGTCAAGCTGCATTGGGGTAGAGGATCAGTTTGTTCAGCTCTCTATCCTCAGCGAACTAATGGGTGCTGTGGCCCAGCCCAACCCTGCCCAACATAGTCTTGGCCCTCATGTACCGCAGGGGGAGCTTCAGCCCAGTCAGAACAACCCCCAATAACCCTCACATGACTGGCCCCCCACCTCTGGTTCCTGTGCCTTGCACTGTATGCAGTGGACTGGTCCAGTCTGCCCTACATCGCGTTGAAATCTCACACACATCATTGAGCATTGAAGGCTCACTCAAACCAACCAACTCCACCCTCCAGCCCACACTAATGCCAGCGGATGCCACCACCTTTCTAGCCAGGCCTGCCCCGAGTCCTGGTTCTCATGCTCACCAGTGGAAGTTGCAGCCCATCAGAGGGACCCACTCCCTAACCTAAATATTGCACTCTCCAGGTGATTCTGCAGTCTAGATTGACAGGGTTTGCCCCTAGTCCCAGCACTTGCCAGCTTATGCTGCAGCAAAGCCTAACCCACCTGCTCTTATTCTGGCTCATGTCTGTATTGAATATAATTGATTATCCCAGCCTGACTCTCCCACTGACCCACTTCATATGTAGGTCAACAGGTGTTGTAACCCTGCCCAGCTTGGTTTGCCCCTGGTTCCAACTTTCACGCAGAGCTACATTCTTTATATATGTGTATTTATAATGTGTTTTTTTTTAGTTATTTGAAAGAGGTTTTAAATTTTTTATTATGATTATTTGAAGGGAAAAAGAGAGGGGAAGAGAAAGATGGGGGAGAGAGAAATCCTTCATACCCTGCCTAGTCCACTCTGGAAATGTCACAAGAGCCAGAGCTGTGTCAGGCTGAAGTCAGCCTCCCACAAGCTCTTGTGTGTCTCCCACATGGTTGTAAAGGCTCATACACTTGGGCCATCCTCCACCACCTCCACACGCATCAGCAGGGAACCAGATGGGAGGTGGAGCCTGGCCATGAGATGCTCCCACAACAGGCCGTGGCTGCATAATCTACACCACAACAGGCCCTGTCATCTCCCTTGCTAAGTATGTATCTGCTTCCAACATTTTATTTTAAGCATTTCTAATGTTATGAAATATCTCGGGAGTTCTTTCAATCTGAATCTTTTGTTTTGTTTTGTTTGCCAGAGTCATTCCCTTCAGGGTATCTTCATTCTTGTTGTTGCAACTTTCTCATTATCCTCATTTATGCCAATGAGTTTACCCTTACTGAATTCCTCTAGTTTAATCTTAAGGGTCTGTCGCAAAGTAGCAGCATCAACACGCCCCCAATCACTGCTGCTTCTACTTCTTCTACTGCTCCACTACTCTACTACTGTTGGAATTCATCAAACAGTATTATGTCTTCAGTTCCTGCTTCTTTAAACTTTTTTACTCAGTATCCTCTTTTTATTATCTAATGCATAATAGGAATTTGTCACTGGGAAACAGGGAAGTAATACAACAGACTCCAAAAGTGGTGTGGTTTTCACTGATCATGACGTACATCTACTGTTTACATGAAAGTGTTTAGACTGAAGAGATGATAGCAGTGGAATTTGTACTTTACAGCATTACTCAGCTAATATATTGTGGTAATTAAAAATTTGAACTATTGGAGGGAACTTGTTGGATTAAACTAAACTGTGATACCCTGAATTCCTGCATATTAGAATCATGCAAAAAGAGGTCTGCTACAATTCAGTTTGAATTTGTCCATTCTGTTTCCTTTTCTAACTTTCTCATACTTACTCAAGTATTTCAGAAGGATTTGAGAAATGGTTCCTGTGAAACACATTGCTGGAAAAATTCACTATCAGAGCAGCCTTAAGATCCAGCCAAGCCCCTGAGTTTAAATTTAAAAACTAGCTTGGTAGTGAAAAAATTATTTTGTGAAAACACATTTTTAAAAAGCAGTGAAGCAGGAAGTTTCTTGGTAGATTAGTGGAAAAAATCATTCTGGAGAAATGAGCACATACACTAAATTCTACTAGGAAATGGATATCTACAAAGGCAAAATGTCTTAACAAATATTACTAGAGAGAGTGATCTTGTGATCTATTGGATGACCTGTAATATAGGACTTTGTTTTTAAGTTCACTCTTTGATACCATCTTGAGCTATCAGCTCTTTCCCTTGATCTGACCACATAGTGATTACACAGTGCTATTAAGTAGTGGTCTGAGCTGATCTCACTAGAGGAGGGTCTAAATGTAGTTATAGCTCCTTTGTCAGAATGTTGCTTCTTAACCTGACCCTTTCTAAATCCAGCCATTCAACTACCTACATGTACTGTGAAACTGTGATCCCTTCTACAAAGCCAAGGAAACTTTGGAACAGGAAAAAGGAATAAGTCTGTTAAACATCCTTTTCTTTGATCTTTTATATTCCGAGTACTTTGCTACACAAAGCCTGGGCTCTTTTATTTCTAGTTGGCATAGATTGAAGATGTGATGTCTAGTCATTAATCACTTTTACAAGACCATTTTATTGAAGCAAGTTGGATAGTGTATGAAGCTTATTATAAGGTAAACAACCAGTTTATAATTGCTATTAATATTCATTTTTCTCTAATACTAGTTTCACAAAATTGGTGTGCATGCATGAATCTTTTAAATGAGTATCTTTAAAATTTTAAGTAATTTAAGTAATAAAAATTTGCAATTCTAATTTTATTTGAAAAGTCATTAGATGTGCTTTAATCCTTCATTGAGATAGTATTGGTTTATAGCTCAACAGATTCTAAAATTAGTTTGCTTAGAGTTATTAGAAAAACTGTAATGCCAAAGTCACTCACCTTCCTTTGCAATTTGTTAGTAATCTGACGTCTATTATATCTCACTAGTAAGCCATCCTACCTCTGAGCTGACTCACTGACCACTTGACTTGGAACTGTATACATGTTATGTTTTTTTTGAGCAAATGTTGCATTCTTGGACTTGGAAGTTTTGCTGGATGGACTAGTCAGTTGAGTGTTCAGATACAGTCTTTGCAGGATCATGAAAGGTTGAGCATGATAGATTTGATTTTATCCCGAAAGAGATTTCATAAGTTCAGCAGATTTCACCAGTGACAACCGGTATTCTGTCTTGTAAACGTCTTCTCCATCAGCCACAAGAGACCAGAAAGCTTTGCCGTTGATTCGTAATGCTAGCTGTTTGTACAGTGGGTAGAGGAGTATGTTGCTACTTCATTATCATGAATGTGATTGAATATGTAAGCAAATGATATTTTTTAGAGCAGATCCTTACCTTTTTTTAGCAGGAGGAAAAAGTACAGGAATAACACCTCTCACCTGTCGTACAAACTCCTTCTCAAGCACCTGTCCTCACCTGTTATAAGAGACTCAAGGCAACCTTCTGGTGATTGCCTCTTTTGCTCAGTATTAGCACTGTTAGTGATTGTTGCATAGCTTCATAGTGCTATTTTTGTTAAATTCTTCTCCTTATTCCTTAAATTTTTCCAATAAAATGCCCTAGAACATTTTAGATACAAAGTAAATATTTATGGAACTAATGAATGAACCAATATAACATGTTTTTAAGAGCTAATATACTATCTTTAGTTATTTTGTAGAAGATATAAAAGGAAAAATTTGGAATTCCTATTTTTTTCACACAAATGTTTTTGTTGTCCTTATTTATAGACATACAGTATTCCTGTAGCAGGCAGCATGTGCATTTTAAGTTGGTTGTTGGAAATGTAAATACCATTATTTCACATACAAACTATTTTGTGTATTGATTTCAGTAGTTGTAGCTAAGGGGAGTCTTTAAAGGCATGCCGATTTTTCAAATTGCATAGCTTGGCATGCCAACCAGCCAGAAAATCGTACCAAGAAATTTGATAAGAGCCTGCTGTTAGAAACACATCAAATTGTGTTTATCTTAATGCTAAATGATTGGAGAATAGCTTGAATTTATTTTCTTTGTTGCATTTAATGTTTTGATAAATCTGATGAGGACACATCTTTACACAAAAGGACAAGAAATGATCATGAACCAGAGATTCTCAAGCTTATTGGGTTCTAAGCCATCTGTAACAGATACCTTTCCTGTTTGCTCTACTGAGAAAGGTGACAAACGGGCTAACAGCAGCCTTGCTCCTTCATACTTGCTGTGGTACCTGCTGGACTGTGACTGTTGTAGAAAGAAAGAAAGAAAGAAAGAAAGAAAGAGAGAGAGAGAGAGAGAGAGAGAGAGAGAGAGAAAGAAAGAAAGAAAGAAAATGTGAGAAGAAGAAACTCATTTTAAAGGTTGACTCAAGAAAATATGGAGATACTATTTCATCACCCATGGCTACCTAAGTAGATCCCACTCATATGTTCAGAAACGATTGTTTAATTTAAGAAAAGTCAAAAGTAACCTTGAAAATAGTTAATAGTGAACTGATAAACAAAATGACCTCTAGTATATGGTATATTTACTTTCAAAGGGAAAGAGCCATTTTATACTAGAACAAATCAATAGCAGTATCTTGTGATATTTTACTTTTATTATTCCTATCATTGATGTTATTTTCTCCTATTTCTTGAACTTCTAAAAATTTATTTATTTCAAATAATTATAGAAAGAGAAAGGGGGCAGAGGAAAGAGAAATGAAAGAAAGAGACAGAGAGACAGAGTGAGAGGTCTTCTATCCACTGGTTTATTTCCCCAAATGGCTGCAGTGGCCACTGCTGGGCCAGGCTGAAGCCAGGAGTCAGGCACTTCTTCCAGATCTTCTATGTAGGTGCAAGGGCCGACTGACTTGGGCCATCTCCCACTGCTTTCCCAAGTGCATTAGCAGGGAGCTAGATTGGAAATGGAGCAGCCAGGACTCAAACCAGCATCTGTGTGGGATGCCAGCCCTGCACGCCACAGCTACAACACCAGCCCTGCTATAACACCAGCCCTGGAGATTGAATTTTATAGAAGATTCACAGTTGTTTTTTTTAAGAATGAAATAAGCCAGCCTTTTTGTATGAAATTGCAGTGCATTTTAGGGCAAATTATTTGGCTTGATTTTAGTGGCTTCTTTGTGAGTTTACCTGGAATAACCTCTATGAAGGTTTGACTGACTGGAGGATACATTTGAAGCAACTCCTTCTATTTGGGAGGTCTTTGCAGAACTTTCTTTTCTTTTTCTTTTTTTTTTTTAAAGATTTATTTATTTTATTACAAAGTCAGATATACAGAGAGGAGGAGAGACAGAGAGGAAGATCTTCTGTCCAATGATTCACTCCCCAAGTGAGCCACAACGGCCGGTGCGCGCTGATCCGAAGCTGGGAACCTGGAACCTCTTCCAGGTCTCCCACGTGGGTGCAGGGTCCCATTGCATTGGGCCGTCCTCGACTGCTTTCCCAGGCCACAGCAGGGAGCTGGATGGGAAGTGGAGCTGCCGGGATTAGAACTGGTGCTCATATGGGATCCCGGGGCTTTCAAGGCGAGGACTTCATCTGCTAGGCCACGCCGCCGGGCCCCTTTGCAGAACTTTCAAACTTTGTTTGGATGATGACATATAAGTTTAAATGGACAGTGTGATGGAAGTTTACAGCAAGTGCTTTCCTGTGTCAGTGCCTTTTGTAGCCTAAACATCCCAGCCAGTTTATGAGCCTGGAAAAGAGCAAGCTCTGAAAGTTCTGTGCCTCCTGATTCATTAGGGATCTGGCTGTGTAGCAGTCAGGTCGATGCCAAGGCTGCATGGAACTAGCTAATAACCAAGTCAACATTTGAGGAGATCGCCCGAGGATGCTCTCCGGTTGCCATGAATTTGTCTTTACCTAACTCATGTGGATTCCAGTTACTCAGTTGTAGGACTGAATTAGTACCTAAGGCTTCCATCTCACCTAATGAGACTAAAATTGAGGTTATCACCTAAAGGGTAGTTGGGCAGATAATCAAAAATCTTCAGATAGCTACAATATATGTTAAATACACATGTTATCATGCATGGTTGTTTTAGGGGGTTATTTTCTGATGAAATGACAATTTGGTGAAGGAGATTTATTTCCTAAATAAATATAATATTTTCAGTATCACTTCTTTTATTACGGCTACTGCTTGATTATGGGCATGCAGAATACTCATGTGTGGAGAACACAGAGCAGAATTCAATAACACTTTTTGCTACTCAGACTGCTTTTATATTGCATTTAACCATGTCTTGATGAAAGCTACTTTTAATATTAACGAAAACAGGCAAGATTGATGTTTTGTCAAGGAAATAAATATTTGGGACTTACCCATTATATTATTTCCAGGGAGAGTGCTGAGTATTTTACAGTAGAACTAGTATCAGAAGCAGTAATATAAGCAGTGAATACCATTGGGTCTTTGTGATTTATTTTATTAAAACACTTTACTTGAGAATATTAATCATTTTTCCTCTATCAGGATTTCAAAAGGTGTTATTTATCTGAGTTCAATCTACTTTTTGAAACGAAATAACAAGATATCCTGTGTTATTAATTTTGTATAAAGAGAAACTCTTCTTCGGTGTTATTAATCAACCAGTTTTCCCATCAGGATTATTTCATCCACATTGTATCGTCTGTCTGGGGTGATTTTATTAATCGGAGTACATTGGTAAGGCTTCAAAGACACTCTGACATGACTGGAGGCTCTTGCTGGCATCTAGTACATAGAAGGCAAGGCTGCTGCTCACCATTCTGTAACACAGCAGTCCCCAAAGACTTATCTAGGCCACAATGCCAATAATACCTCTGTTGAGAAACACCATTGTATAAAACTTTGTTCTTTAAACTACAGGTGAACAAGATGGTGCCTGTGCATTGAGCATCCATATTTATATGGGAGTTGTTTCTCCCAAGTTAAGTACATAGAGAGTTTTCAGTTTGTCTCTGCACCTTACAAATGTCAAAAGTGTCTTCCTTTGTGATTGACTTCATGTAATTCTTTCTGTTTTTAAGCACTTAAGTATAAATCCAGTCGCACAAATAAGAAAATCATTCTTTTACTTATTGCTGGACTACTACTCACCACAGTTGTCATTGTTGGAGCAATCCTGTTTGTCCCAGGTAAGATGTGCCATTACTGTGAAAGAACGCAGCATGTAGAGAGAGCATCCCAAAGGAGGGTGTTGTATTTGTTTGTTAGGATTCTAACAAATTGTGGCAAAGTAGGTGGCTTAAAATAGCAGAAATTCTCCTGCTGTTCTGGAGGCCTTATGCCTGAAATCAGCATGTCCTCAGAGGCGCCCTGCCTCTCCAAGTTATGGGAGAGAATCCATTCCTTCCTCATTTGGCTAATGGTGTCTGCCAACAGCCCTTGGCATTCCTTGGCTTGTGGCAGTGTTCACTCCAGCCCCTGCCTGGGTGGTTCCAGTCCTTCCTCATCTCCTCTGTGTCGTTTTCATGTGTCTCTGTCACCTCTTCCTCTGCTTCTGTTGCAAGGACGTTTACCTTGGCAATTAGGCTCACCAGTATAATGCTGGATAAGCTCCTCTGCTCAAGAGTCTTTGTAGAATCCTATCTTTTGCCAAATAGTATTGTACTCTTCTCCTATGTAAGTTTGTTTCACTTCAGGGCCAGGAAGTGGGACTATCTTTAGGACCACCATTTAGCCCACAGAGGCAGATTTCATTGGTTGAGACATGGAAATGGGGATGAATGTGGGGACTTAGAATGTCTGAAATGGCGGTGGCATTTGGGGAGTATGAGTGTGAGTGGGTATTTAGGATATGTAGCACATGGAAAGAAAAGCAAAGGTAGGCTACTGTGCAAAGTCATTGATGATGCAATACCACCATTGCATTATGTGAGTAATTCAGCGTAGATGGTTGTTTAACAACATAAATTTGGCAGCTGAATTTGCCTCTAAGAGTTAGTAAGGACATGAGAAGGAAGGGGATGGTACCAAGGACAACTTGAAAGAGCAATTAACTGGACTTGGGACCAGAATACAGAAAGTGAAGGAATGTTAAAACATGACTACAGAATTTCTCATTTAGAATTCTGTAAAGAACTAAGAAGGAGCTAGAACCATCCTAGGATTTTAAGGAGTTGAAGCTTAAATTTTGAGATTTATGTAGCTTAAGTTTAATCTTAAATAAGCAAATGTAGACACTCATTTTGTGTGAAGGACATCTTTAAGTCTTTCACAGTTTTTTGAGTGTATATTGAAATTATAATACACTTAATATATAAAATATTTTAACTTCCTGAAGAGGAGGAAATATGCAGAAAGATATTTTAAATGCTTTTATCTTTTAACAGGTGAATATTCAATAAAGAATGCTTCTGGACTTGGTTTCATTGTAATTTCTACAGGGATATTAATATCACTTCAGTATAATGTGTTTATGACAGGTGGGTATCATTATTCATTTTTAAGAAAATGACGATTTTGGTGAAATATTCTTGCATAATTTTTGTAGCTAAATCAAAGTTAAGTCTACGGCAGACAGACCTGTCAGTTAGGTGTCAGTGGAGAGGCCCACATCCTACATTAGGATGCCTGGGTCTGATTCCTCACTCTGGCTCCGGACCCTGGTGTCCTGCCAGTTCAAACCCTGGCAAGCAGCGGCGGTGGCTGTAGTAACTGGGCTGCTGCCACTGACAGGGAAGACCTGGATTGAGTTCTGGATCCTCAAATTTGACGTTTGGCAGTGAACTGGCAAACTGGAGCATGGTGTCTCTTACTCTGTCTCTCAAATAAATACATTAAAGTTTGAGGGGAAAAAAAATAGACCCTGAATGGTTTTCCAGGCTATTCTTTGTGACACTGCCTCATATCATTCATTTGAAGGTTAAGATCTTCATGACATTTAACTATTTTGTAAGATTTTCATGTGTATTTGATGCCAGTCAGAAAAAAGTTAATAATTACACATACATGTGTATTATTAAGGTAATATATTAATAATACATACTAAAAATGTGTGTTTGATAGGCAAGAGTGATAGGTGGAAAAAGAAAAAAGGAGGAAGATCTTGCATGTCCTGGTTTACTCCCCACATTCCTACAGTAGCCAGGGAGGGTTGAGCCAGGCCAAGGCAGAACGGGCACCCCCGCCCCAGTGGCAGGAACCCTGAATTACTCAGGCTATCGTTTGCTGTCTCCCTTTGGTAGGAGGGAGGATCAGAAGCATAGTGACCAGGATTCAGACTGCCCTCCTAGGAGACAGGGACATCTCAGGTAGTAGCTTAACACTCTGCCCAGGTGCTTACCCACAGTCAGCAAAATTTTAAATTTTGTTATGTAATTGCTAAAGGATTATTTTCATCTTCTAATTTCAGTTTCTGAAGATTTCAGTAGATCGTAAACACTGTTTTCTGTGTATTTGCTAACCATCTGCATTGTATAAAATGAAGTAATCAAAAATAGAAACGTAGGTTTTTTTTGGTTATTGTGAACTTGACACTGTGCTGTTGAATGATAGTGTGACTAAACTAACTAGAATCACTTAAATTTTCTGTTCATTTCAAGAGTAAATCACTAATATATTTTCCTCATCATTAAACGGATTTAACCCTCAGGCTTCCAGCCTACTTCTGGCTTACCATACCTTAGAGAGGTAGCAGTTCTTTATAAAAGCAGAAGCTGGAGGTCCTGATATTCGTGGTCACTTATTTGCATTGGGTTCTACCCATGGAGAGCAGTGTTGTGTACATGTGGAGAAGCTGCACATAATGACCTTATTGTAAAATGCACAAATGTGGCTAAAGCAGCATTGTCCTGAGATTGTAAGACTACAAGACCAGCTCATCTGAAAGACAATAGAAAGCTGCTGAATGTGTCAATCTGGCAGTGTTGGGTTCCTGGAAAAGCATCGACCACCTGACATGGAACTTCAGAATCAGTCTTTCATCATAGAATGTTATTCTTGATTGCTACAAAAGTGAGTGAAAATGGTTTCCTTCTAAATATTCAACATTCTTGTGTACACTTCTCTTTCCTGCAGCTTTTGGCATGTCGTCCTTCACTGTTGCCATATTGATCACTCAGGTGCTGGGCTACGTGCTAGCAGTGGTTGGACTCTGTCTCTGTATCATGGGTAAGGGTCACACCATTTTGGAGGCCTGATTTGAATTTCCCCGGGGCACAGCTGTTTTTTTCCTTCTTTTTTTTTTTTTTTTTTTTGTAATATACAGATTAATTTCTTGGAGAAGTTTGAGGTTTACAGCAACATTGAATGGAAAGTACAGAGTTCCATTTTTTTTTCCTCAGTCTTTCCATATACCGTACCTAGGCACAATCTGCCAGCATCACACACCACAGTAGTAAATGTTCCACTGTACAGATGCACCACAGTTTGTTTATGTGTTTGGCTATTGATGGACAACTTGTTGCTTTCAATTGTGACAAAGAATGAAGCTCTTATAAACTTTTCTGTGCATGTTTTATTCTCTCTCTGTGAGTACATATCAGGGAGTTTCGATTGCAGGGTGGTATGTTAAGGGTGTATTAGTTATTTAAGAAAGCGACAAACTGTGTTTCAAAGACTGTACTAAGCTATAGTATGCAACCAATAAATAAGAGCTCCTGTTTCTGCATGTAATAGCTAGCGTTTGCTGCTGTAACATTTTCTAGCTCTCATTTTTCTCCCAATGAGAGTAAGGGTTTCCATGATGCTGCAACCAGGATGACTGTACTTTGCTTGTGGACTGATTGTTCTGACAGCCAAACTATCTTATCTGAGCTTGTAGAATAACTTCAAAAAATAACCAGGCTCCGATTGGCTGGAGACTTGGAATGTACACACAATTTTCCTTTAGTTTTGAGATTCTATGGTGACTGTCATGCCTAGGATAGTATTTTCATCAGGATGTGGAGCCAACTCACTCAGTTAATAATGAATATACATAGGTCATTTTTCTTCTGGATCATTATGAAAAGAATTACCTTAAAACTTGGTATTATGGTTGTAGATTCTTTTTAAAGATTCAGTTATTTTATATTCATTTCTAATAAAAATTTTTCATTTGTTCTTGCAGCCTGTGTACCAGTGCATGGCCCCCTTCTTATTTCAGGTCTGGGTATCATAGCTCTAGCAGAATTACTTGGACTAGTTTATATGAAATTTGTGGGTAAGTCAGTCTTATTTTAGTTAACTCATGCCAAGAATCTCAAATATATCATTTGGAAAATGCTTTTCATTGCTTCTTCTAGCTTAGGACTAATGAAATATATTGGTAACTCAAAAAATTGGAAGTACACTGTTGGAATGACCTGAGGCATATTAAACAGGGTAGCAGACATATGAAAGTTTATTAAGCAGGGTAGCAGACATATGAAATAATGAAAAGTTTCTATTACAAACTAGTTTTAAAAACTGGCTCTCTATATTAAAATATGTAGATTTTTTGTACTGCATACAAAGATAAATTTTAATTAATATAAAAGGATTCTTAATGGTCCCGTTATTTCTGTGGTAGAGTTTTTGCAGAGACCTGTTTGTCACTTACAATTGTTGCACCTTGTTTATAAGCATGGATGCCCTTTGGAATATAGTAATTGAAATTCAAAAACTAAAACATTCAGTTTTGTTCATGTGAATAACAAGTGATATTTAACATGACTTTGAATGTTTTAGTTAAGACTAACAAAGTAAATATGTTATAAGTTTAGAATTCTATGTTACTTTCGTTGGGTAAACCAAATGCATGGATTTCACAATACAGATTTTCAAGTGTAGTGATACCTCTCACCCAGCCCTTCCTCTTGCCTACAAGTTCCCTGCTCACTTCCCATAATCATTTCACAATCACAGGATTAACACACCTTTAGGTAAAGAATTCAAGAAATGGCAGGTAGGAAAAAAAAGCACAACATTGTTCCTTAAGATTATAGACAAGGCTGTAAACCAGTGTGGAGGGACTTTCATTATTTCTAACCTTTTTATGTAATCCATCAATTTTAAAATGAGAAGACTTTTTACTTAAATTATTTTTAGAGATGTATTGTTTATTGATTTTAATTTTTATTTGAAAGACAAGCACAGACACAGAAATTTTTCAGTCTGCTGATTCAGTCGCTAAATACTCATAGCAGCTATGATTGTGCCAGGCTTTAGGCAGGAACTAGGAACTCAGTTCAGGTCTACCACAAGGGTGACAACAACCCTAGTATATGAGGCGTCGTCTGCTACTTTCCCATGATGAGCGTTAGCAGGAAGCTAACTGGGAGTAGAGCCTAGACTGAAAGCACACACTCCAGGATTTCAGGCATCCTAAGGGATATGTTAACTGTTTTACCAAACACCTGTCCCAGACAGATAATTACGAAAGTGAATAAAAAATTTATTTGTAATCTTTTTCAATTTTGCTTTTTAAATTATTATTATTGTCCATGAGACAGTTTTACAGGTGTAGGGATTCCTGCCCCCCCCCCCCCGCACTCTCCTTCCTCCCTCACTATTCGCCAACCACTGTTTTACTCCATATTATTATAGGAGTGTAGTCCTTCAGCCACAGTCACAAGTCAAAGATTGTGCTATTGAAGTGTATCATGGCATCATAAGCATAGGCAATAGTAAAAAAAAAAAAAAAAAGGTCGGGTGTCATACTGTCAAGGCATATTTAACAGTTTCATTGGGATTCCTTTTTTTACTCAGGAATAGAGACGGATACTGCAATGTATCTTCACTTCCTGATATACTGGTCTCCATTATACAGTTCACCTATGAGAATATATGCATATACATGACTACCTATGTATCTGTTTGCTTTGTTTTGTGTTTTCGCATGATTGTTGCCTTATATCGGAGAGAACATATGGTATTTGTCCTTTTGGGATTGACTTATTCACTGACCATAATGGTCTCTATTTGGACTACTTTGTTGCATGTGGTAAATTTTGTTCTTTTCAATGGCTGAGTAGTAGTCCATGGAGTAGATGTACCACAATTTCTTTATCCATTCCTGTTTTGATGAGCATCTAGGTTGCTTTCCATGTCTTCATTGTTGCGGTTTGTGCTGCTGTAAATATAAGGTTGAAGACAACTGTCTAATATGCAGATTTCGTATTTTCTGAGAAGTGGGATATCCCACCAACAGTGGAGTAAGGTGCCTTGTTCCCAACATCCACAACACCAGGTGTTGTTAGTAGAGTTCCAAATGTAGGACTAGCCTCAAAGGAATTAGGTAGAATCTCATTGTGGTTTTTATTTGTATTTCCCTGATAACTAGGAAGGCTGAGCAGTTTTATACATCTATTAGCCCTTCAATTTGTTGTTTGGAAAAATACCTGCTCATTTCCTTCACCCATTGCTTTACAGGGTTGTTTGCTTTACTGTTGTTGAGTTTCTGATGCTCTTTGTTACTCCTGGATACTAGTCCCCTATCTGTTGCTTAGTGTGTAAAGATTTCCTCCCATTCTGTTGCTTGCTTCTTCCTTTCTTGATTGTTTCCTTTGCTGTACATAAGTTTCTTAGTTTGGTAGAGTCCCATGTGTTTATTTTGGCTTTGCTTGTCTATGCTTTGGGTGGCTTTTCTAAGAAGTCTTTACCAATGCCTATATCTTGCAAAGTGCTTTTGTGTTTTCCTTTCAGAGTTTGACGGTTTCTGGGTGTAGATTTAGGTTCTTGATCCATGTGGAGCTGGTTTTTGTAAAAGGTGACGGATGGGGGTCTTGTTTCTTATCTCTGCAGGCTGCTATCCAATTGTCCCAACAGCATTTGTTGGGGAGACCCACCTTTTTCTCTGAATTAGTTTCAGTTATCTCATCAAAGATTAGTTCGCTGTACATGTGTGGGCCCACTTCTGGAATCTGCTGCCTCTCTCATGGTCCATTAATCTTCTCTCTTTCTGTATCAGTACCAGATTGTTTTAATGACCACTATCCTGTACTATGTCTTGAGGTCTGGGATTATAATTCTTACAGCTTTATTTTTGTTCTTCAGGATACCTGAATATATTCACAGCCACATGATGTGTACTGATTTCCCTTTATAAAAATGTACACTTTATTTCTGAAGTACAGTAAACTCTTGAACATGTCAAAATAAGCAAAAGCAACAAGTCAGTAGAATAAAAAAGTTAGTATTTAAGCTTTATCTTATGTTAATGTTATAAGTACTTAAAGTTAACATAATAGTTGAATTGTTATAATCAATGAATACTCCATATTACTTGTAAAATATGTTCATAGAAATTTTTATCTTTGTTTCTGAATTTTAGTTTTCTGGACTAATTAAATTTAATTCTTTTATATTCAAGAGTCCTTCAGAAAGTTCGTGGAAAATGGGAATTAAAAGGCCATCTTATTTTAGTGCAAAGTAGTTTGAACTCTGAGTGTGGTTTTGTTTACATGAACTTTTAAAAGGCCATTTAATTAATATTTATTAGATAAATGTTTAAAATACTTGACTAAAATCTACCTGTATTTAATGTGTTCAGTAGTTGTTTCTCAATGACATTTAAACCTTTTTTTGGTTTGTGTTAAATCCGTTAAACACAACTGTTGTGTCTAAAACCAGGATGGAGTTCGCTAGTAGCTTGAGGGTGCATCTTGAATGTTGATTCTTCTGATCTCCCTGTGTCTGATTCTTGGTGTTGCTGTTTCCCATTAATGACTGAGAACAGTATGTGACCTTCAGTATCCATACAGTTCTCTTAGAGTAGTGTCAGGTGCCTTTGGCTGGTGGTCAGCTCTGTTCTTATTTCCCCCTCTCTTTATGGATTGCCTTCCCTTTGTTCATCGTACTTCCCCATGTCTTCCATATCTGGCCAAAAAAAAAAAAAGTGATGTTCAGAAGAGTTTCCCTCTGTTCTGGCTGTGCTACCTTGAGTGGGCCTAGGCATTGTAGTAGTTGTGACCCCGTGGCCTTATCCTCCCTCCTTTTCCGTGACTTAAGTCCCTAAGAAGCCTGTGGAATTGTGTAATGTGCAATGCCACTGCTATGCATTAAATACAAATGAAAGGGAGATCTTTGAAGCAACACCAGGTTGGCTTTTCTTTAGAATAGTTTAACATTAAGTGCACTATATGTAAATTAAGAATTTGTACATCTTTGTTGACATTTTGAAAGTATCCTAAATTAACTTTTCAAATCAACTTATTTAATGCCAGAGTTCAGAGAAACACCTTCGGTCAGTTGAAAGGCAAGAAGAGAAAAGGTACAAGAAAATTGCTATAGAAAATATGCTAGACTAGAAAAATTAATGTGTTTATATAGTCTGATATAAATCTGAATACTTGCAACATTAAGGCTACAAATTGGAGTTCTTGTCTCATGAAATAACAGTCATAAATGTTTTCAAAATAATTTTTGCTTTCTATGTGTACTCTGTTTTAGAACAGCCTAATGACAATGCCTTGATGTAAATTCAATAAAATGCTCATAATTTTAAAAAGTGCTCTCTTTAGGTATGTGTCAACATCTGAATGAAAATTTTAATTTTCATCATTTTCACTATTTCAGTGTTTAAATTTGTAGCCTTAATTGTTATCTTAAAGGGGAAGATTTTGATTTTTACTTTTTGTGGTGACCGTTTTTAAAACTACATCTTTTTTTCTTTTCATTGGGTGCATTTTAGTTTTGCAAAATAAGAGCCTGGGAACAATGATTTCATGTGACAGCATACACAAACTTAAAGGAACTAACAGAAACTCAGTCAAGTTGGGCTTCTTGCTCAGTGTTTATATCCAAGAATCAATACTTGTTCATTTTTAAAAGGCATCGTCAGTCAAGGATATATATCATCAGTTTAAGGGTATATAGTAGTATTTCGATACAAACCAATGTAGTGGCAATCAACACCACATTTACCATACCTCGAAAATGCAAGTGTGTAATGTGAGTACATAGACATAAATGCCCGCCTCTATCTCTCCTCCGTCTCTCTCTCTCTCTCTCTCTCTCTTTCCTTTCCCCATAAACATAGGTTAATTCAGATGTTTTCTTGACTATTCTTTGTGAGAAGTAAATCAGTATAAAAAGTTTTGTTGAAAAATCCAAAACCTTGAAATGTATTTATAGCATGTGGTCAGAGGAAGAGAAAGAAGGATTGCAAGTAAACACATATGGATTGTTTCAGGCTCATGATTCAAAAAAAAATTGTAGTTAGTTGCCGATACCTTTGGCCATGTAGCAGCAGATCAGTTATAATCATTCTTTGATTACATACCTTATATCCCTATGGGACAGAATTAGTTCAGGTGAAATTCACTTCTACCCTGCTCAGTTTTCTAGTATTAACACATCACAGCTGACTGGTATTTTTTTTTTTTGAATCACTGTTCATGGCTCTATTGTTTCAGAAGGAGCTAGCCAAATGTGAAATTCCTTGAATCTAAGAATTGGAACATAAAATTATTCTTTATGCATTGTTGGCAGATCTTGATATTAAATTTGATAAATTTATGAGCTCAAAAATATAACTCTAGAGTCTTTTCTCAGACAGTTAATACTACCCATTGGAAATTTAGGTAGCTGTTCAATTCTCTGTTCCCTTGTTGTATTGACATACAGGATGGCTTATTTCAATGAAGTAAGTTAGCACAACCCAGCATGGCTTATTTCATTGAAGTAAGTTGTATATACATGTAACTTACGTTGGCCATCTCAGTGAAGTTCTGTAATTCTACGTGGTTTATTTTGGAGGCTCTAAATGTGATGCATGTATATTCCCAGCTCTGTTTTATTCTACACTGCCTTAAAAAAAAAAGATAATTATCTTTTCGTTTGGATGCTCCAGTTGCCTCCATGGAGAGGTTCCTTAAAACCCCCACACATCACCAACAGAGACGGAAACCTCATGACGGCAGCAAGGAGGATAGCTTAGCAATCAAAAACATCTGCTACATCTCTAGGGACTGAAGCTTCACCTTGTCTACTCAGCAACAAGCTGAGTGATACCCTTCCATTGGCTGTGGTTACTGAGTTCCTCTGTCTTTGTTGGATGCCCATCAGCTAGTTCAGTCTCTCCATTGTGTCTCTATGTTTTAATCCTGTTCATGTTTTCTCACTGATAGCATTTCTTATCTATAGCCCTAAACTCTGAACTTCCCTTGCTCAGTTTCTCTGTGTTTCTTTTCCCCTTGCCTTTCTGTTATCAACTTTCTAGTCGTCTTTGTGCCCTCCCCACCACACCCTTAAAATTGCAACAGGCCAATCAGTTGATCAGTCATCATTCTTCCATCTGAGAGACCTTGTCAGTTTCTGGCTATGAGGTTGGTGATTGATTGATCCTGGGCTTCCTCTGTTTCTCCTGAGCCTAGGAAGCTTGAGAGTGCTGAGGTGGAGAGTAGTAGTAAATAAAGATCAAAGATCATTAAACCTGTCCCAGGGCTCTGCCTACATCTGTTGACAAGCAAACCCATGCATTCACCTAACCCAGGTTACAGTGGAATTGTGCACTCCATCCAGCAGGATCACCCCCTCCTACTGAGTGATTCCGTCAATGCTTTTGACTCTGGAAGACTATGATTCTGTCTTTCAGACTAACTTTTGCTGCTCTGGGGCTTTCTTAATTTTTGGAAGAAGTTACTTCTTTTTCCCTTTCCAGTCATAGTAGTACTTTCTGGTTGTGTCACTTTCTTCGTGCCAGTTACTCCTTCATCTTGGTCAACTCATCTGTTTAGAGGCAGTAGAAAGGACAACTCAGAAAGATAAGAAGGAAAATACAGAGGAGGGCACGATTGAGGCTATCAGTAGCAATAGCTGGTTTTAACTAGAAAAACTCGGAGCTATCTGGGTATTTTCCTTAGTTTGCTAACTCTGGAGTGTTGAAAACTGCAAAAAGGCAGGGACAGCTGGGTTACAAAGCGCAGAAACAGTGAGTCTCCATCTTCCCACATTCTGGCTTGCAAAGGGTGGGGAGCACACGATGAGGGGGAGTGGATGGCAACATTTTCCCATCAAGGAATGTAAAAAGTGACTTATTTCAGGGACAGGTGGCACACACAAATGTAAGAATTTGTGTGTGTTCATTATTGACTATAGGTAGGCAAGGTGTGCTGTTCTTATCAAATTTGCTTAATTTTCATACAGTAAAAAAAATCTGTATTTTTAAGTAGGCTATCAAAGATGGAATTCTTTCATTAGTCTCTTGTGCCTCTGATTTAAGCCCTGAACATGTTATCTTAAAATTTAAGTGTTGTATTGTCTCCATTCATGTCTTTTGTTAAACTTTTATTTTTGTTTTTTGTTTGTTTACATCAGCTTCCAATCAGAAGACTATACAGCCTCCAAGGGTAAGTTGAAGTTTCTTGAATGGCTTAGGAATTTGGCAGGTTAGACCAAGGAATAGTAATTGGATGTGGAACTCTTGTATCATTCATTATAACATCAATTAAGATAATGTTGAAATCACTCCACAGTGTTTGTATGAATTGATCCTGTTTTACTTTTTAAAAATCTATTTGATTATTTAGCATTAACAGGATGGTATAAGCGGTTACTTAACATTGCATTGACTTCTCACAAGTGAAATGGGAACATTGATGTACTGAAATACTGGTTATTAACTCTTATCAGAAATAAGTAGATTTTAATATTTTGCCTTATCTACCAGACTTATGGTTGTTCATACAAAATGACCATTTCAGGCTTAAAAATATGGAGACAGATTTTATTAAACACATTAAAATTATATTTTAAATGATTGTAAATAATGCTGAAAATACCTGTCCTGAGTTATTATCTATGCCCATCTCCACCCCCACCCTCAGTAACATTTTTCTTCTCAAAAACTGTACTTTCAGTTACTTAGGATAGTTTATAAGCTATCAGAGAACATTCTAAGATAAGGAACATATTTAGGTAGAGATAAATGAGGGGGGAAATCCTTGTATCATGGTGACAGGCTCAAAGGTTAGTTGGTGAAAATAAGAATTGGAATGGGCGATACTATATTCTGCTTCCCATAAAGAGCTGAGGAGAGATCTTTCTGGAACTCTATAGAGAAGCTTTTGTCAGTGGTGAAAAGTGGAGGTTACATGGACTGACAGGCTTCATCAGCCAAGTCTCCAGAGTAGGCTGAGGTAAAGTGTGCTGGTCTCACTACAGGGTTCATTCTAGAAAAACTGGTGGCAGCTTTAAATGCTTTTTAGAGACAATCCATTCATTGAGCCTTTATATCCTAATACCTTTTCTAGTCACTGAGCTGAGTTTGTGTGAAACTTGAAACTAATTCTGTTTTTGCTTTCATCTCTTGTTTTATTGTTATTTACTCAGTTGTTTTGGTTTATTTTTATACTTCAATTTTTTTAGAAGCTAGAATTTCTTTTACTGAGACAGGCGGGTAGAACAAATTCTGCACGGAATCAGATTCTTAAGGGAATAACACATTATTAAAATTCTAACTGGACTTGACAAGCTGTGCTTTAGCCTTTACTTATTTTACTTACTTTTTTTTTTGGAATTGCTGGATGATATGCTAGTTTTATTGTTTTTTGAAGAATACATTTTTCCCCACAATGACTTTGTTAATTTTTGTGTCGCTAAAATTTTCAGATTCTCTATGTATTATATAAATTAAGTGTTAGCATATAGAAGTTGTAGTATAATAGGATATAAAATAAGTTACATTTTTAGTTAATATATTTTAAATATTTTCCAGAAAGCGGTAGAGGAACCACTTAATGGTATGTGGCTATTACATACTTCTGTATTTCCTTGATTCATTACCAAATCATCATTTTAACTGGATCTCAAAATGGTTAGAATGCCCGATCTATGCCTTGGAAATAATTTTGTTCTGTCTTGCCTTAAGACCTCCCTTTTCTTAATTATTCATCAAGAATTAAAACAACTGCACTTATACTGTTCTCATTTATGGGAAAAATGCACTGCTTTTCTCAAGTAGTTGCTCACCCTAGACAAGTTATGTGAACGCTTGGGCAGGAGGACCAGTACCCTTTTGTATTGGCCTAGGTAAAGCAATAGTCCAACAACAGACAAGAAGCTCAGTTACCTCTAATTTCTGATGTATAAATTTTATGAACACACTGCCCATGGAGTGAGACTAAAAAATGTCTCGATTTCTTTCTATGTAAATCCAGTTCTATATTCTTAACTGAGTCTTCTCTTTGTGAGTGCTGTAAGTGTGATTCACAGAACAGCTTTGTAATAATATGGCATCCTTGGAATTAATTTGGCTCTTTGCTGAATAGTTGGCATGGTATTGCAGCATATTTGTTTGTTTATAGATGGTTTTTCGTTGTGGAACCTTACTAATTGTCTGCTTTGCTTGTACTAACCCTTAGCATTTAAAGAATCGAAAGGAATGATGAATGATGGTGAGTATACACAGTGTCTGTAATTACAGATTAGTTAGAGTGTGGACATTCAAAACAGAGGAGCAAGTTTCTTGAAAGTGTGGCTTTCGTTAATAAAAGAAACTGTCAAATCATAAAGATCCATTTAAATCAACTTTGCTAAATGTTACAAAACTTCTATGCCAGCTGTGGATGTCACTAAGAAGATACTCCAGTCATCTGAAGAGAAATGATTACGCTGTAAAATACTTCTCAGATTCAGTATCTAGTGATTGTAATGCTTGGTTCAGCGCACATACATAATGTGCCATAAATCTTTATCATTTTGACAGTTTCTTTTGTGCTTGTGTTGGTGATATTGTTGCTTTTAACCCATGGAACTTAATAGCTCTGCATTGCCAAGCAGGAATTTTATCTTAGCTTTTGGGAGAGGATTAAAAAGATATTTAGCCACTCTGGTGTTTGCTTCTTTTTTTCTTTGAAACTTTGGACTAATGATAACTTTGAATCTTTATTGATTATGTCAAAGCCATCTTTGCTGAATCATAAAGCTACACCAATTTGAGATATTGAGTATTATAAACTTTCATTTTGATTTCACCTTGACATGCTAGTGATTCATTAATTCTGTTGGTCTATGGTTAGGTGCTTGTGTTACCATATGATCAAAACATTTCTTCGTACAAATAGTGGATACAGCCTTTCCTTGAGCATACCAAGACTTTCGTTTTATTTGTTACTGTTTAAAGTCTGTGACCCTCCTGCTAACTACCATTAGCAAATCAAAGCGTTTAACACAGGAGGCTGTATTACTTATATCATTACATTACTTGAGTGCGGTGCATTTTGACATTACTGATCATATGTTGTTGAATGAAGTTTAAAATGTTTAGGCTTTTGTTTACAGGGGGTCTCAGATTCTTCTTACATTTGTAGATTTGGGTCGCAGTCTTTAAAATCATGCTCTGTATACAAGCTTGCCTTCCTTCCTCCAAGCCCCCAGAAAAAAATTGCAGTTACTAAGAATAAAAAAGGACATTTGAAAATAATATATGAAATTGTGTGGCATGGTTTGTCCATATCCACATTCTAGTGTCCTATCTTTTAAAAATTTATTTTCCTGTTGTCGTGTTACTCTCAGTTTGTTGTGTGAAGAAACTAAATGTTCTGTTTTCAGAAAACCAGTGTAAGAGCCTCGAGTTCCTCTTCCTGGATAATTTCCCTTCCAGCATGAGTTTGCTTGTTTTGTTTTGTTGAACCACTGCTTCAGGAGATTGCATGGAGTCATTCTGCCTTGAATATTTTTGTGTTTGTAGTTCATGAACTCTATGATTTCCTTTGTAATTTCCCTTAATCTTGCTAATTTTAGCTACTCACAGTCTCTTTTCTCCATCTCTTTAATGGGCCCTTGTTAATAACAACTGCTCTTGCCAGTGAATGAGGTACCAGATCCTTCCCGCGTGTTCCGGTCAGCACTCTCCCGTTTGACCTGTGCCTGGCCATGTGTTCATTTCATTACATTAAAGTGTGCATTTAAAGTAAATGTGACAGAATACTATTCTAGAGTTGGTGTCATTTGCTTTGAAATATCAAGATCTCTTGCTTTTCCCTTAGCAAACTGAGCAAACAGAGATGATCAGACTGTTTATTTTTGTTTGGCCTTGGCCTTTTACTTTCTGAAACTAAAAAGACTGAGGATTTACCTGGTTGTGATCTCTGACCTTTGCAAATCTGCTGTCTTTAGTTTTAGATACTAATATTTGAAACCATTCCAAATTTTTAAATACCTCAATTTCTTTTGTTAGAGCTACCTTTAAAAGAAAAAGATTTTTTTATTGGAAAGTCAGATATATAGAGAGGAGGAGAGACAGAGAAAGAACTTCTCTCTGCTGATTCACTCTTCAAGTGGCCACAATGACTGGAGCTGAGCAGATCCAAAGCTAGGAGCCAGGAGCCTTCTCCAGGTCCCCCACATGGATGCAGGGTCCCAAGGCTTTGGGCTGTCCTCGTCTGCTTTCCCAGGCCACAAGCGGGGAGCTGGATGGGAAGTAGAGTTGACGGGATTAGAACCAGTGCCCATATAGGATCCCGGCACATGCAAGTTGAGGACTTTAGCTGCTAGGCTACCACGCCAGACCTAGAGTTCCTTCTTTTTAAAAAACGTTTTAAACATATAGGCAAATGTGTTTGTCTCCTTTGTGAGACAAAGATACACAGAATGTGACTCACTCGCCAAAGTTCCACAGCAGCCGAGGCAAGGACAGACTCAGGCCCGGAGCTAGGAACTCAGGCCACATAGGTCACGTGAGTGGCCAGAACCTAATCAGTTAAGCCATCACCGCTGCCTCCGGGATCTGCATCATCAGGAAGCTGATCAGGAGCAAACCCACGCTTGGAATGCAGGCCTGGTGTCTTCCCTCTTCCCCTCCATTTCTTTACCTCCTTGTCTATCTTTTAAATTTTTTTGAAATACACAGTGAACTTTTTTTTAAAATATTTATTTATTTTTATTGGAAAGGCAGATATACAGAGAGGAGGAGAGACAGAGAGGAAGATCTTCTGTCTGATGGTTCACTCCCCCACATGAGCTCAACGGCTGGAGCTGAGCCAGTCTGAAGCCAGGAGCCAGGAGCTCTTCTGGGTCTCCCATGCGGGTGCAGTGTCCCAATGCATTGGGCTGTCCTCAACTGCTTTCCCAGGCCACAAGCAGGGAGCTAGATGGGAAGTGGAGCTGCTGGGATTAGAACCGGCGCCCATATGGGATCCCAGGGAGTTCAAGGCGAGGAATTTAGCCGCTAGGCCACCGCGCTGGGCCCCTCTCTTTTAAATTTAGGTATTTTGGGCCTGGGAAAGCAGTTGAGGACAGCCCACAGTCTTGGGTTCCTGCACCCGCATGGGAGACCCGGAAGAGGTTCCAGGTTCCCGGCTTCGGATCGGCATAGCATTGGCCCGTTGAGGCTCACTTGGGGAGTGAATCATCGGATGGAAGATCTTCCTCTCTGTCTCTCCTCCTCTGTGTATATCTGGCTGTAATAAAAAAAAATGAATAAATCTTTAAAAAAAATTTAGGTATTTATTTGAAAGGTGAATCAACAGAGGGCGAGAAAGAAGAAAAAAGAGAGCCATCTTTCATCCACTGGTTCATTTCTCAGATGTTCACAATGACCACGGGTTGGTCAGGCCAAAACCAGGATCCAAGAACTCCATCCCAATCACCCACGTGTATGGCAGGGACCAAAGTCCTTGGACCACCTTACACTGCCCAGGAATCTGAATTAGAAGTAGTCAGGAGTACAGCTGACACTCCAGGGCAGATCGCCAGCATCTCATTCAGCTGTACCGCAATGATGGCGCTCATTTTCTTAATAAACACAAGTTATACCCAAATAGTGACATAAGCAGTGATTATACCTCCATTTTTCACTTTTCCAGAATAACTGAAATGAAGTGATGGACTTCGATTTGGAAAGCAGGAAGTCATGAAAGGAATACATTTGTGTTTACGCACCATGGCCTTGATGATTCACTCTTATGGAGAAGAAAACAACTGGTTTTCATCTGTGGGAGAACATAAGTCATTGACCTTTAAGTGATTGTTACAGTTTTTATTCAAAGCAGCTGTAATTTAGTTAATAAAAGAATCATGATGTGTGTTGTGTACCCAATTGAGATACAGTTTTCTGCTGTTGTTTTTATGCAATTAGGGGGAAACAGAGGGGGCAACTTCCAAGAATGATGCTTTTTAGAGACTAGGCCCTCTTAGCTGTTGGTTTAGATTGGTTCTGATTGAGAATTCCCAAGCACTAACCTAGTGGTTGTCTGGGGAGCTCTATGAAAACCAATGGCTTCCGTGAAACCCCAGCAAACTCAGGTTCATAGCAGCTTTGCTGGTTATGGTGTCAGCTGAATAAAGTGTCTGCCACTTGTGGGTCAAGGGAATCATGAACTCAGTACAGACAAGAATTTGACTGGAAATATTTCATACGCCACGTGCATGTGACGTGATATTGATGGGGAGGTAGTGGTCTCCATTCTTGGGGGTTGCCATTCACACACTCCCCTTTCAATGTACCATGTAACCGGTCCTTTCTGGATTTAGAGTCATTTTTTTATGGCTGTGTTTTCTTTGATTCATGCAACCCTTTTTTTACCCCCATCTTGTCCTCTTGTTATTTGCTTCTGCTGTACAAGATGTAGCACCTTTTCTCCTCCTTGAACATGGTCCAGTGACACAGTAGCATCAGTGGTAGGAAGGAGCTGGGATTGGTTTCAGAGCACTGTGTTCACACTTTGCAGCAAAAGATAGCTATGGTTGTAACATATGTATTCCCTTCCTCTGATTTGAAGGCAAAAGTCTGCAGTGTTTCTTCACTTCTTTTCTAATTGGGGGCATGAGAAAGAAAGCAAGATTGAAATTTTAACTTGGAGTCTCCTGCATGGCCACATGTCTCCATCAGGCCCCCTGGGCCAGCCCTGAAAGGGTGGTTTTATTACTGTTGTATCTGTTGCATGAGAACCACTCATCCACCTTCCTCCTGTAGTCCGGCCTCATGTCCCCTCTTCCCCTAAGACTGAAAAATGAAGCAAACCCATCTCATGTCCTACCCCAGATAGAAGACAATTTAACGTTCTGACAGTTGTGATCGCCTGGAGTACTTTTAGATTCTTAGCACTTGTTTTTTTTTTTTTACCTTGTTTGTGGGTGTGTGTTTGTATGTGCATATATTATATATATAAGACAGGCACATGCATCTTCTGTATGGACAAATGTGGGGTACCTGCAGGAAAACAAATGTTGATTTTGTGCTTTTAGTGAAGACATTTGAAAACAATGATCTGTGTTGGGTGGAATTATATATGATGCAAATATTTGATCATGTAAACCTTTATAAACATTTAGGTAATTTACCAAGCTTTTTGACTGCTCACCAGTACCCTCTAAAAATACTAGTAATTCTTATCTGAGTAATAAGACATCCGTATTTGTACTTGCATCAATAATGGTTGTTTCTTAGTCCACTGAATGTTTCCATGTGCCTCTTTTATGCCACGTTTAGCGTCATGTTTCATGTCGGGACCATATGGTTTGCCATGGGCAAATTAATTCATGACCTGCTGAGGGCCTCTTAGGAAACTGAACACACTATCAAGACCATTCTTGAGGAAAAAGAACATCCTTTCCTTATGGGGCAGCTGTCCAAAATCTTAGCATATATGGAAGGAGATGTATTCCATTATCCACATCTTATGGCTCCTCTTGTTCTTTTTCCTTCTGAAAATGCTTACGCTTTGCTAATATAGTTAGTAACCAGTTCTAATGAAAGGAGGAAAAATGCAGATGGAGTTTGACAAGATTGAAATTCGTATTCTGTATTAAAATCACATAGGAAAATCTTTATAGTAAAATTTTTGTATAAACTAAAATTTTACCTTTTAGTATGTAGTACACACTCATTTACTTGGGATGCACTCCTGGATCTTGTAATCCATTGTGTTCTCTTTAATACTGCCTGCCTTTTGAGGCATTCACTGCCCTAAACCATGCCACCAGGGGTGGCTGGGAAATACCAGAGTAAAGACACTTTCTGTTAAACTAGTTGTCAACTTCTCTGGATAAGGGACCACAGCAGTAGGTATCCTCTTGCATTTTGGAGCCAATTCCTTCTCTTCATTCAAGCTAAAAATACCCCTTAGTTCTATCACACAAAATTAAAATTGTTGATAATGTTTTGAATATCATATATTGGTTATGTTTCATAGCATAACATGTATTTTTGCTTTGTGATTCCAGTTTTTGCCATCCACTCTTCCATTCACTTGTATTTATTATACATTTTCAGATTGGCACCATTTGTACTTTAAAAAAAAATTTACTTATTTATTTGAAAGAATTGCACAGAGGGAGAGATGGAAAAAAAATAAGAGAGAATGATCTTTCATCTGCTGATTCACCCCTCATTTGGCCACAATAGCTGGAAGTAAGCCAGGCAAAGCCATGAGCAAGGAGCTTCTTCCAGGTTTCCCACATGCGTGGCATGGGTCCAGACATTTTGGCCATCTTCTGCTGCCTTCTCCAGGCTATTAATAAGGAGATGAATAGGAAGTGGAGCAGTCAAGACTTGAACCAGCAACCATATGTAATACTGGCATCGCAAGTGGTGACTTTACCTACTATGCTTCAGTACTGGCCCCACATTTGTCACATTCTCCAACAACTTTCCCACTCTTGATCTAATCAAAATTTTCATCTCCTTTGAAGCATTCTGCTTCAGCCCTCTCAAGACGCTGGTTCTGCTGGCCATCCTCTGTAGCTGCCCTTTCGTCTTATACTCATCTTCCCCCAGACTCCATGTGCTTTGCTTAGCTATGTTGGCTTTTCATCTCTTTCTTCTCACTCGATGTTAAAAATGCCTTCCATAGCAAAAGCTTTCTCCGTCTCTGTTGCTCCAGTGTTTTAATTCAGTACATGAAGTTTGATGATTAATAAGAACTGGCTGTATTTAGATTTTTCCCACTGCTTTTAACAGAGAGAGAGTTTTAGCTAGGGAGTTTTCTTTCTTGTCAGATTTCACTTGCTGTAAAAACCCTACAAGGTGATGGTTTTTCACCTGGGGACTCCAGGTCCATTCTGTTTAAGTTCTTTAGAATGTCAGAATGAATATAATGGGGATATCTGATGTCTGGAAATAGTACTGTTTTCCAGGTGCTGTAGCCAGATTAGTAAGTGACCAGCCAAATTCTGATTTGAGTCAGTAAAGCTCAAAAAGTGATAAGTTCACACTTTCATCTCATTAATAAGAATTAACAAGCTCTGTATCACTGTCTGGATGTCTTTGTCTCATACTAAGTATTGAAAAGTGGTGGTTCTATTTGTGGAAGTGCATCTACCTGCTGCAGGAAACTGGAGAAATGATTGGTCACACTTTCTTTTTACTGCATTTTATTTGGTAGAAATGTTAATTATAACATGTGTCTCTTTTTTTTTGTTTTGTTTTTAAGTCACCTACCTGCCACAACACACTGAGGAATCTTTGTTAAGTCATTTTCTGTGACTCATAGGGATAAAGGGTAACACTGAAGATGCAAGCATTATTCGGGAAGTTCTCCTGGCTTTGGCTGTGATCTTGGAGAGCAGCTTTCCCGTAACTTTAGTCTTTTGAAAAAAGAGAACGCATTTGTAACAAGCTTTTCTGCCTGCCTGATAACATCAGTGGAATCTTTAAAAGTGTTGCTGTCATGGCTAGTGAGAGAGGAAAACATTCTTGTGTTTATTACAAAAAAAATGTTATTTTAAAAAACCATTGTTGAGAGTTATATCCCACCACATATAAATATGCATTAACCATCCAGGATGAAGAGAGCCCCAGTGTTGCTGTGCTGCAGACCCTCTCCTGGCGGGGAGAGCTGTGATGCATAGCAATTGCAGGTGTGCAATTTGTCAGCACTCATTTTTTTTGCAGTGATATAAAGACCAAAGTTGTTTTACAGCTGTGTTACAGTTAAAGGTTTTTTTTAAATATGTATTAAATCAATTTATCACTATTTGAAGCTTTGAAATATCTGCAATCTTTGCCAAGAAACTTTTTTATTTAAAACCATAACTTTGTAAATATGACCCTGTTATATTATATATACTTAATAAAACATTTTAAGCTATTTTGTTGGACTATCTCTATTGCTGTTCCAGCAGACCACAAACATACATATGAAAATTTAGTTTATTAATGTAATTATAGTTGTCCATATTCTATATAGCAGTGCAAAAATGACTTTAATACTAATTATAAATTTATTTTAATGTGTACTATGCAGTGCAGAACTTTTAACTGGAGCGTCTTTTCGATTAAAAATTTTAGATGAGGCCAAGATGTTTTGTAATTACTTTTCAAGCTAGTTTTCTTAGGGTATAATGAAAGCATCACTTAAGAAAGCAGGAGACCTGAGTCCTAATGCTGGCTAGCCTACCCTTGACCCATGTCTCAGTAGCTCTTCTTGCCTATAGAATGAGATAAGTATGTTTATTCCAAGATAGAAATGTGTGGGTCTTCATTGTAGTCGGATAGTAATTAGGATTAGTCTTCTTGCAAATGAAAGAAAGCCTACATCTAAGGAACATGGAATCTGTTGGTTCATGGAACCTTAACGTTGAAGGATACACCTGGCCTCCGGCAGACAGTGCCAGGAGCACCGATGGTCCGCAGCTTTCACCTCTGCTCTCCTCAAAGTGGCCCTCTCTTCCAGGTGTCCACTGATGGCAGACGGCTGACTGCAACCCAGACCACCGTCTTAACATATTCAAGGAGAGGAAAGGATGTAAAGGTTCCTTTCTCTTCCAAGCAGTCCTGACCACCACCGGTTTCACTTGGTGCTCTGGCTGGCTGGCACCTCTGACCCAGTGTCTGAGGTCAAGCAGCTCTGGCACTGGGATGAACCCAAGTTGATTCCCAGATCTGTCCAGGGGTGGAGCTCATTGCCTCCACATAAAAGGGACTGGGAGTAGAGGGCAGCACCAAATTCGCCTGAAACAATCCTGGGCTTATTACCAGGTAAGACAATGTCATGAGATGTGGAACACAGGATTCCCAGCAATGCTGCATTCCTTCAAGTCTGCACTCAACGATTCTGCATTTTATTTGTGATTGTAAATCATTTTTAATGGAAAATAATACTTGACAGCAAAGTACCATCTCATTTCTTACCTCATGGGCAATTTAATTTTTATGCATTAATGAGGATTTTTTCTTTCTCAGCAGGAAGAACTAATGGAGGCCAGAAAGCATTTAATAGCCTGCCTCCTGCATTGAAAACTGCTCTGTGTGGTACAGAATTGTACTCACCTGATTAGAACTCCCATAGAGGTATAGGTTTCCAAATGTAACCAAGTTTCATTTTTGTGCAGCACCTTTCCACCTGTGGGCCTCAGGATTGACAGCTTTAGAAAATGATGGATTGGGCTCAGCACAATGGCTCAGTGGGTAAATCCTCCCCTTGCATGTGCCAGGATCCCATATGGGTACCGGTTTATGTCCTGGATGCTCCACTTCTCATACAGCAAATGTGCTTGTGGCCTGGGAAAGTGATAGAGGATAGCCAAAAGCCTGCGTCCATGTAGGAGACCCAGCAGAAGCTCCTGGTTCCTGGCTTCAGATCTGTTCAGCTCTGGCTGCTGTGGCCACTTGGGGAGTGAACCAGTGGATGGAAGACCTTTCTCTCTGTTTCTCCTTCTCTGTAAATCTGCCTTTGCAACAAAAGTAAATTAATATTAAAAAGAAATGATGGATTATCACAATATCATCCAAAGAGGACATGATGTCTTGGGTAGTTTTGAGGTGGAACCACAATTGGCCTTGTTTGGTGATGGGAGTGAGTCTGTGCCAGAATCATACCCCAAGTCTCTCTGTCACAGCTTTCCCCCTTAGTCCCCTTCCACTGAGCCACAGGGAAGTTAAGTATGTTAATCCTGACATAATTAGGCTGCTTGTTCGGGATTGAAGACAGTGCTACTGACAGTTCAAAAATGTTAGGGGGCTTCATGAGAATAGAGTGCTGATGGACTGTGATTACTTGGCCATCATCTGTTCAGTCATTTGAAGAGAATTGCAGTCAGTTCTGAAAACAGGGTGTTTTTGCTCCACTTTCTCAGTAGGAATTACTTTTGAGGAATCTGAAATCTGGTGGCACTCGTAAGGCCAGACAGCATTCTAGCCCCGCAGACTTAACTGCTGCCACTGCTCTCTTAATGGATAAAACCATGGTGTGGAAACAGACTTCCAAGCAACCCTACTTAAAATAATATTTGATCATTCACCTGCCTTCTAAAAAAGAACAAGTAGTTTCACTTCCAAGTGTTCTTTGAGTTGCCTAGAAATTCCTCCAGTTTAAACTAACAGCCTGTCAGCTATTGTACTTTCTAAACAAATAATTCTTTGAAAAGCTTAAGCATATTGTTTACAACATAGAATATATCAACTGTGGGACTCCCTATTTTGTTCTTGCTCCTTTAATTAAAATCAGCATTTCTTTTGGGGAGGCTGTAGTCAAACTACACTTTAGGAGTGCTTGTAATTTAACCCAGTCAATATATATGGTATAGAGTTGGTGAGAAAACCGATTCTGACATATGAAGGGCTACATGGCAGTACTGAATCAATTGTTCTCCCATTGCTACAGCCTGCTGCCTCAGTTAGAGGAATAGCCCTGTGGTGGCTCACCTCCCAGACAGCTCTTCTTGGGGCTATGTCTCACTCTCTAGGGATTTTCCACCCCCAAATCAACCAGGCATTTTTAGAATGTGATTCTGATGACTTCACTTTGGCGAGTCAGCTAAGCAAGTACATGTGTCTGGTTACCTGAAGAAACCTTGCGTTACTGCAATGCTCTCAAGTGTTTGATGCTCACATTGGAATTATTTAGGTATCTAGCTCAGTTGTTTTAAATTGGATTATCATGGATTCAGTACAGTGCCTGTCTCCTCATGTCTTTAAGTACAAGCCAAACTTTAAACAGGAATTGTTCCAGTAACAACTGTTACTACATGAAGCAGGAAAGATTACCTTCAGTTCTGAAGGAACGCACAAGGTATTTCAGCAGGTGCATGTTGGGAGCAGGCAGTTAGCTTGCTGGTTAAGATGCCCACATTTCCCATGTGAGTGCCTGGCTTCCATCAGTAGCTCTTCCGGCTCCCTTTCCCCTCTTCTTTAGTGTAGACCTTAGGAGGAGGAGGTGACGGCTAAAGTAATTGGGTTCCTGCTACCCACATGAAAGACCTAGATTGAGTTCCTGACGCCTAGATCCAGCCCAGGCTCTGCCTCCTTTTCCCTGGCCATTGTAGACATTTAGTGAGTAAAGTCAGTAAATGGGAAGCCCTCTGTCCATGTCCCTTTGTCTTATGCTCTTGTTGTCCCTTTTCCTTTCAGAAAACAGAACTTCATGAAAAGGAATATATATTTATTTTGATGCAAAAATATGAAATTCATTCACAGCTTATTGATAAAATTCATTTTCCACAAACTCTTTGAATATTTATTTGGAAGACAGAATGACAGAGAGAAATAGATTTTTCATCCCCTGTTTCACTCACCAAATTACTTCAATAGCCAGGTTTGGGCCAGGCTGAAGCCAGGAACTTCATCAGAGCCTCCCATGCAGGTGGCAGGTGCCTACGCACATATGGTATCAGCTGCTGCTTTCGCGGATGCATTCGCAGGGAACTGGGTCAGAAGCGGAGCAATTATTCAAATCTGTACTCTGATATGGTATGCTGGCATCCACAGCAACAAGCTACAATGTTTTGCCACAATGCCAGCCACTTCTACAAACTGTTTGAAAGGACCCTTGTATCCAAAAGCATCAACATTTTTTCTCATTTCTGTGGAAAGAAACTTGTCAGAGAGGTTATGAATCCTTTATATTTTAAGGATTGATAAATGGTGAGACATTTATTACTTGTCTAGAAGAATTAGTTATACAAAAAAAAAAAAACCCTTTACAATTAATTCAGTGTTTCCAAAGCATCACATTTGGTAAGATTAAATACTGTTGTAGTTAGGTCGCTGGAAAAGTATTGCTTGGGGGTCAGTGCCACGGCATAGTAGGTTGGGCCTCCACTTGCAGTGCATTTGGATGCAGGTTCAAGTCCCAGCCAGTCCCCTTATGATCCAGCGCCTTGATAACAAGCGTGGGAAAGAAATCAGAAGATGGCCCAACTCCTTCAGGACCGTGAACCCATGTGCAGAAAGCTCGAAGATGCTAGCTTCAGACTGACCCAGCTCTGGCTGTTGCAGCTGTTTGGGAAATGAATCAGTGAATGAAAGATCTTTAGCTCTCTCTACTCGTCTCTGTAACTGTCTTTCAAATAAAAATAATTACAGATAAGGAAAATGAAGAGTATTGAATGAATATTCTGAACAGCACTGACTGAGGGGCAGTTCTGGGATCGTCCACCATGTCATACCCATGAACTTTTGGGATCCATTGAATTTCTCTATCATAGGGAAAACCCAGCAGTGGCTTACTTGTGACTTTATCCCACTCTTTCAAGGATTGAAACTGCCCATGGTATCCTTCCATGGAGCAAAGCTGCTTCCCATGCCCACAGCTCCCGGGTAGGTGTGGGTGTCCCAGGCAAGCAGAGCGGTTGGGGATGGTTGGCAGCTCTCCACACAGCCTGGCCTCTGTCTCACTCAAAGCAAGCCTGGACTGAGGTCGGGAGAGCCATTTATGCCTTTAAAGACCAGTTACTCATCCCATGCTCCCCTCAGAAACAAAATCACCACAATCATTTTTCACTAAGCGTACAGAACAAATTCATTTTCTAAAAAGTCAAAAACAAGACAGAGCTCCTGAATCAACACATTCTAAGACCCTGGATGCTGTCCAGGTCGTGCCTGGCAGTGGCGCAGGTGCTGATAAACCACATTTCATGAGTCTCGCTCCTCCAGTCTTCTTGGATGTTATTATTTCTTCAAATTGGAAATGAAAACAAGGGATGGTCTCTGAGGTGAAGGTGGAGGGAGCAGTGTGGGTTCTTCCAAAGGCCCAATATGATAATAGATTTTTAAAAAGCTATTGCTGAATGTAACTTACTTACAGTTTCAAAGGGCTTTTTCAAATGAAATCTTTGCAAGCAACAGTAAAGAAATCTCGAACTCCCCCTGGGGTGATGGTTGGAATCCTGTCAAGGATTTAAATCTAATTACTAGCCTGGAAGTAGAGAGGAAAAGAACTGGTCAAGTGTCAGCCCAGAAAACAATCATAGCAATAATAGCCATGGTGTTCAGTAGCAGCCTGGTGATTAGTGCCTTGAAGGACAGTTTAGCCCATCTATTCTTGCCCTTGAAATAAGGCCACGAGGTTCAATGTTTTTTTATAATCCTTTCTTTTTCTAAGGAGTCAAGGAGCTGCTCACATGTTACATCTGCTCTCTCCTGCCCAGCAGAGGGCCATCTCCAAGTGCAGGCACAGAGAGGAGAGGAAGTGGGTGCAGCAGCAGGCCACCCTGCTTCCTGCACCTCCCCTGCTGTGTGACGTTGAGCAGATATTTGAACTTCTCTGTACTGCAGCATCTCTCTTTGTCACATGGAGATTAAATGTGACGATTAAGTGAGACAAGGCATACAAAGCAGAAAGCACAAGGTTGGGCTCACGGTAAGTGTTTACTACCCATAAGTTCTTTTCTTCGTTGTGCATTGTCTAGGGTGGGGCAGTGTTAGCATAACAGGATCCAGAGATGAACATAGCATATACAGGAAAATATATTTTCCAGTGCTGGGTTATTGCCAAAAAAGTAAATAGAAAAACAAGTGCAGCCAAACTGCAGGATGCTCAGCAGGATGCTCAATATCCATGCTAGGATGCCCTGTGGTGCCCAGAGAGAAACCAGAGGACAGAAGGTGGTGACACTAGGTGTTGGGTGTTCTTATTTATCCTTTCCTGGAAGGCAAAGAAGGTGGGAGGAAAGGGACCTGTCCCGGTAGCACATGGAGGGGCCTTGAAACCCCATTGCTCCTGCCAACACTACTTAGCTCATCCATTTATTCATTCATGCCAGAGACTGATCCTCAAGACTTCTGAAAATGTGTTAAGAGCAGGCTCTCCAATCACGTGAGACAGAATGTGATTAAAAACTTAGAGCTGTCTTTAGGCTAATAAGCAGCAGAAACTAAACCCAAGTGCAGAGGAATGAAGACAGATATTGCAAATATTGAAGCCTTGTAAATATTATTTTGCAAATGGAAGTATTTCAGTCAGGGGTTTTTGATAAGGTTTGGGTTAGACTATAATCAGCATGCACTCTTCTCTAAACTGATTAGAGTCCTTGCTCCCTCAGTCCGCCTGGGTGGCTGTAGCATGCAGAAAAAGGCAGCTGGTGGCATGCTGTGAATTGGAAGTGGCTTCTATTTACTTCTTCTCCTCCTACTCATATGGCCTGAGATGGTGCCCAGTTCAAGCAGAAATAAAACAGCATGCAGAGCTGACTGGCCTAAGTTCCTGGAGCCAAGTGTGGAGACTTGCTTTATAGATTGCCAGATTAAAGGCCCACAATTCCTTCTAAGGTATGGCTGGCTACTAAGCCTTTAATGCTCACAATATTATATACTTTCCTTAGAGAGGGAAACTGAACTGCCCAAATATGTCAGCATTTTAGCTCCTGACTCTGGACTTGGCCGGAGATGCATGGAGAATCGATGTCATGTTCCATTAAAAGATGCTTCCCTGTTTACGTTTGTTTGGTGTTTGGAAAGGCAACACTATACTAGAGTCCTTTCTTAGCCTGTCAAATGTCTCTAAGACGACAGTGATGTGGAGCCAACCACAGCACCATAATTGTATCAAAATGCGGTAGTTGGGTCTTATTAACAACATTGCCATTAGGAAGAGTATTTTATAGACACCCTCCATGTCTTCCTTCCATCGATCCCTAGCTTCTTTCCACTCATAAATAGAAGTACACTATGTAACATGGCATTATCAATGAATTTTCAGTAGGAAGGATGTTCTGAATGGCAAAACATATCAATAAAATGCTTGTACAATGAAATTAGCTGTGGAACCTGCAAGATAAACCTGGGACAACTAATTACATCCAAGGAAGATTAACAAAAGTGTTCTATGGAAAGAAATCAACAGCATAAATGTAATGTAACCAATGTCTCAGTGGTTCCAGTAAGTAAGTAAGTAAATTTAATTAAAAACAAGACCCCATTACATCTCACTTCTTAAATCAAGAAAGCCTAATGTCAAATGAGAAAAATCAACTGAGGACATTTTATAATCTGTTTTTAATCAATACTTCTGCGTTGCAAACAGGCTCCCAGGACAACTAACAGCAGGGTTGTATTTTAGAGTCTCCTGCAAACTTTCCAAAGGCTTCTGGTTTAGGGACTATAGATCTTCAGTGTAGAAATCTCTCAGATGAACTGTAGAGGTTCGGCTTTGCCCTTGTAACTCTTACTCTGTGATTCTGATGGAAAGACACAATAAATACACTAATATAAGTAAATCTTATATCAGAGGCTATAGCTAAAATTATCAGTCTTTTGTTTTCTCTGAGAAGGACAATACATAAATGTGGGCAAAGCATTTACTCAAGATTTTGCTTCTTTACAATTAAATTTATTTCATTGTTCTGTATATTGCAATACACATTCAAGGTCAGATTTGGGGGAAAGGCAGGTTCTTCCATGTCTCAACATCATACCTCTGTCAGTTATTCTAGGTTGTTCTCTATCCCCATCATTATCCAAGGTGGATTTGAGTTCATATTCCTTGCTGAGCTTAAGGACAGTTTGCTCCTGGGTGGTGGAGATGCGGCTGTGGGTCCCAAGCTTGTTCTCTAGAGGTACTTGAAGACAGTGCACCCAGGGCCCGGCGGCGTGGCCTAGCGGCTAAAGTCCTCGCCTTGAAAGCCCCGGGATCCCATATGGGCGCCGGTTCTAATCCCGGCAGCTCCACTTCCCATCCAGCTCCCTAATTGTGGCCTGGGAAAGCAGTTGAGGACGGCCCAATGCATTGGGACACTGCACCCGCGTGGGAGATCCGGAAGAGGTTCCAGGTTCCCGGCTTCGGATCAGCGTGTACCGGCCCGTTGCGGCTCACTTGGGGAGTGAATCATCGGACGGAAGATCTTCCTCTCTGTCTCTCCTCTGTATATATCTGGCTGTAATAAAATGAATAAATCTTTAAAAAAAAAAAAAAAAAAAAGACAGTGCACCCAAAGGCTCCGGGGCCCAGGGTAGTGGAGTGGGGGCGTGGGAAGGAATAGGCTAGGGGTAGAAACAGAGATGCCTCTCCCTGGAGTTGTGTGGGTGGTCTTTACTGAATCATTTCTTGCTTCATTTTCCCTTGCTTGCCAAGAATGATTTCAGGATTTGGTGAAAAGACACAAGATAATGTGTCAGGTACCAGAAAACTCTTGGAACAAAAGTGCCATGACACGGAAGTCAATGTCGTTTCTCATTTCATGGTTAGTTATGCAGATATATTTCTTTGCTCCTCAAGGTGTGTTTTTTTTCCTTTCATCTTTCTGAAAGTCTCCATTTCCTGTCTATGTCACGCTGAGGATAACATTATCAATAATTAGTTAACGAATGCCTACTTCATGCCAGCCACTATAGAGAAACCTAAGAATTTGGATAGGAGCAGACAACCACAGTCCCCTTAAGGTAATTTTTGTAAATGTAGTAAGGTTTTTACTTTTGGTGAATACTGAATACCTCAGTTTTACATAGGAAAACATAAAAATAAAAAGTTTATTTTTATCTCCTTCTGGAAATATTTCTAGGGGCTACATAACAAGATGATATTGTTAAAATGGAAATGGATCTGGCATTAAAAAATCCAGGAACAAACAAAATTAACTAGGCCTTAAAAATAACCTTATCTTTGTTTAAACTGCAAACATAAGCAAAACTTAATTTGCATAATTTCTAGTAAATGCTTATGTCAGAAAATTTAAGCAAATTTTAAGCATCCACTAGTGTATGATTATGTGACTAGTGAAACAACCATCAAGGTAAACTAACAAATTCTGTAACAATACCCAGTCAGATCATGTTTTTAGCTTCTATATTTTTCCCGTAAAAACTTGCCTCTAACATTTGGTCATCAGAACACAAAGTCTCTTTCCATTGATGTTCTCAATTCACGAACTGTTTTCTACTCAAACCCTAAAGTGTTATTCGGCTTTATATTTCTTATTCACAGGCTAGGAGAGAACCTGGTGAAATATAACTGGGAGCTCAACAAAAGTTACTCTTCTTCCCCAGTGATAGGCTAGAGCAGGAAAAAAAAAGTTCTGATACTTATATTTTCCTGCTTAACATTTTTAAGTATATCATCAGATGGAAGTTATTTTTAAAATGAGCTATATGAGATTAAGAAGCAGATCACTGGTCAGAAGTCACAGGACAAGCTATTCTTTAAAGCAAGCTTTCCTTGCCAGGGTACATTCCTTCAGCTGCAGTGAAAAATATATTCATTTGAATCCCAAGCAAGTGAAAACCCTGGAGTCCCAAGATATAGGGAGAGGACTTACTAGGAATAGTTAGAAGTACCCAGAACTGGCCACCTGAAAGAGCAACCCTGAGCACATGGGCAGAGACTGGTGGAAACACCTTCCTGAGGGGCACTATTGGCACAGGTCACCCCAGATCCCAGTGCAAAGTAAGTAACGGTCTTTCTTCTAGATGGATGTCAGATGTGAGTTCACACCCAAAATGAGAGTATCCCAAATTCCCCTACTCTCTCTCCCTCCTTCCCTCTCTCTCTCTCTCTCTCTCTCTCTCTCTCTCCCTCTCTGCCTGCAGTATTGCCACTGGCCTCATCCTGTTCTCCCAGACTTATCTCTAAAGTTCACCCATTTAGTGAGTTTAAATCCAATTAAGCCTTAAGTACTCAGGAGGCGCTGAGTGTTCACCATAAAAGCAGGGGGCACATGGCAGAGCAGAAAGAGTGCAGGACAGGAAGGCAGGACACCCTAGATCTCCCCTCATCAATTCATTGTGAGCCCTAGACAAAGTGGTGGCTTTTGCAGCTCAGCTAGGCTGTGTGTAGAGTGAGGGGTGTGGTCCACAGGCCCCAGTGGCTCACAGTGTTCCCGCTCTATCATCCCTCCCATGAAGTCAGCAAGATTCAGGACTACATCTTTTCCCCCCAGTCTCCACACAAGCAGAGGAGGAGGCAACCTGCAGGAAGCAGTGCACCCCGCTCTTGCTTCACAGTGATATAAAAATCCTAGGAAGGAAATTGTTGAGAAAAGCATCTTTTAGACCTTCCAACAGCCTACACCAGCCCCCTGGCATTCCCTGATGCCACGGACTGTCTGTCCCTCAGAGACACAGGACGAAGTCAAATTCAAAGACAAAACCCTCCCAGTCAGTGAGGAGTGTAAAGGGCTCCCAGCTGTGGAAGGAAGGTTACTTAGCTCCAAATAATTCATCAAACACCTAGCAACATTCAGAGTATTATGGAAAGAAAGGATACAAAGGGGCTACAGACAACTGGGCTTTTTTGATGGACACAAAGTTTTCAAAAACATTTGCACAATTAATAAAAGGAAAAACAATGAAAACAGGAGATTCTGTATTTTTAAAAACATGGAATTTAGAAATTTTTAATTGCAAAAAGTAGATCATGCTGTGCTGGGCCCTCAGTACCTGCCTTTCCCTTCAATAATTAGCTGGAGAAGCAAAACTTCAACCCTCTGAATGGAGAGCTTGCTCCCAAATTCTCCATGCTTCCTTCCACAGTCATGACTTAAGCCTGTGTGTCAGTGTTTTTGCTTGTAGCAGAGAACTATTTCTCTTTTCCTATGAATTTACACAAAACGAGAAAACAGAACATATACCCAGAGGACTGTGTTTTACCAGCAAGTGGAGAAAGCATCTTTTAGCAAGTGAGGAATATCACTAATGTTTCCTCTGCATTGCCTGTCTCTTAGGGGCATTTTTTTTTATAGCTACTGCCCAGAAGATTTGAAGGAAGGAAATCTGATGGATGCAGTTTTGAAACCAACCCCTCTTCCTCCAGAGTTCACGATGGGATTACCTTGGCAGGCCCCTTGACTTTAGCCCTTATTTTCCCTATTTCTTGCAACATTTTTAACAAATTGCATCTACCAGTTTTCAAAAGGGTAGACATTCAGAAAACTAACCATTATCTTGTTTGTTTAGAACACTTGAAGCATAAGTTTCTTTCATGCTGTTATCTGTCTTTGACTTGAATGTGGAGTTTCATACTCGGACTCAAGAGGTGGAATTGCTGCATAACAGCATCCAGAAAGGGAATTGGGAAGCCAACTTTTCGTTGTGGAAAGACAGAGACTTCCCTGTTCTTCCAGCTTGAGTTAAATATGCACACACATGAGCCCTCCAAACCTGAGCTGGCTTGTTTCTCCCAGCCTCTTCGTCCTCTAGCAGATCATGTATGGGAGGGGAAGCCAACTGGGGCTCACTGCCTGATGACATGGTCACTGCCAGCCCTGGGATCAGCATGAAGAGTTGCATCTTGGGCCCGGCGGCGTGGCCTAGCGGCTAAAGTCCTCGCCTTGAACGCACCGGGATCCCATATGGGCACCAGTTCTAATCCTGACAGCTCCACTTCCCATCCGGCTCCCTGCATGTGGCCTGGGAGGGCAGTCGAGGATGGCCCAATGCATTGGGACCCTGCACCCACGTGGGAGACCTGGATGAGGTTCCAGGTTCCCGGCTTCGGATCAGCGCGCACCGGCGGTTGCGGCTCACTTGGGGAGTGAATCATCGGATGGAAGATCTTCCTCTCTGTCTCTCCTCCTCTATGTATATCTGACTTTGTAATAAAATCAACAAATCTTTTTTTTTTTTTAAAAAAAGAGCTGCATCTTGCAGTCTTTATCATGGCACAGGCTACTTGTGGAAAATGCTAGCCAGCCAGAAAATGTCCAAGTTTTCCAACTTGTGGATGTTTTGTGCTGCATGGTCCCCAGTACAGAGAAATTAATAAATGCAGATGTAAGCTCTAAGGTGACACTAAGACTGCTCTGCCTGGCTGTTTACATCTTGGTGTGTCAGGTTATAGAAGCATCATAGAAACAATGAAAACCCATCCCTGTAGGCACTGCTGCAGGTAAATTCAATCCAGGCCCTGCGCGGTAGCCTAGTGGCTAAAGTCCTCACCTTAAATGTGCTGGGATCCCATATGGGTGCCAGTTTTAACCCTGACACATTCCATGCAGCTCTGCACTTGTGACCTGGAAAAGCAAGCGAGGTCGGCCAAAGCCTTGGGATCCTGTACCCACATGGGAGACTTGGAAGAAGTTCCTGGCTCCTGGCTTTGGATCAACTCAGCTCTGACTGTTGCGGCCACTTGGGGAGTGAATCATCAGATGGAAGAAATTCCTCTCTGTCTCTCCTCCTCTTTGTATATCTGACTTCGCAATAAAAATAAAAAATACATATTTTAAAGAATAAAGTGCAATCCTAGCTGAGAACCCCAGGAAGCTGTTCTTCAGTCACAGGCACTCAATTATTTGATGCATACCTACTGTGTTCTACGTCCAAAATAAACACACAATCTCCCCAGCATCTGTGCCCAAGGCCATAGTATCCACATGAGGAGCATGCTCATTTGCTTAGTCTGAGTCAGATCTGAAGGAAGTCGTGGGAAATTCCTGAGGCTTCTGTGTCTGAAGCTCCAAGTAGAGGCAGTCAGATCACTTACTGTGGATCAATAGCAATGCCCCCCTTCCCTGCCATCAAATTCCCATGTTGTAATGCTAAGGGAAATGAGCCAATCCTAAAAAGTTAAATACCACATGTTTGCCTTAATTTAAGATGATATGATGTCATGTATAACATGTTATGTTATGTATGTTATATATTGTGTATAAACTAAAATTGAAATGTCAATGAGGTGGTCACAGAAGGTGGTTAAGCATTCGCATTTACTTTTAACATATTGGTTACTCATTACTATGTCAATTAATTCCATAATGATGTAAATTTTTGCTGATGGTATGTTGGAGCTTTTAATTGATCGGGATGATACTCTGCTGGCTCTGTCTTCAGACCAGAGAGGGTATACCTAAGAAGCCGTTGAACTTGACTGGACAATAAGATGCTGGACTCTATGTTTGGTATATGCTTGCAATGGGGGAATCTCAACTGAACTTGAGCTGTGGTTATGCAACAAGGTGGAGGAATCCACCATGGTGGGAGGTTTGGGAAGGGGTGGGGAGAATCCAAGTACCTATGAAACTGTGTCACATAATACAATGTAATTAATGAATTAAAAATAATAAATAAATAAAAAAATTCCCATGTTGAAGCCCTCAACCCTGTATGAAGATACTTGCAGGTGGAGCCCCAGGGTGTATTAAGGTCAAATTAGGACATGAAAGTGGGGATTTCTTAATGCAATTAATGCCCTTGTTTAAAGGAGGGAAAGACATGAGATTTCTGTCTTCCCATCTTCTGAAGTTATATGAAGAAAATCATCTACAAACCTGGAAGGGAACCCTCACCACATACTAGATATTCCCCCATGACCTTGGGTTTTTCCAACTTCTAGACCTGTGAGAAATAAACATTGAATCCACCTGGTTTGTGGTATTTTGCTAAAGCAGCCTAAATTGGAACATCATTCACATCAATTCTTTGGCAATGGATTTGCCAAATAATGCCTTGGTAGAATGACCAGGTACCAGCCAACAGCTCTGGGCTAAAGGCTCCCACCTAACTTCTGTGCTAGTGGAGTTTAATCTGAGTTACTGAAAAGTGGTAAGAAGAATTTAAATGTCTAAATCCTAACACTATACTGAGTGCCTTAGGTATGTTGTCAGTCATTTAAATTCCACAACACTCAAGAGCAGGTTTGAATTTCAGCCTTGTTTTATCCACAAAGTACAAGGATCAGGGAGTCAGACACATATTAAAGGCTGCTTGGTTAATAGCTAATATAGGCAGGTTTCAATCCAGTTGCCTTGGCTCAAAACCCCAACTGTTCTTCATAGTTGTGCCGTAGAAGGCTGTGTTTGAGAAATCTTTTCTGGCCCTAGCCTATTGAGCTGCTCTTGACTCCTAGGAAGCAATCTTAGTTTCTACAGTTGCATTTCTAAACTTCATACCCAAGTTTCTTCTGTGTCAGCTTCTTTTTCTGGTTGACTGAGACATTCGGCTGGTGATAAGACCAGATTAACCTATTTCAACTTGATGGCTGAGATCTGATACACTGAAAAAAGCAAACAGAACATAAAGGACAACACCACAGCTACACTCCATATAATAATCTTTTCTCTTACAATTCCCTCAAGTTTTACAAGCAAATATTTGCTTTAGATCCATAGGAAATAGAAATTACCACCCAGTCTTGATTCTTAGATGCATACATTGATAATTTGGAAATAAGACCATCTTCTAAAAATCAATGTATAAGATTGATATATTAGTCTATTCTCTCCCCACTCCCACTGAATGTGAGCACTGACCTTCAAGTTAAGAGACTTAAAAGCTGACTGAAAACAACTGTATGTCTCAAAATCAATGAAAACTTAGAAGATGTACAGTAGTGATAAGGAGTTTGGCCAGAAAAATACTATATGCCTAATACTAGTCTTCAGTAGGAATTCAAGATACATTTGTTAAAAGGACAGATAACTCTGAATAAAATAGATACTGAGGTTTTTTTCTGGAGAAAATTTCAACTATCTTCAGAAGTATACTGTATATTAAAATGAACTGCTTACACACAATTTCAGTATTCTCAACTCAGGGCCTATTTAAGGCCCTCTGCACTCTCTGCCTGCTTCAAATTATTTTGAAGACAATATCACACATCAGAGCATTTTCTTAGTAAATTTTTCAGTGTGTATCTGTGGAAGACAAAAACTACTTTTTTAAATTTGAAAGGGAGAGTTACAGAGAGAGACAAAAAGATAAATAGAATCTTCCATCTGCTGGGTTACTCCTCAGTGGCTGCAATGGTTGTAGCCAAGCCAATCTGAAGCCAGTAGCTTCCTCCGGGTCTCCCATGTGGGCACAGGAATCCAAAGTCTTGTACTACCCTCCTCTGTTTTCTGCGGGAGCTGGATTAACAGGGCACTGCAGCAGAAGTGAGTAGCCAGGACAGGAACCGGCATCCATATCGGATGTTGATGCCAAAGATAGAGGCTCATCCCACTGTTGCCATGGCGCCAGCCTCCCTAAAGACTACCTTTTAAAAAACAACTACAGCAGCATCATCACACTCCTTAAAAGTCATCACAGCTCCCAAAAGTCAAGATTGATAGTATGTTACCAATATCCGTTGCTTTTTACGTTTCCCTGATTAGCCTAATGCATCTCTCTGTTTTCATTTTTCAGCAGTGTACTTCCCTTGGGATCCAAAGAGGTACCATGGTATTTCACCCATTTCTTGTTGTGACAGAGATTCCTGTTTTTGGGTTTCTGTTGATGGAACTCCTGTGCTATTGTTTAATATGTTTCCTTTGCTTCTGCTTTCTCTTTCACTAGGAGTTGTACAATGTCTGGCCATCTCTCCGTTTAGAAACTATTAACTATTAATGATGATTGCTTAAGTCATAGCCACCAAAGTGCACCCCATAACAGGAAGCTTGAGGACAGCATGTTCTGCAGTGTTGTGAGAGTGATGTGACAGCAACCTCACTAAACAAAACAGCGTTATATGAGCATCTGTTTTCATTTAGCAACAACAAAAAAGGCAGGGCAGGGAAGAAGAAAAACTGGGTGAGGGAGAAGCGATTGCATGCACTTTTAGACAAAAGCATTATTTCCAGTTTTAAATAATTTGAACACGTAGAAGTACAGTGTATGATAGCATCTAGCACTCATGATTTAAACCATCATCACCAATATTTCTTACCCATTTCTATTACTTGTAGCACACAAAGTTATTGTCAAGCTTCAACAACAGGTCTTTCTTCCCTTGGCCACACAACCTACTTCTGTATGGGTTTTTGTACCTGTGCACATTTCTTAGTTAGTATATCACATTATGTCTCAATTGGCATTTGGGAAATCACATCATGCATACATGTAGTGAAAAGAAAAAGGAATCTATCCTGTAGGCATTCAGAGAAAGAACCCTGTGTACAAGCAGACCTCCTGGAGACCTCAGCTGGACTCCAGGCAGTTCTAGGGATTAGAGCAGCTGCTACTGGTTCGCCTCTGTGTATCATCTGGCCATTTCTTTTCCTAGGACAGACTAACTCCATTATACTTTGATCTGTACGTCTGCAGACAAAAGAGTCATTAGATTAGACCAACTTAACATTTGTTTTCCAAAAATTAAGTAACTTTTCATCACAGCCAAGGATACACAAATATGTAAGCAAGCAAGCAAGCAAGTTTATGCAGGGTATCATATAGATATACACATATTATTTCTGAACCTAAAGTTTAATAAACTTATCCTAGCTAACCTTGATATATCCTGATACTTCCTTTCCTATTTTATTCTGTTGTTAAAAAAAATCCTGGTTGTGACCCACTAAATTTATTTCAAAATCCATTGGTGGGTCATGGCTTTCATCTTGAAAGCCACATTCTACAGCAAAGGTGGAGATCGAAGAGCTTCAAAGTACCAACGGCAAGAATTAAGACTTTTAAGAAACTGGAACATCATTAGTCAGTGAATCAGATCAGAAACCAAAGCATGTCTATATTTGTCACATGATAGGACATTGTATGACCTTTCTTTGGTTGTCATTTATGAACAGGTTAGTCTGGGAAGCAAATCAATACTCTACAACCATCCATCATGGAGAGAGAGACCCTCACTAGTCCTATGAAAGTCATTCCAGAGCCCCTCTCCTGTTGAGGCCTTGATGGATCTGCCTTCTAAACAACAACCATTCATCACTCCAACCCAATTTGTGTTTTTCTAGCTCGACACAGCATACTACACTCTCTGGAGCCACAAAAGGGAGAAAATAGAAAATGTTCCTTCCAAAATGCCTGCATGATGAATTTTTCCACCTCTACAGAAAGCCCTGGTCACAGGGCATGCCTCTTGGATTTCTGTGTGTCCCAACCATGACAGGTCGACTGGCCTGAAGACCAAGAATCCTGCTGCTACATATATAAGGTAATGCATATACCTTACACTGCTTGCCTCTTTCCTTTTAAAGACCTCCTGGCTACAGGAAGGGAAAACATTAAGAAAAGAAACCCCACAAAGTAACTATTGGGGTTCAGTCATATTCTCAGATGGTATTTTCACAATCACAATTATTTATTCATTCTATTTAAATTTTAGTATGTTTGGGCAGAAGTCAAAATTTCCTTCAGGTTTTCTTCACTATCAACTGTTTTTCTCCTAAGATACCTCCCCCCGCCTCACACACACACGAACACATGCAGAAAGTTATTTCAATGACAGAGTTAATTTTTCACCTTTCAGAAGCATAAAGCACTTTTCCCAGAGCATGACCAGCTTAAATTTGTTAGTCTAAGTATTAAAAATATTTTTGGTAACTAGAAAAGAAAAAATAACTCATGAATCATGAAAAATCTCAGAAGATTATTCTAATGTTTGTTTATCTTGAACTAAATTTACAGGGAAATAAAACCACTCTGGCAGCTGAAACTGCACACTCACATTCTTTTGTATGAATTAATTATACTTAACTGCTCTGTAATGTCCTGATTAATTATTTCCTGTTCCAGTCAGTTGATTGTGCATCTTGATACGAAACCTGCATTGTGATGAGAATCTCGAACCTATTGCTCATCTCACTGAAGGCCCCTGTAGAGTTGATCTGAACAGCCAGCTTCAAAGGAAGCCCATGTCCTCATCAGTACCCCAGGAGGGCGGTGTCAGACCCAGGCAATGATGATGGAACTGTCATTTTGGCCCAGGGCATGGCATCTCCACTTATGCACAGCAAACAATGAACTGGAGAATTTTAATTTGAAAAATTTTGTTATTTGAAACACAGTGAGAAACAGACTAAGACAAAGCTCCCATATACAAATTTACATCACACAGCTCTTCCCTCCTCCCCCTGCCATTCCCTCCCCGCCCCTGCCTCTCCTCTCCCCCTCCCCCCCCCACCATTCTTTCCCTCTCCCCCTCCTGGCCACCTTTAAAGACCCATAATGACATAGACTGGGATAGCAGAACCCAGGAGCCAGGAATTCAATGTAGGTTTCCTTTGTGAGTTGAAAGCACCCAGTCATTCAAGCCATCACCCACTGTCTGCCAGGATCTGTTCAGCAGGAAGCTGAAGCTAAGTGCTGGAGCCAAATACTGAACCCAGGCACTCCAATGTGGATATGGATGCCTTAATTGGCATCTTAACTATTAGGTTAAATGCTTACCTCCATGTGGGGATTTTAACACTATACTCTTTGTGAAAAATGTTAACTCCTGCCTTGCCTAAACATGCGATCCTTGTCTTGCCCACTGGTTTTCTTATATGTGCAGAGTGATGTGGACAGGAGAAGCCAAGTGTTTCAGTTTCCTATTGTTTTAACAAACTGCCTTCATGTGTAATAGTGTTAAGCAACGTAAATGCATCATCCTACAGTTGTGCGTGTCGAAAGCCCTGAAGTCAAGAGTCAGTAAGGCTTTGTGTCTCCTTGGGGCTCCAGAAAGGATGGAATCGATTTCCTGTCCTTTCCCAGCTTCTGGAAACTATCATGTTCCTTGGCTCCTGTCCCTTCCATGATCTTCAAAGCCAGCACAGTAGCATCCTCACATCTGTGACCTGCTCCTGTTCTCACAGCTTCTCTCATGCATCTACCCTCTTCATTCCCTGCTGAGGACACCTGTTGCTATGATGTACCCTGATAATCCAGACTTTGAAATGGATCATACCAAGCAGGTCCCTTTGCCATGTAGAATCTGTACTCACAGGCTCTATGCAGTGAATGTCTCTGTGAATCATTATTTTGCCCACCACACTGAGTGTCCAGACTGAGCAAAGTTGAGTATACATAAGGCCAGACCCTGAGCACACTACTACCTCATTGACAGGTGAGGTTTTCCAGACCCACACAGGTCCAGGCAGAGCGAAGAGAGGTGTGTAGGGATAAACCTTAATCTTAGCAATACGTCTTAACTGATGTTCCAAAACTACCATGCTTTTTACCAAGTTTCTCACTGAATTCAGCACAGTTCCCCCTACAAGTAGGAGTCTGCTACTGACAACCCAACATCCCCAATGAGCTTGTCAGTGTGTGTGGGCCTGAAAACAGCAAAGTGGTGCCATGGAGAACCTGCAGCAAATGGTTTCCTCTGAAGCTATAGTTAGCATGCATACATTCAAAAGAAGACTATGAGAACCAGGGGGTTGCTGAGCTTCGGAGCAGAGGTTGCTCTGAGCCAGGTTCCCATGTTGTCCCATTCCCCTGACAATCCCACCGAGCCTGTTGATGGCTAAAGACAGGGGAGGTGCCAGATACAGAACATGGGGTCTGTAAACCTTTAGGTCATGTAACTGCTGTTCCCTCTGATCCTCAGCAAACCCAAGGATAATTTGACTTCCAGAGAAGCCTCCCCCGCCGCCGGAGGGGAGGCTGTCAATCTTTGGTCCGCTTGTCAGATAGACTTGATTTCTCATAGAAAATTACCACACCGACTTGCTGCCTTGCATTTATTCATGCCTTTGAGATTAGTTAGCATGAGCCAGCATCTCCTAGCTGTCAATCTCTACTCTGTATGACACATACATACTGTAATTTCTCATGAAAATTAACAAACAGCCATGCAGGTTGATATTCATTAATGCCTTGCAAGTTTAGATAGCATGAGTCAGAACCAACTCTGATCAGCTTAGAAGTCCCTGTGGGATGGGAGCTGCAATGAATTTGCCAGAATGCTTCCCTGGCTAGAGAAGTCCAATCCCATGCCTGCTTCAGGCTGATTTCCCAACTCTCTGGATCCCTCTTTGGACACCTCCAAATGCATCATTCACAAAAAGCCACCTAAGAGACACCTTTTATGACTGTGCCACAAGCAGCTTGCCCTGAATGAGCTCCATCAGAGCTTCATTTAAATTTTGCTTCTTTTCGGAAACCTCCCCAGTCACCACTCAGAATTCTCTGCATTTCCCTGTTTTATGTTCCAGGAATCCTGCGCTTGAGGACAGCGTATAGCACTGTAGTTTGAGTGCCTGCCTGTGATGCCAGCATCTCATATTGTAGCACTGGCTTGAGTCCTGGCCGCCCCACTTCCAATGCAGCTCCCCGCTACTGTGCTTGGAAAAGCAATGGTAGCTATTTGGAAAGTGTACAATGAGTGGAAGGTTTCTCTGTGTCTCTCTTGTCTCCCTGTGTCTCTCTCTTTCTGCGGGTGTGTGACTGTGGGTTGTGTGTATGTGCTTTTTGAATAAATAAAGTAAATGTTTTAAAATACCTTTATAAAAAAATCCTGCACTTCTCTTTCTTGTTCTTGTTACCCCTTTTGCCATCCTCTCTGCCCCAACACAAAGGAGGTTAGTTTTTTTTTAAAACTCATATTTGGATGCCAAATGCCTAGCACAGAGCTAAGCATAAAGTAGATATTCAGTAAATATTTGTAGAACAAATGAAAAATGGATAATGTCTTGATTTCCCATTACTCTCTTTCAACCACTGCAGATATAAAATTCAGGCTAACTCAATAAAAAATCAGGTGTAGGTGTTAATATAAATTACAGGAAGGTCACATTTAAAACCAAACAGAGGCTGCCTTTATGGAATTAGCAGGAGGCTGTCTTCCAGGAGCAATGGAGAGACAGTCCTTTAGGCCTGATGGTGACAAGACAATGTTGTCACAGTGATGGGGCAGCAACAAGGTGCCTCTGCCTAACAGCTGGACATTTCTATTTGAATTTCCTGACATTTCCCAACTCCACAAATCTCAGAGCCAGCTCATCACTTGTTGTAATCTTGAATCTCAGGTGTCCCTATTTTTGGGTGCCTCACAGACCTCTGAATTTGGAGTTCTTTGAGATTTCTCTCTCTTTAAAGTTCATACCAATGAATAAATCAACAACTTACTCAAGTCTGTAACATTACTCCTGCCTTAATCCAGAATTCCTTCTCAGATGCTTGAGTTACCTTCTACTTTTTTTCTCTCGCCTTTCCCTAATCTCTTGACCAACTTTTTTTAAATTTTTACATTTTATTATTATTATTATCATTTTATGATACAATTCCATAGGCTCCTGGCATTTCCCTATCCCCTCCCCAATCCCCTTCCCACCACCTAGTTCCTCTGTATCATTGCTAAAATATAGTTCTTCATACACAGTCATATGTCCATCATTGTGGGCATGGACAATGGCTGAGAGTCCAGCATCCTATTGTCAAGATATAGTGAACAGTTTCGTTGTAAGCCCATCTTTGTCTGGAAGTAGAAATGCATACTACATTGTATCCTCACATCTGGATGTTAGTCTCCATTTTACAGCTACTGTACATCCCCTCAAATGAAAAGTCCTAACACAAAATCAACACTAGAAAGAAAAATAGAAATTTACAATGCCATGAAGTTAAATGACATGTTACTAGATGTGACAGTCTCCATTACACAGCTACTATACATCCCCTTAAATGAAAAACCACAAAACAAAATCAACATCAGGGAGAAAAAAAATTAACAACACCATGAAGTTAAATAACATGCTACTAAATGACTAACGTGTAGCTGAAGAAATGAAAAAGAAAATCAAGAACCTTCTAGCAGAAAATGATGCCTCTGTATGATCTACAAGTCATTGAATGATTTAATCAGAAGAAAGTGTTTTGAAGAGATGAAACTAACAGAAAACAACAAAACCCATGCGATAATAGCTTCCGCTGATTTTTGTTGAAGTGTGTCTCTTCTAGACAATAAATAAATGTTTTGTTTTTTAATCCAGCCTACTAATCTATGATGTTTGATTGAGCTTAAGCCATCTACATTCAGGGTTAATATGTTTGGGTGGTACTTTGGTCCTGTCATTTTAGGAATGGGTTGTTCATTGGTTTAGTCTTCTGTTGTGAATTTACTGGGATGTTCTTCCTATTTGCCTTTGGTTTTGGTAGGTGCTATTCATCTTCTCTGTCAAGAGAACATGTTGCAGTGTCATTTGTAGGGCAAGTTTGGAAGAGGAAAATTCTTTTAACTGTTCTTTACTGTGGAAGACTTTTATTTCATTTTCAAAGACAAAAGAAAGCTTTGCTGGATATGTTATCCTAGGCCGACAATTGTTTTCTCTTAGGATCTGGAATATGTCACTCCATTCTCTTCTTGCCTGTAGAGTTTCCCATGAGAGGTCTCCTGTGAGCTTAATTGGCATTCCTTTGTATGTCAATTGATTTTTTTTCATGTGCACATTTAAGGATCTTTTCCTTATGTTCAATTGAAGAGAGCTTGAAGATCATGTGTCTTGGTGAAGATCGCTTTTGATCAAGCCTGTTGGGAGTTCTGTGCCCCTCCTGGATGCTGTTTCCCAATTCTTTCTCCAGATTAGGGAAATTTTCCCTTATTATTTCATTAAATATATTTGAAAATTCAGCGTCTCTTTCTGCACCCTCTGGGACTCTCATAACTCTTAGATTAGGCCTCCTAATTGTGTCTTTCAATTCTTGAATACTTTTTTTGGCCTGATTCAGCTCTGCTTCCAGCTTTTTGTTTGCTTCCCCCTGATGACAGGAACTATCTTCCAAATCTGAGATTCTTTCTTCTGCTTGCTTCATTCTATTTTGGAGACTGTCCATTGTACTTTTAATTTGCTCTACTGTGTTCTTAATTTCTGATATATCAGCCTTGATTTGCTTTATTGCTTCCTTAAATTCTTTGAACTCTTGTGTTTCTCATTTTTCATCAGAAGCTTTAGAATGAGTTTTATGAATTCTGTGTGCCCCATTTTCTTGATGTCTTCCTCAGTGAACTCTGAGGTTGGCATAGGGTTTTGCTCCTTTGCAGGGGAGTTTTCAGTAATATTCATTGTGCCTTTGTCTCTTCTTTTGCTCTTGGTCATTGCACTTCTGGTTAGCAGAGTCTTCTCCTTGGGGCAGGTTTCTAAGCTGTGTCACGCACAGGTTTACAATGCGATTTTACTTACTGCAGTTGGTACACAACTCTTTGCTTGCAGCCACTTGTGCCACAACCTCCAGCGAGTTCCAGGTCTGGGTTCTTATGTGAGATTTCCACCATGGTCTCCACAGCCCCGGCTCCTGGCTCACCACTCTCCACCTCGTGTGATACCGTGCTGAGGCTGCACCGTTGTCTCTGCAACCTTTCTCCCACTTCCAGTTGGAGCAAGTTCCAGGATTAGAGAGACACCAGGTGTCCTATATAGTTAGGTTGTTGGTGGCACTGATCTTTTTGGAACCTGTTGGACGTTAGGTCTGGGTGCCACACAGACCTATTTTGACCCATACGATGCCACAGTCGGTATTATTTTCCTGCAGGACCAGTGCTATCCACTGAACTCAGTGAGTTCTTGCGAGCTCAGCACATGTGCAGTTCACTGTTGTCCCCTGCAGTCCTAAAGCTATTGCCACAGTGTACAAAATGGCACCTGACGTAGAGTTCTTGATCTGCTGGCCATCAGGTCTTAGGGCTACCTAGACCTGTCTTGGATGGAACCTGTAGAATGCCACGTTGCTGCAGTTCACTGAGTCAGAAATGAGTTCACTTCCAGCTCAGTCCTTTCCCTTGCCTTTGCCTCCTTACGCAAAATGGCGCCCAATTCAGCTCTAGGGGGCTGACTGGGCTGTGAAATCCACACTGTTCTGGCACTGCCTCTCTGTGATCTGCTGCTCTGTCTCTGCTCCTGGTCAAATCAAACAGACCAGTATACAGACAGTTCTTTGTCTGGCTTTACCTCCCAAGCTCGCAGTGAAAGTCCCTTCCCACCTGGTTGCTGGTGGAGTTCCAGCTGTTGGTGGAGTTCAGATCGCCGTTAGCTGAATGCCGCTGGAGTATCAGTCACTGAAACACCACACTGTTGTGTCCACTGCTTCGCTGTGTCTGTCAGTCTCCAGGTACCCCTCTGCTGTTGTTCTGTCCTCTCCTATTTCCTAGAATGTGTCCTCTCTGCTTCATCCTGATTAAATGTTTTTCTGTCCATTTAAAAGTGTCCTTACCCTATTCTGCCATCTTGATTCCACCAACTTTCTTTAGAAAAAAAAAAGACATCTTTATGACATCAGCTCCTTTTTGTCCTGTTTGGGACTCTTTCAAGGTCCTTGTAACTCCCCTGGGGTTCTGCACTCTGTGCTGTGTGCACCACTGTTTCGCACCCCAACATCTGCTCTTCAAATACCAAGGCAGTTCTTTCTCCTCTGGGACTGACAAACCCCGTCACTCTACAACTCCTCAAACTGTTGTCGGAACTGATGCACTTTCTCCCCAGCACACCTCACTGTTGGAGTTCAACCTACCTTCATGGAGCACTTTATGACTCAGGGCCTTCATACAACTTTGCTTGATCATTTCAACCCACACAAAGGGACTTACAGAGAAGTACTGAGCATTAAACACACTTAGAATTGAGAGTATAGTTTCCTTTTTAAGTTAGGAAGTTGGGCCTGAAAAAACCCAACCTTATTTATTTTTGGAAGCCACCAGTTTTCTTTATGGCTTGTCATGACAATGAACCATTGTGGTTTTGCCTTTTAGGAAGGTTTGCTCGAGGAGGGCAAGGTAATTTATTGGGCTTCTTACCTCAACATCTGATTCAGTGAAAGGTTTGAAAAGTTCTCGAAAGATTCGTATTGAAAGCAGTTTGGAGTAAGTTAGTCATAAGAATGTAGGGAAAAGAGAGTGAAAAGGGAGATCACCTGGGGCCCTTGCAGTGGCACAGCAAGCTAATCCTCTGCCCTGTGGCACTGACATCCCACATGGGTGGCAGTTCATATTGTGGTTGCTTCACTTCTGATCCAGCTCCCTGGCTATGGCTGGGGAAGGCAACAGAGGATGGCCCAAGTCCTTGTGACCCAGCACCCATATGGTTGACCCAAAAGAAGCTCCTCACCCCCAGCTTAGATCAGCTCAGCTCTGGCCATTGTGGCCATTTGGGGAATAAACCAGCAGATGGAAGACCTTCTCTCTCTATTTCTCCTTCTCTTTCTCTCTTTGACAACATGCCTTTTGAGTAAAAAATGAAAAAATCTTTTAAAAAGGAGAAAAGTAATTTCTCTAGAGTGCTTGCAGTCTTTGCCAGGTGACAGGTGATCTGAGTCTCAAGGATCTATCCCAGTATTCAACCACCAGTCACCTACCTGGTATAACACAGCTATGGTCAGAGCTGATCCGTAAGAACTGTCTTCAGTTGGAGAGCCTAATGGGTTAGATCATGCCCCACACCCTCAAAAGATAGCTCTACCTCCTAATTCTCAGAGCCTGTCATTGACACCTCATTTGGAAAGAGAGTCTCCGCAAATGGGCTGAAGGCTCTTCATATGACATCGTCATGGATTAACCATGTGGGCCATTACTCCAATGACAAGTGTGCCTATAAGGGAGAAGAGGATACCCAGAGAAGATAAGAAGCTTCTATGATGATGGAGATAGCCACAGGCCAAAGAATGCTAAAGCCACCAGAAGGTATAAGAGATGAAGAGAAATCTTTCATACAAATTTTAGAGTGAATGCAACCCAGCTAAAATCCTAATTTTAGACTTCTGTCCTCCAGAACTATGAAATAATACATTTCTGTTATTTAATCTGTTATGGCAACTATAGAAAACTAATCAAAGCAGGAATTTCCTCATTGGAGATGAGACTGTAAGGTAAGTCTCTCTCAGAAATGCTAGTTGAACTGTCAGATACAATAAGGTCATTGTAACTTGACTGAACTGGTGTGGATGACAGCATCCCTGCAGTACTGTGTGAATACAGAGGAGAAACATGCCTGGTTCAGTGCTGGAGTGGAGGCAAAGGAAAGTGCAAGGGTTTAGGGAGGCCAGGAAAAGGAGGCTATATTATTAGTTTCTTATTTCTCTAACTAAGTATGTAAGACCTTCTACTTTTGTAGGAAAGAATATTTTGTTTCACAATTTTGGAGGTTCATAGTCCCAAGATTGGACAGGTAGTATCGGTAGAGCAGTCTGTTGAGGCCAGAGGATAGCCTGGCCATATAGGGTATGTGCAGAGGAACCATTACAAAGTGATTCAAGAAGAGAAAATGACAAGGCCCAACTTGACTTTTGTAACCTTTTCCAAGAACTACCTTCAAGGGCATGCAACAGATGACTTAAGAATCTCCCACTAAGCTCATCTCCTCAGCATCATAATTGAGTTAAATTTCTACCATCTTAGTACTAACAATTTGTGCAATTTAAATGGTAGCATTAATTCTGGGGAAATAACGTAGACAAACATAGCACAGTCTGTGCAAGTAAAGCTTCTAGAAGAAAATCCTGAAATGAGTCTTGAAGAAAGAGAAGCAGTTAGATTGGTGAGAACATTGGAGAATATGTCAGATAGGCAGAATAGCTTAGCAGTTCACTGATGGCATAATAATGGTCAAGCTAGAAGTGCAGAAGGCTGGAAATTTAAGTAGGGACCAAGCATTGGCTGGCTTCATAGACTCTAAGATGTCAGCATTTTTCCTATAGGAGGGTATCAGTTGGAGTGGCTTTAGGGCATGTGTAGACGTGTACGTACATAATTTTGGTTATCACAATGACTAGGGATTTTTATTGGCATTTAATAGTTTTCAGCCAGGAATACATGTTCAGCATGATGAAGTTCCTATTTTTCTGAAAGCATCAAAGAGTCCCCTTCACTTAGGAAAAACTGCTGAGAGAAAACTAGAAATCCCAGAGGGGGCGTGGAACAGGGAAGTGACAAACTAGGAAGTGCAAAGAAATCACGGTGTTGCAGTGGAACCCTGCAGTTCAATGAGACAGAGTGAAGGCTTGAGAAAAATTAGGAAAACATAATCAAGGACCCTCAAAGATAAAGAGCATGTGGAGACCTGAGCCAGAGCAAAGGTAAGAGAAGTGATAGAGCAGTGATAAAAATGGAAGAAATATTAGTGGGAGAAGACTGGAGGTAAATTCAAGAGATGTTTAGAAAAAAACAAGAAAAGTTTGTTTGAATAGGAGTCATGGGGTTATCAGAGGTATCCTTTGTTTCTACTAGAGTAGTCAGATCGTGACACAATTTGTTGATCCTGAGTTGCCTGTGGATGTATCCAGGTAGAAATACACATTAGGCAATTGGAATCCACAAATATTTGAAGGATGCTGTAAACACTGTGGTCTCTAAGGAGAGTATTTTCATACAGTCAAGCAGAAGGTGAAGGTTCGCATAAGTGGACAATTTGAAGCCCAGAAAATTGCTAGTCTCACTCTAAATGAGTCGGGTGCTTGTAATTCAGTGCCACTTCACCAGTCTTCTGTTCCTTTAGGTAGAGAATAGAAGAAACTCTTGACCTCTCAGCAGAAGGTTTTGTTTCCATTCTGATGAGTTAACAAGAAAAGAAAACTGCTCTGGAATGCATGGGCTATGTCATCTTCATGCCAAAGCACCCAGTTGCTCCCTGCAAAACAAATAATTCAAAACACAATGTGTTGAATCAGTTTAGACCACTCAGACTAAAATAAACGTTGACTCTTCCCCTTTGAAATAAGCCAAAAGAATGTGGCATTTCATTTTCAAAGTCCTTTTTATTTATTATGCTACTGGAACACTTGAGATAGTTCTCTTGCCTTGTGTCTGTAGAATTCTCTTTATAAATTCCCTGTGATGTCGTAGGGAAAGGGGAGAAATTCCCAGTTTCATTTTCTAAAGCTACCTGAGAGTCTATGAGAGTTCCCAAAAATTCTAGGAACTTATTCTCACGTCACAGTTTCAGTGTTATGTATAATCCATGAAATTAGAACAAATCTGTCTTACTCACTGAATCCCAATAGTTAGCTTAAATCAGTATGCATAGTAGGCAACGTAGACATTGGGGGAACATTTGACTTTTCTACAACAGCAGCAAATACCTTCATTCTCATGGGCATTAAAGTTAATCACAGTAGTCATTCTTGAGTTGTTTTCTGGGAAGGACTATCCAGGGTAAAGCTAGGTGGTGATGAGAAAGGGTAAGTGGTGGGATTGATCTCTTCTGGAAAGAGGAAGGCTAAGTTGAAGAGGAGTTGCTGGGCTGAAGTCTGAGCTGAAATGAGAAGCACTTAAGACAAGGAAGCAGGAGGAACAGAAGCAATGAATGACCCAGTGTCTTGATAAGTGACAGAGAGCAAGGATGTAAGTAAGAGACTGAGAAAGAGACTGGTTGGGCCTGTCAGTTTCAATATTTTGTGTTGTTTAAAGGGGCTGCACTCTGAGGTGTAAGGGCTCTAATTACTCAGCATTGCTCTATGAGTCTTTGTATGTGAGTTGAAACAATCCAGGAACATTTCCCGAAGGTCCTGTGACTCAAATGGGACTATAAAGATAAAATGGAAGTAAATGAGGGTTCAACAGAAAAGTGGACACACTTAGAGTTGGAAATCGTCCAGTAAAATTAAGGAGTGGGTTAGAATATGTTGCTTTTGCATGGAGGGATGGGTGAAATTTAAGAATAAAATTTAGGAATAAAAAAGAAACAATTGGTGGCCAAAAATATTGAATCAAATCATTTAGTGAACCAGGACTATTTAACCTCACTTAATCTCACAATACTATGAAACTGAACTCTATTGTCCCAATTTTATAAATAATAGCATTGAGAACATGCTGAAGACACAGTGCAATCAAATGGTGAAGCCAGAAATGAAATACAGTCACTCTCACTTCACAGCTACCCCAGCAGAGGAAGTGATGGGCATGGAGGCACAGAGCCGATGAGATGCATTTCTTATCACAGTCCTGTAATGTCATTTAGCCTTTTATATCCTTCCTTTATGCTATGGTCTGAATGTCCGCTGCAAAACTCATGTTTAAATTTAATTGCCATCATGACAGTATTAACAGGTGGGACCTTTACAAGATGATTAAGCCATGAGGGCTCTGTTCTCATGAATAGATTAATGCTGTTTCAAAGAAGTGGGTAAGTTATCTTCCTGACAGCAGACTGAACTTGGGCCCCACCCTCTCTCTCCATCTCCTGCATGCTTGCTTGCCCTTCTGCCCTTCTATCATGACTGACACAGCACAAAAGCCCTCACAAGATTCCTGTGCCATGTGCTTAGACTTCCCCGTCTCCAGAAGAACAAACCAAATACATTTATTTCTAAAATCACCCAGTTGCAAGAAGTCCATTGTAGCATTAGGACTCAGGCTAAAATACTCCCTAAAAGGTTATAAGCAATGTGAGTAAAGAAGAAAGACTGATATGTTTCCTGTAATGCCTAATAACTAAGATCTGGATAATAACTCAACTCTGTCTGCTTTACTTGAAAGGAGTCTATCTCACAACATTGTCTTCCTTTCCTGAAACGCCAACCTGTCCCTGTTCCCCACTACCCTGGCTAGGACTAGGCTACTGAGTCAAAGTAAGTATCTGACCTTAACATTAATTATTATAGGAGGTATTCCCAAAAATATAGTCTCTGATAGTGTCTCTTTCAACCTGTCAGATCTTCCTCTGTGGGGTCTGACAATGAGATATTCAGAGACAGTCATAACTCAATAGCCAGGACAGAGGCCCAATGGCATGCAGATAAAAAATCTGTAAATAGAAACAGTAAGGCAGTAAAAACAGAGTCAAATCAATAAATGGTGAGATGGAAATAAGTTGTAACAGGGAGTGGTTGGGTTACTGTAGAAAATTCTAGGAGAGAGGACAGTATCCAATCTTGTAGGCATATAGTCTGCATGGTTACAACAGGTCCTGTGCTCACAATGGTCCCTACTTGCTGTTGTTACTTTTAAATTTAAATTCTTGAGGGACTCTATATTTCCATTTGCATTGGGTGGGTCCTGCATGCCACAGTAATAGTGACCACAATGACAACAATTGTTGTTTAATTAGGAAAACAGCAACCAAAAACCACAGAGATTCCATTGGGTAAACATGAGATGGAAAGTTGCTGATCTGACACATGATTCGATACATAGGAGAAACAAAAGACTCAGTCAACAGACTATTGTAACTCATAAGAGAATTTGGTATAGGAGCAGAGGACAACATTAATTAACATAAATCAATGGTCCTGGTGTATAAAAATAACTACATACCTGAGAGAGAACTTGTAAGTACAATCCCCTTTAAAATAGCAGAGAAGAATCTGAAATACTTTGAAATTAACCTAACCAAAAATGTGGAAGACTTCTATGATGAAAACTACAAAACAGTAAAAACAAAATAGCAGAAGACATTAAAAAAATGGAGAAATTTATCATGTTCCTGGATCAGCAGCATCAACATCATCAATGTCCATACTATAAAAAGTAATATACAGAGTTGAAATATACAGAGTTAAAATCCCAACACCATTCTTCTCTGAAATTTACTTTAAAGTGATACAAAAAGTTCTTCTGGAAACACAAGAGATTACAAATAGCCAAAGCTATACTGAACAATAAAAATAAAGTTGCAGGAACTACAATCCCAGACCTCAAGACATAGTACAGGATAGTGGTCATCAAAACAGTCTGGTACAGAAACAGAGTAGAAAACCAATGGAACAGAAAAGGAATCCCAGAATTCAGCCTACACACATATAGCCAAGTAATCTTCAACAAGAGAACTGGAAATAATCCAGGGAAAAAGGTTGATATCTTCAACAAACACTATTGTCATAATTATGTAGCAGCCTGCAGAGACCCCCAATCTGTCACCTTTTACAAAAACCAGCTCCACATGGATCAAGAACCTAAATCTACACCCAGAAACCGTCAAACTCTGAGAGGAAAACACAAAAGCACTTTGCAAGATACAGGCATTGGTAAAGACTTCTTAGAAAAGCCACCCAAAGCGTAGACAAGCAAAGCCAAAATAAACACATGGGACTCTACCAAACTAAGAAACTTATATACAGCAAAGGAAACAATCAAAAAAGGAAGAAGCAAGCAACAGAATGGGAGGAAATCTTTACACACTAAGCAATAGATAGGGGACTAGTATCCAGGAGTAACAAAGAGCATCAGAAACTCAACAACAGTAAAGCAAACAACCCTGTAAAGCAATGGGTGAAGGAAATGAGCAGGTATTTTTCCAAACAACAAATTGAAGGGCTAATAGATGTATAAAACTGCTCAGCCTTCCTAGTTATCAGGAAAATACAAATAAAAACTACAGTGAAATTCTACCTAATTCCTTTGAGGCTAGTCCTGCATTTGGAACTCTACTAACAACACCTGGTGAAGAACAAGGCCCCCTAGGCTAATGCAGCCAGTATGGAAGTCAGTATGGAGAGTGCTAAGACACCTGAAAATGGATCTACTATATGGCCTAGCTAATCCAGTTCTGGGAATACATCCAAAGGAAATGAAATCTGCATATGAGGAAGTGACCAGTAATCCTAACTTTATAGCAACACAATGCATAACAAAGAGAAAGGAAATAACCATGCCTCCTCAAAAAAGGAATGGATAAAGAAACTTGTACATCTACTCAATGGAATGCTACTCAGCCATTAAAAATAATGAATTCTACTATTTGCAATCAAATGGTCCCAGCTTCAGATCATTATACTCAGTGGACTAAGCCAATCTTCAAGAGGACAAATAGCATAGCTTCCCTCTGATATAAGGCAAACTTCAAAATATAATCTCAGTAGATACACAGGAAAACATGTATAAGTACATATTAATCTAGAAGAATTTTGTAATGGAAACTAACATGCTGAGAAATCAAGATACATTGCAATATGCATCCCTACTGCCAAATAAAAATATTCCCAATGAAACTGTTAAATAGATCTTGACAATAGCATGCTGGACTATCTATGATTAGATATAACTACAGTGTCTTTTTTTTTAAAGATTTATTTTATTTTTATTATAAAGTCAGATATACTGAGAGGAGGAGAGATAGAGAGGAAGTGGAGCTGCCGGGATTAGAACCAGCGGCCATATGGGATCAAGGCGAGGACCTTAGCCACTAGGCCATACTGCCGAGCCCAACTACAGCGTCTTGATACACTTAAGTAACAGAATGATGGTCTTGTGATTGTTGCTGAAGCACTACACTATGGTAATAACATGGGGGGAAACAGTGCAGGGGTGGGAAAAAGTGGGTGCAAGGGGAAATCCCTGAACCTTCGAAACTATATCATGAAAAAAATAAAAATCAATGTCAAAAAAGTTGCTGATCTGTCATCTCCATCCTTCCTTGTCTTCAACCCTCCATACAACCCTCCTCCATTCAAGGCCAGTGCAAGATTCTGTCCACTGGTACTGGGGCAGTCCCCTTAAAACCACAAAAGGATCTTAGCACCCTTAAGCCAATACACTACATGATCATGAATTCCAAGCTTGCCAATTCACTTTTTTTTTTTTTTGGTCTCAGTGACAGGTTAATGAGAAGTTTGGGGTAAAACCATTGATATACCTTCTGTAAGAAACTCCAGTGTATAATATGCTACCAAATTGTGACTGGAGAAGTAACCCTCTCTGAGATCACTGTGTGCTGTTAGACAACATAAGATGATTTGAGATGGATGGGATGATGAGTACCTCAGTGAGTATTATGGAGGCACAATAGATGGCAACTAGAGTGGGACCTGAGATGGGCTCAAAGATCTGTGCGAAGCTGTTGGATCATGTCTACCATAAGTCCTCTATTCTGCTGGATTTCATGTATTTGAGGTCAGACTAATTTAGGACAGGGGAAAAAATGACAGCCTCTCCTTTGCCATTTTCCCAGGCACAGCTCAGCCTCTCATTTAAACAAATATTGCATAAATATTATTAAGAAATGAAGTCTGAAAGGATGCCAAACCATTGGACTGCAGGGCCAGACAGCAGCATGCTTCCATCCAACCTTGCCCACCCCTTCTTCCCTCAGCTCTGTCTTTCACACCACCCTTTCCTCAGTGCCTGGGAAATACTACCTCAAGGGCTTCTCTGAGACTATTTCATCTGCCCAGAAAGCACTTTGCTGTTTGTGGTCCCTTCAGCTGTAGCCACAATATTAGAATCGTGTGGACGGGAGTGAGTGTTAGTAACAGCAGGTACATGGCAATATAGATATAACTCCAATTCTGAAAGGAAGACTCTAACACTGTAACGCTGATTTGCCAGAGCCTGGGTTCTTGCTGTGAGGCACTTCCAGGGACTTGGAGCTTCTCAAGGATAGAGACTGCATCTCCTAACTGTAGCCTTGGCATTCCCCCACCTTCTCTGGCCCTCCTGGTTATAGCACAGAGCACACACGTTGGGAAGTCAGATGCCCACACTGGATTCTCAACCTCAGCACTGAGTGATTAGGACTGAGTGATTAGTGTTTTGTCTGTTTGTTTGTGTTGCAATTATTGGTTTTAAATGAATCATGTGCCTGAGAATTGGGATAACAGCAATAAAATGCCAGCTAAAAGCTGATAGAATTAAATGAGATAATTCGTTACCTGAATTGTAATTGCATAAAACCTTTAAATTATTAACACAGTATCTAATACTTGATATTATTTTGAACCACTGCACTCAGTAAATGGTTAATAAATGCTTCTTGCATGAAGTTAAATACAAATTTCTACTGCCAAGCTGCTATCACTACGTCCTCACCCCTTTCTAACCTCTCTCTTCCCACCTAGCCAGGGCTTCCCACCTATAGACAAAAATGAAAAAAAAATGAAAACTAAAACAAACAAGCAAGCAAACAAAACACTCTCCAAGTTCTCCTGAATTGCAAACAGAAGTGTTTTCTGGTGGACTCCACTACTGTACTGTTTCGAAAGACTGTTTTTACATTTTTGTATTTCCTCCTAAGGAAATACAGTTTGCAGAGCAAGTGAACAGTATCATGAGGTTCTCTCTTGAGCATTGGATGAGTGTCAGTTTGTGGTAATTTTTTGTGTGCAGTTCATGGGGCCCTAGGGTTATGATATTGGCATTTAAACGGTCGCAAGAATAGCACTGAAAGCAAAGCTGACATATGTAAGAATGAGCGGGCTCTGGTGCTGCCTTTTTGTTCCTTCAGAAAGATGATAGCATATTTATGCAAGCTACTTCTGACTCTTCCTCAGTGGCTGCCACATCAGTCGGTACACACCATCACTCAGTCCTCCGGATGGCCTGCTTGGGAATCATAGGATGAATTTTAACATAGCCTTTCTTTCCTCCTTCCCAATATTTGCCCTGCTTTTCTTCCTTCCTCTTCTCCTTTAATTCACTCAAGATTATGAAAAGCTATGTATTTAGGATGAGGCAGTAATCCATATTGAGCCAGTACTTACCCTTGTGAATCTCAGAGTCTCACAGGGAACATAGACATTCAGTGCTATTAAATTAGCAGTTGCCATGGGAGTGAGACGAGTTTGGACCCAACATGGTCTGAAGGGTAAAGGAAGGTCTCCTGGAAGAAATAATTTCCCCTAGAAAGCTGAATGATGACCAGTTCTACTTGAAGAAATTGGCTGGGAGGCTGGGGTATGGGGCTTGGCAAGGGCACTGGAACAAAGAAATGGGTGCTCTTTTGAGCTGCAGAGCAAAGAGGCTCAAGGCCTAAACCCTCACCTGCCCTGGAAAACTCCCTGACCCTGGACACCTTTAAGAAATCATTAATCGGTCATCTCTAATGGAAAGGACCTTGCTCACAGGTGAAGTCAGCTGCTTCCTCCTGCATGATTTAAGGGGGATTTTGTACCCTACTCTGTGCTTAGTGATCACATTGCACACATTGTACACATTGTACACATGGAAATCTCATCTCTGAGAAGCAGAGAAACTTGTCCCACATTTAGCACTCCAAGAGACAGCGCTGGAAATTAGGAACCAGAATTGCCTGTCTCTAAAACACGCATTCAGGGACTACATGATGGCCTTGCCAGAAAGCTGCTGCCCTCTTTGTCAGCATCTCCTATGGGTGCCAGTTTGCATCCCAGCATCTCTACTTCCAAGCCAGTTCCCCAATAACGACCTGGGAAAAGCATCAGAGGATGGCCCACATGTTTGGGTCCTTCCACCTATGTGGAAGATCCTGATGAGGTTCTTGGTTCCTGGCTACAGTTGGACCTATCTGGGAAGTGAACCAGCTAATGGAAAATCGCTTTCTCTGTGTGTGTGTGTGCACGCGTGTGCATGCACACACGCAGCTCTAACTCTCAAATAAATAAATAAATAAATAGATCCTGTATTTTTTTTTAAAAAAATGTGCTTTTCCCATAATCCTGCAAATGTACTTTTAACTCCCAGGGGGTCTCCTCAGGTCAATCCTTGTGTCTGAAAATATCAACTCTGTGCAGGTAGCTGGAATTCCTGCATATAGAGCAGGTTATAGTTTTCTAACACCTTAAAAAAATAATGTGATTTCTTTCTCATTTCCCTGTTGCAAGCTTTGCAATGCTAAGAATGTTCATCACAAACAGGAGTGGGAGGAACCAGCAGCTTCCTAAAGTTGTCTGCACCATTTAGATTACAAGTACTTTCAGATGGTGAATTTGCCTAGGCCTTGCACAAATACATTAAAAAGAATTTTTTTAAAATTTTGTTAGAGAAAATATTCCTTTGAAGGAGTCATCTATTAAGTCAGTAACACTGGAGGGCACATGTGTTTACTGGGGATATTTTCATCTGAACAAGAGAAATGAGAGCAGCACCCAAATTATGAGTGCCCATGAAAGCAGAGATTAAAGTGCTAAATATAAATGCCATGTTCTTCAGATTTAACCTTGTACCAACCCTCCTAAGTTGCTGTAAAATATTCTGCCTTCTCGAAGCTTCATTCACGTGTGTTCAAAGTGTTTTTATTGTGTGGAATCCTTCTCACTCGTTTAAAACAGACTTTACCTCCTCCAACAAAGCTTTATGGACCCCCTAGTCAGAAATCAGATGCAGCCACTTCCTCACACAGAGCCATGATATGGCTAGCATTAGTCCCTCACTGTATCAGTCCTGTGCTAACATTAATGAGGCATTCATCCATTTTCTCATTCTAAACTAAGAATTTTCAGGAATCATAGCTTATCAATTTGTGTATCTCCCACAGGGCTTGGCCCAGTGCTGTGTACATAGTAGGGGCTTAATAAATGTTTAAAGACTTGAAATTAAAACATGTTCTTCTCTGACTTGAGCAAATCTGTAGTAGAAATTCCTCCATGAATGGCCATGATGAAAAGTATTCAGCTTGATCCCTTGCGAGATTGTTCTGGCCTTGATGATGAGTTTTCTTTGATAGGAAAAAAAATGTAACCCAAATTCTCTCTCCTGTGATAAGAGTCATAATTTCAAGAGGCTGAGCAGTTCACAGGCAAACATTTTTGAATTCTGTACTATGTTTTGAGCCAATTAGAAGCAATTGGATTTATGAATTTTTTATTTTCCTGATTGATTTTCTATTTAGTTTCTCCTGAATAAGTACTTAAAAATCTTTCCATAATGTTCACCCTTTTTGTTGATTTCTAGCCCTAGAGAACCAACCTTTCAGCAATTATACAAGCCCTTCACACTTTTTTTCATTCCACTTCTTTTAAAGTAGTTTATTGAAATCCTCTCCAGATAAAAACCTTAAAATCATTAAGCAGATCACTGTTCAGAACCACATTAATTCTTCTATTTTTCTCCTTAAAAGAGATGACTGGTAGACAGCTTAGAATAGCAATGAGGTATGGTATTTATCTATAATACCTCTGCCATGATGAATAACTAATTTATTCGAAATCCCATTACTTGGAACATTTCAATCATGGTAGAATGAGGACTCTGATTTGGGTCCTGGTTAATTTAGAAATGGCCTCCTTCCCTGGGGACATTCAGAGCTTTTGAGGCCAGCTGGTGGATGGGGCTCAAATGAGAACACTTCAAAGCTAGGAGTGGGAGTAACAGCTTTTTAATTCCTCATTTTAAATAGCCAGTGGGATCTGGGGGCCTTGGTTACTGCCATCTTTCCCAGGAATTCTAGTACCTGTTCCCAGGATCTTCCTCCTGTTCCAAATGCAACCACAGCAGTCCCAGATGGCTGCTGTGTAGACTGGGAATTGGACTTCATCTGCACTTAGAGCTGTTGAACTATGAAGCACTGAGTCCAGGGACTTCCACTTTGACCACCACTTCTAGCCAGGCCCCAGGTACTGTAAGTCCTCTTGAACCTCTTCACAGCATCTCTCAAGAGAGTTGCAGAGCCCTGGGGCTGGCTGGGCCTTTTGAGAGCATTCCCACTCAGGGTGGTGTTCAAAGAAAAAATACCGTACTTGGAAGCTCCATAAGAAAGAATAGAGAGCTGCTCTGAAGTGTGCATGTGGACTCCCAACCTGGAACTCAGGTGTGCTTGGGTTTCACAGATGACAGAATTTTGAACAGACCAGGTTCACAGCCCAAAGCCTTTATTCCTGTTGGTTACTGCAGAGTCTCGACTCCCTGACAATGCTCCCTTCACTGCTACCTCTCCCATAGTATCTAGGAAGGCTCTGGAGAGCTTTTCACCTACGATCATGGATGAAGTCAGTGAGCTCTCTACAGGATGTCTTTGTGCTGCCTTCACTCCCCCTGAACTCTTGTCCTTGTGGCATCTTGCAGGGGCGCCTCACTACAGAAGTCATGGTTAGTGCCTCTGCTGGGCAGCCCTTGTTTTGATGAGCACCTGGGCTAGGGTGGTGGAGATGACAAGAACTTTAAGTGGACTTTCTATTTTACACAGACCAGTTATTCATAGAAAAAGCCTTTGGCAATTGCTTACTGTCCTCTCTTTTCCTGTGGCATCATTGTCACAGCAGAAGGTTGGAATGAGAACCAATCTGTGTGTGTCATTGGAGACTGGGACTTCAACCCTGGATCTGGCTTGTGAGCTGAGTTTTTCTTCCCCATCCTCTTCCCCTTCAACATTTTTAAGATATTTTGAAAAGCATACAGAGAGATCTTCTACCTGCTAGCTCACTCCACAAATAACCACAACAGCTGGGAATGGGTCAATCCAAAGTCAGGAACTCAAAACTCAATCTGGATCTCTCACAAGAGTGAAAAGTACTGAAGAGCTTGAGCCATCACCTTTTCTCTCAGAGTGTGTTAGTAGGAAGCTAGATTGGACACAGTGGAGGCAGCATCCAAACCCCGAGCTATGAAAAAGGATTCAGCCTTCCCAAGAGATATCTTCATCACTGTGCCAAATGCTTGCTCCTAGACCCAGGCTCCTACAGTGCGTTCCCTATACAGCCTGTTGAATTTCTCAGGCAAATTGTCTTTCACTGAGTGCATTGAATGGCAGTGGTAGTAAGACTTAGGTATAAGCTGGGGGCAGTTTCTCTGGTCCCTGTCTAAGCAGCCCTCTTCACCTAAGCATCTCAAAATAGTTTAGGGAAAAAAACTGTAAGAAACTTTATTTAAATCTGAAGTATCTTTACCAAAACAAGAGAACAGGGTGTTTTGAAAGACAAGTTTCTGTAAGTGAAAATTATATTAATCATGACTATGCATCAGGCTCTGAGAACTGAAATCTGAGGAGTTAATTTAAAATTTTGATCAAGCAAATGATTCATATTCCATGATCTGAAGAGCACAGAAGGATATAACTTATCACTCAGAAATAAGAAAAGAGGTCAATGAAATGGGCTGGGATGATACCTGTGATGCAGGCATCCCATGTGGGCACCAATTCATAGCCTGGCTGCTCCATCAATCTACCTGGGAGAAGTAAACAAAGATGGCCTAAATGTTTGGGACTCTGTCACCCACGTGGGAGACCTGGATGAAACTCCTGGTTCTGGTTTTGGCTGGTCCAGCTTTGGTTGTTGCAGTCATCTGCAGAGTGAACCAGCAGATAGAAGCTATTCCCCTTTCTTTCTCTCTCTCTCTCTCCCTCTCTCTGTAACTCCGATTTTCAAAATAAATAAATAAATAAATCTTTAAATAAATGGAAAAAGAAGAAATAGGAAACCCACACATCTTTCTGAACCATTTTCTCCCCCTTGGAATTGACATAAGTCTTTGCTATTCCATGTGCAGTCCTCAAATCAAAAGCAGCAGCATCACCTGGGAGTGTGTTAGCAATGTAAAATCTCAGCCCCCACTCCAGACTGACTGAGCTCCAGTCTGCATTTTAATAACGCTGTGCTTTGGATGTGGTTGTGAAGCCTTGGTTCACAGGTTGGAAGCTTTGTCCTCAGACTGGCAGTGTTGGGAAATGCCATGAAACCTGAAAGAGATTGGACCTACTGTTGGAAGGAATAGGTCAAGGAAGGCTCTGTTCTAGGCAGGAAGTGCTTACCTTTCTCATGGGACCCCATTACTTTGTAAGAAAACGCTGTTGTTGAGAGAGGCTAAGCCTGGTTCCTCCCAGCTGCCTGACTTCCTGTCTCACCAAGTTCTCTCTTTAACACTGTGTTCCACCAGGACATCCTCCACTGTGACATAATACAGCTGGGGAAGCTTAGCCAGAGCCAGTACTCTGTTGTTTAGACTTTCATCTCCCCAAGCTGCAAGCTAAATAGACCTTTTCAAAAAAAGAAAAAAAATTACCCAGCCTCAGGTATGTTTTTCATGGCAACAAAATGGTCTAATACAAAATCACAAAGGAGATTTGTACATATTTTATGGTTTTGAAGCTCAGCTCTAGATTTTATCAACCATTTATGGAAAGTGTTTTTCTGATCTTTCAGAGTACACATGTGCATGAGGCAAAGAAAGAAAGAAATCTTGAGAGCTTGGAGAGGGATCAAGAGCAAAAGTGATTAAGAGGAATGCTGGGAATGTTAGAAGAAAAAAAATCATACTTCTCAGTTTTGCCAGAACTGACTCTGGGCACCAGCCTTTAAAGTCAAATCCAAGACAAACATCATCCAACTGCCTAATTTCAAACAGGGATGGTGGTGTTTTCTGCAACTGTACTGGTATGTAGAAATGAAGGATACTGGCCTACAGACTGGGGCCTGATTTCCTCAATTCCTGACAGCATATAGACCAAGAAACACTGTTGAGAATTTGATAACTGCTTTGAAAAAGAATTAGACCTATTCAATGTTGCTTTTCTCCTTAAGGGAATCATGAATGTTCTGACAATAATGATCAATACATGAAGGTAGGGTGAGAAAATCCTAACTTTTGTGGATCATGGAAATATATCCAAAGTGTCTCTCTGTTGGATCTTGTTTATGCTAAGGCATTTGGATATTTGAAGACTACAAGTAGGAGAGTACTGGCTTTGCAAAATGATACCATTCAGTTGTAGCAGATAAGTAAAGTTCAGCAACTGCAAGGCCTAAAAGCAAGGCACTTGTCTGGGCTCAGCTTTTGAATTCCTGGACATGCTGTCCTCCTGATGAATTCCTCACTGTGAAAGTACCAGATAATGGCATTGCAGGAATGGGGATGAGACTCGGTGCAAGTGTCTTTGCTCATACTTTGTCTTGTGATGAAATCGGTCAAGGACAGAAGTGAAGTGGCAGACGCACTGTGTGTTCACCCTCCTATGAGCAAATACCATCGCCCTGAATTGTTTTGCTTTCCACTCAGAGAATCTGTCTTAGTGACCCAGGAAATCCAGGGCTTGCTGCCATGCACCATGCTGTGGTGGCAGTCTTCTGCTTGGCCAAATAGCTGCGTATGACAATACAGAATTAGAAGAGGAGTCAGGGCAATGTGTCTCACTCGCCACTCTCAGAGCTCAGGAGACAGGCTGCTATTAATCACTCCAACCACATCTATCAGACGGCTCTCATTTGGCCACGGCTCATAGTCACAGAGGCAGAGCCAGGGTCTCCTGATAAATCATATTCAACACTTCTATGATAAGGACGACACAGGTGAATGGGAGACAAAAATGTACAGTCTTAACCATGAGTCCACACTATAAAAAGTGCGAGAAGGAAATGACTAATGACTGCCAACCAAGTGCCAAACACTATCAATTCCTTTCTTGCACTCAAACATAATTGCATAGGTTAACTAATAAAGTAACTTGAAAAGGAATAAAATGGAGCCGATTTTGTAGTGTGGCAGATTATGTTGCCACTTAGGGCACCTCCAGCCAGAATCAAGGTGTTCCTTCATGTCCCGAAACCTGTACTTCCAATCCAACTTCCTGCTAATGCACACCAAGAAGACAGTGGATGTTGGTCTGAGTAGTTGGGCCCCTGCCACCCATATGAAAAACCCAGATGGAGTCCCTGGCTCTTAGCTTCAGCTTGGCCCAACTGTGGGTGTTGCCAGCATTTGGAGAGTAAAGAAATAAATGCACAATCTCTATATGTGTCTGCACTACTATTTTCTCTGTTTCTGCCTTGCAAATAAATAATCTTGCATAATAATAGGAAGGAAGAACTGAAGGAAGAATGGAAGGAAGGAAGAAAGGAAGGAAGAAAGGACAGGGAGAGGGAGGAAAAAAGAAAGAAAGAGATAGAAAGATAGACAAATAAATAAATAAATAAAGGGAGGAAGGAAGGAAAGGTTAAAACAGATACTGCACACTGGAAAGAATAGGGAAGGTCACATAGGGCACACTCTATGCTCTCCACAGAAGTGCTCAATGAAAACTAGGAGGAAATAGAGAGAAAGGATTACTATACACCTGAGGATAAAAAAATAGTCACACTGAATTCCAGATGCCATGCACAATTTCGTCAAATCCCCAACAGTACTGTAGCAGGATATTGAAGCTAAAAGAATTAAACCTGACAAAGACTTGAGGCCAAATCCTAGCCCTGCTGTTCAGTTGTTGTGTGACCTTTCCAATGTCAGTTTCCTAGTCTATGAAATGGACACTATAAAACCTCCACAGGCTGGTTGGTGTGATACTTAATCCCACAGAGCCCTAAGCATCCTGGAGGTCCTCAGTGAATAGCTCTTGCTATGATTGCCCAAGGTCACATTCCTGCCAAGACAGGCTTGTCTTAAGGTATGATCCTTCCGATTCACTGCTGTCTCATTGCGCAGGGTGGAGGCTCAGCCAGCTGCCACATAGCACTGAACTTTTGCAGGAAATCACCTACTGTGACCAGCACATACCATCCTGAGCTCTCACCAAAACACAAGACTCAATATGTGTAGACTGTTTCTCAGGCTTCCCTGGCAGCAGTCTCCAGTGCATAGATCCTCTTCAACCTAAGATGGGATTACATTCTAATAAACCCAACACGAACCAAAAATACCATTAGTCAAAAATTCATTGACCTAGCAACCATCCTAGCTTAGCCACACAACACATCCTGGAGGGTCTGTTGTTACCACTTCTGTACCTGATGATGGCTGGGAGCTGTAGCTCCCGGCCCTGACCAAGAAACAGTATCCTACGGCATATCACCAGCCCGGGAAAAGATCCAGATTCACAATTCAAAGCACAATTTTTATGGAATGTATATCACTTTGGCACTAATAAAATGGTAAAATTGAAAACTCATCAAGCAAACAATGGTAAGTTAAACCATCATGAGTCAGGAACCTTTCGTGGATCCCACCCAAGGAAGGCAGCAGAGAGGTAAGGGGTTGCTTTTGTAGCTACATCGGGTGGCATATTTGAATGCCAACTCCTGTAGAGGTAGACTGGACAGTGGTCGGAACCCCCAAAGCAGGGACTGATAACAACTGGCTTCTGAAAGACCTGGGTAGGCAGCAAGGGCACAGAGGGAAGTGTGTTCCTGTAGGGATCAGAGGTTAGACTGCAGTGCTTGCTATTTCTGGCAGCGACACTTTTCACCCCTGTGTTGTTCCTCCTTCCGTTAGAGTAACTGGGACACTTTATCCCCCACCTGTAATTCCTTCTTGCCTGAAATAGAGTGACTCCAACTTTTCCTACTAAATCCACAAGAGCATCAGTCCTTAGTGGTGGCAAAGGACTGTCGGAACATAAAGAGTCTAGGGGATCCTGGAAGATGGCCTTCTTCACACAGGAGCTACAACCTGTGTTTTTGATTAGAGATGAACTTTGGAATGAAAACATGCCAGGCAGAGTTATCACAGTGCTTCAAGTATCTACAGAGAATCTTTGATTATAACAGTCTGTCCTTAGAAAAAGTTCGTAAGTGGAGAAGGAGGAAAGGAGTGGAGTGCCAAAAGCACCAGGACAGAGAGAAGCAGCTGGAATTAGAGAGAGTAAAGAGAGCAGGACTTCTGGAAGGGTGGGGAAAAGTCGGTGGGAATAAGTGCAGGTTTACTCAGGCAGCCCTGACTACAATTTGACTTTATTATTATTATTGTTAGTTTCTAAATTAAGGTAACATGTTTTCCAAATTATGATAACATGTTTTAACCATTTTTTATTAGAAAGTCAGATATACAGAGAGAAGGAGACACAGAGAGGAAGATCTTCCGTCCATTGATTCACTCACCAAGCGGTCACAACAGCCTGAGCTGAACCAATCCAAAGCCAGGAGCCAGGGGCTTCTTCTGGGTCTCCCATGCTGGTGCAGGGTCCCAAGGCTTTGGGCCATCCTTGACTGTCTTCCCAGGCCACAAGCAGGGAGCTGGATGGGAAGCAGGGCTGCTGGGATTAGCTGGTAACCATATGGGATCCCAGCATGTTCAAGGCAAGGACTTCAGCCGCTAGGCTACCGAGCAGGACCCTTAACCATTTTTAAGTGTACACTGCAATGGCACTATATGCATTCACAGAATATTATATTTTACATTTTTTCAAATTGGAACTCTACGTATTATTTAATTTTCCTTTCCCTCTCATCCCAGCCCTGGCAACCAACACTATATTTTTCAGATATTTTCTCCTGGTCCAGAAACCTTACACATATAGAATTGGAATATTCTTCCTTTTGTTTCTGGCTTATCTCACTTAGCATAATGCCTTCAAGGTTCATCACATGCTGTAGCATGTGTCAACATTTCATTTTTATCTAAGGTTGAATAATATCCTGTTGCATGAGTTTTCCATATTTTGTTTATCCATTCACCCGTTGTGGACAATGTGGTTGCTTTCAGCTGTTGGTTGTTGTGAAAAATGCTACTGTACATATTAATGTACAACTATGAAATCCAATTGTTTTGGAGTTGACATCTAGCCCAGAAGCTGAGATGCACATCTTGCACCTGAGTACCTAGTTTGATTCTTGGCTCCAGCTCTTATCTCCAGCATGTTGCCAATGCAGATCCTGGGATGCAGTGTTGATGGCTCAAGCACTTAACTTCCTGCCATCTCTGTGAGGGACCTGGATTGAGTTTACCTCTCCTGGCATCAGCCCTGGCCCAACCATGGCCACTGCAGGCATTGGGAAAGTGAACTAGTGCATGGAGGAACTCTCTTGTTCCTCTGCCTCTCAAATAAATACATCAATAGATTTTTAAAGTACAATTAATGAATCATGTGATTCCATTTTCTCCGCATCCTCACCAATACTTGCTATTTTCTGCCTTTTCTGGTAATAACATATTATTGGATGTAAAGCCATATCTCCTTGCTGATATAATTTTTACTTTCCAAGGGATTAGTGATGTTCAACATCTTTTTGTGTGTTTATTGGTCCTTTATAAGTCTTATTTGGAAAATGTGGCTTGACGTTTTGTGTGAATTAGGAGGATAAGAAAGAGGCTTAAGTCTGCAGAAAGAAAAACTTGTGACCCCCCATATGGGCTTTAGAAAGCATTAAAAATATTTTAAACAATGTGAGAGATCACTTTTCTTATATGTGTTAGGTGCAAATGAATACAGAATGGAACTTTCCTGCATAGTCAAATAAACCTGGTCAGAAATCAGATTCCAACATAAATTCAAGCAACTTGTGAAGTAAGCTGCATTAAAGCTCATCAATTTTTATTGAGGATGCATAAAATCCTGTAAAAATTAACGTATCTTTATCAGTCAAATTGCAATTTATATGTGTCTAGGTTCTATTTGATGGGAAGCTACATTTTCTGCTGTTTGGACAGGAAGGAGGAGCCTGTGTGAAATGGGACAGCAAATCAGCTAAAAGAACTGAAAAACCAGTGTACTGACTTGACCTTTCCCATCAGTCCTGGTGCCCACACAAGTGATGCTAGGAACTGCTCGGGCGAGAAGGCTCTGCAGGGAGTGAGAAGAAAAAGCGTCTGCTCACGTTTGCTGAGGGCATTTTTCTGAAATAGATGGGAGGGAGTCTGTCTCAAAACTCAGACACAGGAGAGATCTTATTTGCTTTCATAATTCCTTTCCACTCTCTTCTCATATTTTTACTCTAAAGTGTGAGCAAATTATTCAAGCATCTGGGACCTGATTCACCATCATTCTCTGCAGCTTTTATTAAGCTTTGTGCCATTCATTCTAAGAATAGAAATGAAATTAATTAATGATCAAGGTACCCAGAATCTATATTACATATATTTCTATTCCAATGTTTTGACAAAAAAATAATTACACCAATGACATGTGGTAAGGAAGTGGCTGACATACAGCAGATACTCAGTGGGGATGAATGAGTGAACAACTGGAATCTGAGACTCGTCATTTCTTCACTGAATCATCACAGTGGTTTTCTGATGTTCTCTTTGCACTGTATCTAGCTGCTGTCTGCCAGACCATTTAACCAGGAGTCGCTTTTATCATCTTATTCAGTCTGCACTCCCTTCCATCATCAGGGACTGGTTATATTGCTCTCCAAGTCAACACCATTTCTACTCCTTGCAATCTCCCTGACACAACTTGCTTCAGGCCCCGATCAGCTGTGAACTGGATTAATTCAGGAACCTCCAAACTTGCTGACAATCTCTCTGTGCTTTAATGCCTCTACTAAAATTTTAACGCACAGACCTTCATTTCCAAATTAAGTGGCAGAATTTCTGCAAGTCTATGTCACATAAATAATAGACATGAAATATAAAGAATAGGTTGCTGTGTTGCTCATTGCATTATAATTTGTATTATAAAAATGAAAAACAAGTGCCTACCGCTGCAGAGTTGGCTAAACAAAATTTTATTTATAAAATGGAATATTATGTAACTACAGTAAAGAATTAGATATAATCTACATGAGCTGATGTAAGAAGACATGCATAGCCAGTATTATCTTTAACAGAAAACTTGTAGGGGCTGGCATTAAAGCACAATGAATAAAGTTTGTGATGCCAGCATCCCAGGGTAGAGCACTAGTTTGAATCCTGGCTGTTCTACCTACAATCCAATTTCTTGCTAATGTGTCTGGAAAAGACGACCCAAGTACTCAGATTCCTATTATTCTGGAGCTACTGACTTCAGCCTGGTCCAGACCTGGGTATTGCAGTCATTTGGGTAGTATTTGAGTAGTGAACCAGCACAAAAAACACCTTGCTTGTTTTCACTCATTCTTTCTCCATTTCCCTATCTCTGTTGCTGTACATTTTATAGAGAGAGAAAGAGAGAAAGAGAGAAAGAGAGAAAGAGAGAAAGAGAGAAAGAAAGAAAGAAAGAAAGAAAGAAAGAAAGAAAGAAAGAAAGAAAGACTGGCGCGATATCCTAGTGGCTAAAGTCCTTGCGTTAAACACACTGGGATCCCATATGGGTGCTGGTTCTAATCCCAGCAGCCATGCTTACCATCCAGCTCCCTGCCTGTGGCCTAGGAAAGCAGTCAAGAACAGCCCAAAGCCTCTGGACCCTACACCCATGTGGGAGACCCAGAAGAAGCTGCTGGCTCCTGGCTTCAGGTTGGCTCAGTTCCTACCATTGCAGCTGCTTGGAGAGTGAACCATCGAACAGATCTTCCTCTCTGTCTCTCCTCCTCTGTATATATCTACCTTTCCAATAAAAATAAATAAATCTTTAATAAAGAGAGAGAGGAAGGAAGGAAAGAAGGAAGGAAGGAAGGAAGGAAGGAAGGAAGGAAGGAGGAGAAAGGGGAGGAAGGAGTATTTAAACATAAACAAAAGAAAACTTACGGACAGAATATAATGTTATTTTGTATTAAAAAAAAAAAAAAACACTGATAGGTTGTTTAGGATAATTACCACAGCCAGGCTAAGTGCGTTTAATGTAAAAGGCCTGTTTGAAGGACTGGCTCTTGGCTGACATCTGAGACTATAAGAAAGTTTCCATTCCCCGTCTATGAGTAGTTCAGTGTGCTAAAATGCTTGTTTGAGTGATGTAGCTTATGCTGAATACTGACTTTGTTTTTTGCTGAATATCTGAAGTCTAAAATTTTAAAATTTTTGTTGTTTATAGGTCTCTGCCTGTTTGTCAAATAACTTTTAAAAATCATTTGAGTTGGGAAACACAGAAACAGAGAGATAGCTATAAAAACATCTCCCATATGCTGGTTCACTCTGCATTCTCACAACAACCACAACTGAACTAGGCTGAAACCAGGAGCCAGGAACTCAAGATGGGTCTTTCACATGGGTGACAGGGACCAGTTATTTGAGCTATCACTTGCTATATCCAAAGGCATGCATTTACTGGAAGCCAGGTTGAAGAAGAGTGAAACCAAAACTCAATCCCAGGTAATCTGATACGAGTTTTGGACATCCTAGATGGCATTTTTCTAACAAAACATAAAACCAAGTAATGGTCTTGAGGCACATCAGTGCATAAATGTGTGGCTGCATTTATATATGCATAGGGAAAGGTCTATAACAATTGAGGATTTGGAAGTATAGTGAGTTGAACTTGTCACTTTATCTTTTGCTATATATTTTTAAAGATATCAGTTTATGTCTGATTTTAAAATCTTTGTGTTATTAGTGATTTGCCATGATGTAATTATTGCTTATTTATTTGTCCTCATATCATGGTAATTGTCCTAAGGGAAGGTTCCTGACTCATTTTTGGAAAACATCTGAAATCATCGAAAATTTCCCAAACACATGGTAGGTGACAGAAATGATGATACTAATTGATTGTAAAAGAAAAACTAACAGATGAATGTAGTGATGAATAAGAAGTAACCCTATATTTATAATAGCACAATATAACAACAAAGATATGGAAACAACCCAGATGCTCCTCGAAAGAGGAATGGATAAAGAAACTATGGAATACTATGAAATTCTATCATATGCAACAGAACAGTCCCAACTGGAGACCATTATGCTCAATGAAATAGGCCAATTTCCAAAAGACAAACATCGTAGTTTCTCTCTGTTCTTTCTGATATAAAGCAACCTTCATGTAAGATACAAGATTAATAGGTATATAGATGAACATGTAGATACATATAATGTCACAGATGAACTGTATCATGGGAACTAGCATACCAGCAAGTGAAGATACATAGCAATATGCGTCTCTACTCCAGAATAAACTGGAATTCTCAATGAACCTGTTAAATAGACCTTAACAATAGGATACTAGACCTTCCTGCCTACACCTATAATGCCTTGATATGTTGGACTTCTGACTGTTACTGAAGGAGGGAGGAGGGAAATGACTGTGGGGGGGAGGGTACATCCCTGTACCTATGGAACTGTATAATGAAAAATAAAAATAAGAAAATTAAGGAAAAAAAGCTGAAAAAAAAGAGAAAGAACCTGAAAGAGAGCATTTATGTGCAGAAATCTCCTTTCAAGTTTCAGATTTTAGTACCTTTAATTTTCCAGTGTAGTCAAGCTTTCTCAATTTTCACTTCCATTTGAAAGAAATACAGAATAGTTTAATGATCTGTGATTGCTTTAAAATTTATTGTATGCGGATAAAAGTGTCATTTTTTCATTCAAACATTGCTTATGGTTGTTGTCTGTATTTTCACTAAGTTAGATTTTTTTAAAATTTTTAGTTTTAAACTTATTCAGTTAGTTTGCTATAATGTAATCTCAAAAGCGAACAAATAAATAACAGGGAAGAAAGGTAGGAGGGAGAGACTATCAATATATTCTGAGAACCATATCTACAAACAATATGGAATCTGTTAAACTCATTAAAATTTTAAAAAATGTTTTAAAAGGAACAAATAGAAAATGGAGAAAAATAGATGAGAATGGAAAAGGAACTATGGTTGAAATTGGCTTCCTACTAAGCTCAGCCAGGGGAATGCAACTGCCCTTTTCTTTGACATAGTTGATCTGAAGAAGACAGCATAAATTTCTTGTCAAAGAAATCTCTGCAGGAGCATGATTGTCATATCAAAGAACTGCGTATGTATGGTAGATAAGGCATGAAACAAAAGTGGTAACCTGTCAATTTTTCTTCTTTTTGGGTGTGAAGTTTGGTTAAACTGATTAAATACATCATTAACTACTGGGTGCCATTATGTAAATTAAGTGTTTATTCCACTGTCTTGGACTCCAATAATATACTCCTTTTTTATTATTTCATCTAGTCCCTATTAGCAAATTAGTATAGATCTAAATTCTGGTGCCAAATTCTGAAGATTCATCAAAGTATAGCTTTGAAGAAATATGAGTAACTAAGGAAATGCATAGGACTATTCAACTACCAGTCCAAGATACTTCAAGTTTTAAATCCTCCCTTAACTTGGAGTTCATAATTCAAGTTGGCACAGAGTCAGCATTCTCTAAATTCCTGTTGGCTAATCATAGATGAACCATATATTGTACAGATACAAACTTAGATGGCACAGAAATGTCTACTTCACAAATGTGTAGGAACCTTACAGCTACATATCTAGCCAATCTCTAAACTATTCCCACTCAAGAATGAGTACATTCAAGTGGCGAGGCTGGGCCCACCCAAGTTCTGAGAATAATTTAGAGGGATTCAAAGCCATAATTTTAAAAAGACTAAGTTTTTTGAAGCCACTGCTCCTATGGGATTCCAGCCACAGCCTTCAATAGCTTTTTGTCCTGATGAAAGATTAGAACCTATTTTACATGCTGAAGCTTTGTGAAAGATGAATCCATCTACTCTGGCTACAGAAAGTCAGAGTTCATTTGACATTTTCATTACTAACAGCCATTTTTCAAAGTAAATTCACACTTCAGTTGGTTCTCAGTGGTCATAAACAGCTGTCAGACTTTGTCCAGGGTTCATCTTGATATTCTCTAGATATATTTTTATTAGCAAGTGGACAGATTTCCTCTATGTGCCGTAATACATGACCCACATGTGGATCACACATAGATCTTTTAAAAAGAAATGAGGAGAGGAACTGCCCATGTAGATTTTGGCCAGTTTCCCCCTATCCTTTACACTAGTTTAACTGATTAGTGAGAAAGAAAGTCTTACATTCAAATACATGTAATCCAAAGAAATTAAGCAATTATTTGCACAAACCCAGTATGCAGTGGGTCAGCCCATCATTTGGAGAAGAGCATTGTAGGTGGAGGAAATACGTGTGAAAGTCCTATAACTGAAGCAGGGTGAGCTCGAGGAAAATACAGGACAAAAGTTCAGGTAGGTCTCAGATACCCAGATTTTGTAGGGCTTTGGAGTCATTATAAAGACCCCAGCTTTACTCTACATGAGCTGTAAAACCATTGGTGAGAAAGTTTTAAGGAGAGTGACATGATCTGACTTAATGCTGACAGCATCATTTTCCAGGGTTGACCAGACCCCTGGGCAGCAACAACTGGGCAAGAAAGTAGCATTTAGTAGCTGTTAAAGGAGAGAATCATGCATGGCACCAGGATGGAAGAAGAAAGAATGTGAGAGAGAATCACGCTCCAGATGTACATTGAAGTTTGAATCCTCAAAATTGCAACCATGGAATGTGAGGTTGGAAAGGGCAGAACTCAAAGCAATGAGGAGGTTTTGGTCATGAGCAACTGGAAGAGTTTAGCTGGCATACTCAACCTTGTTCATTTTGGCTGTCAGTTTTCCTGGAGTATAAAAGTGAACGGGTAAAAGGGCAGTCTTTCCCATTCTCTGAGCAATTCCAAGGAGTGTCTGGGATCTGGTTCCAGGAGCAGCTAAGAAATAATCCAGGGAAATATGGGAAGCATTAAAGATGGGTGAAGAGTGAGGAGTCTACTTGTTTGAGTTACTGAGGCATTTCCCAGAAGAAAACTGTTCAAAGGAAATGAAATAAGTGTTGACAGATGGACACCATTAGTCATTGGTACTAGAAGGAGTGGGAGACTTTCCAAATCCATGTGTGCTAGAATCCAGTTTGTCCCTGCCCAGATCTTCACTGGTTTCAGTCTAGCTCCTAGGGATTGAGGATGTAACACTTGAAAGAGAAATGTTCATTAAAATCTCGATGGCAACCCTGCCATGAGCAGTACCCCAATGTGACACCAAAGGGGAGACTCAACACCCAAACTGCCTCCTCACTGCACCTCCTGCAGGGGATGCCTGATGCACACAGAGAGGAACACCTTACATAAGACTCCATCATGAGTGAAGGCTGGGAACTCCAGACATGAAGCGGAATTACGTATTTGCATCGTAGTATTGGGATAGCAGCCAAGGAAGCCAGTCTCTAAGTTTTGTATTAAGCAGTGATTTGTCAAGCAAAGCAAGGCCTGCATGTACTCCAAAGAGAGTCTGTCATATCCACTTAGAGCAGGGAAGAGGATTGTCAGCCCATAATCAGCTGGGGTAGCCTCAGGTATGAAATGCCAGGGGCAAAATCTGATATAAAAGGGATAGTGAGATCCAGACCAGGATGAGAGACTTAATGGTTAAAACACTGACATGGGAGAGTCTGTACATTTTTATTATTGTTGTTAAGTTTAACTCTATTACAATGTAACTGTTTCATTTAGCTCCTGAGTGAGTATTAAACTGCACAATGAAAGCTACTCTGACGTCAGGATGAGACAAACAGGAATACGGAGGCTGAGAACCATGTTTGCCCATGTCTTGAGGGACACGTGACTTTTCCCTGGTTCTGGCAGCCATGGGACACCCTTAGGATTCATGACTTTGTCGTTCTGCATCAATGCAGGTGCAGAGAGTTAGTGGTAGGGCTTCTGTTCCCTCTCACCTCCAAAGCGTTTTCACCAACCTCTAGGGTTCTAAAATATATCCAACAAAGCAGAGGATTTTTTTTTCACAAACAGGAAAAGCATACTTAAATATGCTACCAAAATATATTCATACAGAGACGCCAATCATGAAAGGCTTTAGAGTGGGTGTTGGGACGATGGGGGAGGGGAGAGGAGCACCAGAAGCGCCCAAATCAACTTCAGCCAATTCAGATCCCTATTGCTGCAAACTGTGTAGCAATGTTCACCTTTGACTTTAAGGTCATCTGTGGCTACTTAAAAAAAAAATAATAATAATAATAACGTTCATTCCTCAGCCCAGACCAATTAAAACCAATGTCTGGGAGAGAAGGATCAGGGATCAGTAAGCTTTTAAAGCTCTTCCAAGAGATTGCTACCCACCGTTCCTGTTAGAAGCCATTAGTTCTCAAGCTTTATCCACTGGAAAGCAAAACAGTCTCTACAGCGCAGAATCAGAATCCACACTTTCAGAAGCTTCTTGAGTATTTATACATACATCTGGGGCTGACAAGCATGGACTCTTCTTGGTAAGGAGATGGCCGTGTTGAACTCGTTAGGTTACTGTCCAAAATTAAATGAAATAATTCACGTAATACATCCAGCACAGTACTTGGCTCTCATTATTAAATAAGGCAGCTGTTGGGCCCGGCGGCGTGGTCTAGCGGCTAAAGTCCTCGCCTTGAAAGCCCCGGGATCCCATATGGGCGCCGGTTCTAATCCCGGCAGCTCCACTTCCCATCCAGCTCCCTGCTTGTGGCCTGGGAAAGCAGGAGAGGACGGCCCAAAGCTTTGGGACCCTGCACCTGCGTGGGAGACCTGGAAGAGGTTCCAGGTTCCCGGCATCGGTTTGGCGCGTACCGGCCCGTTGCGGCTCACTTGGGGAGTGAAACATCGGATGGAAGATCTTCCTCTCTGTCTCTCCTCCTCTCTGTATATCCGGCTTTTCAGTAATAATAAAATCTTTAAAAAGAAATAAATATAAATAAGGCAGCTGTTATTTTTAATAGTTATTTTGGTGTTTTTATAAGATATCACAAAGAGACAAAAGGAAACAAAGGGGTAAGATTGAAGTCATAAATACAAAATTAGATGCAGTGTTAAGTTGGCAGAATCTAAGTCAAAAACTCTCAGACCTTTTCATTGGGTTGAGCGTAATCCTAGTGTGACCTCGATGGGGCTCCCAGATCCCCGATATGGCCCAAAGCATCTCAATCTCCATGCCAACATCTGGTCTTTGAGCTCCCACCGTCACCTTCTATGACCTGGTGCAAAGAGAGAACACTGCATAGGCGTGGTTCAGAACAAAAAAAAAAAAAAGGGGAAGTTGGACAAGAAACAGCTAAGCACACTCTTCATTATTCAGCTTTGTAAATATGCCTCTCCATTGACTGCTGGGCACAGCAGTGAAACTGAATTAGAGGAGACAGTTCATTTGTAAAAGGCTGAGGTGCTCACGATGGGCAGTCTGTGCTGAGTGCTCCAAAGTGCATCCTGAATGCCATTTACTAAAGGACAAGAGTACAGAGGTCACCCAGGTCCTTTGGGATCTGGGGGAAACCTCTGTACCACCAGGAAAAGGGAATGTCACAGCTCTGGACTTCACCCTCCTGTCCCTCCTGTTGGCAAACTGTTCCTCTAAATTGGTCTCCACCTTGAAATCAGACAAAGTACCATCTGGTAGCTATTGTTTGCTTAGACACATATATCACCCCTGTGAACTTCAGGTAGCTCATCCAAAAAGTGCACTGATAATACATTCTTTGAAGCCTGCCTCCTGAATAGAAACTCATTCAATGATTGAATCAAATTAGTTGACATGAGGTCATGTATGTCATGCAACACCCATCACACAGTGGAAACTCCAAAAATCCTAACTTGCTGATGAGGCTTGGACTTTTGGCAACAGTGCAGTCTTTATTTTCAATGGCAGAGGGATCTCCAACGGAGAACAAGAGAGGTGCAGTGGCTTGGTTAGGAGAAATTCTCAAGGACAGAATTAGCTTGTCATGCTCCCTCTGGAGGCCCTCTGTCAACAAAGCCTTTCTTTGGAGAAGATACTGCCTTGGTCTCAAAGTTTTAATTCAATAACAAATGAGTTCAAGCTACAGCAAAGGAGGAAAAACTACTGTGACCCTAGAAACCCATCACATCCCATCAACCTGAGCCCAGCCCACACAGGAAGAGCTTCCGTTAATAACTGCTCATGAGGTGATTACCAGGATTTAATTCAGTCAAGAAGATAATCAATAGATGGCCCACTGTGAGTGGTCCATTAAAGTAGAACTGCTCCTCTCTTCAGGTGTGATAAATAGTGCATTTAAAGTATTCAATACCATAATAAAGGTTGTAATTAAGTGAGGCAACTTGGCATCTTAATAACTGCATGCTTGAAAAGATTTAAAACTTCAGACTCAGACACGGGATAGCATTCATAATCCCTGGAATGGGATTTCTTTCTAGAAGACAAAAAATAATGTCCAACTTTTCTCGTGAGAAGCTGACAGGGCAGATGTGTCCCTTGATGTTTATGGAGATAAAAGGGGTGACTTTGAGCATGTGCCACTGCGTCTTTTGTTCATTATGTTGCCCTGCTACCTTAATTATTACCATATTCCTGGTGGGAAAGAGGCAGCAGGAGTGGGAGCGGGAAGAAAGGCCTAGGGGAATGCAGGGCAGGACTAGCAGCCCCAGCAGTATGTAAATCACTTAGTAATATACAAATGACTTCGCAGAAGTACAGTACGACTTCCCAGACCAAATCATCTCCATTTCGGCTTCTCATTATTAAAAGAGAACCATTTTCTGCCATCACTTTTTTTTTTTTGCTTTCCCCCAACCTTTGTGGAGTTTGTGTGCACGCACACACACATACACACACACACACCCATGAATTCATGGAGAATCCGGAGAATCCAGTCTTCTTTTTGTGAGGATAGAGACACAGATCAAAGAGAGAGACAAGGAGGCCTGGGGTAGGAATTCACAGCCAAATCAATTTTCTGAGAAGTAAATCTGAAGAAGGTGGATACCAACTGGGCTGTGAATGAAAGGAATTGTGTGTATGGCCCAGCCTTTCAGTAGACCTGGCCTTGAATCTTGGGGTATTTGGAGGGGTGCGGCCACTTGGAGAATGGAGGAGCAGGTAGGACTTGGTTAGCTTTTCCAGACATTTCAGCCTTGGTAGGCCTTGCTCCCTGAGGTTAGGTGGCTGAAAGGAATGCAGAGGTTGGGGAGGAGAATGTTAGGTCCCTGTTAGACCGGTTGTATGAAATAAACGGTGTGAGTCCCTGAGCAGACTGCCTTTGTGTATTTTTTGGGTGTTCCAGTGGCTGTGGAACCAAATTGGGTGAGACTTGAGTTCTTGCTCCCTCTCATTTCCCTGTAGATTTTAAGAAGAAAAAAATTCAAAAAGTGTGAACTTTAGATGCCTATTATAAGTCTCCCATTCAGCAGTTTGCAAAGTAGATGCATTTTGTTAACTCTTCCTACATATGTAAATTGATAGACCTTTGAAAATAGATGTTGACTTGGTTAAATATTCTACAAGACAGGATAGTGAATCCATGACTCTGCGAAGACAGGAAATTCATATCCTGTCACGCTTCATTGTTTATGTGCACAATGTCTTTGATCATAATCTATGGACAATGTTTATTTACAAGATCACATATTATGCAACTTAGTTCTGAACTTGTGAAAAAAGTAAGCCTGCAATGTAGAACTGATCTATCTCTCTCCCTCTCTCTTTCTCTCTCTCTCTCTCATGGCCAGGTCACTCAAACAGTGATCGTGTGACTTCCAATTATTGTTTTAGGACATTATGAATATTATACTTACAGCTGCAAAGTATTAAAAGTGACCTCTCTGGGTCATGGCTTGGCCTAACCACACTCTAGGAATTTCCCTTTTCTCCCACTAGACAAAGTTCCAGCTCAGACAGGGCTCAGTGCTGGAGAGAGCAATTGGGGGAATTCCAAGGCTCCACCCGTTCCTTTGCCTGAGTGTCCTGTAAGGGCCTGGACTTTCCAGTTTCACTGGGACTGGCAAGAGAGTCTTAGTCCTAAGTGACAAGTGACGCTGTGAGTCAGTTAGTCTGGCAGGCTTAGATCAAATGGTCAAGGGAGCAGGCAGTTTCTAAACCAAATACAGGGCTCCCCAAGTGTTGATACGCCTTGGCCCACCAAGAATTTCTACAGGCAGAGCCAGAACAAGCATGGAGCTGCATGAGGAGGTCACTGTTCTCAGTGCGAGAGTATGAGGTCATGGTCAGGAAGGTTTTACTCAATGTTGCAGACGCTGGAGCATCAGCTACAGAAAGCGGTCCCAGGCAGTGACCAGAGTTCTCCAGAGCCTGCTGTGCTGTTGAGGTCAGAGCAGTTCAGAAAGCTCTCCCAGTGTCATTGCACTCAGGGTAGTCAATGTTGAACAGTTAAAAACCCAGTCCCTGGAAGTCTCATCTATAGGTTCACCATATGATAGGATACTTTTAAAAGGCCATGGAAAATGCATATTTAAAAAAAAAAGCTAAGCATAGAACCTTAAATTTGTTTTGGACCAAAATCAACTTATCTTTTAATTCCATATTCCATGAGCTTTTGGAAGTGTTCTCATGATACAGAGGATTTCCTATGTTCCAGGCACTGTGTTAGGCCTGAGGAGACTCGCTTGGCGATCTTGAGGGTGTGTACAGTGATGAATTTCTGCATGTTGACAGCTTCCCCACCAGGAACGGTTTACTCCCTGGCCATACCAGCATTGCTCTAAGACACATAAGCTACACTGAAAATGATCTTGCAGCCAAGGCAGACGACACAAGTTCCAATTACAAATGTGGAAAGTATTTAAATGGTTAAAAAGAACTACTGGATGTCCTCTCCAGGGATCCTCTCCATCTTTCATTGTCTTTAAGCTACTTTATAACTCTGGAGGTTTTAGAAAACAGATAATAATGCAAATAGTTATTATACATAGAAAGGAAAATAAATATGTCTATTGAAATGCAACTGGACGTGGTCCTGTGGCTTTTCACCAGATTCTTGTCTGTTCATGTCAGCATCCCTGATTGCTTATATACGTGTCTGCTCTGGATTCTCCTTTGAACTGATCCTTACAACTTCCTGGCTGTCTCATTAACTGAGGAGTTAAGTAACATCCTTGACATTTGTTCTTTTGATACTTGCCTGAGTGTCATGTTTTAAACTATCTAGAAATATTTGCCCTTAAAGCAAATGTAAGCTGTGTCCCATACAATACAGCTGTGGAAGTATTTCTTAAGATGGATTGTGATGATTATAAAATAGAAAGTTTTATCAAGTTAGCTTCTATAAGCCACCTGAGTTGATGGCAGAGAGGAACACTAGCAAAAATCATTGAAATACTTATTTAAAAGCAACCACCACGTCCTGGATTCCAACATACAGAAAAGGTGGGGGAAGTGGTCATGTCTGAGGGTAAGAAATAGGACTCTCATTCTGCTTGGTTTTGGTCATCACCTCCCAAACCAAAACCAATCCAGTTGAGTATTTACAAGTCAAAACAAAGCATTCCAACATGAGGCAGCCTTACAGACCAGTATACATCTCAAAATGTAGAAACAATGAAATACTGGTTGTCCAAAAGCCTAAAGCTACCCGAAGGAAGCTGCTGATTCAATGTAAACAGACAAGCCAATAGCAGTACACAGGCAGGTGGCATAGTGCCCTGCGTACGCATAGGCTTCTTTCTTCCCTATCAACTCATTTTAACTTTTGTTCAGCAACAACTGGAAAAATAACAACAACAATAAAAAGAACAGTAAGTACACACCATAGAGAAGTTATAAGCCCTTGGATTTGTTTTTTTGATTGTTTTCATCATACATTGTGAAAAAATCTCTTTCACTCAAAGGAAATTTTAAAATTCTCACTTTCAGGCTCAACATTCAAACCCAATGCAAGTATTACTCATTACACAAAGGAAAGAGAATATAAAACAGTAAGGTGCTAGTTTACATAAATGTGCATATTTTAAATATCTAGAATTATACCTGAAAATAATTAAATATCCTTACTGTATTGCAAATAATGTCTTATTGATTTTGATTTTGGCAAACTGGCTTCTCTAAACTTCCTGCAGTAAACCTGAATTACCTTCACAATACAAGAAAAATCTTAAAAATATGTAAGCTGAATGCAGTTCTAATATCAGTTAGGTTCTAATTAGTAAGAAGACATTTACTCTTATTACTTTCAGTGATTTTTTCATTTGCTTGTTTTTGTTTGGTTTCTACAAAAACAGGAACATTACAAGTTGTTCCTTTATCTGGACTCCATATTATCACTTCTAGCCTAGAATTTCCAATGCTAAAGCATGGGGTGTGTCTGCCTGAGAATTAATTCAACTAAATAGTAAAATGCCCAGTGAGGTACACCCCAGAAAAATGACTGATCTTATGACAGAATTTAACACAGATTCGTGATTTGCTGACTGTTACTTCTTCCCAGACTGTATTTAGCCTTACAGTTGCTCTCTTCTGACCAGTGAAGGAAGAGGTATCAAAACCAGTTACATATTACCAAATGTATAGAGTGGTTAAACTCAGAGACAGATACTGAGAATCTTTTGTAATTAATGTAAAAGTTCCCAGGATTAAGAAAATGACCAATTTAAACCAGACATATCTGAATGAAACTGTAAGAGGATTATCAAATGATGGAGAATCAGGATGACAATTTGTAACAGGGAATAGAAACAGAGATATTTGATTATTAGAAATGTTAATGTTAGAAGCAGACTGTAAATCTTATGCTGAAGGGTTTATAGCAGAGTTCCTAGTAAGGGCTAATATTCTAGGCAAGGTGAAACTTCACAAACGTCTAGTAGGTTTGTGGGCAAATTTCAAGCAAATATTAACATGGGGAGCCAAGGAATTGCAAGGCAAGAAAATGAGCATTTTGAGGGATGATTATTAGACTTTGAGTATTATCTTCCCCTTATTGGCCTCCTGTAGTGCATAAGCTGGGGCAACAGTTTCCTCCAATGGGGAGCAGAAGAGTTGAGATGAGAGGCAATTTGCTTGGGCACTGACACTCAGTGACTGCTGTCAGACTGACTACCAAGCCAGTCCTATCAGATCTGGTTCCTTAAGTTACAGTGAGAGAAAAAAAAAAAAAAAAAAAAGTTACAGTGAGAGAAGGTTGTGTGATACTCAACAAATGTAAATAACAGTAAGAAATGAACACACACACACAAATTCCAGGAACAAAACAGCACTGCTTTGAATACTTGTACTGTACTTTGGATGTGAATTTCTTCCCTTTTGTTTCAGAGAGAGATATTTGGTATGAGATTCAGCAGAGTTGTTGATCACAAAAGAGGGAGCTTGTAGTAAAATGAACTGTGGAAGGGGAGGAGACCCCACAAACTTGCAGGAGACTTCTGTGACAGTGAAGGACTTCCGCTGACCCCTAGGGTGGTAGGTAGGTAACTGTCATTGGCAGTAATGGACAGTGAGTTACTTCTTCCAACACATGTGTGGCAACCCATGGGTTTGTTCTGAAATCACAGATGGAAATAGGGAAGAGTGAAGCTTCTGGAATGACAACTCAGAACAAAGGAAGGGATTATTTCTCCCAGAAAGACTGAATTTGCACATGGTGTGACCTATGCAAACACTGTTTCATGTAGAGACTTTAGTTATTCTCAAACGATACATAGATGCTCTCAGCTTACAATAACATTACATTCCAATGAAACCACTGCAAATTAAATATATTGTCATTTAAAGTGCATTTAATATATATAAGCTACATAACATCCCAGTTTAACCATATCATACTATGTAGAATGTAATTATTCACCCTCATGATTGCCCTCATAGAGCTGTAGCTCAATAGTAATGCCAAGCATCATAAGAGAATGTCCCACCACGTACCACTAGTCCAAGAATTCAAAATTCAAAGTTTGCCTTCTACTGAATGAAAATATCATCACTTCCACTAATATCAAATGCAAAGATCAGGCAGGGAGATGTTTATTAGCATGTCATTTTAAAAGCAGAAATTGTATCAAGGCAGCAGTTTGACATAGAGGTTAGCCTGCTGCTGGGGGTAATTACTTCCAGTACCAGAACGGCAGTCCCAGCTCTGCTCTTGATTCTGAATTCCTGCCTCTGTATACCATAGGACATACCAGGTGATGAATCAAAATGCTGCATCTCTGCCACTCATTTGGGAGACCTTGATTGGGTTCCAGGTTTCTGGCTTCAGTCTGGCAGTCATGGCTGCTGTGGACATTTAGGGACTGAATCAGCACAGGTAGGACGTCGTCTCTCTCTCTCTCTCTCTCTCTCTCTCTCTCTCACACACACACACACACACACACACTGCCTTTCAAATAAATATTTTTAAAAAGATTTATTTTTATTTGGAAGGCAGAATTACAGAAAGAAAGAGAAAAGCAAACAGAAATCTTCAATCCATTGTTTCATTTCCCCCAAACAGCCACACTAGTAGGAACTGAGCCGATCTGAAACTGGGAGCTTTTTCTGGGTCTCCCACAGGAGTATGGGGGCCTAATAATTTGAGCTATGCTCAACTGCTTTCCCTGGCCATAAGCATAGGGCTAGATTGCAAGTAGAGCAGCTGGAACATGAATTGGTGCCCATATGGGGTATCATGGCGCTGGTCCCTCAAATAAATATTTTTTTAAAAAAACTGTCTCTCATCTCTTCAAATAAGAGATGTGAGACAGTGAACTAGATCAGGGAAAAGCCAGCTTGGGCTGACTGTTCCGACTGGTGCAAGCAAAAATTAGAGTGGGTGAGGGTTGGTTGGGTTTTGCTGCAGTATCAGCTGGCAGGGGCTGCCACTGGAGGCTAAATCTGTGAAGTTAAATTTCAGAACTACCTGGAGAGTACATAATCTGGGAGTGGGAGTGGCCTAGAAGGGAAATAGTGGGCTCTTCCCTCTTCGATTACCACTCCCACTGGAGAGCAGGAAAACCAGGAAGGGGCAGGGGAGGCTAGACAGAAAGGCAACCAACAGCATGTGAGCTGGTTGAGTTGAACTAGGCTTCAATGCCCATACACATGTATGAGAGCTGAATAGGATGTGGGACAGACTGAGCTAGTCCGCTGCACATACTGGCAAGCACGGCAGCCAGGGCAGGGGGCTGGCCTGGTGGGGGTTATTGTGGGTCGCTCCAACTAGGCTTAGCTTCCACTGGTTTCTGTGAGGGGCGAGTGTATGCTGGGCAGAATCAGGCTGGACTGCAACACCCATTGGTTCCACTGAAAGAAAGGGCTGGAAACAGAACCGACCCAGCAATTGCAATCACCAGCTGATTGGGGCAATGGACTGTACTGGGCCCTGTACTTGCAAGTACACACAAGAATCTGGACTGGGATCACCTCAGACAAAATTTCTTTTGGGATCTCCCCAGTTGAACTGCCGGACTCAGAACCCATGGTCTGCCATGGAGTGCCAGAGCCAAGCCTCCTCAGAGGCTCAGACGGAGCAGTGGAGAGCATAACCAGCTGCACATGGAGGATATGGCAGTCCACCGGAACCTGCAGAGGATACCTGGCATCACAACAGAGGACAGAACAAATCAATCAACTACCCAACCATATGTTGGCAGTGAAAAACTGGGCAAACGGAGACTCTAAGGTGGACTATGTCAATCAGTGGATCCTGCAGCGACTTCATTGTGCTTGGAATGGCAAGATTGGCAGCAATTCATAACTGTTGAACTACCAAAACCACTTGTTCAAGACCCTCGGAGCATGCCCTACATCAGGGACCTGGGATGGATGGGAGACTGGGTGGGGCTTCTCCTTTATCTCTTCCTTTACCCCAGATACAGGAAAAAAAAAAAAACAATGTGGAAATAACAGTCTTACCCACTTTCCTGTACCCTTGGACCGTTTTGCCCTAATTAACTATGTAAAGATTGTCAAAAATAAAGAAAAAATTTTAAAAATAGTCTCTCATTTCTTCAAATAAGAGATAAGTGATTTTTCATAAACTACTGTCCATTTAGAGGTTCAAGCATTGATTTTTTTGGTCAAAGAAATTAAGAAAATCCACAGTAAAGACGCAATTGAACTGTTAAAATGATGGCTATGACAAGTTTTTATATTGTTAGGATCCATTTATACTATAATTTCTAAAAGAAAAAAGCAAACTAGTAAATTGTAATTCAATACAAAGCTTCAGCTGCATAAAATATTATGCATTATGCATGGAAATGGGAACTAGATTAAAAATTATCCCTACATGATGACTAAGTTTTATTTTTATTTCATTTTCTTTATGTTTAATATTTTATTTTCCTAGTTTCTATAATAATAAAGTAATTAATTTATAATTACAGTCTAGATAAAGAAAAGAACAGGTGCAAACACAGTTACATCTATACCTACGTGTCCAGGAGCACACATCTAGGCATGTGGCCGTGCCGGGGGCAGCTCTGTCTGATCAGCGCTCCCTCATGCTTCCAGATGAGTATTCTAACTATTCTCTTCTGGTTTGAATAACGACTATAGCGTATTTCTTCTGCTCCCTTTAATTTCTCCCCATCAAAAAACACACACACACACACACACGTACATATACTATGCACACCACACAGACACACTCACACACCTGATGAAAATGTGGATGGGACCGGAGATCAAAAGATCAAGCAGATAAAATTCCCTCTCCCAATGTTTTCCCAGTCTCTCCTCTCCCTGCTCTCTACTTGCCATTCCTCTCTGCCACCATTTTGTCGCTCAGACAGCCTCTGACATACGGAGAGAATGAGTGAGGCAGAGGCAGAGAGAGGACAGCATGCCAGCCAAGCAGAGCGAGCACGTTGGCACTCAGTGAGTCAGAAGCTGCAGAGATGGGGTTCAGGTTGGAGAGGGGGCTGGAAGGCAGGTTGGAAACATTTGGATTAGATGAGACAGACCATTTGGAGCCCCAGTAGGCTCCCCAGCAGGGAGAACCAACATTCCAAAGAAGGCTGACTGCAAGGGAGACCAGAGCCAAGTGTACGACCCCGGAGCCTGGCCTCATTGTCAGTGTGCCAGGAAACACCGTAGCCGCGCAGTCATGGTGTCTTTGGGACGTGGGTTGAGGGGCTGTTTCCTCTCCCCTCACCCTGTCTTCTGGCTTTCTGCAAATCTGAAGTCACAGACACAAATGCCTTAGGAGTCGGCTGTTATGTAAACGAGACAGGCTGGCCATGATGAAACACAGAGTGACAGGGACTGCACTGTACCAGGGACAGGTGTTCTCTGAAGAGGCCGGCATGCTTATGTGCCAGCATTTTTGCCCAACAGGTTTGAGGTAAGGCTTGCAGCCCTTCCAAATGCTCAAGAGAAGCTGAGTATCCAGAAGAGCATGGAGTTCTCAGGGGTGTATAGAAAGGATTTAAATTTTTTAAATGTTGGTTCAATTAAAAATATAATGTGTCCACTTGCTGGATCTAACTGGTAGACCACCGATTTTAATGTCTTTGAAATAAAAACCATGTAAGACTTCCCGGTCTCCCTGCATGACTGGTAGAAACATGGCATCTCTTTAAACCAGGCATATATTTAGCTCCTGTTAGGTACACAATGTTACCTGAGATATCAGGGCATGCAACAGAAATTCGAAGTTATTCACTACCTTCTAGGTGCTTAAAATATTGTGGGAACAATAAGAAAATTTCCACTAAGGAAAGTTAGATAATGGTGCTATGCTATTTTTTTTCAAGACCTACATAGACCAGGTCAAATACACCAAAGTCACTTTAAAAAGAAAGCAAGCCTTTTTAGATCTATAGCAAACTCAACTGTAGTAAAACCAGTGATGTGAAAGCGCCTTGGGTATTGGTCACCTTTATATTCCCAGCACTTGTCACAAAGGAGATGATGTTTTAACAAATATTTCCTGAACCAAAAGATAAAAGCTAATGAGTCATGGAAGGGAAAAAGTTCTTCCTGTGAGCTTATAGACACGAAGAAATAGAGAGGCAAATGTTTTCATTATTTTGGGGGTAATATTGAATGAGAGACATTGGTGCACAGCATTTATTCAGGAGGATCTCCATTTCTGCCAGGGAAGCAGGGATGCGCAACCAGCTCTCACTGCAGCCCATATTAGAGTTCACATGGCTATTTGCCTTCCTTGCTAACCCCCTAATGACCTATTAGGCTTCCCTGACATTTGATGTAGGGAGAAGGGAGCCGTGATAGGGGACCCATATACTCTGCTCATGCGAGTAGTCTATGCCTCTATAATGAGCAATCCAATTTGCACATTAGTGCTTGGAGTGTTCAGTTAACAGCCCTTTGTCTCCCTGGATCAGATGCCACACTTTGGAAATCTGTCTTGGTAACTGATCATCCTAATTCATCACCCCTTTATTCCTGAAACTGGCCTCCATGAACAAATAGACAAAATCAAAAGTCATGTAGCCAAGATGGGAGACATGTGTGTTTAGAGTAGCCATGGGAAGCTCAGAATGGAAAGATGTCCAGGGGTATGTCACAAAAACAAAGCAAAACAAAACAAACACAAAATCAGTTTCAAACATGTAGAGAGGACAGGGAGAAGACAGTCTCTGGAGTTGGTTGGGTTTGCTCTGAGGAGGAGCTGACTCTTGGAGGAAGTTTGCTTTGGAGGAGCAATGTGAGAGAAAGTTGGTCCAAGCTGAAAGAATTGGACTTTATTGAAAAGGATAATGCTGTTGATACTGAAGTTCTAGAAAGAAAGAAAGAAAGAAAGAAAGAAAGAAAGAAAGAAAGAAAGACAGACAAAAATGGAATGAAACTCATATTCTACTGTATCATTCAATATGAGCAAGAAAGGCTTCTTTATATTCTTGCTGTTCAAAATTAACAAATCAATAGCCAAAGGCTTTGTGGGAGTCAACCAGAGCCCTCCCCAAAGGTGTAAGCTGATAGCAAACACTTTGTGCCCTGTTTCCAGGACAGGTGGACAATCCAAGAACACAATGGCCTCTGATTCCAAGAAGCAAGTTCAGCCTGGGGAGGTAACGTGAGAAATCCCGTTGTGAAACTGGACCCACCATTATTAATAGCCCATCTCTGTCAATGCTCCTCAGCATTTTGTTGTTGTAATGGGCAACATTTCCAAAAGAGGCATTTATAAGGCTTTGGAAGATCTGCCATCCCTTGGCCAGGCCAGGATACCAAAGTTGTAGCCCAAAACTTCAAAAGTAAAAGAGCTTTTGTGGACCTTGTAGTCACTGTTACATACAGAATTCTTAATGAGCAACAGGGTTGAAATTTGTCGAAAAAAAAAAAAGATGGAGTCACTTACGTTAACTGAAAGGAAAGGAGTAAGTGAACCCAGCAGGCTATGATAGAAGGGTTCCTGTGCATGGTTGCCTGATAGTAACTTTCACAAAAGAATCTACAAGAAGCACAATCTTGCACAAAAGTCGTCACAAACTTATACTAAAAGTACTGTTTTCAGCAACTCGTGTTCAATTTCAGACTGATGTCACTCTTGTTATTAATCGCTGTGACTAAAGATAATTGTTTCAAAATATCTTGAGAAATCTTCTTCATTTTGGTCATCATGATTTCCCCTTGGTTCAGCTTTTTGAAGTTTGCCCATGGTTGACTATTACTATTCCCATTGTGGTGCTTTATTCTTCCCATTGCAGTGTTATTCTCAATTCAAATAAAACCTTCTTTTGTTTAGATTTTAATCTCTTTGTGTTTCTCACAGTTGACAAGAGACAAATGTTCAAAGGGCCACGCATACTAACTGGGAACCTTGTGCAGATCACAAATAGCTGGAGCTACAGATTTTGATGTTTTGAGTCCAAAGTTTATTCTTTGAATAAGAAATCCAATAAATAAAATGTCTGAAACTGTGAGGTTCTTACTAAAGAATAAAGAGGAGTCCTTTTCAATGGGCTTTTGCTTATCCCATTTCCATACCACAGCCAACACACCTCCATCTCTGGAAATGCTGAGTCTCTGCTCAACTCAAAACTGTGGGGCACAGTGACAAACTAGCGGGGCTAAACTGTACACCTGCAGAATAATATTTGTTAGGTTGTGGTTTACGGCAACAGAAGTAATTGTAATCACACTTTTAAGGAATCCTTACCTTACCCTGCTAGGTACCAACTGCCTCAGCAATCTCAGGTAAGGAACTCTCATTAACCCTGTTTCACAGATGAGAAAACCAAGATTGAAGGACTTTTAACATCCAGTGCAAAGTAGGAAGCCCTAAAGTCAGATCTTGCTTCAAGAAAGATGGATTTCAGAACCAGTCGTTTGAATGTTGTAGTATTAGTTCAACCACATTACCATGGGCAAGTTTTTAAACTTGAAAGATTTGTGTGCAAATGTCCAGTTATAGTTTTCCCCCTTCTCTAAAAAGAAAGAAATTAACAGAGGAGCTCATCATGGTTTAAAGGGACCTGGATCTATGGTCACATCTTTTCCACCCCTCTTTGCAATACAGGAAAGCAAAATGAGTTGCTTAATAGCGTTGGTGAGATCTGATATCCCTGCACTGTGTTACATGGGAGGAGGGGTTGCAGCACTGGTGCCTTAGCTATAAATATCCCACTTAATGAGGGAGGACTCCTAGAGACGTAAATGAATCCATTTTATGGGTTCGTCATACATCAGGTTAATATGATTCTGACAAATAATTATGTTGAATAACTGGACAGGGACAGAGAGTTGTTATTCGTTTTGAGTGTTATAGCACAGTCTTCTGGCCAATTAAAGGGTGATGAAGCCAACACGGAAGTGCAGAGCAAAACTGTAACAATTTGTGGCATTTAGACACAAGCTCACAGCCTGTACCCCGCCGGCACAGGCAATGTGATTGTCATTGTCACATGCCTTAATGAGCCTAGCAACTCCTTTGTGTGGATTATCATATAGTTAGATCCAGTGTGGATGCAGCAACTGGGAGACAGAAGCAGGAGGAAGTACTAATGTAGCTTTCCTTTTCTTGTTTTTACATCAACTAGATGGCTTTTCATGCACAAGGGCATACACACTGGGTGAACCCTGGAAACAGATTTTCAGTCTGGATATGTCAAAAGCAGGATTGCAGCTTCTTGCCTGGCTGGAAGGATGGCTTATTCACATGGGTTAATTACACTGGCCTCTGAGGGGAAAGGGCTTCTTACTAAAAGGGGAAAAAAAGACACTCTGTGGCTGTGGCATTTGCCATCATCTAATTGGGTTGCCCTAAAATCCTGAAGCTCTCTTCCTCGCAGGAAGGTTAGGACTCAGAGGAACCCTGACTGCAACTCACCATCCCTGAAAGATGTTCAAGTTTGTGGGCACTTTCTCACTCACAGGGCCTTATCCCTGGCATTCCAGGCTGCTTACTACACAAGAGCACTGGCTGGAGGAGTTGAGAACGGCTAAAATTCAGTTCCAACTCTGTTCATCCCATCCTTGGGAGGAAAGAGGATGTGGTCCAATTTGCACAGAGGCATTGTAAACTGATCCTCAGTTCACCCCACGGGTCAAGGACCCACAGCTTGGACTGGAAGAGCAACCTAAAGGCCCAACTCTCATTTGTCCTTCCAGGGCTCCCAAATAATAGTCCTTTGCATCCCTAGCGTCCTTCCTCATCATGCTCTGCCTCTTCTCATGTGCTGGAGAAAGAGTGGTAAAGCAGGCCTTTGGTTGGTTATGCTTAGAACAGAACCCCATTTGACCTTGATTCTGTTGGCACTGCTTCTTTTTAATCAGTAACATTTTTAAAGATTTATTTTTATTTAAAAGCTAGTTAGAGAGAGAGAGAAGGAGAGACACAGCGGAATCTTCCATCTGTTGCCTCATTCTCTAAGTGGCTGTAATGGCAGGAGTTAGGCCAGTAAGAAGCCAGGACCCTGGAGTTTCTTCTGGGTCTCCCACCTGGGTGCAGAGACCCAAGCACTTGTGCCCTGCGCTGCTGCTTTGCCAGACCATATCAACATGGAGCTGGATCAGAAGTCAAGCAGCCAGGATATGAACTAGTGCCCTTATGGGATGCAGGCGCCATAGGTGGAGACTAAATCTACTAGGCTACAGCCCCAGCCCCATATCAGTAATATTGTTTCATATTCATTTTTCTCTTCCTCTAGTGCTCCTTCCTTTACCCAGTAGCTTTTTAGGCAACAATGCAAGTAAGGTATTTCATCAAATGCCCACACCAATCCCTCTTATCCCAACCTAAGTCTACCTATACACAGTGAAACTTCCAGAAACAGTTTTAACAAGAAAGCAACTCACACAGTTTCTCATTAGCCAACTACTGAAAACTAAATGTGCAATTTAACCAGAAATTTTTCTTTAGGTTATTTTCTGAAGCAGTTATGGAAAGACTTGCTCGGCTGTATTCTCATTAAGGAAAAGGGGGTGACTTACAGAAGCCCGCTAGCTGGACTGCTAGCTGGAATATTGCCAGCAGGGTCTCAGTTCTCAAGGATGGCCATTCCCTTCTTCCATCCAGAAAGTTGCCAATGATCAGGTTCCTTTCTGACCCAAAGACCCTATCGGACCCCCTTGCCATGTGGCACACATGCCCTTCCTGACACCAACCATTCAGAACAGAAGGCCTCCGGCTTGAGTAGATTATCCCAGAAAATAGAGAGGCCCGGTGGAAGCTCAGCCTGCAAATCAATGTTTACAGAATATGTCTTCCTTTTAGTTCTTTTCCAATTTCCAGAAGGGCTAATGTCATATATTTTCCCAAAGACCAGATACACAGCATATAGATAAAATCATAATTTCCAGCTAAGCCTCCCACTGCCTTCCCTAGACAACTTTCTGCAGCTCATAAAATAAACACAATTCCCATTCATCCGCTTGTTCCAAATCCATCATGACTTGGCTCTGGACAAATGGGCAGGTGGTGCAGCACAACAGGGCTTGGATGAGCTCTGTTTTCCTTCCTGGACGGAAGGAGTAGGATTAACTTAAAGTCTTTTCTGTTAGTGAATGACAAGACAGACAACTGGGAGCATAGTGTGAAATTCTTTCTAGAGAAAAGCATGGAAGAGGTCATTGGAAGAGTTGATGTCTCTGTATAGACAGGTTCCATACTTGCCACCATCTCAGGCACGGTCCAGGTTGGCTTTGTTAGTTGGAGATGAGCAGTTACCAATAGGGGAGACTGTGGGGATGTGAGAGCAAGGAGTCAGACAGGAACTAATGTGAGTTGAAAGTGGAACTTTAAAAAAATATGAATCCCTACTTGTAAAACATTATTCAATTTTGTTTCCTTTTAAAAACATAAATGGAGAGGAGGACTGCAATGAAATGGTGTCAAGAAAAGGGAACACATAGCAGCAGATGTCAGTTCCCTATACATTTAATACATGCTATATTCACTCATTTAGTTAGCTCTCAGTGAGCATGCAGAGTTACTAGGGGTTGTAGAATGCTCTAGGTGAGGAGGGGAAACCAGCTTGTAATTAGAAAGTATTTCTGGACCAGCACACTAATTTCAATGCCATTGAAGCTTTTCTGTACGAGCATACACGTACACAGCTGTCAAGTCTTTGTGTAGCTAAGAGCCACTAAGTGGTAGCACCTGAGGATAGGCTGCCTTTCCCTGGCATCGGAGGGCTTAAGGCACAGTGGTGGTAAGGAAGCAGAAGAGAACAAAGGGTAGCTGAAGGCTGCGCTGCACAGAGACGTCGAGTGCTAATTTAGGACTGGTAAGAGGATATGACTTGTGCAGGGTAAGCGTTGCTGTGAGGAAACAAAACTTTCTGTCTGTAATAACTAATGGCAGTCCTAGGGCTTATCTGTGTGTGAGGGTCTGATGCATTTGATGAAATGATTAGCTGTTTAATGACCTTGAGCAGTGTGGAGGCCATACATACCTCATGCTGCAGGAGACACAGCAGAAAATCATGCTCTTGGAATGCCAAAACTCCTCCTGAAAAATCTTAAAAGTTGCTATTGCCACTGTTTCCTGCAGGAAGAATGAGGTGGCTCTTGGGCCAAGTTAATCCTTCCCAAGTGGAAGCATTTCCTTGGAGGAGCTCTACATATAAAAGTGTTAAACCAGAGTTTGTGAAAAGTCTGAGTTTTCCTTACTTGCAAGCTGAAGAGATAGATGGCCTGTTTTATTTACCTGTGCATCAATCTTTTTTATACGTGAATATACCAATATATGAGAGTGCTACAAAAAAACACACAGACATTTGAATTTAAAAGATAAATTTATTTTTGGTCTAGAACAATTCCAGTGTCCATCTCACAGTCCACCTACCACTTCATTCTTCTCTCAACCAGGGTGGGGCACCAGTGATAAATCCCTATGGCAACTGGTGAGAGTGAAAGTTATATCATGAAGTATAAAGCTGAAACTGCTTTTAATTTAAGCTATATGAAATTATTTTTGCAGCTTACAAGGCAGTTAAGTTTGCACGTTTCATATGGTTCACTTAATGCTTATATCCACCTCAGGACGCAATGTACAGAATACATCAACCGTCCAAATAATATGTATCTAATTTTTTTCCTGTGACATCAGCTATGTCACATATGGATGATTCTTAAGCATGTGTCTCCAAGTCCTGACCTGACCTGCCAAACGTCCCCATTTTGTTTTTGTTTTTGTTGCTATTATTACTGTTATTGTTTTGATTATGTTACCGTTTTGCATCTGCTGATTCGCTCTCCAAATGCCCATGATAACTGGAGGCAGAAGCTAGGAATTCAGTCTACATCTCCCACGTGGACACAGGACTCAACTAGTTGAGCCATCATCATTTGACTCCCAGATTCTGCATTAGCAGGAAGCTGGAATTAGGAACCAGGCCTAGGGATCACACCCAAGTATTTCAACGATGTGATACAAGTGCTATAACCAGTATGTTAACCACTAGACTAGATGCCTGCTCCTGGACCTCCTCATCAGAAAATGACAAACTAAATCTATCAGAAGTGAGCTCAACCTCCTATTCTCAGATAAGTGTTTTCTACATTTGCTTTTGGAAAATGTACCCACTCTGTACCAAAATTTGTCAAGTTCTGAAACCCAAGAGATATTCTTGGCTGTTCTCACCTTAATCCTTCATCTCCATTTGGTAGACCCAAATATTAATGATATCTTCGAAATAGTGTTGGATCTAGTGCAAAACTTACCACTGCTCTTTTATATCTCTCATAATCTCTTACTTCTATGTTAGCAACAACCCTCTAAATTGTCTTCACTGCCTCCAATATTCTCACATGTCCCAACCATATATAATCCTTCAACTGGAAGACTATTTCTGAATCACAAATATCTTCATGTTTTTCATCCTCTATCCCTCCCGGTGCCTTCAGCATAAAGCTCTTACCCCTTTTGATCAACAAGACTTTGTATCTCATGGTTCACACAAAAATCAGGATCTAGCAGTATCATCCTCTTCAAAGTTATCCAGAATTTTAGTGTGAAAGGACACTAAACATTTTTAAATGGATGATGCAATTCTACTAAATTAGTAATTTTCCATCACCAAAACCAAAAGCTCTTGAATTGACATACACTGATTATCCCTATGGTTGAAGTTTTTGGTTCAGAGGTCCAGTTGGGGGTTTCCCCAAAGAAACCTCACCAGAGATGACCCCAGACCTGACTCTTGTGTGTTCTAGCCAGTTCAGGGTCCAGCTCAATCCATTACCCATGTCAGCTTACACATACACTGGTAAACTACAAGTTGATCAGCAAGTTATGTCTCCAGCTCGATCACATATGCAAACCAATGGATGCTGTGGCCCAGTTCAACCCTGACCTCACACACACCAGTGGGAACTACAACTTAGAGCAATCCTCCCCTCCATTAAAAACAACTGCAACAACAACAAAACAAACAAAAAAACACCATCTGGCCCATCTCCAGCCTTGGTTAGTGCTCCCGCTACTATGTGCAGCAGACTGGTCCACTTAGTCCCACATCCCACTTGGTTCTTGTACACATCAATGGGTGTGGCAGTCTAGCTCAGCCCAACTGAACTCGTCATTCAGCACACACTTATGCTGGTAGGCGCTACAGCTTATCCAGCCAGGCTGGCCCCTGTTCAAATGCTCACCAATGGGTGTTGCAGCCCATCAGAGAGGTATTTATTGTGTCCCTACTGGGCCCACTCCCAGCCCCAGATCTTGCACTTTCCAGGTGGTTCTACTGTCTAGTCTGCCAAGATTTGACTCATCTGGTGCTTCAGCAAAGCCCAACCAGCCTGCACTTAACTCTGGTTCTTATGTGCACCAGTGGATATGATTACTTAGCTCAGTCTGGCTCTCCCCCTAACCCAGTTCACATGCAGTCCAATGGTGATTGTAGCCCTTCCCAGCCTGGTCTTCTCCATAGCCCAGCTTTCATGCTCCCTAGAAGAAGCACCATGGTTTTACATGTGCTGGTGAGTGCTGTGGCTCAGTCTGGCTTGACCTGCAACAACTCAACATTCCCCAATAGGTGCTGAAGCCTGGCTCAGCCTGGCCTGTCCTGTCCCCAGTCAGTTCCACTCGTGCTGGTGTGTGCTGATGCCTAGCCCAGCCTGCACTGCCCCCAGTCCCAGCCCTAATGTGGACTGGCTGGTGTTGTGGCCCAATCCAGCCTATCTTGCACCCTGTCCTGGTTCTCCTATCTGTCAGTGGGTGCTATAAACTAGTCCAGCCCTGCCTTCCCCAAGACCTGACACACATGTGTGCCAGTAGGTACTGTAATCTGGCCTGATCTGGGCTGCTTCCAGCCTTTGTTCTTGTGTTCACCTGCAGGAACTGTGTCCTGACAGAGGTGCTCCTCGAGCTCCTCTATCAAGTCACCTTCCAGGCACAGGTCTCATGCACATTGGGTTCTTGACCCAGCCTTATTTGGCCTACATCCTGTCCTGGCAGGTACAGTGGTCTTGCCCAGACTGGCCCACATCCATTCCAGCTCTTGCCATTTGGTGCTCAGCCTCGCCCCACCTGGCCCAATCCCAGACCTGGCACTTGCATGATTCAATGGGTGCTGAGACCTAGCCCAGCCTGTCTTGTACCCACCCTCATTCCTGCGAGCATCAGTGGGTGCTGAAACCTAGCCCAATATGGACTCCCCCACCTGGACTGCTGGACACAAAACTCCAACCATAGGGAAAATCATGAGATCTGTGACAGAATTGGGCCTCCTCAGTTGCTAAAGTCTATGGAGTAGATAGAATGCCAAGACACACATGTGGGATATGATGATCATTGAGGACTTCTGAGGACATCTAGTACCATTGATGGCAGAACAAATTGGACAACTCTCTAGGCCAAGTACCTAGGTGAGTGGAGGCTCTACGGTGGACTATGTCAGCCAATGAAGTTTGGAAGGATTTCCTCAGGCTTGGAACAATGAAATCAACAACACCTCAGAACTACTAAAACCACTCAGGCAGTGGCCTTGGAACATGCTCCACATCAGGCACCCTAGGATGACACTGAATGGCCATCCCACATTCCCGGGTACTGATTCAGGCTTCTCCCCTTCTCTCATGCCTCCCTCCAGACATAGGAAGAAAAAAAAAGGAAACAATTTTTTCATCCAATTTCTCCCATTCCTTGACCCTTCCCATCTTAAACTATGCAGCTCATGGAGATAGTTGTAGCCGAATCTTTTCTCTTCCATTCCCCAACCAGCCACACTCACCAGCTTCTTAATTTGGTAGATTCTTCATGCTCATCCTTCTAGGTCCAATGCAGACACTCTAAGTCTGGAGTTTCTTTCTTTCTTCCCTCTTACTAGCCTGGGCTCCCAGAACTCCTACACTTACCTGTGTTTCAAGTGTCTCTGCACACGGAGCTATCTCCCATTCCACTGAAAGCCTTTAAGGGAAGGACATAGGGGCGGACTCATGTCTTCCTAACAGAACTAACACAGTAGCTGCTCATGAAATTTTAAAACTATACAATATCTCCATATAAAAAAAACTTTAAATCTGAAAATTAATGCATCTACTTGGTGAAAATCTGAATACATGAGGATAGATTATATCACAGTGAATATGGTTTGAATGCCTAGATTTGAATCAAGCTTTACCACTCACCTCCATGCCATATCCCCATCCCCAAATGTGCATGAAGGAGGTGCTTGTAGACACACTGTTACATACTGATGAAGTCCAAGTTCCAACACATTATATCAATGGATTCATGCAGTTCCATTATTTACTTGCTATTCTCTCTCTCTCTATCACACATACACATCTACTTGTGATAATTATTATTATTTCCAGTTGTTAGCTATTGTTATGAAAGTTTGTTTCTGAGTGCAAGCATTGAATACAAGTGCTGCTGGCTCTCATGGCAGAAGAAAGATCTAAGTTACTCTCCCAACCCACAAGGCTTTTAATCTTAGACTTCTCAGCAGTTTCTTACACAAAGTTCTGTGCTGAGGGAATAGAGATGCAAATGCTCTGGGGCCAGCTTTTCTCTATCCTGATGCTTTTCTGATGACTTAGCCTCCCTCCAGGAGCCTAGTAGTCTCTGAGGTCTAGGCAGAACTAGATTCTTGTCCGAGTTTCAGATACCTGGATTGTTATGCAGGGAGAACAATAGAGCTGCAAGCCCAGAGGGGGTTCCAGGCTGACAGAGTGTAGGGAACATGCTCCTCCATCTTTGAATAAAAGAAATTACTTACAATGATCAGAAATGTGATATTAACTTGACAAGTGGACAAAATTCATCATATAAGTTATACAAAATATATCATGATTATGTTCTGTGACAACTAAAATCTGGGTAGTTTTTCATATTGAAAGTAAATACAATTCACAACAATATCCCTCTCCCCTCTGAAGGTATTACATACACTTTTGCCAATCAACAGAATGCCATATTAGAATTGGAGGAGATTGGAGAGGGTGGAAGCTAAGAAGAAAGGACCCAGATGGAAGAGGTGGGAAAATGTCAGAGAAATTTCCCTCATGTCCCACTTTGCCAGGAGCTGTTCCTGCCTGGAGCTCTACAAGAGGAACTGTTCAGAATGGAGGCCAATGAGAAAAAAGAAAATTCCTTTATGAAGCTTTCCAGTGGCAGACATTATGGAAAAAATGTTTTATTTCTTCCCAATCTTGCAGGTCCACAAAGACTCAGGCGATAAACATACATCAAGAAAAGTTTCCTGGATAAAGCTTCTTTCCAAAGCCACTTCCTATAACCCAAACCTAGGCACATGGCCAAATCAAATCAGCCCCAGTACCCCTCTTGATAATTTGCTCATCATAGCCCTGTATTTAACAAACTGTTCATTGGAGAAACAAAAGCCAGGGTTAGCTGCAAACTCTAAGAATCTATCCACCATGGGTACTGCAAACATAGCCTGCATCTGCCCAGTGTATTTTGTATATAATCAACCATTTTTCAATCAGAGAGTGGCTTCCCTACACTCATTCATCCCAATACTCTGCTTCTGCACAATCAGCCAGATTGGCTGAGCAGAAAGGCTAGCCTGTTCATCAGTGTCTGAAAATGCCAGATGCACCTTTTTTTTTAAGACCTGGAATACATTTCACTGAATCCAGCCAAGCCTCCATCCACACCATTTCTGCCCTGGGAGTTGACCAGGTGTTGCATCTGGTCTGCTGGCTCCTCAGGCTACAAGTGTCCTGGACTGGGTGGATGGCCTCTCCCCTGCAGAGAAATAGCACAGAGCAATTAAAAAAGAAAAAACGCGAGCAAACCACGCAAGAAAACTCATAGAATTTAGAGTCCTTAGCCACAGTCCCTGTTCCCAACTTGTACTGTGACTTTATTTCTCATGGTTGGCAGTCAGTATATGTTAACTATAATTATTAACATTTATTAGGGAGCAAATGCCACCAGCATTAGGGCCATGTTCTCTATCCTCTCTCCCCTTTGCTACTTACAGTACATCTCAGAGCAGCTGTTTCTGCATCCCTTGGGAGCCTATTAGGAATACAGAATCTGAGGTCCCACCTCGGAACCTCCAAATCAGAATCTACATTGTAACACCTTCCCCAGGAGGCTCCTACCACATCAATATTTACAGGCACTGCTGCCTCCTCCTTGGAACTTGCTGGTTCTCTGAAAGGCTCAAGCCGCCCCCCTCCACTGTTTTATTCAGAATGACAAGCTTTCCTACTGTTCTTGTGCTGAAACATTCTTCCTACAACCCGCACCTAGGCACATGGCCAAATCAAACATGAATTTGCTCAAAAGGAATAACAGGACAGCAAGTTGGTTCTGAGTTTTCCATCACTGTGTTTAGTTTTGATTTCAAAACCATGTTTTTTCCCTGTTTCTAAATAAGAGAATTATTTGAAAACCGTCCATTTCCCTAGCTCCTTTGATTCCAATTGTGGATGCTTCTGTCTGGTGACTTTTATAAATTTTTCTACCCAAACATGTAACAATAAAAGATTCCCTGGCAGATTCACTGTAGGAATCTACCTCATTTCTCTGTCTTGTGTCTAGAAATCTGTCACTGCAATGATGGAGTTGGCCCATGTAATAGCCTGGCCTCACCCCTTCAGTGAGTGCTACAGGCTGTGTCTTTTCAGTGCCCATGTCTTTCAGCTGCACATACAGGGCAGCAGGCCATTGGCAACAGCCTTTTCTGAACGTGACCTGCAATGCATACTTGCCAGAGAGTAGCAACTTCATCAGGGCTGACTGAATTAGAGACAAGGACAGCTGCTGCTGCTAAAGCCCTGGTTCCTGGTTCCAGGTCTCTGGTTACCACATGTGACACCATGGAGACTGTGTAGGAGCAGTAGTGCCTCCTGAACTGTGAGTGTGACTCCAAATGTTTGAATACAGAGAGTTCTTCCCTCATGGCACAAAAGGAGCCAACAAGCCACCACTTAATACGTTTTCATAGTAGTCAAGGGCACATAAACATGTATGCATACAGATCTGTAAGGCATTTCTCTCTCTCTCTCTCTCTCTCTCTCTCTCTCTCTCTCTCTCTCACACACACACACACACACACACACACACGCTCAAACAAAGCAAGAAGAGAATCTACATGAAGGATTAAGATTATCTTGGGAATAATTTTCCAGTTTTCTAATCTTCTACTCCAAAACTACATGGATGTTTACTGTGTGAAAGCCATGCAATTCATTACCTCCAAAAGAACTGCTCTGGAAGTTACTGAAATCATGGAATGCATGGGCTGAGGTTCCAAAGATAGATGACAGACTAGTGGTGACTTGGTCATTTGCACCTAATAGGCAACCTGAAACAGCTCAGATTAGCATTAACAACTAGGAAGAACTCCAAGTGACTCACAGCTAGAAGAAAGAGTTGTAGTACCAGGGCTTTAAGAATGACAATGCGAAACTTAATGTTTCCAGGAATTTCTTCTGCTGTTTGTGTGTGTGTGTGTGTGTGTGTGTGTGTGTATCTTTATCACTCCATACATGCTCACCTGTATGCCTGTTTGTTTGCATTTTATTGGTTATAGTAAAAAGTAAAATGATAGCATGTTGGCTTCTTTTCTGCCACTAGGCAAAGAAAATGGCTCTAAGTAGCTGTTGGCCTCCTTTTCCTGTATTAGGACCTTGCAGAGTCAGCAGCAAATTGCTGGTCTGGCAACTTGTCTTTGCATGTTCACTACCCCACACCTGGCAAGCTACAAATTCTTAGACCTTTTTAGACAGTTGCAAAAAGCAAAGAAACCAGACTGTGAGACACATATCTGGCCCTTGACAGAGTCAGGCTGCAATGGTAGGGGACTCAGTCTGCAGGGGCTGTGGCAAGAAGCTTGGTCACTCCACTAGAAGGAGAGAGAGGACGAGTGCAAGCACCTACAGGCAGATCACCTTTCTCACCGCAGCCTCCTGCCAGAGTCTTCACCATGAGATCATCCCCCTGAGCTCATCACATGGAGGACATCAGGAGCAGGACTTGGGACAATCCAGACATTAAACCACTCAGAGGATATGTCAGTAGCCTTTATGTTCACAGGTGGCTTGAACTTAGATAACCCTCACATGTGATGTAATTTTCTTTTATAGCCTTCTGTAACTTTTTTCTTTTTTAAAATGTTAATTTATATATTTGAAAAAGCAGAGAGACAGAGGAAGATATTGTCATCCACTTGTTTACACTTTGAATATTCATAGCAACAAATCCTGAGAGATTAAAGCTAGGATCCAGTAATTTCATTTGGATAGCAAAAACCCGAGCACTCGGGCTATCACCCATTGCCTCCCAGGTACATGAGCAGGAATTTGGATCTGAAGAGGAGTAGCTACACACTCAGACCAGCACTCCACATGAGCATCCCAGTACCTCAGTCAGTGACTTAACTCAGTGCACCACAACACCAATTTAAAGATTTCTTAATATTTGAATGAGGGCTTCTTGTGTTTCTTTTGTTCTTGACCTCACAGTTTACACAATCAGTCCTGACTCTAATTTTTGTGAGTGCATTGTTCCCACATCTGACATTCTGACATGCATCTGACATTTAGTAGTTTCCTCCTCTAGACATTAATGTTAATATTCTTTTCCTCTCAGGGTTGAGAAGTGAATGAGGCGTGTATGTAAGTGGCCAGATTGAGGAAAGTGGGCCTACAACAAAGAAAGTTTTCTTTCCCTGAGTGCTCGTATTCCCTCTCATCCAAGAGATGGAACCTACCGAGTTCTGGGCAGCCAACTTAGGGAAGAGCATGGCTTAGCAGGTTGGGAAACTGACCTCACCACAGGCCACGAGGAAATTAAGAGGAAGGAAGGACTGATTCAGAGACAGTGAGAAAGAGCCTTAAAAGCTCCTCATTTTCTTCTTTGATTTGTGAGGTAACCAAAGCCCATAAATATCAAAACCCTTGTCCAAGATCCCAGACACAGTGAGTGGCAGAGCTTGACCACAGGCCAGGATGTCTGGAGCCAATTCCAGGGAGCTTTGGACTGATGGCACACTCACTCTTACATCAGAACGAAACAGGAAATAGTTTGACTTCATTCAAACTGAATAATTTTTATCAGCTTGTTGGGGTACAAGTCCTTTTTCAACTTATCTTTGCTCCTCCTCTCTTCAATCCCCTATTCTTCCTTAGCACTTGTAGTTTAAAGAACCCAGGTTTTTATTTCCTCTGTAGGATGCACTTACATCAAGGATACAGTGAGCCTTGTACAGCAGGGTCTTGAATTCTGTGATGAAGCTCAGGTTATGGTAAGAGCAGGATGTTCTGAACATACCGTAGTGCATATGAAACCACAGGATGACCGTGCTCTAAAATATCCATTGTTCAGTGAGTCTCATGAAGGTGAAATACTTCTGGCTGTGTCGATGCCTAGATTTTCTGCCTGCATATACACCTAATGGCCTTTTTTGCAACTTCTACCCATGTATATTTTTAGATGCAAAATTTTCTTATATCCCCATGGCAAGCTTTAATCCTGTGAGGACAGTCTGTTTCTCCTGGCAACATCAAGGCTACTCAATGAACAAAGGTCAGCTGGGTAGTTTGAAGAGAAGCCTTGGTAGTCTGTTTAACAAAGCTGAGAATTCTCTGAAGAATGTTTCGCAAAGATACTACAGTTGGAAATGAATAGGCAGGGTTTTGTTCCCAGGCTCTGCCTTATTGTTGGATTCAAAGAGTGTTTGGTCCCAGAAAAGAACAGCACTGTCTTTCTTAAACATTAAACACACACACACACACACACACACACACACACACACACACACACACTCACACACACGACAGAGAGAGCGAGAAAGAGAGAGAGCCTTCTTTTCTGTCTGCATTGAGCATTGCCTAACTGTAGAAAGCGTCATCACGCCTGAAAATATGTGTCTTTGCCTTTGATCCAAACCTCGTGTGATATAAGAATAAAGATGTCATGTCATCTGTGTTCAGGAGAATTGAATTGTCAAGGATTTTGCTCCAGAAAGATCAACAAAAGACCTAATTGTTTGGCAGAGTGAGGTCTCCAGGTCTGGGTTGTAGATTGGACTCAAGGGGTCCTGTGTCCCTTTGGTTCTTAGATTTATCACAAACCCATGCTTGTTCATTTTTTTTTTTAACCTCAGGAAAATCACTTAAGTACTTTGTACCTTTATTCTTCATTTTGAAAATACTTGATGCCTACTTAACCTTGAAGGATATGTGAGGATTAGTTAATTAACATTTGCCAAATGCTTGGGAATCAATAGAGGGGAAAATCAATATGAATGTAGTACATTTTAATCCCTCCCTCCATCTTCTCTTCCCTTTCTTCTGTTTCCACTCCCCCTCTTTCAAAAGATCACTCTCTTGGAAAACTCAACAAGCATTACTGGTAGTTTTGCTTTTGGTTAATATTGTGGAAAACAGCCAACTCCCAATACTAAATAGCTTATTCAAAATTGGTCTTTACCACATTGACAAGGGAAATTTTCCAAACCAAAGTGTCTGGAATGATTGTCAGTGAAACCAGGTTTTCTTTGATTTATCTTAAGATCCTGTGTGGAAAGGAAAAAAGCAATCATTTTAATGTAAACTAGTAAGTATAATTTGGAAAACTATTCCTGCTAAGATTTCAAAGCTACTGAAGTATTAAGGACAATTTGGAGCCCTTGTTACAATTCTTAGAGAAATTTTCTCTTTAGTCAAAATGATAACAATACTATACATCTCACACTGTTCCTCTGTTTGCTTTAGTCACTTAGAGTATAACATAATCACCTCATATGATACTCCTCTAGCACTTGAAAGGCTTGAGATGCAAAAAGTTCAATGATCTGTTCATTGCAATTATGTAATTTAGCTAATGAGCAGGAAAACCAGTGCTGACCTCCAGATTTCTTTCTTCTGCTTCTAAGTGCCCTGATTTCCCACACTGCACCTTGCTGTTATGCTGTAACAGTATCCACATGATAATCAGACCCCACACTTTGGTGTTTTTCCTCTATTTCATAGACCATGTGGATATATGCAATGTTCCTAATCTGATGTAGACATTTCCTGAAAGGCCAAGTGCGGTAGCCTACTGACGAAATCCTTGCCTTGCATCCACTAGGATCCCATATGGGTGCCAGTTTATGTCCTGCCTGCTCCACTTCCCATTCAGCTCCCTGCTTTTGGCCCGGAAGAGCAATAGACGATGGCCCAAAGCCTTGGGACCCTGCAACCATGTGGGAGACCCAGAAAAGGTGCCTGGCTCCTGATTTCAGATCAACTCAGCTTTAGCTGTTGCAGCAGATAGATCTTTCTCTCTGTATCTCCTTCTCTCTGTAAATCTACCTTTCCATTTAAAAAAATAATTACAAAAAGAATTTCCTGGAAAACCTATACTAGAACCCTTTTCCAAGGGTTCCCCTTTGCTGTGAGACGGTAAAATGTCCTAGGTTATTGGAATTACCTAGGGAACGCTGGTGGTCAGGACCCAATTCCTCAATTGTACCCACACTGTTGCTGCTGCCATATCTAAAATCGGTCAGGAATATGTACTAGGTCCAAAGGCAGATATGGCAAAGAGCTTGCATCCCATGGGATGTAATGGATGTTGCAGCATTCCAAACAGATCCCTTTTTCCAAAGCAAAGTTCTTCTTCCCTCAGAATCTAGGGAGTTCTGGGCTGGCTACTTGTCTAGGAAATGAAACCCATAAACATTACCTTCACCACAGTCATTCTCTCTTCTTGCTAGCAGGATGCTCCTCCGGCAGGAAAGTAGCTTCCGAAAGTCTAGTACTCAGGGCCCCTGAGCTCCTCACTGACTGGACTAAGGTTTCTGATGTTATTGCATTACGGTTCATTTTCTTCCTGGGCCAATCCTTTCCTTCACTTCTTAAGGGTTATTGCCCCCAACAGTATGCTCCCATTAAGTCCTTTAGTACACAAATCTAAAAATATCAGAGTCTGTTTCCTAGGGAACCTGACCTGTCACAGATAGGACCAAAAGTGGCCCAGGAAGCAGACTTTGACCAGCTGGAAATGATGACTCTATTATCAGTGGGAGATGAAGTATAAATAGCCTTTGGCATCTAGTTGAGTACAATCATTAAAATTTTTTACTAGTGATAAACTGGCATGAGATAATGGTAGAAGTGAATGCACTAATATGATATTTTCTGGCATCTGAGAATTGTGCTTAGCAGGATTATAAGGACTTTGGAGGCATATAACTGTTGACATCCACGCATTAGAGAAAGTCAATGAAAGGCTAAAGGCAACTAACCATCAATATATAAAAAAATGCCAAAGCCAGAGGGCTTTCTTGACAGTGAAAATTTTCATCTCCTGCAGCAGGAATACAGAAAAATCTGAGGATCAAGACCAAGATATAAGTATAAGAAATTGAAATTTCCACTCGGCAGGCTGGCTGCATTAAGGTCACATTCCTGGAAAGGCGTGGGAACCTGAGATTTAGGATTATAAACCTACAACCTCAGATTCCGCTGGGGTCTCTGCCACTAAAAACAAAGCAAAGCTCAGTGCTTGTCCTTAAAGGTTATTGCTTCCTCCTTACTTGAAGATGTTACAGAAGTCTCTACCTTGCAAGACCAAATATACCCCACACAATCTATATTGCCTCACCTGCTAATCACCAGACAAATAACTTGGGTGCGAGTCTTAGAAGAAGTTAGTTCAAGATGTACTGGGATTGAAATGAAGGAGTTGAAGGGCACAGCGAACATTTGCTGCCAACTACAAGAAGAATATAAATAAACCATATTTATGGACATACTGGATTAAGGGAGGTGGGAGGTAAAGCAGTATAGAAGATAGTCTATTATTAGAGCACTCATCTTTCATCCAGGATCCCAAATCCTGACAAGAAGCTGATGAACAAACAGTATTGAGGCAAATGATAGGGACAAGGATTGAAGGCAGAGTATACAATGTCAGAGTTAGCTGGTTATGTTCTGTGAGAGAACTCAGAGTACGCCTGTCTCACTTACCAAAACAAAATAGTGTGTGAGGGGACACCAGCACTGTTGAGTCTCAGCGGTGGCTAACTGCTGCAGACCAGAACGGACTTTGGCAAATGCTGTTACACTGACTTTCAAATAGAAAAGTTTCGATAGACTACTGAAAAAACTAGAATCCAAATGGTACTGCTTCACTTTTGAACATGTGCCCAAGCTGGGAGAGGGTTGTGTGACTCAGTCGGTGCTATGGAGATTGTTGATAGAATACAGCATTTCCAGGTTCAAGCCAGAATGATTAGGCAACAAAGTTATTTCCCAATTTATGCAGCAAAAATTAAAAAGGGTGACGTCTGCCTCTCCAAAGGAAGGCACAACCCCCTGCCAAGTATCTGGGCCTGAATGTCTTTACAACTCTGAACACAGGAAAGACTGGGTTTCAAGAGAAAGAGACTATGAAAATCATGGCAAGCATTTATTCTAATGATTCTCCCAGTTCTCCAAGAGAACTTAAGAATCAGCCTAGATAACCTTGTTCTGGAGAAAGTGAAATACTCAAGCATTTAAGGTCTATGGGTTGACATTGAAGGCATCATCAAGTATATGGACACACTTATCTCTCATATACCACACACACACACACACACGTGCGCATGCACACACACTTATTTTAAAGGATAGAAATGAAGGCAAGTTAATAAATGGAATACTGGCAGAGAACTGCTTCACAGTAAAATAACTGAATCTATACACCCAACCAGTGTCCTGCCCTTTGAAAACATAGCTGGAATAAGGAAATAACAGAAACTGTATGATAGCTTCCTAGACTGTGTGGTGAAAATTTTCATAACAGGAAAGGCAAAGTGGAAGTCTCTGATATTATTCATTTACCCTAGAAAAGCTATGATATCAAAAGCAATACAGCATCATGCAGAAAGTGACAAAGATTAGAATTGCTCTTGAAGATCTAAAGGATGCAGTGTTGGTAGCCACTATCCTACACCACTTAATTGATCAAGCTGATACCTACAAAAGCCAGATAGCTCTTGTAGCAGTCCACTACTGAAAATTCAACCCAACAGTAGCCCCATTGTCATTGCTACCGGAAACATTGCATTTTTGCTGGAATTAAATAACATGGTATCTAACACACAGTGTGAAAAATTAGATTTACACATTATTGCTTCTATCCCTAGTTCCTGGCACAGAAACCTTAAAATCTTTGGTTTTCTGTTGAATAAGAGTTCTTAAGACTATTTTCTGTTTTAATATTTGATCTGTACCTCTGGTTCCAGACACTAAGCTCCAACGTCCCTTTGACTTTCTTGAGTGATATCATCTTTATCTATTCTAATGAGATAACTAGTGGTAGGCTCCTGGGTAGCCTCAGGGTGGGGGTCACTTGCCAGAAGAGTGCACCACGGGATTAGAATGTTCCAACTTTCGGGCCCGGCAGCGTGGCCTAGCGGCTAAAGTCCTTGCCTTGAACACGCCGGTTCTAATCCCGGCAGCTCCACTTCCCATCCAGCTCCCTGCTTGTGGCCTGGGAAAGCAGTCGAGGACGGCCCAAAGCTTTGGGACCCTGCACCCGCGTGGGAGACACACAAAAAGTTCCAGGTTCCCGGCTTCGGATCGGCACAGCACCGGCCATTGCGGTCACTTGGGGAGTGAATCATCGGATGGACAATCTTCATCTCTGTCTCTCCTCTCTGTATATCTAACTTTGTAGTAAAAATAAATAAATCTTTAAAAAACAAAAAAGAATGTTCCAACTTTCAACTCCACCTCCTGACTTATACTAGTGTGGCTGAAGGTTGAGCTAATCACTAATGGCCAATAATGTAATCAATCATGCCTGTGTAATGAAGCTTCCATGAAAGCCCAAAGGACATGATTCAAATAGGTATCCAGATGGCTAAACACATGGAGATTCCTAGAGGGTGGCATGCTCAGAGAGGGCATAGAAGTTCCATGCCCTTTCTCCCATAACCATCCTATGTATCTCTTCCATATGGCAAGTCATCTGTATCTATTGTAACATCCTTTGTAGCAAATTGAAAAATGCAAGCAAACGCTTTCCTGAGATCTGTGAACCACCCCAGCAAATTAAATCCAAATAAGAGACTGTGGGAACCAGATTTATAACCAATAGAGTCAAAAACACAGTTAAAAACTCCGAGGCTCATGATTGGCATCTACAGTTTTGCAGGACCAAGCAGCCAACCTGTGGGATCTGTGATAAGTGCTGAGTGCCAGGACAGAAGCTCTTCTTACTTTTCCCCACACATCACAAGCAGTCATTGATTTGCATTGGTTCTGTCCCAGGGCTATGTCAGCAATCTCTCTCTCTCTCTCTCTCTCTCTCTCTCTCTCTCTCTCTCTCTCTCTCTCTCTTCTCTTCCCCTCCCTCTCTCTAATAATATGAGGATACTCAAAAAGTCCACAGAAAGTGAAATTAAAATATGGGTTTGTTTTATTGCCAAAAAATTTAGTATCCATGTCTAAGAAGGGTTTTCAAAAGGTTTATGAAAAATACATTTATGAAAAAATATAAGCATGGATTCCAAACAGTAAGCCTATTTGGGTGCTATACTATTTTGGATATGCCAGGGTACCCTCTTCAAATAAAGAAAAAAATAACTGGAATTATACTGTACTGTCCCTGCCACAGAGGAGTAAACCCAATGTCTGTAGAGCAGGTCTCTTTAGGTTCTGTAACAGCATATTTTGTGCTAGATAACAATAGTGCTCTAACCAAATGTTTATTGATTTGCTCAAAATAATAATAATTTTACCAACAGTTTCTGAGAAACACAAATCCAGGATAGGCCCATACGAGCAAGACTGATTTGGGTCTCTCACATACCTGTAGTCAGACAGTGGTTAGCCCTAGGATGATGTGGCAGGTTAGACCACAGAAGGGACACATAAGAAAAGCTAAGACAGGACCAGAGTAGCTGAGAGCTGACCAGACATTTCATGTTCCATCTCCCTACTCTTGTTTTCCCTATGTAGTCTGCATCTTTCCAGATAGTAGTGTGTAAGTTAGGTTTCCCTACTGCCAGGTGGTTGCTGAGATCAGAAAGCAAACCTTTCCTGAAGGTCAGATACAAGCTGCCTGAGCTCACCTGCCATCCTCCATTGGTTAGAACTGTCAGAGCTGCCATCCTTGAAACCAAGGATAGCAAATGTGGGTGCCACCTCTTGAAGGAAGAAGCATCAGAAGGATTCGGAATTGTGTTTTAAACCATCACAGTACAAAAAATTGGGATCAACCAAATTTCTAGAAAAATCTAGGGAAATGCCTGGTTTCTACCGTTTTCTGCTAGTGTGCCTATGAACTACAATCTTTTTGCTTCAGTTTCCTCCAAACAACATGGAGGATAACAATGCATTTGAGTCAAACTCCTTTGGAACAACAACTCACGCATGTTATCAAGGATTGCTCCAACAAAGCAAACAGAAAGCAAAAAGTATGGAAGTTGAGCTCTGACCTCAGCAGCAGGAGGTCATGGAGTCTCATTCCAGCACTCTTGAATCTATTTGACCTTGATTATGCCTTACTTTACAGCATTTCCTCCCTCTCCCTGCTCACCACTTTTGGTCTCTATGCACATCACCTCTGCTGACTCATCATCTTTGCTCTCCTTGACCCTGAGTTGGTCTCATGGCCTCTCTACAGTCTCTACAGTAAGGTCTTTCAACACCATGTCTAACCAACGTCTTATTCTGCAGAAGTTCCCTGATTGAAAATCCCAGGAAAGAGATGATTTGTTGGCCTTAAAGTGGACTGTCTGTGTTTGGGTCACAACTTTTCTTGTTCATTTAGCAACCATTCTTGTTTAAGAAAAGCTCAGCTCTTAGCAGTGTGGACTGAAAAGCAGACAGGAGTATCAGTCTGCCTGCACATTCACCAGAAGCCTCCAAAGCATTGTACTGTGGATCAAGGGAAATAAGTAAAGGGTTTTGTAAAATATAAAATGTTTTAAAAACTGTGACTTGACCCTACATTCAAGAATATTCACAGATTGATTTTTGAAGAATCAATGTAGCAAGTTAACAGCCTTGGTAATTAGTCTAGCAAGCTGATAGTTAAAATTAATGTTTTGTTTCCATAAATGCTCATCGCAACTACTCTTCCTTAACATCCTGCCATATGCTAGCTATGTTAGAACCTCTAATAATGGAGACTGATTCTTTCAAGTTTCAAGCAAATGAATGCTATGCTAATACATAGATTTTTCAGTATTTTTATTTTTTCCTATAATACAGGGAAACAAAAATTATTCTCTACTCAAAAATAAACCATGGAACTGCATCTGTTTCTAACTGTGTGTGGTATCTACCCAATCCATATTGGAAAATTACACTGTAAATGCTTTGTGGGGTTTTTTTCTCCCCTCACTCATTTTCAGTCTCTCACAGTCTCTCACTTCTTAATCAATTTCTATTTTCTCAACACAGACTGTATTGCCACCAAAATATCAAATAATAACTTTTTTAGAATTCAAACTGAAAAAGAAAAAGCCCAACCAGCCAACTAAACAAATAAACAAGAATGAAGATTCAATAGCCTTTCACATGCACCCCAGTATGTTAAGGAAGTTTTCTTTTTGCCACTATGGTGTGGCTGAACTCAGATGGGCACCTAGTGTGCAGATGGAAATTCTTTCTTTAGGATTTTTTTTAAAAAGAATTTAAAATTTCCTTTTCCTTGTCTTCAGGAAAACCTGCAAACATTATTTCCACTTATGAGAGAGACTTAATTTCCTTTTTGGTCTACGGCATAGGCCTACAATTATCCACGGATTTTTTTTTTTTAATAAGGGACCAACCTCTTGATTTACAGCAGATAAAGTCCCTAGGACATGATGCTATAGTTGGTTTCATCTGTTGATATTCATACATGATTCAGCGCCTCTAGACAACGATTTGGGAGAATCTGTCCTTTCTTTGCAAGTCAGACTGTCTTCCTGCTAGGAATGGAGAGTGTAGCATTCCCAGCTCTCGTGGATGGCTGCCTCCTGTGAAACCCAGGCACTCTGGGAAGTGTGTTTCCATACACTTTTCAGTGACATTATGCAGATGAGGAGTCAGGAGACTGGTGAATTTCTCACTTGTCCTCTGTTGCTTTTCCTTCTGTGGATACTGTCTTTATGTGTTTAGATGTAGAATTCCTGGGTCAACCACCCACAGACTGTATCAATAATAATCAATCTTATTTGACTGTCTTAACATTTGGGCTATTTTAGTTGCTAAGGCAACTGGATCTGATGAAGTATTCACTCATCAATTTGATGTTCGGCAATAGTCTGTCATGGTTCTGAAGATGGAGAGAGAAAAAATAAAAATCAACTGTCAAAACAGTCAATCCCAGTCAACTCCAATCATGAGTTTCTTCTTGACACAAGAGAGCAGAGTTTTTCCTCTGTAGCTGTTTTTTTTTTCTCCTCCTCTCCTTGAATCTGTCCCTCCCACGAATAGTTTCTCTCCTCCTATAATGTTGATGAACCACAAAAAAGGTAGATATTTTAGCTTTGCAAAGGCTTAACACTTTGCTAAAATGCCTACTCCTTTGTTTTGATGTTGATTATGTTTTGCCATTGCACTGTCCAAAAAGGATGGATACACTTTATGTAAAGGAAATGTTTATCGTGATCAAGAACATGGGCAGAAATGTCCTTCGCATTCTTTTTCAAAATTAATTTCACTTTTTAGGGAGCACAGCTCCAAAGCCAGCAAGAGGTGTCTGGCTTGCACAAGCCCTTCTTGTCTCTGCTGCGCCTGCTCCAACCTCCCTGGAACAGCAGAGCTCTGAGTCTGGCCCTGGTGTAGGATGCGGCTGGCTTTCCAAGTTGGGAAATGTGTTAGTAATTACTTTTTATTGCTGTCTCCATTTGAGTTTCCAGTCTTTTTCTTTGCCTGTGTTTCTCCACCCCAGCCTCTTACCTCATTCTGGTTGCCAATTTAACCCTGGCTCCCTTCCCCCAGAAACATTTGACCTTGTGCAAGAACTTGGCATCATTTTCTCTCCTACTTCCCCAGAAAGGAAGCACTGAACTAGGATAATTAGCATAAACAGGCAGCTCTGCCAGACTGCCTATCCATGTCCACTGGACTCTGGCTGGTGCAACAGAAGCCCCCTTTCTTGGGCAAAGGGTGGTGGTCAGTAATTGCCAGGAAACCTTGTCCAACATTTTGCTTCAAGATGATGTTAAAAGGGATGTGTACTAAGCCAATTAGCTCCTTTAATTGAAATAGCCTATAGGACAAAAATGCAGAAACAATAAACTTTCTTTGTTCACATATCCTTGGTTTGAACTTGAAATAACTATTTTTTTTTAATGAAGACAGAGTATTCTGTACTGTTTTGTCTTTCCATTAATTAAGCCCACAAAGATAAATATTGGGTATAGTTTCATAACAGAAATATCACATAGGTACCTGAAAATAACACTACTTTCTTTTTTTAAATTTCTTTTAAAAGATTTATTTATTTTTACTGGAAAGGCAGATATACTGAGAGGAGAGACAGAGAGGAAGATCTTCCGTTGGATGGTTCACTCCCCAAGTGGCACAGCGGTTGGAGCTGAGCCAATCCGAAGCCAGGAGCCTCCTCCGGGTCTCCCACACGGGTGCAGGGTCCCAAGGCTTTGGGCCATCCTCGACTGCATTCCCAGGCCACAAGCAGAGAGCTGGATGGGAAGTGGAGCTACCGGGATTAGAACCGGCGCCCATATCGGATCCCGGCGCGTTCCAGGTGAGGCCCTTAACCATTACGCTATTGCGCCGGGCCCTACTTTCATTCTTTAAAAGACCATTCACTATTCCGTATTGTCATGAGTCTCATGGTACAGATTGTGTGTATATGTTTGGTTATGGGGATTTGGTATAGAGTTAGGAATTGATTAGGTAAATATGATTATAGCAACTATGAATGAGGACACTGGTGTTGGTCTCAGTTCACATTCAGTACAACCCAGGCCAATAAGGAGCATGAAAGGATCTAAGACAAGGCTGTGGGTAATAATTCCATCCCTATGTTTACTGGTAGAGAGGAGGGAGAGGTAGCAGGTGTGTGTAACCAAGTGATAAAGCGCTTATATATTAGGAGAGATACCCAAAGAGGAGATGTGTTCATTTTGTTTTCACCACTCTTGATAAATGATAACTAGAACTAATAATAATAAGATTTTCCCTGGTCCCACCTTGAAACATAAGTTCCTTAGTAAAGCGTAAGTTCTCACTGATAAAGTATGGTGGATATGGCGAGAACAAGTAGGTGTGGGGGCAGCAGAGAGGCTCTGAAGCTGAAGTGCTGGCCTGAATTTATTAGCTGTGTGACTGTCAAAGTATAACTTCCCCAAAGTTGGAAACTTCATTACCATGAATACATGCAAAAAGCAATAAATTAGAATTATCTGACTTATTAATGAGATAAATGTTAAGATTATAAAACTGCCTCTAGAATTAGGGAAACCACAGACAGAGCTCAACCAGTTTATCTTTTGGGATTATATTTTGCATTGGCAGAAAAAGTTGCATTTTTATCACACGTATTAACTTTATTGGCTATAACCCATAATCAATAGCAAGTCACACAAAGTTACATCCATTTGGAGATGAATAGTCTGTGTGCTCTATCATGATATTAAATAGATGCTTAGACATCTTTTTAAACTACTTTCAGACTGATGGTAATTTCCTTAACAGGACTTAATAGCAAATTATTTTATCTTTCTGCATCTCAATATGTTTATCTGAAAAATGGAGGCAGCAATATTTATCTTACATTTGCTGCAAGGTTGATATGAAATTCTATATTAAAAGCATCTGCCACAATACATCAATAAATGATAATTTCCTCGTCTTCTTACAGTCCTTTATTGTCTGTGATCTGACTCTGCCAATCAGATCTGCATCAATGGGTGCTTCCTCGTATTATCAAGGTAATGAGCGTTGAGGTGATGACAATGGCCCTGAGAGTCCTCACAGCTTTCTGTGACATTACAGAAGAGCTGTGAAACACATGTGAGAACACATGTTTAGCTGAGAATTAATGTTAAGCATTATTTATGATATCCTACTTTATGATTAAGTATGGGACTTGAGTCAGTTAAAACAAAATACTCAGTTAACCAACACCACATTTTCCAGATTATTAAACATAAAGGAAAATTCTAGCAAGGATTTTAACTAGAACACCAACCTGAATCCAAAAGTGCTGTGTTAAGTGGTAGATTTGAACAAATTCCCTTGAAATTCTCTATGTAGCCTAAGGACTTTTTCTTAAGAGAGTACAAAAGGTTAGTGGAGAAAATACAACTTGCAAAACAGAGAAAGCCCAGGTATTTCAGCCCCCAGAAAGAAAAAGAATTACAATTGCACATTTAAAATAATGACCAAGTGATAGTACTTTTCTTTAAAATATGCAATCACAAGCAGTTTTTAAAATATGGAAAGGCATGCAACACTAAAGCAGATACTCACTGCTTAGATTTAGCACATATTAACATTTTTCCATGTCTCATTGAGTGTTTTTTAAAGAAAGGAAACCAGGTAAAGCTAAACCTTGCTCCCCATGCTCTAGACCCTCCCCGGCTCTTGAAGGGTAACAAGTTTTCAACATCCATCTGTTTTCTGTGGCAATGTACGTGCCCATGATAGCTTGTACAATCCTCTGAGATTTTTAAAATTTATTTTTATTGGAAAGTCTGATTTACAGAGAGTAGACACAGAAAGATCCATCCACTGGTTCACTCCCTAAATGGCTGCAATGTCCTGAACTGAGCCAATCTGAAACCAGGAGCTCCTTCCAGGTCTCCCACGCGGGTGCAGGACCATTCTTGACTGCTTTTCCCAGCAACAAGCAGGGAGTTGGATGGGGAGTGAAGCATCTGGGAAAAGAACTGGCACCCATATGGGACCTGCACGCATGCAAGATGAGGGTTTTAGCCACTAGGTTACCATGCTGGGCCCCAATCTTAGATTTTAAACTATACTCAAGTGGCAGCATACAGCACATGTCCTCTTCAGTTTATCTTTTCTTTCACTCAGTGTTGAATTTTTTAAGACTGTCAGTGTGAATTCTACCCACATTTGTTTTACCTGATATTCCAAAATGTAATTATCCCATTTATTTAATTATTTTCTCAACATTTTGTTGTAACAGCTTTGGAAATGCTAGGGAACATACACATTTCTGCTTTAGTAGCTGTTGCCAAATTACCCTCCAAAGTGATTGTACTGATTTATATGCCTACATGCATATTTTCATATAATTATGGCCATATGACTTTCCTTTTCAATAAATTGCATGTTCGTAACTTGAGTGCATTTCCAACTGGGTTGTTACTTTTTGCATATTGATTTGTATGTGTGTGTGAGTGTGGGTGGGTGTGTGGGTGTGTATGTATATATTGAAAATATTTTCTCCTAGTAATAGGGTTGTAGTGTGGGTAAGCTTATGCAATGTGTATTTGAATGTAGTTATTTTTCCTCATGAGAAATACTATAGCACAAGAGCTCAGGACTCAATGCCTGGAGTCAGCTAACTTCTCTGCCACTTACTATGCAGAATAGGGAAATTAAGGCCTCAGCAGATTTCAATCCTGTTTGAGGATTATGATAACTTTCTCAGGTAGATTTCATGAGGATTACTTGAGTTATTGTACATTATATATTAGAATATTCTGTAGTACATAAAATAGCTGAATGGATATTGGTCTATTGTTATAATATTTAATTTTTTGAGCTATATTATGGGTTATACTCTTTGTAACTCATTTAGGAACGGTTATCTGCCCTGACATAAAGACATCCTCTTTAATTTCCTATTAAAAGTTCCCAGATTTTGTTCCTATGTGGCTTTGTCTGGAAGCTATTTGTAAATATGGCGTGGATAGAAAGCCTTTTCATGTTTCTCATATGGGTAGTCAGTTTTAGTAGTGGTTACTGACAACTTATCTTTTCCTAATAATGCTACCTTGCTCATAGATTCAATGGGTTCTTAACTGCTCCAACTGTCTACTTGCCAATATTGTATTGCTTTAATTATAATAGCCCTGCAGATATATTTATGTATGATGTTCTTATTTAAAATTTGCTCTCACCTTTATATATGAATTTCAGCATGAAAGGTTGTCAAGTTCTATGAAATGCTCCATCAGCTCACTTCGGATTTGAAGAAGTTTGAATACCAGGCTTGATTTCATTCTATGAAAGTTTATTTGTACTATAGGCCAAGCAGTGTATTATGTGGATAAAAATCTGGACTAACAGTTATAATATCTAACTACCTCTTCCTTGGACAAGCCCATTCTTAATGCTGAGCTTCAATTTCCCCATTTCTAGACGAGACTGGATCATGATTACATGAGAGTAATTTAAAACATTTATGGAAAATAGAACTGAAATATACAGTCACTTTGGTGCAAAAACGTTTGAAAGCCATGAATATCTGGGATCTCTTAAGAGTTTGTGGAAAATTATGAAAAAAACTATGCAAAGATTTTATAATTATTCTGCAGCAAGATAAGCATATCGTTTTATTCCACGTTTCATGAACTTTTCTGAAGTACCCTTATACATTAGCACATAGAACAATATCACCCAGACAATAACCCCTGGAATATTTGCCTCACATCACCTCAGAGTTCATCAGATTTGAAAATTGGACTTTGGACCTCTAAGGGTACAGCTCAAGGAATTTTAATTTACCAAACTCCCCCAATGACTCCTAGGTCTGGTGAGACTGTTAATTACATTTGTCAACTTGGTAACCACAGTTTCCAGATATTTGATCAAACATTGTTTTAGATGTTTATGTGAAAGAAGTTTAAGCAAGATGATTAACATTTGAATCAGTAGACTTTAAGAAGAGTAGGTTACTTTCTCAATGAACATTCATTTCATCAAAGATTGAGCTTCCTCGAGAAGAGAGAATTCAGTTAGCAGACACCTTGAACATGAACTACAAGCCTTTCCTAGGTCTCCAGCTTTGCAAAAATCTTAGATTTGCTATTCTCCACAATCACGTTAGCCAATTCAGTTCCCTAAAATGCTCCCCCTTTCCATCTCTCTTTCTCCACATCCTGTTATTTGGTTTCTCTAGGGAACCCAGACAAGCACACATGGTACAGTTTGATAAGTTCACTGTTCGATGTACCTGGCATTGCTTCTTCCTTTTGTGTATGATTTGTCCATATTCATCTGACTATATAGAAAATCCATGCTCAAAATCTAGGTCACAGGTTACTCAGCATGATGTATTTTCTTGTTTAAGAAGACACATTGTGAGGAAAATAAACTATGCTGAGTGAGTAAGCTAAGGAAAGCAGCAATTTTTTCACAATGAATTAATTTATCTGTTTCTTTTAAATACAGTTCACCTGATACTTCATTTATAAATCTCTATATGCTTGGCAGAGAAAGCATTAGCAGGGGAATGAAATGTTAGAGTTAAATACTCATTTAGAGCTGAATCGTGAATGAAAATAAATTATTTCAGAAATAAAAATATAAGGCAAGCATCTTTTACCAAAACATCTTACTTTCCTCTACAATATAAGATTTTTGTAAATGTACCACAGTCATTTTATGGGACAAATAGTGCCCTGGGGATATGAGAGGTCCCATTGTATCAGTCAGTGCTTTTCACAGGAGCACAGCCAACAGAATGCACCAATAAGCATGCGCTCACTGAAGAAAGGATTTATCATGACAATCCCTTATGTAACAATGGAGACTGTGAAGTAGGATATACCACGTATAAGCTGAAGAGCCAGCAAAGTTGGTAGTGTGGTTCAGTGCAAAGTTCAGAGACTGGGAGGAGGTACATTGTTGGTACAAATGCTGATGTCTGATGTCCAATGAGAAGATGGATGTCACACACTCAACAAGAGAGAGCATTCAGGATTGCTAGCTATCAGGAAGATGCTAATGAAATCCACAATGAGGTGTCACCTCACTAGTTAGAATGGCTATCACCAAATCATCAAAAAAACCAAAAACCTAAAAGCAATAAATGTACTATTGGTGGCAATGTAAACTAGTGCAGCCATTATGAAGGACAGTTTGAGGATGTCCCAGAGATCTAAAAATAGATTTACCATGTGACCCAGCCATCTTGCTCCTGGATATTAAAACAAAATGAGGTGGTCACAGAATGTGGTTAAGAACTCGCATTTATTTTTGACATATTGGTTACTCATTACTATGTCAATTAATTCCATAATGATGTAAATTTTCGCTGATGGTATGTTGGAGCTTTTAATTGAGCGGGATGATACTCTGCTGGCTCTGTCTTCAGACCAGAGAGGGTCTACCTAAGAAGCCGTTGAACTTGACTGGACAATAAGATGCTGGACTCTATGTTTGGTATATGCTTGCAATGAGGGAATCTCAACTGAACTTGAACTGTGGTTATGCAACAAGGTGGAGGAATCCACCATGGTGGGAGGGTTTGGGGAGGGGTGGGGAGAATCCCAGTACCTATGAAACTGTGTCACATAATACAATGTAATTAATGAATAAATTATAAAAAAATAAAATGGGGTCAGTGTATGAAAGAGTTCACTATATTTAAGATATGGAATCAACCCAGATGGTCATGAATGGAAGACTGGATTTTAAAAATTAGCATATATTCACTATGGAATACTACTCAGCCATAAAAAAGCAATGAACTATTGTCTTTGGCAACAAAATGGATGCAACTGGAAACCATTGTGCTTGATGAAATAAAACAGTCTCAAAAAGACAAACATGTTTTCCCTGAGCTGTGGTAACTAATACCAAAAAACATGTAATCTGTCTGAAATTAGCATTTGGCGATTTGATTATTGTTAGCAGACTTTGTCTATACAAATGAGGAATAGCAGGGGTTTTTTTTGTTGTTTGCTTGTTTGTTTTTAGCTAATGGAGAGTTAAGCCATGATTGGAAGAAAAATAAAAGAATGCCCTCATGAAATTTTTTTTAAAAAAGGAAAGAAGGAAGGAAAGAGGAGGGTGGGTGGTAACCACAAGTAGGAGGGAGGAAGGGATGGAAAGTACCATTATGTTCCTAAATTTGTATTGTGAAATCTGTTCACCTTATACAAATAAAATAAGCTATTTTTTTAAAAAAAAGATGTTTTGCTGCATTTTGCATTTCGTTGGATTGGAAGGTGAGCACCCACCCTGGTGACAGCAATCCTCTCTGTTCAGCCCACTGATTCAAATACTCATCCCTCCAAGACATGCTCTCACAGGCGTGCCCACGAGTAATGCTGAGCAGCTATTAGGACATCTTTTAGCCTGATGCATAAAGCTGACTATTCCACATGTGTCCCAAGAGGAAAGAAGCGTAAGTAGTTTAGCTCTGGATTCCAGCACCAGTGCACCTGAGCCATGGGGCACACAGTTAGTACAAGGGGACCTGGAGTTGCATCAGAGCATAATGTCCCTCATCCAGGCATTTTAGGACACTGGGATAGATAAAGGTACTTCAAAACCTTTGTGAAAAATAAAACTAAAGATACATGGATTTCAGGGCAAGTTTGCAATCCATGCAATTTTTTACATAACTGATTTTTTTATAAAAGATTTATTTTTTATTGGAAACTCAGAAATACAGAGAGGAGGAGAGACAGAGAGGAAGACATTCTGTTTATGATTTACTCCCCAAATGACCACAATGACCAGAGCTGCACCGATTCAAGGCCAGGTGTCCGGAGCCTCTTTTCAGGTCTCCTATGTGGGTGCAGAGTCCCAAAGCTCTGGGTTGTCCTCGACTGCCTTTCCAGGCCACAAGCAGGGAGCTGGATGGGAGGTGGAGCTGCCGGGATTAGAACGAGTGCCCATATGGGATCCTGGCATGTGCAAGGTGAGGACTTTAGCCACTAGGCTACTGCACCGGGCCCCATACCAAACATTTTCCATGAGCTTTTGGAAAACGGTTTATATGGAAGGGGGTTTCAAAATATTTGCATCAAAATAAAAGTATTCTTTAATTTCATTTTTCTTGAACTTTTTGAAGTTCTCTTATACTGCACACAACCTGGATTGATCTCTGTGGTCCCTACTAGTCTAACACTTAATGTTTCTAAGTGTACAAATGTATTCCTACCAAAGAGATTTTGCTGATTTGGACTCAATAACAGATCAGCCTTAGTGAGTATCTAGCGGATTTAGAAAAAGGAAAACAAAAAGAACATCTTTCCTATCGGCAGATCCATTTTCTCACTGTGTGAAGCACAAAACACACAAAACCATGACCACTTAGAGCAACCGAGAGTTTGCAGAGAATGAAGGCTAATCCTCTCATGTGGAATATAAGCTTGGACACACAGACATTTATAACCTTTTATCTTCACTGAAACGTCGTCAGTGTTTTCAAATGGCTCTAGGTTGTCTGAGACAGAACTAGGGCTTTAGCAGGAACTTGTCAGTTCCTCCAACATAAATCTTACTGGAGTGGGGTGTCTGCATTGAGTCAGTGGGGGAGGCCCTGGGAACACGACATGAATATTTATCAGTGAAAATGCATTAGAAGAGCTTAAAGAACCTCTATTCCCAACCCTCTACGAGACAAAAGAAATGTCCAAGGGAGACAGCTGACTAGAATTTTCTAGCTTCTGATATTTTTAAATCTATTATTTTTAAATGGCACCTTTCCTCCCAGGTTATGAATGGAAAATTTCAAATATACACTGACCCAGCCCCTTCCTTTATCAGTTGTTCTCTGGATAACCCTATTGGGAAACTTTCTTTTGAGTTTATCAGACTTGCCTTTCCAAAGGGAAGTCAACAAAGCCGGGATGTTTCAGAAATGCATATGCTGTCATTAAAATAGCTATCCGTTTTCCCAGAGTGCCTTCTATAAAAGCAGTTTAATTCTCTGACCAAAATGTAGTTCAGCCTTTATTCTGCAAAGCCAATTTGTTTATGTTTCCAAGTTCAATCATAATCTATTTGTAAAACCTATTTAGAATCAGAGTCACATAGCCAGAAATGACCATGCTCTAATTTCCTTATTAGAGAGATTCTTGCTGCAGCTGGCAGCTTGATTTGACTGCTCCCAGGGTCTGGAGTGATGCGTTCCTATCCTCGTTTTCCTATTTTGTTCTTCATTTTCTTTGGTTCTCCCCACCTCCACTCCCACTATACAAATAACCAAGTCAGAGAGGAGCAATTTCTGACATTGTTGCTTAGATGGAAGTGAAATAAGAGACTGCCACCTTTTTGTCTGTCAAGAAAGGAAAAAAATTGGGATACTCACAATATCTGCTGAAAAAAAGGAAGGAAATGTTCACAAAATTCACCATGCCTTGAAGGATGCTTCAGGATTCAGATGAAATGTTTGATTATTTCAAAGAACTTAGAGGAATGATGTTTTCTATATAACTGAATCAGAATTAAAGCAGAAAACGTCAATACAGGATTCAAGAAAACTAATTTCATCTAGTTTTCTCCGTAGACAAGTAGTCTATCTTTCTGCTACAAGGTAGGTCTTTTAGAAAGAATCTAGGAATTCTCGAATGATGCAGGGTGTTGCAGGATCTCAGTGTGTATTAGATAGTGAAGTCTTTATTCATAGGCAAAGGTATGGTTCAAGTGATGTTTTAAGAACTTTTTTCCTAATATCTCATGGTTTTCCTAATGGAACCTGGTCGTTTGCTTTATATGCCATCACAGGTCTTAAAAGTTGAAACAGGGAATGCTACAGAAAGTACAGAAATGCCCCCATTAGGTTTTAATGGCAGTTAGAGTAGCATTATATCACAAGGTCACTGCTGTCATAGATTTTAAGTTGTCCACCATCTCTTCGAAATTATGCAAGATTGGGAGGCAGCTTGGTGTGCTGACAAATGAGGGGCAAATACCAACCCAACAAGTGTCACTGAACGCAAAGTTTATTCTCCTCCCAAAGAGTCAGGGGTACAAAGAACCTAGGCAAGGTGATGGGTTTCAGGTCTCAGCAATGAAGAATTGAGATGTGTTGGGCACTTCTGCAGTCCCTTGCTGCTTTCTGTGAATATCCAATCTCATGCAGTCTCTTCTCTCTTACTGTCCAATATCTTTGTGATTCCTCACTCACGTGCCCTTTCTGTGTCCATTCATCCTTCTGTTGAAATACCACCTCCTCTGTGAATACCTTTAAGATACACATTGCTAATCACCAACCAATGTTTGTTCATTCGCTGCTTGTTTTTCCCATCAGTTTATTCAAGGTGCAATTTAAATTAACTGCCCAGACTCCCAGCCATCAGGAATGACCGCATGACCTAGTTTTGATTAATGAGAAGCACACAAAGATGTTTTGTGGAACATGCCCTGTGGTCCTTTAATCTCGATCCCTGACATTTCCCTGCTTCCCTGGGCATTTGGAAGTAAAGAAACCATTTTACAGTCTTGAGGATTATAAATTAGAAGTGAGGAAATAGTAAGATTAGAGGAGCCCAGGCTCTTATTGGCACTGTTGATTGACAATACTAGTTATAGACCATCTAATTCTGATCTTCTAAGGCACAAGCTTGTCAAAAATCCTGACTGATACAACCTTCTCAATCAACAGAAAGGTTCACAGCAAATTACGTGGGATGTTCCCTGCCCAAACAAACAAAAACTTCAACAACTACTTTATATACATATACACACAGAGAGTGGAGGTCTTCAACAAGTTCATACAAAATGCATATTATGAAAAAACTCTCATGAAGTAGTTTTCTACCAAAATAAAGTCCCAAGATCTGCAACTAGAAGGCTGAAAATCCAGAAGAGCCCATTGTGTACTTCCAACCTGAGTACCAGAAGAGCTGATTTTGCACATTCTGGTCTGAAAACAGGAAAACAGCAATATTCCAGAAAAGAAGTCAGGCACAAGGAGTTTCCCTTACACTTCTTACTCTATTCCTGCCTCCAGCACGTTGGATGAAGCTCAACCACATTAGGCAGGTCAATCTGCTTTACTGTACTATCAATTCAAATGTTTAACTTGCCCAGAATCAACTTTCAGACTGGCATTTAAATATTTGTCCTTTCCCAACTGAGGAATTTGGTCCCCAAAGTTTTAGGTTAATGGTTCCAGGAGAATAGAAATTTAATCTAACCATGATATTTGGAGGTAACAGTAGTGCTTTGGGGGAATTATTATATGGGATTAAGTAGTTGGACTAAAGCCTTGTGACTAAGGCCTGGTAGCTTTCAAAGAAACATATAAATAAACTAATCATGTGTGATGTCTGTCTCTTGATGCAAAATAAATCCTTTTCCTTAAAAAAACAAAGCTAGTTTTGGGGCCCAGCATAGTAGCCTAGTGGCTAAAGTCCTTGCCTTGCACGTGCTAGGATCCTGTATGGGCACCAATCCATATACTGGTTGCTCCACTTCTCATCCAGCTCCCTGCTTGTGGCCTGGGAAAAACAGTACAACAGTCAAGGACAGCTCAAAGCCTAGGCATCCTGAACCCACATGGGAGACTCAGAAGACGCTCCTGGCTTCTAGGATCAAATCTGCTTGACTCCAGCCATTGGGGCCAATTGGAGAGTGAATCAGCAGATGGAAGATCTTTGTCTTTATCTCTCTTTCTCTCTGTAAATATGCCTTTACAATAAAAATAAATAAATCTGTAAAAAGAATAAATAAAAATTAAAAAGTTAATTTGTCTCAAGCATTCCATCATAATGATGAAAATCTGACTTAAATCCAGACATACCCAGAGTAATGTTTAATCAAATGTCAAGGAATCCCATGGCCCAAGTTGACACAAAATTAACCATCACAACAACTCTACCACCTTCCTTTACATTAACGTACAAGTTGACAAGTATTGTCAGAGAATCTGAAAATCCACATCAGCAGAATTTTGAGAAATTAGCAGAATTCTCTTTTTTATGTTTATCATTTTCAGAATTGTTAGTTAAATTTTTTCATTTGCTAAATCCAGCAAACCCATGATTTTGTTTGTAAATGGTCTAAAATGTGTTACATGCTTTCCATAGACCCTAAGCATTTTGTAATTCAAATATTTTCTGTATGATTCTGGGATGACTACATTATGATTTCTATACAATGCTTCTCCTTGGTGTTTACTGATGTGTTTCCTATGTTTAAAGGGCTCCAATCTGCTAGGTTTTGGGAACATATGTCTGAATATATGTATGTTTATATGTGTACACATACACACACACACACACACTTTTCCTCCCTGCCAGCTAACACACTGCTTTACTGTCAGGATGCCCAGCAATAGCATCTTGACCTCCATCTGTTTGATTTACTCTCTGTAATCTGTTTTTAATGTGTTAGCATTTTGTTAAAAATAAGAGTAAATGACCCTAAATAATGATTTGAAATGCTAGTCTATCAGTAAAAATGAAGAATTTTATGGGTTTTGTTGTTTGTTTGTCTGTTTTGACTGCTCAGTTAAAAATATCTCTGGCCTCTTGGTTCTTGGTTATGCTTGGTTACAATACCTGGATTCGAGGACTTTCTCAGAATAGAGGTGCTGCTAAACAATGCTATCTCTTTAGGTATTTGTTCATTCTGTTTGTATTTATGTGTGTATGAACATGCCTGCACACACACACACACACACACACACACGCTACAGAGTAGTTACCTGATAGCTTTTACACTCTTAAAAACAAATCCATTTGAGTATTGTCTGTGATAGCATTTAAGCTCCTTGGTGACAAGGGACAACTGTATTGCATTTACCTGACACCCCATGGTTATTTATCAGCTAAACTAACAAAGGTTATGTTGACATTAATTCCCTGTAGATTCTATCATTCAAGAAAGGACCCAAAGTCTAGTAACACTGGCCAAGATAGGGAGCTTGTTAGAAATGCAGATGCAAAATCCACATTTTAGCAAGATACGCAAGTGACATTCCTAGACATGTGGAATTTGAGAAGCACCGTGGAAAGCAGTGGTTTTCAAACTTCAGTGTGCATCAGAATCACCAGGATAACTTGTTGAAACACAGACTGCTGAACCCATCCCAAAATTTCTGGTTCAGAAGATCTGAAGGGGGAATTCAAGCATTTGTAATTCTAACAAATTCCCAGGCTGTGCTGGCACTTCCAGTCTCTGGACCATACTTCTTTTTTTTTTTTTTAAGATTTATTTATTTTTATTGGAAAGGCAGACATACAGCGAGGAGGAGAGACAGAGAGGGAAATCTTCTATCGGATGGTTCACTCCCCAAGCAGCTGCAGAGACTTGAGCTGAGCCAATCCGAAGTCAGGAGCCAGGAGCTTCTTCCATGTCTCCCACATGGGTGTAGGATCCCAAGGCTTTGGGCTGTCCTTGACTGCTTTCCCAGGCTACAGGCAAGGAGCTGGATGGGAAGGGGGGTGCCAGGACTAGAACCGGTACCCATATGGGATTCCAGCGTGTTCAAGGAGAGGACTTTAACCACTACACTATCACGCCAGACCCTGGACCATACTTCTAAAGACCTTTTCTCTAAAGGAAATAGAATGGCTGAATGAATGAATGAGTGAATGAATGATGAATGGATGAGTGAATAACTCTGAAAAATCTATAGCTTAATAACTAGAGGTCTGGAATTCAGCATTTATCCTTCAGGCTGTGTGACCTTGAGAAGGTCTTTCTCACCCTCTGTCTCTTTCACTCAGGAGTAAACAGGATAATGTGAGAATCAAGTTGAGCACAGCGCTTGCCTTTCAGTATCTGTTTACATGTCTACTTTCTGCTCTACACTGTTAGTTTCTACAAACCAGGAAACCCATTTTAATTAACATTCGATTTCCAGTGAGACTGGAGAAGTCTCTTAGTTGAGTAATTAACTGAGCAAATAAAGAAATAAATCCAAGATATGAAAAATGGTTGTGACAGCATTGTTTTACATGAAAAGTATTTATTTAAGATTTATTTTATTTGGAAGAGTTACAGATAGAAGAAAAGAGACAGAGATCTTCCATCTGCTGCCTCAGATGGCTGCAACAGCCTCAGCTGGGCCAAGCCAAAGCCAGAAGTTTTGAGCTCTGCTCTGATCTTTTTTGTGGATGGCCCACAAATTTGGGTCATCAAATGCTGCCTTTTAAGGCACATAGCTGGAATCTGGATCAGAAGTGTATTAGCACTACACAGAAGACAAAGGGCCAATTTCCAGAATATACGAAGAGCTCCAGAACAACAGCATCAAAACAAACAAACCAGTTAAGAAATGGGCACGGGAAATGGCAGACACTTTACAAAGGAACAAACTCAAATGGCTAACAAACACATGAAAAATGCTCAACCTCTCTGGAAGTAAGAAAAATTCAAATAAAAACAACACTGAGGTTCCATTTAACACCAGAAAGAATCACCCATATACAGAAAACTACCAACAACACCTGCTGGTGAGGTTGCGGAGAAAAAGGAACCCCACTCCATTGCTGGTGGGAATGTAGGCCGGTGAGGCCACTATGGAAGTCAGTATGGAGAACACTTAGGCAATTAAAAATCCACCTATGATATGACCCAGCAATACCACTTCTAGGAATATATCCAAAAAGACTTGTTATGTGACAAAGCAGCATGCACTCCAATATTCATTGCAGCATAATCAACAATCGCAAGAACATGGAAGCAACCTAAATGCCCATCAACAGAGGACTGGGTAAAGAAACTGTGATTCATCTACACTATGGAATACTACTTGGTGATTAAAAAAAATGAAATACATTTCTTTGTGGCCAAATGTGCCAAACTAGAGATCATTATGCTAAGGGAAATGAGCTAATCCCAAAAGGTCAATTAGCATAGGTATGTTCTAATATAATATAATATGATGTCAAATCTAGAGATATTATATGTGAATCTTAGTCTGTTACTTCAAACTTACCTGTAACTAATGTAACAAGAACTTGTGATGTAAGCTATGTGCCTAACTTTAAGCTAGTGGGAATGTTCTAGGAACATTTAAGCTATGCTTGGCTGAGCTATAACGTTCAATATGTTAGGTATTTTAAGGGAATTTTCTATTTTTCCCTTTTTGTAGCAGTTACTTGTTTTGTTTTGCTTTGTTTTGTTTTTATAATACAGTTCCATAGGCTCAGCAATTTCCCCTTCTTCCCCTCCCCTCACTGATTTCCCCTATATGACAATATTACAATTCTTCAAAAACAGTCCTAACTCCATGGTTTTACTAACTGAATCATATCATTGTAAGCATACACAATCACAGAATTTCCAAATTTGTTGAGATGTGCCTCATGTTTTATAGGTTTTATTTATGTTTGTTGGAAAGAAAGTATTACAGAGAAGGGAAACAGAAAGTTTTTCTATCTGCTTATTCACTTTCCAAATGGCCACAGCAGCCCTAGCTGAACTGATCCAAAGCTAGGAGCCAGAATATTCTTTCAAGTCTCATACATGGGTGCAAGGTCCCAAAGCTTTGGGTTATCTTTCACTGCTTTCCCAGGCCACAAGCAGGGAGCTGCACCAGAAGTGGCTCTGCTGGGACAAGAATCACCACCCATATGGGATCCTGGTGCTTAGAAGGCAAAGGTACAGTGATTGAGCCATTGTACCATCCCCAGAGTGTGGCCCCATTGTAAGTATAGCATCATCCTCATATATAACCTTTTTCAATTTAAATATATTTCTTTTTCTTAACTATCAGACAGAGAATGGAGAGAGATGAGGAGGAGGAAAGACAGAAAAAGCATGCGACAGACTGAGAGATCTTCTGTCTGCTGATTCACTCCCTACATGACTACAAGCCCCAGGATTGGGCCAGGCTCGAACAAACATCTATCCATGGCAACTGAACCTTTAAGTTTGCTGATTATCTACCATAGCTTTAAGTACATTGATAATAATTACATTAGTGACTTTAGCAATATCACTCAAATGGTAGGCATATGGGCTTAAACACAACACATAATTAGTGAACACATACCCAAACAATCAGATCAGCTATTCACAGAAACTGTGAAGTCAAGGGGAATGACTTGATATGCCTAAGTACATGAGTATTGAAACAGCAAATCCAGAACCAAGGCCAGACAAAAATTCTGGCAAACTGGCAGACAACTTGTGGTATTAGGGTGGAGCTGCTGCATGGTTGACTTCGAGGATTTGGGGAGAAATATCTGTGCAGTTTCAGACTTAATGGTTTAGCTTTGTTTTTTTTGTTTTGGGGTCTTGTTTGTTCATTTGTTTTTGTGGAAAGAGTTTTGAGGGGAGAGCAGCATTAGAAGAGGCTGGCAAAGGGAGACCTTCTGCATTTCAGTCCCTATCTGTGCTGGGTTTCTCTTGGTCCCTTGCATGATCTCCAGGGCAGTTCAAAGACAAATCTCAGCATGATGGACTTGGGAAAATTCACAAAACACACACATTGTGAAACTGGAGGGGAGAACAGATGAGAGGGAAGGGAACTTGGCGGAGGGGGAAGAGATAGCCCAGCACCAACTAAACTGTATCAAAAAACAATAATAAAAAAAAAGAGAGACAAGCCTGCTTTTGACATTCTCATTCTATATAACCCCTACTACTTTCAAGGGACTTCATCTGTCTAGAATCCTTCCATTCCCAAGGGAGCAGGTGCACAAAGAAGGACTCTAGGAATGTCTCCAACTTCTTTGTCTCAGCATTCCCATTTCTGATTTCAGTAACAGCAAGAGACAAGCATTTCTACTTGTATCAAGAAAATGCAGCTTGAAAAAAAGAAAGATTTATTCAACATCCATAGAGACAAGAATATAAGCAGGTGAACGTGATCAGGAACTGGCAATGTCACTTTATTAAGACAGAGTGGTTATTCTTGGTGCTTGAGAACTCAAATCTGTTTCCTTAAGAAGTTTTCATTTCCCCCTGCCTTATACTTCTGTCACCTACTTGCTTGCATTGATTTTTTTTCCAGGCAAAAAAAGTTCCGAGCAGGACTAGACTCCAATGTGATGGGGTTTAATTAATGTTTGGAAAGTAGCGTGAGTTTATTTGACGAAAGGTATTGGCTGCCAGTCAGAGTCCTACAAGCACAGTTTTCCTACCATTCGTGAAGATTTTAAAGTGAAATGAAATTCAATTGTATCTGAAACATTGCTGTTGGGTAAGATTTTTACTTAATAAATTCAATAAAATAGCACATTGTAATCACTTAGAAACATGAATATATCTGTATTATTGTCAAACTATATTCAAGCTGCAGAAAAAGATGCCAAAGCCTAGAACATTGAATGGCAACTCTCAGCCAACACATAATTGTAATGCCAATTGTGGATACCTTAGAGGTGTGCCAATAAACCACCAGGAATCTGTCCAGGTGTTTTAGGCAACTTGTGTAGGAAAGTTGCATATAATTGTTTGAATTTGCATTTTTCAGATCAGCAAATCCAAGGAACAGAACATTTAAGCAGAGCCAAATGTGAGTATAGCAGACATAAACACCTATGTGCTTATATATGCAAATTAGTATAAACATTTAATAGGCTTCAAATTATTTTGAATAGCTTTTCCTTCTCTCTGATGACACTGAAATGTCACAGACTCCAAACCTTCATGCCTCTCTTGGAGCGCTGCTTAAGCACTTTCTTGATGCATACCCACTCTTACGTGAGACACTACTCCAGTAAGTTGGCTGATCAGATTCTAGGTGTACAGCATGTTAGAGGCAAGAAAACAGATAAATGAACAGGGCTGCTACACATGGCTGCCCTGATATCACCAAACAGTGACAGCAACAAGTCAGAAAGCTATCTCATTCAGCAGTCGTCTGGTCACAGTGTTCATCCAGATGCAGCGTCTGTCCAGGTGTATCGAGTGGCTGCAGAGCACCAGGCCTAGTGGTCATTACATCCTCATCGCCTGCCTCTGTCCTGCTTGGCTCTGCCCTGTATTTGCTCCCTTTTAGGGAAGCTAGCGGGCAGGAGCACATGCCATACATCACAGCCCAGAGGAGTCCTGGTATGAATGCTCATGCACATCCAGTGCAGTTGCTGGGGCCCCACTGTTTGTGTCTATTGGTTGTGATTCGGAGTCCATGCACTGTTTTGGTGTGTAAGCGCTGGGCTTCAATCCTCCATCCTCAGCCCACTTCTAGTTAGGCAGTCCAAAGTCAGTTACTCATGTCTCCTGAAACTCAGTTTTACTATCTGTAAAATGAGAGTTATCATGGTCTCTTATTAAAAGAGCTGATAATAGGGTCATGTGACATGACACAAGGAAAGCACTTTTTAAAGCACATTTACAAATACTGACATAGGAAACACATGTTCTCATTTTTAAAATGAGGAAATTGACTGCCAGATAGGTTGTGAATAAAACAGAAAATTTGGTGAAGCAACAACAATAAAATCCTTGAATACTTAGTCAATACAGAAGCATCTCATCCATCTTTTTGTGATCCTCACAAGTTTCTATAGAGACCCATGTATGTTTTATGGAAGAAACATCAGAAAGATCCACTAAGTATTAAGGACATGGCCCCAGAATGTCCTGGAACTGAGAGGCAAAGCCAAGCCAGCTTGGCTGCAGAAAGCCCTATCCACACCTTTCTACCTATTTCTTACACACTCTACTAGATACTCTGTATAAAGGCTTACAACCAATCAGAACCCTCTATCATTGAAAGAGTTCATTGCAACACACAGGTACACAATGGGATATTCATTTTTTAGCTGAAATCCCAATATTAAAATGTTTCTTTCCAACAAAGGCAAGGAAATATGGCTCTTTGCACCGCTTCGATGTGGCAATGAATGCTAATAGAAGCAAGAAACACAGACAGGGCATGGAGGGCACAGCTCTGAGCTGACAGAGTCACAGTGTCATGTAAACAAAGCCAGAGAGAGACATTTCCTGGCAATTAGAAGCAGGTATTTTGCAGAAAGAATTGAGGGAGCCAATCTCCATAGAAATTAGGGAAGAGTGTATTGAAAGGGAAATCTGACAAATTACATTCACAGAGAGGCAGAATAACCTCCAGACAACAATGTGGCCCCACAAGAAGCCACCATCATTCCAACACAGACTGCTCATGGGAGAAAGCCATGCAGAACACACAGTGAGGACCAACACAGTTGCACTGCAGAGAAGCCCAGCCTGTGAGTGGGCAGCTGCTGTTTTGCTAGTCACAGCAGGACCTGCAGGCTTTCCTGGTCACATCTGCCCCAGGTTCTTTGTGGCTGTAGTTTATTGCATGGGATTTGAAAGCAGACTTTGGCTTTGAACCTCAGCTTTAGAAACCACCAACCATGGGACCTTTGGCAATTTACCTAATCCTTGCTTGTATACCAGTATGCCTATTTATAAAATGAGTCAAGAAAAACTGTGCCCACATTGTGAGGCTATTGGGAAAATTAAATAAGCAAGATAGTACATGGATGGCAGTCGGAATAGTTCTGGGCAAACAGTGAGAGCTCAATAAATCATAGCTGTTATTACTTCACAGGGTTGCTTAGAGGGCAAGATGAGATAGGACTTATGTCTGACACATGGTAAGTACTTGATAAATGTTTGCTATTACTTTATACTCAATGTATTTATCATTTACAGGCATGCTTTTGTTCATCAAGCCCCAGGTTAACACATCCAGGAAGCATAGTGGACAGATATCTGAGCGAGGCAGAATCTAACTGACCTTTGCCACCAAGATCTTCATGCACAGGATAGGCAACTGGTCAAGTACCTAGCCCCTAACCTGACCTCCCTTAGCGAAAGTTGTTCTATGAAGTTTCTGGCGATGTCTACAGTGTTACCCACCCATAAGAAGTTATGGTGCGGTTTTCGTTCTGACAACATTCATAATTCAAGGAAACAAACAGAAACCAAGATTCACCAGTTTCTTCTGAGAATGGCTATGGATGAAAGACCATCATAGTTTCTATTGGCACCAATCCTTTGACGGGATTTTTTCCCAAAATTTTCCCACAGAGAGTAAGCACTGATTTGCAGTTGTTTGGAATGGGGAGAACTAGAATACCAACAAAGGGTGTGTATGTATATATATATATATATTAGATGCACAGAAGGAGAAGGAGACAGGACAATTTTTCATCCATTGACTCACTTCCCAAGTGGCCACAACAGCCAGAACTGAGCTGATCTGAAGCCAGGAGCCAGGAGCCTCTTCCAGGACTCCCATATAGGTGCAGGGTCCCAAGACTTTGGGCCATCCTCAACTGCTTTTCCAGGCCACAAGCAGGGAGCTGGATGGGAAGCAGGGCAGTTGGGACATGAACCGGCACCTATATGGGATCCCAGCACATGCAAGGCGAGGACTTTGGCCACTAGGCTACTGCACCAGGCCTGGATGTTTTTCTTTTAAAGAATCAGAACTGAACCTAATGAGCTAACTGAAAATAGTAGAAACAATGGAAAACAGCAGAAAGACATACTATCACTGCAGCCATTGGTTGAAATTCAGAGTAAGGTTCACCCAAGGTCCCCACCACTCCCCGACGGTGATTGACATGGCCTGGGTTCTATAGTAAAGACGTCACAGGGAAAAATTCAGCAACAAAAATATTGCTATTATTAAAATATCTGTTGCCTGCCTGATGGTGAACAACATGAGATGCAGTACACTTGCTAGAGAAAGCAGGAGAATGTGGAGTGAGGTAGAGAGACCCAGGACAAGAGTCAGGTTAAGAAGTCACCCCCTTGGGGGCAGCACCTTAGCATAGGAGGCTAAGCCTCCACCTGCAGCACCAACATCCCCTCTGGCAGCCAGTTAGAGTCCCAGTGGCTCTACCTCCAATCGAGCTCCCTGCTACAGGCCTGGGAAGATAGTAGAGGATGGTCCAAATCCTTGGACCCCTGCACCCAAATGGGAAAAGCTGGAGGAAGCCCCAGACCCCTAGCTTTAGCCCAGCTCCAGCTATTGCAGCCATTTGGGCAAATGAATCAGCAGACAGAAGATTCTCCCTCTCTTTCTCTCTGCCCCACTCCCATGACTCTGCCTTTCAAATAAAATAAATAAATGTTAAAAAAAAGATATCCTCTTAAACCTAGATAGATTTAAATGATCAAGAAATGTACGAAGGCCTTGTACTCTGAGATTGGAGATAAACCAAGCAACATGCAACCCTGGAACAAGCAAGACATGCATAGGTAAGATGGTATTTCCAGCTATGTCTATCAACCTACTGCATCCTTCCAAAGCATTCAGGACACAAACTAACCCATGTTCAGGGTTTATGTTCAGGGTGAAGAACTTCTTCTTTGCAGTAAGCAAGCATGTTGTACTGTTCCCTGGCTGTGTTCTTATGCCTATGCAGTTGTTTTGTCCATTTTGAATGACATAGGAAGTCAAAGCAGTTGAAACAAATCAAATAAGATTTGCTGGATTCAAGCTGTATGCTTCCCTTAGAACCTTCGCACAGGTGGAGAGAGCAGTGTCGCCAGGCAGCTAGTCAGGCAGTCCGTCATTGCGTCAGGCTGTCTATGAATCCCCATAGAAGGCTTCCGGGGGTTCAGTCTGGCTTCAGCGGAGACCTAATTTAAAGCAGTTACCAAATGACCTGCCCGGAGCCACTCTCTCCTGAATGCAGAGAACCTGGAGGCTGTGCATCTTCATTTTGACATGACCATCAGCCACTTTCATTCCTTCTGGCAGGAAAAGTAAAAGCAAAATTTGTGCATATCTTCCTTTTGACATAATGAAGCATTCCATAAACTGAAATCTCCAGAGCCAATTATAAAGGCCAAATTGCTATTTTCCTCACTAAGATAAATAGCTACGGTCTCATTGATCTTCCTCTCTATAATTTACCTTATCTGACACCTTCCTCACAATAACTCTATGAGGGATACACTTGCTCTGCTCAGGCATCTGTTGATTTTGGGGAACAAAAGTGCAGAGGAATCCAAGCAAACAGGAGAAATGGGGGAGGGAGGTTAAGAAGATGACTGTAAAATAATCTAGGAAAAGCTTGGGCTTCAAGACCAACAAAATGGACACGGTCCTGAGATCTGTCACTCTCTCCTCCCACTTCTCCTTCCATTGAGGTAAGTGCCCACCATTGTGTGAGCGTCCGCCACGAACAAGCAAGGTCACATGATTATAGCATAGAGATGCTGCTAGAGGGGCTAGAGTGAGTGGCAGATTGCTGGAGATGAGCAAAGCACTTCATCCATAAGTCCATTTACCTCATAAAGAAACCGAGGCACAGAAAATTTAGGAGGGTTTCTTCAAATGCCTAGCAAATGGTTTTGTTCTTTTGACAGCAAAAGTTCTATTCAGACAGATTTAACTTTTAATCTTATAGCTCACTTGCTATTGGATGCTGGACAAGCTATTTAATCTTTGGATTTCAATTTCCTCACTATCAAAAGGAATTCATGTCAAAGGTTTGTTTTTAGGATTAAATTAAATGAGATCATTTATTTAACCTACCTAATTTAGTGTCTGAAATAGCAACACACACACACACACACACACACACACACACACACACACACACACATGCTAATAGCATTTCTCCTGACTCTGAAACTGGTTCTAGGTAAACAGAAACTTAACTTCTGAATCACACGGGCCTTTGCTGCTCTTCCTCCATGCCTAGGCACTGCAGCTCCCAAAGATAACCAGCTTCAGGGGACTATGTCTCCTTTCTCTTGCGTCCCAACTTGAGTTGGCTAAACATATTTAGAGCCTCTTCAAATTCTAGTGGGATGAGACTGCCTGAATGAATTCCACAGTCACTTCTTTTCCCAACAATCCCCTGAGGACCGTTCTCCATCTTTGTTCTACAGTGTGTCTTTCTCTGGTTATCTGCTTCTCTGAGGCACCAATGCAGTGCTTTCTTTCCTTTCTCTTTCATTCCTTTTTTTTTTCACTCCCTTTCTCTCTTTCTTTCATGCAGCTCCACCTGGAGGCCATGGCTTGAGTTTGTCATGACAACAAATTTAGCACAGCAAAAAGTGTCCCCCATTCCAGGAGAGCTGCTGGAATCCAGAGGTCTGCAAATGCAGACAAGGGCTCCTGGATTCTTCTTGAGTATGTCACCATGGGATGTCTTTGTTGGTGATCGGGGTTGTGGGAAATTTTATACCAAGTAGGAAAGTGGATAGTGCTTAAACAGGACTACTTTCAAAGCAAGTATAAGAATTAGGAAGCCATATCAAGCAGAGAGTGAATAATGATATATCCAAAGATGTCCTCACATAAGTCACTCCCAGTTCTCCAAAGGCTACAAGCAAAGTCTGGATATCCAGGAGGTGCTCAGAAGTCACACAGACCAGGTGCTAGCTCTGAAAAGAGCTGTGCCGTGTGTATGCTAAAGACAGTAACAGGAAGGGGAGAGGAAATACATCTGACAAACATCATCATGTGTCTGCATGGAACTATATATTTCACATACAGCATTTCCTCTCCCCAGCAAACTCAAAATTTGATAATTTGATAAGAGTTTTACAGATGAGAATAATCCAAGTTGATTGCTTGAGTCTGTACAACCAGAAGGTATGGTTCTGGAGCCCAGCAAGGGGGCCTTTTAGAGAAGATATAAGTCAGTCTTGCTTCCCAAAACTGCTCACTTCCCTTTCATGCGAAAGAAAGTACAGCCTGACTGCAAAGACCAAGAAAAAATGGATCACCAAAGTGAATGAATAAAATGGAAAAAAGGGAATGATGTTAAGCAAGCCACTGAGCTGACCATCATTCTAAGGGAAAGATTTGCAGCACTAGTTTAAGGCTATCAAACAAGGTAAGTACAAAATTACGAACACATGAGCTTCTGGATCGGATTTGGCTGCCTTCATGCTTTAGTATGTGGGCGTACTTCAAAAACTGCACAGGCAATGCAATGCAAAGCCAAGTTTATTAATATGCGTTTTCTATGAACTTTCTAAAGACTGCTGTATGTCCATGGGAGAGCTGTTTAATTTTACTAGGCCTTAATTTCCTCACTTATTAAAAAGAAGGGTAATACTAGCTCCTATCTCATAGAACTTTCAGGAAGATTCAAAGCAATAGTATGTATAAAACGTGCCTTGCTTAGGAGACCACTTCACTTATAGCATGTAATCCAGAACTGCTGCTATTAGTGATAATTTTAAAGAAATGAGCATTTTTTTAATCTCTGGAATTGCTACATGGATGATAAATAGATGTCCTTGTTTAATATGAAGAAATATGATTCATTTTCTAATGGCAGCACATATTTTCATGTAGACAACTATGTGCTAATATCCTTAAATAGTTTGCTTTCCTAAGAAAACATAAGAACATACTACTTTACATTGATCCTGAACACTCTCACTGCTTGTTTACATTGCAAAATTGCCTAGCAACCTTTCTTCTAGACTTAAGAAAACACAAAAACAAGACAAAATACTATACAATTCAAACAAATATGCTATTGTTACATTAAAAATTCAACACACAAATCCCATTTATTTTAAAGTATCTCCTCAAGATTTTGACTTTTATAAATGCAAATGCTTTTTCTCACTCTATGGGGAGGCAAGGGTTGACTGTAGTTGCTCAGCGGATTGATGGGAAGGTGGAAGGTTTGGGGGAAGGATGAATCTCTCTGCTTTTGCTTCCAGAGTCCTATCTCATCATTAATCATGCACTTTCTCTTCCCTTCCTTTCACTGGCTGGACCAGTTAAATAATCACAGAGTGGCAAAGAGTGACAGTGATAAACTCTCCCTGTAGAAGAGGACAGAAACATTTACTTTCTAGGTTTTCAAAGGACGTGGGTCAGTATTTGTCTCAGTTGCTCTGTTGAGCAGTGTAATTCATGAGCCTGCAATACCTAGAGCCCATCTACTACCACTCCTCTCCTGCCAAGGGGAAAGTGCTCAGACTTCAGATTTTCTATCCTCTGCTTTACTGTTTCCTTTGCCTCATCTCAAACAGTCCCAGAGAAGCTCTTACAACTGGCAATTCATTTTAACTTGTGTTTTCAAGTTAGGTAGGAAAAATAAATACATAAAAGAAATCAGGTTTGGGAATGAGTCAACACAACTCAGCTTTGCTTTTTCAACATGGATTTCATTACAGCTTTGATCCCACAACTGCATGTTATTTCAGACAGAGTCTTTTCCACGGTATCTTCTCTCTCTGCCTTTCTCTCTTCTTTGTCCTTTTGAACAGTAGATTTGGAATCATCAGGAGACCCACCTAAAGGCTTATCTGAGGTCTAGCTTCTAATCCTGTAAGTGTTGTTCTTGAATAGATCATTTTGTCATTTTGAGCACATGGTTTTCTATTTGTCTGATAAGGTGGCCACACTTGATCTGTTCTGATTCCAAAATTTCTGATGCTTGATACACCTGAGAGGAAGTTACACCTCTGGATAGAATGTAGATGTTCAGAAGGCTAATGCCCACGTTGTAACAATGAGGAAAAAATGAAGTCTATAAATCTCAAATATAATTAAGAACAACAAAGATCTGTAGAAGCAAATAAAATTAGATTAATTAAATTTCTAAGTGATTTGAAAATCATAAGCCGTTTATTTCTCAAGGAACATTTGTCCATTGTTTTTAGGCTAAAAATTGCAAAATATTATAGCTATACTTATGAACTTCAGTTTAGCAGCACATGGAACACATATACTGAATGTAAGTACAAGATTGGCTTAAAGAAACTGTCCAAAAACATAAAAGTGAAGAAAAGTTAGAATAAATAGAATACAGAAGAGACAAATGTACGTGATCAAAATATCTAATCCATGTATATTGAAATCCCAGCAGGAGATGAAGGAATTAGAGGGGAGAGTAAAGAATTGTTACAGACATAAAAATCAAGAATCTTCCAAAGCAAGTAAAACTTACCAATACACAAATCCAAGAACAGAGAACCCCAAGATGAAGAAAAAGAAAAAAAGAAGCCAAATTTTATTTAGGCACACCGTATTCAAAGTACAAGAAATTCAAGATCAAGTAAAAAAATCAGAAAAGCAAAAGGATGGCAGAGACATATTACTTTCAATGTAACATTGAAGACCGACAATCGACTTTTCAATAAAGCAATGGGAGCCAGAAGATAATGTTTTAACATCTTCAAAGGGTTGAAAGGAAAATATTGCCAATCCAGAATTTTGCACTAAGTGAAAACATGCTCACAAATTAAGTCAAAATAAATATGTTTTCGGATAAACCCTGAGAGAACTTGTCTCTAGAGAATCACACTATAAGATTTACCAAGGGAAATTTTTTCAGGCTATAAGAAAGTAATGCAAAATGTGAATATTAAACCTGAGGAAGAAACAACAAGCATTAACAAATGGTAAATAAATGCGTAAAGAATTTTGGCTTTTTCAGAAAAAAGAAGGAAAGATTTGGGAGACTATAACAATGTAGAAATAAAACCACATTCTTAACACAGAGACCTGGAGGGTCTTAACAAAGCCGAACTATTTTAACTTTCTTAATTACTTCTGAAACAGAAAAAGTAGTAATAACTTAAAATATGTATTGAGAAGTTAGGAAGGTGTATGTCAAGAATGTATAACAACGGAATAAAGATATGAACTGTAAAAGCAGGTAGGAAAGAAAGAATAAAGGGACAAGCAACAGATAGGATAAGTAGAAAAAATAGCAACTAGAGTGAATTACACTTAATGTCCAATAATGGGTAAATAAATATCATAAACTCTAATGAAAACTGTATGATAGATTTTCTTAAAACACACACGGGCCTGGTGCAGTAGCCTAGTGGCTGGGGTACTCGCCTTGAATGCACCAGGATCCCATATGGGCGCCGGTTCTAATCCCAGCTCCCTGCTTGTGGCCTGGGAAAGCAGTTGAGGATAGCCCAAAGTCTTGGGACCCTGCACCTGCGTGGGAGACCTGAAAGAGGCTCCTGGCTCCCAGCTTCGGATTGGCTCAGTTCCAGTCATTCAGGCCGCTTGGGGAGTGAATCATTAGATGGAAGATCTTTCTCTATCTCTCTTCCTCTCTGTATATCCACTTTTCCAATAAAAATAAATAAATCTTTGAAACACATGCACACAGAGTCTCAATTAGAGATTCCTCATAAGAAACACATTTTGGGGAGTCAGCTTTGGCACAGATCCCCCTTGGGACACCTGCATCCTGTAGTAGAGTGCCTGGTTGGAGTCACATCTCTGCTTCAGATATTAGCTTCCTGCCATTACACTCCCTAGGAGGCAGCAGCTGATGCAGTGAGTGGCTTGGCCTTTGCCACTTGGGCAGAAGAACCAGATGGAGTTATGGCCTTGTGACTTCAGTCTGACCCAGCCCGAGTAAAGCAACAGATAAAGCTTGCTCATTCGCTCTTTCTGCCTTTCAAACAAACAAACAAACAAACAAAAATTTTTGAAAGAAACATTTGAAAGGTTTATATCCCCTTGGAGGCAATATGCATGGACTTCAGAGACAAAGCACCCTCGGCCTGAATTCTAACTTCTAATGACTAAATGTTTGAACTTAGGTTGGTTACATGATCTCTGTGAGTCTTAGTCTTCTTACCTATATTATAAGGGCCATAATATTTCTCTGATGAAATCTAGAGCAGTGACTCATAGACCTTCAAAAATAATAGGTATCATAGTTACTTTCCTTCCTACCACTCACTGTCCCACTCTCTCGGGGAGCCACATAAATACTATGACTCTTGACTTGAGGGGTAGAATAACATTACTTGACTTTTAATTCCAGGGCTGTCAGTTATTAGCCAAGTGACCTTGAGCACCAGACATAAACACTCTATACCTTGGTTTTCTCACCTATAAAACAGCTTCCTCTTAGAACTGTCAAAGGAAATCATCTCTTCAGACACTTAACTCATTGGCCTGAAATATGATGACAACTCTACACATCTGCCAACGTGATGATTAAAACATAAGTCAGATTACGCATTCATTTTTTCTCAAAAGCTTGCAAAGCTTTCCCCATTCTACCAGGCAGAAGTCATAGTCTTAACAATAACCTGTACGGTCCCTCCGGATCCATTACCTTTTTGAACTTACACTTCTCTGAAGCCATCTACCACTTAGCCCCTCACCCACTTCACGCCCTTTAGACACACTGCCTCTTTGGACATTATCAGGTACCTGACAGTCAAGCGACTGTCACAGGATCGCTGCCCTTGTAGAATACACCTCCTACAGAGTTTGTCCCTCTGCAGTCACACACTGCCCCCCTCCAAGAGCAGCATCGGTTTGTTAACCAATTGCTACATGTAGTAGTCAACGAAGTACAAACAACCATCCTATGAATAAATCATATAGGACTTCCATGTGGGGTTCTCCTTCCCTATCTCATGTCCTTGATTAATTTTTCTCTTTAGAAGAAATCATAACTTAATAGTACTTTAATATTATAGTTAGTTTATTGTGTACCCTTTCCCAAACAAATCAAGTCATACAACAAAATTTTTTCTTTTCTTTTACCACAATAGTAACCTCAACACTTAGATGGTGTTGTTAGTCTTCTTTCAGATAGTACTACCTGGCACATAGATAGTACTCAAGAAATACGTATTCACTGAAAAAGTTCAAAAGTTAGTCATTATTTTTTTTACCTATTTTTGTAATTCCTTCTTCTCCTATTTCTCTAGTAACCACTGCAGATATGAAGCCTTATCTGATTCAAGACCAAGATCAGATTAATAGTAACTTCCACAGGAATTTACCCAAATTTCCTATGTCCATTTGTCTTATTTTATTCTTTCACAACATCGATCTCTAGTGTGTGATTATTTGTGTGATTGTGTTAAGTCCATCTTTTCCTATATCCATATCAGTAGAGAGATTTCAAATATTCTTGTTTGCCTCTGTATTCATATAGCTCTTGGCACACAAAGTGTGCTCAACAATAATGAGTGAACATAAACCATCAGATGGGCTCTCAGTTTGTTTCACCTTGAGCAAAAGCAATCGTGTGCATTACTTGTCCCCTCTGGCTATGCTGTGCTTCGTGTTTGTTTATGACTGATAAGTTTTGGTATTGTATGTGTCATTTCCTCATTGACAGTGTATTCTATGACCCAAACGAAGCTGCAGGCTGATAGGTATTCACAAGTGTTTCTCATTGGTGTGTGTTCAGAGTAAAGATTAAAAGAGCAATAGGTTGCTGGCTGGCAAAAATCCATTTAATATTGCTCATGTCTGTGCAAGTATTCAATTAATATTGTGCATTAAAATTTCACAATAAGGAGGATCTCAGACATCAGTCTAGTTAAAGAAAAGACAAAGTGAAGACAGGCACATTCCTCTTCATAAAGCTAGAGAAGACTATGGCAACTGCAGAGCAGTGAAGAGGGAGGAATGATCATTTATTGGGAGCTTGTCATATGCCAGGCTTCATTCAAAGTGTTCTGCATTTACGACCTCATTTGATCCAAACCACAAATGTGGTGGAGGAGGCAAGATAATAACAAACGTGGGAATCAACATGTGTGTGCTTTCATGTGCATGCATTTGTGGGTGTTTGAAACTAGGAGGCTCCAGCCCTGAGGGTCTCTGCTTCATATTAGCTGTGCAAGCTTGAACAGGCCAATTAATGCCCCGAGCTTCTGTTCTTACATACCAGCTGGTGTGAGGATCAAACAAAATAATGAATGTGAACATTTTTTAAAAATACTGCAGGTAAATGTGTGATATGTGTGTATGTGCACGTATATGTGATGGTACAAGGACCAAACTAACAATCAACTTCTTTGGATGTCATACTCTTTGTACTCCCCCAGGTGAAAAGCTAGTACCACCTTGCTATTCAATTCATTTATTGCAATTCAGTCCAACAAAGACATGAAACACCTGCCATGTGCCAGACTCCATAAAATGATGAACTAGACAGGATTCAGCTTCATAGAATCGACACTCACAGAAAGAAGCATATGGGTATAAAAGTAACTGCAAAATTCAAGGCAGAACAAACAGAATGCTATTACTGACATTTAAAAAACAAGATATAAGGCAATCACACTCAGCGTTAGCCACTAAATATTTGTGGAAAACCAGCTATGGGCCAGGCACCATTCTAGAACCCAAAGACCTAGTAACATACAAGAAAGGGAGAGAACATAAATAAACATAAATAAAACATTGGCTTGTAAGGTGTTTTCATGAGATTTACTTTTGTGAAGGGAGGGAACAATGGATAAATAAAACAAGCCCAGCTAACTGCTATGTGGAAATAAAGTAAGATGAAAACAAATTCTAGATTAGTAGGAGCTGGTCAGCAAAAGTATCTAGTGTCTGGGTTGAGACCCAAACCGTGCGAATGAAGCAGATCTGGGCTCTGCTGAAGAGGTTCTTCTGCCCAGATGGACTAGCAGACGCTAGAGTCGGGGAGGGGAGGATGTGCAAAAACTATGCCAGAAAGTGAGATGACCCATATGACGAGGGGAGAGAAGCAAAGGAGGGGGGGGGGGCAGATGCCCATCACATTTCAGTTATCATGAAGAATCTGGGGTCTAATTATGACATCACAGGGAACCCCAAAACATTTTAAGAAGAGAAGAGGGATAAGCAATGTGGTGCCATGTGGTACACCTGCATTCTGAACCAGAGTGCTGGTTTGAGGCCCAGCTCCTCTGCTGCTGTTCCAGCTCTGTACTGCTGCCCGGGGAGGTGAGGATAGCGTACTCTGGTCTGTGTCATTCACATGGGGAACACACGAGACTCCTGCTCCTACAGGCCCAGCGCAGGCTGCTGAGAACATATGCAGAGAGAACCAGAAGATGGAATCTCTCTCTCTCTTAACAGAGAGAGAGAGAGACCCTTTCAAATGTTTTTTTAAAAGTAAAAACTAGAGAAGGAAAGGGGTTTGATTTAAGTCTTAGAAGAGCAGTCTGGTTGCTGTGTGTGGTCAGGAGGAAAACCAGACGAGATGGTGTTTGTGGGAGCCAGGTGGGGACAGTAAATGATGACCTGTGGCTAAGCAGAGCAGATGTGAGAGCGGGACAGATGCAGGGTGTGCTTTGGAGGTAAGCCAACAAGAACTGCAAGAGAAGAAAGGTTGTTTCTAAATAAAGAATGCTTCAATTTCTATCTTTAGTTCAAAAGCCTTTTATGTCAGAGGAAAAAGAGGCTAATAAATTGATTCTATAAATACAGCTAATGTACATTTAAGCTGATGTTAAGATTCTTTGAGTCCTTAAAGATTTTGTCTCATGAAAATAGCACATGCTTATTATAGAACGTTGTAAAATGAGGAAAAGCAAAGAATAAGAAAAATATAAAAGTAAAATAGAAAATATTTTATATATAATGATCTATGTGTAATATATACACATCGTATCCGAAGCACTAGTGATGGTTCTTGTGGGAGGTTATGTGCTGTGTCCAGCTTGGCCACTAATTCCACAGCGTATTTCAAAACATCCTTAACGCAAACTGACTGCAGGCATTTCTCCATACATCAGAAATGACTTGTATTCTGGGGGGAAACAGGCTGGCAAGACTCAGATATGGCAGGAAGTCCAGGGCTGATGGAAGCCCCTCCACCTCTCCAGGCCTTTAAGCAGAATAGAGTCCCTGTTGGAAACCCAGTGCCATCCAGCTTTGCCAGGGGGAGATGGACACTGCAGTAGCAGTCGTTTGAGCTAAGGCTGAATAATGCAGTGCGCCTTGGGGAAGCGAGATGGAACCCTTCGTGAGCAGGCAGTCAAGTCGATGGTTAAAACGGGCACTCTGCAGGAGAGTCCCTGTGCCCTTTGGAGTTCGTTTGGTCCTCCCGGCTTTAAAACGCAGAATATCTGGGCAGGCAAGAAACGGGCGCGGGGAGGAGGGAGGTGGTGAGTCTTCAGGGGTCAAGCCAGGAACAGCGTCCTCCTGCTGAGAGCACAGGGGCCGCAGATGAGCGGTGCAGCTGGTCCAGCTCGCTGCCTGCCCTGCGCGGGTGCACGGATGGCTGCAGTCGGGGCGGGCGAGGCGGTAGAGCGGCACGCAGGGCGCCAGCAGCAGCCTGTCCCCTGCCGCGCTCAGTAATGGATCTCCGCGTCCTACAGGAGGAAGATAATGCCGGGTTTAGCTTATAAATAGACGGTTGTATGCTCTCCCTGCGAAGCATTGATTGAGACAGCCGCGCTGACTATTGATCTAATTTTAGCTTACATTTTCGCTCGCGCCCTCCCAGGCTGGCGGTCGCGGGTGAGCGCAGCGCGGGACACACGAACCGGAGCGACCGCCAGGGGGCGGAGTGCGGGTCTGGCCGCCGCCCGACCCGTCTGGCCCCTCTGTTTACGCAGACACACAATGCTGGCCTTTATTGGGTTTGAAAAATAGAAGTTTGATTTTCCTGCGCCGGGATGACCTCACCACTCACGAAAGTCAGAGGAAAGCGGGGAATTGGATGACAGGCTGCCGGGAAAATAAAGCTTGAATGTCACCTCCTCCCACCCTGCACAGAGCACTGGCGATTGATACACTGCCTTGCTGGCTCCGGGAGGAGGGAGAGGATGATAGGAAGGAAACCTTCCACTTTTCCCGGTGCCCTTGCACTGGGTGTACTGGGGCTTGGCCTGAGAAGGTAAATGATGATCTACCCTTGCCTCCTGGGCATTCCTGTGAACTCCCACCAAGAGCAGTGCACTGACAGTCTAGAAAGTAGTGGCTTGACCTGAAAATGTTATTAGCTAGTCCCACACGTAATTCACCTCACCAAGGTTCAACAGTCATCGGCAGTTTAAAGACTTAGTTTGCAAATTTCAGGTCTGCTTATGGCTTCAGAGGTATGGAGTCTGCAGTCAGATCTGCCACGTTTTTGCTTGCCACCGTTTGGCACCACGAGGTGTGCGTGAGGGGAAGAGAAACAAAAGACCAAGCTGCCTGTGTGGAAACCCATTGGCTCCAGGACTCAGCCTATGGGCTTTCCTTCCAAGCCTGAATGGACATGTTTGCAGAAGACAATGTGAATCAAAGCCATACAATGTGTCAGCCATTGCTCTAGCTCTCACCACGTCATTAGTCCCTCAATGCCACATTTCGGATGCTGTGATTAGTCCCACTGTAGAACTGAAGAAGCTGAAGTGAAGTTACTTGCCTAACATGGAAACTCGACAAACAGCTACAATCCTCAGTAAGGAGCAGCCCAGAGCCTGGGCTATAGATGGCCATGGCAAGTGGCTTTAAGTGCCCACCTTTGGCAAAGTCTTAAATTCCACATGCCTAAGCATAGGTGGGTGCACCTGAAGACAAGATGGCTATTACAAATAAGCCATGCCTAAGCTAAAACTAAAAAGCCCTTGGTAGGGAGAACTCCTGCAAGTGTGAGAGGCCTAACAAAGACAGTGCCATCTGCAGTTTCACTTCTGACACTAGCTTAAGGGAAGAAAGGAAACAGAAGAAGGGAACTTTGACTAAAGGGCCCTCATGTGACTCTTAATTCAACAAAAATTGCCTTCTTTGTCAGGTTGGCCATGATGTTGGCTGCTGGAACCCTACAAAGTGATGTGGGAAGATAAGAGCAAATAGTGTTAAAAAAAACAATGAGTGAGTAGGAGAGCACGCTGAAGAGCTGTAGGGGCTTATAAAGCAAGCAACAGAGGTTGGATGCTATCTGAAGTGCAAAGGGAAGGTTCCCCCCCACCCCAAGAGCATGAGGATGGGGTGATCCAAAGTCTACTATTGGAAGATTGCCATGAAAGGTGTGGATGGCAGGCAAGATGAAGGAGTGAGCACAGACCATCAGGAAGTGAATGCCACTGCTCAATGAGAGATCCAGGGGCATGGACCAGTCAGCCACAGCAAGGGGAGAGTGAGGGGTGGATTATTCACAAGGATGGGTGATGGAATGGACAGGGTATCCAAGGAGACAGAGAGGGCCAAGGATTTGTCCCATTTCTGGCTTGAAGAATTGCATTGAATGATGGGCCCCTGACTATTCCAGATGACTTATAAAAAAGGAGCAAATGAGGTAGTCCATGGTTTGGGCCCCTCTCTGAACAGCAAAGGCTGCCAAGCACCCAGCTAGAAAAGGGTCTATAGAAGTAAGCTCTGAGAGAATCAAGATGGCAGAATAGGGTAAGGACACATTTAAACAAATGGAGATAAATTAGCTAGTGTGAAGAAGAGAAGACACATTCCAGAAACTAGGAGAGGACAGAACAACAGCAGAGGGGTACCTGGAGACTGACAGACACAGGAAAGCAGCTAAAACAATGGTGTGGTGTTGCAGTGACTAATACCCCAGTGGCATTCAGCGAGCTGTGATCTGAACCGCACCGGCAGCCAGAATTCCACCAGCAAACGGGTAGATAGGGACGTTATCTGGGAGCTCAGGAGGTGAACCCAAAGAACTGCCTGTCCTGCTGGTCTGTTTGATTTTACCAGGAGCCGAGACAGAGTGGCAGGTCCCAGATGGGCTGTGCAGGAACAGGGTGGATTTCACAGCCCAGTCTGCCTCCTAGAGCTGAATTGGGTTCCATTTTGCTTAAGGAGGCAAGGGCTATGGGGCAGGACTGTGAGTATACTGAGCTGGAAGTAATTTCACTTCTGGCTCAGTGAACTGCAACAATGTAGCATCTGACAGGTTCCACCCAAGACAGGTCCAGGCAGCCCTCAGACCTGATGGCCAGCAGCAGATCAAGAACTCCAGTAGTGGCACACCAGGTACCCATTTTGTACACTGTGGCAAAGAATTTAAGACTACAGGGGACACCAGTGACCTGCTCATGCACTGAGCTTGGTAAGAACTCACTAAGCTCAGTTCATTGCATTGGTCCCATAGGAAAATAATACCAACTATGGGATCTTACAGGTCAAAAAAGTCTGTGTGGCCCTCAGACCTAACAGCCAACAGGTTCCTGCATGATCTGCATGAACCACAACCTAGCTATATAGGTCACCTGGTGTCTCCCTAATCCTGGGACCTACTCTAATCAGAAGTGGGAGAAAGGTTGTACAGACAGTGGTGCAGCTTCAGCACGGTTTTACAGGAGGTGGAGACTGGGGAGCCAGGAGCTGGGGCTATGGAGACCATGTTGAAAATCTCACATAAGAACCCAGACCTGGAACTTGCTGGAAAGAGTGGCAAACAAAGAGTTGTGTACCAACTGCAATAAGTAAAATCAAACTGTAGACCTGTGGGTGACACAGCTTAAGAAACCTGCCCCAAGGAGAAGAATCTGATAATCAGAACAATGACCGAGAGTGAAAGAAGAGACAGAGGCACAATGAATATTACTGAAGACTCCCCCGTGAAGGAGCAAAACCCTATGCCAACCTCAGAGTTAACTGAGAAAGACATTAAGAAAATCAGGGATACAGAATTCAAAACACTTGTTATAAAACATTTTACCAACAATGAGAAGTATGTAAAGCAGGCATTTGAGGAATTCAAGGAATATATCACACTGGAAATGAACCAAATGGAAGCTGATATATCAGAAATGAAAAATACAGTGGCGCAAATTAAAAGTACAGTGGAGAGTCTCCAAAATAGAATGAAGTAAGCAGAAGAAAGAATCTCAAAATTAGAAAATATTTCCTGTCACCAGGAGGAAACAAACAAAAAGCTGGAATCAGAGCTGGATCAGGCCAAAAAAAGTATTCAAGAATTGAAAGGCACTATTAAAAGGCTAAACATAAGAGTTATGGGAGCCCCAGAAGGTGCAGAAAGAGAAGCTGGGCTTATAAATATTTTTAATGAAATAATAAGGGAAAATTTCCCTAACCTAGAGAAAGAATTGGGAAACAGCATCCAGGAGGGGCACAGAACTCCCAAAAGGGTTGACCAAAAGTGATCTTCAGCACGACACATGATCATCAAGCTCTCTTCAATTGAACACAAGGGAAGGATCCTTAAATGTGCACGTGAAAAAAAATCAACTGATATATAAAGAAATGCCAATTAAACTCACAGCAGACCTCTCACAGGAAACTCTTCAGGCAAGAAGAGAATGGAGTGACATATTCCAGATTCTAAAAGCAAAAGAGTGTCAGCCCAGGTTAACATACCCAGCAAAGCTTTCCTTTGCCTTTGAAAATGAAATAAAATTCTTCCACAGTAAAGAACAGTTAAAAGAATATGCCTCTTCCAAACCTGCCCTACAAATGATAAAGATGTTCTCTTGACAGAGAAAAGAAATAGCACCCACCAAAACCAAAGGCAAATGGGAAGAACATCCCAGTAAAATAACAACAGAAGACTAAATCAGTGAACAACCCATTGCTACAATGACAGAACCAAATTACCACCTATTTGTATTAACCCTGAATGTAAATGGCTTAAACTCATCAATCAAACATCATAGATTAGTAGACTGGATTAAAAAACAAAACCCATCGATTTGTTGCTTAGAGGAGACACATTTCACCAACAAACATCAGCATAAACTGTATCTCACACATTTTGATTTTTTTGTGTTAGTTTCATCTCTTCAAAACACTTCTGATCAAATTCTTCAGTGACTCATAGATCATACAGTAGCATCATTTTCTTCAAGAAGGTTCTTGATTTTCTTTTTCATTTCTTCAGTGACACATTAATCATTCAGTGGCAAGTTGTTTAACTTCATGATATTGTTAATTTCTTTTTTCCTTCCTGTTGTTGATTTTGTATTGTGGCTTTTCATTTAAGGGTATGTATAGTAACTGGGTAACGGAGACTACCATATCCAGAAGTGAGTATACAACTCCATGTGCATCTCCACTTCCAGACCAAAGATGGACTCCCAATGAAACTGTTTACTGTATCTTGACAATAGAATGCTGGACTCTCTGCCATTGTCCATGCCCACAATAATGGACATATGACTGTCTATGAAGAATTATACTATAGTAATGACATGGGGGAACTCAGTGATGGGGGAAGAATTGGGGAAAGGGTAAGGGAAATCCCAGGGCCTATGAAACTGTATCATATAATGATAATAATAAAAAGAAATTAAAAAAAAAGAAGTAAGCTCTGTGTGACTTTTCATTTCTCTAGTGAAATGATTTTTTTGTTGCTGCCTTCACAATCAAAAAGACAAATATTGGCATCAGCTTAAGATGTAATAAGAAAATGCTGTAGTGTATATGTACTTACTTTTATTATAAAAGTTAATCTTCAACAAAAGGATGCAAATGACATAATTATACTTAATGAAATAAGCCAAACCCAGAAAGATAAATGTCAAATTTTCTCTGATTCATGGTAGCTGATGTAGAGAGTATAAGACAATTCACTGTGTGAGTAAAATTGACATCTTTGGATTTAATGATTGTTTATAGCCTTTATCTATAATCCTGCTGAACTTTGGTACTTTTACTTTTTATTTATTGAAGTTTTTTTAATTTGGTAGCACATTACCTTTGAGTATAAAGTACGTTAAAAATGTTTATCTCAACAACTAAATCTCAAAAATTAAAAGCGAAAAAGAAAAGAAAGTAAGAAGGGGTAAAGAAAGAGAGGGAAGGAAGACGGGAAGAATCATTGTATTTGTAGGATTATATCTGTAAACTACATCAAATTGATTCTCTTTATATTAATAAAAGTGCAAATAGGGCCTGACACAATTCCCAGTGGCTAAAGCCACGCCTTGCATGCACCAAAATCCCACATGGGCACCAATTTGTGTCATGGCTGCTCCACTTCCCACACAGCTCCATTGAATCAGTCACTTTGGGAGTTAGCCAATGGACAGAAGAGTTTTCTGTCTCTCTCTTTGCCAATCTGCCTTTCCAATACAGAAAAATAAATCTTTAAAAATAATAATAATGTAAATTAAAAACTTAGTCTGTGAACCCAAAAAGGTAAAGCAATGAGTGGCAGCCCTCTGCTCCTATAGGAATTGCTGGAGCAGCTGGCAGCAGGATGCTACGTCAGGGAAATAACAGTGATAGAGTTGGAAAGGATCTCATTACACCTGTTAAACCAAAGACCCAAAGAGATGCAGTCTAGGGTCACACAGCAAGTTTGCAAGTAAACAAACGAACAAACTGCATCTCTGGTTGCTTCCTATGCCACTCTGTCTTTCGAGGATTAAGGTTTTCTCCCTCAAACACATGAGTCTTTATGATAACGAGAGGTGCAGGCCTACTGTTAAGCCTAGGAATATTTACTTTTATTCATCCAAGAAAAATACATTCCTTTAGACATTGCATTATCCCTCTCCATTTTCAGTTCCCCTGAACAAGAATCCCTCCTGCCCTTAACAAAGACCAGCATTTGATCAAACAATGCTCCCTGACATCAGCAGCTCCAGGCAACAGGTCTTTCCTTTCCCACGTGGAGGATTTAGGCAGAACACATCCTTCCATCAAGGCTAGTGAGATGAGCCTGAGCCCTGGAGAGAGTTCCCAGTTGTACGGGAATAGCTGATTTGCTGCTATGAGTCAAACCCTTTACCTACAGAGCTCTCCTAAGTTAATGAAGTCATAAAGACCAGCTGTCCCTTTCCTTCCTCCTCATTCTATTTTCTTGGCTTGCTTGCTTGAAACATTTTTGAATTGGACTGGAACTAAAAATTATCATCCAATACTAAAGATGCAATTCTGTCTTAGAGTCCTAGGAGTGTTCATGTCTTCCTCCAAATGTGTACAGAAGTATGAGATGAAATCAACTGTCTCACTGCTTTTGCTTATTAAGAACAGACCAGTGATTTAATTTTGTCATTACCAAATAAAGTGAAAGAGATAAAAATGGCTCAAGTCCATTTATTTATCAAACCATCTTGAAATAAGATTTTCTATAATTATGACTTACAGGGATTATGGATCTTAGATATTAGTTATAAGCAGTCTTATCAGCTCAAATACTGCTATCCTTATCCACACCTGGTTCTTCAAGACTATTTCAGCTCCAGAATTATCACTGTTTCCTTCAAATATTACAAGGATAGTAATATTTAATGACAGTGATTTTCTAAAGATATGTATTATACTGTGATTTATAGAAAAGCATCTGATAGTATTTCTCAGTAAAGATCGGCATTTATGCAACAGAAACAGCCATATGACTTTTTAATAAACAACTTGGTAAAAACAATAGCATAGGGGGATGGTTATGAATCACTGCGCTAGTGGGGAATTCAATCATTGAGGACTATCTATAATTTAATAAAGGTGTTTGAATGCTAACAGCTGCCTTATCATTCAGCCATAATTCTTTCTAAAAATCCTCCCAGGGCTGGCATGTTAATCCATAGTCTATAACACTAGCATACCATATGCGTGCCAGTTTGAACCCTAGCTGCTCCATTTCTGATCCAGTTCCCTGATAATGTTATCAAGAAAGCAGCTGAGCATGTTATAAGTCCTTGGGCCCCTGCCGTCCATGTTGGAAACCTGGAAAATGCTCCTGATTCCTGGCTTTGACCGGGCCCAGTCCTGGCTACTTGTGGAGTGAACCAATAGATGGAAGCTATCTCTCTGTCTCTATCTCTCTCTGTCTCTATCTCTCTGTCTCTGAAACTCTGCCTTCCAAATAAATAAAATAAATCTTTTTTAAAAAAAAATCCTCCCACACTGGCTATGAGAGGGTTAATTTTTTTAATTTAGATTTTTCTGCAGTCTCAGTGGGTTCTACAATGCAAATATGTAAATGCAACTATTATCAAGAGAAAAATACCAGAATAATTTTACTCAGTGAAATAAGCTAATTCCAACACAAGAAATATCATATTTCTCTCTGATATAAGGCCACATCCACACAAAATACAAAATAAATAGATATATAGGTAAACATGTCTATACATATATTCTCATAGATGAACTGTATGATGGAGACTAGCATACCAAGAAGTATGCAGCATGCATCTCTATTTCCACATAAAAGGAGGACTCCCAATGAAGCTGTTAAATATACCGTGACAAGAGGATACTAGATTTTGTACTATTGCCTGTACCTACAATGCCATCATACACTTAAACAGCAGGAATGTTGGACTTGTGATTGTTGCTGAGGGAGTATACTAGTATAATAAATAGTGGAAGGGGAAAATAGGAAAGGAGGAAGGGGAGGTGGAAGGAGAAATCCCTATACCTACAAAGCCATAGCAATGAAAATAATGGATGGATAGATAGCTAGACAGACAAATTCTGCATTGAAACAAACACCTCAAAATTTAGAGGAGCATTGAGTAGCACAGGAGAGGTTCCTTTCAGAGAAAGATTCCTATAAAAGCAGCACAGGTCAGCCTCATGAATAGGAGAAAAAAATCAAGAGTTGGGAACACTGTAGATCAGGCTGCCGTGAAATGGAAAGTGGTGGTTCTTTCATGCTGGAACCTGACAGTGACTTACTACTCCTGCTTCCAAAGTCCACATGGAATGATATGGCTGTGAGTTGTCCCTCCCCACCCCGAAATAGATGTGTGGCTTCTGCAGATCCTAGACATCAGCACTAAGTCAAGGGATAGTTAACTGTGAATACATTATTACCAGGTTTATACTCTTTGGCCTCACTAGTAGAAACCATAGCTTCTCACCAATAAGCAAAAGCATTCGCAACCTAGGCACAAAGATTAACAGAAGAAAACTTATAACTGTAAGCAGTGGCACGTCTTCCCCAATTAGTCAATGGTTGAGATTGGTTGCTTTATTAAGAACAACTCTCTGAATAAACAAACAGGAGCAATTACTAGCTTGGCAAGCTAGTAATTAAAGAGAAAACATTTCTTCCACAGCAAAGACTTCAGGAGGTCCCATTCTGTTGCTGGTCATCTTGGTGGCCTTTTGACACACTACAGCATCAACAAGAGCCTATCACTGTCTCTCATGGGTGGCCACAATAACTTACCTTTGTTTGGCTTCTTGGTGCTAATTAGGAAAAGAATATCCAGAATGAAAATGTCTTATTTTTTTTTCAGTTGTGTAGAGGCCAAACCCACTTTTCCCACTCTAGCTACATGGTTTCCTTGGCCATCTTTTTTACCCCAGGCATCTCCCACAAAGTTTGCCACTTGGGCATAAGACGGCTACGCTGAACAGGGATGAAAATGAGATGCTTTGCAAGTAAGTCTGTCTTCCTCCCTGACCACATGCAGGCTTCACACACTTCCAACCCATTCTGAAAGCACATGGTAAGGTGGGGGAATGAGGTTGCCTTTGCACAGCGATAATCCTACACCCACTCCACTATGTGAATAGTGCCCCCATTGCCAATTTCAGAACTGTATTACCTAACAGTAGATTGCTTGTGGCAAATTCCATATCTGACTATTGCTGTGTGCCACAACACCGTCCTTGGGAGTTAAACCTATAACATAGGAGGTTTCCTGTGAGCTGGTGGTTCATGTATGAGACAAAATCAACTCTTTGAGATCCAAGACCAATTAAATGAAATACAATGTTCAGAAATACAGAAATAATCTAGGATATAACGAGACATAGTAACAACCACATATTCATAACCTTGTTAACTGTAACACTTCAACCTTGTTATGACTATTTCTTATTCCTTAGAGAGAGTAAGAGTACTTGACCCATAGGTTTGTTGATACCTCTAAGGCACTGTGAATATTATAGTCTCAAGAGGCTAGCTCAATTATCCTTTTGTGAAAAACTCACCTGAGAGACAGATGGTGAGAGCAAGACACACAAAGAGAGTGCTCCCATCTGTTAGCTCACCCCCCAAGTATCTGCAATGGTCAGGGCTAAGCCTAACAGAAGTCAGGAGCCAGAAACTCATTCCAGATCTTCCATTTGGATGTCAGGTACCCACGTCCTTGAGCCTTCACCTGCTGTATCTCTGGGTGCACACCTACAGGAAACTGGAATCAGAAGTGGTGCCAGGACTCACACTCAGATGTTCTGATATGGGAGAGAGACGTTCTGCCCGGTAGCCCAATCACAATGCTAACCACACACCTCAACTGCAGGATGTGAATATGTTTATAGTTAAACAGGAAATAAATGCCAAGTCTGTTAGTGTTGCCAATTTTACTCTAATATAATGATGAAAACTCAATTCTCATTCAGCCAGAATGATGATAGACAAGTAGAAAATTATCCTTTAACAACTGTTTACTTCTGGTGAAAGTATAAACTTGCTTGCACTTTTTAAAATGATGTTAACAACTTTAAAATACAAATGTCCAATGCCCCTTTAATTCTTTAACTGAATTTATCTCATGGGAACAATCAGAGATTTGTAGAGCATGTGTCAGATTCTTCATCAAACATTACTGAAAAATTGGAAGAGCCTCAATGTTCAACTCTAAGCTACTGGTTAAGAAAGACATGGACACTCATGTGAGTGAATGGAGATGAGAGAGGCAGGGTTGTGATGGGAAGCAGAGGCAGTTTGTCATCCCTGAGAGGTCTCAGCCAGATTCAGAATCCCTACGAAGATCCCTCTACTTAAACAAAATATACTTGATTAAATTTTATTTGCATAACAAACAAATGTATTTTGTTATGTATTAACGACAGGTAATCGCACACACCCTCACCACAATCAAGATACAAAACATTTTCATCTGACGGAAAAGACCTTTCTGGCCCTTGCCAAGTCGATAATTGCTTCCTTTCCTAGATACTGCTGATCTACTTTTTGTCCTATGAAATAGTGTACACAGGCTAAAATTTCAAGGTAATTGTATAATTTAGCATGCACCCTGTTGCATCTGGCTAAGAAAAAAATGTCTCTCCAGTATTTATTCACGATATTAAAAATATTTTGCTTCATTTCGTTGCTAAATAGTATTTCAGTACATGGATAAATCACAATTCCCTCTTTTATTCCTCGCTGTTATGTTAAGCATCTACGGGGCTATATGCTCTAACTAGTCTTGAGTAAAGACCTAAGTATTGAATGACTGAGTCGTGTGAAGATGTACATTGAATGGGGTCCAAACAGTTCATGGGAAATGGAATGAAAAGATGGGGTTACTTCATCACAACAAAAATTATTATCTTTGAAATCTATTACATTTCACTTGGAATGGCTTTTAACTTACAGTAAATGTGTAAAGAGTGTACAAAGAGTTGCTACATACCACACACCTAAATTCCTTTAGTGTTAGTATCTTTAAAATAGCACATTTATTATAGCTAAGCCCAAACTGGAAATCATTATTAACTGAAGTCTATTGTGTATTCTGGTCTCCGTTCTTTTAGCCTAATGTTATCCCCTTCACTCTTTGGATCCCATCAGAACATACATTAAGTGCATTTCCTTACATTCCTTTAGGCTATGCAGTTCTCAGACTTTCCTTGCTTTTGATGACCTTGACAATTTTGAAGAGCACCAGTTAGGCATTTCACAGATTGTCCCATAATTGGAATTTGTCTGATATCCTTTGCAAGAGCAGATGGGGGCTGTAGATTTTGAGAAGAAGAAAGACTATACTACATAGCCAAAACACATCAAGGGTACATACTCTCAGCATGTCTTCATCTCTACTGATAACTACTTTGTTTATGTAGCAAAAGCTGTATGTATCAGATTTCTGCACTCAGAAATTACTTTTCCTCTTTCCTTTTCCATGCTATATCCCTTAGAAGCAAGTCACAATGAAGAATGTGGCATAATACTTCACCTTCTCAAGAGAGTAAATTGGACTAAATTACTTTTAATAATTCTGTATGACAGGTTTGTCTACTTGACTCACTGGCTTACCTACTCAAGGATTTTTATATCATTAGAGGCAGTTTACACTCCATATTTATTTTACGTATTGACTTATACACTTTCTCAGTGTTTGGGGTTTGTTTGTTTACAGTGTTCCATGTTGGACTGTTTGGTGGCATCAGTGCCACCTGGCATCACCCCATCAGTGCATCTTTTGTGGACTTCTTCCTTACATTCTGGAACTGCAAAATGAACCCAGCTCATTTAGCATATTCCCTGGCTTAGGCCTACAACCAGCTAGTTTTCTGCAGAGCCCTTGTTCTTTTTACTAAAGAATGTTATGAGAAATCAGATACAGATTCCGGGTGTGTTTGTTGTTCCTAGGGCATCTGTTGTCTGTTTTTAAAGCGAGTTGTTTGTCTGTTTTTAAAGCGAGTTGTTTGTCTTCTTATGGTTGAGTTATAAGAAGAATGTTTGTGTTTTGAATTTAAGATACAAGTCCCATATCTGATACATGTGCTGCAAATATTTTTTTTCCCAGTCTGTGGTTAACGGATGGAGTGAGGAGAGAGAAAAAAAAGAGAAAGGGATACAAGTGTTGTAAACACAGGGAATTGCTTTGGTTGCTTGGTTGAGACCAGCCAGGAAATCAGATGCATCTTAGTAAAATATTGCTCAAAGGGAAGGGCATTTGGCAATAGCAGTTAAGGGGCTACCAGTTGGAATGCCTGAGTTCAGTAACTTCTGTGGGTCTTGATTCCAGCTCTCTAGTGCAGAGCCTGTGAAGCAGCAGTCACAAAGTAAACCTGGGTTAAGTTCCAGCTCCTAGCTTCAGCCTTGGCTGAGGAACAATGGTTATAAGCATTTGGGAAGTGAATCAGCAGATAGAAGGTTCACTCTCTGATTCTCTCTCTCCTCTTAACCAACAACCAATAATTTTTAAGATATTTTTTACATTGACTGTCTGGTGTTTAGACTGTCGTTTTTCTTTCTTTGTATTGTATTTCTTTGTTTCATCTGCAGTTTCCTGTTGTATTCACAAGTCTCCAAGGAAAAAGGTGTCCCTAAGTGTTGCAGTTTCTCTTTGGATGAACAAAACTGAAAATAATGGCTGTGAGACCCTTGGAAAAATGTGAAATTCCAGTGTGACTCTTAAAGGGCTTAAGCTCGCAGTAGCTTTAGTAACATCTGAAATGAAGGAAGCATGATTGTTTTAAATGATGTTGAAAAAAATTCAGTGTCAGATATGGCTATGGCCTTTACGCTAAACACAGAAAAGAAGTTTACATAATAGCTACTTACTGACTAAAGCAGGAAGAAAGATGATATTAAAGTTCTGCTAGTTTTAGATCCATCTAATGGTCAAAATTTTAGTAGCACTCTGTTGAAAGACAGAATAGAGCCAAAAGTCATTTTCACACCAATTGAATGTGTCCTATGGGTAGGAAAGGCATTATAGAATTTGAAAAGAAAAAGATGAAAAGAAATTGGGCTTTTTTGGCACTTTATACTTTGAGTACAATGGTTTCTAGATTTTTGCTAAATTACTTATTTGTTTTATGTGTTTGAGAGGCAGAGAGACAGGGACCAACAAAGCTCTTCAAATGCTAGCAAATGTTAGGTCTAGGCCAGGCCACAGCTAGTAGCTAAGAGATCACAGCAGGTGTCCCACATGGGTAGCGGGGACCCAACCACTGGAGCCACCACTTGGTGCTTCCCAGGACGGGCCTTAGCAGGAATCTGGAATTGAGAGTAGAACCATAACTCGAACTCTGATATGGGATGGAAGCAACATAAATGATTTCTTGACCACTGTATCAACACTTGTCTCACCTAATTTTTAATTGTGCATTCATAGTAGTGATTCCATTTTTTGCCAACATAGTCAGCATGACTAGATCATTTATAACTTATGCTGGGGCCTGGCACAATAGTGTAGTGGTTAAAGTCCTCGCCTTGCACGCCTGGGATCCCATATGGGCACTGGTTCTAATCCCGGTGGCCCTGCTTCCCATCCAACTCTCTGCTTGTGGCCTGGGAAGACAGTCGAGGATGGCCCAAAGCTTTGGGACTCTGCACCTGCATGGGAGACCCAGAAGAGCTCCAGGCTCCTGGCTTTGGATTGGCTCAGCTCCAGCCGTTGCAGCTGCTTAGGAAGTGAACCATTGGACGGAAGATCTTCCTCTCTGTCTCTCCTCTCATATATCTGCCTTTCCAAAAGAAGATAAATAAATCTTAAAAACAAACCAATTCTAACAGTTTCTCTCTATAATCCAAAGCATCTTTTTTTTTTTTTTCCACCGCTTGGGCTTTTTTTACCCATGTGAGAGTTACTGCTCTATTGGTAGATGAAGAAAAAAAAAAGTGTGTGTGTGTGTGTGTGTGTAAGGGGTGGTAGCATTGCAAAAAGGTATTAACAAATGGGGACTAAATATATTATGTTTAATGAAAATGATACTGGGTTTTTTTTCTGAAGCAAGCTATTAAAGACTGAATCTAAAAATTCTTGAGGACTGAAATCTTTCAAGATCATTTTCAGCACGCCATGAGCTATAATTCTACCATCATAGTTCAGCATTAGTAAAGCCCTCTGAACCTCAGGTATTACCTGAGGTTCAAGGACCACCTGAACCAGTGGATTTAAGAACCACTAACAAAAAGGCTCAGCCCTGGCTTGAATATCGTGATGCTGCTATAATCAGAATAAAATGTGTTCTTGCCTGACACCACCCACCACATGCCAGTGTCAGCCATATCTTCAGGAGATGGTTATGTCATGAAGGCTCCACTTGCACTATTGGGATCATTGTCCCTATTAATCAGGCCTGGGGGTGAGTGTCAGAAGGGCTTGATTTCTCTTCCACCTAACTGGGACATAGCAAGAAAGAACTCAGTCTGTCAGAGTCTCCATCTGGAACTTGATAGCCTGTAGAATTCTTTTTTTTTAAAAAAAAATTTTTAGTTTTTTTAAATTAATTTGTTTTTTAAATGATCTTACTTAGTTGATTAGGGTACAAAGGGTCAAGGGCTACAGGAAAGTGGGTAATACCATTGTTTCCACACTAATATCATTTTTTTTCCTGTATCTGCTGTCAGGGAGAAACAAAGGGACAAGTCCCACCCAGCCTCCCACCCATCCCAGGTCCCAGACATGAAGCATGCTCCAAGGGTCCTGCTCAAGCAGTTTTGATAGTTCAACAGATCTGAATCACTGCCAATCTCACCGTTCCAATTGCAGTGAAACCTATTCAGAACCCACTGGCTGACATAGTCTCTTCATGGTTGGAATTCTGAGATCAGAAGTTCAGTTGGAGGGATCTCCAAAGAAGCTTCATCTGAGATGATCCCAAATCTGGTTCTTGTGTGAATTTGCCAGTACAGAGTCCTGCACAGTCCATCGCCTCAATCAGCTTATGTACATGCTCGTCATTGCAATTGCTGGGTCAGTTCTGTTTCCAGCCCTGTCATCCATTTGAACCAATGGGTGTTGTAGTCCAGCTCGATCCTACCCACTTCGTACTCAGTGGGAGCTGCAGCCTAGTTGGGGCGACTCCCCATATTCCCCACCAGGCCTGCTCCCTACCCTGGTTCGCATGTATGCCAGTATGTACCGCAGGCTTGTTAAGTCTGTCCCACATCTCATTTAGCTCTGGTACTTGTCAATGAGCATTGAAGCCTAGCTCAACCCAACCAACCTACTATCCAGCCTGCACACATACTGGCAGGTGCCTTTCTGTCTAGCCACCCCTGCCCCTGTCCTGGTTTTCGTGTTCTGCAGTGGGAATGGTTACCCACGAGGGAGGTGCCCACTATCTCCCTTCTAGGCCACTCCAACTTCTGGATTGTGCACTCTCCAAGTGGTTCTGGCATTTAACTTATCAGAATTGGCCATCTGATGATGTGGCAAAGCCCAACCAACCCTCACCCACTCTAATTTTTGCTTGCACCAGTCGGAACAGTCAGCCCAATCTGGCCTTTACCCAATCTAGCTCACATGAGGCCCTCAGGTGTTGTAGCCCTGCCTGGTCTGGTCTGCCCCCATCCCAACTCATGCTCTCCAGTGGGAGTGGTTGTCCAGCAGGGGAGCCCACATTCCCCTGCCAGCTTTGCCTCCTACCCCCCCCAGTTCTCATGTGTGCTGTTTTGGGGCTGCAACCACATCTGGTACGGCTCACCTCACCTTGGCATTCCTTAATGTGCACTGGTGTGTGTTGTGACTGAAACTGGCCTGACCCACACTCTATGCTGGTGCTTGGATTTGCCAGCGGTTGATGTGAACTGGTTCATCTTGGTCTGCCCCCCACCTATGCCATATGTATGATGGTGGCTATCTTCCTCTCGCCTGGTCTGAGTTGCTCCATATCGTAGTTCTTGAGCTCACCTGTAGGGACTGTGTTCCGACAGAGGAGTTTTGCAAGTTCCTCCTTCAGAACCTTTCCCTATGCTAGGTTTTGCGCATATTGGTGGTTCCATGGGCCAGCCCTCATTGCTGGCCTTCAATCCATTCCAGTTCTTGGTGTTGGCTTTTTCACCCCAGCCAAGGCTTGTCCATACCCAGACACTGCTCACACATGACTCAGTAGGAGCAGAGACCCAGCCTAATCCATCCTACGTCTACCCAGGTTCTCCAGAGCACCAGATGGTGAAGGCGTCTAGCCTACTTGATGTGCCCAGCCCCAGTCTAGATTTATGCCTAGGAAGATTACAGCCATGGCCAGACCAGAAAGCAGCCCCCACTCCAGACCCCGCACCCTCCCATGGGAATTCCAACCCAGCAAGGGTGTACTCTCACAGCTCCCCAACCAATTCTATTCTCAGCCCTATATGGTGCACGTGCCAGTGGGTGCTCTGACCCAGTTGGCTTAGCCTCTCACCTGTCTCAGCCTTTGCCTTTGATGCTGTGGCCTAGTATGCCTGCCTCATGAAGACCAGTTGGTGTAACTGCCTAGGTTGGAATGACATGTGCTCCATCCTGATTTCTATTCTTTCTTGTGAATTGAAGTTTGCTTGGCCCTGCCCAGTCCACCCCTCTTCCAGTTGCAGCTTGGCCCACCCCACATCCTATTTAGGATGCACCTATTTAGGATGCCTGGATTGCCATCAGTTCCTTTACCCATAAGTCATGGCAGGTGCCATGGTCACTCCTAGCTTAGCCCATTGCCACCCCAACTCACAAGCTAACCTGTGGGGCTTGTATTTCCACAGGGTTGGGCCCACACTTCCCCCACAGAGTTTGCCCCCGGACCAAATTCTCTCGCATGCTGGTTAGTGTCTTAACCCTGCCAAATGTGACCAGTCCACTCTTCCACCACCCAGTCAAGTAATGATACCTAGCCCTGCCAGACAGGCCCCCACCCATAGCTTTGGTGTGGACTGGTGTGTGGCAGTCAGTGATGTTCTCTGCTAACAGCCCATCTCAGGATTCCGAATTTGGCTGGTCATTCAGTCTGGCCCATTTAGATCTTATGGACACTCCCCTCCAAACTCTCAGGTCTCAGTTCCCATGCTTGCCTGAAAGTTTCATGACCCTGTTACTGGGAATCACCCAGAATTCATCTCTCACCTACACTAAGCTGGCCTTATTCATGGGTGTACCTACACAGCAATTTTATATCGTAAGAACCCCAGAGCTTGCTGCTGGGTGGCCAGCAGGCAGAGCCTAGAACCATTTGGTGCACTGGCCACCCAAAGCCAAGGACTCAGTCACTGCCTTTTGGCACCCCCCACAGCTGCCACACTGTGGGGAGCCACAAGCCGCCCCCAACCCAAAGACCCGGACCCCTCCCAGCACCCATGGAATTCTTAACAATAAATTCTTGTTGTTTATTAATTACTCAGTGTAATTAGCCTGAACAGACTAAAACAACCCTCTTGGAAGGCTGAAGCAGCTGAACTTATGTGGACCCTGGGCACTCCTACTTGTGAAAGCCTCTGCAGGAGACACCAACCTGTAGCCAGAGTTATGGTAATTTTCTAAATTTGCAGCTTCCCATGTGGAGGTAACAGATCTTAGTCAATTCTGGACTGTTTGTAGCTGCAACTTCACAAACCAGCAAGCTAATCGCAGATCTAGTTCCTTTCCTTCCCTGAATATAAATCCCATCTGTGCATCTAAGAAGAAACTTTGAAAGAGTCCTAGAGCTCAGCAGGTGAAAGTAATGCACCAGTGAGGATGTCTTTGTCTCCGTCTGTTTGCGCCTGTGACTCTGGTTATTTGCCAATAGCAACAGACAACACAGACCAGGGGATGTCCCAGTCCTGGAAAAAACATTCCGTATGATGAAAATCAGAGAGAATTAGGATCAATTCATTAGCAATATCTATTTGCTGTAATTGTCTCTGCAAGTTAAAGTTTTGTTAAGAGTTCAGTGAGATGAAAACATGTTGATTCAAAACTAATTTTAAAAAATAATCACAATTAGGCCCAATACAGTAGCCTAGTGACTAAAGTCCTCATCTTGCACACGCTGGGATCCCATATAGACACTGGTTTGTGTCCATGCAGCCCTGCTTCCCATCCAGCTCCCTGCTTGTGGCCTGGGAAACCAGTCGAGGATGGCCCAAAGCCTTGGAACCCTGCACCCATGTGGGAGACTTGGAAGAGGCTCCTGCTCCTGGCTTCAGATCAGCTCAGCACTGGCCATTGCAGTCACTTGGGGAGTGAATCAACAGATGGAAGATCTTCCTCTCTGTCTCTCCTGCTCTCTGTATATCTGATTTTCCGTAAAAAAAATTTTAAAACAATTTTAAAAAATAAAATAAATCTTTAAGAAAAAAAACACAGTTATCACTACACCTTCATCAAAAAGTCCCCATACAGTGAAAACTTCTGTGTACACTGGATCTCTGTTCTAAGATAACCCATTGAGTCATCAAAGAAAATGCAATGGTTTTTTTTCAGTTACTTCATTTACTCTGGCAGGGAAACCTTTATACCACATATATTTCAAATTCAGACTTCTCTAGATGTTAAAAAGGTAATACAATGCATGAAGAGTATATTACATAACTCCCCAAGCAAGGTCTGGGACAGATCCCAATATCAAATTCATTAATATCTCTAAGTGAATATTTGAATACAGATGGTGTGCAGAAAAGCTATAAATAACTTCATGTCAAACTAGTGAAGTTTTGCCACCAAGTGAACTTGGCACTTAATATAATTTAAAAAAAAGAGAGAGAGAAAATTTTTATTTCCAGAGATTTGAGAAGTTTGAAACTACAGGTAGGGGGTTATCAAAAAGAGTTATGCTTGAAATCATGTTCAAGAAAAAGGTTAGAACTAAAAGGAATTTTGAGGTTACCTACAAAATCAATCAAAATAAAAATTCAGTCACAACACTCGTTTCTCTGATAGAGTGATTAGAGGCAGGTCCTCTGCCACCATTTGTGTGGGTTGGAGCAGTAGCAGTTTGTACATGCTAACAAACTGCTGAATGAGTATGATCTGTCTGCCTCATTTTCATGGGGAATGTTTTTAAAGATGAGTGTATTTGATTATTGTTTATATATGGGTGAGTATCCAGAATAGGTAATAAAATAAAAATATGCAACACATAAAGCTTTATTTATTTGTTCCATAAAATCAAGTGTTTCCCTGCTGTTTGATATAGAAAAAGAACATAAATTATGTTGTTATATCCGAGTTTACATATAACTGTCAGTGGTGAGCTACTGAGTTAAAATTTTGAAATTCAAATATATTAATAAAATATTTATAAGAAGATATAAAATAAAAACTTTTTATGGGGCAGGTGTTCAGCATGGTGGTAAAGACACTTGGGATGCCCACATTCGGCTGACTGCCTGGGCTTGAGTCCTGACTCTGCTTGTGAATCTTGCTTCCTGCTAATGAGTATCTCTGGAGGTAACAGATGATGGTTTGAATAGGTGAGTCACTGCTACCCTCACAGGAGACCTGGATCATGTTTCTTACTCCTAGTTTCTGCCTAACCAGTCCTGGCAGGTGCAGGAATCTGAGGGAGGGAACCAGCAGATGGAAGATATCTCCCTCTGTTTGCTTTTCTACTTTCAAATAAATAAAATACTAAAAAGCATTTTTTGTGTTTTCAAAAATGTTTTTCCTGTAATATGTTGAAAAAGCTAGTAAAATTTAAAGGCAAAATGTAAACTGTACAGGTAGCAAATTTCAAAATAAAAATGCACATCAAAGTTTATAGACAAAAGCATAATCACTTTTTCTTAACTGCATTTATACTAACGTCAACATAGTTGTGCCATGCTCTATGCAGCTAGTAGGGGAAGAATCAGCATCATGATTCCTTCATGTTGTTTCTAGACCTACCATTATGTTAGGGTGTAGTTTCTGTGTGCCACCTCAATGGTTCAGTGTCAGGTTCATTGTCACCATAGTGACAGTGTTGAGAGGTAGAGTCTTTGGGAAATGAGGCCTAAGAGACAGCAACCACCTGCAGCAGATGCTAGTGCTGGTCTCAGGAAGTGAATGAGTTCTTTCAAGAGTGGATGGTTACAAGCAAGCCTATCTCATGCTCTTGGCTGTTTCTGCATGGCAGCCTTTCTTTTTCCCTTTCCATCGCTCCACCAAGTTGTGACACAGCCAAGGAGTTCCTTAGCAGACACCCAATAGATGTGGCTATCAATGATGCATTTTCAGTCTCCAAAACTGAGCTAAATAAATCATGATTGGTTCCCGTGAATTCTGCAGCTTCAGGTATATTGTTATAGCCACAGAAAACAAACAAAAACCTACCTCAATACCATCTATGCATATATATGTATAGATAAGTTTAAGATAAGTAGATCCAGTTAATGCTATAAAATGCTTCTTTGTTATAAATGCAAATGCTGTGAGTGCCACTTTTTTTGTGAACTCCTCTGGACTCTGAATAAGAACACGAAGAAACCAGGATAGCAAGCACTGCTTTGTTAATGGCAAGGGATTCTTGGTGCAATACTCCATCACATTTTTGCTATCTGTAAGAAGAAGATTTGATTAATTCATTAACCAAGCATTTTTCCCCCTAGTCAACTGCTTGCTATGCTCAAATCTTCCCACTTTCTGTGGCCACATGCCCCTCAGCATTCAGATACAGCCATCTATTTTGAGGACATAGGAATATTTCCCTGGGACTTAAATGGCTTTCAGGGGGAAAAGGCTTGGGTGACAGGAAGCTCTGTGGCAACACTGAGCTGCTGCATGCCAGGACAGCACTGTATCCTGTAAGGACTACATAGTGTTTCTGACTTTCAAAGCTCCCTAAAACAACGATCCAATGGGATAAAGATGAAGAATGGACCAATGTTACTCAACCCAAATGGATAAATACCTATTTTGGTTTTAAATACCTCCATGGTGGAAGTGTTTTAACCAACCATTTCAATGCTAAATAACCTTTCCCTCTGGGTTTTCTAGTAGTGGGTAACAAGCACCATAGCCCATGGCTGAATCTAATCCACTGACTGCTTTGTAAATAGGAAATTTTATTGGAAATCAGCCCCACCTTTATGCTTGCCTTCATGTTAAGATAGTAGAGCTGAGTAATTGCAAAGCTGGAGTATTTACTTTTTAGTCTTTTATAAAAGAAGTATACTGAAAGCTTACACAACAATGGAGGATCATTTTTTTTCAATTACAGCCTCAAGTTAGAAAGCCACCCTTCAGTGCCGTCTCTACAAATAACCTTCACATAAAAAGCCCTAAATACTTACGCTTTAAAGCAATTCACCTGGTTTATCCCAAGCTCCTTGATTTAACCTTATCTCTATTACTTGGAAACAAAATATACAATTTCCACATATGCTTAATTACTATAAAAAAAGACTCAAGGGTTAGGAATACATATGCAAACCTTAAATTGCTGATTCAGAATTAAGCAGCAGTAATTGCTTCCTCCTGAACCAGAGGTCCTTAAACATTTAAAGAAGTGAGACTCACCTAGCTACCTTGGAGGCCTAGATCACTTCCACTTCCCTGCCTCCCTAAATTCAAAATACCATTGATCCATGAAAATGCTTTGGCCACCTGTGTGGTGGGGATACCGCATTTATAACAATGGCTTTCAAAAATAGATATAAATGGATAAAGTGCAAATCAGTTTTCAACACTCCCAAAACCATGATTAAGAAATTTTCAGTAATTTTTACTTGACCTGGGCAGGCTCTAATTCATTTACTTCATTTTCTTTTATATGCGTTTTTCTCAATAAAAGTGCAAAGATTACACAGAATAGCTTTGAGAGTTATAAAAAAGGGCTATGCTTCCAGATAGCTACTTGAACTCAGGGACAATGTCTCTACCAGAGAATTCTGCTGGCCAAAGCTAGTTAAAGATGTATTGTCTTCGTAAACAGATGATGCAGTCTCAGGAAACACAAGCAAGTCTGAACTTGATGGCTGGTTCAGCTACCCCAACTCTGTAAACTTGAGTAAATTTTGTATTTTCTCTGACCCTCAAATTTAAATAGGGATTGAATGAGACTTACAGGCTTACTGTGAGGTTTTAAAATAATAAATAGTCAATGAATTATGGTTTTCATGACCGTCATTATTTCTGGAACACTGTACAGCTACATACTCCTGCACTAAGAGTGTTAGACAAGGGTACCATTTTGTGTAGTAGTTATGACAATACTTGCAACACCTGTAGCCCCTGTCAGAGTGTCTGTGTTGGAATCTGGGTTCCACTCTCATACACCCTGGGACACAGCAGGTAATAGCTCAGGTAGCTGAGTTCCTTCCACCTTCATGATGATCTAGATTCAATTCCCAGATGACCCAACCCTGACTACGGAGGGCATCTGGAGACTGAGCCAGAGAGGGAAATGTGAGGGCTCTCCCTTTGTCTCTCTCCCTCCCTCCCTCCCTTAGAGAAATAGATAAATAAGATAGAAGAATGTGAGAGAATGGAGTGAGAAGAGACAAAGAGGCTTTCAGGAATAATCACTGTGGACAGATGTCCTTGTCCAATGTTTCCATGTACTTGACCCAGGAGATGCTTAACAAGCCCTGCCACTTTCCCTGTGCTACTTACTCCCTATCTACTTCTCTCTCTGCATGGAAACACAGGGGCCTCTGGGATAATTTCTACATACCATCGGATGGAATGCAATTTCAGAGACAAAGAAGCAGCAAGAGGATTCTTGGGCATGCAGTATCCTGAGATGCACCTGTCTCTAGTCAAAAGGCCTATTTTCCCTAGCTCTAGATAAATAGGTCATTTAGGTTTGAAGTTAGAGCTTTAATTGGTTTCTCTTCTGACACACAAAAGTGACAGGCCTCTGCCTTAATCCTGAAAGTGCCTAAATCAGTCAAAAATCCTGTTTAGAAAGTAACCCAAGGTCATGGACATCATACTTCTCAGGAGGACAGATCAGAAAACAAGGCACCATGGGGTGAGGATCATCTGTGGTGCTGACCTACCAGCAAGGCTGCCACTGGAGACAAGCGGAGAGTACCATGCCCCCTGCACCTTGTCACTTGGGGAGATGACAGTGGAGACTGTGGGTGAGGACATTTGCTAGTGATGCCATAGTAAAGTAGCACAAACTAGATGGCTTAAAACAACAGAAATCAGTTGTCTCATAGCTCTGGAGGCTGAAAACCTGAAATCAAGACATCAGCAGGGTCAGGTTCCTGTGCAGCCTGTTGGGGAAGCGTCCATTCTGCTCTTCAGTTTCCTCCCTTTGCTTCGCTCTGTCCTCTGCCTCTGGCATCCTGTGGCACTTTCCCTGTGGCTTCACATCCCTGCTCTCTGTCTTTGTGTCTGCTTCCTCATCTTCTCCCAAGGAGGCTGAAAGTATCAAATCAAGCTTCACCCTATCCTGCTATAACCTCACTTTAGCTTAACCAACCTGCAAAGATTCAATTTGCAAATAACAGCACATTCATAGGTTCTAGGGCTTAGAACTTCTGCCTTACTTTAGGGGTAGGGAGGGTACAATTTAAACCATAATAGGCGGTAACAGGAGAAAGCAGTTGGGGCAGAGATGCCTTACTCCTTCAAGGTCTCCCAGCCACTACTCCTTCCCACAGCAATGCCTACATACCTACATATCTCACAGCTTTAACCTTCAGCCACTCTTCTCAGTCTCATTACCAGCAGATCTTATTCAAGATGTATATCTTTTTTGATGAAAGGGAGCCTGGGGAGGTAGGACGGGAGAGCAACAACTTCAGAATCTATACTTTGCATCCAGATGCAGTCTTCAGTTTAAAAAAAAAAATCAGGTGATTCATTCCAAAACCAGCCATTTCACAATATGATGAACATAAGATAAAAGGGGACAGAGAAGTCTTGAGGGCCAGTATAATGACACACCAAGCTAGTCCTCTGCCTACAGTGCCAGCATCCTCTATTTGTGTCAGTTCTAGTTCCAGCTGCTCCACTTCTAATCTAACTCTCTGCTATGGCCAGAGAAAGCAGCAAAGAGTGGCCCTAGGCCTTGGACCCTGAGCCTACAAAGCAAAGCATACCTGAAAGAAGCTCCTGGCTCACCAGTGATCAGCTAGCAGTCATTTGGGGAGTGATGGAATATCTCCTTCTCTTGCTCTCGCTGTAACTCTGACTTTCAAGTAAAATAAATAAATCTTTTTAAAAGAGACAGAGAGAAGCCTTGGAGGACTTGATGTGAGATAGAGGGGGAAAAAGAATAAAAGGAAGAGAGAGACTAGGAATGAAAAGGGAGAAAATTCTCCCACTATTCTGCACCCTGGACACCAGCCTCTACACGTAACAGCCAAGCAAGCATTATTCGAACTGGATTGCTGCCTCCAAGCCAACATTGCACTGTTGCTGATGAGTAAGCTAGAGCTGGTGTGCTGGCAGGCCAGGTTCCAGGGTCTCATTCCTCTTGGATCCATATGGCACACACTGGTCCCCTCAATCAGAACCCCATTTCTGAGTAGCCACTAACTCTCTTGCTGATGGGAAGAGATGACATGGTTAAGAATAAACACTAAGTAGCCTGCCATACCTGGTGATATGTAAAAAAAAAAAAAAAAAAGAAGAAGAAGATCCACGGGGCATCTAACTAAGAATAGCCTTGCTTGGGCATCTTGGGTAGCAGAAGGAGGTCCGTCGCTCTATCTGCTCTGTATACCCTGAGCACTAGGAGTTCTGTTGAAAACAAAAGTGGGTATGGACCGTAATGGAAAAAAGCGCAGTCTATCGAACAAAAAAAGTGTGTTCTTCATAGTGGCTGAGCTTATCCTTTTCCATGAAACTCAGTAAGGAAAACAGAGTGAATAAACCATAATGAAATGAATTATTTGCAACTTAGTAAGTGCACAGGTTTTAAATAATATGAAGTCATAGCTTTGCTCTAGTTCCCATGTATCCTATTAGAAAGACCTTCCAAATGCTTTGCCCCTGTTTTTTCATGGCTCTGTGTGTGTGTGTGTGTGTGTGTGTGTGTGTAAGGTATAAGAAAGAAAGAGAGAGAAAATTCCTCTTTCTACTGGTTCACTCCCCAAATGGCTGCAACATCCAGGTCTAGGCCAGATGAAAGCTAGGAACCTGGGAATCTTCCCTCCTCCACCTTCCAAGGTGCCTCAGCAAGCAGATGAATCAAAAACATAATGGCTGGGACTCAGCAAATGGCACTCAGGTATGCTACACTGGCATCACATGCAAAGGCTGAACCCACTACACTACAACAGCACACTGCTTCCTCCTTAGAACCCCTGCTTCAGCCTTTTTAAATATTGTTTAAGAACTTAGCTTCCTGGAGGACTGGTAGTCATTTGATAGGGGAAAAACAGATAGGAATGTGTTCAAGACATGAGCCATAGGTATTAGCAAAGCAGAAAGCCCTCCCATAAAGGGATAATGAAAAGACAGTGAACATTCTGCATTCCCAGAAGGAAGAGGAACACTGAATTTCCAGAAATTGGACAGAGATGTCTGCTCCTCCAAGGAAAATGGATAAAGAAGGACATCACCACCATGTATCTGTGTTTCCTCAACAATGTGATCTGAAGGATACATGAGGCTATGTATAGCCCCAAGCATCACCTACTTCAGCTTCTCACAAAATGTGAAATTTTGTTGGTTAAACAGCCTTCTATGGTTTAAGGCATTTTGTTCAAAAACTCCTGTACAAATGTAATTACCTTCCCTAGGATAGTTAGCTCACCAGCAACCTCCAACAGCTTGCTAGATTCCCACCTGATAAAGTGTGGCAGCAGGACCCCATGGGCACCAAATTAGTCTGTGAAGGACAGAGTGGTGTGACGTGATAAGCAAAAAAAAAAAAAAAATACCAACTTTCTACCTATCAGGTTGCACTGGCCCAAGGGGTTGACCATGCAAACTACTGTAGTAATGGAGTCACTGTGGGGCTGGATCATCAGACCAAAAGGCAAAGAGGCAAAACCAAAGACAAACTCAACATATTGGCAAAGCATCCCCAATGAGACATACTGTTCCATTTTGGTTTTGAATTCTGGAAGGCATGATTTATGTTTAGGGACTTTCTAGTTTGTTTACAAGTTAAAAGAGCATGTTTGCATTAAAGGACACTATGCCAAAGATGATGTGACTCAGGATGTTAGAGTGCGAATATTAGAGCTGGAATTCTACTTCCTTTGCTTGCTTTTAGAGGCAAACACAGCTCCAAGATTCAGCAGTTTCCTGCCATGTTGGGGTCTAACTCTTCTCTTTTTATTCTGTCCTCTCAGCTGATACTCTCCCAGGCCTTGGAGCTCCTCTCCTTTGCCGTTGAGCAACCCTAGAGAACTGGCTCTTTGTATCCATCCTAATAAATACTTTGTTAAGCCTTAAATTTTGTCATCATGCATATTGAAGTTCGTTTTTATGAGGGTAAAGCCAATGATTAAATAATGTTTATAAAGCTTATATGAAATACACATAAGATGTAGTATAATTAAATAAATACAATACAATCTATTTTTAAAGCTTGCATAAGCTTTTGCAGCCCTCTACTTCAGGGTAATTTGAGACTTTTTTTCCTGTTTCTTTTCTTTTTAGAAAAAGGCAGCAGGACACCCTGGGAAAAGTGTGAACTTTGGCACAGAGATACATGAATTTCAACCAACTCTGTCTCACATGTTAGTGCGGCTAGCAATTTGTGTACACTCTCCCTGAGCTGCACCCATTTGCCACAAGCAGAAGCCACTGCGCTGCAGAGCTGCTAGAAGGGCTGGAAGTAATTCTTAAGCCTTAAGATTGCTTTGAAGACTAAATAAGTTCATATGAGAGTACTTCTGAAACTTCACCGAAAATTGAATTACAAGATAAGTTGATTTTGGTGCAAAACAATTTTGAAATCCACACATACCAAGATTCTTCAAAAAGTTCATGAAAAATTCATATCAAGGAAAATATATTCATAAATCTCAAAAATTGTTTTTGTACTATAATAAACTTATCTTTTACTTCAATATTTTTACAAACTTCTGGGAGTCTCCTCCTAGATTTTATAATTAACAAAGTGCCTGACATATACCAAAGCTCTATTCTTATATTCTTAACAATGTCAATAAAAATGGAAAACCTTCAGCAAGAAAACTGAAGATGAAAAAAATTAAGTCAGTGGAGAAACAAAAAGAAAACACTGAACAGAGAAATGTGGCTTTGTGTGTTTTCCCACGTGGAGTTAAGGTCCTGACTCTCATGCCGGGCAGCCAGGAGCAGAAGAAAGATGAGACCTGCCTGTGTGGGAGGAGCTGCATCAGAGGAACACGAGAGCCCAGCAGAGTTCACATGCTTCCAGGCAGCTACACTGAGCAGCATTTGGTAATAGCTTGAAAATGGGAAAGCTATTATCATAAAAGCATACAAACAAGGAAGTGGAGAGGATTCATTGTTCTAAAGTCACTTAGTCAATAACATTTATATTTCCATTTGATTATGAAAACAGTACATGCCCACATTGGAAACTTGGAATATGGAGAAAAACACAGTCTGAAATGAAAATAATCTGTAGCACACAGAGGAAGAATCCTTCTTCTGGAGGGTAAGTCCTTGTAGTGCTATCTATATTTGCATTTATTTTTTTGTTACAATTTTGTCCTTATTTCACAAAAGCAGCATACCTATGTTTTTGCTTGTTCATATAATGTTCACATTGTCCCATGTCATTTACATCTTCTAACACGTTTGTTTTAAAGTATTATTAGTATTAAAATCTCAAATGTATTAAAATCAATAAAGAGTAGAAATATTAATCTTATGTAACCATCACCCAGAATAAATAATTACCCACTCATGGCCAATTTTTTTTCACCTACACACTGGCTCCTACTGTCATCTGATTCCATGAATTATCTTAATGTAAATCTCAATCATTATGGAATTTTATCTATAAATATTTCTGTATATATTTTCTCTATAGGACATACTATTCTTCTTAGGATACACTTATAATAAAATTATAACACTAAAAAATTTAGTATGGAATTTTACTATCACCCATTATGAATTTACTATTTATCTTTCCATGGTAGTCTTATCATTTTTTAAAAACTATTTGAGATGGAAGAGGTCTTCGGTATGTGAAAAATTAGGCATAAACCCTAAGTTAATATTGGAAGTATTAACATAAACACAATGTGTTTTATTGAAAATGAAAACATTCCTTTTAAAGCTCTAAACATTGGAAAGGTCTAGAAATGATGGCTAATCCAGCAGCAAAGAACACCTCAAGTGCCCGGATTATAGACTTGACTGACATCTTCCACTAGAAGATACAGGATTTCTTTTTTTTTTGTAAAGATTTATTTTATTTTTATTACAAAGTCAGATGTACTGAGAGGAGCAGAGATAGAGAGGAAGTGGAGCTGCCAGGATTAGAACCAGCAGCCATACGGGATCAAGGTGAGGACCTTAGCCACTAGGCCATGCTGCCGAGCCCGAAACAGGATTTCTTAGAGAAATGTTGGGTTCCAGATCTGGGCCACAAAAGGAGCAAGTTGAGTCTAGAACACCTTATATCAGAAAAAAGAAAAGCCAAGAGGAAGAAGAGGAGGATGGAAGAGGGGGAGAAGCAGAAGAAAACATACCCGGGGACCCTGGGGTGGGATCGGGTGCTTGTCCTCTGTCCCATGGGACAGAGGCTTTTGAGAGGCTGGGGGTGACTTCCCTCAAATACAGAAGGAAAAAAGTAGAATGTGGAAATGGTGATCTCAACCAACCTTCTGTAACCTTTGACCCTTATCACTCTAATCAACTATGTAAAAATCATCAAAGATAAAAATCATTAATAAAAAAAAAGATAAGTTTGGGTCCAAAAGGATTTGGGGAATTGAATAGGCTCCCACAAAGACGTGATCATATGAACACAAGAAAGATAACAATAATTGATTAAATGTATCAAATATGTGTTGATGCCTTGTGAGTTCACATTGAGACCTCCCACTTCAAAGTATTCACAGGTCACTTTGAAAGAATAAAGTTGTTATTTTCATAACAAATAATTAAAGAGATAGCAACAAGTATTCATCTTGGATTTTGTTTATAAATGGTATATTTAGGAGAAATAAATAATGTGGGGAAGTCTGCTTTTGTTTTTATAATATTAAAGCTCAGCAAGATAGAAAAATGGTATGATCAGAACTTCACCCTTTGCTGTCCTTATGTTTAAATGATTGTAGTGTCATCGAAGAACAAATAAGCACGAGCAAACTAAAGAAAATCAACTTCCCATCATGTTTTTTAAATTATTATTACTTATCTCCACTCCAGTCTGGTCATTCTTTCCTAGCCTTCTCCATTGACATTGAACTTAGCCACAACAATAACAGGTGTGCACAAACCTGACACATTGACACACACTACTTCCACAGAAAAACCTTAAGTTCTTCTGTATGGCCTTGTCCTGCCCTACCTTGATCTTCGGGTTTCCATCCTCAAGTTATAAGTACTTAGAAATGGCCACTCCTTTGTTTTGAGCTAAGAATGAGAAAATGAGAAGATGTAGAGAAGACATGAACTCAACGTAGAATAAAGCCAGAGTTGAGCTGCAAGCCCTGTCAGCAAGAAACGGGATTAACTGTGGTGAGCCACTGAGATTGTGGGATTCTCCAATAAAGCAATAGTCTTGCCAAAGATGTCAAGCCTGAGTTTAGTCCCCCAAGCCACCAACGGAAATTCAAGAAATAGAAGAGAATGGAAAGTATCATCAAAGAGTTTCACTTGGAAACTCTGATATAAACAACCCAGTTTCCCTGCTACAATAGTAACAAAAATAATAATAACAAAATAGAGGAGAAAATTATAAATGAAAAGAAGAGAGTGAGCCAGAAATTTTTGTCCTTTTATTCCTGTCCTGGATAGAGGTTGATCTAATGGGTGTGAAAAGCTTTCAAGATGATTTTTCATGGGTTATAGGGCAATAAGGAAGGGCTTGTTAGCTCTTTAGCAAATCTGGAGAGAATGAATTGAGCATGCAGCTCAGCACAGAAGTGATGACTCAGTGGGGATGAAGACAAAAACAGAAATTCAGGAAAATTCAAATACCATTAAATTGCATGGTCATGACATCTCCACTTTGAAGAATCACAGTATTGCCCAAACAGTTTCAAGTCCTCTTCTACCTCACAGTTCTATTAGTAGCTTTCAGAAAGACAGGCTTAGAAAATGATGGTGGTAACTATATTCAAGGATCAGGTAATATTTTTTAGATTTTGCACTCACATTCGACTTCAAAGGAAGAAAGTTGAGGCAGAAATGAAGTGCTCATTCAGGAGAGGGGACATGGTGGGACGACTACAATAAAAAACACGATAATAACTAGATGTACCAGAAGTTGGCGGAGAAAGCTGACTGTGAAATTACGGTGATGGAGCAAAAGAAATGTTCAGCAAAAGATGGAAAGCAGATAGGGGCACTGCGAAATTAAAGAAGAAGGCAAGGTAGTTATTCATAGCTATTCTTCTTTTATAACTCTGAAATATGTGTGCTGAAAGAATGAATAGAAAGTAATTGATTTGAAATGGGAAAGCATTAAAGCTTGGAAATATGGAAACATAAGAAATGTCTCTGAATTAAATATCTGAAATGGATTTTAGGTTTTTATAACTTTTTGGCCCATATAATTCACCTTAAGAAAATATTTTAATAAAACATTTTTAGGAAAAAAATAATCCCCAGACTTTTTTGAAGAAAACGCCCCTACTGATTCAAGACATATGTTTAGACTCAGTCATATAGTAGTGTTCCAAAAGGCAGCTGTTGCCTCAAAGAGGTTGCTGATTGTTGTTCCACAGAGGGTATTCATCTTGTCAAATCAGAGTTCCTTACTTGTCTCAGATTCAGTTTTCTAGGGTGACATGGGTGCTGGAAGTAAAGGCAATTTCCCAGAGAACAGCTAGACACGGTTATTTGCCAGTGCTGTTGCTCCGCAAGGCAAATGCACCTGCTTGTGGAACATGTCCCTGGAGGGCAAACACCCGGCCCCCTGCACCCCGGACCATCATGCAATAACCAAGCAGTATGTCCAAAATCAAAATTGAAGGCTAATGGGGTAGCTTAGTGCTGACCAAACAATCCCATGGATGGAAATAACCTGCAAAGACTTTTCTTTCACCAAAACTATGAGGTTTGGGCCAAGTCACTTAGTGCCTCTAAACTTGTTTACTCATACACAAAATCAGAAAAATTAAAATGCCTTTTTTGAAGGAAGAGAAAATAAATATGAGATGATCTATCAATATGTGATATATAAATGATCATACAGTTTTGTTTTAATAGAAACATATTTGGAATGCTTAGGTTAACTGTAAGTAAAGAACGCTGTGCAAAGTTTTAGAGGGAGTATAACCAGGTGGAAAACAGCATATATTTTTATCCCAGAATATTTTTATCCCAGAATATTTTTATCACATATTTTTAAGGATGTATTTATTTATCTGAAAGTCAGAGAGGCAGAGTAAGACTGACAGTGAGGTCTTCCATCCACTGGTTCACTCTCCCTACTGAGTGGCCACAATGGACAGGGCTGAAGCACATCGAGGCCAGGAACCAGGAGCTTCTGTTGAGTTTCTCACCTGATTGGCAGGGGCTTAAGAACTTGGGCCCTCCTCTGATGATTTTTCTCAGACCATCAGCAGGGAGATGGATCAGAAGTGGTGTAACCAGGACACAAATTGTCCCCCAGGTGGAATGCAGGTGTCACAGGCAGCTGTTTTACCTACTGGCCAGAACACTGGCCCCTTATTTCAGACTAATTTTGGACTCTGGGAATATGTTTTAACCTCTGTTTCCTAATAATGAGCTTTTAAAATTAAATAGGATAATATATGCGATGATTTATGATGGTGCCTGGCACATAGCAGGTGCAACGTGTTAGATATTTATATTCTTTTGTTTTGCTTATTCCTGCTTTCTACTTTTTCTACAATGAATACACATTAATTTTATGGAAGACAAGTATGTAAAATAAAAGAAGTTCTTTGTAACATATGAACTGTTAAGAACTGGCAGACACTTTAGTTAATTTCTCTTTTAACTGAAATAAAATAATTAAAGTTGTTAAAGCAACGCTTCAGACAAGTAACAATGATCATAAGCTTTCTACTGTTTGATTCAGAAACACAAAGGTTCTTAGTTTTGGATTTATATATTTGCATGAATTTTCACTGCTGTTATTTTTATCTCTCTATTTGCACAGAAATGGGAACCTGAAGTCCTGTGTTGTGTACTGCTTTGTTCACAGCCGGCTCTGTGTAAATGTAACGTCACTACTTCAGTTTTCAGTAGTGGGTGTAATCTTGCATAATTGTCTAAGCTGTGCAGAGCTCCATCTCAGCATATAAAAAGGTAACAGCCACTGCCCCACACACCACAGACAAATGAATGCATACTGGCCAAATCAGCAGCAGCTCCTGTCAGACTTCACCCTGTGCACAATAAACCTCTCCTGAGAGCAGTCACCTCCAACATAGCCCAGTGCTGCCATGGCCACATGTGGACTCAGCACGCTTTCCAGGCACCTGGTGTCTCTTGCCTACGCTGTGAGTTCAGGACAGTCAATTGCCGGTTTATCGAGAATATTCACGTGGCTGAGCAAAGCCAGTATTGAAGGGATTTATTTGAAGTCTTCCATTCCCTGGGAAGTTTCTCACACTGCTGAGGAGGAATGAGGAAATGGTAGCACACTACACACACGCTCACACACACAAAGCTTTAGGTCAAATTATCATCAAGGAGCCAGTAGGATATCTCTTAAAAGGGGCTGTTGCAATCATGCTTTCAATCCAGCCACTCCACTTGGCAGGTAATTGCAAGTCCGGGGCAAGCCACAAATACCATTAAATATAGACATTATCGTTCCTGACGCCCACAAGCGCCATCATAGTAATGAACGGCAGAGTATTCGGATTCCTTAGTCACACGGACCGTACGTTTCACAAGAGCTTTGAAAGTCCAGCCTAATGGAGGAATTCTCAAGGCTATCAGATTGCTTTAGAGACTAGTTGAATTCAGAAAGATAAGTTAATTGAGGTAAAGCAAAGACAGGAATGAATTTATTCTAAATTTAGAGAGCAGAAAGGTTTTTTGGTTTTTCCTTCTTTTCTTTCTTTCTTTTCTTCCTTTCCTTCTTTCTTTTTTATATCAGTTCTTTTGCTCCAAGATTTTTCCCTGTTTTCTTTTCCTAGTCAGGCTATTAGCATAATACTTCAGACCTCACTGGCAAACAGAAATAGCTCATGGGTACCCACCAAGCATTCTGCAAAAACTTATTGTGAGACTAGTATATATATATTGACCAAATCAGGCATCTTTCCACAGTTGAGACAGATCTCAGAAAACTGAGCAAAATCATAACATCAAAAAGTGTAGAATCACTAAATGTTTCAGCAACATAATCATACAGCATTATTTCTCTAAGAAAAAATTATTCTCGATAGAGCCACCACACTGCTTGGAGGTGGGAGGCATGAGCATAGGAGATTCCAGGAAACTCATTTCCTCATTTTAAAAAACCCTCAACAAGATTTTATTTCCAAGGCAATTTGTAACATTGTGAGGGATGTTTCATTAAGTGATGCTCTTAAGACAATTCCAACTTTGGGGACAAACCAAGGCTTTTCTGGCTAAAGAGATAGACGTTGCACAGTCTCCAGGAATTACTTGATGGGTTTTATAAGCTATTAGGGAGAGGAAATACAAAAGCAGGGATACTTAAAGGGTTGCTAAGACTTAGAACTCTAGATAGTTTACTGGAACACTGCAGAGAACATTGGAGTCCGAACGAACACAACATTACAAGTGAACTTCAGGACGGGTAACTCAAAGGACATACTTTAATCACTTGCTGAATTATCACCTCTTCAAGGATTTTGTCTAAATCGTGCATGATGAGCCTTTTATATACAATGTGCAAATTGTGCATGTAAGCAAGTTCTGAAAGGAATCAGACTTGCTGTGAAAAGTATCCCAAAGATGTGGGGCCACTATGTTGCTGAAATTGGAAGGGAGAATAGATTCAGGCTATGATCTCACTAATGGGCAGAAACGAAGTCCAGGTAAACTGTTCATCAGCCTTTGCACATCTAGAAAACTGCTTCAGTGCCGGACATGAACAAATGCAGTAAACCACTGGGCATGGAGTGTGTGCTGGGACCACAGAAGGCCCAGTTCACACTTTAGCTGAGACATGGATGATGTCATGAATGATGTAGTGAGAGGAAAGCAGCACTGGTTCAACAAAACACCAAGGCCTTATGGTCTTAAGCTCCACCCTGATGCAGTTGTATGCTAGCTTATCCACAATGTATGTGTGTCTGTATGCATACATGTAGTTTCTCAAGTTTCGCAGTATACACACATATATACTTTGATTTTTTTATCTCCATTTATTTTTTTACCATTTAACTAAGCATCTGTACTCATTGTCCACCAAACGAAATTGATGATTTCTAACCCCAAATCCCATAAAGTTTTCTTCTCATTTCCTTGGGTTTTGTCTCTTGAACATTCCCTTCTTGAAGTTCGCTGCTCACACAGAACCCATGTTTCAAACTTCACTTTCCTTCCTACCTTGGATAGTTTCCTGTCACTCACTGGCTCCTCTTCTGCTGCTTACACCTTAAATTAGGCTGTTTGTGCCTCGTCTCACTCTGTGTGCCCACCCATGGTTTTTACCATGCCGATGATTTCAATCTATTGTACCCTCTGATTTATTCCACAATCCCCATCTCTTCCCACCATTTCATTTCTGTGCTCACTCTAATTCTGCACTCTCAGTTATCTGCCGGACCCCGTCTCCCAGCCGAAAGCCCTTCTGAAATGCAACAAGATGCCTGAAAGCAAACCCAAGTTTTTCCCTGCATCTCCGCCCTACTCCTCCTCAATCTCTTTTTAATGAGACTGCTGCCAGAACTCTTACTGGCAGGAACTAGGTCTGGGGTAAATTGAAGAAAAGCAGCGCTTTCCTGTGCAGGTTCAGCGTCCACAGAGCAGAGGTGGATGCTCAGGGAACACTTCAGTCCTCACACTTCCTCTGCTGGGGGTTGGTGGAGTGTACAGACTGAACAAGCTTAGCAGGTGTTCATGCCATCTCCCTTCACTCAAACAAAAGTGAAAACTCAGATTCATCACTTCTGTAACTATTCAGGCATCAAGTTCAGTCTATTTTATTCTTGAAATATCTGTGCTGCATTTCTTGGCAGAAATATTGTTAAGAAAAGTTTTCACCTAACATACTACAGCCCTCGATTCATATAGAACACACAATGCCTTCCAACTCCATGTTTTATTCCTCCATGTGTCCTTTATCAAAAGTACAGTAAGTGGTGTGGTTTTTAGATGTATTTTCTTTATTTGAAAAACTGACTTACAGAGACAGGGGTAGAGGCATACAGACAGAGAAAGAGATCCTCCATCTGTCTGGTTCACTCCCTCAAATGACCAAAACAGCAGGGGCTGGGCCAGTCCAAAATCAGAGGTCAGGAACTGCAACCAGATCTCCCACATAATTGGTAGGGGCCCAAGTAGCTGGGCCATTTTCCTTTGTCTTCCCAGGTGCATTAACTCAGAGTTGGGTTGGAAGTAGAGCATCAAGAATTCCAGCTGCTTCTGACACAGGATGCTGCCACTGCAATTGGTGGCTGAAGCCACTGAGCTGCAGCACGGGTTCTGTCTTGGGTGCCTCCTGAACGGATCCACTGGTTGCATGCCTGTATGCGTTTGCACATGCCATGGCTCTCTGGAAACTCCTTTTCCTTTCTTCTTCAATGCACTGCTTCGTATCTTTCAAGGCTTATCTCAAAGATTATGAATTCTGTCATGCTTCTGCCAATCTTTCTTTAACCCTCTCCCTTCCCAGTTACCACACAGGTAAGAGTTGCTACCCTCTGTACTGTGCTCCATAGCTCCTGCCGTAGGAACTGTACTGAACTTTCTCAAGCTTATCAGGTTTTTTTGCTTCCACATGATCCCCCATCCCTGTTAAATTTTATTTGCTCTGAAGCAAAAATAATGTCTTGCATAGCTCATTTTTCTGAAACATCATGACTGTATACCAAAGATTTGGGATTGTTTGACTCATGCTAGATGCTTTGTTGACAGTTGAGAAAGTGAATAATTATGAATGAATGTGCTTACTAGAGTTGTCTGAAAGCATAATGAGCTGCTCCAGAAAGTAGACATATCTTTTTTCCTGTGTCCATGCAGAGACTGATAGAGGACTTGAAATGACCACCTGGTCAAAACAGGGTCCATCATACATGAACGACGTATGTGTTTCAACAAGATGTTTCCCCTTCAGAATGTCATGTCACCCCTGAGGGAAGACACCTTCAGAGTCTACAAAAGAGTGTTAGGGTCTTGCAAGTCTGCAACTTACTTTTGTCAGGCACTACATGTGCTTAGAATATTATCCTCTAATTCTTGGGTTCATTGAAGTGGTTTTAAAGCAAACATTTGTAGAGGCCAACATTGTGGTATAGCATGTTAAGCTGCCACCCTTGATGCCAGCATCCCACAAGGGTGCCAGTTAGTGTCATGGATGCTGTATCTGACCCAGTTTCCTGCTGATGTGCCTTGAAAAGTAGCAGCAGATATCCCAAGTGTTTGGGCCTCTGCTACCCATGTGGGAAACACAGATGAAGCTTCTGCCTTCTGACTTTGACCTGGCCCGTGGCCGGCCATTGCAGCTATCTGGGGAGTGAATCAGTAGATGAAAGATCTCTCTACCTCTCAATTCTGCATTTCAAATATATGTATATATGTATTTTCTTAAGGAAAATACACATGTGTATCCAAATGCATTACTCCTCGCTTTAGCAGGTAGAGTCCAATTTTCTTCCTGAATGTCAGCTGGATTTTGTGACTGTCTTCTAAGTAATTGAATAAAGTACAGGTGACAATGTGAGACTTCCATGTCTGAAACTGCAGGTCCCAGAAGGCACTGTGCCTTTCTCCTCAGTTGCTTGCTCTCTCTGACTGTTTCAGGGGAACCAGCTGTATGTTTATTGTAGTGAGGTCCGTGCTGCCAGCCACCTGAGTGGGTTATCATCTGCCAGTTCTCTGGCCCCATTCAAGCCTTCAGATGACTGCAAACCCTGAAATATCCCACTTGAGCTTCATGATAGACCTTAAACCAAAACCATCCAACTAAGAAGCTTCAATTCTTGACCCTCAGGAACTCTCCAAGATAATAAATGTGTATTATCTTTAGCTGCGAAACTTTGAAGTAATTTGTTAGGCAGTAAACGATAACTTATACATACATTGACTTTCTTCATTATGAGTCAACTCCCAGAATATTGGAAATTGGCCCTGCCTTCTGAAATGCTTTGTAAAAAATTACTTGAAGGGGAAAAAAATAAAAGGATGAATATTTTCCAAGGCAAAAAGCAAATTTATGGAACTCATTAACTCCACAAAGTGTTATGGATTGAGCATATTTCTCAGTTCAAGAAGGGCTCAGCTACATTTATGGATGATATTCATTTATTCGTTCTTTCATAAATCACTTAAAAGCACTTATTCTGTGTCAATCATTATGCCTGATTATTATGGTATCCTACTCGATTATTAAGGAAAATGAGTTATGCTTAGAGGAAGCATATATATAGAGTCCTCAGAAAGATCATAGGAGACAGCATTGAGTACAATAGTTAAGTCACTTGTTGGGCTGCCTGCACCCCATGTCAGAGTCCCGTCTACTCTGTGCTGCTCCACCTTGCTACCAATGAGCTTTCTGGGTAGCAGTAGGTGGTGGCTCAAGGACCTGTGTCCCTGACTGTCTTAAAGGAGATGCAGACAGAGCTTCAGGCTCCTGGCTTCAGACTGACCCAGCCCTTTGTTGTCAGCCATTTAAGGAGTGAACCAGCAGAAGGAAGATCTCTCTCCATCTGTCTCTCAAACAAAATTTTTTTAAACAAATTCTTACGGTCCCTGAAAAAAAGGTGTTATAAAAAAAAAACCAATAACATGAATTTTTGTACCAAAATAAATGTCCTTTGGCTTCATGTTTCCACAAGGCTTGTGAAGTCTCCTTGCAAAGCCTTCTGAATTGTATGCAATGCCAGACAGTCATTCTGCCTTCAAACCACATCAGAGTGGCTCCGCTGGTGACATGCTGGGCTGTAGAGGGCGGAACTGGAGAGTATTAATTATGCCCCTGTATCTGAGGTTTTTGAATCACTCACTCAGTGACTTATAAATAATAAACCTATAGCTTTTCATCTCTGCAGCATCAAGTGAAGCCCTTTTCATTTTCAGAGAATAAGTGTGCTCTCTCCAGGTAACGCTCTAGACATAAAAAGGCAAGACGCAGATCAGCAGATTCCACACTTCTACCTCCCGGCTGGCTGTTCCCAGCCCCAGATATTTAGACAGTTCCACGGCAATCTTGTAGCAGAGAGAATGAAAATGAATTTCAATGGAGTTAAACAAAGTACATGAGAGGAGAAAACCTTCAAAGATCAGAAAACCTGTGCAAGAGAAATGCTCTGGGGACTCAGATTACTGAAATGCTTATAAGGCATCAGTGTTTTCATATAGTGCGATTAAGGAACCTGCAATTAAGGTACTGGTGGTCTTTCTTAAACACATACATACACACATGCACGTGCAACAAAATCCATCCCTCTTCATAAAAGAAAGTGGTAGGTGTGCGGAGCTGTTTCTATGCCTTAAGAAGGCACATGCCTACCAAATCCACATCCCCACCCAAGTCAAGTCAATCTAAGTGGTAGAAAGATATAATTTGCTGCACCTCTGTCAGCCTGCAGACAGCAGCACCGCCCAGGAGCCTGCCACTTCCCTTAGGATGCTTAAACAAAGATGTATGGGGAAGCCTGTTGCTGAGCAAGTGAAATGTGTTTTCTTATCGAGAGTCAGGGGGAGGGTTGGTGTGCCACTCTCAGTTCTTCACGCTAGGTGCACACGTGTGCTGCAGGCTCACAGCCTCTCCTGAGACAAGCTTCCTAGCTTTGGCTTAGCTGGGCTTTTTAAGGGCATGACTAGCACTCTTAACTTTTACCCAGACCAGTGCCACCGCCAAAGTTCTTTGCCTAGTGCAGGCTCACAATTCACAGGTCTACACTTGAAGAGTGTAAACTCACTGTCATTTACAAAGCAGTCCAGACCTTGTGATACTTAATAAATGAGACTCAACGTAAGCAGTGTGAAGTGGGTAGAATCAGAATTTTGCATTATTTCATCAGCATAGGAGTTCTCCAGCTGTGGTCTCTGGACCTACATATAACATCAGCGGTCACCAGACTCTTGGAAGAAAGAAATACTACCCAACACACAGATTTCAAAACGACACAGTATGCACAACAAATGTAAATGGCTTTTATTGTAGGGTTAAAAAGATTTTAAGGGCCTGATGCTGTAGTCTAGTGGCCAACGTCCTCACCTTGCATGCGCCAGGATTCCATGTGGGTGCTGGTTGTAATCCTGGCAGCCCCACTTTCCATCCAGCTCCCTACTTGTGGCCTTAGAAAGCAGTCGAGGATGGCCCAAAGCCTTGGGACCCTGCATCCACATGAAAGACCCAGAAGAAGCTCCTGGCTCCTGGCTTTGGCTCAGCTCAGTTCTGCCATTGTGGCTAACTGGGGAGTGAATCGATGGATGGAAGCCCCTTCTCTTTGTCTCCTTCTTTCTGTATATCTGACTTCCCAATAAAAATAAATAGAAAATCTTTTTTAAAAAGATTTTAAAAATAGGAGCAGTCATTTATCATAGAAATTAAAATGTATACATCCCCCCCAGACTCTGGCCTTGGAGCAGGCCATCCATTGCAAGTATTTGAAAAATGAGCTAATTAAGGCAAGCTAACACTCTGTCCCAATCTCCGCCTTTCTCTCTCTCCCCCATCAAATAAATTTAAAAATATTGTTTTCAGCAATTAAAATGCAGAAATGATTCTGAGGCCTTCAGTAAGGATCTCCTGAGTTAGACTCTTTGGGGCTGGAGCCCAGCCATCTGTATGTTAAGTCTTCCAGGTGATTCTCATGTTCGTGAAAGTTTGAGAGTTGCTGACATAGAGATATGAGTCAGGCACACTCCCACTCCATTGGCCATTTTTAGAATCATATGAATGATAGAGAACTTGGCTGTTTCCAAACGTCATAAAGTAATCATGCTTCTACATTTTCAGATGAGAATTTATGGCTCCCCAACTTACCTAACTTGTCTCGGAGCCATGGTTAAATCCCCAAAGAGTATCTATTGCTACTTATTAGTCTAATTGCTCCTGGGATATTTGTCACGCTGCATCTGTTAACCTTAAACTTTCTAGGGATGCATTCTAACTGAAACTGCTTTGTCATGGTTCCCATGACAGTGATGCTTTCCCAGGGGCGAGGGACATGCAGGCAGTGCCGTATGTATCGGTAATGGTGGTTTACATAGAGGAAAGCACTTACCCTGCATCAAACACTCACAACCAGGCATCACAGGATGGCACTAGATTGAGGGTCAAAGACAGATAGAGAACTGTGATACTATGGCATCATTTCATCCTGTCATTCAAACTTCTCCACTTGGAAAAGGTAGGCTTCCTTCAAAATTAAAGAGGAGGAGGACTCTTAGCTTCCACCTAGATAAAATAGCCTCTCAATTGAAGGCTTTCACAGCTATTAAGCTAATGTTAGTACAGTACTTCTGACTTGTGAATGCAAAGAGCCAAATAACTGCATGTGTTGTCTTATTATAAGCAACAGGAAGCAAAACCGTCAGGGCTTGAATAAAACAGAAATCAAATATCATTGTTTTCCTTGACATGCTTGTTCTGTTCCACAAGTGTCATTAATCCCAGGAAACTGACCTGTAATTTCTTTAATCATAACACCCAGTATTATAGCTCCGAAGGTGAGATTTCCTCTCTCCTAATGTTTGGTGAACGGGGTTTGTATAATCACATTTCTGGTATAATGATAGTCAACCAAAGACCATGAATAAGTGGTTGAAAATGAACAACAAATGCAGTTCTGAACTCTTTTGAAATGTCATGTAACTGGATACATAATTGTCATTGTGCTTTCACTAAATTATTTTCCTAATAAATGATTGTAGAACTTACAGCAAGGTAATTCTTGTGACCATATAGCGATACCTGTTGGGCAGGCAGCCCTGGCTCTACAGAGCATTCCCAACCATATTAGACTGTGTCATCTCACCATTGTTTGTATTGTCCTGGAACACAAAGCAGCATTTAAAATTCCTGAGCTGCCTCTACCAAAACCTTCCTGCTTTCTGTAAATACTGACACTAGAATGCCCAACATTGTAGGCAGTAAACCCTGTGTCTTCTCCCCATGTCTGTGTCAGTAGATCACGTGAGCGTCTGCATTTCTGCCCTGTTCCCACGTGGTGTCTAATACTCGGATTTGTCTCACATAACAGCTTCTTCTAACCTCAATTTTACCTCACCTATGTTCCACTTCAAGGGCCATAAAAGTGAAATTGTTTGCTTTCCCAGTTTCCCTTTCAACTTAAGGGTCATCATGACCTCTACCTGGCAAATGAGCTACAAAGAATCTGGAACCTTTTTTTTTTTATCAAAGGCAACAAAAATCCCTAAACTTCTTTTGTTTATACCCACACTTTCTTGACTTGAGTGCTGGTGTTGGGATGTGACACGTAGACTTTGTGGCATCATGCAGGCTGCAAGAGGATAGTTTTAAGACTGAATGTGTTTTAGTATTTTTCTTTTTATTCTCATTTCTTCACAGTAGTCTATTAAATTATTCACTGACTCATAGGTCATACAGTAGCATTGTTTTCTTCAAGAAAATGTTTTCTTTTTCTTTTTTTCTTTTTCTTTTTCTTCATTAACACATTGGTTATTCAGTAGCATGTTATTTAACTTCATGTTGTTGTTGTTTTTTTTTACTTTTTTCCTGTTTTTGATTCTGTTTTATGGCTTCTCATTTAAAAGACTGTATAGTAACTGTGTAATACAGACTATCATATCCAGATCTGAATATACAATGCAGTATGCATCCCTGCTTCCAAAGCAAAGATGGACTCCCAACAAAACTGTTAAATATATCTTGATAATAGGATGCTGAACTGTCTGCCATTGTCTGTACTCACAGTATCAGTAGAATGATGGACTTATGACTGCTTATGGGGGGGAGGATAGATTTGACCAGTAGTTAAAATGCCCACAACCTAAGCTAGAGTACTGAGTTCAACACCCAGGTACTGGCTCATGACTCCAGGTTCCTCCTATTGTAGACCTACTGTTCTTGTGAGAAGCCTAGACTGAGATCCCAGTGCCCAGCTTTTACCTGGCTGAACTCATCTTCAAGAAGTAAACCAGTGAATGGGAGAAATAGCTCGCTCGCTCTCTCTCTCTCTCTGTCCCATACACACTCACACACACAGTCTCTCAAATAAATAAATTCAAAATTACAAAATAAAACTTAAGTAGATGACAAATCTAAAAAGTTGTACATGAAATAATTTACAAAATATTCAATATTAAAAATGGCATGCTGTAGAATAATAATTTTTTTTTCAATTAACCCAAAGACAAAAGCCTGCCATGTTATAGATTTGATAAGACTCATGGCACACTAATGATATCTCACAGATGTTAATTGCTACTTTCACTCATAAAAATATCAAAGATGAGCTCATCAGACATCCTGTCTAGTCTAAATCCCTGTAGGGAAAAAAATAGCAAATGCACAAAGTACAGGAAGATACATCAAAATGATATACTGAATGTATTGCTAGAAGGCTTAATGTCCACATACTACACAGCAAATACACACACAAACACACACACACACACACACACACACACATATATTTATAAATAAAATAACAATTGATCTTCATCCAGGTAAAGACTCAAAATATCCTTCATTACATTTCTTTGAAAAAAAAGAGTATCATTTTAAGTAGGTGCACTGAAGAAGGGCGTGAAAAATAGCGCCTTCAACTTGAAGACTCTGGTACTTTAAAAAAAAAAAAAACATTTTGTTCCAAGTGCTTTAAAATAAAAATGATTTAGGAACAAGAAAGTTTGAAACAATTTTTTAAAGCAAGTAGTATACAAAAGCAATTATAGGGGTAACATGTTCTATGCTGTATGGGGAAAAGTATATAAAAATGTCATAATAGCGGTAATAAAATGACTATAAACTTCATCCTCATGACCAGTAAGGAAGTGAAAGATCATGGTACAGGCCATGCTTTAAAAAAGTTACAGTGCTCCATGAGTTGAAGACCTCATAGGTCATTACAACTTCCTAGAGAAGATAATGCGGCGGGAAGCATAAACCACGTGAAAGTGATTGTTTTAGAACTTTCTCGTCCATGAAGCTTTTGTGGGGAAAATAAAAAGCCGATAGGGTTTGTTCTCTCACATCTTTCAGGGCAACCAAGCTCGGGATTGGATAAAATGACAGTGTTGTCACACATCACTGTCCACCTGACACTGTCGCCTGCACTCAGGCTTCCCTCTGGTGCAGCCCTGTCCCTGCATGGCACCAAGGCTGCCCATTGTGGATCCCACCCAGCAGGCCCTCCCTCCCATGCCACCAGAACATGGCTGCACGTTTCCCTTTCCCTTCCTCTCTTCCCCTTCAGCTTTTATCTACCCAGATCTCCATTCATTCAGAGTCTAGCTAGGAAACTTGCTAATTGAATCAATCATATAAATGGAAATGTTTCTCACTAAAGAGTGCTAACCAATCTAGAAGACATTTCATTTTCAGCCCTTAGGACGAAAAGGACAGAAGCATTTCTAGCAAGGGCCATAGAGGAAAGCTCTATAGGTCTTTCAAATTTCTCCAATAAAACTGATTTATCTAGTTTTTTAAGCCAAGATCTAGTGCCAACCAAGAATTGATTTGACCTTCTAGTCTCATCACTGGGTCTTGGGGTCTCAGTTCTACCAATCAACACTGGATCTTAGGGTCTCAGATCTCTCTACTTATAAGATCTCTTTATTCAAATAAGGAGGGAGGAAAGGGAGAGGAAAAGTTAATTCTCCAAACCTACAAAACTGTATCATGGCAAATAATGATAAATAAAAAAAACTTTAAAATTCTCTTTATTCATACATAAATGTATATATTGAGTCTTTAGGTTTAATTAAGTAGCAATTCTACTTTGGTATTTGTTTTCTGTTGCTGTGAAACAAGTTGAAACAAATGCAGCCACATAAAAAGTCATTCATTTAAGACTGCCATTCAGTTAGGTCAGACACTAGCACCGGCCTGAGTGCTCTGCTCAGGGACTCCGAAGCACAAAGCCAAGCTGTCAGGCTGACCAGGCCCTTCTTTGGAGCCTCTGGGAAAGAACTGCTTTCAAACCATTCAGGTTGTTGGCAAAACCCAGTACCTCATGGTTATAAGACTGAGCTCTCCTGTCCTTGATGGCCGTCACTGAGAGATTCTTCTTGGGTTCTTTTCTTGAGATACCTGCAACTCAGTAATAGAAACCTTTCTTTGCCATGCATTGTCTCTCAAGCCTTAATCTCTCTGCCCTTCTCTCCCACCTCCCAGAGAAAAATCCCTGCTTCTAAAGGCTTGTTCTGCTTTGATTAGATCCTTATGGATAGCATACCTAATTTTTTGCCTTTTTAAAAGATATTTTAAAATTTATGTGAAGTGAGTAGATTTCATCTATTTCATGATACAGATTTTGAAGCATAGGAACTCCTCTCCCCTCCTCGTTTCCTATCACTCCCATTTATTTTCCCCAAATTAGTATAATGACAGATTTTCCTTTTGCTTCATAATCACAAGCTTAACAATCTGATAGCTAAAGATATCCTGATAGAATAAGTAAAGAGAAAAAAGATGGCAATCCTACTATTACTCTGCAGCATAGACACAGTCTATAAACAGCAGTTAAATCCCAGATGTTAATATGCTACTCTCACTTATGGAGATTACATTTGTGTGTGTGTGTGTGTGTGTGTGTGTGTGTGTGTTTTCTGTGCATTAGCTGTCACAGACTAGAGAAAATATGTGCTATTTGTCTTTTGAGGCACGCATATGGTTTCCAATGGGAATAAATCTACCTTATGTACTAGCCATCCTACTCCCGAGAATAAAACCAAATGAAATGAAATAACCATATGAGGAAACTAGCGGTACACTTATGTTTACAGCAGCACAGTTTCCAATTGCTAACATATGCAATCAAAGCAAATACCCATCAAGTGATGACTGGATAAAGAAAATGTAATATAGACACATTGTGGAATACAACCCAGCTATAAAAAAAAAAAGAATGAGATCTTGTCTTTTGCAACTAAATGGATCCTGTTGCAAAGATCCAAACTTTAAAGTCATCTGAATAAGAACTTCTATTACATGTAAAGACCTTTTTTTGCCACAGAAGAAAAGGCAAGATTTTCTGAATAATCTCAGTGTTCAAAATTAATTGGGATCACCCTAGACTTCTATCGATCACAGCGATCTTTTCCAGTTTCGTAGTGTCCTTCTTTTCTGCTTTTTATTATGTATGACTTATGTACATGTCTTACCCATGTTTAATGGAAAGATTACTCTTTAAGAGCAGAGACAGTGTTTTCTTTCCCAATAAATTACTTTGGAGTGCAGTTAAGACAAACTATGTAAAATGTTAAAAATCATGTTGTCAAATCGGGCATTAAAGGCAGCAGTTGCAATTTAAGTAAAGGATTCAGAGTGGTGTTTGAGAAAATCAACTAATAGGGCCTGGCAGTGTGGCCTAGTGGCTAAGGTCTTCGCCAGGATCCCATATGGTCGCCGGTTCTAATCCTGGAAGCTCCACTTCCTCTCTGTCTCTCCTCCTCTCTGTATATCTGACTTTGTAATAAAAGTAAAATGAAAATCTAAAAAAAAAAAAAAACTATCAGTTTAAAAAAAAAAGAAAATCAACTAATAGTTGAAAGTTTACATAATGATGAAACTTAAATGCACAGAAGAGAACATGATAGACTGAATTGTGAAACTTGCATTTTATCCCAGCAGAAAGTTGCAAATTAGGAATTTGCCAAAGATGCAGTTAAGGACACTGGAGTGTAGAGGCCGTGACCCTGTGGCTCAGTTAGTGCTGTTCTTGAAGTGGTAATTAACTACTGTTCCCAGCCCACATTCCTTATCCTAATGTGAATGAAGAACACTTTCATGGTTTCATGTTTTTAAAAAACCAAGTAACCACAGGTGACTCTTGCTGGTAACTGCTCCCCTAAGCATGTACCTCCAGGAAGGTATAAATTAAATAGAGCTTATTTTTCCATAAACTGATTAATAGTTATTCTGCTGCATAGTGTCGCCTTTATGTCTTACATGTGCTCTGCATTTTAAGATGTCTGAAATGGATAAGAGAATATACTTTATGAAATTTGTTCCTGATATATTAAATTTACAATCTACGATTGCAAATATCATGCATGCTACATTTGTAAGTTTGCTCATTAGTTGTTTGAAATATTTGAGACAGTTTATTAAGTTGGTAATAATGGTTTGAACTAAGAAAATCTAGTTAATAGCTCCCAAATTCTGTTAATATTAAAATATTTTAATCCATCAAATGTATAAACCAATTATGCACTAACTAATTAAGTAACAAATGAAGTTAAATGTTTGAAATTATAATATAAATTATTAGATTTACAAATATAGTAACAAGATTTAAGAATTAAAAGGTAAAGACTTATGGAACTTGGCTATAAAATTTATCTTTGATCATTTGACTAGTACTACAAATATCTGTAACTGTATTATGTTCTGCCCAATTATCATTATTGAACACTGAAAACAATATGAATGTAATGGAAATAAAGCCATGACTATGTCATGTCAACTACATGCCAGGTTGATGAGTTTGTGCATTTGTTTGTGTTTGGAGATAAGAGCTAATATGAGGTGAACTTCCAAAATCTTATGGGACAATAGAATGAAAAATAAGTTTAGAAGCAGGTGCCGGGATCCTTGGTTAGCGCACTACCTGAAACACCTGAATTCCATATCAGAGTGCCTGTGTGAAGTCCTAGAGCCCCTCGCTATTCCACTTCCCTGCTAATGAATACCCAGAGAGGAAGCAAATAATGAGGCTCCTCTCACTCACGTGCTGCACCACTTGGATATCCCTTCAAAAAAGAATGGATGGTCCATGTGTGAGATGTGCAGATAACTGACAGCCACCAGCTCCTGGGCCCTGAGGTCCTCCATTGTGTTGACCTGGGACCATGATGTGGGAGCCCCAGGTGATAAACACAGCAGGGCTACTAGTGTCTGAGCAGTTCTGCCCAATGTGAAGCTACTCCAACAAGTAATCTGTGCTTTGCAGCTCCTTTGTAAGTGTACCAAGCCTCTGTAAAATTTGCCTCACAGACTGAAGCTCTCTCTACCCATTTCTGCTCCCTTCTGCATTGTTTTCCTGGGTGTTAGATATGCCCTAAAACCTGTTGTTCTGTTTCATAGATATGGCCCCAATAATGCTTAGACACCTGTAACCCCATCTCATGGTCTCAATGAAAGGACCCGGTTAGACCTCAGGCAAAGAATGGTCCAAAAGTTTAACCAGGGTCAGGACCAATTTTCCTTCTGTCTGCAGTCAGCCTTTCTCCGCAGCAGAAGGGCTTTATAGCTGTCACTGTGATGGCAACATGGTCACAGGGGCATCAGGGGAGATTGCTTCCTCATTAACACTAATGGAGGAAGGTAGCATTTTTGTAGTATTTGTGAGACAGGAAATGATTTTCCTCACCATATGGTCCCCAGCAAACATCTTCTGTCCTTTTTGATACAGTTGGATCACAATGCTCTCCCATTCCCTGTGACTAAAGTCTGTCTACTTGCATTTCCCATGAGAAAGGAGGTTGAGAATGAACATAGGGGCGGGGGAGGGGGGAGCCACCACATTTCCATGGAATGCTTATTTTAATGTAATTTTTCTTAAGGACAGCAAAAGTTTGAAACTGACTCTTACTGTGGTCCACTGGTTCATGCAATAGACCCAGTGTGAGACTGCAGTACATGCCAGCTGCACAAAAAACAGTAGCTCCTTCCATGAAGACAATCTATATGGGTCCCTTACTATGCAATTACTGGAAGAACAGGCCTTTTTGTTTTTTATTAACAAGTTCTTTCTGTGGTTTCTTTTTCTATCAATTCTAGCTCCAAACTACCATCTAGCGTCACCTCTCATCCTGTCTTCCTTCATAATCATTAGCATGCTTGGAACTGCTTTGCTCCTTGAGACTATATTATTTAGTTGTTTCCAGCGATTTTATTAAAATGGTCACATGTCAGCTGTCCTCAATTTCAGATTAAAAAGATAAGCATCGTTGAATAATATCCAGCATCATGCCACACAGCTAGTCCCATGAAAGACACTGCTGCTACCATCTATGTGGCTAGACACTATCATATAAACTGCAGATGATACGGCAGAGGCCAAAAAGTGGCCTTGGAATTGGGCCACTGTGGCTACTGGAAACTGGATGTCCTGTTGCTTTTGCCCTCAAGCCTTCTGGAACAGATTCTGTAATTACTTCTTCAAGTCTCTGCATTAGGATTCAAACAAAGGATAGTGTATCTGTAGGCAGAGCCTGCCTCCCAAGCCTGTGCCCTCACTGTCAGGGAGGCAAGAGTCCCTGTCCAGTTCAGCAGTGCTGGAGCCAGATCCAACCCTATACTGCTTGAACTGGATCAAGTAGGAGGTGAGGTTTGCCTCACAATGTGGAAGATTCTGGAGGTTGGATTCCTTCACATTTGCCTTTGTTCTGCTAGCGTCTCCTGTGTATGATTATAAGGGTTTCCATTGGTACCTAAATTCCATGATAAAATACTATACTAATGCTGAGTGTCAGTCACATGTCAGTCAGGACTGTCAACAATCGTCAGCATGGCTTCTCTGGGAAAGTTGGTTACCATATTAATAGAAATAACATATATGTTTCTTTCTGCTTTTGTGAGTAGGATAAAACTCCATTGCCTTTATTAATGCTCAAGCCGCAGTCTTGATACAGAGAAGTTGCTACGATTATTTCCCTTTTCTTATAAACATCCATCTTAGAAAGATTAATTCAACCCAGCAAGTGTTTATTCACCTCATAATAAATGCAAGACCCTGTGCTAGATGAGGGATGACAAATGTCCCTTAAATTGTCTCTGTGGTGACTACTTAGTTATTTGAATTTCTCTGTCATAAAAGAATTAGATATTATCTATTCATGATCTACATTCACTGTCAGTTTTCCATTATGTCCAGTTCTACAGATGAGCTCCAAAATCTTCACAATACATTATGACAGATTAATCTTTGCCACGATTTCTATTTTGTTCATAACATGCAATTCATTTTGGAATCCAAGACAATATATATTTTGAATAGACAATGCAATTGTTAAAGATATTAATTATTCAACTTCTGAAGTTATTACTACGACTATTTTTGCAACAAAAGAATGTTACAAACTCACAGAGTGCATATAGGTGTTTGCGGTTAGGTGCTATTCCTGCTTGTGCTTGTGCTCACATGCTATGCAGTGTGTGCTCAAGTGAGAGGAGGTTTATGAGACAACATTGACCAGAGTTCTGCTGTGATGCTGCAGGCTGGTACAATGCTAAATCATTCAGAGTGGATCAGAAGATCAAGACTCATCACTGTTGAATCTGGAATGGACTCTTCTTGCCATCTTCACTTATACCAGTCTGTGATCCACTCCACATTGATGTTTTAAAGGTTTTTAATACTATATTCTCATCTTTTAATTTGTCTATCTCATACCAAGGCTTTACCACACTTGATAACCGAGGTGATGAAAGTCACACTGTTATTCTCCTATTCCAAGGTGTTTAGATATTAGCCAGGAATAAGTTAGCCATAGCAACTGGAAAAATAGTACTTAAGACCTCAACCTATGTACTAAAACAAGTCAGAGTTGATTCCCTCTAGCCATAAGATTTTTGGCAATTACATAATATTTATAAGTATTAGCTTTTATCTCTGAAAAGAATGAGCCATAATGCTTCTCACAATGGATGCCTGGTAAGACTATGCTACATAGTACGTTAAAAATCCTTTTTTTGTGCCAGAGTCCTGGGACAGCAAGTTGAACTACTGTCTAAAATGCTAGCATACTGCATCAAGTGCTAGCTTAAGGCCTGGTTGCTCCCTATCCAATTCTGCTCCCTGCAAATATGCCTGGGAAAGCAACTGAGAATAGCCTGAATACTTGCCCCCTATCATCCATGTGGGAAACCCAGAGTTCCTGGCTCCTGGATTCAGCTTGGCACAGCCATCTGGGAAATGAATCAGTGGGTAAAATACCTCCATCTATGTCTCTCCCTCTGTCTCCTTCTGTCACTATGACTTTCAAATAGGTAAATGAATATTTTTTTAAATCAAACCTTTGTTCTACAACTGGCAATACAACATTTGTGCATTTGCTCAAAAGAATTGAAGTCATCTGTGGCCTCAAAACCTACACACGTGTTTTTTAGCAGCTTTAATAATTACAACCAAAACTGATAACCTAAATGTCCATTGCCTTTTTAAAAAAGATTTATTTATTTTATTGGAAAGGCAGATGTACAGAGAGGAGGAGAGACAGAGAGGAAGATCTTCCGTCTGATGATTCACTCTCCAAGTGAGCCGCAACGGCCGGTGCTGAGCCCATCCAAAGCCAGGAGCCAGGAACTTCTTTCCGGGTCTCCCACGCAGGTGCAGGGTCCCAAGGCTTTGGGCCATCCTCGACTGCTTTCCCAGGTCACAAGCAGGGAGCTGGATGGGAAGTGGAGCTGCTGGGATTAGAACCAGTGACCATATGGGATCCTGGTGCTTTCAAGGCAAGGACCTTAACCATTACGCTATCGCGCTGGGACCATGTCCATTGCCTTTTGAGTGACTAAGCAAAATGTGGTATAGATGAGCTGTAGAATGTAGTTCCACCACAGAAAAGAAAACAAGTCTATATCCTAACATGGCTGGATTTTAGAAGTGGAATTCTCAAGGAAAGAAGCCAGGGGCAAATGATTTTATAATGCCTGCTTGCACCATTCTGGAAGTGACAAAACTATGAAGACTGAAAAAACAAAAACAAAACCAAAAACAGTCCTTGATGGCCAGAGAGGCAAAGGATGGGTTAGGAGATTTACCACATATCGGTGCAATTGAGCTTTCAGGTGAGGAACGTATTCAATATTGGTTGAGTGGTAGTTACATGGTTACATACATTTGCCAAAGTTCATAGCACATTTGTCAAAATTCATAGAATTGTGCACTTACAGAGTAAAGTTTAGTATATGTAAGCTACATCTTAATAAATAAGCTTTCTAAAAATCACTACAAATACCATTACATATTGACTAAAAACATTTTAAGAACCATCCTGAGCAGCGTGCCTAGCACTAAGTTAATGTTAGTTGCTAATGTTAATGTTGTTAAGTTAATGTTGTTTGTTGCTACTATTATTACTGTAATTTAAATTGACAAAAGAAGATGGGAAAAGTGCAAAATCCCTAGATCGTTCCATTTGTGAAAGAACATAGGATACAATAGAATTAACAAATAACACCTGTTGATCAGGTAAGAGACAGGTATTTCAATGGTCGTGTGGAATGTCAGCTCTGGGAAAGGCCAGAGTGGCAAAATCCTCCAGAAATTACCAGGGCCCCTTTCCATTTATCAGATTTACACAGCCAAGAACTCAATTTTATCAATACTTCCTGAGTTGGCAAGGCTATAGAAGACTTGTTTACATTAATGAATCTCGAAAAGCATGGATATATAATCTTACATACAGCATATCATCAATGGAATTATAACTGCCATTTTAATTAGCAGATTATAATATTCTAGAAGGAAATCTGGCATTAATCAATTTCCTGGGTAGGCACAGGGTCGCAGCAGACTCTCTAGGGTATAATATTCTTGCATACTAAAAGCTTCATATCATTCCTGTTCCCACAATTCACCAGACTCAATACCTTTGTGTATTGAACAATGTGGGACATAAACCAGTACAATTTTTATGATAGCTCTCTTTTCTATCAACAGTATGATCCCTGCTCTGCAGTCTTTCTCAAGGTCTGGTATGTTACCATGCACAGACTTAGCTTGTTTAAATACAATTGCTTTGCCTATGTCCTCCATGAGATTTTGGTTTTATTGAATTGGATATTCCTAAATCACCTTCACTGTACACTTAATGTTACTCATGCAGGTCATCAATCTCATCGTTGTAACCATTTTCACTAGTTTTATTATCAAAAAGTGTGTCGGCTTTATATTGCCCTACAACATGCCATCTCCACAATTAGCAGTGTGACACAACAGCACTTTATTATTAATCATGAGTTTGGGATTTGACTGGGCTCAGGAGGGTGGCTTTGTCTCAGCGAGTCTCACACAGCAGCACACTATGGCCAGTACTGTAATATTCTGCCCCACTCCTCATAGGGCAGACACATGGGCTAGAGAGCTTCAAACATCTGAGACTTGGATCTTGCAGGGATCCATAGGCAGATTTTTTATTGTTGTTGTTGTTCTCTGTATGGACTCTCCAGCATAACAATATCAGGGTCAGTTGTAATCGTACAAATGACTCTGGGCTCCAAAGCCTTATGTGCCAAAATTTATTATCTAGCCTCTGGAGTCCTGTGGTTTCACACTCAGTCAGTAAGGAGAAACACAAAGGCCTGCCCGCATTCAAACAGAGAGGACATGGACTCTGCTTCTTGTGGGGGGTGGGCAAGTTGTGCAGCGTATAAGGCTGGAAATGTCATTGCAGACAGTCCTGGAAAGTACAATCTGTGACAAAAGGTAATTTTTCATGTCTGTTTATTAGAGGAGTAAGAGTCTTATTGTATATCAATTCAACCTATTTTCAAATGCACTGGATACTAAATATATGGCCCTGCTCCACAGCATCTCTTCATAGCCTTGTGAGGTAGAGTGAGAGGAATAGGAAGTGCAAGTGAAAACCTAGAGTCATTTAAATGACTTTTGAAATATTTACATGCATTTCTTGCAAATATGGAGATATTTTGAGATCTCTGACTCTGATCTAAATAGACAGATGTTGTTAAAATGTTATCAGGTATTAAAAGAGAGAGGCTAGCAATCTATTTGTTCACCAGTTTGTGTCACAGATGCTCCCAGCTAATATGGGAAAGCGGTGCATGGACTCCTGTATCCATGTAGGAGACCCAGAAGGATCTCCTGGCTCTGAATTGACTCATTGCTGTCACTGGAGCAGTGAACTAGTGGATGAAAGATTCTCTCTCTCTCTCTCTCTCTCTCTCTCTCTCTCTCTCCTCTCTCTGTCATTCTGCCTTTCAAATAGATACATAAATTGAAGAAGAAGAAGAAGAAATAATAATAATGAAGTGATGACTGAACACATGGAAAGGTGTTCACACTCAGGAGGTATGTGTCAAATTTGCAGACTGAGCGTGTGTGTGTGAGGGAAAGGGCTGCACCCAAAGCCCCAGGGACATCAGTGAGTGGTAAATCCAGAGCTGCCATCCTTTCCCTACAGGCATTTATTCATATTTCAAAAGGTAGAAATCCATGCTCTTTTTCCTTCTTTTCTCAAGGAAAGTTTTCTTGCATTATGAACAATATTGCTATAACCAAGAAGGGAGATTTCCTCCTAGCTCCTGATAGATAGTTTAGGGGGGTCTTCACTATAGCTCAGACCCCAGCATGTAAAGGATAACATTTGGCTCTCCTCACCTCACTTCAAAGGAAGAACAGGGCCAAAAGAGAATGGAGAGATTACTAACTGTGGATAAGGAGCAAACCGTCTGTCTTCAGTCCCAGAACTCTCATGTTCACATAAACACATAAATCAAAATCTTACCAATTTGGAAATGGTGCAAAATTTCCTGAATTTGTTCATTGAAATATACGATCTCTAAATTCTCTTTCTTACTAAAAAATGTAGTGTTGAGCTGGTTTTTCTCACAAGGAGATTCTCATTCATCAGGTTTTTGAAAGTGGTTTGCAGTTTATTCACAGAATTTCATAGCCATCACCACATCCAATTTTAGAAGAATTCAATTGTCCCCCAAAATAAGCCTTCTACCCATTAGCAGTTCCTCTTTATTTCTCCCCACCCGACTCCCAGCCCCAGGCAACCACTAACCTACTTCTGTCTCCATGCATTCTCCTATTCTAGACGTTTCATACAAGTAGAATCATACAATAAGTTATTTTATTTAGCTGGATTCTTTTACTTAGCACAATATTTCCAATGTTTAATAATGTCTTAGTACATATCAGCATCTTGTTCCTTTTTATTTCCAAGTAAAATTCCATTGTGCAGACACATCACATTTTGTTTATCCATTTATTAGTTGAGGGATATTTGGATTGATTCCACCTTTTAGTTATTATTTACAATGTTATTATGAGCATTTCTGTTCAAGCTTTTGTGTACACTTGTTGTTTGTTTCTCTTGGGCATATGGCTAGAAGTCGAAATGCTGTGTCATGCAGTAAATCTGTGTTTAACCTTTTCAGAAACTGCCAGACTAGTTTCCTCAGTGACTATAACATTTGCATTCCCATCAGTGGGGCAAAGCATTCCAATTTATCTATATCCTCACTAACATTTATTAGAAGTCTTTCCTGATTATATCCATCCTAAGGGCATGAATAGGTAATAGGGGTTTTTGAGTTTTGTTGTTTGTTTTGCTTTCTGCTCAAATTGTTCATGTAATATATTGGTTTTGTTCATATGCATTTCACCACTTTTTCAAGGGAAGCTTTATGTAACTATTTTTTCTTCATTAGGCTTAGGAGAAAGGTGGTATTTTCTCTCAAAAATCAGACGGGTTGAATACGTTGCTTAAGATCACAGTGTTAATAAATGACATATGCAGAACATTCCTTAGCTCAGGTCTCCTAACTCAAACTCGACATGTGTATCCTATGGTGCTCCCAAAATTGTCTGGCTAGTTTGGTCTTTTCTCTGGATCTTAGGGAAGTAAGAAGTGTTGGAAAGGCACATTAAGTCAATTCAATCATTAATAATCCTGACTTGTCTCAAAGTATATATTTACATCTTGCCATTTCTTGTCAGCTACGCATTGTCAACATCTCCTCCCATCCTACCCAATACCAGCAGGTACTTGATTAGCAAGTTGCCTGTCATGTAGTCACGTTACATGAAATCACCAGAGGCCTGTTCTTTACATCTCCATTGCCCTACTTAGAGGGAAACTTGCTTTCACTTTCTGAACACTCTTGGGAAGAAACTCTTTTACCGTGTCATGTTATATAGTTATAACCTGACCTAGTTTCTAAGGATCCAGCTGCAGGTATAAACCCATGACTGGATTCTATTTCATATACCATCAGGCTTAGCTCTTCACCCAGTTGGTTGTTTTTGTTTGAGGGGGGTGCCTTTAACTTTATTGGAGTTCCCTTCTTCTAATGAGAAAATGCTTTTCTTGAAAGAAAATCCTCCCAAGCTCCTCCTGCCCCTGTGTTGGAGAATATTGAAGGACTTGTCTAGCAGAACTTTGAACCACTAACAAATTGCCTTCCTCCCTCAGGCACAGCTGTGGTTGTCCCCTCTGTTCCTCAAGCTCTGTCTCTGGTTGCCTGAGCACAGACAGCTTCCTATTATCTCTCCCACTGCTCCCAGAAGGCTCAGCAACAGTCTGAAAGCACACATTCCCAACAAGTTCAAGTTATAGATTTTACTGCCAATGGGGGAACTTTAAGACAATCCAGAGGCTAACCAGGGCACCATGCACCATACTTCCAAACAGGGCACTGCTGATCATCCTCCTGGGAAGGATACAGAGATTCTGCCCCAAAGCACATCATTTTGGCATATTTTGTGCTAAATACAACTGAGACCCAGTAGATTCTGGACACTTTCTTGCTCTTTTCCTTATCTTCCAAAGGACTGACCTAAACTCGCTTTTGAAGAAGGTTCTCCCTCACCCTGTACTAGAAAGAAATAAAAAAAAAAAAAAAAAAAAGAAGGAAATGTCTAAGTTCCTGAGTTTAATCACTCTTTTGAATTTCACCTGTTTTCACTTTTACTTGAAAGGCACAGTTACAGAGAGAAGCAGAAAGAGAGATTGATCTTCCTGCTGGCTTGCTCCCCAAATGACTGCAATGACCAGAGCTGAGATGATTCAAAGACAGGAGTCAGGAGGCTCCACCAGGTATCCCACATGGGTGCAAGGGTCCACAGACTTGAACCATCTTTTTGCTGTCTTCCTAGGACGTAAGAAGGGAGCTGGATCAGAAGTTCCAGAACTTGAATCGACTCCCATATGGGATACTGGTGCTGAAGGCTGAAGCTTGGCCTACTATGCCACAGTGCCAGCCCAAATTTCATGTAGTTTTGAACCCTAATGTGAAGAGCCATTAATAAGAATTATATTAACCTACTGTTGTTCAGTTTAAAACCCCAATTTCTAATTCTAACATTTTTCCTAACATTTCCTAACATTTTATGGATATGCCCCAATCTTATGCCCCCAAAAGGAAAAAATATTCTTTCAACTTACACATGGCAGAGTAATTTCCCTAAGGACTAAGCAAGAGTCTTTGACAGTTCCCCTTTCTAGAAGTCCTAATCCTAGAAGCCATGAATGTAGGTCCAAAGATCTTGGCTGGGACCCTTTCACAGGGTAGAGAACCTTGCTTCTCAGCAAAGACAGACACCCACCCTGCAGGGAGCATAGGTACTTAATTTGTGTAAATATCGTGTGAGACGAAATGTTTGAGGGGGCAGAAATTTTGTCTTTGTCTCTTTGTGGTATCCTTTTCGGTATCAATTGAATTGATTTCCTTTATCCCACAAAGATCCAGCTCTCTGCATGTCACCATTTCCAGAAGCTCTGCAAACTACAGTCTACACATCAGAAATCGAGTAATTAAGCATAGTGACCCAAGAGGCAAAAAGCATGCTCCCCACTATCTAAGTGAGCCCACATTTTAGAGACCCTTGAGGCATGGTAGAAAGCCAAAGATATGAAACCTTCACACATGGCCACTAAAATTTCTCTAATCTTTGAAACCAAGACCCTCTGTTACTATAGGATTTTAGGCAAGGTTTTGGAACTGGACTACAAAGAAGTGGTGATTTTTGGGAGGGGGGAGAATTAAGGTAAGTTTTCCTCCTTATGATTAACAGGGTAGCAACAGCATCAGCTACTTGGTAAGTCCCAGCACAAGGCCAGGGTAGGAGGTTGCTCAATTGGTTCCTCTGGGACAGATCAAAGAGGAGACACTATGAATAAATGAGCACACACTCACTGGACAAAGTCCATTTTCTGTTGATTCTGTGCTAATATGTAAGCTGCTTCCCAATAAATTACAGAAATAGACAGACAGGCAGGGAAAGCCAATTAGGTAGAAATCTCGGGGAATAATGCAAACTCCTGAATGAATTATTTTCCCTCTTAGGAACATTTAGTTTCTTTCACTTGCCTAAATTTTTCTAATCCACTGAATTGAGATCATACTTACACCAGATAACATCTAGATTGAATGGGAGTCCCATCACAGAAGGTCATTCACACTGGTAAACTCATATAGTAAATGGTTAACTGCATTTTAATTGGCCTCCATTGTTTCGATTCACAATTACTTTTGACTAGGATATGTTTACAACAAGAGGAGAGGCTAAGTAATCTCACAAAGGAAGAGATCTATTATTCACATGTACCTGAAAAATTAAATATGCTCTCAGAATTATTCACAACCCAGCATTCTAGCCATGCTGGTTGTTCCCTGAATGGTACTGATCAGCTGTAATATAAAAACAGCAAAGGAAACATCCGCATTACAGATTTATTTCAATGCTTTTGGAAATTTCTCCTAAGTAACATGTGTCTGCATTCTCAGTTAGCCCTACTTTAAGTCATGCATTAAGGATATAAGAAGAAAATAAAAAAGAAAGAACAGAAAATATTTTTTTCTAGAGTAGCAAGAGGAACTGTGTTCCATTTAAGAGCAACATTCAAGGAAGAAACAGTCTTAATTCCTTTATTTATTGATTAAATTTATTCAAAATACATGTTAAACTCTTATAAATTATCACTGGGAGGGAAAATTGGTGCCACCACCCTGGAAAGTTGGATTTCTGTGAAACCTGGAGACACATGAAAACCATTACCAATCAAATTTTGGCTTAGAAATGCAAACATATGTGCACCAAAACACACCGCTTAAAAACTGAATTGGAAGACTACTAAGGGTAAGCTAGCTCTAGTGCCTTGGGGTTCTGCATACATAAACTGAAGCCCAACTCACTGTTAATGGTAAGAGGAAAGTTTAGCTTCCTTGGTTAGAAATAGTCAAACCAGCCTCCAACCAAGCCTTTCTGCTTTGACTAATCAAATGTGTTTTCTTTGATTTGCTTCTGAGGACACTTTATAATGGTGTAGCCACACACACACACACACCCAGCAGAGCTCAAACAGCCGAAGTCTGATGCTTTCAGATTACATAAATAATTTGCAATCAAATAAACTTTAAAAATTGAATATGCCTAGGTCTGTCTCTTAACAACATATAAAAAATGTATTTGTGACAGCACTGTTCATATAGCCCTGAATTGACTGGATAAGCTCTAGTCTATTAATAGAATATATATATATATATACAAATAAAAATCTAGAACAGTCACATACTGAAAAACACAAGGATAATTTTAACAAGTGGTGCAAGTGGTATTTGTGAAAGAAGCAATATCAAGAGAATGTGAATTATATTGTTCATTTATGTAAAATCTAAAAATGAGCAAAACTAACAGACTTAAATGTCGAGCCAGGTGTTAGTGTCGGGAGAATAGGAACAATTGTAGAAGAAGCTAAGTGAGTTTCTACAGTTGAGCAAAGATCCTGTCCTGGTGAGTGGGGTGCTGAGTACATGTGTGGGTGGGCCCACAATCAGAAAATCAACTGAGCTCAACATGTAAGAGCAGTTTCCAAAAAGTTCATGGAAGATGAATATTTTGAAAAATCTTTGCCTGGGTTTCAAAGTATTTTGCTTCAAAAGCAACTTGTCTTTTTTAAAACACTCATACCTTGAAAGGAGGAAACCAGACAGACAGAAAGCAAGATCTGCCATTATTGGTTTACTTTCCACATGCAGGAAAGTGAAACAGATCCAGGCCCACAGTCAGGCCTTCCCTTCCCTTGGGTGGCAGAGCTCCAGCTGTTTGTGCTGTCTCCTATTGCGCGCCAGGGGACCACGGTCAGAAATCTGGAATCCAGAGCAAAGGCAGAACTGGAACCCAGGCCCTCTGATAAGAGCCGCAGGTATCTCAAGGGATGTGTTAATCACTTCACCAAGCACCGTTCCCCAAACTTAACTCCTCTTTCCAGTGTCTATGAAATTCCTGAAGTACTCCCCAATAAACTCTGAAGTTTTTTTTGCACTGTATAATGCTTAATAGAAAGTTGACGTGAATTTCTTGCATTAAAAGAAAACAAAGTGCAGTGTGCCTGGTATAGTGTAGCGGAAGAGAATGCTGGAGAGCTGCTCTCCAGGAGCTCACGGGCTTGAGGTGGAGATAAGAATTGAATGAAGTGACTTTAAACAATGTGAGATGGCTGCACAACAGTGTGTGAGCTCCAGTGCAGAGTCCTTTAAGAAGGCAATGAGCAGGGAAAGGGATTTGGATAATTCCTAAGAGAGTCCAAGTGAGACTGAACTGACAACCAGGAACTGAATGGCCTTAAAAAAAAAAAAAAGCTAGGACCCAGCGCCGTGGCCTAGCGGCTAAAGTCCTCGCCTTGAACGCACCAGGATCCCATACGGACACTTGTTCTAATCCAGGCGGCTCCACTTCCCGTCCAGCTCCCTGCTTGTGGCCTGGGAAAGCAGTTGAGGATGGCCCAAAGCCTTGGGACCTTGCACCTGTGTGGGAGACCTAGAGGAAGTTCCTAGCTCCTGGCTCCGGATCGGCACAGCACCGGCCGTTGCGGCCACTTGGGGAGTGAATCATAGGATGGAAGATCTTCCTCTCTGTCTCTCCTCCGCTCTGTATATCTGACTTTGTAAAAAAATAAATAAATCTTAAAAAAAAAAAAGCTAGAGTAATAACCCAGGGAACCTTTCACGGGTGGTACCAGGGGTCCCCTGGAGAGAAGGTATATAGAGGAGCCTCTTTGGTCTCAAAAACAGGGATAAAGAGTCTGGGAAGGTCCCTGCCTGCATCTCACTTAGCAACAGACAACATCTCAGAAGCTGCTGCCTGAGAAGACTATCTATGGTAATACAGCTTAAGTATTTTTTTAAAGATTTATTTAATTTTATTGGGAAGTCAGATTTACAGAGAAGAGAGACAGAAAGATCTTCCATCTGCTGATTCACTCTCCACGTGACTGCAATGGCCAGAGCTGAACTGATTCAAAACCAAGAACCAGGAGCTTCTTCCAGGTCTCCCACGCGGGTGCAGAGTCCCAAGGCTTTGGGCCATCCTTGACTGCTTTCCCAGGCCACAAGCAGAGAGCTGGATGGGAAGTGGAACAGGTAGGACACGAACTGGCACCCATATGGGATCCCAGCATATGTAAGGTGAGGATTTAGCCGCAAAGCCAACATGCCAGGCCCACAATTTAAGCATTTATGCCAGAAAATTCTTTAGTGCAAGAGCCCACTGTAATCATTGGCCACAAAATATGATCTCCTTATAGACTTGAATACTTTGTCTCAAAGTCAATCTGTTTTGGAAATTGCAATGAGATAAGAAGCATAGACAAGAAGATTTTGGTTGCAATAGACACACAGAAGGAAGAACTGGAAACTTTCTATTTTCAAAGATTGAAAGAAATGTTAATCTCTCAAGAACCAAGTCAATTGGAAAGATTGACACTGTGAGCCTATATGGGATAAGACATCTTATCACTAGCCACTCTATCACGTTTACACAGAAATATGCACCCAAGGACTTGCACTTTGTAAAAACTTTTTAAAAACTGACCAACTTAAACCCTTCTAAAGGAAAGAGTGCTCTTCATTCTGGGCACCTAGGGAAGTTGCAGAAAATTGCTGGCCCTTTTCAGTTTTTAATAATTGAATTATCCAACCTTGGTTTGTTTCTTTTCCCTGCTGGTTGAATTTGAAAAGTCTGTTGGTCTATTTGATGAGTGGGGCTCCTTGGGAGGAACCTGCACCCACCCACCCCCACCCCACCCTCCCACACACACAGTACTGGTTGAGAGACTCGGATAAGAAATACAGAAATTAGGGTTTAATATTTTTACTTTGAGAAAAAGAAAATGTTTAAAGTGCTTTCTTTTTTAGATGAATTAATTTTTGTTTGAAAGGTGAATTTGCAGAGAGAAGGAGAGATAGAGAGAGGTCTTCCTTCCACTGGTTCACTCCCCAAATTGGCACAACAGCTACAGCTCAGCTGATCCCAAGCTAGGAGCCAGGAGCTTCTTCTGGGTCTCCCACCTGAGTATAGGGTCCTAAGGACTTGAATCATCCTCTGCTGCTTTCCCAGGTCATAAGCAGAGAATTGGATTTGAAGTGGAGCACCAAGACATGAACCTGTGCCCATATAAAATTCCAGCACCACAGGGTGAAAGATTAACCTTTTGAGCTCCAGTCCCTAAAGTGTTCTTTTAAAATACTCAGATTCATAGTTCCCTCTTAGGAGTTGCAGAGTCGAACCCACCAATTCCTTCTTTCAATGACTGAAGTCAAGAAGCCCTTGACAAAGCCCTTGAATTCACCTGTACTTCCCCTCTCCCATATGACCTTTGGGCATCAAGGTCAATGAAATCCCAGAGACTCACTGCTTGTGCATGTCCCAGATTTTCAAAGTAACTGTGCTTTAACTCCACTATGTCCCCGAGTTGGAGCTAACTATTGAAAGAAGAGCAAACTATGTATATACCAAGAAGGAGACAAGATTTGTGCAATCCCTTCTATAGAGGAGACGTGAGAAACTGAAGTCTTAGGATAAGATAAAGGGAGGAGTAACCGGTGGAACAAAATAAAATCTGAGCCAAATAAAATCTAATTTAAGATGTTTACGATGGGGCAAATAAGTACAGTCAAGACAAGGTCAAGAGAAATGAAGAGTTATGATATTCAAGAAGCTAAGCAAGAGCGAGACCACAAACAGGATGAAGTGACCAGTCCTCAGGGCTCAGGACAGCCCAGGGGAATCCCACAGCTCTGTTGCTTTCATACTAGGCCACAGTGTCGCTGGCACCAAGAGGCTTTGCTGTGACATGGCAGTCAAGGGCACAGATGCAAGCAGTTGTCAGGGAGACTTGAATTCCTGCCCAGGGCTTTGCCTGACCAATAAAACTTTAGAAGTTTCCACCAGCTCACCAAATGTTTAAATAGACAAACTAGAGACTGGTTGCAACAACATTACAGGCTATCATTTGTAGAACAATTACTAAAAGTGTGAATGCGTGTAATTGGACTAACAAAGGAAGAAAAAGGAAATGCAGCAAAAGAAATACACAAACTACACAAATTATACTTCGAAGGTGAAGGAGAAATAAAATTATTCAAACAAGCAAAATGGAAGAAATTAAGGGTTACTCTACAAAACATGCTTAAAAATCCTTTACACAGAAAGAAAATGACATACGTGGCAAATTTTGATTATTAGAAAAAAGGTAATACCATGACAGAAAAAAATTCTTCCTATTTTTTATTCTTAATTAATGTTAAGAGATAACTGTTTCAAACAATAAAAGCGCAGTCAGTCCTCCCTCCCTGTGGGATCTATATTATGGATCCAAACAACCTGGGACTGAAAAAACATTTGGGGAAAATATATCTGTACTGAGCACATAGAGATCTCTTGCTCTTCCCACATCAATACAGTATAGGCACAAATTACATGGTTTTTGAATTGTTTTAGAAACTATAATAATCTAGCGATGATTTAAAGTATATGAGAGGATGTGCATTGGTTTTATGCAAATGCTATTCGATTTTATGTAAAGGTTAGAATATTTGCATATTTGACATCCACAGGTATAGCTAGCAACAATTCCCCACAGACACTGAGGGATGCTGTACTAGGTGATAACAGAAGGTCAATAAGTCAATCCATGTGAGCGATGTCACAAGAGAGAATTGAGAGCGTCCTGTAGTATAGTTCCTGTATGAAATGGTGCAGTGCTCTTTGAGAATAGATTCAGAATGATTGCAAATGTATATTACAAACTAAAGGGAAACCACTCTTAAAAGATTTTTTTAAAAAGTGCAATTGATACGCTAGTGAAAATAACTCAATTAAAATCAGAAAACACAAAGAGGGAAGAATGAATACAACAGATATCAAACACAACAAAATGAATTTTTAAAATCCAATCATGCATTGCAGAAAGGAATCCATTTGTGATGCATCAAGTGAAGTCCCTTCCTGGAGCTCCAGCATCCCATATCAGAGGGGCTGGGATCACGTCCTACCTCTGCTTCAAACCCAGCTTTCTGCTGCTTGCACTCTTCGGGTGGGGGTGCTGATATTGGCTTGCGTGCATTGGTTTTCGCCACATGTATGGGAGAACTGGATGCAGTTCTGGGTTGTTGCTGAAATTTAGGGAGTGAATCAGCAGATGAAAAATAGCTCTGTCTCCCTTTCTTTCAAATAATATATGTGTGGGTATATCATATATATATAAAATACAATTAGAAAAATATATCACAATAATACTAAACAAAGGAAAACTGGAATAGTCACGCTAATTATGAACAAAGCAAATTTAATACATCAGTATAAACATTATTATTTTAAAGATTAGAAAAATACCAGGCCTGGCATGGTAGCCTGGTGGCTAAAGTCCTTGCCTTGCACGCATCAGAATCCCATATGAACACCAGTTTCTGTACCACTTCTCATCCAGCTACCTGCTTGTGGCCTGGGAAAGCGATCAAGCATGACCTAAAGCCCCGGGAATCTGGGAGACCCAGAAGAAACCCCTGACTCCTGGCTTCAGACTGGTTCAGCTCTGGTCATTTCGGCTACTTGGAGAGTGAGTCATCAGACGGGAGATCTTCCTCTCTATCTCTTCTCTTTGTATATCTGACTTTCCAATAAAAATGAAACACATCTTTTTTAAAAAGATGAGAAAAATCTCAGAAAAAAATAAATATTGCTGGGCAGTGAGGCAGGCACCAAGGATTTTATAACACAAGTGGAAAATTTGATTTTTAAAACTACATGCATATTTGAATAGAGAAATAATATTTAAAATAAGACATACTTACATAATTTCTTTTTTTTAAAGACTGAGGAAGAAGAGCATATTTTTTTTAAGATTTATTTATTTTTATTATAAAGTCAGATATACAGAGAGGAGAGACAGAGAGGAAAATCTTCCATCCGATGATTCACTCCCAAGTGAGCGCAATGGCCAGTACTGCGCCGATCCGAAGCCGGGAACCTGGAACCTCCTCCAGGTCTCCCACGCGGGTGCAGGGTCCCAAAGCTTTGGGCCGTCCTCGACTGCTTTCCCAGGCCACAAGCAGGGAGCTGGATGGGAAGTGGAGCTGCCGGAATTAGAACCGGCGCCCATATGGGATCCCGGCGCGCTCAAGGCAAAGACTTTAGCCACTAGGCCATGCCGCTGGGCCTATACATAATTTCTTAACAGACGAAACACAAAACTATTATCATTCAATTGACTTAAAAGAGTAGTGTCATTTTTTTTGCATGGCAAGATCCCTTAGTAAAATTAAAAGCTTGTAAACCTAATAAAGGTTTAGCCATAATAGTGACTCACAAAGAAGTTACAGGAGATATCATTCAATTTTTTAAAAAATTTATTTTATTTTTTATTTTTATTTGAAAGGCGAGTTACAAAAAAGAGACAGAGACAGAGATCTTCATCTGCTAGACAAAACAAAGCCACGAGCCTCCTTCAGGTCTTCCACGTGGTATAGTGGATCAAGGACTTCAGCCGTCATCTACTGCTTTCCCAGGCCATAGACAGGGAGCTGCATCACAAGTGGAGCAGCCAGGACATGAACTGGCACCTGTAGAGGATGCTGGCATTGCAGGCCGGAGCTTAGCCTACCATGCCATGGTGCTGAACCCCATAATTCTTCAAAATAAGACATTGGAAGTCTATTAATTGTCATCAGAAAGAAGCAAAGAATTTCTAGTATGATTGATTTTATTAAATGTTTTATTAAATACTATGTTAGAAGTCCTGAAATGCATGGTTGGAGAAAAGATACAAAATTTGTAAACATGAGAAGGAAAACCTTAACAGATTATGTAATTTGGCTTCAAATCGAATCTAAAGGAACCTGCATAAAATCTCCTAAAGCTCTTACAAAAAGTCAGCAAAGTTTCTGAATACCAACACCCTAAAAATGGCTTTATTCCAATAGACCAGTGACAAAACATGGGATTTAAGGATGCTATTTCAAGTATTAAAAACTCCCAGCTATCTAGGAATGAAGCCAACAAAAGATGTATAAGATATTTACCAAGAATTAAATGATGAAATAAATCAAATTCACAAGCAGAAGGTCATCTTGTTAGCATCAACCAGTCAAAAGGTGAAAAAATAATATAAGATTTATTGAAAAGTTGGATACTGTACAGAAGCTTAAATTAATAAGCTACAGCTACATGCATCAACACAGGTAGAAGCCCCAAAATAATATTGAGTTTACAATGCATGTCATAAAAAGTCTATACTATTATTACAGTTTGTGTGTTTTAAATGCACAACTATGGGCCCGGCACGGTAGCCTGGTGGCTAAGTACTCGCCTTGCATGCACTGGGATCCTATATGGGGACTGTTTCTAATCCCGGCAGTGCCACTTCCCATCCAGCTCTCTGCCTGTGGCCTGGGAGAACAGTCAAGGATGGCCCAAAGCCTTAGGACCCTGCACCCACAGGGGAGACCTTGAAGAAGCTCCTGGCTCCTGGCTTTTGGATCAGCTCAGCTCTGGCCGTTGCAACCACTTGAGGAGTGAATCAGCAGATGAATGATCTTCTTCTCTGTCTCTCCTTCTCTGTATATCTGGTTTTCCAATAAAAAAAATCTAAAAAAAAATAAATGCACAACTATATATTGTTCAAGAACACATATCAGAATATATAGTGAAAACATTAACTTCAAGTGTAGAGAAATGGTATGGTACTTTCCAGGTGTACAGTGTAATAACTACTTGGGAAACTTACAAAAACACTGAAAGCTTCTCCCCAGATATTCTTATTAAATTGCTTGGAGAAGAGGCATGAGCAATGGATGTGTAAAACCTCTCTGGGTGATTCTTCTGTGCTCAGTGACTGGAAATCAATAAACAGAATACCAGCTAAGAGCAGCTATATATAGGTAACTCTAACTCCATGCGTTTCTGTGTATTAAAATAAGGACTAGATCAAATAAAATTGATAATGTGAAGTGGTAGGTATGTAAATATTTGCAATATTATTTTATACATTTTACTATTTCCTTGAATTATCAGAAAAGAAAAAAGGAGGAAAGGAGATAAGGAAGCAGATTGCATTTTTCCTCTGACTCAGTTACACAAACCAATGCTGCATAAAAACACTGGAAACAGAAGATTGTTCCAGGTTCCTTTATGCCTCTTTTGCCTGTTTACTCTTTGACTATTGCATGAAAGTGTTAAAAAAAAAAGGTGGGGGGGACTAGAATACTAACCTTGTCAACTGATCCTTATCCTGTAATTATGGCAGAAGACAGCTCAGAGCACATAGCACATGGGAGCAGGTGAAGGTTTACACATTTTGTAACAGAGAAATACAATTCTGAGTTCCTGTTGTAACATTCATTCTTGAGCCTACTACTGTGCCCGGTATAGTAAAAGGCTCAATAGTGTCATAAAAACAACAACAACAACAAACACATGTAAGAGAAACTATATTCTAACACCTGTGTAGTAATCAAGCACTAGAGTTTACAGGTAGGCACTTAAGATTTACATTATAATTAAATGAAACATCTCTTCTTGATAACAGATAGAGATCAATGGAGTTAAATGAAGAGAGATGACTTGAGAATCAGAGCATCCACTTGGTCCATGTCAAATTGGGAATATTGATTTGCGTTTGAATATGGAAAGAAAAAATGAACTCTGCAAACTTTAATTCTCTTGGGCAAAACACTGTTCTCCAGCAGAAAAACAATGAGACATTGACCAAATTCAAGCCTACTTTTAAAAAAATCAATGCAGTTGAATTAAATGCCACGTCTCTACAATGGCTCCAAGTTTAGATCCTCAAGGGAGATTTCTCAATTGCCATACTGGGGCTGATACTGTGACACAACAGGTTCCACATTCTGCTGAGTGTAGGTTCAAGCCACTGATGCTCCACTTCTGATTCAGACCCCTGCTAAGGACCTGAGAAAGCTGGTTAACGCATGGGCCACATGTAAGGGACCCTCAAATACATTCCTAGGCTCCTTGCTTCTACCTGGCCCACCTCCGCTGCTGTTGCCATTTAGAGCATGACCCAGTGGATGAAAGGTCTCTACCTCTCCCTTCCTCTCTGTAACTCAGCCTTCCAAACACATAAATAATTTTTACAAAAGAAAAAATGCAAGAGTCCCTCAAAAAATTACTGGATCCGTATATGCATTGGTATGATTTCACAGTGAGAATTGAGAATTACAGGGCTTAAGTGAACAGAAATTTTGAAGTATGCAATTCACTGAGTTTCAAAATACTTATTTTTAAATAAGTATTGTTGGAGTCATTTCTTAAAATCTTATCAACAATAAGCCAATTAAATACATGAAAAGTGGGCTGTGCTGGCTTCCTCAAGGTTAAGGCAAGTGATCAGACACATACCTACACACATTCTCTACCCTCTCTGTTCTCTAAGCCGCGGAGTGGGTCCAGACTCCTTAAAAACAAATTTGAAAATTTCTTATCTGAAAATTTCACATGTCCTACTTGACAGATTCAGAAGTGGAGACCCAGATGCTATTCATTAGCACCTAAGAGTAGATTAATAGCATTTTGTAGAGAATTGTAAAGAAAAACATCACAACTAGCGTGATTTTAACAAAGATTATAAAAATCTTATTAAGTGCATTAAGTGAAGATTCATCTGTCACACTGGTTTAAATTTGAAGGCAGTGGAAGGGACAAGGTGAACTCACATGGCTGTCTCTTTCCCATCCAATATTCTACCAATCAGCTCCTCTTTGACCTAATTTTTCCTAGGAGAGGCACACTAAGGCTACTCGAATTTTTTGTTTTGTTGCGTTTTTTTAAAATATATTAGCTTAAGCTGTTAATTGCTGTGGCTGTTTAATGATTCATTTATGATAATTAATGTATTAATTCTTTGTATTTGCACCCTTAAGCAATTCTGTGAAGGGTGTAATTTTAAACATTCAACAAATATAAATAATAGGCAGAAATGGTCCAAGTAGTATTATTTAAGTGCTATTGCATTAATTATAATATTTCAATTCCATTAACTTAAAAGGATTAGCTTCCAAGGGACTGTTGTCTTCTGATTCGATTTCACATTAATTACTCTTAAAACACCAATAATGTCAGAGTGTGCACAACACTTTTTCCTACTGGATTTCATTCCAAATGAAATCAAGAGTGTGATATGAACAGGTAGGGCATGTTCTTATTCAGAAATCCATTAGCAACTCTTGGCATGACTACTACACACTAGTCATACAGATGGAGTAAGAGATGTGTGAATCATGGTTAGTGTTCCTAAGCAGGCCAATGGACTTTGTATCGCAGCTCCAATTTGTTAAGTGCCAATCTGATATACTAGCAAGGCAGATCTACATGTATGAGCGACCTTCAAAGCAATTGTGGATAATGTGTATTGTGAAAAAATATGCATGAGAGTGCACTCCCAACCAGTGGTTTATTTTCAAAATGAGCACAATGGTCAGGGCTGGGCTGAAATAAAAAATCAAGAGTTAAGAACACAATTTAGGTTTCATATATAACAAGAACTTAACTCATTTACAGTATCACCATTGTCTCCTAGGGCCTGAATCGGCAAAAAGCTGGAGTCAGCAGCTGCAGCTTAAAATCCAATCCAAGTGTGAGGAGGCAGTAAGACAGGTAAGAGGGAGGGACCAGTGCCATTGCATAATAGATTAAGCCTTTGCCTGATGTGTCTACATCCCATATGGGTGCTACTTTGAATCCTGGTTGCTCTACTTCCAATCCAGCTCTCTGCTATTGGCCTAGCAAAGCACTGGAGGAAGGCCTTGGGCCCCTACACCCACATAGAATACCAGAAAAGCCTCCTGCTCCCAGCTTCGGACTAATTCAACTCTATTGTAGTCAATTTGGGAATGAACTAGCAGATGAAAGATTCTCTCTCTCTTTCTCTCTCTCTCTTTCTCTCTGCATCTCTAACTTTCAAGTAAAATAAATAAATTGTTTTTTAAAAATAAGAACATGCAGAAAGATAGGGAATATAGCATATCACGTTGAGAAACTAGGCAGTGATTCCAAACATACCTCACCACAAAGCAGCATGTTTCTCAAGTGCTTAGCAACTGATTAGGTCAACACAACCCTTCTTTAACTGCTCAGCTCAGCAGTATTCCTCAATTCATATTTTCAAGTGATCAAGTGGGAACATTTCTTTTTGGTTAGTAATCATGACTGTTCCACAAAAGACGTAGAAAAAAAGAGACCTCTAACAAATCAAGATGATGCTAAAAAAAAAAAAGAAATTGATCAGTTGATATGATATGCACTCTGTTTATCAACTCCCATCTACCTAGCCCTTACAGGACCCTTCCCTTGGGTACCCTTCAGGCTAGTAAGAGCTTTTGTTTCTCAAGAAAATCTACGTTTGCTTTTGCTCATACACCTTAATTGTCCATATCATCATTCTTAGTTGTCGTGAGATATGAACCAACTCTAATTCCTGTAGCACAAACCAGCATCTTAACTGCTAAGTTAAGCACCTACTTCCTCCATGAACTTTTTAAAGCCCCCTGTTATGCCTTTAATCACCATGGCAATTGTGCAGGGCTGAAATCATATCTCTATTTTACAAATGAAGAAATGCTAAGAAGTTACATGGCCACCAGCCTGTGTTGGCAGACACAGAGTCAGAACCCAAGTATGGTTTAGTAGGAATCTTCCTTTACCAAGTAGAACATACAAGCAGAAGACTAAAAGCATAATTAGTGAAACATATAATGTTTTGTCCCCTACCGTACCCACTTGGTATGATCCTCTCACTGTTGGTCTCTTCCTCTCGTTTGCTTCTTTATAGTACTTTATTATTCTCTTGAATTCACACACAAGGCAATAATCTACTTAGCCATGCTCTCACCAGTAATTTCTCTATATCCTAGACCAAACTAAGAGATGAAATTTTCAGCACTAATATATCTACACTGGTCAGTATGGCATTCACTTGCCTTACGTGCAGTTAAGCAGTCATACAGAGCTAAGGCCCAGCATTTTGAATTGGAATGCTCTGAAATATTTCCAACTCACTCCATTTGCATTTTCTTCCTCCATGTTTGATTTTTCAGAACCTGTTTTCACCGATACAGAATCATTTAATGCCTCTACTATTCTGAGAGTGATTAATGGATATGTGCAACTAACAGAAGAAAAGGGGGGTTGCATTTTAGCACATGCATATGAAAATATGACTTTTCAGACACAGTGATCGGCCACTGGGGGGGATGGTATTTTTAATCAACTAGGCATTGAAATCTCATTAATTTCATGACATGTTGAACAGCCAGATGTTTGGTCCCACATAATTTCTTTGCTGCATTCACCCTTTATGATAATCAAGCAATTTGTATCACATGCCTTGACACTGAAGTCAAATCTTTTTAAGTATTCTTTCAAAGTATCTTTCCCAGGGTACATATTACTCTGCCTTCTGTTTTCTGTCTGTACTATCCCAAAAGATTAATATCAACGGGAGCGCCAGTTGCCGGAAAATACTGCTGCTAGGCCCGTAGGGAACGGCCCCAACTAACCCTCCATCAGCAGCTGGTCTCTGCGAGATGCCTTGGTGATTATAGCAGATTCCTCACCCCAGAAACACTGTATCTCTTCACCAAAACTTTGAAATTGAGCGTTCTTAGAGTAAAAAGAAAAAAAAATGAAGACTTTCAGAGTACAAACTTGAGGGAGAAGAAAGTGCATAGATGAGATAGCAGCAGAGTGTGAGGGCTGACCTCACTCAATCAAGGGACCTTGAGAAAAAAAACAGAAGGCTGGAGGAAGGTGGGTCAGGATCAAAACCAAAACACAAAATTGCAAGGACCAAGTAAGACAACTCCCTGTCAGGTGCCAAGTGGGAGGATACCAGCTGTAAAGGGTCTATAAAAAGGAAAAATAGAAAGTACAAGATCTGAAAGTTGACTTTGTGGGTCCATTGGTGTGAGAATGCCTTTGCTCTCTGGAAGGTCACTTGGACTTACCTGGTCTTAAGTTTGCCTGATGGAAGGATCTGTGCGGATTTGTCTTTCTATAATGCATTCTTTCTTTCATGTGCACAAATTCAGGGCAGATCTCTAAATAGGTTATATGCTGTTGGCCTTTTATTTTCAGAAAATTGACATGGTAGGGAGAAAAGGCAGGAGCCCACAGAGGACAACTGAGCAAACTCTTAAACAAATACCTCGAAAATTTTTCCTGGAAAACAACTTAGGGAAAACCAGCCTTACAGATATCATCAGTGTTTATTCTCCGAAATGTTTTAATTCTTCCCTTCACAATCAGCAGCCCTTCACTCTGGGTACATAAAAGCACCATGTAGCTCAATTCTTTCTGAAATTATAGGTTTGGTCTCAGAGAAAAGCATTAAGGTTTGCATTTCTGTCCATCAGCTACTGCTCTTCAGGTATCTGGAGCCTCTCCCCTCTGGTACACAATACATTATAGCATTAAGTCAGTAGATATAGCGAACCATGATTTTGCAGTGAAAATAATAGTAATTTAGGGAAGTAAAATAAAACATCCTTTTAAGAGGGCTTGCAACCATTAATTTTCTGTCTTCTGAAGATTATGTTGTGCACTGATTTAGGTGCATGGTACATGCTTTGGACTCAGGCCTGGGAATGAGAGAACTGGCAATCTCTATGCCAAGGCTGTCCCTTGGAAAGGCCTTACTAAGCCTCTGGAAAAGACGACTGTCGTGCTCACTGCTTGAACTCTTCAGGTTTCCTTCTGCATACATATTCACAGGAGCTTATTCTCCCTAACAGAGCCTTTCTGATTTGACAGAACAGTGTAAGATATATTCACTCAAGTGGGAAGAAAGGAAATTGAGGTCTGTTTGGATTTCCTTTAGGCCATAAGCTTCTTAGGCAGACACTGTCACATTTTTCTTCATTAGTGGACTAAAACAACAGCATAATATTCTGCATCTAATTAGTCATTTTATTAGTGTTACTGGAGTCCTGATGATGACCACTGGCTTAATTCAAAGGAATCGCCCTTGGCTTCCAGGCTTTATGATAAAGCCTTGTCAATAAAAGAGAGAAATGTACTTTACAAAAGAAATGACTATGGCCTTGCTATCTCTGTTTTGCATTTCTCATTTCCATCATGGCCAGTCCTGCTGAGGCACTAGCATGGGGCAGCATCAGTAGGGAGCCTAAGAGAAGGGACAGAACAAATTTTCCCATCTTGTGACTTGTGGCTTTGAGACATTAGGTGTCAGTTTCATCAATGCAAAATTGCTTTTAAATCATGCAACAATTTGAATGTATACATATGACTATATATGCATATAAATTTATATACATGTCTATGTAAACATGTATATAAATTCATATGTGCTCAAGGTTCTTATTTTTAATCAAAAGACATTAGGTCAGAAAAGTGCTGATTGTTTAAGAATATGTACCATGATTTGTTATCTACAAAGTGGTAAATGTTCAAATCAATTTGCCCCCACTTTTTAAACTTGTTTTTCAAGCCCTTTCCTAGAGTGCGCATGATAAGCTTCCGTCAACACCCGAGGGAGAACCTGCCTGCTTTGCTGTGTCTAGATTCACCATCACTCCAAGGCTAAAAGTAGAAGCTTTCATTTTCACACCTGAGCGAGTTTACTTTGCTGTTTTCAGAAGCCACTTCCTGCCGTCAGTCTCCCCATAATCAACCATTATAAGAAAATAACCTAACAAGGAACAAATGGTTGAGCAGAAAGAATTAGTCATCTCCATGTATGCATATTTTTGTAGTCAATGTTTTTTTTTCTTTTTCTATTCATTTATTCATTAATTACATTGTATTACATGACACAATTTCATAGGTACTGGGATTCTCCCCCCCTTCACCCCCAACCCTTCCCCATGGTGAATTCCTTCACCTTGATGCATAACCACAGCTCAAGTTCCTTTGGGATTCCCTAATTACAAGCTCACACCATACAGAGTCCAGCATCCCACTTGTCCAGTCAAGTTCAATGGCCTCTTAGGGAGGCCCTCTCAGGTTTGAAGGCAGAGCCAGCAGAGCATCACCTCGATCAATTAGAAGCTCCAACATATCATCAGCAAGAATCTAGGTACAATGAGACTGGTGCAGAGTCCACTGATTGACATAGTCCATCTTAGAGTTTCCCCTTGTCCAGTTTTTCGCTGCAAGCATATAGCTGAGGTGGTTGATTGATCTACTCCATCTTCTATCTTTTCTTGGTTAATGTTTTGATTCCTCCATTTTTGTTCAGAGGAATCCCCAAAGAAACTTTGAGGTGTTCCCAGTCCAGGCTCCTATATGCACTACTAGTAAGCACAATACCCACCACATTCCGTCACTCCAATCAGCTGGTGGTTGTAACCCCTGGGTTGATTCTATTCTGAGCCCTGACCTCCATTGGAACCAATGAGTATTGCAGCTCTTCCCGGCTCTGCCCATCACACATTCGTCCCTCACCTAAACCAGTGGGAGGTATGCTGGTTGGGTGCTGCATTCCCTACTGGCACAGGCCATTTCACCTTGGCATTTTGTGTTTTGTACTGTTTTTATCGCAACCAAACCTGGCCAGGCCCCCACACAGTTCCAGAGCTCGGATTTGCCAGTGGATGACGTGAACTGACTCAGCCTGGTCTGCCCCAACCCGAGCCAAATGTATGCCAGTGGGTCACTTTCCAAAGCCTCTTCTGGGTTGTTTACCTCCATACTTCCTGCGTTTATTTGTAGGGTCAGTGTCCTGTCAGAGGAACTGTTCAGATTCCTCCATCCAACCCCTTCCTGGTGTCAGGCTTCATGCATACCAGCAAGTCCTTCGGCCAGCACCACTCTTCAACCCATTCTGGTTCCTGCTGTTGAGAGTTTCAGCCCAGCCACGGCTTGTCCATACCCACATATATCTCATACATGGCTCAGTTGGGTTTGAAACCTAGCCGAGCCCGTCCCACATCTACCCTGGTCCTCCAGAGCACCAAACTGTGTTGCGGTCTAACCCGGCATGGTGTGTCAAGTCCGAATGCATATTTGTGCCAAGGGATTACAACTGTGACCCAACCAGAACTCAGCCCCTTTCCAGTTCCTGCGCCCCTTAGTGGTAAGCTCCACCCAGCCAAGGCCTCCCCCAAGCTCCCCAACCAGGCCTGTTCCCAGCCAGTGTTAAGTATGCCAGAGGTTGCTCTGGGTCAGCCCAGCGCGCCCCATAGACTGTCATGCCTCCTGCATAGACTCCACCGGACCTTCTAAACCATCGAGTGGGGTCAGAGTTTCCACAGGGATTGGTCCACACATACCTGACACATTCTAGCCCCAAGTATGGTTCTTGAATGCCAGACAATGTCATAGTCTTGCCTTCTGTGACCCCTCTGCTGATCACTCATCCTATCAGGTAATGGGGTATCCTGCTGGACAAGCCCGGAATTTTGCTTTTTGAATGAACTGGTGTTGGCAATCTGCACTATAAAGTGACTACAGGTTCTTCAGAGGAAGATTAACTGCCATTGAGAATCTTAAGGACTAATACACATTCCAGGGGAACTGTGGGTTCAGCATGGAGCGACTCATGTAGCATGTCAAAGAAACCAAATTCAGAACTTCCTGGCCAGGCGGCCAGCAGGCGCAGCCTGGCGCCAATGGCGCACTGGCTGCCCGCGAGCCGCTCACCCCATGTACGTACGTATGTGGTGGTAAGCCTGGCTGTGCTAGACTGGAATCATGGTGGGGAACCTGAGCCCTCCGGGCAGCATGGCTGCCTGGGGGTTGAGACGCTAGGCCTCCGCCCGGATCCTCCTAACTCCTCCCGCACTCCAGCTGCATGGCACGCTGAGGAGGTCCAGATCCGCTTCTCAGAGTCCTGGGTGTAGTCAATGTTTTATTTTTTTCATTGTAAATTACAATTAACCTTTGAGTCTACATAGCTGTGATGAAACAGAGATGACTGTTATTATCAAAAATAATTCATTTGGTGTCTTCTCACATTATAATATAAAGAACAGAGAAATCCATGTGTGCTTTTGTCTCAGAAGGAACAAGAATTTTCATGCAGACAGGAACAGCGAGCAAAGCAAGATTTATTGAACGTGAGAAGCCTCCTGCCACAGCAGGCAGAAACGGACTCTCCAAGGGAGATGACTGGTGAAATTTGCCAGTGCTAGAGATTTTATACACAAAAGTCTAGATTTAGTTAATCAGGGGAGAAGCAGAATAAGAGCTAACATCCAATCAGAGGACCAAAATAACAACTGATCAGAGGCGAGGACAAAAAAAGTCCATCAGTGAGCTAGAATTACAATCCTGTCTGGCCTGCTGAGGATAAAACTAAAAACCCATCAGAGGCGTAGAGATTGGTAATCTTGTCTAGCCTATTCTCCCGATAAAAACAAAACAAAACAGGGGCTGGCACAGTGGCCTAGCAACCTTTGGTGTTGGCATCTCATAAGGGGGCCAGCTGGTGTCAGCTACTCTGCATCTGATCCAGTTCACTGCTCATAGATGGGGAAAGCTTCAAAGGATATCCCAAGTCCTCAGGACCCTGCATCATGTGGGAGACCAGAGAGAATCTCCTGGACCTTGGCTTTGAATCAGTTCAGCTGTGGTCATTGTGGCCACCTGGGGAGTGAACCAGCAGATAGAAGATTCTCTCTTTCCCTGATTCTCCTTGTTTCTAACTCTTTCTAACTCTTGTTTCTAAGAATAAATAGGTTTCTTCAAAAAGACAATGTAAATAGGGTCCTTCCAAAAATATTTCTTAAATAGAAACTGGAGACAATTTTTAATTCAGGCTCAAATGAATGAATCACTGAGACTATTAACCTTCTTTCTTTTTTGCAATTTAAAAAAATTGCAATGTTACTGTGATCAAATTTATTTGAATTTGACATTTTTTGTTCATTCATGTATTCCTCATATAGATTTTTACTCAAGCCAAAATATCTGGACTCGGGGAGAAATCACATTATGTATTTGTAGGCCAGTTGAGCAGGTTTTTTTCAATGTAAAGGTCTAAACTTTTCCTGTTTAGACACAATGAGGTGCCTCTGCTGCTCAGAAATCCATTTGTGGATGGCAGAAATAACATGAGTGACTGCTGACCTGTCATTCTGGAATATTGTCATTTTTCATGCTGTGTATCCTGCAGCAGATTCCTGGTCATTAAGCCCGTAGCCTTCTGGCACCATCTTGTGCCTTCTGCACTGTGACCAAGAAGAATTCTATTTTGAGGTTTATCATCTTTATTAAACCCAACACATGAAGCTCCATGACCTCGATGAGGGCAGATGATGCACCTTTGCCTCTCTGAGTTTCAAGTCCTTATTGTTTCACATGCTTCCTCTCAGCTCTCACAACAATGTAACCAGTAGTCATGCTGTACCACTTTTAGGCATGAGATATCTTTTGAATGAGCAATTTGACTCCTTGATTCAAAAATTTTAAATATGTGGTATTTATGCATGCAGATAAATAATTTTCTCCCCTTATCAGCTCTGTTCTCATTCTCCCAGTCCCCACAACACTTACTGAGTTCTATGTATGTTTTCAAACTTTTTAGTGCATAAAAAGCAAAAAGTATGTATACAGTCTTACCACTCATTTATTTAAAAAACTAAGTATACTACCATCCAGTTTGTGTCTTCATGGGAAGAATTTGAATCCAACTGTAAGACTTCAGAGCCTCAGGGAGAAGCTAAAAACATACCTTAGATATTGGTTTATATTCTGACCAAACAAGTCTCACTGTCTCTGTTGTGCTAACTTGGAGACTGTAGGATTGATGATAAAGAGAAGGGAACTGGGTGGATCGTATGAGATTAATCAAGCTTCTAACTTGTTGATGCAAAAGGTTTGTACTAGATATGTTAAAGAAAGTATAAGAAAAAGAACAGATCCAACACCCAGAACATTTTTCTGACCACCACATTTTCTTATCAGATTAACTTCTAATTTCCACTTCATTCAATAGGATCAAATCTGTTTATATCAACAGTGGTATGTTTTCGTGACAGTAGGATGCCAGGGGTGAGTACTGCAAAGCTGGCCCAGATTGTTGCTGGTAGCTGGGGATACGGGAGTAAAACAGAAAAGATTGACTCTTTCTAAAAACATAGGGGACGAGGAGCTGCAAGTGGACTATTTAGAATGAAAATGGATTCACACTTCATAGCTTCCCATCACCTCTATAGGAAAAGCCCAAGAACCATGAAGTGCTCCCCTAGCCCTTTCCAAATATAGCCCTTTATTTCTTTCTGACCTCCTGTATCCCATCTTTGTGATACCACTATAAGCTCCATAAGTAAAATTTAAAGCTGTGTTCTTGGCTTACAATGCTCTTCCATCTGCTTTTTCTGGTTTTAATTCGCCTTTTTAAAGACTCAAATCAGGCGTCAACATCTCCAGAAATCTTTCCTGACTAACCAAGGCTCGCTATCCCTGCTGTGCTAAGTCCTTGACACTATAGGATTGAGATTCTACGTTATTCTGGATGAGTTCCCTTTCTATATGTACCTACTGTTAACTTTCTTACTTAACTATGCCAACTGTCACACCTTCTCTTTTCATTTTCTATGTTCTCCAAAAGTCCTAACCTTTGTAAATTTCTTTTTAAATAAAAACTTTTGCCTTAGTCCACCTGGACTAATATAACAGAAAAACCACAGATAGCCCGGGTAGCTAATGAACAACAAAAATTGATTTCTCGCAGCTCTAAGAAGGCCAGGTCAAGGCACCAGCAGATAAGGTATCTGATAAGGGTCCTCTTCTTGTTTCATGCATGGCTAGGATCTTGCTGTATCCTCAGATAGCAAAAGGGGTGTGTGTGTGTGTGTGTGTGTGTGTGTGTGTGTGTGTGGTGGGGGAGGTGACACTCTGGAGCCTCTTCCATAAGGACATTAACTGCCTTCATGAAGCTTCCACCGTCATGACTTTATCATTTCCAAAGTTCCCATCTCCTGATACCCTTACAATGAGGAATCAGGTTTCAGCCTTCCTTGGGAAGAGGACACGGTCAGGGTGCACCAACTGTACAGCAGGTAAAACCATGAGCTTTGGGTTAGTGCTTCAACCCTGTCATTCATGGGCTTTGAGATCTGAAGCAGAGCTTCTCACCCTCTCCATCACTTATTTAACTCATTTGTAACATGAAATCTATAGTAATAGTCATATGAGTAATAGTCATTGATAAGCAAATGATACAGGGTGATGAAATGTTTAACACAGTGTAAAAAGAGAGTAGTTAGCTTCTTCATTTCTTTTCTTATGTTTTGTAGGTTTTTTTTTTTCCTTTCCCTTCTAGAATTGAAGCTCCTGGAAAACATGGAGTTTGTCTCTTCATTGCTGTCTTCCCAGCATCTAGTGCAATTCCAGCAATACTCAAGGAGCCCATGTGAGGACTCTGTGGATGTATCACTGCCTGACATGTGAGTTAGTCAAAGCGTGTGAAAGTCATTGCAGGTCAGTCAAGTTTCTGCAGAGTGGAAGTACCCCGTCTTCTGAGCAAGATCCCCAGTGTACCATGCCACTCCTGTTGTTAATCTCTTGCATGACAATGAGTCCCTTGGGCAATATCCGCTTTGGAGTTTGGTGACAATGACAAATATGAGTACAAATATCAGCAGTTGCAATCTTTCTTTCAGACATGGATATAGACAGACTTGCTATGAACAATGACAGTCACAACAACAATTTCAAAACAATTCATGCAAAGCAACTTCCTAGTTATCACTCCTATCTTTACAGATATTGGAATCCAAATCCTTGTAGAGTTTATATCCTCAGCCAGAAATTTCATGTTTTGTAGTCACTGACATCATCATATAACAAATAGGAATTTGACATTTTCAATTCGAGAAATTTATTGAGACTACTTTTTTCTGTAAAAAAAAAATGTAAATGCATCCAAAGTAAGTAAAGCAATGTATAAGGGAGCCAAAATATATTGTTTTGGTTCGAGCACTGTATTTTATAAATGAAATTTGGTGGACATTGCTAAATTCACCCAAGTTTGAACATTTCTTCTGTCTGAGCTGGCACTCTAGTGTATAGGAAACAATAGTGCACAGGGACTAGGATGCCAGGTTATATTACTGTTCTACTTGCCCCACATGCTTGGCTGACCTTAAGCAATGACTTCATTTCTCTCTACAACTAGAGGGAGATTGCAGCAGGTGATCCCTGAAGTCTTGCTAGCTCTACCTTTGGCAACTGATGCTGCCCTAACAACTATAACAGACGAACCAGATGAGCCAGAGCACTGCTCTCTGATTTGACTTGATGCAAAACCCAATAAAGGATGACAAAAAGGTGACTTTTGCCCTTGAAAAGTTTCCTAATGTGATGTTTAAATGTGAAATTTTTTAAAAATGAGAGTTTAACCCAAGCTGTAGGCAAATGCCTGGGCTGTCTTATATCTAAGCAAGTGTTACACTGCTGGGAGAAAAGTATCTAATAGATGGCAAGCATTTGGGGCCTGGTTAATGCCAAATTTGTGTTAACTGTACCAGTGAGCCAGCTAGTTACATATCCTATTTTTTTAAAGATGGGTGGGGAGTAGATGCTGGCAGATGAGGTCTGAGGATCCACATGTAAGTGTGTGTGGCTCCTGGCTGGCAGGCAGGGCCTCAGGCCAGCATGCCACACTACCAGAAGACCAAACTAGGGGACCCATGCACTTCCCCCTCGGGGAAGGGTTTCTGGGGATGTGTGGGAGGGAGGACCACTAAGAGAGTATGTTACAGGTGAGGAATGACTTCTGGGAGACTAGGCTACTGCACATGCAGGTAAACAAAGAGGCTGAGACCAGGTGATTTGGAGGAGAGAAACCAGAGGACCTTTCTGGGTCAGATTAATGCATCTACCCATGTGGAAGACCTGAGCTGGGCTATTTGGTATTGACCACTACCCACCAGTGCACACGAAAGCTAATGCTTGAGAGGTCTACCTGGCAGTGCTAAACAACAATACCCGCCAACGAGTGTCATGGTAGGGAATGGGCCCCATTGGGCTGGGCCATGACACTAACCAGCATGCAAGAGAACTGGGTCTGAAGACAGATTCTGTGGGGGAATTTTTGGGCTTACTTCATGGAACTACAATATCTGCTATTTTGCTCAAGAACTGGGTATGATGACAGACTGAGCTAGACATGACCACAGAACTCATCAATTCTTATGGGAACTGGGGTTGGGAGCAAGCTAAGTGGTCCAGGCTGTAGCACATACAGGCGCACTGAAGAACTGGATGTAGGGTGGGACAGGCCACCCTACATAGGAACCTAGCATAGGAACCTGTATAGGAACCTAGCATCTGCTGACACTTGTGAAATCTGGGTCTGGCCCTGGTAGGGAGATTGAGGAACTCTCCTGGTGGGCTGTAACTGGTGAGCACAAGAGTCAAGTCTTGGTGTGTGCCAGATTAGGCAAGGCTACTCCACTTGTCAGGAGGTGTTTGGCTGGCTTGCAGGATGGACCAGGCAGAGCTGGGCCAAATCATAGCACATTGGCATGCAGGGGAGTCAGGAGTGGCTACAGGCCATGCCAGGAAGGCTATCACACCCACTGGCTTGCATAGAACTGGGAATGGGAGCAGGCTGGACAGGCTTAGGCTGTAGTACCTAACACCAACAGTTGGGTCAGGTCTGGGGGCAGGTCAGGCTAAACTAGTCTACAGCACCCAGTCATAGGTGTGAGAGTCAGGACAGGATGCAGGCCAGGCCAGGTTGGGATGTAACACCTGCCAATTCCTATTAAAGTCAGAACTGGAGGCTTGCTGGGCTGGGCTAAGTTGAAGCTCCCCCCAGCATGGGCTGGAATTGGGGACAGGCTGGCCAGACTCAGGCTGCAGCACCTGCCAGTAAATGCTGAAGTGAGATGGGCCATGGCAGACTGGGCTGCAACACCCACCAGCACATTCAAGATCCCAGGCTGGGAGCAAACCTGGTGGGAGGGCTGCAGGTGTTCCACTGCTGGACCACTGCTGCCACTGATGAGTGTGAGAGCTGGGACTTGGTACAGACCAAGGGGCAACAGACCATAGGCATGGCTACAATACCCATCAGCCTGCATGTGAGCTGAGTTTGGGGAGGCCTGGGCTAGGTCAGGCCATTGCATCACTGGTGAATGCAAGGGCCAGGAGAAGTACTTACTGACCGGGTTTTGCTGCAGCATCTGCTAGGAAGTGCCAAGTCCTGTCAGACTGGATCACAGTACTCCCTGGAAAGTGCAAGATCCAAGACTGGAACTCAACATAGTAGGGAAACTGTGGGCACTCTACTGCTGGGCTGCAGTTCCCAATGATGTGCATGAGATCCAGGGCTGGGGGTAGACCAGGCTGGACAAGAGAGCAGCATCCACTGGCATATGTGTGGATTGGTTCATTGGGTGGAGTGAGCTGAGCTAAGCTGCCACACCCATAGGTATATGGTAGAGTCCAATTGGGATGCAAGACTGACTAGACTAGTCTACTGAAGCTATTGGCATGAATAAGAACCAGGACTAGGGGCAAGGTTGGTGGGGGTAGCCCCAACTAAGCTGCATGTCTCACTGGTGTGTGCAGGGCCAGGTCTGTGGCTTGACTGCAATACCCATTAGCTTGCATGGGACATGGAGACGGAACTGATCAGGCAACTATAATCACGAGTTCGTGTGTAGGCTGATATGGGTGATGGACTGAACTGGACCCTGTACTGGCTGACACATTAAAAGAGTGAGGTCTAGGGTCACTCCAGGTGTAGTTTCTTGCAGGAATCCCTACTGGATCACTGAACTCAAAACTCCAGCCACAGGGAGAATCATAGTATTTGTGGTTCAAACTTGGAATGTATGTTTCTGGCCTGGACCTCCTGGACTGCTGACTGCTGTGGAAGGCATGTCCAGGTACATGAATGTAGCACTAGGGTAGACTCTGTTAGCCATTGGACCTTGGAAGGGTTTTTCTCAACCTTGGAGCAACAAAATCGGCAGCATCTCAGAACCCTCAAAGCAACTCATGCAGAACACTTGGGACATTCTTCTCCACATATTGGTTTTTAAGATGACATCAAGTGGACATCCCCCATCCCTGGGTACTTCTGTAGTTCAGCAGCTCAGCTAAACCCCTTCACCCTCCTTTTCCCCTCACCCCAAACAGGAGAAAAGGGAAGAAAAGGAAAATTGAAAGCTTTTGCCTCACCCAAATTTCCCCATACCAGGACCCTTTCCACCCTACACAGTGGTCCTCATGTATCTGCATTCTCGTCAACTATGTGGACAACATAAAAAATAAAATAAAAAAATAATAATTTGCTTTAAATGGTTGGAAAACGTTAAAGAAGATGTATAATTTGTTACTTTTTGTCATAGAAAAGGGGTATAAGAGTACTTGGTGGAAGAACAAGAAGGTGGCAAGTTGGATGCCTTGGAAGGGTTGAGAGGCACTGGTCTGGTGAAAGAGGGTGTGACAGTCCTCTGTGAGAAGTTACACAGGTTTTCTAGGCTTTCTCATCCTACTTTCTAGCATCCTCATCTCCTTTAAGAGCATAATATTCTTGCTGTCTACCTCACAAACTCTGAGAGAACAAGGTTTGTTTTGTTTTGTTTTATTAAAAGCTCATGGGAATGGTTTGGAATGGTAAAAATCTACAACTATAGCTTGAATCATTCTAATATATACTTGTGTGCAAGCACACAAGAATAAGTAATCTTACAGGCGACATGAATCCTGCTCACAATTCATGTGCAAAAACCGTCATCTATTTTCCACTACTAAGATCAATATCTGTTTCAAGTCTGGAAGTACTCTCTCTGACGTTGTTGTGCTTTTTCCCTAAGAGCTCTGGGGTGTGGATATGGGAGGAGTGGGGCCTGCTTGCTGGAGCCACCTCTCTGCATGAGTGAACTCTCCTCTTTGGTTGCTGATCCACACATGTTGCCAGTGACACACCCTTTCTGTGCAACTGTTCCCTCCCCACCACAAGGCTCTCTCCAGAATGCCTGTGCCTCCTTGGAGGTGCAGAACCTCCGCCGAGGATAACGGAGGTTCTTCTTCCTAAATGCGCTCAAACTCCTTCCCTGTTTAGGCCGCTGTCCCTGGGCTTCATCACTTCTTCTCCTGTGTCTCCTGGCTCTAAGCTGGTCTCTAGGGCTAGCTTGTTACTAGTGAGAACAGAAGCATCTGTCTTTTGCTCTGATCACCCAGACTGGGGCAATTCCCTCCCATCTCTGGAGGGAGGTTTCTCCTCTTATAATCCCCTTAGAACATCCTTCGTCCTAAATATTTTGTCTTTCCTCCAAGCCCACTTTATTCCCCGGAGGCCTTGGGCTTCTGTCGCTGCTGCACTCTCTTCTGCTCTCGCCTTCACATCCTCCCTGGAGATAACGAGCACAGAACTGCCTCAGTGCCTGAAGGGACAGAGGCGGAGCAGAAATACTGACAGAGTCGGAAACATCAGTTAATATTTCATATAAGTTAATATTTTAAATCCTGCTGCTGCTACCAACAATAATGATTGTGTGGAAATAGACCTGCATTCGTTGAACTTGAAGCAGTTCATCGAGAAAAAAAAAATTTTTTTTGCAGAAAAATGAGGAAAGACAAGAATACACAGTTTCTATAACATGGTTGTTTTTGAACCTTAACCAGACTACTGGCAAGCAGCCCAGGTCTAGTCACACGCCTCACCTTCCACTCAGCTTACCTTAGAGGCCAGTGAATACCAGGCAGGAAGCACACACCTGTTCCCTGCTCTCCTTGTTTGTGTAGCACTGGCAGCGTCAGCATTCTCAGCATAAGCCTTGGAAGAACCTGCTGCAGTAGCTGATGAATAAGCCACCGCTTTCCTGGGCTCCACCCCTGCCAGCCTGTCCTGCGATGCCTGCTAAGGTGTCCCGCTACATTTTCAATTACTGCCTTTGAAAAACATCCAGGTGAACCTATTAAAGCAAGAAGTGTGAGGAGCAGAACACAAAGCAATGGCAAGTCTGTGGTCTCCCTTGAGATAATTGGTGAGCTCGTGAGGTGTCGAAATCCAACCTGAGAATCATTGCTTTGAAGAAAGAGAGGGGCCCGGCAGCATGGCCTAGTGGCTAAGGTCCTCCCCTTGAACGCGCCATGATCCCATATGGGCACCGGCTCTAATCCCAGCAGCTCCACTTCCCATCCAGCTCCCTGCCTGTGGCCTGGGAAAGCATTTGAGGACAGTCCAAAGCCTTGGGACCCTGCACCCGCGTGGGAGACCTGGAAGAGGTTCCTGGTTCCCGGCTTCGGATAGGCCGGATAGGCACAGCAACGGCCGTTGCAGCTCACTTGGGGAGTGAATCATCGGATGGAGGATCTTCCTCTCTGTCTCTCCTCCTCTGACTTTGTAATGAAAATAAAATAAATCTTTAAAAAAAAAAAAAGAGAGGACAACAACTGAACCATTTCCTCAATTAAAATGCATGAAGTTGAAATCATGTCCCTATCCTATAAGCCATCAATCCTTTCTTATGCGCTAAAAGTCCAAATATTTATTAACTTCAATTTACATAATTTATGAATGTTACATTAAGCCAAAATTCATATTTAGTTCTAAATGTCACTTTAAAAATGGCATCATTTAAAAATAATTAGGAAATAATTGTGTTTCTCTTTCAAGTTCCTAAAAAAAACTATCTAGTTTGCTTTAAATAAAAACTTAATAAACAAAAATAGTAGTTTTTGTACAACGGCCCACAATCAGCAGGTTCGCACTAGTTTGATCAGCTAGACACAGTTGGAACTATTTCACGTGGAAATACAGAGCTGTGCACATTGGATTAATCACCAGCTGGATTGATTTCACAGGTCAATGCTGTCTGCGGGAGAGAAAAGCTGTTTAGAAAGTCTGCTTTTAGCCATGTTACAGGACTAGGACACAGGCCTTGCTCTACCATGAGGTCAAGAAGATGATTCTGTCCTTGAGGCCAGTATTATGCCTCAGCAAATTAAGCTGTTTTGCTTCCAATTCAACTTCCTACTAATGTGCCTGGAAAGCAGCAAAAGTGGCCTGGGAATCTGTACACCTGTGCCATGTAGGAGGCAGTGATGGAATTCCATGCGTCTGACTCTGACCAGTGCTATGGTCAGGCATTTGGGGAGTGAGAGCAGTGGATGAAAGATATCTGTCTCTTTCCTCTCTCTCTTTTTCTCAATTCTTCCTCTCAAATAGATAAATCTTTCAAAAGAAGGAGAGGGGAGGTGGTTTTGTCCCACTGTGGAAAGAGGTGAGATCCCAGCTGATACTCTCACGGCTTGAAAGGCACAACTGTTGAGGTGACTAAAGTCTCCAAATCAAGGAGCTGGCAGCGGGATGATGTGCTCAGCCATCATCTCGCCACAGTCTCTGTTTCAGCTCCTGTGCTAAGAAGACCATTTCTGCCCGTGCTTTACAACACATTCTGATACAGATGCTTTGGAGCTACTTTCTGTGCGTTGATGAATAGAAACAGGTCACAAAAGCCACACGTGACTAAGCCCACACTCTTTCTTTCATCCTTGTCTCCTTCCTTCATCATCATGTTTTGTTACTCAACTAATGTAACTTTGGGAGCTATATTGGAGAAAAAGCCAACAAAGGAACAGAATTGGAAATTTCATCGTACAGAGAAACCCATTTTCCTTAGGGAACACAGGCCTCGTCCAATATATGCAATCATCTACTTTTCAAAGGTCTCAAGAAAAATCATGTTGCATATACATTGAAATGCTTTAGATTTCCTTCTGCTGCTTTTATAGCCTCCATTCACAGTGTTGCCATTCTCTTTTCAAACGACATTTTTTTTTTAAAGACAACATCTTGAAGGAAAAAAAAAAAAAAAACACCGAGCCACCCATGACTCGCCACAAACTTTGTACTAGGGATGCTGGATTTGTCCTTTTACATCTTCAAACAGACTGCTAGCCTCTGTCCTTATCACCACCTGCCAGTCGCGATGAGAACACAGGAAAGGCGAATGACACAAGCAACACACGGAATTAGTGTGGCTGACACCCTGAGATCACAGCAGGTAACAGAGGCAGATGGAGACTGCAGCCTGCAGAGGCTGCTCTCGGGCTCTGACGCACGCTGCTCACTTGTTGACCCTTGCAATAGGCTGCCATGTGGCCCACACCGAATGGGAAAGTAGCCACAGCTCTAAAATTAAATTATGTGCCTTATGGCTCAATTTGCATAAAACAACTTTGCATCTTTTGCGTATTCCATAACCTGGGGAACATCTGTATATTTATAGCTTTTCTGAAACAGAAATAAACTTCTAGCATAAATTCTCCTTTGTGACCTGCTGCTTTTCTTGGCACATTCTTCTTTCTGCCCATAAATATGTACAGCCATTGTAACTGCTGATGAGTACAAAATATATCATTGTATAAATCTATAGAAATTAGTTTATTTTTGTTTATTTTATATATGTATCCATTGTATTTACTTGAAATGCAAAGACACAGAAAGTTTCTATTTGCTGATTCATTTCCTCAAACGTCTGTGACAATGAGGGCAGGGCAGGGCCAGTGTCAACAGCCTGCAGTTCAATCTGGGTCTCTCACATGGTTGGCATGGACCAAATTACCTGTTTGTCACCACTACCTCCTTAAGTGCATATTGGCAGGAAGCTGAAATCAGGAGTGGAGTTGGGGTTTGAATCCAGGCCCTCCAATTATGGGCTGTCAGCAGCACCCCAAGCGGAGTCTTCAGCTCTGCACTGAACGCTTGTCCCACATTTGCTTATTTAATCAGTCTCCAATTAGTGCATCTTTTGGGTGTTTTCAGTTAGGGTAGTAGTGGGCATCTCTGGCCATCAGGGTTCTATTCCTTGGCCTACCACAGGCTTCAGCCGCTACCCCTACTTCTTCAGGAGAGTTCAACCCCCCTGGCTGCTGACAACTCCCAACTCCAGCCGACGTGAGGGCTTTTCCAACCGTGAAATGCCTGTAAGTAAAGGAGAGAGAGACATAAGTTTGCCCTCCTTCTCTGGGCAGTCTTCAACCAATCTCTGACAGAACTGGTGGACAAATGTTCCAACCTCCTGTTCTTCCAGGAAATTCCAGGAGCCCTTGCATGGAGCTTTGGAGGGAGGATGCCATGAAGTTGTGCCTCCGGTGCACAGAACATCAGCCTCATCCCATCTGCTCTCCTGCTTCCCTTGTCTCTCCCTCCTGTTTCTTGGGATTGTGCTGGAAATAAACCAACCATATCCACATCATCCCTGTTCTATGGGGCTCTGAACCAAAAGAGGGATTATGATAAACAAGGATGCAGAAGACATCCTTGAATGCAAATCTCTGCCACATATCTAATTATTTCCTTAGGGTAAATTCCCTAGAAATGCACATTGCTGAATGCAAGGGCAGGGACTTTTCTAAGTGAGCTCAAATGGCTGTTTTCTTCAACAGAGTGTAAGGGGATTGATTTTATTTTATTTGCCATTGCCTGTTCATTCCCAGAGCTATCATGAAACCTTCTCTTCCATTAGGAGGCAAAACACTGATACTCACTTCCTGTAGTGTTTTAAGTCACCCTCTCCAGAGGCCCCCGGAAATCCTTGCCTTTCACTCTTCTGAAATCATGATGAATGGAATAATTGGATTGCACACCCACTGTCTCCCAAATAGACATCTCGCTTTATCGCCTGCTAGTTATTAGGAATGAGTAGTAATTTTGCTGCCGAAAAGATTACTTGTGGGGAAAGACGTATGAAATAAGAAAAACATTCACTTAAAATTTAAGCCACAAGGAAATAAAACCAACTATGAGATAAAAAGTCTGTCTCAGCAACAGCTCAATCTTTACATCACTAGTAGCACTGGAGCTCTTAATTATAGGGAGTAACATCTCTGGATTTTACTTTTTTTCCCCAGCCTCAGTGGAAAGTAATGGCTCAGAGTGGTACGGAAGGAGCTCTGTGCCTTGGTACAGCAGGGTGATGTCACTGGGGTTCATGGAGTGGCAGTGGCAATGCCAAGTTTGGATTAGCCAAGAGGGCCATGAGTGAGCAATGTTTGCATGTGTGATGCATATAGACGTATGTGGGATTATTTTTTAAAAATAAGCACACAGCTAGTAAATCCTAGTCATTTAAAGAGGCAATGAGCTTTTCTGACATCTCCTTTCAGGAAGTCTATTTTTAAATTGTACATAAACCTCTCTGGCAAACACTAGCAGTTTCTGCCCTCTTGGATGGCATCCCTAGCAAGAAAAAAAGGGAAAAAAAATCACAACCTTCCTTGGCTGTTTGCCACCAACATCAATAACTGCAGCAAAGGCATTCTGACTGCTATTTATTCTGTCATAATTACTATCACCAAACTTGCATGATTACAGCGTTAGTAATTTTTGTTGATTATAAATAGCACTAATGCTGTAATACATTAGCAAAGACAGGCAGCATTACGGAGCCAGGTCCATACACACAGATAGTTATACCTTTGAGGATAATCATTTAAACTTGTCCCAGAAAGCATTTTCCTCACATGGCTGACTCTCTGCAACCAACAAAGGTTTGGTTTAAACATGATCACCACTCTCCTGGCTCTGGCTGTCTGTCTTCATGCAGTTGGCACTGGGCTTTGTATTCCAAAGAAAATCCCATGACAAAAGCCCACTTGAGAAAGCCCACTACAGCCGTTTCCATTTCTCCTTTCACAGAGACACATCCTCCTTTTGGCAAAATCCCATTGTATGAATTCTCAGTCGTGGACCCCTCTCTACTCTTTTTAAATCTTGGAGGGAAGAGGGCTAAGTATAATTAGCCTTTATTCAAAATGTTCAGAAATCATAGAGAGACTTGACATTTACTGAGTAATTTTAGTGTTCAAAATTTATTGCAGAGTCACCTGGATGTAGAGAATTCTCCTGCAGAATAACACACTCCTGCCTCCCCCAAAGGATGTTCCCTTTTGTAAGGAACAATGCTTCCCTTTAAAATGGTGTGTATTGAACAAAGCTGGCACATTTCTTGTTTTTCATCTCTCTGCCTGATCCTTGGGAGCACTTATAAAAAGGAAACACAAATCTTTCTTTATTGATTCAGAGCTACAAAAATGTTTAGCGTAGTGGTACCATTTAATAACAAATAGAGTAGTTTTGACAGTCCTCTGGCTCATGACCTGAGTGTATTAGTCCCTTTCTGTGTAGACGCTTATTGGACTTATTTTCAGGTAGATTTTTAAAAAATAAAATACATGCATGAATATTCTGATCATTGAGAACACAGTTCAATATGTTGATGACACTTTCGGCTGAGATACCGTGACCCCACACTTGGGCGTTTTCTAAGATAACTGAAATTTCAAATATTTTGTTCTCTCAGATCATTTGTCCTAATTTGAGAGCACAGAGAAGATGCCATCTTGGACCTGGACTGGCGAATAACTGTAAGCACAGGAAAAAGGCATAGAACTTAGAGAGCTTTTCTCAACCCTTATTTCCAAATATTTACTTACTGTTCTATCAAGATGTGGCTTGTGTAATAAATTCAGGTTGTTTTCTATACTTATTTCAAATTAAATATGTGTTTTTGCTGCATTTTTCCACTTTTCTGGGGCTATATGTAGGCACCAGATACATACAAATAATAAGCATATTCTGAAGTTAGCTGCCTTGCATAGACTCATCTTAAAGGAAAAGTGTGTGGTGCAGCTGGTCAAACCTGTGTCCTGTATATCACAGTGCTAGTGTGAGCTCTGCCTAGTCTGCTTTTCCTCTCCTTTCCTTTCCTTTCCTTTCTTTTCCTCTCCTTTCCTGTCCTCTCCTCTCCTCTCCTCTCCTTTCCCTTCCTTTCCCTTCCTTTCCCTTCCTTTCCCTTCCTTTCCCTTCCTTTCCCTTCCTTTCCTTTCCTTTCCTTTCCTTTCTCTTCATTTCCTTTCCTTTCCTTGTTTCTTTCTCTTTCTTTCTTTCTTTCTTTCTTTCTTTCTTTCTTTCTTTCTTTCTTTCTTTCTTTCTTTCTTTCTTTCTTCCTTCCTTCCTTCCTTCCTTCCTTCCTTCCTTCCTTCCTTCCTTCCTTCCTTTCTTTCCTTCCTTCCTTCCTAAGATTTATTTATTTTTGTTGGAAATGCAGATTTATACAGAGAGAGATGAGAAAGCTCTTTCATCCACTGAAATGGCCATAATAGCCAGAACTGAGCTGACCTGATCCAAAGTCAGGAGCTTCTTTCAGGTCTCCCGTGTGGGTACAGGGGCCCAAGGACCTGAGCCATGCTCTAGTGCTTTCTTGGCCCATAAGTAGGGAACTGGATGGGAAGTGCAGCAGCCCAAACATGTACTGGATGGAGTCCATATGGGATCCCAGCAGTTGCGAGGGGAGAATTATCCAGTTGAACCATTGCATCAGGCCCTGCTTGGACTCTGACCCAGCTCTGGGGAAGCAACAGAAAATGGCTCACATACTTGAGGTCTTGTCACCTACTGGGCAGACACAAATGGTCTTTCTGGCTCCTAGATTCAGCCTGCCCCAGGTCCGAGCAGCTGGACCCATTTGAGAAGTGAACCAGAGAATGGAAGACCTCTCTCTTTGCCTTTCAAATAAGTAAATAAGTCTTACAAACAATGGTGGATTACTGACATTGTAATTTCATCTTTAAAGGATAAAGAATATTCAGCCTCATGGCAGAGCTTACTGGTAACATGAATTAATCTTCTTAACAAAATCAATCTTTCTACTTTACTTGACCCTGGAGGGAAGATAGACCCTCCAAGTCTTCCATTTCTGAATATTTCTGAATAACTATCAACTTCAGGTTCTTGCATTAATTGGTATGAATGTTGAATGAAAAGATCCCAATTTCATTTTTTATAATGACTTTAACTACGAAAGGCTTTTTATTAGACTCCAAAATTTAAATGAAAAGTAAATCATATTTAGTGAATCAAGTGGTTGCTTGGGGATTCATCCGGAGGGACACGAGGCAGGCAGAAGAAATGGCTTTAGTTCCATATCTACTCTGGTTAAAACTGCCATGACTTGACTCCAGAATGAATTACAGTTGCCCTTCACTGCATGCCAGAGATTAACTCCAGGACCCCCTGTAGAGACCAAAATTCAAGGATGCCCAAGTCTCTTGCACACAATGGCATGATCACCACACGTAACCTGCACATTTGGCCTTTTTTTCCTTAAATCATCTCTATTTACAATATATAACACAGCATAAATGCTATGTAAATAGTTCTATTACCATATTTTTGAAGGAATAATGACAAGGGAAAATTTTATATGTGATCCATACAGAGACAGGTTTTTTTTCCTCCACTATTTCCATCTGAAATTGACTGAATCCCTGGATAAGGGCCAGTAGATAGGACAGCTGACTGTGTGTTGATTCAAATACTTGCAGGGTGCTTCAGGGTCTATAGAGAGAATGGGAAAGAAGCCTTTGGTGAAGGTCTCATATTGGTTTTTTTTTTTTTTAATTAAAGTTTGAGGAGGACTTACTATGAGTAAAACCTATCTTCAAATCGAAAGGAGCACAAGATTTGGTTATGAATTTAACACCTCAGAAGGCACAACCCGCCCAGAAAGCAGATAGGTCAAACTCCGTTTTCTCTACCGGCTGGATTCAATCCCTTGGCAGCTCAGACATAACATAAGCATGATTAAACTTCAGAATGAGCTGCCAAGATGGCTGTGAAATCCTCGTGCTTAAAGATCCCTAAAATTAGGAGCAACAACCACTTGGCTCAGTTTATGGAGGCTAAATTTTGGGCTACATTAGTGATTTTTGCATTCAAGTTCATGTCCTGGTGCCAGACTGCTGTGATTCCACCATCCTCAGCAAAATAAGAAAGTGTGATGATATAAACATGCTTTTCTGTAAATTTCTGCCATTTTCATTTTATTTTATATCTATATTGCAACTCCCCCTTGTTGGAAGCACCATATCATTGGTGGTAGTTGGAAAGTAATTTTTTCACATGACTTAGCTTGGAAAAATAAAAAGTAAGCAGTCCCATATCCATCCCAACTTCTTTTTTAAAGTTTTAATGGCCCTTGAAATCCAAAATTCTGGGAGCCAGTGGTCTAGAAAATCTTCATTCAACAAATGTTCATTCAGCTGCCTGTTCTTATGTCATACAAAAGCAAAATAACTCTTTACCGTGGGTAATGCAAGTAGTGAAATCAACTAACATTTATAGCATATGATATCATGCCAACTACTTTATATTTGTAAATTATTTTAGTGGTTTCTAGCAACAACCCTAGGACAAACAGGTCATCACTGGCATAGAATTCCATAACTCACTCACTTTTTATTCTCCTAGTAAAACAAACTATTAATGGCATTTCCAGGGAGATGGCATGGTACCAGAAAGGCACTTTAAGCTTTTAAATGCATTGCTTTTTCATGGAAACCAAACCTAAGTAGAAGGGTGGCTAGGGCATGATGATGAAAACAAACAAACCAGGCGGGTGCTAGAAGCACCAGTGGAGGTTTCTGATGTGTGGAACACCTCCAATCAGCTGGCATTCAGAGTTAATCAGAGCCCACTTGTCCAGATGGTCCAATCTTCCTGGATCAGAAATCCAATCATATCCCGATCTGTTCCACATGGTATCTGCTTTCTGCTCTCTGATTCGTGCAAGCAATTCTGCATATGTTGAAGAACTAAACAGGGTGTGAACAGGAATTAGCATCTAGCTAATGTTGATGGCTAATTATAGAATAAAAAAAAATGCTTTGCTTTTGATTGAGCACTTTAACCTTAATGTTGAATTCAAAATCAAGGGAAGGAATATGCCAAGGCCATTTGGAACTACAACCCTTAAGTCACTAAGCTCTATGCTAGATAAATGAAGTCATGACTGCGATGCTATTTGTCATCGGCAAAACGAGGTGTCATCCTTGATATTAAAAGTGCTCTTGTTGTTCTTTATTTGCACAAAAAAAGAGAAGCCATCATCACCATTTAGATGCCAGAGTTAGTTCCCCTGTGAAAGGAAAGTGAGTACAGGTCCCCACAGGCAGCCTGCTATTTTGATGGGCTCAGTTGTGTGTCCTACTTGCCCATGCCCATAATCATACATTGAGGCCCTAAGGTCCATGTGAATGTATTTGAAGATAAGGGGTCTTTGGAAGGTAATCAGATTCAGAGAAGACTATGAGAAGGGGCTCTCATAAAGGGATTTGGGTTCTTACAAGAAAGGAAAGAGATAACCAGCAAATAGCAAACAGCTTGCTACCACCTTCTGTCATTCATTCCTCCATCCTTTCCTCACCTTCTCTACTCTACTGTGTGAGGACAGTGAGTGTTGCCCTCCTTTTAAACATAGACAGCTTCCCACTCAGAACCTGATGATGCCAGTACCTTGAACTCAGCACCCTTCTTTGGAGTTGTGGGAAAACAAGTCTACCTTTTAAAAATTCATTTATTGGAGCCTGTGCTGTGGGTTGGAGGGTAAAGCAGTTGCCTGTGGTGCCACCATACCATATGGGCACTGGTTCACAACCCTCTGCTTCACCTCCAATCTAGCACCTTGCTGGGACAGCAGCAGAGGATGGTTCAAGGTCTTGGGCTGCTGCACCCATATGGGAGATCCAGAGGAAGGTCATGACTTCTGGCTTCAAACCTGTCCAGCTCTTGCGCTGTGATCATTTGGGGAGTGACTATGAAGACAGATCTCTTCCATAATGTCTCTCTCTTTTTCTCTCTCTCGTAACTTTGACTTTCAAATAAATAAATCTTTCTTTGTAAAATAGAGGCGGGCCCAGCACAGTAGCCTAGTAGCTAAAGCCTTTACCTTGCATGCACCAGGATCCCATATGGGCACCAGGTCATATCCCTACTGCTCCACTTCCCTTCCAGCTCCGTGTCTGTGGTCTGGGAAAGTAGTGGAGGATGGCCCAAAGCTTTGGGACCCTGCACCCGTGTGGGAGACCTACAAGGAGACCCTGGCTCCTGGCTTCGGATCAGCTCAGCTCTGGCCATTGTGGGCACTTGGGGAGTGAATCAGTGTATGGAAGATCTTTCTGTCTCTCTTTCTTTCTGTAAATATGCCTTTCCAATAATAGTAGTAGTAGTAATAGTAATAATAATAATCATAATAGAATATATTTTTAAAAATAGAGGTAATGGGGTAGAGAGAGAGAGAGAGAAACCAATTTTTCATCGTTGGTTTACTACTCCTCAAACAACCACAACCATCAAGGTTAGGACATTCTGCAACTAGGATCCAGGAACTGCATCCTGCTCTCCCATACGGGAAGCAAGAATCTAAGCACCTGGGCCATCCTCCACTGCCTGTTATAGGAGTATCAGCAAAACCTGGATCAGAAGCAAAGATGCCAACCAATGTTCCAACATGGGCTGCTGGCATAACAACTTCTATATTAACTGGCTACACCACAATCTCACCTCCCAAATCTGTGCTGTTTTAGCCACCTAGTCTAGAATTTTGTTATGGCAGCACAAGCTGGCTAGCACAGCTGTCATTTGGATTGTGAGCAGATAACTCAATGTCAAATGAAAGGAGTTGTAACTAACACTTTGTTTCTGGTTTGAAAAAAGCAAAAAGCAAAAGCAATTCTGACCCTGTAATACCTGAGTATCTCAGCAGGACCTGCATCCATAAGGAGAAATCGCTGACCCAGCGCAAGGGGAGCTGTCACTCGAGCGAATCAGGAAAGCAGGGTCCTCTCTAGTCTCCCTGGCTCTAAGAGAAGATCTGGTCCATCTCAGAAGACCAGAGGGGCCCGGCCAGGGATGGCTTAGCCAGGTGTGAAAGGAGCAGCCAATGGGCCAGCTTTCAGCATGGCCCATAGAGGGAGGCAGCAGCCGCAATGATGGTAGAGCACTTCCTGGACATTCCACAGCTAGATGCTGCTGAGTCCTCACTGGTCAGGTGCACTCTACAGCATGAGGGCAATTCAGTAAGAGAGGAACCTGGAAAAGGAAATAACAAAGTTGCTTCTGGCATCAGGAACCTTAGGCTGCTTTATGTTACTTTAATTGAAGGAAAAGAAATGATATGTACCTGGAGTTGAGTTCCTAGTGTATTGAATTGTTAGAGTAGTCAGATGGAAATTTTTAAAAGGGCTTCTGTTGATATAACTGAAAATTATCAACTCTGAACTCTGGACACTCTCTTAAAGGAGCAATATTGCATGGTGCTTAAGAGCAACTCTGTGTGCATGAACTCCCAGCTCTTCCAACTGACCAACTGCACAATTCGACCACTGCACAACCTGACCACTGCACAATCTAACCATTGCGCAACTTTACCACTGCACAACCTTAATACCTATTGACTTATACTCAGGTGCCTTATCCTTCTAATGGATAATGACAATACCTTTCTTTTTTTTTAAGATTTATTTTTATTTGAAAGGCAGATATACAGAGAGGAGGAGAGACAGAGAGGATCTTCCGTCCGATGGTTCACTCCCCAAGTGACCGCAATGGCTGGAGCTGAGCCAATCTGAAGGCAGGAACCAGGATCTCTTCCTCCAGGTCTCCCACGTGGGCAGAGTCACAACGCTTTGGGCCGTCCTCAACTGCTTTCCCAGGCCACAAGCAGGGAGCTGGATGGGAAGTGGGGCTACCAGGATTAGAACTGGCGCCCATATGGGATCCCGGGGCTTGCAAGGTGAGGACTTTAACTGCTACGCTGTCATGCTGGGCCCGACAACACCGTTCTTTGGAAGTTACAGCGAATAGTAAACATAAAGCATTTAGAATTGCACCTTTGCATTGCTTCTCGGCCTTTTGGCTAAGATCAAGTATAGAGTTGCACCTTTGCACAAAAACAATTCATTAAATGTAGTTCCAACCTCAACGTCCTATTGAACAAGGTACTAAAACTTAGCAGTAAATTCTCTAAGATAAAAAAGAAATTTAATACCATGATTATTAAGAAGCAGATTGAGGTGACCAACTGACCCACTTTTTCTTGGCCTACTCCAGCGTGTTAACATTTAAAAGGCTTGCATTCCAAGCAAATTTGACTGGCTGGTCACCCTACAGAGAGGAGGCTAAAATCCTAGGAAACAAAATTGGTTGACTGAAGCTCTCATCAAGGGAAGAGATGTTCCATGTAATTGGAAGAGAGCAATGTCACTACCAAAGATCTGACTCCACACACAGATACCTGCAGTGAGGCTCTAATCACAGCTAAGCAAGCATCTGTTGATTTGTGTGATGCTACATAGAGCAGAGGTCCTCCAGCACTGTGCATGTGATGGTCATGAATTTTCCAGTCATGCTTTCTGTCCTCTGGGGGAATTCCAGCAGTGCAGATGTGGTCTGTGTGAATCTGGGCTCAGAAGCTTGAAGACCCGTCCTTCTATTTGCAGAAGGAAATTCTTAATAATCATCAAAGATTGCATTTGTAGAGCACTCATCTCAAAGGAGTTCAATGTTCTTGGCAGTCATCATTTAATTAATCCTCACCCTGTCTCTGTGCAGCACAGAGCAGGCAGGTGCAATTATCTCAGCTTTGCAGACTGCATGGCTTGGAGGTATGCCTGGTTCGAAGGTGCCTTGGAAAGAGATGCTCTGCTCTGATAATGGATTTGATTTGGTTCCCATTCTTTCCAGTAAGTCCAAGACGCCACACCACTGCGTGGAACCCTAAATGAACAACATAAATGATGCACTCCATACTGAAGGTCCATCTCACTTTGCCTGTCATCAGATACATTTGGTCACATCAAACATTTCATGAACAACAGGCAGGAAAATCAGTCACTATAGTCATGGTTGGGTCAGATCCCCAGAGGTCATAATCAACACTTACTCAGTTTCCTGCACTCGAGATAATCATGCTATCCTTTTCTGTAAACTGCAGACATTTATTAATTGGCTCAGTAGTGGTTAATAAATGAGAAGTGTCACAACTGAGCCTCAAGAGCTGCAAATTCAAGCAGGAAGGGGATAACTAAGAGGCTAGAAATTGATTTCCCCAACAGAAGGCAGACTGGTCAAAGCAGTGACAAAAATAACAAAGCAATAAGAGTACACCTGAATTCTTAGAGTACACCTAGCCTCAAGACGTTTTCTAAGTACCAATCCAAAGATTCCTTTTTCAGATGAGGAAATGCATCACAAAAGTAATTGACTAAAGGCTATAGAGCTGGCAAATGTCGGATTTGTTACTATAACCCAGACAATTTGGCTTCAGAAACCTTGGATTTGACCACTATGCTGTAGAAAAGGCAAAAATAGAATACTGAATGGTCCACCAATCCTGTTGTATATGTATGTGTCTTAAAGAGATACACATTCATTACATTCATTGAAATGATCTAAATGTTCATTAGTGATGAATACATAAAAAAGATGCTATGTGTCTATAAAAGAGTTATCTCAGACTTCATGGAACAAAAATGAAATTAAAAAATCAGGTTGGGGTGGATTATTTGGCACAGTGGGTAAGATTTGTTTGGGGCTCCTGTATCCTAAATTCTTGTGCCTGATTTGGAGCCCCGGTTCCACTGCTGATTCCAGCTTCCAGCTGATGCACACTCTAAGAGGCAGCAGGTAATGCTCCAAGTCCTTGGGATCCCTGCCTCCTATGTGACAGATCTCAAATAAGTTCTAGGCTCTTGGCTTTATTCCAGCCTGGCCCTGGCTGCTTTGGGCATTTGGGAAGTGGACCAGTGAATAAAATATCTGTTGACCTGCCTGTGTTTACCTGTCTTGTGTGAATAAATGAAAATAATTTTTTTTATTGTTAATTATTTTGCATTATGTGACAGTTTCATAGGCTCTGGGAATCCCCCCCTCCTTCCCCCTCCCCTCCCCCCAGTGGATTCCTCCACCTTGATGCAGTATTACAGTTCAAATTCAATCAAGATTCTTTCATTGCAAACATATACCAAGCATAGACTCCAGCTACTTATTGTCCAAATGGGTTGAATAGTTTTTTGGGGAGACCTTTTCTAGTCTGAAGTTTGAGCTGGCAGAATATCATCACAGTCAATTAAGAGTCCCAATATAACATCAACAGCAATTTGCAATGTTATGGAGTTGACATGGTTTTGAGTAACCAGTGTATTAAAAAGAAAAAAAAAAGGAAAACAAGTCCTAGCCACCACCTATGATTAGCTCATTGACATTTCAATTTTAGTTCATATACAGGACCGGCTGCTCTATACCTTAAAATGGCTATAAGGCACCATTCAGCTGTTTCGTGTCCGTTTCATTTTAGTATTTAGCCAGTTGTTGTGTTGAAGTAAAATTTTGCTGATCTTGGCAGATTTTAGGATAATCCAGACTGGCTTGTAACTCTAACAAGATATATGTCAACATTTTAGGTGCAGAACATTTTTTTTTTTTGGGGGGGGGGTGTGCAGGAAAATCCTCAACACCATGGTGAGGAGTAACTAATCTTTGTGACCCACCCAGCGAGGCATGAGCCAATCCATGCCAGCTCTTTCCTGTCAGATTTCAAGTTCTACTTTCTGTTGTTTATTTATTTTAGGTTTTTTTTTTTTTTTTTTTTTTTTTTTTTTTAGTTTGTATGATTTGCTGTGAGGGGTTTTCGAAGCGATCCCGATGGTCATTGCGAGGGAGGGGGGGTCCAGAGGTGGAGCCAGGCTCGGACCAGAGAAAGCTCTCCTCCCTGGTTCCGAAGGACGTTTATTGTTCTTCTGTTTCTGCAGACCACTCAGGGCTTCTGGTTGTCTTTCCGATGACGTTGGTTTCTGCACGGTAGTGTTTGGACTTCTTCCATCCCCTGTGGAAGCTCCGGTTGGGGGTGGGTGACCTCAGAGTACTCGGCCTCCGAGGGCATCCAATTCCCTGTGGCCTCCTTGGCAGTTGGGATATAGTCCTTGTTGCTCGTATTAATAGTTTGTAGTGAAGGTCTGGGAGTCTTCATGGTTGGGATCCAAGCTTCCTCCTTACCACCTGCTCCACTCTGGAGTGCTCCCCTGCTCCACGCACATGACCTCCTGTTAAGAGGTTGTCAGGATCGCACCCGATTCCCCCCTCATGCATTGGTATAGTAGTTTTATTGTTGTTTAGTGCCGCTTTGAGTCTGTTATCTATGAATTACCAGATTTGATCTTGATAGGCTATCTCCACTGCTGGTGGGAGTGCAGACTTGTACAGCCTCTATGGGAATCAGTTTGGCGAATACTCAAACAACTGAAAATCAACATGCCATATGATCCAGCAATAGCACTCCTAGGGATATATCCAAAACATCTTCTACTCAAGAAACCAGCATGCACGCCTATGTTCATAGCAGCACAATCTACGATCGCAAAAACCTGGAAGCAGCCAAAATGCCCATCAGCGGAAGACTGGCTAAGAAAGCTATGGTTCATCTACTCCATGGAATACTACTCAGCTATTAAAAAAAACGAAATGCAGTTCTTTGTGGACAAATGGGCCCGACTGGAATCCATCATGCTAAGAGAAATGAACCAATCCCAAAAGGTTAAATACCACATGTTTGCCTTAATCTGAGATGAAAAGAGAACAACTTGGAAAATAGTACCTGTATATTGTAATATTAGTGCAATCTCTTATAACCTGTATCCAATGCAATAAGATAACGCGATATAATCTATAAACCAACAATTAATGTCAGAATACTTAAGATCTACATCGAAAAACTGTAAAACCTACTATACCCTCAATACGCTATGTTAACCTGTAATGGGGGGGAGTGCAGGGAAATCTTTCAGGACCATAAAAAGAGTGAGAAAAAAGTACAATATAGAAAATAAGTAATTTTTTAAAAAAAATTTATTTATACTGGAAAGACAGATTTACAGAGAGAGGAAAGACATATACAAAGATCTTCCATACACTGATTCACTCCCCAAGTGACCACAAAGACCAGAGTTGAGCCCATTCAAAGCCAGAAGCCAGGAGCTCCTTCCTGGCCTCCCACACAGGTGCAGGGTCCTAAAGCTTTGCGCCATCCTCCACTACTTTCTTAAGCCACCGGCAGGGAGCTGGATGGGAAGTAGAGCAGCTGGGACACAACCAGTGCCCATATGGGATCCTGGCATGGACAAGGTGAGGATTTAACCATTGAGCCATCACACTGAGCCCATAAATAAATACTTTGAAAACTTTAAGAGATAAATTTTTTTACTGCAAAAAATTAAAACCCATGCTAGTCTTTTCATAATACATAATTTTCAGTAACTTTGTAAAGTACCTTTGAATATACAATGGAATATCATTCAGCACCCAAAATCTAGGATATTCTGTTACTTGAGCAACGATACAAAAAGCCAGGTAGCATAAGCCAAATACAGAAAGAAAATTGCTGCATAATCTTGCATGTGGAATAAAAAAGCAGAATTCACAGAAATAGAAACTAGAATGACAAATGGTGAACATTATAGGGTTATGGACATATAAGTTTGAAGACCCTGCATTCAGCATACTGGTTATAGTTACTAACAGCATGTTATAAAAAATTTAAGCTTTCTTGCTACATGTACAGAGAAAGGTAGCTATGTGAGGCACTAGATATGTTAATTAGCTTATTAGTGGTAATCAGTGTACAAGATATGTGAATAACAAGATATCATGTTGTATGACAAGTACTTCACAATTATTTGTCAATTATACCCCAGCGAAGCTAGATAAAACAAAAACATGACAGAAAAACGTCCTCCTTACTATAAAGAAATTTAGGTTTGCCTAAATGATAAACCCAATAGTTTAATCCTTTGATGGGTCCACTCAGACTGGGAGGTGATATGAAAGCTTTGTCTAGGTAATCAGGAGTGGCAAGGTTTGACACCACGACAGGTTTGGTGATGGAAGGGTTTTCTTAATTTAACAGTTACTCTAACTAACTGGTGCTCAAAATAATTTTCCTACGTCTGATATCTCCAAATTTATCAAGGTTTGTTCACAGAGCACAAACTCATCATTTATTGAAAATATCACTCCAGGGCCTCAGTTTGTTCACTATGCAAGTCAAGGGAAGGTGGAGTAAGAAAAAATACCAAGATGATCAGAAGGAGAAAAGGCTGCTTCATTTGGGAGCATTTTGCAATTGATTCCAAAGGACCAGAGTGACCAACCAGGCCGAAAGCACAGAGCAGGGTCAGGTCACCCTGACAAGCACTTGCTGCTATGGATACAAAACGTCATGAGTACGCACATATTATACAAAAGGATGAAAGTCAGTTGTACAATCTTATTCTGAGAGGTGACTTCATCCATGAGGGCTTGCCTCAAGCCTCCTAAGCAATCCAACCAGTGGACGCTTTTTGTGAAATATTTGAAGTTGCTTGCACTCTGCTAAGAGCAAGAACAGCTCATCACACATTCCCCTCAAAGGGCATGAGTTGGATACCCAAGCCCCTAAGCAGTGGGGCTGAGAGAGGAGATCTGCAAGAAGCAACTGAAACAGAAATTCTGCACTGTTTCATTTCAGTTTTACTTTAGAATGCCAGTCAACCTAAACCAGCTTAAGAGTGGACAACGATACACACTGTCCACTAAGATAAGCATCTTAGGCAGTCAAAACAATGTGTCTTCAGTGTCCTATGTCTAGAGCTCCCTCTGAGGCTGTAGATTCTCCCACCTGCACACTCCGTTTGCCCTCAAGTTCCATGCATGCACAATACACATCTCCACCTCGCCATTACTACTGCAAATGTGTACCAGCATGTGGGAGGGGGGTGCTCTGAGCTTCCCCTCTAGAATAAGCCCCTGAACCTCCTGGATAGCATTGGGTTCCTTCTGAGCTCTGCCTGAATCTGGCTGAGTTTGGCAATTCCTCTGGAGTCCCAAGAATCTTACCCTTTTCAAGGCCTGGAGATAAGCACACATTCAGTAATTATTCACCTGCATCATGCACTGCTATAGGAATTGAGACACTACAATGCATTAGATGGACAAAGTCTTCGTTTCTTATAGGCAGAGGGAAGAAAGCTACTGCCTTCCACCATATTATGCTGCTATAGTAGAACGCCATAGACTAGGTGATTTATATGGAACTGAAAAGCATGTGGTTCTGATTCAGGAGTCTGGGAAATCCAACATCGGTGGCCACACCCGGTGAGGACCTTTCTGCTGTATCATCACATGGGCAAAAGAGAGAAGGGAAAGGGGTTGCAATCTCCATGGTGTCACTCACTCTCCATAGCAACGCCAGCAGTAACACATTTATGAGAGTCCTTGTGACCTGATCACTTGTTGAAGGCTCTATCTCTCAACATGGTAGCTCTGGGGATTCAGTTTCCAACATAGGGACTCTGGGGGCCATATCCAAACCACAAAAGTCAACAAGGAAGTATACAGGGGATGGTCTAATTTCACACAGTGAAGAAACTTCAAGTAAGGAAAGACATAGAGATGCTACAGTAGGATTGAGTCTTATTAAAGAGTCCTAAACTGCTAACTGAGGTTTCATCATCTAAGAAAAAGTGTTGCTCCCCTTTCTTCATCCAGAGCCCATCTGTTCAAGATGGCCCCAGTGAAAAAATGAAAATGCCAAGCCCTTTGTGAAAGAATTAAGAATTCCAAAAGGAATTCACTCCACTGTCACGTCAAACAAGCTCAGAGCCTAGAACACCACTTACTCACCTCCTAGACCCTGAGTCCCACTGGGGGGCTCTGTTCTCCCAGCAGGATGCCCTATTTCTTCCTTGGCCCCCTAAAGCACTACCTGCTGGCCTGTATATGGCTGAAGATGGCTTAGCCCTTTGAATTCTGAACTGTAACTCCCCTGCAATTGTCTAGAACCTCTGCAGGCAGCCACGCCCACTCCCCAGCATTTTAAGAGCAGGTCCACAGGCCAGCTTTGATTTTCCCTCCCTCACTCGCATTCGACCCTCTCAATATCCGTGGTTGCAGTCCTTGCTGCATTGCCACCTGTTGCTTTGTCTAGCAGCTGCAGGACTAACCCAAAGGACCAAAATCATGGTGGAATTTGGCGCTGCCTTCAGAACCTCAGGGCATATTTTTCTGAACACCACTTAAGGGGCATACTCAGAGGGGTTGCCCACAAAGCAAAAATGGCTGCAGAGAAGTAGCTAGCCTGCCTTGTTAAGAGGCGCAACTGACTCGTTTACCAACACGGAGCTGATTCACAGTTGCCGGTGCGGGAACACTTAGCTCTTGACAGCACTGTGCAAAGCATTTCAGCACCTAGGTTTTAAATGCCAGGTTCATCCTGGCTCCACTTGTGCTGTTGCATGAGACGAAGTCGGGGTTGAGGCTGGGTATAAGTGAATATGCGTTTGTTGAATCAGCGTCGGTGACAAGAGAGATAACAAATGTGACTCAAAAGGTGAAAGGAACAGTTTTTGCAAATAGGAAACGGTGGCGTCCTTCGTTCTATGGCTGGAACATGGAGCTGAGTCAGGTGGCGGAGGGCAGGCTGAGTAAGCGTGTTCAGTGCACAAGAATGAGGCTGACTGATAAGGAATCCTGCCTGCGACTCATTTTGGTCGTCTAGGATGAAGAGACTTTATACCCTTTGTAGTCTAGTAATGAAAGGGATTGAAAACAAGCTCTGTGAGCGCCTTGCTATTTTCTATGGCAGTAGAAAAGGGAGAGCCATTAACTCATCTTCCCACCACATAAAAAATTATGGGGGAAGAAAAGATTTCTTAATTTTATGAGTTGGGATCATTTAAGTCTGTTAAAATAAACTGAGATGATGGCCTATCATTTTGATGAAAGAAAACATTAAAGATTGCAACAGGCTCTCACTTAGAAGAAACTGCTACCCAAGGCAGGGTTTCACGCGTGAAATCAAGACAAGTGCCAGTGGAAAAGTTAACGCTTGAGCGCTACCTTGGCATTGGTCCCTCCAGACGGAGGATGATGCTGAGCAAGCTGTGAGACAATGTGGTGGGAAGTGGGCATGCAGACAGCAGCTGAAGCAGCACGCCTGGCCTGGCCCCTGTGCCTTGATTGTCAGTATCTGACCTGCCGTCTGCCCGCAGTGCCCTGAGTCTACATTCTTTCCCTCACTTTACGCATTTTCTTTTTGTTTGTTTCTGTGTCCTTGACCTTAAACCTCTGTCAGTGTCTGCTCTCATTCAGCTGGCTTTAGAGTCATTTTGGCTAAAAACACTCCCCTGGGATTCCGCCCTGGTTCTGCACTTGAACTGGCCCTTTGCCACCTCCAGAGCTGTCCAGCTCTAGAGCTGAGCATCCCTGCACAGTGTGTGAGCTTCACCCGTACCTTGGCAGCCAACAGCTCCGTCCTTTCCCTCGCTCTCCTGTTGTTGTTGTCACTGTCATCCTAGTGAACTCCCACACCCACTTCAGCTGCTTCCAGACATGTCTAGCTCATCTGTAAACATCACTGAACAAAAGCAAACACATCACTTTCTATTTTTCTTTCTTTCATAGTTTTTGTAAAATGTGATTCTTTTTTATGAAGCAAGAGTCTGATGAGTAATTATACAGAAGCTTCACAGAGTGTATACATACTCACTTAGGTGCTCATGCTCTAAAAAGCATTAAAAGTCAAATGCCATTTACATTTTTCAAAGTTCCCCTTACACTTATTTCTAATCAGGTCTGTCTTTTTTATTCAGACCACCCTCTTATTGTACGAAGTCACACATTAATCATGATGACAGTCCTGTCAACCCTGACAGGCAAGAACTTTCAGTCTTCTGATAACAGGAGCACCCCAACGATAGTGCCCCCAAACTGGACCCCAAAGGAGTTCTGATTAGCACTCCCACAACAAGTACAAAGAGATCCCCATTCATGGATCTTGACCGTATCCACCTAGCCACTATTGTTGGGATGATTTAGCAAATTAAAGAATAAATATGTTTCTTTTTGCTTATTTTGTTGTTGACCCAGTGTGATACATGCTAACAATGTAATGTTTAGTTCTAAATCAAGGATTTAACAGTATTAATTTAAAATGAACCAATTTCATCTAACTATGTTGTATTGACGTCACATTACACTCAAAAAAACATTCATTTATTCAGTCTCTCTGGGTGGGTTCAATGCCTTTGTTTACTTCGTGAGAGTGCTTTAGTGTGGTCTCAGTAAAGCAAAGTAAAAAAAAATCTGTAAATGTAATTTAGGGAGGTTATTTCGTATTTTCCTAAGTATGCAGTCAGAATTATTTTAAGAGCAGCCTTTAAGTACTATATGTGCTAACATTTAGAGCTATTGTTGGTGTAATAGTTAAGTCAGGGAATGCATGTAAAATTAGGTCACACTCAGCATTCAGCAGTGTTGAACTGCCTTTCTATTTGGCATGAGCTTTTTCACAATTAACCTTGATGTAAAAATAAAAAAGGTGCACATTCCTCAGGAACAAGGCCACCAGGTTTCCTGGTCGTTCTCAGCCCTAATTCCACAATGCAGAAGTACCCAGGGAGCTTTTCAGGCTAGTCGTGCCCAGGCTTCATCCAAGACCGTGAATTCCAGTTCTCTAGAGCTGTGATTCTCAAACTGTGATCAGTGAGTGAGGCACTCCAGAAGCACCTGGAGAGTTGTTTTCATGCCCACCCAGCTATACTGGCTCCCACCTCCGGCTGGGAGGCAGAAAGGAGGCCTGCCCATCAGTAATAAACAAGCTCTCCAGGACTCTGATGCTACAGCTTGAGAACCACAGCTCTACAGGGGTTCTATCTGTAGTTCTCTCAAACATGCAGAGATTAAAATATGCATCCACGGTTGAGAGACTGAGGTGGTACTGCTGTGGAGCTTCAGAGACATTGAAAAGGAAAGATTTGCTGGAATAGAAAGCATGTTATATTTCCATGTGCAGGAAAGCTGCTCATACACCTGAAATGCATTTCTCTGGTGAAAACTAGGCACTGGGGCTTGCTGCGGTCATAGTTAAGGACTGGAACAGATGTGACTCCCTCTGCAGATGGCCCTGTTTCCCTCTGCTCTCCCCTAAGACCTGCTTGTCCTGGTCAGGATGCAGGTTACACAGCGGCTAGTCAGGCTAGATTCATTAAAGCCTTGTCTGTGTAGAGAACATTTTAGGGCCCAGCGGTGTTGCCTAGTGGCTAAAGTCCTCGCCTTGAACGCCCCGGGATCCCATATGGGCGCTGGTTCTAATCCCAGCAGCTCCACTTCCCATCCAGCTCCCTGCTTGTGGCCTGGGAAAGCAGTTGAGGACGGCCCAATGCATTGGGACGCTGCACCCGTGTGGGAGACCCGGAGGAGGTTCCTGGTTCCCGGCTTCGGATCGGCGCGCTCGACCCGTTGCGGCTCACTTGGGGAGTGAATCATCGGACGGAAGATCTTTCTCTCTGTCTCTCCTCCTCTCTGTATATCTGGCTTTGTAATAGAATAAATAAATCTTTACAAAAAAAAAAAGAAAAGAAAAAGAGAACATTTTAGACCAGAGAAATTGATTTGGGATTACATATGCACAATATTTGATACTTACTTATATGAACCTTTACCTAAGAAGTTTCCTTGAAATAAATATTCTGAGTGCTTATTATGGAGAAAATTCATATAATTCATGTAATTATGACAAAGTCATAGATGCCTCCACTTTATCAGAGATTCAGATTGAACACAATGAATCATTTTCAACAATTATCTCAAAACTCACTGGCGAAAGAGTGGGTCTTTAAGAGAATAATAAAAGGCATAGTGACACAATAGGCTAATCCTCTGTTTGTGGTGCCACATCTCATATGGATGAAAGTTCAAGTCCCAGCTGCTTCACTTTCAATCCAGTTTCCTGTTTATGGCCTGGGAGAGTCCTTGCAAGACCCAGAAAAAGCTCCTGGCTCCTGGCTTCTGATTGGCTCAGGTTTGGCCTAAGTGGCCAGTTGGGGAGTAAACCAACAGATAGAATCCTCTCTGTATTCTCCTTCCATGTGAAATTCTGCCTTTCAAATTAAAAAAAAAAAAAACTTAAAAAAAGAAAAACAAGCAAAAAGAGATGCTGACACAGAGCAAGTGGAAAACTGATTTGATTCAGTTTTATAGTTCGTATGGGTCTACAATTCATTCATTTTACTCCATTCTTGGTGATTAAATGTATTCAAAAGTAAATGACATGTAATTTTCTCTATAGCTCAGTCTTTATAATAAGTGATAGCTCAAAGTTTAAGAATTTTATAAAAACAAATGAGTAAACCTATTCATATAGACATGAGAGTGCTTCAGAAAATTTGTGGAGACTGAAATTTAAAAGTATTTAGACACAAAAAAGGTGAAATCAATGTGTAGTTTTCCCATTATCCACATTTCCATGAACCCTTTTTTTAACAAATAGCTTAAATATTTTGCTTGTTTGCAGCTAAACTTGTTAACACTCCATAATAAAACAAAGAACAAGGTTACAGTTTTTAGCTAGATTTAAGTGAAAGACATTCATTAATAAAGAAGTTTCAAATGTGAATATTCCAGAGATTTCTCTAAGCCATTTAATCTGAACAACTGTCTCTGAATAGGTCCTTGCTTTGGAAGATAATGACACATATTTGAATTAAACTCAATTTTTTTTTCAGAATAAGTCCTAATTTTAAAAACTATTCTATATTCAAAGTTAAACCGTTTTAATGTAACTTTCCTTTCCAGAATCAGTTATGATGGAAAGAAGCATTTTGTTAAATGTGATCCTGAATAAGTCAAAGTAAAAAAAGAAATGTATATTTAACATCTACCTCTTCAAAACGGGAGCTGTTCTGCTCCTCAGCCTTGGAAACAAGGCAAGAACAGCCAGGAGCAACTGCCGGCAAAGGATTGCCAAATGAAGCTTAAGGGGGTGAATGTGAACACCTCTTAAGACTTGGGGAATCTGACCCAAGGATCCAAATTCGATTTTTAAGAGTTGATACAGTGATGGTGTTGACCCCTCCCAAGCACAGTGCTGCGGAGGCTGGTCCCTACCCTGTGCTCACTGCATTCTGCTCCCGCTACAGGGAGCTCTTCCAGTTAGAGGGAGGAGTCCAGGGGGCTCCTTGATGATGTCCTTGAGGTGAGCACTGAGTCCAAATAGGTATATCAAGGCTTGGAGTCCAAGTATTTTTCTAACACAGTTAGCCAGAGTCCATGTGTCAATGGCCCATCTCCAATTTATTCTAATTTCTCAACAAACATTTATAGATCACAGATCTCTGCTCTGTCATAATCACATGTAATGCCCGTTTAAAATGATGATTCATATTCCATGCCCAGAAATAGTCCCAGTGTTTAACAATAGTAGCTACACATGAAACAACCCACTGATGCAACTTACATTGTCACAGGACATTAATGAGCATCTGTAGTTCAAGAAATGTTTTTAACCATAATTGTCATGCACCCAATTCGTAGCTAGAATCCCCCAAATTAAAAAAGTTTGCATAGAACGGACAGTAACTTAAATATGCATACATACCTATACACATACCCTCTCATGCACACTTCTTTTCTTTTGTTTTAAAATATTTACTTATTTATTTGAAAGTCAGAGTTAGAGAGAGAGAGAGAGAGATTCCATCTGCTGATTGCCTAGATGATGGCAATGTCTGGGGTTGGGCCAGGTGGAAGCCAGAAGCCCTAAGCTTCATCCAGACCTCTTATGCACACTTCCTACTGAAATGTATTGGAGGAAACTCCATTTGTTGAGTGCCACTGAAGGCATCTTTTGCAAAACTGCTACCCCAGGTACTCTTGTTTAGAAAATCTGTCACAGCAAGGCTCAGTTCTTTATTGGATGAAGAGAAAAGAGAAATTTGCTTGTGAAAACCAGAGAGTTTTTAATGTTTCAGGTTGTTTAAAATAAGCATGCAAAGATGCTTACGTGTTCTCAGGATGTGAAGTTGGAGCTGAAATGTGATATCAAACCTGTTGCAAAAAGTGTACAGCAATCATCTTTTGAGGTCAAACTGCGCTCAGATTTGCCAAAAAGCTCCAATATTGACTGGTTTGCTGGCCTTGTCCTGTATGGTCACATAATCCGATCATGTGTGACTTTCACAGGCAATTAATATTGTTCGTTGGCTACTAGTTTTTGAGGCTTTGCACTTAGTTTCAGAGTCTTAGGAATCCTTCATATGGTATTCTAACCTGTTGGAAGAACAAAGTGGGGTACAGGAACCTGGAGAACTAGCTGCCGTGAGTGCTGATGAGAGAGGCTCACTTTCCCAAGCACAAAGTTCACTCCAACTGAGAACAATTTCTAAATGTGTCTCCCTCTGGGAACCACCAAATTCCTGTTTCTTGTCCTGAAAAATCTGGAACGCAACACTTCCTACTGGGCGCAACAGGCTCTGCAGACCCCAAGGTGGGAGTGGGGCCAGACACGGGCACGTAGCCTGCAGCTCCAGAAACTGAGGACCTGGAGGGGACATGGGGGTGACTGCTGCCCACCCTTTGCTCCTCAGTGGGGCTTTTTGTAAGCTGTGCATCTACATAACTACCCTTTCTATTTTCATCTCACTATCTCTATATCTGTCTTTCTAGATGTCATATCTAGTAGTTCCTTTTTAAAGTATTTACTTTTTTTTAAAGATTTATTTTTATTTTTGTATTTGAAAAGCAGAGCAATGAGAGGAGAGACATAGCAATTTGTTGATTCATTCCCCAAATGCCCTTAACCGCCAGGGCTGGGCCAGGCTGAAGCCAGGAGCCTGGAATTCCATCCAGGATTCTCACGCAGGTGGCAGGGATCCAAGCACTTGATCCCTCTTCCATCACTTTGCCAAATTTATTAGCAGGGATCCAGACAGGAGTAGTTGGGATTGCAGCAGCATTCCAACATTGGATGGGGTGTTCCAAGCTGTGACTTGATCCACTGTACCACAATGCTGGGCCCTACTTAATATGTTAAGCTTACATTTTGCAATTTAGAGCAAAATGACTTTTCACTGAAACTGCTTCTTCCAGAAAGAAAGGGACACTCATATGTATTCCTGGTAAAATATTTTTCAATAATGATTTAAAATGAAACCATTTCAGACAAGAGTAATATGGAAAGGGTAACAGGTACAAAGTCAGCTCACTGTAGTCAGTAAAAATCTCCTGAGCCAAAACTTTCAGTCTTCAACCAGCAGGCCAGCCCCACTCATATGCCTTCATTGCATGTGGATGGGACTTTATCTGGGGCCAGTTTTAACCCTTACCTTGTGTCTGGAGAAGATGCAATACAATGCTTGAATTCTCTGGACTATAGCCCTCTCTAGGTCTCTTCGATCTCTGACTGATCACCTTCAGTGACATGAAACAACCTCTCCTGACACTGAGAATGAATTCCATTTTTATTCTGAGGGCTAGAAAATTACTTTTTCATCTCGACCCTTCCTCTAACTTTTCACGGTCTGTATCTGTGTTGCATCTACCCCATCACACTGACCATGTCTATTCTCTCTGCAAACACACTAACCCTATACTTATTTGAAAATTGCTACACAGATGCAAATGTCCCTGCAATACATGTGAAGTTTTCTACTGGAGGCCTAAAAAGCAAGCTGTAGAAGTACAAGATTGGAACAACAGGACTCAACCCACACAGTTTAGCTCCTCTGTGCGAAAGAGGCATTTGAGGCAGAACACCAGCCCAGAGTTGACAACGTGGATCTTTGAAGAGACGAAGGCTTAAAACCACATCATAATACACAAAATTCTGTTCTCTTCTCTCCGTCCCATTATGCCACACTTTGTCTGGTAAGATGCTCTAGAATTTTTATTCAAATAGCTGGCAGATTACCTTTCTGCATCAGTATGCTGTGTCGGTTATCTTCTTGCTGACAATGTACTGTCTGTAAAAATCAGCAAGGATGAAAATAAAGAAAAAGGTGTTATCAATCTAAAAATCCAAGTCCCTAAATTAATTTTTTTATTGTGGTCCTTCTATGTAGTAGCTGGTGCCAAAGATATGCCTCAGTAAAAAACTTGCCTCGTCTAATTTCCCCCCCAAATGCACAAATGTTTTAATTACAATTCTAACAAAGGCCTAAATATTTTGCATGTGTTCATTTCTCTGATTAAACATGTCTTCTGACCGCCTTCTCTTGTCTTCAACCTTCCTTTCTTCCAAATCTTTTATACATGCCTTGTATACTACACTCTGGCATAATAAAATGAATCTAGCCTCCAGGGTCAGTTGCGCCCTTCTTGGCACAGCTCAAGGCTGCCATCTCCCATACTTGTCCCGCTTTGCCCTCCACACAGACATCGTGCACACCCAGCCAAACGGAAATACTCAGCCTTATCTGAGCTCCCGCCAATTGCCCTGCCTTGCCCTGGCTTGTTCTCCTTTCCAGCCTGTAAAACCAGCAAGCGTGGTAGTTCCTGGGATGAGAATAAAGCCTGATAAACAAAGGTGCTGTGCTAAAGCCAATTATCTGGGCTTTCCATTTACTCTCTTAAGTAGATTATCTTCATTTGGATTTGGTTTTTCTGCAATCTATTAAAAATTTTTAGAAACAGTCTTCAAACAATAGACTCTCTTAAATGACTAGAAAGGCAGAAATGAACACATCTTAATTCCAGGTCCTTCCCCAGGTAGGGAGAGGGCTAGTGAAGGAAGGGTGACTGTCATCAGTCTGCTGCAGGTTGAGTGTCGCTGGTTGTCCCTGGGAAGATCTTCCAATTTAGCTTCTTACAGATATCTGTTCTGTCTTTGAGCCAAATAGTGGTGTTGAGGATATGGGAATGATCATTGCCTACTTCTCCTGCGAGCATACTCTGTGTCTAGTGCTCTTCTAAAGTCTTTACAGATGTGAGGGAACTTAGGAAAGCTCATGGAAAAACCAAATTAAGAGATTTATTTTGGAATCAAAACTTGGGATTCCATTTATACACAGGGTCTTCAGAAAATTCATAAGAAATATGTATTAGGGGAAAACTATGCATGGTTTTCAAAATTTCGTGTACCAAAAATAAACTTATGTTTTGTTTTTGTTTAAGACACAGTGGCAGATAGGGAGATCCCACCCACTGGCTCACTCCCGGCGTTGCCCGCTATGATTGGAGCTAGACCAGGCTGACTCTAGCAGCCAGGAACCCTACCGTTGTCTCTGATGGGATGGCAGGGATCCAAGCACTTGAGCCATTCACCTACTGCTCCTGTAGTCTACAACGGCAGGAAGTTGGGAACAGGAGCTGAGCCAGGGCTGGATCTCAGCCACACCGTGGGACCAGGGGATTGTAACCAGTGTCCTAACCGCTAAGTCAAACACCTACCTGATCCTTGCCTTTTGTATGTGTGTGTGTGTGTGTACTTATGAACTTCTTGAAACACTTGTTCAATCTGATTTGCTGACTTCTATCATCCTATGAGGTTTCTTTATGAGAACACTGAAGCTCAGATTCATTTCCCTAAGTCACAAAGGTGAGAAATGGTGGAACTACACTTAATCCAGCTAGTCTGATCCAAACCACTATATCCATTTGGGGAGAACAGGTCATAACCTGGTTTCAGTTTGTTTCACATCTCTCCCCACTGTGAAAGGACTCCCTACAATTGATGTGCACAGGAGAGAGTACTCACATTATGCTTAAACATGACTCTTAAACGTGTGTGTGTGTGTGTGTGTGTGTGTGTGTGTGTGTGTGTGTGTGTGTTGGAACTAACTGGGAGAGCTTTGCAAAAGCTACTTTCACAAAACACAGATGCCTAAGCACAGAGGTGCTGATTAAGTTGGACCGAAGGGAGGCTTCACTATCAGTAGTTTGTCAAAGCCGGGAATTCTAACAAGAATCCACCAGGGAGTCCAGGTTGTCACAAAGAAGTGGACTAAGACTTCGAACTGCATTGAGCAGGTGCACCAACCACACCTCAGACTGCACAGGGTATTCTAGAAGGGAGAGGGCACCAAACCCTTCCACTCTCCTTGAAGCTTGCTGGGCATTTGCAGAAAAAGCAGAGAGAAACTTACCAAAGGAGGACACAGCTTGCAGCCAGTGTTAAGTCCTCAGTGCACCCGAGGCCCCAGAGGCAGGTGCAATCAGAACTTCTCAGGGGACGTTCAGAGCAGATCCCTCAGCAAGCACAGCTTCTAAATTTGTCACTGAAAATGATTAATCTGTTGAAGCAAATTCCTTGAGCATAATTAAGATGCTCTAATCAAGAAAGGAGATTGTTAGGCAGCAGCTCAGCTTCAGGCACTGGTTTGGTGCAGGCATACTCATGACCAAAAGGCCTCAGTAACCTAGAGCAGAGAGGGAAGGTGACAGGCTGGGCTTGGTGAGGGGCAAAGGAGAAGGAAGACTTCAGAAGGTCAGGGATGAGAAGAGAAAGCAGAGGCATCACCTGGTGCAACTACTCAAGGTCAAGCACACTGAGCCATGAGGTCACACCTCCAGTGTAGAGGGTCTGAGTACTGACAGCATTGAGTACAGCAATGCTGTGTATGTAGAAATGGGTCCTCTTTTCAGGAGAAACAGCTTGAGAAGGGTGAGAATTGGCTGCTTGTGTCCCTGGTGGTGTCCCAGGTAAGAAAAGTGAGTATGGGTCCCCCCAGGGAGTGTTATAAAAAGGGGCAATTGGAGATTTGTCAGATTGGTTAGGGGTATGTATGTCCCAGAACTCAGGGTGGTAAGCCCCTTTCCTGTCTCGGTTTCTGGTGAGGGAGGGGGATACCCTGTTCCAAGCAGTCCCCACGTTGCAGTAGTACCTAGGCATTTTCCTTATTCTCACTGGGACTACTGGCACACGCTGCCCCTGGGTTATTGCAGGGCAAAGAGACAGAGAGAAGACCAGAGGAATGAGAAGCAGAATGAGCATGTGGACTGCTGCTTTCCACCTCTCCTTTGGGTGTCAGCTGCCCTGCCCCCTCCGACTCCGAACTCTGGCTCCCATGGGGCTGGGTCACTGTGAGCACTCTTGAAAACACAACTCTGACTTGATCATTCCCTCCTCAGAAACAGATGCCCCAGGAAGGTCCCAGACACTGAGGAAAACGTATCTCCCTCAGTTGGTGTCCTCATTTCCTTAACCCACATGAGGCCAATTAAATTAAGCATTCTTGAAACCCATGCTCCTAAAGCAGAAATGGCTTATGGGGTTGTGTGGTCAGACTGGGATAATGGTTTCATTATCTTTGCTTTGCAGTCCTGGAGCCTGGCGCTCTGTTGTCTATAGACCCCACTGGCAAATGGGATCCTTGGGGTACAAACAAGTGCCAGTGCCAAGGAGATCCCTGAGATACAGAGGGATGAGTGGGACATGGAGGACAGATGAGCACAGATACGTAGGCCACCTCCTCCCTCTGCTCAGTGGCTCTGCACCAGACGGTGACTTCCTTCCCCTCCTGACACTGGCACATGGGTTCTGAATTTAGGGGACAGATTAAGCAGAGGATGGCAGAGTCAAGTATGAGAGGCCAGTGTCAGCAAGTTAGAGATGAATTTTTTGTGCTTTAAATTTTAATTTACTTATTTTGTTTTACTTTGAAAAGCAACTAGACAGAAATGTTCCACCTGTTGGTTTGTTTCCCCAAATACTTGAGCCAACCTGAGGTCAGAAGTCTGGAACTCAATCTGGATCTCCCACATGGTAACATGTATGTGAGTCCTTGAGCCGATATCTACAGCTCCCCAGTGTACATCTTAGCAGGAACCTGGATTCGAAATGGAGGAACCAGGGCCAGTGTGGTGGTATAACAGGCGAAAGCCTCTGACTGCAGCACACCCAACCCATATGGACACCAGTTTGTGTTCCTGCTGCTCCACTGCTGACCCAGCTCCCTGCTTGTGGCCTGGGGAAGCAGCAAAGGATGGTCCAGTCTTTGGACCCCTGCTGCACCCATGCGGAAGACCTGGAAGAAGCTCTTGACTCCTGGTTCCTGGCTTTAGCTTGCCTCAAGTTTGGCCATCAGGGTCATTTAGAGAAGTGAACCAGGAGATGGAAAGCCTCTCGTTTTCTCTCTCCTTTTTTCCCTATAACTCTTTCTTTTAAATTAACAAAAATAAATCTGGAAGGCAGGCAGGAAGGAAGGAAGGAAGACAGGATGGCAGGAAGGAAGTCCTGGAGGAGCCAGAGCTGGACTCGAGCACTCCCATTTGGGATAAGCAACCCAAATGGCATCTTAACCACTGTGCCAAACAGCCACCCCTAAAGATGAATTCCCAGAGATTCAGGGTGTATGCCCCACTGGAAGAGAGATTCCTCACTCTGAGGAAGAACCAGGCGTTTCCCTGGAAGAGCAGTCAGTGTGTGACTCTGTGTGTAGACCCTGGATGACACTGAGAGCTGCCTTGGAGAGACAGACAAGTAGCAGCAGGCATGGCCGTCCATCGCTCGCTGGGATCGATTTCTGCCACCATCCCTGCAGCACGTCTCTGTCCTACAGTTCCAGGGTCCCTCTGAGTAACCCACACAGTTCTGATCCCAATTAAAGTGTTTTCTAAGATTTGTTGACTAACATTGAAGACAGATTCCAACTCTCCCAAAGACTCCCAGAGAACAATGTCAATAGCATTAACGCTCCACAAACACAAGATGTGTTTAACTCAAATATTTAAATACAAATGCTTGATCGTGGTTCCGAGTGCTGACGGAAATGCTCCGCTGCTTTTTAGTGCTGAGAGCTGGTGAGTGGTATCAACAGTATTAATAACTTTCCTCTGGAAAAATCCATTAAGGGGCTGTCTGCTGACCTCAATGATTGTCTAAACTGGCCATGTGTTGACTCTGGACATTTTTCTCCCTATCTCTAGTGGGACAGCTTGCTTCCTGAAGGGTGGCCATCCTGTTAATCCTGCCATTGTGTGAGGCTGGAAGTATGCTGCTGACACGGGCACACGTGGGGCGGCTGCTGGCCGCAGCGCCTGTGTGTGGCCTGCTCGCAGGGCCACTGCTCTGCGCTGCCCTGCAGATGTCAGCAGAGCCCGTTTCAAGGTCAGAGTTCATTCTACGCAGGCTAGGCAAAATGCATGCTGCTTTCTTGGGAGGATATTCTGGGCTAGAGTTGATTGCCAAGCATGAGAGCATAGTACCTTAACCCTTCTTGTCAGACATACAAATAGGAAGGCCCAAGGCACAATTTTAGAGGTGTAAGAAAAGCACGGCGTCTCTTGGACCATTTGCTTGGAAATAAGACAAGAGGTAAAGTGAGTGAAGGCGGATTTGATGCCATTGATGGGTAAGTTCTGTGCCAGATGTCTTCTGTCTGCACCCTGTTTCGGTCCCTACCCCCTCCACCCTGTTCTGCGTCCAGGGAAGCCACAGAAATGGACTCAGTGAGTTCCATGGCCCTTTGGCTTCTGGCTGGGATTTCCCCGTAGGAAAGCAAACAAAAGCAGAGGAGGAGGAGCCAGGCTGGAGCAGTGCCTGGCCTGGGGTTACGTGCCTGGCTCACCCACCTCCAGATCTCCAGGTCATTCTTCCAGGACAGTCACTTTTAGGCCCAGTGATGGGTAAGGAGGCGAGCATTCCTAGTTTTGGAACCCTATACTCCTGTTTTGTGATTTTCCTATTGAAGATGGGTAAATAATTCTTTTATGAAAAGTATGTGCCCAATTTAATTGTGCTGAGATTTGACCAATACACAATACTGATGAGATTTAGGAAACACAAAATATGACGCTTCGGCCAGTGAGTATTTTAGGTTTAAGTAGCTGGAGAAAACAGAGGCTGCAAGACCGTTCTTACCTTTCCCTGCCCTTCTTTCCAGAAGCAGAGCCGAAAGAGGATTCCCCAGCCTGTTCACAAGGACTGCGCGTGAGAGGAGCCCTCCCTATGGCTGAGAGAAAAACATCTTGCTTTCTGAAGACCAGGGATTCAGAGAAGAATCTGAACAAAGAGGCTTGCTAAGTTTCTCTGCTGCATTGCCACCACATCCTTGCTTTTATCCTATCGCATTTCTTCATAATCACGGAGTGATGGTCTACCATGCCTCATACCTAACTTGAAAATACACAAGCTTGGGCCAGCACTGTAGCATAGCAAGTGAAACCTCTGCCTGTGATGCTGGCTTTCCATATGGGCTCTGGCTAGAGACCCTGCTTCTACATTTCCAATCCAGTTCCCTGGTAATGTGCCTGGGAAGTCAGTGGAAGATGGCCCAAGTGCTTAGACCCTGTGAAAGACCTAGAAGAGGCTCCTGGCTTCTGGCTTCAGCCTGTCCCAGTTCCAGCCATGGTAGAGTAAACTAATAAGTGGAAGCTCTCTCTCCCATCTTCTCTGTAACTATTTCAAGTAAATAAATATATCTTAAGTAAATATTTAAAAAATACACAAGCTTAACAGTTTATTCAGATCCTCACGTGCTTTAGAAAACTCACGTCACATAAAGCATACAACAAGTGGGGGTTATTGTGGGTCGCCCCAACTAGGCTGCAGCTCCCACTGGTTTGTGTGAGGGCCAAACCAGACTGGACTGCAACACCCATTGGTTCCAGTGCAACTCGGGACCGAAAACAGAACCAACACAGCAACTGCAACCACCAGCTGATCGGGGTGATGGACTGTGCTGGGCCCTGTGCTTGCTAGAGCATACAAGAAACTAGTCTGGGAATACCTCAAAGTTTCTTTGGAGATCTCCCCGATCGAACTGCTGGACTCAGAACTCTGGTCAAGAAAAGACAGAAGACAGAGCAGATCAATCATTCATCTCAGCTATATGTTGGCAGCGAAATATGGGGCAAACGGAGACTTTATGGTGGACCATATCAATCAGTGGACGACCTCATCGAGCGAAACTGGCAGCGATTCATGGCCGGAGAACTGTTGGCACCACTCGAGCACATGTCTCAGAGCATGCCCCACATCCGGGACTCGGGGTGGGCGGGAAACCGGGTGGGGCTTCGCCCTCAGTATCCCCCTTTACCTCAGATACATCCGGAAACAATATGGACATGGTGGTATTACCCACTTCCCTATCCCCCTGAACCTTTTTTTTTCTTTTTCTTTCTTTAACTGTGATTGGCTGTGTGAAGATTGTCAACAACAATACAATAAAATAGATTAAAAAAAACATACAACAAGTAAATCAATAAATATGTACACTTTTTTCTTGCTTATCTGTCTTTTGGTACAATGACCTCAGTCATGAATGTGGCGTGGATGAGGAAAACATACTGTTTTTCCCTTTATTACCAAATCTCAAATAATTTAAAAAATGGTATTTTGGTTCATAACTTTGTTGAATCCTTCAGAATATACTGAGGGGTTTTTTTCCCTTGGTAATTCAGTGAGGGGTGGTTTGTAGTGCATAAGAGCAGGTCTTGACTTTGCAGCCAAGAGGTTGAAACCAGTGTGCGTTCACTCAAATGCAGGTGGCAATTGCAACGACTATAGGAGCCCAGGATGGGAATATTAAAAAGCAAGGTAAGCAGTGGGCTTTTGGTTTAACAAACAGTTCAAATTAGACTGCCTTAGTGTGCACCCTGGCCCCGCTTCCAGCCAGCTTCCTGCCAGTACGCACTCTGGGAGCAGTGGATGATGGCTCCAAGGTCCCTGCTATTATTGGCATGGAGCCCCAGGTTGTTCCTATGTCCCGCTTTGGCTGGGCACACCCTTCACTCACTGGTGGAGCCTGAGGGAAAAAGCCAGCCGACAGCTCTTTCCATTTGTTTACCTTTCTGCCTCTCAAACACATATTTTTAAAAAGCGGAAGAATTGGTCCTTTTCTTATAAAAACTCAGCCATTACAATTTCTAATTTGATATTGCTGAAGATCATAATTTTGTTACTAAAATGCATTTAAAGAAAAATAATTCCGATTTCAGCATTGCCGGCAAAAACACTGCATAAACAGCTTACGACATTGCAAAGAGAATATAATTAGTGAATTTTGTACTTTTTATGTTTACTTGGAAATCCATTATGCCTTCTCTCCTTGACCCAGTCCTTCTGCTTTCTGCAAAAGAGAAGCAGTGAATCCTACCCTAATGGTGTTGGGCTACATGGTGCTTCCCAGAAGGGTTCACCCTGACAACAGTCTTACTGGATCTGCTCCGTGGGCAAGGATAGTAGCCCACTCTCCTGTGTTCCTATGGCATTGACAGCATTATTATTTCACATTGTCACCATCAGATATATTTGCCTTCCCAACATCTCAGCAGCTATGATTTTTTAAAAATTTATTTGAAAGCAGAGTTAAGGAGAAAAGGATGAGAGAGACACAGAGAGATTTTTCCATCTGCTGAGTCACTCCCAAACAGCTGCAATCGTCAGGGCTGGGCCAGGAGCCTCCACTGGGTCTCCTACAAGGGTGCAGGCAGCCAAGCACTTGGACCATCCTCTGTTGCTTTCCTAGGCACACCAGTAAAGAGCTGGATAGGAAGTGAAGCAGCTCTGACTCTAACTGGTGCCCACATGGGATGCTGGGATTGCAGGCTACAGCTTAACATACTATGCCACAACACCAGCCCCACTTTGCAATTTTGTTTAGGGTCAAAATAAGTCCTTTTACCCACTATGCCAATTTCACCTGTCCAGTGTTCAATAGGCTCAGTGAGCCTTATCTGCGGGTTAGATAAATGGGTCAGTGTGAGAATGCTAGCACCTCTCAAAAATAGTTTGCTACCTTACAGACATTTTTTGCCAGGCTGTAATGAAAGCTGCATTATGAGTAAACCTGGTATAAAATGGGTGGCATCAATAGTGATGGAGTTTGTGAGTCATTCTTTCCAAACTTAAAGTACCACAAGGCCACCTCTTCTTTGAACTGCACCAGGACCTCCTGACAAACATACATTAGAAGCCATTCTTTTCGATCTGAAACAAAGAGTGAGAAAAAGTGGCATGTTACATAGGGTAGCTGACCCCCCTCCACCCAGGGCTTAACTTCCTTTCCGTTCTCATTGAGATATAGGGTTTGCCTTTTCCTAAGAGAAGTTTACCAGTAACTTAATTTTTTTCATTAAAAATAGAAAAAATGAACTTGTTGAGGACCAAAATAATTTATTTAGTTTTTAAGCAGAAAAAAAATGTTGATGAGAAAATCATAGCTTTTTGTTTTTTTAAAAAAAAATTACTTAGTGGGCCTGGCACGGTAGCCTAGTGAGTGAAGTCCTCACCTTGTATGTGCCAGGATCCCATATGGGTGCTGATTTGTGTGCTGGCTGCTCCACTTCCCATCCAGCTCCCTGCTTGTGGACTGGGAGAGCGGGAGAGGACGACCCAAAGCCTTGGGACCCTGCACCGCGTGGGGGACCCTGAGAAATCTGGCTCCTGGCTTTGGATCAGCTCAGCTCTGGCCGTTGTGGCCACTTGGGCAATGAATCAATGGACGGAAGATCTTTCTCTCTCTTTCTCCTTTTCTCTGTAAATCTATCTTTCCAATAAGCATAAATAATAAAAATCTTTTTAAAAATTGCTTGAGAGGCAGTGATAGGGAGAGATAGAGAAATGCTTTGGTTTATTCCCCAACCATCTGCCACACTTAGGGCTGGGCTTAGAAGCCAGCATCCCAGAATTCAGGGTCCCTGACAAGGTCGGCAGAGATCTAAGTATTTAACCATGACATCCTAAGGTCTGCACACAGGAAGCTGAAATGAGGAACAGGGTCATGGAAAGACCCATTCTCCAATGTGTGTATCCTAACTGCTCAGCCAAAGGCTGACGCCAAAACGACTCTTACAAAAATTATTTCTTTCTTTTACTTGAAGGAGAAACAGAAACAAAGAGAGAAAAATATATTTGACCTATTGGTTCACTTCCCAAGTGGCTACAGTAGCTGGTCCAGGCCAAACTGAGGCGCCTGGACCTCTGTCTGTTATTTCCCATATGGGCAGTAGAACCCAAATACTTGGGCTATCATGCTGTTTTTCCCTGGCTATTAGCAGGGAGCTAGATCAGAACTGGAGCAGCCAGCACAGGAAGTTCAGCAAATATGAAATGCTAGCATTGAAGGTGGCAACTTTACCTAAATTGGCCTCTAACAGGACACTGTGAGTGTTGTACATTGTGTGAGTTTCCACAAACATGGCATCCCAAATATCCACTATTACAATATCATGAGAATAGCTTTGTTGTTCCAAAAATCTGCTGAAATTTACCTTAATTATTCTGAGCCTAAACTCCTGACATTTATTTATTTGTTTATTTATTTATTCATTCATACTATTTTGTGGCACAGTGGGTTAAGTCCATGACTGTGACACTGGATATCCCATGAGTGCCTGTTCAGGCTCCCTGATGGGAGGCCTGGGAAGAGAACTAAAGAATGCCTAAGTCTTTTGCCTGCTGTCAGTCATGCGGAGACTCAGAAAAAACTTGTGGCTCCAGACGTTGGCCACTGGGGGAGTGAACCAATGGATGGAAGCTCTTTGTGTTACTTCATCTCTATGTAACCTGCCTTTGAAATAATGAGAAAGAAATGTAGTCATATAGTTGGAATCATACAGTGTGCATCCTTTTGGCATTGGTTCTTTTCACCTAGTGATGCGCGTTTAAAGCTGTTCTGAATCTTCATATGGTTTCCTAACCTATTCATTTTTATTGTCGAGTAATATTCATTTCTCTGGATGTTCCACTGTTGGTTTTACCGGTAACTTATCGAAGGATGTCTTGATTATCTCCACTTTGTGAGGACTGTGAATAAAGCTGCTATACACAGTCAAGTGCAGATTTTTGCGTGGACGTAAGTTTGAATTCACTTGGGCAAGTATCTAGGGGACAATCGCTGGATCACATGGTCATGTCATGGTTAGCCTTGTAAGAAATGACACAACCCTCTGAAGTGGCTAGCTATGCCATTTTACATTCCTATCAATGATGAATGAAGGTTTCACTTGCTCCCCATCTTCTCCAGTTTTGGGTGACACCAGTGTTTTAAATTGGAATAATTTTAATAGGAATATGGTTGGATCTCCTTTTGCACTAATCTACACATCTCTAATGACTCAGAATGCTGAGTATCTTCTCATTTAGTTACTTGCCATCTGTGGATCTGCTGACACTTCAGTTCAAACTTTTTTCTGACATTTTAATGGGGTTATTGTCTAATTGCTAAATTTAAGAGCTCTTTGTATATTTTGCATGCAAGTCCTTTCCAGACAGACAATCTCCATGGCTTGACTTTTGTTAACATTTTCTGACTGGCTAACCGCGATAAATTGTATATAATATCTTTTTTTTTAAAGATTTATTTATTTTTATTGCAAAGTCAGATATACAGAGGAGGAGAGACAGAGAGGGAGATCTTCCGTCCGATGATTCACTCCCCAAGTGAGCCGCAACGGGCTGGTGCTGCGCCGATCCGAAGCCGGGAACCAGGAACCTCTTCCGGGTCTCCCACGTGGGTGCAGGGTCCCAATGCATTGGGCCGTCCTCAACTGCTTTCCCAGGCCACAAGCAGGGAGCTGGATGGGAAGTGGAGCTGCTGGGATTAGAACCAGCGCCCATATGGGATCCCGGGGCGTTCAAGGCGAGGACTTTAGCCGCTAGGCCACGCTGCCGGGCCCTGTATATAATATCTCACAGTTAGCAGATGTATTCAAATGTAGCATCGTATAGCTTTCCAAAAGTTCCTTGCAGGAAAGTGTTACTATGTTATCATATTCACATTAGAGATGCGGACACGATGGGGCGAGATTATTTGATCCTGGTCATACAAAGGGTTCACCGTAGAGCTGGGGTATCAGGTTGCTCCCAAGCAGTGGGGTTTGGGGTTGCCTCTTGCGCACTGGCGCTGGGCGGGGCCCGTGAGGTGCTGCGGGGCTGCTGGCTGTGACATCAGGTGTATCTCTGGCTTGTGCCGCACTGAGGATTGATAATGAGCATGCTGGCTTTCAGAGCCCTCATCTGCAGTCCTCTTGTCCCAGCTCTCCCATGGGGTGAGCCTCTGCAACCAGTGCTCTGCTGCCCTCCCTGGGTTCTGTGGTTGTTCCCACTTGGGAACAGACAAGCCATTCCAACAGTCTCCCAGGGGGGAGGGGAAGGATAGAGAGAAAATGTTAATGAATGATCCAGGCGTTCCATTGGGTAGGAGGAATAGCTTTTAATGTTTTGTAGCACAGTAGGGTAATTATGATTGACAACAATTAATTGTGTATTTCAAAATAATAAAGAGGATTTTGAATGCTTCCAACATGGAGAAATGAAAAGTGCTTCAGGTGATGGCTAAGCTATTACTGCATTCTAATCATTTTGTTCTATACACAGGCACTGAAAGTCACTGTATATCATAATATGTGCACTTTTATGCTAACTAAAAATTTTATTTAAAAAATGAAGATACGTTGCAGTATGCATCTCCTGAATAAAAAGGAGGACTCCCAATGAAACTGTTAAAATATACCTTGATAAATATAATACTAGATTTTCCACCATTGCCTACTGTCAGGTTTGCCGACCACCAGAGAAAGAAAAGCCTTGGACAACTGTTTAACGAGGCCTTTACTGATGCGACCTCTGTTTTCTGGCCTTCTCTGGCCGCAAGGAAGACTGAGACAGAACACAGGAGCTACGGGGAAGAAAAGGCGCGGAAAGACGCGTGCAGGAGGCTTTTATACTCCTCCAGACGCGGAAGCGGCAGCAGGTACTGCTTTGCTCATTATTAGGCAAAGAAGTGCTGCTCAGAGTCCGTCATTGGTCCACCAGGGCTCCGTTGCCGGTCTACACCACCTCTTCCGGTTCCGACCACTCAGAGGTCCCAGTGAAACATCGAGTCCCACACCAACTCCATCCCGCTCCATAACCACAGACACCATCACCTATACACTGCAATAGCAGAATGTTGAACTTGTGACTGTTGCTGAAGGGACTATACTATTACAATAATTTGAGGGAAAACAGTGGGAGGGGTAAATGGGGAGGCTGGAAGGGGAGGTGGAGGGCAGAATCCCTATAGCTAAAAAAAGATATAATGAAAGATCTTTTAGAAATTAAAATTAAACATTTTAATGCAATTTACAAAAAAATTTTTTTTTGAAGAGGCTATGGTGATTGTCCGCTTCCTTTGAAAAAAAATTGAAATAAATAATACCAAAAAAAGCCTTCTTCCTTTATGAGCAGTCTGCATTTTGCTCAGGTGTGAGTGCGTGAGGGCTTGGTGTCACCCTCTGTAGAATTCTTGGGATATCATGGAGCTTTCCACCTCTAAGAATGGCTCATCTGCCTTGGATTCCAGCATGAATTTAGCAGCCCAGTGCATCCCAGTTTTCTTCCTGAAGTGCTCTTGCGTGTATTTTGTGTACTCCTTGGGTGTATTGTGCCTTCTATTGTGAGCTGATGTAATTGCTTTTGTGACCATCATTTTGTATGAATGTATTAGAGTAATTGTGAACAAACTAAGATCATATTTATCAGTGTTCAAAATATCCTTCTACTAAAATGCATAATAAAATACAGAGTACAATTGTGTTTATTTGGCATCCAAAAAAAAAAAAAGAATTCTTGGGAGCAGGCTGCGTGGGCTTGAGACTTGGGGAGCCCTGGGAAGCCGCATGCTCTGGGTGTGCATTGCCCGTGTGGCAGTGACCTTCGCCATGCACCGAGCATCCGCCTCTACTGGGAGTGCAGGGCCAGCCTACAGTACAACTGGATTCCTAGCCTGGGAATTTGGTTTCTAGTTCTTGCTGAATCAACTAAAATAGAGGGAGCATTAACAATGCAAAGACGAACAGACTGGTTAATGGGGTGGGTGAGGTCAGCAGGCGTTTGGCAGCATCTGCTGAGGACACTCCGAAAGGAACGAGCAAGGGTTGACAAGCCTCCTTTCAGAAAACGCAATCGCCTGGTCCTGGTGATGTTGGCTGTTATTGGCTTCCCTGCCTGCCAAACCATCACAGACATTCCAGTGGAGTTGTTTATACAAGTGGAAAAATCTGACTCCTTGATAACATGTTTCAGTCTCAAATCTCTCTAATGATACTCAAAGAAAAAAAGAAATTTCCTCCAAACAGTGAAAGTTATCTGAGAACAATACCCTCCTTCAATAAGGTTATTTATGCTCATTGGGCTAGTGGATTTTTGTCCAGTAATCCATTTAAATTGCTTTCCATTTTACACTTATGTGTCACTTTCATATTTTCAGAATGCCGCTTCTCTTCCTCTGTACAGCAGGCAATTTCCTCAAGTATGCAATGAGAGCATTGTCCTTTCGAAGTCATTTGAAACAGACCAGGTCTTAGCCATCTCAGGAGAATATTCTCTGACTGGTAACAACAGCCAAGTGGAATGTGCAAATGAATTGAAGCTGTCTAGTGGGGCCTTTGTCTCCCTGCCTCCCTAGGGGACCTCCTTGCAGGACCAAGGTACACTCCCTGGGAGGGAGCCAGAGACAGACTGAGAGATAGTCCTCTGGCTCTGGAACAAGAAATGCCAGGAGGTTCAGAGGAGAGTCTGCTCAAATGATTTTTAAACTAAGTCATGTTGATCTGGGGTGGATGTCAGAGAAAAAGAGACTCCGTGGAAACAGACATATTCCTCAACCCAGAAGCCACATTTGCTTGGTAAAGGCACCTCCCCTATCCAATTAGGGGGAAAAAATACACTCTCTCTCTCTTTCTCACACACACACACACACACACACACACACACACACAACTATATGTCTATAACACTTATTTCAGAGACACAGAGAGAAATCTATTATTCATAGATTCACCTCCTAACTGCCCACAATATTAGGGGCTAGGCCGGGAACTCAATCCAAGTTCCAATGTAGATGACAGGGACTCAGCTACATGTGCCATCACCTATTACCTGCCAGCAGTTTAATTTCCTACTTTAATTCCAAAGATATGTATATATGGAAATGGCCTCGTGCATAAATTCTTCATCTAGGTCTCCCACGTGGTGCAGGGACACAAGTGCTTAGGCCATTTTCCACTGCTTTTCCAGATGCATTAGCAGGGAGCAGGATTGGAGGTGGAACAGCCAGGACTTGATCCGATGCCCATTTGGGATGCTGGTATTGTAGGCAGTGTCTTCCCTGGCTGTGCCACAATGCCAGCCCCACACACTTTTTCTGGAATTTTCCATTTATTAGTTTCAGACTTCAGTTGGCTGAGGGTAACTGAATCCGCTTGACAGTGAAGGCATATACAGGTAAGGAAGTCCTGTGCTGGGGCCACAAGTTCATTGTTGACATGAGGATGGGTCACCTTTCTGCCTGTAGATCAAGTTCAGAACTGTGTGTGTGTATTGTTTAATTCGGATGATAAAATGGCTTACGTAAAGCTAAAAGGTTAGCTTTCAAATGAGAAAGTGAGAACCTCAAAATAAAATTGACTAAGAAAAAAATCAATTAGGATGAGAATAGTGACTCATGTTGCTCAATTGTGGTCATTCATCTAATCTCAAAGTTCCTGACTCTGCTCCAACACCAGGAAGCTGCAGGGCAACCCTGCTCCTCAGTAGAGCAAGGTGAATTGCTGGGGCCAGCAGTTCTCTATGCAGCCAGGGCCTGGGGAAGCTTCCAGGATCCGCTTGCTGTGGAATCTTACCTTTGAATGCAGGTAAAGTCCTGCTCTTCCCCAGGCAAGTTTATTCACTAGCTCATTTGTGACTTCGTTCATCCCATCACCAATGGCTGCTGCTGCCACTCTCTGCAAGTAGGCTCCAAAGCTGGGACAGATTTGATCTAAAATAGATCTCAGGCTGCGGAACTGGCAGTGGTGGTGGCAGGCTAGAATGTCACACAGAGGCAACTTGGGAAAATGCACACCCGGACTAGAAAACCATTTGTTGTTTAAGAGAAGGCATATGGAATATTGAATGTGTGGGTAGGAGTGAAAAGGGAACCCAAAAAAAGTAACTCACATGGATAAACGCCCATATATAGAAGAAAAATTCTTGGTCTTGTTCCAGTTTCAGTGTTGTAGGAAGGAATGTACCATACTTAATAGAGCTACTCTCAGGCATTTGGGCTAGAATTGTAGGTGCCACAATGGGTGGGCTTGTGGAGGTGTTTACAAGTAATGCACCTATCTCTTTTGCACATACTAGGTCCTCTGCAAATGTTGCTCTGTAAGTCTTCAACTTACTTAAAGTAAGATCTTTGGGAGGTGGGGAGAGGAAGCCCATGGAAACCTCACAGGAACGTGAATTTTATTGCCAGTCTTTGGACCCTAGACAGATGCCTGATGAACTTCAAGCTCTTTTAATTCCTAAAACTTTTCTGATTTCACACATAAATTACAGTGCCATTTGCATACCTAACAGAGATGATCTGCCGTCTTAGAGCAGATGTTTGCAGCGTTAAGCTAAAGAACTCCTTTATCTATCCTGAAATGGGATTTTGATTTGGGCATACGAAGCTAAACGTTTGGTTTGAAAAGTAGATACAAAGTGCCTGCTGCTCCCAGAGGAAGTAATTCTGCACAGTCCTGTAAAATGGGTTCTTTCTGCAGTCAAGGCTCTGGGTCAGGAGGAGCAGGTGCAACCCACAGTGGAGTGTGGCGGTAGACACAAAGGACAGTCCATCCCAGCAGGACCCATTTTGCTCCAGGCATTCCCCAGCTATGGATTTCCTGAGTCGTTCATCCAGCCCATAAAGATCTGTCATTTCTTCTTAGTTGATAAAGCAGGAGATGGGGAAATATGAAATAGCTGTTTGAGGAAAAGGGGTATGGCTGAAGAAAAATTCAAAGACTCAAAACCAAAATAGATTCCAACAGTGTGCAAGAGTCGGAATTACAGCGAGCCAAGAAGAAAAGAGCAACAGGAGAAGGAAAAGGAAGACTGGAATCACTCCAGCTGGTTGCCAGCATTCCTGAACTCCAAGGCCAGGAGCTTTAGCTGTGCTTCTTGACCTCCCACCTTCAAACAGCACTGGCTCACGCCAAGCCTTTGGCTGCCCTGCCATGCTGACTTTTGAGCCCACACAGCTTCAGTCCTGGGATCCATGCCATTGCAAAGCTCCATGGCTCAGGACACACACAAACCCAGACTGGATCATCGGTCTATCTGCCCCCCAAAAGCTCATGTGTGGATCTGTCAGCTTGCAGTTCTGTGACCCTCTCTCCATTCTTTCTTTAGGCCAAAATTCCCTTCTGTGAGAGAATTCTCGAAATAAAACTTTTTAATGAAGAACAGAAACACATACCCATTTTTTTTTTTCTCTTGAAATCTTAAGACTATACATGGTCAAGTTCCCACGGAACTCATCTGTCACTTTTCCCTGACAGCCTGAGATTTCCGTCCCCAAACTAAGAATTACATTTCAACATTGTCTTTAGCCCTCCCTTGTAGGGGACACTTCCAGAAGCTTGGCTCATTGCTATTTACACATAGTAGGCATCCGATGTAGACAGGCTAAATGAGTGCGTGGCTGTCAGGGGAGCATGCCACAAGCAATGTGAGAAACTATGATGACCTGTGGGGTAATGGAGAACTCTTAGCCCCTGGCTTAGAAGCAGAGTAACAGCATGAAACACTGTAAGCGATTTTATTTCTAATAATATAATTTTGATTTTGATTGAAATAATACAGGTTTTAATGCAGGTGAGACTGGCATCAGTGTGTCAAAGACTTTATATTCGCTTTATAAAAAGGTTTTAAATATTCAAGTATTCATGTGTAAATATTGCCCCTTAAATGTATTCTTAATACACTGCTAAATCCCCAAGGCATGAAATAGAACTACAGAAGTAAACACTTTCATTTTATAAGACAATATCTACATTTCCCAATATTTGTTTAGATTATACAATATTTTGGAGGGGAAACTTTTATTAGATCAATTCTACTGTTCTTTTAAGTGTATTTCAATAAATATTTCAAATAATATGGCAAATAACTACACATTTTTGCATCCATTATACTTCCTTTTTAAACATTTTGATTTGAAAGAGAAAGACAGGGAATCCTTCGCTGATTTCCTATTGAAATATTACAACAGTGAGGCTGGGTTAAGGCAAGCCAAGAACCAAGGACTCAGTCTAGACCTCCTCCTTGGTTGCAAGGTGCACAGGCACTTGAGCCATCATCTGTTGCCTCCCAATGTGAACAGAAACTGCTCACTTACACGTAGCACTCTCAGACTTTTCTATAAAATTCTTCTGCCTAATGAATTATACAAGATACTTTAGCACTGAATTATACAAGATAGCCCAGGAACTGCAAAATGAGATGCGAGTGCACCAAATGGCTTACCAGCTGCATCAAATGACCATCTCCTTTCGTTTTCTTTCTATTGTTTGTAGATATTTTTGAGGGTTTTCATATGCTTATTTTGGGGAGATACGCGTTGTATTTAATTGGCCTTTTTTTTAAGTTTTTATTTTTACTTGAAAGGCAGATTTAGAGATTCACTGCCCAAAAAGCTGCAACAATTTGATCTGGACCAAAACAAAGCCAAGAACCAGGACCTTCTTCCAAGTCTCCCACACGGGTGCAGGGGCTCAACGATTTCCACCATCTTCTGTTTTTTGCCCAGGCCAGAAGCAGGGAGCTGGATCGGAAATGGAGTAGTGGGGAGACAAACTGGCACCCCTTTGGGATGCCAGTGCTGAGAGGTGGAGAATTAGCATGCTATGCCTTCATGGCAGCCCCTTAACTGGCCTTCTATAAGCACCACAGACAATATCAATAATAGAAAAGATCTAGAAAATCAATTGAACTTTTTCTGGAATATATTTCATGCTGATCTTAATTTTAATTCCTACACATGACTTGTAAGACCTGTTTATGCAACTCTTCGTTTATACCATCAAAGACTTACAAGTCTCACATTGTTCTCTTCTGGCAGAATTTTTATATATATAAAAAAAAAACCTTTTGCAACGTTCCCTAGGGTAAAGAGTCTGCAAGAGAGGTGAGTCTTCATTTTCTCTCTTCCACAAAGCCTGTAATTTCTGGCCTGCTGACCAAGGGTTGCAGCTTTTAATCTCCAGCAATTTCCTTTCAGGGATCATGTAAAATTTTCTCTCCTCCCCCAGTAGATTTCCACTCTTGCAAATGTGGGGAGAGAGCAGTGGGAACTTGGTATTGCAGGGAAAAATCCAAGGTTGCAGGGGAAAATCTAAGGTCATATTATTCACAGACACACACAATTATAAAAGTTTTAGCCTTTAATCCTTTCTAGTCCTTTAAGTCTGGAAAAATGAAATCATAGAAAATGACAATCTCTCCCCACCTCTCAAAGACATCCAAGAAAGGGCTCTCTTTGATCAAATAAGTTCAATCTCAGAGCCAGTACCATGGCTTGCAAAGCTGGTCCTCCCATCAGCTTCAATTCCTGGCTGCTCTGCTTCTGATACAGCCTCTAACGAATGTGCTGGAGAAGGTCATGGAAGATGGGCCAAGTCCATGGGCCCTGCTATCCGTGTGGGAGACCTAGATACAATGACAGTCTACTGGGCTCAGCTTCATTCAGCCCTGGCTGTTATGGCCGTTTGAGGGGTGAACCAGTGGTTGGATGATCTCTATTACCCTTCCTTTCAAATAAGTGACTACCAAAGGGGGAAAAAATTAAAATAACGCCTCCCTGGAAACTGAATTGAAAAGGGTAAATGCAGATATCAGATGTTGGTGGTATTAATTCCAGATGGTCACTTTCCTATCTCTATTCTTTGGGTTTCACTGCTTTCTTTGGCTCTGCACTACATACATTCTTGAAATTTTGCTGAGGTAAATCCACAATATATCTATATCTATAATATCTATATCTATATCTATCTATACATTCATTTGTAAAGGCTTCATCTGAACTAATCACAATTGAAAATATTTCCGGGTTATATGTATCTGCCAGAGTGGAGGCTTATGATAGAGAGGGAAAAAAGGGCTGGGAAACAGATGAAATAAAAATTGGTAAAATACTGGTAATGCAAGACTAGGTGGTGAGAACATGGGATGACAGTACGCCATATTTGCATAAGTGAAAAATGTTTGCAATTTGAAAAAGGTAAAAAAGCTTGTGACAAATTAATAACTTTTGTCACCTTTAGTATTAATGTTCTTAGCACATATGGAATGCAGTCCATATATTAGTTTTAGCTTCCTGTCAAGCCCCACTTTCCTTTTTAAGACGCTTCATATTCTATTCAAAGGAATAGATGCAATTGTATGCTACACACAGAGCCAGAAAATCACATGAGCATATTCTGCTACTGACTTTCCAACAGCATCGTTGATATGAGGCTCCCTATATACAAACATTTAATAGAAAGGAAGCATGCTGGAGTATCTTGCATAGTTCATTAGGCAGAAAAAAATCTAGAGAAAGGTCTTAGAGTGCTACATGTAAGTTAACTGATGTGAATTCAACCGAGTCCTAGTTTTCGACACCATTAAGTCCTCTGATACAGCTTACCTTTAAGCAGTAGGCTCCTACGAGTTTATTTTGAAGATTTCAATATCCTATCAAAACCTGCCAAACTTATGGTTGAAATCAAAGCAGCAATCACCAATAGTAATTTAATGAGCTTTCATACAAGGTTCCACACCAATATTTTCCTATCATTTCCATGCCCATAGCAGTGGTGCGATATATTCAGATAAATGAAGTGTGGTTCAGGGATGTTAACAAACAACAATAAACGTCACCAATGGTGAAACGGGTGGATTTTGAGTCAGAACTCAAAATCATTGAATCCAAAGACTGGTTGATAATTTGTGCGTGTGTGTAGTTTCCCAAAGACACGCACCCAGACTGAGGGGCAGGTATGTTGTGCCCCACGCAGCTGGGATATGAGCTTTGAGAGTACAGCCTTAATGGTTCTGCTGCAGTTCAGGGACGGTTGTTTGTTCAGATCATTCATCCCAGGGAGGTGTTCCAAGGCTTTTGGCCCAAGTGGGAGACTGAGCATGTCTTCATCCTTTGGGTTCACCTCCATTCTTTGTGTTTGGAAAAGGCAGCCCTGGCTGCTCAGATGGTAGCGAGCGTCATGTGAACACAGTTGAGAGGGAGATGATCACTGAGTGTTCTGGAATGGTTGAAATACCACACCTTCACGGAAGTCCTCCTTCCTTCTGAGTGTAGTGAATATAGGACGCGGTAGGAACACAGCCTACAGACGGCAGTGTGAGCATAAAGAAATATATTTGAATAATATCTTTAAAATATTTCAAATTTTTATTAAATATTTTTATTCAGTTTTAAGATCACAGTTAAAGTACTTTAGCATGTTATACACATGACTTACATGTGCAATTTTTAGAAATATCAAATTAGGTATAAGATTTTGAAGAAAGAAATTATATAAACGTGTATATTGACTTTTACTACACATACATCTAAGAAAGCAATAATTTTGTTGTACCATTAAGTGGAAATCATTTATTACATGGCATGTTTACACCAACTCTAAAGAGAACCAAGCTGATTTTCTGAAAGCAAAGAGAAAAAGAAAACAAAATAAAACATGAGCAATTCGGTCATGCTGAAACTGTCAACAGACTCAAGACCTGGCGGTCAAATGAAGCTATGGTTAGTTAATTTATGACATGTAAGGAAGCAATTCAAACCTATGCAAAAAATTTATAATCTGGTGGAATCTCAGGTGGTTTTTCTTTTTTTTTTTTTTGACAAATTCCTGAGAGCAAGAGACGTGTTTAGTGCTGATGAAACTAAGAAAAAAAAAAAGAAAGAAAACATTGCTGAGCTCCAGATTGCAAACCTTCCCTCCCCCAGTTCCATCACTCTTAAAGCTGAGGCACATTGATGTGAGGTGTCAGGGGTCATGAGGCCCCTCCTGGTGGGCCGCAAAGTGAAGCCAGTGTGAATGCATGAAACATGCGCGTCTCTGTGGTTTAGGTTCGAGCTAGTGAGGTAAGATTTGCATTGTGGGTGGAAGGGTTTGGAGACACTGCCACAGCTTCTTGTGACTCGGTAACCAGTTCTGGCCCAAGGTAGCAGGAAATCTTTGGAAGGTGTAGTAATGTTCACAATTACTTGTTTTGTGCATAAGAATCAGTTCAAGGCCAAGATCAGTTTTGAGCACTAACTGTGGCCCTCGAACTTTTAACTACAAGGTATCCTCTCAATGTATTTGTATAAATTATGCCACCACAGATAAAATTTGGCCACAAGAGGATACCCCTTAATTTTAGAAAAATGTATCTGTTTATCTTTGAAGGAAAGGATAGCACAGATGGAGATGTATGAAGGAGTCAAATCTATTTATCTTCTGTGTTACTCTTGTTGCTTCTTTGTTCTGAAACGTGGGGAAGAACCATGTCCCCAGTGAGAAGAAAAAGTCATTTAATATGGAGTAGAATAACCTTAACTATCACTTCCAAACTAAGCAAAGCGGTCCATCAAACCCTGAATACTTCACCAGACACAGCTGGTAATAGGAACTGAACAATTGCTTCTCTTTTTATTGTTAAGGATGCTGTTAGTCAATCTAAATATGATAATTATCAAAAACTCCAAACTCAAATAAAACGAAATTCAAATCAAATTCTTTGGGAATGCTTGTATAAACAAAAGCAAGACCTAATTAACAGTTAGTACACGTTTTATAAGGTGCAAAACAAGGACCTATGAGGGAAAAGCTAAATTTTCATTTCCACCTAAGCAGTCACTCTGAATACTTTACAGGTCCAATGTAGTAACAGCATTTGCTTCTACTGCCCATTTTCAGCAATACATTGTTCTCTCCGGAGAAGGCCATTTGTGAAGTCAGAACACTGCAGTGAAAAACAGTGGCACTGAAGGCAGAAGCAACAAAAGACAAACTTCTGAAACAGGACTTACTGAAATGAACTTTTAAAGCCGAGGTAGCCTAAAAGGATTGGCCTTGTGTGAGGGCGCTGGGGGGCAGTGCCATCAGAGGGGCATCTCCAACAGCATCGCAGGCACCCCAACACTCCCTTTACAAACGGTGACTTCAGGCCTTCCCTGATTTCCTTCCTTCTCCGATAAAGCGGTGACGCTCCTCCTCTGCTGTGTGCACACCATCCTCCATTCTCCAGCTGCGGGTCTTCACAACACTGACGATTCATACAGTAGTATAGCAGGCAGCATGGTCCCACTGCTTCACATTAACGCCAAATGCCAACTTGGAACAGTTATTTGGTATTTCCCACCCCACCCTATACAGGTCATTTAGTTTTCAGCTTACTCCCATCCTATGAATTTGTAATTTGCTCAAGAGTTTACATAGGTGCAGACTTTCTTGCACAGTGAGCCAACGTCTGCAACATCACATTTTTTTTCTGACTTATAGAAGCATCTGACTTAATCAGAAAATGATGGGGGATGAACATGTTGGATTGCGCATCATCACACCTGCTTAGATGCTCCATTTCGATCATAGTGTTCCATCACTACTTTATTCTCCAGCAATTTTAACAGCAGGAACTAGAGTTAACAATGGTAATGTGGGAATTATTTCAGCATGGCTTCAAGACATGGCATTGGTAAGAGTTTGACAGAATTAGGCAATTTCTGATATCTGTGGGGAAAAGACTGAATTACACGATCTATCCTGCAAGATGATTTATCATTCAAGATTTACTCCTCAAGAGGGAGTCTCATGAATTTATAGTTTGGATCTGAAACATGGGACCTGACCTAATTTGGGGGAAAAACCTGTATTTCCAATGTGGCCATGGGACATTTTTCCTTTTCCCAATCGCATATATAGTACCCAAATAAAAACAAACTTAAAATATGTCTTACAGTATTTTGTCTTTCACTCAGCTTCTTAGAGCTGCAGAATCAGTTACTATAAAATATTCTACACACTTCAAAATTACATAGGAAACACCCAGAGTAACTAAATAAATAAAAGGCTACAGAAAACCGGAACAGTACTGTGTCTCCAGCTGAGACAAAATCTTTCGCTTCCAGCATGGCAGAGAAGGGCTAGGACAATTTTTTTTTTCCAAAAGATTTATATACAGGTTTGAATCCAGAAAATAAGGTTGAAAGCATAAATACGGGTAATTTCAACTAAATTCAGAATTGGTTTCAGAAAGATATGATACAACAATTTAGAATAACACAAAGCAGAAGAGCACAAGGTTTTGGTTTGCTTGAGATATACATAAGGTGCAACAACTTTCTCTCTTGAGGAAACTGTGGGACCCATGTTAGTGTGGATGGTGGCTGCTGGCAGATTAAAGTACACACCACAGCAACAGATGACTTCTCCCAAATCCAACAGAATGAGAGATACGAAGTGAGAACGCTAACTGCGGATGGGGGATTGGAAGAGCACTACCATAGCGGCCTAAAATATTTGTGCTAACCAAAGTTATCATCTGAAAAGACCAACCCCCTCCAGCACATTCAGGGGAGGGGAAGCACTGCTGCTGGAATCAGGACCTCACCCAGAAACGATAAGGCGAGTGCCTAAGGAACTAGAAAGATTTGCGGGATTTCTGCTACTCTCAGAGCTTAATCACTTAAAAATTAAACATTTTACCCAAAAAAAAGGGGGGGGGGGGAAGGGACTTGTTTTAAAGTATCTGAAAACAGTCATATGCAGTAAAATGCCCTCCCACACCCACCCCTGACTAAGGAAAAAGCCACCGAGGTTTAGGAAAAAGCAGATCAAGTAAGATATTAATCACATAGAAAAAAGTAATATTCTGTTTTGCTTCATTTTTAAAAAAGGTCCCATGAATATACAGCAATCTCTTAAGTCTAGTGAAATGTAATTGGAGGACTGAAGGGGGGTGCGCTGGCAAAAACAGATCTAGTCTAACGTGTTCTACAGAATAACAAGTTAGTACCATTGTCAAGGTGCATGTTCTGCACCATACAATTTGTGGTGTTAGCTTCTCTGTTTTTTTTTTTTTTTTGGATTTTTAGCTAATCAGAATTTTAAAATTACTATTAGCATGTGGTCCAAAACTCCAACAGCCACCAACACCAGGACCCAAAAATTTTCAGACATTCACTTTTGCTTTGAAATTTAGAAAGTATTAATAAAACAGCATCATAATAAAAAATAGTATGCTAAAACCTGGGGCTGCTCACTTATATATCTATGTGAATGGGGTTAAGGTATAGCTTCTGATTAACCTCTTACTAATTCCTTCTTCCTCCATCCCCACAGTGAACACGCATTTTTGAGGATATTATCCCAAAGCTTACTGCCCTTTTTGCCTGCTTTGAAAATAGAAATAACTAGATTTTTTTCCCAATCCTGTTAGTATGTTGTACATATTTTCCAGCACCGTAACTGAAGTAATATCTACAACCACAAGAAGCTAAACCTAGTCAGTATTATTAGAGTCACTTTTTGTGTATGGCTATTAGGTCAAATTACAATTAGAAAACAAATCATCATTACAATTCAGTGAAGTATAAATAAGATAGCTAGATAAAACCATGTAAACTGTCACCATTTAGAGATCTAATTCAAAAGCTTTCAAACTCGAACCAGCACTATCAAAATTCTGCCAGTTTGAAAACCATTAAAAAGTATTGCTGGAATCCAATATTTAAAATTTGGTAGTTTGTGCTGTGATGCAAGAGTGGGGAAATACTTTGTGCTATGGAACAAATACCCTGTTAAATCTGTAGCCTCAGACTAATTTTGATTTATCACTTTGCATCTGTTGCTAGGAAACCAGACACTGTGAACGTCAGGTGGTTATGTCAATATGTTCAATGTTCTAAGCCAGTTAATCCACTGGGCACTGGCATATGTATGGTTGGTTTTATGTTCAAAAGCAATAAAACACAAAAATGAAACAAGAAAGTTGCGGAGGGATCTACGACTGAGAGGTCCACTCTGGTCAGGCACACCTCCCTCTTCGTGTACACAATACCTCCTGCACAATACAAACTTGAAATGGCTCTAAACACCTGCAGTGCCATTAGGCTGTGCATAGCAATTGCAACCCGTCCAGTCTGTCTGTCATGGATGTAAAAGGTCGGGAGCTCCAAGTCCATATGAAGTGAGTGTCTTCAATGTGGTCAGAATAGTGAAGTAATACTAAGGTCACTTCTGAATAATATTTTTGTCTTTTTTTTGTTTGTATGAACGATCCTTGGTCACTTAGACCCCTGTGTAAAAATAAAAGAATCCTCAAGGCATGAAAACATTAATAATCTGTAATCTGCAGGACTCTTCCCCTTTCTGGGAAAAAATATTTGCCACAATTTGCCCCAAGCAAATTCTTCTTGGTCATTCAAAGCTAAGAAAAAATTCAGATTGTAAGAATTGTAATTTTTCTCTTTTTTTTTTTTTTTGCCAGCAAACTACCACTCTGGTGGCAAATATAAAAGTGCAGAATATATGGACCACGAGGCCGAGCATACACCGCTAACAATGGTACATTTGCCTGTCCATGCTGCCTAGGAGTCTCGGAACAGGCTTTTTAATATTTATTCTACAGTATAAATGTAGGTATAACCTATTATATAAACCATCTTAGAACTTAAATCTCCATGTACAAAAAAGACTAAGAATATCTAATAATAACTAGTGCAGTGCGTCAGTTTTTGTTTGTTTGTTTTTTGTTTTGTTTTTAAAGAATAACTAGGTAATATATGAAACTAGTTTCACACTCTCTGGTTGGTAAAAGAGATGCTGAATGAGCTACAGTAAAGGCAGCCTTTTACCAAGTTACCACCTGTTACTGCCAAAAGCCTTCAATAGAAAGCAAAGCTCCAGGCTTGTCCTGCCTCTGCTCAGTATCAACAAATAACATCACCCTCAAAGATTCTGGGTTCTGAAAGAACAAACTGGCCAGGATGCTCAATTCTGCTTCAAGTGAATCCGGGCCGCCAGGTAGGGCACAAAACCACTTGTTTGCAGTCTGTATTTTCCACCACGTGGACTCACTAGCATCCCTTGGTAAAGACAAGGCTAGGGAAGGAGGTAAAGCACAAGGTCTGACAATTAAAGGGCGCTTCACTGGTCAGCACAAGAAATAAGTACAGGAGCCTGTGGCATTTCTTTTGGCTGTCCATCATGGGTGAGCGGAGTTGATCTCTGACCTCTGCAAAACAAGCAAAAAAAGGTCACTTACTCAAGGTGTGTGATCAGAGGCAGAAGAGGATTTTGAATAACAAATAAAAAACTTCCAAGTATTTTCAGAGAAGCTGTTGATGATCTGTTGTTACTTACGTCATTTACTCAAGATTCATTTTGTCCTCTGAGTTCCTTCTCTTTTCCTGCCTCTCTGCCCTCACCAAGTTCATGTCAATGACCATGATACAACTCAAGAACATATTCTCTGGTCTCTAACAACTAATCACTTCATGTTTTATAGACATGAAACTTGCAGTACCAACACATTAGGTGCGACTCCTTAAGAAGTGGAAAACTTTGAATTACAGTCATTTTTGGGACAACTACCTTCCTTTTGACCCAATGGTACTAAAAAGACACATCCTTTGGATTGTTCCAAGGGGAAATCTTTTCCTTAATAACTGATAAACTCTAGACTCGTTTCTTAAGTTATGTAACACTCTCAGTGTAAAACTTCAGACCAACAGTAGCATTAATGAAGAGAGAGATTGTGATTCTAAATGAATGAAAAGTGAGCAATGAAGAAACAATGAAACCCCTCTAATAAAAAAAGAAAAGTCTCCTAGGTACATAGAGTATATACTGGGAAAGAAGCAAGTACCAATGTGAAATTTCAGATTAAAAGAAAAATCCAAGGGCCAGCGTTGTGATGAATCAGGCTGAGTCCTTGCCTGTGATACCAAAATTCCATATGGACATCAGCTCATCTCCCGGCTGTACCACTTCATACCCAGAGCCCTGATAATGGCCTGTGAAAACCAGTGAAAGATGGCAGAAGTATCTGAGCCCCTGCCATCCATATGGAAAAACTGAAAGAAACTCCTGGTTCCTAAATCTGGATTAGCCCAACCCTGGCTATTGCAGCTATCTGGGGAATAACCAATAGATAGAAAATTTCGCTTTCTGTTTTTTTTTGTTGTTGTTGTTTTGGTTTTTATTTTTTTGTGTACCTTCCCTTTACAAATAAATCTTGCAAAAATAATGTAAGGAAGAAAAAAGAGAAAAAAATTTCACACAAACAGAAAATTCATGGAAATTTCTACCATGTAGATTGGAACTATGCCAAACACAGCCAGTTTTCCAATAAGCTTTTGATTAATTCATAGTAAGAAACAATTTAATTTGAGGTCATGAAAAAATTCTTTAAAATTTCTTGCAATTACTAGAGTTTTTTATCCTGAAACACAGAGTAAGATGTGTCCTAGCAGGCAGAGATAACACACACCCATGGCTCTGTGCCCTAGAAACGTCTTTGCTTCCTAGACTACACTGAAAATATGGGAAGTCATAGCAATGCTCCCATTGGTCCAACCCTCCTATGGAGTAAATTCTTCAGAGCACACAGAAAAAAAGAAGACATTTTAAGATTCAAGCAATATATGCCCCACAAATATATCTAAGTTTGTCTTGCTGCAGAAAAAGAGAAAAACAACTCAGACAAATTACAACATTTGGGGACTTCAGACTCTGATGATCATTTAATAACCCAAAATGCTTAAGGATTTCAAAAAATACCAAATGTGTTATAATCAAACCTCTGGATGAATCTGTTTATTCACATACGGGTGCTATGAGTACTAACTGCTCAATATGTTCAACTCTGCTTAAAGATGATGAAATCAAATTGCTAAACTTTTGCGTTTAAAATGATATACCTAGTATATTAACAGATCATAAGAATTTTAGTAAGCATTGGAAAGAAAGGAGGAATAAAAGATAAACAATGTAGTACAAAAACCGCAAGAGAAAGAGAGGAATAGGGTGAGAGCTCCATTTCATCAGTGGGAGAGGGCAAGGTGTCAGGAGCATGATGGGAAACAATGATGTGGTACACCTAACTGATGGATCTCCTTCTGGGGCGAGGTAGGGTGCAGCCAAACAGGATTCTTCATGTTTTCCTGTGACATGATTGAAGCTTGCTTAGGCAGCAAATTAGAGCAAAAAGTGACGTCTTCAGTTTTGATACTGACTCAGAAATTGGGGGTATGTGCTTGGTAAATTAACTGCACCATCATCAAAAAGTGACATTTTATCGGACCCAGTGCGGTGGTCAAGTGGCTAAAGTCCTTGCCTTGAATGCACTGGCTCTAATCCCGGCAGCTCCACTCCCCATCCAGCTCCCTGCATGAGGCCTGGGAAAGCAGTAGAGGACGGCCCAAAGCCTTGGGACCCTGCACCTGTGTGGGAGACCTGGAGGGGGCTCCTGGCTCCTATCTTCAGATTGGTGCAGCACCGGCTGTTGCGGCTCACTTGGGGAGTGAATTATCGGACGGAAGATCTTCCTCTCTGTCTCTCCTCTTCTCTGACTTTGCAATAAAAAAAAAAATAAATCTTAAGGTGACATTTTATCGCCTGTGTGAAGGCTAATTTTAGAGTTAAGTTTAGTGAGTTTTCCTTCATATAAAACAGCAGTAACTAAAACAGACATTTAACACACGTTGGTGAGAATGCTGTGCGTGTTTCAAAGCTCCTTTTATGCTGGGTTTTTAACCTACTGCTACATTTTTCAGGGCAAAATGTGGGTAATGTGCTTCTGCCTCTGGGGGCAGGCATTGTGGTGAAGTGTGTTAAACTGCTGTTGGCATCACCAGCATTCCATATGGATGTCAGTTAGCGTCCAGGTGCTCCACTTCCAAACTAGTTCTCTGCTAATGTGCTTTCCTGGGAAAGCAGTGGAGGATGGCCCAGGTGCTTGGGCGTCTGCCCCCACATGGGAGACCTGAGTGAAGCTTCTGGCTTCTGTCTGGCCCCAGCCTGCCCTGGTAGTTGTGGCCATTTGGGGAGGAAACCAACAGAGGGAAAAATCTATTTCTTTTGCTCTAACTACCTTTTAAATAAAGAAATAAATCTTCAACACAAATAGATACATCTATAATATATGTGTTTATAGATGTATATATTTCTATCCACAATTCTGTGGGACACCTCCTAAATTATGGACCAAGGTGATGCATAATTAATAATTAATTGTTATGCAACCCAGGAACAAATACATTCAGGTTGTAGACAAAGGGTTGGTTGGTAGATCTACTTCAAGAGGTAAAGGCTAAAATGAGAAGTAATCCTCTCCAAAGTGCTTTAACTTCCCTAACAAACTGCTAGGTTGATGCTAAAATTCTACTCATCTATATTGTTCTTTCTCAACAGAGGTTAATAATAGAAAAAAAAGACATTTATATCCTTCACTTGTATCACACTGCTTGTATGCCAGCTCCCTAACATGGAAGGACAGATCTCCAAAATTACCTCATTTATTTATTCATTCCTTTAATTGGTCATTCACTCACTGAGGTAACAGCAACTGCCTAAGCAAGCAGGAAACATGCATAAAACCACGGCTTGGCTTTCAAAATATCCTGAGAGGAGACAAGTGCACGAACAGCTGATGCCGATGCTCTGGGCAGCTTGTCTGAGAGAGGCACCTATACAGCGTACAGAGGTAGTCTGGGGCACTGGAGGAGGACTGGGAGAAGAGGATCAAGGACTAGCACTGGAAGAGGAGCAGCTGTTTTCCTGGGAGGAGGACATAGCAAGACAGGAGCTCAGTTTACCTGGGTAGGAGCAAATGATTCCATGCAGCAGCAAGGTAGGGAGTGTGCAAGGGTAGGAGGTAAGAGGGGAGGGATCGGGGAGGAAAGGGTTATTGTAGCCTTCAGCTATTTGCAAACTGGGGGTCATGGAAGGCAGGTTAACAGAGCAACTGAGCAATCATAATCATGTTAGGAGAACGCAGGCAGCAGCCACGGTGACTGTGGAATGACTTTTCTGAGCCTGAAGTACAATTCCCTTCTATATTCTTACATAATCTCTTATTTCCACATTTCACTGGAACACTTTGTAAGATTTAGGCAGAAATTTTTTAATTCTCTTGCAGGTGCATGTGTTTGTCCTTTGGATGTGTCTGTGAAGCTCCAGGAGTGGAGCAATATCTATGCATTACTGTCCTCTGAGACATTGGTGGATTTTAACAGCGTCTGTCAGCACTCACTTGCTATTAGAACTTGCAGTGTACACATGAAAAGCAATGTGACTTCTTGGAAACATCCAGGGGCTAGCTCTGAAGAAGCACTAGAACTGCGACATGACAGGTAAAGAGCAGAAAGCAAACACAGCTCACACCAGAGCCTCCAGGACGTGGTACGGGGGCCAGACCTCCACATCTCTTGTACCACAGATTAAAAGGACCTCATGCATTGGTTATCCATTTTGAATAAAAACACAAAATGCCTGAATTTACAAAAACCTATTTTTGCTCTTCCAAAGAACCCAATAACTATAATATACACTGAGCATTTAATACTACTTCTGTGGGACTTTGCTGTGTTCAGAGTTTTTTTTACAATTTCATGATTCCTTGAGAGTATCATTATGCTTTTTGTTGAGATATGAAATTGGGCAAGCTGCCTATTCTGGCGCTGGCATCCCATATGGGTGCTGGTTCAAATCCTGGCTGGTTCACTTCCCCTCCAGTTACCTTCTAACGCATCCGGGAAAGCAACAGGAAACAGGTCATGCACTTGGGTCCGTGCACCCATAATGGAGGCTAGGAAGAAGCTCCTGGCTTCTGGCTTCGGCCCGGCCAATACTGGTCATTGTGGCTATCTGGGGAGTGAACCAGTGGAAGGAAGCCCTCCCTCTTTCTCCATTCCCCTTCTCCAACTCCTCTCTGTAACTCCAACTTTCAAATAAACAAATGTTTTTTAAGAAATAACACAGATGTGAACACTGAGGTCCAGAAGCACTAGACTTGAAGCAAAAGTACCACCTCCTTTTGTTATAAAGAAGGAAAAAGACAAACCAACAGAAGTGAATGGTGATTCTTAAGATCTCTCAAGTTTTCAGGTGTCAGAGCCAGAACTCCAATCTGGGCTCACCATCTGACTCCAGAGCTCAGCTAAGTAGTTAAAGCTGCTTTCCTGCTCCAGGCTTTTTTTTAAAGATTTATTCATTTTTATTACAAAGTCAGATATATAGAGAGGAGGATAGACAGAGGAAGATTTTCTGTCCATTGATTCACTCCCTAAGTGGCCATAATGGCTGGCACTGAGCTGATCCAAAGCCAGAAGCCAGGAACTTCCGCCAGATCGCCCACGCAGGTGCAGGTTCCCAAAGCTTTGGGCCATCCTCAATTGCTTTCCCAGGCCACAAGCAGGGAACTGGATGGGAAATGGAGCTGCCGGGATTAGAACCAGCACTCATACGGGATCCATAAGGATTTTAGCCGCCAGGCTACCGCACCGGGTCCCCCTGCTCCAGGCTTTTTATGAAAAAGGGGTTAAGCTACACGGTAATACACACAAAATACTGGGCTGGCTCTATTCCCTCTTATTTTCCCACATTGCTAATTAGCTCACAGACTTTTCTAACATATACAATCAATAGTGCTCTTGCAGCAAGTCTGAGGGCTAAAGTATTGAGAAAAATGTCTCAAATCATGTCAGGAAGGGTCATCTGGTTCCCATGTTAATTTCTTCATCCAAGTTCTAACCTGTGCACATTCTCCATGGCTGCCACTTCGGCCAATGCAGCGAGGCTGAAGAACGCAGACACCGCGGGCATTTCTGGAGTACTGCTCCGAGTCTCCTCGGCCTCAGGGTGGTGGGAGCACTCATCATTGCAGTCGGCCTCAGCTACCTTGGGGAGACTTCTCCGCAGGTGCTCCTTTGGTTTGTCATCTGTAACAAAAGGGAGATCTATCATGAGAGGAGCGTTCGGTTTCCTCCAGAGAGGGGACGCAGAGAAGACACCTTGCCAGGCGGTGTGAAAGGAGCAAACATTCTTTACCTTTCCACGGAGCATGAAAGCTCTGACAGAATTCTTCCACAGTAACAAAGTCCCTTTATTAAGTTAATTTGCAGCAATCCTTCAGTACTGAGGCCTAGTGCTAAGCTGTAGAGAAGTTGTGTTTTATTCAAGGTTGAAGAATGAGTCAGTTTAGGAAAGAGGAAAAATGAGCTTTGGCCAAAATCAAACTCCTGAATGAGGGGCCTGGATATGCCCCAAAGTGGCCTTTACAAACCCAACCGGCTAAACATTTCTCATGACGCTGCAGCAGGCACTGTTGTGGCAACTCAGACATTTGGTATGTTCTGACACCAGTACTAATGATGGTCTAAACATCAAATTAATCAATCTCAGTAGGATTCAACAGGATTGTTATTTTATCCTGAAGCTCTAACAGAAACAAAACAAAGGACCTGAAGTGCTGGATAAAATACCTTGTAAACATTCCTGCTAAAAGCGTGTGTACAGTCTTTATTATGAAACCATTATAATGAAACAGATTTGTTTTATGGTGGTTTTAAAAACATTTTTGATTTAGAAAGAAACTGATAAGAACTATAAATGTCACATTAGAACTTTCCTAAGTATCATGTTTTCTACATAAAAGGAGAGTTTTTAAAAAATCTTTCATTATTTCAACAAGTAAAACTAAATTATATATATATATGTGTGTGTGTGTGTGAATGAGGATAAACAAATACAAACAAAAGGCATAGACCCCAAAATACAAAGGCAACGATGTGGAGGTCTGCTGACTAAATGGCAGGACAGCCAGATTTTAGTCTTCATCCCACCTCTATCCAATTGGAGGTAGTAATAACATTCGGAATATGCTAAACACAAGAAATAGTAAATAAAATTCACTACTTGCTCTCTAATTCTAACTCAGCAAACTAGTCATTTCTGGTAACATCCTGATTAACTCGAAACAAAGTGACACCAGATAAACCCACTAGTGCCTATCTGCCATGGCACCCCAAGAATTTGAAGCAGGTTCTAGGCATCATTACTGCCCCACACCTCGTGTTGGGCTCCTTGGTCAATTCTATTGCCAGGGAAGCCACCAGAAAATGAAAACAGATCCAAGGCCATGATAGAAAATGGGGAAATTCACTGGTTGCATTAGACAAAAAGCTCAAGAAATCTAAAAGTGGGCATGCATTGTGGTATAGTATGTTAAACTAGCTTGGGATGCCTGCATCCAATATTGGAGAGCTGGTGTGAGTCAATTTAGTTTTTTGTTAATGTGTGTGGGCTAGGTACTTGGGTCCTTGCCATCTACATGGGATGGAGTTCGAGGATCCTGGTTCTAGCCTGGCCCAGCCCTAAGTATTTTGCCCAAGTGAATCAGCAGGTAATAGATTTCTCTCTTTCTCTGTTTTTCAAATAAATACATCTTAAAAAAAAAAAAAACCAAGAAGAAATGCCTCAGTTTTCAGGATCAGCTTTATAAGAAACATTGGGTATGTTTAAACATTCCTCCATCCGCTGCATTGAATACCTGGTAATCTAGCTTGTCAAGGCTTGCATAGCAGATCATGGAGAAACACTGATTCACACAGGATATTTAGAAGTCTAGGATCTTCTGGAATTTACTTAATCAAGACTTTTTTATACATACTGAGAAAGAAATGCTGACTATCCTAAAAATTACCTTTCCTTCCCAGAAATGCAGATATGCTCATGGAAACCGCCATGATTTTAAAACAGAATAAAACATGTTTGGAAGTTTACAGAAAGCCATAGGTCATGCCTCATTATTCAAAGTGGAGCCAAAGTTGTCTTACAGTCATTTGCTGTTTTTGGTCATCTCTGTCTAAAGCTCTGCTTACCCAGAGAACCTCCTGCTGGTGAAACCCGGCCGTCTGCTGTCCTGACAAGGTGTGTAATCTTGGTTTTCCTTGCTTTTCTCTTTTGGCTGCCCACCAGCGGTTCTTGCATTATTGTTGGCTCTGGAGTGTTGGGAAGGGATAGGGCATTTTTAACCTTATGTGCAGGCTCTATGGTGTTTTTGTCTTCTGAAAATATGGCTGAAATGAGACAAACCAAATATAATTAAACACAAACACAGAGGCAAGCAACAGTTCTCTTGCAAGGAAATATTTCCAAAGGTCTAACCCATCTGAATGGGGAGTATGCAATCAGTGTTGACTACTGACAGAAAAAATAAAACATTGCTGACAATTTGTAAATAAGCTTACCACTTATTTAGATTTGCTTTGATAAATTAAGTACAGAGGATTATGACATCTTCTCTCTTTTCTGAATATTTGCTAAGTTTTTGGACCTTGTAGGTTGCTGGGGGAAAGAGGACGATAATGCATGTAAATCTTAGTCAACAGTGTCCCAACACACCAGAAGTGCTAGTGGTGACCAGGGTCCACAGCTGAGACTCTTGCTGATCTAATCTGGAGGAGAAGGCCAAAGAGTCTTCTTTTCATCTAAGGACATGGAGAGTAAGTTCTTAAACTTACATTTAAGGTTGGGACATTTGCTTTCAAGCACAAGGTTGGCTAATCAGAAAAGAAATTGTGAAGTCAGACTTTTTTTGCAGACAGACTACTTAGAAAGGACAGGGAAAATACTGGTAAAGATAGCACATAAATGAAACTCTCCAATTCACAGAATTCTAGGACAGGGTAAATATGGTTAGTGAAGTTTTGTATGTCAAGTTAGCTCACAGAGAAGCCAGTTTTAGGTTCCTAAGCTGCAACACAAGCAATCATGACAGCACTCTCTTACATGCTCAATCACTGCATCAAGATTAAGTAAGTAACCTTTCTGCTAAGTCCTTAATCCCAGTTTAAATATATTGGGAATGTCTGTGTTCCTCCTTATATGCTCCCCTTCTTGGGAGTCCACCCTTCCTACCCCCTTCACTTAAAAGTTAAAAAAAAATGCAACAAAAAAGAAAGAGAAAACAACTACAAAAAGAATAGGCAAATATGAGTTTAGTAAATATTAAGGGATATATGCACAAAATCAATTTTCATGATTAAGATTAAAACAATTTTAAAAGCTTTTAGGTAGGGAGAAGAAGTGTTTTTCTAGCCAAGCTCTTAGGACAGACACTGAAATAATTTTTGAAATACAAGAGGAGAATGTTTATCAGGATATTAGGATCTCATGACAAACTCTGAGAAAACTAAGCCTGGAGAATAACTAAAGGAACTTGTAAGGTGGGTCTGAAGGATGTTATTGACATATATATATAACATAGGAAGCAAAGACTAAGAAGGGAGATAAGGAGCAAGAATAACTCTGGGTGTGAAAAAGATGTACTTGTTAAACTTCATTTTAAAATTATGAACTAGCTTTAGTAGGTTTAGGTCCATTTCTGATAAAGGAAGGTTATGATTAATTAATTAATCTCTGGTCCTGGAAATCAAGGCACCCGAAAAGAAGTTGATCCCAGATTTCACATTCCAAAACAAGTGGGAAATAATTCTAATTATTCAAAAGAAAGTATATAAAGCAGAAATCACACCATCATTTATGGCTTGGTCTGACCTCAATATTGCATAACAGATGGTTGTGTGGGGACAGGTTTAAGATAACAGTTATTTAAAAAATTATTTGGCAAAGCTCCCAAACACCTTTTTTTACATAAGTAATTAAAAATCAGAAAGAAAGGTTACATTTAAAGTTGTAAATCTATACCCAGTTTAAATTTTGATCACAATGATTGACTAATTTAGGTAATATCACTTATTTATAATTTAATATTTAGTTTAACAGAGGTCAGTGGTAGTATATATTTTAATAATTTTTTTAGTTTAAAAACTAATAAAAGTTCCTAGCAAAATAAAAGATAATGTGTCCCATGACTGTGCTACAGCCTTAAAGTTCAAAACCTCCTTTAAGAAGAAATCAGAATCAGAACTTACAATGAGCATTAAATAACTTCTACTGCACATTCAGAAGTTCAACATTTCTAGTTTCATATCCAAATCTATTGGTTATCCCTTCTGTTTACTTACGGAGCCTTGCACCCATCTCAGACAATGACCACTCTCTTATAGATCAACATTCTAGAAAGAACATAACATCTACCCCCTTCTAGCCTGAAAAACCCAGAATGAGGGAAATAAAGGTATAGCAGAGATCCAAAGATGAAAGACGCCCTATTTCCAAAGAACTTCGTACAGAAAGCAGAACTGAGAAGGCAAAAGCAAAGGCATGGGTACTACAAATAGGCCAAGTGAGTTGGGAAAGATGACCTGATTTCTACACAGAGACCACGGATGAAATAGTAGAAATTATAGAATTCTATTCTTGAAGTGACACCATAAAGGTCTCAGTTCCGTTATGGAAGATGAAGGTTGAACTAGCCTAGCTCTTAAGCATCCATCAAGCCCTAAAACAATGTAAGTTTTTGCTGGCCTGGGGACGGCTGGCTGCCCCCCAGGGCTAGGGGCAGCCCTAGGGGAGCGGCCCAGCCAGGCCGGACCTGAGAACGAGGACCCAGCATGCCAAGACCACCGCTGCAATGCAGTGAGGGGGTCCCTGGCTTTGGGCGGCCAGTGCACCAAATGGTGCCAGGCTCTGCCTGCTGGCCGCCCAGCGGCGAGCTACAGAGTTTTTACGATCAGAAAAAGCTGCCCAGAGACACTCTTGAATAAGGCCAGCCTTTGGTAGGTCAGAGATGAATTTCTGGTGATTCCCAGCCATAGTAAACATAAACACTAGGGCAAGAGTGGGACTGAGACATGAAGGTTTGAATGAGAGTACCCATAAGAACTATTAGAACCAGATTGAGTTACCAACCAAACCAAGACCCAGAAGCTCGAGTGGCCTAGTAGGGAAATAGTGGGCATCTTCCTCCTAGGTAACTACCCCTCTGATGAACACGAAACCAAGATAGAGGTGGGATTGCTAAACAGAAACGCATATGCCAGTATTTATCTGGGCTGGGTAGGGGGCTGGTCGGGTCGAGTTGGGCTTCAAAATGCATCAATAATTTCCAGAGTTTAATGAGAGGCGGGACAGACTGAACAAGACTGCGGTAATGTTTTTATGTCAGTCTGATTGCTCCCAAATAATCTCTTTCCACTAGTAGAATTCATTACGTGCTCATGAAGCAGACGATGGCATCATTTTTCCCAAAAGACTTCTGTGTTTCCTTTTAATTAAGCATGTGTTGGTTACTCAGAGGCGCATTATTTTATCAGGGTGCTATACTCTGTTGTTGGTGTTGCTGTTGTTGTTGTGATTGATGTGGCTGTTATGAACTGATGTCAATCCAGAAAACAGTAATATTATTTCAACCCCAAACAGCCTGTATCTCATGCAATAAGACATTGTGAAGTAACCAATGAACCAACAATCGATATGAGTCAGATTGCTTATGATCTACATTAAGAAATGTAAAACCCAACAAACTTGTAAGGCCCTATGATACTTGGAAATGGGGAGGGAGAGCAGAGAAATCTTACACCACCCCAGTAGGTGTGAGAAAGACGGGAGAAGGATAACCCAGCAGGATCATAACTGGTAACTCATAGACAGCAGACTTGAGTTAGCATTAGACAATAGCAAAACTACAAAGACATGTGGGGGGAATCAGGAGCAATCCTAACAACCTCTTAACAGGAGGTCATACGCATAGAGCAGGGGGGGACCCCAGAGTGGAGCAGGGGGACAGGAGGAGGCTTGTATCCCAACCCTGAAGACTCCCAGAGCCTCACCAAGGACTATCAGTATGACCACCGACTACTACATCCCTACTGCCAAGGAGACCACGGGGGAAAGGGAGTGCCTTCAGAGGCCAAGAACTCTGAGGTCACCCATCCCCATTTGGACCTACAATGTGGGATGGAAGAAGCCCAATTCCTGCCTTGCAGGATCCAGGGTCATCAGAACGACAACCAGGATCCCTGAGCAGTCCGCAGAAACAGAAGAACAGTAAGCTTCCTTCGGAACTAGGGAGAGGAGCTTTCTCTGGCCCTTGCCTGCTTCCAACTTTGGGTCCCCACCCTCTTTTGTAAGGACCATCAGGATTGCTCCAGAAACCCCTCATAACAAACAAACATATGAACAAACAAACTAGAATAGATACACAGAGAACAACTAGGAAAGCTTAGAAACAGACAGGAAGCGGCCAGCCGGGATGCACTTATAACTCACTGGGTGGGACACAAAGATCAGATACTCCTCTCTGGGGTGTTGAGGATTTCTCTGCACACCCCTCCCAAAAACGTTCACCTAAACTGTTGACATTGGTCCTGTTAAAGTTATAGAGTTAGACTACCTGAAAAACAACCAGGTTTAGCAAAATCATGCTTCAATGCTATAAAATGCTAAATACTAACATTGAAATAGACAAGAGACAGCTGAATAGCAATCTATAGCCATTTTAAGGTATATGGAACATGGTTGAATATAAACCAAAATTGAAATGTCTATGAGGAAGTCACAGGTTTCGGTCGAGAACCTGCATTTTCCTAGTAACATATTGGTTATTCAATACCACGTCAATTAATGCCATAATGTTGTAAATGGTTGTAAATATTATGTTGGGTTTTTTACTTGATTGGGATGATACTCTGCTGGTTCTACCTTCAGACCAGAGATGGTCTCACCAAGAAGCCATTGAACTTACCAGGACAATAAGATGCTGGACTTTATGATTGGTCAAAACCTCCAAAGAAAGAATCTCAACTGAATTTGAACTATGGAAATGCAACAAGGTGGAGCAATCCGCCGGGGGGGGGGGGGAGGGTTTGGGGAGGGGCGGGGGGGAATTCCAGTGCATAAAAAAAAAAAAACCAACAACAATGTAAGTTTTGCCACACAACTACAATTAGGGCAAAAGAAGCATAGAGTCCATGGCAGACAGGGGTTGGAGAAGAACATGACTTTGACAAGCACTGCGATATTTTTATTTTTTTGTTTCTTAGTAGTGAGCTCTCAGATGGTTTCATTTCTCCCCAGTGGTTATTTCTATTCTTGTTTGTCCCAGAAAAATTGTTGTAAAAACACAATGAGAAGCCAGGCCATGGCTGAAAGGGGATTTCAAACAGGAGGTACAATGCAGGCCTACAAGCACAATGGGATGAGGGAAAGCCCTAACAGCCAGTAGATGAGGGACAGAGGGATCAAAAGCAGACTGGCCAAAAGATTTCAATGATACTGAAAACTTAAAAATCAATAGACTGTGTAACTGAAAAGGAGTAAATCAAGAAGCGGCAGCAAAAAATACAAGGGCTGAAAAGAAGACTTGCTGAGAAGTCTCCTCTTAAACTACCGAATCAGGAAATAATCATGGGCCCTACAATCATCCATTCCCATAAAACATATGGGAAATGACCATGCTGAAATCTCTAAGATCAGATAGGGTTCCCCGTGCCATGCTTTGACTGAGGGGTTAAGCCCAGGACACGCTGTCATATGTGTGATGCTCTAAATGCAGGACAGCCCTCAGGTAGAAACTGCTGAGACAGGGAGAATCAGGGAAGGCAAGTACATCAAAGAAAGAGGCATATGGCGACCAAGCAGCGATTTCACATCCCACAACACTGGTAAAGCAAGCAAAGCCCAGGTGGTGATGGACATCAGTTGAAAAAGGGCTCAACAAGGGAAACAAGCCTAAAAAGAGTACAAAACCAGCACCCCTACCCCCAATGCCACACTAATGGAAATGTGAGGAAAGAAAGGCTTTGCCATCCTAAAGGAAATTAATCAATTCTCTTACAGCTTTTAATTGAACACACAAAACTACTCAAGCACTGTGGAACAAGTCCGCAGGGCTAGTTTTTACACTCAGCAATAACTATAACACATTTGTAAGCAGATCATCTGAGAGTGATACTGCCAGTTCACTCCTGTAGCCACATTAGGATGTGGCAATAAGAGACTTCTGTTTTCCAAACTGCCCACAAAACGTAGAGTGAGGGTTTTTTGGGAGGGTGGGGGTGGGGGAGCAGCACTATACTTGTGTCCTGGGAAGCTACTAAAGTGCTCCAGAGTTGTGAAGTCAATCCAACTGGGTAATTCAAACATGTTCTGAAATGAGCAAAGGCAGATCTGGAATCTTGCAGCCTTTGGTTGGCCTCCCATGAACTAAAGCAGCAGTCAGAAACTGAATGGAACACAGGAAAGACAATCAAATGAATGATCCATATATAAGATCCTGGGAGACTGAGCAAGTCACACAGCAACTAACTTTAATTTAAGAGAAGAGATCAAGTTAGACTGGGCACTGTGGGTCCGGTTTGCAAAGCCGACCATAAACAAAAGTTTTTCCTGTGTAATTGATGTATACACTGTTAAGAAATGAATCTGATGACTATCCCAAGCCTGAAGATTATTTAGTTGAAAATACCATTTCTATTTTCAATACCTGAACCAAATGAAGGTTGAAACACTACAGACAAGCCTGAAACATTGAAACTGTAGTGGTCACTGTGCTTAAGTGGATAGTTGTGGTCTCTTCCTTTTCTGCTTTTGTTGAGTGCTCTTTAATTCTTTCCCATACATTTGGGACTGAGAAGTCCTTCTTAATTCACTAGGGCTGCCATCAATGTGAAATTCAAAACAAAATATGTATGCAAAAAATGTAAATATGTATCATCTGTATGTATTTACCCACTATAAATATCAACTGGCACTAAATATTAATAGTCATCATTAATTATAACAACTAGAGACCTTTAAGGAAAGGTTATGCGATATGATAACTGGGTAGAAAGAAACACAATGACAGAGGTAGATCTTGGCATATCAGAAACTTAATACTGAGCCTTGGGCAATCTTTTTTAAATGTGTGAAGTTATTTCATCATTTTGATTTTTAAAAGCATAGAGGGAAATACTTAAAAGAGATGATAAGCATAGCATTTAAGCCTCAGTTGTATTACCAAGCACCAAGATTTCTGATATTTTCAAAGGGGAAAAAGTGAACCACAAGGCATTACACACAGGATGGTGTAAAGAAGGCATGGTGAACTTTAAGCCTTCCATGTTAACGGAAGTCAGAAAGCTGAACAGCTGCACAGCCTCCGTTGAATCAACATTTTCATTGCAAGCATCAGCTACAAACAATCCCTGTCAAACCTTCGCATGGGATTGCTTACACATGTCAAAATCATACCTTCATTTTCTGTCCCTCTATATTTATACCTTGCAACACAAAGTTTTAATAAGCAGTGACTTGGCCATAGGTGAGAGAGGATGAAGTAAAGGACTTAGTTAATTCACAGAGCACATTGTCTCCACTTAAACAACTCAGTGCTAGAGATGGTATGAAAACAAATAACCAAAAAGGTCATTTTTAATTACAAGCAATTTTCTGATTCCCATACTGATTCCTTTTTCCTGTACACATAAAATGAGCATGGGCAGTCTATATTAAACAAGGCATGCATTTTTAAAAGTACATGGTTTCCAAGTTTTATTCCATAAGCACTGCTAATATGTACAATTAAATATCACCAATAATAACTCTTCTAAATTCTTGGAACTACTTATAAAGTACTCATAAAGTAGTTCTTAAAGGCAGAAACTTGTTCTACTGGAAAAGAGAAAAGAGATTACAATGCAGACCTGGCACTGTGGGGGAGCAAGTAAAGCTGCTGCCTTCGGTGCCAACATCCCATATAGGTGCCAGTTCATATACCGGCTGCTGCACTTTAGACTGACCTTGCTAATACACCTGGGAAAACAGCACAGAATGGCCTAAGTACTGGGGACCCTGCACCCAAATGGGAGACTCAAAAAATTCTCTGGCTTTTGGTTTTGAATGGGCCTGGATCCAGCCACGACAGCCATTTGGATAGAAGATCTCTCTCACTCTCTGTCTCTCCTCTCTCTGTGACTTTGCCTTTCAAGTAAACCAATTTAAAAAAAAAATTAAAATAGTATAAAAATAGGTCTGATCCTGGTACAGAAACAGAGAAGATCAACGGAACAGAACAGAAACACCAGAATAGAGCGGAGCCCACACATGTATGGCCAACTAATCTTTGACGAGAAAACTGAAAACAATCCAGGGAAAAAACTGTCTCTTCAACAAATGCTGTTGGGGCAACTGGATAGCAGCCTGCAGAGGTAAGAAGCGAGACCCACACCTGTCTTATTATACAAAAATCAGCTCTAAATGGATCAAGGAGCTAAATCTGCATCCAGAAACCATCAAACTATTAGAGGAAAACACAGGATTCACTCTCCAAGACACAGGAATGGAGAAAGACTTCTTGAAAAAGACACCAAAAAGCGCAAGTAGTCAAAGCCAAAATAAACAAATGGGACTACATCAAACTAAAAAGCTTCTGTACAGCAAAGGAAACAAGCAACAAAGTGAGAAGCAACCAATGGAATGGGAGAAAATCTGCATACTACACAACTGATAGGAGACTAATATTCAGAATTTACAAAGAGCTTTAGAAACTCAGTGACACCAAAACAAACACCCCTTTGAATAAGTGGGCGAAGGAAATGAACAGACATTTTTCGAAAGAACAAATACAAATTGCTAATAGGCATACGAAAAGATGCTCAGCTCCCTAGCCATTAGGGAGATACGAATGAAAACCACATTGAGGTACCACTTAATTCCAGTGAGGCTGGCCTACATTCAGTACTCTACTAACAACACCTGCTGGTATAGATGTGTACCCTTCTTCACTGCTAGTGGGAGTGTAGGTATGGAGAATCCTAAGAGAACTGTGAATAAACCTGCCATATGACCCAGTTAGCCCACTTATACGAATATCCAAAGGAAATGAAATTGGCCTATGAGAAAGAGATCTGTAATCCTATATTTGCAACAGCACAATCCATAACAGCAAAGACATGGAAACAATCCAGATGCCCGACTAAAGAGGAGTGTATAAAGAAACTGTGGTATATCTACTCCATGGAATACTACTTAGCTATGAAAAAGAATGAAATTCTAGCATTTGCAACCAAATGATTCCAACTAGAGAATGTTATACTCAGTGAAATAAGTCAATTCCAAAAGCACAAATATCATATTTCTACTGATATAAGGCAATCTTCATGTAAAATATAAGATCAATAGTCCTTTCAATACTGTTTTGGCTGTAACTCACGGGTTTTGATTTTTTTGTTTTAATTTTCATTTTTTTCATAATAGTTTCTTTTATTAGAGTCTTCACTGACTCATAGGTCATACAGTAGTATCATTTTCTCCAAGAAGGTTTTTTATTTTCTTTTTCATTTCTTCATTGATAATATTGGTTAACTGGTAGCATGTTATTTAGCTTCATGTTGTAATTTTTTTTAACTCTATTCCTGTTGCTGATTTTGTTTTATGGCTTCTCATTAAGGGAATGTATAGTGACAGCGTAATGGAGACCATCATATCCAGGTGTGAAGCTACAATGCAGCATGCATTTCTACTTCCAAGTCAAAGACAGACTCCCAATGAAACTGTTAGGATATATCTTGACAATAGGATCCTGGACTGTTTGCCATTGTCTGTATCAGCAATGTCAGGTCACACTTAAATAACAGAATGATGGACTTATGACTGCTTACGAAGGACTATACCATTGTAATAATAAAGGGTAAATCAGTGGTGGGGGGAGAAATTTGGAGATGTAATAAGGGACATCCCACAGCCTAAGGAACTGTATCATAAAATTATAGATAAAATAGAAGGAAAAAATACTCCAAAAAAATTAGCCTAACTATAAACAAACTGGTCTGATCTACTGGTGCAAGCCAGTGCAAAATAAGCCTTTCTGGCCTCTAAAAATTATGCCATTTCTGGCTTAGAATATCAAATTAAACAATGAATGTGACTTCCTTTACCTTCTGTAGGGTGAATGGCATCCAAGAAGATTTGCTTGTTTGACCATTTATCCCCACTTCCTAAAAACAGTGACAGAAAAAGGAAGGTGAAACCATGCTTTTAGAACACACACAGACCACAAAAAAAAAAAAAAAAAAAAAAAAATAAGGCACTATACACAATAACCTAAATATGAAGTGTCACACAAATGAAGCCAAATTTTATTTCATTTTCAATACTGAAACTGGCATTTGCTAATCAAATAAGACCATACAGGACATGAATTTAAAAAGAACACATTTTTGTTTTATGAAATATTCTCAGATTTCTGTGTAATCATATTAATCTTCTGAAGACCCGTAAAAGCAAAAGTTGACATGTTTAGCTCAGAATAATGTCTCTTTACTAGGAGAAAGGGAAAAATGCTAATATTATAGAAAACAGAACTATGAAGCCCATGTACGAGTGAAAGTAAAAACCACTTAAGTAAAAAGTTACATACAGGAATACACAGACACATACATCTACACATAGAAGATTGCTGCATTTAAAGCCTCTTTTAAAGATACATGAAATGCTTCACACTGGCCATGCAAGTTGGATGCAAATGGGCATCAGATGAGTAGGCTGATGGTAGTCACGATACTAACATGCAGGGAGCTGCTAAAGAAAGCCCAGCCTCCAGACCTTGTGGCTCTACTGAGCCAGATGGGAAGATTTAATCTATTAAAAACACGAAAGAAGAAAAGGAGTCCTGAACTCTGAGATCTTGAGAGGAGCCCTGAAGAGGTTCAAGGGTCCATCAAGATCGTTCAATGACACAGATGTTCAGAGGAAAGGGGCTGGTGGGAGGGGGAGCGGCAGAGTACAGGAAAGTCCCCAGTGTCCTCTGGAAATAACAGTATGTGACTGAAGGAGGTGGGCAGATGTGTCTGGCAAACGACTTGTTCTACAGATGGCGAAGGGTTATGACTTAGGAGCAGAAAAAAAGGCCCGCAACAATCCTGAAGTACCACAGAAAGTACAGGAATGTTTGGGTTTTCACATGAATGTGAAAGGAAGCAGGTAAGTGTGGCCACGGGCTGAAGGGTTGCCAAATGTGAGAAAAATGAGAACAGTCAAAGAAAATAAATGGGTAAGAGGCTAAGAGTACTAAATTACACAATTCACAAGATGTAGATGAGAAAAGCCGCAGTTTTGGGATCATTTGGGGCTCTGAAAATAGAGACAAATACAGATTTGAATGGGAATCTCAATGAAGTAGATTTGCAATTAGCTGCAGAGTCTAAAATGAATGAAAATGCCAGCGCTGGGAGCGAATGGCACTGAAGCAGGCACAGGGGAGGAGAAGGCAAAGGCAGTGCACAGAAGCATTCCTCAGAGATGGATTCACAACAGAGGCAGCCACAAAACCTTAACGGAGGGTGGAAGGCACCAATACCTTTTTCCGGAACATTAGGCTTCTCCTTTTTGTGCTTATATTTGCTGACAATTTTGTGGAAAAAGTTCTTTTTCTGGGACTGGAAAGGACCTATAGACAATATTAATATAAATATATTTTAAGTTCACAATATGTCACAGAACAATATTGTGTGCTTTTAAACAATTTTCCCTCCTCCCCCAGCTGCAGGCAGCTGCCTAGGTTGTCTTGTACCCAGGCAACTGTTACACTGCTGGGAGAAAAGCAGCAAGTAGCTGGTGGGCATTCTGGGCCTGATTAACGCCAAATTGGTGTTAACTATACCAGTATGCCACCGTAGTTACTTATTTATTATATATTTAATTTTTAAAAAGATATGTAGGGAAGACAGAGGATGCTGGCCCCTGACATGCCACCACGGTCCCCAGGCGGGGGTGGCTGCAGATTGCCTGGGGAAGAGGGTTTGGGGGTATAATGGTGCAGGAAAGGCTAAGGGCATGTTTGACAGGGAAGGAATGACTTTTTCAGTTTTCCACGGACTGGGCCACTGCAGTTGCAACTAGATGAGGGAGCTGAGATGGAGTGGTTTCTAGAGGGGAGAACTGGAGGGCATGTCTAGGTCTAGTCAAGACATCCGCCCTTGTAGGAGACCTGGGCTGGTCTAAACAGCATCGACCATTTCCCATTGATGCACACAAAGGCTAGGACTGGGAGGCAAGGCTGGCTGTGTTAGGCTGCAGTACCCGTCTGTGAGTGTCTGAGCAGGGGTGGACCACATCTGGGTCATAGCACCCATCAGAACACAAGAGAACCAGATCTGGGAGCAGATTCTATTTTCACTTTTGAGAGGTCTCACTTCTGTGGGTATACAGCATCTGCCGATTTATGTGGAGAGCTTGGTGTGGTGACTCGTTGAGCCAGACTACTTACACAACTCACCTACAGGAACCTCCTGACACTCACAGGACTAGGGCTGGAAGGAGGCCAGGTGTTGCCAGGCTGGAGTGCCCACTGATACATGCAAAGGCCAGGACTGAGAGCAGATCATGCCAAGCAGGGTCACTGCACCTGCTAGCACGTGTGAGATCCAGGGCTGGGAGCAGATCTGGTAGGGCAACTTAGGGAACTCCCCTACTAAGCCACAGCACCTGCTGGGGAGCACAAGAGCCTGGGCTGGGGACAGGTCTAGCCAGGAAAGGCTGCAGAACGCATCACATTTGTGCGTAGTGGGTCTGGAGACAGGACAGGTTGGACCAGCCCTTAGCACCTGCTGGCATGCATGAGAGCTAGGACAGAGTGTGGGCTGCTCTGGTTGGGCTAGGCTGCCACACCCACCAGTGGAAGCTGAGACTGTGGGCGGGCCATGCCAGGCTGGGTCTAAGCATCCACCAGTATACGAAATGCCCAGGACTGGGAGTAGGACTGGTAGGGGAATTCTGGAGACTCCCCTGATGGGTTCCCACTGGTGAGTGTGAGAGTTAAGGCTGTGAGAGGACAGGCTGGACAAGGCTGCAGCACCCACTGGAATGAGTGTGGGCTCTATCTAGGGGTGGGTAAGACTACGCTGGGCTCCAGTATCCATTAGTGCTTGTGAAAACCTGAATAAGTGTGGGGCTGGGCTTGGCTAGGCTGCAGTGCCTGCTGGCATATACAAGATCCAGGGCTGGGAGCAGCCTGGTAGAGGAACTTGGGGAACTCCTCTGCCAGGCTGTAGAGAACCACAGCTGAGGGCAGGGCAGGCCAGGCCAGGCTGGACTGCAACACCCGTTGGCATATGTGAGTTGGGTCTGAGGGTGGATTGGGTTGGGCCAGTCCATAGCATACATTGGCATGCCCATAAGTTACAAGAGCCAGAAGAGGGCATACACCAGGCTGAGTTGGACTACAACTTCTGCCAGCTCACATGAGGGCTGGGCATAGGCCAGGCTATGCTAGGCTGCTATACCCATTGGCAAGAGCTGGGACTGAGGGCAGGCCAAGCTGAGCCATATTGTAGTAACTGTTGACAAATGCCGAAACTGGGAGTGGGCTATCTCAGATTCAGCTGTAGCACCCACTAGTATAACAAAGACCCAGAGTTGGGAGCAGGTCCAGTAGGGGAACTTTGGGGAACTTCTTAGTAGGGGAACTTTCTGGGCTGCTACTTCCACTGCTGAATATGAAAGCTAGACTGGGGAACTTGCTGGGCTTGTTCGCTGTACCTTCTGGCATGCATGAGAGCCAAAATAGGTTCAGGTCAGTCAGGTAATGGAGCAGCACCAGCTGGCAGGTGATTGGACTGGATGTGAGTCATGTCAGGCTAGATTGTAGTACTATCTGACAGATGCAAGATCCAGGGCTGGTAACATGCCTGGCAGGGGAACTGTGGGCACTCCCTTGCTCGGCTGTACCTCCCTCTTGTGAGCATGAAAACCAGGGCTGGGGATAGATCAGGTGGGACAGGGTGGTGATACCTACTGGCATATGTGAGGAATGGGCATGGGGACAGGTTGGCCATAGCTACCATGGGTGTGCCTGAGAGCTAGATGAGATGTAAGCTGGGCTGAGTTAGGCTGCAGTAGAGGCTGGCACATGCAAAAACTGGGGCTGGGGGTGGGCCTGGTGAAGGTTTTTGGGAGTTGCCCCAACCAGGCCACAACACCTGCTGGTATGCGTAAGGGCTGGGTCTGTGGTGGGCTGGCTGGGCTGGGTAGCTGCACCCGTCAGTTCATGTGAGGTATGGGGCCGGGGCAGAACTAATCAGGCAGCTGCATCCACTGGTATGTGTTGGCTGGTGCACACAAACGTCAAGTTGTAGGTCACTACCCCAGGCAAGGTTTCTTGAGGTATTCCTGACTAGACTGCTCGATTTAGATCCCTGACACCCTGAAAAATCACAGGATGTGTGGTCCCAGTTCACCATGCATGTATCAAGACTGGGCCTCTTCAGTTGCTGATGCCTTTGCACAGTGGACAGCATGACCAGGTGTATATAGGAGACATTATGGCTAGCTCATCTAGGTCAGCAGGGGATGCCAACTGCCTCACCATACAATGGAAAGTAGAACAGGTTGGACAATTCTCCTGGCCAAGCTAGCGGCATGTGCCTGGGTCTGTGGTGGCACTAAGATAGACTTCATCAACCAACAGACCTTGGAAAGATTTTCTTAACCCTGGTGCAATGAATCCAACAACATCTCAGAATAACAACACTCTTAGAACACTCTTCCCCACATCGAGGTCTTTAAGGTGTCATCAAAAGACTGTCCTCCATCTCCAGTTGCTAGTTTAGTTTGACATCAAGCAGTGGCTCCCTCCCCATCCTTCCTTATGGACATAGGAGGAAAAAAAAAAGACCTGAAACATTTGTCCCACTCACTTTCCTCCATACCTTACCCTCCACACTCTAACTGGGGGCCTAACTGCTCATCCGTCTTAATTATATAAATATTAAAAACAAAACTAAAAATTAAAAATTTCCTTCTGTTGCTTACTCATCTAACTGGTGTGCTCAAGTTCCCTTCATGAGCCTTACTAAAACCCAGTGGTCTTTTTCTTATGACTGCATCAAGCAGTAGCCTCCATTAGGGCTGGGAACTTTCAGAGCAGAAGCTTCAGGCTTAGCAAGTAACGAGATTACAGTTAGTAACAGTGCCACAGCCACAGCCTGAAACAGAAAAAGCTTAGACTCTTAGAGATCATGAAGGAGTGGAGGCCATTTCTGTTTTATCTATTCCAACAATTCTTTCAAGACAACTGACCACAGAGCACTAGACAGCTTTCTGGCCACTTCTGAGGACATTTTTGAAAAAATTTGTAATTTAAAAACCAGGAAAACATTTGCCCAAATCCTTTCTTTCCTGGACAGGAGGGTAAAGAAGGAGGCACAGATTCTGTTTTTGCTTTCTCAGATAAAGAAAATGGAATCAAGATGTTTTCAGTTATCAGAGACACCAACAACAGTGCTCACATCCTCCAATCATGCACATGGTCTTCTACAGTTTATGGATAATCCTGTGTAACGCTGATGTAATAATTCCATATAGCTGTTGTTTCTGCCTCTGGAAATAGGATCATGATAGGGTCTAACTCACAGGCTTGGTGTGAGGATTTAATTAGCAGCTTCCCCAGACGCTCCTGTCCTACTTCATGCCTTCCAGGGGCTCAGTGCTCTGCCTCCTGGCTGACGAAAGGCTTCCTTCCCCCAACGTGGTCAGTCCCTTCACTCCGTGTGCCAGTTCAACCCTTCCTGTACTGGTGATCATGGTTTTCTTGCTCTACAGTGGGCCTCTCCACTATTGTACAAACACATGTATAGGCTTTTTCAGAGCAAACTTTCTTCCCATTGGTTGCAGGTCCAGCTTTCTGCTGTCCCCGGCAGCAGCATTTTTCTCAGAAAGGTCACTTGTTTACACAGTTGGCAATTTCTCCTTCCATACTTTCTTAAACCCACTGTAATCAAGCTTCTTCGCTGCCACTCAGGAGAAGCTGCTCTTCTCAGCATCACCAATGATCCAAAAGCTGTGAAGCACAACCTTTAATCCTCGGCTTTATCAGTAGTTTCTTACATAACTGGCAACTCTGCGTCAATGCTTCCTCCTCTGGCCTTCTAAGACACCACCTTTCCTTGTTGCTTCTCTTCCACTCACTGACATTCCCTCCTCTGACTGCTTCTTTGTCTTAATTTTAAAATGCCTCGGCTTGATTCTTGCCCTGTTGGTTCTCATCCTCCACTCATTGCTTCTAGTCTCTGGGCTTTAGAACCCAGCTGAAGGGTAATGCTCACAAATACACAGTGAAGCGAGACTCATTCCGCGTTATTTCAAAAGCCAGAAAGCTTACGATATTTCACTAACAGCACTGTGAATCATAGCCCCCTTTATTCTTTCACCTCATATCTGGACACTATCCTCATTCTTCACATCACATTAGCAAGTCTGGCCTCCTGGCTCTTCTCTGCACATGCTCTTAGCTCTGCCTGGAAAATGCTGTTCCCCTAGATACGCACATGACTACCTTCCTCCAGGCGGTGCTAAAGTATCTCCAGGTCACCTGACTAAAACTGCCACCTAACCCCATGACCACCACCTGTGAGCACCTTTTCCCTCACAAACCCCATTCTTTCAACTGATTTCTAAAATCACCTTTATTACAATGTAATTCGCATACTGTACAATTTTTTTAAAGTATACAATTGAGTGGTTTTTACATCCAGATATCTATAACCATCACTAGTCTAGAACATTCCTTCACCTCAAAAGTGAATCCCATATCCTTTAGCTATCACCCTTCCAAAGCTGGCATTCCCAACCCTATGCAGTCACTACTCTATTTTGTCTTGAAAGATATCCCCGATCGGTACATCTCCTATGGACGGATTCATGTGATATGTGGCCTCTGACCGGCTTTCTGACTCAATATAGTGTTTTAAAGACTCATTCATACTGCAGCATATATACTAGGCTGAGTAATAACCTATTGTAAGAATGTAACAGATTTGTTTATCCTTTCAAAAGTTGATGGACATATGGGTCACTTCCAGTTTTTGGCAATTATAAATAATGCTGCTATAAACAATTATGTGCAAGCTTTTGTGTGGAAAAATGTGTTCATATCTCTTGCGCATATGTTGTGAAGTGCAAGTGTTGGGTCATACAGTAATTCTTTTTTTTTAAGATTTATTTATTTTTATTAGAAAGGCGGATATACACAGAGGAGGAGAGAGAGGAAGATCCTCTGTCCGATGGTTCACTCCCCAAGTGGCCGCAACGGCTGGAGCTGAGCCAATCCGATGCCAGGAGCCAGGAGCCAGGAGCCAGGAGCCAGGAGCCAGGAGCTCTTCCAGGTCTCCCACACGAATGCAGGGTCCCAAGGCTTTGGGCCGTCCTTGACTACTTTCCCAGGCCACAAGCAGGGAGCTGGATGGGAAACGGGGCCGCCGGGATTAGAACCGGTGCCCACATGGGATCCCAGTGCATGCAAGGCGAGGACTTTAACCACTACGCTATTGTGTCGGGCCCCATTCAGTAATTTTAAGCTTAACTGTTTCAGGAAATGCCAGGCTATTAAATAAAGTAGCTGCACCATTTTATATTCCCACTAGCAATGTATAAGGGTTTCAATTTCTCCATACCCTTGTGAACATTTGTTATGTCTTTTTGATTATGACCATGATTGCTATCTTTCTTTCTGTGGTTTTGGATTTGTATTTCCATGACAACTGATGAGTCTTTCATGTATTTATTAGCCATTTGTGTACATTCTTGGGGAAGATGTCTATTGAAATTGTCTATTTAAAATTATCCTTATCTTTGTTACTGTTAATGTCTTTATATATTCTAAAAAAAAGTCCCTCATCAGATATATGATTTGCAAATAGTTCCTCCCATTCTGTCGGATGCCTTTTTCAATTTCTTGAAAGTATCCTTTGAAGCACCAATTCTAACATCATCATTTATCACTTTATCTTTTGTTGCTTTGGAGTCACATCTAAGGAACTATTGCCAAATCTGAGGTCACAAAAATCTAACTCTTTTGACAGTTTTAGCTCTTATGTTTAACTTTCAAACTTGTTAAAATTTATATATACTCTGTGAAAAGTATGCACGCAACTCCAATCATTCTTTGGCATGTAGAGATCCTGTGGCTCTAGCATGATTTAAAAAAAAAATTGCTGTTTTCGGGCCTGGCGGCGTGGCCTAGCGGCTAAAAGTCCTTGCCTTGAAAGCCCCAGGATCCCATATGGGCGCCGGTTCTAATCCCGGCGGCTCCACTTCCCATCCAGCTCCCTGCTTGTGGCCTGGGGAAGGCAGTTGAGGACGGCCCAATGCATTGGGACCCTGCACCCCCGTGGGAGACCTGGAAGAGGTTCCTGGTTCCCGGCTTCGGATTGGCAGGCACCGGCCCGTTGCAGCTCACTTGGGGAGTCAATCATCGGATGGAAGGTCTTCCTCTCTGTCTCTGCTCCTCTCTGTATATCTGACTTTGTAATAAACTGAATAAATCTTTAAAAAAAAATGCTGTTTTACTAATGAATGGCCTTAGCTCCCCAGCTGAAAAACAGTTTACCAAAAAAAAGTATGAGTTTATTTTTGAACTCTCAATTCTGTTTCATTGACTACACATTTGTCTTATTGCCAATACAACATTGTCTTGGCCACTATTGCTTTTCCGTCAATTTGGAAATCATTTTTTTTTTTCAAGATGATTTTGGACATTTTGAATCTCTTGTAATTCCATATTAATTTTAAATTTATCAGTTTCTTCAAAGAAGTCAGTTGGGATTTTGAGGATTAAGCTGAATCTGTATCTATTTTGGGGCATATTTCATTCCTAACAATATTAAGTCCTACAATTCACTTACATAATATTTTTTCACTTATTTCTATGATTTTTTCAACAGTGTTTCTATAGTTTTCACTGGGTTGTACTTCTTCCGTTAAATGTATTTCTAAGCACATTTTTCTAAACAATTGTACATGAAATTGTTTTCTTAATTTCTTCTTTGGATTGTTCTTTAGAAGTGTACAGAAATACAATTAATTTTATCAAATTAAGCATGCAACTCTATATTGTTATTTATTCGCTATAATAATTTTAAGCGTGTTTTTTAGGGTTTCCTATATATAAGATCATGTCCTGCGAGGCTAGGGATTGCTTCATCTCTTCCTTTCCAGAAGGCTTTTGCTTCATTTTCTCCTGTAACAACACTGACTAGCAGCTCCCACTGAACAGGAATAGTAAAAGGGGACACCTGTGCCTCATTGCTCAGTTCAGAGAGAAAACATCCCACCTTTCACCACTACAGACAATGTTAGGTGCGTGGTTTTGGAAATGCTTTAATTAGGCTGAGGAAATTTGTATTACTAGATTGTTGAGGTTTTTTTTTTTTTTATCATAAAAGGGTTTTGGATTTTGTCAAATGCTTTTACCTACGTCTACTGAGATGATGGCCTAGTATATGGTATATTCTGGAGACTGCTCCATGTTCACTTAAGAATGTATATTTTCCTGTTTTAAGCTAAAGTATTCAATGGATGTCTGAGAGTTTGCTTACAGCATTGTTTAAGTCTTCTCTTTCCTTATTTATTATCTGGAACCTCCAGACAACATGTAATCCTTGAACAATAAGGAAAGTACACACAGTGCTTGAAAGAAAAAAGAGAAAAGTGACAGAGCAACAAGAAAAAATGTTTAAATGTTTAAATGTTTAAATAGCATTCACAGAATGGTTAAGTGCCTAGAAAGGTGCTGAGCACACCACAGGTTCTCAATAAACATTAGTTTCATGAATTGATGCTTGCCATGAAATAAGAAGTCAAGAAACAGCATTTGCTGCTGATGGGACTGACATTATCCATCAGTATAGTCAGGTCTTTGTGTGATGGTTATATCAAGTCATCATTTTAAATAAACAACAGTGAGACTTCTGAATCGGCTATTAGTGGTTTGAAATGGCAATGCAAATTTCCCCCTTGCTTAGGCCATTGGAAAAATGAGCAAGAAAACAAATTTTACAAACACAAAGAAATGCTTCAGTGTACACACTACACGTAGTATTACAGGCATTCTTCATAATTTTTTGTTGTCACTTCCTCTTGTATTTTATACTTTCCAAGAAACTTAATACCAGTGCACCTGAATGACACATAGGCAGTCCTGGAAAGGGACTTGGGAAAAAGGAGCTAAACAGCATTGAGCCTTCTCAGGATCTTATCTATCCTAGTGATTTACTTGCAGGAAAACAATTTACCATTAGTAACCCTAGTTCAAAGAAGAAAGTGAAGAAGGGTGTTCACAGGAGCAGACAGCTTTGAAGTATGGACTGGATTAGGAATGAAAAAAGGATGCGTTTTTTTTCAAAACTAACCACACTAAGAGAAATCTAAAAAGCATAATTTAAGGACAAAGCTAAAGATAAAGCTTGTCAATTTTAACATGAAAAAAAGAACAACCAGAATGGTTTTATACATAGAAGAGCTTATGTAAACTTACATTTTTAAAATTCTTTGCTCCTAGTCATGCCCCAAACTACTGCTATATAACTACATTAAGTAAAGTACAACTTTAGATAAAAAAGAAAGTGACAAACTTGAAAGGAGTGTAATTGATGAGATCTAATTGTAGTCAACAAAAAGTAGCAATTTTAGAGAAGGACTGAACAATTCGATTTCTGCCCACCAGCATAATATATTTATGTTTGACGGTCAAAAGAAAATAAGTCAAAATTGTAATAAACAGCAAGTGATAAAGGAATTCACTATTTTTCCGTTTGATTATTGTTAACATTAGCACAAAAGTGTCTGGAGAAGAAGAAAAAAGATGGGAAATGAAAAACACAGAAAAGAGTTTTTAGAAGGACCTTCACTCTATCACTACCTTAAGCTTCCATCCAATCTCTTCCTGCACTAAATTTCTTGCCTTATCCATTAGGCCACCGGGGCTGATTCTGCACTAAATTTCTTGAGTATATTTGCATCAGCTCAAGCTTCCATATGACAGAAGCACTTGCTGCAGCTATGCAAACTGGTTTAGGCCTCCATATAAGATTCTATGCAAGATGGCTTATATGCTTTTTTTTCAGATTTATTTTACTTAATTGAAATGCAGTTATGCAGAGAAAGAGTAGAAAGGAAGACCCATGTGAGTGTGTCTGTGCTTGCACACACACACACATGCACAATCTCTCTGAGAAAGAGGGAGAGAGAGAGAAAGAGAGAGAAAGAGACAGAGAGGTCTTTCATCCATTGGTTCACTTCCCAAAGGGCTGTAATGGCTGAGGCTGGGGTAGATTGAACCCAAGAGCTTCTTCGGGGGTCTTCCACATAGGTGCAGGAGCCCAAGCATTTAGGCTACCTTCTGCTGCTTTCCCAGATTATTACAAAGGAGTTAGATTGAAGTGGAGCAGCCAGGATTTGCCTATAAGGGGGTTAAGCTGCCACCTGCAGTGCTGGCTGTAGTCTAAAGGTACCCATCTTCTCTACATAGCAGCTTCAGGGTTGGGTAGGAATAGCAGGGCCAAACTACAAGCAGAGAGGATAAGTGGGGTGCCTGCCATACAGACACCGATAATAAGCCTTCTAACACGTTCATGCTGTTTGAAGTTTGCTGGCAAATGACCACTGTTTTGGGTCAGAAGTTACAGTGGCAAGGGAGTCATTTCAATTTAAACTGCATGATAATTTTCCAGGGTCAGCAGGGAATTAAACAAATCCTCCTCTTGAGGACTGCTGTGAGGAACACACACCAGGCATAATGCTGAGGCTGGCAGCTTTTGATCAGGTGCTACAGCAGTTACTATGTTTGTAAGCTATAAAAGTCAGGGGGTTGCTTCCAAGACTGGCTTGTCATTTTCATATTGGACACACACACATGCAAATGACCAATGAAACAATAAAATTCTTTGTAATAATTATAGAAAAGTGCTTCTAGTGTCTAGGCATGTAGATCTGCTGACTTGAATAAGTTAAGATTCATTGAGGAGGAGGAGCCACCTTCTTGGGCTGAATAAGCATGCTCTATTATGGAACAAGATTATATTAAGAATATTTTTTATATCTGCAAAAGTGTCGTCACAATGTTTCTTAAAACGCTTGGTGGCCATGAAGATGTCCCAACAGCTATAGGGAAAAATATAGTGTTCTGTCCAACCTAGAAACTCTATCTTCCTCATAGGAAAGGCTGTCATCAGATTTCGGTTCTCTAAGGTTAAAAGTATCCTTAGCTTGGTGCAACCCCACAGGGGGGATTCTGTCTTCAATGTTTAATTATGTAAGTCTGTTTCTGACATTTCCTTGAAAATTTCAACTTAAAATTTAAAATTTCCAATTTAAATTTAACATGTAAGTGTGAATTGGGGAAAAAATGAGAAAGACCAATGGTATGGTTGCTAATGGACCAAAGAATTACATAAAGAGAGATGGGATAAAGGAGACATGATGTCAATGGTCAAGATGATGCATAATTTAAACATTCTAAACTGAGCTTAATTTGCTTTTATTCTTATGACTCTACATGTTTTAAAACTGTTAATGTGCAGGAAACTCTGACTATGGATACTTCTGTAAACAATGTTTTACACATTAACGCTACAAATAATGTGTCCAAACAAATTCCTTAAGAGGTTATCATTAGGATCTGGCGCTGTAGCCTTGTGGCTAAAGTTCTCGCACTGAATACACCGTTATCCAATATGGGCACCGGTTCTAATCCGTGCAGCTCCCTGCCTGTGTCCTGGGAAAGCAGTTGAGGACGGCCCAAAGTGTTGGGACCTGCACCCGCATGGGAGACCCAGAACAGGCTGCTGGCTCCTGGCTTCGGATTGGCTCAACTCCAGCCGTTGCAGCCTGGGGAGTGAATCAACGGACATAAGATCTTCCTCTCCGTCTCTCCTCCTCTCTGTATATCTGACTTTGTAATACAAATAAATAAATCTTTAAAAAAAAGAAGTTATCATTAAATTCATGTTTAGATTAAACTCAAGTTTTCATTTAAAAAATACACAAATAATCAAGAATGATAACCCAGAAAATATTTTAAAATTGAGTTGCTACATTTGAACTGCACTGTGAGCTTGATTGATTCCAATCTACTGGAAATTTATCCTTAGAAAGTCTATTCTTTACTGTCATAATATAGCCTAGGCTCAGTTGGAGGAAGGTGACATTTAAAGTTATTTTCATTGTTGAGTTTTTGATAAGAAACGTTACATGGAAAACAAAAGAAAAGGTAGAGACAGAGGAGGACAGTAGGAAGCAGAGAGACCACTCATGTAAAAGGAAGGTACTGGGAAAACTACAGTAGTAAACCCAAGCTGATACTATGATTCTGACAGCTGTGCAAATGCATACAAAGCAATTACTTCTAGAAATTATACTTTAGAAAAACAGATTTTACGTAACATAAAGTACCTAGAAAGGCACAAACATAAGTCAAGAAGCAATCAAGAATACGGAATGTTAAGAAATACAGCACAAAATCAAATACAGAAACCTGGCAAATTTGGGAGCAAAAATGAGGTTTCCTGTGGACAACTGCTCTTTTACTAATGAACTGATTATCTCAGGCACAGAGCTTGCTTTGAACAGTTAATTATGCAAAAAATACAAAGGATTTAGAATCTAAGGAAACAATTTCCTGTATCCCCTAAAGATCCAACAATTACAGCACAGCTGCTATGATAATTTCATTAATAACTTGTTGTCTAGTACACGGATAATGCTAATGTCAAAATTACAATCAGTCTCAAATACTATTTCTTTTCATTTGTTAAATACGAAATGTTATTTAATGCCTGCTTTAATTGCTCCATGAATTATACTGCAGAGCAAAATCTAAGTCATTTTACTTATGTGTATAATTATTTATATACTGCACAAGAACCACTGGCTTTGTGGCTTGGGAGGTATAATGAGAAAGATGATATTGTACAAAGTATAATCCCAAGCTTGAAAAAACTATCTGACATCAAAAGAATTGTTACTTTCAGTTGGGATTGGGAAATCATCTAACAGACAATTAAGACCCAAGAGAAGGTTTCATGAAAATAGAACCTAACTTCAGCGTTTTATAGCTTTACAAAAGTATATCTATTGTTACATCTAATGCCTGATAGATAATTCGGCCAGCTTCAGAGTTCTAAAATGGATGTCATGAACTCTAAGAACTGAAAGAAAGAGTATACCCTGACCATCAATCAATTAAGTTCTATTTTATTGGCTTGTCAGGGATTCATCAGCAACTTTAAATCTAAGAATTATGGGAGCTCAAGATGCCTGGCATCTTGGAGCTAATACACTACTCCACCTATTCCTAAACATCTCCTGGGCACAGGCTGTCACTTCATCTGGTAATCCATTACGGCACTCAGCTACCTACCTGTCAGTAAGTCTCCTTTATTTCTTTGCCCACCTATTTGGATGAGCAAACCTGGTGATACAACATTTCTTTTTTTAGTTCTTATTCAGTAGATTTGCTTTTATTAGTCTCAGAGGAAAGCCCAGCTCATTCTAAAATGACTTTTATATTCTTCCCTACTTTCAATCACAAAGGGTAAGTTTTCTCCAGCCTTTTTGTTCTATCTTGGGGTATAGATGTCAGAGTCCTTCCTACATTGTGGCAGCTCCAGTGTGCAGTTTTTAGGTAACTGATGGAGAGAGGTTTAAGGTTTTTTTTTACAGAGGAAACCACAATTTTCTGTGGGAAACAAGCCTCAAATATTTTCCCCAAATCCATGAAACTGTTTCTCCCATTAATACTCATATCTATCACCTATCTAAAATACACAAATGAAGGAAATTAATTGGATTTGACATAAAGCAAGCAACAGGCAGCCAACTTGAAGGATAATTACAAGAACTCTTCCATTAAATCCTGTTCAGAATTGGATTCTGACGGCAAGCACAACTTGGCCACACCAGTTCTCCATTTCTCTGTCCCCTGTCATTACAGGAGAACTAAATTAATGAAGTCTTTCATAGTGGTGTGGAAAAGTAAAGGCACGTTTTCATTTCCAACCTTGAGAGCTAAAGTAACATCAGAAGACAAGTTTCCTAATGACAGCAATGCTGTCATGTCAGGAAGGTGAGGAGTCTTCCTCACGCTGCTAGACATATCCTGGGCAGGGCACAGCACCTCAGTGCTTGCCGCCCTGAAAATGCTCTCTGAAACTCATTCGAAAAAATCTGCTTTCGGATTTCAATGCTACTTCTGAAGAATGCTGAGACCTACTCAAGTCATGTTGCTGATCATTTTTAAAGTGCCTGAAATAGACAGGAGAGAAGCTGGTATCCTCGAAAATAAATACACTAAACAAAGCATTTTTCCAAATTTAAACCAATATCTGTATCTCTTCTCTCCCCTCCTCTTTCTTCCCCAGCTATATATATTTCTGGGGCAGTATAGGTTTATTTTCATTTAGTCCAATCACCAATAAAGAATAGAGGTTGGTTATCAGATGACCAAAATAATCTAATAGCGCCAGATTCCAATCTGTAGTACACATAGGAACAGAAGAATCGAATTTGACTGGCGGTTTCTTCTCAAGTAAAGCTTAACATTGCAAACAGAATTGGGGGGGGCAAGAAGTTAAAGATCATATGTAATAACTTCAAAAACAGCTTTGCTGCACCTTCAAGAACAAATGCTTATACTGAGATGCCAGTAGTCAGAGGCAAAGAAAAACTGGAAAGGAGAAAATGAGACAGGAATCATGATTATTGGGGAAACCAATCCAAAATTTTACCTTCCAGCTGTCTCAACCCTAAATCCAATTGCTGTACATATCTAAAAGAAGCTGCAGAAGCTTAGCATAACTTGTTTGAGATTCGGACCACCTTGCTCCCTTAAACTCATTAAAAAGGCAGAGGGCAAATCTAACCTTTGCTGGTTTTCGCTGATTCCGAAGACATGGTCCCAGTCTTCTTCTTTTTTCTTGGGACAGGTACACATTTCCGGTCAAATGAAACAGGACTATATTGAGGGAGGCTGTTAAATTTTTTTTCAAATTCTTCATCCAGCTTTGATGAACTATGGAAAATCATAAGGGAATTAATCAGCACATGACCAAATATTTGAACAGAAAATGATATAAAACATATACTTAGGAAACTCCACTTGAAGACGAAGTCCATAGCAATTAGAACATGAAAGAAAACACTTCTTTTAAAAAATGCTTCAGAAGATTTACTAATACAGTTTTCTTAGTAAACTCACAAGTTATATACAAAAGCAGAAATATCATTTAAAATATCAGAATTCTTTCAAGCAGGGTAATTTGCTAGTCTCTCCATTGGCATCGGTTTTTTATAAGGCTCAGTGCAAAGTATACTGCATGCAGACTTAGTTCTCATTCCAAAGATTCATATACATCTATTGGTGATCTTATTAAGGTCATAATATATTGATAGTTTTCTATGATTTGTCTTTTAAAATTATTAACTAATACTTTATTAAGATAGATATACCCAAATACAACATAAAACCATCTGAGTGTTAGAAAAAATTATTGGGAGTTGACCAGAGTGAGCCTGGTTGACGAGCAAAGCTTCCAGCAGATACTGGCAGAGACAATACCATGTTAACTTAAGCCATCCAACAACTTTAAATATGCAACCAGCAAAGACGGCAAATCCTTCGACTGGCTTTGCCTGGCTTTGGCAGTGTACCTCCTCGTTTCCAGGCTGGCTATTGTTTAAGATGCATCTTAGATGAGAGAAGATGCATCTTAGATGAGGACTGCCGAGCTTAGCTGATCAAACACAAGGTGAAATGGGAAGATGATAGTAGCTTTAGTACTCACAAAAAGTTATGTGATAGGTTACTAGCTAGGGGATGTACTTGAAATGTTTCTGAGACTGCTCACAGTTTCGGAGGAACATACACAGCTGGGAAGCACAGGTAAGAGAATCAAATGATATCAGAATGGTGGACAGAAATGGCCATTACTAAGTTCTATCAAAGCGGTGGAGGAGGATGGTGACACCCTCATTCACCTCTTTTCTCATTTGGTTAGAAACATGTTTATAATGATGAAAATGTTGACACTAACTAGGCAGTATCAGAAAGCTCTCTATAAGGCACAAAATTTCAAACATTTTGAATACCAAAAAGAAAACTGTAAAAAACTGTAAAAAAAAAAAAAAAAAGACAGATATAGCTCGTAAGTCCTCATAGGATGGTTGCTTTTCTTCACTTAAAAGAGCACATCGATCATCATCTATGTTTCTCTTGAAGAGATCAATAAACTAGCACTGCCAATACTGAGGCGAAGTTTTCTTGGCTACTATTAACCAAATAGGTGGCACATTTTTTTTTTTGAGATTAAAAAGGTTTGGAACATTCATCTACAACGTCAGGAGACACATGATCCAAAATTTCTCACGAATCAGTTTTTGGTCTAGCATGTCCTACACAAGGCATACCTAATAACCTTACTGCTTTCAGCCAATATGTAAGCGGTGGGGAGACCAACAAAGGGCACTGAGGCTTACTGACAATTTAAGCCTGTGGAAAACCACACTTAATTGTTTCCAAATAATGGCTTCAGAATAACTACACCATACACAATCAATTCGTGAACAATCTCTATATAAGGGCAGATTTTTAAAAGACTGCTTCATTAAAGAATGGTGAAAACACAAAGCCTATTTCATGTAAAATACTATTATGGAGGAAAAAAAGTATGAAAGGATTTCAAAATTTTTTTTGCCCCCAAATTAAGGACTTCTGTTTCCTTTTTCTGAGAATGTTCTGAAATATCCTCTCTCTCTCTCACTTTTTTTTTTAAAAAGATTTATTTATTTTATTACCAAGTCAGATATACAGAGAGGAGGAGAGACAGAGAGGAAGATCTTCCGTCCGATGATTCACTCCCCAAGTGAGCCGCAACGGCTGGTGCCTGCCAATCCGAAGCCGGGAACCAGGAACCTTTTCCAGGTTTCCCATGTGGGTGCAGGGTCCCAAAGCTTTGGGCCATCCTCGACTGCTTTCCCAGGCCACAAGCAGGGAGCTGGATGGGAAGTGGAGCCGCCAGGATTAGAATCGGTGCCCATATGGGATCCTGGCATGTTCAAGGTGAGGACCTTAGCCGCTAGGCCACGCTGCCGGGCCCAATCCTCTCATCTCTTATACACCTTCAGCAGTTTCTAATGAAAGCATCAATAATACTTTTGGGGAGCCATAAACACTGACTTCTTTCCTTAGGATTTCACATTATCTCCAGGGACACCTGCTCCCCTGTTGGTGTGTAGACTGACAAATGGTCTAGATGCTCAATGGTCACTTTTTCTAGGAAATCTGGCAAGTGAAATATCATCTGATAACAACAAATGTGGATGTTGTCGTGACATTATTTAATCAGAAGGTAGGCAAAACTAATTTCAAGTACTTCAAAATTTTAAATTATTACATTAGAATTGAAATACATAAATTTTAAACATCATTTTTATAAAGATTTATTTATTTATTTTTATTGGAAAGGCGGATAATACAGAGAGGAGGAGAGACAGAGAGGAAGATCTTCTGTCTGATGGTTCACTCCACAAGTGGCTGCAACAGCTAGAGCTGAGCCAATCCGAAGCCAGGAACCAGGAGCTCTTCCAGGTCTCCCACATGGGTGCAGGGTCCCAAAGCTTTGGGCTGTCCTTGACAGCTTTCCCAGGCCACAAGCAGGGAGCTGGATGGGAAGCGGGGCCGCCGGGATTAGAACTGGCGCCCATATGGGATCCCGGCGCGTGCAAGGTAAGGACTTTAGCCACTATGCTATCGCGCCGGGCCCTAAATATATCATTTATATAAACAATCTTGAAGAGCAGCATCATGGGAAATAATTTCTACCCTCTCATTTTGTGATAACCAAGAGAATTAGAATTAACCAGACTTGAAAGCACTACACTTCCAAGAAAAAATATTGTTCCATAAACAGAATTGCAAATATAATGAATAAACCAAATACAATACATCTAATGCATAAAATTTGCATACCTTTAAGTACACTTATGAAAAAATATTGAGAATATAAAAATGTGCTTATTTCTATTCAATACATTCTTTTCAAACAGAGCTAATGAGAAATCTCAAAGGATTTTCAAAACAGTACAACTGAATAAGCAGATATTTTCCTCACCAGTATAAAGTATTGGATCTCTGAACTTGCTAACAAAATGCTTCATATTAAGATTGTTTTTAAGAATCTTTGGCATAACATTAACTATGAAATAATTCTTAATGATTTTATCTGATGTGTGCTATTGTTTAATACTGCATTTCTATGTATAATTAATGCACTGAATGATCTCTATACCAGGGGAATAGTCAATCTAATATTTTTATCTTACAGCAACAGAACACAGTTTAAATAAAACAAGGTTAGATATCAAAGTTTAATCTCATTTGCCTTACATTTCTCAGCTGTCATTACTTTACAAACATATGTACACACATTTAGAAATATTAAGTGAAGTACACGAACTGAGGAAAATGGGAAAATTTAAACATACTTGTAATAGGAATTGAATGAGTCCTAACGATAGTGAAGGATTTACAATGTCACATCACTGCTACGTGGTAGATCTAAATTTAATCTCAGATCTAAGTCTAAAATCTATATGTTTCCTATTGTATCCAAAATGTGAATGGCATTGTCACCCGTAAGGTTAAGTTAATAGCAGGTGTCAAGTGCTATGCTCGATTTGTGTTCACTAATGTTGCTCCTGAGGTTGCAGGAGGTCTGACAGGTCAATGTGCAGGCGGTTAGTGACTCACGTTGACCTTGAACATCCTCCTGCATGGCCGCCTGTGCAGTTGGGCCTCTAGGCACTTACCCAAGGAAGGAGTCTTCCCTCGGCTTTGTCTTCTTGAACTTCTTGCTGCCACTGCTTCCACTCTGACTAAACGTCCAGCTTTCTTCATTCCAGCACCCCTCATGATCAGATGAGTTTCCTTTTCCTGAGCTTCGTTTTCCTAAAGAAATTCCAAAGAAAGGATTTTTTGAATATACTGGAGTGGGAGATTATTTCAGTTGCTTCATAAATAACCTCTTGTAATTAAGGTATCATAGGATGTTATCTGTAACTATTAAGGGTAATTTCTGCTGGGTATTTTCTACTTTTAATAATTAAATATGCAAAAAAGCGACTTATAGCTTCTGAGATGCACTGTTTTCTAACTCAAGAAGTACCACATGATCAAAGAAACAGATCAAATTAATGTTACATAAAGTATGGGAACCTTCTGTTGATGAACTCTTGCTAATTCTAACTTCTGTAAGATCCACTGGAATGCTAGCCCTAGAGAACTAAGTAATGCTAAGTATCTTTAGTTGAGGCTTGCTAGATCTATGACTCACACATCTCTTGTTGGAACACAGCGTGGCAGATGCTATATTTTAAAATAGATGAATATATATGAAATACTCTATAGAATAAAGGTATACACAGTAACTAAGTTCTAGATTCTGTCATGTTTTAAAGGGTCCTTCACTTCAACTAGTTTTGTTCAACTAATGGAGGAAGGGCACGTGCACTTGGAATCTCCAGGAGAAGATTCTGTGAAATATTCATAGATTTGCTTCAGACATGAATTTTTAATTTTAAAAACCAAATCCAGCAGCAGGCACCATGATCCAGCAGCTAACACCACAGCTCAGGACACCAGCATTTTCTACTGGAGTGCAAATATGTCTGGCACAAGTGCTTGGGCTCTTAACCACATACATGCTCTGGGAAATTCCTGGCTCCTTGCTTCAGTCTGACCTAGCAATGGCTGTCGTGGCCATTTGGGGAGTGAAGCAGCAGATGGAGAATTCTCTCTCTTTCTCTTCCTCTCCTTCTCTTTCTCCCTCCCTCTTCTCTGTTTCTTTTAAATAAACAAATCAATGTTGTTGATTTTTTTAAATAAAAGCTCTAAACACAATGCTAATGCTTCAAAACAAATGGTCCTTAGCAGTTTTAAGAAAGTTCTGAAAATATCTGCAAAATACATCACCTTTCTTTAAATGGTGCCAGAAAATACAGAGAAAACAATAACGTGTAACCATAAAGAATCAAATATATTATTTTGACACCATAGTGTTCTTTGCAGCAGTTCTTTTCACTAGATCAAAGGAAAATTGGTTTTTGTGCTCTATCGGCTGTTTAAGTCACTTACCTCTGTCAACATTAGCTCGCAGAGAGGTGAGCATGCCCTCTGACACCAGGGTTTTATAAAGAGCACCTTTGCAAGACCTCTCGGATTTCCTGAAGCCACAAGTCTCTATTTTCCTGTGACAATCACTGTCCTCCGTCTTGGCCTGTCCTGACAGGCTGGGAGGTAGCACATCCTCCGTGGGGGTCAATGGTTCTGTTTTTATGCTCTCTGGCAGCTCACCAGAAATGTTCTTGCTGGTAGAAAGACTAATGAAATCTGGAGGTCTTGACTCTTTGGTGGTATCTAAGGATTTCTCCTTGGACATTTTCTTCTCTCTAGATTTCACTTTTTTCTTTGGTGGCTTAGCATCCAAAATGCTTCCCTTGCCACTTGAGGATGGGCGGACCTTCTTGCGCGGGGCCTCTCCGAGTTTCTCAATGCCCCAGTCTCCTTTTGCAACTGCCTCGATCGTGTATATGACACTCTCAATGTCGGACTCTGAAGACTGTCTCTTTTTGCAAGTCTTCTTGGGTGTGGATTTATCACTCCCATGTCGATCCATTTTGCTTTTCTTCTTTTTCTTTTTTAGTTTCTCTGGTTTGTTTAATGCTATGGGATCCTCGATGATCATGATACCATGGGGACGGCACATGTGATCCTTTCTACTGGGAACATCACTGATTATTATCTTGCTACTGGCAGAATAAGAAAAATCAGGGAAGTGACTACATTTCTGATCTTCCTCTAATTCTTCCTTTCTGATTTCTTTGGGGTCTTCCATTTTTATAGCCATCACATCACCCATTTGTAGCTCCTCAAAATTTCTTAACTCTTTAGACTCTCTTACATTTTCCTTAGCTGATTTTTCAAAGTCTGCTTCCTTCTGTAGCCTGGCTTCATCTGTTCTTTCCATTTTCATTTCTCTTTCTTCCTTTCCCTTCTCCAGTTCTCTAATTCTTCCACCGTCCGATTCCTTTGCTTTCATTAGCTTTGATTCTTCCATTTTTACTCCTTCTGATGCCAGGCACATCTAAACAATTAAAACAAAAACAAAAGAACTCAAAAATCCTCATTGCCCCACAGTCTAAACTTTTCCAATAATTCCTTTAGAAAGATTAAAACAGACTTAAATTTTACAATTATCAGCCCACTTTTGTCAACTTAAGTGATTCAAATTAATCTAAGGTTGTGATATGCATTACGGTGATATGCATTAACTATTAGACATATATCTAAACTCTCATTTTTCAGCTTTGTCAGAAGCTTTTCCTATAAAAGCAAGACATAGTAAGAAAGCAGAATGCAACTCATACTTGAAGGATCCAAGTTTGACTCTTAGTTTTGCTACTTTGTAACTTGTAACCTAGAGGTCACTTCAAGTCCTCACTTCTCTGACGCCCTGATGAAACGGAAATGGTCCTACTTCTGAGGAAGAGTCTGTGGCGTATATTTGAGAGTCTGCTTTCACAGTAGCAGTAAGTTCATTTTCACAGCAGCACAAAGTTAATCTTTCCAAAATTCTGTTCGGATATTTGCCTTTACTTTTTCTTCAGGGGAAATAAAGATAATAGCAATAATTTATATGTAATCACTTGAAATTACAAATGATATGATTCATTAAACAGCAATAAAAGTTTTAGTTAATGAACAAAGCATTATTAATCCACAAAGGCTGACAGACAAATCTAAAAACACAAAAGTTCAAACACAAAGATTTTTGTAAAAAAAATTATTTGAAAAGCAGAAAGAGAAAGGTAAGTATCTTCCATCTTCCCTTGGAACATTCCTTCAAATCAGGGCTGGGTCAGGCCAAAGCCAGAAGCCCAAACTTCAGGCTGGGTAACTGATCTATAAGGCAGGGACTCCATCACCTGAGCCATCATCTGCTGCCACCCAGCATGCACTTGCAATTGAAACATGCCAGAAACTTGGAATTGAAAGTGGAGTTGGGAAGGAACCCATGTACTCTGTTACGAATGGGGTGCCTTAAAAAGCATCTGTTTTTTTTTTTCTTTTTTTTGTTTCTGCCTATTTTGTTTCAATCCTGCTCAGTTTTTGTGGCAAATAATCTACTCTGTACTTATTTGGGTACAAATTTTGAACTGAACAGAGGTTAACAATGTATTCATTTAATGACATTCTGTTACTGGAATATTTATCCATTCAAATTTTTAATGGAGAAATCACATGGAGTAAAGTATAGCTATCACATCTTTTTCTAAAAAGTTCTGAATATAAAATCATATGTGGCCTCACTTAGATTTTTATTTTTCACTGAGACTCTCCAAATTTACCTGTAGGACATTCAAGGGGAAAGTAGATCTTTGTTTTTTAAGTCCCTAGGTGCCTTGAAACTTTAGTTGTTTTCTACAAAGAAAACTGAAACTTACTTTAAAACTTATTTTCAATTTCTGGGTTTTTAATTACAAATATTTAATATTAAAATTCACAAATACCTATCCAAACATTGACACTAAAGGTACAAAAATCAGTAAGATCAGGTCTGTATCTTTGGAGACTTTACCAAGAGCCTGGCAATGCAGATTTAGTCAAGGGCAGTATAAGCCATCTTACTCATAACTTGCTCAATCTGCTTTGCATTAGCAGCTTACAGAAGAAAGATGATGGGGCTTTGCTTAGTCAATAAAAAATCAATCACATGAGCTTGATCCACTTTAAAAAATCATCACCTTATCAAATGGCAAGTTGTCAGAGATCACCAACGTCTGTGAAATCCATGTTTAAAATAGATAACACACTGAATTGTCAGATGCTCTTTGCCTCATTTTTTTCCTCACAATTTCAATGCATCATGAATCCTTCTGCGAGATTATGTTATGATTAGTAAGTCTGAGAAGAAATTGGAGCAGGGCTGGGGGAAGCAGACAGTGTGAATTTTAAAAAATGAACACGACAGGAGTGTCCAGCCTTTCAGATCATTTACAGGGAAGATCTGAACTATTAAGAATTCACAACAAAGTTGCCTTCTTCAGGAATTCATGCAAGCTAACTTTTAGAACTGAGCAAATGACTACAAAGACTGAGAACTTCACTTTATTAAACCTAGTCAGAAACAGGCTAAAGCAAATACTACCTTTAATCTTCCATATTTTTACTCTTATGGGAGAATGTGCTGTTTCTGTGTCAATTTTGAAATAAGTTTTATTTTCCTTCCTCAAACTATCCTAGCCCTTCATGTAAACACTATTTCATGTTGGAGAGAGACTGCATTAGTCATGGAAAGAGGGCCACAGAGGCATCCGCAGGGTAAATTATACACCTTTTAGACCCACTAGCACTGTACTGGCCTTTAATAGGTCATTTCATAAACCTTTTACCATATAAGCTCTGGTTTTTATAGTGCCATGCCAATAGTTTGCATTTGTACAGGTTCATCTTAGCAAACCTAATAATACTTTGCAAACTATTCTCTGCTTCAATATTTTTCAAAGTGATTCTCATCACTCCTGATAAGATTCTACAGTTAGGAATGAAATGGAACAAATGCAGACGTTCACTCTCGGGACATATTCTGGGGAATAGCATTATATTTCCTGTGTAGGTAATTACAGCAAACACCAGTCATGCTTTACTTCTTTGTTTCAGGCTCTTAATTTTTTTTCCACAAACATTGTATATTAATCCCAAATTGCAAGAGAAACAATTACAATGCTGAAAATAAAACTGTAAAAGAAAATACATAACTCTGAATGAAAAACTACAAATCCAAGATCTACTCATAAGGCAAAACCCAAATGAGACTTTCAGAGAGTTGGGTGTCATTTTAGAGGTCTAATTTAACCTTCTATAGGCAGGAATCCATGAAACTTAACTAACCTTTATACAAACACAGTGGTATTTGAATTTTTAAAATATTGAACAAAAACTGAACACACTGTCAGTCTTAGTTCTGTTCCTGAGAGCTACTTAAATTAATTTACTCTCAAATCTGTGAAGAGAGACTTTATTCTCTTAAGAGTCTTCTGATATAACATCCCAGGTTCATCAACAGCTCACCACATATAAAGGCTTCTGATCTTTCAAAATTTGGGTCCCATCTGGATAATTAGATGGTCTTGGTGTTCTGAAGCAGTCAAAGTTTTAGTCAAAGGGATTTGGCTGGTATCCAAACATCATTGTTTGTCTAAAGCCACATAGTTAACTAGGAAACTTAGTCTTGAACCAAAAGATAAAATCAGCTCAGAAATGGGCAACGGAATAACCCTCCCTGGGCTAATGTGAGGCAAAAGTAAACAAATGTGTACATACACAACTTGCATATGATACAAAACTGTATGTTGGCTGGGGAAAATGGGTACTTCAATTTACGTATGTTTCTAGCCTTCTTGTAGCATTATCAGATGAAAAGTGGGACTATCTATCAGTTGATAAAGATGCTAAGTATCTTTTAATATGGTCCAAAGATGAGTTCTTTATTTCATTGGATTTGTGGCCAACTAAAATCCTGAATTTCTTTACCCACATAATATGCTGGGAGTTTGGTCTCTTCCTTTTCTACATGTATTTTCAAGACTTCTTTGCTATTTGAAAGGCAGAGTCAGAGAGAGACCGAGAGATAGAGAGAGAAAGAGAATCTTTCACTCCTCAAATGGTCAAACTGACTGCAATAGGGCTGGATCAGTTGGAAACCAAGTGACAGGCGCTTCTTCCAAGTCTCCCAAATGGGTGTTAGGGCACTAGGCCATCTTCTACTACTTTCCTAGGTGCATAAGCAGGGAGCTGTATCAGAAGTAGAGCAGCCAGGACTCCAAGGAGTCCCCATATGGGATAATGACATTGCAGGCAATGATTTTACCCATGATGCCATAGTGCCAACCCCATTCTATCCTATATTTTTTAACTGATTTATTTTTGCACGTAAAAAAAAAGACTATTATTCTGGGTGAAGTTTATCTTTTCAAATTTTGAATTAAATTATTTTCTATCTTTGTGTTAGCAATATATTTGATAAAGGTTTTCTTTTTTTAATGTCTTGCTCAAAATCTTTGGTAACAATGTTGAGTGGGATATGGATCAAGGACAGAGCCTTCTGGCACTTCCAGACTCTAAACTTCTAAGAATATTTTATTACTAGTCTAAGGTTCCTCAAGGACATAAAAAATTATCCATCAAGTCTTGCTGAAATTTTATCAACATTTGACAACACTCTCAAACTGTCTAACAGCTCATAATGACAAAGCAAAGAGAAAGCAGGATGTACTGTGCTTCAGTTGGTGTCTAAGCAGAGAGAAACAATTTTAAGCATACCTAGAATTTAATATAAAGAAAAGATGCATAACACAGGTCTTGAACAATTGAGACACAGAACTGAGATGATAGGGCAGCCCAGGAATTAGCATTAACAATAGGCCATACATGAATAAGTGAGGGAAAGAGACTGAGGCCCAAGGATTAGGTCCTTGGTGGTAGCCGGAAGCATGGTGGGTATCCTGGAAGGAGCTGGGGCTAGGTAGAGTTGTCGACATACCTTCACCTTGATACCTCCTCACCCCTTTTGTTGTACACCCTGGTGTCTCTTTTCTTCACCCCTAAACCTTGTGCCAGTGTCTCCCACTATTGAACCCAGGTGGAGATTGGCACTAGAGGAGCAGAAGAAAGGCAGTGAGCTGATATTTGGTATCTCCTCTGGGATGGTACCTTCAGTAATGCCCTTTTCCAGGGAAACTGGGAGGATTCCCAGTTTTCATCTTTCTTTGAGTTCAAGCACTGTATTACTAGAATAATTTTCAAATGCTTGTAGATTTTAGATACCACACTGACTCCTTATGAAAATTAGAATTTTTCTCTTTTTGTTCTTTTGAGTTCTCCTGTTTTTTTAAAATTTGTCAAAGATTATCAAAAGTGAGACTGAAATCTCATTTACAAGGTCTTTTAACAGCCTACAAGCTGAGTTCTCTGCTACTGGAAACCTGAATTAATATACCAAAGACATATTACTCTAGCTTTTGCAAACTGATTTAATATTCACTTAGCTTTTTCACACATTACTGCTTCAACATAATTTTGTTCTCCCTCAAATGGTGGCAAAAAGTAACTAAATCTCTCTCGCTACTGCTCTGTGTGTGTGTGTGTTTATTATGTGTATGTGTTAACTACCTTTTCTCTAACAGTTAGTTTCTTCCTATTTTAATCCAGCTCCAACTAGTTAAAAAAAATACTTAAAAAAATTATTTATTTTTACGAAAATCTAGCTGACACTGTGTTTTAGAGTATTTTTCTCCTAGTAAATGATGCCATTCTTTTACAGTCCTCTTAGGTTCTTTTGTGCACAAAGTTCATTTTTTTAACAAATTAATTCATTAATGTTTGTGGATAATCACAACTAGAAATTTATCTACTCCATTATTTGAGGGAGAGGAGAGGAGAGAAACAGAGGGAGCAGAGAACAGAGGAGAGGAGGGTAGAGGAGGAGGGCATATTTATATATTCACAGATCATAGATATATTATATATACATATATATACACACATAGATTGATCGGTCTATCTATCTGTGTATCTATCTATCTATCTATGAACAAGTAGGAGAAAGTATTTGTATCAATCCCAGACCTTATTTCATTTTAGAGTCTCTTTGTGTGTGTGGTTCCTGAATTTTTGGAAACTCACCTTTCTTTAAGTCTAATTGTTTATGTTTGACTCTTTGAAATGCCTTGTTCTGGGCCCAGTGCTATGGCTCAATGGCTAAATCCTCACCTTGCAAGCTCCAGGATGGGTGCCAGTTTATGTCTCGGCTGCTCCATTTCCCACCTAGCTCTCTGCTTACAGCCTAGGAAGGCAGCAGAGGATGTTTCAAAGTCTTGGGACAGTTCCTGTGTGGAGACCCAGAGGAAGTTCCTGTCTCCTGGCTTTGGATTGGCTCAGTTCTAGTCATTGTGGCTACTTGGGGAGGGAACTAGCAGATGGAAGATCTATCTCTTTGTCTCTCCTTGTCTCCATAAATCTAATCAACCTTTCCAATTAAAAAAAAAATCTTAAAAAAAAATTGCCCTTGTTCTTAAGCATTCTATCCAAGTATCTTCTAAACACTTCAGTCTCTTGTCCATTACTACAAAAATCATTCAAGATGAACTATATGGTTTCTGGTGTTGATTATTTAGTCCCCATCCATAATAGCCTTTTCCCCATGACATGAACAAAACCCGAGAATAGCTATAGATGCAATAATTTATAAAATGTCTCATTTATAGTTGTGAGCAAATTCTACACTGACAGGTAGATTAAAAAGCAGAGATTGTGAAGTCAGATTGTCTAACATTTCAGTTAGACTCTTGCTACTTGATCATTCATGGCCAAGTAAGATTATTAGCAAGATTTCTCTAAATGTTTATATATATTGATTTCCTAATTGTTAAAATGTAGATATTAACTTGTCTTTAACATTACTTGTCATTGAAATCCTGTAAGGCTCTATCAGGTATACATGAACAGCACTGAAAATAGTGCCTAGTATAAAATAATAACAACATACTGTGGTAACCACTCCTCCATGGCCTGGGACCATAAAGAATGGGTATTAGAATACTGATATTACCATCATTATTTGTAGTAATATTCATATTAGTGCTATTAGTGGCAATTAGACTTGGTATACTAACTGGCTCATTCCAGTTTTTCATCCTAGGATTGAATGATCCTGCACCTCAGGAAATAAAATCAGACACAACAAAACTATACTTAAGGTCCCAAATCAGCTACCTTTTAAGAAGCAATTCCAGGAAATATATAAAGTAAGTCCAGTTCTACCTTTGGGGTTAAGTGTATACACTTCCATTCTCTGTGGCTTGCTATATCAACATTTTAGTCTGACAAGAATGTGTGCATGCATTTTACATACATTTTGCATGGACATACACACAATCACACATTCAACATAAAAGAACACAAATCAGTGTGAAATCAAAGGAAGAAAACTACAATGTAGGCAACACAGACTAAATATCTGTTATTAATTTGGTCAAGCTGCTCTTGACAAAAGGATTGGTTGTTAACAGGACGTTGAAACAGTATGTTTCATAGCAAATGACGACTTATTTTTCCAATATTATTTTAAATGTAATAATAATCTTCTTTAACAGTGAGAATGGAAAAATCTTCTGGACATCTTTTAGGGAGGGCATTCCCTTGGCTGTATTCAAAGAAGTTAAAATGTTAATATTTCAAATCAAAGGATGAACATAAATATTTGAAACCAATTATCTATACCCTTAGATACTTCTCTATTTTCTACAGCTAACTCAGAGGGCATTAAATATATTCTTTTCACCTTTGTATTCTCCTAAAATACCACAGCAGCTTTTGAAAAAGAGGAAATTCAATAGATAATTGTTTTAAATTGGATGGTTCATTAATTCTGAAGTGACTGATGAGTCTAAAATGCATTCTCATCAATACAAGAAAGAGTTATTTTACAAGGATACAAACCAGTGCTAATCATGACCAAACTACTGCATGGCCCAGACCAACAATCACTCTTTCCTTGGTTACACTTCCTAAAAGCATCAGTGAAATCAATCATTAATATTTTAATTTTATCTCTGCCAAAAGAATTCACACTGAGATTTCTGTTTTGTGTAGTCAGATAAGTCTGACAGTGCCATGCAAGAAGAAATACAAATCATTCCAAAAAGAACAGGAACTTGTAAACTGAAACTGACATTTTTTTTTTAAACAGATCTTAAGGGTAGACATGTTAGACTGATGTATAAAGTTCCTCTTCTAAACGATTATGAAGAAAAACTTAACAGACACACTGAAGATGATAAAATGTGCAGCAGAGGGATTACAGTTTATGTACCTGGGTACAGACAGCTTGCCATTTTTAGTTCAGGTAAGACACATCTAACACTCCAGGTCTGTTATCAGGGACTCGCTTCCAAGTCATAAAGCAAGCGTTGCTTCAAGCATCTATCTTCTTGAATCAGAAACATTTTAAATATATTCCTCTCTACAACTGTAAAGATATTGATTCATTTCTTTAATGTGTCTTGCTTTAAAGGGCTTAGTTAAATAAATGAAAAATAATAAATCATGTGTGTAGATAAGAAATAATAACACAGCAGTAGAAACCATTTAACTGGTACTAAGAAATGGTTAGTGTTTCCAAAATATATCACAATATTCATTCTACTGACATTAACCAAGAAGCTTCAATTTCAAAAAAATTTTAGTACAAAACAAATGTTTTGTAACCAGGGTATATTTACAGTCACTTAACCTTAACCTGAAGAGTTTTCCAAGGTATGCATTTCTCTCATAACTAAAGTCACGTTGCTTTTGCCATAATACTATATACAGTTTGACAGTTCCTGAAAATAGAGAATAGCATTGCTGTGAAAAAAATTTTTTTCCAACTCTGCCTATCATAAGAGTAAGTGACCACAGAACAGTGGCCTAAGCATCTCTCAACACCAAAATGTGAGCATACTAAATAGTTTCCTATTTTGTTAACTGAAACAGTTGGGTTGGGCGAAACGGTAGTTTAAATATTTATCTTTATTCACTATTTTTTTCTGTCATTACTGCTTCATCAGAAACCGTACAGTTTCCAAGGATTTGTATGGAGTAGGGGTGTTTTTTCCTCTACAAGGCCATCTGCTAAAGTCTCTCCCAAAGATGTTAAAGACAGTCATCAGATGCATTCCTATATTTCAGTTTCTCCCAAAATAAACTGGTTCAATTGGGAATGAGACGAAAAAGTTTTAGGAGCTTTCTAAAAACAGCTCATAATTCTGCATAAAAAGATAAGGAAAGAAATATACCACTTTCAAATAAAAGGTCTCCTTGAATGTATTTGAAGTCCTAGAATTCATTTATATGATGGCAGTGTAGGAGGAAATGAGCTGAGATCTGCAGGTTTATATTCTGAGCTTGACGGAGTTACAATAAGGATAGATAGCATATTGCCCATCAAAAAAATAGGAAGATATAACAGAAAACTTAAACCAAGGCAGACCTCAATCAAACATCACAATAACTGGTAGTGGTGGGGAATGCTAATATGAATAGAGGGATCACAGCCAACTAAGATTTTTTGTGGGATTTCCTACTATTTTCTACATGGGATATCAATGATTCATAACCTAGTTTTGCTTTAAATGAGCCACAGGTTTTTGTAAGATTTCCTTTTTACAGGTACTAGAGTATATTTTCTTATCTATTTGCTTGATTTCAAGTTGGTTTTCTTTTCTTTTTGAAATGAGTAATGTAAGAAAAACTAGAGATGAGGCTGCTGGAAATCTTCATTCCATAGAGACAACTGTTCCAGTTCTCTTGGAATTCACAAGATCTATAACGCTGGTTTTTCACACATGGTGAGTGTATCTGTGGAAATCCAGCATCTTCACCAACTTCCCCGTATCTCATAAAGTGAGCGAAGAGGAGGACAACACACAGGACAGTTACCACAGACCAATCCAGCAATCTCAGTGTGCTCAGAGCATCATGGGCGTCTTTACTTTCCAAACCCAGCTATTTAAAGAGCAATTCTCTCCCCTCTTGACTTTAACGGTATTAAATTTCCTCAACTACTTCCTCCCCCTTGACATCTTTCCTCTTTCCTTTTCTATGAGCAGCATTTGCCCTTCGGTTGTAAACATCCAGGCTCCCTGAAGTAGGACTCCCAGATCAGAGTTAAACATCTGGAAGACATCCTTCTCCCACACATTCAGGCTCAGAGTGGGAATCAGCTCTGACTCCATGTTTCTGATTCTGGTTCCCATTCTAAGAGTCCCAAATCCAATTATCAAACCTCTCACGCCCAATGTTAGAGGTTTTCCACACGCAGAGCTGCTGAGAGGTACTCTCCAAGTGCTGCTTTTATCTCTGCATACCCTGAATCTCCAATTACTCCTTATCCTTTTCAGATACTTCTTTGTTCCACACTAAGCATCACCCCAACGTTGACTCAGGGTTACACTATATTTTCAATAAATCTCCTGGCAAAGCTCTCTACTAGTGTGATCTATACAGTGCTATCTGCCTATCTCTGTGTCTTACACTGCTCCATTCACAATCTCCATTACATCTAGGTTTTTAGGTATAAAGAGAAGTGAGAAAATGCAATTGGACAAGGATAATGACTGCTGGCCTCACAGTCCAGGCTCAGCAGAGAAAGGAGAATGGGTGACATCGCACAGCAAACGCCTCTAAGTTCAGTCCCTAATCAGCTCTGACCAACTACTCCCATGGAGGAAGGCCTGTCCTGTGTCACCACATCTTCTCAGTTTTCAGCTGAAGTCAGAAATCTAGATTTATATAATAGATAACTTTAAAATATTAGCCATTAATTGAAATGTAAACATAATATAGGTCAACATACTGTGAGCCAAACAAAGAAATCTCTACGGATTGGATATGGTTCAAAGGTTGCTAGTTCCAATGTCTAGCTGTTCCTAAACAACTCCTTCACCAAGAAACCTCTTCAAGGTCTTTCTTCTCTGCTTGGTCCTCAGAACATTCTTCCCAATATTAAATTTTATTTGAAAAGTTTCAGACATTCTGTTTATATATCATTCACTGCCTAAGTGAAGCTCTGTCATTTCAACGCATGAATCCTTACAAAGCCAGTTGTACTTTTCTCCTATTTCTTATTCACTTTTTTTCTTATCTCTGTGTAACCTCTTTGTGGACTACCTTTTTGAGGACAGCTCACACATTATAATTTCTACAATTCTTACAATACCTTCCAAAGTACACTCACAAACATACTTCTACAAGAGTGTAAGGTATCTCTTAGTAGGGCCCGGCATGGTAGCCTAGTGGCTAAAGTCCTCGCCTTGCACACCCAGGGATCCCATATGGGCACCGGTTCTAATCCCTGTAGCCCTGCTTCCCATCCAACTCCCTGCCTGTGGCCTGGAAAAGCAGTCGAGGACAGCCCAAAGCCCTGGGACTCTGCACCCATGTGGGAGACCCAGAAGAAGCTCCTGGCTTTGGATCAGCTCATTTCCGGCTGTTGCAGCCACTTGGGGAGTGAACCATCGATGGCAGGTCTTCCTCTCTGTCTCTCTTCCTCTTTGTATATCTGCCTTTCCAATAAAAAGAAATAAATCTTATTAAAAATATATCTCCTTGTAGTTTCAAAAGTAAAGGAACTTTTGAAAAAGGAAATATAAGCTCCATGTCACTGACAGCAGCCTTGAACAATCTGTCATCTTATGCAGCCATACATACATGTGTAGGAGTAAGCTGTCTTCACAGATACTTCTATCATATGCATATGCCTATAACAAGCAATGTGTGCAGTCTTTTATATCCATCTAAAACGGAGTGACAGAACAGCGCAGTGTTTAACAGCATGGATTAAAGAGACTGCCTAAGTTTCAGTCCACATTGGACTAACCACTTACTGTCCATGTTCTCTCAAGGAAATTATGCAATTTCTATGTCCCAGGGTTCCCTAAAGTGTACAGGCCAACTGATTGTAGTACCTACCTCAGAGGACATGTAATAATTAGTTTGCAGGCAATACTTGAGCATAGTGCCTAATATAGAGAGCTCAGTAAATCATAGCCATTATTATCTTACATTAGGTAATAACACATACTTACAGAAGAAAAATATGATGTCAAAATTTATAGTCTGGGGTAGACATTTACCTTAGCAGCTAAAGTACAAACTAGGAGTCCGAGGTTGGAGTGTCTGGGTTCCAGATCAGCTTCCAGCTTCTGACTCCAGCTTTCTGCTGATGAAGACACTAGGAATGGTACCAGACCAAGTACTTATGGGAGACCCTTGATGCTCTTGGCATCTGCCTGTGGCCAGGGCTCTTATACATTTGCAGAATGAACCAGGGGCTCTCTCTCTCTCTCTCTCTAGCCCTTTTGATCTGCCCAACATATAAATAATTTCTTAAAGTTTCAATTCTTTTACAAAATGTAGAATCCATTTCAAATGACATTTAAAATTATTTCAGAAAAAAAAAAAACCAGAAGTAGAACTAAGTAGTATTTTAGGATTGTGCTTCAGCATCTATTTGAGTCTTAAAACACAAAAACTGTACTGAGAAGCAGGATGATTTTAGAAGGTTTATAGATTTTAGTTCTCACGCTAAAAGTGTGTGCACATACACATGCAGGTAGCTTCAGAAGCCTACCACTATTTACACAAAGTAGGCTTTCAATAATTATTGCCTAGTAACACAAATTGCTCTACTTGTTATGTTGCACTTTGTGCTGTTTTGCTTTTGCTGATAAGCACAAACTGCTGACCCTCTTCAGAGAGGGTCTTTCAATGGTAGCATCAGGAATATGCACAATGATTTGCAGGGGAGACGCTTTGCTGTTCTTCATGTGATCTGTTCTAATTAATTTCAAAATGAAAGGAAACACAACATGATATTGTACCTGCACAACTTAGGCAACTGATTAACTGAACGGTACCTGGATGAACCTTATAAAGCTGTGAGTGTGAAGTACTGATGTTCTTAATTCTCTAATCTCAGCAGGAATCTCGATTCCTGGATGGATAAATTCCTTAAGAATACTTGGAATGGGCCCGGCAGCGCGGCCTAGCAGCTAAAGTCCTCGCCCTGAACGCACCAGGATCCCATATGGGTGCCGATTCTAATCCTGGCAGCTCCACTTCCCATCCAGCTCCCTGCTTGTGACCTGGGAAAGCAGTCGAGGACAGCCCAAAGCTTTGGGACCCTGCACCCGCGTGGGAGACCCGGAAGAAGTTCCAGGTTCCGGCTTCAGATCGGCATAGCACCGGCCGTTGCGGCTCACTTGGGGAGTGAATCATCGGACGGAAGATCTTCCCCTCTGTCTCTCCTCCTCTCTGTATGTCTGACTTTGTAATAAAAAAAAAGATAAATCTTAAAAAAAAAGAATACTTGGAATAGATCCTGGAATGTTTAGATCATTCTGTTATTAAACGTCTGCTTAGGCACGGAGAGTTGTGGTGCAGCAGGATCAAGTGTTGCAGAGATGATATCACATGGGAGCACAAGTTCAAGTCCTGGATGGTACATTTCTAATCCAGGGATTTGCTGACCGGCCTCGGAAGGCAGTGGAGGATGACTCAAGTGCTTGGGCTGCTGTAACCAGCTGGGAAATAAAGATGGAGCTCCTGGCTACTGTTCTTAGCTCGCCCCAGACCTTGCCATTGTGGCCATTTGGGAAGTGAACCAGAAGATATGGAAAATGTTTCCCTCTCCCTTTCTGTAACTCTGCCTTTTAAATAAAATAAATAAAAATATTTTTTAAGTCTATTTAATTTAAAATGCCAATCAATGCCCATATTAGGGCCTTCCTTAAGATATCTCTTAGTTCTAGCCAAGGAAAGGGCAGAGGTCTTCACTTCACCAAAACTGAAGGTACAGGCAACTGAGTCTCTTCATATGGGTTGCCAATAGGCTTCAATTTTCTTTGTGTTTGTTCACCTTGGTGGAGGGTACTGCAATAAAAACATACCTAAAATACTTCTTGTTTCTTACCAGGGAAGAGATTTTTTTTTTTTTTTGTAAACAACACTCCCTATTTCTAAGAGGTATGCTGCTTCCCTCTTCCTGACATGGGAATGGAGTGGTGGAAGGAGGAATGATTCATTTTGGTCAGCATCTTAGTCTTTCAAAAACCCTGAAATCTGCCTTAGAGAATAGAAGACACAATAGAAACTGTCCATGGTTACAGCTTTGTTTGCTTGTTTGTTTGTATTTACTAAATCTGACCTTCTTGGGACATGCTGTGGGCAGGGATGGTATTCAAAGTATTTAACAAGCAGGAGTATCCACTGATAAGATTCTAGACTCAGAATAGGAACAAGGTACTGCAGATCCTATACAGCGCTTTCCAGTTACTGGAAAGATCAAGGGAAATAGGGGATGCTGGCAATGTTGCCGCAAGAGTGTTCAGGGAGTCATGGGCTTTGTATTAATATACTTTGGTATTTAAATAACAAGACAGTTGTAATAATGCAAATCAGATGATTATTTCTCTTGCTTGTGGCAGCATTCAAAAAGATTCTAAACAAAGGTGTCTCCACTGTATTTTTGCCTGATGAGAGGCCATGTCAGGCCCTCCTTCTGCCAATCTCTCTTCATGGCTGTCTATCAAATTTTTATCTCATCAGGCTGAATTACTTCCCATTTATTTGCCTGACCCTTGGGACCACTCCAGACTCTCCTTGCTGCCAACCTCCCTAGCTCTTTTTTTGCCTAGTCAGACGGATGAAGGGTGCTGCAATAAATGTGTCTGAAACAGTCCTTGTGTCTCTCCAAAGAAGACATTTTGCACATACTTCTTCAGTTTTTAACAATGCACCTCTTGGAGCTGCCTTCACTTCTGTTGATAGATGGGAGGGGTAAAGGATGCAAAGCACTTCTGTCCTTTCTTTCCTGGGACAGAGAGGAAAACTAGGATCTTCTCAAAGATTGGAGAACTTAGGATATCCATCATGGGATGATGACTGGGGAGATTAGAGTGAGGAAAAGAGAAGGAACCCATGGAGCAGCACAGGAAATGATTGTTGGACTGCAAGAGAAGGATCTGGTCCAAACTGGAAATAGTTTCTTAGAGACTTTCCTTTTGGGAGGTAAGAATTTAAAGTTATCTCTTCAGATTCCAGACATCAATTCCGGGCACCAGGGAAAACGTTCCTCCAACATCTACTCATACTTATTTTAAAAGGCTTCAGAAATACGTGTGAGATTTCATTAAAGAAAAATGATTTTGAAATTCATGTTGAATTAAAAATTTAAGAAGTCTATACTGGCGATTATTTAGAGATGCTAATATATCCACTGGGCATATATGTAGGTTTAATTAGAAACTGGAAAGAGCCTAGGATGTTCTTCCAAAACACGTTTTTCCAGTATTATGATATAATATTCATGTGGTTCAAAAATAATGAAAAAAGATTCTCCTCAGAAATTATTTTTCATCAAAAGTATATATTTTTATTCATATAAGAAGCAAACTTGGTATAAGCTGATTTGCTATTTTGGAAGAGGCTTATTTCAGTCATTATACCCCTTTAAATTATGACATTAAAACATCTGTTAAATCATAGCATCTGTTTCGTATTTTGGATGTATCGCTACAAATTAGCAAAGTGGTCTTTTTATTAGCACCACGCTCTAACCAACTGAGCTAACCGGCCACATTTAGAAAAGTGGTCTTTTTAATGAGCTTTGATCTAATAAGGATTTTTTTCCAAAATAACAGATACTAAAGAAAGACATGAGAACACAAGTTCACTTTTTAGCACCCTCCCAGCAAAGTATTTCTGAAGATCATATATTTTTAAATAAAAGTTCTGCTAAATAAGGATATCTTATATTGAAAATCAGTTTTACTATTTAGAGTTCGCTACGTCAGAATCCCTCTGTCTGTTTGTATATATGTATGTGTGTATGTGTTTGTGTTTGTGCGTGCGTGTGTAGACATATAAATATATACAAAGCTATATATCCAGAAAAGGCAGAGACAGACACTTGCATCATCCAGGAATAATCTCTTTTTTTTTTTTTTTTTTTTTTACAAAATATATTGTCTTGACGTTCTATACAGCTACAAAGGCATGAGACAAACTCACAACAGTACAGTCTCTATTTCCTAAGCTATGCTTACACCTATACATCCCAAGGTCCTTCTTGGTTGGGTCTTCACTACTGAATTGTATGTGAAGTCATACATGGCACAAACTCACCCCCTTTCCTATACTACCATTTCCTGTGCCTTTCCAATATTTCCTCGCAGTTTTCCAGTCATTCAGAGACCTGCATTTGTCTTACACAAGAGGCATGTCAGCTTAAAGTTCAACACCAATGAATTAGTTTGCTCAACTGTTTATGAGTTTAATATTTCATTTCAGGTCTTTTACATTTTACATTAATATTTCAGGCCTTTTACATTTTTATACTCTAATTTGGATCTGGCTAAGCTTTAAAAGCTTAATTTAAAGATGACCTATATTTAAAATGCTCAGGTTTATGTTTCAAAACTATCATAAAATACAGAAATCTTTACGCATGATAGGTCATCATTGGTTAAACAGATCTCAAAGGATCTATGAAAAAACTAAGTCACTCACAAAACAAATCAGAGGGAACTCATTGGAAGGAAAGCCAGTAAAATGAGAGGAAAAGGTTAGTGTAAGAGACTTTTTACTACCTACTTTGTAGCTCCTAAATTATGTCACCAATAGACATAAGTACTAGCCTGAGGGTCCCTGCACCCTAGACATGTCTTCTACAACTTACCTTGAGGCACATGGTATAGTAAGGCAGAGGAAGCCATTGCTCATGCTCATGGGAGCAGCAACTGCCTCCAACATCTTCCTTCCCACCAAGGAAGGGCTCTGACACTCACAGGTTTTATGAAAGCACGTTAACTGCTTTATGAATGGGATAGTAGAAGTTTATCTCCATCTCACTTCAAAAGTACAATTGACAGAACCAGCCCCATTATGGTGCAGTGTGTTAATCCACTGCCTGTGGCATCCTTTATGAGCACCGGTTACAGTCCTAGCTGCCTACCTCATGATACAACTCCAAGAGCTTGGAATCCCGCATTCATATTGGAGACCTGGATAGAGTTCCAGGCTCCTGGTTTGCCCTGGCCCTGCCAGGGATACTATGACCATTTGGTCAGAATAAACCAGCACATGGCAGATTTCTCTCTATGGCCCAGCCTTTCAAATAAATAAGTCGTTTCAAAACAAAGTGTAATTAGTAGATATTGTAAAACTAGACTTGAGAACACACTAGATGAATTCTTCATTGAAAAACCCAAAAGCTAAAATATCAACCACATGATTTAACAGTGCCTTCCAGGGATATACAGATGGCTTACAAGAATTAGGGAAGTGTAAAACAACTGAGGCTAATCTCTTTTTAAAAGATTTAGAGACACAGATGGATGGAGGAAGGAGTGGGAAGGAAGACAGAGAGATTTTTCCATTAGTGGTTCATTCCCCAAATGCCCACAACAGGGCTGGCACAGGCCAAAGCCAAGAGCTAAGAACTCTACCCTCCTCTCCCTCAAGGCTGGCAGAGGCCCAAGCATTTGGGTCATTATCTGCTTCCTTCTGAGGTGCATTAGCAGGAAGCTGGATAGGAAGAAGAATAACAGGGACTTCAACCTGCAGTTCAATATGAGATGTCAGTGTTGCTGTACTGCAGCTCCAACCCCTGAGCTTAGTTACTCTTCCATGTTCTGATTGGACTTAGTTAAGCACACCTGAGATAAAAACCAACCTTATTTTAAAATTGGGTAAAACAAGATTTTTACAATATTCTGGGTAAATGTTTTCAATGCTTAATACCTTTCAATATCAAAACACCTTTTCCTAAAGTAAAGCTTAATGCTCTTACTGTTGCAAGTTCAATATAACACATTTTTTTTGTGACAGGTAAGACAGTCTAGTTTAAGGAATTCTGTCATAATTAAATATTTTGTGATTCCTATCGCAACAAATCTTAACATATTCTGAAAAACTTGCCTCTGCCAGTTGAAAGAGTGCAGACTTTCCACAGCGTTTTACAGGCTCAGCACCACCCAGTTGCGAAGTGTTTGAAGAAATCTATATTGAGAACAATAAAGAGTATTAGTGATACTAGAATCTTTGATTCTCATTCATATGCATTCAAGAACTTTCTTTAGCTTATCATCAGAATACCATGTCATGCTTTGATGACCAGTTTGAAAACAATTCTTAACAAACAACCTTAAAAATAATTTAAAAAAAAACAGTAAGATTTCAGTAGCTAATATCAGGTACTACTTTGCATTGGCCAGGTTTTATATTTAACAAAACCTTAAGCCAAGACATGCATTTCCATTTCTCAACACTAACTAAACTGGCCAAACACAAAAGGTTTAGAGTCATCCTGTGTTTCCCAGTTTTCATTTTCACTTTCAGGAACATACTTGGTATCTCCATGGAAGACACTATCATCAGCATCAAGTTGCAATATGACAGGAACTTGGGAAGCTGAGTTATATATAAAAGATTGATTCTGTCTTTGAGAGTAAGCCCTAAAGTACATGCAAAAATCGACAAGATAACATTTTTAAACTTTAGAGTCAAGGAACTTGCATTATATTATCATGAATCAACATATAACATGATGTTAACTGCTACTTTTATATAAATTTGGCTGAACAATGGCTGGACATTGATAAACAGGACTGGTATTATGGTTTCTAAGTTTTAGACAGAAACTTCATTTTCAGTACCTAGCCTTGGTAAAAGCTGAGAAGGATATTCAGTCTTAAGGATACTTAGAAATCATTTATCTCAGAGAGATTCTGTGATCTTTAGCATCACTAGCTATTTGAAACTTTTTTATTCTTTGATTCTGCATTATTTCTCAATTTAAGACAGAGCTATTTCTCAATTCCACTTTGCAGGCATTCCTGCCTTGCAACTCCACCCTTACAGGTGGTTGCAGGTTCCATGGGATTCTACAGAACTGCCAGCCCAGGAGAGTAGGTGCTAGCAGCTGCAGGGAATTTGTCCTAGAACAACCGTTTAGACATCTATACATAGTAGACTGTTCAGTCCTTTTTTTTTTTCTGTTAAGTCCTTTAAAAAGGGTCCAGTGTAACCATGTTTTGAGGACTCCTTTCTCCTGGGTGCTATTGATTTTAACACAGTCCTTTCCTATCCATTACAATCATCTACTTTTTCTTGGGGAGATAAACTGACAGGGCTCAATCTTTCTGAAGTTTGCAATATTTTCCTCTAGCCAAATTTTCACTGATAAATGCCACTTCTACTTTTTCTAGACAAGCTGAATTCAATTACTCACCTTATCTCTAGTCTAAGAGAAAGCACATTAATATCACCAACTTAGAGATTTAAAGGATTGAGGGACTGAACATAAATGCCAATCTCCTGAACCACGGTTGTATAATAGAAAGGACCTGGCCTCCGTGCCAACAGACGTGGTTTCATTACTAACTGTTAAGTGTGTGGACTTAAACCAATAAAATGTGTGTGCCATTTACTTCATCTTTAAAATAGAAACAATAATGACCTGTCCCGCATTACACTGTGAAGATTAGATAGGATGTTAGTGCATGGCACAGGACTGAGGCCACACTTTGCTCCCAACAGATGTTAATGCAATACTATACACATGTAAAATTAATGAGTTTTTCATTTTTTACACTAATAAAACCTCTTAGTATAATTCAAAAATAAATTACACCCTGAAACTGATTGGAATTTAAGGCTGCACTAAGAAGACTTATTAAATCTATTAATTCATACAATATTAATGTCACCCAATTAAGAATTACCAAAGGACAACAAGTTGAGCAGTCCTGCACTTCACAGTCCTAGTCTGTTTTCTAGTTCTTTTCCTTGCTCTCTCTGCTGTTGCTTTCATAGTTTTTTTGGTTCCTGACTCTGTTTGCTTCCACGTATCCTGAGCCTCATGCAGAACATGGCACACAGAGGTTCACAGAAAAATCACTGACTGTATGGATGCAGTGTCTGGGCTCTGAGCTAATGCACAGCGGTCTGAGTGGAGGCTTAGGAAGGATTTCTTGCCTTTCAGGATTCACACAGGCTTAATGAGAACAACTTTCCTCACTGCTTCTGGGAGTGTTTTTGCATAGTTTTAGGTAGAGGGTAATATTTTAAATGCTCTTGGTTACTGGAAGCCTGATTTCCAATGAGGCATGTGTACATGAGTGTGAGGGATGAGGGAGAGGGTGGAATTTTAACATAGTACTGAAGTTTAACACTTCCAGAATCTTCTAATAATAAAAATTTCATGGAATGATTTAGTGGTGACACACACTTTCTAAAAATGACTTTTGACTTCTTAATTGGGAATGGAAAGCTAGATACATGTTAATTACAATGACTTGTTATCTAAGTTTCTTAGCAGAATATGATCCTGATAATCTTTCTCTGGAGAATTTTCTTCCTGAGATTTTATCAGCAGCGTCTTTCCTTTCTTCCTGCTTTTCAGGCCAGGCTTTGCTGCAATTAGTCCTTGAGTCAGGGGTGGGGGATTCTGCCCAATGGCTTTTTAAGGCCCACCAAATCTTTCCGACTGATGGTGCCACAGTAACTGCAGGCAGGACTGCAAATCCAATCAGTCTACAGCAGCCTAAATTTTAAGTTAATAATTGTGTTTGGCCTGTGAATGATATAAATATCCAAGTGGCTCTTGGCAGAAAAATGGTTCCCCACCCAATCCTGCCCTAAATGTTATTATTTCTCCTCAAGGTTTTGTCTTCGGCTCTTTATTTACTTATACATTTTCTCTCAGCAATCTCACCTGTAATGATGGATTCTATGTCAAATATAGCGCATCTAGTGCTGATTTGCTTTTTCACTGCTCAATTCTATCTACACTTCTCTAACTGAAAGATATATATACCATATACCATCCTTTCAATTAAAGCAATAAATAACCTGGCTGTGGAGGGAAGCTGGTGTTTGCTATGTTGGTGAGTGGGGGCCACACTGCATAGTATATTTGTGGCTGTCCTTTTTCTTTCCTGAAACTGGATGGCACTTGCTAACCTGTTAACTTCCTGGTAGTCTTCTTTTGCGGGGGGGTGGGGGGGGGCAATGAAAGGGAGGGGAGCTATTATATAACATTTGGATAAACAGTGTTCATCCATAAAGGCTAGCACAATTATAGAAGAGTGGGAATAACTGTACAGCAAAAGTGCTAAGAAAAATCATCAACCTGGACTTTAAATTATTAATTTTATGGTTGCTTGAGCATACCAAATAAATAGATAGTAAAGACCAGAATCAAATTAGGTAATGGTGGAAGTCTTTCATAATTATGATGGGTATCATAAATACTATAGCCTGGAAAAAATTATAATTGTTGAATGAATAAATGAATCAAAGAACAAATGAACAATATGAGGACAACTGGTTTTCTGTACAATGAAATATGAATGATTCTAATAAAAGGCATAATGCGTTCACTGATTAGTTGCAGTAAAAATGTACAGTGTTCATAAAGAGGGTAATAACCTGTAACATATTGAGCATTCCATCACGAAAATGAATGCTTTAAATTTGTACCTATTGTTCAAATCCAAAATGACAGTATCTTAAATTTAGTAAGATTATTGTTGTATTCAAATTGGCAAAGAATCTTCCCCAAGGGAAGTTTTAATGTCCAAATCCATTTGTCTAAATAACTTAGCTTTATATGTCTTCAAGATAATTAATGTAATTTTTAATATCCTATAGCAATGAAGAGAATGTGAGGAAGGCAGGAATTCCCTCATGACATCATACTTGGTCATTAGCCTTCAGTAAACCAGAACTAAAAAGTGACTGATAAGTCACCCCACCTGTAAATAATGAAAGACAGATTAAAAATTCATTCTGACCACCTTAATGAATCAGAATCTGGAAACACAGTGACGGCATTTCAGATGAGCCAAGTTCAATGTGGATGAAATGGGTGTTAACATGGACTGGAAGATGGGTTGGAGGTGGTGGAACACAATGTGGGACACTATCTGTACTTCATTTCTAGATCCTATGAAGCACCTACACTGATTTTTTCTCAAATATAGGCATTCATTAGGAACCTATACACATAATAGGCTTTGGTAGGTTTCACGATTCTATGTAAGTTAACTTCAGTGGGCTTTAAAACGATCAGATAATAAGAAGCAAAAATATCCTCAGCTTCCAAGGCAGAGACTCAGAACTTGCTGAGAAGAAACAAATTCCATTTTCATCTTAAAGAGACACTGGGGGCTTATTGTTTCTTAAGCAGTATTTCTCAGATAAATATTTACACAATAAATGACCAATTCCAGGAGATCTAGCTAAATCTCTTCCAGAGTTACAAGAGTCTATAAATAAAATTATAGTAGGAATACCTAATAAAAATTTTGCATGCTTGATTACAAAACAAAACACTTTGAAAGAGTACATTATTTCCTATAATAAGTAAACATCTGCTTATCTCTAAGTAAGTAATTGTTGAATGGGGTCTGATCCTTCTGAAAATGGCTGAGGGCACTGAATGACCACTGGGCACTTTTCCTAAATCACAAACTCTGAGACAGACACACAGCCGTCTGTGTTTGAACATATCTTCTAGATTAGGTGTTTTAAAATTTGAGCATTTCAGCTAGATAATTAGAATGAAATTTCCTCAATGGTGATGGTGTTGTATGAAACAATTATTAAGAGCTTTGGGAACATCATCATGGTTAGTAATTATAGCCTGTTCTATTTCTACTGCAATATCTATGTTCATAGCATGTCTTATTAGATCACCTAGTTAGCTCTTGTTTAGCTTTTTTAAACAAACCAGCCCACAGTTAATTAGGCTGACAATATGGTAAGATCATAAGATGTTAGGGACAGAACTTAAGGTTCTCTTGTGTCAGATGAGGAAAATCAGAACCATGAACTCTTGTATAATCACATATGAGCATTACATTTAGAAATAGATAACCAAGGATGTAATAATTTGATTAATTTGCTAAGAAATTAAAAGGGCTTATATTATCAACATCTGCAAAAATATAGCTAGAAAGCATAAAACATTGAGTTGGGGAGGAGTTGCACTTGATTGTAGGGCAACATAAAAATTATATATTTTACATTATTCATTTTATTTTAGATTTCCACAATGCATGCTCTTGTACATAGCAATACTTTGAAATGTAGTAAGTTTTCAAATTATTATTGCTTCCTTACATTCTATATACACTTCCTGATCAAAAACCAAAAGCCCTCAGTGACAAGTGCTGTTGAGCACAGTAACAGATGAAAATATCTCCTGCATGACTCTCTTACAAGTTGCAAGTTTTTTGCTTCAAGCAAAGCTTAAGAAAAGTGAGAGGCAAGGGCCGACTCTTCTGATACTTGGTGAGATGAAGTCCTGTGTGGCAAGAATCAACTAGTGTAGAGGCTGAGGACCTCCTGCTGAGCCTTGCAGAACAGTAGCCACCCCATCGCCCTATTGCTCCACTGTCAAACTGTTCCCTCCAAGTTGCCTCAGGGCTGTGGGAGCCCAGATGATCCTGATGATGGCATTGCTTAAGTAACATTTAATCACGCTCCATGATGATAACTATTAGAAATGCACCAACCCTCGCTGAGCTGCTTCACGGGACATTTTACACTAGGTTGAATACTCTTGGCAGTTAATGCATATGTAAATAGCAGGTGTGTCAGATTAGCCTCTGCTTTTTCTAATATTCATGATACAGAGTGCAGACTTTAATCAAATAGAAGATATGGTAAGTAAATTCTGTTCTGAATGAAATGCTTCTGAAAAAATGGATGGGATTGGCTCACATACTAACATTAAAAAATACATTTAGGGTTCGGTGTGGTAGCCTAGTGGCTAAAGTCCTCTCTTGGTATGCACCGGGATCCCATAGGGGCACCAGTTGGTATCCCAGCCATTTTACTTCCCTTCCAGCTCCCTGCCTGTGGCCTGGAAAAGCTGTCTAGGATGGCCCAAGGCCTTGGGACCCTGCACTCATGTGGGAGACCTGGAAGAGGCTCCTGGCTCCTGGCTTTGGATCAGCTTAGCTCCAGCCGTTGTAGCCACTTGGGGGAGGGAATTAGCAGATGGAAGATCTTTCTCTCTGTATCTCCTTCTCTCTGTAAACATGCCTTTCCAATAAAAATATATAATTCATAAAAAATAAATAAATAAAAATTAATTCAGATACCATGTCACAACTCTCAGAAAAAAATCATTAGCATCAAATAAATGTCAACAACTGGAGAAAAGTAAGAACATATTATTCAACAAAACCATTTCCCTAGGTGGTGAAAATAGCAATCTATTTATCAGAATGGAAAATTATAATAAAATCTTTATTTATTCAGACTCATCAAGTAAATTGTTCTTCTTGAAATAACGTTCTGTGTATTTGTTACCAGTTTTCTACAGTAACCTTTAAGTAGCTAAGCAAAACCTGTGGCAAAGAAGCATAACATGCAGGAAATCAAACTGGACGGGATAAAATCTCTGGTTCACACAACTGCTCTAAGAGGAAGCAGTGTATTTTTTTTTAATGTTAGAGCTGAAAGTAATTTTTCTCCTTTTCAAAGTAGGATGCTAGGATTTCTCCTGCCAAAAGGATATCATTTTACATTTCATTTATGCAGTGCTCTTTATGCAAATGAATCAAAGTGATTCAATATATCAATATTAAACAGAGCAGCCCAGCTTGTCTTTTTCTCTCAATCTGAGAAGAAACTATTTAGTTTATGATATGCGTTATTTTCAGAATTAAATGAGAAAAGGGAAAAAAACCTAAAGTAGGCAGCACCTTACTTTGAAAATTTGTATTCACTTTGTTTACTCATATAGTGCTTATTAGAAAAGAGCATATGGTTGAGGCCAGGGCTTCTGTGGCAAAGCCAAGCATATTAGATTTACCTTTCCATAAGACCAAGAAAAGACTTACGTGCATGCTCCCTGGCTGACAATCCAAAGAAATTTGGGATCTTGTAAAAGCTGACCTAATCTAAGCCTGGGATTGGATGTAGGAAATACCAATTGAAGCTACATCACATCAAAAGCTTAATGTAGATGATTTAACAGGTCAAATTCATCACTGTATCGGCTATGACTCATGAATGGTAACATCTGATTTCACTATTAGAAAAACTTAATTGGAATCCTCTTGCTTTCATATTGACAGCAGGCTTTCCAAGTTTCTTAAATAAATGAAAAGCAAGGTAAATCAAAATGAACTACCAGTGAGTACCTATCCTGAATGAACTCTATAATATATGGTGGAAAAATGTATATAACATCTGGAGCTAATCTGACAAGATTACATCAAAGGTAGCAATAGGCAACAAATATTGCCAAGAATGTTATGTTAGTGATGACAAGAGGAATGTCTAAGTTCAAGGCATATTATAAAAACTGTAATTCAAAGTTTTTTGAATTGCATAATTGCTTCACAACACAGAATAAGGTGGCCATACCTCTGCAAACTGAAACAAGGCTGATGTTTGACACTGTTTTGTAGGAGCATCAGGATGGGATGTACTTGAAGATATCTGAAAGGAGACAAGTAATTTTTTTTAAAGATTTATTATTATTGGAAAGCCAGATATACAGAGAGGAGGAGAGACAGAGAGGAAGATCTTCCATCCAATGTTTCACTCCCCAAGTGAGCCGCAATGGGCCGGTGCGCGCCAGTCCGAAGCCGGGAACCTGGAACCTCTTCCGGGTCTCCCACACGGGTGCAGGGTCCCAAAGCTTTGGGCCGTCCTCAACTGCTTTCCCAGGCCACAAGCAGGGAGCTGGATGGGAAGTGGAGCTGCCGGGATTAGAACTGGCACCCATATGGGATCCCGGGGCTTTCAAGGCGAGGACGTTTACCTGCTAGGCCACGCTGCCGGGCCCGAGTCAAGTAATTTTTAATATACAAGGAAATTTTCCCCGTATCAGACTATGTGAGTCTGCCATATGTTTTCACTGTAGACACTGATAAAGACATGAGTCATCTACCTCAATCTTTTAGAGTACCATTGAAATGATAAAGAAAGACAGAAGCCATGTATAAAAATGGATGACTGGCTGGAACAATAAGGCAGAGCTGGGCTTGTTTGCTCTGTCCTCTGAGTATCAAGGAGGAATCAAACCACAGTAAGAGAGATAAGCTGACATGAATTTCCTTATTTCAATGATTTCTTTTTTTAAATCAAATGCCAGAGGCAGCATGTCAAGCCAATTACTCTCTCCCCGATACCACTCCGCTCAAGCTCTTTACTACTTAGAGGCAGCTGGGAAATACTGTGAGAGAAGCACATGGATGTAGGTCAGCATATTTGAGGCTGAATCTGAACCGTGCCACTTACTAGCTACAGCAACCTGGACATCAGCTATACTTTCTGAGATATACTTTTCCCAACTTTAAATTGATGATAATCCTCATTATTAAAGGATTATGGGTCCAGCACAATTGCTCAACTGGGTAATCCTCTGCCTTGCACGTTCTGGGATGCCATACAGGCACTGGTTCATGTCCCAGCTGTTCCACTTCCCATCTAGCTCCCTGCTTATGGCCTGGAAAAGTAGCAGACAGACAAAACCATGGGATCCTGCACCCAAGTAGGAGATTTGGAAGAAGCTCTGGGCTCCTGGCCTTGGTTTGGCTTAGCTCTGGCTGCTGCATCCATTTGGAGAGTGAATCAGCAGACAGAAGACCTTTCTCTCCCCTCTCTATAAATCTATCTTTCCAACAGAAATTAGCAGAAATAATCTTTTAAAAAACAAGAAAATATTTTTTGTTTCTTAATAACTACATGCCCCACTTAATAAAAACACACATACAATTCAGTGTTTGACAACTGGATAGAAGATTTTGCCATTCACAACATTTGACCAAAAGGTGGGGGAGTTGTTTCCAGCTTGATAGTGGTGGTGGTCTCCTTCAAACTTTTCTCCCTGCGTTATGTGCAAACACTTTACAAGGATGATTTAAGAGTTTGGTCGGCTTTTAATTTTGGTGCCAAAGGAAACAGTGTCCATGCAGCTACAAAACAAGGTGACAATGTGGTACAAAAGGAAAAAGCCTGAGTATCGTAACTTTAGCTCACTCCTAAAGTTTTACAAGTCTTTTTCTTCAAATCATGTGGTCATCAACTCCATCAAAGGGTATGTACTATGCAACTGATACACCTAAGCCATGACTCTTCAATAATAAAAATCACTTTTCCAATTGAACTATAGTAAGTTGGTTAGAAAAGCCATGAAGCCTTGTGATACTGTACCAAACCGATGTTGAGGGAGGAAAGCAGTAGAAAGAATGAACAAGTTCTTCATTGCCAAAAGCATTAGGAATTTTTGAAATTCCGATTTATCTTTTTGAGCAAATATTTTTAGAGTGAGCTAACAATGAGTAGAAAAAAGATTGGGCCCAGTGTGATGGCCCAATTGGCTAATCCTCTGTCTTGCAAACACCAGAATTCCTTAGAGGCTGGCTGCTCCACTTCCCATCCAACTCCCTGCTTGTGGCCTGGGAAAGCAGCAGAGGATGGTACAAAGCCCTGGGACCCTGCACCCATGAAGGGGACCCGGTAGCAGCTCCTGGCTCCTGGCTCCTGGCTTTGGTTTCGCTCAGCTCTAGCTGTTGCAGCTATTTGGGAAAGTGAACCAGCAGATGAAAATCTTTGTCTCCCCACTAAAATAGTGAATAAGTATTAAAAAACAAACAAACAAACAAACAAAAAGAACCTATTTAACACACAAGATAAAAACAGCCAATAGTAAATGGATAAAATGCAACCAAGTGTTCTGAAGATATTCAAATAACATCAGACCAGCAAGCACAAGTGTGACAGGCTGCAGAAATGAACCTACAATTATTTTCCCAAAATCTTGAAAATTTCAAATTCAGTAGATCTCAATTCTGATATTACCTTTCGTTCCCACCAACCTTCTATAACATTTAAAGAAAATAAACCATATATGAAAGAAAAAATTGCTTTATTTATTTATTATTCAAAAGGAAGAGAGAGAAAAAAGAAAAAAAAAGATAATCTTTGATCTGCCAGTTTAATACTTGCAGGAGCCAGAGCTAGGCTGGACCAAAACAAAGTCATTAACCAGGAACTCTCCCCAGGGCTCCTACATGGCTGGCAGGAACCCACGTATGTGCACCTCCTCCCCTGCTCGCCAAGTGCATGGCAGGAAAGTAAGTCAGAAGTAGAGACCAGACTCAATCGTAAGTACTCCCTTAAGGGACTCGGACATGTCAAGAGGTGGCTTAAACCACTGCACCACAACATTACCTCATATACCCAAATTTCTTCAAAAATGAAAGGAAATACTGAATAAAATGGAACCTTTGATACATTATTCTGTGCTCATTTTCCCTAAGAGGATTTTGAAAGTTTTAAACAAATACATGGTCTTAAAAATTAATCATAGAATAAATGAAGATTTCAACTAATAACAGCAGAAATTCCTGGAGAAATATTACATTCAGGGCCTTTTACCTAAAATCAAAATATCAATCTATCTATCTGTCTGTCTATCTATCTATCTATCTATCTATCTATCTACCTATCTATCTATCTATATAGCATGATGATCTCTTTGGAACTTCAGAAATTCTGGAAAGGCCACAAAATGTACATGTGCTATATTACCAAAGTTTCATGTAAAATGTTAGATGCTTTATCACACGTTTAGGGGTTGTGGCATCAGTGGTGAGGTTTCAGTGTAGTGATATTTGCTATGATGGAACAATAAATTTCTATACACAGATACTGCTAATCCTTATTTAAGAACTCAGGAGTTCCAAAAATATCTTCTCCAAAATTTCTCTGTGTCCATGTACATATGAGTTGAGTAGTCGTTCTTACTGATTTTAAGTACTATTTTCAGTACAAATTTAAGAGCAATTATAATTTCCTCACTGATAAATATGAGTTGTGATATATTACCTCAGCAAACTGAAACAATGGTGACTTCTGCCGCAATTCAGGGGACTCTGAAACATCAGCCCTGCCAGTCCCAGAGGATATCTGAAACAAGGAAAGAGGTCATGAGGCACCATAGAACAGCCTTTGCTGACAAGAGAAAAGACAAATGACACTAAAATGTTGCTATCTTTGGGAAGGAATGGTTGTATTTCTATTTGAGGTCAACTCAAATTGTGGCCAAAAAAAAAAAAAAAAAAAAAAAAAAACCACAGCTATTTTGCAAGGTTTGGAAGAGATGGACAGCACACATGGCGTAGAGAGGTTAATATTCGCCTAAGACACAGTCACACACGGATTTCCGTTTAATGAATTGGCTCTCTGCATTTCTTTCACCTTTTGTGCTCCCTCAGTATTTCATGTTGCCTGACTACCTGAGAACGTAAGCGAGATCTGATGATGTAGATCTCTTGGGAGAACAAAGCTGAAGTCAAATTCTTGTTTTCTAGGGTTTTCAGGTGTTCATAAACAAGCCTCCACCTTAGGTTAGTTAGTATTTACCTAAGACACATTTCCTTCACATTTTCTTTGGCAATGCTCTATTATTTTTTTCTATCTTCATTGTTGACAATAGGTATGGAAACACTCCTTTCAAAAAGATTTTATCCATCAAGTTTGGGTAAACATGCCTCTTTCACCTGCATCCACTTCTGCATTTAGGTTGACATCATTATTTAGGTAACTAACTAAACCAGGTCACAGTAGTCACAGAATACTGGAGAGATAAGGAGTACACTGTTCCTCTAATACAATCGTTTTCTTTTTAAGACAGAGTCCTTCCACCACTGGTTCACGGATGGGTGTCTGCAATGGTCAGCTAGGCTAGGCTGAAGCCGGGAGGCAGGAGCTTCAACCCCATCTTCCAAGTGGGTGGCAGGAGCCCAAACACTTCAGTCATCTTCCATTGCTAAGAGGCTCAAGCCCTTGGACCATCTTCCATTGCCTTCCCAGGCGCATTAACAGGGAACTGGATTGAAAGCGGACCAGCAAGGACATGGACTAGCACCCATATCGGAAGCCAGTGTTGCAGGTGGTAATTCGGCGATTGGAACCAGAAAAGTAAATGGCACTTCCCCTCCCCAATATGCCATAACCTCCTTATTCTTTATGTAGCACTCATCAGCACAGTATTTGTTTATTGTACATCTTTACTCCTACAAAGTTTGCTCAATGTATTATCCCCAACACTGCCTGGATACTATGTAGATACTCAACAATATTTGTAGAATTAGCTAATCTAAATTATGGTCTTCCAAATATCACACCAGTGTGTTCCCTCCCTTAATTTCCTGAAGGTTATAGAATCGAGAGCAAAATGTTACCTTTCCTTTAAGGGAAAGTAGTTTTAAACAACTTGTTTTTTGTTTTATGAAATAATACAAGTTTACCTTTAAAAATCTGGAAAAAGAAACAACAAGGGTGGATGTTTAATTTAGCAGTTGAGATGCTGCTTGAGACCAATTGGAGACCAAGTCCATACTGGAGGGCCTAAGTGCCATTAGTGTTCCTAACTTCAGCTTCTTGGTAATGCACACTTTGAGAAGCATTAGTTGGTAATTGTGTACTTGAGTTCTGAGCCTCTGCTTTGGCTGAGGTGTCTGTCTCAGCCCATGCTTTTGTCGACACTTGGGGAGTGAACCAATGCACGGGAATACTCTCTTTTCAATCAAAAATAAGTTACAAATGCTGTTTTATTTGGATGAAAGCAAAATTCAGCATGAGTCTTTAAAATGTTCATGGCAAAGGAGAATTAAAAAGTAAATCTATATTGGTGCAAATATTTTTGAAGAATTTTTCAGTGAAAAGTAGGATGTTGTATTATGGTTACAGAATGTTATTTTAAATGCAACAGTGTTTCTGTGTCATTAAATACTTTCCAGTGTAATTTTAAAGGCTGTATGTAATTATTACTGATGGTTAAATCCCAAGGAAAGAATTGCCAGTCACCCAGAAGCTGCTGCTCTAAAGAATTCTCACAGAGCTCTTTACTTCACTTTGGGGGCATGTTTTCAACAGTGTCAAAGGCCATGAGGCATAAGTAAGCATATGAACAGTTAATTGTAACCTCCAGATTTCAAAGAGTACTGGCCTCATTCTCCCAGTGGTAAGCACCACTGAGAAGGTGTACAATCTTTAATTTGGTACCTGTGCTTGGGCTGCCAAGCCTGATTTGCCATTATTGTCTTTTGATTCGTTAAAATGTCAACACTTTCTTGGCTTATGAACAGATCTTTCCTGGCTCCTAGATATTTAAGAAAATAATAGAAATGGTCATTGTGATGTGGCAGATTAACGCACCACTTGTGATGCTGGCATCCCATATGGCTGCTCTACTTCCAATTCAGCTTTCTGCTAATGCACCTGGGAAAGCAGTAGAAAATGGTTCAGGTACTTAGACCCCTGAACCCATGTTGAATATCCAGAAGCAGCTCCAGTTTTCAGGCTTCAGCTTGAACCAGCTTTAGCTGTTGTGGCCATTTGGGGAGTAAAATAGCAGATGGAAGCTCTTTCTCTCTCACCCTCTGTAATTCTGCCTTTCAAATAAATAAATAGATCTTTAAACAATTTTGATTTAAAATTCAATTTAAAACTGTTTTTATAAAACTTTAATAGAAAAAATAGTATATAAGACAGAAAATTTTTAAAGATCATTATAATGCATGAAGTCTATCTAGCTTATATTCTTATTTCAGATCCATAATGTATAAGAAAGAGTTACCATTTATGAAGAGGTAAGTTACTCTAAAGGTTGGAATTCACATTAACTCTAACAAGAAAATTCAACTTTCTAAGTGTGATTTACAGATTATTTGGTGACAACAACAAGCTTAAATGATAAATGATAAACTTCAGAAGTTTCTAGGATGATCTCAAATAAACCTTTCTATTTAAGTGCAGATTCAGAAGTATATAATTAGTTAAGGCATCTCTAATCCTGCATATGTTATGTGCACTATACTATGCAATCAAGGAAATCTAGGCACGCGTGCTCACAATGAACTTGACACACAGCGGATGCATAATGATTACCTACTAACCTGATTTTCTGTGTGTATGCAAATAATTGCCAGTAACTCAACCAGGAAGCGCAGCAAAGGCTGTCCAATGGCTAAAGCAATAATAGAATGCATTTACTCTGGTAGGCCATGACCTCTCTCAATATACAGTTAGTTTTATTTAAAAACATGGTGGGGCCCAGTGTGATAGTGTGGCAGTTAAAGTCCTCACCTCGAATGCACTGGGATCCCATATGGGTGCCAGTTCTAATCCCAGCGGCCCCACTTCCCATCCAGCTCCCTGCTTGTAGCCTGGGAAAGCAGTCCGGATGGCCCAAAGCTTTGGGATCCTACACCCGCACGGGAGACCTGGAAGAGGCTCCTGGCTTCAGATTAGCTCAGCTCCAGCTGTTGCGGCCGCGTGGGGAATGAACCATCGGACAGAAGACCTTTCTCTCTGTCTCTCCTCCTCTCTGTATATCTGCCTTTCCAACAAAAATAAATGAATCTTTTAAAAAAGTAAATAAAAATAAAAACACTATGGATCTGACATACATCTTCAGTGGAGTGTAACAGAAACTAAAAAAAAAAAAAAAAAAGAACCAGAAGAACCAGGTGTGTTACGCCATTACCTGACTTGTTTTCTTGGGTCTGTAATGCCCAGAAGACTAGAATTAGCCAATCAGGAGAGACAAGAGTGGTAACAAGCAAAAGGTAGAAGATTGTGAAAGTTAGAAACAATGCCAGCAGCAGGATGAAATCGTGGAAGAATACAGAAAAAAAAAAAATGTAAAGGACAGACGCATGTATTTTATAAAGCACTGGGTCTACGCAAAATACATCACAAGCAGCACCGAAACCACAAGGTTTAACTAATGTCCATAGCTTTGTTTGCAAGTTGGCAAGATAAAGTAAAAATAAAGCAAATTGGGCTCGGCAGCGTGGCCTAGTGGCTAAGGTCCTTGCCTTGATCCCATATGGCCGCTGGTTCTAATCCTGGCAGCTCCACTTCCTCTCTGTCTCTCCTCCTCTCAGTATATCTGACTTTGTAATAAAAATGGAATAAATCTTTAAAAAAAATAAAGCAAATTATTTGTTAAGAAGACAAAAATTGGGGCCTGGTGCAATGGTTCAGTGGTTAAATCCTCACTTCTCAAGCATTGGGATCCCACAGAGGCACTGGTTTGTGTCCTAGCCAGCTCCCTGCCTGTGGCCTGGAAAAGCAGTAAATGATGCCCCAAGGCCTTGGGACCATGCACACCCATGTGAGAGATCCAGAAGAGCCTCCTGGCTTTTTGCTTTGGATCAGCTCAGCTCAGCTCTGGCTCAGCTCTGGCCATTGTGGCCACCCGGGGAATGAAACAGTGAATCGAGGATCTTTCTGTTTCTCTTCTCTGTAAATCTGCCCTGCCATTAAAATCAATAAATATTTTCTTAAAAAGACAAAAATGGTTGTGATATAAGTTATGTGTATGTATATATATATTTCTAGGCATAAATCTCAAAATATAAGAATGGTTTGATGACATGGCATATATCTATATATACACATATAGATAGACACACACAGACACACAGACGTATATGTGATAAATCATACATTAAAAGTAGATAGATTGGTGTAAACACTGATAAACATACATGGCTTGTTAAAAAAACAAACCTAGAATTCCATTCATATGAAAGAGGGTATTTCCTATAAAAGGCTAATTGAATAACGCCATTTGTCATAGAGTCCCCAACTTTCTGAAATGTTTAAAATATGACTATGTTTAAAATATGGGACTATGCTATGTCACCTTGCTGGTTTTTTAAAATTTTTAAATCACTTTTATTGGATGGGGTATGCTCTTTTGGATAAGTACTACTTCCTAAACATTCATTCTAATTGCTAGGGTCAGTTTATTTTCTAAATATAATGGGATATAAAGAATCAAAGACATTTGTTTACTTATTTGGAGGAAAAAGACACTTATGAAGTAGTGGCTAAACAAAAGGAGAAAAATCCAAGAAGCTGTTTCTAGAAATAGACTGAATTAATTTGTAGAGCCACTAGGTGTTGCTCTACACCCAAAAAAAGAAAATAGCTAAAGGGTTTTTTTTTTTTCCCCTTACCACGTGGTCTACTTCCCTTATGTTCAACATTTCATTCGATTTAGCTATAATCCTCAATAACCACAGAGGGGGAAAGATGATTACAATTAAGAATTATAACAAAGTAGCATTTTTTTTCCGCACAAGTAATTCAGATGGTCAGAATTACAGACATGATCCAATCACTTAAGATATGAAACAAGATCGAGGCAGTTATGCACTTTAAGTGGCTTGCAAAGCTAAGTAGTATTAAGAACCCATTCGTACTTTGCAAGGCACAAGACCATTGTCACGTTGTGCTGACACTGTGATGAACACAATGGTCAAAAAGAAAGGAGCATGAATATTGTAGCTAAGCCAGAGATTCCTATCCTTGTTAATTCAAATATTCAAATGGCTACCTACTCATTCAACAGTTACTCAGTGAGCGTTTAATATGTGCCAGCACAGCAGACTGCTGCTTTCCAGAAGCTTATACATCACTTGTGTCAAGGATATGCTTGGAAATAAAACAATGACCAAGGGAATGCCCAAACCCTTAAGCTGCTTGCACTAGAAGTGTTACACATAAAAATGTTCAGTGCACAAAGGTGGGATGAGAGAGGCCCAGATCCTCTGGAGAACACAGAAGTACCTTTATTTTGTCAACAGAAGGCAGTAAGGTAATGTCTGAGATATGTGTACAAGGGAGACCAGCTCTTATTAGAAGTGTGAAAATGATATAGCCGGTGGGTAAGAGAAGAAGCAAGTAAGTACCATATGTGTTTGAGAAACAGTGATTAACTCAATGTGGGGGAACCGTAAGACGCATGTGAGTGCAGTGGGAGATGAACTGAATGGAGAGAAGTCTGAATTCTATGTTGAGAGGTTTGCAAATTAGGCTGGAGAAAATGAGGAGCCAGCCACAGCTTTTAATCAGAGGAAGAGCATGATGAGAGATGGGTAGTGAGGTAATTCTGTCAGCTGTGTGCAGGATGACCTTGGCTGAGGAGTGAATGGAGGCAGAAGGTCAATGAAGAGGTTAAGAAAATAAACCAACTGATATGTGAGACCCCAATTAAAATCAGGAATGCTGTATGCCAGTCATCAGTAATTGTCTGGAAGGATGCTAGGGTGGTAGAAGAAGGGTCAGACCAGTGCCAGTGTTTCCAAGGTAATTTAAATTCGCTCACTGAAAGCAGGAATCTGAAAGAAGGCAGGCAGTGTGGCTGGAGACAGAAAAGATCTTGTGGGAGAGGGGGAGTGTGAAAACACAGCATTTTTATGGAAAAGCTATGGCAGCAATGATTTCCAAAGTGTGGCACTGAGCTACCTGGGGAATACAACCACATGACATGGCAGAGCTGACTGATCCCTATGTTGGCGTATATGCCCACTCACCGTGGTGAAGGGAAGAGTAAGACATGGTGTTACTCAGGGCATCATGTGCTGACCTTATTCCATGACCAAGCTTCTCCTCTTGATTTTTTGTTTGTTTGTTTATGTGCTTGTAATGGGGGAATCTCAACTGAATTTGAACTGTGGTTATGCAATAAGGTGGAGGAATCCACCATGGTGGGAGGGTTTGGGGAGGGGTGGGGAGAATCCAAGAACCTATGAAACTGTGTCACATAATGCAATGTAATTAATGAATTAAAAATAAAAAAAAAAGAATCCTAAAAAAAAAAAGATTTATTTTTATTGGAAAGGCAGATACACAGAAAGGATTAGAGACAGAGAAGAAGATCCTCCATCCACTGATTCACTCCCCAAGTGGCCATAATGGCCAGAGCTCGCCAAACTGAAGCCAGGAGTCTGGAGCCTCTTCCGGGTCTCCCAAGAGGTGCAGGCTCCCAAGGCCTTGGGCTGTCCTCAACTGCTTTCCCAGGCCACAGGCAAGGAACTGGATGGAAAGCAGAGTTGCCGAAATTAGAACCAGAGTCCATATGGGATCCCGGTGCGTTCAAGGTGAGGACTTTAGTCACTAGGCTACCATGCCTGGCCCAACGTTCTCCTTTTGTTACAGTCTATGTGATAGATCAGTACTGCTCATCCTGGTTCAGAACAGACTCCAGGTTAGTTCTACAAATAACCACGATAGCAGATGAAACAACTCACAGTATCTTTCTACTTCCTTTTCCAGATTTGAGACAGCAATCCTACTCTGCTTCTTGACTGGACACTGTGAGACCAGAATGCAATAGTATAGATGGACATGCACTTAACAGCAACCACCCTCAACCCTCTTCTCCAAAGGATGCCGCTTTTACTTTGTTCTCTCTCTGCCTGCCTGTATTCCACAGCACTCTTCCCTTTATCTCCCAGAGACCTAGAAACACAGGCAAACTTATCAGTGTACTCTGGAAACCGAGGCTATAAGAACAGGGATGTCAGTCAGGCAACAAGCAAAGCCCAACAGATGTGAAAAGGCTGGGCTCTTTGGCTGGGAAGGCAGTTCTGGCCCAAACAGGCAGGAAGCAGTGATAAAAAGGAGTGTCATCTACTCACAGAATCTCGAAGATCCCATTTTCCTTTACAGTGAAGCCTTTTAATGTAGTGTATTTCCTCATAAGATATCTTTAAGCAGCTTAACATCTGGGGCGGAGATTTCATTTAAATGTTGACAAATATGTCCTAAGTCACAGTACTTGGGGTCAGCCTCTGGTTGTATCTCCTGACTCGAACCCTCGGCCAGGGAAGACTGAGGAGGCAGCAGTGGGAGTTGATGGAGTTTCTGCCATCCACAGGGCAACCCAGGTGGCTTCCCAGGCTGCTGGCCTAAACTTCTGTCCGGGTCTGAGATATTGTGGGCACCTGGGGAGTGAACCAGTGGCTAATAGTTCTTTTTGTCTTTCACTGTTTCTCTGCCTGTGACAAGAACAACAGCAACAAAAAGCTATAATACAGATCAGGATAAAGGCTCTGATGGGGGTAGGGGTAGGAGTTACGTACAAGGAGATTGGACTTCACTGGATTTATATATCTTAAAATAGTGAAATATATTATGATAAGAAGAGACTTATCAAATGAACTTGAATGTATAATGGGTAGGAAAACACTTTTTCCATTTTACTAATACAAGAAATAACAGAGAAAGATGAAATTTCCAATTTTCTTTAAATCTGTATTTGTTGTAAATCCAACTTAAGGATATAACCACTTGTTCATTTGATAAATATGATGAACAACTGTTTCTCATTTCAAATTTTTGTTTAGCTCATCATATAATAGAAAACATATGGATTTCAATCCTAGTGTCCTGACTTCTTTCACCTTGGAGAAGTTTTTCCACCCTCTCTGGCCAAGTTTCTTCATTTCCAAAATGAGGTCAACACTACAGTGACATCACAGAGTTCTTGGGAGGATGGAATGAAGTAACCAATGCCAAGGTCTCTGTGTAGTCCCTCTCGTAGAAAGCCTCTGCACCCCGATCCAGGAGCTCCTGGCTCCTGGCTTCCGATTGGCCTAGCTCTGACTCCTGGTGGCCATTTGGAGAGTGAACCAGTGGGTGCAAAATCTCCTCCACACTCCTCTGCAATTACCTTTCAAAATAAAACAATAAGATTTATGCATAGTATAGTTAAACAAGTTAAAATAAGACCTTTACCAATGATTTTATAATATAGCACAAAACTAAAAATAACCAGGACCTAGAGGATGTAGTTTTGACAGTACTGCTTGTAAGGGATTGGAAAAGTAGGAATGTTATAACTTAGCTGAAGAAACTGTGAAGGGTTGCCTGGAAATGGTGAAAGACTGATACTGCAAAGTAATAAAATAAGGACTTGTACTGTAGTGTAGTGTGTAAAACTGCTGCCTGTGACACTGGTATTTCATATGGGCACTGGTTAAAGACCCCGCTGCTCTGCTTCTGATACAGCACCTGAGAAAGCACCATAGATGGCCCAAGTGCATGGGCCCCTATCAATGTAGGCAATCCAGAAAAGGTTCTGGGCTCTGGGCTTTGGCCTGGCACAGATTCAGTTGTTGCTGCCTTTTGGGAATAAACCGATCCATGGAAGATTTCTCCCTCTTTCTCTGTAACTCTATCTTCCAAATAAACTTTAAAATACATCTTTAAATATATATTTGTATATATATATTTTTTTTTCAAAATTCAATCATATAGAAATTTGGATATATATGTAATTTAAAATTTTTAAATGTCAGGGAAGAGTCAATCAGTGAAAATCAAAGAGATTTCTCTTGAAGCTGTAAGTTCACTTGAAGTATTTGCTTTAAAAAAAAAGAGATTTATTTATTTTCATTGGAAAGGCAGATTTACAGAGAAAGAGAAAGATCTTCCAACTGCTGATTCATTCCCTAAATGGCTGTAACGGCCGGAACTGAGCTGATCCAAAGCCAAAAGTCAGGAGCTTTTTTCCAGTCTCCCTAGTGGGTGCAGGTGCCTAAGTCTTTGGGCCATCCTCCACTGCCCTCCCAGACCACAAGCTGGGAACTGGATGGGAAGTGGAGCAGCTGGGACATGAACTGGTGCCTATATGGAATGCTGGCACTTGAAAGTGAAGGATTAGCCTGTTGAGCCACAGGTCTTGTCCCAGTATTTACCAACTATAAAAATCGATATGTTAAGACCTAATCAACCGCACAGGCAATCCTTGGGTTAGATTTGTTTCCTGGCCTGCCTTACAAACAGAAGGTAAACAAATGTTTTTCAAAAAGACTGAATGCACGAAAAGATGGTGCACAGTTCTACCTGTGCGATTACTCAACCATGTCCTTCAATAGTCCTTACAGGCAGTGTGCCATCACCCATTGGCATCCTCTCCACTAATTCCAAAGCTAACTTGGCTATTTTGCTGAAGGTCTATTTCCTGTGTTTAGTTCTCCAGGTATGAAAATTTTTCCCCTTCCTGGACACCTTGTGATAAAAAGAATAAAATACAACTGTAATTTCCTACAAGGTTTCCAAGGATAAGGAATTCAGTGCATGTGCATACCTGTCTCTGGGTGTGTGTGCTGGTAAAGCACATTACAGCCTGTGGGAGTAATGCCTCATATAATTGAAGCTTTCAGTTTGACAATGAAATGCCTAGAATAACTTATGGTGATAATGCTGTATACCTACAAGAATTCTTTCCAAGATAATTAAAAATGTGTTATAGGTTTTATTTCAGCAATCTCCATAGTGGTCTTGGGAGCTGCAGGCAAGCAAATATTATTAACCCTATCCCACAGGACAGAGGGTAAATCAAAAAGTAGCTTGGTCAGAACTTAACTGTAGTAATTGTTGATTCCACACAAGAACAACCCCAAAGTCGAAGGTGCTTGCTATACATTTGAAAGTATGGCTTTCAATAGTCATTCTCTCACTAGAAATCGACGCTTTTAAAGCTTGTTGTCAGCTCTGACTACTCTAACTTCTAATCTCCCATTTCCCCCTATGAGCCTCCTCCTGTTCCAGCCAAGATGATTTTCATTTGCTAACTTGGATTCAGTACTAAATGCCATCTTTTCCAAGATTAATCCAAACACATTCTATGCTAAATAACTGTTCTCCACATCTTCTGAATTGTTACCACTCCCTGCTTTAATTATAAAAATTTAATTTAGATCTACATTTCTGTTAAAGTAACAAGTATACCACAAGATACTGTGTCCTGGCAATAATGTCTGGCAAATTAAATGAAGTTCTTCCGCTTTATTCATTTTTTTTATTTAACATATTTTATTATTATACCTCAAATACCAAAAATGATAGAAGCAACATATAAAGTAAAATTATATAACAGCTTAACACATAAATAAAGATAGAAAGATTCTTGACAAAATGTTGTTAAGTCTTGCCTGGCAAAACTTAAAATGATAATACATCAAGACAATATATTTTATATCCCTTAAATGGAAGGTTAGTTCATCTTCTAATACCTATCTAATCAACAAAAATATTTTATCCACTTCATTCATTGTATTTTCTTCTTTAGATAAGTGCATGATATGAAATACAAGGGCTTAAGTAACAACTTTCACTTCAGTTCTTCCCAGAGTTTGATAAGAATATTATTAGTCATATTTTTTTTTTTGGTTCAGAATCCTTAAAAATAGAGTAGACATCCACGTAGATCTCTGGGCATTGTATTGGAACTGGTTCTCAGCTGCTCTGCCGCTTCCTGCCAGTGTATTTTCATCTGACACTAATACTTCACTGAATCAACAGCTGTTAGATTTCTGACTCAAATAATATGCTATTATCTCATAACCACTGAAAGCACTCCTTTTCCTTTCCTTTCCCCTTATGGGGTAATTTCCTGGTAACAGTCCAATGCTTACAGTTTTCAAGACTCAGAGAAGAGTCATTTAGTTGGCCATTCTGAGCCAGGAGCCACTCCTTTATGTCTCTTGCTCATACGTCAATTTTGCTGCCTCAATGAATAATTGTACATCAACAAACATTGTAATTTAAAATTTAAAATAGTTCGTGGATTTCAAGGCACTTTAGGCATAAAGGCAACATAGAAATGATTATTCACATGAAACACAAAAGATTCAAGCAATCAATACACAAATCAAAATGATCTTAGAAAGATTTTTCTATATGGTTAAGTCTCAGATCAAATGAACAAAGACAAACCCCTTTCTTTTAAGAATATTTCAGATTAAATATCCTTTCATGGTGTTTAGGAAGTCTATTATGACTGGGCATTTTTGGTGGAAGACATTTTGAAGCATATCACTATATATACTGGTCACACCTTTTAGTAGCAATTTTAGAGTAATTGTTTCAAATTCTAAAAATTCAGAATTTCTCTCTAGTCTCATATCCTGCTAATTTTGTTATGAAAACATGAGTATACATTTTATCTTCCTTATTTTGGTCTGCTTACAGATATAAGTGCCTGAAATTTTATGATCACGTTCGCATATCTGGAATAAGACTTTCACAGACATCTCAGGTACTAAGCAAAGTCTTAAGAAATCTATGAGGAAAATTCTCACAGATATCAAAAAGTGTTTATGTACAGCATTACTCATATAATTTCACTGCATTATTATTTCAATACCTCCAACTGTTTTCATTATCTTCCCTAAGTATTCCTGAGATACGAGATAGGGGAAACAGATGCTGTGTTCTCAGAGAGGGTTCTAATGCTGCCACCTTCAGTGCAGATTTTCTTTTCCCCTAATGTTCACTTTGAAGTCAGTTAACTTTTTTGTTTTCTTTTCTGTCTCTTTCCACAGTTCTCAAAATATAACTATGTACCACTGAATTATTTTAACTGCCGTATCAAAACTCAGCATTTTAAAATGAAATAGGAGAACTTCTCATTGGAGGGGTAGGGAAAGGCCTAAGAGGCAAAACTTCAGGCAAAGAGGAAAAATTTATCTTTTTGTTTTGATAGAATGTATGAGTTCTACAGACCATGACTTGTTTCTATATGTATCTCAAAGTTAAAAATAATGTTGAGGGCCCAGCAGAGTAGCCTAGCAGTTAAAGTCCTCGCCTTGCATGCGTCGGGATCCCATATGGGCACAGGTTCTAATCCATGCAGCCCCACTTCCCATTCAACTCCTGGTCTGGGAAAACAGTTGAGGACAGCCCAAAGCTTTGGGACCCTGCACCCTTGAGTTTGGGAGACCCCAAGGAGGCTCCAGGGTGCTGGCTTCAGATCGGCGCAGCTCTTGACTGTTGTGGCCAATTGGGGAGTGAATCAACGGACGGATCTTCCTCTCTTTCTCTTCTCCTATCTGTATATCTGACTATCCAATAAAAAAACAGACAAATCATAAAAAAAGAACATTAAAATGTGTTGGGACTAAAACACTGCCATAACCTAATTTGTTATGAAAATCAATGCTGACCTTCCCAACGCAACACTCTCTTAGAAATAGTATCAGTCAATGTGAGTGCAAAGGTCAAGTGTGTATTATTAATCCAACATTCACCTTTGGAACATGTTTGGGATACTCTACCCCTAGGCAATGGTTAGTCTGAATTGCTGTTAGCTACTGAAAAGAAGTCTGACAGTGCCATTGTGTTAGGAAGCACCACATGCTGAATAACATGCATGCAAAGGCACAAAGTGACACCTATGTTTTCCAGTTAATGATTAGCATAATGTAAATACCCATAAGTCTAACCACTTTACACAATTTTTGGTTACATTTAACAGAAGCAAAATAAACGTAGAGTATATTAACAGTGAGTAACTATGGATCCCAAATAAAAATTATAATACAAGCTTTAAATAGTGTAAATAGCTCATTTAATTGAACAAGATTCATCTGCAATCTATTTGACATGCTTACACTTTAAAACAAAAATAAAACAAACAAACAAAACTCCACAATAAAATTCAGTTAATGGCTCCGTTTCGTTTAACAGCCATGCTGGTTAGAGTTTGAAAATTATCATCTTTAGACCCCAAATGTGGTAAAATAACATGACCTGTAGGTTAAATTGGCCTCTGTTGAATGGGCCTGGAAAATATAGGAATTTGACAAATGTAAACTATTGTGGTTAACTGCCACTACCTGCCCATCAGTCATATGTAAAAACATTTAGCAGAAGCAGTCCAATAACTAGATAAGGAAACCAAGGTCATGAGGGCCCAGATCTTATTTCATTTTTCATTGTAAAGAATAAAACAATCCTTTATTGCTAGGTTTTCCAATTTTAAAACAGGGGAATTTGTAATTAGGGGACCAACAGCTTCATTTTTTCCCACTATTAGCTTTTCATAGTAACTAAGTAAGAACTCACAAAAGCAGTGGATGAATTATAGGATCTCATTTACATATGCATAACATATTCTTGGTAAGTCCAGTTATTGGTATGCGAAATACCTTTTTATTTTTGTTGTTTGTTTTCATCTGCTTGGAAGAAAGGGAGTACTTTGTTTTCATCTACTTGGAAGAAATAGGGAGAGTAAAGGTAGAGAAACTGTCCATCTGCTGGTTAATTCCTACAATGTCTGCAAAAGCCAGGATTAGGCCAGCTTGAATGAAGCCAAGATCCTAGAATTGCTATCTAGGTCTTTAATGGGGGTGACAGGGCTCTAAGAATTTGGCCATTATCTCCAGGATCAATCAGCAAGAAGTTTGATCAGAAGCAGAGTAGCCAATACTCAAACTGATACTTTAATATGGGAGGCGGCCATCACAGCAGTGACAACCTGCCATGTGACAACACATACCTCTCCACACATTTAATTTCTTATTTCTAAGTTCCCATGGAACTGCAGAATCTGCCAGTGTTTTTGTACTCTTGCTCTTATTTTTATCACTTCTGTTACCCTCAACGCACCAGATGTACCGACAGATCTTAATGGGAACAATTGCAGTCAAGTTTGTTCATGAGCTGTAGATAGTTATACTGCAGAGATTACAATGTAAATAGCACATAAAATGACTGTATTCTCACCCTCTTGCATACGCAGAGTGGAGAGGGACAACAAGGGATTGACTTACCTCTGGTGTGCCGAGAGCATGTTCTCCAGCTAATAGCAGCATGCTCAGACCTCCCATCTGAGTAGGATCTGAGTAAGGTGAAAATATATAATCAATGTATAAGCATAAAATTCATACAATCCATAAACATTAAAAAAAAAGAGCACTCAAGCACTCAGAAATCCAACAGAATCACACAGTGCCTTTTGCACTCTATACAACAAGAACACGCTGAGGGCTCATACTTTTGTGAGCCTTTTTAACTGCCCTGTTGCCCTACCATTCTAACACAGCATTTTCTCTAAAACCACACCTGTTTATAGCATGAGTGTCTCCTAAGATGAGGCTTCTTTCCTTACAGTACAGGGAGTGTAAACAGGAATAAAAAGCAACACAACAAGAGGCCTATGCTTGTCTTCCAGGAAGCCTGAGATTGTTATTCCTACCATGTGAAATCAGAATTAACAAAAGAACCAGGTTGGAGAATGAAGCAAAATTTACCAAATGGGCCTCCAAACTCTGGTGGACTTGGTTCAGATAACCCTCCCTTAAAACTGTTCAAATAAATTTGTACCAAATAATGTCTTTTCACATTTTGAATCTTAATTGTAACTAGGTTTCTGCTCAAAACATATTCAAGATTTAAAATTGATCTTTTTTTGTTATCATAGGTGTTTGTTTTCATTCAATAATTAGCAGAAACAGAAAGACAAAATAAAAATAGTGAAGTAATAGGCCCATAACTCAAGTTGTATCTAAACAAAGTATTCAATAAGAAACATTAAATCTCATATGAACATGAGAAAATGCCTCACTCAATAAATGTGTACTTCACAAATCTCTCTATGATTGAAAATGAAGAAACATTTATGTTGTTAAAAGACATTCAGTTTTTTATCTTATTTTCCTTTTGGCCAAACGTATGTCTCTAAGTACATCTGTGTGCACAAGTTATCTTGAGATGTTAGAAGCTATTTGGTCACATTTTACTTACAATTCTTTTTAAATAAATTTTTAAAAATTCTCAAATACAAAAACTTGAGTTGTTAGGGAGACAGATATGTAGCCAAATGATCAATTAGTGATGAAACAGCTCAATTTTGGGAAGCAGTGACACAGATACACACACAAAATACACAGTAACACTGGCTGATTAGATGAAACAAAGCTCTCTGGTGTTGGTGTAAGATTCCAACCTTAATTAAATATGAAAGCTTAAAAACAGTTGTGGCTGCTAAAATACTTTATTTAAAACTCGAAGGAAGGACTTGAACTTAGTAGAAAGGAAAAGTAAATTTGGTATTTTAGACTATTTTGTGGCTGTTATACTAAGAATTAGATTGGATGGTAGCATTAGAAAGATAGAAATATGCTAATTCAAATGACAAAGTAAAATAAGAAATACAATTTCACAACAGGTTATCTATCAATGTAATTTTGTAAGAAGTTTGCTACACAGATCCTAAAACCCGAGCCAAAAGCTTACCATTAGGCTTTATGTTGATTTAGTTATATAATGTTTATTATCAAAAATATATTCACACAAATAGCACACTTTCCTTTTACCAATATGTTTTATAGTACATAGCGTTCTTTGCCCTCCTTGGAAATCATGTACAGAGTTGACAACTTTGGGATTACCCAAAATTGTAAAAGGTCAAATCACAACAACTATTGGGCAAAACAAACCAAAGAGAATCCATGTTGAAGGAAAAAGCTGGCTTAAGCCCTATAGGGTCTCCAAATCCAGATAGCTGAGCACCAGGTTTAACTAAATGCAAATCCATTCACTTTCATGTTTTTGAAAAGAGCCAAGAAATGTCACACTAATGCTATGAATTATATACAGACTTAACAAGAGCTCTGATCCTGGATTTATAATGATAACAAGCCATTATCCAATGAGACCCCATTTTCCCTCTTTCTTGTACTTTGCCTTAAAGCATATGCTTTTAAAAGCTGACTGTAATCATTCTGGTTGAAATCTAATTTCTACTTTCACTTTGTAGGTGAAAGACTAATTAGTAAAGTATCAGAAACAACACTCAAAAATACATCTTTCACAGTTTTCTGTGGTTTACCTACAATTACTACTTGGTTTGTGAAGAGCAGTTATATGCAAGAAAAAGAAAAAGTCCTACACACACTGAAACTGATCTAGATTTCAAAATGGAAGAAAAACAATGAATGCTATTTTTTTTTTTACAAAATACTCCAAATGGTGCAGTCTGAAAAATCCACCAAAGTTCACCCAAACCAGCTACAAGTGGAAACTAAAATTGTTCAACATGTGACATATGTCTTGTTATAGAGTTAGACTACTCAAAAAACAGCCAGGTTCAGAGAAACCATGCTTCAATGCTATAAACTGCTAACTACTAAAACTAAAATCGACATGAGACAGCTGAATGGTAATCTATAGCCATTTTAAGGTGTATAGAACACGGTTGAATATAAACCAAAATGGAAATGTCTATGAAGTCACAGGTTGTGGTTGAGAACCTGCATTTTCCTATTAACATATTGGTTAATCAATACCATGTCAATTAATGCCATAATGTTGCAATTGGTTGTAAATATTATGTTGGGGCTTTTAATTGATTGGGATGATACTCTGCTGGCTCAACCTTCAGACCAGAGATGGTCCCAGGACAATAAGATGCTAGACTGTATGCTTGGTAAATACCTCCAATGAAAGAATGTCAACTGAATTTGAACTATGGAAATGCAATAAGGTGGAGAATCCACCATGGGGGGAGAGTTTGGTGAGGGGTAGGGGGAATCCCAGTGCATATAAAAATGTGCCACATAATGCAATGTAATTAATAAAAAAAATTGTTCAACATGACAGCTAAAATAGGTTTTGAGATGTCTGGACGATGTGAAGTGCCAATTTTGGAAGCTCGCTTAGAATTATCCTACACACACACACATAACAGACACCTGGAGACTTTATTTCTCCATAATGCTACCATTAACATTAGACTCATCTCTTAGCATTTATACAAAGGACTGCCACAAATTTTGTATACCATGAAACACACACTGAACTATGATATGAAGTATTATGTTTGTCCTCTATTAAAAAAAACTGTCATCACGATACTGCTCAATTTGCTTTCCCAATTTCTGCATACTGAGAACAGTTAGTACTCTGGTTTGGAAGAAAACTTGCTTGCAACACTGAAACAGAACCTTACGGCTCCATACCAACTTCACTACCTCGCCCTGTCCAATCTTCCTGGCAAGCTCCTTTTCTGATTGCTGCACTGCAGTAGCCAGAAAAAAACAGAGCCATTTAAATGGTAAATATACTTTATTTCATGATAACAAAATAGCATTCCTTACCACCCAGAGTGTATTCAAGGTCTCATAACAAATGGGACCATCTGGAATTTTACAGAGGTGGATCGGATAAGAATTCTAAGGCACAGCTGTCAGAATCATCTCCGACTTGTGATGAAATTGTTCATTCTTTTGTCCTCAGTGTTTCAAATATTCAAGTGATCTTCCTAATTGTGGCTTTTAAAGTATGCATGATAACTCAGGTGCCTACCGGGATAACTTAACAGTGTGTGAGCTAGGTTGTTAATATGATGGAATTTCCTAAGTTCTAGCCAATATCCACATTACTGTCTGCTTTTCAAAATTGTCAATGCTGACAATCAAAATCTAATGAATCCTACCACTCAGTTTGTATCTCCTTTTTAAAAAAATTATCTGTAAATCTATCTGCATGCATTCCAACAGAGTAAGATATTCTATAGGTAGCATTACTTCACACTTAATACATCATTACTTCATACATTTTGCTCACCTGTTACTTTAAAAAATACAGCCAAAATGCATCACCTGGCCTTGAAAAACAGGTAGAAACTGTGTCTAAACTTACCAGCCATTCCAAAGTTAAGTTGAGGTGTTTCTTCAGTCTTGGCTTTCTTGGGGCTTGGCAAATCTCGTGAAGAATCAGATGGGAAGGCCCAAAGCTTTTTTCGTGGGTTGACAGTGGATGTTGGAGATTTCACAGGCTTGTTTGTGGTGGGACACCATTTGTAGCCAGGATTTGCTTTCATAAACGCATCTTTATACTATAAATAACACAACAGACAGCAGATTTCCATTAACATATAGATTGAAAGAGTTCTAATAGCCTTCACCCCATTGCCCCATCCTGACGGGGAGTGAGGAAAGCACCATGGCTTTCCTCACAGGGAAGTGACAATCCCCTAGTACAGGGCTCTAGAGACAAGGACTTGATGTTCATTTACTAGAGAAAACAACGAGCAGGATGAGGGTATAAAGGATGCGTGCTTCCTATCTTTAATTCTCACTTTTTGCTTTTATGATGTAGAGGTGTTGTACATAATGGAAACAGTTAAGGGCCCTGGAGAGAGAACAAGCAGAGCTCAAACCCCAGCATTTCCCCATAGGGGATGGTGATCAAAATCAGAGAAGGTAATCTACCTAGGCCTCAATCTTAGGTTGCATGGACTGAGGCAAACAGCATCAAATGCCTAGAGTGTTACACAGTGCAGTAACTGCTTTAAAGGACACTTCAGAGTGTGAGTCAGCACCAGGCCCCATCAACAGATTCTTCTCATTACTTAACTCGGTAAGCATGATGGAAAAAAAAATTGTATTTTGATATACTAGTAGTAAGACACATCCAAGCATTTAAAGGACAAAGGACCTGATTATGCATTAAAGAAGCCAAGATCATGGGTGGGAGAGGGGAACATGATAGGCCTTTTTCAGTTATTTGGAGCATAGAGTCACACAGATTAAAGAACATTAAGTGCAGGTTAATGATGACTCTAGGTTCGAAATGCATGTCTGTTTCAGCTAGTTATGAATATTAAATTGGTTAAGCTTTCTCAGCTTCAAGTTCTCCATCTATGAAGTACAGTTGTACCTAATAAGGCCCCAGTGTTCTGTAATGACTGCCCATGATCACCCACTATAGAAATAGGTTCTGAGAGCTCTCAGGTGCCAGAGGCCATTAACCCACCATCATCTCTTGCTCGGTTCCAACCTCCCCTGACAACAGCTTTCTCCATCCTTTCTCTGGGGCTTTCTCCCTGCTCTCTTCCCAAACTCTACTCTTTCCTCCTTGGTGACAACATTAGCCACTTTCATGCTACTTACTCCTGATAAAAATGTATTTTCCATGTATTCTTTAATTATTTTCTGTTATTACTGCTGCATATTTTAATGCAATCTTTTCAATCCCATAAGTTTGCCTTTTAAAATGGCAATTCTAAATAGCTTCTACTTTAACTCACTAGGAAGAAAAAGGTCTGTTTTAAACTTGTGCAGTGAGAGCATACAAGGGTATTTCAAAAACTTCATGAAAAACAGAACATGCAATTTCTGTAAACTTTTTGAAGATCCTTCATTTATGCAGGCTAAATTAATTTTTCAACCATTTCAATCCACATAATATCAACAAAAACTATAACACAGATGATGCTATATTGCTAGATAATGGCCTAGAACGATCCCATAGTTACATTTATTCAAGTCTTATATTTTTATTTTTGATAGATAAGATGTAAATGAACCTGCCTATTGACACTCAGATATGCATAAAAGGAAAGTAAGGATGAAAAGTAAGATCTATTCCCATTTTCCTCAGAAAAATAATGAAAATGGGACCCAAGGCCAGAGAAAAAAACTAAAATTTACCATCACCTAGTGGAAAATGTGTTTGTAGGTATCAATTGTGATAATAAAGGTATCTTACCATAACACACTTATGTGTATGGGGCATTTACATATTAAGCTGAGGCTTACAAATAACCTTGCTTGTTGTCTAGAAGTAAAGTGACAAATGGCTGGGTGAGGTAGACAGAAAAGTAGCAGACACATGCATCATTATTGTATTCTAGTAAAAGGCACATGGTCTGTGGTTGTGAAATGAACAGTCACTTGGACAAAGGTCACCACTCTATAAAGTGCCAAAAGACTTTCAAACAAACTGATTAGCATATTCATCATGAAAAACAAAATTATCTCTCTTAAATGCTCCCTTTTCTTCCTCTTCCCCATGTTGTTCGGCTGGATATTGTTTCTCAGCAAGATGTTATACACTTTGCTAAGAATCATTCAGCAATTTGCCTTTGAAAATCAGTAAGTATAATGTCAATGATAATGTTGTCATTCTTATGAATCTTTTCTTACCAGCATCAACTATTTTTAAAACACTGATGACACTAATAAACACAAGCATCAACTAATTCATAATCGGTAGCTGATGCTAACAGCAAAGTAAAGCATTGACAATCATCACACCTCAATCATCTCTCTTTCTCCTGCATGCATGCCTCAAAGCTTCAAATCAAGTATCTGTGAACATTGAAGAGATGACAGACACTGAGCTACTGGAGAGAGAAAAGAATATGAAATAGAAAGGTCGGTACCTTCGTATTATCATCCACCCTGAGCAAAACAAACATGGTATTTCTTAAGTTCTTCTCCAGATTCAAACATGAAAATGTTTTTACAATAGGTTTGTAAAAAGGCATGCTAACTGAGAATGGAATAACAGAGCAAGACAAAGATGTGGAATTTGTACACTGTTAAGAAAAATCACAATTGAATATTTACTTAAAGGGCCAATACTCTGTAACTGTACTTTAACATTAATCTTATAGATTTTTAAAATCAAGGTAAACATTCAATACATTCAATATCGTGACAAAATTAGTTTAACCCAGCATGTATTAAGCAGAAGGGGAGGGACTGGGTTGTGGCACAGTGTATTAAGGGATTGCCTGCATGTAAACATGCCATTTGGAGTCCCAGCTGCTTCACTTTCAACCCAGCTCCCTGCTAATGGCCTGGGAAAGCAGCAGAAGATACTCTAAGTGCTTGGCTCCTTGCACCCATAGGGGAGACCCAGAAGACATTCCCAGCTCCTGGCTTTGGCCTGGCCAGAAGTGGCTGTTGCAGCCATTTGGAATGTGAACCAGGGAATGAAAAACCTCTTTCTCTAACTCTGCCTTCCAAAATAACAAAACAAATCTTTAAAACAAGAATGTGAGAGGGAGAGAGAAAAGAATAACATGCAATCTGGGTTTTTACGGACTTAGGAGCTCAGATGTAGACATCAGAGCAAATTGTGCATACAAGCAGTGTATGCACCCAAGAGTGGAAACACGTATTTGAGAAAGGCCCAGTCATCTGCATTGACAGGATTATCAGAAAAGGGGCTCTTGAGAATGTTGTATACAGATTTTGTATAGGCTGACAGAAATACCTGCATGTAACCACAGACATGCAGTCTACCACCTGGGCAAAATCCACTATCAGGGGATTGAAAAGGCCAGGGAGCTGGCCCTCAGCATATCCAGACATCCTGGGCCAAGCTGCCCATGCTGGAAACAGGAGAGGACATTCACTTACCCTCAACACACTTCAATTACAGGCTAAGATTTCAATGCAACATAATTAGAAAGCAATTGAACCTTCATTAAATATTGTGTTTTTGCTTTTAATTATTGCACTGAGGGGCTGGCACTGTAGTACAGAGGCCACAGCCCAGGATGCCAGGATCCCATATGAGAGTTGGTTCAAGTCCTAGCTGCTCCACTTTTAATCCAGCTCCCGGCTAATGTGCCTAGCAGAACAGCAGAGGATGATCAGTAGTTAGGTCCCTGCACCCACATGGGGGAACCGGAAGAAGCTCCTGGCTCCTTGCTCTGTGGCCATTTGGTGTGTAAACCAGCTGATGAAAGATCTCTATGTCTCTTCCTTTCCCTGTATCTGCCTTTCAAATAAATACATTTTTTCCAAAAAATTATTGCATTGAAATGAAAATTCACCTCATGGCCTCCAATTTCTTTTTGCACAGTTCCTACCAACCACTAAGTGAAGCCTACTTAATAGGCACACTTCCTGAGTCAGTAAATGCTGTCTTTTATCCAAGTCACACCCATGTTTCATTAGAAATAGCAACAAGCCGATAATTCAGTCTCTGATTGCAATTCAGTATTGGCATTAACTACATATCCTTTCACTTTGCTTTGTCTCCTTTGCTGGTGGCAATGGATTATGTAACAACATTACATAAGGACATTATTATGTACTCTTTAAAACAGGGAGCTCAACATTAAATACTCTACAGATCATTTATGAAAATGAAAATCTGATCTGAAAAAATCTTAACACAAGAAACTGATCTCCAACAGCTTATTTTTAAGGGGGGAGGGAGTAATATCTAAAAGCCCACCACTGCTTCCACTTACTATTATAGTTTAGATTTCTCAAAGACTGAGACACGGTAATCCTGGGGTATTTGCAGAATGCGGACATAATAAAGACAAATGACTAGTGAAATATTGCCACACAAAAAAAATCCACCATCAGTGTGAACAAAGATGATTTGGAAGCAATCTGATTTTTAACAAAGATTTAACACTTATTTTACAATCATATATTCTATTGGATGCTAAATATTTAACACATAATTTATAAGCAAAGCATATACTCTACAAAAGGCTAAATGTTTAACACATTTTATTTTAAAGCATATACTCTACAGGGGGCTAAATGTTTAACACATTTCATTTTATAAGTATATTCTCCTTAGGAAACTAAATATTTAATGCACATTTGATTTTATAAGCATATGCACTCCAGGGGACTAAATGAATCCTTTATATGCTCTGAACCACTTCCCATCAGCAGGGAGTAATCACATTCTGTAAGGGTTGGAGAAAACAGGGAGATATTTGAGAAGCAGCACTAATTTGTATTTCCTTCGATTGAAGATCTTTTCTTCATAAAACTTAAAAATTATCATTAAGATAACATGACTCAAAGAACTGTCTGATCTAGATTAGTCTTCCTAGTTATTTCTAATTTGAAAGAAAATTAACTAGAAAGTTTCATAGGACAAGACACTAAACTAAAGTTATTGGTTTGATGGACCAAAAATCTTTAAGTTATACACAAACCTGCACAATATGATAAAAATCGTTCCCTTAGAAACTATGCACTTGAATAAGTGGCTTATGTGACCCTGGAAATTTATGATTACATTACTGTGGAAAAGTCATCAAGAAAAAGCTGAAAGCAAAGCAGTTATCTATAGATATGGCTGCTTAAAATGGCTATGAATGTGATGATTATTACATTTGCAACATTAGTTTGTTTTTTCACATATAACTTAAAATATGATTTTATTTCTTTGGGTAATTACATGGAAAGTCAGCTTAATCACTTCGCACTGATTTAAAAGATAACATTTGAAGAAAAAAATTTCTTAAAAAGTGCACTTTTCTTCATTTTTAAAAAGTAAACCAGGTGAGAGATCTATGTAGTACAGGTACTTTCTGAAATTATATAAAACATAAAAATTCACATTAACTAATCTGAATTGTAAAATCTTTAATATGTTCATTTAAGTTTAATAATTTCCTTAAATATTTTAAATTTTCTCCCTCCAAAATGGCTTACACAACATGAATTTCCAAATTTTTCTAATGGTACAAAGCTAACTTATTCACATCTTTTTGAATGAACATGAATTACAAAATAATCAGAATTTAACTACTGTTAACAACTTACATAGTATTTGAATATTTGATTCTTCAATGAATCAAAAAATTAACAACTGAAATAAAATAGAAAAATAAGCCTTGACTCAATCTAAATATTCAATTTACCGCTCACTAGCTATGGAATTCTTATGAAGTCCTTAGAAGTTAATTTGATTTGAATATTTATGTATTTCTACTTACTTATAAGTAGTAAATGGACTAATATTTCTTTAAGATTTATTATATTTTTATTGGAAAGGCAAATTTACAAGGAAGGAAACACACAAAAAGATTTTCCATCTGCTGGTTTACTCCCCAAATGGCCATAATGTCCAGAGCTAAGCCAATCCAAAAGACAGGAGCCAAAAGCTTCTTCTGGGTCTCCCAGGTGGGTGCAGTGTCCCATGGTTTTGGCCATCTTCTACTGCCTTCCCATTCCACAAGCAGGGAGCTGGATGGAAAGTGAAGTAGCCAGAACCTAAACCAGTACCCACATGGGATGTCAGTACTTGCAGGTAGAGGATTACCCAAATCGCCAGTAATATTTCTAACTTAAGTAGCTAGCTCACTTAATTGTATAATTACTACAGTATCTGCTGAATTTGGCATATCACATATTTAGCTTTGTTGATTTGTGTGTTTCAAAGACTAATTTTGTCATTTTAGTGGCCTTTCAATATGTTAACACTTCATTAATAAAAATAGGAAATCATCAAGTAGAGCAGTATAATATAGGAACAAATTTTCCTCAGGAATAACTTAAACCTAAGATTTTAAAATTCTACCTAAAACCCACATTTACCTTTTCTTACTTGCATCTTACATTGACCTTTTGAAGCCAGGCATTTTGCTGTCATTTTTACAGAAGTGGAGATTTAAAACATAATCTCAGAAATAAAGTCAAGTATGAGACCTGACTCTACCAGTCCAACTTTGATTTCTCAGGTAAGCCATTGAGCTTTTCCAAGCCTTAGTGTTTTCAACTTCCAAAAGCAAAATCTAAATTTTTGTGATTATTTTGAAAATAATTATGAAAGAATTCTTGATACAATAAGATACTATTCAAAATTTTATCCTCATTTTAAAAATAAACACCTGAATTTTTTAAAATGTACTAAGTGCTGATACCTGAGACAAGAATGGAAAGGCTTCAGAAAAAAGAAATATCACCAAACACTGGAGCTTATAAAACCTGCTCTTACTACCCAAATCCCTTGAAAGAAGTCGATCCCTAATTAAACCACACTTAGCAAACCCCACTTAGCATGAGTTGTTATGTCAGAAACAGAGAAAACGGTGAAAGGGGAAAGAAATACAAAGTGGCAGCTCAAGGCAGACCCACAATAAGCTGTAACCAAATTATAGGTTATAAAAATGATTTCTGTTTGGAAAAAATGACCTAAAGTTTTCAAACAAACTCAAATGATCTTAATACTGTAAGTAAGGAAGTATTAAAATAGTTTAAGATAATATTTCCAGAGTAAATTGTAAAAAGGAACAGCAGTGTTTCATCTATCTTGAAATCACTCATGTGTAGCAACTGTTCCCCAAGGCTGCAGGATGAATGAAGTGCTTCTGTAACAGCATGCAAACTATTATAGCATGTTCACACAGGAACACCTCGTAAGCATCACACATGAATTACAAGTTCTCCAGACAATAATACATGAGGAAATCAGAGTATATTACTTTTGGAGAAGATTCCCATTCTGAGGAAACCAGAACAAGGTAAAGAACGATCTTTACAAAAATCATTCCAGCTGCAAATAAATACTCAAAAAATAGATTAATTTTGTCATGAAGAAAAATGGAAAAAGTGATCAATAAACACTCTATACACTTGTAGCACTGGTAATCTTTTCCACTGATAACTATAGATAGCAATATTTACTGAGTAAAAGCCGGTACAGTTTACTTTCAAGCTATGTTTTTCTGCATTTAATTTCATGGCTTTAATTAGCATGCAATGAAAGCTTCAAACTCTTCAGTGAAGTATGTCATGATTTTTACCTTATTTAACTATAATTATTTCCTATTACTGTCCCCCACTTAACCTAGGCTCTAGGTCAAACAAACTTTTTTGGTAAGGAATTGTATCTTATTTTCCCACATTGCTTTTATCCTTTTCCTTCTGAGTCCTACATCACAGCCCAAGCTATATTCTATTTACTTTTTAAAGCCCTTCCTGATCTAATCTCACTTAGCTCCCTGCCCACACCCAGTACATGCAGATTATTCCAGTAAGGCTCACTTTCCCCCACTACTGTTCTTGCAGTACTTAGTCAAATCTAATTATCCTTCAAGCATTTAAAACATACGCTAAAGATCCTTCGGGACTTGGGAGGGGAGCTTTCTCTGGTCCTTACTTAGTTCCAACCTTGGATCCCCACCCTCTCTTGCAATGACCAGCAGGATTGCTCTGGTGCCCCTGCTCCCTACCCAAAATAAAATCAGATTAGATAGACAGAGATCAATAAGGAAAGCTTAGAACCAGACAGGAAACAGTCAGCTTGGACTCACATATATCTTACTAGGTAGAAAACAAAAATTAGTTACTCCTAAGTTATAGAAGATTTCTCTGCACACCCCTCCTAAAACTGTTTTGCACCTCAATTGTTAATATATGCCTACTTAGAGTTATAAGCCAGATTGGACTATCCTAAAATTCACCAAGTTCAGTAAAAATTATGCTTCAATACTATAAACATCTAAATATAAAAATGAAAATAGACATGAAGAGCTGAATAGTACCCTATAACCATCTTAAGGTATATAGCAGCCGGTTGTGTATAAACTAAAATCGAAATGCCAATGAAGTAGTCACAGGATGTGGTTAAGAACTTGTATTTTCTAATCATATTGACCACTCAATACCATGTCAATTAACTCCATAATATTGTAAATTGTTGTTGTTGTTATGTTACGGCTTTTCATCAGATGGGATGATATTCTGTCAGCTCTACTTTCAGACCAGGAATGGTCTCCCAAGGAAACTGTTGGATTTATTTGAACAATAAGATGCTGGACTCTATACATGGTACATGCTTGCAATGAAAGAATCATGACTGGATTTGAACTGTACTACTGCAACAATGTGGAGGAATCCACCATGGCGGGAGGGTATCAGGGAATCCCAGAGCCTATGAAACTATGTCATAAAATGAAATCAAATAAAAAAAATTGTTGAATAAAAACAACTGGTCAAATTTTTTTAAAATGCATCAAAAGAGCACTGGGTCCCAGTTCCACAGTTTCCTAACGTGTGAGTGGTCAAGACGCCAACTACTGAGCCTTAGATTTCTGCTCTTCAGAATGGACATAGTCACAACTGACTTAAGTCTTTGTGTTCACTGAAAACACTGACCACAAAATAAATCTGTAAATCAAAACATATGCATGCTCTCTATGCCTCTGATCCCAAAACAAAAAGAAGAGGATAAGGGAATACCATAATGTCTATTTGAATTGTCTTAATTACTCAGATTTTCCCTTCCTCTTTGCACCAACTCTCTTCTAACTGAAGGTCAAGGAGGACTTCCAAACTTATCGTCCATTCATTGTGTTGTTCACAGGTGTCAGTGACAAATGAAAGGCTCCTGTGATATCTTAGGCAAAAATGAATAGTTGTATTCATTCTTTAAAAAAAGGAAAATGCATTTATGTATTTGAAAGGCAGAGCAAGAGAGAGAGAGAGAAGGAAGGGGAAGAAAGAGAAGGAAGAGAGTGAAAGAGAGATATCTTCAATTTTCTGGTTCACTTCCCAAAGGGGTCAGGTCTGAGCAAGACCAGAAGCAATTCATCTGTTCTCCCATCCGGTCACAGAGGCCTAATCACTTAAACTGTCTTCTGCTGCCTTCCCAGGCACACTAGCAGGAGCTTGCACCATAAGTGGAAATGACAGAACCCAAGCCAGCACTCTGTTAGCCCACCCTACCAAAATGCCCAGTTCTGTATTTCATGTCTAATTGTACACACACTCATAAATATGTTGAAAGGTAAAGTAAAACTGATGTGTCTCCTAACAGGTCTTCTCACAGCACTATCATGCAATTTGCTAAATTTAAGAAAGTAACCCACGTTATAAGTTTCGAACAGTGTTTTTTTTATTATAGAATCAATCATTGTTCTAATGAAATTCATCAGAGAACACAAAGTCTCATCTAACACCATCTTTTCCAACAATGCAAATTAGTACCAGGCAATGATGCAAAAACATGAAAACAAACCACCAAAACAGGTGCTGCTGTCTAACCAGATGCTCTAGAATAAGGTCTGAGAGGTAAGGGAAGGACCAGAGAAGACTGTCATGAGCCAACAAGTTAAGAAACACAGTCTCCTCAAAGCTGTACTCATTATGAACTGCTCCTGTTTTTAAAATATATGCTTTTTTTAAAAAGCGAAAGGAAAAATTATTTCTAACAATGAAAAAATATTGGTGAATATCGTATAAACATTCATATTTACAAACATTATGCTGAAATAATATGTCTTGTACCTAATGGAGAATATATAAAATATAGAGTTTAAGAGCCATATAAGACGGTTTCAAAAATTCATTTAAAACATTTAAGAGATAAATTTTCACTTTAATGTAAAATTTTTTTGAAAGTCATCTACCTAAGGTAGCCCAAAAAAGTTCATGTAAAATCTCTATTATGAAAACACTATTCTCGGGCCCGGCGCAGTGGCTTAGCAGCTAAAGTCCTTGACTTGAGCATGACTGGATCCCAAATGGGCACAGGTTCTAATCCCGGCAGACCCGCTTCCCATCTAGCTCCCTGATTGTGGCCTGGGAAAGCAGTGGAGGACGACTCAAAGCCTTGGGACCCTGCAACCCACGTGGGAGACCCGGAAAGAGCTCCTGGCTCCTGGCTCCGGATTGGCGCAGCTCCATTGTGCGGTGACTTGGGGAGGGAATCATCAGATGGAAGATATTTCTTTCTGTCTCTCCTCCTCTCTATATATATCAGACTTTGCAATAAAAATAAATCTTTTTTTTAAAAAAGAAACACTACTTTTGCATTTCAAAAAAATTACATTAAAATATCTTTTTATCCCATTTTACATAAACTTTCTAAAGTACCTTTGTGTATCTAAAATAGTTTTATAGATTTATAAATGAGTGTGTGTGAAGAAACAGAATCCTCTTTTATCACTGGCTTCCATTACTAGCACCTATCACAACATCTGGGACACTGAAGCCAATTGGTAAGTACTTGCTTTTATTCATTTCAGAGTCAGAAAATAAAAGAGGAAGAGGGTGCTGCCATCGTCTGGTTTACTCCGCAAATGCACATAATGACCTTTGATGGGTTATGGCTCAGAGCAGAATCCAGAAACTTGACCCTGGCATTTCCACACGGGTGGCAGGAACATTATTACTTGAGCCACCACACCAGGCACTGCATTAGCACAAAGTTACGGTCAGGAACCAGGCAGGGATATTAAGCTTAGGAATTCCAATATGGAATGCAGGCATCCTAACTGATGTCTTTCTAGAAAAATATTATTCATTTATTTATTTATTTATTTAATTTCAAAGGCCGAGTGACAGAGAGGCAGACACACACACAGACAGAAATTCTTAGATCTATTGGTTCAATCCTAAAAACTGCTGCAAACAGCCAGGTCTGGGCCAAGGTGAGGCCAGGAGCCAATGACTCTACCCTGGTCTCCCACATGAATAACAGGGGTCCAAGTACTCACCCATCATCAGCTGCTTTCCCAGAGGCATTAGCAGGAAGCTAAATCAGAAGCTGAGTCTCAAACTGGCACTCTGATATAGGATGTAGACATCTCAAACAGTGGCTCACCCTTCACCCTTAACTGATGTCTGAACTTGTAGGCCAAATGCCCACCCCATAAGACCTTGCTGAATAAATCGACATTCCAATTAAGGCTTTGATATTAACACAAACAGCACCAGCAAAATTACATGTACTTAAATGTAATTTTAAAACCATTTAGTAAAGCTACTGAAACAAGTCAAATCACTTTCAACTAGAGACCAATTATATAATAATTGTAAAAGAAGCTGAACATTCTACCCTGTGCAGTGTAAATGAGGCAACATCTCATAAAGATAACCATAAACAAGGCAAGCATCAGTGTGGAACATCCAGTAGCAAACTCCACTTTGAGTAGATTCCAGGGGGCCACCTTAACAGATTTCATTATAGCACCATCATGGCAAATACTGTGAGTCTAATTAAGTAATTAGTAAGGGATTTCCTGTACAAAAATAATACTTCTTCCTTTTAAAAGTGGCCACCTATTGGGTTTGTAAATTAGCAGTATTTAATAAAAGGTAAACAATATAAAGGGGGACAGGCTGCATGTTATTCAAAAAGAACAATCAAAAACAACTCAAGTGTTTAATTTCAGGAAGTTTATGCAGTTCCCTACAAAGTTCCAGAAAATTGTTTATTTTACCACATAAATATTACTATTACAACATGTAAGTAATTAAAGTTTTACTGCTAATTACTGCTATGCTAGTGGAAATCTACTGAAACATTTAAAATCATATAGATAACTGTAACTGATTTTAAATTTTCCAGATGCCCTCACAGTTAATTCTTGAAGCCCTGTGTAATCATTAATTATATAACAACTATGCTAATCATTTACTCTACATTCAAATTTCCCTAAACATTTTGTAGGAAATTTTGGCTTCGTGGTAGCTTATTAAACAATGAAAACCACAGCAACTAATAGTGTTATTTTCTACATAGAGATACTTCTAATAAAATGTCTTGAGACCCTACTTTGTCTGCCTCTGGCTCACTTTTTTTCTAAAAACTTAAACTAATGTTTGAAGATAAGGCGTATTTTTAATAAAAGATTTTTCCAGGTTTCAATGCTGAAAAAAATACTATCACAAATATTCATCTCAGATTTAATTACATTGATACTTCTTTGCTTATCTCTTATTCTGAGATATATTCATTCACAATACATTCAGATATATAATGATCTCACACTGAGTCCAGATTTAGAAACTGAATCAGTACACAACTCTCGACACAAAATTAATAACTGTCATCATTTTTGAACTAATCAGTGTTGCAATATTGTAAATAATCTTCCACATAGAAATGCTTTTCTTCTTAAGAGAGATTTATATTAAAGTCAGATAGACAGAAGGACAGAGAGAGCCAGAGATCTTCCATCTACTAGTTTACTTCCCAAATGGCTGCAATGGCTAGAGCTGGGCCAGACTTCAACAGGGAGCCAGAAGCTTTGCCTGGGTCTCCCACATTGGGGCAGGGACCCAAACATGTAGGTCATTTTCTACTGCTTTTCTCAGGCCATTAGCAGGGAGCTGGATAGGAAGTGAAGCAGTTCGCACACCCTATATGGGAGGCCAGTGTGACAGTCAGCAGCTTTCACAATATGCCATGATGCCAGCCTCATCGAAATGCTTTTTACCAACTGTCAATTACAGAGCTTACAGGCACCCACACATCATAATACTTCTGTTCCATTACCTTTCATTCATTTGTTGGTTTTTAATATCCATGCTATACTCCCTATATATATATCTTGATAATTGCATTTATTATAAAAATAAAAAATGTTAAAGCTCTAAGGGATATAAACCTTTGTCTAATTTCCTCAGTATAGTTAAATTTAAAGAAGAAGCTGATATCACCCAGAGATTGATACATATATAAATATAAACATAAATATAGATTACAATTATGAGAAAGACAGAGAGAGTAAAGAAAGACAGGAAGCGGGTGGGGTAAATCTCAAAGCTATTTAATTTCAGAACTAGATCAAGACTCTCATGACACAGAAAAATATAATACTGTCATCTTGAGCATAGGCAATCTCTGACAGGAGAAGCCTAGTTCCTAGGAAATTTTTTAAAATTATCATTCATAATTTTAAAAACCACCATAATAAACCACCTTTGGTAATAAAGTGACCTTTTATATCAGCCAGTGGGAATTCAGAGAAAGAAAATGACTTTCTAGTAATTGACTGCTCTCACTATGTTCCCCAACATTTCCAAGACCCCAGTGGAACACCAGAAGGCAAAGAAATCTTTTGTTTCCAGAACCTGATTAAGGATTTGCTTTCTCTTTGGAAGAATTTCATTAAGATTTCCATATTTGCAAACTAGATGTTATAGGACTGACTGCACATAACCATCATAACATTGTGTCATTATAACCCACCTCCTTGGCCATGTCTGTGTACTTCTGCTTTTCCTTTGGATCAAGAACAGCCCACCAATCAGCTAGTATCTTGGTAGCACCTCGGTTATCGAGCCTGGGGTGTTCCTGACGTACAAGAGAGCGATGTCGTTTACAGAATAAAAGAAATGCATTCATTGGTCTCCGAGCTCGCTGTTCTGGCGACTCATCATCTTCAGTCTCACCAACATCTTGTTCTAGGCCATCAGCCCCAAGAAGTTGAACCTATTTTCAAATAAAACAAAGGCTAGATTTTAAACACATATTGGACAGTTCTGAAAGAACAGTTGGTCTTAGTGTGAAAATTTTTCTTATCTCTATTTAAGCAACTTACACATCGAAAAGAAATGATTTTTTTTTAAAAATTATCAACCATTATTGGCAGCTGGCAACTAACTTTCGATGCATTTACCCGCTGCTTCGTTTCCATGGCAACATGATCACGTCTATTACAGCAATATATTGTATTACAATTGCTGACATATTTTCTTACTAAACAGTGAACTCTTTGAGGACAAAAACTCTCTAATTTATCTTTATAATGTCAACATGTAGCTCAATATCTGGTATAGCATTAGTGCTTAACCAATTGATGAATGAATGAACCAAGCTATGGGTTATGAGTCTGAAGATGAACAATATCCGGAAATACATGAATATGTCTTTCCCCTCCTCAGGAAATCTACAGAAAGCAGATAGAAAAAAACTAAAGCAGAGCACTCAGTATTTTTGCACACACCACTACTGGTGCTTCCTAATGTAAAAGAGACATTAAACATGGACATCTCACATTAGAACTACACAGTAAATCTTTCAGCTTTTAAATATCAAGCTTTTTTTATCTTGGTGAATGTTATGGTGATAGAAATAAGCTTCCCTAAGCTCAAACCTCCAAAATCTGTTTTGATTCCTCCCTTTTCCTAAGCCACTTAACATAACCATCGTTCAAGGTCTTCAAGGACTTCTACAAAACTATAAATCTGTCCATTCCAGGGAAATAATTCTCATTAACAGTGTCCTGTCCTTATTACTACTTTGGCCTAAGAGTTAGATTTCCTGGTTTTAATCTCTATAATATTTCCTCATATGGCTTCCAGATTAAATATTTAAAAGCAACTCCGAGATCAGAGAATCTCGGAACATGGCAAGATTGAGAAACATCTTTCAAGGCTAAGATATTATTTCATGGTGTTTCTTTGAAACAATGCAAGCAGCAGCATAAATCCAAATGTCTACCAAAATCAATTCTTTAATGTCTTATTTTATAGTTGCAAACAGCAAGATGGGTCAAAGTAGTCATCAGTCTACTTTGTGCAGTAAGGCAGTAGTTCTTGAAACCGAGTGTGTACTGGAATTGATTATGGATTGCCAGGTTCCAATATCCGAGTACAGGTGTTTCTAACAAGATCCAAGTGGTTGCTGATGCTGCACATCCGAAGACCACACTTAGAGAAGCATAACTATTTTTTATGTATCATTTAATGGACAACTATAATTGGCACAAACTATGACAAATCAGATCCTTCACCTAATCTACTATTTTAAAGCCTTTTAATTTTAAGTAACTATTAAGAATGCATTTAATTAATCAATAGCTTCAAACACAAACAGCGAGTGTAGAAAAATATTAGTTACAACTATCCTATATTAGAGAGAGGCTACATTTTTACCTTCTTAATTTTGTATACAGTCATTAACAACAATTTACATCTTTAAGGAATATTTATTTAGTAGTCTGAAACTCAGAAGCTAAAGTAGGAAAAATGTAAAGAAGTAATTGTATTTTCTCTTTAGAGCAGAATAACTTTTGATTGTAATACAAAATTATAAACCTTAAGGTCAAATCTGGAAAAAAACAGAGCTTTTTGGGATGAGAATAAGACAAATAAATAAATTAAAAAGCAACGCAATGACTAGAACAAGAAACCAGTGAGATAATAAAGTGTAAAGTATTATAATAGTAGTAAACTATCATAAAATAGTTGAGGGACAGAAGTACAAGAAGGTCTCCCTTGAGAAAATGTTGTCTGACCTAAATTCTGAAAGATGAATTAGAACATATCAGCGGGTAAATACGGAAACTGATAGGGATTAAGAATTGAACATCAATATGCAGATCCATAGCACTGCAATACACAAAAGATCACAGGAGCGTTCTGGGAGATAAGGTAACAGAAGGTTTGTGTGCCACTTCGGACAGAATGTGCCCTGTCATGCACCAATAAAAAAGCTTGATTTGACAGAGATGAACAACTTCCTATTTTGCCAAGTACACATTCCCTACAAGTTTCCTAAACTGCTACCTAAGGTTACAGTTACCCATTTCATTAGCTAAAATGTGAACAAATAATAAATGAATGACAGAGACAAAAACCTCTGGACACATTTTGCTTTTTACCTTTTAACATTTCAATGTATTAATATGATAAGGAATCAACAGTAGCACCTAGAGCTGGACCCAAAGGAGAGTCAAGCAGGTTATAAGTAGGGGGAACATTAGGTTTAAGAAAAAACTCTTGCCACGGCTATAGCACATATGTTTTAGGAATAAAACTGGAAGAAAAACTGGGGAACCGAACTAAGTTTATTGCAGGCAGAAACTGGAGAGAGTTGAAGTCAAGGCAGTGGTATAGGAATGAACAAGCAAGAAAAGAGATGACTTTGGGACACCAACCATGACACCAGCATCCCATATTGGCTGAGTCCTAGTTTGAGAGCTAGTTTGAATCCCAGTTGCTCCACTTGCAATCCAGCTCTCTGCTGGTGTGCTTGGGAGGGCACTAGAGGATATTTCAAGTGCTTGGGTCCCTGCACCTATGTGGGAGACTCTGGTTTCACCCCTGCCCAGCCATGGCCATCATGGCTGCTTGGGAAGTGAACCATAGAATAGATCTCTGTCTACATGCCTCTCTCTCTGTAACTTTGCTTTTTCAAATAAATCTTTTAAAAAGACAGAAATAACACTCGTGAGGTGGAACCAAGAGTGCTTAGTTATCTAGATGGGTTGTAATTCTTGAAAAAGCAACAATGCTTCCAGCTCAAGTGGTAAGGTTTTTTTCTCATACAATAAAGAGTAATATTTTTTTTCTAGTGACAGAAATTAGATCTGTGGGAAGCAGAAAACCAAGGCTGGACAGTTCAAATTTAAAGCAGCTGTGAAGTGTGCTATGTGGACACCCAAGTCTATAGGAGAATATTCTGGCAGATGCCAACAGGAAGGTAGTCATGCTATGGAGGTAGAAAAGATGGCTAAGCATAGAGTGACAAGAGAAGCAAATTTAACGATCTCTATTTTTCACTCAATATGATTATTTACTAACACCTGCTATGGGCCAGGTGCTGTTGGAGGTGAAAAAGAGCAGTGATGACACTAATTCTCTGCTTCTGTGAAACAGAATGGCATAATCAGCCTTACCAGTTGAAAGAATTAGGATTCATTGTTGAGAATAGATTGAAGAACAAGATCAAGAGACAGGGAGAGGGTAGGAACAAAACTCTGCACTAGGAATGGTGGTAGTGTGGATCCCAGCGCTGGTACAGTATTGTTAAGAAGACATCATGAGAAATATTGTCAAGGTATAGTAAGAGGATTTGCTGATGAATCCAAGGCTCTAACAAAATAAGGCATGTATATAATATCTACAAAGTTGTAGGTCTGGCAAGCTAGCATGTTGCAGTTCCCATATAACAAGAATGGGAAGATGCTGTAGAAAGTTTAAAATAGAAAAGCAAAAGCTTTGTTTTAAAACACACTTAAACTGGAATTCGTAGTTGATATTTAAGTGGATATAGCAAGTACACAGTCAGAACTATGAGTCCAGGAGCAGGCATTTTGGCACACAGATTTCAACTGCCACTTGGAAACACTTCCCACATCAGAATGCTGACTTGCACCATGGCACTTCTATATTCAATCCAGACTCCTTGTAAGGTACCTGGGAAGACAGAAGATGATGGTCCAAGCACTTGGGGGCCCTGACACTCATGTGGGAAACCCAGCTGGGGTTTCTGTATCCTGGCTTCAAGCTGACCCACCTTAGCTGCTGTAGACATTTTAGGAGAGAACCAGTGTATGGAATATTTCTGTGTCACTCCTCTTCTTTCAAATACATAAATCTTTTAAGCATTTACATGAAAGAAAATTCAAGGACCAGAAAACAACATCTGAGAGTAAAACATAAAGACATATCAAATGAAAGAAATTGGGAAGCAACAGTGAGCAAGGTAGAAATGGAAACATTGAGTGCCCCTGCAGAAATAGGAGAAAGCTTCAAGGACCAAGTGAGCAACCGGTGCAAATATGACAGATAACTTAATTAACCATAAGCTTGGCAATTTCCCTAAACAGGAAAAAAACAGAAAAAAGAAAATAAATAAGAAGTGAGAAGAGAGCATAGGCGCATAAAGATGCTGAAGGAGTCATCCCAGCGGCTTCTGCTATCTTTGTGAAAGAGGACAAAAGATCATCATGGAAAGACCACAGCAGAGATCTACAGAGTCTTCCACGGAATGTGAGGAAAAAGGAAAATGTTTGCAATTCCTGCTGAGATCAGTGCAAACAATGAGGACAAAATGGTGAACAACTATTAAAGGCCTGAAAAATGTTAAAAACATGTTTACAAAGCTTGCAGTGGCACAACATGTTATTTATTCCTCCATTCACCTAAGGCGTACTATGTGCCTGCATGGTTGGATGACTTTCTAAACGAGAGCCGCTGCTGAGCGCTGTGGCTAGAGAAGCAGACTCATAGGACACACAGATCACACGGGGCCTGGTGCAAGCAGGAAGGTCACAGAGATGAAGACCAGCACAGCAGCTCGGGAACAACCTTTGGCGGCAGGGCTGGGCCAGGCTGGAAGTGAGGGGCATAGGTGAATATTCAAGTTCTGGTAATACTCTCAACCCATTTGAACACTATCTACAAACCAATAGCAGACTGACTGAAATATTATTTAAGAAGGATCTGCTGGTTTCTGAAGTACAAGCAGTACAGCTAATTCAAGGGCAATCAATAAGTGGAATGTAGTGGGCAGGGCAACACAACAGGTTCAGCCACTAGCTGAGATGCCACTACTTCATATCAGAGTGCCTGGGATCAATCCCAGCCTCCATTTCTGATTCAGCTTTCCGCTAATGTGTCCTCTGGAAGGCAACAGATGACAGATCAAGTACTTGGATCACTTCTAGCCATGCAGAAGTTTCCTGCTTTGGCCGGGCTCAGCACTGGATGTATGAAGTATCTGAGGAGGGAACAGGTGGTTGGATGTGTATACATATGATTTCCAAGTAAATAAAAATAGAAACTTTAAAAAAATGAACAAAAATATATAGTTACTTAGAATTCAAGTTATACAGACTTCTAGGAACCCAATTTCTGTACTATACATATTCATTATGGATCCAATAATGTTATGAGTGTTTAACAAGCCTGGAATGTCTACAGTGATGGAAAGATTTACTTTATCAATATCTTCCTCTTCGTCTTCTTCTTCCTCTTCTTCTGAAAAGTCGAGAAGTTTCTTTGCTAGCAATGGATGCCACTGGAGACACTTCCTCTTTGGTCGTTTTCCAGCCCCCTCTCCTTCTGCTGAATGATCTTTATTTATATTACTGCCTTTCATTACTCTGACCTGTAGCAAGAAGACAGAGATGGAGGCACATAAACACACACATATGGACACAGAAATCCAAGGAAATGTTACTGAAATTTGTTTATTTAATCCCCCTTAGCTTTAAGTGGACTTTAGTTTTAATGACTAAACTACCTACCAGTTCAGTCATTTACTAGATTCAGTGAGAATTTTAAGAACATAACCAAGCCTGTTTCAATGGGCTAAATTGCGCTTGTAAAATTTGACTTTTAGGAAATACACTTCCTCCCACTACTCTGTAACTAAAAATGAAAAATCCGAACAAGATTTAGGATGAGTACTAGTTTCCCTCACCTCTTTATGTTTCTCAGTTTCCCATCAAAGGAACATGTAAGCAAGATGCCTACCATAGGAGCCAAAGTGCTCACTGAGGTGGCTGCCAGGCATTCTCTAATGGCTCCTGTTCTATTAGAACCATCTGCATGAATTTGTGTTCTACACTACAAGAAATTTGTGCTTGTGAGATTACTCAGTCAAATGATTCTAGGAAATTATTTCACTTGAAATAAGGCTATTCTGTGAGATGACATGTTTTTTAAACAGTATGTGACTTCCAAGGATTCGCTGCACAAACACGCTGTAGGTCACTTAACAGGATGAGCGCACTATGACACAACAAAGAAAAAAGCCTTTATATCTCTCCAACCTACAGAAATCTGCTAACAGAACTTTGCTCCTAGGTTTAATATTATTAACGGACTATTGATTAGTTACAAAGTAGTCAGACTGTAAATGTAAGTTCTTTCAGAACCCAAAACTCAATCACTTTTTCATACAATTTAAAAAACTTGTTGCTGATGTTAAAAAATCAGCACATACTCATTTTATACATAAAAAATAACTAGAATGGCATTTGCCCTCTCCATTATGCTCTTGCAACAGTCCAGGGGAATTGCACATTAATTTCCCACAAGATTTCTTGGAGTTTTTTTTTTACTTGTTCTTTGTCACTCATTCAAAATCAGTTAGTATACAAGTTACTGATTAGATACACTCAGGCAAAAACAAAACAAATGCATCCAACAATCAAATGCCATCAATTTCACTGGCTCCTGGATACTTAAAACACAAATGCAGTTAATACAAATCACTGGGTAGTGGCCACAGAAGTTGGTCTTGGTCCATTGCCTGCAAAGTAATAGCATTAAACTTTTCATACCACATTAAAAGTGAAACTGGGGAGGAGGTAGGTTGGGAAAGTTGGCATTGTGGCTAAACAAGTTAATCCTCCACCTTCAAATGTCCAGCATCCCATGTGAGCACTAATTTGTATGCCAGCTGCCCCACTTCCCATCCAGCTTCCTGCTTGTTGCCTGGGAAAGCAGCAGAGAATGGCCCAAATACTTGGGACACTGCACACACAATGTGGGAGACCTGAAAAAGACTTCTGACTCCTGGCTTCAAATCAGCTTAGCTCTGGTCATTGCAGCCATTTGGGGAGTGAACCAGCAGATGGAAGACTTTTCTGTCTCTCCTCTCTATAAAATTTGCCTTTCCAATAAATAAACTAATCTTTAAAAAAAAACCACTAGGGTGTAGGAATATATAGTATCCAGCTTCACCCAGCTGCCAAGTCTTCTCAAAAACACGGCATAGGCAAATTCATATATATGTCTTCTTTAATTATTTCTGGATTTCATGCCAGACTCATATCTTTCTCACTTTAAAATCAAGGAAAAAATCAGTATCTTTTTTCTTTTAGATCTTACCTGACTGCATATTATATATCCTTAATATTTGATCCATTGGGAATTTGTTATGATAAAAGGAATGAGATAATGACAGACCTTATCCTTTTTTTTCCAAACAGCTAAATATGGCATAATCATTTCCTAAATAATCCAGTTTTCCACCATTCCTTTGGAATGTAACTTTTATTCTATACTGCATTACCATATGGACATGAGTCTATTTCTGGATTCTAACTGCGTGCCTACCCTTTGATCAGTGGCAAAACTGTTAGGGTACAGTTTAAAAATATCTGATTATGTAGACATTTAAAACATTTATTTTCACCAAAATAACATTTTCTCTAGGTTAACACACCAGGATATGTCTCAACAATTTTTTTATTAACAACATGATATTTCAAAATGTGAATTATCCCAATTTACTTGGTCTCTACTGATGATCATCCAGATTATTTCTTGTAGTCTTCATTTGATTAAAATAATTTTAAGTGTCCATTTTGATAAAATAATCTTTGATTTGTGAAATACTTTGCATAACTCCCCTCAAAACAAGAAAGAAGTAAAACAAAAACCTTCTTGGCCTTCATGGCAAGAAATTTCTGCTGAGTATCTGCAGCAATTACAAGACTCATGTGGCTGCCTCTACAATGCAAGAAGTTACTGAAAACTCTAAAAGGAATTATTTAGCGTGCTCTTTATAAAGGAACAAAGAAGTCTTAGGAATTGACAGATCATTTAACAATTCCCATTCTATCTGCAAAGAAAACTTGGCACAGGCAATCCAATTTCCAAAAATATAAATGCTATACAGAGAGAGGAGGAAACGGGTATTTTTACGGTTTATTAATCACTATACACTTGATCTTAGCCAAAAGGCTGAGAAGTGATTTATTAATCACTTTAGACTGAGCTGCTTGAGTGGTAATTAAACCCATATTGGAGGCACACTAGTTTATGAGATAACTTGGTTTAAAAAAAATAAATCAATGAAGAACTTGTAAGTCAAGCAGTTTTTAATCAACTGGAGACAATAAAAGTGATTGCCAATGCTCACAGATCCAGGAATTCTTAATTAAATTATGTATACTTACGTGTAAACGTATTTGTATACACATATATATGAATATATAAACATATGTGTGCACCTTTGTTATTTTTCAAGCACCTCAGTATTCAAAGAGAAAACAGAATCTCAATACATAAATTAATGTGCAGTTTAAGTGATTTTTGAGTTCCAAACAATCAGAATTCATTCCTTCCACTCTGAGTTTTTTCCATGTAATCCACAAGTTACTTTGGATACAATGTCTTTTCTAATACTACAAAATTAATCTCTCCTCATCCATAAATACACTAGAATGACTTAATATTGCTAATAACATTACCATGTTGCCCCTTGAACTGCACTAGCCTCCACAAATTGGCCTTTTCTTTTGGGCTAAGACTGTGTCAGCTCAGAAGCATCCGGAGACAGCAGCACACGAAAAGCAGCTGGCTGCAAGAGATGTCAGTAAGATCCCTGGTGCTAAACTGTCGTCATGACTCACTCTTCTTGGATGGCTTCAAAAGCAAGCACCATCTCACTCATTTCTCTTGATTTTGAGATTCTAACCTGAGAGGGAACAGATGTGGGTTGGAAAAGTTTGTGGCTCCAGTGTGCAGAACACAGTGGCATGTGGGTGAGTACCTCCTCGCACCTGGAATTGAAGGGAAACAGACTGATAGGCACCACATCCTACCTCCCCCTGAAACAGTGCCTAGAAGAAAGCAGATACAGTTTTAGAATGGATGGAGGATGAAGAGGTAAGTGGAGATGATGACCTGGAGATGATACCGGTCATATTATTAGTAACTATGAAATGCCTCAACATTCAAATAATTTGTGGTTATCTAATTATGTTTTAATTCCCTATGGATCTATTTTCAATTTGCAAAAAGAAGATACAATACTGGGGGCCAGCACATCACCTCAACTGGCTAATCCTGTATCGCATATTGGCACAAGTTGGTGGCCCAGCTGCTCTGCTACCCATCAGCTCCCTGCTTATGGCCTGGGAAAGCAGTCGAGCATGGCCCAAAACCTTGGTCCCTACAACAGCATGGGAGACCTGAAAGAAGTTCCTTCCTCCTGGCTCCTGGCTTCAGACTGGCTCAGCTTCCACTGCTGCAGCCACTTGGGAAGTGAACCAGTGGACAGAAGATCTTTCTGACTCTCCTTCTCTCTCTGTAAATAAAAATTCCAATAAAATTCTAAAGTTTTTAAAAATTTTTAAAAAGATAACATAATGCTGGATAGGGAATGATTTCCTGAGTATCATTTAGCAATAATGAGAAAGCAAGACTGAAGAATGAAAGATAAAAACAAAACAGTAAAGATGTTTATCCATAGAGCATAATTACTACTGCTATTACTTACTTCAACAATGGAGAGAAGAAACTGCTAACTTCTGATAGTGATCAAGGACTAAACTTGTAACTCTTTTGCCTTGAGAAATCTCACAACTTTTAGTTTGATTTCTTGTTCTGAAAGAAGTACAAGTTCAGCTAACAATCTATATGCAATAAGTAAAACAATCGGTTGGCTTTATTCAATAGGAGTTACTCTTCCTTTCTACACTGTAACTCTAAAATCATTAGAATTGGGTTATTTAACTATCAATGAACTCTGTACTCGAAAGACTCAGCATCATCAAATTATCCTGCTGAAATTTCAAATAATGCTAGCAAACTATCAGAAAGAATGAATATTCAATTTTCCTTGTAAAAATAAAACAACCCAAGATTTCTCCTTTTATATGCCAAGATGAGTGACCCTAAATAGACATTCACTGTAGTGAATGTAACCTAAATCAACTTGACAAACTAGAAAAAGCTTAATTTAACCATATTCTTCAAATGTAGTAAAAGTCCATAAAGGCTTTTATTAAGTTTAAACTCCATGAGAAATTTAAAGATTATAGAAGAAAACAGTACAGAACAAGTCATACTTCAAATAAGAGAAAACAGAAGGGCACTGGAACCTGACAGGCCTCGTTTGGAATCCTGCCTCTACCACTCACCACTTGTCACAAAGCCATTCATACCATTACCGTGACAATACATGTAATACCCAGCACAGTACCCAGAAGTTCTCACTCTCCTCTCAGAAGCCTTTGACAGACAGCATGTGCTTAGCAGGCAGCACCTGCTGGCACAGATGCAGTCAGGGATGCTGTTCATGGGCAAGCACAGATGTCTCCCATTTTACTGCAGTCCACATGCTTCACAGATGACCTCATGTGCAGCCTCGGAAACTGCACAGGATGGCTGGAGTGCTTCCTTTGTTCTGAGTGACACAATGCCTTTAGTTGGCCAAGAACTGTGTGAACACCATCTTCTCATCTTTCTACTATCTTATCGAACAACTTAGGTCATCAATGCACTCCTGTGAAGTTAACTCTGCTAATAGGATATTTCAGCATCTAAACTGTTTCCTAAATGCCCAATACAATCTTGCTCAAATCTTGGTCATGGAAATTCAGACCCCATGAAACACAGACGTGTAAGGAAGGTCCATAAAATACGACTGTTAGACAGCCATATGCTTTAACCACAAAGCAGGTCTCTCTGAGGGCCCCCTAAGACCGCCAAGCTGTGTACTTTCTCTGGAGCCTACAGGAAAGAGCAGAGGAAGGAAGTGCTGGCTCCAGTGCTTCCCCAGACTGATGTGGCCTGCCTTACAGGCTGCCACAGAAAGCCAGGAGATACCACATTTTGGAGTCTTACTCCTTTCACTCTAATTCTCCCACTCTCTGTCAAAGTTCTCATCTTTCAGGGCCATGTCAAACCTCCCTTCTTCTATAAAGCCTTCTGTGAAAGCTCCAAGTCAAAATTCCTCTCTGTTCTGAGCCTTGATTATCTTGACCTTGCCATGCCAGGGACTCATCTCCATGTTTTTCCAAACCCACTATTTCCCAATAGGTTGTGAACTTCTATAGGACATGGGCCACAGTTTCTTTCTCTTACTGCCTAGTACTGAATTTGACATACAGCAGTCCTAGTAAAAGTATTTATTGGCTTATAATTTCTGTTTCTAACACTTCACTGCATGACAGTGCAGAAACACACATGTCCCCATATTTTATAAATAATACTAATGCATGACATTTATTAGAAACTTGTGTCTATATAACTGCTACATTTGCTACAAACCTGATATTTTCCATCTTATCTAATCATTACAAGAACCCTTCCAGGTAGATGCCACTATGAATACCAACGAAAGATGCTGAAGTTTAAGTAACTTGTCCAAGGTGTCACAGCAAGTTGAGAAGCAGGGACTAGAAGCAGAAAGCCTAATTCAAAAGCTGAAATTCTCACCAGAGAAAAATAGCTCTACTATAAAACCTTTCAAGTGATGGACTCTCCAAGCATTTCCCACATTACAAATGGATTCTGGACCATTGAAACACCAAAAGGGAGCATCCAGCGCCTGGTAAAAGAACACTTTTGGGGATTCACAGCAGAAAGGCAAATATTTATGTGTGCCTGATAACTCCGAATGACAAATTAACCCTAAAAGTCCATAGATAAAACCTTTACAAGTGCTACTTATTATTTATTGCAATTCTAAGGACAATCCTAAACCTTAGATAAAGTGAAAAATATCTCATCCAATAAAGTAATACTTTCATTTGAGAAGCAATTCAGTCACTATTCATGCAAAAAGTGTCCTTAAATGTGCTCTTATTGAAAAGCAGTAGCTCTTCAAGTTGAAACTTTAACTCAGTCACGATGTTATCTATATGTACTTCATGAATACTAATAAGGCATCCACTATTCAAAGAACGGCTTAACTGAACTGGCAGTTCTGGTCCCTCTGCCCTTACTTCAGGAAGGAATATGTATTTTTTAGATCTTTTAATACTTGCACTCCATGCTCTTAGCCTTGGGACAGATTAACATGGTGCTCAAAACGGAATGCTGCTCTAAGCTACAGATTGAGCAATAGCTATCTTGAAAGAGATAGTGCACTGAGAAGGGGCGTAGGGAGGAAAAGCTATTTACACTGAGAATTCTATACCAGGCTAAGACATGTTACCCATTATAACCCCAAAATGGCAACTGTCACTTTTCCTGTAATTTTATGGAGGTGTTTACATTCTTCTTCAGAAATTCACTGAATTCCTTTTCCTCAACAGGCCTCACAAAAAAAGTGATTCCCTCTTTTAGTTTCAAAATTAATGAGGGTTTTTGTTATATGCATTTATTACATGGCTACAACATAGTTATCAAGCAGCTGATGCACAAGATAGAACTCAGGGTAGTCTCTTTCTTCTTTTGAGGGGAGAAGAGAATAAGGAAGAGAGGGGAAACAAGCAAGCATGAGCTTCCGTCTATTGGTTCGAGCCACAAGTGCTGCCATTCAGTTCAGGCCTCTTGGGTGGCAGGAACCTGATGACATGAGTCAGCAACTGCTGCCTCCCAGCACTGGCATGAGCAGGACACTGGTATCAGATCACAGAATGGATTCAACATAGCTGAATACTCTTACTGTTCACTTGGCGGCCAAAACGCTGTGGGAGTTGTGTCCAGACTTAATTCCGATTCATTCCTCTGGTCTCTTTGCTTGCTGCTGGGTTGGTGCCTGCCCTGTTCGCCAAGCCACACTTACTGTGTGGCTGTCCTGTACTGTCCTTACCTGTACTGTCCGTCACCTGCTTTCCCAGGCCTGTACATCTTACCCCACCTTATCATTACCACTTTCTAGGGAAGGCCTCTGAATGCTCATTTCTAAAAAGCTGTGCTTATATCAGCTAGTGTTTCTCTCCTTCCTGAGTAGCTTTTCTGACCACCAGCCACACTTCATTGGCTATGCATATTTTTTGACACTCGTGTGTCATTTCCATGTACAATATATGTATAAAGATCTCATGTGAATTCCTCCATTACCCTTGAGGGTAATGAACATGCCAGATTTGTGCTGGGTTTTTTTTTTGTTTGTTTTTGTTTTTGTTTTAATCTATCAAAGCAAAAATCTTTTTGCCAGCCTGGGAGTAGAATATATGGAGAAATAAACATACAAATACTAGTTTTCTGCTCTTATTATATTTTTCTTGATGTTATTTGGTCATAAGGCAAAAGAAACATAAGACCTGAAAATGAAGTATGAAGAGAAGGGAAAATAGTAAGCCAGGAAGGATTGTTTGGGAGGAGAGGAAAGAAAAAGAAATAAGTAAATCAACAGGACAGTATGATGACTATAGTAAAATTCACATCACTTCAAAGGAACTGTCAATACTAGTCTTAAACATGTTCCATTAGCTTTCCTCTCCTCTCTGGTTATCTATCAATGACCTTCATTATCCTCTCAAAATACAGGAACTCAGAGCACTGGCTCTCATTTCGTCATGGTCAGCTAATAAATCTCAGTCCAGACCCATTCAAACATATTTCTTCCTGAAGTCTATTGCCAGGTTCCTGGTTGCTCCACGATTGCCTGATACTACCACAAAGTTTCCAATCTTAGGTTGATCTTCGTTGCTCACTGGCAATCTTTTCTACTTGTTTTATTCTGTTACATATCCAGTCCCACAAAGTACACTATACATTATCAGTTTCTTCACAACTCTTTTTGATGATAAACAGTAAGGATAGTAATGATGATAATAATGATCGTTAGTTATACATGAGTTACAAAATTCACAGACATATAAATATAAAATTTGCTTAAGCTGATGCTAAAAAACTGATATCTGTACCTAGGGGGTACTTCAAAAAGTTCACAAGAAATGCTTCTTATGAAAATCCATACATGCAAAGCCAAATGTTTTGCATCAAAATATATTTTAATTCCATTTCCTCTAATGAACCTTTGGAAATAAGGACATAAATATGTGTGTATGTGCATAACTTCCCCTCCCCAAACTGAAATTATTGCAAGTGGCTATCTGGCCACCATATAATCTCTTACCAAAGTCACATCTACCTTCTCACATAAAGGTATTGTCTTAAATTTCATTTCACTGACACTGAACTGGTTCTGCAATCTGGTCTAATCTGTAGCTATGCTGATTTCAGTTCTCCAATACTACAAACATGTGTTCATGTTATTCTCCCTCAGGGTGCTAAGGAACCAGTCCATATTTGATCCTTCGCAAAACATAATAGGATACTTCAAAGGTTTGTAAAAGATGGACTTATAAGACGACTGTTTTGGTACAAATTTTGACATCCACACATGGCAACGGATTTGACGCAGCACTGAGCATGCCTTAGGCAAATATCATTGGAAGGCTGTGTCCCAGGTCCGGCAGGTCCCTACAGTGTATCCCTACCACTCGCAGCTTGTCTTCTCATTCTCATCACACTGTGCTCTGTGACCCACCGTTTCAGAAATTTCTAGCACTCAGAGCTGGTGATTTCATTAACTCAGGAATAACTTTTACATACCACATGGAAAAGAACTCTTTAATTATTTTCACCTCACAAAAGAAGTAATTATTTACTCCCCTTTCTCTGATACTCACCACTGAACATGGATTATTAATCTTCTGTTCTCCAGTTTACATATTTTAAGAATGATCGCAGACATCTGTATAAAATTATATGTAATAACCTTCATCTAACATGCTCTAAATTTAAAGGGACTATTTTTTCTTTATGACTTGTGTTTTAAATTTTAAAATGATTAAAAATCTAGACACTATCATTCTAATTTTTAATAGTAACTTTTAAAACACTCCCCCAGAAGCGATTAAATATCAAAATATATCAAAATACATCAAAACGGGTAAGAATCAAGATAACATCACCAACTGGAATTTCTTCTTCCTAAGTTACCATTCTTTAACAAGATGGCAAATACTTAACATGACAGTTTGTTTTATAAATCAAAACTCTTGGGGCCCCCACAGTGGCCCAGCATATTAATCCTCTGCCTGCAGCGCTGACATTCCATACAGGAGCTGGATTGTGTCCTGGTTGTTCCACTTGTGAGCCAACTCTCTGCTTTTGACACATGAAAAAGCAGCAGGGGATGGCCCAAGTCGTTGAGACACTGCACCTGCCTGGGAAACCAGGAAGAAGCTCCTGGATCCTGGCTTCAGATCAGATCAGCTCTGGCAAGATTCTCTCTTTTTCTCTCTCTGTAAATCTGTCTTTCAAATGCAAATTTTAAAAATCTTTAAAAAACAGTAAAACTCTTCAGTCTTAATGGATACAAAGAAAGAATGCTTATTTTTCCTCAAAGTTAAAAAAACCCACAATTTCTTACTTTAATCATGCAATATTTATTGAAGTAGCTTAGCTTCTGCCAGCCTTTAAAATTAATTATTTACTAGATTATAAATTACATGAACGAGGTTTGCTTACCTTTATAAGCCTAAATTCTTAGATTATAGCCTTGAATGTATATTTAATAAACGGTACTTGAAAACGATTAATGATTTTATATCATCCTGCACATTTTCCAAGAAAATCAGTTAGAATGCACAGAATACTATGATTCATTTACTTTATCTGTGAAACTAGATAGAATTAAGCAGAAAATAACTTGCTTTATGATGCTCCACATCCAAGTTTCCTTAAATATCTATCAGTTTCTGCCATTTAATACATACATGGTACAAATTTGATGATTCATGGACATAGTAGTACCTTCTTCAGTACATTAACAATTATCGATTTCTTTCATGTTTCATGTTCTCTTTAGAGAACTGGGCTTTATGTGCTCTGACCCCAGCCCAAGCACTGCAAGCTTGTTTGCATTTAATAGCTTTTGTTTTACGTGTTTGTTGAGAAGAAAAAAAATTTTCTGCAGACAGTTAGCAAAGAAAAAAAAAAGCAGTTCCTACTTATAGACGTTTTTCTTATTCTTTGTCCATTTTTAAAGCTCCCCACAATAAGCATACAGAGAGCTAGGAGTTTTACTATGACCGAACATGCCTTCCTTCTGTCCTTCCCTCAGCACCCACTGCAAGGCTGCGTACAGCTCTATATATGAGATACAGGATGACAGGAATCCTGCAGCACATATTTTTCTCACTACTCAATTTACAGAAATCTGCTCCCTCTAGTGGCCAAACTTTCATCGCCTAGCATCCTGTTCAAATACAGAGGCAACACTTTCTAGAAAAAAAAAGTTCCTCTATAAGGTAAAAACCAGGAAAATCATTTAAGAAACTCCTCTGCAACATTAAGGCATGAGATCAATTGATGTTAGGCTAAAGCAATTCTCAAGCACAAAGTTAAAATCAGGAAATTTAAAATTTAATATCATTCTTCCCTTAAGCACGTCTACTAACACTTCTCATTAATTCAGTCCCTTTCCACCTAAGATCTCCAAAGTACTCTGTAGTGAGTGTCTAACCAAAACTTTCCAGAATGATACAAAAGCATTGTTGAGACCAGAAGCGAGTGTTCTCCTTTAGACAATCATTTGTCAAGGTCACAAGAGCTCCTGGCAGAATAATCAACAATAGAAACCACAGTGCTATCAAATAGCACACATCACTTCTACTTCATTTTTTTTTCCAAAGGTGGATTATACCATAGGAAGAAGGGTCATTCTTCTCACATGCCTAAGTAAATCTGTTTTAATTTTAATAAAGTACTTCATAATGAGGAATTTTAATACAATTGAGTTTATTTTCTAAAAAACAAAAATTTAAGTGGTGCTAATAAATCTGGCCACATTAATTATGACCTTCCCATTAGGTACAATTTAATAACTTAGAAAGCCTTTATTGCATAAACTTTTTCTTGGATATTTATCATAAAGTCCTGTGACATGCCATCCTAAAGCCCAATGAGAAGAGCGTCAGAAATTTACATCATTTTTCCAATGTCATTATCAGGTGCACATCCCAAAGCCAGAATACAAGTGCTTTCTTCCATATAATTACAGGGCTGATTTTACTTTTTAATCAATACATTTATGGGGGTGGAGGAAAGTAATTCCATTTTATGAGTCCTCCCAGAATTTAATTAGTTTCTCTTTATATTTAGTGCATTCCCAAATTTCCATTCATATTTCAAAACATTCCTTCACATCAATTTAACCACACTAAATACACTGGGGAAGGACAGGAAATCAAGGAACAAGACAGCACATGCATCTACGACTCAATGTACTTCTCCTCGGTTTGCATTTTGTAAATATTGATGTTGCAGCTCTTAAAATACTTGCAGAAGGCGTTGTGACTGACAGTCCTAGGACTGTGCCTTTCAAAACAAATATGTTTTATTGATGGAGAGCACATGTATCCCCATTTAATATTTCTGACATGCAGGGGTGGAACAAACAATATGGATTCTCAACATTTTAACTAAATTCTGCGTTTTACAATGAACACAATAGGCAAGTTACTGAATAACACATGTCATGAAAGCTTGTCATTCCTATCAGCAGCACAGCATGCAAGGGAAGGGCACATTCTACAAGTCAGTTAATCCATTCCAGAGTATAACACTTTCTATGCTCGCTGAAAAGATTTTTCAAGTAGAAGCAAAAGCTTTGTACACATTTTTATGAAAAAGTCCTCACATACAACCATATATTTGGTAATTTTAAAAATACATCATAGACTGAGAATACAAGTGAGGGCAAAATTTTGGGAAAAAAAGTAATATATTTGGCCTCTGTGATTCCATGAAGAAAAATTTGCCACTGTCTGTTGTGTATAGAGAATTACAACCTAACAGTAAATGTCAGTCACAGTTCATATCCTATTACAGATTTTCTCAAACTGGAAGGGAGAGCTCGTCCAGGAGTCAAAGGAGAATTCTGCTTGCTGAGCTCTCCCAGCTGTGTGGCTTTGATGACTGTCAAACCTGTACTTGGGCAGTGAGCCAATTCCTTCTATGCCTCTTACAAAGTTCCTCCAGAGAGCCCTCCCGATCCCAAATCAACCTTCTCAAGTCCGATGAATAGATTCACATTAACAGAAATGACACTGATTATAAAAGATGAGTTGGACCAATACAGGATTTGTTGGTGAGATAAATCCCACATAATAAGACCATTTGGGAACTAGAAGCATATAACAGCGTGCAACAAGGGTGGTCCATGCCGGCAGGGACTAGACAGTATACAGTAAGATATTATTGGCACCTGGATATCTGGAAATTACAAAAGTTATAGAGTATTTACACAATTCTCTTTATTTCCTCTCATGACCCCAATTTGTCCATTATTTACATTTACCCTTTAGTTAACAGCTGCTCTGATCTTTGAAGTCATAGCAGTGACTTTCAGGTTCTGGGAGCTTCCTTTACCTGTAAACTTGGCTTCTTCTGCTTTGGTGTGTTAGTGAAAACAATACTCTGAACAGAGTCTGATAAGAATTGTTCAGCTTCTTTTTGTTACTTAAGTCTGGGGTAGGTTCTGCAGCTATACCAGGGATGAACAGCCAGAAGGAAGTCAAGAAGCTGGCCATTTCTGAAGTCACAAGCCCGACTTAAGAATTGGCGAGGCTTTTCATGGGAACGCAGTGCTTGTTCTTTTCCCTAGAAGAAGTGGGGAACTATGGAGTTGATAATAACCAGACTGAGAATAAGGTTGTTGCATGTGCAGTTAAGAGTTTTCATTTCACAGAAAGAGTAACAATGTCAGCTCTGTTCCAGGATAAAATTTGAAACCGATAAAGTAGAAAAATGGTGAAAGGTCTTCCAGCATTGGGAGATTGGTACAACTGGCTTTGAAAGTTCATCACCACCACGCTATGCTATGCTATGCTATGCTATGCTATGCTATAACCTCATTATTAACAGCTGGGACCGAGGGGTACTGCCCTTCCTTAGACACAAGGCTCCCATTCCCCTTCCTCCACCCTCTGCCAGGAAGACCGCTCAGAAGCGTCTTCCCTGATAAAAAAAAATGTGCCATCCATAGACAGATTAAAAAATCACTATACTGGGCCCGGCAGCGTGGCCTAGCAGCGAAAGTCCTCGCCTTGAAAGCCCCGGGATCCCATATGGGCGCCGGTTCTAATCCCAGCAGCTCCACTTCCCATCCAGCTCCCTGCTTGTGTCCTGGGAAAGCAGTCGAGGACGGCCCAATGCATTGGGACACTGCACCCACATGGGAGACCTGGAAGAGGTTCCTGGTTCCCGGCTTCGGCTTGGCACGCATCGGCCCGTTGCGGCTCACTTGGGGAGTGAAACATCGGACAGAAGATCTTCCTCTCTGTCTCTCCTCCTCTGTGTATATCTGGCTTTGTAATAAAATAAATAAATCTTTAAAAAAAATCACTATACTTATTTGTATATTTCCCATATTATGTGCATTTTTGCATAGTTTAATAAACACAGAATTCTATAACTTGCAAAGTGACCAAAATACTGAATTTTGTATGCCTTCACTAATTCATTTTCCATTAATATTAAATGCTTTTCCTGTGCTTTCTTAGAATTCTGTATTACAGAAAAAACTTTCTCAATATGTTAATAAGACTTCACAATGTCTAGTTAGAACATACACAGGAAAGCATTTTCCCTTGAAAAAGTGTAATTTTTAATGTCTTCAGAGGAAAAGTCATGGAAACCCCTTAATAACTTTTTACTTAACACATCTCAGTGTACAGCTGTTCACTTCCCAAATGGCCCCAAAGGCTGCAGTTGAAACAATCCAAAGGCTTAAGCCAAAATCCCCCTTCGGGTCTCTCACATGGTGCAGGGCTCCAACAAATTGAACCTTTTCCCACTGTTTTTCCAGACCATAAACAGGGAACTGGATTGGAAGTGGAACAGCTGGGATATACACCAGCACCTAAGTGGGATGATGACACTGCAGGCAGAGGACTAGAATGCTAAGCCACAGCACCGGTCCCTCGGTGTATGATTATCATGAAGATGTTCCATTTCCAGAAATCAAAAGATTCAAATCTCTAGCAGATTCATTAGCATTAAACTACCTCAGCCCTACTTTTGTATACTCAATCACATCAGCCACATCTGAAAAAAAAACTTGCCTACAACTCTGGAAAGTGTAAATGACATGCTATGCAGTGCACACAGGTAATAAATGTAGTCCTATCTGGACTTTAAAACTCAGCGCCCCTTCACCTTGTAGGTGCTTTAGAAGCATTTAGGAGCAAAGTTTACACTCTATAATCGTAGCAGTATCTTTTCTGAAATAAGATTTTTTTTTAAAAAGTTTACATTAAGTCCTCTAAAGATTAGAGGCAAAACTCACGATAATTACCTTTGTCAGTTTTAATTTGTGATTTCCTTTTTCAACTGATATGCACCATGCACTGCTAAAGTGACTCAGTAAAGCTTATTTCACTTTAATTAGCATTATGTGCTTGAACTAGAATTAAATCGTTTCCTTAACCTGGCTGTCTTTAAGGACTATACCATTAAATAAACCTTGAGTTCATTTAATGGTTTTTATGTAACAAGTAAATGTTAAAAGATATTAGAACCCAGGTACTTTGCTAGGTGATTTTCTTTCACTTTATTATTAATATAAAGAAAATAAAAAATAAGGCATTATATAAATACTATAGAATATTATATAAATTTAGATACAGAGAAGTATAAAAAACTGATTATTAAAAACTTACGATTTTTTTTTAAATCCTGTAGTCCATGATATACTAACTTCCCAAATCTCTGAGATAATTCATGTTGGAGGTATCGCTGCTATCAATTATGTCTATGGAGCTTTATATTCCAATTTTTCTTGTACCACGACTGCAGATATCATATACTAGCAAGCATAAAAATGATGTGTGTGCTGAAGGGAGGTACCAAGAGGAATGGTTATATTAAAAATTGGAAAGTCTATGTCTCAAATGGATAGGAGCATACAAAAAGGTTTCTCTAATCACTCACAACTTTGAATTCCATAAAACACACATTTGGATTCATAATAAAAGCACCCAATGTTGGGACTGACAGTAACCTTAGGTATCATAGTAGAAACCAGTGACTTGAAGATCTGTAAAACTGAGTCTACAAGATGTAAGCTAAAATTAAAATATTTTATTCTTTGCACTCATATAAAGTTTGGATCTATTAAGAATAAATGGTTATTATTTTATGCAGGTCATATACTGTACATATTTTAGAGCAGTCATTGAAAGGCAGATTAATTGAAAGATGGAAAAACACAAGGAGAAGATTTCTTTATCTGTGGCCCTTTTTCCAAATACCCACAATAGCTAGTTCCAGATCAGGTCAAAGTCAAGAGCCAGGATAACCATTCTGGTCTTTGCACATGGAAAGCTTGAGTACATTTGGCATCTTCTGCTGCCTTCACATGCACATTAGCAAGATACTGAATCAGGAGGAGCGACGCCAGTATGCAAACTGGCATGCCATTATGGGAGGTAGGCATTGAATATGGTAGTTTGATATGCAAAAACCCAACACTGAACCCTCTGCATACTGCTTTTTACTAAGTTATAAACCTGAGACTAATCTGAATGTATGACCCAAATAGGTAGTGTGCTGTATTCAAAAGTCAGAATTCCCAGGTTTATTAACAGTAAGATAATGAGAGAACTCTTTACACAGGTTTTTTGGCACTTTAAATCTCTGAAATGAACCAGATCAAAACAGGAAAAGTTTCTGGTAAGTTTATCCCATCATTCTAATGACAGAAATCACAGTAGTATGCAGTAGATAAGAAATTATTATTTTGAGGGCAATTTCCAGTTATCCACATCACTTGCCATACGAAAGACTTTGTCCTTTGATTTAAAGGTGCATGCCAACATAATATTGGAGGCTACAAACTGAAGGAGCGAAAAAACCTGCACTGACAGTTTTAAACAGAAATCAGAGAAGTTGAGTGAAGGATTGAGTGGTTATTGTGACTTCTGCTCAAACAGAATATCGGTGAAAATGCTCTTGGACACAGGGAGAACATCTGAGAGGCATTACACTAGCAGACAATAAGAAAAGTGGAAGTCAGGACTCACTGCAAACAGCCTGCATTATCCCCTTGCCAAGGATTCACTGACAAGAGCAAAAAAAGGGGGATGAAGTATCTTCCATGCATAATTCAGCAAACTTACATCAGTTTTCGTTCTGGATGAGTTCCCCATTTCCTTTCTTCAACTTCACTTAGAACATTCATATTGGTGGGGTCATTGATATGGTATAATGAATTAAACCACCATGTACATCTCATATAGTAACTGGTTTAAGTCCCTGCTGCCCTACTTCCAACCCAGTTCTTCTTTAATATGCTTGGGAGAAGCACTGAAGCTGGCCTGAGAGTTTGGGCCCCTAAATTCACGTGGGAGACCTGCATGAAGCATCTTGCTCCAGCCTGGCCTAGCCCTGGCCATCTTGGCCATTCAGAGAGTAAATTAGCAGATGGAAGATCACTCTCTTTTGGTAACTCTTTCAAATAAATAAATAAATCTTAGGAAGTAAGGAGGAAGGAATGAAGGGAGGAGGGAAAAGTTTAAAAAAGAGAGAAAAGAAAGAAAAGGAAGGGGAAAAGCAAAAGGGAAAGGAAACTAGAGGAAAGAAAAGGAAAAGAAGGAAGAAAAGGAGAAGAGAAAAGCAAAAGAAAAGAAAGGGAGAGAAAAAAGTTACCATCATCTTGGTTAGGGCATTCAAGTATGACTGAAAATAGCCTAATGTTGCCCCAAGTTACCAGTCCTACACTCCTTTTAGAAAGCGCCTGGTTAAACTCCCAAAGGTTAAGCAAATCAAGGTAGCTGAACAAGAACAAGAACCAGTCAAATCAACAGTGTCTTCACTCTGTCAGACACTGGCCCCCAGTCAGAGGGCTTTCCGCTTTCTTTGAACCCTGCTTCTGGAGGGCAGTTTCCTCTCAATCAACATAACCCCCAGGCTCCTAAGGCTTATAAATTCTTATTTCCCACGCCTCAGTTTCTCTAGGGATTACACCAATGATCTCTGCTACAGATTTGGCAGAAGTCATCTGAATGCCCTGTAGTGACCTGTAGTGACCTCACCACAAAATGGGAACTGTATTGCCATGAGAACCAACTTTACCTTCTCTAGTGACCTAATTCAGTTGCCTATGTTTTAAAACAACTGATGAAAGAAAAAAATAAAAATAAAGGATTGCCGCTTCCACGGTGCTTCTTCTTTTTCCCTTGGTCTTCAAGCAGATGAAAGGCAGGAAGTGCCTCACAACAAACAGTCTTCCTTTGAAGACAATATTTTGTCAAATACTGCAGTTAATAGTACATTTTTAATTGAAAGGCTACTTTTCTTGGACAGTTTCTAATATCCAAAATCCAACTTCGATCTTGGAATTGCATTTACTTCTCACTGTTAACTGCTGACACTGGTGATCCAGTGAGGCACCTCACTCCCAACCATGGAATAAATATTCCCTGAAATTCAATTACGTGAGTGATTCGTTTTTAGTTGCCAGCTACAAGTGGCTACTCTGCCACCATTGCTTTCTAGGATATTTCTGCCTGCTGGGGTGATTTAAGAATTTGCCAAAGTAATAGCATTCACCTGACCACCTGGGAGACCCTCTCAATTCCTCCTGCATGATGTTGGACAGCATAAGCTCATCATTTCACATCTCTTTGGACATGGACTACCATTATTTCAGGATAAATATTGCAACTGTGAGAAAAATTCTGAGGACCTGAAACCAAAACTAAATTTAAGCTTTATATTGAAAAATACAATCTATTTTTAGACATTCACAAAAATCTGATGATGATACATTGCTTTGATAATGGAACAAGCTGATTTTTAAACAATAAAAAATGCTTGGCATCTCAAGCAGTCTATTTGAAATAATTTGAGAAGATAAACAGTTTGTTTATGTCACTTATTCAAATATTTTCATACCTGCAACAGCTATTGCTTGTGATAATTTACCACGACAGTTTCCCATCTGAGATCTTTTAATGCAAGGAGGAAAAAATAAGACATTGCCACTGTAAAATAGTGGGAGGCTATAATTTTGATAACTAATAGTCTTTAAACTTATGTCAGCAGAGTGAAACGGTAGGATCTAATTGAGTCCTAGGAAAAATTTGTAATCCTTGGTAGAAAGTTCCCATCTCACAGTAGACTCTTCCCGGATAAGAAGGAAAAGAGTTACTTTCCATCTAAAAGAACTATGCTTTTAAAGTTGGCACATGTGCTCATATATCCACCTACAAATTGTCAGCTGGTTGACGGACAGACACTGCAGCTACACTGGGATACTAAGACAGTTCTAGCTCTCATAAAACAAGAGTTTGGTTTAAGCATGACCTCAAAAGAGAAATGGAACTTTTGAGGTTCATTCACAGAGTCAACAGCCTGGCAGCTTAGCTTCTAAAAGAAGCATTGCCACTGACCACCCAAGCATGTGGACACACACGTGGAGCCAAGTTCTAGGAAGTAGAATTCAAGAATGATCATCAAAACAAGCCATGTGTGTCACTGCTCCTGTCAGCACTATGACAAATGTGCCCATGAATAAATTCTTATGTTACCCCTGAAGGTTTTTTTTTCCTCTAACCGAGTACCTATTGTCTTTTCCCAGAAAACCCTGCCTTCTTATCCTAATCAAATAGCAGTAATTTTAGCGAAACAGGAACAGAAGAAAAATAATTCTAAAATGTACAAACTCACACATTATCACAACCTGAATCCCACCATCTTTATCAAATAAACACAAAACACTAAAACAGGAAAAGTCTAACAAGAAAGGGCAATGGAACCTCATGGTACATAAATAAAGGAAGCTTTTTTTTAGTCAGTGCACCCACAGTAACATGTATATACCTTGATTCTAATTAAAGAGCAAAGAAACTATAAAACTGTATTTTTAGAAAAAAAATGTTAGGATAAACACCAAAATGTTCATAAAGGTGAAGTAGATTCATTGATAATGATTTTGTTGTTTGTGCCTTTGTTATATTTAGCATAGATTATTTCAAGGCAAAAAAGAAAGCCAACAGCTTATTTTAAAACCAAATATTTTAAGTGGAATTTAACAAAGGACAAAGCATCAGGCTTCTGATGGAGCAAATTGATATGCTGCAGTGGCAAGTCATTTTCTGCGGTTCTTTCTGTGGCCATGTGACATCTTTCTACACTTGCTCAAAATTAACTGCTTCGCTACATAATTACTGCAACCACAGCAAATGAGCTGGGTTTTTGTTTGTTTATAATTCAATTACTGTGGAAAGGCTTATAGCTTCAGTGCTAAGAAGGGAAGCATTCACTTATACACACAGATGAAAAAAAGACTCTCAGTACATCATATCCTAATTAAGATTGCATTAAAAAATTCTGTTGTCTATTTATAACAGAGTCATTGGTCAATCTCCTGCGATCAAATTTTAGGAGTAATTTAAGACTCCTTTAACAACAAGCTTCCTGGCTTTTCCCTCAATGACTACATTAACACAGAGATGCCTATTTTCAAGGATACCAACAATTTGCCTCCAATATCCTTAAGGTGCTCTGATTGCTCACAATCTAGATATCATAAACTTTGCAAGTCAATTAATATTCTTATGTCTACTCATATGGATTACTAATGAACTGTCCAAACTGGCAGATCTTGGTTTCTAAAACATTATTTATCTGCATCTTGGTTTCTACTCTTCAGGTTTCAACTTTAAAAGCATTACAGGAAGGGAGTGAATAGCTACTTCCTCTGTGTATAAGCCATTGTGGTTCAAGACACATAAAAATGCATGCTCCAATAACCAGACAGAGAGAGTATTTTTATAAGTTTAGGGCCTCAGGTCAGCAGAGCAATGAAGAGATGATGACTCACTTCTAAAACATGAAGTACAAGTGTAAAACTTTCAGAAGAATTACATAGATCCAAGTTCAACTGATGAAAGGCTACTGTGAATTATAAATGTGTACTTTTTTATTAAAAGAACTTCATAATCACTTACTATGGAGGTTGTGGCCAACAATTGTAGGGGTCTTTTAAAAACTGATATAGGGAAACTCAATAATTCAACAGAATCAAAAATTATCTGGGGTCAGTGCTGTGGTATACCAGACTAAGCTATGCCTGTAGTACCAGCACATTAGCAAGGAGCTGGATCAGAAGTGGAGCTGCTGGAATTTGAACTGATGCCCATATGGGATGCGTCTAAAATCTTGAACCATGCTCTTGCCATGTATCTATTACCCCTAGATCTCCCTGAACCATGGGATTCATTCTCTACACTTTCTTACAGAAGCTGTTAACTGCCACAAACTCCTCACATGCCAGTTCAGACTCCTTAGGCTGACACAGAGGGGGCTATTGTAAAGAGACAAGAAGTGAAATGTAGCACAACGAATTAACACTCACTTAAAAGTATTGTCTAGGGAAGAATAATTTTAATGTTGAGTATGAGAGGCATTCTTACAGAGTGCCTGCAGGGCAAGTTCAGAGGAAAGGGAAAGTCTGGAGTAGTAACATTTCCTTGTTCTTGTTTGCTCATTTGTTTTACTCTCTTCCACTTTATAAAGAAACTCCTAGAATGAGGAACAAAGCAGTATAGCTTCAAGTAGCCTGTTGTTTCTGGGACCTGTTCAGTGTTGCTGGCCAACATCATACTCTTCTTGAAAAGACCACATTATGTTTATCTGTGTATGCCCAGCACAACTGTTGTGTCTGGTACAGATCCATTAAATAAATGCATTAAAGCCTCCACATTCAAAGCAGCATGATCTGGTCAAAGACAAGAAAAGATGGAACCCAAGTCTAGAAAATGACATTATCCTAAATTTTGAGTAATAGACATTACTTACTATGATCTACAAATCCCATTCATGTTAAAATATTCATGTGATCCTCAAAAAGGGAGATATTGTTGTGTCAAATAAAGCAATAATCTCTCTAAATTATGGACCTTTACAATCTGCAATCTCCACATTCTGTAAGAAAATTTGATGACATTGATATCATTTTAAAGTAATCGTATAAACCTTTAGCCTTTAACATAAAAATGAAGTCCTTAAACAAGCCTCTGAAAGAAATCCCAGACTATCTTACTGTCTACATGTAGTACTCCATGCAATTTGGCATAAAAGTTAACAGTGTGTTAACAAGGCTTTTTCCCCTAAATTCATACACCTGTAAATAGAGATTCCTGGGTTACTTTCTCAGGGAGTGACCAAAGGCAAGCAACCTTTGCCTCATCTGTACCTTGTCTCAACTCTCTGCAGAAGAGAGATGATAATATTCACCTCAAGGTGAGAATTAAGTCAACTTTTATGCATCTACACACTTGTATATACATACTACTTAATTGGGTCCATGAGCAGAATAAACTCAGCTGGAGGCATACATAAAACACCAAAATATGTGTGTATACAAGTAAATGGCTTAGAGTAGTGCTTTTCATATGGTAATTTAAAAGAATGTTTGCTATTATTATGATCAATCATGGGATATAATCATTTAAATCAATTTAAAAGAAGTACAATTAACAATTACTAGCTATTGGCTTCATATAACCTAACAGTAACAAATCCATTCAATATGAATACAACTTAATATTAACTGTTGTGTTGGGTTGACACAGACTACTACAATGCAGTGCTCTGCTCAGTAAATACAAGAAGTACCTTGGCATATAAAAAAATCTGTGGTTATGAACAAAAAACAGGAGGACTATACAAGAACAGCAGGAGGCTGGTTAGCATGAAGCAACTTTTATTGACTAAGAACATCTTAAAAAAAATAAATGTATTCATAGAAAAGTGCATTCAAAGCAAACAGCTGCTGGGAAAAAGGGTTTTCCAGGCTATATGAGTATAATTCTTTTTTTCTGCAAAATGACAGTATGTGTGTGTATGCATAGGTACAAATGTATCCTAGTAGAAAAACACTAAACTATTTATAAAATTGCCCTCTTAAAATTACAGGTGAATTTTTCCTTATTTTTTTGAAAAGATTTATTTTTATTGGAAAGGCAGATATACAAAAAGGAGGAGAGACAGAGGTGACGATCTTCTGTCTGATGGTTCACTCCCCAAGTGACCAAAATGGCCGGAGCTACGCTGATCCAAAGCCAGAAGCCAGGAACTTCTGGATTTCCCACACAGGTGCAGGGTCTCAAGGCTTTGGGCTGTCCTTGACTGCTTTCCCAGGCCACAAGCAGGGAGCTGGATGAGAAGCAGGGATCACAGCATTAGAACCAGCACCCACATGGGATCCTGGAGCATTCAAGGAGAGGACTTTAGTCACTAGGCTACTGCTCTGGGCCCCGAGTTTTTAATACAAAATATAAGAACTCAAAAAGGAAAGACCAGAGGCTGGTTCTGCAGTGAAGTGGTTTTAGCTGCCTTTCGAGACACCAACATTCTGCACTTTGAGTTCATTTTGTCTGAGTTCTAGTTTCTCAGTTCCATCCACTTCCTTGCTACATGCCTGAAGACTTAGGATGACGGCCCATGTACTCAGGCTCCAGCCACCCTCGTGGGAGATCAGGATGAAGTACCTCTAGCATCAGCATGGCCTGGCCCTAGCTCCTTGAAGAATTCTTTTTCTCTGGCCTAAATAACTAAACGGACACTAACCAAACTTGTATACACTATTAAGAATAGTAGCCTGTTTATTTTTAATTAACTGGTTGAAAAATAACTAGCTAAGATCTATCTGCTACAATCACTATGCCCTACACCAGTAAGAAACAAAGATTATTTTCTAATTAATGGCTATTGTAACAAGGGAAGATCTGCTTCCTAAAATGGCTGGGAAAGCAGACTTCCCAATCCTACCAAAACAGGTTATTCATGGTGTAGCTGTATTCAGGAACACATTAGAGATGTAGAAATGATTCCTATAATGAGTGGGTAATACAACAAAATGACTAGTAAAAACTCTTCACTTTTAAGACTAGTTTAAAATATCCATGAGTTCAGATATTGATGAACAACTAGCCTTCAAAGGAAAAAAAAAAAAAAAAGAAACTATACCTGCTTCAGTTACACACTCAGGTTAAGAATGCTGCAGGCTGATCCTAAATATAATTAAAAAGTGCCATCTAGTGGATAAATGCATTATAAAGTTCCTCTTAAATTCTGAGAAGTAATCTTTTTAAGAAGTTTTGAATGAGAAAACAGCCATTCTTTACAGTATTCCTTGCCAATTACTGATTTAAGGTAGTGGACAAATGCCTATCATTTAAAACACAACCCAGGCACACGCACTCATACACACACAACCTTCTGACTGATAATGTTGATGTTAAATCTCAAGTTGAACCTCTGGCACCACCACAAAGAATAGGAACAGTTCAATTATCTCGTAAGTGGTCCTGGACCTATAAAAGCTGAATACACAAGTTAGAAAGGAGATCCAATTTAACAAACATGCTATTATCATTCACTTCAGAAGATGATAACACAAGATTAGCATCATTACACCAGAGCAGTAATTACAGTTACTGCTGCTCTACGCTATCGGAAAACAAATTCACTTGTTCTACATACACTACATCCAACATTGAGAAATTGGCACTGTCTCCAGCACAGCCCTGAAAGTGGTACCAGGTCCCTTCACGTGCACAGCTGGCAATTGCTCTCTTTGAACTGTCAGTCTGATACTCAATGCAATTTATGACTACTAAATTTAACTACTAAAGTTAACTACTAAAGTTAAATTAGTGAAAGCAGTTAACATGGTGTAAAGACAAAAAAAAATGAAAAGATAAGATATCCAACCAAACACTTGATTATAAGCATTAACTTGCAATAATTCAGAGAAAAGTTTATAGTTTAAATCAAATTTAATCCACACTTACCAAAATTATTCTATCTGTAAATTCAATGATTTTGGGTTTTGCCTTAGGAAATAGATTCACACCTTTCAAAGCTTGTGACTTTTATAGATATTTTCAGATTTCAACTTTGTAAAACAAAAATCAGATTTATTTAGAATACACACTGATGAAAAGCTTTTACACAGAAGTGAGTTGTCTGTAGTCTCTGTAATCAACTCCCATAGGAAAATTCTTTGGTACTGTTATTCCTAGTGTCATATTTAATTTACAGGATAAATTTCTGTTTAAGAGCCAAAGGTTAGCTTAGTTCATCAAATTACTATTTCAGAGTTAAGATCCATAAAATCAGATCTCTTCCCAATAACATACACTGCCTTTTATTTCCTTTCCAAATAGAAAAAAAAATGGAATACTCCATTCTAATTTTGAAGTACTACAGCTTCATTTTTTAACCAGAAAAATACCTGTGGTAACTACTGCCAACCATCCTGAATGTTGCTTAAATGAAGAAGCACTATATCTTTGGCAAGTGCACAAAAAGAAGTGCACAATGAACAGAAATTCACAGGTAGCACTCAGAGAGGAAATGCTCTGATTTCCCTCAAAGTTGTGATCATTTCCTCTCATCATCTCACTGACTATCAGTCACAACAAACATGTGAAGCAATCCCAAACTCCAGCATCCCAAACTTCTGTCTGGGTATCATACTTCTCAAATTTAAGGCAGCTAACACTTCTACAGGGACCAGTAATGTCACTGAAAGTGGAATCATAAGCTTAATCAGTGGAAAATATTTTAAGTACCTGCACAGCATTTTTATAATACGTACTTTCCATCAACTTTTTTAAAAAGACCTTTTGAATTTGCTTTTTAAACTATGGTTAAAATGTTCTTTTTGTTATTGTTTTCAATTCATTTACTACTCCTAGGATCATATTTTCACATGGTAATTATCCACAGAAGCTCAAGTCTGAAAACCAGGATTCAAATATTGACTGTAAGCAGAAGCAAGTCTTCATTAAATCACCTAATCAAAAATTCAGGATTCCCCCTCACTCACCCACCCATGCCCCTGGTGGCCCTGCAGTTGGTCATTCTAGTTCTAAATTCTTCCAGGCTGTATCTGTCGGAATTACTCCAGAACAGATCTCAGTGCTGCAGAACTTCTCAGGCCTTCCCCTAACAGTACTTCTTTAGCACAAGCTTTCATAGGCGTCTGAAGAGGGCAGCAATAGGTCCAAATCTAAAAAGAGTTCTTTGTAGGTTACATGTGAATTGCTTTTGAGAAAGTCTCTGCAGCCATCTTACTTTGGCTCCTCCTCTATACAAACTGCTGTGGCAGCTTAAGAAAAGCAGCTTTCAAACGTGCAAGTACACAGATTCGGTGCTGCTGCTGCCAGGCTGCCAGGCTGCAACCGCTGCCAAAGGAATGGGAAGAGGCCTTCAAGCATGGCACTCCGCGCTGTCTTCCCATGCCTTGGCAGCGATACACTGGGATCACTCATTGGCTACAGGTCAGAACTCCAAACCAAAACGACCGCAAATGTCTCTAGCCAAAACTTTCAAAGTGATATAAAAGCTTCAAACAAATGCAAATGCTTTGCTTTTATCTTACTACCATATACTTGGAATAATCTGAAAAAGTAAATAGACAGTGAAACAAGGATAGGTATTAGAAGAAATATCACACATACTATTTCACACATACATATCACACATATCTATTTGATAATATAGATATTATAGATATTATCAAATAGAACCAACACGTAAAATGTTTAATATTATTTAGAATTCTCAAAGATACTTATATGCGAAGGCCTCACATCCAGAACTCCTATGACACTTATTTCCAACTTTTAGCGACTTTTAGATAATTCATTTACATATTCTTCATTGAAAGACACAAAGGTATTTCAAAAAGTTCATGAAAAGTAATATTATAGTTTATTTCAGTTTGAATTCTTCTTTAATTCATGCACGGTTTTTTCACAGTTCACAGTTTCCATGAGCCACTGAAGATTCCTCATATATCACTGTAAGTATTATCAATGGTTTTGGTCAAATAACATCACATGTAAGTTTGAGTGCATTTTTTCTCTAAAAGAGAGCACTTCAGTTTATATTTTGTGGTCTTACTACTCTGTAAAGAACAGTTTCTCTTTGTTCATCAACTTAAATGAATATTTGAAGGGTGTCACTGAAAATGCTCCTCTTGGAAAAATGCTGTGAGCTGTGTACATGAAAAAGATACTTTCAGGTTTGGGCCTTGGGATTCGGGGGCAAGTGCCGCTCCTCACAGTGTGGCGGCTGTGGGGGGTGCCCCTGCCGGGTCGGACCCAATGCTGGGGGCTCACGCCAAAGACACTGCCGCAAGGCAGTGAACGAGTCCTCGGCCTCCCACAGGGCCAGGGAGCTCTGGGGTATTGGTTGTCTGAATCACTGCTTAGGTAGCTACTTGAGTCAAGGACGCTAAGTCACACTGTCTAAGGCAGAGGCCAGGACAAGTGAGGGACTGAGATAAGCTGAGTCAGAGCAACCACTGGCAGGCGCATGATCTACGGCTAGGAATAGGCATGGGGACACCTTAACTGGGTTGAGGTTCCCACCAAGGGGTGCGTGTGCTGGAATGGGGCCTGCATTCTATCTAGGAAACAGTTGTAGTCACCCGAGGCACTAGTGTGGGCTGGGATTGGATGCACCAGGCCAGTTCAGATCCTAACACCATCTGGTGTCATGAAGAACCAGGGGGTAGATGTGGGACTGATTAGGCTGGGTCTCAATCCCCTCTTGAGCCATGCGTGAGCTGTATGTGGGTATGGACGAGCCATGGCTGGGCTGAAACATCCAACAACAAGAACCAGAATGGGGTGAAAGCCAGCCAGGAAAAGCCACTGTTCCTGCTAGGACAGGAGGTGAACTGGGTAGGGTTGGTTCAAGGACCCCCTGGCATGCGCAAAATCTGCCATTGGGAGGGGTTCTGATGGAGGAGCCTGGGCAACTCCTCTGGCAGGACACAGTCCCTGCAGGTTAGCGCAAGAAGCATGATAGGAAACAGCCCAGAATAGGCCATGGAAAGTTTCCCACTGGCACACATTCAGCATGAGTCAGGAGCAGACCAGGCTGAATCAGTTCATGTCACCCACTGGCAAATCCGATCACCAGAACAGAGTGTGGGATGAGCCGGGTTTGGTCGTGACAAAACCAGTACACATATGGAATGCCAGGGCGTGGTTGCCTGTACTGGATATGAATGCAGCATCCAACCAGCACACGTGAAATCCAGGAAGGGAGGGGCAGAACCGGCAGGAGATTAAGGGGCTGGTCCCCTCGCTGGACAGCTACTCCCACTGGAGAGCGTGGGCTGGGATGAGACAGACCAGACTAAGCAAGGCTACATCACCTGTGCGCTGCATGTGGATTAGACCAAGGAAAAGCCAGGCTGGGCTGATTATTCCTGCTGGTGCAAGCATAAATTAGAGTGGGTGAGGGATGTATGGGCATAGCCGCAGAGGCTGGCACTGGGGACTAATTCTGTCAAGTCAAATCACAGAACCACATAAAGAGTGCATATACCGGGACAGAGGGACCTGAAAGGGAAAAAGTGGGTTCCCCCTTCTTGGGTCACTATTCCCGTGGGAGGGCATGAGAACTAGGACGGGAGCTGGGATGGCTAGATAGAGAGGCACTCAACAACACCTGTGAGGGCTGGATGGTTGAGTTGGTTAGATAGAACTAAGCTTTAATACCCATTGACAAGTACAAGAGCCAAATGGGATGGGGGACAGACTGGTCTTCTGCTACACATACTGGCAAACCAGGGTAGGGGGCGGGCCTGGTGGGGGTTATTGTGGGTCGCCCCAACTAGGCTGCAGCTCCCACTGGTTGATGTAAGGGCCAAACCAGACTGGACTGCAACACCCATTGGTTCCAGTGCAACTCGGGACCGAAAACAGAACCAACACAGCAACTGCAACCACCAGCTGATCGAGGTGATGGACTGTGCCGGGCCCTGTGCTTGCTAGAACATACAAGAAACTAGTCTGGGAATACCTCAAAGTTTCTTTGGAGATCTCCCCAATCGAACTGCTGGACTCAGAACTCTAATCAAGAAAAGACAGAAGACAGAGCAGATCAATCATTCATCTCAGCTATATGTTGGCAGCGAAATATGGGGCAAACGGAGACTTTATAATGGACCATATATCAATCAGTGGACGACCTCATCGCACGAAACTGGCAGCGATTCATAACCGGAGAACTGTTAACACCACTCGAGCACATATCTCAGAGCATGCCCCACATCCGGGACTCAGGGTGGGCGGGAAACCGGGTGGGGCTTCTCCCTCAATATCCCCCTTTACCTCAGATACATGATGGAAACAATATGGACATAATAGTATTACCCACTTCCCTATCCCCCTGAACCTTTTTTTTTTCTTTTTCTTTTTTTAACTGTAATTAACTATGTAAAGATTGTCAACAACAATACAATAAAATAGATTAAGAACTTAAAAAAAAAAAGAAAAAGAAAAAGATACTTTCAAATGAACAAAATATATGAATTTCAATATTAGGAACAGTGTTTCTAATGAATAAGTGTCTTCATTACTAAAATGACTCTACATGTGATATCTTCCGTTAATTTTACAAAGAGTTTATAGCAAACATTAACCAAAGTAAGAGAAACTTCTAAGATTGAAATGGATCCTAAAATAATCTTGTTTACTTCTATCATGAGAAACTGATAAAAAAGGAGACCCTTTTCACGAGTCATCTTCCATTTTATTCTGTTTTGCTTTCATTCTCAAAACCTCGGAATTTATTTTTTAAGGATTTACTTATTTGGGGGCCTGGCACAGTAGCCTAGAGGCTAAAGTTCTCACCTTGTATGTGCCAGGATCCCATACAGGCACCAGTTCTTACCCCTGCTGCTCCACATCCCTTCCAATTCCCTGTCTGTGGCTTGGGAAAGCAGTAGAGAACTACCCAAAGCCTTGGGACCCTGCAACCATGTGGGAGACCCAGAAGAAAAACTTCTGGCTCCTGGTTTCGGATCGGCTCAGTTCTGGCTGTTGTGGCCACTTGGAGAGTGAACCAGTGGCTGGAAGATTTATTTATTTTTATTGGAAAGAGAGAGAAGAAAAGACAGAGAAGTCTTCTATCTGTTGGTTCACTGCACAAATGGCCGCAATAGCCAGATGTGAGCAGATTTGAAGCTGGGAGCCAAGAACTTCTTTCCTGATACACATATGGGTGCAAGGGCACAAGGACCCGAGCCATCCTATACTGCTTCCCCAGGCCACAAACAGCAAGCTGGATGCGAAGTGGAGCAGCTGGACACGAACAGTGCCCATATGGCATGCCAGTGCCGCAGGTGGAGGATTAGACTGAAAAACCACTGTGCCAACCCGGCCTGGACTTCTTAACTTTTACCTATGCTCAGACTTTTTCAAGGAACTGCAATTGTTAAAGTGGAAATGAATAATATGATTCCTATGTTTTTCTGAAGCAAAAATGCCTATACTTTAAAAAATACGCAATAAGGAGTAGCTATAAATGACCATTTTGGCAGAAACTGCTGAGATTATTTATATACAAAACTCACTAAGAAAACTACCATACTCCCAAGGAAGGCTCTTAGCCCTAAACAAATTCTACTGCCATGCCATCAATTAAGATTTTGCTGATGTACAACTCCATGGACCATTTGTCCTTTAAGGAATGTTTTCGCCACCACTTTCTCTCTTGCTCTTTCTTTTTTTCAAAAGACAGCTACAGAATTAATGTAGAACTCTTTTTCTTATTAACCTCATCTTCTTGGATTTTAGCTATACTCTCACTGACTTTGAACTTCCACTTTATTCTTCATTCAAAGTCACACAATTTTAGAGTCAAAACAACCTTTGGAAACAATCCAACTTAATTTGTTAATGTTGACAAGAACAAACAAATCAAAATTAAGAAGTTTGCTCAAGTCCCAAAACCTATTCAAAGTGAAAGATTTGGGGCTAATAAAAAGCCATAAATGCAGTAAATTTTTCACTTTCACTCATCATTATGAAGGTAACTGAAGTTTATTTAGTATTTTTGGGCCTCATACTGTGGTGCTGTTGCTTAAACAGCTGTCTTCAATGCCAGCATCCCATATGAGAACCAGTGATAGTCCCAGCTCTAGCTCCCTGTTACTGGCCTTGAACAGCAACAGAAGATGGCCCCAAGTGCTTTGGCCCCTGCTACCCATGTGGGAGACTCAGAGCAAAGTTTCTTGTCCAAAACCCAAATATTGTAGCCATTTGGGGAATGAATCAACGCACGTAAGATTCTCTCTTTGTCCTATCTACCTTTATTTTTTTTAAAAGATTTTATTATTATTATTATTGGAAAGCCAGATATACAGAGAGGAGGAGAGACAGAGAGGAAGATCTTCCATCCGATGATTCACTCCCCAAGTGAGCCACAACGGTCCGGTGCGCGCCGATCCGAAGCCTGGAACTTGGAAACTCTTCCGGGTCTCCCACGCGGGTGCAGGGTCCCAAAGCCTTGGGCCGTCCTCAACTGCTTTTCCAGGTCACAAGCAGGGAGCTGGATGGGAAGTGGAGCTGCCGGGATTAGAACCGGCACCCATATGGGATCCCGGGGCTTTCAAGACGAGGACTTTCGCTGCTAGGCCACGCCGCCGGGCCCCTATCTACCTTTAAATAAATAAATCTTCAATAACAACAACAAAAAATAAGTTCATTTAGTATTTCTTAAAAGGTAAATAACTGACAGTTTTTATAAAGTATAAAAATTTCTTTAATGGGACAGCACTCCGGTATAGCAAGCTAATCTTCCAGTTGCTAGTGCTGGCAACCCATATGGGTGCTGGTTTGTGTCCCAGCTGTTCCAATTTTGATCCAGCTCCCTGTTATGACCTAGGACTGCAGTAGAGGATGGCTTGAGTCCTTGGACCCCCACATCCATATGAGAGACTGGAAAGAAGATCCTAACTCCCAGCTTTGTATCAGCTCAGCTCTGACTGCCGCAGCCATTTGAGAAATAAACTAATGGATGAAGACTTTCCTCTGTATTGCCACTCTCTTCAAAATCTACCTTTAGGGCCTGGCACGATAGTGTAGCAGTTAAAGTCCTCGCCTTGAATGCTCCAGGATACCATATGGGCGCCGGTTCTAATCCCAGCAGCCTTACTTCCCGTCCAGCTCCCTGCTTGTGGCCTGGGAAAACAGTTGAGGATGGCCAAAAGCTTTGGGATCCTGCACCCGCATGGGAGACCCAGAAGAAGCTCCTGGCTTCTGGCTTTGGATTGGCTCAGCTCCAGCCGTTCCAGCCACTTGGAGAGTGAACCATTGGACAGAAGATCTTCCTCTCTCTCCTCCTTTTTGTGTATCTGCCTTTCCAATAAAAATAAATAAATCTTTTTTTAAAAAACTGCCTTTAAAAATAAGTCCTTGGGCCCGGCTGTGTGGCCTAGCAGCTGAAGTCCTCGCCTTAAAAGCCCCGGGATCCCATATGGGCGCCGGTTCTAATCCCGGCAGCTCCACTTCCCATCCAGCTCCCTGCTTGTGACCTGGAAAAGCAGTTGAGGACGGCCCAAGGCTTTGGGACCCTGCACCCGCGTGGGAGACCCGGAAGAGTTTCCAGGTTCCCGGCTTCGGATCGGCGTGCATCAGCCTGTTGTGGCTCACTTGGGGAGTGAATCATCAGACGGAAGATCTTCCTCTCTGTCTCTCCTCCTCTGTGTATATCTGGCTGTAATAAAATGAATAAATCTTTAACAAAAAAATAAGTCCTTAAAATATTTTCTTTTCATTAAAACACACATCATTCATTTCACTTCATTTCAACTATCAACAGTTATTCCACCAGTAGAATAAATACACTAACACACCATGATGCGAGGCAAAATGGCCCAAGCAACTGGTGTCTGTCACCCACATGGAAGGTTTGCGTATTTTCTGATTCCTGCTTTAATCTGACCTAGCTTGGGTTGCTGCTGACATTTGGGGAGTGAATCAACAAATGGAAGATAAGTCTCTTTGTCTCTCTCTCCCTTTCACTGTCACTCTGTCTTCCAAACAAATAACATTCTAAAATAAAATATACTACAGTATAATATTTTTTCTCGGTCCCAGCTTGCTATTATACACCGTTATTTTCTTCAACCACTAAATAATTCATAACTTACAAGGCAGACACATTATCTCAAGGAACTGGTAATGGTATACGATGCAAGTTCCAAAAGTACAATAAACTTCCACTGCAGTTTCCTGCTTGAATTACAAAATGTTTTCTGTGAACCAAGGCTCTTTCCATAAAAAATATGTATGCAACGTATGCTTGAAAACTGTGCTCAAATTACTTAGATCCCAATTAACTTAAAATTCTACCTTATATCATATGCCTATAAAGTAACTAGGACCTGTCTACTAGGAGGCCAAATCCTGGGGCTGGTGCTTGGTATACTATAGTAGGCTAAGCTTCTACCTGCGGCGCTGACATTCCCATACAGATACTTATAGCCTGGGAAAGCAGCAGAGGATGGAAGATGGCTCAAGTCCTTGGAACACTACATCCACATGGGAGACTCAGTAGAAGATCCTGGCTCCTGTTTTCGGATAGCTCATCTCCAGCCATTGCAGCCATGCGGGGTGTGAATCAGCAAACAGAAGACCATCTCTCCTTTCCTCTGCAACTCTGTTTTTCAAGCTAAAATAAAATCAATGTTCAAAAGAAAAAAGAGGTCCAATCCTTTTAATCGTAACAGATAAAAACATTTTTTTCAAAAGTTAGATTAGATAGACAGAGAACAACAAGGAACGCTCAGTACCGGACAGGAAACGGTTAGCCTGGACTCACATGTACCTTACTAGGTAGGACACAAAGATAAGTTACTCCTCACTAAGGTTGAGAAGATTTCTCTGCACACTCCTCCTAAAACTGTTCTGAGCCTCAACTGTTGACAAATGCCTTGTTAGAGTTATAAGCCAGCATGGAATATCCCCAAATCCACCAAGTTCAGTAAAAATTATGCTTCAACACTACAAACTGCTAACTGAAAAAATGAAAATAGACATGAGACAGCTGATTAGTACCCTATAACCATTTTAAGGTGTATAGCAGCCAGTTGTGTATAAACTAAAATTGAAATGCCAATGAAGTAATCACAGCATGTGGTTAAGAACTTGCATTTTCCAATCATATTGGTCACTCAATACCATGTCAACTCCATAAGGTTGTAAACCATTGTTGATGTTTCGCTGTGGCTTTTAATGGGTCGGGGTGATATTCTGCCAGCTTTGCCTTTAAGAAACTGTTGAATTTATCTGGACAATAAGATGCTGGACACTATGCGAAGTACATGCTTGCAATGAAAGAATCATGACTGGATTTGAACGGTAACACTGCAATAAGGTGGAGGAATCCACCATGGGGAGAGGGTATGGGGAGGGATTAGGGGAATCCCAGAGCCTTTGCAACTGTGTCATAAAATCAAATGCAATAAAAAAAATATTTTTTTCAAATGATTTGTGTTAAGAACCATATATTAATATGTGGAAGAGTCAATATATTTCATTTTACACTTGGGGAGCGAAGGCAAAGAGATCCTAAAGATTGCACAAGTACCTGTGATATATCTCATTCTCAATTTAACAGTCTAGACGTAACACTGCACTTCATCTAAAAACACAGCATTTCTAATATGCCAAATTCAAATCATGAGCCTATCATTGGTTATGATCCAAACCACATTAGTCCTGCTGCCGTTATTACAAGAACCACAAGTAGAGATTCCGGAGGTAAGTGATACACAAGAAAAGGATCGTAAAGATAAGGCTCTCAAAAAGCACACCTTTGAATTAACCTGAATCTCTACATCTGTTATTTACTATTGTAATATACTATTCCATTGTGAACATTTAGTTATACCAGAGACTGATTAATATTCCTGTGCTTCCTAAACAGAGCCATGGCCTCTCAGAGAAGATCATCTTTCAGCTCTGTATGGATAGAACAAAGAGTTCCATGCTGTTGCATTCAAGTCTTCCGGACATAATCCTCAGTGTGCTCTGGCCTTGCCCATTTCAGTCTCTGAACTGATTTTTGTGTGTGTGTGTGAACTAAAGCATTCTTTGCTTTTCACCAAACAACACACACATAAAGTGTCATTTTTTTTCTTGGAAATAATATTGAGATTTATCTCTTTTCAGGTCAACGTTGAGATAAAGATTCAAGGTTTTCCTCTAGGAACCAAAAAAATAATTCTGAGGAAATAGTGAACTGTATCACTCACTCCCTCATATTAACAGTGTCAATGAGATTAGGCTCCAATTTTCCTAAATTCCATCCTAAGAATTCACTAAATGTGGATTTCAAAACTTCAAGTTATAGACAGAGCTCTCATTATAGCAGCCAAGATGTAATCCGAATGCTTATTTTGATTCTTTACACTACCCCAAATCAAATAACTTTTGTTGGGCAACTGTACACACTTAGCTGAGTCAATGAACAGATTTCAGACAGCTGCTTCTTGTTTCTGAACCCAAAATAATCGTTGCGGAAGATGATCGTTGTAACAAAGATGAATTAAAAATGAAGATCTAGGGTCCAGCACGGTAGCCTAGTAGCAAAAGTCTTTGCCTGGAACGCTCCAGGATCCCATGTGGGCACTGGTTCTAATCCCAGCAGCCTCGCTTCCCATCCAGCTCCCTGCTTATGGCCTGGGAAAGCAGTCAAGGATGGCCCAAAGCCCTGGGACCATGCACCCGCGTGGGAGACCCAGAAAAAGCTCCCGGCTCTTGGCTTTGGCTCAGCTCTGCTTCCACCTTTGTGGCTGTTTGGGGAGTGAATCAACGGATGTAAGATCATTCTGTCTTTCTTCCTCTCTGTATATCTGACTTTCCAATAAAAATAAATCTTTTAAAAGATAAAGATCTAAAAAAAACCACCGAAAATATATTCAAAGGAAGACATCCACTTAACATGTATAAGGATGAAACAGTAATATGAAGCATTTGGGGGAAATTTGTTCTTGGGGGAAAAATAACATCATAAAAATTTAATAAATAAAAAAAATTATTAAAAACCATTCAAAACATCAAACAGGAAATGGAGAGGAGGAACGTATTTGTCACGGTCAAGGTATACTCAAAGCCTTGTTCTCCCATGCTTGGGTGCTTTGTTTCAGATCAATTGCCCAGAGGGTCCTCATTTAAAACATTCCTTGTCTAGCCTCCTCAATAAAGAGCAAATATCGGGCCTGGCATGGTGGCCTAGTGGCTAAAGTCTTCGCCTTGAATGCATCGGGATCCCGAATGGGCGCCGGTTCTAATCCCAGCAGCTCTACTTCCCATCCAGCTCCCTGCTTGTGGCCTGGGAAAGCAGTCGAGGATGGCCCAAAGCCCTGGGACCCTGCACCTGCATGGGAGACCTGGAGGAAATTCCTGGCTCCTGGCTCCTGGCTTCGGATTGGCTCAGCACTGACCATTGCGGTCATTTGGGGAGTTAATCATCGGAAGGAAGATCTTGCTCTCTGTCTCTCCTCCTCTCTGTATATCTGCCTTTCCAATAAAAATAAATAAATCTTATAAAAAGAAAGGCAAATATCCTATGCAAAATAACACCTCTTACCTTAGATTTTCTGAATTCTGTACAACACAAACTGGCTTGAGTGCCAAAGCATTAGTTAAACTCTGTGGTTCTTAAGGTCTTATTCCAGACACATCCATAACACTGTCACCAGCAGCCTCCTCATTATAAACAGTGAGTCCTGAGAGGTCTCCACTGCAGATTGCAGATCCAAATCCTGGAAATTCATTCAGGGTTCATCCTTTCCATAATTGTAACCTCTCAGTGTAGGCACAAAGCCAGGAAGAGTGAGTTTCCTTTACCCGCGTTTGAAATCCCACAAAAGTTATAAGGGGAAAAAAAAGATGCCATTTCCAACAAATTTCACCAAGTACAAAGTAAATACAAAGAGCAGAAGAACTAGAACCTGTGGATGTAAACAGTCTCTACATGTAAATAATTTTTGAAAGTTTGAAAGTTAGGGACAACATGGTGGCCTAGTGGGGCAACCTCCTGCCTTTGGTTGCCAGCATCCCATATGGATGCTGGTTCAAGTCTTGGCTGCTACACTCTGATCCAACTCCCTGCTTATGAAATGGGAAAGGCAGGGGAGGTAGGCTCAAGTGCTTGGACCTCTATGTCCTGTGGGAGACCCAGAAGAAACTCCAGGTTCTCAGCTGCGGACTGGTCCAACTCTGGTCATGGTGGCCTTTTGGGGAGTCAATCAGCAGATGGAAGATCTCTTTCTCACTGACTTTCAAGTAATAATAAATAAAATTTTTTAAAAGTTTAAAAAAAATTGTGCTCAGCTCAATATTCCAGTGAGCTCCAGCAAGATCAGAAGAAAGTCTGTCTTGATGAGTTTGAATTTAAAAGAATAGCTGAGGAATGCATTCAGAGAAAATCAGACTCATCCCCCTGGAAGCTGGGATCTACAAGGCGTGTGACTCCGAGCTCCATGGTGCCCAGGGTCCAGAATGGTTCCTAGCATCTAGAAGGTCGCTACGTGATGAAAACACCAACCCCATGTTTCCTGGGCAGCTCTGGACTCAAGGAAGTCACAACACCATCTGCAGAGTTCTAACACACACACACACACACACACACACACACACACACACAATCTATAGGTGCTATCTAATGGTTAAATAATGGCAATTAACTATAAATGGCTGAAAACAGAAGCCAAGGTTCCTCTCAGTTCAAAATAGACCTTAACCTAAGAACAATAATGCCATCATTCATAAGACTCAGTTTTGGCCAGCACAGGGAAAGGGAATCAAGTGGCTAAGCACAAAAGAAAAGCACAGATTCTGAGCAAGGTTTAGTGGGAGAAAATGGCTTGACGCAGGCCCAGAAGAAAGCCACATCCAGAGATCGTTAACAACATAATGACATCTAGGTGAGCTTCCCAGCAGGGTCCTAATTCCTCAAAACAACTATTCATATTAAAGCACAGCTGCTCTACTTTCTGTTCTATTGTTTTTAGAAAAAATATTCATTGATTTGTTTTTCATATTTAATGAAACCCAGTCAGCCTTTTAGAAATGTGGATTTTATAGCTAAGATTAAATGAATGGTAATATACTAGGAAATTAATTTCAGCAAAATAGATTCATTACTCACTTCTTTTTCCTTAAAATTACAGACCTATATGAACATTTTATTATTTCTTTACCAAATATATACTCCCAAACAAAATGAACATTATTGAAACAATACCTTAATCTGAATGAGGCTAAACTATTTTAATGGAATGCTTTTTTAATAATACAGGTAAATCTGCTTTCATATAATTACATGAATAATTAAAGCTCAATTTTGAGCTTATTTTTCTATTTACCACCAACATTGCTGTATAACAGATGTAAAATAAGAGTATAAATTATATATGTACTTCAAAATTTATTCTTAATTAACATATTACAAGTCTTTTCTAATGTCTATCCAATACAGAAACTGTCATAATGCATTTGCTAGCCTCCTTGGAAATAGAAATTAAAACATATGTTTATGAATCAATTTTTCTACTGCATTTAAAAATGGCTGGTACAACTTATTTTATTAACACTACCATCTATTTCTGATTCTTGCCACAAGTTCAGTCATTTGGGAACATACGGTTTTCCTTCAGAAGACAATAAATTAAGAAAACTATATGAGTGTTGCAAGTTTTGCAAAGCACTTTCAAACCTGTCTAAATTAACAAAACACAATGAGATAATGCTACAAAAGAAACTTTATCACTAATAATATAAGTGGGAAAACTTAACAGGTAAAACTTCCTACATGAGTCAGACACAGTTTAAGGAGGTGGCACTATAGCTCAACAGGTTAATCTTCCCCTCTTCAAGTGCCAGCATCCAAATGTGTCCCATTGCTCCATTTCCAATCCAGCTTCCAGCATGTGATCTGGGAAAACAGCAAGGATGATCCAGTGTTTTGGAACCCTGCATGAATGGGGGACCGTGGAAGAAGCTCCTGGTTCCTGGCTTCTAGATTCAGGCTTCAGATCAGCTCAGTGCCAGCCTTTGTGGCCATTTGGGGAGTGAACCAATAGATGGAAGATCTTTCCCTCTCTGCCTCTCCTTCTGTCTGTAAATCTGCTTATCCAATAAAAATGAACTTTTTAAAAAAAACGTATCTTTTTTTTTAAAGGAAAAAAAGACAATTTAAGAGTAGTTAAAACGACCATTTTTTTTCTATCAGTAAAGTTTTCTTGCCAACTAATTTCTATTTTCCATTCATAAACATAAAAGGATATTATTCTCCTTATATTCTTGAGGAACAAAAAGTAATCTGTTCTTGACATAGGATGGTGTTAACTGTTTCTTTGGAGAAATCAAATACTTGGCAAAACATGTTTTCTTAGAGTTTTGTCAAGTAAATAATTGAGAAGGGTGATTTATCACTCTTTTGTGATTTCCATCTCCACATGGATATGCAGCCCAGTGGGTCTTAAGAGAGACGCCCTGTGTATGGACTGGAGGTTGAAGGTCAACAAGCAGGCATTCAATAACAAGTCAGTTAACATTAAAAAAAAAAAGTTACTTAATCCAATTTTTAAAACTCCAAATTTGATTTCATGTTAAGTGAATATTATTAAAAATATATTCATCATTACAGAAGTTTACATTTTCTTTTTTTTTTTACCTGCACAATTATTCTTGTCCTCCTCTTAGCCTGAGAGTTACCACTTTCAAGGGATCTTTACATAGCAGATTCATAACATCATGATTTCTTTGCACCTTTGATAAGGGCCAGAAAGTACTGACTATGGTTGGTTAATGATCACATACAGAGCTCTCTGCCAAGATGCTCCAGGGTGACTGGGTGGCATCTGTAATTCATGGGGTGTTAAGATGAGGTTGTGTCTTGGAGAGGTCACAGGTCGCTAACAAAGTGAACGCTGGGTAGCTATTATGCTTAAGAAATACCAACTCTCAGTTGTCATATAAGATTTTGAGAAGTCCTTGGGCCCGGCGGCGTGGCCTAGCGGCGAAAGTCCTCGCCTTGAAAGCCCCAGGATCCCATATGGGCGCCGGTTCTAATCCCAGCAGCTCCACTTCCCATCCAGCTCCCTGCTTGTGGCCTAGGAATTCAGTCGAGGACGGCCCAAAGCTTTGGGACCCTGCACCTGCGTGGGAGACCCGGAAGAGGTTCCTGGTTCCTGGCTTCAGATCGGCGCGCACCGGCCCGTTGCGGCTCACTTGGGGAGTGAATCATCGGATGGAAGATCTTCCTCTCTGTCTCTCCTCTCTGTATATCCAGCTTTCCAGTAACAATAAAATCTTTAAAAAAAAAAAAGATTTTGAGAAGTCAAATAATTCCATAAAAGTGAATAGTGCTAATCCATTTTAAAGTAAAAGAGAATCTTTGTAATAGCAATGGGAAGAATGGATGAAGTTAACAAGAAATTCACTAGTGCTCACACTCACCTGGAATTGAGATATCCCTAGCACAAGAAACAGAAGCCAATTTGTTTCCCAAAAGGCTAAATAGAAAAACTCAACATTGACTCAAAGATCATAAGCAGAATGTGACACAAGACGGAGTTAAGTTGTATAGAAGTTAATAGAGGATGGGACGAGTTGCCCTGGTCACAATTGTAGTTTTGGGGGAGGAGGAGCAAGGAGTCCAAACTACAAGCTTTTATTCTCAACAGTATCTGGATAACTTGATGAATAGAAATAGGAAGTCAAAAGCATTCACTGTAACTTCTCAAAGAAGCATCAACTTATTATTTCTCTAGAATAAATCAACCATAAATAACAAGGAGAAACAAGAAGTCCTATGTATGCCCCCTTGCTGTGACTGAGACAGAGTAACTGGAAGGTGGCTATAGTATACTTATCATGAAGTATACTTAAATATCATTAAGTATACTTATACTTAAAGCCTGGCCAAGAAGATACAGTCAAATTCTGGCAGTGGTATCCAGAAAAATAGGGAGAAACTATTTTTCATTTCAACTTTGAAGACAGAATTTACAATCTGAAGCTAAAAAAGAAATCTCAAGAAATCACTGGTCTTCTAAATGGCAGCGTGAAGTGGATAGCATGGTGGTTTAGCAAGCTAATCCTCCACCTGACATGCCAAAATCCCACTGAGCACAGTTCAAGTACAGTTGCACCACTTCCAATGCAGCTAACTGCCTATGGCCTGGGAAAACAACAAAGGACAGCTCAAGTCCTAAATCCCAGCACCCATGGCGTAGACATGGAAAAATTTCCCTGATCAACTCAGCTCTAGCCATTGCAGTCATTTAGGGAGTGAAGCAGCAGATGGAAGGTATCTCTCTATCTTCCTCCCTCCCTTCCTTCCTCTCTCTCTACTTACTTATCTATCTACTTACTGCTCCTTCTCTATAAATCTCTCAAATAAAAATAAATCTAAAAAAATCTATAAAGATTTTTAAAAGGATAATGAAGCTCAAGAAGAAATATTTTGCTTCAAAAAGCTACTTACCAGAATAACTTTTATAGTACTCATGATTTTTGCCCTGTTCTTTTAGGAAAGTTATAGATATTTCGATGTTTGTTGAATTTACTTATTTCTCTTCTGTAATTAGTAGATGTCTATTAAATAGTAAATGCTAAGCAATAAACTAGATCCTGATGCCATTTCTAAGAAAATCTTACAAAATACACATAATCAATAGTGTCAACAAGCTTGACAAAAGCAAAGTAACAAGAGCCACTAGACTTATGGGCCAAAAAATATGAGATTAGAAGGAATTTCTTCGTTATTAAAACTTAAATGACATGTAAAAAGATAATGAGATACCAAAAAAAATTATTGGCTAACAAAAACAAAGGTGAAGAAAGCTTAGGCAAGAGGAAAAAGTAGGGCCCAGCGCGATGGCCTAACGGCTAAAGTCCTCACCTTGACCACGTCTGGATCCCATATGAATGCCGGTTCTAATCCTGGCAGCCCTGCTTCCCATCCAGCTCCCTGCTTGTGGCCTGGGAAAGCAGTCGAGGATGGCTCAAGGCCTTGGGACCCTGCACCCGTGTGGGGGACATGGAGAAGGTTCCTGACTCCTGGCTTCAGATAGGCGCAACACCGGCTGTTGTGGTCACTTGGGGAGTGAATCATCGGATGGAAGATCTTTATCCCTGTCTCTCCTCCTTTCTGTATATCTGACTTTGGAGTAACAATAAATAAATCTTTCTAAAAAAAAAAAAAAAGAGGAAAAAGTAGCCAATACAACCTGAGTCATTATCTCAAGCATTTAGGATTTTGAAAAAAATATACAAGCTGGTCACCACAGCTTGCAAACAACCCTCTGTGGGTCACTCTTTCTCTATTTCAGACTCAGATGAAGGGAAGAAGAAATCAGTAAAAGATGTGCATGTTTCTTTGCACAACTGTCTTCGGAAGTCAGGAACAAAATATTTTCATTCATCACAATAGAATATTATTATTATTATTACATGGTTTTATGAGAGAAAAAAATTAGTGAGCAAACACAACTGACTATTTTAGGATACAAAGTCTTAAGTGGGGTTGACAAAAGGTACAAGTGACAGCTAGAAAACCAAGAGAAATAAAAAAAACTGCTGCAAAAAAAAAATGGAGATCATCAGTGTCATGAAGATGGGGTTACAGAAAACTTAGAAAATGATTGCTATCTTTAAATATGTATTAATATATGCCCAGAAACAGTAACATTCACAAAGAAGATGATCATTCATAAGTACATGATCAACAGATTAAACATAAATTAACAATTTCTAAGAATTATAAGAGAAAAAGAGGGTGCACTTACATGATTGGGGAGTATAAAATATTAACAAGTTCTGTGCAGTTTGAAGTTGCTTGGAAACAAAATAAACACAAAAAGAGAGTAAACAGTGGTATTTTCATATAATGAAATGCTACCGGTCACTACAATCATAAACAGATTACAAGTACAAGCATGCTGACTCTTACAGGCACAAGGCTGAGCAAGAGAAAACGGATGTTGCAGAGGAAACATATTACTGTTACAAAAAATTCAAAACAAGCAAAACCTAATGTAGGAGGTACTTAACCATGTGAAAAGAAAAAACTATGATGAAAAACATGAAAGTAATAAACTCAACATCCAGGAATTCATGAGTCTAAGTGAAAGAAAACAGAGAGGAATGATGGAATCAGGGGTAAAATGCAAAGACACAGAGAAACCAAATGAGATCCTGCATCTCCTTTTTCACTCTCCAGTACGCATCCACCTGAGCCTGAGTCACTGAAGGCAGGTCTCCCAGGGCGTGGCAGCGGTCCAGGACTTGAACCAGCTTCTGTTGCTTCCCAAGATACACAGGCAGAAAGCTGGGCAGCAAGCAGAGCAGCTAGGATTTAAACCAGGCACTCCAATTGGGAATGTGAGGATTCCGAGCAGCAACTATCCCTCTCTTTCCACAATCACTCCCCTACTGCTAAGAAACTCCCAGAAATTACTCTATACCTATTTTAAAGATAATGTTAAGTAGGTACAAATAACCAATACCCAGTAGGTAGGTACCCAAGACTTAGCAAAATTATCTTTTAATTTTATACAACTCCTTGTGATAAATATTTTCATTAGTTTAATTATGACAAAGCCAGAATCCAGGGCTGATAAGAAGATTGTCCAATGTTATACAGTAGGTCTAGATTCAAACCACATCCAACACTGATATTCAAGTCTAAAGACCAAAATGAAGCTACTGAATTAGGCTATCTAACATATAAGAAAAAGAAAATTTTTACCACAAAAACATAAGATTCAGTATTCCACAGCTTGCTATTTTCATTCATCCCAGCATTTCAAATGTACTCCAGCCATCACATTTTAATAGTATGCCGTAATTTTATACCATAGTACTTCTTTATTACTTCATAGTCATAATTTACTTTTAAATTCGCTAAGTCCTAAAGCTGTTTATAGACACACTTATGTTTATAGAAAGACTCAATTTGGCTGTACTACTTATCATAACTTGAATGTCTCTAAGACTGGCAGCTTAAGGAAAGTTAGCTGTTGGTAGGCAGAATCCTTCCACTCCCATTTTACTACCCTGCCATTAGGCATTCACTCATAAGCAAGTGAACAGGCTTGCAAGGCAGACAGAAATTAGTTGCTTCTACTCCTTTTCCTCATCTCTCTTCCAACCATACTTCAAAACCTCTGCTTAGGGACCAGTGTGGTGGGACAGCAAGCTAAGTTTCCCACTGTGGTGTCAGTATCCCATACGGGTACCAGTTAAAGTCCCAGGTGCTCCCTTTGTGATCCAGTCTCTGATTATGGTCTACGAAGACAGCAGAGGCTGGGTCAAGTCCTTGGGCACCTGCACTTAATGTGGAGAGACCTGTAAGAAGTTCCTGGCTCCCAGTTTCAGAACTACTCAGCTCCAGCCATTCCACAATGGAGTGGAGTCACCATTTGGTGACTCAGTGGACAGAAGATCTCTCTCCTCTCTCTCTCTTTCTCTCTAAACTCAACCTTTCTAATAAAATAAATATTTAGAAAAAATGCATTGAAATGCATGCAAGAAACATAGTATCACCATTCTCTATTCCATTGACCCTGGGGCTCCTTCAGCACTTACACAACATTCATTTAATTATTTGTCAACTTTTTAATATGTTGTTGTTATTTTCACTGGCTTGTCCAACCCACCAAGATAACTGAAAAAGAATTACAAATTTGTGCCTTCTATGCTATTCCCTAACCATTCTTCTTCCCCCAAAATACCACCAACTATGCTCTGTGAACAGTAGTCACTTAATAAATGCTGATTGACTTACTACAGTAGAACAATTCGTCTCTGGTATTTCTCAATATCCCAGTGAATCCTTCACATCTACAACATGCTGGAGATGATAACAGGTACTGCTAGAGGCTGGGGATCTTCCTGAGGATTCCTGGGACAAGAAAAACACAGAGAGAGACCAGAGACAGTCAGGGGAAATAGAGAGAAGAAACGTGGAATTCAACAGAGGATAGAATTAAAGAGCTGAGAAAAAAGCAAGAGTCAGGAGTTAGAGAGGAATCAAGCATTCAGTGAAGTCAGGGAGAAGTCAGAATTTGATTTTGAAGTCCTTTTTTGGTACTATTTATTCATGCAACAAGTGTCTCCATGTTACCAACTTTATGATATAATTAGCTGTAGCAAAGTTATTGCTGAGATTTTTATGAGCTTTAGTGACTAAAATTAATCTTTATCAGGTTTTACCTTTGCAAATAAACACACATGCGCACGTGCGCGCACACACACACACACATACACAATCCTCTGAACAGTGGTAAGCAAGAATATATTGCAAAGAGCAGGCAGGAAGCATTTGACCCAGCAATGATGATGCCTGTGCTCCACAGGGGGGAACCTGGGTTCCAGTCTGTGTTCTGGCTCCTGATCCTGCTTCCTACTAAATATGCAGGAATGACAAGGATGGGCATGATCACTGAAGTTCCAAATCTGATTCTAAAAATCCAATGTCTTTTCTAATATCCCACATTATTCATATTAGAAATGAACATTTCCCATCCAGTGGGGGAGATCCAGTAGGGAATGGTTGACCTCAGAGTTCTCGGCCTACAAGGGCACTCCAATTCCCTGTGATCTCCTTAGCAGTTGGGATATAGTCCTTGGTGCCCATACCAATAGTCCTTGGTAAGGTACTGGGAGTCTCCAGGGTTACGATACAAGACTCCTCCTGTCCTCCTGTTCCACTCTGGGGTCCCCTCCATCTCTGTGCATATGATGAGGCTGTTAAGAGGCTGTTAGGGTTGCTCTTGGATCCCATTGTATGTCTTTATAGTTTTTGCTAGTGTCTAATGCAGATTTGAGTCTGCTGTCTGTAAGTTACTTGTTGCAATCTTGATAGATTATAATTAACATCTCTGAATAGTACCCTATAACCATTTTAAGGTTTATAGCAGTCAGTTATGTATAAATTAAAATTGAGATGTCAATGAAGTAGTTACAGGATATGGTTAAGAACTAGCATTTTCTAACACATTGGTCACTCAGTACCATGTCAATCAACTTCATGATGTTGTAAATTTCCATATTTCTTCATGTTGGTGAATTTGTGTAGTGGCTTTTCATTGGAGGGAATGATATTCTGCCAGCTCTACTTTCAGATCAAGGATGGTCTCCCAATGAAACTGTTGAATTTATCTGGCCAATTACGATGCTGGACTCTCTGCATGGTCCATGCCCGCAATGATGGAATTATGACCGGTTATGAACTGCACTACTGTAGTAATATGGAGGAAATCAATATGGGGGGAGGGGTTGGGGGAATCCCAGAGCCTATGGAACTATGTCATATTATGAAATAATAATTAAAAATGAAAAAAAAGAAATGAACATCTCACACATGTAAACTATTCTTATAAAACACTGTATATAATTCAGGATAAAATTTTTCTACCTAATGTGACAATGAATTATTCAGAATAATCATTATAGTATTTTCAAATGTCAGAAAAATTAATCAGAATACAAATATATCAGAACAATGACAGAAAATTATTAATACAAATCAAATGAGCAATCAACTGACAACATTTTAATCTTCGTATAAGAAGGGAAGGCTGGGTACCTGGCATCAGAGATAACGCACCATACGGGATGCATACATCCCTATGGGTTCAAGCCCTGGCTCTTCTCCCTATTCCAGTTCCCTGCTAGTGCGCAGCCTGGGAAGCAGCAGAGAATGGCTCAAGTAACCAGGTTCCCTACCACCCACATGGAAGACCTGCACAGAGTGCCAGGCTCCTGGCTTTTGCATGGCCTAGCCCTGGCTGGTGCCAGCTTTTGGGAAGTGTGAGGCAGCAGATGCAAGAGTCCTCTCCAACTGTGCATCTTCTCTGCCTTTCAAATAAATGAATGTTTTTTAAATAAAATGAAAAAGTGTACTTGCTTTTACAATTCTGCAATTTAAAGTCTTAATGAGTCAACACAATTTAGCTGAACAGAATGATGAAAAGATGATCCACATTTCAATGAATTTTTCCTATAGTTCACTGCCAGTAAAGGTCTGATCCTTAAGCAACTTGTTCTCTTACAACATCCAATAAAAGGTTTACATTGCAATCCAATTTCAAGGTACTCCATGGAATAAAAATGATTTAATGTCCCATTCTTTTTAAGTATTAGTATTATCTCTTGAGGGATACAGATATTCTTCTAAATAATCATGCCCTTTGGAAGCAATCAATGTAATTGCCAGAAAAGCTCCTTTGATACAAGTGTAAAGCGTGTTATTGGAGTTCACAGCAAGACAAGAGAACAAGAATACAAAGAAATTCCTGTTCAATTGTGCATCAACAAATTTTGCATCAAGCTCAGCAATTTTAAAAGCAGGAATTTTCAAATAAGGACTAAATACAGTACTGCTCTGCCCTCTAGTGACTGCCTAGGTTTTACTAACTATTTGCTTTTCTCAACTTCAGGTTTTAAAACATCACATGGTAGTTGTTATTTATTTGAGTAGTAAAGAATATTGATCAAGTTTTATGACATGATTTTCTGTATGAACACAGTGCAAGAGACTTCACTGTTCAATAATTTCTTTTCATTGAGATGAGTTGCCTAAGCAGTGCAAAGCAGAAAATTATATATATATATATATATACACAAGAACACAAAGTATATATGTGTGTGTATATATGTGTGTATATATAATATATATGTGTATATATGTATATATGTGTATATATATTATATATATATGTCAATCTTTACTTTTATGCAATTTCTTTGGAAAGATTAAGGAATTCCACTTCTTTCTTCAAAAACTTTTGAAGAAAGTTCAAAAATATTGTACTCCATAAATCCCAAGTTAGTCAGCTTTATTATTGTGGAGTCTGAGGTAGCAAGTTAAATGGTTCCACCAATACCATACATAGATGAATAATTTTCTCTTAATTATTATAGAACAAAAATGCTTACTACAAAAATATTCTGAACATAATTTACTTATAATTGTTCAAGTGCCACTTTAGGATTTTCTTAAACCTCGGTATCATCATTAGCAAACTGATCACTTCACCAATATGTGTGGAAATATTAATCAAGGATGTCAATTAAAACAAAGTTATTACATGGAAATCCATCCTAGTACTCTCCAAATTTCTCATGCCCAAGCCTTTTGGAAAGAACTGAAATGATTATAGAACATTTCCACTCGTACTAAACCCAGTCTACTACTTAGTCTACACATTTATGCTGTAATTTAATATTACATGTGCACCTCTAGTGTAAATGGATGGGCACATATGTGAGGGTACTCTACAGGGACATGGTGGTATGGTTGGGAGTACTGATGCTGCAGCCAGACTGCCTGGGCTTAAATTCCAGTTCTGCCACTTACTGACAGTAGTATAACCTTGGCATCCTCCTCAGCTTCAATTTCCTCACCTAAAAACAGGAATAAAAAGAAGTACCTAAAATACAGGTAGCTTTCATGTCTTCAAAAATGTTTGCTATATATAGATGTATGCATTTCTAAAACTTAGATGATGTACTTTTTTTTTAAAGATTTATTTTATTTTTATTACAAAGTCAGATATACTGAGAGGAGGAGAGATAGAGAGGAAGTGGAGCTGCCGGGATTAGAACCAGCAGCCATATGGGATCAAGGCGAGGACCTTAGCCACTAGGCCACGCTGCCAAGCCCGATGATGTACTTTTAATATCTGAAGCTTTTATTGTATGCTAATTGTATATATAAGAAAAGAATGCTAGTTGCCAATAAGCGTGCTGAAGTATTTAAGGAGAGGCATAGCGATGTCTTTAATTTACTTCCAAATGCATTAAAAATTAAGTTAGAATTGAAGAGGGATTGAAGGACAGAAACATCATATATATATATATATATATATATATAAATGCAAATGGCCAAATCAAGGTGATGCATATATGAGTTTCATAATAAAATGTTGAGGAGAAAATACACCTACCTCTCATCATGTGGTGATTATTCATTATTTGTAACAGTATTAAATTTACAGAACAGTATGAACTGCAAAGAACAATGCCTGACCTTCAACAATGACAAATGGCAATATATTTATTTAAGCAAATGGAACATGGTGATCTACTATTATTCTTCCTAAAATCGCATAAGAGGAGAGAAAATGAGGACATGTGCTAGGGTTGAGAACATGCCTGCAAAGGTGTTTTCAGTCCACATTATAAATACAGTATAAAACCACACAGGTAAAGGACATGGTCTTTCAAAGTCAAAAAGAGCAGGCTCTGTTATGAGTCAGGAAAATCAATATTCCAAATACCACATATAAAATGGGAATAATGCATCTACATCTAAGTTGTTGTGAAAATTAGCGGGAAATATATATATATGCACTGACATAAATATGCGTAGAAACTTGCATCTGTAACACAAACCACCTTTGCAGTTTTTATCATTAAAATTATTTGGTTCTCACCTAAAACTGTACGTGCAGGTAGATCAACTACTGAAAGCATTCTAAAGGATCACCAACGGGCCCAGCATGGTAGCTTAGTGGCTAAAGTCCTCACCTTGCATGCACTCAGGGATCCCATATGGGTGCTGGTCTACTTCCCATCCACTTCCCTGCTCTACTTCCCATCCACTTCCCTGCTTGTGACCTGGGAACATAGTCAAGGACAGCCCAAAGCCTTGGAACCCTGCACCCATGGGGGAGACCCAGAACAGTTCCTGGCTTCAGATCAGCTCAGCTGCAGCTGTTGTGGCCACTTGGGGAGTGGAAGATCTTTCTGCCTCTCCTTCTCTATGTAAATCTGACTTTCCAAATAAATAAATCTTTAAAACAAATAGAGGATCATTATCAAAAGTGTAGGGTTTATATACTGGCATGCACGAGAGCCAAAATGGGTGCAGGGGTAGGCCACAGCATCCATTGGCAAGTTCCACTGCTGAGTGCGAATCATGTCAGGTTGTATTATAGCATCTCCTGGCAGGCATGGAGCTGGCCTGGTAGGGGGAACTGTGGACACTCCCCTGCTGGGCTGTAGTTCTTGCTGGTGAGCATGAGAGGCAGGGCTGGGGATGGACCATGCTGGTTAAGATAGCAGCACCCATGGGCATACACGTAGGTCAGGTTGACCTGAGCAATAGCACCTATGGTATGCACAAGAGCCAAATAGGATGCAGGATGGACCAGGTTAGGCCACAGCACAGGTCAGCACAGGCAAAAACCAGGGCTGGGAGCAGGCCCGGTGAGGGCTATTGGAGGTTACTCTGACTAGGCAACCACCAGTATGGTTGAAGACCAAGTCTATGGTGGGTTGGGCTAGGCTAGGCTGGGTTGCAGCTCCCATTGGTTCACATGAGTGATGGGGCTGGGGACAGAAGTGACCAGGCAGCTACATCCATCAGTATATACACTAGGTGGTGCAGGTGATAGACCAAAACTGATCTTGCACTGGCTGACACACCTGAGTCAAGTCTAAGGTCACTCCAGGTGAGGTTTCTTTGGGAACTCCCCATCTAGACCACTGTACTGAAACCCTGGCCGGGAAAAATCACAATATATGTGGTATGACCTTGAAGTGCATTTGTTAGGACTGCACCTTAGTTGCTGATGACTGTGCAGTGGACACCATGCCCAGATGCACACACGAGTATAACAGCCAGCTCACCTATGCCAGTAGAGGATGGCTGTGCCTCATCTGAGGATGGAAAGCAAAACAGGTTGGACCACTCTCCTGGTCAAACTTTGCAACATGTTCCTGGGCCTCTGGATGCTCTAAGGTGGACTTGGTCAGCCAATTGACCTTGGAAAGATTTTCTCAATGAAGCTGCTGACATCTCAGAACTATCACAACTGCTCAAGTAACACTCTCAGAACACTCCTCCCTACATCAGGGTCTCTAAGGCATCACCAAATAACTGCCCCCACCCCACCCAGGAGCTGAAGCAGTTTGACAACAAAGGAGAGGCCTTCTCTTCTTCCCTCCTTCTTTGTCACACCTACTTTCCTCCGTACCTCGACCCTCCCCACTCTAACTAGAGACCCAGATGTGTGGGCATCACCCTCAACTACATAAACAATATTAAAATTAATTTTTAAAAATATTAGTGCTTATTTAAAGGACCACTACACTTGGTGCAAAACCAGAGTTGGAACTAACCAGGAATTCATAGTTCATCCCACTGCAATGACAAGTATAATAAACATAAATGCTATGGGTGACTGATATGTCTAACAGGTATATTGATGACATTTTAAAGAAAATCACTTTAGTGTATTTAACAAAATGATACCAGTAGCTGGATAAACTTTGATTTATCACATTTAATATTAAAGTTACACATTTAAAAAATATGAGATCATTGCTCCCATAAAGTGAATTTTTGCATCAGTAGATTTCTCTAGGTAGTCAGTGACTCAACACATAGTCTCAGCTAAAAGGAAAACCAAGATGGTCTAGTGGCTAAAGTCCTTGCCTCAAACGCACTAGAATCCCATATGGGCGCCAGTTCTAATCCCGGCAGCTCCACTTCCCATCCAGCTCCCTGCTTGTGACCTGGGGATGCAATAGAGGACATCCCAAAACCTTGGGACCCTGCACCTGCGTGGAAGATCCAGAAGAAGCTCCTAGCTCCTGGTTTCGGATCAGCTCAGCACTGGCCGTTGTGGCCACTTGGGGGGTGAATCATCAGATGGACGATCCTCTCTGTCTCTCCTCCTCTCTGTATATCTGACTTTGCAATAAAAATAAAATAAATCTTAAAAAAAAAAAAGGAAAACCAAGAACTTGGCAGTGAAAAAAGGAATATTGGAAATATTAAACAAATAGATTCTGACTTTACTGCTTTATAAAAAGCTGTCTTCTCTAAAGGTATACTCCCTGCTGGGTCATTAATCCAAAGATAATTTTAAGACATTTAGCTATTTCTTAGCTTTTCTATATTGTTGACCTTGAAATTCTTTCCCATTCTCCAAAGCACTATATGACTTTTCCCACCACAGAACTGACTATTTTTCTTTTCTTCAAACTTGCCTTAACAAGGACTAGACAGATGTTTCAAAAGGTCTGATGTTAGGGATGTTATACACTTATGCCAATTTTCAGCTTTTAACTTTATGTCTTAAGTTACATCTATATTCAACTTGAATCTCTACAGAAGTCATCTCAAATCAGTAACTATATACTCTGCTCAAATCCAACCCAAACTTCACCATTCTCCTTCCTTCTCTCTCCTCTACTCTTCATTTCTCCATCTCATACACACACCAGTTTGTTACTATTTCTTCATTTCAGATGGCAGTATTAATATTCTTCTCACCTACCACACTGCAGTTAGAAACTTACATTGGATTTCTTAATTTCCTTTTCAGTTCTGCTCTCTCTCTCTTTCTCCCCCTCCCTCTAAATTTATTTGAAAATCGGGGGTGGGGAGTATGGTGGGGGATGTCACAGAAAGACAGAGGAGAGGGGGAGAGGTGAATAGGGAAGGTAGAAAAAGAGGGGAAGGAGAAGGAAGGGAGGAGAGAGACAGAGAGAGAGATTTATTGATTCTTCATCTGCTGATTCCCTCTGTAAATGGCCACAAAAAACATGTAGTGCTGGGAGGTGGGAATTCCATTCAGGTCTCCTTCATGGATGACAGGGGACCAAGCAGTTGGGTCATCTTCCCTGCTGTGCCAAGTGCATCAGCTGGGAACTGTCTGAAAGCAGGCAGCCAAGATCCAAATTGGCACTCCTACATGAGATGTGTCCTAGCACCTGTCCTGTAAATTAGCAGCTTTAACATTGGCTCAGGTGACACATCCTGGCATTAATAAGTTTTGAGAAATACAGTAAAAGTTAAGAGTTACAGTCACTAAACACACACACACACACACACACACACACACACACACAGATGACAAACAGTGGCAGGCACAAGTATTTTGAAAAATGCTCAAGGAAATTCTTAAAACTGATTATCCGCTAATTTTTACCCTGTGAATAAGAAAATGATTTGATTTTTGTCAGTCGAACACTTCAATCCAAAATATTTCAGGGCACATCTGGAGTATAAGCTTAATAATGACCCTTCTACATATCAGTCCCATGCACAAATATAAGACCCCTTAAGAAGAATGGATGTCTCCTCACTTAGGATAACAATAAAGCCCACTAAGCCACTATTCCCAAGGCTTACCTCTTTTTCCTTCCAACGCATCCCATTTGTATCATCTGCTGAAAATTTTTCAGTGGTACACGTGTCTTTGTGAGGGAAACAGTAAACTCATCGTAACAATGAGAACACTCTAAGCCTACTATAGCACCATTCTGATTTTAACTTTACCTAAAGCCTAAGTAGCAGAAGGAGCCTATTCACCTTCCAGATCTCTGCTCCAGTTGCTCCTCTGTATAGCCTTGCTTGATATCCTTAAACAGGACACTTAAGTTACTACTCAGAACTTTTATTAGTGAAGTGTTGAGTTAGGTTTAGTCTTGGGCCTACCTGACTCCACAGCTCTAGCTTCAAAAACAAACAATAACAGAATGTGATCGATCCAAACCTATCTTGTATAAGCGATACTTTGAGTTTCTGCCTATCCAGAGTCATCTCTGGGAAGCCAAAGTGAGCATTATAACGCTCACAATCTAAAGTAAAGAATAAAACATATTTATAAGTATTCTAAGCAGAAGTTCTAAAACACTTCTTCAAAATTATGTTATAGATGTCAATGTAAAAATAGTTTCAACAAAAATATTCAGTAAAGATATCAATAATTTGATGATTAAAAACTCATAAAAGGGGACACCTTCATTATCAACAAGATTTATTATAACATTCTTACTGGAAAGATTTATCTCATGTTCTCTGAAAAATGAAGCTCTAAGTGAATATTAAAGAAAAGCAATACACATCATTTTTTTTTTTTTTTTCATTTTTTTTTTTAATTATTTATTATTTAACTTCATTAATTACATTGTATTATGTGACACAGTTACATAGATACTTGGGTTCTCCCCACCCCTCCCCAAACCCTCCCACCATGGTGGATTTCTCCACCTTATTGCATAACCACAGCTCAAGTTCAGTTGAGATTTCCCCATTGCAAGCGTATACCAAACATAGAGTCCAGCATCTTATTGTCCCGTCAAGTTCAACGGTTTCTTAGGTATACCCTCTCTGGTCTGATGACAGAGCCAGCAGAGTATCATCCCAGTCAATTGAAAGCTCCAACATACCATCAGCAAAAATTTACATCATTATGGAATTAATTGACATAGTAATGAGTAACCAATATGTTAAAAGTAAATGCGGGTTCCCAGCCACCTTCAATACACATCATTTTTAACAGCAACTAAACTTTCAAACATGAATACTTCATCACTCATTTAAATGTTCACTTCACCAAATAAATTGGAAGATAACTGTATGCCTTCATCCTTGCAAAGCCCAACAATTTTACTGCTAGAGGCTGGATACTGAAGGATATTGATAGGAGCTATTGTTTTATCTATTCATTTATTAACCATAAATCCAACTGGTGATTTGGCAGTTCAAACAATGTTGAAGTTAAGTATTAAAGCTATAATGAGGACATGGACAGTTTCATGTCCATCTCCATCTAGGTGTTACCTAGAGGAATAGAAGGACGTACACTATTTATGTTTTACAGATCTTAGTGCTTCTTTTATTTGGCAATTCTTCATTTTGATTGGTGGTGTGCAACTTATTAGGACAGTGCTGACCACACAAATGGTAGGTGGGCGCTGTCAAAAGCCAGTTCTTCTATGCCCGGCTGGCTCCTCAAGAAACTTGTGCAGTCAAGTGCCTATGATAACACTTTCTAGCTAACAAAGAATATTTCTGCTGTGAGGAGACATACTTTATAATAAATGGCCTAACTGTAAATTCTTGGGAACATTACAATAATTACATATTCACCTGATTTTTAGGAACAGTAATTTAGTGATAGCAGAGGTAGAATAATTCAACTCAATAGAGGAAAAAATTACAATATTCTTATCATCTTCAGAGATCACTGTGAATATAAAAATATGTTAAAAATCCTAATAATCTAACACCTAAAATTGGACTTTGGTCAACTTTCTTAGCATATTTAAATTGAATCTAGATGTCATATTGCTTCTCTTAAAGCCCAGCATGAACTTATCTGAAATCTTACAACCTTATCTTAAATCTTGCAAACTTCCTATGTATTCCACTCACATGGTAGCTTATAAAGCGTTACAGAAGTGTTTGTTAGAAATTTAATCAGTGTTAATAAACACTTGCCAATTCAGAGTACACTACAAATGAACCAAAATGTACCTAGAAATGTTCAGCTGTTCATTTGAATTTAAGTCTACTGGCATTTATTGACAATAGTACTAACTGTAAACTTGAAGGTACAGAGTGTCATTGAATTTTGAATAATACTTAATGTATTCTGGGAAAAAAGTATGTCTGTACAGACCAGGAAGTGCTTATTAAGATGAAGGTAAATGGAATTAATGATTCTACTAACATAACGAGAACTTATCAAACAACTTCTATAAGCCAGACACTATTTCCAGATTTTGGAACTCAACTCTAACAGACTTTGTAGCGTAAACCCAAATCTCTCAACAGTTTAGAAGAGGTTCTATGAAAGCACTTCATGTATATGCTCTTACACGTACACATTTACATGTATACAAACAGAATATTAAGGAAGTGTGATACACATTTTACATTAGAACACATAAAATTTTTGAGACAGACATGAACAACTTCCCTCCAATAGACCTAATTATTTTATTGAAAAATAGATTTCTCTGTAATAAATATCAGAATTAAAAAAACTTCAATGTTAAACATACTTAATTTATCTAACACCTTCAGAGTAGCACTAATTGCACAGAGACACTTGAATATATTTTTATACAATCTTTAATTAGTACATTTTACAGCCAGTAGACTGATCCTTCTGCTGAGAGGAAAGACATTGCTCAAATTTATTACATATAAAGTTTCTGAGTTTGAATCAGCTCATAAAGAGCTTTTGGGAAGTCTAAAATCACAGGTAGACAAAAGAGGATATCTTTCAGGTGATGCTGGATGCCAAGTTCAATGGAACATAGACTTAATGAAATGAAAACTATTAAACACACAAAATTGCCTCACTGCTGAACGGTTTATCTCAGAATCTATATACACCAAGATGGGTGATAATCCTACAAATAAAATCAGTTTCACAAAAGTTTTTAAATCTCAAAGGCTTGCTATCTTCCACTTATATTTTCTGTTTTAGATGTCAAATCACCAGAAACCACAATTAGTCTACAATTGAGACCACACACTCAAAAGATAAAAGAAAGTAAATCTAAGCCTACATCAACATCCAACACATAAATTTACTATTTACTCATCACTAATTCCAAGTACCCATCAACTGACTTATCTAACAGAAAAATACGTATTCCTATGTAATTGCAGCAGAAGGAAGTTATTACACAGATATTCAGTGAGTTACATGAAGACTATTACTGGAGAAATTAAAACAATTTTAGATTCTAAATTAGGAGCTTATGACAAAGCAAAGAAGGAGGAAAGAAAGAAAAGGGGGCAGTGAAGAAAGCAGTAGCGTAACAGTTATATCAAATTTTGGGCTCCATTATTTCTGCTGACAATATTTCAAATACTTAATCTTTTTTTTCTATTTATCAAAATCTTAAGTATACGACATTTCTCTGTTTGAAATTCCCAAGTGATTCACAAAGTACAACATTGCCTTGAAAAATGAGAACTGGCTTGACATAGTAAACAGAGGCAGAAACAACCTAAAAGATTAACTGTCTTGTTTCTCAAACTATTCTCAAATCAATTCCATTCCTAGATAACAAATATACACAGAAATCAAATTTTACAATGATTACACAATCAACTCTAATTCTAAAGTTCTTTAATTGATTCTTCCACTTGCAATAACTTTTATGCAGCGACTTTGAGCAACGCAAAGTGTGTGTGGGTTTTTTTTTTTTTTGTCTTAACATTTTCATTTCATTCCTTGGTACAGAGAAACAGCTACCTCCACTATGGGTGGAACAGTGCTCCAATTTTGCTTGGGGTAGTTCCAAACCCTAATGTGAGAGACAGGACCCATGTCACAGGAGTGAGACATTATCCAACAGAATTGGCACAAGCAAGAGAACAGAAGAGACATCAGAGCTGGTTCCCTCTGAGCACATCTGAAAGGTTGGGGAGGATATGGCAACAAGGCAGCTGCAAACACGGCAAGAAGAGAGCTCTGCCCAGACCATTTGCTAGCCTCTTCATCAACGTCTAAGAAAATAAAAGTTTGTTGCTTAAACCATTTAATCAGTTGGTACCTGTTATAACAGCCTGAGAAGACTAGATCAACCTTTAAAGAGTTTCTATTTTTTAAGATAATTTAACTCTACAATTAATCCAACTGAATAACTGAGTTACAAAGATATTCTATAAAGAGAATCTGAAATAACTGAATGATTATTCAACTATTCATTCAAAAGTAAATTACTTACATGTGTTCATGTGATATTTTAAACAAATGAAACTGTCAGTTTAGAAACAGCACAAGACTTTTAATCCTAAGACATATCACCAGGTTGTATTGATTCTGAGAATTCTTAGAGATTTCTCCAAGGAGTCTGAATTAGTGAATCCCTTATTGGAGAACAGTAACATAAAAACCAAAAAATAGAAATTGCTGATTCCTTTTGAACACAATATTTGTATTCATGGTGAAGAAATTGCAGTGGTGCCATCCCCTTTCTTGGACTTGCCGCACCATGATAAAAATTTTAACTTTTGTAACTTGATGCTGATCTCATTAATATTCAGATGAAGACCATATATTCATTATTGGCAATCACTTGTGTCTGTGTTTCTAAGTTCTCAGTGACAAGAGGTGAATTACTAGACTACAAAGTGGCTAATACTTCTGGAGGATTAAGTCTCACTCAGTAGTAGGACCAAAGTCACTTTAAATTTCTATTAAAACTGCAGAAGAGCAGTGCAATACCCTAGTGCAATGCCCTAGTGGCCAAATCCTTGCCTTGCATGTGCAGGATCCCATATGAACACCAATTCGTGCCCCAGATGCTCCACTTCCCAACCAGCTCCCTACATCCAGCCTGGAAAAGCAGCAGAGGATGGCCGAAAGCCTTGGGACCCCACACCCGCATGGGAGATCCAGAAGAAGCTCCTGGTTCCTGGAGTCAAATTGGATCAGCCTGAGCCATTGTGGCCAGTTGGGACATGAACCAGCAGACGGAAGATCTTTCTCTCTGCCTCTCCATCCCTCTGTAAATCTGCCTTTCCAATAAGAATAAATAAATATTTTTTTAAATTGCAGAAGAGCAAATAGGTTCTTATGTAACTTTTTTTTAAAGCTTTGGGATGTGGGTGTGTGTTTATATGTAAAAACAGACACATTTTAGATACATATCTATTATCAGATGTTTATCTGTAGTATTTCATAACACATTGGGATTCTTGGACTCAGGTACTATGTCTGTCACTGAACACAATTACCTCATTTAATTTCCTATCTCATTTAATTTAATAATCCTACAAAGCAGAGATTATCATCCCCATAGTAGAATGAGAAAAAGAAATTTCAGAGAGGTCAAATAACCACTAAATTTTTCCAGTTAAAAATTGCAAAAATTAGGATTTCTTGGGATCTAAAACTCATGTTTTGCTGTAATGTCTTGCCTCCTAAACTTACATAATTGATTTATTAAAAAAAAGCTGTCTTATAATGTTCCCTTTCCCCCAATCGTAAGGAACTATGAACCATCAAACAAAGCATTGTTTATACACTTTTCAATCACTAAATCACCTTAATCTACATAGGTCTGGTGGCAATGTTTTAATACTGGTGGGATTAATGAAGTCAATATTAGCTGAGGAATTCTATGTGCTAGTAATTTTCTATAAGACTTACAAGATAACAGGGTAAAGTCATTGTATAGTGAACATGACCTAGGTAGAATACCTTAGAAAACTCCTAGGATACAATTGTTAAGCTCCCTCAGTATCTGAATTCTTTAAAATGATTGTTAGAAACTGAACTTAAGTAGACAAAGGTATCTAGCTACCCTTATATCTAATACACTTATTACATCATCGCTGGGAAGAATAAAGCACCCATTTCCTCAATGTTTTATTACATCAAATTAGATAATATATGTCAAAGTTCTGTAATCTTTTAAATAAATGTAAAAATTTACTATGAGCAACATTATTTCTCTAAGCCTATACAAACTAAAGAAAAATTCAGTCTTTATAAAATTTCATTCATTTTAAAACTTAAAAATGTGTGTTTATTTTAATTTACTTGAAAAGCACAGTGAGAGGGGCTGATGTAAAGGCTCAATTGGCTAATCCTTAATCTTCAAGCACTAGCATCAAATATGAATGCCAGTTCATGTCCTGGCTGCTCCACTTCCCATTCAGCTATCTGCTTACAGCCTGGGAAAGCAGTGGAGAATAGTCCAAAGGGTTGGGACCTTGCAACCACGTGGGATGCCTGGAATAAACTCCCAGAAGTTGGCTTCAGATCAGCTCAGTTCTAGCTGTTGCAGCTATTTGGGTAATTAAAAAAATACTAAGGCTGGTGTTGTGGCACAACCAATTAAGCTGCCACCTATAATGCCAGCATCTTATTTGAGTACCAGTTCCATCCTGGACTATTACATTTCTGACCCAGCTCTATGCTAATACACTTGGGAAACCACTGGAAGATGGCCCAAGTACTTCAGCCTCTACCACCCATGTGAAAGACCTGCATGGAATTCTAGGCCTTTGGATTTGATTTGGCCCAGCCCTAGTCATTGTGGCCACTTAGGAAGTGAACTAGCAGTCAGAAGATCTCTCTCTTTCTCTGTGTCTTACTGTAACTGTCTTTCAAATAAAAATAAAATCTTAAAAAAGAAAAATATATGCTGTCCCTCCTTAATAACCTTTCCCTTTCTGAATCCTCCTAATAAGGCCACTCACAACCTATTACACATTCTTGTTCATGTGATTTGCTTTGGACAATGAGACATGAGAGATAATGACAAGTGCCACTTCCAAGCATCTGTTTTAAGAGTCATGATTCCATCACTATTTTCTTGTTCCTGCACAAGACTTGTGCATCTCACAAATGCTGCTTCTTTGTCTTCAGTTTAGGCATCAAGAGGAGATGAAGGAGAGTGGTAAGAAACTCATCAGGGTCATAAACAAAAAGGAGAAATTGGGAGTTCTTTTGACAATGAAATGTAACTCAGCCTTAAACAACTGCTACATTTTTTCCAGATTTAATCCTAACACGTTTTGCCAAGTAATATCTTACAGCACTTGTCTCCTAAGTCACACTCCCGGTTTCATACGATATATTTTCCTAATTAATACATTTAAGATGAGCATGCATGTATGCCAGAGTAGATAGTCTTGGCTTCAATCAAGTTTTCATCAACAATGTGAATACCTATTAATTTCTGTTTGCAGTCAATAAAACATTTTATTGCAGTAACAGGATTAACATTCAGAACTCTCAGATCCAAGAGATGGTTTACTTAGTGCCACACTAACACTGGTTAAAACTGAGTTTTCCAAATCGGTCAGATAAAGAGTACTGTTTCACTTTGTAGACTTGTATTCAATTAGAAAGTTCAGATTAGGTAAACACTGCCACAAAATTATGTTTCCTTCAATTTAACTAAATTTCCTTTTCAATTAGCAACTGAGAACATATTTGCCATTTCAGTATCAACCTTTTGGTATTCTATAATCTATTCTGCTAACTCACCAAAAATCATAATTAATTGTACTCTCACTGGCATTTTAAAATCCAGATTTTGAATTTTTAGTATGTGTTCCTTAAAAGATAGCATAGCAAAGAGAAAAAGTGGCAATTCAGTCTCATTCTTTTCAATGTCATTAAGGTTTTGTTGGTATTTACACTCTAAATTAACGGCATATGTTTTTACTATGTGTGCAACACTGGACAACAGCATTCAGAAGCTTTGTGTGAATATTTATAAACATATGCTAAAAACAAATGCTGCAGAAAGATTTAACAAGTTACCAAATAAAACTACCATAGGAGAAATTTCAGATTATTTCAGATTTCAACAAATCATCAGTTTGTCATAAAGTATTTAGATGAATTCCACTTTTCATTTCCAGCCTGGGATAACTATGCACATTTAAATAGCCATTAAATTAATACTAATGTATTATTGCCATATTTTTAAGAGTTTTTTCTATAACAACAGCTTTGAAAATCACCCAGATAGAAAAGGACAGAATAATAGTTATCTGAGTTTCAGATTTGATATAATTTGACACATATATATTTTTCAAATAGTTAACTTCTTCCTCATTATGTGATTTTCACATATAAAAGGGGTTTTACAATTCAAATGCACATGCCTCTATTATTCTTAATAATTCTAAAATGGCTGGGTTGATTTTTTTTTAATTAAGTCAACAGCAGTACAAAAATAACATAAAAAAGACCAATTTAATGTTTGCTTATATTCTTACCTACAAATATCCAGGACTTTAATAAACTGACTTTCACCAATGTTATACTACTCTGCAGAGAGTTTGAGACAGTCAATTTAAATAAGTTCAGAATTTCAAAAGAAAAATTAACTTACTTAATGATGGAGAGTAAACTGCCTCTTAAAAATAATTTTGACAAGAAAAAATATACAGTCGTCACACTTCCTCCTTCAAGGCGGAAGGCGAACTTCTCAGCGGGCAAGTTGAGATCAGCTTTAACAGCATGTAGTTCTTGACTGCCTCACTAGTGCCAGGGGAGTATGTAAGATGCACCTTCAGTGCAGCTCTTACCAGGTAAGTCAAGACTTTCCATTGTGATTTCAATGGAACATCAGAACTTCCAGCTTCTGTGATGCAGCAGGATTCTGTGAAAGAGCCACAGCAGAGCAGTTAAAATGGTGAGCCATGATGACCTTGCACACAAAGCTGACGCTCACTGTCTAGTGAAACAATCCCCGGAGAAAATCATCCAAATTAGACAAGCATTTCTATGCTAATGCCATGTAGAGAGAGAAGACTGGAGTACTGACTGTCAATTTAATTTTACATTTTTAAAAAAAATCACTAAAATTATATGAGATTAAGGTTATCTATTTGTAGACCAAGAATTATCATCATTTCTCAGCCTTTGGGCTATAATCCAGAGTAGAATTTCAGGCAAATCCCTTGGAAAACATGGGGTTAAACTGACATTGTGACTAATTTCAAGTTATTTTAAATGACCCAATTCAACTAGATGAACTGTGATTCAGACAGTGATATCTTTAAAATGGTCTTTTAAATGTTTAAAAGATAGTGAGGTAAAAGCGTTAAGTGGGAATAGACAAGCAGCTGAACTGAATGCGTTAACATTAAAAACTGTTAACAAAATATTATTTTCAAGCTATAAAAGATTAAGCTATAATTTGGAATGAGTATACATAACTTAAATGGAACATTTTACAATAACACTGTAAACAGATGTATTACTAAACTGTGAAATAAAAGTTACTTCATTTCTTCGTAAGAAATAGTCTCTGAGATGCCTCAGTAGCAGTACTAAATCCATACTCAACTAAAAAAGACAATTTCCTATTCCCAGCACATCATGACAACATATTTCTCTACAATCTGTAAGCTACACACTGTAGAAACTGGATAGCACTTACTAGCTTACAGTTCTGTCGATACTAACAGCTATTTTAAGGCTCAGCAAAGCATATTTTTTTTAGTCAGCTATATAATATGGAAGAAGTGGTTCTTCACATTAAATATCAAAAATGTGTAATGATTCATCAGAGTAATCCAATCTAGAATTAGATGAGTCAGTTGACACCCAGTGCTATTAATGAAAACAATAGCTAAAAAGAATGAATAAAATATTAAAAGGTCTCACGTAGCTTCACACAAGATACTACTTATTCATCCATACCTTTGAAAACATGGTTAGGGATGAAAGAATAAATTCACATCTTTGAAGCAAATTACAAAGGACCCAGGAGTAGTTTCAAATTCAATTCCTACATTTGGATTACATTTTATGATGGAAATATGTATCTTCAAACTACTGAAGAAATCACGAAAGTCTGTTCTTGGATTATCATAACAGGCAACTACCATTTACTAAAAGTTTTAAGAAAATATTATTAGTTGTGCCTCATATTCAGTTACTTTTTCATATAAATGCTTAAAAGCAAGTATATAAAGAATTATTAAATATAAAATTTAAAAATCATGAAGTGAATCAATACAAATAAATGTCAGACAAAGAAACTGACAAACGAAAGATATATAATTTGTACTGCCACAAGTGAGAGGGCAGGGCCCACCATCAATTAGGACAGCAGGGGCTTAACAGTTATTTTGGAAAGGGAGGCTATATGAGATACAAGAAGGCTGGATGATCCAGCAGGGGGAAAATGCTCCAAGCATGGAATGTAACCACAATGACCTGAACATCCTTTACACCACAGCAAAACTCTACAGATGTTTTGTGTGAGCTATCCAGTAAACTTCTGCATTGTCTGGGTCTAACTTTGGCTTCTTCTCAACTCTCATCCATCCTCACTGAGTCTTGGATTCCTGATTCTCCATGATCAACTCCCATTGCCTCTTTAAGGACTTCTCTTTCTTTGTTCAAGGCCTTCTGCTTCCCTTCCCTCTCAAATCCTGGCCCTTACTGTTCTGCCACAGCTTAAACTCCCTCTGAGAAACTTCATCACACTAAGTGAGACAGTTTCTCTTAGACATCTGATATGTGCCTCCTTTCATAAACAAGGCATCTAACTCGATATACGGGGGGAAAAGTATCTTAAAGATGTGGTTGAAGTAAACATTAAAGCTTCCTAACGCAGGGGAGAACAGAAGGGAGGCGGAGAAACTTGGGGAACGGAGAAGGGAAAACCCAGTGTCAACTAAGCTGTATCAAAAAACTTCCTGACGCAACTGTCTCTCCAATACAGTAAACACATTGCCCCTTGGGTATTAGGTTTTGAAAAGCTTATTACACTAAAAAAAAAAATAGGTGCTACTTCTTAATATGAGGCAAACTCCCAATTAGTGTTAATATCTAATATAGCATTCAAAGGCACTTTGTGGCAAAAATCGTATTCTACGCCAAAATTGTGCGTTTTGCCCCCTGAAGCTACTACTACATGGTCGGTGCAGGAGAGATTCCAGGGTAACCATGCTGCCCAATTGCATATTTAATCCCAATGAATGACTGTTTTTCTGATGTTTTCATCAAATCTCTGGATAACAGATTAAGATTTAACTAACTCATATTCATACACACCCCTAATTCAATCAAGTTCAATAAAAGTCATTCCGGACTAAAATGATTTGCTAAGGAACAGTTAGTTACATTCAAATGAAGAAAAAGCTAGGCATGACACAATGCATAGTAAATCTGCCTCTCTTTTATAGAACAAGAACAAAAATAACTAAGCTGTGAAAATAGGAAACAATTTCCTCCTCATCTCCTGAACACAGAATATCCATGCTTTTATACCTGGAAGTGGGGTGGGACAGAGGAATTGAGGAAGCAAATTTCAAAATGATTACTTTCAAATATGTTTATGCTTTAAAAGGGTTCATATTACTAGTCTAAGAGTCAGGATGACCTTTCGGAGTCCACACAAACTCAGGACATAAATCAAGAGTTCTAACATCTGCTCTAAATAGTCCACTGAATTTCCCCATTTTTTCAACTAATATATTCCAAACTCCAATTCATAATACAGTTTTTCTTAAAAAGATTTTTTCCTATTATAAAATGGTTCCTTCTCCACATGAATACAATTCTGGCATTTTCCTAAACTCACATTTACATACATAAATGATTATAAATGCATTTAAACACAAATTTCAACTCTTAATTCAGGGCAACGGAATGATGTAGACATGCCTGTACAAAACTTTTTGCTTGATTTAACTGAAGTTTTGCCTGTCCTGTTAATGCATAAGTAAGGTTTCTCCCTCCAACTACTGTATGCATTCTTTTACTATCAACAGGGCATCCAACACATTACACAGTATTATAGTACTGAAAACGATGCTACTTTACCAGATTTACATAATTTTGGCCTATGTAGCCCATTTCTCAGGTCACTGTGGTTTACCACAGGCCAAAGGCCTAGAAATGATGAATGGATAGGCTGACCTCCAGTTGTGCTATTGCTGAAATAAAACATGTTCATATAGACAAAGAAAACTTTGGGGACATATATACACAAAGTAAAATAGTAAGACACAATCTGAGTATATACAACAAATAGTAAGACACAATATGAGTATACACAACAAGTTTGTTAAAATCATTCCTTGTCTTTTTTAGTCACAGCCTAAACCACAACCATTTTATAGATGTTTCTTGCCATGTACTAATTGTTTAAATAGGCCTTCAATGGGAAGTAAACACATTTATTTATATATACATATTTATATAACTATACATATATACTTACTACTTTATTTTTAATTAACATACAGAAAGCATACATATTTATAAGATACAGTGTAATATATTAACTACTTTGTGTAATATCCATTGAGGATAAATATATGCATCTTCTCAAATATTTAACATTCCTTCATGATGAAAATTTTCAAATTCCTTTTTTCTAGTTTTAAGAGATATATACATTACATTATCATTATTTGTGGTCACCCAAGCACCCATTTTTAACTGTCATTACAAATGACAACTACACCAAGAACACAAGTTGTTTAAAACACAAACCTGAATTACCTCTTAGTCACCTACCCACTTCGACCTTTGCATTCCCTCACGACCTGAAGCCCTGCAGTTAAAATGTACTAAGTATAGTAATAAAGGCAAACAAGTCTTAACAGTTGCCTTGAAATGCTAGCAACAAGCCCAACTGACTATCCTTAGTCATTACAGATTTGTCCATTTGTTTGGCCTTCACAATAATGTGCAAATATATATGTTTCATATATAAATAAATATGAAATATAATGGCATATGTAATATGTTATATGATATAATACATATTTAAAATCCTAGCACGTGTTATTTTAAATGAAGTATATGAATAAACGAATATGTAGATTTATTTATTCATATATTTATATTATATATAAATACATACATATAATATAAAAATATATGAAATCTAATGGCAAGATGAATGACTAGAAAATTCCCACCCATTTAGTTTTCAACACTGCACCAATTTTGAACTTGTATTTCCATAACTACCTGAATACACAGAATATGATGTTTTTTTGCTGTATGAAAATTTAAAATCACGTAATATGTGTTTTCAACAACATTTTGCTGCTTTCCTGAAACAGATGATCTAGTTGGATAATCACATACACACACAGACAAGTTACAGAATAATGGAGCAATACATAATAAATCCTAAAATTATAAGCAAAAAAATAGAATAGAATCTAAAAGGATGTCTGTACACAGAATACAGTCAGACCTAAAGCACTGACAGGCACTTGGGAAATGAACGGACAGGATGAGGAAGATGTTAGAGGGTGACGGAAGGTTCGACACTTAGCTTCCTGGCAGGGACATTAGGCAGATCTGGGTGAGGCACAAGGTTCACATCACACAGTGGACATGTAGCCCAGCAGTGAAGGTCCACTGTGTGATGCAAGTAGCCCTCATGGGAGCTCCTGGGCTTGAGCCCTCGCTCTACTCCTGGCTCCAGCTTCCTGTGCACGGTGGGAACGGTAGGTCCCTATCACTCAGGGGGAGACTTCCCACCCCCCGGCCTCCACCTGACTCCAGTGCAATCCCGGGGCATTTGGGCAGAAAGCCAGTGGTTGTGATATCTCTGGCTTACTCTCTCTGGTGTCCTCTCTCAATCTCTCTCTCGACAAATAAACAAAACAAAACAAAATTTAAAACAAGAAACTGGGACAAAAAATGTGGGCAAATGAGAAAACAAAATGATTTTCTCTTTATTCTGCCCATGGTCTCCTAGAACAATATTAGCAACATGGTGTTATACTAAAGCTACTGACGTTAGGGCCTACTACCTTGCAATTGTGGGACAATTTTGCGTTTCCCCGAGTCTCTACTCCTCATCTGTGAAATGGGGATAGCAGTCCCTACCATCTCAGGTATCTTAAAAACCATGGAAGCTATCACAAATAAAAAAACTCTTGGTTAAATAAATGTTAGTATTCTTGGAGTTAAAATTAAGTAGCGATAAAGCATTTGAAACAGTTATATTGTTAGAAACATTGAGATTTGCCTTAAACATTCTCAACATTTAGATGCTAAATGAAGAGCTAGTTGCTTATATGGCGTATCATCAGATTTTATTTTTACTTAGGTGGCTTTAATTTGCTTAATTCTTACAGTCTGAGCAACCACATCTTATTCTTATCAGTATACACTAGCTGATTTGATAATATGGCTATTTTATACTAATGATTATTTACCATGAGATTGTGGTTTTAAGAAGTATGGCAGAACCATGAATTTCTGCAATTTCGATAGGCACAGGTAGAAAATGAGTAGGCGTTATTCTAATGAGATGGCTTGGCAGGGAGGCACTAAATGCCTCTTTTATACTCCTATGAACTACATGAACGTGCCTTTGACCTTCTCAGGCAAGGGAAATTGCACATTTAAAGCAGAAAGAATTTTACTTCCAGGAAGAATATAAAAACATGCTTGCCAGCAGCTAGCTACACCAGGAATAATGACAAGGGAACTCCTCCCAGATACTTAGGGAAGATTCATTAGCTCTATCAAGCCACAGAGCATTAAACTGGAAAATAAACGGTTAGAATTGTCCCAGCCCCATCACTCCCTCAGCCAACACCACTGTGGAATATTCCTCAGAGACTGTAAATGTTGACCTACACAATATAGGAACTAGCATGAACCTTCACGCAGAGTTCTGCAAATGAAGCCCACTGGAGAAACCTCGAGACCTCCTTGCCCTTTGAAAGAAGAACGAATTCCCTTGGTGACTTTTAAGTGGGCAACAACTCATAATATAATGTCACTACAGGAAAAGAAAGCATTGGTCCAAAGTCATTTTATAAAAAAGGAAGTCGGTAGCCAGCAATTTATGTAATTTTAAATGAAAAATACTCTGTTCCAGGAAGTAAGATACTAAACTTCCTACTTTTCCCTTTATCACCTTATTAAATTACACAAAAACAATTTAAAGAAATATAAATATATAAATACAGTTAAAATTTAACGATGTCACTATTCATATTAAGATTGTTACTTTAAAAAAATTTCTACCATCCAGACACACCCTTTTACGTATGCCTCATGTATTTCCACAAGTTAATTTACTGGAGAAAAAAAATCTTCCTTCAGACTTTTTAATTGAAAATTCAAACAAGTTGATTTAAAAATGTCTCACGAATAATATCAATTTACTTCCTTCTGAAATCATTTACTTGCAATGCATTATTCTTACAGCAAATAATGTCACATAGTAATTGGTTATTTAAATCAGGAAACTCCCAGAAATATTCCTTAGAATGTACAGGTGAAGAGTTTTCATAGGTAAAATCAAGCAAGAGCTAGGAAGCTTAGATGCCAGGACAAAAAGATATTCAACTGGTCCATGACCAAACTGGGACAATTCTCCAGGTATCCAAAGTGCTTTTTCCCATCATGCCATCCTCATAGGCAAATGAGAGTTAGAGGCTGGTCAGTGCAACCTCTTTGGCCATACAGCAGATGAGGCGCAAGTCGGTCAGAACCTAAGCCCCCTCCACACTACTCTTCTACAATTCTATCCGACAGTTTGATGTATAGTCTGTCATTTTTACAGTATAGCAGGAGATTCCAGGCCAGATCGCATCACATCCCTACTGTTGCAGTTGTTCACAGCAGCAAGGTTCAGATGGAAAAGTATCATTAAAAAGGGCTGTGCCCAGAGATATGGAATCAACTAGGGTGTTCATCAACAGGTGCAAGAATAAAGAAAATGTGCTCTCTCCACACGAAGGAATATTATTCAGATACAGAAAAAGAGCAAAATCTTGACATATGTGGAAAAAATGGAAGGAACAGGAAACCATTATGTGAAGTGAAATAAGCCAATAATAGACAAACACTGCACGTTTCTCATATGTGGAAGCCTGAGAGAGAGGGAGAGACGGAGTGGGTGGGGGTGGTGAGGAGATCTGGAGAAGACTGATTCCTGGAGGCTGGAGAGCAGAACACAAGAGGACAGAAGCAGGTGGCACAGTGCCAGCCAAACGGCTACACAGAAAAATTTTGTTCTCCATGTTCCACAGCACAGTGGAGGCAATTGCAGTTCAGAACAATGTTCTACATGTTGTATGAAGCTGGTAGGCTCCAAACATAAAGAAAGGATAGGAAATAGGCTAATTATCTGGTTTTTCAGCTTATGTTAGAACCTACAGTGAAATTCTGCACTGTATCCCATAAAAGTATTGCATGTTAATCACACAGGGGAAAAAAAAGGTTCAGTCAGAGAATGTTTCCTGGCCCTAGAATATTTTCATAGTTCTAGTTTGAAGACAAAAAAAGATACCTTTTACCTGTAGAAGCAAGCATAAAAATTATTTTTCTGCTTCGAAATATTTTTATAAATATCTTACATTAAAAAATTAATCGCAGTAATACATGTGTAGGGAAAGGGATATTTGAGATTTCTCTGTATTTTCTGCTCCTACCTGTTAGAAATCCAAAACTGTTCTAAAACAATAAAATATATTGAGAGAAAATGTTCTTGTCAATTTGCTTATCTTTTAACAATATGGACATTATATAATACACTGACTGCAGTATGACAGTTTTGAGTATATGAGCAATAATTCTGCCTTAAATACTCACCCCACTAGAAATACCTTGTACCAATTAAAATTATGCCCTCTATTAAACTAACCACATGCCCTACATTACCTCTGCACAGTATAATGCTCCAGCAGTAATTAATTCTCAATAAATGCTCTCTGCATTACTTGTTACTGCTCCTCTCACATTCAGTGTTCTAAATAAAACATTTAGTCCAAATTAAGCCAAATAAAACATCAAAAGGGATATTCTCTAACTGCTTCCATTGATGTATACAGGGCTTATCCTTTGCCACTAATTCCAGCATAGTGACCACAGAAATCACTGTTGTACAACTCAGGGGCATCAATTACAAGAGCCATAAGGCAAATGGCAAAAAGGATTATTCTGAAGCAGCCCTGAGACATTTGAAGTAGCTACGGTTCTCATATTGTTAACACACATTTTGAAGTTTTACCTACTTAAAATTATCAAAATCAGATTTTGTTATCTTTACAAGTTAATAATAAAATTCACCATAAAAGTCTTTTAACAAAATAATCTACAAAAATGTGTTTTCTATGCTGGCTTTACTTTTCTTTCTTTTTTTTTTAAGACTTTCATTTTTACTTGTAAGTCAGAGTTTTAGAGACAGAGGGAGAAACAGAGATCTTGTATTCATACGGCTTCAAGTCAGGAGTCTGAAATTCTATGCAGGCATCCTGCATGGCTGGCAGAGCCCACTTACTTGACTCATATGCTGCTACTTTCCCAAATACATTAGCAGAGAGCTGGGTTGGAAGTGGATCAGTAGACTTGAACAGACAGACAATAGTCAGGAATTGACTTGAACAGACAGACAATTGACACCTAGACAGACACCCATGAAGAATCCTGGGTGTTGCAGGGGGAGACTTCATCACCTGCACATTATGACAGCCCCTCTAACCTAACTTTTCCCAAGCAGAAAAAAACAGACAAACTTGTTTCTTTTCTTTTCTGTCTAGAAAATATATTTGTACACACCCACACACATACATTTATATACAGACAAACACACATATAAAAATGATGGGCTATACTATATTATTACCATGGCCTCAAGTGTGAAGGGAAAAGCAAATAGGATGATTTAGGGTTTTACTGAAGTAAGAAAAAAGGAATTAAAAACTACTGGACCATATACTTAACCTTCTGAAAAGAAATGAAAGGGAGTACTTATTTACATGCTCTATTCTAAATCCTAATTTCAAAAAATATTTATTTAGTATTTTTGAAACATTATATTAAGATATTTAGATTTTAAATCTCTACTCCTCTTAGACGAATTAATCCTTTACTTTTTATTTCCCATACACAGAGTATCAGTTTTCAACATGAACATGGGGAAAACAGGTAAATGTGAATTTTTCTTCTGAAACTAACTTTTTTTTAAAAGATTTATTTATTTTTATTGGAAGGACAGATTTACAGAGGGAGGGAAAGACAGAGACAAAGATCTTCCATCTGCTAGTTCACTCCCCAAATGGCTGCAATGGCTGGAGCACAGCCAATTAGCAGCCAGGAGCTTTCTCCAAGTCTCCCACACAGGCGCAGGGTTCCGAGGCTTGGGCTGTCCTCTGCTGCCTTCCCAGGCCACAAGCAGGAAGCTGGACGAGAAGTGGAACAGCCGGGACATGAACCTACATCAATATGAAATCCAGGATCAATATGGAATCCAGGCATTTGCAAGGGAGGGATTAGGCAATTGAGCCATCAAGCTGGGCCCTAAAACTAACTCTAAAGACATTTTTAGTGTCTTGGAATTTGTTAATTATGGTGGTAGTATAACTAAGAGGGAAGTGGCACACAATTCATTGTTCATGCAAAAATAAAAACTGAAATTACTTTTTCTTAAGGTTGGGAAGGGGAGGAGCTGGCACAGTGGCATAGCAAGCTCTTCCTGTAGAGGCAGAACCGCATATGGGCACTGGTTCTAGTCCATGCTGTTCTGCTTCCCAACCAGCTCACTGCATATAGCCTGGGAAAGCAGCCAGGGACAGTCCACGCCCTTGGGTCCCTGCGCCCATGTGAGAGACCCAGAGGAAGCCTTTGGCTCCTGGTTTCGGGCTGGATCAACTCCAGTTACTGGGGTCATCTGAGGAGTGAACCAGCGGATCACTCTGCCTCCCTTTCTCTTTGTAATTCTGACTTTCAAATAAAAGTAAAATAAAACATTTAAAAATTATTTTTAAAAAATAGGAAAGGGGAAACAAACAAGACCCACACACATAAAACTACAGAGAAAATTATAACACGTCAGGAGAAACAACCAAATTTGAAGAAGTAAAATGTATCAATATCACAACTATTATGAATGTATTTGTAAATGGAAGCATTTGAATCATTTTAGTAGATAACAGAACCAAACATTGGGTATCATATAAGATAATTAGTCTCTTCCTTAAGTCCCTCATATAGGCTTACTTGATCTAGCTACTTCATCAAAGCTGATTATAATACATGTGATGTAGTCCCACATAAACATCCACGCAAAATAAAAAAATCCAGGCTTCAAACAACGGAGTTCTCGCTTTACTCAGAGTTCACACAGAGAATGCTTACTACAACTTAAAAAGCAATAGCACAAGTATCTGTTTCTTGCTTTGCAGCAAATGTGAATACAAAGAATACTACTGGTATGAACTCAGATCTAGGATTCATTTCCAAACATGACTTGTATCAATGAGGCTTTTTCAGCACTGTGGAAATGCCCAAGCCTTCTGTGACAACACAGCTAAAACTCAACTGCAAATATCCCATTTTGGGAGTGAACAGCAACGATAACATCTTGAACGTCAATTCTAGCTTGGGGTTAACAGTTTTAAAGAGGGCCCGGCCGGCGGCGTGGCCTAGCGGCTAAAGTCCTCGCCCTGAATGCACTGGGATCCCATATGGGCGCCGGTTCTAATCCCGGCAGCTCCACTTCCCATCCACCTCTCTGCTTGTGGCCTGGGAAAGCAGTTGAGGACGGCCCAATGCATTGGGACACTGCACCCGCGTGGGAGACCCGGAGGGGGTTCCTGGTTCCCGGCTTCGGATCGGCGCGTACCGGCCCGTTGCGGCTCACTTGGGGAGTGAAACATTGGATGAAGATCTTCCTCTCTGTCTCTCCTTCTCACTGTATATCTGAGTGTAGTGAAATAAATAAATCTTTAAAAAAAAAAAAAAAAAAAAAAAAAAGAGGGCCCGGCACCGTGGCCTAACAGCTAAAGTCCTCGCCTTGAATGCGCCAGGATCCCATATGGGCGCCGGTTCTAATCCTGGCAGCTCCACTTCCCATCCAGCTCCCTGCTTGTGGCCTGGGAAAGCAGTTGAGGATGGCCCAATGCATTGGGACCCTGCACCCGCGTGGGAGACCTGGAAGAGGTTCCAGGTTCCAGGCTTCGGATGGGCACAGCACCAGCTGTTGCGGCTCACTTGGGGAGTGAATCATCGGATGGAAGATCTTCCTCTCTATCTCTCCTCCTCTCTGTATATCTGACTTTGTAACAAAAATAAATAAATCTTTAAAAAAAAACAGTTTTAAAGAAATCTAGTCAGCATCAAAGATCTCAGGATGAAGAATCTTCAAGATATACTGTAAGAGACTTGAAGAGATTTTAAACTCAGGCTATTTGTTTACACTAAAATCTGCAACACAGTTCAATATTATTGCTAACAAAATTAATTAATAACTAATTAGATTCTCTTTTTCACAAATCCCCCTCCCACTGCCCTTGCTCCCTTCAACACAACCATTTCAGCTTGTTTAGTATTTTCTGTTTGTGCTAATTTTGCATAAAGCTGAGATAGTTACCTCAGACAGCAGAGGACACATGTACTAAAAAGGGAGCTTCAGAGTTTCTCTTTTGAAATTCCAGCAAGAAAACTAAACGCAAGCTAATTGATATTATTCCTAAATTAACGACTTCCAGCTACAGAGTAACAAGAGTGTGTAGCATGTAAGCACACCCACAGTTTTATAAGCATTGTCATCTTTGCCCATTTATAACATGTAATATCTATAACCTAAATTTAGTATCATCAAGTGGCATAAGTAAAAGCCAAAGAGCAGAAAACCGAAGATGCTCATCCTAACTGAACAGCATATAAAATGACAGACTGCAAAACAAGTCACCGTTGTGCAGCACCCAAAACCAAGTCAGACTTAGAAGAAACACACTGTCCAGCTACCAAACACTAAAGTTCGCTCTACCCGGCACTGTCTGCCTGCATCAGGAAGAATTTACAGAGCTCGAAACGCCTCTAGACCAGACAATTACAGAGGAGGCTGAGCAACACTGAGGAGACAGAAAGGTTGGATAAAATGAAAATGTGACTGAAAAAGCAGCAGTACTGTTTTTACACCCTTTCAGGGTAAAACTGACATTAATTCATAGATGTCCTGGGAGGTAGCTTGGAACTTCAGTATCAGGAAAATTCTTCTACACACCAAACTCATCAAAAAAAAAGGCCTGCTTCCAGCAATGCGGACTCACATAGAAACATGAGCAGTTATATGTGAGTTCATACAGAATACCGAGGCCTTACAAGACTCTGGCTTTCAGAAAACGGAGAGCTAAAGTCCTTCCAGCTGAGGCCAAGACTTCATTTTGCCTAGCAGTTCTGATGCCCACAGACCAAGGTCTAGCTCTTCACTTTGTGCCAAACATGCCAGTAACACATCACAGGAAAGCTTTGCATTTTAAAGGACAATGTTACTTTTAGTCAAATTCTTTAAAGAACTGAGAATTATCTTAAGCTAGTTTCTTTTTTTTTAAAGATTTATTTTATTTTTTACTACAAAGTCAGATATACAGAGAGGAGGAGAGACAGAGAGCAAGATCTTCCATCCTATGATTCACTCCCCAAGTGGCCGCAACAGCCGGTGCTGTGCCCATCTGAAGCCAGGAGCCAGGAACCTCTTCCAGGTCTCCCACACGGGTGCAGTATCCCAAAGTTTTGGGCCATCCTTGACTGCTTTCCCAGGCCACAAGCAGGGAGGTGGATGGGAAGTGGAGCTGCCGGGATTAAAATCGGCGCTCATATGGGATCCTGGCGCATTCAAGGAGAGGACCTTAGCCACTAGGCCATGATGTCGGACCCCATTAAGCTAGTTTCTAATAAACATTACACAGGACCAGGACTTCTCAAGCCAAGATTAATGACTAATTTAATTATCATTTATTAGGCTAATGATCAAAATGGTACGCTCAACTGAAACTGGATTAACAAGAAATTAAAAATAAAGACCATTATTATCTATTTTCATATAATGATTCCTAGGAATTAAAAGTATTTCATGAACTTTAAAACCTATAAAAAATCATGACATAAGATTATAAGATACACAATGCATGATAGGATATCAGACGTTTTTTATTTTATATATTAAAAAGAGTCCAGGGCCAGGCGCCGTGGCCTAGCGGCTTAAGTCCTCGCCTTGAACGTGCTGGGATCCCATATGGACGCTGGTTCTAATCCCAGCAGCTCCACTTCCCATCCAGCTCCCTGCTTGTGGCCTGGGAAAACAGTTGAGGACGGCCCAAAGACTTAGGACTCTGCACCCATGTGGAAGACATGGAGGAAGTTCCTGGCTCCTGGCTTCAGATCAGCGCAGCACCGGCAGTTGTGCTCACGTGGGGTGTGAATCATTGGACGGAAGATCTTCCTCTCTGTATATCTGACTTTATAATGAAAATAAAATAAATCCTTAAAAAAAAAGAGCCCAAAATAGCAACAGTTATACTAATTAACTATAAAAATATAAAATCTTTTACAGAGTAAAAATGGCAAAATGGGCAAGTCATTAAACTGTTTTCCTCTTAGGTGCACAAGTTTGTTTAAAATAGCTATTTCACAACTATTCCAAAGGGATAGACTACTTATTCTGAGAGAAAAGGACTTCTGATACATTTGATGGACTTTATTTTCTAATCTATCTCATAGACCAAGGTAGAAATTTTTATTTCATTTTCTTATGAAGTTTACTTTCAGCTTATATCTTGCTGAACTTGTAAGGTAGGGGATGCTTCCCAAAACTGAAGATCAGAAGGTGAATATTTCTGTAGAATTAACATAGCTTATAATCAACATCCAGATGGAATGTGTCATTTTCCCCCTACCAGGGAACATTCCCTTTCAATTTAAAATTCCACTGTATAGACAACTACTGTGAAACCCTGTGATCCCCTTTTACAATCATGTATTTCTATCTGTAAACCTTTGTCTGGATGTCAGCCCAAACAACTGACACAAATGCAAAAACTAAACTCCAAGAATCTTAACACTAAAAATAGTTTCTCTCTAATAATCAAAGGCAACACCTGACCACTTTGAATACAGAAAGGCATTTGTTAACAAGCAGAACAGACATTTCTAAGATTCCATTAAAAATTCCCACTATGGTCTGAAATTGAAAGTCATGAGCCAGCTCTATCAGCAGGCAATTGGATTATCTATTCTCGTGATCATTTCCAATTAAATTTGGAAAAATTTCATTGCTCATAGATTTAACATAATACTTATGTTTCCTATATTTAAATGTAAAACAAATAATTTCACATCTCTTAGATACAATCTGAGAGGTAGCAACTGGAGAGAAGCTGAAGAGTGGTTAGTAGAAGGAAAACTCACGAAGCTTCAGTGGCACAATCGGTTAGCGCGTGGTACTTATACAGAAGGAAAACTCACTTCATTCAAATGTCTTTAGGTTGCTACTGATAACTCACAGAGAAAAAAAGAAGACATGCATAGGCAATATTTACATGTAAGAGGCCTGTACCCTCCACCCCCAAAAAAGCCTTTAAAAACAAAACAGAATCTTAAAACTTATCTAAAGTAACTACCTTTTTTCCTTTAATTTTTTAAAATTAATTTGAATGTCAGGACCTGCCATGATGGTTCAATGGCTAAATCCTCAGCTTACAAACGCTGGGATCCCATATGGGCACATATTCCACATGTCCCAACTGCTCCACTTCCAATCCAGCTCCCTGCTTGTGGCCTGGGAAAGCAGTAGCCTTGGGACCCTGCACCCGCGTGGGAGATTCAGAAGAAACTCCTGGTTCCTGGCTTTAGATCTGCTCAGCTCTGGCCATTGCAGCCACTTGGGGAGTGATTCAGCAGATGGAAGATCTTTGTCTCTCCTCTCTGTAAATCTGCCTTTCCAATAAAAATAAATAAGTCTTTTTTTAAAAAAAAAAAAAGTGTCATATGGAATGTTGGCTTCCCAGGCAGAAGCCCTACTGGCCATGCCACAACACCAGCCTTATCTTTTAATTTTTTAAAAAAATGCTAATCCTAAAAAAAGTATAGTTTTAACTCAAACATGCAAAAGTACAAAAATACTTAGGGGAGGACATGTGGCCCAGTGGTTCAGAGACCACTTGGGATTACTACAGTTTTTATCAGAGTGCCAGGTCTGAGTGTCAGCTCCGCTACCCTGGGTGGCAGCAGGCGATGTTTGAAGCAGTTGAGTCCCAATCACTTCTCAGCCTTTTGGCTAACATCAAGTTGAGTCCCTGCTCCCTGCAATGGAAACCTACCTGCCTCGTATTCCTGGCTCTTTGCATCAGCCTGGCATCGTGCCAGTCCTTGAGGAAACTTGGGGAATAAATCAGTGGACTGGAGAGGTCTACCTCTCTAGATCTTACATTAGCACTAGCTCTCTCTCTCTAGATGTTGCACTAACATGAGCTCTCTCTCTTCTCTTCTTTCTCCCTTTTTCTTTCTCTTTCCTCTCTTTTTCTCCCTACTTTATCCCCCTCCCTGCATTTCAAACAAATAAAATAATAAAAATGTTTTTAAATACCTGGTTAAGATCTCCTAGGTACTCTAAACTAGGAGATACTATTTGCGGTCTTGGTCTTTTTTCTTAACACTTTCTCTCATCACACATATCTTCCAGAGTGATTTTTTTTCTTAATCTATTTCATCCAGGTACTTGTCCCGGGGTACTTTTTGAAGTGTATTTGACTAGGCAACTGTCTGATTTGACAGAGAAATGGGGACTGACTGCAAATTGAATCCCAGGGCTTAGAGATTTGAGTAGAGTGGTAAGGTGGTGTTACCCTAGTGTACTAGGAAAGCTGAGTGTTTCAGCTTTTAGTGATGAATAGGAAATTCCCAGCAGAAGTCAGAACTCATTCTAAGTCTCCCATTTGGGTTGCAGGGACCCACATTCTTGAGCCACCACTTGTTGGCTGACAGGGTGGGCATCACTGAAAAGCCAGGTGGGAAGCAGATCCTAGGCACTATGATACAAGATGAGATATGAGATATGGAAACGGGTGCCCTCCCAAGTGACAGCAGCTTAACCTCCTGAGCCACGAAGACCATCCTGACTACTGTCTTTAACACACTAATGCAAAGGGGGAATGACAAATAGAGGGGACAAGCATGATGAGGCTGCCTAATAGATTTCATAGTAATTAAAAAAACATACACCTACTTCACAATGTTGCTCACTATCATGTGCAATTTTAGTACTAACTTATGATCTACTATTTTATCATTCTCTGGTGTCTTTATTACTATATTAACATCTATGGCTAGCCTTCCTGTGTAGAAATTAAGTGGGATTCCACATTCATAGCTTCTGGATAGCTCTCAAATAAACAGGTAAATAACTTATTCGTGAGGGTTTTTTTTCCTAGTTAATTTTGGCTTTGGCTTGGTTTGTTTCCTCCTCATTAGCGATTAATTTGCATTCAGCTTCCTTTTGGAAAGAAGAGGTGTTAAGGGACAAAACTACTGAACAATTGGGGATCTTAACTACTCAAATCACTGCAAACATCCTCAGCTCTGGAGCTCAGCACAAAGAGACACAAATCTGGTCCAGGAGGTGGCGCAGAGTGGGGGGCTGCGGTGGGGGGGAATGCTTAACTACCCTAGAAACTACATAACTGCAGACTTCCCAGAGCTCAGATCAAACTTTTGAAAGTAAACATTTCACAATTATAAAGAAATCAAAACACTTCTTTCATGTAGAAAAAATCAAGGATATAAGAATACTGTTTTGGAGGAACACGGTTTCCCATGCAGATTTTTCTAGACAAAAAGATGCCTCTTTTAAGTATTAATACATGTTCCAGAGTTTCCAATTCCTCAGCTTTGTAAACTCTCATTTCATTTTAATAAAGAAAACATGCTTTTGAAGATCAGCTTTCAGAACAAAACCACGTAAACTACACACCTGGACCAAAGAAGTGTTAATAGTATCAAAACTATTTTAAGGAGCCTGTGCATTGGCTCAACTGGCTAATCCTCTACCTCTAGGTGTAGCATCCCTTATGGAAGCCCAGCTGCTGCACTACCCATCCAGCTCCCTGCTTGTGGCCAGGGAAAACAGTAGATGATGGCCAATGGTCTTGGGACTATATGCCCTCGTGGCAGACCTGGAAGAAGCTCCTGGCTTCCGATCAGCTCAGCTCCAGCTATTGCAGCTAATTGGGGAGTGAACCAGTAGATGGAGGATCTTTCTTTTTGTATTTCCTTCCCTCTGTAAATCTGCCTTACCAATTAGAATAAATCTAAAAAAAAATGTATTTTAAAACTCTAAAAATCAGTGACAGCTAACTATGCAATGGCTGAGCTCACACCTCCTTTTTTTGTTTGTTTCATTTCAAAATGTGGCCTAACAACCTCTGAATTTTATGTCACTGAGAGACTTAAGAATTTGTTCAACCACATGGACATAATAACTTCAACAAACCCTAACAAAAATGGATTCATGTTAAAGTGGTACACATAAGAAAGAGATGAGGAAACCAAAACCATTTATGTAAAATCTACCTCAACTTCTTTGTGATAATAAAGTGGTTAATTTTTCTGTGTTTTAAATATTTATTCATTTGAAAAGCAGAGCATCAGAGAGAGAGAGAGAGAAAGAGAGAGAGAGACGTAGTCAGTCGCTGGGGAGGGATGGAAGCAAAGAGACAGAGAGAGATGGGAAGAGGAAAATGGGGAGAGAAAAAACTTATCCAATTTCTAGTCTACTCCCAAATGCGCTCAACAGTCAGGGTTAGGCCAGGCTGAAGCCAGCTGCAAAGAACTCCACCACGGGCAACCATGTAAGGGCCAAAGTACTTGGATCATTTTCCACTGTCTTTCTAGATATAATGGTTTTTCAGTTTCCAAACTCAAACTGGCATCCCTAATTTTGTATTTTTGGCATCTGAGATGAAAGCACAAAGACTGGACAATATAATTTACTTTCACTCAAATACGAGAAAAAGAAGTAAACACTGGTTATAAATTCTTTTTGTATATGTATATAATTTTCACTTATAATCAACTCTTTTGGTATCTTTACTCATTAGTAATTTTACTCAAAATAATGGAAGCATTTTTATCTTTCTGTGTTTTTTTAAACTGCTACAGTGAGCATGCATGCTGCTAATACATTTTTTAAAGATATGGAGCCCTCCAGTGGTCAAATATTTGTATATTATCATGATAAATCAATGTATTTTACTAACTGCATTGGGTACCACTTTCTTACGAACTAGTATTATCCTGTATTTAGAGAAGAAAATTTTCCAATTAATTTTTCTCATAAATAACCAGATGTAATTAGCCTACATATGTTACAAAATAAGAGACACTTTCAGTGTTATAATAATATCCTTACTAAATATTGCTATAATGAAAAAAATACTCAGAAACATATTCAATATCAGTGTAAGGAAAAAGGAAGCACTTCTCAGATACCCAAGAACAAGTCACTTAAATTAAAAAACCACATCAAGTAAGCAAGTTGATATTTTTTTATTACAACAAACACAACTATTGCATGTGCTTGTTTTGGATTATTTTCTAAATAATTTAGTAGGTGTCCCCTTCAAAATAAGTTACCATTATATCACCATCAATATTAAGGCATAATCTCTTCAGTAAAGAAAAAAATGTTTTGAGTATATTTAACCTTTAAGCATAGATAAATGATATTCAGTCTCATACAAACACACAGATACGCATGTTAGACTTAAAATACATTACTATTCTTCATTGGCTATGTGTTTAATGAGTTTACTGTGGTCAAAATCATAGCCACAGCATTTCCCAATATTCTTCCCTCAAATTATAATAAGTACTGTTACTACTTGATCCCTGAGTAATAGCCAACTGAGCTTCTGAACAAATAATTGTTTGTGAAAACAACCTCAAGACTTCATTCACTCAGAGATCATTGTTTATCTCTTCACCCACAGATATAAACCTTCCTCTACATTTGGGAAACAATCAGAGATGGATGTTTATTGCCCAGGGCCTTCAAACAAAAACACACTAATCAAACAGGCACTAGGCACCGACCAGGTTCCACAGGTTTTCACTGGAGTAATATCATTTAAGTACTACAAATATCATATAAAGTGGGTGGTAGCCAGTATCTAAGATGGGCCTCAATGATTTCCACCTCCTGAGAGTCCCTTCCACTAGGAACACTGATGACCCGTGTAACTACAGAAACAACAAAGTGAGAATTCCGAGGCTAGGTCATAAAAGATGCTGTGGCGTCCACTTTCATCTCTCCTGGACTACTTGCTCTGGGGGAATGGCAGCTGCAATATCTAGGTACGCAAGAACTCCTACGGAAAGGTCCATGTGATGAGGAGCCTCATGTGCTCTCCAGCAAACCAGGCATGACTGTCAGGTACATGAGTGAGCCAAATGAAAGTGATCCTTTTGCCCCGAACAAGGCTTCACATGAACACAGTCCAATCTAACATTCTGAGTAACCTCATGAGACATCATGAGCCACAATCTACAAACTAAGCTGCACGCAAATCCCTGATCCACAGAACCGGGGAAAGAATAATTATTTTAAATTTCATGCTGACTGGTTAGGCTTCAGTAGGTTAATACAGTAGTTACTGTTTACCCACAAAGGGATGCAGTGATCCTCAGTGGATGCCAGAAAAGATGGGTAGTCTGGAACTCTTTATGGATTATATATATATTAGATATGAAATACATGTATGTAAAGTATTAAATATATGTAATATAAACACATAAGTATACACATATATGAAAAATATAGATATGTAGCATTGGCCTAGGATAACATTTAATTTACAAAGCAAGCATAGTAAAATATTAATGATAATAAGAGCAATTATAATATTATAACAACAATTACATAAATGTGGTTTCCTCTTAAAACATCATATAGCACTTAAAGAAATCACTCATGGCTTATCTCTGGCATACTCAAATCGTTAGCATCATCACTTTTGCACTTTAGGTTCATTGTTAAATAAACATTACTTGAACAGAGTCACTACAATACCGTGGAGGTAGATTTGATAACCAAGATGCCTATCAAATGATTAACAGAAAGCTAATATGCACAGCATGGATACACTGGAAAAAAAGCATAACTCACAACCCAGCTGGGATGAAATAAAAGGTATGAATCTTCATGCTGTTTAGAATGGGGCAAAGAGTAAAACATATGAGTTGTTTATTTCTGGAATATTCCACTTTACTATCAGTCCAATATTTGGCCTTGGGTAACCGAAACCACGGAAGGCAAAAGTGTGCATGAGATGGGCACTAGTTAATTCAGATTGATACAACTACTATCTTCATATTACGGAAGAGCCTGGGGCTGTTTAAGGCTTCAAATATCTCAGGTAGAAAATTATGTTTAACTCTTAGATTTCCTAGCATTTGGCCATTTCACCAAAACATTTAACCTGCGATATTCCAGACTTTCAAGTTATTTACACATAACATTGTTCTTCTAGATTAGCTTGTTAAATAGATTAATACTCCTAAACTTTTTTTAAAATTCTTGACCAAAAAAGCAAAACTATTATTGACTGCATAATATGTACTACACTTGATCTTAGCCAAAAGGCCAAGAAGCGATGATTGTATAATATGTAGCCTATTTTAGACAGACAACAACAAGGAAAGCTTAGAACTAGACAAGAAACGATCAGTGGGGACTCACACATACCTTACTAGGTAGGACGCGAAAATAAATTACTCCTAACTAGGGTATGGAGGATTTCTCTGCACAACCCTCCCAACAGTGTTCTATGCATCAACTGCTGTCATATGCCTTGTTAAAGCTATAAGCCAGTTTAGACTATCCTAAAATCTGCCAAGTTCAGTAAAAATTATGCTTCAACATGATAAACTGCTAAATACTAAAATGAAAATAGACATGAGACAGCTGAACAGTATCCTATAGCCATTTTAAGGTAGATAGAAGCCAGCTGTATACAAACTATAATTGAAATGTTAATGAAGTAGTCACAGGATGTGGTTAAGAACCTGCATTTTCTAACATATCAGTCACTCAATACAATAATTAACCCCATAATGTTGGAAAGTTGCTGATGGTAATGCTATGGCTTTTATTTGGTCGGAACGATATTCTGCCAGCTATGCCTTCAGACCAGAGTTGGTCTCCCCAAGAAACTGTTGAATTAAGCTGGACAATAAGATGCTGGACTCTATGCATGGCACATGCTTGCAATGAAAGAAACAAGACTGGATTTGAACTGTAATACGGCAATAAGGTGGAGTAATCCACTATGGGGGGAGGGCACGGAGAGGAGATGGGGGAACATCAGAGCCTATAAACGATGTTATAAAATGAAATGCAATAAAAAATAATTTTTAAATGTAGCCTATCTTACAATCAAACATATCTTGTGTTTGAAATTTGTAATATGACCAGAATTTATCTCAAAGTAAGTGAAAAATCTCCTTTTTCATTAATTTGATTTTGTAGTTCAAAAGGTAAGGCTGGTAAGTACAAAGTTTTATTTAATTGACCTCAATACACTATTGGACCTAGTGTACACAATCTACTGCATCCCAGAAGCTATTCTCAGTGTATATATTAACTATTTAATCTTCAACCCCTTGAAATATATTCTATTTTCTCCATTTTACAAACAACAGAGCTTAACAAAAGAAAAAAAAAACAAGGTTAAGATACTTTCTTGACATCTCACTCCTAATAAATAGCAGAATCACAAATGAAGCCCAGCAATACCACAGGCCAGTCTCTTAAGCAAGCCTCTGTTGGTTCTCATAATCTATAATGTATTTATTTCATTAAGTATGATAGGACAGTCAAAAGATCATGCACCTCAGAATTTGTACATCTGAATCTTAGGGCCAAATTCTCACTTCTGTCTGCATGATTTCATCACTTGAAAACTTCTTCATCCACAAAATATGAATTAAAAAACAGATTTTGTGTTGTATTTTGATGACTAGTCAAAAAATATGAATAGAAATCACCCTGTACAGTGTTCAAGCTGTAACTAGAATTTATATATGTTTTTTTCTCAAGAATAGGTTTAAAATAAAATTAGTGAAACTTAAGCTTCAGGACATTTACTTTCACAGCCCTAAGTTCACAACTTTTCATGAAGAGGGTCTTCATTGTACTATCTTCAAGCTCCACAAAAAATCTCATCTACACATGCTCCTCCCAGTAATTATTTCAACATTAAAGCAAAGTGACTCAGCACTGCTCACCTACTAAAAGCATGAAACCTAGACAAAATGCATGTGACCAGTAAAAGTAGCGGAAACAGGAAGAATAACAAAAGGTAAAGTGCCACTTCCACTGACCGTGGTGGGCTTTAAGCCTGTCTGTAGAGGCAGAAGGGGGCAGCAGAAGACAGAGGCTCCAAGAAAAGGAGGAACCTTTCATAGGAGGGGAACTTCGTCTCTGCTTAGCAGAACTTGAGTCTCAAAAAGGTGAGACAAGTTCCTGCTGCTTTTATTTTTTATCACCCACTGCTTCTCCTGACATCAGGGCACAATCATAGAAACTGCACAGCAGAGTATGGTTAAATAGAGAGCCCAGTTTTTTATTTAAAGCACCAAAGACAACTTTCTCAGGAGATGGTATCCAGGAATAAGCTTGGGAAAGTAATTCCATTATGTTATCTATGACTTCCTGTCTCACTCCGAGCCACTTGCGCCTGGATATGATCCTGAACTGTATATGTAGACAACAGGAGCCGAACCATCACGCAGAGCACTGCCCAGTTCCCCAAGAGGCTAATGGATGACAAACAGGTGGGATGAATCCAAGCACACTGAAAGGCTTTGAAAACTGAAATGACAGGTACCACAGCTCACAGAAAGCTCACTGGAACATGAATGCTCCACTTCATTGAGTCAACTGCCTCCTATAGCTAATATTTTTACACAGGATACAAGCAAGAAAAGACAGAGAGAGAAACTAACACAATGCTTCAAAAACTTTGTGGAAAGTGAAATTAAAACATAAGTTTGCTTTTGGTACATGAAGTCCTGAAACTCATGCATTAACTTTTGTGGAAACTGTACACGCTAAAAAAAATGCACTGATCCCAAACATTTTTACCCCAAAATAAAATTCTAATTCAGTGTCTATGAATTTCTGATGTCTTTATAACATAAGAAAATGTCCAGAATTAAATCTAAAATTAACATATGAAGAAACAGTGTAGGAAAAATCAACAATAGTGTAGTCAATCAACAGGCACATACTCTGACAAATACTTCAAAGAAACTTTATAAAAATGCTGTAACAAGTAAAGGTAAACGTGATAAAAAAGATAAGATCCACAGTCAGCTGCTCTGGAAGAGCCTCGGTATTTTTTTTTCCAATAAAAACGTGCGGTTACTGCATAATCATGTAAACCCACTAGATCTAACCCTGGAGAAATCAAAACCTATTCTCACACAAAAGCGTATACATGAATACACAAATGTTTGCATTGATTGTATCCACAATAAGCATAAAATGGAAACAATTCAAAGGTGCATCATAGATTATATGGCATAGGTATACGTGTAAATATGCATAGAAATCAAGTGACATCAAAAAGTTTTCAGAAAAATGGAATGATAAGCATAACATGGGAGGTAGGCATTTGGCTTAGTGGCTGACATCCTGGTCAAGATGGCCATATGCAGGAACCAGCAAGAGAGTGGGATACCCATGTCCCAGATGTGCCTGCAGTGCCAGTATCCCACATGGGCACCAGTTTGTGTCTCAGCTATTCCAACTCCAGTCCAGCTCTCTTCTGACGCATTTGGGAAAGCACAGAAGATTGGCCCACGTCCTTGGGCCTTTTTTTTTTTTTTGCCACTTACACAGGAGATCAGGAAGAATTTCCTAACCCCTGGCTTTGGCCTGGCCCAGTCCTGGTCATTGCAGCCGTTTGAGGAGTGAAGCAGTGGATGAAAGTGTGTGTGTTCTCACTCGTATTCTCTCTATGTGACTCTTTCAAATAAATTAAATTTTTTAAAAAAAGATAGCCATGTCCCACACAGAAGTATTTCAGTTCAATATTTGCCTTCATTTCCTGATTCCAGCTTCCTGCAGAGACAGAACCCTCACAGAGTTGTGGCAGCTGGAAGAAGCGGGTTTCTGCCATCTGTGTGGAACATGGACTGAATTCCCAACTTTTAGCTTCAGTCCTAGGCCCAACCCAGGGACCTTGTGCATTTGGAAAACAGAGTGAGTTTTCCATCTAACTGGGTCTCTCACTGTATCTCAAATAAATATTTTAAAGATTTATTTTACTTATTTGAAAGGCAGAGTTACACAGAGACAGAGAGATCTGTTTTCCAGTTTACTTCTTAATGGCTGCAATGGCTGAGGCTGGGCCAGGTCAAAATCAGAAGACAGGAGCTGCTTCTGTGTCTCCAAAGTGGGTGCAGCAGCCCAAACACTCAGGTCATCTTCCAGTGCTTTCCCAAGTACATTCGTAGGGAGCTGGACTGAAACTGGCATGCTGGGTTTTGAACAGGCACCCATATAAAATGCCAGCATTGCAGGCAGCGGCTTAACATGCCATACCACAATGCTGACTCTTCAAATAAATAAAGTTTTAAGGGAATTTTATATAAAAATCTTGAAGCTCCCTCATAAATATATATTACATACACACAGAGATGCACATATAAATATAAAGGACTAGTGCTTGGTACACAGAAATACAGATATTAGTGATACAAGCAATAACTTGTATAAATCTCAGGCACTATATGAGAAGAAAGCAGTCAGTCCTAAAAGGTAACACACAAAATGATCTGTTTATATGACACATCCCAAAACACAAAAATATAGTAATGAAGAATAAGCAGTTGCCAAGAATTAGGATTAGGAAACAGATGTGATTGCAAGCAGCCTAACAGAAATTCTGGGGTTGAAACTTTTCCAAATTTTAGGAGAAACCTGTCTACAAAATCTAGGCATATTTTAAGATTCATGAGACCACACACTCTACAAAAAAAAAAATTTATTGCAGGGTAATATAAAAACTAAAATTTTTAAATCTCAAAAGGAACCAGAAATGCAAATTGAAGAAGTTTATGGATAAAAATAACTCTCTTTTAAAGATTGATTTATTTATTTGTTTGTTTATTTGAAACTTAAAGTTCGAGAGAAAGAGACAGGCAGAGAGAACTTCTATCACTGGTTCACACTCCAAATAACCAGAACAGCCAGGGATGGGCTGGGCTGAAGCCAGCAGCCTGACGCTCTATCTGGGTCTCCCACGTGGATGCAAGGGATCAAGGACTTAAGTCATGTGCCACAGCTTTCCCAGGTGCATTGGCAGGGAGCTGGATCAGAAATGAATCAGCAAGGACTTGAACTGGTGCACATATGGGATGCCAGAGTTGCAGATGGCAGCTTAACTCACTAGGCCACAATGCACAAAGCATTTCTAAAGAGATGAGTTGTCTTAATTGAATAAATGAAAGGTATTTGGAACACTGCACTTAAGAGTACTAGAATCAACAACATCAGGACTGAAAATTACTTACAAAGGCATAACCCTCCCCAAAATGCTTCCTGCTCAATGGTACATATAAACTAAGTTTAAAATAGCACAAAGAGAGAAAATCAAAGAACAACTATGGCACTTATGGCCTGTCACCAGGCAACAACTCAGGTCTTCAAACTGAATGCTGTCTACATTACTTGAGAGAATGCTGTCTTTCTAAGATCATGCCCATGTTGACAATTCCATGTGGAATTCTAAGCTGTATTCTCCACAAAAGAATCCGTGCAGTGTTTTTATTCTCCCTGTCAAACTAAAAAGCAGGTGAGGGAATTCCATTTCCAGAAAGATGAAACAGATACACATAGCCCTACTCCTCTCAAAGAGTACAGTTTCAAATGTTAGAGATTCATATAAAACAATATCAAAAAAAGGCTGAAAAGGAGAAAATGACAGATCAGCTAAGGACTTTGGGACCTAGGCCACAACACAGTGGTAAATTTGCTGCTTTTCCGTTGGATTGTTTCACCTCACATATCCCAGGCTTGGAACCGAAGAGGATGGCAATACAGACCTGCCAACAGAGACAAAGACATCCCAACAAAAGCCAGCTCTCTCCAGCTCAAGGAGCTTGGCAGGACAGACTTTGAGACAGCAGAGGTGTACATGAGCCAAACATCACAAAGAAAACTGTTGCCTTGTATCTACCAATGTCAACCAAGTAACATACCTAGTTTGCCACCCTTATCCGTCAGTTAAGGTGAGCCAGAACACTACTCTGACTATCCTGGCAAAGGGGAACAAGTGAGGATGCCACCAAACATCCACATGCACACACAGTCAGTGGAGATCAGGGACACACACTCAGCTGTTCTGGTACTTCCACTATCCCTGTTGGAGCGATGATACAGGAGGATTAGTGCAGCATCAGGACTTTGACTGATACCCACTAATAAGACCTCCACTCCTTCTCTTGTTCCTAGATTCAGAATGTCAGTGGAAACCCAAAATAAAACAGTGCTAAGGCACTCCTCTCCTTTCTAGTGTGGGTATTAACAGTGCAAGTAACAAGCAGAGGGTATTAACAGAGAGGGTAACAAGGAGACCCTTTCCCTCTTCAGGCGTCAAAGGAGGCCTAGTGGGAATCAAGATTTATCTAGCAGTGACCGGATGCAGACAATGCTTCACATTGCTAGAACAGTTCAAAGAAGACTTCAATAAGATCCACGGACTCACAACATAATCCTCAACTATCTATGTTTCAGTCTAAAGACACTCTTCATTACCAAAATCAGTAATAGCTCAACTTTAATGACAAAACAAAGAGGAGGCAAACATTAGAATTATTTGATAAATATGATAAAGCAGTTATCACATAAGTATTTCAATAAGCAGCTGTAAATACGCCTGAAGGAAATAAAAACATAAAATAATGGGCATCCTATATAAGTGCCGCTTCAAACCAGAGCTGCACTACTTCTCATTTAGCTTCCTGCTAATACGCCTGGGAAAAAAGCAGAGTATGGCTCAAAAGCTTGGGCTGCTACACTGACATGGCAGGCCCAGAACAAGAGCCTGGCTCCAAGTTTCACACCGGCCTACCTCTGGTTGTTGCAGCTGTTCAGGAAGTGAAACAACAAATGGAAGATCTCCCTCTCTCCTTTCTCTGTAACCCAGCCCTTCAAATAAATAAATAAGTCTAAAAAAAGATAAAGAACAAAATGGAACTTTTGAAAATGAAAAACAATAAAGTACTAAAGTCAGCATCTGGGATCAATAGTAGAACGAAAGGAGAAGATAAAGCAATTAAAATTATCCAATTTGAACAAAACAAGGAAAATAGGCTGGAAAAAAAGCCTTGGGAACCCACGTAACAACAACAAAAAATATAAAATCAATGTTATTTCAATCCAGAAAAAAAGGATAGGAGAAAGAGAACAAGATCAAAATATTACTCAAGTAATGGCTGGAAATTCCTATGTTGACAAGACACACACAAATACAAACACACATACACCAAGGCACATCATAGTCAAACTTTGAAGAGTTAATTCTCCCCCCACCCCAAGCCAAATCTTGAAAGAATCAAGAGAAAAAAGCACCTTACCTATACAGGAACAATAATTCAAATGACAGTGGATTTCTCATCAGAAACCATGGAGGCCAGAAGGAGTGGTACATTGTTCAAGTGCTGAAAGAAAAGAACTGTCAACCCAGAATCCCATACCCAGTGAAAATATCCTTCAAGAATGAAGAAGAAATAGAAACCCTTTCAGGAAAAAGGAAAACTCAAGAATTTTCAATAGCAGAACCACTCTAAAAAGAGAAGCTAAAGAAATTCAATGAACACAATGCAAAAAACAAATGTGGAACCTTGCAACCTCTAGAAAAAAGAACATGCCATATAAAAATTTGAGTAAAATACAATAGGATTTCCTCCATTTTGAGTTTCCTAAATTATGTTTGATGGTTGAAATAAAACGTACAATTGTCTGATGGGGTTCTAAATGCATACTGAGAAAGTACTTAAAGTAGTGGTTTATAAATGAAGAGGAAAATGATGAAAGGGAAGGCACATGATCACAAGATAAATGGGCACTAATTAAAAGATCATGAAAAAGGGCCATCTATCCAAATTCCCATCTCAAATGCATGATTTCCAAACTATAAATATACAAGTGTCTATCTCCTTTTGGTTAAACAGAATTATCTAATTAGATATTATCTATAAAACATTCACTTCAAATATAACACAGGTTAAAAATAAGACTGCATAGCATGTAGACATCAGTCAAAATAAAGCAAGAATATTTTATTAATGAGAAAAAACATACTTCAGAACAAAAAAACACTTACCAGACATTAAGAACATTTACATTCTGGAAAAGGTCCATTCTTCCAAGAAGATATACCAGTCCTAAACGTGTATGTACCAACAACAGAGCTACACAATACATAAAATAAAAAGAGAACTGAAACCAGAGATGGACAAATCCACAATTACAGTGAGAAATATCAATAGCCATTTCTTGGCAACTGTAAAAATAATCAGAAAGACAGAAAGGATATGAAGTATAAGCACTTCACAATACTATCTACCAATAGTTATCTAATCTACATTAATGGAGCAGTTCACCCCAAAATAGTAAAACACATTTTTTTCAAGTGCCTAAGGAACACATATCAAGACAAACCATACGCTAGGCTATAAAAATAAACCCTTCAACAAACTGAGAATTACTAGAATCAAACAGTGTATTCCCTGATCAGAGAAGAAAAAATAGAAATTAGTAACAACTTATACGAAAACTCTCCAATAAGCTGAAACTAAACAGCCCACTAACAAAAATCATCCACAAAAGTCTGGAGAAAAAAAGTTGAATGGAAATGATAATACAGTCAAAAATTTGGAAAACACAGCCAAAGCAGTGTTCAAAGAAGAATTTGTAGCAATGAATGCATTTTTTTAAAGAGGAAATCTTGTTAGGCAGTAAAGCAAATTCCCATCTCAAGAGCTTAGATAAACATCAAAATGAATCCTAAGCAAGGTAAGAGCAGAAATAACGCAATTGAAAATAGAAAAAAAAAGCAAATACATTAATATCAAAACCTAAGCACCAAAAAAACGAAAGCAGAAACCAACATACCACATGAATACAGATGTAAAATCCTTTCCAAAACATAAGCAATTAGAATCCACAAACAAATAAGGAATTATACAGGATCAACATTGTGGTTTTGTGGATTAAATCATTGCCTGCAATGCCGGCATCCTTTGTAGCCACCAGCTTGAGACCTGGTTGTTCCATTTCTAGGCTAGCTACCTACTAATGTGCCCAGGAAAGCAGTGAAGGGTTCAAGTGGCTGGGCCTGTACACCCTCTTGGGAAGTCTCGAAGAAGCTCCTGACCCCTGGCTTTGGCCTGCCCCAACACTGGTTGTTGCAGTCATTCTGGGAATGAACCAGAGGAAGAAAGATTCTTTCTTTGTCTGTCTCTCTCTAATTTTGACTTGCAAATTAATAAATAAATCTTTTTTTAAAAAACGAATTATGTAATCATATCAACAAGCTAAAGAAAAATCTTAGAATTATATCATTCGACTCAGAAAAAGTGAAACATAACTCAATATCCACTCATAACTAAAAAATAAAAACTTTAGTGAGTTAGGAAAGGGCAACTTGAACTTGATAAAAAAAACACATGCTTTTAAAGTAACATACAGCCAACATTATAACTCAAAATTACTGAATGTCATTTGTTGAAATCATGGAGAAGGCAAGGATAGGAAAGAAAAGGCATATACAATTTAAGGAACAAATAAAACTAGCAATTTGTAGACAACATGACATCTTTAAAGAAAGTCCCAAGGAATCTATAAAAATGCCTTCTAAAATGAATAAATCTATTCAGCAAATCAAAGGAGACAAATTAAACTCCAAATCCAACCATAAATTTATACATGAGTAACAAACATGTTGACACTGAAACTAAAATGTCTTTATAGATAAGTGCAAACACGCAAACACCAAAATGAAAAATACAGCATCATTTACACTCACTTTCAAAAATAAATAAAAATCCAACAAAACACTCAGTGTATTTAGGCTGAAAACTATGAAAGGTGATTAAAAAATCATGAAAGATCTAAATAGAGATATATGTGTTCATGAATTAGAAGATTAAACATAGCAAAGATATTAATTCTCCCCAAATTGGCATACAGTACATAAACACAAGATTATTCTAAGTTTTGTAGAGTGATAAGGGAATTAAAATACAACTAAGGCAATTTTGTAACACAAAAAATAAAGCAAGAGTTCTGATTTCAAGACTCACACAGATGTAGTAACCAGGAATTAGTAGTGTCTGTTAAGATCAGATATTTAGGTAAATGGAATAACAGAGAGATATTATCCATCTTACTTTTAGCCAAGATGCAAAGCTGGCCTTCCCATGCAAATGAGTGGAGCAAGTGGAATTACAGGTGAAAAGAAGAATCCTAACCAGAGACTCACATCTCATTACATCAAAACAGATCATAGATTTAAATGCAAAACTGCAAAAATATTTAGGAAAAATTAATAAGAATCCAGAGCTGATAAGGTTGTTTTCTTGGGTATAACAACAACATCATGATTCATAAAAGGTAAAAGTAATAAACTAGACCTCATCACAGTTTAAAACTTTTGCTCTGCCAAAACTTAAAAGACAAACTAAAGACACAAAAATCTGATCAAGTACTTGTTTTCAGAATATATAAAGCACATTCAAAACTCAACAGTTAAAAAAAAATCCAAACCCAAAACAGGCAAAATACGTGACCAATTTATACGTGAATAATGACAAGTTGAAAATAGTCAAAAGACCACCTACTGCTTGACTTTATCTTCATAATATTCTTTAAATGGCAGGTGCTTGTGGCAGCAGATGCATGTGCCTACAAAAGGGCAACTTAGGGGCTCAGGGGTGATCTGAACGTCCTGCAACCTGACTGTACTTACTTCAATACCATGGTTATGATACCTGCACTATCATTTTATAAGAAAAGAGGCCTGAGTAAGGAGCACATAAATCTCCACATTTTTTTGGAAACTGTAAAGTCTACAATTACTTGAAAAAAATAAAAAATAAAAGCTTAGGGTAGGGAGGAAGGAAGAAACAACAGGCCCAAAGCAGGTGAGTATGTTGTGTGCCTCCTTTCCTTGGTTTCCTTCCTTTGTTGGATCAGACTAAGATTCCCAAGTCAGTTTTTACCGCCAGTCAATACTTCCCTTTAGCTGAAGAATCATTCTGAAGCCTTCAATGACCAAATGCAAATGACTATCAAATTTAAATTTCATGCTCATTCCTGTCTTCTGCAGTCCTGACACACTTTACTTTCAAATGACTGTCTCAATCTAAGTATCTCACAGGCTCCTCAAGTTCAACATGTGCGATTTTAAACACATTTTCTTTGTAGCCCTCAGATTTGCTTCTCTTAGGGCATTCCCTATTTCAACAGTGTCATTTGCTATAGATTGAATGTTCATGTCCCCCAAAATTCCTATGCTGAAATCCTAACCATCAAGATAATAGCCTTAAGAGATGGATCTTGGGGAAGGTAACTGGGGAGGCAGTGAGGTCACAAGGGTGGAGTCCTCATAAACGGGCCTAGAACTCCAAAGAGGTGCCATGACCTTTCTACCATGTGTGGAGAGTGGGAAGGGGTCAAGGATACACTGGAAACAGTCAAGACTCCATCTGCCTGGAAACTGGATTCCCAGCCCTCCAGGAGTGACGAAAGCAAATTTTATTGTTTATAAGCAACATAACCCACAGTATTTGTTAATGCACCCTGAACAAACTAAGATATCACTTGTACACCATCCAATGCACACTTTGATATTTGTCAACATGTGGCTTACTCAACCTTACTCTTTTATGTCTAGCCAATCATAAAGCATCATTAATTCAGGTTTTTCAGTACATTCATTCAGTCTGTTTCTCACATTCGCAGAGCCACTACCATACTCACTGTTGCAGCTCGAATTGTATTCCTCCAAAAGCATTTCTCCTGTAGCGATCAAATTAATCTTCACAAAATGCAAATGCTAACACCTCACTCCCTAGCTTAATGTTACAAGGGCACTTAATAATCTTTATCAAAACACCAAAATGCTGTACATTCTTGTTTCCACCCACATCATGCTACTCTTCACCCTCACATCTAAAGACCAGCCATAGTAAGATTCTTCTAGTTTCTACAGGCTTTCTGCTTTTCTTATTTCAGGGCCTCTGCTTCTCATTCCACTACTGCAAAAACAAACTATCTAATACCTATCCATCAGATCTCAACTTATCCATCACTTTCAACAGTTGTCTGCCCCCCAAGGGTAGGCTCTTTGTGAAAAGTAACTTAAAACTTTAAAAAATATAGCTATTAGTACCACTTGTATAGTAATTTAAAGAAGTTAGGGCCTTAAATATTTTCATTTTAAAATTTTACAACAAAACAATTTTTATTCAAAATCTTATCTGTAGCTTCAAACTAAATATGGAGACCTTCATACTCAGTATTACTACTCAGGAATTTACTAATTCCACTAAAAGTCATACTTTATGTTTCATATTACAGTTATCACATACATGGCTCATGATTCTCTATACTCTTGATCTTCAATTCCTGCTAAGAAATTTCTGGTTAAAATCATTTGTACAAAGTAAAAATTATAGGATGGATTTCAAGGTATGAGATAAAAGAAACAGGTATTTCAAAATATAAGAAACATTAATGGGGTAGTTGAAGATACATTACAGAATAGAAAGCAACACCTGGAACTCAACACCAAGGATGCACTAGGACTCTGCAAGTGCAGCTTCTCAGAGAATGACTGCTGCTCTTATCCCCAGCTCTCGTTAATCAAACCTGGGTTCCTACACTGTGAAAAAGAACATATAAGCAGATGTGGATTAGTCAAAATGCTAAAAGGGTGGCCAAGCAGTCATAAGTTTGTTTTTGTGGGTTTTTTTTTTAGTCTTTCCTTTTTTGTGCAATCTTAAATTTTAAGAACTGCTTTTGAAAACTTATCTAGAATACATTACAGGCCACTTTATTGCTTTAATAACTACAAGTTAGTGAACATAATTAACTTCTTATTGCTGACCACGGGTCTTATATGTTAAGAAGAGCCTATGTGAGCATCAGGTTTCACTGAACGCTAATGAAGATGTAGATATTCGACCTGGATTGATTATTTAGGAAGCCCCTACTCCCTGTTTTTAAAACGTGCAATGCTTGAAGCCAACTTTTTAAAGGAGATAAAAGGAGCTTATTTTCCTATAAGTCAAGAACAAGAAAACAAAACAAAAAGAAAAAAAATAGTTATTTGAACTTTTAAACTAGAGGTTCTCTAAAATAATAGATATTCTTGAAGTATCTGTTCCATTTTCAACATTTTAAGGCAATGAATGGCCAAGGGCAAAGTGGGAGAATATGAAAGGTAAAATCCAATTTCTCTGTGAGGAAAATAGCAATGAAGAAAGCTGAATGGTACACACATGTTTATATGAAGTATGTTTTATGTGTCAAAGACCCAGCTAAACACTACTGCTGCAGCAAGCTTTCCTTGATTGTGCCTCAGCTTCTTCATCTACAAAACTCACAAACAGGCCATGTATGCCACTGCCTTCATCTACAAACTGATGTTATTCTACATCAGCTGTGTGCCAGTCTGCAAGGGTGTGCACATGCATATGTGTGTTGGTGTTATCTAAAGCTAACATCCAAGGAAGTGGGAATGCACAGATTCCCGAGAAAGCTATTCCCTGCAGTAACCTGAGGAATGCTGACCGGTGATTTGCATCCCTTTACTGCCTGGACAGAACACTGAATGAATAACAGATTCCAGGCTAGGCTATATGTTAAAATGCTGCAGGTTAAATATTAAGTATCTAAAAATAAAAGCAAAGAACACAGAGAATCTTTTGTTTCCTTTCAATTTTCTTTGAAGCCTTATCTTGAATGACAAACTATATCAGCTCTTGTGGCTTGTTAACAAAGATCATGGGAGCAGGCACCAACAGAGACGAATCTGGGTTGTAACCTTGACAGCAGTGAACTGTGTGATCTTGGACAAGTCACCTCCTCCACTGTGAAATATTTCCTTCTGTTGTTGCCAACAAAAATATTCGGACAGATACAACAAGCTTCCTTTAGAATAAAGATATTACAGCATCAGTTCAAGAATCCATGATTATAAGACATTTTATTTCTATAAAGGCATTTCACCTAGTAGTAAACACAGACTTTAAGACAGGCTACATAGTCAAATCCATTTATAACCCTAAACAACAAGTTTTGAGTAGTGAATAGGCAAATAAAAAGATGAGCTAAATCAACAAGATGATTAAGTGTAGATCCAAAACGATGACCTATATCATTCTTTAAAATTCATTACAGGAAACTTCTGGCATACAGTTTTGATATATCACTCTGTGTGGAGTAACTGATTCACTGGGCTCTTCCTCTTATGTTTCACAAATATAAATGTAAATATTGGCACTTCAATGGGAAAAAATTGCCTACAGGCATGGCGTAAGACAACCTGATTTAAGAGACAGAACCAGCTTGATCTGACATGAGCCAACAGTGCAATCTTAGCCAATAGTGCAATCTTAGCCACCAGTAACTAAAGTGCAGTGCCCAAAACAAAGGGGTTTAGAGCTCTAATGTTTTCTCTACATCCTGTGCTGGGCTTCATACAGCCAGTGGGATCCTGACAAGTAAGAGGGATCCAAAGAAGGGGAGGAACCAGAATGTGATGGACCTAGCAAATACATCCTGAAGACCAAAGTCAGGAAGACTGTGCAGCGTGGAAAAGCTAAATCTTGGGGGAGAGACAGCATTACATATCCGATGACTGCCACTGTAACAGAAGAGTTCGGATCTAAGTGCACACATACCACATATATGCTGCTGATACAAACGGTACCCCCGAACAAAACCAGCATCCCTGGGATTGTTCAGAAAACCCTGACTGCCCAAGAGAAACACCTGGGCACAGTTTTAAAACTAATAATGCCTGCGCTCCACCCCTAACCAATTAAATCAGTATCTCTGAGGGAGGACCAGGGGCATGCTAGGAATTAAAAGTGCCCTGTGGGATTCCTAATGTGCCACTAAGCTTGAGAAGGACCAAGGTAAACAGAAATCAGGGTGGCTGCCTGAGTGAACAGCAGTAGATTCCTTCACAGAGGCCAGCTTTAGGTTTAATTCCTAGGTCTCTGTCACAGCATTGTCTATATTTCTAGTAAATAAACTCAGCAATATTTTCTGTGATCATGAAGATTAGCTCCTGCTTGCAAAGATTTGAGAAGAAATGGAGTTTCAACAAAACACTGTTTTAAAGGGAAGGATTAAGATTGGGTAATAGTACCTTAAATAGGAGGTTAAAAGGATTTAGTCACCACTGTTTCTGTGGAGTATTAACAGTATTAGCACCTTCACAGATAAGTATACAATTTAATTCCAAAGTCCTCTAAGGTAAATTTAAAACATGCTAACCTTCTTCTCCACGTTCTTTCATGGGAAAATAATTAAAGTCACACAGAAACTACATCATGGTTTAAATAGTCTCTCCTACTAGTAACTTATGTATGTGATGTAATACAAGTACATTCTTCTACATTAAACAGTTTCTAAGATTTCTACAGTGAAAATATCAGGATTTTCAGTAGCCAATCTACAATTCTCTGTGCTTCTTTAGGCACTGGTTACGTTCCTGTCCATAATCTTTCTCTGATTACTGAATACAAACACTCATTCTTAGGATTCTGTTTCTTAATCTCCATTGGAAAGATACACTCAAATGTGTTCAAAAGCCATCTGGCCCTAAAGCAGGACAGACATAAATGATGGTGTGGTATGTCTCTGAGTTTTAGTGGTCCCTTCAAGATTTTTCCACTTAGATGTCACACACCCTCTAAAGTTGCAAACTTTCACTTTAGATTACAGGAAAATACCAACCATTTCCTTTTACTTCGGCCATCTGTCAATGTAACAAACTCTGAATAAGTCTGAAGCTTCTTCTAAGCTACTTGAAGCCTCTCACTAATCTTTGTCATGTGATTCATAAATAATGAGCGAGATATTAAAGATCATTATCTTGTTTACAGACAACCACCACCAAAAGAGCCTGGAATCATACTGTGGATTTGACTAAACGAATTCAGCCTGAAAAAGCAACTCGGGAGCTACGCTTCAACAATTTTTTTTTTTAACCATTAAGTGGGTTAACATTTCAAGTAATGATTTCCCTTTCCATATCAAAACCCTAGAAAGAATATGGATCTTCGAGCTATCTGAGTGAGCAGCTGCTGGACAGGCGGTTTGCTCCACAGCCAACAGTCACCTTTCCATTTTTCAAGCACATACCTCTCACAGATATGTTTTCAGTGCAGCAGTCTACAGAGCTGGTTATAACACCAGCACGCTGTGACAACAAAACTCATGATGGTACTGCCTGTTTTGTTTTTTTTTTTTTTAATTCTCGCTTCACCCTCCACCTTTCCCACCCCCAAAGAAAACCAAGCTAACAATACTTCCAGGAAACCTTGCTCAGTCCTAGGAAGAGAATGCTTTCAGGGAAAGCAGACTAGCTTTCTAGGGGAACAGCTTGCCTGAGAAACAGGAAGCTGATCTGAGCAGCACGGAGAGCAGGGATGGGGCGGAGCAGAAAGGAACCGAGAGAGCGAAGCACAAAGAGTCCTAGCTGCTCCTGGTTACTTATTGACAGTTCCATCCAACAGCACAGATTTACAAACTGAATGAACATCCATCCTGCCATACCTCTCCTTTCCTTTCACAAATCCTGTCAATTTGGTAAGTCACCGCACAGGGAAAAGTAAGGCCTTACAGCCCGGCCAGAGCCCAGCTGCAGGGAAATGATGTAAACTTCCCACCTCCCACCAGCCATCAACCAGGCTAAGCCAATCCACCTCTCCCCAGACCTGTTAAGACTCCCTGCCTCCCCCAAGGCCACTGCCTGGAGCCCATGGGCCCTAGGCTTTCCTGACTGGGTCCTACTGTGCAGTGGAAGGATTGTCAAGGAGTCAGAAGTGGTTTTGTTTTGAAAAAGAAAAAAGTCTTTAATGAGAAAGTAAATGCCTTTCTATTTAAAAAATAATGTTGAATCGCCAAAAGCTAGTTGATCCCCAGGAGAAATATCATTAAAAGGACTGAGGTGAGGAATGTAATTTAGCCAAACAGCAGAAGGTGTAATATAGCAAAAGGGTATCCTATTTGGTTGGAGTCTAGGAGAAACAGGTTTTGCTTTCTCATACCACTTCTTGTACCCTTGCACAACTGGCTTAACCTCTCTGGTTTCACATGGACATTATAAATTTCACATGTAAATTATAAATTAATTTATTAACTGCACCCAGAAGATAAAAATGAGGAGCCCAAAAAAAGTAACCTCACTGCTGGCCAACTGTTGCTGACTGAAAATTCAAATTATTCCTTGTATAAGCTGTTCAAGATATGGTTTGCTGGGCCAGGCACAGTAGCTTACTAACTAAAGTTCTGGACTTGCATGTGCCAGTATCCCATGTGGATGCCGGTTTGTATCCTGGAAGCTCCATTTCCTTTCCAGCTCCTGCTTATGGCCTGAAAAATCAGTAGAGGATGGCCTAAAGCCTCAGGACCCCGAAATCATGTGCAAGACCAGGAAGAAGCGTCTGGCTTCACATCAGCTCACCTCTTGGGGAGTGAAACAGCGTTGCCACTTGGGGAAGTGAACCAGTGGATGGAAGATCTTTCTCTCTGTCTCTCCTTCTCTCTGTAAATCTGACTTTCCAATAAAAATAAATACATCTTCAAAAAAAAAAAAGATATGCTTTGCTAAAGTACTAGCAAATACAAGAAAGACCAGCTCAAAATTGAGAATGTTGATAATGAAAAATTACCAGTACTTCAGGTGTCAATCCTGATGAGAATTTGTAGATGTAGGATCATGAAAACTCACATTCAGGAAAGAACAACTCATAAACACAGACAGGGAAGCAATCAAGACCTCCACATTCCCTTGTTCAGCAGTGTTCTATCTATTCATCAGGAACAAATAAAAAATAATTTTAATCAGGGGCCCATAAGACATGCAACTATTTCAAAAAGTTCACGGAAATGTGCCCCTGTACGGGCTCCCAGCATAGCAGTCTTCACACTGGGATCTGTAGACTCTTGGAAGTTTATGACTTACCAAGACTATGCAGGCACACAAGATAGTAAATCCTGTCCAGATAAACTCCTCTGAGGACCCCCTCCAGACACTGGGCTGCCTGAGAAGGCCCCCGGAGCCGGCCTGAGTTTCCCACATTCCTTTCCAAATCCTCCCCTCTCCCACTCCGCAGATTCAGGGCACAGAGCTCTGCCCTCTCCTGTAGGAGGGAACAAACTTCTGATCAGCACACAAGGAGACAATTGGAAATATTGTTGCTAAAAAGGAAATATATGGTCCTAAACTAATCACTCTTCTTTTGCAATTCATGTGGCTTTGCCAATTCTTAGAATAAATTGGAGGAAGAACTAATTGAGCTGTCAGCTGATAAATCATAAGATAAATGATAGATTACTATGATTTTGAACATAACCCAAAAGGAGTCCAAAGAAATGTATGACAATGTTATATCCATATTTACTTTCTCCCCACTTATATTAACAAAATTTCAGCATACAAATTTAAAATGAATTAAATATATTTTATAAAGCTAAATTCTTTCAACAGCATTCAAATAGTACATCTGATTATAAAGTTAGAAATAAGATACCAATAATACATTAAGAAAAAATTTCCAATAAAATTGTAAAATTATAAATGTATAATGAGTGAATTATATTAGAATCATTTTACTTACTAGCTCTATTCAAATTTGTAAATCAGTGTGTACTAATCACCACTCTATAACATCTTTTTTAAAGATCTGTTTGAAAGGCAGAGTTAGAGAACGAACAAGTGAGCGAGCAAACAAAACACAGAGCTCTTCTAGATGAAAGAAATGGCTGGGAGCCAGGGCTACCATCAGGGCGCAGGGACCCAGGCAGGAGGCTCGTTAGCATAGAGCTGGATTGGAAGTAAAGCACTGGCTTGGCATCCATATCAGATGCATGCACTGCAAGCAGTGGCTTAACTCACTACACCACAGCACCAGCCCCATGGCAACCTTCATAAAAAAAAATACTTACTCCCTTGTGTGTGATAGTAAGGTTTACAGAGAGAGAAGGAAAGACACATAGATAGAGCTTCCATTCACTGGTTCACTCCCCAGATGGCCACAATGGGCAGAGCTGAGCTGATTCAAAACCAGAAGTAAGGAGCTTCTTCTGAGTCTCTCACATAGGTGCAGGGGTCCAAGGACCTGAGCCATAGGCAGGTAGCTGGATCAGAGACAGAGCAAATGAACTGGTGCCCATATGGGATACTGACACTGCAGGCTGAGGATTATCACACAAAGCCACCATGTTGGCCCACCATGGTAACTTTTTTTTTTTAAGATTTAGGCTTAAAGTTTTTTTTTTTTTAATCACAGAAGTATGGATTTATTAGACTGATTTTTAAAATGACAGAAAAAAATTACTGTATATTTCTCATTATAAACTAAAATACAGGATTTGCACATGTTTAAAGAAACATTAGAACGGAATAGTGGTGAGTGTGGCAGGTTAATCCCCAACTTGCAAGTGCCAGCACTCCATATGGGCACAGGTTCCTTTTCAGGCTGCCCCACATTCGATCCAACTTCCTGTTTATGGCATGGGAAAACAGTGAACGATGGCTCAGGTCCTGGGCACCTGCACCCACATGGGAGAGTCAGAGGAAGCTCCTGGCTCCTGGCTTAGGATCAGCTCAGCTCTGATCCTTGTAGTCATTTGGTGAGTAAACCAGCAGATGGAAGACCTCTCTAATTCTGTCTCTCCTCTCTACATAAGATCTGCCTTTCAAACTGAAAAACAAACAAAAAGACTCTTTAAAAAGAAAATGTTAAAGACTTGAAAACACCATAAATATAACACTGGTTGGATATCATATAATGTACACATGGACTGAAAGATGACATAGCACCCCATACTATGTATTCTTTTTATGTTTGTTTAAAATATTTAAGAAATACTTTTTTCAGCAAAGTTCCTGAGTATCTGTGCCTTCCTCTGGAAGCAGCTATTATAATCAAAAGCCTGCAACAAGCAGTGGTGGCAGCATTTCCACTAAGTTCTGGGATTCGTGTGGGAGCATCATGCTTTCATCAAGAGCAGGCATTTAATCATCTACATCTGGGTTTGAACCTGGATGTTATAACAGTAAGCTAGTTTTTCTAAGCTTCAATTTCCTCATCTATAGACAGTAATAATAGTACCAAGTGATCAAAAAAGTAGCCCTAGCACCATGCAAGTTATAAACCAAGATTCTAAAAACTTTGTACATTCTTATATGTCATGTCTCAATTCACTGAATACTCCTAATAATCATATATCACTGATTCCACTATTTTCTTTTTTTAAGATTTATTTATTTTTATTGGAAAGTCAGATATACAGAGAGGAGGAGAGACAGAGAGGAAGATCTTCTATCCACTGGTTCACTCCACAAGTGACCTCCACAGCCGGAGCTGTGCCAATCCGAAGCCAGGAGCCAGGAACTTCCTCTAGGTCTCCCACGCGGGTGCAGGGTCCCAAGGCTTTGGGCCAACCTCGACTGCTTTCCCAGGCCACAAGCGAAGAGCTGGATGGGGAGTGGGGCCACTGGGATTACAACTGGCACCCATACTGGAGCCTGGCGTGTTCAAAGCGAGGACTTCAGCTGCTAGCCACCACACTGGGCCAAAATAGTGCCTCTTTTTCTGTGTGAAACACAGCATTTTTACTGATGTTGTTATTTTCATTCCTGTTTTAGCAATGCAAAAAAATATTTTGTACAACAGAGGTAAACCAGTTTAGCTTAGGTCCCAAGGGAAGCACTGAAAGAGGTAACACTGAGACTCTAGGGCTTACACTTGGAACTACTGCCAATCTGGAAAGGATTATAATTATAGCACCACCTTTATTCTCACCATCATCATTATCATCATCTCCATCTCTATCATCAGCCTTCTCTATAGTTAGCCTGGAGGGCCCTCGGTGTGGGAAGCACCTCTGTGATGAAATACACAGAACTGAGAATATGGATAAGTGAGATGGATGAGAGAAAGAGCTTCAGGGAAGAAATCAAGAAGGGAGCATGGCTCTGGAAAAGAACAGTGTTCTGTGCAGCAAAATGGAGAAATGAAAACCAGAAACCTGAAAAAAGAACAGCTACCAGATTGGCAGGGGCTGTGTGAGGGTGTCTAAAAGAATATCAACAAGAAAAATGGCAACACTTCAGCCAGCGATGCACACTGGGACTTAATTCTTATCTATTTAATAAATGCTATCTCACTCTGGGGAAGGACATGAACATTTTAATCAACCATCATTGATAACCTGATACAGGCACAGTGAAAAGCATTTGCCTTTAAAGTGTCAGAGTCTAGCAGGAAAACATCTCTCCCAACTACTGAATTGCAATGCTATTCCTTTGGCAAACCTTAAACCACGGGCTCCTGTGATGTCTGTGCTGGGTTCTTCTGAATAACTGTGTCTGGGCTTCAACTTTTACGATGTTCCTCGATAGCTTCTATCTGAATCAAAAGCCTCTCCTCCCCCCCGCCCTTTCACTTAAAAGAATTAGCCCTTTTCCTTCAGGCAGTTAGGCTGCATCCTCTGTTTCCTGAACACCCACAGGAATTAGGCGCTGATGATTCTCAAATGCAACTACATGCCTGCTTCCCCCAATATCTTGTAGGATTCCCATCCAAGTTTTGCTCATGCCCAGCACCTACAGACCGTGTATGTTGCCCTTAGTAACGATCAGAAAAATGCTACCTGAATTTTTCTGATTCTTTCAAGGGATTCTAGAAGCTTATCCCCTTGTATGGCAATCATTTGGGATCACCAAAAATAAGGAGGATTTGGTGGTTGGCGATTTCCTCAGGGGCAACTAAAAGAAAATCTTTTGGGGGTATGTTGCTGTTATCCCTGTGGTGAACTTCTTCCCGCAATATTAAGTTTCCAGATAAAAAAAGTATGCGTTAGTGTCATGATCACTTAAAATTTATTAACTATCTAAAGCGGTTCGTTTACCCCATAATATCCACCAAAGTGCCAGCACAAGGTCAGTGTCAAACAACCACTTTCATATTGGCTGATTAACTGAGTACAGCAATTAGAACTGCTTCAAGCCAATTGCAGACTATCCTTGAACTACCACCAAGGATGTTAAAGTATGAGAAGATACCTGAAGTCTCTACAATAATTAGCTTTTTAAAATTTTAAAGTTGTAACCATACATAGTCAGAGGCAATTTTTAAAAATTATACTCCATTTTTATAGATACAGTCCTCGAAAAATTAAGGCTTAATATTTAGCTTGATCTAAAAAATCACACCCTAATACACGTGATACAACATAAAAATTGTTGACTGCTTAGGTGCACACTGTGGGAAAAGACAGTTGGAATCAATGATCATCTAACATTCCTGGAACTTCTCAAATACTACGACTATCTTTCTTTTCAAAAAAATTATTTTTATTTTTATTGGAAAGGCAGATATACAGAAAGCAGCAGAGACAGAGAGCAAGATCTTCCATCTGATGATTTACTCCCCAAGTGGCTGCAACGGCTGGAGCAGTGCCAATCTGAAATCAGGAGCCTGGAGCCTCTTCTGGGTCTCCCACAAGGAGACAGGGTCCCAAGGCTTTGGGCCATCCTCGACTGCTTTTCCAGGCCACAAGCAGGGAGCTGGATGGGAAGTTGGACTGCCGGGATTAGAACTGGCGAGCATATGGGATTCAGGCACGTGGAAGGCAAGGACTTTAGTTGCTAGGCCACCATGCCGGGCCCAAATACTACTACTTTATAAATCTAATCATACCAATTTTAAAAAGCTACCTAAGATTTCCTAAAAACTTCATGTGCCCCTTTTATCATTAAAGTCTGAACTGATATGTTCTGATAAACACATAAAAATAAACTTCAAATTTAAAATTCAGGTTGTATATAAGAATCTTTCCAAAAGATACAGAAATACTAATCTGAATGTGCAACAGTGATTAAAACTAGAGACTAGGGAAGGAGGTCAGAGAATAGATGGAGGCAGGATAATGGGTACCAAAACACAGTCAATGAAAGGAAGATGCTCCAGTGCCTCACAGCACAGCCAAGGGACCATGGTTCACAAGCTACTGGATGTTTTCTGAGTAATTACAAGAAACGAGCTCTTAAGGCTTCACAGCATAAAGTAAGGAGGAGAAGGAAAATGAAATGTCAATTATCCTGATTCAGCCATTATACATTGTATACACATATTCAAATGCATATTATAGCCCAGAAATATGTATAATTATAACAAGCTAAATTCTCTTTGTATTTAAGGGAATGGAAATGCTAACTACTCAGATTTGATCATTATATACAATTAATATTGGGCATAGCATATTCTATCCCATGAAAATGTACACACATAAACAACTATTTTAACAACTATTGAAACTATGTTTCAAATCTCTCTAAATTTTCCTTTCATTATTGGATTCCAGGGTACATTAAGATGCAGTATTCTGCTCAATACTAAAGCTACTATTTAAAATCAGTTTAAAATTCTTTTTTTCAAAAGTTGGTATTCCCACAAAGAACAAATGATGATCTTGAGATACACACTTTTTATAGGACTCATTTCACAGTCTGACAGGTTCTCAAATTTTCCTAATTGGAAAACCACAAACTTTTTGATGGAGTTAATCTCTAATATAAAACCACAAACTAATATAAATACAGTGCCACAAAATTTAAAACTAATCCTATAATGATTATAAAAGTTTACCAGTAGAAATTCATTCACAGGGTGTGCTCCACTCCCCATATGCTTTATCTGCACTTTACTTCAGTGAAATATTACTAACATTTCATTCACCTGCAGTCTGTACATGAAGGACATATTTCTGTTTTTATTAAGACTTCTTAAAATAAATAGAATGTAATAAGTGTGGCCTTCAGTTCTTCATATTAAGTTACTAACAGGTGTAACATCATTTTTACAGTTCACTACAAAACATTTTATATAAATACATTTTCCAATTGTCTCATTCATTTGCATGTTCCTTCTTCTCTGGTAATTATTCCCTGTACACACACACAAAGTTTATTTCTACTACACTCTAACATCTTTGTAACTGTAAGGCAGTTTCATATTGGAAAGTCACAACTTTTGTGTGTTCTAATAAGCTTCTTCTAACTACACATAAACTAGAGATTATGTTCACAACAAACTAAACTTTGCATTGACAGAAATTTGGCAAACATATTTCATAAAAAAATTTTACTTCAGAGAAAACAAGTAAGGTGACTATTATGCCATTTTACAGAGAAAGACACTAAAATGCAGAGAGGCCATAAATAACTCTTCTACTTAGGAGTTGAAAAAGGTTTTCTTACTCAAAAATCAAGTGATGTCAGTATGCACTAGAAAGCTTAAGTATATATTTGTTCATTAATATAGGACAGCCACATGAAATTTTGAAGAAAATTTACATGCTTCTAAAAGGCCTTCTCTTTTCCTTTCTTGTGAACCATCTGTATCTTAAAGTCTTAATAAGATTATTTTGGTTTTTACATTTTTATTTATTTATAGATTGGAGACAGAGAAAATGAACACTTTCCCAAGGTGTTCCTAATACTAGAGGCCAGACCTCTAGCCCAAGCCGGAAGCCAGGAACTCAATCCAGGATTCCCAGTAAGTGACGGGAAAAGCACCATCACCATTACCTCCAGGGTCTACATTAGTCAGAAGACAAGGGTTAGGACTCAGAGCCTGGTACAAAATTCAGATGCTCCAGTGGCGACAATGGTGTCCAAACAGCTAGACGAAGCATCCACCCCTGCAATGAGCTTGCATTGCTCCCCAAAATACTCAGTTTTGATCTATATACCTTGGTTATTTTTAACTTTCTTCATGGTTCTGTGAACAATGTCAAGAGATTATTTAAAAAATGTTTAAGTTCAATGTTTTGCAGAAAAAAATTAAATAACTTGAATAAATTAAAACTTCCTTTAGAACTTCAGGGAGCAATGGGAAAGGATATTTACATAGAAAATGAATAATTCAGTTCTATATACATGAGTCTATCCTTAGGACTGGGAGGAAAACATTTTATCCAAAATGGCAACAACCTTTGGGAAACCGACCAATTCCCCGGAGTGGACAGCACCTGGAAACTGGAGGTATTTCAAGTTGTGTCCAGGAAGAGAGCCATGAACAAGTTAGCAATGAAGTTTCCAGCAGTACTAGAGCAGAGCAAGTTGCAACTTCCCCTGGGACTAAACAAAAACTGTGTCACCATTGAAGACTGGAACCCTTCACCCTATATACCCAATGCAGCTTAAATCCCTACTGTCTGACCCTACCTCAAGAGCTGGACACAGGCCCACTGGTAGGGCTTTGGTGATGTAATAAATAATAAGGAAATGAGTCTCCAGATGTGAGAGACGTAAGTAGGAGGTGCTCCAAATAGTGCTGAAATTCCAAAGCAATTTAAAGAACAGACTGTTAGGAGAAATGAAGGCTCACAGAACTTAAGTAAAATAGATGCACATAAAAAACGCATGTAAGTAATTTCCTGCGTATATAAGAAATTCTTCTATTTATAACATTTTATATTTAAAGCATACATAGCCATCCTGGTAAAGATCCTGGTAAAGGTCCCTCAGAATGATTATTTGTGAACATATTTTTAGAGATGTACACAAAAGTTCACTTTAAGAACTGTTTCAAAACTGTAAAACTCTATACTAATAAATGTGAAATCATATATTCTTAGAAAATAAAAGAAGGATTTAGAACTGCAAAAAAGATGATGAGAGCACAGTAGAGCCTCAAATGATGGAAGTAATAACACAGGCAGAGAGGATTCAAAATTCATAAGGCAGGAGGTAAAATCTCTAGCTAACTGTGAAAATAACACTTAGAATGAAATTTTATTTTGCTGGAACTTGCCCTTTCTCACATCTGGGTGCCTTTACAGTGATTAACAAGGTCAAAATCTCAAAACAGGCAGAGAAAAATTTTGAGATATTTCTGAACTTCCACAATTGTCAGGTTCAATTGCTCTCTTTGATATCTTCCCGGAGAAAATGAGAAGCACAATTCCACTACTGAAACTTTGAAAAAGAACTGCTATGTGGCCTTGCTCAACAACCAAGTCAAGAGTTAGGCTTTCATGCTTCCTCTGGTGGAACTTCTTGAAATGGTGCCAATTGGAATCATTTTGATCACTTAGACCAGTGCTACAGGAGCAGCTGGAGTACATGAACCAGTGGTCATTTCTGTTAGGTTTTGTTTTCAAATGATTATCTGGAGGACCGAATAACTTGACAGAAAGAGCAACCTGGAAACAAGGGAAACATTACGGAACTTGGAGGCAGAAAATGTAGGGAACACTTCAGAACTACCATTAAACTACCAAAGACACGAAGTGTTCTCTATTCTGATCGCTTTGCTTTTATAAGCGTTGGGAGGTACGGACCCAAGCACATTTCTTTATCTCCCTTCCTAAGAACTCTACAAGTTAAATAGCAGACTGGATATACAGAAGTAAGTAAAACATACCACCCCAAATTCTGATGACCAAAATATTCCTGGCAAACATTATTTATGTTAATGTTAATGTTACTTTACCTGGGAGATATTACATCTTATGTTCTAAAGTGCTCATAAGTCTAAATATGTAATTTTATTAAAATAAATTTTATATATAACTATCAATAGACATCTTTAACTCAGTATTGTTTTTCGTAACATCCATCCCCGGCATTTAAACAGATATTGTGACTTTCAATCATACTATATATTCAATCTCTTTTTAAAACTTACTTACACATTTGGAAGGTATACTTAGCAAGAGATAAACAGAGAAAAAGATCTCTTATACCCGTGGTTCGTTACCCAGATGGCCCAAACAGTCAGGGCTTGGACACGCTGGAGCTAGGAACCAAGACCTACATCTGGATCTCCTCTCTGCTGCTTTCCCAGGTGTGCTGGCAGGGAGCTAGGGCATTAGTGGTATCAGAAGGGGCAGCTTCACCTGCTATGCCTCATCCTGGCCCCTTTCTATTTGCAGTTTTTAAGTATTTTTTCAATATCTCACTCCTGTGTCTGAGAGACAGAGACAAGGGAATGAGAGAAAAACAAAGAGAACTCGTATTAAGACTCCAGTGCTTCAGCGCCCAAATGCCTGAGACTGCCAGAACTGGGCCACGGTCAGTGGCAGAATCTGAGAATGCAATCCGCCTGCTTTCCCAAATAAGTGACAAGAATCCAACAACTTGAGCCATTACTCTCTCCTCAACCTACTAAAATTTGATTTTTCATTTCCCTAAGATGGCATTTTTGTTTTATTTAATTAATTATTACTTTTTTATTTTTAACTGCAGATTTACATAGAGAAGAAGAAATGATGAGATCTTGGATCCTCTGGTTTACTCCCCAAAATGGCTGCAACAGCCAGAGCTGAATCTGATCCCAGGTCAATAGGCTGGAGTTTCTTCCAGTTCTCCCACACGGTTGGCAGGGTCTCAAGGCTTTGAGCCCTCCTCTACTGCTTTCCTAAGGGCATAAGCAGGGAGCTGGATCAGAATGGAGCAGCTGGGACACAAACTGGCACCTCTATGCGATGGAGCACTTGAAAGTAGATAATTAGCCTTTTGAGCCATGGTGCTGGCCCCTAAAGTGACTTTCTATAACACCACAAGTGGCTAACTCACTGCTAAATGAAATCATGGGTTTACATGGTCACTGTTTTCTCTGCTCAGGTTCCTGCCTCCCTGGCCAATTCTTGGCAATTGGACTAGTTTAAACTATTGTGTCTGATCCCTGAGCTTTTTCTAATACTTTTCTCTACGTTCTTCCTGGGGCTTAAACTGAAACTTCATGACCTCAGCAACGCTCTACGTGCCCCTTTCCATGTCCACAGTTCCCTATCGCCCCATTCATCTGCATATGAGCACTTACGATCATTTGAATTCAGATTATGCATGCACAGTCGCTAGAAGCAGATCTTGCTCCCTAGAATGCAAGCTGCGAGACTGTCCAGCATAGAGCTTTTCACAAGACACATATGGATAAATAAGCTTCAAAAATATTGATAGCTATTAACTTTGATTTTACAGAGAATGCAAAACTAAAGAATCAATAACTTGATTCTTATATCAAGCCAATTGCACAACTGGTTGAATGAAGCGTATTAGAACTAACATACATTGAGACACCACATATAATTTTTAAATATATATATATATACACATTTATTAGAGTTACAGAGATAAAGAGACAGACACAGAGAGAGCAACTGCAAGAGAAATTGAGAGAAAGAGATCTTCTGTTTGCTGGTTCATTCCCCAAATGGCTGCAATGGCCAGAGCTGAACTGGTGCAAACCTGGGATCCAGAGCTTCTTCCAGGTATCCCATGTGGATGCAAGCGTGCAAAAATTTTGACCATCTGCCACTGCTTTTTCAGGCCATATGCAGAAAGCTGGATGAAAACTAGAACTAGGGTCTATATGAGTGCTGGCACTGCAGATGGAGGATTAGCTTGCTTTGCCACTACATATAATTTAAAGAACAATTTACGCTAAAGATTGAAATAATTGGCCTTTCAATCTTTAAATATCCCTTGGCGGTTGGGAAGGGTTGGTAACTAAAGCAAAATCAGGAGAAATCAGTCTGTAATGAAGAAAGAATGAATTAGAATAAATATTTCTTAAGCCTAAACTCATATCTGAAAACTACTCAAGTGACTCAATTTTGTCTTGAAATGATAAATGAAGCATTCATTATTTAAAGTCTAGTTATTTTACACTAGTTTATAATAAGGAGATAAATCATGCAAAATCCATTTCTTCACATTATAAACTAAGCAGCTGTGGGGCCAGCATTTGGCATGGTGTTGAAGACATCTCTTGGAATGCCCACATCTCATAGGGGCGTGGCTGGGTTTAAGTCCTGCCACTGATCCCAAGTTCCAGCTCCCTGCTAATGTGTGTCTGGGAAGCAACAGGTGCTGGCTAAAGTAAAAAGTTGAGTAAAGTAAAAGTAGAGTTCCTGCACTCCAGCTGCACATGGGAATTGAGTTTTCAGCTGCTAGCTTAGATACGGCTCAGTCCCAGTTGTTGTGGGCATTAGGGGTGTGAATCAGCAGGTGAGAGATCTCCCTGTCTGTCTCTTTATATGCCACTTTGCCACTCAAATGAATAACATAAGACATTTTAAAATAAAATAAGCAGTAGAGTAGTTGATCTGAGCTTCTGAAAGTTTCAGAGTTATACCATCAGACCTAATGAGGTAGTAATATTCCAGTTCATCAGAATGCCTGCTTCTTAGACATGTAACTATTCAAAACACAAGACTATAAATCAGAAAATTAAAAATTCTCTGTATAGCTAAATGTATTTTTCTTTAATACCTGCCAGGTCCCACCTGTTTAAGGCAGGCCTTTAAACTTCGCCAAGTATTGATTTTTGTTTTGATTATACTTACAAAACTTTAGTTGCTTCATTACCCAAGAGTAAAACATATAAATTGGCTGCTAACAGACTGGAGAAGACGCAAACAATTAAAAAGAGAACAAGAAAAAACATTAAAGCACAGCTTGCTGATGAATTTATCATTTATGACCTTTCCCTTTCTCAAGCTTCATTCTACTAAAAGAAGCGAGCAAAGGACAGCACGTAGAGGAAGCATGAAAATAATTTGACGATATTGTCTAAAAGGAGTAGTTAGACAAAATTAATTAGGCATAAGTCACTCTTTGAGGAATGGCACTGTACAGTACAGCACGTATGATGAAGCATAAGGCCAATATCTTCAAAGTCCACATCTATATCCTTGTTATCAGACCTAAGAGAATTATTAGTGATTTTTATCAAAAACAAGCAAAATTATATTTGCTAAATTCTTCTTGGCAAAGCAGAAAAATATATCATTACCGTAAATCTTTAATTATTAAAATTAAGATTCCAGAGCTTCAACTCATAAGCATGGTAACTGGTGCATTATATTCCCAGCAACAAAACAGAAATATAAAAATACTACCTTATTTATATGCTAACAGCTTTGAAACAACATAATGCTGGTATGACAATAAAGAAATAACTGTTTTCCATTCATGGTTAGAAACAAATAAGCAAACGAAAAAAAAAAAAAACTAGAAGAAAGTTCTCTCTTTTGTTGAAATTCGTGCCTGGAAGCTGTCTTAGATTTGTATTAATTACTTGTTATTTGAGTGGCTGGGAGCTGTCTTAACTGGCATCAAGCACAATCTCTTAACCATAAAGACATAACTTCAATACCTTCATAAATAAATTCATACTTTAAAAATACCAGTTGTATAACCATTGAGGACTAAGATAAAACTAAAGACAATGAATGAGACTTTCAAAAAAGAACACAAAAATGCTTCACATATGGCATGTGTGATAAAATTCTTAAGAGTTGTGCTATTTTTTTTCAAATACTTTCAAAAATACACATACTTCAATTTTGCAAACTATACTCAAAAATTCATTTACAAGCTAAACATGAATATTTTAATAGAAACTATGGCAGAATATCTAATGTTTTCACAAGCTAAGAAGAAATGATTACTTCTGCTTAAAGCTTTAAAGAAAAAAAGAATTTTTAAAAAGCGAACCTTTTCCAAATTAACATTTTACCCATTTTACAAACACGGCACCACAAATATAGGAATTCTGTGTGAAGATAATCTAAATTATCTAGCAAAAATTCCAATTGCAGACTAGTAAGATCATATAATTCTTCTCTAAAAATACCTAGCAACTACTCCTTAGAGGATATGACATATGATTAGAAAAACCTACAGATTTCTAGAAATTTTGCCCTGCTGCTAATAAATTATTTTACAAATAACTCAAATCCTTATCTTAAGTTTCGGTTTGCAACATACAGAAAAAAGCTAACTCAAAATACCAAATGCCAAGCATGGATGCAACGTATAAACACTAAACATCAGCCCATGCACACAGCAGAGGAGCCCAATTAGCAAACCACTAATTATAATTTGGCATATAATTCTCTTCTCAAAGCTACTTTTTAAATATCTATCCCTAATTCCACAATTACTAGGTATCTAGACTGTGCTAAGCTCTGATAACCTCTGGAAGACAGGAAGATGAGGAAGTAATGGTGCCTTCACGTAGGACTGAGTAGGTGTCAGAAGGGGAATTTCGAGGTTTAGGAATAGTCTCCTTTGTCAAAAAAAGAATCACTGGAGATGAGGAAAGGGAAATTCCTTCCTAAAACGCAGGGCAAATGTCTCAAATATCCCTTTCATCCACATCAGGCTTCCAAAAAGCAAATGATAACAGTGATACATAAGTGTGTAATCAGTGCAATTATTTTATAAAGGCTCAAAAGTAAAAATCTGATTAAAGACATTTCAAGGCAACACTATCAGCATCTATGAAAAATTAAAAGCTTAGTTAATTTTGATTCTCGGTAAATACAGACTTTTTTTTAGAGGAATGTTGCTTTTAAGATGTATTTATTTATTTTATTGGAAAATCAGATTTTACAGAGAGGAGAGACAGAGAAAGATCTTCCATCTACTGGTGGAAGTAGCTACAATGGCCAATTGCCAGAGCTGCGCCGTTTCGAAGCCAAGAGCCAGAAGATTCCTCCAGGGTCCCAAGGTTTTGAGCTGTCCTGGACTGTTTTCACAGGCCACAAGCAGGGAACTGGATGGGAAAGGGGGTGGGCCCATGGGATCCTGGCATGTGCAAGGTGAGGACTTCAGCTGCTAGGCTACCATGACGTGCCCCTACAGACTGTCTAACTCAAGAATCATTTGTGAATCATAACTGAAAAGGCCAGCCTCAGAGCAGACAGCAGGTGGATTTTAGGTCTTTCAGATTTAAACAATTATCTGCAAAATTTCAAAACTAAACTCATGAAATTACCACTTGCTTAAAACATTGTTTGCTAATATTTTATAACCAAAGCATATTTCTTTGACAAAACACATATACAACAGCCATATTTTTGGTAAATATTTAACTACTATGAATTAAACTGAGCCTTGGTATAAATGATATTGAAAGATACTGTCCTTTTACTAAGTGAATCCCAAAGGGAAATCTTTTGAACCTTCAATACAATAGAATAAATTGTTAGTGTATATTATCATATAAATGCACTGGCACAAATAATAATATTGAATATTTGAAGAAAACTAACATTGCTGAAGGATGCTAGTGAAAATTAAAAATAATAACAAAAACCTGTGGGTTTAAAAATTATCTCTGTCCAAAATGCAACAAACTCAGTCTTCAAAAATCAAATAGCCAACATTAATTCCTAACAAGTGAAACTCTTTTCTCATTTAAAAAGCATAATGCATGAAAAATCTATTCTCACTACATTAATCTTTCATAATTTCCTATATCTGAAATTAGTCCCCTGACATCAAATAATTTGAATGAACTAGCCTCCAAACTACCTATATAACATAAGTAAGTCAATTTTTACATAAACGTTTACTGGCTTTTAAAAACCTGTTGTACTGATTTAAAATGAGCTTTCCAAATACAACCCAAAGTTATGCAAGAAAAAAAAATATGTATGACATAAGTATACATATAATTAACAAAAATACCCCAGAGCTTGTCACCTTCTGTTCCTAATACTAGATTTAAAGAAGCATAGTAAATGAGAGTGAAATTAAAGATGCTTAATCCTCCAGTCATATGAAGGACTATACTATCGCAATGATATAGAGGAAATTGGGGGGAGTGAATTTGGGTAGGTTGGAAGGGAAATCCCTGAGCCTATGGAACTGTATCATAAAACAATAAAATAAATAAATTTAATATAAAAAATATGCTTAATCCACCATAGGTACTTTATCAATGTTCCCACAGGCCAGTTAAAACCACAAGTAACAGAATGGAGAGAAAGTCAACTAGAAATCCCCAAACTGGGTACCCAAACTGGGGAGGAACAAACAACAGAAACAGTGAGGATTAAACTCCCTCAACCTCTCTGGTCATAAAAGAGGCCCTCTCCGCATAGGTTAAGTGTCTACATAAAAAGAAGCATAAAGAAATCTGTTAAGATGGGAGGGACTGCAGAGCGTTCATCAACATTTGTTTGAATGGATCTGCCAAGCGCTCAGGAATTACACTTCAATAACGTGACCCTTCCAGACAGAACAATAAGGAGACAGATTAGACCCTTCAAGGAGTGATTCATCCTTGGACACACAGTGAGAGGGGTCTCCAACGTGTCGCTTGCACACCGTGTGTTTGCTCAAGCGTCTGGGCAGTGCTTTCTGCGGCCCTGTGACAAGCCATGGGGTGCAAGGCAGCGACACTCAAAGTTACTAAAGGAGGTCCAGATCCAGCCATAAAACCTGCAGTTGTTCAGGTAGACTGTCAGCAGCATCTGCTCTTCTCTGTAAAACTGACCAGAGGACAGATTCCAGTGCAGGGCTCACGCAGCTGCTTCCCCACTTCTCAACAACACCTAACATCTGACAGATTAAAAAAAAAAAAAACTTAAACAGTATCATGAGACAACGAAAGGCAAATTTTAAGAGAAAAGGAGCTCATCTCAGCAACTCTAGATGAGACACCAAGTGAAAGTGAGAAAATGCATCTGTGCATTCTACACATGCCTTCTACTCAGCCTCTATAATCCTCCCCCCCACAATGTGTGGGCTGAAGTATAAGATAAAGATTACCCTTTGGGGTCCACGGAATTATTTCGCCAGTTACAAAACCCTTAGGGGACCAATATTTAAACGACAAGTTTCCATAATATTTCAAAAGGCTCAAGACTAATCCGCCGCAACCACACAGCTGCCTTCAGCAAACGTCTTCTTCCATCCACTCTGGCAGGCTACCACCTTCCCGTCCTCACTCCCCACAGCCCGGGGAGTCCTCTCCAGTGCCCCCGTAAATCTCAAAGCAAACACCTCCCTCCGGAGCCCACGGGCTGCTGCGCTTCTTCCTCCTTCCTGCAGATGGAGTCAGGCGAGGAAAGAGCCCTGAGCCCCTCTGCGCTGGAAGCAGGCAGGAAAATGAAGCCTCCGAAAGCCCCGCGATGCTGGAAAATCAAAAGAAAGGCAAATGCAGATGCTACTATATTTAAAATATTAAAAGAGTCTGTTGTGGCCACTAGTTGGTGCTATATTTTCGGGACACAATGAGAACCTAATGAGAGCTGGGTTTCTAATAACTTCACCCATTGACAAATGAAGTTTAAGCCCCACCCTCTCTTCCAGCGTCAAGCCTGTGCCCGCACCGCTCAGGAGGCAGGGTGGTAAAATGTCCTCTCCTGAATGAATTTATATTCAAGTTGCTTTCCGACTGTAGCTCCTCGCCGTTGCCTGGAAACAGGAAACCCTTCCCACCTACAAGCTTCCTGACTGCTCCCCCCATGTCTCCCACTTAACAGCGCTAAGTGTACCTGGCCAGGCTTCTAGATACTGCTTATCTTAAAGAAGCGCTGATTCTTTAAAACAGAGAGGGAATTTTGTGCTCGCTTCGGCAGCACATATACTAAAACAGAGAGGGAATTTTGTCATTTAAATGTCTAGAGAGGGCACTGGATAGCCAAACAAATTAGTACTAAAAAACTGAATTTTTTAGCTGGAGACCCCATTCCCAAAATTTCATATGTAACATATATAAACTTTACCTAAAAACATTTTAAAAATATACTACAACAAATGTGTCAAAAACTTTAAATATGAATTAATCTCATTTGCTTTTTTAAAACCCACTTCTTTACCTAATGATGTTTCTTTGAAAATCATACTCTGTTGCACAGGGATAAGGGACCATGCCATCCCAGCCATCCAGGTGTCCCAGGTGTCCCCTTATTTTAACACCCACACCGTATCAGTTTCTAAGTCTCTAGGGAGTCTAGTCATATACGCTTCATTCATTTCGGTTTTCCTTTGCACTCTATTTATTACCACTGAACTTCTGGCATTAATTTTAACATTATTATAGCAAGAGTTGCTACTACAAGCCACATTTATATCTTCTTTCACTATTTGTTATGCCGTTATTTCTAGCACTACCAGAGCAGGTACTATGATTATCCCACTCAGAAATTTAGAAAGTTTAATTACTTGGCCAAAATCACACATCCATAGTTACATGTCCTTAAGTGAATATCAAATTCCTCTTCCTTTGGAAGTACTTTTTTGGTAAACTAGAAATGAAAATGTGGGTTTACTTTCTAGCTAGATGGCTTATGCCATGCACCATTCTTACACCAAAGGACCACACGGTTCACTCCTTCCACTTTAGGAAACGGCAGGTACATTAGGGATTCAATATAGTGTTCCAGTTAATGAGATTTACAGTGACAAACTTCGTGTGCCTCTCAGAGATAACAGCAAAAATAGATACATATTCCTTTGGTTTAGTGTTCACAAAAATCTTTGGGAGAAAAGAAATTATTAGTTTTGATCAGCTCCTTGTAGTCAAACAAGCTGCTAATGCTAAAGTGGAAAAAAAAAAAAAACCAACTAGGTAAAAATAACTAGTTATATCGACTGATCGATCAACAGTGGATATCTGGAATTTTGACTTGTACCTACAAAATACTTAATATCAAAAGTAGGTATACATTCAGCTTACAGTTTGAATTAGTGTCTCCTTGTTCACAGTTCTACAAATCCTTATACATTCTGGGTCTCTTGCACATGCAATAACAAACAAGTTTAACTGTACTACAGATCTCTTACGAAAGCCTCTAAGCCAAAACTGAAAATAAGAAACTTTACAAGTCAGAGAATCTGTGAGGCTGATAAATCGAAATTATAAATTGGACAACATTCAGATAGCAGTCTTCCGTTATAAAGAAAAAAATGCCAATATTCATTCAACAAAACATGGATAGTGTTTTGACTCTTAAATGTACTGGGACATCGCAGATGTTTATGGCAAAAAAATCAAAATTATAAAATAGATGTTTAATTCTTGGAAAATATTAGACTAGAGGAGGTCCTGGCTATGCTGCTGCTATTTATAAAGCACCTCAATTATAGTGTAGCCTGGACTTCTTCTCCCCTCCCCAAACAACAACAGCAGTGGCAACCCTGACTACCACCACCAACAGTGTCTTATGCAAATGAGAACATGGGTGGGCCAGTATTTAGCACATTTGTTGTCTTTCTGAATTGTGTACTCCACAATACTTGCCACATGTTCTTCTCACCACATTTTAAACTGTTAAATACACAAGAAGCATTTCTATCCTGTATTCATTTATCCACAATTAGAGAATATGCTAATTTTTGCTAAAAAGTTTTGAGAAACTTATTGAAGGACTATATATATAACAACTGACTAGAAAAAGCATTATACTCATCAACTACATCAGTAAATATTGTTAAAGATGATTTTACTTTGGAAAAATTTTAGGTATGGAAACTATCTTTTAAAGTCAAAAAACTGAAAGGAATAGGTAACATGATGTTTTAGTAGAAATAAAATGTAAGTGGCATTTTGTGCTTAACGTACTTCTGTAAGATTACAGCTATCCATCCCTATCACACGGCCAATGTGGGCATACAGGGAGCATTTCGGTAAGAAATGAAACATTTCTGGGCCCAGCGGCGTGGCCTAGCGGCTAAAGTCCTCTCCTTGAAAGCCCCGGGATCCCATATGGGCACCGGTTCTAGTCCCGGCAGCTCCACTTCCCATCCAGCTCCCTGCTTGTGGCCTGGGAAAGCAGTTGAGGATGGCCCAATGCATTGGGACACTGCACCCGCGTGGGAGACCCGGAAGAGGTTCCAGGTTCCCGGCTTCGGATCGGCGCGCATCGGCCCGTTGCGGCTCACTTGGGGAGTGAATCATCGGACGGAAGATCTTCCTCTCTGTCTCTCCTCTGTATATATCTGGCTGTAATAAAATGAATAAATCTTTAAAAAAAAAAAAAAAAGAAAAAAAGAAATGAAACATTTCTGAGCTGCTAGATGTTAGTCCCTAAAATAATAATCCAAAAATATCTCAATCACCAAGAAATGATTTACACAATAGACTGAGAATAAATTTACTATTCATAAATACTGCCAATGGAATGATACCAAATAAATTGATTTTTAAAATATTAAAGTATTTTTAATTTTTCAGCTTCAAATATTCTAATGTTGAATATATGTTAACATTTAGTAATTGTCATAATTTGGTGAACAACTAAACATTCCATAAAACTGTGAGGGAACAGCTAGCAAACCAACAAAGAATTTACTACCTTTAACTGAAATTATATAACTAAAAATAGAAAACTCTTTAAAAGATACCTTGTGAACAAGTTCAATGAAACAAAAAATAATTGATTTTAGACTAGGAACCAGCAATGTGACACAGTGCGACTCCAGCGTCCTATAAGGGACTGACAGTTGAGGTGCCAGCGGCTCTGCTTCTCAACTAGCTACCTGCTAATTTTCTTGGGAAAGCATAACACAGCCTGAGTACGTGGACTGTTGGCACTCATAAGGCAGACAAGAATGAAGTTCTGGGCTTCTGGGGAGTGAACCAGTTGTGAACTCTGTTGTTCTTTCAAACAAATAAAAATAAATAATTTTTGCTAAAAATGATTTTAAGTCACAATTATCCATGGAATAGGTTTGGTTTTGTGAGTTCATACAGGTAGAAAAGCTTTAGTTCATCTGCCTCTTTGTACATTTATGCATTTTTTGCCTATAATGCACCTTTCATTTTTATCTTTATTTCTAAGTCCAAAACAATTTTAACAGCGTGCCAAACCTATTAGGACACTTGGATACTAGCAACTACTGTACTATGTCACTAATCAGAAAATTCCACTTGAGTTGGCTTAAACTACCCTTTCTGCAGCCCTGAGTCATGCCTTCTGAAAAATAAATCTATCTGATATAGAATAATATGAAACAAGGAGGAAAACCATGTTCATCAGCATTCAATATGTTTAAAATGATGACTTAAAAACTGGATTTTAAATATTCTGCATAACTTTGTACTCATCTATTCATTTTATTCAGCAACTCCTTATTCAATGTTTACTATTTTATTTTTTATTTTATTTTTTTAAAGATTTATGTTTATTACAAAGTCAGATATACAGAGAGAGGAGAGACAGAGAGGAAGATCTTCCGTCCGATGATTCACTCCCCAAGTGAGCCGCAACAGGCCAGTGCGCACCGATCCGATGCCAGGAGCCAGGAACCTCTTCCGGGTCTCCCACGCGGGTGCAGTGTGCCAATGCATTGGGCCGTCCTCGACTGCCTTCCCAGGCCACAAGCAGGGAGTTGGATGGGAAGTGGAGCTGCCGGGATTGAAACCAGCACCCATATGGTATTCCGGTGCGTTGAAGGCAAGGACTTTAGCCGCTAGGCCACGCCGCCGGGCCCTAATGTTTACTATTTTACACACAACATTGAGCTAGCTGTTAGGAGTACACAAATATGAGATGCTCATCTTATTTTTCATAACTTCCACGCCCCGGGATCCCATATGGACGTCGGTTCTAATCCCGGCAGCTCCACTTCCCATCCAGCTCCCTGCTTGTGGCCTGGGAAAGCAGTTGAGGACGGCCCAAGGCATTGGGACACTGCACCTGCGTGGGAGACCTGGAAGAGGTTCCAGGTTGCCAGCTTTGGATCGGCGCGTACCAGCCTGTTGCAGCTCACTTGGGGAGTGAATCATCGAAGGGAAGATCTTCCTCTCTGTCTCTCCTCCTCTGTGTATATCTGACTTTGTAATAAAATAAATAAATCTTTTAAAAAAATAAAGTAAAATGAATAAATCTTTAAAAAAAGATGTGTACTCAAATTTTCCTGAAATGATGTTCCTCAAAATTTCAGTCTAAAGATGTTGCAACAAAAAGAATGAAAAAATCTTGCACCTGAAAACAACTGAATAGCATGCTAATCTTTGAGCAAAAGAATGCCGGGTTTAAAAACAGTCCTCTGATAGCAGCACGCTTTTGGATGAGCTACTTAATTTTTTTGGTCTCAACTTTCTCATCTGCAAAATGGGGCCCTTGGTAATTCTTACCAACCAGTTTTTAAACCTTGAAAAATCCTTAAAAATATACATGATGGGCCCGACAAGATAGCCTGGTGGCTAAATCCTTGCCTTCCATGTGCCAGGATCCCATTTAGGTGCCAGTCCGTGTCCCAGCTACTCCACTTTCCATCCAGCTCCCTATTTGTGGCCCGGAAAAGCCACAGAGAATGGTCCAAAGCCTTGGGACTCTGCATCCACATGGAAGACACAGAAGAAGTTCCTGGCTTCAGATCAGCTCAGCTCTGGATCAGCTCTGGCCATTGTGGTCAGTTAGGGAGTGAACCAAAGGATGGAAGATCTTTCTCTTTGTCTCTCCTTCTTTCTGTAAATCTGCCTTTACAACAAAAAATAAATAATAAATCTTATACACACACATATTACTTGCTTCAAAAGGGGTATTCAAAAAATATAGTGTTTAAATTATTTTTCTTATTTATATTTTTCCAAACCAATGGAAATACATAGTCTGGGGGGAAAATGTATTTATCAAGACAATGAGAGAGGAGATATGAAATGAGAACTGTCCCAAACGACAAAAACTGATTTTTTAAAAAAATTTACTGAAAAACAGTGAACAAAATTGCAACTGATGTATATTTAGTTTCGTTTTTAAAACCTACATACCATTTTCACAAACATTACTTGGATGTCTGCACCCCACATTGGGGTGTTAGTTTGAGCCCCAGCTAATCTGCTTCTGATCCAGCTTCCTTGCTGGTGTGCCTGGGAAGCTTTAGATTATGGCTTAAGTACTTGAGTCCTTGCCACCCATATGAGAGACCCAAAGGAGTTCCTGGCTCTTGCTGGGGCATTTGAGGAATGAATCAGCAGATGAAAGATCTCCCGTTCTCTCTCTTTCCCTTCCCATGTCCACTTCAAATAAATAAATAAATTTACCTTTTAAAAAAAAAGGTATATCAAAGGAAACTTCTGACCAACAAGGATAAACAGAAAAATCTTCATTTCTTATTAGAAGACGAACAAACAAAAAAATCCACAAGACATCAAACTACCTATTTTAAGGATAATCCAAGAGATAATTTCTGTTCTTATCATTGTAAGAGGCTCAGGGGTCGAAACGGAAGAAAATAATAACATGTTCAACTTCTTCTCTTGCTTAAAGAAGCTATAAAAACCTACAGCTATAGACATTGTTGGAAAAATATGTTTAAATAGGGGAAGCATAAAGTAATCATAAAATAGAAAAGGAATTTATACTATTCAAACAGCAAATTAAGGATAAAAAAAAGAAAATTTTATCACTGCAATAAAAGTATGGGAAAATAATAAAAAAGATATTATAAACATAAACTTATCCAAAAATCATGTTTAGGCTAACTTATAAAAATAAAAGCAACATTCAGCTATATTTATGAAACACACACCTAAAACAAAGTAACACAGAAAGGCTCAAAATTCAGAGTTGTGAAACTACACAGCAAGCAAATGTAGAGAAAAACGTACATACAGTAATACTGACTACAGACAAGAAAAATAGCCAAACAAAACATCATTACAAAGGATATGAAAACATTTGTATTGACAAAAAGAGTAGTCATGTAAGAGTAACAGTCCCTAACTCTCTACACATCTAACAATATAGCTTTAAAATTTAAAAAATAAGCAAAAGACAAATACAAAACGTGTCAGCACAACTTGTAGAATCACACAGACTGTATGATTTAAAATGTCTCAGAAAATAATGGGTAAATTTAAAGTAAGGTTGGAAAAAATGGAAATACTACAGTCAGATTGACCTACTGAACATAAAATTAATGTCATAATATAAACACACTGTTTTCTGGATCCTACATAAGAAGAAATCACATTCTTTTCAAAGACATGTGAAACAGGCACACTAACATACACAGACAACAAAGGATATATTTTAAAATTTCTAAGTATTGGGCTCGGCAGCGTGGCCTAGTGGCTAAGGTCCTTGCCTTGATCCCATATGGCTGCTGGTTCTAATCCTGGCAGCTCCACTTCCTCTCTATCTCTCCTCCTCTCAGTATATCTGACTTTGTAATAAAAATAAAATAAATCTTTAAAAAAAAAAATTTCTAAATATTACTATCCTGCAGGTGACACTCACTGACCTAAATATTATTTTTTAAAAAACACAGTAATAAAATAATATCAAAAAAGTTAACTGGAAATTTTAAACACATTTACAAACAATATAGTGAGTACACATTAAATTAAAATACAAATTGTTAAATTTCAAACTAAATAATAGTGATTACAAAATCTAAGAAAAACCGATAAAATCACATAAAAATGGTACATATGATATAGTGCACCAAATAACACCACAGAGAATATCAAAACTGAAAATAAAGGAAAACAGAAAAACAACAGAATAAAGAGGAAAGAATTTAATAATCACAGTGGAAACAAAACCCAGAGACACAGAAAATATCAAGCATTGGAATATATCATTAAGAACTTTACACCAAAAACTTTAAAACCTATATGAAATGGATATTTTGCAAACAATATGTAAAATACACGTTATCAACACTGACCAAAGACCAAACAAAATTCAACAATACAGTTACCATAAGAAAAGGAAATTAAGCTGGTGCCAAAGATCTACATCCTCAGGAAGGAATTCTGAAGCAGTTTAATAAGTATTCTAGCAAACTTTCAGAATAAACAATTTTCACTTAAAGCAACTATTTCACAGCATACAGAGCTTACAGGAAAATGTTTAGCTGCTGCCCATTTAATCTTAATCTACAACCAGTTAGAACAGAAAAAACACTGCCAAGTCACACTTCAATGAAGATGCAAAATTCCTAAGTAAAAATTTTAAACTAGAATAAAATAGTGACAAACAGAGCGATATCAAGGCGACTTCGATTTCAGAATTTTTTTTAATTAAATGTATTCATTAATTACATTGTGTTGTAATTACATAGAATCTGGGATTCTGCCCCCGCCCTCCCCCCATGGTGGGTTCCTCCACCTTGTTGCATAACCATAGTTCAAGTTCAGTTGAAATTCCCTCTTTGCAAGTATATGCCAAGCATAGAGTCCAACATCTTGTAGTCCAGTCAAGTCCAACTTGATTTCAGAATTTTTAAGAATGATTAGAAAATTTACCAATGTAACTTACTGCAAAATTTGGGTAAAAGTAGAGCATGACCAAAGCAGGTCAACAAATACACTCATAATAAATTACCTTAGCTAAGAATAAGAGAAAACTTCCTGAACCTGATAAAATTGACCTTTTAAAAACAGACAACATTGTTTTATATTATTGAAAAATGTAATTAAAACATTTAAAAATACATATGAGGAAATGTACATTGTTACTAAGATGAATTAACATTACAGAAGTACTAGCCAATTCATTAGCCAAAACACAAAGAAAGTAGAATAACAAGGGCTCATGGGCTAATCCTTTGCCTACAAGCTCTAACATCCCACATGGGCACCTGTTCTTGTCCTAGCTGCTGCAATGGCAATCCAGCTCCCTGCTTTGGGCCTGGGAAATCAGTGAAGGATGGCCCAAAGCCTTTGGACTCTGGATCCTGCATCCATCCGGAAAACTCGCCAGAGCTCCTGGCTCCTGGCTTAGGGTCAGCTCAGCTCAGACCTTGGCACCTAACTGAGGAATGAACTAGCAGAAGGAAGATCTTTCTTTGTCTTTCCTTTGCTCTGAAAATCTGCCTTTTCAACAAAAATAAATAAATCTTACAAAAAAATAAAAAAGGATGAAAAGACTGAACAGGGAGACAAAACTGTCAATACTTACAGATTATTTCATTTTCGGTAAGAAAACACCAACAGAATCAACTGACATACTTGTAAAATTAGATTTCTAGCTATAGCATCAATATTATTTTTTAAGATTTATTTATTTTTATTGGAAACTCAGATGTACAGAAAGGAGGAGAGAGGGGGGGAAGGAAGATCTTCTGTCCGCTGATTCACTCTCCAAGCGCCCTCAACAGCCAGAGCTGAACCAATCCAAAGCCAGGAGCCAGGAACTTCTTCTAGGTCTACCACACAGGTGCAGGATCCCAAGGCTTTAGGTTATCCTTGACTGCTTTCCCAGGCCACAAGCACGGAGCTGGTTGGGAAGTGAGGCACTGGGATACTAACCCACACCCATATGGGATCCTGGTGTATGCAAAGCGAGAACTTTAGCCACTAGGCTATCATGCTGGGCACTATAGCATCAATATTCTTAATAAGTCAAGTAATTTCTACAACACTTGGAATAATCAGTAAGAAAATATGACTGAAAGCAAATTCCTTTCATCATGGCACAAAAACTATGGAGCACCTTGGAAAACCCAAGAATAAAAGTGGAAGGCTTGTTAAAAAAAAAAAAAAAGAAAGGAAGGAAGGAAGGAAGAAAACTAATGCTTCTTGAAAAGTGAGAAAGAAAGTTTATTTAATGCAATGGAAGCTACTGAATAGAAATTCAATATTTTAAGACAGATGACAACTTTTCCAAAATTCATCTATTAATTGTGCTTATTCAGATAAAATTCCAAATGCAGTATTTAGAATGAAGACAATTCCAAACTTCTCTGGAAAAATATAAACATTCAAGATTAACAATTTTTAAAAGCAATTAATTAAAAAGTGAATTTGCTCCACTAAACAGCAAACCAGTATTATCCCATAAATTAACCTCTTATTTCTACAAATGTAAAAAAAACCATACAGACTGTAAGGGCACAACATAAGTTGAAAAGTTCAAGACCAACCCCCAAACATACACACACACACACGTACTCCATGAAGTTTTTTTTCATAATATACATATCTCATGGACTTTTTGAACCTCTTATTTGAATGAATTTCAAAAAATTTTGCATCAAAATAGACATCTTCTAACTCTATTTTCACAAACTTTTCAAATATTTACATATATATGTATACACACATACACACATATATGCATGCAGTAATTATACAAGGAAATTACATACAGACATAGTCTCAAACAAAAACACAACGCCTCAAAATAAGTAAAAACACATTGGAGGAATGGTGACAGACACAGAAGCAGGTAATTTCAGGTCAGTGTGTGTGTGTGTGTGTGTGTGTGTGTGTGTGTGTGCAGGTGTGCATATTTGCATGGTGGAGGGCTAGGGGGATAGTGCATCTATTGGTGCACTATGAGATGATCAAATTCATGGGAGGAAACCCTCTACAAGTTCATAGAAAATGTATATCGTAAAAAAAACTGCATGAATTTCAACATTTTTATGCACAAATAAATATCTTTGACTTTTGCTGTTTCAAGAACTTCTGAAGTAACATGCCTCATTTCTCACACAGCAGACCAAAGGGGGAAAGCTGTGTAACTCCAACTTTTATAGAAAAACAGTTAACCATGCCTGCTTTTTTTCTGGGAAAAAACTTTCTTCCCATTTCACTGCTAAAGTAGCTCACTTGGGAAGTTGGTGGGAATGCTGTAGCATAGCATCAAGAAAATTTGTACTTGGGGTAGGCAAGTGAGTTAGTGGTTAAGACACTACTTTGATCACTTTTATCCTGTATCAGAGAGGTGGGCTCAAACGTTTATTCTGTCCCCAAATCTAGCTTCCTGCTAATGTGGGCAACAAAGAGGCAGCAGGTACAGGTTCAAGTAGGTGGGTACCTGTCATGCATAGGGAAGATTAAGACTGAGTTCCCGGTTCCAGGCGTGTTCAGGGTTCACTCCTGACCATTGTGGGTATATGCAAATGGGACACTTCTTGTTCTCACTCCCCCACTCCTTCTCCCTCTATGGCTTTCAAACATACAGGAAGCAGCAGAGGTTTTACACAGCTACTGCTGAGGAGTGCCACATTTCCCACTAGAATGTCTGGTTCCAAGCCTCAGTTCTGCTTCGATCCCAGCTTCCTGCTAATGCACAACCTGGTGGACAGCAGACAGTGCCTCAAATCCTTTGTGCCCCTGCAACCCACATCAGAGACCCAGATTGTGCCCCAAACTCCTGACTTCACTTCAGTCCAACCTAGGCAATTGTAGACATTTGGGGAATTCAAATGGCAGATAGAAAATCTGTCTGCTTCTCAGCTTTTCAAATAAAAAAAAAAATCTTCGAAAAACAAAAGAAAATCTGTTCTTCAGTCAACACAAACATTTATAAAGTGGTTAAAACATTTCAGACCCTGGTCTTGGTGCCAGATGGACACCAGTTTGTGTCCCAGATGCTCCATTTCCCTCCCAGCTCCCTGCTTGTGACCTGGGAAAGCAGTCGAGGATGGCCCAAAGCTTTGGGACCCTGCACCCACGTAGGAGGCCTGAAAGAGCTCCTGGCTCCTGGTTTCAGATTGGCTCAGCTCTGACCGCTGCAGCCACTTGGGGAGTGAACCAGAGGATGGAAGATCTTTCTGTCTCTCCTTCACTGTATAAATCAGACTTTCCAATAAGAAATAAATAAACCTTCAAAAAAAAAAACCCTAAAATGTTTCAGACCCTGTAATAAGGGGGGAAAAGGGAGCATACAAAATAAAGGACCTTAAAACTTTCTTCTACACCATCAAGTAAGAAAAACACTTTTTATGTTAAATTAACTCTAGAATTAACAAATACCATAAATGAAATAGCCTTATTTTTATTCTGAAATGTATTACACTAATTTAAATATAAATGTATAAATACAAATATATTAATGTAAATGTATTAATTTAAATGTAAATTTTTAAAAGTTTATAACTTTTTTCTTGGTAGTAGTTTATATTTGAGCAATTTTAGTATATAACAACATGTAACAGCTGACCAGAAAATTTCGGTTACTGTTTAAACACCTCAGACCGTGTGTTGAGATACTTGTACAATCACTGCCACAGAGGCCTAAGGCAGGCTCTCTGTCCTGTGAGATGGAGATAACAGCCACACAGCAATACATGGTTGGGGAACAAGCTGCGGGGCCTCGAGACCAAGGTGAGCAGGACAGGCACGTGAGACCACAAGCACTCGGGTCATCACTAGAGGGAAAAAAGACTCTGAAGGTATCCCTTCCAAACAACCTGCCCCCTCGCCCAACACAGAAAACGCTGGCCCTGAGCTCCTCCCATACCCCAGGGAGGAAAAGCCGGGCAGCCTACAGCTAGGGGCCTATCAATCGCTAAACCCGAGAATCTTACTTGGGCAGGAAAGTAACGCAGGCCAAAACGCAGGTCAAAAACAGACCTATGTATTTGCATATCACAAATATAAATTTCCTCCAGTGACTGATGTAATCTGCAAATCATTTGCTAAGGAAAGATAAACTCAAATATTGCTATTTTGAAAGTTACATTCAAAGATGTGTTTGAGTACAATGCTTGGTAGAAGCCTGAAGCATATTAGTTCTTTTATGGCTACAAAGAGTAACTTCAGTGGAAATACAAATGGGACTAGCGGCCCTGCTGGTCTGAAATGATCCTGCTTTCATGATAAATTTTGAAGTGTAAAAACAGATTTGTAAATATCGTTAAAGCAAGATGCAATTTCCAAAGAAAATGGAAAAAAAATTCCCTCATTTATTTTACCATTAGTACTTTTAAAAAATATACATACAAATATAGTTTGTATATTACTTAATTTGGTGAAAATTTCAAAAAAATTCTATCAGGTAAACTGTCAAAAATAGTGGAAACACATATATTACAGAACTCAAAACTCAGTTTACATAGGACGACTACTGACAAAGAAAATTTCTATATTTGTCTAAAACAATGATTCAGACTCTGAAGAACTACTATTATTTTCAGATATTTCACATATGCCTTCTTCAAAACACATTTTCAAGTCATGAACATTTGAGAAGTAAAACTTTCCTTAAAACAAGTGTGTTTATTTGAACACACAATTCAGAGCAAAATCAACAAGTGTTTCGCCGGTTCACGCTCATAAGGGATCACATGTGTGTTTATTTGAATGTAATCGCATTGAAATAAACACAGCTGCATTTATTTCAATGTGTGAGAATCCAGATCTACACATGTCTGCGCAAAACAGAATCATGAAACCAGGGCTTAGCACATAGAAATGTGAACAGGAAACAGCAGAGAGCACAATCACTTTCTTCAACACATCACTGAAAAGTAAATCCATGGTTCAAAAATATTCCAGGAAAAGGTACAACTCAATATAGCCTACAGTACAATCAAGAACACTCATACACCATGAAGTCTTCAAATACTTCCTTCATATTCTTTTTTTTTAATTATTTATTATTTAACTTCAGTAATTACATTGTATTATGTGACACAATTACATAGATACTTGGGTTCTCCCCACCCCTCCCCAAACCTTCCCACCATGGTGGATTCCTCCACCTAGTTGCATAACCACAGCTCAAGTTCAGTTGAGATCCCCCCATTGCAAGCGTATACCAAACATAGAGTCCAGCATCTTATTGTCCAGTCAAGTTCAACGGCTTCTTAGGTATACCCTCTCTGGTCTGAAGACAGAGCCAGCAGAGTATCATCCCAGTCAATTGAAAGCTCCAACATACCATCAGCAAAAATTTACATCATTATGGAATTAATTGACATAGTAATGAGTAACCAATATGTTAAAAGTAAATGCGAGTTCCCAGTCACCTTCTGTGACCACCTCACCTATACTTCAATTTTAGTTTATACTTCAATTTTAGTTTATACGCAAAGAACGATAAATAGCAAATAGTACATGAGTTCCTGTAGTATATACTTCAGCATATTTGTAGTATATACTATGGAACATTAAAAAAGCTTTTTGAATAAAATTGAAACTATTTTTCTCTGGTCTCATTCTTCCTTATTCCCTTCCACACTGTCATGAATTTCAGTAAACAATATTTAGCACTTTGGGGAGTGTTTTCTAAAACGTATACCAGAGCCCAGTGCCATGACCTAGCTGCTAAAATCCTTGCCTTGAAAGTGCTGGGATCCCATCTGGGCGCCAGTTCTAATCCCAGCAGCTCCGCTTCCCATCCAGCTCCCTGCTGTGGCCTGGGAAAGCAGTTGAGGACGGCCCAAAGCTTTGGGACACTGCACCCGCGTGGGAGACCTGCAGGAAGCTCCTGGATCAGCATAGCACTGGCCTTTGCGGTCACTTGGGGAGTGAATCACTGGACGGAAGATATTTCTGTCTCTCCTTTGATATATATATATATATATATATATATATATATATATATATATATGACTTTCCAATAAAAATAAATAAATCTTCCAAAAAAACATACCCCCCCAAAAATTAGTTTTTACCCACTCCCCATTAATGCTCTCAATCTTGATCCACAGTGATCATTCATTTTAACAGCTGCTATTTATTCCAACACCTCAATGCCCCATAACAAATGTTTCCCAACTGGTGATCACTGAAGTAGTTCCCTGTTTTTCCAAAAAGAAGACCATTATATTATGTACATCCTTATACATATGTCACTGTAGAGGTGTTTTTTTAAGAGTTTATCTGTGGGCAAGAAACTAGATGCAGAATTGCTATATTGCTCAACTTTCAGTGGATATTGAAAAATTGTTCCTTATTAGTTGTAGCAATTTGTACTCTGATTTGGAATGGTTTCCTTTCTTTTTTTTTTTTTTCTTGTGTTTTAGGGATTTCTTTTTTGTTTGAAAGGCAAAATTGTGGAGAGGAGGAAAGACAGAGTCTTCCATTCACTGGTTTGCTCTCCAAATGGCCTGAATTGGACCAAATCAAAGCTTGAACACCACAGTTTCTTCTGGGTCTCCCACGTGAGTTTAAGTGCCCCAATACTTGTGTCATCTTTCACTGCTTTCTCAGGTTCAACAGCAGGGAGCTGGATCAGAATTGGAACAGCCAGGACTCAAATCATTACTCAAATGTAATGGCAGACTCACAGGCAGAGGCTTAACCTGCAGCCACTTCGTCAGGCCCTGGAATAAGTTCCACATAACCTAGAAAAATCTGTTCCAAACATGATTGTTAAGGAATCAGTTTCCTAAATGGCAAAATTGTATTTACTCCATACCTTACAATGCCTAAGATAACTATGCAGACATTAACGTTCATGCTTGATCCATTTAGGTCAGTTAATTCAGCAGTTCTCAACTCGAAGTGATTTTTGCCCCTGGGGAAAACACTTATAAATATTTAGAGACAGTGTTGATTGTCATGATAGGGCAGTGGAACTAGGATCCCCTGACTAGAATATTCTACAATGCACAGGATGGGCCCCATCAACAAAAGATCCTTGGAACTAGAATGTTAATAGTACATTATCAGTAGTATGGTCAAATCTCTCCCTGCTGTTGACTTAGTGGTCCCTTTTCATTGGGGTACTACATTTTTTTCTCCACTGTTGCTCTGGATAACCTACCTTTTAGCTGTATCCACTAGCCCAAACTAACTTTCTCTAATGATGATCTTTGAAAAACGTACTATCCATCAATTTATTCTAGCACAATGTAGAGACACACTTTTACTCCTTGATCAAACCTTACAGCCAGAAACTTTTGGCCTATGAAGTCATTCTTTAGATAATAATGAGCAGTAACTTCAAACCTAAGTGTTTTCAGACTCAGAATCAGAGGGATGAGCTGCAACACCCAGAGCCATTCTCTAGCCCCATTCCTCAGAATATTTACAACATCTCTTTCTGAAGGATCTGATTGCACACATAGAAACTTAAACCACTGAAAATGAAACTGAACTGGAGTCTGTGGCTTGTCAGAAAGAAATCTTGCTTACATTTATGAGACAACTACAGAATGCATCAGCTGATACTTTTTGTCACTTTTAATTTTTATAAATCTTTGCACAGGATAAAAAGAAATACAAAAGATTTATTTTTAAACCAAGCCATTTAATTACCTCTTTAAAAAAAAAAAAAAAGAAGAAGACAGTAGATACAAGTCAAGGCATCACCTAGGGAAAGTTTGAAAGACATATGCTTGCCTTCAGACACCTGACAGTATTATTTTTTTCATTGTCAAATTACTTTCCTGATATTGAGGAAGAAACAGTAAGGAATTTATTCTTCTCTCAGTTTAAAATGCAAAATATAACTTTGGTAATCATTTGGAGGCCATGTAAGTCAATGCATTGAAAAAATAAATAAACAAGAAATTGCAAGATCAAAATTCTAATCCAGACACTAACCCCCTCAGTACTTTCATCATTGGCAAATTTTTAAGTAACCCTTGCAGCTTTCACTGATGGCCTCCACTGCAAGAAGTCATTCCTGAGTTTTAGTTCAGCATTGCCAGCTACTTTCTTTACATCCTCACACAGGACAACTCTTGCTAATACCCATGCTCTGAACTGGAGCTTCCAATGATCTGTGTCTCCCTTCTCCAGTTTAACTCGCCATAGCCAAGGTCCTACTTTATCCCAGACACTGATGACTTCCAGACTTTTCTCCCTCCTGCTTAATCCCCAGTTTCTTTTCCTAAAATCCAGACTACACATCTGTTATCATATTAATCTTTCTGACAATGTCACTTATAGGTTAAAAATTTTCACTTGTCTGGCATCTAAGGATATCCATGATTTGGTTTCAAAGCAATGCTTGAATGAATTTTCTCCCAGAACTCTGAAAAGCCAAACTGAAGCCAAAAAAGACTAGTTAGTTTTCTTATACACAAACGCGCACACTTGCTTGTCACTTGCCTTTTTCAGAGGTTTATTCATTCTGCCTCATGCAAACTTCCACACGTCCAGATCTTAAACAACTTCAAAGCAAAAGACCGCCACTTCACAATGACTCTGTCTCCCCACCACACTAGTCAAAAGCAACTCTTCTCTGATGCACTCCTGAGCATTTACTGTCATTCTGCTACTGCTCATTGAAAGATGTTTAGAAAGATGGACCCTGAAGAAAAGCTACCGGAGTTTAAATCCTATCTGTGAGGTTTGAAGCTAGTCAGGTAATATCCTTGGACCTCAGTTTGTGAAAACTGGAATGCCCTGCTGGGACCCCTTTACTGGGACAGCAAATCTAATAGCCAGGTGCTATGAATGTTGGATGCTCATGACTCACGGCTGCACCAAGCCACACTAACCAGAGAAACTGGGAGGTTACACCCTATCCTCCGTATCCTCCATCACAGCACCCCCACAGAGTGCAGGGCGGCTCTCCTTCTCAGTGGCAACCCTATGGCTCCGTTCACACTCCAAAGTTCCTTGAGGGATTTTACTGAGGCTAGATTTTAGCAGGGCTTCTCCCTATAACCCAGTGGGTCTCCAAGTTTAACATCAATCAGAATCACATAAGAGGATGTATTAAATCACAGACTGCTGCTCTACCCCCCACCACCCAGTACCCCCACCCTCAGTTTTTGATTCAGGGTCCCAGAATAACACCGGAGAATATGTCTACAAGCAGCTGATGCTGACACGGCTAGTACAAGGACTCCTTCCTTCCCTTTCTATCAGAGGTTCCTCTCTGAGGGCTCCCTCTCAATAAATCATTTGTGAAAGAATTAACATCTCAAGCTCTGCGCCTCCAGGAGACCTGACTGAAAACACACAGCTTCTTGATAGATAAAATGGGGCATATATTATTATTTAACTAAAATGACTGCTATATAAAAATTATCTAAAATGTTATCTAACATAGGCTTTTGGCTTAGAATAGTGTCTGGCACATTAAAAGCTCTTAAATATTAGTTACTAACACTCCCCCAGATTCTTTTTTTAAGCATTCCTTGAGCACAGGGTCTATCTATCCCTTACGCCATCTTCTGTCTCCTTTTACTACCTAACACCAATACTGACAACTGAAATCAATCTATTGGGTTTACAGTACCATGCATCACATTAGATACAGTAACTAAAGCTTGGTCCCTACTGCAAAGGAGCTTTCATATCTGCTCCCTGAAAGGTTCTGAGAAAGAGAAAGTTTACAAGCACTCAGTGAAAGTTGCTGCAGGTATACAAGACAGAATTCAAGAAACAAGAATGAAAGCCAAGAATGGGTCATCAGTGGGGTCCTTGGAGATTAAGAACTGGAAAGGTAAGTGTCAAATGTCTCCCTGGAAAAAAAGATGTTAAAAGGGGCCCAGCGCAGTAGCCTGGTGGCTAAAGTTCTTGCTTTGCATGTGCCTGCTCTGTTCCTAGCAGCCCCGCTTCCCATCCAGCTCCCTGCTTATAGCCTGGGAAAGCAGCTGAGGATGGCCCAAAGTCTTGGGACCCTACACTTGCATGGGAGAAGAAGGGGAGGCTCCTGGCTTTGGATTGGTTCAGCTTCAGCCATTGCAGCTGCTTGGGGAGTGAATTATTGGATGGAAGATCTTTCTCTCTGTCTCTCCTCCTCTCTGTATGTCTGACTTTTCCAATAAAACTAAATAAATCTTAAAAAAATGTTAAAGGAACTGAAAAATAAATTGCATATACGTGACTAAGCTCTCCCAATAGATTACCACAAAAAACAATAAAGATGAAAAACTTTAATTTCATAATCACAGATACTGTTTGCAATATAAGAAATAAGGGGTTTTTCTTTTTTGTGTGTTTTTGGGTGAACACTAAACATCAGTTAATTTATGTTAGATTTAAGTAGAACAAAGCCCATAAAGATGTCCATTTTACACAGCTATCTTGCTGATAAAATCCACACTTCTTAAAATGGAATAAGGTGGCCCTAGTCCACTGCCACCATCCCTGGAAATTACAGGGTGGCATTACAAGTAGAAGCCAATGAAATTGGTAAATATTTATACAACCTCAATATTTGACAGAAAATAATTTCAAACATTCTTTCTATGATAAACATGTAGGTGTAGTCTTCTTAAAAGTATCAATTACATCAGTGTGCTTTGTGAATTCTCAAACTATATACTTAAGATCTATATATTTCAATATATCAATTTTATGCCAATTACAGAAAAAATAAGTCCATATTATGGAATATAAAGTCTTAACAAACTTTTAAGATAAAGCATTCTAAAAAAGTCAAAAAATGTTAGCTTCTAACAGCAAAGTTTAGGTATGAGCTCTGATACTCCAAAAATCTAATTTTATGATTGGACTCTGAAAAAGTTCAAAGAAAAAGATAGATTAATTTAGGTTTAAAAAAAACTGCAAAATCCACTCACAGTTTTTTCACAATATCTACCTTCACATCCATTTTGAAGTATATATGTGTGTGTGTGTGTGTGTGTATATATATATATATATATATACTTCAAAAAATTTTTTGCCAAAACAAATTTAGCTTATTTTAAAAGAATCATTTATTTGAAAGGCAGTTACACATAGGAAGAGCCACACATGGAGAGATCTTCCATCTTCTACTTCATTATCCAAATGACTACAATGGCAGAGGCTGGGTCAGGCTGAAGCTGGAAGCCAGGAGCTTCTAATGGATCTCCCATGGGGGTGCCAGGAGCCCCAAACATGGACTGTCCTCCACTGTTTACCCAGGCACATTAGCAGGGATCTGGATTGGAAGTGGAGCATCCAGGACTCAGCAGGCTTTTCCTGCTAAGATACACCAGTGGCCCCTTTAAATACACACACACACACACACACACACACGCATCGGAAATCTGAGACAATTTTGTATATAATAATGACCAGGAAGACCTGTCAATGAACTACTGAACTGTCAGAGCTGAAAGACAGTGGATTTAAAAGCCAAGTTCTAGTGCCTTGGAGGAACTTGACAAGATAGCAGCCAAGAGTGAGACAATATCACAGCACGTGAGCCAACAGAACTGAGCGGGCCCCTGAACCACTCTGCCCAGAATTTGACCTGATAGTGGAGACAAGGGCCTGCTGTAGAAGGATTCGGCTTCCTTGACCCTGACATCAATCTCACAAGACCAGGGATAAACTCCAATGCTTCTGCTTACTACAATGCCCTATTATTTTTCCATCAAAAAGCGAATTTATCTATATTCTTTTCCAAAGATGCGTATTTTCTATTATCTCCTCTAACACCAACAATTTAAAACGTTTCTGCCCTGGTGTTTAGGATAGTCATACATGATAAGGGGAAGAATATTTCTCCAGAAATTTTCAGGACCCCTAAGAGATCACTCCTCAGGAAACTCATGAGAATGCAAGCAGGTCTTGCTGCTTTCTGCATGGCTTCCCAGGCTGAAGCCAGAGCTGCTGTTAGCATTCTGGAAGGGGCCTCCTTCAGCCTAGCTCTCCATGCCAGCAGTGAAACCGAGGCCCTTCTCCCGGGCTTCTCTAACTCACATCTTTCTCATCAAGAGATGTATATCATGTTTGTGGCACATGAATATCATATTTTCCAACAGTGGTGGGGCAGTCCTTTTACTTTAGTTTCTGCTTTTTAGACTTTCAGGATCACAGCAGTGATGTGATCACAGCAAGTTCTTCTTAACGAAGAACCCAACTTGTGTGGACTGATTCACTCTTTGTATCTTACCTGTCTTTTTTCTGAAGCACATGGGAAACCTTCAAAGTCTTTTGTGAGCCGAGTGTGTCTTAAACATTATCCCAAGAGGCAAACACAAGGAAAATATTCCAGTTGTCCTACATAGGTTAGTCCAATCACCCTGTTCTCACTCCTTTTACACAAAACTGTTAAACTACTCAAAAGTAGAAAGAACAGCATAGGGTGTGGGAAGCTGAGGAACTAAAACCTCAAATAGGAGCATTGGTCCAGCAGAAACAAACACTCTGAAAAGAATGTAAAACAAGGATTTGTTGTCTTTTCAAATGATAGATTTCCATGTTGAGATAAAGCCCTCCTCAGACATTTTGTATGGCTCTGCTTCTCACTGTAAATACACGGGAAAAGGCAAAAATAACATTACAATAATTGCTGTGAATAAAAAGGCCTTGGGATAGCCCTATGAGCAGACTCAGTACTATGAAGGAGTCAATTATCTTCCCATTGATTTGATGCCAAAGTATCTTCTGATCATTCAAGATGCCAGAAGGGGGAAAAATTACCACTAGCAAGTTTAAAATGTCTACAAACCGTAAGATATAACCATCTGGGACATTAAAACAAAAAATCACAAACAAACCTAAAATACTATCACATTCCTAAAATAACACAGTCTACTATCACTAGAAGTTTGGAAAATAAGTACTCAGGAATTAAAGATCTAATGAAGCCATTAAGGGCAAACAATTGAAAAAATGAATTCACAGAACATACATATGTTAAACTAGGTAAGTGGCCACAAACCTTTTGCGTACAATTAATACTACGCTCAAAAAATTAGTGAAAACCTCAGTCTATTTACAACAAAACCTCTTGCAAGGCCAGTTCATTTAAGACGAGACCATTTGGGCACCGCACAGTAGCCTAATGTCTGAAATTCTCACCTTGCACGTGCCAGGATCCCATGTCCAGTCCATGTCCCAACTGCTCCATTTCCCATCCAGCTCCCTGCTTGTGGCCTGAAAGGCAGTTAAGGATGGCCCAACATCTTTGGACCATGCACAAATGTTGAGAGACCCAGAGGACACACCTAGATCCTAGCTCCAAATCGGCTCAGCTCCCCAGGGCGGCCACTTCGGGAGCCAGCCAGCGGGATGGAAGATTTTTCTCTCTGTCTCTCCTTCTCTGTAAATCTGACTTTCCAATAAAAAATAAGTATTTAGAAAATATATGAGACAATTTTACACTGAAAATTAAAGTGAAAAAGCCTGTTTTTTTTCCCAAATAATATTCCAGAAAGGGTTTAAAAAGTAGCCCAAGTATGCAATTGAGAATCCCTCACTATTCTGTTTTGCTCTAGGACCTACAGCTTCTGTACTTTAGAAAATAATTAGATCTCTACATACCCAGCCCTCCTAAATGTAGAGCCTCAAATCCTTTTTATACACCCTGCCTTCTCCACATGCCTCACTGGTTTCCTACCATCACTTTCTACACATCAGTACCAATTGCATGACTTATGAAAAATATACATCCTTGGGTCCTACTCTGAAAATTCTGACTTATTCAGAAACAGACCAGGTTGTTGATCAGCTAACTCTCAAGGCCTTGTTTACTTGTTTCCCACCCATCCCTTCAGAGCCGTACCATTCCTTGCATACTTGGGTTCTCCTGCTGGCTAGTTCCTCTTGTCCTAGCCCCAAGCTTCTAAAATGCATCTCCCCCTTTTAAGTCTCAAACTCTCTCCCCACATCCCTCCTCACAGATACAACCCTTGCTCATTCAATCAGCCCTTATGTCCTCAAACATTAAAAGTAAGGGCCCAGATTTTAGCTATAATTAGTTAGTTGTGGAAAATGGCAAACTGGTCAGTGGCTCAAACTCCACAGTCAGAATCACCAGAGTTCAAATACTGAAGCATAGAGACAGTTATATAGATATATTATCACCTGAAGTCTTACGCTCCTCATAGACAAAATGAGTAATACTACAGCATACCATCTTACAGTCTTTTTGAAAGTTTAAACAAGATGATTCAGAACTTTTATCACACTGTCTGGGATACAATGCTCGATGACCAGTAGCACATATTATTATTATAAAACAGCACGATTCATTTAAAAAAATAAATCCATTCCTAGCTATTAATATACAGTAACAATTTTCATCACTTGACAAACAGGATTATATCAAGCTAAGAAGTTTCTGTATATAACAGGGTATCTGACAGAATAGGAGAAAATATTTGCAAAGTACCCATCTGATAAAGGATTAAGAATTCAAGAGGCTCAACAACAACAAAATAAACAATCCAGTTAGGAAATGGGCTAAGGATATGAATAGGCATTTTTCAAAGGATGAAATACAAATGCCAATACACACATGAAAAGATGCTCAGGACCTACTGCCATCAAGGAAATGCAGATTCAAACCACCAGGAGGTCCCACCTCATTCCAGTTACAATGGCTAAAATTCAAAAATCAAAAAAGTTACAAATCCTGGCAAGAATGTGGAGGAAAATTACAGTGTCAGTAGGAATGTAACAGGGAAGACAGCAAGGGGTTTCCTCGGAAATCTAAAAACAGATCTTTCATACGACCCAGCCGTCCCATTCCTAGGAATATATCAAAGGAAATGAAGTCAACATGAGTGCTAATTGTATCCCCATATTTAACACATTTCAATTTACAACAGCTAAGATATGGAATCAACAAAGATATACAATACCTGATCACTGGATAAAGAATTTGTGAAATACTACTTGACCACAAAAAAGAATGAGATTCTATTTTTCCCAACAAAATGTATACAGCTGGAAACCATTATGTTTAGTGAAATAAGCCAGCCACAAAAAGTAGCACATATTTTCCCTGACCTGTAGTAACTAATATACAGAGTAGCAACAACAAAAATGCATATGAGCAAAATAATTTGAGATTTGATTGTTCATAGCCTTATCTATTATTTTAAGGAGCTGTGGGTTTTCTTTTTTTTTTAAGATTTTTTTGTTTGTTAAAAATGTAGATTTATGAAGAAAAGGAGAAACAGACAGATCTTTCATATACTGGTTCACTCCCCAAATGACCATAACAGACGAAGCTGAGGGAATCCAAAGTCAGGAGCAGGAGCTTCTGCGAGTCTACCATTTGGGTACAGAGGTTCAAGGACTTAGGCCATCCTCCACTGCTTTTCCAGGCCAAAATCAGGGAGATGGATGGAAATTGGGAGCCACCAGGACACAAACCAGCATCCATATGGGATGCTGGTGCTTGGAGGTAGAGGATTAGCTAGTTGACCCAACGCAGCAGCCCTAAAGAATCATGGTATTTCTACTTACTATTTATTGAATTTTTTATTTAGTGGAGGATTAAGCATGTGATTATAAGATAAACTAGAATTATATCATTGTAAAAATGAATAGAAAATAAGAAATCAAGGAGAAGAGAGGGTAAAGACAAGAAGAAAGGGAGGGAGGCATGAAAGGATAGGAAGTATCATTATTGTCTTAAAATACAGGACATTTGTTCCCTTTGCATAAGTTATAAGAATTTTTTTAAATAATTGACATCATTTATTTTAATAAAACATGTAAACACCAAATAGACAAAATTTTCAATACTTCTCAGTTCATTTGTACTCATCAAACTTAGCAGATCCTATCCATTCTGAGGTCACTCTGTTACTCCAAAATAAAATTTTGGAAATTTGTTTTTCCTTATTAAGTCAAATGAAGAATGGCACTGAAGGGGTAGGTAAACAAGGTCCATGCCACCTCAGCAAAAGTGATTAAAAATGGCTTGGATCTATAAATCCCTATATAATTGGAGCTTCAATGTCCTTAGAGATTGCAGGTCTCCCTGTTCTCATCAAAGTTGTTGAGAATCCCTGATGATGTCCCCATTCTTTAGGCCTCAAGAAGAGAAATATGAAAAGCCAGAAGAAACTTTATCTCACTTTAGGAAAAGTAACCATCCTCTGTGGCAGAGCAAGCCGGGATGAGCTCCATTGTCTTACACGTATTCCAGGTACTTTTACTCATTTGGACTTTTTTCTCTTTTTTTTAAGATTTATTTACTTTTACTGGAAAGTCATACATACAGACAGGAGAGACAGAAAGGATGATCTTCCATCCGATGATTCACTCCCCAAGTGGCTACAATGGCCAGAGCTGAGCCGATCCATACCTAGAAGCCAGGAGCCTCCAGGTCTCCCACACAGGTGCAGGATTCCAAGGCTTTGGGCCATCCTCTACTTCTTTCCGAGGCCACAAGCAGGGAACTAGATGGGAAGCAGGGCCACCAGGGTAAGAACCAGCACCCATATGGGATCCTGATGAGTGCAAGGCAAGGACTTCAGCTGCTTGGCAATTGCACCAGGCCCTGATATGGACATTTTAAAAAGCACAGTTTTACTTTTAACAATGAATGAGAGTATGCACATTTCATTTTATGTTTGCATCTGTAATTAGGGAGAAAACTTACTGGTATGAAGTCTCCAATGTCTTTTTTCTCAACTTAACAACAGAAACTGGTAAGGCACCTATTTGTATTTACTTCACATTGCCAAGGCTTAACACCATCCCTCACCAAGCAAACAGCAAGGCCTCAATAAATGTGCCTTCAGTGAATATACCGATTTTTATGACTACCCATTCAAGAGTTTACTTGTGAATACAACAAGACTTGCTTCAACTGCTTCTCCAACATGAGCAGAGGGTCAGACCAAGTCTAACAGTCAGCCCCTCACACACTAATGTCTCTCACAGCTGAAACAAACACAGCAATTATTTATTGGGGGTATCTTCCATGTGCCATACACTCTGCTCAGAAAAGCTCAATGTTCCCAACTAAATTAAACATGGGGCCTTTCAGCCTCCTACACGAAAAAAGAGGCAAGTCGGGAACTTGTCTAGAATACCAAATGATTTGCACTTGCAAATATTACAATTTGTCAAATGATTATAGGAGACTCTTTTCCTTGCATCTCTAACAGGATAGAGAGGCCCAGGGAACTGTTTCCGAAAAACTATTCCTGATCCTTCCAGGTCAGCCCTTGTTTGGTAGATGAGAAAACTGAGGCCCTTCAACATGGCATGTCCAACGAGATTACACTCATTAGTGCAACAGCCAGACCTGCAATCTGGGCTTATATTTCTGGACTCCATACCTTTCCATGCCAGTATATTAATAAGGAATGTCTTAGCAGAAGAAAAAGATTATGTACATTACATTTCTCATACTGTCCCTTCCTATGGTCTTACACATTTATAATATATTTGAAAGCAAAATCTGATAGAAAAAGCAAAAAAATATATATCCTAAATCAAATTTAAACACCATTGCTATTCTGAATGTTTCTTTAAAGCAGGGCAATCTCACTGAAATGCCTTTGGAAAACCTGTATTAAACTGAAGATCATGAAATTGTTTCACATTAAATCAACAAAACACTCTATTAATAATCCCAGATGTAATATCAGGCAAGTAACTGACACGGTTAGTCCTGTATTTCCACCCTACTTTGCCAGGGTATGTGTGTGCGCTTATAACACAGAAAACACAAGGAACCAAAAGAACTACAAAAATATATTTACATTATATAAAAATTGAGTTCAGCTATAAAACCACTTAAACATTAATAACTTCATTTCTTTTTTTCTTTTGCTTTCATTATGTTTATAAGGACTCAGGAGAATGACTTCGATAGTGCCAAACTCTTAGAAAAGTTGCAGTAATTTTGATTTGATGCCTATAGTAAAAGACAGTGAAAATCATTTCACTGAGCTATAGCTGAAGCGCTTTAGTGCACTGTCAATTCAGTCTCTAAAATGTCACTGAGCTCTGTCCTTGCCACCATGGTCCCTACAACTCCCCTGATGACCTCCTAAAGACGTTCAGCTCCCAGGTTGTCAGTGTCTTCGCCAGTGGCCCCTGCCACCAGCTGCTATTCCCACGCCACCAGAGCAGCCCACTGAGCTTGCTTTAAGGACCCTCCAGTGCTTGGCCTGGCAACTGTAACCTCCCAAAAGTAATGCTGAATCTTACTTAGAAGGCACATTGCCTGGGAACTAGTTCTTTTCTTCCACTCAAGTGAATCATTGCTGGATCCCTTACACTGCCCTCTGCTCCCCTAAGCTCCCACACACCCTTGCTTGTAATTTCACCCCTCACCAAGATTGTCTTTTCTCCCCTTTTTTCATCCTACAAATATTTCCACGTGGACTTCCCTGTTAATGGAGTCAAACGTACAGCTCTTTCACTTAAACACCTATCCACAGGGAGACAGGGGTCAGCATTCTGAGGAAGACATTAAGCTTCTACCTGTGAGCTGGTATCCCATGTAAGAGACATAGCTTGAGGCCCAGATCCACCTTCTCATTTAAATCCTTTTAGCATGCCTTAGAAGACGGTGGACAAAATGGTCCACATTCTTTGGTCCCGGATACCCACGTGGAAGACCACGATGAAGTCCCTAACTCCTGAAATCAGCCTGGCTTAGTCTTGGCTATTGCAGTGATTAGAGGAGTGAACCAGAAGATGTTACATCTGTGTGTGTGTGTGTGTGGTTTTGTATGTGTGTGTGGTGTGTGTGTGGGTGTGTGTGTGGGGGGGGGTGTGTGGTGTGTCTCTGTCTTCTCTCCCTCTGTCTGTAACTCTTCCTTTCAAATTAATAAGAAATAAATGAAGGACTGGCAATATCGCACTCCATACAGTTGCTGGTTTATGTCCTGGCTATTACACTTCCCTTCCAGCTCCCTGCTTATGCCTGGAAAAACAGCAGAAAAAGGCCCAAAGCCTTGGGCCCCTTCACCCATGTGGGAGACACAGAAGAAACTCCAGGCTTTGGATCGACCCAGCTCTGGCTGCTGCAGCCATTTGAGGAGTGAACCAGAAGACGAAAGTTTCTGTGTGTGTGTGTGTGTGTGTGTGTGTGTGTGTCCTTCTCTCTGTAAAATCTTCCTTACAAATAAAAATAAATAAATCTTTAAAAAGATCAAATAAACAATAAATTAACCCCTAAAAAACAAGAGATTACTGTGAATGACATATTTGCTTGAGATACTCTTATCAATGCAGAAGACCTATACACTAGGTCACTCGAGTGCTATCAGGAATTTCAAAAGAAAATCACAAGAAGAATGAGTAGTACTTGAGCAACAATGTACAGGAATACACATTTTGTCCCTGACGCAGCCCACCATACAGAAAGCCACTCACAGTATCAGACACTTTCTATCTGGCCTAACAGTGAGTTCTCAAAAGCCTGCCACCAAGTAAAAACCGTTGTGCCACCTTTCAGGCCAAACAGCAATGTCTTTGAGAACAACATTGTTGTGTAGCACATTAAGCCTCCATCTGCAAATGCCAGCATCCCATACAGGCACTGGTTAAAGATCCAGCTGTCCACATCTGATTCAGCTCCCTGCCAATGTGCCTGGAAAAGCAGTAAAAAACAAAACAAAACAACAACAACAACAAAAAAACCTGCCCCAGACCCTCTTGCACCCATGCGGGAGATCTTGATGAACCTACTTGTGCCTGTTTTGGCCTGGCCCAAACTTGGACAAGGCAACCATGTGTGGAATAAACCAGCAGATGGAAGATATCTATCCCTCTTTTCCCCCTCTCTCCCCACCCCCACCACTACATCACTCTATAATTCCACCTATCAACGAAAGTTTTAAAAACAAGAGAGAGAGAGAGAGACAGTGAGAGAGAGAAATTTCTCCAAGATGCCACAAATACTCAAAAAATGGTGCAGGGAGCCATGTGGGTCTTGTGAGAGGACAGGACAGAGGTTAACACCATGGTCGCCATCTTTGCACACAGCCCCTGACCCCAGACCAGTGTAATACCTGAGAGCTTGTCTTCTCTCTAAACACAAACTACCCCAGAGCCTATGACCTCAACCATCTCCTGCCTCCACTACACTGTTCCTGTACCCACCTGACATATCACTTTAGCTGGCTTTTGTACTGTTTGTTTTGCCTCACTAGAAAGTAGACTTCATTTAGGCAGTGTTTTGAACCATCTTATTTTTATTATTACTATAGAAACAATTCTAGACTAGGAGAGAACATACAGTAAATCAGTAAATGCTTCTTAATAAATTTTATAATTCTAAATTATTTAATGTTCGGATCATTTGTTATTATTATCACGATCATTCCCCACCAAAAACACTCTGATTTTTGAATCTTTTTTGATTCAGAAATGATTGAAAATGTATCATACATATGCTTTTTAAAAAATAAAACGAATACATAGATACACTTAACCCATTAACAATAGAACCTATAGCGTCTATTCTACAACACAGTATAAAATTCATATCTGCCAAGTACCTATGCACCAGGAATTTGAATGCTTTACACATCTTTCAAATTTCAAAGTGATTCCAAAAGTTAACTTTAACTTTTGTTGGTTATAGATGAGTAGACTGAAATACAGTTAAGTTAAATGCTTAGCCCAAAATCACACAGTGAGGAGTTGGTATCAATGACATTCATACAGCAATTGTCTGACATGATTACACTTCTTCAGCACATCACCTTCCCAGGTAGAAAACCACCTTAACTAAGCTTCTGAGAATATCATTGGGCCCAGAACTCTGCTTTACATCATGAGAAAAAGCCAAGCAGATGTAAAAAATACATACCTGTTCGAGAAACCAGGAATTAAAGAGTTCCTGTAGAGTGCCTAGATAAGCAAGCACAGAAGAAGGGGAAGTGACTTCGAATAGAGATGCTAGCCCTTCCTTTGTGACTGCAGGAAGTTTGTCTTCTTGGAGAAACACATTCAAAGAAAGAAAAGAATGAAGAGAGAAAAGGAAAGAGGGGAAAGAAAAGGAAAGGAGCAGAGAGGGGCTGCATAAATTACTTCTACCACCAATATCTGTAACACCTTTAACTAGAGGTGAACAAATGTTGCAGTAAAGACATTTGTTGGGAATCCCACATCAACACCTGTTGGAATTCCAGCATCCTGCTAATATGCCTCCTGGGGGGCAGCAGGTGACAGTTCAAGCTTTAGGGTTCCTGCCATGTGAGAGACGAGACCTAGACTGAACTTCCAGCTTCAGCCTGGCCCAGTCACGGTCAGTGCAGGCACTAACGGGCAGATGGAAGCTGCCTCTCTCTCAAGTAACTACATACAATGTTTTTTTTTTTTTAAAGATTTTATTGTTATTGGAAAGCCGGATATACAGAGAGGAGGACAGACAGAGAGGAAGATCTTCCATCCGATGTTTCACTCCCCAAGTGAGCTGCAACGGGTCGGTACGCGCCTATCCGATACCGGGACCAGGAACCTCCTCCGGGTCTCCCACGCGGGTTCAGGGTCCCAAAGCTTTGGGCCATCCTCGACTGCTTTCCCAGGCCACAAGCAGGGAGCTGGATGGGAAGTGGAGCTGCCGGGATTAGAACCGGCGCCCATATGGGATCCCGGGGCTTTCAAGGCGAGGACTTTAGCCGCTAGGCCACGCCGCCGGGCCCTACATACAATGTTTTTAAAGATTTAGTTATTTTTATTACAAAGTCAGATACACAGAGAGGAGGAGAGAGAGAAAAGAAGATGATCTTCTATCCAATGATTCACTCCCCAAGTGACCGCAATGGCCAGCGCTGTGCCGATCCGAAGCCAGGACCCAGGAACTTCCTCCAGATCTCCCAAGCGGGTGCAGCATCCCAAGGCTTTGGGTCATCCTGGACTGCTTTTCCAGGCCACAAGCAGGGAGCTGGATGGGAAGTGGAACTGCTGGGATCAGAACCGGCGCCCATCTGGGATCCTGGCATGTTCAAAGTGAGGACTTTAACCACTAGGTCATCATGCCAGGCCCACCACATACAATTTTTTTAAGGATCTTGTAGCTACATTGCGCTATTTAAACCCAGTGCCTGGTATATAGCAGGTGGTAAATACACCGTATTTCACTCCTTTCTTAAATAGTAAACACAAACAAAAAGAAAACCAGCAGGGATAGGTTTTATTGGAATCTTAAGAGACACTTGATTAGATCTTGAACTTATATATCAAAATAACTTGCAAGCCTCTAAATTCAACCTTATACTTCATTCATCCATGAAAGCCCACTAAACTAGATTTGAACTAGTTATTATCAAATCATACAAGGCACAACCATCGTCTATACAAATATGATCAAGTACAATGGTTTCATTTACTCATTTGTTTATTTTATTTAATGAATGGTGAGTCACCTATATCATTTATTTACTAAAGAAACTAGAAGCATCACTTCTAGTTTAACAAAATGTTTAAGTTATACAAGTTTTATTCCACTAGTAGTAAAGTTCCATAATATAACCTTAATGCATGCCTTCATTATGACTATAGCTATGATTCGAGACCAAATCCTCACCAACAAAAATATCTGACTTTTCTTTTAAGTTGTCTGCGTAAATATTTCCTAGTACTATCTCTTAATATAAAACAACCTGTTCGGATAATTGTCAGCTGAATAGCTCTTATACATTTTTAACACAAGGAAATAAGCATTGATTACTCTTTCAAACTGACTTGAGCATAATAAACTTTACCTAAAATACTCATTACTCACAGATCAGAATAAATAAACTACCAAAGCAGTTATGTTAATAGACTATAACAGAACCTGGTTGGGAAAGAAATTACTCAGCAAATCAATGTAATTACTTTTCCTTCTGAAGATACAGCAGTAGTTGAGTGTGGTAGATGGGATAAAGGAACATATTTTAAAAAAGAAAGGAAAAGAAAAGAAAAGAAAAGAAAAGAAAAGGAAAGAAAAGAAAAGGAAAGAAACCATATACTACTTCAAGTATAATAACTACCACATTTACAAAGAAATAAGAGTGTTTTTCAAGTCCCAAACATTAACTCATACATTTTAAGTAACATACATGTCACAAAAATTTTCTCTCTTGGATTAACATGCAATACATATTGAACATTATAATCACAACTACTGTGGGTTTTTATGAAAGTAATTTTGAAATTATTTAATTCGGAAGCCACAACCCGTTCCATAAACTAAAAGAAAGTACTAAAAATGTAAGAGGGAATACATGTTTCTCATCTGAGTTTCTTACAGAATCATTTCTTACAGAATCATTTTTGTCCCTAAAAGGATTTATAACTAAAATCACCTGATAATGATTTGTTTAACCACATGGTACTGTGCATCACATCTATCATGAAATTAAAAAAAAAAAAATTCCAAGTTCTGTGTAGCCAAAAGTAAGCAAATGACAAATGGGCTGACAATGAACTTTAAAAACTATACTTCTGGGGCCAGTGCTGTGGCTAACAAGTAAAGCTGCCACCTACAGCCCCAACATTCCATCTGGGCATTGGTTTGAGTCCTGGCTGCTCCAATTCCAGCCCAGCTCCCGTCTAATTTGCTTGCCAAAGCACGGGAAGATGACCCCAGTCCCTGGAAGACCACAAAGCAGCTCCAAGGTCCTGGTTTCAGTCATTATGGCCACTTAGAAAGTGAACCAGTGGCCATTTGTGGTGTTTTGGGAAGTGAGTCAACAGATGAAAGATCTCTTCTTTGTCCTTCTCTGTGCGTAATTCTGACCTTCAAACAGATAAACAAATCTTAAAAAAAAAAAAAAATACACTTTTTACCCACACTAACATTTCCTAAAATTGTGGCACTAACATTTCCTAAAATTGTGGCACTAACAAAACTACTCAAAATAACTAATAAGATTTTATGGGCAAGAATGACTAAACTGACATCTTAGCAATGTCTGAAAAGTTCAGATATCAAAATATGGATGGTCAGTGGCTCCCAGGTCTTAGAGTTGATCATCAGAAAGCAAAGAAAAATGCTGACTCAAACAAATGAACATTATCTTATCAGTCCAATGAACATTATCTTATCAGTCCAATGTGAGCTGAGAAACCAGCAGCACAGTTTGGGACAGGTTATGTATCCCAGTGTGGGAAAACTGCTCATCAGCCAGTGTGACCTAACCAAAAGTAAAAGGTTACGGATTACCTTGAGATTTCATGTATGAATTTCCTACTAGAAACAATTAGCACCTTTGAGCTACTGTCAACAAGCATGCTTAATTTCTTTTTTTTTTTTTTTACAAACCACCATTTTGTTGCCCTTTCTACCAAAGGATGATAAGGCATCCTTTCAAAATCCTTATTTGCAGCCAGCCCTGTGTTTTACAAACATGTCAGTGAGCTGAATGAAAGCCCAATATAATAACTGTACTTTTAACTACTTAACCCATCAGCCTTACCTATTGGGCAAGGCCAAAGTCAAGCTCAGGAGTACCTGGGACTACTGAGCCCACAGATGGGGCAATGGGTTTCCAACTGAATATCCCACCAACTACCACTCCTTCAAGAAGAGTAAGAAAGGAAATTATGCTCTTGTTAAGAAGTAATACCATGGGCCAACACAAGATAAATGAGATGCTAAGTATCTTTAAAATATGTGGAGAACTAAACCTGCCTCCTAATCACGCACCCAACTAAACCTATATCCAACTAAACATAAATTGCTTTCTATCACCATTCTCCCATAAAAATTAACAGCTTTTATTTCCATTTAGCTGCCACTTAAGATTTATAAAAAGTTCATTTCTCCTTTCATTCTCTGAAATTCTCTTAGAGTGTACGTTCATCACAGGCTGCCAATTTTTTGGTATGTTGAAAATCCCATCAAGTTACACTTATATGATGTGACAATTAACTTTTAATGATGGATAAAAGAGTATATGCTTAAAGTCATTTTGCATTCTATTACTGCACCCATCTAACAAAGAAAAGTTCCTTTATAAAGGTCAGAAAATTTTCGTATTTAATCAGATTTCAAAAGACAGGCTAACTTTGAAAATACATTAAATTGGTAGTACCAAGAATATGTAGAATCTTTGGCCAGCAAAATTACAGGCATAAAGCACGCTTCCATTACCCATTCCTTTAATCCAACTTCACAAATTTTAAATTTAGTTTACAAATGTAAAAAAGCACATTTCATAAATAACTGGTACTTTATATTCAAGAACTATATTTATAGATTACTAGATGTGATGAATATCAGAAGACATGGTTTACTAGGAGGTATCTGTTGAATCCCTGCATGTATCTGTGCAAGTTGTACCATGCACAACCTTAGGGGGCGCCATTCACACCAGAGAACACATCTGAGAGTTGATGACAATTTCCCGTCAGAAGGGAAAGAGGTGCCTTGTTCCAACAAAATCAATGTATTATGACAACTGTCCAAATAAAATGCCTCAAGAAAGAGGTAACCTTTTACTAATTTGCAGAAAGTTGGGGAATCACTCAAACTACATACCTCTTTTTCTCTGGATGAAAACTTCAAGGTGATATGTTCATTCTCCAGCTGAACTCCCAGCAACAGAAGTCTGACTAGGTGCAACAGGATTTTTCCCTGAACTACTCAGCAAACATGATTTTCTCCAAAATTAAAGTTATAAATAACAATTTAAAAATGCCATCTGTAATGTTCATTCACCAATGATTAGTTACATACATTTGAGAGGATTCAGTCATTGTGACAAAGTGAGGTGGTCACTCTTTTCATCCAAAGTAGTTTAAGAAGGCTACCGTGAAATATTCTAGCCCACAAATCAGTTAAATCACAAGTAAATCGGCTATGGTTTTAAAAACCTCTTTCCTCTTGATCAACAACTATGAGCAATTTACACTTTGACAGAACAGACTCTAATAACCCAGGATAACTTTTAAAGATTCTTTCACTTAAGATCAGGATGAGCTACTCTAAGGCTGGAATGAATTTTTCTGGGATGAAACTGTAATAAACTCAGGGCACTTGATAAACCAGCATGCTATTTAATCATGTGTTACTGCTTACGAATTCTTGCTCTATTTTCACAGAACACAAACAGTCCTGGCTCATTTATCTGTAAACCATCAAAATCATGCTAACACCCACCACCCAAAAAATGAGAAATCAACTAGTAAGATAAAAATGTCAAGGTGAATATGCAAAGTGTAATACATATAGTTTTATTGTAAAAATACACTGCATCTTTAGTTCCTTAATTTTTTAACCACTCATAAACACTAAAGTGGCAATCTTCCTGTTGTGAATGAAGATGGTACCATCAGCTGTCTAAAAATGTTTTCTACACCATTTCAGGGAAAAGTATACTATAGTGAAACACCAAACCACAACTCTTACACCTTGGTTCCACTCTGCCACTCGAATGGCAGGAGTTCCAGCTCCTTAATTTAAGCCTTTGCTTTCTTAAATGTAAAATGATACGTTCCCAAGTTCATCTGCAACATTCCTTTTAGACCTAAAAATCTGTCATTCTCTTTGGACTTAACTTACCTGAATCCAAAACTATTTTTATAGAGTATCATAATTTTTTATATCATATTTCATTTCTACACAATACTGATTTTTGCTACCTTTAGAAGTTTACCTCATGCCTAGAATGATCCAAGAAGCAACTGAGGAGCAACTAGGCTTATAAATGGTAATCTGCTTGACAATTCAAGAATATAGAGAAAAGCCTATTTTCTCTGGAACTGGAAAGCCATGCTGTAAGCCCTAGAAGTTATGAATCAGGGCAAGTGCAGACAGTCTATGCACCTCGGAGTGTAGGAATGCCTCATGGGGAAGCACAAGAGAGGGAGCGGTGAGGGGCATGACCTCTGCAGACAGAATGACACAGAATGGAATGCCAGCACCACTTCTCACCACAAGAATGACCTCGGCAGCTTGCCAGGCCGAGACTCAGTTCCTTCATCTAAAATGAAGACAGGAAGTCCTCCTTCTCAAGGTTGTTGTGAGGTGGAAAGAAAACCGAGACCACTGAACTCATCTCTGCATCTTCATCGCAGAGCACGAGGGAGGAACTCCATCAAATTATCCTCAGGACTTTACTTTCATACTCCATTTTAAATGAAAAGCCAAACTAAAGAAAAAGTTCCTAGTTTCTAACTACTTTCATCTTCACATGTGCTGTTGAATAAACACGTACTCTGTTTTTTTCCCCAAACTGCACTTTATTAGCAACTCTCTTTTCTAACTAGTCACAGTGAATCATGTGCAGAACAAGTTGGTATAAATACTCAAATAAAATTAGAAAAATTAAGTGGATGTAAAAGGAAGAAATAGACATCCTAAATAAATTGCTTTGTGTCAAGCATGAAATCTTTTAAATAAAAAAGATCCTGGAGCTCTAATCAATCTTATAGCATTCCCCACAGAAAAATTAATTACTACATACATTTACTCTTCAGGAACTCTGAAATAAGAACCATACAAATAAAATGTCTCCAATATAGAAAATACTAATTGAACAACTGATTCTAAAATAATGTTTACATACCGACATCCTCTCTTTTGCAGTTGGCAGAGGTGCTGTATTGGCCTGAACAACCTCCCTTTAACATAGTGCCAAATTAAAATGCATTTTAACTTAAAAAGAAAAACTTTCACACTTGCCTGCATTTCTTAGAAAACATTACTTCATAATAGAGTATAATGTGAATGTGTTTTAGAAATGAGATACCTAGATATCAAATACTCAGATTCCTAGATATCAAATTGTAGATTCCAAAAAAATCTCATTATAATTTCAGAAATGTCTCAGAGAATAAAAATAGTCCTCATAACAAAATCCAAATCGCATTTACCAACACTGACATATATTTTAAATTGTCAGTGTGTGATCTCTACACATTTTACATCATAAGCTGTTTAAAAAAAAAAAAAAAAAAAACAAGTTGAAGTTTGGGCTGCCCTCATGGTTCAGTAGGCTAACCTTCATCTGTGATGCCGGGAATCCCTTGGACTCCTGGCTGCTCCATTTCGACTCTAGCTCCCTACTAATATGCCTGAGGAGGCAGCAGAACATGGCTCAGATGCTTGGGCCCCTGAACCTACATGGGAGAATCGGTTTGAGTTCCAGGTTCTCGGCCTAAGCCTATCCTAGCCTCAGCCATTATGGCTTTTGTCAGAGAGTAAGCCAGTAGATAGAAATCTCTATCTCTGTCACTCTGCCTCTCAGGTGAAGAAAAAATAACATTTCCCAAAATAATGTTAAGTAAAATAAACAAGTCTTTCTATATGAAATTTAAACCTGTTTCACTGACAAGGCATGAACAATCAATCATATTTTCTATACCATAGCTATTCTGTGTATTTGTAATAATTTATTAGGTTAAAATTAAGCAAAAGAAGAACAAAATATTTTCTTCAAAAAGATAAATTAAGTACTTTGAGGGGATAGCACTCCAAAGGAGCAGTCAGAATAGCTAAATTCTGGTCTCAGGGGAGCCACTACAAACTCAGTGACCCAGGTCAAGAACTTAACAACTTTGAGCCTGTTTCTTCAACGGTAAATGGGAATACTGACATACTACAAGCCAGCACACAACGTGATTATAAACCACAAATGAGATAACATTAGTGAACTCACAATGTAAACTCTTTAAATTGCAAGAATAAGAGTAAGGTACTATTACCCTGGTCCCTTTAAGAATGACAGCCTAGATATCATGACTTAATGACTAACAGGATGAGAACTAAGAGGTTTTCATTCTTTAAGTCTTTATTTGGAGATCCTGACAAAGCTGCAGGAGGGTTCTCTTAAAAACTTAAATTTTTTTATCCAACATTAGGAGACCTGGACAGCTAGGCTGTCTTCATAAACGCAAAGGACTACATTAACTACAAAACACAGAAACACAAATTGGGATAATTTACTACTTGCACAGATGTGAAACTGCTTTAAGTAAACAAGTCCTAAATGAAACTGAACTCTAGAAGGGGGAAAGGGGGAGAGAGGGTGCCAGTGTGGCAGATCCAAAGGGTGCCTTCGCGTGGCCCATTCTGTTTGTTGTCCCCAGTTCTGAAGACATCCAATAAAATGCACGACAGGTTTATGCTCTGACCACAAACTCTGAACAATGCCATCATTAAAAAGGAACTCTGAACATAGAAATTCCAAAAAGTGAAAGTGTAAACTACTTTGGTTTTTAAAATAAATTCAGTCCTAATGGCCACAGCCTAGGTTAGAATGATCCACAACATATGTTAGCTTTAGTGACGGGAGAAGGTAAAAGATAACAGCATCTACAGACTAACTCACTCATATACTTCATATACTAGACTGACAGTATTTCAATACAAATGTGTTAATAATGATATTTAAATAAATTTAAAAAGCTATCTGGCAGTTTGGGTCACCAGAGCACCTCTATACAGGCAAGGCTGCCAGGGCTTAAAAACCTATCTGTATGATGTAATCCCAGAACCACTGGCTTTGCTTCATTCCAGGCAGGATTCATTTACAGGCCTCTAATCTTGACACTGATCCACTCCTGCAGGCTCTGGGCCTCCTATGTTCATTCAGTACATAGACAAAAAAAAAAAAGAGCAATTTGATTCAACAAAAATGAAATGAATCAGGCACATACTGTCCTATATCCTGTGACTGCAGGTAAATCCAGATCTAACAGCCTAGGATGGTCACTGATTTTGCTTAAAGATCTAAGGTTACCAAAGCCATTTTTCACAGATGCTCTTATTAAGACTCTGACCTTACTGGTTACGGCCTTCTGCCACTCTACAGTTAGTCTAGTCAGAGACTGTCCAGCTCTGGAGGGCCTCTTGGAACTTAGCTTTTCATGCTCATGAGCATAATATGGTTTCTGCCAATACCTCACACCAAATTATACACTATCTACAATCGTTCACAATCAACACACAATTTACTGCATACCTGCAATGTGACAGGTTTTTAAAAGCACAGGCGATGCAGAAACCAGCAAAAATTGTCTGTATTTTTACCATATCCCGCATGCTGAGCTAGACTCCAACCTTATTCCTATCAACCATCGTAAGTGCATATTTATTTAATAGTATTGACAGAGCTCCTACCATATTCATTATACAATAAGGCAATGAAATAAACTCAGTATAACACTGCTCAATTTTAACCAATACTTTACAAACATGAACAAGACAATCTACTTAAAATAACAGAATTTTAGTGTATTTTTAAATTATCTCAGCTTTTTCATTTTCTAATATATATATATTTTTTCCTCCATATATATATTTACAGTCCAGCATATATAATTTATAGGTAAGTGGACACATACCAAGGATGCATATTTACTTGTTATACTAAGGAGGGTAGCATATAAAAGTCTGGAGCCCATTTGACTTGGATGAGAACACATTCTGGGTGTGGTTTTTGGTTCTGTGAAGGTTAACTTGAGCCCTTCGAGAGGTTTGTTTTGCAGATAGATTAAGCGAGTCTTCTATGAAGATGCTTGACACTCTGTAGTTATACAGCCAAAGTTCAAAGGTCAGGTCAACCCCAATTTCCCATTTCTGTTCATCTATTGCTCTATACTCATCCTCCACATTATCTCATGAATAACATGGAATCTTAACTTTGCATTTCACATCTTGTACATGTCATTAATGCACTGGAAATATCCTGATACCAGACTCATTGTCTTTATATTTTGTAAGCCTCCGAATTCCTAATCAAATAAGATACGTTATGGAGACTCAATACATACTCATTGTTTGAAGAAAGACAATTCAGTATATGAAACTAGAATCACCAAAATAGTAATGACACAGAATACTGACCGCTTTACCAAAGTCTCTCCCTTTCCAAAATGACTACTACTGTGTACCTTCATGCAGCTCCCAACTGTGTACTTTTCAGACCGCTGACTACTTAATACAGAGACCTGGGGAAGGTAAAACTTTAATCTATGAGAACAGTAGCCACTGCCAATGGAAGCTAAATTAGAAGTAAATATGAAATATTCTGAAAATGTCAATAAAAATATTGACAAAATAAAAATATTTTGGAAAAGCTAAGTCAAAACTCTTAGGTGCATACCTAACTAAAGAAAAGAGGTACAGATCATTCTAATTGATAAGATCTATGTGTAAGACTCAAGTGGCATCCAGCTACACATGTTAAAAAAAAATTGAGAGAAAGAAACCACCAGCGACACCACTGTGTGAGACCAGATCCATAAAGACTCTGCTCACAGAAATGTGTTCAGATTGCATTATTCACAGAGAATGAACATTCCCCACATTTCTACATTGTACAATGCTTTCTACATTTCTAAAACTCTTAACATAAAAACCAACAATCCTTCTGAACCCATTCTCTGGGCCTACACCTGTTCGACACCAATGAGATGAAGACACACATCCACACTTAAAAAGGTTCATTCTTAGCACAAGGCCAGATAAATAATGAAATCTGAATGGCCGTACTCCCACCATGCCAAAAAGCCCCAAGACAAAACACAGGAGAAAGATTCATAGTTATTCTATTTGCCTCAGTTCCTCTTTGCTGCTTTAACATAAACATTAGGGTCATTATTGATGCTGTGTGTTTATGAAGAAACATTTTCCCATATCAGATTCTTCCTTATTATTTCACTTCTGAATGTACTTAGTTGTTATTAAAATACCCAGGGTTCCCATCTGGAACACTGACTACAATATTTTAGAAACAAAGTTTTAATTTAAACTGGGCCGATATTCACAAGTGACCAGCAGAAGGAGGGCCACACATAAAAATTGGGTGAAAATGAATAAATTCTGAGTCGTAATAAACAAAAAATTATGATTAAGAGCCCAGATCCAGTTCACTACACATGAAAGAAAAGCAGCAAATAAGTGAGAGGGACAGGAACTCTATGTACAGGTTGAAAAAAATCGGAAAACCTAAAAACTGCTTGATGGGAGCACTGAGATAATTTATAATTTCTCATATTTTTCCCTGTTCAAAATCCTATGTTTGACTAATACTTGGGCTAAAAATCCTACTAATTCACTCCTAATTAGTATAATTCACTGTAATCGAACTGTAACAGTGATTTGTAATATTTTTATTGACACCTATCTCAAGCCCAGTACCTCTGCTTCATACTTACTACTCTATTAAGATGCTTTTAACATTAATCCGTATGTATGAAACCCCTTTGAGATGTTATATAGTCAAACACTTCCCTTTGGTTCAATTATGTTGTCATTACACATTATGACATTAATAGCAATAAATAAAAAGGAAGTCTAATACATTTAACTGAACCATAGCTTAACATAAAGTGAAAGCCTCAGCAAAGAAACAAAAAGGTCCCAGACTTTCTAAATAAACCAGAATCCAAAGGATGCACTTGCATTACCAGCACTTGAACAAAAGCGACTACAGGGCTAGAGCCCTGATCTTTAAAATTCACTCTACTGCCTGGGCCAGATCAGTTTTACATCATAAATAGCAATCAGGGAAATCATGTTGCTACAGTAATAAACTCCCTTCATGTTTCAAGGTCCAGTTCCTATTCTGGAATTGATATTTACTCAGTACTATTTTACACTGTATTTATTAGAATAATTAGCACAGATTAACTTATATGACAGATATTTACATGTACTGACTGGCCTTTGCGAGCCAGCAGAACATGTTGGCTTTAAGGATAAGGTTGTTCGACATTCGTCTTCATATTCCTAAAGTCTAGATCAAGCACCGACATACTGTAGGCTCTCAGCTCATGAAGGCTGAATGACATTGATGGCAGGTTTTCCTACCTGAGTCTAACCAACACATGACCAAGTTATTTTACTGAGAAAATCTTGTTCTATGAATGTGACCCAAGAAAATTAATAGAAAGAAAGGTGTCATAAAATTCAAACTGATTCAGTTTAGCAACCTACCTGATGGAGAAGAGTAAACAAATAGTGTACCACAGGAGGATGAAAGAAAGTGGAAGCTCTGCCCCAGGGCTAATGCATCATTGGTTGAAATACTAAAAGCAGAGCACTCTTAGAAAGACCACCATCTGAAACATAACTTTTCTCAAAGAGATAAATACCCCAGTTACAGGTTTCCTGGGGGTGGGGGGGAAGAGCCACTTTTAAAAAGCCAAACTTGACACATTAAGTATCAAATCAGGTTCTAACCTTGTAGAATTTGCAAAGATAAAAGAATTTAATTTCAGATGATTAGGATTTCAGTATAAAAATATAAAATAACTTTGTATTTGCTAAATGATTTGGTTTTTTTTGCATAACAATATGTAATTTCTTCTCATAGAATAAATAAGCACACGGCTTCTAAACTACTTCCAAAACTAATGAACTGGAATTTTTGACTGACCCTGTATCCAATTCATGTTTGATCATCAGACACTCTGAAGTGAAGGCCACAAATCTGCTCCTTACTCATTTTTCCACTAATACTCAATTTCCTTTCAAAGAAAATGCTAGCACATTTCTTTAACACTATCCTGATTACGCTGCTAAATTCTTCCAATAAAATACATTCACTGATTATTGAAAAGTAGCAGAGCATAGAATATTAAGCTAGGCAAACAACTTTTCAAGAAAGGACAAATGATTTCTATGGAAATATCATAATAATTAAGATGTTAAAGTTGCTATACAGATTAATGCTAACTGTACCAACTAAAAAATTTACTAAATCTCAGTGCGTAGTAAACTAAGTGCCTTTGACAATGACCTCACAGATAAAAATTTAGAACAAATCCCAAGAAAGAGACTTTTTCACCTAAACCCCTTAAAAGTAATAAAAGAACAAAATTCCACAGAGCAGGTATTTAGCTGGTGGGTAAGAGCCCTGTGTCCCATTCATAGAGGCCCCTGCTTTATCCCCAGCTCTGACTCCGGATCCCAGCTGTCCACCTACTGCAGGCCCTGGGAGACAGTAGGGATGGCCTGAGTAACGGAGTTCCTGTCACTCACAGGGCAAACCAAGATACATTCCCAGTCCCCCATCCTCATCTGCTCCAGATGCAGCCTGGACCCGGCTGTTGCAGACATTTGGGAAGTAAACCAGCAGATGGGAATACTGTACTGTCTCTCTCCTTCTTTCTCTCCTTCTTGAATTGAGTTCCAAATTTGGGAGAAAGAAAAACTGGGGGAACTTCTTGGCTTCAAGTTGCCCCAAACACTCATTCCTCGTTTCTTGGAATGCGGTCCTAACAGTAGGTAAATATAGAAAAAGCACCAAACGACTATGGTACTGCTGATTCCTAGCTGTGTCACCACAAACAACTTACTTAACCTGAAGACTTGGTTTCCTCATCATTAAAAGAGGGTACTTCTCATCTGAAAGTTGTTATGAAAAATAAAGTCATAAAAATAAAACATGCCACAGAAGCAGGCTCCAAGCCCAACTTATCCTTCCCTTTTTCCCAGTGTAAACTACTGGGAGAAGATAGTTAGCCTACCAGCTACGATTTCTGCTTGGTATCAACATTAGTCGAGTGCCTGGGTTTGATTCCTGTCTCTGGCTCCTGACTGCAGCTTCTTGCCAGTTCAGACCCTGTAAGGCAGTGGTGATGCGTGCTCCCTGCTTCCCAGCTTCTGCTCAGCCTAGCCCTGGCAAGTATTGGGGGAGGGAACCCAGGAATAAGATTTCTGTTTCTCCATGTCCCTCTCTCAAATAAAGTCATATAGGGAATGAGCTGGCAACGACAGCTTGCTTGTTCCTGTTTGCAGGCCTGCTTGCTCTCTCCCTTCCTCTCTCTCTCTCTCTCTCCCTCTGCACCTCCTTCCATCTCGCTGGAATAAACAAACGAACATGTGCGAGTGTGCATGTCCACGTGTGCACACACAATCAGCTTTTCCTTACATACAAATGAAACTGTAGTCATTCTATCACCCCAAGAATCAAAAAAGTTTAGATAACAAGGTTACTTCAATTTACCTCATAAAAACAACAGGTGTCATTATTTCACACAGCCCAGTTAAAAGCTCTTCATAATCCCTTTTCAATTGACACCTACATGAGGGATCTTCAGAAAGTTCATAGAAAACACATTTTATGAAAAAAGCTATGCATGAATTTCAATATATATATATATATATATTAATTACTTTAATTACATTTTCAAACAACTTTTTGAAGTATCCTCTGAAGCAGAAGTGTTTAAAACTCAAATTCATTTATCAACAATTTTATTATACACAGTAACATATCAAAGTGACTCAACTGCAAATCTTTAAAATCAAATAAAAGGGTAGAAAAGTAAATAAGTAAATAAAAGGAAAAGAAGAAAAAATATCTTCACTTCTATACCTCCTGTTCTAAACTATTCACATTACTGAATACAACTGGAGAAAAGAACACATGAGAGAAAGAGAAATACGAGAGAATGGGATGAGACAAGAAAGGGGAAGAGACGAGAAAGAAGCAAGCACAAAGAGGGAAGCAAGAAAACCAAAACTGCAGTAACTCAAAAGAAAGTTTTACAGCTGGATAAGAAAATTACTTTCTCATTTTCTCCTTGCTCCCCCACATTCCCTTTGCAGTCAATGAGCACTACACACTTGGACAATTTCTGAGAGTTTCACCCAAAGCGACAAAACAACTCAGCAATTTTTTAATGTTTCAATAATAAGCCTAATAAGACTCAATCTGTGGCTTTCTTAACCAAGGAATGTAGTTATCACAATAAATAATGAAAGTGCTATCAACAGAGAAGTCTTCAGCACTAACTTAAGTTTCAGTCTTTACCAAATGAAGACAGATTTAAATCTCTTACCATAACAGTAAAACAGAAATAGCTAGTATTTATTCATACAGTGTCAAATGGACTCTACCCCAGGACATGCTTTCCATTTTTCTAGAATGGTCTTGAAGGAAATTAAAAATAGGGGCATTATTCTAATATTCTGTAACTAATGATTAAAAATATCTAGAACTTCTGTGAAACAATTCAATCTGAAAACATTCTCATCTGAGAAGAGACTGACTTGTTAGACAATATTTTCCACTTTTACTCTCTGACAGACAGATGTGCAAATGATACCATCATAAAGAAAACATAACCACTTCATAACACCTCAAGAACAATACACCATAGCGAAAGTCAATTTAAACTTTGTTCAACATGAGAAATGTTCACCATTTCCAAGGTGATGCCAATTTTATTGTGTATGTGATTGATAGAATAAATATTACCACCACAACAAAGGAACCAAAATATCAAAAAGCCAAACATGGGAAGAAGTAACCACCTTCTGTGGGGGGTGTGCTCAACAGAGGGGCCCAAATATTAATGACTGTCATGTTTGCTTAGGTGACTTAACACGCCTGTGCCTTCCATCCTTATATTTGGAGACACAGAGTTTTGACAGTTTGAGTTACTATACAATATTAAGAAATCTTAAATAATTTGCCAGCTTTCAGTGAATTAAAAATGTGCAGATGAGGGGTCAGTGCATGATACACCAGGTTAATACTCTGCAAGCAGATTAACCATATGGGTACTGGTTCATGTCCTAGCTTCTCCATTACCAATCCAGTTCCCAACTTAGAGGTTGGGGAAGCAGTGGAGGATGGCCCACGGCCTCACACACCTGATCACATGTGGGAGGCCATATGCTTCAGATCAGCTCAGTTTTGACCACTGAGGCCATTCACGGACTGAAACAGCAGAAGGAAGACTTCTCTGTCTTCTCTCTCTGTAAAAATCTGTCTTTCAAATAAAAAATAAACATATCTTTTAAAAAATGTGTTCAAATGAACAGTTTTCAAAATCAGCCAAAGGTTTATTAAGTAAGTGGGAATATCAGACAATTTCATCATGGACCATGGAAGTTATTATGAAAGGATCAGAATTCCTTATTAAAATCCTTTAGGTCTCGATATACTCAGTAGTCAGATTTTATGGGTTTATAGAAGGTAAGGGACTGGAACTGTGGCATAGTAGATCAAGTCTGTGCCTGCAGTGTCAGCATACCATGGATGCTGGTGCAGCAGGTGGAGGGTTAGCACGCAGCACCAGCATGCCGGCCCCATCAGATGACGTTTTACTATCCAGTGAGTTTTGATGCCAAACTTCTGGATGAAAAAAACTTTTGATCTTTCAGAGCTATTTAGATGAAGGACTATGAATCTATTTCCAGTATCCTTACACATTAAAGTACAAAGGCATTTTCAAAATACAGAGCTGTTTACTTCATCAGAGATCAAAAAGTATAGCAGATTAAAATTTAGCTGAGGGAGTAGAAGTACTTAGTAACAACAGCTTTAAAAATTAGGAAATGCAAAAGTTTCCTAACTTGCATTTTTTCAAATAAATTAAGTACTTATTGCTCACTTAAAATTTTTTCTATGCTAGAGGCAAGTGTATTTAAGTCCAACATTACCATTGTTAACTCAAGCCTTTAGTCCTCTGTACCTAATCACACTTGACTCCATGTTGCATTGACTAACGTCAGGTTTTCAGAGTGTTTGAAATTTCAGGGATGTCTGCTGCACTGGTATTTCCCATTCATCTTCTCTTTAGCTTATTCCTCGTTTTTATTTAAGTGCCAATTTGGTGAAATAACATTTGTTAAGCACTACACATTTAACGTTTTCAACCTTCCCATCTTGACACCTGGTAAATATAAATCAGTCACTGGTGCCCCAAAGTGTAAGACGGTTAAACTACTACACTTTATAATCTACCTGTGTATGTGGGTATATTCAAAATTTTCATTAGGATATCATTCTCACTTGCTTTTTTGATAGAAAAATCATAACATTCCATATGTAAACATGGACACATGTCTTAATGGAATAGCTGGGAATTGAAGACATTCTAGTATATAGCAGAAAGTCATCAGGCTATTAACCAGCCACCCTGAAACGGGAAAAGAGCAGTTCCCCATCCCACACCATTTAACAGAACTTCTGTATTTAGTTCTTGACTTTTTATCTCAGGAACATATATAACTGTTGGTTTAATTAGTTAACCAATACTTTAAAATATTTTTTAAATGTTTTTCTGAGATTTTATAAAATCGAATTCATTTGTACTTTTACTTTGTACGCTATCTAACCTCCCCATCTTCTTAAGTTATTTTTCTACTTGAATTGATTCACATATTTTAACTTATTGAGTTTACATTTTGGTAACTGTGTCAATGCTTCACGGTATATATTTAAAGATTTAATTTACTTTTTTTATTGGAATGTCATATACACGGAGACAGAGAGGAAGATCTTCCATCCACTGACTCACTCGCCAGGTGGCTGCAATGGCCACAGCTGCACTGATCCAAAGCCAGGAGCCAGGAACCTCTTCCAGGTCTCCCACATGGATGCAGTATCCCAAGGTTTTGGGCCGTTCTTGACTGCTTTCCCAGGCCACAAGCAGGGAGCTGGATTGGAAGTGGGGCCGCCGAGATTAGAATCAGTACCGTTATGGGATGCTGGCACGTGCAAGGCGAGGACCTTAGCCGCTACGCAATCATACCAGGCCCTCAAGGTATATATTTAATAAGTCTTTCATTCCCTCAATTTCTCATCTTCTCTCCATATTTTTACTTCTAGATAGCATTCTTTAGAGGTTAGTGCTTTATTGCATTCTCTCATGTGATTGCACTTATTTCAATTTTCATCATATCTTTTATCTTTAAAAGAAAAAACTTCATTAATAAATTAGAATTTCTGAATATATCTCTAGTTTTAAAATAATCAACAGTATACAAGCGTTTCAACAAACTAATTTCCCTCTAAAAGGTAATATGACCATATACAATTGCTAAATTGAGTTGTTCTCAAAACTTTCCTCATATGTGACCTACAATATAGAAATAACTACAATTTGGCACAGTATACAATAATTATTGTTGAGGTAGTACAAACTCATGTACTGAATTAGTCACAGAATCTCCCAACTAGGAGAAGGTAGGTAGTTCCTTCTACCTTCAGAGCAGTGTTTCTCAAAGGTGACCTTGAGGACCACCAGTAACTGACAGACTTACCTACGGGCATACAACAGCAATGCAGCATGGAGATCACAGTATTTCTATGGAAGTTGGGATTTTTCATTTCATTAACAGAAGAAGGTATCTGACTAACAACATAGGAAAGATACCACTCAGACTTATTTTAAAAGATGTCTTTGTGGTAAAATGTCAAAAAAAAAAAAAGCAAGATGGATAAAAAGCATCTTCTTATGATTAAATCTCAAAACTTTGGGATGGCAAACTGACAGACACAATATGTCAAAATTAAATGATAAAGTACAGTACTTTACACTAATCAAATATCATGCTTGTAAATATTTTCTACACTTTCAGAAAACACAAATAATTTAATACAGCAGAAACAGGCAAATTTGGAGCAAGGATTTTTTTAAACAAAGTTGAGCTATGAAATGTTGGTTAAAGCTCTCTGGAGCAGTGCTTAAGATGCCCCTTGGGACACCTGCCTCCCCTGTCAGGGCTACTGCTAACAAGCACCATGGGTGGTAGGCAATGAGGACTCGGGCAGCATGGGAGACCCAGAGAACATTCCCAGCTAGCTCATGGCCTCAGCCTGGCTGGGCACTAGCTGCTGCAGGTACTTGGAGAGTGAACCAATGATTCTGTCTTTCCTCTCTCTCTCCCTTTCAAATAAATTTATTTAAATTTCAAATATAAAACAAATTCTCCTTTATAGCAAGATGCTCTCTAAACTACAGTGTTTACCCATGTTGTTTGTGAAACATGGAAATAAATATATTTAATATACTGGCTAATGAGTAATAATTCGAAATTATTTTTAATTTCGTGAATACCATGATTTTGTTGTTTCAGTCGGTGATTTGTGTTTTCGTGACTTGGATCACATATTTTCAGACCTTTTGTTCCTTTTATTTTTCACTATATACTCAAAAATTAACCAACTACAAAATTAGTTAGAGCATTGACGACCATACGTATATACATGCATTCCAGCTTTCACTCAAAGCTGCATTCTGAATACTATGTGCAAACAAATTTTCTCTGTTCCAATGGATAAAGTGAAATGATCAGGTATATAGGGTCAAAGGCCCTTTACATACTCTTTTCAAATTGCATTAAAAGCAGAACTATCTCAAGAAACTCGCAAAGCTGATCTTTAAAAAAAAAAAAGTGGATACAAAGATCAAAATAGATTATATTTTAAGCCTCAAAACTGAAAAGTTTTAAAAACACGTAAGTCTAGTGGAAGATTCATCCTAAAACCATGACAAGTACCTTTAAAGATCTACCCCTTGGAACCAGCAGATGAGCCACTTTTCCAGCAGCTAACACTAAATTTGAAACACAAATTAAGGCTTCACTTTCGGAACTTAATAGAGGTATGCAGAACAACAAAATGAGAAGTTTGAAAACTCGGTGTGAGAAAAAGAAAAAGTTCTGTAAATTCTTATTTCCTTAGATAAGCCTCCAATCTGAAACACTTTAGATGTAAATAACTGATAATTCACTACCAAGATGACTTTTCAAAATCATGACTATACGTCTTCTACTATCAAGACGATTTCAAAGAACAAGAATGCTCTTAAACATTATTTTAATGACGCAGTTAATTGCTATTTTAAAGAAATATCATGGTTTATAAAAATCACTTTTATTCTGGACATTACTGATATCCATATTAATTTGTGAACCAGTTAAAGATATTTCCACAGAGAAAAAATAAGTTTGCTGCAGTGAATAAAATAAGGTGCCTCACATGTATAAATATGGTGTTCTTTAGTAATCAGGAATGCATTTTGAATACTCTTGCCATATGTTCAAAAAATGAAAAACTCCTGCAAACAAGCTGTAAGACACAGAAATCCACATATTTTGGTATGCACTAAATTCACCTTACAGGATCATCTCACTCTGACCACTCCAACTAGCCTCTTACGACATAGTATGATACCTCCAACAGTAACACAATATTTGCAGTCCACAAAAAAATGTTATGTTAGACACAGAACTTACACTATATACATCTTTAAGTGCTTAGTATTGTCAATGTGTATTTTGTTACCTGATGCAGACTACCACAAAGGTCTGGTCTTCAAACTCAAATTCTTCTTAATATAAGACAAGATTTTGTTAATAAACATGATATCCCCAAATGCGACAAAACAGTAACAGGCAAGATCCCTGTAATTTTTTTTCACGGAAAAGTGGACTGAGGTTCATTTTCATGCACAAAACATAATCACCAAATGCAATAGGGCATTTAAATGTACCACAATTCACACAGTATAAAACAACTAGTTTGGTTTGTTTTTTTGTTTTTGTTTTTGGGCGTGTGTGTGTGTGTTTGGTTTTTTGGTTTTTTTTTTAGTATCAGCACCCCAGAATACCTCAAATGCTCTTTTACCATAGGGAGACAAGCTTCTAAGTCAGTTTTCCACAAATTCAGCTCACCACATGGCTGTCAAAAGCTTTCTATCCCCATCCACACCACTACCTCTCATGAGCAAACTTCGCACACTTTCTGTCCTGTACATGTTTTGCAGAGTGTTCCTTTTGTGAGGAACATATATCTGAAACAGGCACTTAGTCAGGTCCAAGTTGCTGTTTTCTGTCAATTCAGACTTCTAAAGTGTTGCTAATGTCCCCAAATACATAAATTTTGACGGCTACTCTGCATTTGCATCAAATGATTACACCAAACATCACAGTTAATCAAGAAAGGCTGGAAAGAGAGTAAGCAAATTCTCCAATATTATAATAACAGAGGCCTTCTGCTCAAAGGTTTCTTGAGTTTTTAAGAACTCTTTCCGTTCACATAGGGCAGTCTTCCTACAGTACTGTTTACTAGGCCTTCAACTCTGTAAAATTTTATGATCAATTAAAATGCCTATTTGAAAATAAGTTTTCAAATGACACACACTTTCAGGTAAAAGTGAAATGAACATTTAAAATACCTAAAAATAATAATAGCCCATAGCTAAACTCTAAGGAAATTCAGGGACATAAGCTTTCTGGGGTCTGAAAGCTCAATAGAGCATCCTGTGTGAACCATAGGGATCCTTATGTCATTCACAATGGCTCTCCAACTCCCTTGTAAGAAGAGTTTGCATACTTACCTCAGGAAGGCAAGTGGAAAGTACACTGGGAGGAAGATGAACTGCGGCAAAGCCTTTGTCATGCGATAGTGACCTAGGAAGAATCAAATAAAGGTACATCCTCAGTATAGGAAGGCTATACAACAGTAGTATCCCAAGTCCTGTAACACCTCAGAAGGAAGGACACTAAAACCGAGTCCAGCTCCCACCAATCCCTCCGCTGACTCCACCCCCTCCAAGCAAGAACTGTGTGGGCAGGAAAGAAGCTCCCCATATTCAAAGGGCAGAGGCTGGGGGGCAGCCCATCTGGCATTCCAGGGTGTCTCCAACACCCCTGCTTCCCAGTCCCTGGATGCACCAAGCAGAAAGTTGATCCCACATTGCGATCATTCATCAACTTGCACAAGTGATCACCAACCCCTAGGACAGATCCGCCAGTCACCAAATCAGAGCGATCAATACGCAGCTCGAGCCTGCCGAGCCCAGGAGTCAGCAGGAGGTGCCACCAGGGCGGCAGCGGGTCCAGGTATCTCGAAGCCCTGAGCCCCGCAGACCTGGGCAGCTACAGCGCTCTCCCAAACGCACTGCCCGGGTCAGCAATCCTGAGACTGGAGATCAGAACCACATTCGCCAGAGCCCACGGTGGCAAGTGCTGGGCCACCAGGTCTGCGATGTAGGGGTGGGGGGAGCTGGGAGACGAGGAGGAGGGAAGGGAGCGAGTGATCCCACCCCGGCTTTGTTGCTGGTCACCATCAAGTTTGCATCTTGGTACAAAATGTCGATCTTAAAGGCTGACAAGACAGAGGCACAGGCAGACCGAGAAAGAGAAAGGCAATAGAGTCCATCTTGCTTTGGGGGAGAGGGGGGGAGAAAAAAAATGAAGTGCAAACCCCACACTACGGGCGTAAAAGTCTGCTAAACACCTTTCCACAACGGAGGAGCAACGAGTGGAGTGTCCCCGTGCCGTGCCCGCTCGAACTGGCGGCGATCTGGGCAGAAAACGCCTCCCTGTCCTCCTCCTCTTCCTCCTCCTTCCCCTCCTCCTTCTCCCGTTCCTCCTCCTCCTCCACCTCCTCCTCCTCCCGCGGGCCCGGCGAAGATCCTGCCGCCACTGCCTCTGCCTCCGCTGCCCCCCAGGGAGGCACCGCCGCCGCCCGGCCCGCCGCTGCCATTCCGGGCTTGGACCGCGCGGCGCGGCGCGCGTGGGGCCGGGCGCTGGGTGGCCGCGTGGGGCCGTCCGCGCCGAGGACCCCCGCACCCCCTGGCCGCCGGCTGCCTACAAAAGTCGCGCGAGCAGAGGTGGTGGTGGTGGTGGTGGTGGTGGTGGTGGCGGCGGCGGCGGCGGCGCGCAGGAGAGGGGGAGCGCGTGGGGACGGGGAGGGGGCCCACGCCGCGAGTGGGCAGCCCCAGGGGATGGCGAAGAGCGCCCCTCCCCGCGCGGGGAAAGTACCCCAGCGCCCAGTCAGTCAGCCCCGGGAACGACAGCCCGGCGTCCGCGGCAGGGAGACGAGAACTGGACGTGTCATTAGCAGGACAGGCAATGGTTTCAAAGCCCCAGGCCAGTGACCATTAGCAGAGGCAGGGCTCGCTCCGTCCCCATCCCCCACCACCTCCACCCACCTTCCCCTTCGTCGTCCCCCCCCCCACCTCCACCCCACCTCGCGAAACTTTTCAACAAGATCCACCTGGACGAATCTGTCCTCAGACAGTTAAAATATTGACTAGACCCTACACACCGGGAAGAGAGGGGAATGCACGCTTTATTTTCCTTTCTACAGAAAGGAAAGCAAAAAATAGCTTCTCTCAGTGTCTCTCCCTCTACCCCCCCTCCACTCTGTCGTACATGTTGTGTCTTAGCTTTTTGCATCGTTTCGTTTTACCTTCCTCATTTAGCAGAAATGATCGAGGATAATTCACACACAAACGTGTTCCAGATTCCGGGATTCGGGGTCCTTGTAAAAATTACAGGACTCGGGTTCAGTCTCAGTGACGTTAAGTTTGAGACAATACACCCCCCCAGACATTTTTTTTAAATAATAAAATTTCTGAGGGTGAGTGAGCGAGACGAGGTGGAGGAGGAGGAAAAGAAACCTCGAGTCTGATTTCTGTAATTTACTAAGCGACCCGAATCGCAGCAAATAAGAGTGTAACACGAGTGTGGCTTAGGAGGGTTGAGGAGCTCTTTCTAGACGCATCGACCCCATCCCCGGATAAAGGATCTGCAAGTTTTCTGTCATCGCCACCGTGCAATGCCATAACTTACCTTCAGAAACGAGACTTTAAACAGCCAAGGCCTTCCTCCTCCCCTCCACCACCACCACCCCCAGCCTCGCTCTCTCCACCTTAAACTTATTGACACAACATAATCCCACATTCAAGCAAAATCCTGACACAGCCTCCCTCCTCCTCTTCCCCCTCTCTTCCCTCCCGTTCTCTCTCTCCCCTCCCTCTCTCCCTCCCTCGCCCCCCCCCCCCGTTTCCCTCCCTGTTCTCTCTCCCCTTCTCCCTCGCCCTCTTCCCCCCTCTCCCCCTATTCTTCCTCCAGGCTACTCTGGCACTAAAACAGCACTTTCTCTACTCGCCGCGCATTTGGTTTGGGGTGGGGGGTGAGAGGGCACCGAGCAGCGGGGCCGGAACACCCAAATCCCAACTCTGCCGATGAACGAGCCACTGGGCTGCTGCTCCCGGTCACCAACACACACGCAAACGTTCCATAAATCCACTGAGGGCTGCCTCCTCGTACCTTCCTCCCCTGCCGCTGCTCCCCGAGGCCCCACCTCCCCCGGCAGCCGAGCCCAGGCAGGGCTCCACGTACTTTCGCCGGAGATGAAGTTTGGGGCTCCCCGGGCGGCCACGAGCCGCCCGCCGCCGGCGTGAGGGCTCCTGTTGTTGTTTTCCTCCGGCTGCTCCAACCCCGCGCCCCGGCTCCCGTGCCCCTCTCGGGGCGGCGCTGCCTGTGTGCCGAGAGGTGCTGGTTGCAAACGCAGCCTGGCACCGGCTGGCCTACTACTCCCCAGCCCGGCCCCCAGCCTCCCGCTCGCAGGGCACTGCCTCCGCGCCCCCCGCGCCCCGGGCCCCGCCGGCGCGGCCGCCGCGACCCTCGCCCCCGACCTCTCCCGACCCAAAGTTTTGGCGGAGGGGTAAAGTGCCCAGAGCAGCGGGCCGGGCTGGCGGCGGCTCCGGACGCGCGGGGTTCCCTCCGTCTTCCTCAAGTCCACCCTACCGGCTGCTGCCGCTGCTCCTGCCGCGGAGTCCTTGGGGCTGCAGCCCGGCGGCTCGCAAGTGAGTAGGAAAACAGAAAGTGCGGGGAGAGCGCCCGGGGAAGGGCTGGGGATGGGGGGCGCTTACCTAGCGGGCTCGCGGGGCGTGAGGGCGTGTGTGTGGCTCGCCCTCCGCGGCCAGTCAGGGTTTCTCTATGGGAAAGTGGAGAGGAGCTCGCGGAGCCGCTCTGCCTCCGCTTCACTGTACACTGTTCCACATACAGTACATGCAACCCGGAGAGACTGAAAACACTCATTTTATATAAGGCAGCCTGCCATTGGCCCACGCCAAGACGGACGGGTCGCGCAGCCAAACAGAAGGCCCGTTACACCCAAACACACGCACACATACACACATTTTACAGAGACACACAAAGATCATCACATTTTCTATTTTCTAATATTCGGGACCTGTAGACAGCAGGGGAGGACAGGTAGAAAGGCCCAGCAGAGAAGGCTGCAGGGGAACAAGCCTTGGCGGCCTCAGTTGCAAGGCTTTTAAAGTGGTGTCCTTTTGACTTGCGAGGGTTATGGTAATAAACTACAACTCCACTGGATGTGGAAGTGAGGGTTTTTTTTTTTTTAATCGTTGCTGTAGGGTGCCCCATGGAAGAAGCATGCATTGTGTTATGATTTACAGCCTGACCTGGCTAAAGCGTTTTCAGGAAAGGCTTTTATCAGCTTGAATTTCTTTGACCAATGGGTTAGCAATCACCTAGGCCAAAATAACCCAAGATAAGTTTTATAAGGACTATGATGCCTGGAGGTTGCTCATGCCTCATTCGTGGGTAACTTCAGCAAAATCCATACCTGACATGCAGGAAACAAAGATAAACATGTGGAGACAGCCAGCCTACTTTTAGCAGGTGAGAGGACTATAGTCACCTGTGTGGCCATGAAAACTGCTCGAAGGGCAGAATAACTCATGGAAGACTTGCTTTGACCTTTTGCCTTAAAAATAGACCTTTTGATTCATTTTGTTTATATTTTGCATACTTCATAGATGCATAAATGTGTGATTTTTACATTACGTATTTCACATCATATGTGACTCCTGTATGTTGGGTGACTTTTGGAGACAGTGAACTTTGTAAAGGGCTGGCCATTCTCATTTATTTTTTTCCTGCAATGCATCTTCGGCAGATTATATGTGATACTGATATAAATGAGTCAACAGGTTGCTAGGGAAGAGCCAAAACTGAAAAATAGATGGCATAAACTTTAGACTCAACTATTTAACTACTTGAGCAATTGTGAGCAAATTATTCCATTTCTTTAATGCTCAGAGTTGTTTTTTGTTTTTACTTTAGGATTAAAATAAGAAGCTTTTCCTAGGTTCCCTTCATGAAGTGTTTATGTAGCATCCAACCCAGTGCTAGGGTCCTTGCCTTGCATGCACCGTGATCACATATTGGCTCCGGTTCATATCCCCGCTGCTTTTTAAAAATAAAAATAAAAATAAAATAAATGTTTATGTATCATCTACTGTGTGCCAGGCATTATCATAAGCTCCTAGATTTTTTTTTGGTTTTTGGTGCCTTCGGATTTTAAGAGTCTGTGATTATTCTCCAACGACAGCATTTTGAAAATTAAATAAGCACCACAATTTTATATTCTAAGATGCATAGCTTTAAAACGTAAAGGAAACCAAAATTAGAGAACTTGTTTGAAATCTTCTCTTATTTCCTGACTGCCATCTTTAGATTTTTGTCTCCCATCCATAAAATGTGTGTATGTTTGTATGAAAGTGGAAGAGAGAAGCAAATACAGAGGAAGCTTGAGTTTACGAAGTTTAGGAGGAAACATTTAGTAGTGTGCTTATTTTATAAGAAAAAAAATCATTTTAGAGGGGAAAAATGTAAAATCACAGCATTGTAAACTTATCAGGATATTAAAGGTTGCATTGATACTCTGCACTGAGTTCTCCAAACAAACGCAGTGTTTTTTATCCATGCTACGTGGCTCTTAGGTCACTGTCAAGTAGTATCGCCTCTATCCCATAAAAGAAATGAGGCAGAGACAAATTATATAGTCTGCTCAATATTAAATGGAATGCCACTAAAGCAGGAACTGAAACCCAGGACTTTTAATAACCAGCACAAATTGTGACTAACTTGACAGCCTTTCCTTCCAAGTGACAAACTTCAGGGAATGAGGCAATTGGAGGGGAAAAAACTTAAGATTTTTACCTTGCTCTTTTTTGAAAAAAAAAAAAAAAAAGTCAACAGGAGTTGCTGTATTTAATAACCAGATGAAGTGTTGTGAATTATTTGCTTGTATATGTATTCTATGAAAAATATAGACCAACCCACGCTCTGTGCCTATCCCCAAACCTAACCATAGGAAAACATTCTCTTTTCTAAGTAAAGAGATTTTGTTGAATTATGCTTAGCCTAACAGAATTATTTAGAGCCACAGTCATCAGACTTTTACACCATCTTTTGCCATTTGTAAAATCTGTGAGCACATAGATGGCTGTACATGTATGTTTATGTGTACACTTGAAAATGCATCACAGTGTGAATATATCAGTTATAAGAATACACTCACAAAAGGGTAAAAGCTAATATAAAAATAAAAATTGAGTGAGTTTTAATTTCCTTCTTAGTCCACAGACGTCTCAGCACTTGCGCCAAGACCTTGCATTCCACTTTGGGGCAAGTGTTGTCTGAACCACAGTGATGTGGGTGAATGTGAAGAAATGTTGTGAAGTGACGCCTTGCTGCTCGAAAACTGGGGAATACACAGCGCCTTTAGAATTGGGAGAGTGATATTTTTTAAAGCACATATTATATGTTAGTTGTGAATTTGTATTGGGCATCTTGGTGTAGTATGGGCCGTAATTCAGTATTCTTTTGCTGAACAATTGCTGGAGGCTTTTAAGCACTTGTGGACGCTAGATCCTGGAAAAGGGAAATTGCCTGACCCTAACAGAAGCAAAGGCAGTAATGCCAGCTTCCTATTGGTTGGACAGGGCCTTACAACTAAGGAAGCAAAGAAGCTCAGAACTACCTTTACTGTACCATTTTACCACTTTATAAATCCTTTTAAATTTGATTATTTAATTTGAGAATATATGTCAAGAAATTTTAAACACCAGGAGTGCTCAAGATTTTAAATATCATCAGGAAAAAGTCATGGCTATCACAGAGATAACTAATTTTTAGAGTGTTGGAGACTATGAAAATAGAAATAATTGTTCATTAATTGAGTATAATGGCATTAAGAAGGGTCAGCCTCCTTCTTTCTTAATTTCGTGTTTGATGATCGGTCAGACTGGCCTTATATGGTTAGCGTAGTCCTGCTTCTCATGGCTTTGATTTTTATTAAATTTTATTTTATACGAATCCTTTGTTATAAAGCACATAAATAATTAGAGAACAATAAATCTAAATGTGTGTAAATGTGTATGCACAAATATCTGTATTATTTAAATATATATCTATAAATAATTTTATTTCCTTATGTAACTTTTTTGTACAAATGTAGTTCAAATTCAGATTTTTCCACTTCGTAGCTGTGTCACCTTGGAAAATTCCTTTTTTTCACTTTAAGACTCAGTTTCCTTGTTTGTAGAGTGGGAATAAAAGAGTAATCATAAATAATACTTAAAAATAATCAAACCTGAAGCATACTGAACAGTCAGTATTATTATTTTTTTCTGCTTTACAGAAAGTTTTCTGTAACTGAACTATCATAGTAATGGAGTTTATGGAACCTATTGCAACTTACTTGTGCAGTATTTGCAACTGCCTTTTCATCTAAACTCTTTCAACCCAGCATCTCTGCACATAAAATGAATGTCATGTTGATCACAGGATAAAACAACCAGTTTATTGGGTGGGCATTGTGAAACACCTAAAAAAGCGAACTTGTCATAAATCACTTCTTGAAATAAGCCTTGTTTTGTGCATGGAAACTCTAGTTGCTGTGATGAGGATCTGTGTTATATAACTATTTATGACTTGTACTTGACCTTCCTGAGCTTTCAATATTTCCCCCCTCTGGAAGAATAAAAAAAGAGAGAGAGAAAAAAAATTACACCACTCTCCTAAAGGCCAGTGAAAAGGGACTAAAAATTGGAACTCAGGGAGTTGAACCAATTCTTAGCACCAAAACAGAAATTAAGAATCTTGAAAAGAATAATTTCTACTGTGTCCCAACAAAGTTGGAGATGAGAAAAAAGATGACCCCCTGTTTTCCTTAGGGTGGAGCTCAGGAAAGCATCTGTAAGTTCCCTCTCCTGTCCTTTAGCACTTTATCTGTATGACTCCTAAGACTTTCAAATACCTTGCCTTGTAGCACATTATTTATGTATTGATAGTGATCTTCATGTGACGACAGGCACCTTGAAGAAAATGATGTTTCCTTCAACATTTTGTTTTCCAACAGTGGGTAGAACAGTAACTAGTGCATTACCTAACTCTTAATAGTAACTGAACAAAGATTTGTAAAATAAGTCACCAAAACAAGCAAAAGCAAACAAAAAGACCATACAGTCTAAAGGAGCTTAGCCAGAAGCCAGGGAGCAGGGAGGTATCAGTGAAGGGTTGCAAATTCCAGGTAACTGGTAAATAGAACTTACATTATAATCATCATAGGTAACACAGTCCTTCCATATCACATTAATTTTCTTGAGTACTTTTCTATCTAAAATAACCTACCACGGTCGTTAAATTCCACATGAGTAGGTGAAACAGAGGGACCGTCTGAAAAAAAAAACTGAAGCAGGGAAAATTTAAATTATTCCTTCAGTATCAGACAGCTATCAGCAAAGGATTATTACAAAGGTTCTAGATTCCTACTTTTTCATGCTTCCTGCCTTTATTTAGTAGAAGAAAGAGGGGATCATTTAAAATCCATACCATTAGCATAGATCTCTAAGGCGGCAGTGATTTTACACTAATGGGTTTGATCATCAAATGAGTAAGCTTCAACATTATCACGGAGGTGCTTCTGGTGGTCGTCTTGTTAGAAGCTTCAACAACATCCCAATAAGGAACTTCTGCTACCACCCGTCCAACTCCTAGAGACTCCCTTTTCCCCCAAGGCAGTGTATTTCATCTTGTGGGCGTTTCAACCACTATAAAGTTCCTCCTGATACTTAACATACTCTCCTTTTAACTTTTATCCAGTGTTCCTTTTCTGCACCCTTGGTGCCACATAAAATAATCCATTCCATTATCCATGTGGCACTGGAAATATTCAAAAGTTTCATGACTACCCTCTGCCTCAGACTGTGCCTCTTCCAAATTAATTTTCCCTGTTCCTTAAAACATGCCTTCGCCACACCATTCTCTTTTCTTGGTGTTCTCTCAAATCCTGCTGCTGTTTTTGTTGATGTATTCCTTCAAGTATGATATACAGAGTAGGTAAGGGGCTGAAACAGAGTGTTGTACAGCTGATCAAGTTTCCTTGGTACAATATTTCTGTAAATGCTGCCTAAGATTTTTTTTTCACTCTACTGACTGATATTGGGCTTATTCTTTAAAGTATAGATGCAGTTTTCTGAAATGTGTATGAAAAAACTGTGTCTCCTCCAATCTGTATTGAATGATTTAGGTTGAAGAAATGACAGCATAACTCACTCTCACTTCATATTGTCTACTGGTAAAGAGTCAAGGCCTTCAATTTATACTATCATGGTTTAATATCTTGGCTCCAAGCTCTACTAACTTTGTGAACTTGAACAGATTATATGTCTCTCTTTATTTTAGTTATTCATGTTTTAAAAGGATGATAAAAATGTACTTCATAAAATAGCTATAAGCATTAAATAAAATAATCTATGTAAAATATTTAAAACAATGCTTGTCATATAGTAAGTATGCAACAAATGATAGTTTTCCTTGTTTAGCTGATGAGACTCAGCCCAGAATTCCATTTGCTAAGATCTTTTTCTATACTGCATATTCCATTCGACACATGTTCTTATTAATCTCACCAGGTTTGGTTCATTCACAAATGTTTTGTGTTCTTTACAGTTTTCCAAGTCATTTTCAAAAGTATTTTCCAAAACAGATCCCAACACCTGTGCTTCCAATACGTTAACACTGATCCATTAAGCAGCATTCTCATGACCACTATTGCTGAGCCTGTCGTAAAGCCACTCATGTTTACCTAGGCTTTTGTTATTTAAACCTAAAGAAATGTATTGAGAATAACATCATTCAGGAATCATCTACAGTTTTATTAGGACTTGACATATTGCCGTATAAATCATAGCAGTTTCAATGGAAGCCCACTTCTCTGGTCCTGTGTCCCTCCTAATCTCCCAGGGGTGACCAGTATTCTATAATTTCACTGTTACCCATATGTTTTGTAGGTTACACACAAAAGTATTTATGTTTCATATTTCAATATTTTATATGGCTTTATCAAAAGACTTTATGAAAGTTATCTGCCCTCAAGTTGTCAGAGAAGAGTTCTTTTACAGTTGGAGTGTAACAATGCTGGCTAATTAAGATAAAAACAGGAAAATGGGAAAATCTGTGTAAGTAATGGGAAAGCTGGAGAACAAGTACTCAGAAATCCCAGGGACAGTGCACCTCTAGGAGTAGAGACCATTTTGCTAAAGATATCTTCATTGTAGTGAATTTGTTCTAAGTCTTTTTTTTTAATGCCTGTTTATTTAAAGCATAGTGCAACATGGATAAAGCTTCTATCTTCTGTTTACTTCCCAAACACCAACAACGGCCAGGTCTGGGCCAAGCCAAAGCCAGGAGCCAAGAGCTCCATCTGAGTAGGGTGGGTAGAAGCAACCCAAGCATTTAAGCCATCTTCTGCTGCTTCCCAGTTGCATTAGCAGGAAGCTAATTCTGAAGTGGAGGCAGGAATTGATTACAGGACTGGGATGTGGGTATCCCAGATGGTAACCTTACTGTCTATGGTACAAACTCTTTTCTATTCATTCTTTCGTTGTTGTTGTTGTTCATTCTTGCCACCCAATAGAGTGAGAAGGAAGAGTTCAACTGTGGACCTGGTATTAAGGTTGGATGGCTAAATCCTCACCTTGCACGTGCCGGGATGACATATGGGTGCCAGTTTATGTCCCAGCTACTCCACTTCCTTTCCAGCTCCTGCTTATGTCCTAGAAAAGCAGTAATAGATGGCCTAAGACCGTGGGACCCTACACCCATGTGGGAGGCCCAGAATAAGCTCTTGGCTCCTGGCTTTAGATATGCTCAGCTCTGGCCATTGCAGCCATTTGGGGAGTGAACCAATGGATGGAAGTTCTTTCTCTCTGGCTCTCCTTGTCCCTGTAAATCTCACCTGCCTTTCCAATAAAGCTAAGGCAATAATAATAATAGAAATAATAATAATAATAACAGGTTCAGTTCAGTTTTTCTAATGTTTTGCGCTTACCCTTTTGCCGGAGTGAAAAGAGGACCCTTTTCTTGACCCTCCCACCAAGATTGCGTGGTTACATAGTGTGGGGAGGTGGGGCAGCAGGGTGGAGAGGCAGGAAGTTGTGTTAAGACAGAAATATTTAGCTGGTTGCAATGTTTTGGTAACTTTCTAGTTATTGGTAGGTTCACAGGTGTGTATTTTATAATGTGCCTGAGTGTAACATTATTCTTCAGTGTGAAGCAAACATTTTCAAAATAAATATAAACTTTAACAAAGCAATAGAGAAAAAGGTTGTATGCAGAGAAGACTTTTTGATACCCAGTGTAGAATAGAGTCCTATTAAGAGAAAATGAATACTAGGAAAAAGAAAACAGAAGATTTTATAAAATCTCCAATAGTCAGAGTGTACCTGAGCTATCAATTTCTTCATTGTGTTATGAAAGAAAACTAAGTGTAAGGGCTAACATCGTAGCATAATATGTTGAGCTACGAAGTTATATTTCTTGGACATCAATTTGAGTCCTGGCTGCTCCACTTCTGATCCAGTTTCCCACTAATATGCCTAGGAAAGTAGCCAAGGATGGCTCAAGTCTTTTGGATCCCTGTCTCTACCTGAGACCTGGAAAAAGCTCCTGGCTGCTGGCTTTAGTCTGGCCTAGTACCAGCTGCTGCAGCCATTCATCTCCCTCGCTCTCTCACTCTCCACTCTCTCTCTCTCTCTCTCTCTTTCTCTCTCTCTCTCTCTCTCTCTCTCTCTCTCTCTCTCTCTCTTTCTCTCTTTCTTTCTCTATAACTTTGCCTTTCAAATGAATAAAGAAAAGCTCATTGCTTGCTCCCTTAAATTTTTCCTTCACTTGCCTATCTTAGAGTTCATTTTGTTTCAGTGGCCTTAAAACCTATTCAGAAAAAAAAAAAAGGAAATTAATTCTACAACTCTTCAGTTCTCTCCCCAAATCCAAAGGCATAAAAAATAATCAAGTGTGTAAACAGAAGCGTGTTATTCCAATGTCGTAAGGTGTCAGAGAATTACCAGGTGAAAGACAAGGATTCACCTCTTTGAGAGGTTGTGTTTTTGGTGTTTTTCGACAGAAGCAATCATTTAAACTGCGTGTGGAGATGGGAGGAAACAACAGATGTTCTGCTACATAGCACTTCTACAACCTCATTTACTGCTTAAAATTTGCCGAATCCACCTCTCTTCCACACATCCCAGGAAATTTAACTGCAATGATTCAGAATGTTTATGAGCTACCCTTACAACTATTCTCTGAATTCAGTTGATTTTCTTACATATTTATTTGTTACACTCTTCGACTTACTCTGAAAAGGATTTATGTTTCTGTTCAGCAGTTCCATCTTAACTGCATGATTTCTCAATGATCTCATGTGCTCTAAAATTAATCTAGAAATCTCAACCCATCTAAAATGTCTAGGTGATCTCCAATTTTTTTAAGCTTATTTTTCATTTCCTATTACATTCTGCAGCAATCTGCTCAAACTAGTGAAGAAAAGGAGGGTTTATTAGAATCACTACACAGGTAAGGTTACAGCGGAAAAGAAAAAAAAAAGCCTACAAAAAGCTATAGCTGAAACTACCAAATGAAGTAGGATTAACAGGGTTGGGAGTTGGAAGATAGGCAAGAGGCCAGGAGCTTGTCTGTAAAGTTGGCTAGAAAAGATTTTTTTTTTCTGCAACAGAGTGTGACAGAAAAGAATTAAGACATTAACTACAACAAGGATGTTTTGGGATGAAGAGAGGAGTCTTGTGTTAAATGATGGCTTTTGTATGAATTAATACCTAGGTTCACCCCCACAATATATGCTTCACTGACTAACGGTAAATACATTGATGCTGATATAACAGAGGACAAGTTCAAAGAGTGGTGCAGACATTGTGGTAGAGTGTGTTAAGCCGCCACCTGAAACACCAGCATCGCATATGGGTGTTGGTTCAACTCCCACTTTTGATCTAGTTCCCTGCTAATGTGCCTGGGAAAACAGTGACAAGTTCTTGGGAGAGAGTGAGAGATCTTCCATCAGTTGGTTCACTTGCCAAATGCCTGCAAGAACCAGGCTAAAGCCAGGTACTAGGTGCTCCTTTCAAGTCTCCCATGTGGGACCAGAGACCCAAGCACTTAAGCCATTTTCCACTGCCCGCACCACTGGAATACAGCAGCAGGAGGTTGGACTGGGAAAGAAAGTGCAAGAACTCAGGATTGGCATTCCCAGTGTAGGATGTAAAGGTTATCAGCTGAGGCTGAGCTTGCAGCACCACAATATCTGCCTCTATTCCTCCCATGTTTGTCATAACTTTACAGCGTAACTCTGGCTTACATGTGTGGAGGGGGTGTTTTGGGTTGTTTTTGTTTTAAGGTTAATTTTAAAAGAGTGCAAGTCACTGCCTTCAGGAGGTCTCCAGAAGGCACTGTGACCATGGGACTTCATTTTTGTTACTTCCTTTGAAGCCCTACCAGTGGGGTGAGATCTGGAGGTGACATTAACGATCCTATCCTGGTGGGCTGTGCTAACTTGTGTGATGCTTTGTGACTGTCTTGATCTTTATTAAATAAGTTTGAAAAGTTAAATAGAGCCCAGTGAGATGGCCCAGGAGCTAAATCCTCATTTGGCAAGTGCCAGGATCCCATGTGAGTGTCGGTTTGTATCCCATTGACCCCACTTCCCATCTAGCTCCCTACCTGTGGCCTGGGAAAGCAATAGAGGATGGCCCAAAGCCTTTGGTCCCTGCACCCACGTGGGAGACCCAGAAGAAACTCCTGGCTCCTGTCTTTAGATCAGTTCGGGCTCAGCTCAACTCACTCAGCTCTATCAGTTGAAGGCACTTGGGGAGTGAACCAGCAGAGGGAAGAGCTTTCTTTCTGTATCTTCTTCTCTCTATAAATCTGCCTTTCCAATAAAATAAATAAATATTTTAAATAAATTAAATAAATAAATAACAATTTGAAAAACAAAAAGTGGCAAAAAAATAAGACTTAAAAGAAACTGTTGTCTTAAAAGCTCTGCGGTTTGATTATGTTTTAGGCTAATCAAAAACTTTTAAAAATCGAAATGTTTATAAAGTGAAACTTCCAGTAAGCTGAGGCTTATTTATTATTGAAGAAAAATATTTCCAATAATGTCTTAGGCCTTCACATTCACACAACATTCACTCCCTCACTGCAGCATCTATAGCAAACAAGTTCCATTCTTGCTAAGTGCCTTATATATGTAGAACATTTTTTCTCTCTTGTTTTTACAGATTTATTTACTTTTGCTTGACAGTCACAGGTACAGAGAGAGAGGCAAAAACAGAGAGCTCTTCCATGTACTAGTTCACTCCCCAAATGGCCACAATGACCAGAACAGGGCCAGATTGAAGCCAGAAGCCAGAGGCTTCTTCCAAATCTCCCAAGAACTTGAACTATCCTCTACTTCTTTGCCAGTTCTTTAACTGAGAGCTGAACTGAAAGTGGAGCAGCTGGGAAATGATTCGGTGCTCATATGGGATGCTGACACGACATGCAGAGGATTAGCCTGTTGAGTCACTTTGCTGGCCCACCAATTTTTTCTCATTTAAACTATATTTTTATTCTATCTTTAAATATTTACTTATACTAGTTTTCCACAAAGTTCATGGGAGGTATATTACCAAAAAGCTGTGCATTAATGTAAATTTTTTTTGCCAAGATATCTTTTTATATTCCACCCTCCATGACCGTTTTGAAGTACTCTTGGGTGTTTATATACCCAAATACTTCCTTAGCACTGTGCAACAATTGCCTACAATATTCAGCACAATAATATGCTGTGGAGTTCTCTTCAGACCGGAAGTGATAGTAATAGGCTGTACCATATGGTCTAGGTATACCGTAGACTACACCACCTAGACTTGTGTAAGTACACACCATGATGGTTGCACAACGATGGAATTACCTAAGGACACATTTCTCAGCACGTATCTCTGTTGTTGGGCAATGTGCTGTATTGTTTAGGAATAATGACAAGGGGGGGAAAGTCTGTACATGTTCAGTTCAGGCAAAATTTTGTTTTTCAAAGATTTTAGATCTGCAGCGGGTTGAATTCCCTCATGTGGAACCTGCAGGTCCTGAGGACAGACTGTACCTATGTTTTTGAAAAGAAATGCTGTCTTTTTCTGTCATCTAATATTTTCTTAAAGTACCATCTTTTGCTTTCAAAACCAAAGTGTTCTAATCTGCTGGGTTGATAAAATCCTATTTCCTAATATCAGATTGACTGTTACAAGTTAGCTAAAGTGCTGACCTATGCCAGGACTACTGAAGGGAAAAGAACCTAAACAATTTGCTGTTACAAAACAGAGAAGGGATGGAAGAAAAAAAAAAGTGACGTGACCAAAGGGGAGGGGAGAACAATATAAGAGAACTGGTAGTAGGTGGATTCAGAGAATAGAGAAGCTGTCTGAGATCTCTTCAGCAGTAGCTGGGACTAAACCCTAAATGAAGATGGAAGGGCCATTCTGCCCTCCAATCCCCGTCAGCTCCTGAGAATACCAGGTCAAGGGCCACAGCCAGTTCCAGCCGTCCCTTAGCCATCCTGTGTGTCCTTCTTTCTAAACCGTAATTATTGAGTATTCCGTTCCGTCTCTTCTTCAGTCATATATTTTTGTTTTCTGCTCAGAGAAGAAAAACAGGCATCAGGAAGAACCTCACTGTTTATCCCCGGCCAACCCATAGAGGCTGGAAGAAAGAAACTGGGCTCCAAGGATTCACTAAGTTTCAAGGTGTGGTCACTTGATTCATTCATCCAACCACGTATGTAAAGAACCTTCTGTAAACCCAGTATTATAATTATTCCAAGAAACATGAAACTTGGTATCTGTGCCAGCGTAGCCGATGGTCCAGTGATAAAAGCAACTGGAATATTCGTTAACACCAAATGTTCCTCAGAACTGGAAAAAGGCAGAGCAAATAACTTGCAATGCTGGAAGATTATAAAAGAAGAACAAACCTCAGAATCTGATGGTGCTAAGGGGTGAGTTGCTTTAAAAGTAGAAAGAATTCCCATAGTTGGCTAAGGAAAAAGGTGGGATTATGGGATTTTCAGAATCTTGGATTGGCTTTATATGTCATGTCTTTTTTCTGATTTGTATTGTCACTATTACTCTTTGTAAACTTCTGGGTTTGTTTGTGGCAGTGAGTGACTGGGAGAGATTATTTTACTTGCCTCAGAAATTTCAGTAGGAGCCTAAAATGTATTAGGAGTTCCAGGAAAAAAAAATAAGCATTAATGGTCAAAAGAAGATATGTCAGAAAATAGTATTCATTGGAGGTTTAAGTGGCAACTATACAGAACAGAAATTTAAAAAGCACATGCTGGTAATACGAATGACTATTCCCACAGTTAAATCATGTCTGCTGGGAATGACAAATACTCAATATTGATGTGAATTTTAGTTTTTATTTATAGTTTGGAGAGACATAATTACATTTTGATTTTCTGTCATTTGTTATGGGATAGACCTGTTATTTTACTGGGATTGTGTGTCCTCAATAAGCTATGCAGTTTGTATTGGTATTTGCCTTATCTGTGTATGTTCATAGGGTGTCTGTGAACTATGGCTACCAGCATAGGCAGAGTTGCTGAGAGCTTAAGAACTGGTCCTTCTGGATTCACAAAGATCTAGATTCAAACACTGGCTCTAATGTTTGCAAAGTCTAGGACATGGAACATGGTTTTGAGCCCTTCTAAGACTTAGGCCTCAGTTTCCTGAACTGCAGGATGGGAATTATATTGTTTCTAAGAATAATTACAAAAATTAAACAAGATGATGCAAATAAAAACAGTCTATGGTACTCGTAAATACTGGGTCTAAGTGTTGCTAGTCACATAGAATGGTAAGTGTTTAGTGAAATGGTGTTTTGGAAGATAAACAGAACTCTGAGTATGATGATAAAATGCTCGGGGGATATGGGAGGACCATTCTTTAAGGATTGCTAAAATTTAATATGGGGGCATAAGAATTACAATGAAGAGGATGATATAATATTCCCTTCTGTTTTTCTTACAAAAGATAGTATCGTTTCCAATTATTTAGGCAACACTGGAGAATTACAGAATATTTATACACTGCTGACTTGATTCATTCATCTTTCTTAATATGTGTCTGCAGTAGATCAGGAACTTATTTTTAGCACCAAGTCCCCAGTGCATCTTTAGCACTCCATATTTTTGTGATAATGTTTTTCAAGACCTGTTTTATTTATTTAAAAGAAAGAACTTCAGAAAGAGGGAAAGAGAGAGAGAGTGAGAGGCCTTCCATCTGCTGGTTCACTCCCCAGATGACTGCCATGGCTGGATCTGGGACAGGGCAAAGCCAGAAGGCAGAAATTTCTGCTGAATCTCCCATGTGGGTGCAGAAGCCCAAGCGTTTAGGCTGTCTGCTGTTGCTTTTCCAGGGGGAATTATGTGGAATTATCTGGAATTGTCTGGACAGGAAGTAGAGCGGCCAGGGCTCAAACTATCACCTACACAGGATGCTGACACTACAGGCAGCAGCTTAACTCACTATGCCACAGCGCCAGTGCCAGTATTTTTGAAGTGTGGCCTATTGCAATTACCCAGTTAGTTTACTAGAAATCCAGATTCCTGGCTTTTATACATGAAGAAGTTTCTGAATTTTAAATGAAGCCCCAAACAGCTGTTGTTGTTGTTGTTTTTATGAACACCTGAACATAAGAAAAACTAGACCACACACACACAAATGGTTTTCTACAAATAAGCTATTCTCCCAAAGCAATATCAGGCTATGCTTATTTTTTAAATGATAATTTTTAATAAATATTTATGTGACACCCCCTGACACCTTTACAGATGTTAAACTTTTAGTTGTGCCTTACCATCAAGATCCATCTTGCTTGTTTAGTAAGATTTACTTCCTTTTCTAACCTTCAGGAACAGTTTCTTTCCCCAGGTGTTGTGTATAGTAGCTAAACTTTTGTTGTATCCCTGAAGAGTTGACCTGGGGATGGAACAAAGCTGTGTGATGGGGATCCATACAACACCCTGAGTTAATACAGCCTCTCTTTCTTGGGCAAACCTTTCTCTTCCTTACACACCCCCACAACACGTTCACAAAAAGAGAAAACAATGCCATTTTCTTTAGGTCACATAAAGAATATATATGGAACATTTCGAAAATTTGTGGAAAAGGTGTATCATGAAAAACCTGTGCATAGAATTTTTTAAGAGATTGATTTTATTTTAATTGGAAAGTCAGATATACAGAGAGGAGGAGAGACAAAGAAGATCTTCCGTCCACTGATTCACTCCCCAAGTGACCGCGAGGATTGGAGCCGCACCAATCTGAAGCCAGGAGCCAGGAAGCTCTTTCTGATCTCCCACATGGGTGCAGAGTCCCAAGGCTTTAGGCCATCCTTGACTGCTTTACCAGACCACAAGCAGGGATCTGGTTGGGAAGCAGGGCCCCAGATTTAGAACCAGCCGCCCATATGGGATCCTGGCACATGCAAGGCAAGGACTTTGACTGCTAGGCTACCTCACCTGGCCTGGATTTTTTTTTTTCTAATTGCACCAGAATAATCCTGCTTTTTAATTCCTCTTTCCTGTGAACTTTTTGAAACTGCCACTTATTTCATGAACATGACTTACCTCCTTTATTAATGCTGGTTACTTAAGACAGACTGTGAGGACTGTCCACCCAAAGGAATTTTCTAGATTCCTTTCCTTGCCTGCCCTGTTATTTCTGTCTAGTAATGAGAAACCTGGCCCCCACCATCTGCCATCCATTTACTTAAAAGATGATTGAATTCCGTTAATACTGTATGAGGGGCCTTGCGCAGGGAAGCAGGCTATGCTTCAACCTGGGAGCTACAATCCATATGTGTACAGATTTCCGGCTGCTCCACTTTCAGTCCGGCTCTCTGCTTGAAGCCTGTGAAGGCAGTGGAGGGTGATCCAAAGCCTAGGGACCCTGTATCCACATGGGAGGCCAGGAAGAGGCTCTAGGCTCCCACCTTCAGATTGCCTCAGCTCCGGTCACCGTGGCCACTTGGGGAGTGAGCCAACAGATGGAATTCTCTCTTTTTCTCCTTCTCTCTCTCTGTCTCTCTTTCTGTAAAAATCTGCCTTTCAAATAAAAATAGATTTTTAACAATATGACAGCCATCAGAATAGTTAACCTATGGCCATGCGGTATATGACGCTATCTGCTATGGGGCACTCATGTACAGCTTTTTTCCCTTTAGTCTTACAGACTCTGCTCATTTCCAGTGTTACTTGGATCAGCACCTGCCTACCATACCCCCTTCAATGAGATTGTTTCATACCCTTGTTAATACAGTTTAGATCATTCTGTCACATCTCCATTCCATCTTAGAATCCCTTCAACCTCCTAAATGACTTTTTAAAATCTGCATATATTAACACCATTTGGCTGTAAAATTGAATGGATTTTGACAAATGCCTAGTATCCTGTATCCCTTATTATATGTCACATATGAAATAAATTTTTCATCCTAAAAATCTCTTGTCCTCTGGGACCTGTACTATGGTGTAGCATATTAATCCTCCATCTGCAACACTTATATCCCATAAAGGCTCTGGTTCAGGTCATGACTGCTCCTCTTCCCACCTGGCTTTCTGTTAATAGCCTGGGGAAGCAATGGAAGAGGCCTAAGTCCTTGGGCCCTTGTACCTACCTGGGAAACCTGGAAGAAGCTCCTCTGGCATCTGCCCAGGTTAGCTCTGGTTGTTGTGGGCATTTGGGGAGTGAACCAGCAGATGGAAGATCTCTCTCTCTCCCTTTCTGTCTGTACACCTTCCTTTCAAATAATGAAGTCTTGTTCTCACCTTTCCAACCCTTCCACCCTCCTGAACCCCTGGCAATTGTTTTTTGTTTGTTTGTTTGTTTACCTTTTCTAGAATATCATTCATTCAGAATAGCCTCTGCAGATGGACTTCTTTTGCTGAACAGTATATTCGATTGTATTTTCAGGACTTGATAGCTCCTTTATTTTTGATTGAGTAATGTCCTTCTGTGTGGATTAACTCGATTTATCCTTCTTTCTGAGACTTTCTGTCTTGATCACTGCTTTGATCTCTGATTGTTGTCTGACTCTGCCTCTACAAATGTGTTAGTCATTGTTGTAGTAAAATGTGTTTTTCCACTCTCTGGTTTGTAAATAGAGACGAAATATTTGTGTAGAAGTGCTTATGTGACTTAAGGGGTGATGAGGAAAGACGTTTATGAATTCAGAGAAGTGATGAAGAGATCTCTACCTTAGATTGTTTGACTCTTAGGCAGTTAGCATTTAAGAGGTGAGCCACAGAGGCATATCTATGCATACTGCTCACAGTATGTTGAATCTGCAAGTATTTAACTTCCATTTTCTACTGCCTAGGCAACACGACACATTTTCTTAATGTTTGTTTGAAAGGCAAAGAGACAGAACAAGATTTGCCACCTGCTGGTTTACTCCCTAATACACCCACAGAGGCCAGGACTGTGTCAGGTTGAAGCCAGGAGCTGAAACTCCGTCTGGGACTCTCACATGGGTGGCAGGCACTCAAGTACTAGAGCCATCATCTGCTGACTCGCAGGGTGTACATTAGCAGGAAATAGTTGGGAATATGATAATTACGTAGTGTGCCAAGTGGAATTAGTATTATGGGGGAAAAATAGAATAAAGTTATGATAACTTGGTATAGGGGTAGAAGTGTTGCCAATTTTTAAGAAGATGGTCAGGCTTAAACATAGAGGGAATGGGAAATGACTTGTTGTGTGAAGTTATACAGAAGTCAGGGTAGTTGGGCAATTTTAGGCAAAAAAGAGAGACTAGAATGCATAAAGTAAGTGAGAAATCATTTTCAGCTTCTCCATTGCAGAAGAAAGGCACCAAAAGCAATTTTGTTGCCCGACGACATGATAAGAACTATTTTGTTTGTTTTCGCTTTCTGACCTCACCCCCTCCCCAGTTCTCTAAGGTCTAAGGTCATGGAATCTTCATCCTTTCCCCTGTTCGTTTTACATATCAAGACTTTGAGTAATGGATAAATTTATCAGAAAAAGATGCATAGAACTTTTATGCATGCTGTACCTCTACTTTATATGATAAAGTTTATATAACATAAAATTATGTTTTAAGTAACATGAAGTTGAAACCCTTTGTAACTCAAAGGAGAGTTTTCTAATATAGCTATAAATCTGTGATTAGACTGAACCTTTGGAAATTTTTGATGGAACACAGCAGAGGAAAAAAAGTTTTATTCAGTAGGTGGTGTATAGCAGCGGCAGAATCTGCCCTAACCCTGCTAATAAACTGTCATCCAAAAATTCTGTAGCCAAGATTTTCTCAACTATGAATTGGGAGTGAAGGGCTATGAACCCTCTATGGCTCCAATTCCATGAGCCTTTGAAAAGATTCGAGAAGTATCTTATCCAAAAGCAAGTATGATATGCAGAACTATATTCTCTTGATTATCTCTTTTGTTGGAAAGTGTATTAAGGTAGTTTGTCCTTTTTTGAATAGGAATAAGAATGAAGTGGTTATTTGTGCCTCTTAACTATTCATGCTGTAAGTAAAGGGGAGAATATTCCTTTTTCAAAATATTTATTTAATTTATGTATCTGAAAGGAAGAGTTACAAAGAGAGAGAGAGGGAGAGAAAGATCTTCCATCCACTGATTCACTCCCCCAAATGACCACAACAGCCAGATCTGGGCCAGGCTGATGCCGTAAGCTCTGAACTTCATGTAGATATCCCATGGTGATGGCAGGATCCCAAGAATTAGGGCCGTCTCCTCTGCCTTCCAGGTTCATCAGCAGAAATCTAGACTGGAAATGGAGAAAGCAGAGTTTACAGAGAGAGAGAGACAGAAATTGAGAGAGAGAGAGAAATCTCCAATTCTCTGCTTTACTCCCCAAATGATCACAATGGCTGAAGCTAAGCAGGGCCAAGGCCAAGAGCCAGGAGCTTCCTCCAGACCTCCCATGTTTGTGCAGGAGCCAATGCACTTGGGCCATTCTCTACTGCTTTCCCAGGCACAGTAGCAGGGAGCTGGATTTTAAGTGAGGCAGATGCAACGTGACACGGTTTACAAATGGGATGCCTGTTTTACAGGCAGCAATTTAACCCGTGTTGCCACAACATTGGCCCCAGATTCAGAGATCTTGCTGCAAAAGACAGCATTTGGGTTTTTGGTCTTTATAACATAGGAAGGCACCCCACGAGTCAGGTGCAGCATAGATTGAACCACTCATGCTGCAGAATCTGTCATGTGCTAAATCAGCAGCACTGTCAGCTCAAATAAATGACAGTATTTTGGAGTGTCTAGTGCAGTAAACTCTAAATATTCAAAAGTTGACCCTTTTTTAAAAAAAATATCTTATTAGAAACTCATTTACAGAGAGGAGAAGAAACAGAAAGAAAGATCTTCCATCTGCTGGCTCACTCCCCAAGTGGCCACAACAGCCACAACTGAGCCCATCTGAAACCAGGAGCCAGGAGCTTCTTCCAGGTCTCCCATGGGGGTGCAGGGTCATAAGCAGGGAGCTGGAAGGGAAGTGGAGCAGCCAGGACATGAACCAGCACCCATATAGGATCCTGGTGCATGCAAGACAAGAATTTTAGCCACTAGGTTATCACACTAGTCCCCAAAGTTGACTCTTTTTAACATCCAGATGTTGAGCCTGAGGGCTGATCTCTTGGTGCAGGGATTAAGCCCTCACTCTGCTATGGCAGCTTTCCATATTTCAGCACCAGTTCTAGTTACTGACTTCTCTGCTTCCTGTACAACTCCCTACTAATGTTCCTGGGAAAGCAGCCAAAAAAATGGCCCAGATGCTTGGGCCACTGCCAACCCTGGATGGTTTCGGGCTCCTGGCTTTGGGCTCACACAGTCCTTGCTATTGGGGCCATTTGAGGAATGAACCAGCAGATGGAAGATCTCTCTGCCTCTCTCTATCACTGTGCCTTTCAGAACAAATAATAAATATGTATTTTTTAAAAATATACTGAACTCTGGGTGCATAGGTTGACAGTTTCATTTTAGCATCCTATAATTGAGAAAATATTTAAAATAGTAATATTCGAATAAAACTTGAATTATTAATCAATAGCAAATATGTATATATATACTTGGAAAGTGATAGTGATAACAATAACTCACATTTACTTCATGCATTATATCTGTAAACTCATTTTGGAGTAATGTACATATAATCAATGTTTTCATCTGTTCAGTTAACAAATGATCCATAGACCACTTGCCAGCTTTCCAGTAATATCTAGGTACACAGTTGCTTTCAACCCACAATTGGATACCACTGAACAGCTGACTGTATGTAATGAAGGAGAAGCAAGGAAAAGGGATATAGAAGAGGCTGGTTTGTTTGTCTGTTTATTTGTTTGTTTTTATGTTAGCAGTTGTGAGGAGATGGGTAATTACAGCATTGCACACAAGGTAAGAACAACATTATTTATTTAAAGATTTATTAATTTTTATTGGAAAGGCAGATATACAGAGAGGAGAGGAGAGAGAAAGATCTTCTGTCAGCTGGCTCACTCACCAAGTGGCCACAACAGACAGAGCTGAGCCGATTCGAAGCCAGGAGCCTGGAGCCTCTTCCAGGCCTCCAACACGGGTGCAGGATCCCAAGGCTTTGGGCCGTCCTCAACTGCTTTCCCAGGCCACAGGCAGGGAAGACTGTAGAGGGAGGACTTTAGCCACTAAGCAACTTTGCTGGGCCAGAAGAGGGTGTATTTTTAACAGATTCTCATGGTTTGAAGGTCCAAACCTTGATAGTATTTCACCTAATTCATTTTGCTCTGGCTCTTTGCTGACCAAATGCCTTCTAATTCTTTCTTGACTGCCTTTGATCTTGGAAGGAAAATACACTGATCCCAGCATAAGTTTTCTAATTCCTAAGATTCCAACCACCTCCTTCTTCCTTTTCTCCCCTTCTCCTTCTTTCCCTGCCCCCTTGTTGCCATCGCCAGTCTTATTCATCACTGCAGCCCACCCTTAATTCAGAAAGTACTAGGTTTTGTGCTGGATACTTTATATAACTCTTTAAAGCCTCATGACAGTTACATTTTACAGATGCAAATTTGGAATCTGAGAATATACTCTCTTGGTAAGTAGTAGTGAGCCTGGATCAGAACCCAGTTATACTACCTTTATAGGTCAGCTTCTTCCTACCGTTATAAAGAAGTAAGCCTACATCTGGTTTACAGATCAGTTCCTTGAGTCTTATTAAAAATGGATTGTTTCTTTAAATCCAGCAAATTATAAGTGTATTGACAACGAAGTTTCTGGTTTCAGAATGCTCAGGACCCTATACTGAGCTAGAGAAACTTTAAGGTTATTTGACTATCTTTGATCTTGCCAGGGCAGTTAGTCAGCCAAATGCCTCTGACATCCCTATAGTTACTTAGTTAACATAAGAGACAGAGAGAGAGAGAGAGAGAGAGAGATGTCCCATTTGTTAGTTTACTCTCCAGATATTCATGAAGGTTGAGGCTAGCCCAGAGGCAAAACCAGGAGCTGAAACTCAATCTACGTCTGCCATATGGCTCGGTGACAGGAACCTGTCCAGATGGGCCATCACTGTTGCCCCACAGAATCTGCATCAACTGATAGTTGAAGTCAGGAGCTAGAGTTGGGTATTGCATGCAGGTGTCCTGATGTGGGATGTCCTGATGTGGGATGTGGGTATCTTAAGTGCTACCTTAAGTGCTAGGATTTACACCTAACCTTGACATCCTTGTTTTTGAGTGTTGACTTCTGCATTGATGATTCAATAATTTTTACAAAATAATCTATTTCCCAGAGAGAATTGTTAGGATATTTCTATTTTTATAATAAGTAAAGCTGTTCTCACAAATCAAGTAAGGGTATTAGAAAAAGTTTTGTATCACTCATTTAGCAAAAACCTTGCAGTATAATCACAATTACTGAACCAAGATATAATCAGAAAAATATAGATTTGAATTAAAATGTATTGCTAGGAATAAATCAAAGTAAATGTGTCTTTTTGTAATGACAATTTTGTTTTCCCTGAGTGGGAATTCAAGATTGTTTCAATTGCTTCTAAGTTAAAGCATACAAAAAGTGTTTAAATGGTGATAGAATGCAAAACAAATGTTTAACCATCATGTAAAAGATGACAAGGAAGAGAAGAAAAATTCTGCATTTCTTACCATAAACCATGCACGCTTCTGCCATTGCACTCTGATCTTTCTAACCAAAGTACCACAAGCAGAAGATCTACTTCATTTTAATCTTCCATGTATTACCTACTCTTAAGTAAAACGAACCTTTGCACAATGGATCATTCCTTTTGTTTCACAATATTTCTGACCCTTTGCATCTTATGTTGTCATTTCTGCCGGTTCTTCACTTCTGAATTACACCATTATCATGCTAAGGAAGAAATAAAGATGTAGGTCACAGTGTGTCTTTGTGAAATCACTGTAGGAAAACTAGACAAAACACTTGAATAAATAAGATGCTTTTCTTATATTGTACATGATATTGATGAGAGCAACCACACTGTTCTTCTTGAGAGAAGTGCCGCAGTACATGTGTGATTTGGGTAGCATTGGTGTTCTGATAAACAATAAAAATTGAGTGATTACCAATTTCAAGTGAATCACAAATCAAGTGAAACTTATTCGTAAGTAAATGTATGATCAGTATCCAGCCCAATGTCTGTGCTTATAGAGTGCACAGCTACAAGCTTGCCTGGAAGTGCCTGACAACAAAATTCTGGTCCTTCCATGTGACAACTACAAATTCTACTCTGAGAGAGTGGAGGGACAATGCCTGTGAGTGGAGATAACTTTCTAACCCAGGTTCAACTCCAGGACTCAGGAGAATTCACATCATTTTCTTAAAATTAAGTTTTTGTGTTTTGTTTTTACTAGAAGATTCAATTTTGTTAAAATTTACCTGAAAGTCAGGGGTTGAGGGTGAGAGAAAGATTCCATTTACTGACAACAGTCAGGACAGGGGCAGACCAAAAGGGGCAGCATAGACCTCAATGCCATGTGATGACAAGTACTCCAGGACCTGAGCCATCACCTGCTGCCTCCAAGGATGCACACATTAGCAGGGAGCTGGAACTGGCTGCGCAGCTGAGACTCGAACCAGGTACCGTCCCGCTCCAGGATAACTGTGTCAACACTTCGGTGAGTTTAGTTTCTTACCCAAATTAGAAAGAGAATTTGCCTTCTATAGCTTCTCTAATGCCATACAAACCAGCTAAAGAGAGGAATTCCAAATTCTCAATGCTAACATCTGGGATTAAGAATAGGGAAAACTGTTCAGACAATAACACAGGCAGTATTTTAAATCACTCTGTCATACTCTCAAGTAATTACAAATATAATCATGTTCAGAGGGAGATGCATTTTTATCTGTTTTTCTTGGAACTTTAAAAAAGTAACAGCTTTATTGAGATATAATTTCCACACCATACAGTTAGCCCATTTATTCTGCTTAAGTTAAGTAAAGGCAAGTTTAACTGAAGGGGATGGCTGGAGAAATTTAAGGATACTTTAAAGGAGACTTCTGAGTTCCTTAAAAGGCTTAAGAGGTTAATGGTGCTGGTACTTTTGTTGAGTAAAATTTCAATAAAATATATTTCATTTTATAGGAAGTTACAAGGCAGATAGTAGCATGAAAAGGTTTTATACTATCCTGTTCATTGAAAAGGACAGGCTACAAATTTGTAGATGGGATATGACCACCCCTGTATGAAAATTTAAATTAAAATGAAGAAGAAAATGACTAGGTTTGGATGTACGGGTTTCAGGTAGTTATTTCATTTTCTACTTTCACAGACTATTATATTCCTCTATTAGTGTGTGTACTTTTAGACTGAGGAAAAAATTTTGGTGAAACTTTGGACTTTTTTTCCCCTGGAAATATAAGTATCACTTAGTGAGCCTGACTGGGGTGATCTGGGGAAACCATCAATGATGACAGTAAGTGGTATTGGTAGGTTGCTTAATTAAGATTTCTTTCAAAAACATTATCTCATTGCATCGAGCAAAGAGGTGGGGATTTTTTCTGGAAGATTGGTAAAATGGAGGAAGTCAAGGAAAGCAGAGGGCTTCTAAGAGCTCTGTGTGGACACGGGTCTCTGGTGGAAAAAAGTGGCACCTGAGGCAAATAAAGGGGCAGGATGTGGCATGGGAAGAGCACATAGCAACTCCACAAGGCCCTCACTAACTTGGGAAAGAAGAGGGAGAGATATGGGCATGGGATTTTTCTGGATATTTCGATGTCTTCCTGTAATGTTATTGGCTTGATTGTCAATGGAGAGATTGTTTGAAGGAGGAGAAAGAGGGGTGAGGAGTATTTTCAGAGTGAGTGGATGTGATAGAAGATAGGAGATACCAAACAACCTTACACCAGGGACTTTAGTAAATCAAGGAGTGCTAAGTCTGAAGACATCTTGCTTTGAAGTAATGGTGGAATATGCCAGACTGGCTTAGAGAAAGTATCTGTCACATAAATTTGAGGAGAAAGGAAGTTATGTTTCTTCCAGTATAATGACTAGATTATTTGCTCTGCAGTAATTGAAATGAGGTAAATGATAAAGATGTAACTCAATAGATAAGCATTTTACATCAGGATTACAGATGCTTTAATAACATACTTTAACATAGCTGTTGGTTCTATAATATTAAGAAATGTATTTTTATTTTACTGATTCTGTATAAGAAAAGCTCTGAAAATTCAGAGGGAAAAATACGTCGCTAGGGTGGGTGTGGTGGCACAGCAAATTGAACCATAGCTTAATATGGTTTTATCCCAGGTCAGGGAGCCAAGCCAAATCCCAGTTGCTCTACCCCCAATGCAGCTCCCTACTAATGCATCCTAAGAGACAATGGATGATAGCCCATGTGCTTGGGCTGCTGCCATTCATGTGATAAACTCATAGGATTTCAGGTTCCTGGTAGCAGCCGGGCCCAACCCTGGCAGTTGCAGGCACCTGGGGAGTGAATCAGCAGATAAAGGATCTCTCTCTTTCTCTCTTCCTTTCAAGTGTATGAAAATAAATAGATGAACATCAACAATGAATAAAAATGTCTAGCACTTACTTTACTTATCAGTAATGAGTTATTTTATCTGAATCATGAAGTTAAATTATCATGGGCTAGGGTGGGCATTGTGGCAGGGCTTAAGCTGCTTGAGATCCCCACATAATGCATGGGCAGTGTGGTTCAAGTCCCAGCTACTCCACTTCTCATCTCACTCCCTGCTAAAGCACCTGGGAAAACAGTGGAAAATGCCCAAGGTGCTTTGGCACCTGCATCCACCTGGGAGACCTTGAGGAGTGAACCAGTGCATGAAAGTGATTCTCTCTCTCTCTCTCTGCCTTTCAAATGAATAAATATTTTTTTAATTATGATGAGCTGTATTTTTTGTACATAAAGACTTTTAAAATAACCACTTTGGACTTCATCAGAGTATTTAGGACTATGGAGCTACTTGGTGATGCAGTATTTTTTAATGTCAAAGTCTGGACAAGTATTTAAAAGATGCTTAAATGCCATAACTCCATGTGATGTTACCTCAAAGAAGAAATCAGAGTACAGATTGGATCACAGAGGCCCAGACCACTGGAATACATAACTACTGCCTTCCGCATAGCAAGGCTTTAGAAAGCTCCTGTCCTGATATGTCGTAAAACTGTTGGCATGATAGATTCTGTCAGTTCTTTCCAGGCTCAGCTGGAGTCTAGATTCCATAAGGAAGCTTCCTGGAATACCCCAGCGTGCAGTGTTCTGCACTCATGTGATGTCTAACCCTGGTGAGTATGTTTTTCGATAGGCAATTTTTAAAAAGATTTATTTATTTTTTATTGGAAAGTCAGATATACAGAGAGAAGGAGAGACAAAGAGAAAGATCTTCCATCCACTGGTTTACTCCCAAAATGACCACAATGGGCCAGAGTTAAATTAATCTGAAGCCAGGAGCCAGGAACTTCTTTTGGGTCTCCCACATGAGTTCAGGGTCCCATGGCTTTGGGCCACTCTCAACTGCCTTTCAGCCCACAGGAAGGGAAGTAGAGCAGCCAGGATAAGAACCCATATGGGATCCTGGCTAAAGGCAGGGACTTTAGTCATTAGGCTACTGCACAAGGCGCTAGATTGACAGTTTTAACAGGCACTGCTAATCATGTTCATCGCCTTGATCCCCTGTGATTTCAGCAGCAGCTCTGGTGGAAGGTCACCCCTACAGACTCAGCCACAACCCTCTGGGTAGGAGCTCCACCTCTTCCTCCTCCAAGTTTTTTTGTGCATGGGTCCCTCTCCAATACCAGGAAATCCACTGACCTCTGCACAAGCCCAGCCTGGAAGTGCAGGGGAGTTGTTGTCTCTGGGAAAAACCCTTCATTGAAGGTGTGTTTGAGAGCCAGTGGATAAATACTTGCACTTCCGTTTCTCCATGTGGGCACATCTGTTCCATTTGCTTCATAGAGAAGAATCTGTATCACCTGTGGTAGTGACCTCACACAGGCACTAGTCGATTTGGCTTTTCATTTTTTTAATGATATATTCTTTTTTAAAAAAAAAATTGTCTATTTTTATTGGAAAGTCAGATATACAGAGAGGAGGAGAGACAGAGAGGAAGATCCTCCGTCCGATGGATCACTCCCCAAGTGACTGCAATGGCTAGAGCTGAGCCTATCTGAAGGCAGGAGCCAGGAGCTTCCTCTGGGTCTCCCATGCAGGTGCAGGGTCCCAAGGCTTTGGGCTGTCCTCGACTGCTTTCCCAGGCCACAAGCAGGAAGCTGGATGGGAAGTGTAGCTGCCAGGATTAGAACCGGCACTCATATGGGATCCTGGGCGTGCAAGGCGAGGACCTTAACCGCTAGGCTATCGTGCCGGGCCCTAAATGATATATTCTTGATCCTTCTCTCCTCCTCCTGAGATCATCTCCAAAATAAACTGCCTGACCGAAGTCCTTATCTCTGATTTGCTTTGGGATTAAAAACAAACTAAGACAACGGTTATATGCCACTTTGCATTGCCTTTATGTTTTAGTGCATTCAGTCTTTTAAAGTCTTACTGGTGTTAAGTGTTGCTCCCAGGACTAATCTGTAGTCTCCTGTGGACAGCAAGAATTTCTTAGACACTTTGTCATCTGTGTTAGTAGTACCCAGTGCACTGCCTTGCAGATGAAACATTTCTGTTCGTAAATATTGGTTAACTAACAGGCTCAAGTCCTACCGGGAGATATTGTCAAACCTTCTGAGAATTCTGCTCATCTAATACACAAATTCTTGAAGCACTCTGTGTTTGTCTGTTTCAGTCTATGGAGTGGACATTTAGTTTTATTTAACTCTTTTCAGTATGTGAATTCCCTACTTGCAAAATGGGTAACCCTCTACTTAGCTGCTGAAAAGACCAACAACTCCATTTTTTAAGAATTTTTATCTATTTCTTTCTTTATTTTGCAGTTAAGGCGATAAATTGCATTGGTTAGTCACCAACTCTGGACTTTGAGTCCAAGTTGGGAGGTGCAGAAGCAGGGACCACTCAGAGTCCTTCCTGGATACCCAGGGGTGGGCAGTTGCAGTGACGGCCCACTTTGTGAGATCATTTTTTAAAATATAGTCCCTTTTCTGAGTGACTTACCCAGAGTGGCAGCTTATTGTTCCAATAAGAAGTTTTACCTGTTTGAATTGCTCAGAGTCTTGAAGGTAATTATTGGAGTTGCTAGTGGGAAATGTATAGCAAGCCCTCGGGGCAGAGAGGGAGATGCAGAGTCTCCGGGGAATTCGAGTGCATTCCATGAAGGGGTGTGTCATGCCAAGCATTTCTCCCCCAGGAATCTCTCCATAGTCCTTACAGCCCAGGGCAGAATTTTGGATTTGTGGGATGCGGGCCAGAAGGACGAAAGTCTAGAGAGGTCTGGTGACTTTTTGGTGATTTTTTTTTTTTTTTTTTGATGGTGGGGGAGATGCAATTCAGAGAAGGATAGAGTGTTGGGAGCCAAAAGAATGGTTTAGGAAAAGCTACCTTGTAAAGTTTCCATTTCCTGTTGGGCTATTGTAATTGCTGTTGGATAGTTCACAAACATCACACACACCCTTACAACCTCAGAAAATTCACTATTTCTTTTTTTTTAAGATTTATTTATTTTTATTGGAAAGTTAGATATACAGAGGGGAGGAGAGGCAGAGAGGAAGATCTTCCATCCAATGATTCACACCCCAAGTGACCACAACAGCTGGTGCTGTGCTGATCCGAAGTCAGGAGCCTGGAACCTCCTCCAGGTCTCCCACGTGGGTGCAGGGTCCCAAGGCTTTGGGCCGTCGTGGACTGCTTTCCCAGGCCACAAGCAGGGAGCTGGATGGGAAGCAGGGCTGCCAGGATTAGAACTGGCGAGCATATCAGATCCCAGCATTTAAGGTGAGGACTTTAGCTGCTAGGCCACTGTGCTGGGCCCAAAAATTCGCTATTTCTATTTGAAAAGATAATGACTACTAATGTATCTGCCATCTTTAAGCTGAAAATAACATCATTTTTGACAGACTAGATTCAGTCACGGAAAGAATGACCTCTGTAGCGAGTATCATATCATAAAAGATCTAGAAAGGGTAGGCCATCATTGATACCACAGACTTTATCAGCAATCATAAGACAAAGTATAACTATATGTAAGTTAATTTCTTTTTAAGAGATTTTTTTTTTTAATTTGAAAGATAGATTGGCAGCAAGGAGGACAGACAGATAAAGAGAAATCTTCCATCGGCTGTTTTTCACCCCAAATGGCCACAATGGCTGGAGCTAGGCTGGTCTGAAGCCAGGAGCCAGGAACTTCTGGGTCTCCCACGTGGGTACAGTGGCCCAAAGACTTGAGCCAACCTCTACTGCTTTCCCTAGCCATAAGAAAGGAGCCGGATAGGAAGCAGAACAGCCAGGGCACAAACTGGTGCCCATATGGGATACTGGCACCACAAGGGGAGGATTAGTTAGGCATATTACCTTGCTAGCTCCTAATTCAATTCTTTAAAGTGTATGACTCAATTCCTCCAAGTCCTCATGCCTCCAGAAAACGTCTGATGTTTTCAAAGATTTTGCAGGTGTATTATTTGTTAATGTTCTGGTTTGAAATGTTCTGCTTTTGAAATTACTTGTGTCCACTATTTATTTGTGTCCATTAATTACAACAGATGATTAATTAGCATATTATTTTATAAAAATATAAGTCATAACTACACCATGTGATTCATGAAAGAAATAATAACACAATTAGGTCTGGGTAGTAATATAGAAATGTCTGCTGTCATGATGGAAAGTGACAATATAGAATGAGAAAAAAGACTGATTATAAATCTAATACATAGTCAAGATATGTGACTAAAGTATAAAGCTTCACAAATCTATTCTAAAATTAAAATGAAGAAAAATTCAGAATATATGAAAAATTGTATAGCAGCCTAATTTCAAAGAACATAAAAAAATTGCATAAAAATTTCGAAAATGTTTTTAAAAAGCATGCATATTAGCAGATACGTAACATTAAAATGAGAAGAAACTGATAAGAAAACATGTACAGTAGCACTTAAAAACAAAATACAAATGAAAGTAAACAGTATATGCAACAACTAAATTGGTTATTTTTCCTCTACACCGTTTTGTTGTTAAGTTTGCATTGAAATGCTATTGTTATCTTGGAGTACAAATTAGTGTAAGGTTTCTGGAAGGGAATTTGGCAGGAGTTTCCAAAAAGCTATGGAGAAACATTTTTATGTTTTGATCTAGTTTGTCCTGCTCTACATTTCTTTTCAGAAAACAGTGAAATGTGCATAAATATATAGAAGTACATTTGTCTCAGTGTTAGTTGAAATGTAAAAATTTAAAGCATCATAAATGTTCAAACAATCTGACAAATTATTAATGGCTGATCTACAGAATAGAGTATCATTCAGCCAATAAAAATTTGTTTTTTCAGTCTTTAGTGATACAGGCAAATGGCTACAACATACATTAAATAGGGAAAGCACGAGAAAATTATGCATGTTGTTTTTTTCAGTTTGTTTTTACAGTGTTCACAGGAAATAATTATGTGCAACTATCCATTTAGTTTTTCCTATGGTTAATAGGAGTTTGGGTAATTTTTACATTTTTTGTGCTCCTGGAATAATTCTAAAATTAATCATAATCTTTTAAAAAAATCAAATCTAGTTACTAACAGTGATTCTTCAATTATTTTTGCCAAATGAAGTAACTCATTCAGTAGTGTGATCTGCTTTCATCTATACTGAGGAAGTAAAAAAATATTCATTTGGTCCATATTGAGAACTTCAGCATTCGATAGAACAGGTGTTAATGATCCCAGTTAGTAGAGGAAGAAATCGAAGATTAGAGAGATTAAGTAATTTGCCAGCAGTTATTTCAACAAGCATATTCTGTTTTTTGATCATATAGTAATTACTGTGAGTTGTATTAAACATTAAGCATTAGGAATAAAAGATTAAAAATTGTTCTTAATTGTTAGCAACCTTGTAGTATGTAACATTATTTCAAAAATCAATACTTCCTATTAGTGAATAAGTGCTGGCAGAGGTATACAACAGAAAGTAGAGGGAAAATGCTGCTATGAACTACTTAAAATTGCCAATATTCAACTATATTTGAACTGCAAAAATGACTATGCATGCTAATATAACTAAACCAAAATGATAAGAGCTGAAGTGAAATTTGATGGAAAAGGAGGAGATTATCAGGTTATGGAATGTTTATCAGAGTCTAGTCAGAAGATTAAGAAAAAATAATAATTGATCAGGAAAAGTTTAATTTAATAAATTATAGAGGGCCAGTGCCGTGGCATATAGGCTAAGCCTTCTGCTGCAGCGCTGGCATCCCATACAGGCACCAATTGTAGTGCTGGTGCTCCACTTTGTATTCAAGTGGCCTGGGAAAGCTGCAGAGACCTCAAGTTGTTGGGCCCCTGCATTGACATGGGAGACCCAGAAGAAGCTGCTGGCCCCTGGCTTCAGATCAGCTCAGCTCCACCACATGCAGCCATTTGGGGAATAAGCCAACAGATGGGAGATTCTAGGTGTGTGTGTCCTTCTCCCTGTAACTCTACCTTTCAAGTAAAAATAAATCTGTGAGTTTTTTTATTTTTATTTTTTAAAGATTTATTTATTTTTATTGAAAATGCAGATGAGATTTACAAAGAAGAAGAGACAGAGAGAAAGATCTCCCATCCATTGTTCATTCCCCACATGGCCGCAGTGGCCAGAGTTGAGCCAATCTGAAGCCGCAAGGCAGAAGCTTCTTCTGGGTCTCCCACACGGGTTCAGGGTTCACCCAAATCTTTGGGCCATCCTCAATTGCTTTCCCAGGCCACAAGCAAGGAGCTAGATTGGAAATCAACCATCCAGGACATGAAACAGCACCCATTTGGGACCCAGGAGCTTAAAGGTGAGGATTTAGCCATTGCGCCATTGCATTGGGCACCCAATAAATCTGTGTTTCAAAAAAGAGATTGTCAACTATGGTAGAGGCTTTGATGAATGTGGGATTGCATGGTAATAAGTAATTAGAGGACTCTAAAGAGTATAGGAATAGCATGTTTAAGAATCAGTCACTACCTTAACCCTAATGCTGGAATGACACACCTCAGGAGGAGCTCCTTAGCCCATTCTCCCAGTTCTGAGAGGTAGACTGGACTGCAGAGGGTGCTGCCAGGATCTGCTGCATGGCAGTGAAGCTCTTGTGATGCTAGTGCTGGCAGCACACCTGCTGAGCAACAGCCACACCAGTGCTACAGGGCTGCTGGCGCCTGGGCTGCTGGCGCCTGGGCTGCTGGAGCCTGGCGCTGGAGAAGCCACACCTGCTGCAGAAGACTGCTGCTAGAGCACACCAGAAACCTGAAGGCAAATTCCTCCTTCCTGCAATGTCTTTCCTCTGCCCTCCATTGACATAGTTAAGCACTGTGTTCACAGGAAAACACAAATTGCTTGAAAGGCCAGCCGCGTTTTTACACTGCTGGCAATGAAGAGTGAATTTGGAACTGAAACAATGGATTGATGACTGGTGGAGGAAGGAAAAGTAATGAGATGGAAAGGATTTCCACATCTGGCAGCGTGTTCTACAACCGAAAGGGTACTCCCACTATCAAACACACTAGCCAACAATAACCCCCGAATAGAAAAAATTTTAGGAAACTTGTGTTTAAGTGCATCAGTGAGAAGGCAAAAATATGAATACCTAGATGCCGAAACTGAATGAAACAATGAACTTGAACACTGTAGATGTCTTTTGTTCAGTGGCATTTGCCAACTATTTTTAATTTCACTTTTGAGGATTATGGAGTACAGGTGGCAAATATTAATTCCAAGGTCCTTCCAAATTTGGGATCCTGATTTTGAGGCCCTGTTATATTTCCTTATGACGTAGAATGTTTGGTATGGAAAGTAAACTTGGCACTAAGGGTGAATTTATACACTTGTTCAGTGTGACAGCGAAAACTGTGCTCCCCATTTTCTAAGTAAACATTAAAGAAAATCAGTGTTTTTGCTTTGACATTAATTGGTGGAAGGAAGCTCCCTTTGAATTCATAACTGTAAGCCAAACCTCAGAGCATTTTAGCCAGTATTTCTAACACTCACATTGTCTGAAACCTTCAAGGTGAAAATTAAGTTGTAAGTGATGCCAGATTGATAGTGTCCCTGCAGGATTTAGAAAAGCGAGCAAATCTCTTGGAAGACAGGCTTCTTCAATCCTGGTTTTAAGAAATCTTCTAGATAAATGCCACAAATTAGTAGATCACCCACAAAAATTGCAAAATACATAGAGAAACTAGCCACAAATACGAGAGCTAAAAGAAATAATACACCCACAGAAGTTTCAACCATTTAAATTACCAACCTAACTGGTACATTTAATATATCCTTAAAGAAATAAAAGACTGAAAGATGATCAAGATGATTTAAAAATGAGCCATATAGACTCTCTAAAACCGAAGCATATAGGGCCTGGTGGGAGAGCCTAGTGGCTAAAGTCCTTGCCTTGAACGTGCCAGGATCCCATATGGGCACTGGTTCTAGTCCCGGCAGCCATGCTTCCCATCCAGCTCCCTGCTTGTGGACTGGGAAAGCAGTCAAGGACAGCCCAAAGTATTGGGAACCTGCCCCCATGTAGAAGACCCAGAAGAAGCTCCTGGCTCCTGGCTTCGGATTGGCTCAGCTCCAGCCATTGCAGTTACCATCAGACAGAAGATCTATCTGTCTCTCCTCTCTGTATATCTGACTATCTGACTTTCCAATAAAAATAAATAAATCTTTAAAAAATAATTGAACATATAATGATTAAAACTCAGTAGGTTAATTAAAACAGGTGAGACATTATTGAAGTAAGAAATAGTAAACTGGGAGGTAGAGGTGAATATTACGCAGAACATAGATTAGGAAGATAAACAGAAAATATATACTGGGTGAGATTTCATGATGACGTTGGAATTCCAATAAGAGATGAGAAGAGGGGATAGCAGCAACATTAAAAGGATTAATGGTAGAGAACTAATATAAACTTGGTTGTAATAGCTCAAATTAGGATTCTTGGCAGATGACAGTGTGAAATGAATAGATGAATAAATAAATATCTTAATTGTAGAATGAGGAAAACTGGATGGGTATTAGATGATGAATATTCATGGGATCATTACTGTTTGATCAGTCCTCTGTATTACCATGTGTATTACCTTTCTAAAACACAAATAGGCTTTTTTAAATCTCCAGATTACAAACTTGCGATGGTTTCTGCTGTTTTTATCATCTATTTGGAGGTCTTGAGGTGACATGTAAGGAATTTTATCCTCTGTTCCCATCTGCTTTATCCAGCCTTGTATTAAACCTCATGTTCCTTAATACATTGCAGCCATCAAAATTGCAATCTTTTTATTAATTTATTTATTTTGCTCTATCTCCACATACTTCCACATGTGGTTCTATTTCATCTGTATTTTTCTTTCTTCCTTGAAGACCAAACTCAAAGATGTGTGATTTCTCTTATCCCACTCCCAGCAAAACTAATAGCCTTTTTTTCTGTTCTCTTGTGGCATTTGCATTTCCCTCTGATCTATTGTAATATTTAATCAGGTTTATAGTTTTGTAAGATTTATATATATATTTGAAAAAGTTACAGAAAGAGAGAAAAAAAGATCTTCCATCTACTGACTCACTCCTCAGATGATCCCCATGGTCAGCACCAAGCCAGGCTGAAGCCAGGAGTAATAAGCTTCATCCTGGTTCTTCATGGATGGCGGGGGCTCAAAACACTTAGACCTCAGATAGCATATGTTTTCTCTAATGTAAGATAATATGATGTCAAATCTAAGGATTTTACCTGTGAATTTTAACTTACTGCATTTCCTAATTATTTGTGCCTTTTGTACGTTATAAGATCTTTTGACATAATTCATTAATCAATCATCTATAAGAGACTGATTGTAATCACCTGAGACTGTCAATGTCCCTTTTATTGTTATTGCTACTGCCCATAAGTAACGATGAACTAGTCCTTATTGTACTTTCATTAGTGACGTACAGTCAGGACACTGACATTTATTCGTACAGGAAGATGTTGGACAATCCTTCTCACCACCCTAGCACCACATTGATACCTTTGTTACATGTTCATCAACTTCATGGGGAAGAAGGTTCACCATTTTTTCTCCCTGTGGTGGACTGTACCTAATGGGATACATAATGGAAATGTAGCAGAAATTAATATGTTCATAGATGGAAACAGAGAGAAGTATGTCCCCATGCATGCAGTACAAGGATGGACTCACAGTGAAATGGCTGATAATCTGCATTGTTGGGAGACACCTCAGTGGCAGCATGACAGACTTGTGAAAATACACAAAAGACACTCATTGTAAAACTGGAGGGGACAACAGTGAGGAAGGGGAGGGAACTTGGGGAAGGGAAAAGGAGACCTCATTGTCTGTTAAACTGATAAAAATAATAATTTAAAAAATCTTCATATTTTGTATGGAATACACTCAAATTTCAAAAAATTAAGTAAGAGAATAAAAGCAAGTAGAAAACACGCGCACACACACACACACACACACACACACTTAGGCCATCTTCTGCTGTTTTACCCAGGCCATTAGCAGGAAGCTGGATAGGAGGCTGAGCAACTGGGACACTTACTAGCATCTGTATGGGGTGTCAGCGGTGTAGGCAGCAGCTCTGTTCACTACACGCATCACTGGCCCAGGTGGAAGAGCTGCTGTCAGGAAACCCCCACATTGAAAAGGAGTCGGCGCATTCCATTGTTGATGGGGCCATGATGGAGGCAGCCAGTGTGTGCGTGGGGCAGATGGAGCCCGATCAAGTATACGAGGGAATCACCTTTGAGGACTTCCTCAAGGCTCTAAGGACCAGGCTGGCGTGTGCCGTCTCCTATGGCTTGATGAGTCCTCAAAGTCTGCAGATACATCTGCCACCAGCATGGTTCCACCTGAGCCCCTCCCCACCCTGTGTCCTGGGAAGTAGGTAGCACGGCCACGGTGACCCTGTCGTTGGGTGGATGCACAGGGGTCGGGGAGTGGGTCCTGTAATTTGCGCACAAATCCCCCAAGCTGCAAGCCCTGGTGAAGGTTTCCGTGACGCGGGGGCGGGGGCCTGGAGCAGCGGCGGTGTAGGCCAGGTCCAGCTGACCCTGATGCCCACCCCGTGGATTGCAGATCTGGGAGGGCATTGATATCTAGACCAAGATGCACGTCCGCTTCCTCAACATGGAGACCATCGCCCTCTGCCACGGACGCGCCTGCACCCCCGGCCCCTGGGACAGCTGTGCTCGGGTTGGGGGCGGCCCCTGTGTGCTCTGCAGTGGATGCTCCTATAAAATAATCCACGCATATCCTCACGTCACACACCCTGGCGGGGAGGGGATGTGGGACACTGATGTTTTTAATCTAATAATAATAATAGTAATAATAATAATAATAAAAGGTTTTGTTAAGGAAAAAAAAAATGACCAGGGATGGTCATGTTCATTTTGCACGCAAAGTTCTAGCTAAATCCTTTGAACATTGCTGATGTTAAGCAAGTGCTTACTGATAATCCATCGTCTACAATCAGTTTCACTCATTAGGTTTTTAGAAAGAAAGACACTGTTCTTTGAGTTAGGATGATAGCACCAATCTGGATTTACAAATGTGTCTTTTGTATCCACAAAAGGAACAACCCAAGTGTAAATTCAGCTGGGAAAGGATTATCATTTTCATGTCCAAAAGAAATTGTACTCCTCTAAACAATTATGAAATAATTGGAGGTTGTACTTAATGTTAGCTCAACAGCACAAGTATACTGTTAATTTTGCAGGTTAACATTATGACCTCAGATGTGAGTTTGCAAATGGATTAATCTGCTCTATAAATAAAACCCTAAGAATGTGTTGTAAAATTGCTGCAAGGTATACTGGGACAGTGACATAATGACAACATTAAAGTTTACTAACGGACTAGACATTCTACTGTTTGATAGGCCTAATAAAATTGTAGTACTTATTGTTTTTCTTGTTTTGCTAAAGATAAATATTACACAGAAGGTAAGCAAATATGTAGGTCAGATTAAAGAACCACAGGAAAAGTGACATTTATGGCACATCCAAATAATGTAAATTATCATCTCAGTATTTTTATTTAATTATCAGTTTGTGCTTAAGGATACACACTACGATAAAAAACCTAAAAGAATAACATTTATCATATTTGTATTAGTTAAATATAATATTTTGCAAGTAACAAAAGGTTTTTTTCCTTAGCATGGTGAATGAACATTAATCACACATTTATCTTCACATGCAAACGGGACGGACATGATACAATTCCATGAGTAAAGCAGCTCATTGCATTATAACTGGTGCAATCTGAAGGATAGACACTCATTCACATCACTCTGAGAAACATTGTAAAAGGGTATTTAGTGGTGACAATTAAATCTTCTCATGCAGTTTTCTTGACAAAACTACCTCTTTACAAAAATGGAAGAACTAAGCTCATATTCACAGGTTCCTCAAGCAATGATGTGTTAGACACTTCAATGAGGAATTTGATGTGCAATGGCCATAGAAGCTAGACATCCTATAGCGACTGTGCCCAGGACAACTGAGGCCACCCATGGGTGGCATTAATTGTGAACCTTGTGCTTGATAAGCATAGAGCACTAAGGTAACAGTTCACATGGTTTTGAAAGGAAAAAGACAGGGAAAAATAACTGGCAAGATCTCTAAATGACTTTCTAATTATCAGTGCAATCTAGGTGTGGGTTTTGCAGTTCTCTTGGATTTGGTTTTTACTCAAGCTTCCTCCAGTACATTTATGTTTCCTATAATCGAGGGTTTTCAGACATAAAGAGAGAGCATTAAAAATGAATTAGGGGGCCCAGTGCGATAGCATATGGGTTAAGGTCCTGGCCTTGAATGTACCAGGATCCCATATGCTCGCCAGTTCTAATCCTGGCGGACCTGCTTCCCATCCAGCTCCCTGCTTATGGCCTGGGAAAGCAGTTGATGACAGCCCAAAGCCTTGGGACCCTGCACCTGCCTGGGAGACCCTGAGGAGGCTTCTGGCTCCTGGCTCCGGATTGGCGCAGCACTGGCTGTTGTGGTCAATTGGAGAGTGAATCATCGGACGAAAGATCTTCCTCTCTGTCTCTCCTCCTCTCTGTATATCTGCCTTTCCAATAAAAATAAATAAATCTTTAAAAAATGTGTTAGTAAATGCTCACCTTTTTTAAGATCTGATTTAATCTGAGGAATACATAGTTTTTCTGTTAAAAACACTGTCACTATGTGAAGGTTACCAAGTATTTTCAAAGTGTTTATTATCTAATGAGGTCTAGAGAATGAGAGTTTGGAACTCTTTCAGAGTGCCATTTTCTAGTCGCTGACATTTTCTCTCAATGGCCACAGGTAAGGATTTTGGTCTTTGTTGATGTTGGTCTCGCAGCCTTTCAACTTTGTCCTTGGGTGTGGAAGGCATCAGTGGGCAACATGCAAATGAGTGAGTTGAGTTCCAGTAGGACAGGCAGTGGCACAGAGTTAACCTTGGAGTCCTGTTTGTTGATCCCCCCACCCCAGGTTAGCAGTTACAAACTGATTCTTTTCCATCTAAAGTATCTATGCTTTCTGTGGTAGCACTTATTCATCTCTGGGCCTACCTAATCGACTCCAAGTTTTGATGTTCATTTCCCAGTGGTTTCTGGGAACTTGGAAATACATTCAGGGCTTTTCAGACTCATGTTTTCATATTATAAAATAAGACTCTGATAACAATTCTAATTGTCCTCACAGAACTGACTAAGAATATTTCATTAATCAGATCTCAAGTGAGACCAACTATAATAAAATAGTAAATACAGTATCTGGCAACGAATTTATTCAACAAAAATTATCAAACTTTATTATAAGCTCTGGAGAAGTGTCAGGAAAAGAAAAAATAACTAAAGTAGTAATAAGTGCTATTTTAATTTTGAAAGCTGAATGGAATATTGGAGAGAAGCTCATGAGCTCTACCTTTCAATGACTGACCATCTATTAAATAAGAAGCTTTTAAAAAGTATAAAGCACTGATAAATTAACTGCCTGGCACTGTAAGTTGCCCTACAACAAGAAGGGGAGAAATAAATCACTCGGCAACTGTGAAGAAATATAATTTAGCATAGTGTAACGTATGAAAGGTGTACTTAATATGTTTGCAAAATATGTTCTTTGCTTCTTTGACGACATAAGGAAAAAAACCCTATGGTTCCAGTGCAGTAGCCTAGTGGCTGAAGTCCTTGCCTTGAATGCGCTGGGATCCCATATGGGCACGAGTTCTAATCCTGGCAGCCCCACTTCCCATCCAGCTCCCTGCTTGTGGCCTGGGAAAGCAGTTGAGGACTGCCCAAAGCCTTGGGACCCTGCACCCACATGGGAGACCTGGAAGAAGCTCTTGGCTCCTGGCTTCGGATAGGTTCAGCTCCGGCCATTGCAGCCACTTAGGGAATGAATCAGCAGATGAAAGATCTTCCTCTCTGTCTCTCCTCCTCTCTGTATATCTGACTTTCCAATAAAAATAAAATAAATCTTAAGAAAAAAAACTACAATTCCAACATATCATTTTAGGTTCATTCAATCTTGAATGAAGAATCTTACCACCTATGTGCTAGACTAAGTAGTTTTAGTTAGGTTTTTTATAGTCTTGACTGATACTATAGGTACAAAAAAATTAGGAGGCCACAGTCCCTTCCTGTATTCGTCCCAGTAAAGGTCAAAGGTCAAATGGCTACATGGCTGAGTGAAGAGAGAAAATGCTGGCAAGCAGGATTGTATGATCGTTCTCTTCACATAGCCTGAAATTATCTTCCAAGCTACAGATATGAAATTTGGGAAGGAGTTAGCCCTATACCATGGGACAGCAAGCCCAAGTCAAGAAATCCTGGCGTGGTGCTCATGAAACGTTGGTTTATGTGTCTGGCACTGCTGTGGGAGTCCAAGGTCTCCCGGGGAGGCAAGTATTCCCCTTAGTCTCCACAGCATGGAGGGAAGTGGGGGACAAAAAGATGGAGAGCACATTTCCCTGGGAAAAATGAGTTCAAAGACTTTCTATGTAGTTTTTCTCATCTGTCCTGAGGATGAATCCTTAGAGCCAGCCCATGGTCAGCCTTAAATCACCCACCTGAGGCTCCAAACCTGGCAGCTGTTGGGAAAGGCTCTGAAGGGCTTCGTTGCTTTCCTCTTTCTCTTCCTCTTGGAAGCACAAACTGCTCTCAAGAGAGATCTTTGGGAAGTCTCTGGGTATAGACAGTGTACTAGATCAGAAGCCGCTTTTAAAATCTGAAATGCAGATCCCCGAGTCCCACACCAGACCTGCCACGTTAGGCTCTAGGAGTGTACAGTGAACTCAAAGATTCTGCTCTTTTTTGTTTTATTAGATTTCCCAGTTGATTGTGGAGTAAAGTGAAAATGAAGGCTGCTTTCCTTTGCAGAATGCTTTTCTGCCTCATCAGTGCCTTTGCACCATGCCACTTAATCCTTATCATCATAAGTGCTGTGGTGTCCAAAGCGCCGTTGTGTCCAAAGTGCTGTTGTGTCAAGACTGCGTCTCGAACTTCTGTAGAAATTTTCTCGGTTCAAAGTTATTAACAGTGAGGGAGTGAGTCCTTAAACCAAGATGGTTAAGACTCAGCTCATAGGGCTAAGCTATAGTCTTGCAAATAACATTCTGAAAAATTATTTCTTTCATTCATTTGATGGGCAGAATTATAGAAAGGAGAACTTCCATCTACTGTTTCATTCCCCTAAATGGCTGCAACAGCTGGAGTCCAAGCCAAGTCCAGGAGCCCAGAGCTGCAATCAGGTCCTCAAAGTGTGTGGGTGGCAGGAGTCCAAGTACTGGAGCCATCTCTGGTGCTTTCCCTGACGTATGAGCAGGGAACGGGATCCAAAGTGGAGCACCTGGAATCAAGCACACATTCCTATGGAATGCTGTCATCACAGGTGGTAGCTTTAATTCACTGTATCAAATTGCCAGCCCCTATAAATAGAATGTTTAATCTGGAGTCTACTGGTTACAACAAACAGTTCCTAAATGGGCAGAAATTTACGAACTTATTTTCACTAACTTCTAACTGAAAATTACTATTTTTTCCACTATGAATTTATAATAAACCATTAGTGTGAGCACTACCTGTGACTCTATCACCCACTGAAATCACAGATATTTCTGTTGTCACATTTTGGTTGTTATGAATAGGTTGAAATACCATTCATATTCATCACTACTTAAAATTAGTTGTTTTTAGATTTGTCATTAGATCATTTTTATAATGTTAATGAGGAAACAGATATTGCGCTCTCACACATTTAAAATATTTTGATGGCTGCAATTCAGTATAATTGGATGCGTTTGCAATCTTGCAGTTTTGTGATATACATTTATAAACATTTTGAAAAGTGATCTATACGCTTCACGTTTGGCAGAATAATGTTTAACTATCGGTCATACATGTGTGACTTCACATGGAATTATGGAGAAGTGTATGGAACTCAAAAGAAATGTAAGAACTCTATTTACAGGACATCCAGACCTTCTCATCACTTTTGGAACAATGAGCAATGAGCATTTTGCAATTTTGTTTGCTTCATTCGGTGCAAACTGCTCCCAGTAGTATACTGGAGGCTTCCCAAGCAGCAGCTATACCTGTCAGACTGAGAATAAAGGCTTCTGCATCCTAATCTATTCAAGCAGGATTGCAGCAAGTAACCTTGTCAACCCACAGAATCAAAAGCCTGTGGCTCTCACTGATGTCTGCGATACGGTAGCCTGTCGCTCTGCTTATGTCTAACAGTCAATCCTTTGGTTCTTTATTCGTGTCATGATCATTAACTCATCAAGTGCACTGAGGCCTGTGCTATCTCAGCAGCATTGTGGTGCTTGTGGGAGGGAATAGAAGAGTCTGAGGTATGTTGGCAGGACCGAGTTTCTTGTACTGTGGTACTTGAGGCCCTGTGGTTAAGGGTTAAGTACATGAACACAAATGTTTGAGTTCAAATCTTTCTTTCTGGTACTTACTGAATGACTGGTTGGGAAAACTGGGGGAAAAGGTTGGTATTTTTTCATCTGAAATATGACTGTGATGCAGGGGTGGACTCAGGACCATGCTTGGTATACAGTAAGGATGGGAAAAATGTTTGCTGTTATTAAATAATCAGAATTTGAATAATTAAGAGTCATCATTCAGCATTTCTGGGGCGTTAGCCGTGTGGGTTATCAGGTTCTATGGGTGATTTTGAGCAAGTTTTCTCAATGAATTTTTCCATTATTGACTTTCTAAGAATATCTATGTGGAAGGTTTTTCCCAAGTTACTGTCCCCTCCCCATGAAATCTTAGTAACATAGGTATGTGGTGCTATGTTTCTGAGTACTTTTGCCATTTGACTGATGGCAAACAATTGTAATATTTACGATTTTTACAAGGGCTTCCCACCCAGAATCAATTTTAGTTCTCTTGTTCACAATGGATGCCTAAAATCAGCAGGTTCTCATCCTGGCTGCACAGTGGAATGAATTAAGGAGCTCTAAAAAAATGCTTATGCCTCGGCCATGCCTCAGGAGCCTCTAAGGTGCTTTTAAAAAGATCTCTCAATTCTAAAAGTAAGAAACATTGCTTTATGGTTTGAGATCCTCTTAGCGGAAGATTAAAATCTGTTTGGCAAGCAGAACCCATGAACATGAACATAAACAATGCAGAAAGAAAGGGAACAATGAGTGCTGTATGAGCTGAGGAAAAGGAGACTGTAACACAGGGTGTTCAGAGTAGGAGAAGCCCTGTGAGCTGGACTCTGAGCAGAATTTGGAAAACAGGAAGGGAGAGAAATGTTCAAAGGTAGCTAGAACGTGACTAAGAGTGTAGAAAGAATGTAGGGTGCCCAGGGGGTATGGTGGATTGAGTGGTGACACTAGAAAAATAGTTCCACCTGGAGCATAGGAATGTGAACTGAGTCCGGGAAAGAAGGCTTTGCAGGTACTAGTCGGTTCACCTGCAGCGTAGGAATGTGCGCTGAGTCGGGGAAAAGGGCCTTTGCAAATGCAAGTCAGTTAAAGATTTCAAATTGAGAATACTCTAGATTGGGATAAATCCAATGGCAAGTGTCTTTTGGAGTAAAGGGAATGGAAGATGGAAACAAGACAGAATGGTGTTTCGATAATCCAAGAGCTCCATGAGCTGCCGGCAGTTATCAGAAGCTGGAAGAACCCACGAGGCCTTCTGTACACTCTAGGTCTGCAGCCTTGTTAACATCTTGGTTTCAGACTTCTGGTCTCCAAGACTGTAAGAACATACATTGTCATTTTAAGCCACCAAGTTTGTAGTAATTTGTTACGGCAGCCCTAGGAAACTAACAGAGGGAACAATGAGAAAACCAATCTGATAGAGCACAGGGATTGTAATAAGAATGAGAAGTAAAATTGGAACTATAGGCTGGTGCCAAACAGGAAAGCCATTGTTTGTGCGGTGTTCTAATCATGATTCTCCAGAGAGGCAGTGCCAATAGGGTATATAGCGAGAAATCTGAGGGGTTGTATTGTGGACATTGGCTTGCACAAATGTGTAGGCTCATAAATACCATAATCTTCCGTTAGCAGGCTGGAGAGTTTGGGAGAGCCAGGGATGTGATTCATCCAAGGTCAAAGGCTTCAGAGTCCAGAGATTTCCAGTGTCTGAAGGTAGGTGAAGTTAAATGTCCCATTTCCAGAAAAGCCAGCAAGCTCAGCTTTCCTCTGCGTTTTCCTTGTGTCCAGGTTAGATGGTGCTCTCCACATTGATGGGAGTGGATTTTCTTCTCTCAGGCTACTGTTTTGAAGGTTATGTCTTACTCCAGTTGACTTGACATATAAAATCAACTGTTGCATTATAGGTTTACTGCCTGTAACGAGAGTAGCTAAGAGATTCAATGTGGTGAAAGCAGTGTCACTGGAAAATGCTGATAATTAATGCTATCTAGCCTATAGGAAGTAAGTACAGTTAGAAAAATTGCCTACAGTTGTAATAAAATTACATATGTAAAGTGAGGAAAATATGAATCAGTGAGATAATTCCAAGAGGAAAAGGAAGAAAGAAGTTCATGAATAAAGTTCACAGCAAAAGATCTTGATGTCTGCTCCATAAGAACATAAGAAGAAAAATGTGTCAGCAATGGCTTTAAGATTTGATCTTGAGCAAATAGGTGTCTTACACGAATCAAAAGGCACATTTTTTTAATTTATCAATTTGAAGGGCAGGGTTACAGAGAGGGAAAGAGAGGTCTGCTATTGTGGGTTCACTCCCCAGATGGACACAGCTGCTGGGCCCCAAGCAGGCTGAAGCCAGGAGCCAGTTTATGACTTGGGGTTCTTTTCATGGAGATGCTGTTTTGAACTGTTGTCCTGATTCCTTGCTGAAGCATTCATTGTTTATATATACATTAATTTATTACCCTACGTGATTGCTTAACACATGCTTTTTTAAATTAGTAGCTTGACAATTGGAAAATTACTAGCCAAAAGAAAAAGACGAGGTAGGTTTAACAATCAGCTTCTATACCATAAGCTTAGATTTTAACATTTGTGATGGTCCATTGTGTACGTTTTATAATATAGTCTATTTTTAAATAGGTTTGAATATATAATTAAAGCATACAACATGATGTTATGGGATACACATGGATCATAAAATAGTTACTATCTCTAGTTAAGCAAATCAAGATGTCCATAATCTTATATAGTTACCTTTTTTTTGTATGTGGCAAGACCAGCTAAAACCTACTCGTTCACTAGAAATCATATACATGATGCCAATGTGCTAACCATAATCTTCATGTTGTACGTTAGGTCTGTTTATTCAGTTTTTTTTATTTGAAAGGCAGATTTGTAGAGAGCAGGAGAGACAGAGATAGTTTTGCATCTGCTGGTTCATTCCTCAAATGGCTGCAACAGTAAGAGCTGAGCCAATCCAAAGCCAGCAACCAGCAGCTTCTTCTGGGTCTCCCATATTAATGCAGAGACTCAATGACTTGGGCCATCCTCTGCTGTGTTTTCAGGCACAGAAGCAGGGAACCGAATCAGAAGTGGAGTAACTGGGACTAAAACCAGTGCCACTATAGGATGCTGGTGCTTACAGGTAGAGGGTTAGCCTCTTGAGCCACTGTGCTGGCCTCTCTTTAAAAAAAGACTTTTTAAAAATTATTTTGAAAGGCAGAGTTACAGAGAGAAAGGGGGAGATACAGAGAGAGAAAGATATTTCACTCCCTAAATGGCTGCAATGACTGGCCAGAGCTGGGCCAGCCAAAGCCAGGAACCAGGAGTTTCTTCCAGGATTCCCATGTGGGTGCAGGAGTCCAGGGGCTTCAGCCATCCTCTGCTGTTTTCCCAGGCACAGCAGCAGGGAGCTGGATCAGAAGTGGAACAACTGCAACTAGAACCAGTGATCACATGGTATGCTGAGGCTGTAGGCAGCAACTTCTCCTGTTGTGCCACAGCACTGGCCCCATGTCTCTGGACTTCATCACAATACATATATGCCACATTGCGTCCTATGACCTACACCTTCCCCTCTCTCCAGATTGCTTTTCCTAGTAGCCTCTATTTTATATGTTCTCTCTACATATTGTTTGCTTTGTTTTTAGACTCTATATTGTCTATTTCCATATTCTGCTACAACAGAGGAAGATCTTTCGTCCGCTGATTCATTTTCCAAATGGCTGCAATGGCCAGAGCTGAGTCGATCCGAAGCCAGGAGCCAGGAGCTTTTCCCAGGTCTCTCAGGAAGGCACAGGGTCCCAAGGCTTTAGGCTGTCCTCGACTGCTTTCCCAGGCCACAAGCAGGGAGCTGGATGGGAAGCAGGGCAGCCAGGACACAAACCAGCACCCATATGGCCCTGACTCACTCCTGAAATAATGGTGTTAATCTATTCATGAAGACAAAGCCCTCAGCACTTGATAGGCTCCTGAAAACTCTACCTAAGATGATGGAATCCATAGCGTATGTGTAAGTGGGATTATACAGCATCCTTCCTGTGTCTAACCTATTTCACTTACAATAATGTCCTCATATTCTGGAGGTTATAGTGCCTAGTTCTTGGAGTAGTTGTAAGGTTAGAATAGATACATAGGGGATGGCATTGGGGCATAATGGATAAAGCCACTACCTGCAACAGTCACATGAGATGCTGGTTATATAAAGTTCCTGGTATAAATGTAAAACTTACCTGCTCTGGGGCTGCTCTAAAGAAAGGATTCACTTCGGGCCTGGCGCCGTGGCCTAGCGGCTGAAGTCCTTGCCTTGAATGTGCCAGCATCCCATATTGGTGCTGGTTCTAATCCTGGCAGCTCCACTTCCCATCCAGCTTCCTGCTTGTGGCCTGGGAAAGCAGTCCACGACGGCCCAAAGCCTTGGGACCCTGCACCTGCGTGGGAAACATAGAGGAGGTTCCTGGCTCCTGGCTTCGGATCAGCTCAGCACCAGCCGTTGTGGTCACTTGGGGAGTGAATCATTGGACGGAATATCTTCCTCTCTGTCTCTCCTCCTCTCTGTATATCTGACTTTGTAATAAAAATAAATAAATCTTAAAAGAAAGGATGCACTTTGCTCAAGAGTATACTTGACTCAGTGTTCACTGTGTTCCTGTCAATCTTGGAAAACTGATTAGGACTATCTCATAAATCCTGAGGCTCCTAAATATGTATTTTTAAAAATTGGCTATTTGGGCCCGGCGACGTGGCCTAGCGGCTAAAGTCCTCGCCTTGAATGCCCTGGGATCCCATATGGGCGCCGGTTCTAATCCCGGCAGCTCCACTTCCCATCCAGCTCCCTGCTTGTGGCCTGGGAAAGCAGTTGAGGATGGCCCAAGGCATTGGGACCCTGCACCCGGGTGGGAGACCCGGAAGAGATTCCTGGTCCCGGCTTTGGATCGGCGCTTACCGGCCCGTTGCAGCTCACTTGGGGAGTGAATCATCGGATGAAAGATCTTCCTCTCTGTCTCTCCTCCTCTCTGTATATCTGACTTTGTAATAAAAATAAATAAATCTTTTAAAAAAATTGGCTATTTGTCTATTGTTGTTCCTTACCATTGCTTTTCCTTTTCATTGTCTTTACTTAAGTCAAATTAAGTATTAACTGCTAATAACTCACTTCAGTCCGACATGTTTATAAAGTATTTCTGGCAGTTTCATGAGTTGATACATTTTTCTATTTTATTTCTTATTGCCTAATTGAAACAGCGTTTTTTAAAAATCCCATATTCCTTTCTGAATGAGATGCAAATATTGATTATCCATTCATTCTTTTACTCATTCCTCATTCACCATTTCTTCAATGCCTACCATGAGGCAGGAGGTTTGTTTGAAAGGTGAAAGGTGTTTGTTGAAAGATGATTTTATAGACGCACATGGACAGAATAAGTCTTTCACAAGTTTCTGGATAAAAAGACCTGAGCTTTCCAGAGCAGGGGAAGGAGCATAACTGGTAGCCTCAGAGGACACTGCTTATATTAGGATAAATAAGGGTCATGTGAAAGTCTGATGCTTCATTAAGTTTCCTCTCTGGGTTATGGATTCTTTGAAAAAGTTATCACCATCTGGCTGATGTTTCTGCTCAAAGGCACCTTTGAGTGTTGTGCAAAATTATGGGATCAGATAGCAGTATATTTTCCCAGATCTCCTCTTTGAGCTTAAGGGGTGCAAAGGTAGGATCTTTTCCTAATTAACCATGTGACCTTGGGCAAGTCATTTCACCTCCCTGCACAGACAAATCAGCCCAAGAGATCTTGGAGAATTTTTCTGACTCCACTTTCTGTTTTCCAACTTCTCTTGCATGCTTCAGCATGAATTTCCAGGTAGTGATAAACAAGAAGGGCATTTCTCCAAAAGGACTCATGTTTGCAGGATGTGGGACAGCCAAATACATAGTGACTTTAAAAATGATTTTATTTTTTTGGTGAGTATGGGATAAGGAACTGAGCATGGATGCTTCCCCCTTCCCTTTCCTTTTACTTTTGAGAATAAAAAAGCATAAATTAATAAATAAAGCATAACTTCTGTTTAACTTTCCCATTGCTGAGGATTGTTTTTCAGGGTGAATTCCTAACATGAAAAGGTCTGTGGTTGTCCACTTTTCGATATGATGGGATGGGTAAACTGTCTACTTCAGGGGTTCAGTATCAGATACCCATTGCTGCTCCTCAGCCAAACCACATGCTCTGATCTATCTTTTCTCACTTTTTTTTAAAAAGATTTTATTATTATTGGAAAGCCGGATATACAGAGAGGAGGAGAGACAGAGAGGAAGATCTTTCATCCGATGATTCACTCCCCAAGTGAGCCGCAACGGGCCGATGCGTGCCAATCCAAAGCCGGGACCAGGAATCTCTTCCGGGTCTCCCACGCGGGTGCAGGGTCCCAAAGCTTTGGGCCGTCCTAGTCTGCTTTCCCAGGCCACAAGCAGGGAGCTGGATGGGAAGTGGAGCTGCCGGGATTAGAACCGGCGCCCATATGGGATCCCGGGGCTTTCAAGGCGAGGACTTTAGCCGCTAGGCCACGTCGCCGGGCCCTCTTTTCTCACTTTTTTAAAAAAGATTTATTTATTTTATTGAAAAGGCAGATGTACAGAGAAGAGGAGAAACAGAGAGAAAGATCTTGCGTCCGATGATTCACTCTCCAAGTGGCCACAACAGCTGGTGCTGCACCGATCCAAAGCCAGCAGCCAGGAACTTCTTTCCGGGTCTCCCACACAGGTGCAGGGTCCCAAGGCTTTGGGCTGTCCTTGGCTGCTTTCCTGGGCCACAAGCAGAGAGCTGGATGGGAAGTGGAGCTGCCGGGATTAGAACCGGCATCTATATGGGATGTTGGCGCGTTCAAGGCAAGGACCTTAACCATTGCGCTATTGCACTGGGCCCTGATATATCTTTTCTTAATGGTGATGATGATGGCTGTGGCAACAAAGGTGAGATGCTGCTCTCCATTGGCCTGATGTCCTTTGATTCAGAACTCATGAAAGGAAAACAGTAGTGTTTTCATTGGGTCGCCACAAACTTCAACCCATGTCTTGATCACTAATCGTCTGCTGGGATTTAGACATGAAAGTATATACTTATCATTCCTATATTCTGATTTATTGGCATACTTAACATCCAACAAGAGAAGAAACCTTTATTTTTGTAGCTCCATATGCCAAAGTCTTCAAAGTTAAAACAAAAACTGTAAAGTGAAATTTTTTATCTTGATTATGAATATCCTGAAATGATTGTTTTCAACTATAGTTACAGGGAAATATGACTAAACCTGAATATCTGGAGGAACCCATCTCTAGTTGTCTCATTTGCTCCTTTTCCTTGGTAACTGATGGTTCTGAAATGTGCACCTGTGGCTCCAACTTGCCCTTAGGGCTCTGGACACAGTGTCTCAAATTGCTCACAGACTTTTCCAGATTAGCAGCCCACCTTGAATTCAACAGATTCAAATTCCAACCACAAACTCTCTTTGTCCTATTATAACATATTACCTCCACTAAAGACAATATCAAACCAAAGTGTCACCAACCTCCATTTTTTTTTCTTTTTAAACGATTCATTTGAAAGGCAGAGTTACAGAGAGAGGGAGGGAGAGATAGAGAGATAGAAAGAGAGCGATTCTATCTGCTGGCTCATTGCTCAAAAGACCATGGCTGAGGGCCTGGGCCAAGCTGAAACCAGGAGCTTCGTGGGTGTCTCCCACATGACTGTAGCAGCCAACCACAGGTGCTATCTTCAGCTGCTTTGTCAGATTATTTTGCAGGAAACTGGGTCAGAAATGGAACAGCCAAGACTTGAACCAACACCCATATGGGATACCGGGATTGCAGTGTTGGCTTAAACTGTTATGCTACAACACAAGCCCCGACTAGGCTTCATCTGGGCCCTTGTTTTCCTCCATATTCCTCTGTGGCATGGAGCTCTCAGCCTCCCCTAAGGTCCCTTCTGCCCTTCTCTGGCTTCACTGTGCTCCTCTGCTCATCCAATTGCTGACTGTGTCTCCCCTGGGCTCTCATGATAGCCTCTCCTCCTGCTGGAGGCCATCCTGAACATTTGGGAAAGCTTACCAGAGCAGTGTTTCTGAACCGTAGACTTTATCATTTCATCAAACACATTTCGTCTCCCGCATAGAATTTAAAGTTGCTAGACAGGACCATGAATGAGACTTCATTTTAAATACTGTTTGTTACTTGAGCTGTTTTTTCACTCTGTCCCTCCTTCTTTGTGAACTCTGAACTGTTCTGGTAGTGAGCTATTGCCTAAGAACATTCCTTTTGCATCTGGAACCAGGGCAAGTCGTAGGTGCCGGGTTTTCATTCTTTAGGGTGAAGCCCTCCACCAACGAATGAAACAAGCTAAAGGATAAACACCCACTCAGCTAAGCTGAGGTTTCTTGTATACTGGTTCCCACAGTCCTGCCAGCAGGCTCAGGGGCGGGCTGGAATCTGCTCAGAATGTACCTTTTATTATCGGCTACTTTGTTTCCTTGACTAACTTTTTCTCCTCCTCTGCTGGTACTTTCTGTGATCAACTCCCAAATAAGCCATTTGCAAGCACATTTTTGTCTCAGGGTCAGCCCTTGCTGGAACGCGGTGTAATACACTGTCTATGCTCTCCTCTCCAGCTGCTTAGACTTCTATCTTAACTTCGTTTTAGAGCTTGGGAAATACTGGAGAAAAATCTTGAGGTCAGGAATGGCTTCTTCCTCTGTGTGTGCATTTTGACACCTAACACAGTCTCTTAGTTGAAGTGTATGCTTTTCAGTTTGTTTGAAAGACGGAGTGAAAAATAGAAAGTGTACCCATCTACTGATTCACTCTCCCAAATACCCACAATGGTGAGAGCTGGGCCAGGCAGAAGCCTGGAGCCAGGAACTTGATACAGGTCTCCAACATGGGCGGCAGGGGCCTACCCAAGTCAGCCTGCTGTCACCAAGGGTTCACTTCAACAGGACGCTGGCACCTGAGGAGAGCAGGGCACTGATACGGCACGAGGGTGTCCCAAATGACGTCAGAATTGCCAGTGTTTCAAATAAAGAGGAAAATGTGCCTTCAATACTTAGAGGAAGAAGTAATATTTTCTAGCATTTACAGTGATTCCATAGCAGAACAATGATCACATCACAAGCTAGAACTGTGATGTAGTTAGAACAGCATCCATTACCTGTAGCCCTCACTGCATGCTTTTCCAGTTACCTGGTATTGAGGGGCATACCCCCAGGGACCTGTCCTGTCTCATCCCCTGCCACTTAGACTCGTGGAAGGCAGGCCTGCGATTTATACTTCTTTCTAATACCAGCCCCTCACTTGTTATTTTACAATATGGGCTCAACTCCAAAAATACTCTTTAATAAAGCCAAGAGTTACAAAGCACCTAAGAGTGCTTGAAAATGGTCTGCTTTTTAAAAACATATTTTGAAACAATTTTTTTATTTTTAATTTATTTTTTAAAGATTTTATTTATTTTTATTGGAAAGGCAGATATACAGACAGGAGGAGAGACAGAGAGGAAGATCTTCCATCTGATGGTTCACTCCCCAGGTGGCTACAATGGCTGGAGGTGAGCCAATTCGAAGCCAGAAGCCAGGAGCTTCCTCCGGGTCTCGGGGTCCTAAGGCGTTGGGCTGTCCTCGACTGCTTTCCCAGGCCACAAGCAGGGAGCTCGATGGAAAGCTGGGAAGCAGGGCTGCTGGGACACGAACTGGCACCCATATGGGATGCTGGCACATTCAAGATAGGACTTTAGCCACTGGACTACCATACCAAGCCCTGAAACAATTTTCAATGACCATTTTATGCTAGTCATTTTTATGCCTATCAGAATAGTAAACCAGTAGAATTCTATCATATAATACAGGTTTTAAACTGAGAATATCTCAATTAATGAGGGTGTACTACACTTACGAAATTACTCAATTATTGAAATCAGGATCTTGTAGAGTGTGTGATGCCAATGAACAGTCTGAATACCTTAATTGTGCAGTCCTCATTCTACACGCTCCTTGTTACCTCTGCTGCAGTGCTGATTCACATCCAGCCCTCTCTTCACCCCAAAGAGGCAGAGTGCAGATCTTAGAACTCCTGCTGCAGTCAGAAAATCTAATTCATGGCATCAGACACAGCTGTGTAAGTTCCCAGGGCAGCTGTAGACAGAATCCCAGATAAGTTAGCTTAGTTAAAGGAAGCAAAATAAAACAATAGGGATGGAGGGGGAGCCAGCGTTCTGTGGCCTGAACCCAGGTATATCATTTCTACTGAGCCATTTTTTTTTTTTTTTTTTTTTTTTTTTTTTTTGGTATTTCGGTTTAGCTTGAATCATGGGCAAGTCCTGGTGGATGGGAATTTTGAAGCCTTGCCCCTTAAGAAAAATTTTTAGAGATTCCTCCACCAGTGTCACTTGTAGCCAGAAAGGGATAAATATGGGGTCAGTCTGTACTCACAGGCTCATAATTTCCTTCCTTTGATGATCCAAGTAGCTGTGTGATTTTCCATACAGACATAAAGTCCATCGAACACTGTCAAGTAGACTGTACATATGGATACAGCCAAAAGGCTTGTGGCCATAGCTGTGGTTCAGATACAGCTAGTCTGCTAAAAGGAATGCCGATACAAGGCAGATGTACATGAAGAAAAGTATTTTGCAGGAAACTCTACTCCTAGGAGTATAGTTCTGGCTTTCTTTTTAAATATAAAATAAATTTGGAATTAAATAAATTTGAACCCTGCCAAATTTTCAGATTGTTTCTTAATAAGGAATAAGAAAACCCAGCCAGCGAGGGAGTGTTGCTTTGAATTACATTCTGTTTTGAACCCTATCTGACAAATATTGTAACTAGGAACAGGATGGGTAGGCAGAAGAGATTTGCCAACAAGGGGGAGATCTGTAAACCAGGTTTTACATTGTTGCTCCTGGGACCTGATACCTCATTTTCTGCCCAGTGCCAATAGAAATTTCAGAGCTCCTGACTAAAAATTCACTAACATAAAAAAACAAAACAATAGAGCATTCAGGCCAGTGGGGTATGAGGACTGACCTGGGTGTTTACACTGGTCCCACAGTCCCGAGGCTGGACCGGGCCACCCTCCACTATCAAGATCCTTCTGAGGTTTGATTGTCATGGTTCTTGAACAAATGCAGCATCCCTATACATGAGAAAACTAAACTACAATTGAGTTGTGCTATGGTTTGAATGTTCACCCCTAAATTTATGCCAGCTTACTCCCTGGATGTTGTTATGTTGGGATGTGGGGCCTAGTGGGAGGTCTCTGGGTCATGGGTTGCATCCTTCATGAATGAATGGATGCTTTTCTGCCCTGAATCCTCACCCTCACAAACAGGATTGGGTATGGTGAGAGTAGGTTGTTACAACTCCAGGCTGTCCCTCATGCTTTGCCCTTCCTTGTGCCCCTGCTTACCTCCCCTGTTCCTGCCATGAGTTGCAGCAGCAGGAGCACCCCACCAGATGTGACCCCCCAGAGTGTATTTTCCAACCTTCTACTCCTGTGAATAAAGAAATCTCAGATGTTCTGTTTCACCAACAAGGGAGTGGGTAAAGATGGGTGTACAGAGGGACTCTGTAAACACAATTCTGTAATTTCTCAATATACTGGAACATCTGTCCACATCAAAGTAGATATTGGGGGGTTGGACTAGCTCTTTTTTTTATTAAGATTTATTTATTTTTATTGGAAAGGCAGATATACAGAGAGGAGGAAAGACAGAGAGGAAGGTCTTCTGTGCTATGGTTCACTCCCCAGGCGGCTGCAACAGCTGGAGAGCTGAGCCCATCTGAAGCCAGGAGCCAGGAGCTCTTCTGGGACCATGCAGGTGCAGGGTCCCAAAGCTTTGGACTGTCCTCGACTGCTTTCCCAGGCCACAAGCAGGGAGCTGGATGAGAAGCAGGGCTGCCCATATGGAATGGGAAGTAGGGTGCCCATATAGGATCCCGGTGTGTTCAAGGTGAGAACTTTAACCACTATGCTATCGCGCCAGGCCAGTGGGCTTGCTCTTCCAGATCTACACTAATCCTAAAGATAGATGGGCACCTGACTATCAGTTAAGATACTGGGTTAAGACATCTGTATTCCATATTAAAGTGCCTGTGTTCAGCACCTGGCTCTGGTTCTTCACTCCAGCTTGCTGCCAATACACGCTGGAAAGCTGTGGTGATGGCTCAAGCAATTGGGTTCCTGCTACCCATGGCCAAGACCTGGTTCTCGCCCTTGGTCCTGGCTTTCTCCCAATTCTGCCCTCTGCGGGCATGTGGAGACTGAAAGTACTGAACCAAGCCCTTTCTCTGTGTGTCTCTTTCTCTGTCTCTCAAATAAAAAAATAAAAATAGTTAATCCTTGCAGGATATTTTTGCTTTCATATCTACCTGTCAGTTTCTGAAAGCCAAGCCCTCAATCTTGGAATTCTGAGTTTCTGTGCACTCACCTACCCTAGCTGTGTTTGTGAACAACAGACAAATGGCAACAGCACCTGTGCTTTCCCAGTGGCCTTTCCCACAGCTCACGCCCAGATCTCTCTCGGGTGTAACTCTGTGCACTCACTCCTTTTTTTCAGGGCCTCCTCCAGGCCACTCTGCACAGTCCACTCCAGGCCTTTTCCTGCCTTCCATCTCATCCCTCTGAGCAATACAGAGATAAGAACAGATCTTCAAGAGTTAGCTTAGTCTTCGTCCCTTCTGCTCCCAAGCCCCTCCTCTCCTTATCTGGGAGGCCCAGCTGTATCCTTGAGCTTATCCTTGACTTGTCTCTCTTTATTCTCCCTCAGAATACAACAACTTGGGTTTTCTCTCTGTTGGAATGAAGAAGGGACTTGTGTGTCCACCCCTGCCGTGGATTTAGTTTCGTATTGTTGAGGCAAATGTGTTTTACATGCCTACTAATCCCCCAAATCATTTGAGGATAGTATACATTAGTAACTCTGAAACATTCCATTGCTTCCAGATTTGATCAGAATTCTTTGCTCACTGACATCATGCTTCTTCCAAGTCCTAAAGCCTCTTGCGCTGTGTGAATTCAATTTAATGTAATTTTCTGATTAATGTATTCAAAAAGTACTAAGTGTTATGCTGCTTGATGCGCTTCTATGACACTTTTGGTTGAGTTTAAACCAGATTACAACACCAAACAGGGAACTTTCAGACATGATGATTCTTATCAAAAGCAGGTATGAGAAAAACATTCTTTAGGCACTTACATTTCAAGAACTAGTAAATTGGAATTATTCTTAACTATCTTAGTTATTTCAGATGAAAGTGCCAGGATTTTTTTTAATTTTTAAAATGAGGAATTAATGGTATTATTTCTATAATTACTACTTTTATTATTATTACTATGTTTAAAATTAATGAAAAGATTGGCAGAGGGCCCGGCGTGGTAGCCTAGCGGCTAAAGACCTCGCTTTGAATGCGCCAGGATTCTATATAGACACCAGTTCTAATCCCAGTAGCCCTGCTTCCCATCCAGCTCTCTGCCTGTGGCCTGGGAAAGCAGACTAGGACGACCCAAAGCCTTGGGACCCTGCACCTGCGTGAGAGACCTGGAAGAGTTCCTGGCTCCTGGCTTCGGATCACCACAGCTCTGGCTATTGAGGTCACTTGGGGAGTGAATCAGTGGATGGAAGATATTCCTCTCTGTCTCTCCTCTTCTCTGTGTATCTGACTTTGCAATAAAAATAATAAAACATTTAAAAAACATTGACAGAAAGGAAAGAAGGAAGGAGGGAAGGAAGGAAGGAAGGAGGGAAGGAGGGAAGGAGGGAAGGAGGGAAGGAGGGAAGGAGGGAAGGAGGGAAGGAGGGAAGGAGGGAAGGAAGGAAGGAAAAAGAGAAACAGATAAAGTCAACAAGAAAGAGAGAATCTTCCATCCCCTGGCGTATTGCCCAAATTGCCACAGTCCCGGGAGCTGGGCCAGGAAACCAGAATTCCATCCAGATCTCCAACATGCATGGCAGAGGTCCGAGTGCTTGGGCTATTCTCTGCTTGTTAAGCAGGAGCATCAACAGTGAGCTGGGTCAAAAACAAGAGCCAGAACTCAAACCAGTGCTTTGGCACCACAAGCTGCAGCCCACCATAACACTAGGTCTTATTATAAATGTTTATGTATTATTGTAGTTTTTAGAATCCATGGCCTTTTATACCTAAATTGTTTTTAAATAAACTTGACTTTAGGGCCCAGTGCAGTAACCTAGCGGCTAAAGTTCTTGCCTTTCATGCTCCAGGATCCAATATGGATGCCGGTTCATGCCCCTGTGGCCCCACTTCCCATCCAGCTCCCTGCTTGTGGCCTGGGAAAGTAGCAGAGGACGGCCCAAAGCCTTGGGACCCTGCACCCATGTAGAAGACCTAGAAGAAACTCCTGGCTCCTGGCTTCAGATCGGCTAAGCTCAGGCCACTGCAGCCATTTGGGGAGTAAATCAGTGGAAGTAAGATCTTCCTCTCTGCCTCTCCTCTCTGTATATCTGCCTTTCCAATAAAAAATAAATAAATCTTGGGCCCGGCGGCGTGGCCTAGCGGCTAAAGCCCTCGCCTTGAAAGCCCCGGGACCCATATGGGCGCCGGTTCTAATCCCGGCAGCTCCACTTCCCATCCAGCTCCCTGCTTGTGGCCTGGGAAAGCAGTTGAGGACGGCCCTAAGCTTTGGGACCCTGTACCCGCGTGGGAGACCCGGAAGAGATTCCTGGTTCCCGGCATCGGATTGGCACACATCGGCCCGTTGCGGCTCACTTGGGGAGTGAATCATCGGAAGGAAGATCTTCCTCTCTGTCTCTCCTCCTCTGTATATCTGGCCTTCCAATAATAATAAAATCTTAAAAATATATATAATCAAAATAAATAAATAAATAAATAAATCTTTAAAAAATAAATAAATAAATTTCCAAAAAAAACCAAACTTGGCTTTAGTTAATAGGATTCTTTACTGAATTAGGTTTTCATAGAATTGAAATGATTTAGTTGACAATGTCTTTTAAAAATTGGTAAGAGATAGTCAAGTCATTTACCAAAATAGGTATAACTATACCTGAAAATGATTTTCAGTCAGTTTTTGGTAGAGCAATAAAGCTGGTATACTTCCCAGGATATTTAAAGTATACAAGTTGATACTTTTTAATGCATTTAGACCTCCTGGACCACATCAGCACCTGCAAGGTAGTAAACATTTCTATTACCTCCCAAAGTGGCCTGTGCTTATTTGTAATCCTTTCCCTCCTACTTCTCAATGTTACCTCCCACCATCTCCAATTAACCACTTACATGCTTCCTGTCACTCCTGATTTGCTAACATTTTCTTTTTTTTTTTTAAACCTGGCTTTTTTCTCTCACCATAATCATTTTGAGATTGCTTTCTGTTTCATGCTGTTTCCAATAGATGGCTTTATTTTTATCACTGAGTAGTATTCCCTTGTGCAGTACGCCACATTCTGCCTAGCCATTCATCATCAGTTGTTTTGAATGGCTTTCCTCTTGCCTTCACTCAGCCAAACTGCATCTCCAGTTAGGACTCCAGGAAGGCTTCATGACTTTGCAGGAGTTATGTTGTCAGCACATCTAAATCCAAATTTCAGCCTTGTCTCTCATTTCTGTGTAAGTGTGTGTTTGCTGTTTTTCCCTCAGAGCTACAGTTTCCTTTTCTAAAACATGAGCCTAGTTAAGTACACCTCTTGGAACAGTTGTAAGGATTCAATACGTAAAATATATAGAATAGAACTTGAGCTTGACACGCTGTTGATGCTACATAGTGGTGGTTATCACTACTACTGTCGTTAACCCACGTGACATGTTGGGGAGAACTTCTCTGGCTCAGAAGACAACTTCAACAAATGTTATTTATCACTAACCTTGCTAGTATCACTACAGTACCTTCCTTTCCTTTCCCTGTCCCTCTCATGTTTTCAGTCTCTCTAATATCCTTGTCACTAACCGTGCCAGCATGATCCAGCCAGGCAGGATAGAGGAAGCCGGTGGCTTCCAAGAGCCAGTAACATTTACATGGACCTGGAAATCTGTTGACATTACAGACTTTCAAGTCCCATCCTAGGCTGACTGTATCAGAAACTGCATGTGGGATCCATGACTGATGACTGGACTAGTTTTTCAGGTGAGTCTGATTAAGGTAAAGTTTAAAAACTAGAGCAGTAAGGTAATTACCAGGTTGGGGCACAGTTAACACAGGCTCAGTTCACATCAACTTGCTTCTGGTGAAATTACACTGTTGACTAATTGAGCTTAATATCAACTAAAACCCTTAAGTCTTTTTCACACATGTTGCTGCTAATCCCCATATTCCCCATCTAACACTTCTACAGGATTCTTTTTCAACTGAAGTATAAGTCTTTACATTTATCCCCATCAAACTTAATCTTGTTAGATTCAGCCCATTGCTTAAGTCATGTTTGGGGAAATCTTAGTTCAGCTGGAATGAACCATGACAAAAAGGCAGGGCCTTGAGACCAAGGAAGAATGTTGCAAGGACAAACATCCATTTATATGTTCGCCCAATAATGGTTGATGAGATATTGGCTATGGTGGGCTTCTAATTAAACACTTGATACCCTGGGGGGATGGAGTAATTTGATTTCAGATTAATTCAACTAACATTTATTGGGTACCTACCAAGTTTCTGATTGCAAACAAGATACAGAAGTGCTAAATAGCCCACTCTGTGATGTTAGATATTAGAAAAGATGAAGGAGGTTTTGTTTTAGTTGTTCTTTAGCAGACACCTGCAGTTCAATATATCAGCTCTTACAGGTGTCAAGTGCCAGCACCTTGGCTGTAGGCTTTCTTAACAATGTTATATTTAGCTTACAAACCAATTCAATGTTATAGGAATAACTGCCCCATTCAAAATTGAGGAAACTAAGAATCAGAGGTTAATGCATTTCCTCAATGTTACCCAGATAGTTAGCACCAGAACTTAGAGAATTCCCAGCTCTGAATGGTTTAAAAAACATGTTGTAGGGCCCAGCACGGTGACCTAGCAGCTAAAGTCCTTGCCTTGAATGTGCCAGGATTCCATATAGGTGCTGGTTCTAATCCCAGTAGCCCTGCTTCCCATCCAGCTCCCTGCTTGTCGCCTGGGAAAGCAGTCGAGGATGGCCTAAAGCCTTGGGACCGTGCACCCATGTGGGTGACCTGGAAGAACTCCTGGCTCCTGGCTTCGGATGGGCACAGCTCTAGCCATTGAGATCACCTGGAGAGTGAATCAGTGGACAGAAGATCTTCCTCTCTCCTCCTCCTCCTCTCTCTCTCTCTGTATGTGTGTGTGTGTGTGTGTGTATATAAATATATATATGACTTTGCAATAAAAAAAAACACCCCAAACCATGTTGTATATATAGGCTTTCTCCTTGAGATCAAGAATATAAAATCTTTAAATTTCAAAACTAACCACAGCTTAAATTCTAACTTTAAAGTATTGTTGCAGGATGTGGGACAGACTTGACAAGCCTGCGGTGTGTACTGGCAACCATGGGAACCAGGGTAGGGGGCAGAACTGGTGGGGGTTATGGGGAGTCGCCCCAACTAGGCTGCAGCTCCAACCGGTTTGCATGAGGACCAAGTATGAAGTGGGCAGAATCGAACTGGACTACAACACCCGTTGGTTCATGAGGAAGACAGGGCTGGAAACAGAACGAACCCAGTAATCCCAACGACCAGCATGAGCATAAGCTGATTGGTGTGACGGATGGTGTCGGACTCTGTACTAGCAAACTTGCACAAGAATCAGGCCTGGGATCATCTCAGACGAAGTTTCTTTGGAGATCCCTCCAACTAAACTGCTGATCTTAGAACCCCAACCATGAAGAGACTGTTAGCCAGTGGATTCTGAATAGGGTTCATTGTGATTGGAACTGAGATATTGGCAGCAATCCAGAACTGATGAACAATCAAAACTGTATGAACAGGACCCTCAGAGCGTGCCTCCCGTTGGGGATCTGGGATGGGTGGGAGGTTGGGTGGGGCTTTTCCCTTTCTTTTTTTCCCTGACCCCAGATACAGGGTAAAATGATATTGCTGTGGAAACAATGGTATTACCCACTTTCACCCTGTAGCCCTTGACACTTTGTTCCCTAATAAACTAAGTAAGATTATTAATAAATAAATAAATAAATAAAGTATTGTTGCTTTGGGGCTGATTTTTGGGTGACTTTACAATTCCCAAAACATTAAAATAGATGTGAATGCACCACAGACTAGGTAGTTTATCCAACTGTGTTCACAGTATATAATTTTTTAAAACTTATGCTTGGTTTTATTTTATTTGCCTTTTTAAAGATATTAGCCAAGCATCTTAATCAATATTGTCATTAATGTTGTAATCGTATGACATTACCTAATTTTGCAGCCTCCAAATCTTTGCAAAAGGAAATAACTTTTCCCTGTAGGGGACAAAACTGGCCAATTCTATTTCAGCAGATACTATCTACTATATTTTACTATGGTGTAAAAATGTGTGTTTTCATAAAATACCATGTAGTTATAAAGTACACTAATCTTAGAGAATAAAGATTACAATTCAGTTCTCCTTACAGACTGTATCACACTGGGCAAAAAATTCGATCTGGATTAGCTCCTATTTTTAGATCTTTAAAATGGGGATGATAATGTTCGTGGAGTTGTAAGAATGAGCCAAGATAGCATCTATGAAGGAATGCTATCATCTTTCAAATGTTCTATAAAAGGTTATATGTTTTTATACCTGTTTTGTGAGCTTCTAAAATGTGACACTTCTGCTGCTTACATGCCTATCTTATCCATAGCACACAGTTCAAAGATCTTTGAGCTTCACTGAAATGCTTCCATTCTTCCATGGTTTCTTTTAGCAGAGGAGCTTCTTGTAGAATTCCATAGGAACAGAGAGAGCGAGCTAGAACCAATATTGAATTTCTATATTGGGATGGTTAATTTGCTTTTCAATGAAAAATTCTCTTTAGGTAACACTAACATTGCCAGTACTACCAGCATCTGTATAAAGAGGTACCCTCTACATGTCTATGTGCCTGAAGCCAAGTGTTATGGTTATATACAGTGAGTTTAAGAACTTTCTCTTCTAGGGCTAATATGAACAGACTTTATTTTTTAATGATTTTTAATACATTTTATTATTGTTATTATTTTATAATACAGTTTCATATTCCCTTATCCCCTCCCCAGTTCCCTCCCCCCCCCCCCAGTTCCTCTATATCATTACTAACATATAGTTCTTCATACTCAGTCTTATGTCCATCATTGCAGGTATAGACAATGGCAGAGAGTCCAGAATCCTGTTGTCAAGATATAGTAAACAGTTTCATTATAAGTCCATCTTTGTCTGGAAGTAGAAATGCATACCACACTACATCCTCACATCTGGATGTTAGTCTCCATTTCACAGTTACTGTACATCTCCTTAAATGAAAAGTCATGATTTGTTATGCAACAAGGTCGAGGAATCCACCATGGTGGGAGGGTTTGGGGAGGGGTGGGGAGAATCCAAGTACCTATGAAACTGTGTCACATAATACAATGTAATTAATGAATTAAAAATAATAAATACATTTAAAAAAACATTTATGAAGGTTTGCATCTGGAAAATTAAAAAAAAGTCATGATTCAAAATCAACAATAGAAGAGAAGAAATTTACAATTCCATGAAGTTAAATGACATGTTACTAGATATGACAGTCTCCATTACACAACTACTGTACAACCCCTTAAATGAAAAGTCATGATACAAAATCAACAATAAGAAGAAAAATAGAAACTTACAATGCCTGAAGTTAAATCACATGTTACTAGATATGACAGTCTCCATAACACAGCTACTATACATCCCCTTAATTGAAGAGCCACAAAACAATATCAACATCAAGGAGAAAAAAAAATTAACAACATCAAGAAATTAAATAACATGCTACTAAATGACTAATGTGTAGCTGAAGAAATGAAAATCAAGAACCTTCTTGAAGAAAATGATGCCACTGAACGATCTACGAGTCATTGAATGATTTAATCAGAAGGAAGTGTTTTGAAGAGATGAAAACAACAGAAAACAACAAAACCCATGTGACATAGTTTCCGCTGATCTTTGTTAAAGTGTGTCTCCTCCACACAATAAACAGATGGGTTTTGTTTTTTAAACCAGTGTACTAATCTATGATGTTTGATTGAGTTTAAGTCATTTACATTCAGAGTTTAATATACATGGGTGTTACTTTGGTCCTGTCATTTTAGGAGTGAGTTGTTCATTGGTTTAGTCTTCTGTTGTCATTTTACTGGGATCTTCTTCCCATTTGCCTTTGGTTTTGGTTGGTGCTATTCCTCTTTTCTGTCAAGAGAACTTCTTGAAGTATCATTTGTAGGGTAGGTTTGGAAGAGGCAAATTCTTTTAGCTTTTCTTTACTGTGGAAAAATTTTATTTCATTTTCAAAGACAAAAGAAAGCTTTGCTGGATATGTTATCCTAGGCCAACAATTTTTTTTCTTTTAGAATCTGAAACATGTCACTCCATTCTCTTCTTGCCTGTAGAGTTTCCTGTGAGAGGTCTCCTGTGAGCTTAATTGGCATTCCTTTATATGTCAATTGATTTTTTTCACGTGCACATTTAAGGATCTTTTCCTTATGTTCAATTGAAGAGAGCTTGATGATCATGTGTCTTGGTGAAGATCACTTTTGATCAAGCCTGTTGGGAGTTCTGTGCCCCTCCTGGAACTTGTTTCCCAATTCTTTCTCCAGATTAGGGAAATTTTCCTTTATTATTTCATTAAATACATTTGCAAACTCAGCTTCTCTTTCTGCACCTTCTGGAATTCCCATAACTCTTAGATTTGGCCTCTTAATAGTGTCTTTCAATTCTTGAATCCTTTTTTTGGCCTGATCCAGCTCTGCTTCCAGCTTTTTCTTTGCTTCCCCCTGATGACAGGAAATATCTTCCAATTTTGAGATTCTTTCTTCTGCTTGCTTCATTCTATTTTGGAGACTCTCCACTGTACTCTGAATTTGCTCTACTGTGTTCTTAATTTCTGATATACCAGCCTTGATTTGCTTTATTGCTTCCTTAAATTCTTTGAACTCTTGCATGAGCTTCTCATTGTTGATCAGAATCTTTAAAATGAGTCTTATGGATTCTGTGTGCCCCATTTTCTCGATGTCTTCCTCAGTTAACTCTGAGGTTGGCATAGGGTTTTGCTTCTTGGCAGGGAAGTCTTCAGTAATATTCATTGTGCTTTTGTTTCTTTCTTTTTTTTTTTTTAAAGATTTTATTATTATTAGAAAGCCAGATATACAGAGAGGAGGAGAGACAGAGAGGAAGATCTTCCATCCGATGTTTCACTCCCCAAGTGAGCTGCAACGGGCCGATGTGTGCCGATCCAAAGCCAGGAACCAGGAACCTCTTCCGGGTCTCGCACGCGGGTGCAGTGTCCCAATGCATTGGGCCGTCCTCAACTGCTTTTCCCAGGCCACAAGCAGGGAGCTGGATGGGAAGTGGAGCTGCCGGGATTAGAACCGGCGCCCATATGGGATCCCGGGACGGTCAAGGCGAGGACTTTAGCCGCTAGGCCATGCTGCCGGGCCCTTGTCTCTTCTTTTGCTCTTGGTCATTGTACTTCTGGTTAGCAGCGTCTTCTCCTCAGGGCAGGTTTCTAAGTTGTGTCAGCCACAGGGCTACAATGCGATTTTACTTATTGCGGTTGGTACACAACTTTTTTCTTGCAGCCACTTGTGCCACAACCTCCAGTGAGTCCCAGGTCTGGGTTCTTATATCAGATTTCCACCATGGTCTCCACAGCCCCAGCTCTTGTCTCACCACTCTCCACCTCCTGTGATACCGAGCTGAGGCTGCACTGTTGTCTCTGCAACCTTTCTCCCACTTTCGGTTGGAGCAGGTCCCAGGATTAGAGACACCAGGTGTCCTATATAATTAGGTAGTTGTTGGCGCTGATCTTGCTGGAACCTGTTGGACGTTAGGTCTGGGTGTCACACGGACCTATTTTAACTGGTAGGCTGCCACAGTCAGTATTATTTTCCTGCGGGACCAGTCCAATCACGGACCTCAGCAAGTTCTCGTGAGATCAGCACATGCGTAGTTCGCTATTTTCCCCTGTAGTCCCAAAGCTATTGCCACAGTGCCCAAAATGGCGCCGGATATACAACCACTACAGTTCTTGATCTGCTGGCCTTCAGATCCGAGGGCTATCCAGATGTGCCCTGGTGGATACCGTAGGATGTCACGTCGTTGCAGTTCACTGAGATAGAAATGAGCTCACTCCCAGCTCAGCGCATGCTCCGTCCCTTTGCTTGCCCTTTCCTCCTTACGCAAAATGGCGCCCAATTCAGCTCTAGGGGGCTGACTGGGCTATCGAATCCACTCTGTTCTCGCACTGCCCATTTGAGATCTGCTGCTCTGTCTCTGCTCCTGATGAAATCAAACGTACCAGCAGAACGGACAGTTCTTTGTCTGGGTTCACCACCCGAGCTCCCAGTAAAAGTCCCTTCCCACCTGGTTGCTGGTGGAGTTCCGGCTGCTGTTGGAGTTCATATTGCCGTGCTGGAGTATCAGTCTCTGCAACACCACACCGTTGTGTCCGCTGCTTTCCTGTGTCGGTGAGTCTCCAGGTACTCCTCTGCTGTTGTTCTGTCCTCTCCTATTTCCTGAAATATGTCCTCTCTGCTTCATCCTGATTAAATGTTTTTCCGTCCGCATAAACGTGTCCTTACCTTATTCCACCATCAAGAGACTTTATTTTTTTAAAGTTGATTTTATTTTTACTTATTTATTTTATGATGGTTCCTTTTTTTTTTTTTTTTTTTAAATGTATTACTTAGTTGATTAGGGTACAAAGGGTCATAGGCTACAGGAAAACGGGTAAACCATTGTTTCCACACTAATAACGTCATTTTTTCCCTTGTATCTGGGGTCAGGGGAGAAACAAAGGGAAAAGCCCCACCCAGCCTCCCACCCATCCCAGGTCCCTGATATTAAGCACACTCCGAGGGTCCTGCTCAAGCAGTTTTGATAGTTCAGCAGTTCTGCATTGGTGCCAATCTCGCCGTTCCAATCGCGATGAAACCTATTCAAAATCCACTGGCTCAAAAGAAACTTCATCTGAGATGATCCCAAACCTAATTCTTATGTGAGTTTGCCAGTGCAGGGTCTGGCACCCTCCATGGCCCCAACCATCTTGTGCACATGCTGGTTGTTGCAATTGCTGGGTTCATTCTGTTTCCAGCCCTGTCTTCCACGTGAACAGACTTTAGATGGAAAGGGAAAAAAAAAAAAATCTACCCAATGCCTATACATATATATACATATATATAGATATATTTAAGATTTATATATTTTTACTAGAAATATCAGATTTATGGAGAGAAGGAGAGACAGAAAAAGATATTACACCTGCTTGTTCTCTTCCCACATGGCTGCAACATACAGATCTGAGCTGATGTGGACCCAGGAGCCAGGAAATTCTTCTGATTCTCCTACTCAGATGCAGGGTCTCAAGGCTTTAGTTCATCCTCAATTACTTTCCCAGGCCATAAACAGGGGAATGGGAAGTGGAGCGGCTGGGACAGGAATCAACACCCATATGGGATCCCAGTGCTTGTAAGGTGAAGATTTAGCTATTAAGCCATCTTAATGCCTGTATCTGAATCCTGCTCTGTTAGTTGTGAGACCCTAGGAAAAATAACAACAACCTCTTCAGTTCCTCATTTTTCAAATAGCATTGTACTTACCTGAATTGTTTTTGAAAGACTTAAACACTGTGTCAAGGATAGAAGAGCTAGTACATCAATCCTTAATGTAAAGTCAATATTAGACACTATTTAAGCTAATTACTCCATATTCCTATATCAAACTTCTAAACTTTTTATCTCTGCTTCTGGTCCCCATACCCTGAAAACATGGAGGTTCTTTTAGTCATACAAAATAATAGGTGTCATCTAGAAATAGTTGTCAATAACCAACACTGCTTTATTAACTCCCAAGAGTCACAGTCTTGGAACAGGAATCCCATTCTTTGGGTGGCCACAGTGGTTAAATTACCAAAACTATAGAGGAACAAGGCTGGATTTAAAACTCAAGCTCCACCCTCAAAGGATGCCACCATCCCTCAGTGCCCGCTTTCCTCAGATTCCCTGGCCACTTTAATCTTTTCCAATGCTTGCCTTGCCAATAGAGCTGTGCTGCTCTGGCATGCTGCCAAGTTAGTCTGTCCACTTTCAGCTAAGTCTTCATGGTTAATCTTGTTATTCAGCTCCTTGTTTCTCCCTCTTAGCATGTAAGTTTCACAATTTGTTTAGTAGGAAAAAAGAAATGAATAAAACCCTACCTTTACTTATTTTCCAAGTAGAACCTTTCTTATATCAAATAAATAAATAAATAAATAAATAAATAAAGCCTATAAAAGTTTTCCTGGTTGGATATGGATGAGATTGTGGCAAACCTTTCTCTTGCAGTCCCCTCTAATGTGGTCCCTAAGGGAGTTCCACTGAACCCTCAAGGCATCTCTTAGCAACACAATTTAAAAGTTGTTACCTAACATTTACACTAAACAATGATTTCTCCCTGGGAATCTCAATTGTTCCAGGAGATGGAGGCCACTTCATTAAAAATACAGAACTGCTAAACAGGATTACACAGATTATGATACATTTAGCAGATTAACATTTTTAATTCAGGTACAAAACTGATGACAGCACGTTAGGCTTCATTTTGCCAAAATGTTGGAAGTTTAACCATGAAATACTTCCACTCCTCCCTTCCAACTTTCTTTTTTTTTTTTAAAGATTTATTCATTTTATTACAGCCAGATATACAGAGAGGAGGAGAGACAGAGAGGAAGATCTTCTGTCCGATGATTCACTCCCCAAGTGAGCCGCAACGGGCTGATGCGTACCGAGCCAAAGCCAGGAACCTGGAACCTCTTCCAGGTCTCCCACGCAGGTGCAGTGTTCCAATGCATTGGGCTGTCCTCGACTGCTTTCCCAGGCCACAAGCAGGGAGCTGGATGGGAAGTGGAGCTGCCAGGATTAGAACCGGCGCCCATATGGGATTCCGGGGCTTTCAAGGCAAGGATTTGAGCTGCTAGGCCACGCCGCCAGGCCCCCAACTTTCGATTGTTCTGACTTTTCTTGATCTGACCTGCTACTCAGTTCTCTGATTCTGACTATTCTCTCAATCAATCACCATGTAATGAATGCCCATTATGTGTTAAATACCACAGTAGGTACTAAGGCCATAAAGATGAAAAACACATAATCGTTGCTCTCCAAGTAAACATCAGATTAATAGAAGAGACAGTTCCAAAGATGGTTCCTATGGAAACGTGATTTCTGGGATTCATGCCTTGGAGTAGTCCTGGCCCATGGGTTACATTAAAGCACAGGATCAATTCAGGGCCTACCGTTTTAAAGGACTGGCAGCTTCTGATTCCTTCCTTCTGGATTTCTTTTTTGGAAGCCCTGAACTGTAAAGAGGTTACCTTGGTAGAGGGACCATGTAAGCAAAGCATTGGGAGAAATCTCACGGGGAGATGAATCCTAACTTTGCCAGCATCCTGTTGTTGTATGCTATGAACCAAGGTCCCACTATGAGAGAACTGTCTTGGAAGTTCAGCCTAGTGAACCCTGCATTTGACTGTAGCCCCAGTTAACATTACATTAAGTGGACGAATCATTCAATTGATTCCATTCAACCCTTGGAATTTAAAAATAACAAATTATTATTTCAGCTAGTATGTTTTAGAGTGGTTTATGATGTAGCAATAGATAACTGAATGGGTAGATAGATGATAAAAAATTAAGCTCCTATGCTGTCATTCAGGTCTGTACAAATCGAAGTGGTAGTGCTGAGAAAGCATAGAGTATACAGTGCTTGGCTAGAGAATAAGAGTATACCAAGATTCACAGAGGAACTGGCACTGGCACATGGATCTTGAGGAATGAGTACCAATTTTGCCAGGCAATGGAAGTAGCCAAAAAGAACATATTAACATGGAAAATAGCATTTAGTTGGTGTGGGTCAGGACATGGGACACAAGAAGGATATATCAGAGTCAGTTTATACAGACATTTCTTGACGGGCTGATATTATCCTGTATGCAATGGAAGGCCAATGGTGGCACCTAGCCACTGGTATGAAAAGAGCACTTACAGTATCTCTTATCATTTCTCTCTGGACATTTAATGCCACCCTCTTTCCTCCTTCTCTTCCTCTTTAGTGATTCTATCCAGGTTCTCCTCCTGCTTCTCTTTTTAAAATTTTTTTACTATTTATTATTATTATTATCATTTTATGATACAGTTCCAAAGGCTCCTGGGATTTCCCTTATCTCCCCCATTCTCCTCCAACCAAGTTCCTCTATATCATGACTATAGTATAGTTCTTCATACACAGTCATATGTCCATCATTGAGGGCATGGACAATGGCAGTTAGCCCAGCATCCTATTGTCAAGATATAGTAAACAGTTTCATTGGGAGTCCATTTTTGTCTGGTAGTAGAGATGCATACTATATTGTATCCTCACCTATGGATATGTTAGTCTCCACAGTTATGGTACATCACCCTATTCCGCCATCTTGATTCTCTTCCTGCTTCACTTTTGACTTTAGTGGCTTCATTACATCCCAGGTTTCATCTTTGATCTCTCATACTCCTCTAATTATTGTCTTTCACTGTAACTACAACTGAGACTATTAGCAGAAGATCCCCAAACTCTGTATCTACTTGGTCTTATTTTCCAAATGCTATGATACTTCAAACATGTCTCAAGCTTTCTCCACAAGGAAACTTGTCCTTTATCATTTCCCAATCCTGTCTCATATATGCCAGTGGGTTTTAGGCCAGTGCCCGGCATAATCTGACGCTCCATTTGGCCTTGTATGAGCTGGTGAACGTTGCAGTCCGGCCCACCCCACACCCTCTTCAGGATGCACATTCAGGTGCTGCTGCCTTGACCAGTCTAGACTGCTGTCAGTTCCTTTATGGGTGAGTGATGGCAGGCTTAAGGAACATTTTTAAAAAGATTTATTTTTATTTCAAAGGCAGCTTTACCAAGGGAAAGAGAGACAGAGAAGCAAAGATCCTGCATCTACTGATTCAGTTCCCAAGTAGCTACAATGGCCAAAGCTGAGCTTATTTGAGTCCAGGAGCTATGAGCATCTTCTGGGTCTTCTGGTTCCAGTGTTCCGATGACTTTTTTTTTTAAAGGTTTATTCATTTTATTACAGCCAGATATACACAGAGGAGGAGAGACAGAGAGGAAGATCTTCCGTCCGATGATTCACTTCCCAAGTGAGCCGCAACGGGCTGATGCGTGCCGATCCGAAGCCGGGAACCTGGAACCTCTTCCGGGTCCTCCCACGCGGGTGCAGTGTTCCAATGCATTGGGCCGTCCTCAACTGCTTTCCCAGGCCACAAGCAGGGAGCTGGATGGGAAGTGGAGCTGCCGGGATTAGAACCGGCGCCCATATGGGATCCTGGGGCTTTCAAGGCGAGGACTTGAGCCGCTAGGCCACGTCGCTGGGCCCTCCGATGACTTTGGACCATCCTCCTCCACCTCCCCGGCTGCAAGCAGGGAGCTGGATGGGAAGTGGAGCAGCAGGCTAAGGAAATACATGGACAGGGTTTCTGGTGAACTTACTTATAAGATGTTAATTGTGTTTCTAAAAATGGGGTTTTCCCTATTTCCCACACTCTTCCCGAGGGAAAGAGGAAATAAAGCAGCAGAGTTAACATCTCAGTGCTTGTCCCTTAGCAAGCAGACTGGCCTACTTTGGTCACTATCAAAGGAATGGTGGCCACCTCAGTTCATCTTCAGGTTGGGAGAAGGAAGCTACTGGTCTCACCTTTTGTTTTGGGGAAAGGCAATAGAAATTACTGGCCATAGTGGATAAGTTTTTTTGTTTGTTTGTTTCTGCCCTTGGAGTGATTCGCGTAAACCTCCTCCCTGAGATGGTGCATAAAAGGCATCATTTCCACCATTTTCTTGAGTCTTTCCTGCTTGGAGCCCTCTCCTGTCATTAAGGCAGGAGCCCTTTTTCTCTCTTTCCGAAAAAATCATACTTTGCAAACAGTTAGTCTGCATGAAAATTCTTCTTTCTTGTGAGACAAGAAACGAGGTTGCTGCTGTATTTTTTTTTTTTTTTGCATCCAACAACCTACAACACTGGGACACGAACCAGCACTTGAAGGTGAAAAATTAGTCTACTGAGCCACAGTGCTAACCTCCATATTCTTCTATTTCATTTCTCTAAAATTTCCTCAAGATCTATATTGATTTTATTTCTTGCCAATCTCCTACTGGCTTTGTAGCTTAAAAGTTGGCCTCTCTGCAAACTGGTCCATAACTGTCTTATTTTTTAACACTGTTTCCTAAACTCAGTGCTGTATAATATAACTGATAAAGCCCACCTCTTTGTTGTATATTCTGTGTATAACACTCTCTTTATAACCTTGCCAAGTTGAGGACTAAACATAGGTAAATGAGGATGAATTTCTTGGTAAGGCATAGAAATCAGAGGAAAACATGTTTGTTATTCTTAGGGGATTAAAAGGGAGCTAACCAAGGAACAGAAGTTAGATGCCTCAGTTTTACAGATCAAATGCTTCTTGAAAGTTGGCTGAGAAGAAGCACTTGGGAATCTTAGCAAAAGCACAGGTACCCAGGTTGTACTGCCTTTAGCAGTAGGTCTCAAAATAGGCTAAAATGACATATACATGAGGCGCTTTAGAAATATACTGAAGCCTGGTTCCTACCACAAGTCAGTTTGATTTAATTGGTTTTGACCAAAACCTGGGCATCGGAATTTATTTTAAAGCTCCCTGGCTGATGATAATGTGCAGCCATGGTTGAAAACGTTACCCAAGAGATTTCCTTTCTCGGTGTCTAGGGCGGGAACATTGGGTAAAGCTCCCTGTTTGATTCCAGGAGCCAGGCTGCCACAGGAAGAAGCATTTGTCTCGCTGGGCACTTCTGAAAAAGGATTCAATTAATGCCTAAGGCAGACACGGGATGAAGCATTCAGTTACCAGAAGGTTGTACTTACAGATAGGTGACAAACTGGCTTCTGTGTTGAAATTAGTGGATGTGCCTAGCTCATCTTAAACCTCCTCTCACCATGAAATGTTCTCTCACTGTCATCTTCCTAGCTACCCAGCTGACTTAATTCAACTGGCTGGACTGGTGTCCTTTAGGATTTATCCCTTTCATTGCCTCTTCCTTGTGTGAATCCTTAGCTACTTTCATCAAAACCGGACCTATTCTTCAGGCTCAGTGTATAATCCGTACACCTTAGTAAGCACTCTTTTATCATATAGAACTGATTTCCTGAAAACATGAATTCCAATCTAATATCTAATAGTAACATGCTGTATGTCAGTTTAATTTGTATGTGAATCATTATGATTGCTGGTGAGTAATGTCGCTATTCAAAGCACAGTACACACATACCCATGGTTACCATATATATTCATATGTTTTAATTGAGATTGATGATATTTTAATATCATGTATTATAGTAAAATTTAGTTATGCTATAATCTGTACAAGCTACTAAATCTTAGCTGATTTATTAGTTGAGTAGGGTTGTCATAACAAAAGTTCTATAGCGGGTATCTTTTTTTTTTTTTTTTTTTTTTCTTTAAGATTCATTTTATTTTTATTACAAAGTCAGATATACTGAGAGGAGGAGAGACAGAGAGGAAGCGGAGCTGCCGGGATCAGAACCAGCGGCCATATGGGATCAAGGCAAGGGCCCTAGCCACTAGGCCACGCTGCCGAGCCCCTATAGCGGGTATCTTAAGTTACAAAAAGTTATTTTCTTGTAGTTCTGGTGTATATAAGTTTAAGATGGAAGCAGCAGAAGAGCTGCTTTCTTTGAATTCTTGGCTTGTGTTTCGCTGTCTTCTTCCATTTTGGTCCCGCAGTCTTCTTTGCATGCCTCTTAACACCAGCTGTATAGCATCAGGGCTCACCCTCAATGACCTCACTTTCACTTTTTTTTTTTTAAAGATTTATTTATTTGAATGAGTTACAAAAAGAAAAAAGAAACGGAGAGATTTTACATCTACTGTTTCATTTCCCAAATGACCACAACTGCCAGGGCTGGGTCAAGTCAAAGCTGGGAGCTGGAGCTTCTTTCAGTCCTCTCTTTGGGGTACAGGGGTCCAAACACTTATGCCATCTTCTGCTGCTTTCCCTGGAGTACTATCAGTGAGCTGTATTGGAAGGTGAACAGCCAGGAAACGAACTGGTGCCCATACAGGATTCCAGCATGCAGGCAGCAGCTTTACCCATCATCTAACTTGATTACCTCTTTCAGATCTGTCTCTAAATATATATTATGAGATAATAGGAGTTACAGCTTAAACATATTAATTTAGGGAAATACAATTCAGTCTGGAGCAGTTATCTTGCTAAATTACTGACCTGCTTTCTATATCAGTACTGTATGCGAAGTTTAACATATTGAAAGCAAATAAATACCTAGTCAGGGTAATATCTGTATTTTACTTTCATGCTAATCACTTTGCTTTGAATGATACATAATACTCAGTGGGTGAGGAAGATAAGCAATTATTGGCTAATTCTAGTTAATTATATTGATATTACTTTTTTTTAAAGATTTATTTATTTTTATTGCAAAGTCAGATATACAGAGAGGAGGAGAGACAGAGAGGAAAATCTTCCATCTGATGATTCACTCCCCAAGGATTTTTATACCCTATCCCATCATCTGTAACAGGGGATATTAGCTGTTTTATCGTGGAGGGTGGAATGAACAAATGAATGTTGAAGCACTTTGCAAGTTATAAGGCATTATTTAAATATTATGACTGTGATGGGCCACAGATAAATTTGAATCTCCAATATTGTTTTCCAGAGATTTCAAAGTAAAAATCAACTGACTCCTATAGATTGAATTTACTAAGATCTCATCATTGGAGAATATGTTTGCTCTGAATGAGTTTTGTAGAAAAACTCATCATTAACAATTCATATGATTACTAGGAATGAACTGAAGAAGTATTGACTGCATACTATAGAGAACCAGTTCTTTTAAAAATATTTCTAATAGTCATAGTATTTAGGGGTACTTCTCAAAACAGCCACCGTTAAAGGGAAAAATTCAGTATCAAACAGTAGAATGAAATGAGATCTTTTTATGATATCAAAAGGATCCCTGTGTATTTGACAATAACTTTTAAAGACTGCAAACATTTTTAAGCCACTCTGTATTGGACCTACCCCTGACTTTCTAGTCAAGGTAGCAAATTAGCCTTGGTTTTAGGCCAGCTGTTCCTTTGGCAGCCAACTGTGATGATAGGGTGGAGGTCAAAGGTCAAGATCATGACATGCTTTCAAGAATGCCTTCTTCTCACCCGTGTTTTTTTTTTTTTTTGTCCCCAAACTACTGAGTTGAGGATACTATTGTGCTGCTTACACATGAGTTAAAATCTCTAAGCACAATTCTAAAAGAAATTTAAAGGAATCAGTTGCTGTGGAATCAATGTCAGCTTGGATCACAGCTCCTCCATTGTCCAATGTGTGTCCACATTATGTTGTAGCCAAGTGTAGCAAGAAGTTAGAAGATCCACTCTATTTATCAGTCAACACCCATTCAATCTCTTGTTCATTCTTCTTTTTCTTCATGACTGTGTACTAAGTAACTTCCATAATATCCACTACTTAATAAGCAGCTATCTCTCTTTTTTAAAAGATTTATTTATTTTATTGGAAAGCCAGATATAGAGAGAGGAGGAGAGACAGAGAGGAAGATCTTCTGTCCGATGTTTCACTCCCCAAGTGAGCGCAACGGCCGATGCTGTGCTGATCCAAAGCCGGGAACCAGGAACCTCTTCCAGGTCTCCTGCACGGGTACAGGGTCCCAAGGCTTTGGGCCGTCCTCGACTGCTTTCCCAGGCCACAAGCAAGGAGCTAAATGGGAAGTGGAGCTGCCGGGATTAGAACCGACGCCCATATGGGATCTCAGGCGCGTTCAAGGCGAGGGCTTTAGCCGCTAGGCCACGCCGCCAGGCCCATGAGCTGCTATCTCAATGGAAAGGATAGGTAGTAGGGTTGCTAAAGACTCATATGACTCGGGCAAATCATATTCAAACAAAGCAGGACTCCTTGGAAGTTATCACTAGTATGTGGACCATGCAGCCAAGCAGGTCCTGGAAAGTGGGATGGTGTTATGGTTAATTTCTACCAACAAAGCTTGGTCAAGCTTTATTTTGGGGGGAGCATGTGGAGGTGTTTTCAGGAAGATTTATGCGTGGATCTGAGTGCACTAGTTGAATAGCATTCGGTCTCAGTGGGGATGGTAGGTATCATCCAATTGGCCTGTGATATGGAAAGAATAAAAACAGCAAAAAGAATGAATCATTCTATAGCAGCTGAACTACCTTCTTCCTCCAACATTCTTGGACATCACAATACCACGCCTCCAGTCTTTGGACTATAGGATTTACACCAGTGCCGTGGGTCCTCAAGCCTCCAAGCTCAAACTGAAACATCAGCTTCCCTGATTCTGGGGCCTTTGGACTTGGACTCAGCTATGCTACCAGCATCCCAGGGTCTTCAGCTTGCAGAGGTCCTGTCATGGAATTTCTCAGTTTCTATAATTCAAGGAGCCAATTTCCATAACAAGACCCTTCTCATACATCTATTTATATACCCCATTGGTTCTGTCTCTCTGGAGAACCCTGACTAATACAGAAGGTAATATCTGTGTTGTCTATTTTGGTATTGCATAATTCATTTCATCTTGTAAGGATTGCAAGGCAAATGTAATGAGTCAGAAATTCAAACCAGGACACTAGGCCATACCACAGCTTCTTCATGTCCTAGGCTAGCGAGCTGGGAGACGAGGGGCCGTGACACAAAGTCTTGAACTGTAGAATGACTTCTTTAATCAATGTCAAGGCTCATTGAATCTCAACTAGGCTAGAGAAATGGCTGAGATCTTCTTGAGATTTAGGGACCAGTATTGCTGTCCTTGCTTTTTGGCAAGCATATGGAAATGAAGGATCCTTGTGACAGAAGGTGGGCTTGTTGAGAGTGGTGATGGCAGCCAGAGAAGCAATCCTCCTGACCTCTGTGGAGCAGAGAAAACAGCTGGACAGCTGATATTTTCATCAGCTATGTGTTTGCCCAGAGGCACAGATGGGCACTTAAATTATATAATAAATCACAAGCATTCCAATGTACCCATCAGACCCTGTCAGTCAAAGGTTTAAGATTTGAGAATCACAAGATCCAGGGGGTTGATAGTTGCAAGGGGGGCAGTATATTTTTAATGTAATATTGTCCCATCATTACAAAAAAAAAATCAATTGAACAAAGAAGCTATATATGTATTAAATTTCATGTCATGTCTCTGATTCTTTCTCTTTGTGGCATGTCTTACTTCTCTCTTTTTTTTTTAAAGATTTATTCATTTTATTACAGCCAGATATACACAGAGGAGGAGAGACAGAGAGGAAGATCTTCCATCCGATGTTTCACTCCCCAAGTGAGCCGCAACGGGCTGATGCGCGCCGAGCCAAAGCCAGGAACCTGGAATCTCTTCCGGGTCTCGCACGTGGGTGCAGGGTCCCAAAGCATTGGGCTGTCCTCGACTGCTTTCCCAGGCCACAAGCAGGGAGCTGGATGGGAAGTGGAGCTGCCGGGATTAGAACCGGCGCCCATATGGGATCCCGGGGCTTTCAAGGTGAGGACTTTAGCCGCTAGGCCACGCCGCCAGGCCCCTTACTTCTCTTTTTAACCAATTCTTGCAGGCCTGGCTCGGTGGCCCAGTGGCAAAATCCTTGCCATGCATGTGCTGGGATCCCATATGGGCTCCAGTTCATATCCTGGCTGCTCCACTTCCTTCCAGCTCCCTGCTTGTGGCCTGCAAAGGCAGATGAGGACTGCCCAAAGCCTTGGGACCCTGCACCCACATGGGAGACCCAGGAGAAGTTCCTGGCTTCAGATCAACTAATCTCTGGATCAGCTCTGGCCATTAGAGTCATTTTGGAGAGTGAACCAGCAAGTGTAAAATCTTGTCTTTCCTTCTCTCTGTAAATCTGCCATTCCAATAAAAATAAAATAAACCTTAAAAAAATTACAAAAAAAAAAAAAGAAAAAAAAAAGAATTGTTGCTATCTAGCCCTAGTGTCCTTCCTAGGGTAAAACTGAAAATGAGTTTTGTAACATAATGAAAAGTGGTATTTTTATTTCTTATGATTATCAAGACTAACTTTGTCAGTATTCAAGTGGTCTTGTAATATTCATGATGACTCAACAGCTATGTGTCTACAAATTATTCAAGCCCTTCCCATGACTCATGCCGTATATTACGGCAAAGCAAATTTTCCCTCTCTGTTAACAACAACAAAAAAAAAACAAAAACCTATTTTCTTATGAAAATGGATGGGTACTTGGAAATTTTTAAGAAAAAGATTTTGCTACTAATACAAATGGTCATTAACATTTAAGTGGATTTTTATATTTTCTTTCAGTTTAAGTGAATTAAGAGCTTATTAAAATATAACTAAGATATGAACACCAAAGACCCTTCATTTGATGGAATTTGTGCAATGAAATAGTAAGGAATTTACTGAGATTCCTAAAGAAATGTTGGCATGCACCCAGGTAAAGACAGGACCGTGGCCTGTGTAAGTTTGGAAGCAGCTTGGGCATGATTATATCTAGGGAGTTGTCTTAGTTCTTTTGCACTGTTCTAACAAAATGCCATAGACTACACTTCATCAAAAACAGATGTTTATGTCTTAGAGCTCCTGAGCCTAACAAGGCCAAGGTCAAGGTACCAGCATGTCTGAAGAAGGCTGATCTCTGCTTCCTTTATTTATTTTTATTGGAAAAGCAGATTTACACAGGGAAGGAGAGACAGAGGGGAAGATCTTCCACACCTTGGTTTGCTCCTCAAATGGCTGCAACAGCCCAAGCCCAGCCAATTTGGAGTCAGCAGCTTCTTCCTGATCTCCTACATGGGCGCAGGGTCCCAAGCACTTGGGCCATCTTCTTTTTGCTTTCCTAGATCATAAGCCCGGAGCTGGATGAGAGGCGGAGCAGCCAAAACACGAACCAGTGCTTGTATTTGATGCTGGTACTTGCAGGGGTAGGATTGGCCAATTAAACCATCACCCCAGCTCCACGCTCTGTTTCTTACATGGTGCCTTACCGATGCTTCCTCCAGAGAGGAGGAATGTTGTGTCTTTACATGGTGGAAGGCAGTAAGAGCCTGTCCCATTTGTGGGGGCTCTCACACCCTGATTCTCTCTTTAAATTCTTGCCTCTTCATACTACCTCAGTGACAACACCTGAGTTTGGGAGGAAATACATTCAATAATAGCAGGGAGCTATTGTCATAGATAGTTATTTGTAACTATTTGTAAGATTAGTACTATTCTTGACATAAATAAGTGAGCAACAATGGACTTAATACCTAAGTAAAGGACTAAGACATAAATGCTTGAGTAATCTGGGATGACTGAACTATTTACCCAGTTCTCATAAGAAGTGATTATAAACTACTGTTTTGTAAGATCTCCCCCAAGTTAGCTCCATGGAGTCTTTGGGCAGGCAATAGAGGGCAACCCAGGACTGGGGAACTCTTCAAAACTTATACCTAATTGGGGTGGTGTTTTGCACGGCAGGAAAAGTCCATTTGGGTGCCACTTTGAGTCTTAACTGCTCAACTTCCAATTCTGCTCCCTGTTAATTCATCTAAGAAAGTGGCAGAAGACGGCTGAAGTACTTGGGCCCCTGCCAGTCTGTGGGAGATGTGAATGGAGTTCCAGGCTCCTGGCTTACCCAGGCTCAGCCAGACTCAGCCAGGGCCAGAAACAGATATTGTCGCCATGTGGGAAGTGAAGCTGCAAATGGGAGGTCTCTCTCTCCTTCTTTCCCTCTCTCTTTTGATCCATGTCTCTACCTTTCAAGCAAATACTTAAAAAAAAACTTACAATTTTTTTTTTTAATTTATGGGTTCTGTGGAAACCATACTGCCTTTGATATCCAATGGAAAAAAATTTTTCAGCTAACTCCATTAAACTGATTATGCCCTTTCAATTGCTTAGGATAAAAACCTATTTTTTTAGGGCCCGGTGGCGTGGCCTAGCGGCTAAAGTCCTCGCCTTGAAAGCCCCGGGATCCCATATGGGCACCGGTTCTAATCCCGGCAGCTCCACTTCCCATCCAGCTCCCTGCTTGTGGCCTGGGAAAGCAGTTGAGGACGGCCCAATGCATTGGGACACTGCACCCGTGTGGGAGACCTGGAAGAGGTTCCTGGTTCCTGGCATTGGATCGGCGCGCATTGGCCCGTTGCGGCTCACTTGGGGAGTGAATCATCGGACGGAAGATCTTCCTCTCTGTCTCTCCTCCTTTCTGTATATCCGGCTTTCCAATAATAATAAAATCTTTAAAAAAAAAAAAAACCTATATTTTTAATATATTTTAATTTGGGAAAAAATCAGATTTAATCATGTAAATCAACTAGATCTCTTATCTGTCATTATTTAGAGATAATAAATTTTGCTACTTGGGAAATTAATTACATACACACACATATATTTTTTTCACTCAGGCCTGTATAATTTAAATCGTCTGTCCCACAAATTTGGGTACAAATATGGGCATATGAAGTAGGTATTTGGTATAACAGTTAAATGGGATACCCACATCCCATACTGGAATGTCTAGGTTTAAGTCCTAACCTCTCTGCTTGTCAATCCAGCTTTCTGCTAATGTGCATGCAAGGGGCAGCAGATGATTACTCAGGTCCTTACCACTCATGGGGAAACTTGCCACGTGTAGTTGCTTTCTCATCATCTGTAATATTTCTTTCATGGGATTGTTGTTTTACTGGTTTATTTTAACAGATTTTTTTATACCAATATCCATTCCTTCCAAACTGCATCATTTCTCACCTGGATGAAATCTGTCACTACTCCCCTACTGCCATTCCTGCCCATCATTCATAGATTTCCTTGCCATGGAGAGACATAAAAACATAAAATCAGATCACTTCATTCCCCAACTTGAAACTCATCAAGGGCATTTCCTTGATTTTGTTTCTTGAACATGGAAAGTCCTTTCCAACTCTAAGCCTTTGTACTAGTTCCTTAATCCTAGAATGCCTCTTTCCAGTTCTTAATTCAAAAACATTATCCTCAGCTTGTAGACAATGAGTATCATATAGCTCTGGGAAGAGTCCTTGACTTCATTTAATGTTGCCATGGATAGTTACTTTCTCATCATCTGTAATATTTCTTGCATGGAATTGTCATTTTACTGGTGTTTTTTTATAGTCATTATTGGTTACTGTAATGAAACATCCAAGAGAAATTACTTATGAAGGCAGGAGTTTTTTTTAAACTTGTGGTTTTGGAGGGTCACAGTCCAAGATCAGGTGATCCCAGTGGATCAACATGCGAAAATGGCTTTGTTACTGGCAAAGTCCTGGACAGCAAGAAGGATGACACAGCAAGAGGAAGCACATATATATGTGTATGTCTCTTTCTAAGAAGCCACTCGATTCAATCACACACATTGACACAAGAACCTAATCTGATCACCCAACTGGTCCCAAGCCCCCATGATTGGATTAATTTCCCATCTTTTTACTATCATTAACATAAGATTTTGACACCAAGCCTTTAACATTTGTACCTTTGGTGGACTGTTAATCCATATATAAATCACAGCAGGTTTCAAGAATGAATAAGGGTACATGTTATTTGGCTGTAACATTTACCTGGCTATCATGGTCATATGTTTTATTGTTGCTAAAATAAAAGTTTTCACTATTTTCATATAATTTTAAAGATTGCTTATATAGAATTAAACCACAAGCATTTCTTAGTTTATTAAGTATTCATCACAACATGTTTTTAAAAATATTTTCTTGTGCAGGCACTGATATGTCATAATTTTAATAATTAGAATTCTATTGTTAGAAATTCATGTTGCTCCTGGTCTTTTGCAAAAGAGTTGGAGAAGACCAAGGTGATTATTAAAACCCTCAAAAACATAGAGGTGGGCTTCTGAAATCAGCATTATAATCTGAAAAATATCATCAGAAGATAAACAAAAGCATATTCACAAATCAGGAAGAGATAGTATTTGGATTTCTTCTGCAGTTCAAAATAACCAAATTATGGCCAAATGTAAAAAATGTTAACGTTACTGAGATCATTGCACATTTATTTTTTACATAAGTGATCTGGTGCCTTGTGACATAAGAGCAGATTTTGTGGCAAAAGCAACAGGTTGGATTTTTTAGATCGTAAGGTTGAGTTATTTGTGGAGCATCCAAATGGAATTGAATTTAATGGTTTTTGGCTTAGGGTAAAAATTCCAGGCTTAGAGTAAAAGATTGGAAGATAGCAGCATATATTAAATAGTAATTAAGACCAATGGAACTACATGCTAAAATTGAAGGAGAGCAGATTGAATGACAAGATAAGACAGATGTACAAAGTGATCAAGAACAACAAAATTTACCGTTTGGATAGATGGACATTTAAAGGAGTAAAGAATGAGAAGCCAGAGGGCTAGGAACAAAGATAGGTGCAGGGTGTGTTGTGGCATTGTCCAACACTGATTAGTGTAACTGTGCTTGCCTGGTTATATGCCTGGTTACTTCTCCTACTCTTTACTCCTTGTTCCTGTCTCCCTACACTCTGCTCACACAGGGAATAACTCTTGCAGATAGAGCATCCTCTTCCTCAACAGGACGTATGCATGTTGTTGTATTCCCCAGATAGAACATCCAGTAGGTTTCCCTGGGCTTACTGGACTCAGTGCAGATTTTCAGGATGTGACGTGGAGCATTCAGTGAAAGCTCCCTCCCCTTCCGCCCAAGTAGCTCTTTGGTTGACTTGTACAGTGCATTGGCATAAGTACTCAGTAAACTCTTGTGAGTAAATGGATCCTGGAATGGAGGCTTGCCTGGAAAGGATATATCTTTTACATTAACTCAGTTTAACACCTATACAAAACTTCTGTATTTACCTCCAAGTTGCCATAACGAATTACCACAAACTGTTAAGAATAACAGATATGTGATGCCTCACAATTCTGGTAGATAGAAGCCCACATTCATGGTGTCAATAGGACCATGCTCACATGGAGACTTCTGGGAAGGATGCTGCATTGCCTCATCCTACTTTGTGGTGATGGCCAGAAGTGTTTGGTGTTTGTTGTTCCTATGTCTGTGTCTCTGTTTTTTGGTAGGAACAATAGTCATTGGATTAGGGAATATTCTAAATCCAGTATGACCTTGTTTCAACTTAACTAATCACCAATATCAACAAATACTCTATTTCCAAATAAGATTGCATTTTGAGCTTTAGAAAGTGGACATGAATCTGAGGAGGATGCTAAAATCCAGCCAAGCACAACGTCTGTTATGGCTAGATTGTGACTCAATATTTAGCCTCTAGGGAAAATCTGATGCATGATCATCATATGATATGGCACATTGACATGTGTGTGTGTTGAGAGGGACTGTCTGTCTCCACTGCAGCATGAATATACTTGACACCTATTGAATGCACATGGTAACCTGGCAATGCCACAAAGAAGGGAAGAGTCAAATGACTTTTATCTACTCTAAAAGAAGTCATGATTGCATATTACAACTGGGATTTGGGTGAAGGATGAGAAAGAGTGGTAAATGAAAACACATGATTGATATTCCCAGGAAACAAGAAATAAGCAATACAATACTATAGAATAAATACACGTGAATTAAAAACTGAGAATGGACTAAGAGATTTATACAGTGGTTTGTGACAAGAATAAATGAGAGGAACCTACTGAGATAAGAATGGTCAGGAGGAAATACACAAAAAGTAACTTGGAGAATGAGAAAGAATCATCCATGGTAAGAGTCAAGACAGGGTTTCACTTCCTCCGCCGGCTGTCAAGGCTGCCACTCGGCAAAGATGCCCAAACTAAGTGTTAGGGCGGGGGCCTTTGTACACCATGCTATGCTTTAACCATTTAGTTGTCCTTCTAGGTATAAGCCAAATTTTCAGTTTTGTCTATCTTTGCTGCTATAAATAGCCCCACACCACTTTTTTCTGAATCATTTGAGATTTAGATATTTTCACACTTTTACTCTACAAATTGCACACTGTGCTGCTCAAGACAGTTTTTCCTACATAACTATACTGTATGAGTATTCTCAAATAATGAAGCATAAAACAATACCATTACCTAACTTATTGTTCATAATTTAAATTCCCCAAATTGTCTCAACAGTGTCCTTTACAGATATCTTCTTTTTCCCTGGTGAATAATCCAATCAAAAATCAATGGCTGTATTTGGCTGATAGCACTTTTTAGTTGTCTTTAATCTACAACATTTCCCCAAACATTCTTGCCCTGTGTAACAAGGCCCTGGGAAGCCTGTGTAACAATGACATTTTTAAGAATCTAAGTTAATACTCCATACATGTCTCATATACACACACACATACTAGATTATCAAGGTTTTTTAGAAAATATTTTGTCTAAATATTTTCTCATTTTGAAATTTACAACTAACAAAAATTTCTTGCAACCTGTATTGTTGTAGTTCAGAGTATTTCAAACCAGTCCCAAGAAGAAGTGAATGGCATTTTCTTAAAGGGCAATTGAAACTCTTATTCAAAAGGTAAAAACAGGTACCTTTGCTACAAGACTTCTCAAAAGCTGTTGTGCACAAATAGACATTATGAATTTTAAGAGGACTTCAGAATAAAGTTGTTGCTTGGTATCCATGGGAGATGGTTTCACTATTACAGATACCAAAATCTGCAGGTCATCAATTCCTTTATATAAAACAACATAGTACTTTCATATAACCTATGGTCATCCTTTCATATACAATAAATCATCTCTGGGTAACTTTAATACCTATTATAACATAAGTGTGAAATGTTTGTACATGTTTAAAGATAATTATTTGGTTTTTTTTTAAAGATTTATTTATTTTATTACAAAGTCAGATATACAGAGAGGAGGAGAGACAGAGAGGAAGATCTTCCGTCCGATGATTCACTCTCCAAGTGAGCCGCAATGGCCGGTGCGTGCCAATCTGAAGCCGGGAACCAGGAACCTCTTCCAGGTCTCCCAGATGGGTACAGGATCCCAAGTCTTCGGCCGTCCTCAGCTGCTTTCCCAAGCCACAAGCAGGGAGCTGGATGGGAAGTGGAGCTGCCGGGACCAGAACCGGCACCCATATGGGATCCCGGCGCGTTCAAGGCGAGGACTTTAGCCGCTAGGCCACGCTGCTGGGCCCAAAGATAATTATTTGTAAAAATATTTTCAGCCTCAGTTGAATCCACAGGTGTGGAAGCTGCACATGCAGAGGGATGATTCTATAACTAACTGAAGTTCAGGAAACTGAACTGAGTTGATCACAGAACACTTTGTTTGAAGACCATATTAATTATTGATTCACAAATAAAAATTACACAAAATGTATGGGCTGAAAACAACAAACCTTGATCATCTTACATAGTTTGAGAGTCAGGAGTTTAGAGGTGGCTCAGCTATGTGATCGGGGTCACAGTGTGCCCCTAGTCTGTCAGCAAAGGTGAGCTGGGGCTGCAATCAGCTAGGAGCTTGACTGAGGCCAAAAGATTGGCTTCTAAGATGGCACACTCACATGGTTGCTGGCAGGAGGCCTTAGTTCTTCACCATACAGACCGCTCTGTAGTGTAAACTATCTCCATCACCTGGCAGATGCCTTCCTCTGGGATGGGCAATCTAAGAGAGTGCAAGGAGAAAGCTGTAATGCCTTGTAGGACCAAACCTCAGAAGTTACACACCATCGTATCTACCTATTAGTACAAAATCATGTAACAGAAGAGAATTAGGTTCTACCCCTACCTGCCTCTCTCTGCCATCTTTTTCAGACTGCAACTTTTGAAAAATGTCATGCCGAAGAATTTATGGGCCTGTTTTAAAATCCCTATAAATATCATGGTAGAAGTCCAGAATTCTTCATAACATACTTGGAAAACTTCAGTGATAATGTTGGAAGTGTTCAGGGAGATAAATTAGAAGGGTGAGTCTGAAGTCAGTCTCATTCATTAGATGCAACAATTTGGGTTTACCAACTTTTTGAGTTTGAATTTTTGCCATTGTAAAGTAAAGGTGACTACATTACCAATCTTTGTAATGACTCAAGGGTGATGTGACAATAAAATGCTTTAAGAGTTACAATGTCCAATACAGATGTTCAGATTTCTTACAATCATAAGACAACAGAATCACTGTCAAGTGTCTGATTGCCAGATATCTGACTTTCCATAAATTAAGCTCCTTTTCCCATTTTCCAGGAAAGTGTCACATGCATAGATGTGCTTAAAAATAATTCTGATGAGCCTTACAACAACTCTGCAGGAAGTTTAACCTGGCATTTGTCTCTGTAACATTTCTTCTTTTCTAGATTCATAAAAACTGTCTCAGCAGGGTACTGCATTACCTGCTAAATGAGTGATTACTGTTCTTGTTGATTTTAAAGATCTTTAAGTACTGCCACAATTTCCCCCAGCCATAAAGGAGATTCTTTTCCCTCTGGTGTATCATCAGTTGACTTCAAGGCAGTTCCTAAAGAGCAGCACAGAAAATGTTTTAAGCACTGGCAACCTCATCAGAACAAATAGTCTCCCATGGTGACTACATGGCAGGACAAAGCAGATTTGGATACATGAGGCTTGATGGGATATGCCTATGCAAGATTAGTCTTCTTTCTTTATAGTCATATCTCATTACAAAATGAACTACACAGGCCAGACATAAAGAAAATGTTACTGCCAGCCGACTGCAGTTTTTAAATCCAGAGAGCTTAGAATACTTATAGACATAATCTTGTTAATCTTCATAATACTTTGAGGTAAGTCAAAGTATCATCACTCTAAGACGAAAGTGTGACAGAACTTGGGTTCATTTAGAGTCTCTTTGTATTTGTCTAACATGTTGCTCTGTGTAATTGCTATTTGAATACCGGACATAGTTCAGCACTAGCACACTTGAAAAAAGCAACATATTTATTATGATTGAATAAGAACCAGGGTTCTCAGCCTAGAAAGATCTATTGGCCAATACATTAATTGGGGCATCAAGTTTACATCCTGTGTCAACTATAATTGTTTATTGCCTAACTAAGCTCTCTTTAATTTATTATAGTCATTAGTGTGTTAGCAAGAGAGAATGTGTTTGGATTTTACAAGGATATGTGGTTAGCAGCTTTCTGCCTCTGAGCTGGGATCTGCCTCACTTGATCTTCTCACCTTACACTTAACACAGAACTGAGCATTCCTTAAGAAGAAATTATTATCCTTCCCAGTAGAGTTACAAACTGTTTTTGGTCCTTTTTATTTTATGCCTCAGCTTCCAGAGCTATAAAATAAGAGTATGGATTAAGTGATCTCTAATTTGCACATCTAAAATTGTAAGTTAATAATTATCTGCTTTGATATAGAGATTAAGGCAGCAATGAGAGGAATACTCTAAATTAGACCATTTGAGACAGAATCATTTGCATGTGCTCTTAACTATCTGAACTCAGTACTGCTGCCACATAAATTTGGTTCAGGTTTACACACCATGACATCCAGGAACGTAAATGTTCCTTGGATACTTCAGTATTAGCTTTTGGAGAGGGAGGATGAAGGAGAGAAGGGAGGCGGGAAGGGAGAAGGGAGAAGACTTCACTACCTGCTTCAGCAACAGATGTTTGAGACAACAGGAAGTAGCCACGACTTTACATATGGTTGAAAAAATAGGGTACTAAAGAAGAATTGCTAACCCTGTAGGGGCAGATCCAAATTTGATAGGACCTAAGGCCATTCAAATGTACAGTCCTCTTTAAGCAAAAGTATAGAAAAGTCTGTATGAAAGTATATCTTTACTCAACTCAAAGTGAATGTTTATTTCTGAATGCTCACACTTCTCCAACTATAGCCAACACAGGGAAAGTGCTATGGAAGACATCTGGGTAGAGACTGTGATCTTAACCAACCATGTCTGAAATATCTTATTCTTGCAAATTTCACAAAAACCTATGACCATGTGAATGAAGATGTTACTAATGCCCAACCAGAGTCTGCAAGGGTGAGGGCCCCAGATGCTAAGTTTCATTAGTTACATATTCTATCAACCTAAACATATCTAGAATATCCCATAGAGAATTCAATTGGAAGTTCATCTAACTTTTAAATGAGTGAAGACATTAAAAAATATGCTAGATATAGATACACAATCATGAAAGTTCTAGAAAACACTGTTGAATGAAAGAAAAGAAAAACAACAAAGAAGCAAAGAGCAAGAGAAGGAAAGTTGGTGCAGTGCTTAGGACACCCATATCTCATTTTGGAGTTCCTGGTTTTGTGTGCCAACTCTGCTCATGAGTCCGGCTTCCTGCTAATGTCCACCATGGGAAGCAGCAGGTAATGGCCCAAATAACTGGATCCCTGCCCCACCAAGGCAGGCCTGGATGGAATTCCTGGCTCGTTGCTTCAGTCGGCCCAGCCCTTGCTGTTGCAGGCATTTGGGGAATGAACCGGTAGATGGGAGATCACGCTGTCTCTTCTGCCTTTCTGATAATAATGAGGCATCGAATAATAATAAATATAGCATGATCTCTCAAAAATCAACTCTGAAGTGATCTGTGTGTATGGATCCAGAAAACAGAGGCAAGCAGGACCCAATACCAACTTCTGTCACAACCCTTTGGAAGAACTGACAGATCACCCCCAGTGAATCAACAACTTACCATTTCACCCATCTTCTAAACATAATTGGGTTAAGTTTCTACCCTCCTTAGTACCTTTAACTTACAACTTCGAGGTCTAAACTTCTGTATGAAATTAAGAATCATGTTTAACCAGCGCTTCCCAACTCAGTTTCTCTAGAGCTTAACTCTAGCTAATTGAGCTGGAGCCACAATCAAACCTCATCCATTCACTTTGCCCTTCCCCAGCTTAAATCTCATGGCTCATAGTTCTTAACACTTCACATGCATCTTAGCCACCCCGATGCCTCCAAACTTTGCCATTCTTACTTGGAACTTCCATTCCTGCTTGAATCCAATTCCCCTCTTTCTCTGACTTTGCTGAAGGGCTGGTTGCAGCTACAGCAAGGCCACAGAACTCATGCTGACTGGTCTCATATTAAACTTCCCTCCCCTCAGAGTGGGGACAGGGGTGAGAGACTTTGAGTACTTTCCTGGAATCCTGCTACATGCTTCTAAGTCCATTCATTCTCCCACATACCTACGTGGTTATTTTCTACCTCTTTTTCTCTCCTCAAGATCCCAATTCTCCTTTACCAATCTCACATTCAGGTTATGACTATGTTATTTGTATGAGGAAACAATCATAGAAAAGATCAGAAGAAAAAGACAAACCACCTGAAACTTTGTGTGAGTTCTGCCTCCATCCTTCTGAGTCTCATAACCTCTCTTGTTCCTGGGAATGAACGGCCTCAGTGTCCATCGCAGGCTGGCCCCAGGTTCCTGCACTAATCCCATCCCCTCTTCTCACTGACTCAGCATACAGAACAGAGGGAAACTGATGCAACAGATATAGTGTACAGGGCTCACAGAACTTTCAGGGGCCTCTTCAAAGTCAGAAGAAAAATATAAACTTTGGAGTCAAAGGAATGCTTCAATATCTAATGCTAAAATACAAATTTTTGTACAGCCATAAATCAGTATTCAGATTTTTTTTTTCATGGAGAAGGGTGCATGATGGGGACATGGGTAGGGCTCCTGTGGGCTGTAATGCAGTCCTCATGACAGTGCTATCATTTTCCTTGTGAAGCATCACGTTCCTCTTCTCTTCAAGTCATCTGCAGTCAGGCAAGCAGACGATAGTTGTCCCATCTTAGCTGACATTGTCTTGACTCACTCTCCCTCTCAACTACTGCCCATCAGGTTTTTTTTTCCTTTTAAACAGCAACTTCTCAAGAGATACGTCTACATTTATTGACATCAATCTCTCCCCTTTCATTTACCTTGGGTCCCAGATTTCCTTGTCTGCTATTTTGCTGACAAGGTCCTAATGACCTTTCTGACAATCTGATAACTAATTCTCAGTCCTCCTGTTTCTTCATTCAGCAGCAGCAGCATTTACAATTCTTGGTTAGGTCCATCGCTGTGCCATATTATGGGTAAAGCTGCCACTTTCATTTCTGACATCCTATATGGGCACCAGTTCAAGTCTCAACTGCTCCACTTCTGATGTATCACCCTGCTAACTGCACCAGAGAAAAGAGCAGAACATAGCCCAATTGTTTGGGCCCCTGCAGTCACATGGGAGACCAGAAGAAGCTCCTGGCTGCTGGCCTCAGACTAGCCCAGCTATGGTCAATGTGGCCATTAGAGGAGTGAGACAGTGGATGGAAGATCTCTTTCTCTCTCTTATCTCTTTTTCTATGTGACCCTGCCTTTCAAACAAGTAAATATTTAAAAATTTATTATCTCTTCTCCTTAAACCACATCCTTTACTTGACTATAATGTTGGGAGGCCATTTAATTTATCATTAGAATAAAGATACTTTTTAAAATAAAAATGTTTTTATTGGAAAGTTAGATTTACAGAGAAGGAGACAGAGAAAGATCCTCTGTCTGCTGGTTCACGCCCCAAGCAGTCGCCACAAACACAGCTGAGCCAATCCTCAGCCAGGAGCCTAGAGCCTCTGCCAGGTCTCCCATGCAAGTGCAGGGTTTCAAGACTCCACTGCTTTCCCAGGCCGTAAGCAGGGAGCTGGATGGAAAGTGGAGCAGCCAGGAAATGAATCAGTGCCCAAATGGGATCCTGGCACATGCAAGGTGAGGATTTAGCCACTTGGCTATTGTGCCAGGCCCTAAAGATACTTTTGAGAGTGAATGATGGGCACCACTGCTAACTACATTGAGAACAGGCACCAGTTTGGACCATCTCCAGCCAACTGGATCATAGAGTCCCAGTTCTAATGATCAGTTGTTCTTAGCAGATTGAAATTTCTGAGCCAGTTGAAACCTCTGAGCCCTTTGGGTTGTCCTTCTGTTCTTCTAGCATCTCCATACCCAACTGTCCTGGACCTCTTTTTGTTTTACTTCCTTTTTTTTGGGAAAAATTTTATCCAGCATTATTGTTTTCCTTTCATTGATACCTCTGATATTTGTAGGTACTTATGTGATACACAATGATCATGGGAGATTCTACAGTGCGTAATGATCAGGACGTGGTACTCAGCAGTTCTTTTTTTTTTTTTTTTAAAGATTTATTCGTTTTATTACAGCCAGATATACACAGAGGAGGAGAGACAGAGAGGAAGATCTTCCGTCCGATGATTCACTCCCCAAGTGAGCCGCAACGGGCCGATGCGTGCCGATCCGAAGCCGGGAACCCGGAACCTCCTCCAGGTCTCCCACGCGGGTGCAGTGTCCCAATGCATTGGGCCGTCCTCGACTGCCTTCCCAGGCCACAAGCAGGGAGCTGGATGGGAAGTGGAGCTGCCGGGATTAGAACCGGCGCCCATATGGGATCCCGGGGCTTCCAAGGCGAGGACTTTAGCCGCTAGGCCACGCCGCCGGGCCTAGCAGTTCTGTCTTAAACATGTGTTGTTCCTTTCTGTTGGATACCACAAGACTCTCCCTTTCAGTTATTCTGAAATAATGGTCCAACTCTCATTCTTCTTTGGATTCCTTCTGAGCTAAGTTCCAGCTGTTGGGAAGCGGCACATGATTCTGCTTGTTGACTTGTCGACCATTTCCAAGCAGGCTCATGAAGAGTTGCTGTCCCCACTGGAGTACTCTCCCCCAGCCCACCATCCGGGGACCCTCAGACCTTGTGATCTAGCTTCTGCAAGCTTATATCTGACCTGCTAGAAATGTGTTCCCGTACCCCAGTGGGTTAATGCCATTACCCTACTCATTGCTGTATACTTTGACTAGCACTTTTGCTGTCACAGGGCTTTAAGTGAACTCCTAAATGTTCATGTCCAGCTCAGTCTTTCCCCCAGAGCTTTAGACTTCTGTGTCAAGCTGTCTTTCCTGTATATTTCTATTTGACTACCTTGGGATTTTTTTCCCTTTATTTGCAATGTTCTGATTTTCCTGCTCCTTATATAGACTTCTCCCAATTTGATGGTGACACAGTCTCTCTGGTCTTAGTTCTTAGAAATTTTTTATTTGTTTGTTTTAAAAACTCCTCTCATGGTTTCACACCCTTCTCCCAAGCTGTCAGCAAATATTGTCAACTCTACCTTCAATACCGAAAACATTGCTTACTACCTACTCTGCTGCCAGAGTGCCATCCGCTCATCCTCAGGCCCTGCAGTGTTTCCTGCCTCCCTGCCGCCACCCCATCTCATTTTAGTTCCCATCAATACAGCAGACAGAGTGGTCCTGTTAAAGCACAAGACAGTTCTGTGCCTAACTCTGCTTAGAAGCTTCTCCATCATTCAGAATAAAGGCCGAGTCCCTGTAATGAACTCAAGGTACTGTGTGGTCTGTCCATGGTGTCTGCCCATCACTTGTGATCTAAGCTCCCACCTTTCTTCCCATCCCTGTCTCCAGCTATGATGGATCTCTCTGCTCTTCTGTGCATGTCAGGTGCACTCTCACTTCAAAGCCTTGGCACCTGCTGCCTCTCCCTGCCCATCCTGTTCTTGCTCCATGTTGTGTGACACCCTCAGGTCATTAAAAAAGGTCACCCTCTCCACCCAAGCTTCTTAACAAATTATAGCCCCACTCTACTGCCCTTTATTTTTGTCCATAGCCCTTATAAACACTTAATGCCCTGTAGATTCCATTTTCATAGCATTTCTCAGTTTTGTTCATTATTCTCACTTATAGCCTGTGGGCCTTATAAGGACCAAAAAAAAAAAAAAAAATCATTTGGTCTGGCCTTGCCAAGGCAATTGTAGAGGGGACTCAAAATTCAATAAATCTGTAACAGGCTAATTTTTAATCATAATTTTGTATGATCCATGAACAATGTTATAAATAACCAAATGGCCATTGGCAGCATAAAGGTTCTCCTCTCTGCTCAGGGTCCTAGAACAAAGCATGTAGTGGGTGTCCTAGGAATTGGATGTTACATGAGTTTATCATTAGAAAAAAAAAGTCTCACATCCCTTACTAATGTTGAATCACTCAAACAAGGTTCATTGTTGGTACATTTTACTAATCATCAATTAATATGCCATGGACTAAGTCCCCAAACATAGAGCAGTTGCTTATGTATCACCCTGTTCTAGAATTTTCATGGGCATTGATAAAAATATCAATTTTGTGTATTCTTTGGAAGCTTATGTACTAAGAGATACAGTGTGCAGATTTACACACCTACAGCTGGGAAGCGAGTCTGAAGGCAAAGCACAGAGGTCAGGGACAGTGTGTTCCAAGCCAGACACATTAATTGAGCTTATCTATGCCAGTCTCCGGTCACACTGTTGAATTCCACAGAACAAGATGGCTACACAGCTCATCCCTCCAAAAGAGTATAGAGGCCTGAACTAAAGAAAGCAAGACAACAACCTTCTATACTTCCAGGAAGACTGAAAGTACAGTGAGCGCCATGGAAAAGCTGTGGGGGGTCTGCCTGCTCATCATCCTTCTTGGATGGCATCCGTACATCAGTTCTAGTAAAATTCACTAATTGGCACAGTGCATCAAGAAGCCCCTTGTTTCATCATCTGGAATGTTCTTGTTTAGATGGGTACCTATCTTTTATCCTGAAAAAAACCAGTTTCTTGACCAAGTTAATCAGGAAAAGATAACCATGAAGACTGAAAAGACATTGATAATTCTAGTGGGTGTTTTCTAGTGTTCTTGACCATGAGCCCCTGAGGAATGTCTTCCCCATGCCCTCACAAACAGCTGCTCCTGTTACAGCCCCCAGGACAGCTCTGCAGCCCTGGCCCTCACCATTACTCACTTCTCCATCCTTCTGGGAATCCACCAGAGGACGTTGCTTCTTATTGAAAAGAGATGAGAGATGCTGCCTGCTGCCTCCTGCCCACTGCAGCGAGATCCAGAGCCATCTGCAACTTGATTTTCTCGCTGTTAGAGAGTTCAATTTCTCAATTCACTTCACAAGGATTTAAGTAACACATTGTAGTTTGCCTCCAATTCTAATATAATTCATTTAGGGTAATGTTGCTCAAAGTTTTCCTCTCTTTACCCACAGCAATTATCATCGCTTTAAAAACGTATTTCCATTATGGGGCTGGCACAATGGCTCAACTGGGTAATCCCCTGACTGAAAGCTTCGCCATCCCACATGGGCATCAGTTCATGTCTCAGCTGCTCCACTGCCAATCCAGCTCCCTGCTTATGGCCTGGGAAAGCAGCACAGGATGGCCCAAAACCTCAGGACCCTGTACCCACATGGGAGACCACAGTGGGTCTCCTGGCTTCAGATCTGTTCAGCTGGGCCATTGTAGACATTTGGAGGATGAACCAATAGATGGAATATTTTTCTCCCTCTTTCTATACTTTTCTCTAAAAATCTACCTTTCCAATAAAAATAAATAAATCTTTAAAAAATTTCCATTATTCATTTCCTTATTGCAGTAGTTAGCAGGTAATGAAAAGCAGAGACACGCTCATGCCTTTATGACACAGATATAAGTTTTAACCAGCTAACCAGTAAACTTAAAGGGTATTATTGAGATGCAAGATAAGCCCACATGTCTTATTCAAAAAATCTAACTAGATGTTAAGAAATGGACATTGTTGTTGTAAGCATGTGGTACAGCAATTAAAATGCCCCATACTGGGTACTGGCATTGTGGAATATCAGGCAAAGCTGCTGCCTACAGCACTGACATCCCATATGGACACTCATTCAAGTCCTGGGCACTCCACTTTGCTCACTGCTAAAGGCGTGGGAGGGTGATATTCAGAAGATGACCCAAGTACTTGGGCCCCTGCACTATGTAAGAGATCTGGATAAACATCGTGATTCATTGCAGCCCTCTGGGGATTAAACCAGCAGATGATGATCTCTCTGTCTCTCTCTCTTCCTTTCTGTAACTCTTTCAAATAAGTAAATCTCCAAAAAAATTAATTTAAAAAAAACCTCCTAGTGGAGTAGACATCTTAGCTCAAGTTCCAGCTCTGCTTCTGATTTTTCATTTCCTGCTAATGTGCACCTTGTGGGCAGCAAGGGGTGATTGATGGTTGGCTTCTTGCCATGTCCACATCAAGGCAGGGACTGACTGGACCAGGCCTGACTACGGAAGGCATGTAGGAGTGAAGCAGCAGAAGGAAGATCTCGTCTCTGTGTCTTTCAGAAAATAACAATGAAATATTTAAAAAAGAACTAGACATTACTTTGAGTTATGATGCCCTTCTGATTCAATCTTATACAACTTTTTAAAATGTAAACATTTTCCTCTCACTTCAACAGTACTGATTTGCAATTATACATAGGCAGCATCTTTTTATGTTTAGGAAAAAAAATGATTTCATGATAAAAAGTGAAAATCTAGCAAGACAAAACTTTAGTTCCTCAATTTTCACTTCTGACACATATACAAACTCACAAATGTTTGAACAGCTACAAAATATATAATTTCCTTTTTTAAGATTTATTTTATTTTTATATGAAAGAGTATAAGGGAGGAAAGAAAGATAGACAGACAGAAACAAAGAGGTCTTCCATCTGCTAGGTCTCTCATGTGGATTCAGGGACTTTAGGCCATCCTATGCTGCTTTCCAAGGCCATAAGCAGGATGCTGGATTAGAAGTGGAGCAGCTGGGACTCAAACTGGTATCCATATGAGTTGCCAGGCTGCAGGCAGAGGCTTAACCTGTTTATCATAGCACCAGCTCCTATAGATTTCCTTTCTGTATGTATTTAAAATATATAAAAGCATATTTTGGCATATATATGCATAGTGAAATGACACTACAGTCAAGAAAATTAGCATGTGCATCATTTCATACAGATCATTTCTGGGGCGTAAAAGTACCTGAAAGCTACTGTTTTAACAAATTTTCAGTAAATATTACATTATGATTAACGATAGTCCTCATGTGTACACTATATCTATGGACATTTCCACCTGACATAACCACAACCTTGTACCTTTTGATTTTCATCTCCTTATTCCCCCTTCACTCACCATCTTCTATAAACATTTTGCTTAAGGCTAATAATGAATCCAGTAGAATAAATGTTTAAAAATAAATTAAGTAAACTCATAGTAAGATAAATTATATAAAATGACGGAGAACTGAGTTTCTTTACGTGGGTGCGTTCTTCAGGAAGTTAGGCATCAGCATAGACAATGGTGGCTGTGGCAGTGTTACAACTCACTTTACTGCTCATCCAATGCAAAGCAAAATAAAATGGGCAAATGTTTGAGGAAGTGGGTGGGTCTTTTTTTTTTTTTTTTTTTGGTGTCTAATTCAAAGATTTCTATTTAGGGAGCAAATCTAAGAATCCATTTGATTATTCTTTTTATTACATTTCAAGAAATTTTTCTCTGACTTAAACATTTTATGACCTACGTCAGAAGCACATGTTTGAAGCTCTATGCAGTTCACAGTGCAGTTTCATGTTCAGTACACTTGATTGTTGCAGGACCTGCCTACCAATCAAAGACTCAGAAGAAGAAACGATTCATGGCCATGAAACTTATGTATGGAGAAAGGGTGATGGGGGGAAGGGGAAAGTCAGAATTTGAATCCAAATTTTTAATGTGTTTTGTTATTCTTTTACTTTAGCCTACTTTGATAATTGATTTTTTTTTTAAATTTATTTGGTAGAAGGGGAGTCCCTTCTACCACATGTTGGTTCACTTATCAAATGTCCACAAAGCCAGAGATGGACCAGACCAAATCTACTGAGTCCAGGACTTCTCCAGGTCTCCCCTGTGAGTGACAGGGACCCAGGCTCTTAAGGAATCAGCTGCTGCCTCTCAGGGTCTACATTAACAGGAAGTGGGACTTGGAAGAGGAACGGGAACTCAAGCCCAGGCACTCTGATACAGGATATGGAATATTGTTTTAACACTAAACCTTAACCGCTGTGCCAAACTAAGCAACTTGGGTTGTAATAGTGATAACTACTGAGAGGAGACGAGGGGGCCTGCATTACTCAGATAATTGGATGCTTTGCAAATTCAGATAAGACTCAACGTGTAGGCATTGTGGCATGGTAGGTGAAGCTGCCTCTGCTCACTGGCATCCTCTGTGGGCATCAGTTCATGTCCCAGGTGCTCTACTTTGATCCAATTTCCTGTGATTGGTCTGGAAAAGCAGCAGAAGATGTGGCCCAAGGGGCCTGGATGAAGCTCCAAATGAAGTTCCTGTAGGGAGTGAACCAGCAGATGGAAGCTATTCCTCTGTATTTTTCCCTTTCTCTGTGTTAACTCTGATTTTGAAAATAAATAAATCTCAAAAAGAAAGACACAACCCAATTGGCATCCAAGGAAGAAATGTCAATGTACTTTAAGAAAAATAAAAAAAATACTATTTGATACTCATTTTTCCCAAACCTATCATCTCAGAAACATTTTTTGAGCCAAGAGTTCCCAATATGTTTCTGTTAGAGAAGATAATCTCTTCTCTGAAATACAGACATCATTATTTCTTCATAGCTTGCAATATTCCACGTTCCCTTCCTCAGGACTGAAGCCTCTCACATCATGGAGTCCCCTCCCTGGAGATGTACAATGTACAAGGTATGCTTTAATGAGGTTAAAACATTATGTTTGGAGCTAGATGCAATGGTGCAGCAGCACAGCATGTTGAGTCACAGCCTGAAGTGCCAGCATCACATACGGACCATGATTCAAGTCCCAGCTGCTCCACTTCTGATCCAGCTCCCTGCTCATCATCTCATCCAGCAATGAAGAGTGGCCCAGTTTCTTACACCCCTGCAACCTGTGTGGGAGATCCAGAAGAGGCTTCTGGCTCTTAGTTTCAGGTTGGCCCAGCCCTGGCCATTATAGATATTTGCGGAGTAAACCAGTAGATAGAAGATTTCTCTCTGTGTGTGTCTCTGTCTGTAATGCTGTCTTTCAAATAAATAAATACATCTTTATTAAAGGAACCATTGTATTCAGTTATACCTACTACCTCCCAGGCCTTCTTGCTCTGATGAGTATATGAACATCACTAATAAATCTAAGTAAACAAACATTTAGGATTGCCATGGTGTTATTATATTGAAAGCCAAATGAACCTCTCTACATTTGCTTATCTGTTAGGTGAGTCAACTTGTCAATAGTGATATATTTGTGTTCCAGAGGTGCTGTTAAATATTTATCAACTACTTCTTGATTTTTGAATAAATATACACAAAGTTCTTTATTCACTTAAGAATCAGCCAGACATGGAAATTTTATTCATGTAAAATTCTCACTTTGAGTTACTGGTTTGGGCCTCTGAGATCCAGGATGGTATAGAAAACACCCATGGAGGGAAATTCTGCAGATGTTAATGATTTAGGGCCATTTAGGTTTGTTTATGTTCCTTCACAGGTCTACTAGGTGATTGCCTGGAAAGGACCTGACTTGTAATGGATATTGGAAAAACACTTGCTGAATAAATGAATGAATAACCCCAAAGCTGATTTGAAGGGCCTAACTGCTCTTTTTTCTTTGCATCTCTATAACTTGTTATACTATCAGTGTGAAGAGTTATAGGCTCCTCTGCCCTAATAAATGTCAAAAGCATGTAAATAACTAAAATTTGGGGGTGGGTGCAGTGGTGTAGCATGTTTATCCTCTGCCTGATCACCGACATCCCACTGTGCAACAATGCATGTCCTACTTGTTCCACTTCTGATCCAGCAATCTGATTGTGACCTGGAAAAGCAGAGGAGAATGGCTCATGCTGTTAGGACTCTACAGCCGTGTGGGGGACCCATAAGAAGCTTCAGGCTCCTGGATTCAGAGAGGCTTGGCTCTGGTCACTGCGACAATTTGCAGTGTGAGTCAGTGGATGGAAGATATCTGTCTCAAGTTCTTTCTGCAAATCTGTCTTTCAAACAAAAATAAATAAACCTTTACTTTTTTTTTTTTTTTAATTACAGTTTTGCCAAAAGAATATAAATTCAAAGAGAAAATGCAGTGGTCTGATTGACCAAATAGCTGAAACTAATAAACTCATCAGAAAGACAGTCTTCGATGAGCTAGAACTGGAAGCCCCTGGACCAAATGATATTTAAACTCATTGCTCAGCTAAGTTTAGAACAATTCAACAATCAGGTGTCAGACATTGGAACACAGGTGCTGGAATACATGATGTCTAAAAGAAAACAGGATATAGTTATAGTAAAATAGTATCTTAATCATATTTTCAAATAATAAAGCTCAGTATTATTTTCAGCTTGCAGAAAACTAGTACTGTTGGCTGGAAACACCCATTTTGTGTCTTCCCTTTTCCCCATCCCCAGCCTTCAAGTTTTTGCTATAGTAATGGGAGTTATAAGGAGCATGTAAAACCCAAACTCTGGGATCACTTGAAGGCCTTCTTTCAGGAACATATGCTAGTGTCTTCAATATTAGAGTTATTAGTTAATATTCACAGAAATGCAGCGATTGAGTTTCACTTGGTTTCTCTCTCCCTTTGGGAGAGAAACCACTTGACAGTCCCACATCCAGAAGGGAAGAGGAAGCTAAGGATAATCAAGATACAACTGTAAGTTCATTCGAATTGATGAATCATTTACATCCTTTGACTCCTAGAATGAGCCAATGTGTCGAGGTTGGTAGAAAAGACCTGAGCCATGCAATTGGAAGTGACTTGTTAATTTCATTCTGCAATTAATTATGTGTCTTAAGACACATCACTGCTTTGGGTTTCTTTTCTGATCAGGATATCGAGGGAATGTGATTATACCAACATTCCCCTAGGTCTACTTTGCCACCAGTTGACCTGGGATGAATTCAAACTACCCTGATTCCCAGATCTGACTGAAGGACATAATATGGTGGTTGAGCTCTAGGGCTTCGCATCTGCCTGTTCGGGTTGAACGCCCTGTTCTGCCTCTTAGTAACTGGATGACAGAGAGTAAGCTTGTTCAAGTTTCCAGTACCTCACGTTTCTGATATCCAAAGCATGAAGGAGTAGCAATAGCACTGTTTCCTGTTGTTTCTGGCAGTGTAAAATGACATCGTGCTTTTCAAACAGCAAGCATATTGTCTGTCATGCACACTTTCCATGTACGTTTGCAGAACATACAAGAGTGTGTGTACATGTGTGTAGACAAGATAGATGCTCTATAAATATCTGTTGAATAAATAACTCAAGGGTTTTTGTTTTGTGTTTAATACCTTTTCCTTGTGTTCAACAGATTGGGAAATTTCTATTAGAACAGGAATTGCTTCTCCGGGAAAGATAAAGCTGGTTTGACAGAACTTAAAATATGTGCTCAGCGCTACCTTACGCTTATTCTTGGACTGACAGGCTTATGATAATTAAACAATAATTAAGGGATAAAATTCCCCCAAGGGCAGAAAACTCAAGGGAGGACGAGAAGGAAGGTGATGGGCTCTGAGAGGGATACAGTCGCCAGTGCGTTCTACAATGGCTCTCATCTAGGTGTGCAGCTCCATTTTCTGTTTCAAGATATCACGGGGTTTTCTAAGTCACTTTCGTTACAATCGATTTCGAATCGCAAACAGGGCAATATTCCGTTTTCCGTGTTGTCCAAGCAGAGAGGGGGACCTTAACTTTTAAAAAGAAGGAAAACCCGGGCAATCGAAACCACAGCGAACTTGTTTTAACCGGCTGATCAAACCAATCCAGGCGCACTGAAGTGTTTGTTTGCTTTGGGGGTAGCGGTCCCTCGCCAGGCGGCATGTGGCTCCCCCCGGCATTTTATGGGAAAGGAGTTCCTAGTGCAATCCCAGTAGGGAGGAAATCGCCCGGGAATCCGCGGAGGTGGCCTCTTAGAAAGATCGCCGAGAGGGGAGGAGCCCGGATTGTCCTGGAAGAACAGCATGGCCCCATCCGGGAAGTCACAGCCCGCGGGAGGCTGCGGCTGGCGGCTCAGGTCCTGGGGGTGGCAGGCGCCGGGGCAGCCGGCCTCCCTAGCTGGGGCCTGCGCGCCTGGGAGCCGGCTCAGTGTGCAAGTACAACACGCACGGCCGGCCCGGCATCTGTGGCCTCCGCCCTCGCGCCACGGCTCGCGGGGTGGTCGCCTGAGCCGAGCAGGGCAGGTCCTCGCCTGAGGTCGGCTCCTGCAGCCCTGGGCCTCCGCGAGGCGCGGCAGCCCCTCCCCCGCCGGAGCCCGCGCTTCCGCCCGAGACCCGGCGGCGGCCGTGACCGTGGCCGCGCCGCGCCTTCCGCCTCCTGGCTGCCGCCGCCCGCCCACCCGCGCTCGCGCTCGCGCCGCGCCCCAGCCCCGGGGCCTCCGCCATGTGACTGAGACCCTCTCCGAGTGGGACGTTAACAGGGGTCGGAGAGCCCCGCGTTTCTTTCCCGCTGCGGGGAGCCACTTGGGGCACTTGCGGGCCACCCTAGAGCGGGGACTTGGCTGGAGGAACGGAGGCGGCGGAGGCGCAGGCGACACCGGAGGGCACACTCTCAGGGAGATCGAGCTGATCCGGTCTCTTGCTGCCGCTGACAGACCCGGGGCGCCGGCCCTCGCGCTGCGGGAGCAAACTGGGAGGTTTCGGTTGTGCTCCTGAGGACGGACTGCCCGCGATACACACCCTGCAAGCCCGCTGCGCCGCGCCCCTCTGCCCCTCGCCTGCCTTCCTCCACCTCTTACCTTCTTCCCATCAGCGCAAGGCAAACATGGACGTGAGGGAACAAGTTAGCGTGTATACCGGGAGGAGGGTGGGAGGAAATAGTGGCAATAAAAGGAGGACGAGCGGTGTGTGGTACAATCACTCGCACGCACGGTGCTGGCTGCCAGTTTTGGGCTGTGTCCAAGCGAAGGTTGAGCCCTCAGAGGGAATTGCACTCAGGCAGGCATCCGCGGAAGCGCCGGAGCCGGGAGCTTCCTCAGGATTTGTTTTGCTTTCCCAAAGCTTGCTCCTGCTTCCAGCCAAGGGACTGGAGGAATCGCACTGGCCCCGGCCACAGCTACTAGGCTTCTCGGCCGGGCTGTGGGGTGAGGTGGGGTCGGAACGGGGAGGGTTCCTCACCCCTTACTCCGCCGTAGGCGGGGCCAGGAGCTTCTGGAACTTGGGAAAACACGTATAGCTGTGCCCCACTCCTCCTGTGAATGCTCCATTGCCAGCGCAAGGCAAGCGTTTTTCCTAATGTCGAGGCGGGCTGCCGGCTGGAGAGGGCGGAGACCTGGAGAACAGCTTGCAAGCCTCCTCACCGCCAACCTCCACCTCTCGCCACTCCCCTCGCGGTCCCTGAAGCGGTGCGGGATTCTGCTTCAGGGTCCAACATCCGCTCCGTGGCTTGCAAACAACTGCACGAGACCGAGGCAGCCCAGGCGGTAGGCAGAAGACAGGCTCCCGGAGTTGTCTCTCGCGGCTGCATAGTCCTGGAAGGTTCTACTGTTCGAGGCTTCCTGCCGCGCACTCTCACGGGGCCGGGTTATTGTTCTGGAAGCCGACAGGGGGCAGCAGGTGCGCTGCGGAGGGCCCCGGAGGCGCGCAGGCGGAGCGCGTCAGGCCTGGGAAGCCGGCCGCGGCCGCTGCTCCTGGGCTGGGAGCAACCCCTGTCCCCTCGGGCCCTGAGGCTCCCCAGAGTCGGCCTGCGCCAGAGGTGCGCGATGCCCTCTGTGCCCCAAACCGTGCCTGCAAATGCCGCGTGCAAGCAGAAATCAACGCAGAACACGATGTATGAGAAGGCTGTCATCGATCACACACGCATCCTCTTGGAAGTGCTTCACAGAACCTACTGGAGTTTTTGGTCACTTCCTCCATCAACAGATAATTCGAAAGTGCGGCTACTTTTGGATGGCTGGTGGGGTTGTTGAATTCAACTGAATTGGAAAACAGCGGCTCCCACTAGGAGAAGTTGGGAACCCGTGATGTGGGGGGCCGGCGCGAGGGAGCCGGGGGCGCCCGGGTGTGTGTCTGCGAGCGGCGGGAGGCGTGGCCGCGCGGCCGCGGTGCGAGCGCGGGCCTGAAGGCTGGGGTTGGCCCGAACCTGAAAGGATTCCGAGGGGCCTGGCTTTTCCTGAAAGCCCGAGTGCCGCAGTTAGAACTGTCGAGAAGGCGGAAGGTGTCTCCACTTCCACGTGCCTTCAGAAACGAGCTCCTCAGTGGATGCCGCACGACTTATAGGTCGGCGGTTGCCAGGGGACAGAGCGCGAAGGGGAGAGGGCGGCAGGCGGAGAGATGGAAGACTGGGCTCTGGGTTACAGCTGGAAAGGGGTAAGAGGCTCTGGGGTTCCACTGCACCTTGGGGTGACTGTAGACAGCTTACTGTGTAATTATCTCTCTGTCAAAGAGTAAAGCTTAGAGATTGAGATTTGAAGTCTTAACGAAATGGTAAATGCTTGAGGAGATAGATATGTTTACCTGACTGGACTTTACAACTACTTATAATATATATGGAAACATCAATTGGTACCCCCATACATACATAGTTTTTATGTTTGTCAAGAATGGTTTCTTAAAATTGAAATTGAAAAACTTTGGTGGAGTACTTTTTTTCTAGAAGAAAAGTCCAATATAAACATTGAGAGATTGGCCATTACAATTATCTCTAAGCTGCTTTTTAAACTGAAGCAAAAAATTGTCCAGTGGAAAAATATATACAAGATTGTGTTCTTACTCTGTAAATTCACACAATTAAAAATGCTGATTAATCACTGAAATACCTTTGGTAGGTCCAGAAAGATTGTAGTGTTTACTTTTTAAAGATTTATTTGTTTTTATTGAAAAGTCAGATATACAGAGAGGAGGAGAGACACAGAGAAAGATCTGCCGTTCATTGATTCACTCTCCAATTGGCCTCAATGGCTGGAGCAGTGCCAATCTGAAGCCAGGAGCTCGGAGCCTCCCGTAGGGTCTTCCATGTGGGTGCAGTGCCCCAAGGCTTTGGGCTGTCCTTCACTGCTTTCCCAGGCCGCAAGCAGGGAGCTGGATGGGAAGCAGGGCCGCCAGGGTTAGAAACGGTACTGGCGCCATATGGGATTCTGGCGTGTACAAGAGGACGGCTTTAGCAGCTAGGCTACCATTCTGGGCCCTACAGTGTTTACTGATAGAAATTATCACAACAGGATGCTGTGATGTTTTAATTCTATTACAGTAATGCACGACACAGATTCATGTTATCTACTTTTGGTCTAATTCCGTCAACATCAAAAATTTTAGAAATGCAGCCATAACTGCTGAAGGAGTGTAGGATGTGCAACTCAGAATTTGAGCATACAAGTTCTCAAAATAATGATGATACTTATTAAGTTACTAGCCAGCTTGTAAGAAAGCATTAGATTTGTATTTGACAAGGGTGGAGAGGAATTATGAAGGAAGGGAGGGCCTGGCATGATAGCTTAATAGCTAATGTCCTAGCCTTGAATGCACTAGGATCCCAAATGCATGCTGGTTCTAATCCCAGCGGCCTCGCTTCCCATCCATCTCTTTCTGCTTGTGGCCTGGGAAAGTAGTTGAGGACAGCCCAAAGCCTTGGGACCCTGCACCTGCATGGAAGACCCTGAGGAGGCTCCTGGCTCCTGGCTTCAGATTAGCGCTGCACTGGCTGTTGTGGTCAACTGGGGAGTGAATCATTGGATGGAGGATCTTCCTGTCTCTCCTCCTCTCTGTATATATGACTTCCAATAAAATAAATAAATCTTAAAAAAACAAAAGGAAGGGACTATCTTATGGTCCAGATGGGAGAAGAAAAGTGAGCAAATCTGAAGGAAATTTCCACATTGGGGTCAAAATCCCAAGAGCCACTACAGTCCCAGTTCCTTCTTGGCCGTCACAGCTATGAGTCACGAGTTACAACTCACCCCTGACTCTGAGAACACAAGGACCAAGCGTAGATGTAGAAGCAATTACACGTGGAGCATGGGCATGTCTTTTATTCTGTGTTTTGGAGGAGTAAAAACTGTGCCAAGAACCAAACACAAAAGCTTCTTTTGCAATTTTTTCACAGATTGAAAGCAATGCAAAATGTAAATAAACCTAATATTCAGCACACTGTAGTGATTTGTAATACCACTTGACTTATTTGCTTAGTAATAATGGCTACCATTTCATTTGCCACATTCTGGCTAGTGGTGATTTACAGAAAGGGAACCAAGGTGCCAAGCTTAAAAAGTAGGTTGCCTGGTATACACTAAGGGACTAAAGTGGTAAAAGGAAAGTCACTTTCTAAATCTTGTACCCGGACTTTTTACATACACTTGATGTGGGTCCTAAACCCACAGTATGTCATAGGTATAGGCAAAGTCCCACCCACCGTAAATGACCTGTGAAATCATTTGGTCTGGTCCTGCCAAGCAACCCGTAGGCAGGACTTGAAATTCAATAAAAGTGTATCAGGCTAATTTTTCACATTGATAATTTTATATGGCCTGTGAATAATGTCATAAATATTCAAATGGCCTTTGGCTGTAAAAGCTTTCTAGCTCTCTCAGTGTACAGGAACATCAATGCTGTGTGTGCCTTTCAGGTGTTTGATGGCTGAGAAAAAAGAAAGAAAAAAGTGAACAGTTCCATCACAGTTTCAGTGACAAAAAGTAAGTTCAGAAGTGAAACTCGTACACACCGCAGAGGCTCACAACCTTCAGTTTCTGTCACTTCCAAATTCATGGAAATAATTATGGTGTGTGTAACAGTCCACAAACTATTTTAAAATGCAGAAGTTTAACTAGCATTTCCTGAGATATGTTAACTAAAATTCCATTGGCCTTTTTGGGGGCTTGACATTATATGCATAAAGAGTTATATAGTCAGATAATCAAGGAAAAAATGAATAGACTATTACTAAGTACATATGGTTGTATGTATTTTTAATTATATCAGGTCTGTAGAAGGCTTGTAAAACCAATAACAATAAATATTGAAAGGGAGACTTTGGACATGAAAAGCAGTCATCAATATACATAATAACATAATACAGTAATACCTAATACAATATATATAATCACTTAAAATACATATGAATGCTATACAAGCCTTTATGTGTTAGTCAGTCTGCCTTGTGCTGGGATGCCTGTGGTTACAGAGGAGTTCCACCAGGAATTTTGTGTTGTGTTGGTATAACCATTGCTATGTTAAGGATGCTGGTCTGAGTGGGTCAGTTTAAATCACCCACACACTTCTTTGGGAGCCAGCTACGTTTGGGGGCAGGGCTCTGCCTCTGTGGGGGCTGTCCATACCTCCCCCTGATGCCCTCTTTTGTGGGCCAGTGAGCCGCACATTTTGTCATGTTAGAACCCCACAGGGGTTTTGTCTGGTTTATGGATTTTTGTGGGTTGCATCATGATACCATATCAGACATTAAAACTGGAGAAATATTTTGGAATTGATTTGTGAGTTAATTTAATAATAATGTTCAGCCTATTATCGATTAATCAAAATGATACATTTTTTGATGACAGCAATCATGTTTTGCCTAACAAAAACATTAAGAGAAACACTGTTTTAGATTTGCAAGTCTCTTTGATATTTCACTTAATGGAGACAGCTGCATTCTCATATTGGTGGCTGCATTCCAAATGCATGCTAGGGCTGGTTAAAATATATGAAGAAAATCTAGCCTCAAAGACATGTGGAAGTCAAAAAGTTCATGCAAAATGTGTATTATGAAACACTATGTATGGATTCTTAATTTTTTCAAAAACTAAACATCTTTTAATTTTTCTTTTGTTAATCTTCACATTTTCATATTTTTATTGAAAGTTTTTAAAAAATTTATTAACTTTTATTAGAAAATCAGGCTTACAGAGAGGAGAAACAGAGAGAAAGACTTTGCATCTGCTGTTTCACTGCCCAAACGGCCACAACGGCTGGAGCTGAACTGATCTGAAGACAGCAACTTCGTTCGGGTCTCCCATGTGGGTTCAGGGTTCCAAAGGCCTTGGGCAGCCCTCTACTGATTCCCCAGGCCACAAGCAGGGAGTTGAATGGGAAGTGGAGCAGCCTGAATATGAACCTGTGCCCATATGGGATCCCTGTGTGTGCAAGGCAAGGAGTTTAGCCAATAGGCTATTGCTCTGGGCTCATTTTTCACACATTTTAAAAAATTCTCTTGTATAGTTGGAAAATGGAGGGATTTTTTTAAAAGCTCTTTCAGATAATTATGGCTACCTTTTAATATTATTCCAACATTATACATGTGGTGATTTGAAAAGTTACTTCTAATGTCACATTTAAATCCACATCAATAATCTTTTCATACTCTTATTCCGTTAAAACCATAGGTCTGCTCCATAAAACTTTTATTCATGTGTGCTTTGTTATAGCATGTTCTGGTCAGGGTTATGGAAATTTTTGGTTTATTAAGCTAGGCAGATGTTCCAAATGTTTTCTATTCTAGCATATACTATCAAATGTATCATTTTCATTGGTCTTATTTCATCAGGAAAGATTTTACATTTTAGGACATAAATTTTCCAATGATCTAATTTTTTTTAAGTTCAAATAATATCATTGTTAAGAGGTATTTGTTGCTTTTCAGGTTGACAGGCCCACTTTGTCTCTCAGAAAATATCTGTTGAATTTCCAAGTCTGAATAGCCACTTTTTTGTCTTATCACTCAGTTGTTCTTTCAACTAAAAATGCTACTTGATGAAAAAGTGACTAACCCTACTGCAAATATGACCACCAGTGTTTTCCCTAGACATCCACTGTACTGTGTGTAGCAAAAGCACGTTATGTAAATTCCGTTTTGTCCCACAGACATAATAAGACCCAATCAAGAGGGCCAGGATTTAATAACCTTAGTACATGTTACTGCATGCTTGTGCACAGTTTCTTTATTTTTACAGAGAAATGGAGGGATTGATCCCCCATGTGCTGGTTGAATCGCCAAAACCCCAAGCAGCCAAGGCAGGACCAGCTTCTCCCACATGGAAGGAAGGGACCCGGGTATTTGAGCACTCCTCTTACTACCTCTTAGGGGGTGCACTTGCAGGTAGCTGGAATCAGAGGTGGGGCTGAGACGCTCTGATATAGGGTGTGGACATCCCAGGTGTTAGCTTAACTCCTGCCCCAAATGTCCACTCCTTTGTGTGCAGTCTTAAGTGGAACCAACTTTTTGTTGTTGTTGCTGTTGTTGCTGTCGGTATGTAGCAGAGAAGGTTGCAGTAACTACAATAGTGCTTCATCTGGTTTTATGTTCCATGATTTTAATTTCCTCTGGTCCACTAGAGTCTGAAAATATTAAGTAGAAGATTATAGAAATAAACAATTTAGACCTTTTAAGGCTAGTTATTTCATTTATTTGAAAGGTAGTTAGAAAGAGAGAGGGATGAGGAAGTACAAAGAGAGATTATCTGTTGGTTGATTCACTCTCTAAATGGCTGCAATAGCTGGACCTGAGCTAAACCAAAGCTGGGAGCCAGGAGCTTCATCCAGGTCTCCCTTGTGGGCACAGGAGCCCCATCTTCTGCTATTTTCCCAGGTGTATTAGCAAGGATCTGGATCAGAAATGGAGCAACACAGATTCAAATCAGTGCCCATATGGGATGCCAGTATGCCAGGTGTCAGTTTAACTCACTGTGCCACATCATGGATCTTCAATTTACACACTTTAAATTATATGCAGTTGGAGTAGTATAATGAAATCTCACATTGTCTACTCCTTCCTGTCTGGTATGTGAATCATCCCTTTTGCGGCGTATCACTGTTGTATGTACTGCCCATCTATAGCCACTTACAAGCCAAACATTGTGGTTATCAGATCAAATGTCTTGGTACGGCAGTGCTCATGTTCCAGTGGCTGAACAATATATCACAATCTACATGTTGTCCACCTCTTTTCATCTCTTCCTGTAAGAACCTTAGCAGCTCATATAATCAAAGGAAGTTATGTAAAGTACAGGCAAATTGTATTTTGAAAACAAGCCCAGTCATTTATTAACAGTATATGGTTTATCAAATTATTCTATGTTGTGTTAGTCCCTGTTGTTAATCTATTTCTGTGCTGGTTTATATTCAACTTTGTCACAGTTGTGTGGGGATAGTGAGAAAGCTTAATAAATATATATAGGACTGGGGACTCTCTGCTATTTCAGGCATGCTCGAGGGGCCTTGGAGCAGACTCCCCTAAGCAGTGGGGGACTCCTGTGCTACTGCAGTTTAATAACATTGCCTTGCTTTGTTTCACCCAGCCTCATCAAAAACATCAAGATAGTGAAAAGAGAAATGCAAACTGAACATTTTCATGAAAAGATGTATCTTCTTAGATTTATTATTTTATTTGAAAGGCAGAGAGAAGGAGAAACGAGAGAAAGAGAGAGAGAGAGAGAGAGTGCATGCTTGCACTAGACGGAGATCTTCCATCCACTGGTTCACTCCCCAAGTGCGTGCAGTTGCAGAAGCTGGGCCAGGCTGAGGCCATGAGCTGTGCCAAGCCTCCCATGTAGGTGGCATGGTCCCCAACTCTTGGGTCATCTTCTATTCTTTTCCCAGGCATACTGGGAGGGAGCTAGATCAGAAGCAAAGCAGTTGGAACACTAAGCAAGACTCATATAGGCTGCCAGGCTTGCAGGTGGCCTCTTAATGGGCATTGCCCAATGTTAGCCTCAGGAAAAATATTTTAAGGCTAAAGAACCTTTGAGTCTGAAGGACCTGCAGGGGTTCATAGGCCACACTTTGAGAACAGCTGCCCTAGTCCTAGAACAGTAGTTGCTTCGAATACTCACCTATGACTTAACTATGTGCTGATTTGTGCTGTTAATTATCTTTTGTTATCTCCAAATCTAATCTCCCTAATTAGAAACTGTGTCATTTATGGAATTATATCCTGACAATTGTTGAAGTGTCTGGTGCTCAGTGCAATTAAAGTTTATTGATGACTGATTGCGGCATTGAATGAGTGGTTCGTGTACACTCACATAATGATGTACCACATCCTGATTGGTTTTGCTTTTTCTTACTTTATGTTACTTAGAGAGGACAAGCTTGCTTTTGAGGCAATACATTTATTCAGGGGGAAGAAATGAAACATCTGTCGTGCTCTTACTGTTTCCAAAATGTTAATATTGCTGCCATATCTATGTATGTGCTCTACTTCAGCTATTTGATTGCTGATACTCAGAACACATTATCACCTACTAGTGTATCAAAATTTGAGTTCAGTTTGTGCTGAATTTAAAATATTGCCATCACTAGTGCCACCAGAGGATTGACTTCTAATAATGATGGGCTTGTCCAATTTATATGGACAAGTAGAAGAGCACAGCTTATCTCTATACATTTCATGAACTCCACTGCTTTGGGTCATGCTAGACTTCTCAAATATGTGAGGAAGTTCTGTTGCTTGTGAGGTCAGAAATCCATTCACTAAAAACAGCAGTATGCCAGTATTTTACACTTTTTATATTCTAGGTCATTACTGTTACAAATTGTGTAGTGGTTGAATCATTTCTTGATCCTGTAAAGGGAAGTGAAACTATACTGCCAGATGATAGCTGAGAATAATACCTCATTTTTGGTATAGCCTGTTACTTCTCTTTTCATAAGCAGATATGCTGACAATAACTCAACATATAAGTAATTCAGTGATGTTTGAGAGAGAGCAAGAAGGTGGTTTAGAACATACAACTTACAACTTGCCAATGTGCTTAAACTTTAGATTTGAGCTTATCCCATAGTAAATGCATTCGGATGGATTTCCCCCATGAAAGTAATATGTCCAGCATAAATAGTTTGTTAATCCCTTTTAGGAAGTGGCATGTGTAGTATGTTAGCTGTTTTAAATTTTACTTTTTTAAATTAAAAATATATATTTAAGTCAATTCTTGGAAGCCTCAATTATATATAGAAAGATTTGTAAATCTATTTTTAGCAGTAGATTTTATAAAATTTAAATGGTGATCACATATTTACAACGAAGATTTAGCATTCAAACATGTACTGCATATGCAAAATCTATTTAAGAATGCAGTGACTTAAAATAACAAAAAGGATAACATAACTTGATTCTAAAAAGCATTATTTATTTGAAAAACAGAGAGAGAGAGAGAAAGAGATATCTTCCACCTGCTAGTTTACTCCGCAAATGACTACAATAATGAGGTCTCTGCAGGGCCAAAGCCAGGAGTGAAGATCTTAATCTGGGTCTCTCCTGTGGTGGCAGGGAACCAAATACATAAGCCATCAACTGCTGCTTTCAATGGGATGCATCAGCAGGAAACTGAATCAGAAGCAGAGCAGGTAGAATTTGAACCAACACTCTACAACATGTGCTAAAGGGATCCCAAATGGTGTTTTAACCACTGTGCCAAATGCCTGTCTTCATTTCTTCTTCTTCTTCTTTTTCTTCTTCTTCTCCTTCTTCTTTTTTAATATTGAGTCCAGATTGAAATGATGCCTGGATGTATTGAGTCTAAAAATATTTTTGGAATTGATTACATCTATATCTTCCCCTTTGTTAAACTATGGTTACTAGACAGCTTAAAGTGACATAGGTACTTCTTATATTTCTTTTTGATAGCAGTTGCTTTCCACTCATGGGTATAAGAAGCAAATAAGAAAATATATCCTAATTTCATACTCTAAATTTTCTACAATCAGTTGGTAGGGGCAGGAGTTCGGCAAAGCAGTTAAGCCACCGGATCACACACATTCCATGTCTGAGTTAGTGGTTCTAAGTCACAGGCTCTGCTTCTGTTACTTGCTGTCTGCTAGTGTGCACCTTAGAAGGCATCAGGCGACAGCTCATTTATGTGGGTTCCTGCCATCCACACGGGAAACCTGAACTGAGTTCTGGGCTTCTGAAATTCACCTGGCCCAGACCTGGGTGTCAAAAGCATTTGGAGAGTAAACCAGAAGATAGAAGATCTCTGTGTGTGCGTGTGTTTTCAATCAATGGAAATAAATAAAAATTTGAAAATCAATTTATATCCAAAAAGTTTCTTATTCATCTGTTCAACATAAGAAGTTTTTGTAAGTACATGATTGCTCTGTTAAATGGTTTAGTAACTGTAGAATCATTTAATCGATATTTGAACAGTTAGCCATGTGACTGCTTTTTAAACTGAATAAATAACTGAATAGTATTACTTCATATGTGCAAAGGATATTCAAAAAGTTCACGGAATATGAGTATTGTGAAAAGATAATGCATGGATTGTGCATTTTTGGCACCAAATCATTTATTTTAATATTTATTTGAAACATTAAATATAATCTTTTCATATACAAAAATAAATCTTATTTTATAGTCTGTTTTGATATCCTATAGTATACCTTCTTTAACAATCCTCTTTTTCCAAAAATTTGATTTATAATGCTTGTTTTTAGTACAGTTTCTTTAGGAAAATGTCAAGGCTATTTTGTCAATATAATTAATACACTGAGGTTTTAATTTACACAGTTTGAAAACTGATCTGAGGAATTCTAACAAATTTGTAACTGTCAAATTTAGAGGGTTACAATAAGTGGGAATTTGGTGTTTGTGTCTTCCCATCAGGATATGTAATTAACCTTTTGTCAAATATTTGTGACAATTCAGGATAATTGTATTTTTAAAATTTATTTTGTTTTTATTTGAAAGGCATATTTACAGAGAGAAGGAGAGAGAGAAGTCTTTCACGCACTGGTTCACTCACCACATGACCACAGTTGCTGGAGCTGAGCCAATGTGAAGCCAGGAGCCTGGAGCTTCCTCTGGGTCTCCCACATGGGTGTAGGGGCTCAAGGACCTGAGCCATCCTCCGTTGTATTCACATGCCACAAGCAGGGAGCTAGATCAGAAGTAGAGGAGCTGAAACAGGAATCAGTGCTCATATAGGATGCTGGCACCGTAGGTGGGGGATTAGCTTGGTAAACCCAAGACCATTGTATTTTTTAATCTGTGATTTTGTGCTTATTAGCACTGTTTGATGGTAGGGACTAAGACATCCACATTTCAAGAAATTACAATGGATGGATTTTCCCAAATGAAGGAAAACGGATCCAATGAAGAGAGGCAGAAGATGGGAAAGAAGATAGGAAAAAGGTATAAGCAACAGGAAAAACAGTAAAAATAGATCAAGAACAGATTATGATTTGTAAGATGACCTTGTAAAAGAAAAAAGCCAAATTGGAAGGTAGAGGACAAATTGGAAGGTAGAGGAAGAAGAAAGGACACTTTTATGGAAACTGAAATACCTGGTTTAAACATCAGAATGCTGGCACAGATCCACTTGTCACTAGTGTGTTAACTAATAAAGCAGGCGAGACATAATGTATGTGGAGGGGGATGCTCCAATTTTAGCAGCCTCAAGTTCATTCATTAAAGGGAATGTTTTTCCCTTTGTAAAATATGTAAATTGGTTTTAGCATTACTATTTAAAACATGTTTTTAGGATATCTTAGTTTGTGAGCAGAGCAAATATTTTGGGGCTTGTTTTTCATATTTTGTGATTTAACACCTGGTTTTACTGAAGTAGTTTTCATTTGATTGATAGGAGTAAATTCTCTTCCATTTTTGATTTCAAATAGCTTTTTACTCTAACGTCTGGTTTTTAGAAAAGAAAAAATGATGAAGGTAAAAAAATCAACAGAAGTAGATTACTAACGGTTAGCTATAAAGGAAAAATAACCCAGGATATTTTCCAGCTATGCTTAAAGAAAACGGCAGGAAGTGGAATTTGAGGGTCCCCACTGAGAACGCAGTGGCAGAATCCCGTATTTCTTCCTGAAGGTGGCAGTATGTCAGTGACTAAAACAACAATTGCAAGTGAAAAAGCTTTATCACAGTGCTTGGAAATCTACAGTGGTGTGGCTTTTTCAAATGTGAAATTCCCGTAAGAAAGACTTTTCTGTTTCTTTGAATCATATATCTGTAAGGAAATATAGAGCCTGCCTGTTGATCAACATTTCTATAGGAAAAGGACCAAGATGTTGGGGAAATACTTTGCATTGGAGAAAGGGGGGGGGGGGAGTATTGTTATTTTATTTAAACTTTAGAATGAAGTAGCAAATATAAAAAGAACAGGAAGCATGATAATGGGTTTTATGATTCTTTTTAAAAAAGATTTATTTTTTTTATTGGAAAGGCAGATATACAGAGAAGAAGAGACAGAGAGAAAGATCCGTCCGATGATTCATTCCCCAAGTGGCTGCAACAGCCAGAGTTGAGCCGATCAGGAGCCAGGAGCTTCTTCCGGATCTCCCACACAGGTGCAGGGTCCCAAGGCTTTGAGCCGTCCTCAACTGCTTTCCAGGCCGCAAGCAGGGAGCTGGATGGGAAGCAGGGCCACCTGGATACAAACCAGTGCCCATATGGGATCCTGGTGCGTGCAAGGAGAGGACTTTAGCCACTAGGCTACCACACTGGGCCCAATAATGGGTTTTTTGATTCTTAGCTATCATCGTTAATGAGTCAGTGACTGTTAAATCCATACTGTCACTTTTAACTGACTTTCTTAGTTCTTAATGTAAAGATTGCATCAACACTATAAATATAACCTTATTTTTTTTTTTAACAATTGACATTGTCAAAGAAGGCAAGAGCATTAACAATCAAGGAAAATTAACTTTGTACATTTAAACCAGTAATTTCTAAGAGAAGAACTGTATTCTGTAGTGTATGTATTATATATGTGGGAATGGTAAAAATTCATGGGTAATTCAATACATGTATGCAAAAAAATATAGAGATGATCAAATCATTATTTAAGAAGAGAATGTCCAGTAGGTAGTATAATTTTATAACACCTCAAGCATTAAATAATCATTAATAGTGTTGATGATCAAGGGGTTAGTTCACCATTAATACTGATTGGCTAATGCCACTTCGAAATGAATATAGCCTGTCTATTTAAAATGCCTGATATTACTTCTGACTGCCTAAAATGTGTGACTTGTAGTTCTTCCAGAGTAGTTAGGAACACCAAACCCCAAGGGATGTTGGGAGCTGTAGTTCTCTTCAGATTTCACAAACAATAGAGATTGATGCTGTGAAAAGCAAAGCATGGGGCCTGGCACGATAACCTAGTGGCTAAAGTCCTTGCCTTGCATGCACCAGCATCCCATTTGAGTGCAGGTTTGTATCCTGGCTGCTCCACTTCCCATCCAGCTCCCTGCTTGTGGCCTAGGAAAGCAGTTGAGGATGACCCACAGCCATTGAACCCTATACCTGTAGGAGGGGCCCCTGACTTGCTTTGTTGTGGCCACCAGTGGATGGGAGATCTTTCTGTCTCTCCATCTCTCTGTAGATCTGATTTTCCAATAAACAAAGTCTTTGAGGAAAAGGTAAAGCATTATATTTTGTTTTTAAAAGTTCTCCTGAAGGGGTCTGTGTGATGACTCAGCTTACTAACACTTCACTGCCACTCCACTTCCAATCCAGCTCCCTGCTTGTAGCCTTGTACAGTATCAGAGAATGTCTCAAAGCCCTGGGACCCTGCACCCACCTGGGAGATCTGAAAGAATCTCCTGGCTCCTGGCTTCAGGCTTTGGATCAGCTCAACTCCTGCTATTATCACCATCTGGGAAGTGAATCAGCTGATGGAAAATCCTCTTTCTCTGTCTCTTCTCTCTATAAATATGCCTTTCCAATAAAAATAAATAAATCTTTTAAAAACTTTTCTTGAACATGAAATTGTTTTCTTTAGATCTGCTTTTAATACAGTGTCAAAATATATCTTAGTAAAATCGTAAATGCTTTTATGTGTAATTCTATCAATTTTAATTTTCCTTTCTATACCAACTCTCAAAATTATGCCACATAATGTTCACATTCTATTTGTGTGTTTTCGCTAGCTTTATCTTTACTTTAGAAAAGTTTTCTCATACTTTTCACTCTTGTGAATTAATATCTCTTCTCTTACATTATGTCTATTTTGTTGGACTCTTTTTTTTTACTGTATGTTGTCAATACCTACTGGTATTAAACTGGGTTTAATACCTAGTTTTTTTAAAAAAATATTTTCTTTATTTGAAAGATTTATTTCTTTATTTGCAAGGCAGAGTGATGAGGGGAGAGATGGGGCTTACGAGAGAGAGAAAGACATCTTCCATGTGCAGGTTCACTCTTCCAATGGCTGCAGTGACAAAGATATGGCCATGCCAAAGCCAGGACTCCCACATGAATGGCAGGTGTCCAAATACTTAGGCAATCATCCTCTGTTCTCGCGGTAATTAGCAGGGAGCTGAATGGGAAGTGGAAAAGCTGAGACTTGAACCAGGCCTCATTCAGGGCATGGCACAATGTGCTGTGCTACAGTGTAGCCCTTTGATCTTGACTTTTTCAGGAGAAATTACCATACTTAATTTTTTATTGCTTAATTTTTATTTATTTTTTTTACAGGCAGAGTGCCAGAGACTTGTGGGTTCAGATCTTCCATCTCTTGGTTTGGTCTCCAAATGTTTGAAATAGGCCAGGCCAGAGTCTCCTGGTCCCAGAACCCCATCCCGGTCTCCACATAGATGGCAGGCGTCCAAGCACATGGGTCATTTTCCACTGCTTTTCCAGGCACATTAGCAGGGAGCTTCATTGGAAGTGGAGCTGTGGGGCCTCAGATCAGCACTCAGACATGGGTTGCAAGTAGTGGTGTCACCCACTGTGTCACAAGTGTAACCCTTCTGTTTTCTCTTTAAACTGAGGAAATTATATTGATAAAAATGGACATAGAATTTGAGTTACATGTAATTTTAAAATATTCTTTTTTTTATAACCAATTAAGAATATAGACATAATTCTTTTACCTCAGGGGTGTTGAAACATGTGTCCTGCTTAATTCAGTCTGTGAGCTATAGTTTCTGGACGATATAAGAACCCATTACATTTGCAATAGTTTTGTATACGCCAGTAAATTACTGAAACAGATGTTTTCACTGGATCTTGAATGCTGCTGTAAAGAGCTCTGCTTGCAATATGCCAGGTCAGTAGACCTTGAATGTTACTCTATTTGGACATTCTATCTTCATCATGCAGTTCTTTTATCATCATCACACAAAGAAGGAATTCAGTTGAAGTTTGATTAAGTTATTATTTTGTTATTTTTCATGTGTAAGGCACAAAAGAAAAAATTCATTTGCAGAGTATTTTCAAGTTACTGCTAAATATTCACAGGAATCATTTTCTATAAGAACAAGTATGATAGGTTTTAAAATATAATTTTGCCAGGCTTGTAGAAAAATTTTATTTTAATAATAATAGTTTTAGTTTTACAGCACAATTGAGCAAAAGGAACAGGGAGTTCCCATGTGTTTCCTATCCTTTTACACGCACAAGCTTCCTGTTCCCCCACTGCCCGCACCTCTCAGCACAAGGGTACATTTTCCACTGAGGAACCCATACAGGCACTCATTGTACTCCAAGTCCGTGTTTACATTCGGACTTGTTGCCCCTGACTGTGGGTTTTGACAAATACATAATAATGTGTGTTTACTGATAGTTTCACTGCCCTGAAACCCTTATGTATTCTGCCTAACTTTCTCTCCCTTCTTTCTGACTCCTGACAACTACTGATCTTTCTAAGATGTTAAGTAGTCACAGTTAGACAGAGCTCCTAAAAAGAAACGGCCTCTTTGAGAAGCAGGTTGCTTGGGTTTTCATGTCAAGGGTTATGTGTGGGTCTAAGATGTTAAAAAGGGGAAGGGCAATCCACTCCTCTTGCTCAAGCATTAATGTCTTCATCTGTTATATGCTCCCAAAACTGGATTCTTGCAGCTTTAACCATTCCTTGTTTGCGATGGTCTGGTCTTCTCTAAATACAATGTCACAAGATATTCTTTCCTGGAGCATTTTCTGAAAAATAGACTTAAAGGAGTATGTGTTTAGAAGCTTCCATGTTCTGTGCTGTGTTCCAGTGCCCCCTTTTGGCCTAAATCCATATTCTAGATCATAAGAGTATGTTTAATTGAGATACAAGTTTGTATTCCCACCAGCAATGGTTGAGACTTCCTTTGCTCCAAATCCTTTCCAGTATTTGGTGTTGTTAATGCTTGGGATTTAGCCATTCTAATAGGTATGTAGTGGTGTTTTGCTGTTTTAACTTACAACTCACTAATGACAAGGACTATTTAATATCTTTGCTAATACATTGGATATTTCTTATTTCTAATACTTGGGACCAAATGTGTTTTAAATTTTGCATATTTTTATATTTTTAATACACAATGATATTTTGGGGATGGGACAGAAATGTAAACATTAAATGTGTCTCTTTCATATGTACCTTATAGACATAGCCTAAAGGTAGTTGTATACCACACTTTAAATTACTTTATTTATTAAGCAAAGCTTCATGGTATGGAGCATCATGTTGGTATTCAGAAATTCTCAGATTTTGGAGCATTTTGGAATTTGAGTATTTGCATGCGGGATGCTCAACCCGTGTAACAAAAATTTATTTTTTTCTCAACATTTGCTTCTTTTTCCTGGCATTTTATTTTTTAAAGATTTATTTATGTAATTGAAAGACAGATTTACAAAAGAAGGACGAGAGATCCTGCCTCTGCCAGTTTATTCCCTAGATGGCCACAATGGCCAGAGATGGACTAGATTTAAGCCAGGTGTTTGTCTGGGTCTCCTGTGTGGGGGCAAGAGCTCCCGCAGTTGGGCCATTGTCCACTACTTTTTGTAGGCCACTGGCAGGAAGTGGATTGAAAGTGGAACAGTTGGCACATAAACCACCACCCATATACGATGCTAGCTTTGCAAGTAGCAACTTTACTGCTACACTGCAATGTCACCCCTATTTTTATTTTTGTTTTATTTGTTTAGAAGGCAGATGCCTACAACAGTCAGGCCTAGGCCAGGACACGCTTAGGAGCTGAAAACTCAATCTGAGTCTCTCCTATGGGTGGCAGGAACCTACTCACTAGAACCATTCCCTGATGCTCTCTAGGGTGCACACACTAGCAAGAAGGTGGAATTGGGAGCAGAGCCTGGGCTAGACCCCAGGAACTCTTACGTGTGATGAGAGGTACTCATGTGGTATCTTCATTGTTGTCTCAAATGCTCACCTCATACTTTTGCTCATCATTTTGCCTACAAAAGTCACCCTTGATTTCGAGTGTAATGCTCAGCAATGAGAAGAGCAAGTTCAAATTCAGATAAGCTAAAGAGCTGTGGAGCTGAGCTGGTTCATTCCTTTTCTGTTCTCATGACAGCAGGCGAGTGCCCACACAGAGGATTTGCCTTCACTCTCCCAAAGGCAGGCGAGCCTACATAGAGGCTCCAGGCTTCTCAGTGTCTGCACTTGACTATGACCCCAGCAACTCATAAAATGAGTGTAAGCAACAGTGGCAGGCAGCCAACTGGTTACACTGCAGGAATATACCAGTTTCTGACCTTGCTGAGTAGCAGAAATATATCAGCTCTGGGCCTGCTGACTTGCAGAATTCCATCATCTTAAAGGCGAGGGAGTCTGGGTGACGTCATTTGCCCAGCACTCCACCCCTTCAGCTTTCATTGTGTTACAGTCTACATACCACTTATCTTCTGGGATAACGCTTGTGCAAAGATAGAAGCATGTTTACTCTGTAACAAATTACCAGGCAAGATTTCAAAATATTTGTGCCGTTTATGTATTTATCAGCAAAATTTGAGATTTCTTCTTGCTCCATATGCTTGTCAACCTTTGGAGATGCCATTTTTTGATTTTGCCCATTGTCCAGTTGTTCAGTGTATCTCAGTGTGTGGGTTATGTAATACATTTGATTATTTTTAGAGCAGTTTCAGCTTAAGGTCCACACAAAATTGCAGGGGGGAGTGCAGATTGCTTATATGCTTCCTGTATCTACAATTGCACAAAAATCAATTTTGATGTACGTTCTATGAATACTAAAATGTATAATTTGTGTATCCATTTGTTGCATTATTGTGTCATTTATTTCACTTAAACACAAATAAATATACCTATATAATATAAAATCAGGTATGTTTTTGATATTTTACTTTGAACAAGCTGTTACTTGTGAGAATAATTAACAGGAAAAGCAATGTTCTTATTATGCCTTCATTGAGTCATTCTCTGACACCCTTTCTTCCTTATTAGTATTTAAGTGTTTGACATATCATCTTCCTTTTCTCTGAAAAACTTCTTTGTTTTTTAGTTCAGTAGAAACAAGCTCCTCCAGGCTTATTTGTCTGAGAAAGTCTTTGATTCCTTCTCTTCTCAAAGGTAATTTTGCAGGGTATGGGATTTTGGATCAGTGCGTCTTTTCTTTCAACACTTTAAATATCTTGCCATACTCCTTTCTGACCTGTTATCTTAATTTTTTAGCTTCTAATAGCACAATATTACAAACTGAGTGAGTTAAAAGAAAGTTAAAAGATTTATTTTTGCTCATAGTTCTGAACCCAGCTCACGGGGCTGCAGGAACGGATGGCCTCTTGCTAGCAGAATCCCAAGGCAGCACAGGGCATCACATGTAGAGGGTGTTTGGCTTTTTATAACAGACCCACTTTCCAGATAACCCAGTCATTCAGTAACTCCCTGGTCACATGAGGAGGTCAGTTCATTCATGATGACAGAACTCTACTCATTTTTAAATTTCAATTAATTTTTAACACATTCAGGTGGTTTACAGAAACAATTCCAACAATTTCCTCCCCACACTCTCTTTTCTCCCCTCCTTCCTTCTTCCATTCTCTTTGTTTCATTCGCTCTCTCTCTTTTTTTAGTTCTTGAAATAACATTTTAAATTTGCACTACAGTAAAAAGGCTTAACATTGCACCAAATAAGTGTAACAGGTCAAAAACAAAAGATCTTTGTTCAGTGGCAAAATAGACAACAACTACAAAGAATAACTGAATGGAAATAATTGTGTCGCTTATATACAGTAAATTTTAAAATCATCACTTACTGCTAAAACTATAGTAGTCTAATTACTGGTTTTACAAAGGTGTAAAACAAAGTTTTACAAAATCATATCTGCAGGAATGCCAATACATACAGACATGAATCTATGTTTTTGCAAAAATTTAAAAAAAAGAAGGATGGAGAAAGATTAAAAGGAGATGGAGGCAGGAAGGTAAGTAACATCTTAGCATTTTGTCCTTATGGAGGACTCCGTATGATGGCTCTATGGTTAAATCCTCACTTTCCAAGCTCTGGGATCCAATATGGGTGCCAGTTTGTGTCCCAGCTGCTCTATTTCCCATCCAGCTTCCTGCTAGTAGCCTGGGAAAGCAGTAGAGGATGGACCAAAGCTTGAGACCCTGTTACCGCATGGGAGACCCTGAAAAAGCTGCTGACTACTGGCTCCTGACTTCAGATTGGCTCAACTCCAATCGTGTGGCCATTTGAGGAGTGAACCAGTAGATGAAAGATCTTTTTCACTGTTTCTGCTGTTCTCTGTAAATCTCATCAGCCTTTCAAATAAAAATAAATAAATATTTTTAAAAAAGAGAATTGTACTTATGGAATAAATGAATTTTTCTCTCTATATTATCTAATCAGCATTTCAAGGTTCCCCATTGCTTACCTCTTAATATCTCATAATGGGGATTAAATCTCAACAGGAGTTTGGAAGGGACCTACCATCTTGAAACCATAGCACATGATTTCTGCAGAGAAGTAAAATGCAATTTTTACTGTTCCCCCTCTCTTATCACTCATTCAAAAGAATTCTCAGTTGCAATTACTTTAAATGCTGCCTCTCTCCCTTTTCTTCATCTGATTCTCAGTTGTGGGACATTCTGCTGTTGTTTTGTTTTGTTTTGTTTTTTTAAGTTTTGTAAGTTCCCATGGTCATAGCTTCAGTTTTGGAGATTCTTTACTTCGCAGTGTCTGGTGTACTTGTGAACCCACCAAAGAGAAGCTTCATCTCTGTCAGTATTTTTACTCTCTATCATTTCTCTGATTCTTTCTCAGAATTTTCATCTCTCTGCATTCCGTTTCCTATCTGTTATTACATGATGTCTGCTTTTTCCATTAATTCCCTTCTTATATTATTCATAGTTATTTTACATTCCTGATCAGGTAATTGCAGTATAGTTGCCATATATGATCTGTCTTTTCAAACTGTGTTTTTGCCTTTTAGTATGACCTGTAATATTTTGTTGAAATATGCAGTTGGTACAAAGGGTTAAAAAGACCTTGAGTACTCAGAACTTGGATGGTATAGTGTTGGATATGGGGGAGGGGATGCATTCTGTTATCCTGTGATTAGGTCTCATTCTTTCGTGTCCCAGTGACTGAACTTCTCATGCTTCTCCGTTTTATTTCACCATCTCACCAACACAAGATGGAACAGGATGCTGGGGGTGGAAGGCTGCCATTGTGTATTTTCTATCCTTAGGTAGGTTAGGCTATTTATAAACTCCAGAATATTAGACTGTGACATAATAACTCTGAGGGCAGGGCTTGCTAAAGGAACAAGAAAAAAAAACATTTCTCTTTCCTTTTCCATAAGCCAGAGAGAATTTTTCTCCAGCACTCATTATGAGGATCTGGTAGAGTTTCTGGGCTCCCCTGTAACCAGATGCCCTGGAGACTTGACTCCCAGATTTGTCCTCCGTGGGCCATTTGCAGCACAGGTTTTCGTTCGTTCTTTCTTTTTAAAAATTTATTTTGATGATTTTTACATAGTTGATTAGGGTGGTAAGGGTCAAGGGCTGTAGGATGGTTGGTGAGACCATTATTTCCACATTCTCGCTTTTTTCCTTCCTATATCTGGGGCAAGGAGGGAAATAAGAGGAGAAGCCACACTCAGCCTCCCAAACACCTCTGTACCCTGCGATAGAGAATAGCCACCTGACACCAACTCAGGGTGTCACCATCCCCGATGTGGAGCATGTTCTGAGGGTCCTACTCAAGAGGTTTTGATAGTTCAACTGTTCTGAGTTACTGTGCTTGCCACTCCAAACCCAATGAAATCTTTCCAGAATCCACTGATGGACACAGTCTACCTTAGAGTCTCCGTTTGCCCAGATTTTCACTGCCAACACTTGGCTGGGGTAGTTGATCAATTTGTTCTGTCCTCCATCCTCTGTTATGGTCCAGGTGTCCTTTGCAGATTCCAATGCACAATATACCACCATATCCTCCACGTGCACCTGGATATGCTGTCTACTGCTCCGTCTGAGCCACTGAGAAGACCCGGTTCTGACATGTGCACTCCATGGTCAGACTACGGGACCTGTAATTCTCTCTGTGGTTGGGATTCTGAGTCCAGCAGTTCGACTGGAGGATCCCCAAAGAACTTCATCTGAGGTAATCCCAGACCTGATTCTTGTGTGTGCTTGCCAGTACAAGGCCTGGCAAAGACCGCTGCCCCAAGCAGCTTATGCATATGCTGGTGGTTGCAAGTGCTGGGTCAGTTCTGCCTCCAGCCCCATCTTCTGCACAAACCAATGGGTGTTGGAGCCTAACCCAATCCTGCCCACCGCACAGCCAGCCCTCATGGAAACCAGTGGGAGCTGCAGCCTAGCCTGAGCAACCCACAATAACCCTACTATGCCTGGCCCTTGCTCTTGTTCCTGTGTTTGCCAGTATGCATAGCAGACTGGTCCAATCTGTCCCACATCTCATTCAGCTCTCGTACATGTCAATGAGCATTGAAGACTAGTTCAACCAAACCAGCCCCACTATCCAGCCCACACACATGCCAGCAGGTGCCACTCTCTATCTAGCCATGCCTGTCCCAATCCTGGTTCTCATGCTCTCCAATGGGAGTGGCAACCCAAGAGGGAGGCACCCACTGTTTCTCTACTGGGCCCATTTCCACTCCCAGATCATGCACTCTCCAGGAGGTTCTGCAGCTTGACTTGACAGAATTAGCCCCCCGATACCAGCATCTGCCGGCTGATGCTGAGGCAAAGCCCAACCAGCCCACACCCACTCTGGCTTATGCTTGCACCAGTAGGAACAGTAAACCCAGCCTGGCTTTTTCCTGATCCAGCTCATACGAGGCCAACAGGTGCTATAACTCTGCCCAGCCTGGTCTGCCCCCATTCCAACTCTCACATCTACTAGTGGGAGAGGTGGTCCAGCAGGGGAGCCCTATGCAGCCCCACCTTCCAGGTTTGTCCCCTCCCCCGATGGGTCTCACGTGTGCTAGTTGGGTGTTGTGGACCAGTCTAGCATGGCCTGCCTCACTTCAGCATTTGCCAGTTGGTGCTATAGTCTGGCCAGGCATGGTCCACACCCAGTTGCAGCTCACGTTGGTGGGGGTTACAACTTAGCCCAGTTCACCTGGCCCCTAGTTCTGGCCCTCGTGTGAACTGGCTTGTTTTGCAGCCCAACCCTGCCTGACCTACACACCATTCTGGTGCTCAGATTTGCAGCGTAGGTTTTCATGCTTTCCTACTGGGTGGGTTTCCATATCCTGCCTCTAGCCATTCTTCTCTAAAAAGTTCTGGTTCTCACTTCAGCACATATCTCAGAGCATGCCCCACATCCGGGACTCGGGGTGGGTGGGAAACCGGGTGGGGCTTCTCCCTCAATATCCCCCTTTACCTCAGATACATGATGGAAACAATACGGACATAATAGTATTACCCACTTCCCTATCCCCCTGAGCCTTTTTTTTTTCTTTTTCTTTCTTTAACTGTAATTAACTATGTAAAGATTGTCAACAACAACACAATAAAACAGATTAAAAAAAAAAAGTTCTGGTTCTCTGTACTCACCTGTCTGATTCTCCAATTTTTCTAGCAGAAATTGACCGTGTAAGTTTACTTGTCCAGCACCCTAAGGAGATTGCTCAAATATGTCCAGTTTTCCACTTACTGTTTGACAGAGTAGTAATTTCTGAGTTTCTGAGTGCCTGATCAGAAACTGAAAGTCTCCAGTTTTGTATGTTCTAATCACAGATGTGAGTCTACAACTGTGTAGGAAAATTTAGTCCTTTTTTTATACTTCAGTGGAATTATATTCTTCCTACTTTTTACTTGTTGAATATTATGGTTATCGGCAATTAAGTCTGTGGCTATGGAGTGGGTTATATTAATAAAAACAAAAAAGAAATATAAAAAAGAAGAAAATTATGCCAAGCAGTATTGATATAATCACTTAATTTTTATACTTAATGCTTTGGAAAGCTTTTGAAGAAAATCATGAATGTGATGTAATAGCTACATTTCCCAAGACGCAACAAACTAAGACTGAAGGAAATACAGAGCAATTCGACATGAATTTTGGAACCTGGAATTTATTTATTCATTTATTATTTTTCGTGATACAGTTCCATAGGTACAGGGTTTTTCCCTTTTTGAGGTCTGCAAAATTGCCACTTTTTATCTCTCAGTGTATAGATAAATGTTTTGTTGGAGTTCTGTTGATTTTGCCATCACAGAATTCTACAGACTAGTCTACAAAAAACGAAAATGTATTTCTGACAGTCTTGGAGACTGGGGAGTTCAAGGGGCCAGCAGATTCGGCTGGCTGGTGAGAGCTGCTGTCTGCTTCTAAGATGGTACCTATATGCCACATTCTGTAGAGGGGTAGAATATTGGCTGCATATGTGACAATATGTGGAAGAGTGAAAAGTAGCTCCTCTCTTTTGACACTGTTCTAAAGGTGTGGAGTCCTCATGACCCAAATACCTAAAAGGCTCTAACTACCAACACTGTTACACTGGGGACTAACTGTCCAACAGTGCATTTTGAGGGCCACATTCAGAGCATAACAGTTATGAAGACATGATGAGACAGGAATGTTAATACAATTTCAGGCATAAGCAAAATACATCCTTATCTCATTGATCCCCTAACTCCTCTCTAGCACTCTTACTGTTAGCATCTATCATGTTTGGCAGTAGGAGAGAGATGAAAAGCACAATTAATTACATTTATTTTTAGAATTTATTTCTTTGAAACTCCAAGAAAAGGCTTTTTTTTCCCCCAAATTATCAAAATACAAAATGTTCCTGAGGTATTAATGCTTCATCAAGATAGCTGGAATGATTTTTAGAGGTTCTTGCTCTTCATGATCACTTTTATTATTTCATTCAGTAAGCAAAAGATGCTATTTCTTCCACTTTTGCTCCCCAGAAAAAATAGGTCCTTGATGCCCTGTAGGAGGCTTTACCACATCAATTTGCATAGAATAATAAAACCTGATGAACCTAAGATGTTATAAAACTTCATGGACATGTAAGATTTCCTTTGGTTGAGAGATCAAAACAGAGCTCATGAAGCTAATGGCACTGAAGACAATTCTTTTTAAGGGGAGTAGTTTGTATCCATTGCTTTAATAATCCCCAACCAATTTTGTCTCGTTTGTTCACTTTAAAGTTGTTCCAACTGCAAAGGTATTCATCATAACATGTATAACAGCAAAACAATAAACTTAATTTGTATCCATTCTGTGGAAAGCCATGCAGGCATTAGAATATTTCTGAAAATGTTTGTTTTTCATGCCATTATCTTCATTATCTTTTTTGTGGTCCCTTGGGCAAATATAATTTCTTGTACATCACTTTTGAACATTATGCTGATTTCAAAATTTGTGTAGTTATCTTTTTCACTCCCATTAAATTGTAAACTTGTTGAAGCAAGGGACTTGGCCTTTCACATCTGTTGTTTTTTGTTTGTTTGTTTTTAACACAGTATACACTACCAGATTCTTCAGGAGAACCTAGATGAGAATGACAAGTTTCCTCAATTGCTAATCGGTTATCAAGGTTTAATTTAAGTAGCACCAGTGCTCCTGAACAAGGTCCAAACTTTAGGTACTTTAGTATGCTCTCAGTGGCTAATTGCATAAAGTGACAGTTATGCTGCTGGGTCTGATTCAAACGCAGTATATTGCAAAATCTGGGACGTAAACTGTAGCTGATGTTTGCTAGATCAAAATTTTTGCTTTTGTAGAAAGTCCATTCTTCTCTTAGATTTTGTTTTAATGGTGAAAAAAAAACCCATCCATTAATCATCACAATATATTTGCTTCAGGGATAAGAATTATATTTGCTTTTATTGTTTTGTATCTCTCCAGAACTTTCTTGTCTTGCAAAATTGAAACTCTAAACCAATCTAATCATGTCCCATGTCTTCCTCCCTTCAGTTGGTGATCAACTACTGTTCAGCATTTTGCTTCCATGATTTTACTACTTTAGATGTCATTTATAAGTGAAATCAAGCAACGGCTGCCCGTGTGTGACCCTTTACTTTAGCTAGTCTGTGTACCTTATTTGTCACATAGCCATCTCACAGAGGGAGGGATGAAGCAATGAAGTTATGTTTACAGACTGCGTTAAATATTGTTAAAACTTACTTGTCTTAGCATTTTGGAAAAAACCTAACAAAGCAAAGCTATCTCCGGTTCAATGGATAGTCTTGTATAACTAATTGTCAGTTGCTTTTTAGTCAAACACACCCGTAACGGAATTAAATTGACTTCATTTTCCATTGCAACAGGAGAAAACACACATTATGGGAATTGAAGTATGTCTCATAAAGAAAGTGTTAATAAGAGAGGCTGATTAAGGGATTTAGTCTTTGAATGGTCATTTTGAGAAGGGTTTAACGAATTAGACCCTTGCTTTACATAACTGCTGTTGGAAATAAGGGTATTTATGTGATTGGGTACCTCAATAAATAATATCTGTAGAGAGGGAAGACAAGAGCAAGCACAAAGGTGTAATTGGTAAAGAAACAGGAGGAGGAATATTAGAGTGGATGGTTTGGTATTTTGTTTGATTTCAAAAGTGATGTGAACCTGATCAATGCTTGTACAACATAAGGAAGTGGTTTTGTTTTATTTGATTTTATCACAGCTTCAGCATGTCCTTGATGTCAATATTCAGTGAGAGTGCTGGCATGCAGCTGGAAACAACATGGCCTTGGCATGGGTGTTGGCTCAGTTGTGATAATCCTGGGACCTAGATATGAGACTCAGTCCAGTGCCTCCATTTCAGGGGCTGCTAGTTTATTCTTCATTATGTTTTGGGACACATAAGTTTGGAATCAGAGACAGCTATTTTTTTCCTTTTTATTTCATTTTATGACACAGTTTCATAGGCTCTGAGATTCCCCCAAACCCTCCCCATGCCCTCCCCCCATGTTAGATTCCTCCACATTATTGCCGTAGTACAGTTCATATCCAGTCACGATTCCTTCTTTGCGAGCATGTACCATGCATAGAATCCAGCATCTTATTGTCCAAATTCAGCAGTTTCATTGGGAAACCATCCCTTGTCTGAATGTAGAGTAGAGCTGGCAGAACATCATCCCCTCCAATGAAAAGCCACAACATAACATCAACAAGAATTTACAACGTTATGGAGTTAATTGAAGTGATATTGAGTGACTAATATGTTAGAAAATGCAAGTTCTTAACCACACCCTGTGACTACTTCACTGACATTTCAATTTTAGTTTATACACAACTGGCTGCTATACACCTTAAAATGCTTATAGGGTACTATTCAGTTGTGTCATGTTTATTTTCATTTTTATATTTAGCAGCTTATAGTATTCAAGCATGATTTTTACTGAACTTGGCGAATTTTAGGATAGTCCAAACAAGCTAATAACTCTAACAATGCATACGTTAACATTTGAGACACAGAACAGTTTTAGGAGGGGTGTGCAGAGAAAACTTCAATACCTTAGTGAGGAGTAACTAATTTTTGTGTCCTACTTAATAAGGTATATGTGAGTCCAAGCTAACTGTTTCCTGTCTGTTCTAAGCTTTCCTTATTGGTCTCTGTCTATCTGATCTAATTATGAGGGGCCTCTGGAGCGACCCTAATGGTCATTGCAAGAGAGGGTGGGGATTCAAAATTGGAGCTTAGTAAGGACCAGGGAAAGCTCCCCTCCCGAGTCCTGAAGGGAGTTTACTGTTCTTCTGTTTCTGAGGACCGCTCAGGGCTCCTGGCTGTTGTTCCGATGACATTAGATCCTGTGAGGAAGGATCTGGGCATCTTCCATCCTGTGTGGGAGATCCAAAAGGGAGTGGATGACCTCAGAGTTCTTGGCGTATGAGGGTGCTCCAATACCCAGTGATCTCCTTGGCAGCTGGGATATAGCCCTTGGTGCCTGTACTGATAGTGCTAGGTGAGGATCCGGGAGCCTCCAGGGTTGGGATACACGTCTCCTCCTGTCCTCCTGCTCCACTTTGGGGTCCCCCCCGCTCTGTGCGTATGACTTCTTGTTAAGAGGCTGTCAGGATCGCTTTTGCTCCCACTGTATGTCTTTATAGTTTTTGCTAATGTCTAATGCAGATTAGTCTGCTAGAGACAGCTATTCTTTAGCCTCAGTTTCACACTTAATGGCAGTGTGATTATAAGCGAATATTTTACTTTTGTCATTTTAATTGCTTATTTGGTACCCATCTGAGAGAAACACAGTGAGATAAAAAATACCTAGTATGTGAATGTATTAACTCTTAGAGTGTGAGATTTCATGTTGGCAAAATTACTTTCGTTACTAGCTCTGTCTCTCATGAGATTTTCTTTTGCACTTGCTGCACACCAGGCAGTGTGCTAGAGATGCATCACTGAGCAAGTCAGATGTGGCCTGTGTCCTCACTGGACCTGCAAGGTACTGGGGCTGGCAGGCAATTAGGTCAGAAACTTAACACACGGTGAAGTGTCCTATGACCATAAAAGTGTCTAAAATATCTTTTCAAAGCTGGAGAACTGCCCCTAAGAGAAAATTTTGTTTCTGATACTAATAAATGAACAGCAGTGACCTGGAGAAGTGCTGTAGATGGAAGGAACTTAGTAAACTCAGCCAGAGGAGTGCGAGAGAACATGGCAAAACCCAATCCCTGAAAAAACAAACTAAAAGACCACAATAGCAGAAAGAAAAGCCTCTCACTTTTTAAGTGCAATTATTATAAAACAATACTCTTTTCATAAACTCTTTTCATAAAATAATACTCTTTTCATAATTTTACATGCCACTGACAGTGATTATAGCTCATTAATTAATTAGTGATAATACAATGCTTTGAAAACACAAAGTGTGGCACATTTGCCAACGAAATGATGATTACCATGATTATTGTTTCAAAAAAATCCTGTTTACTCTCTGTGCTGGGACTTCCAACTGTCTGTCTGCCTTCATACACCCAAAGACAGCTGCTTCACAATAGGACTGATTGGATGGCTATTTTTGTCTTTCCTGGGTTCAGAGTGAACCCAGAAATGGCTAAAAATGTAATAAAATGTGGTCTAATTGACTTCCAAAGTCTTTTCCTAACAAATTAGTCTGTAACGGTTCACCACACTCCCATAAGAGTCAGGAGTCTTGTACTTAGGGAAGATACTGAAGCAGGTGCACAGGGACTGTTGGTTGGGTAGACCAGATCAACTGAACTTCTTGTGGATTCCACTACTACCCTTATTCTTTTTTTTTTTTAAGATTTATTATTTTTATTTAAAGTCAGATGTACAGAGGAAGAGAGACAGAGAGGAGGATCTTCCTTCCGATAATTCACCCCCCAAGCGGCCGCAATGGCTGGAGCTGAGCCAATCCGAAGCCAGGAGCTCTTCTAGGTCTCCAGTACGGGTGCAGGGTCCCAAGGCTTTGGGCTGTCCTCAACCACTTTCCCAGGCCACAAGCAGGAAGCTGGATGGGAAGTGGGGCCACCAGGATTAGAACCAGGGTCCATATGGGATCCCAGCGCGTGCAAGGCGAGGACCTTAACCACTACGCCATCGCGCCAGGCGCATACCTTTATCCTTGTACATGATTTCCTGAGAAGTAATGGACTAAATGGGATTCTGACATTTGTATCTTTTCTCCTGGTAAAAAAAAAAAACACTCCAGTGTTAATATTTATTATAATCAAAAACAAATAATCAAAATCCAGAAAGCAGTGTTCCTGCGTTATAAATGTTGATGAGGATGTGAAAGTACTCAGCTTACAAGTGCATACAATCCAAAGTGGCTTTTGCTTCTGTAATGAAGAATCAGGATAAGCAGATGTGGGTGGCAGCAATTAACCTTTGCTGTTCAATGTGGGTTCATGAAAACGCTGTCTTTAAGTTAGTCTGCAGGAAGTTTCTGATGAAATGTTCTGCTTAGTGTGGGGAAGGCTATCCTCATTGGCTAGTGCATCAAGTGACTCCAGCATTGGTTATCTGGCAAGTTAAGCTGATGGGAATTTAGTTTGGAGAGGCTCCACCAACAAGTCCTGGAAATGGTTGTGTATTTGTAGTTGCAGCTCTCTGTGGGCCTACACGATGGTCCTTAAGTTTAAGAGCTGAGTCCTGGCAAAGGAACTGCAAGAGGTTCTTAGTCCTGTGTATTTTATGCCTGACCTTTCCTTAGACTTGAATGAATTACTGATGATAGATAAGAACTCACTGCTGTTTTGCTAATTGTTTGCTGGCTGTTTTGTGGATCCTTCTCTCCTTTCTTCAGCTCCTCCTGGCCTCTGTTGTGATTTGATGATACTCTGTAGTCTAAGCTTGGATTACTTTATTGTTTCTGTTCCAGAGGTTTATGCTTTGTGGTTACTATGAGGCTTACATAAAACATCTTATTGCAGACTATTTTAAGTGGATAACAACTTCAGTTTAAAAGCACAAACACTTGTACTGGTTGTTCACATTTTATGTCAATTTCTAATTTACATAATTTTTAAAAACTCTGCATCCACAACAGACTGTTATAGCTATAGTTAGGTTAGTATTTTTGTCATTTAGCCTTTAAACTAGGGTTATACATGATTTACATACTACCAATACAGTATTAGAGTACTCTGAATCTGACAGTATGTTTACTGTATAAATGACTTTTATGCTTTCATGTTTGTATATTACTAATTTGATTCCTTTTATTTAAGCTTGAGGAATTCTCTTAACATTTCTTATAAGATAGGTGTACCAGCAATGAACACCTTAGGCTTTGATTTATCTGAAAAATTCTTTCTTTTTCATTTCGGAGGGACAACTTTGTAGGCAAAGTGTTCTTGATTAGCAGACTATCTTTACGTGCTGTGACTAAGTTTTCCTGTTCTTTTGGCCTCCAACAAGTCTGCTGAGATCCACTGATTGCCTTATGGGGATTCCTTTGTATACAATGAGCTACCTTTATTTTCGTGCTTTCAAAATGTCCTTCATTTTTGGTTTGTGGTAGTTTGATTATAATGTGTCTCAGAGTGAACCTTCCTGTGCTTAGACTTATTTAGGAACCGGTATGCTTTGTATGCCTGAATTTCTTTATTTCTCCTCTGCTTTGGGAAGATTTCAGGCATTATTTCTTTAAATAAACTTTCTATCCTATTTTCCCCTATTCTCTCCTGCAACTCCCAACTGAATAGCTAGTTTTTTTTTTGACAATGTTACATAAATTTTATAGATTATCTTTATTTGTTTCATTCTTTTTTCTCCTCTGAATAATTTCAAATGACTATCTTTGGATTCTCTCAAACTTACTTCTGTTTCATTGAGTGTATCGTTGAAGTTCTCTATTGCTTTTTTCATTAAGGTCATTCTATTTTTCAGTTCCAAAATTTGGTTCTTCTTTATTTTCCATTTGTGTTGAGGTTTCACTTTCAATTTTGTATCATTTCCCTGATATTGCCACACTGTGTTTCTGTGTTCTCTCACAGCACATTTAATTTCTTTGGAACAATTATTCTGAATTCTTCGTAAGGTAATAAATTAATTTGTATGTCTTTGAGATTAGTTGTTATAACTATATTGTGTTCCTTTAGTGGTATGATGTTTCTGTGATTCTGTGTGACCCCTGTGGCATTTTGTAGGTGAGTGTACATTTCAAGAAGTGAACACTTCTGCCAGACCTGTGGACTGGTCTGGTAGGAAAGACCTTCATCTGTGGAAGTATGGAAGTACACTGAGGTGTGCTTTGGAATTAGGGCTAGTGATGGTATGACAGAACAGGGTGCCAAGTTTAGGGTCATGTAGTAGCTCTGTGTTCCAAGGGAATGGTGTATTGTTAGCTGTGCCACCTGGCATTCTCAGTGTTGAAAACTGTTTGATTCTCAATGACAAGAGATGCTATAGGTCCAAAGTAGCTGTAAAAGCTATTGGGTGCTCAGCAGTTAACTCCAGGTGCAGCAGTAGGGAGCAAAGGTACTGGTTGTGAGATTGTGTTCACTGTGTGTGAACTTGGCTGCAGGCGTAGCTACAGCCAAGAGGATATTGGTAAGGGTTAGAACCAGTGGGAGGAGTTGGGGCTATTTGTGAGCATGTGTGTGGCCGCAGAGTGCCGCAGTGTGCGCATGTAAAGCTGCAGGGATTTGCATGCAGTGCTGGGTTAGCTCTGGCAGGGGCAAAGGGATGGGAGCTTAGGCAGCTGGAGCCTGTGTTGGTGAAGAACTGCAGGGCCCTTGCGGGGTGAAAGCTGCTGCCATCTCCTGGGTGAGAAGCAGGCTACTGAGGATCGCTGATACTGGTTTGGCTGATATTGGTGGGCTCTGACTTTCTCTATTTTTAACTTTCTACAGATGTTTCAGCTATGCCAGTATCCCCAGGAAACTTGATAGGGGGATGAAACTCATGTGAATCCTTTAGGGTGTTCTCTGAAAGGTTGGACAAAGTGATGATTTACCTTGCCTTTATTTCTCCATGAGGGGAACTCACAGACTAGGAGGTACCCTCCTGATACTGGCTGTGGGGATGGGATGACAGCCAATGAAGATGCTTTTCCCATGCATGACATGCCATTTCCCCCCAGGTTGTGCCTCACTGTGCTACTGTAGCTTCTTCAGCAGTATCTGGAGCCCTTCCTTCAGGGGTGGCTGTAATTCATTTATTTATTTTTCTATTTATTTGTTCTTGATGGGGGACAAAAGCTGAGATCTCATGCCTCAGCACCTTGCTGATGTCACTTCTTACTTTTCAGTGCAAAAGGCAAAAAAATTCTCCATAATTTGGCTCTTCTTCATGTTTTGTTCTGTTTGTTGGGTTTTGGCATAAACAAGATATAGACTAAATGGTGACTTTGTTTTTTTTTTTTTTTTTTTTTTTTTTACAAAACAGTGTTTCTAGAAATGTTGGGAACAGTTGCCCTTTAGTTTCATATAAACTTTTAGGGGGATTTTCCCAGCAGTAGGTGTCAGTTCATTTTCCAGAAAAATACAGAAAGAGTACTTTCTTCTAAATAAAAATTTAATTGTATCTACTATCTACTTTTAAGTAAATGCAATAACTTCTGTTATTATGATTTTTCAAATCAAGAAGTCTTTTAAAATACTTTAGTTAGAAAAGAAACAACAGCCCGGCAGTGAATTTCTTTGCTTATGTATTGCTTGAGGGATTAAAATTCTACTTTTCTTATTATTTAAAAAATGTTTTGATTATTCAAGGATTACCCATAAATTTCTGAGGTATTCTTTGTGGGAAAATTAATTTAAGGTGACAACTCATTCACAAACACCCACCATAATGCTGTCTTGGCCCACTTCATGATGTAACAGAAAATTTATTTTAGCAGAGACTAAATAAAGCAGTAATTCAATCATTGTGACACTATAAAAACCATCTATTTCTGTCTCATTACACCTTGAGCTTTTACATTTGTTCAACTAACTATAGAAATGAGTGATTAAATTACATATAAATTTTAGTTTTCAGAAAGACATTAGAGATTTTTAAAAATTTTAAGGCTTTATGAAATGAACCTTAAGAAGATTATCATTTGAACTTTAAAGTGATTTATTTTATCATCTTTTATGGTGACTGAGTATTCCATTATATTATACTTGTTTTACTAAAAAAGGCTACGTCACTACTTGAGTTTTCACAGCACAGTATATGTGGTCCCGATCTTTCTTTCACTTAGTTTTATTCTGTACTAAATTTAAGGCATTGTTTCTCAGTTAGATGAACTATGGGGAAAACTCAATAGAAGTAACAATGAAAGAGAAGTGGAAGGAAAGGAAAATGAGATTATAAAACCAAACAGCGCAATTTAAGGTATAGCAGAAGATATTCATGAATAAACTCTTAGATAAAGTGAATAAAATAATAAGTTAGAAAAACTTTGAGCATGAGAAAAACTTTGAACTGTTATCCTCAGTGAAAATTTTCTTCATAACTATCTAAGACATTAGAAATAAAACTGTTTCACTGAAGAGTTTGTGAAGACAGCAAGGTAAAATAATGATAAGATGATGGTAGGAAAAGAGCAGATCAAAAGATAAAAGTGATTTAAAGCAAATGTTTGTACATAAAAAATACCAAAACATGTGAAAATAAAATGACATTGACAAGTCAGTCTGAAAAGTACCATTAGTGGACTGCGAGCCAGTTCCGAGTCCTAAGTAAATGAGCAGTAACTCTCGTCTGCATACTCTCAGGGCATCTTACATTAAGCATTTGCATTTTTTACGGAATTAAGTGATACATTGGAATGAATACCATTCATTATATTAGAGCAAAACAACCTAGTTTTTCCTTATCTCTGTTTTCTAAAATTACTTTTTAAGCTAAGATTTTGATTGCCAAACAAGATTCCCTACAGGTAAGGCGATTCTGTAAAATGATTTCAATTGCATATCTGCTTTCTAATGATGATGAATGGTCTGATCTGCATATAGTGCCGGATTACTTTGGAATTTTAGATATGTCCCATAACTCAGGTCACCTATTAGTGTCCATTTTTAGATTTTGTAAGACTTCAAGCTGGATCTTTTTGGATGGCAGGCACATTTCTGAAGTTTGTGGGCTGTAATTGTAACATACCAAAGGAAAGAATTTGTGAGCCACTCAACAGCCTAGGCAGAGAAAGAAGTGGGAATGATTCAAAGGTCACATAAATGTTGCACAAGACATTCTGTGGGAATATGCAAAAGGAAGCTGTAAACTGTAAAGTCACGTACAATAAGTCTGTTATAGTCTATACATATATAATTATAATTAAAAGTAAATTATATATATATGACACAATTGGACTTATGAATGTAAATGTAGATGCTGTTCAATGTTTCTTAAATGTCTCACAACTTGCATCAGGATCGGTGGATGACTGATTCCTAATAGTTACAGATGTTAAACCTCCATTCATGAAGGCTTGAAAACCATCAATTAACCAGGTGTGCCCTAAGTTTACCTAAGAAGATTCATAGGCAGGAGAAATATCTGAAAATACCAGACATGTAGGCAAGTCTTTAGGCAACAAACATCCCACAAAGAATGGCAGAGAATTTCTGCTGATTTAACTCACCATCAACATAGTTCATCCTCCCAGAATGCATACTTCCTGCAAATAAGGAAACTACATTTGAAGATGAATGGTCTGATCTGACCTATGGATATAATCAATATGTGAAAGGCTTTTGTGCCAAAATACATGAGCATAGAGCACGCATTAGCATTCTCACTCATGTGCAACACACACAGAGCTGCTGCAGAGTGAAATCTTGTGAATGGCTTACTGAGGAAGAAATCTATTGGCATGTATACCTGTAAATAATCTCCGAAAGTCTGTTTTCCAAAACATTTAATATTTGATATCTGAGCTGCAAGAGGTAACCTGAAATGCTTATGTCTAGCAATCCACTAGGTGGCAGAAAATCTCATTCACAGGTGAACCAGGCTAATGGCAAAATTCCTTTAATTAACACTTACTGAGCATTCATAAATTATCTGACTTTGTTGGTGTAACAGGTTTTCAGAAGTTTTATGGAACAATGTGATGAAAGTCTTGGAATCTGGGTGCCTCTGTGTTTGTCCCAGCTCTGACATCTCCTGATAACATGTCTCTTAGAATATCACTTACAGCTTCAATTTTAACATCTATAAAATAAGGATAACAGTATATAGCACTCTTCAAGTGAGCACATGGGTGATCAAGTTTTATCAAGTGTAAGACACTCAGAAGACATTATCACCATTATCATCTGAGTTCATCTCTTTCATGTATATTTAAACCAAGGCGGATTAGGCTCAATAGAATTTTTTTTTTTTATCAGAACCACAGGAGAAAAAACGAATGAACTTAAACCTCCTTAGACTGATGAATAAGTGTAGAGAACATACCACTAATTCCTTTTTTGAAAGACTCCAAAGTTTTACATTTGGGAGAATATGCCAATTCCCTGTTCTTGTGGATGAAGTTATTTTTCACAAGCAATTAGTGGAGTGCATACATTCTCATTTCTTTGTATAACTACAGTTTCTTTCTTTGCAGAATGTTTTTCAAGGTTTCTTTGCAAGAATAGCTTTTCTCCTTTCCCCAAAATACCCACTATTCATTTCTCTTGGGCTGCTTGGTTTGCTATAACAAAATATCAGAGACTGGGTAATTTATAAACAGATAAACAAAAACACAGTATTTTTCACAGGCATGAAAGTTCAAGATCACAACACTGGAAGATTTTTTGTGTAGCGAAGGCCAACTCTACAGTTCACAGTGTTCTCATATAATGGGAAGAAAGATGGCAGCCCTCGTTTATAAGGGTGCTGATCCTGTTTCTAATTGCTTTTTAAGCTCCACTTCCTAACAGCATCACACTGGTGATTAGATTCAATATAGGAATCTGGCCAGGAATACAGTCATTCAGACCCTGGTATTCCTTAAGACTCGACAATTAATTGTTTCTTAGCATGTCCTATGTAGTGCTTTCCTGGTTTGCTCTTCATGAATGCGTACCTGGGATCTGCTGATTCTCTCCAGTGAGAAGTCAGAAGTGCTCTGAAATCAGCCAGTCAGTTCTGTTTTGGGTCAAAATGATTTCACCCATTCACTCTTGCTTTTTGTACACATGCATGAGTTTTGGCAGCCCATGCCCAAGCTTGCATCTGTAGCAATGGAAGCAGCTTTCTTCCTACAAGAATATTCTCCAAAAATGATAAACTGTCACCATTTTTTCAAAAGGCAGTTATTACCATTAAGGAAATTCATTTAGGAAGTAATGAGAAATCAAAATATTGAGGCACTTGTGAGAGAGTCAAATGTTCATTCCTATTAAGAGAACTTTCCTGGCAAGCTTGATCCTCACCCCTTCCCATGTGCTTTTGGAGCCTATCTCTGAACCTCAGAGGCTCCATGTCTCAATTGCTTCTAGAGCTGCATATTTTTAGATTTATTTATTTTTATTGGAAAGATAGATTTTATTTTAATGTTTTAGATTTTATTTTTTTTTAAATTTCACACAAAGAGAAGGACAGACAGAAAAAGTCTTCCAACCACTGGTTAACTCCCCAAATGGCTGCAATGACCAGAGCTGAGCTGATGGAAAGCCAGGTGCCAGAAGCTTCTTCTGGGTCTCCCACCTGTGTGCAGGGTCCCAAGGCCTTGGGTAATCCTTTACAGCTTTCCCACGCACAGTAGCAGAGCTGGATTGGAACACGAAAAGCATCCCATAAGGGATGTCGGTACAAGAGGGTGGAGAATAAGCTTACTGTGCCACTGTGCTTGGTCCCACTTCTAGATCACTTATAAACTGCTTGTCTGCTTTGATTTCTATGTTATGCCTAATTCTCAGCTTACAGTCCATGGTTGACACATCCTGATGACATCTAACTGGACTTCTTTATCATGTATTGCCTTTCTAAAATACTGTATGTATGTCAATTCTCCTTTTCTGTGATATTCTTAAGGTTCTGATATAAACCCTTTTATTCTCGAAGGGTGATTAAATCTCAAGACTTTTGTCTTTCAAAGGTGGTGGTAATTGGCCAGGTGATTGGAAGAGTCATGGGCCTAATTGGGTTGGGAGGGTTATTTTTTTCTTAATGGTTTAGACAATGGTCTGGAATTTTGCACTGGGATCAGGCTAGCAAAAGCATTAAGCAGTCATCTTAGTTTCTTATCAGTTTATATCAAAGAACAGTGTGACTAAATTTCAGGAATCTATTCCACCTTGAACTCCTTTCCACATTTATAAGTCAGTAAGTCATACTTTGGCTTAAAATGATGGTAAGCAATAACTATAATGGCTTATTTGAAGTTCCTGGGAAACAGGCTGTGGAGTGGAGATTTGTGTTCAGGTTGTTGATTGGGGTGAGTCTCCAGAGAAAAACCCTTATGAGGAAGCAGAATGGTCAGTGAACATATGCAACACAGGCTTGCTGTGGCTCCTGCAGCATGAACCCTGGAGCTGACATTGAGGCAAGTTGGTCTGGCCTTTGTACTCACACTGGGCCTAGTCATTGGATATGGGCTGTCTTCAGGAAGAATATAAATTTCATCAAGTTATCCCTCTTCTTGAAGAGATCTGCTGGAGACTTCAGTTATGGGCTGATCACATCTTCCCTGAAGCTGGTAGACCATGGACATCAGTCATGAAAGAAAGATCTGGCTGATTCCCCATGGCATGTCATATAGCCACACATATATGCCCATGGATAATGTACACACATATACTTTTACAGATATGTATGTACTACATAATATACCACTAGCATTTTTTTTATCACAGTACCTTGACCTCGCCCAAGACCTACCTTGATTTTTTTCATTTAAATACAGAATTCCTCAGGAAAGAAGTTCTTCCTATTTCGACAAGAAAGCCTTCTGGAAATCCAAAGTTTAATTCAAGTTATTTTATACTCTGCATCAGAATGTCATTTTAGTTTTAAAAATAGCACCCTGCCTACCTCCACATTCTTGCCACTATCCTACAGCTTCCTAAGAAAGCTTTTATAATAAGTTTCTGAAATATTTCTAAAAGCATTTATTTCACAAGGATGACAATACCCTCATGTACAAAAATCTATATCTCAGCTAATGGCTAAGGATTACTCTTACTAAGGCATAATGAGGTCACTGTGTTAGGTCAATATTAAGGATATTTCTCTTTAGCCTTTTGGGCCTATGTGTCAGAGTGGCCATTCCTCTGTGTTAAAACCTTGTGTCCTTTTTCATTTGTAATAAAACCCTATTACAGTAGAACTGTGGTCGGAGTCTCTAATCTTGGACTTGATTGTTCTTTCCATTTTTTTCCCCCAAGCTGACATTTTCAAAATGAATCTTGAAAATATTTTGATGATGCTAGACTAATACTAATTCCTATTTTTATGTCGATAGATGTGTTACTGAATTAGTTGGATTAATTTATTTCCTGTCTTGTTATGAAAATACGTAAAAGTAGTATATCGTATGCAATTTGTATCTTCCTGCAGCCACTAAAATGAAGAGTTTTTTCGAGGGTAAATTGTATAATAATATTGTTTGAAATAATTACAATATGAGTCAAATTAATTAACTACTGCAAGCTGGGTTATTTTTTTCTTCATGTTGAATTTGTGTTCTTGTAGTTTATCAAAGTAGGGGTCATATTATCCAATGATATCTTTCCAAGCCACTCTGAGGCAAAAGTCCAACTCCTCCTTTTATAAATTCATTTTTATCATTTGCATTGTTAATTATCAATTATTACCCTTGGAAATGAAGAGAATAAAAAAGATGACAGGTCAAATAATTTTGATGAATATATGAAATAGTCCATAGCTATCCAATGTGTTGTATGTGCTGGGTGGTATCCTAAAAGGTTTAATGTTTTACCAATGAGGCAGGGATTGCTACTGAATTTTCAGATGAGGAAATCAAGGCACACAGAATGAGAAGAATTAGATGTGCCTAGTGCCAAAGTGCTAGCAATCCAGTGATTTTAGCCCAGTCAGTTGGGTTCCACAGTTAATGTTCATGACCATTACACTGTTATATCCAATTGCTTATATAATTAAGAAAATTCTATTGTATTGTATTTTCCCAATTTATGTATTTTTAAAAGTATTTTATTTATTTTTATTAGAAAGTGAGTTTTAAAGAGAGAAGGAGAAACAGAGAGAAAGGTCTTCCGTCTGCTGGTTCACTCCCCAAGCGGTTACAACAGCCAGAGATGAGCCGGTCCAAAATCAGGAACCAGGAATGTCTTACAGGTCTCCCATGTGGGTATGGAGTCCCAGGGGCCATCCTTAACTGCTTTCTCAGGCCACAAGCATGCAATTGGATGGGAAGTAGAGCAGCTAGGACACGAAGCAGTGTCCATATGGGATCCCAGTGCATGCAAGGCAAGCACTTTAGCCACTGGGCTACCGCGCTGGACCTCCAATTTATGTATTTTAAAGCATTTTCCTTGTGATATAAATTATTGTATCTGCATTGTCTTGAAATATAAAATAATATCATGGAAAAAAATAACATTGGCCAACCATTAAGGTTAAAATAAGTTTCAGATTCTAGAAACACTGATGTGAAAGGAGGACTCAGTATCTCCTTGTTAGAAAGGATCTAATACCTTGTGGCACAGTGAGAGAAGAGATGAAGGCTGGACATAGATTCTACATTCAGTATCAGATTGCAGCCCTGTGACTTGATCATTTGTCCTATTTGAAACTGAGCATGGAGAGAAGTTGTGTAGGGTAACAATCATATTTGTTTGAAGTAATGATATAACACGGTCAGTTCTGACTTATGAAACATTCATTATCTATGATCTGACCACTCCAAGGGTCCCCAAAGAGTTAGTGTGTAACCCACAGCAATGAATCCATTTTTGGGATGAAGGAGAGATCTGGCCCTGGGAAAAGCTACATCAGTGAGAATTCAACATTTTACATTGAGTATCCCTTCAGAAGGTGAAGAAAGTTCCATTCTCTACTTTTGTCTATTGGCTCCTGTTGCTTGATCTTGTCAAACAATGTTGTTTGTACACCATGTCTAACAGTCGTTTTTTCATACCATCTAGTTTTTAAGTTATCACACTAGTACTTCGTATGGTAAACAATGTTTCCCAATGATAGAGTACTTCCCTGATTTTTATTTTTGGCATTTCCTCCCCACCCCCGATTCAAGAAGTTAGGTTAGCTGAGCTCAGTGATTGAGAGGACAGACACGGCATGATGGGAAAGAAAAAACGAAGCATCCCTCTCTTTCTACAGCAAAATCAAAACAAAAATTCCCTATATTTTCTTGATGACATATTAGAAGTGACAGCACTTTCTTTTCATGTTGCCCCAGAGGAAAAGCATCTCTGTAAATCTATACTGAAGATGGAGAAAGGCTGAAGAATATGGGATGAGAAGAAAATGGCTGGGATGGGACTGGCTCAGAGAATGAGCAATTTCCAGGGCCCAAAGGCTTCTGTGGCTGGAATCAGTGTTCTCATTCCCAGGGACTCAGTTGTTGTCTTTCCCATTGGAAAGCAGTGTTGGTGTGTCTTATTGCAGGATAGCACTTTGCCTGGTAACTCTCCGGGAGGACTGTAATTTCTTTATCCATGTGCAAACTTTGCTATAAATTAATCTCTGTTCCACTCCACTGTGTCAGTCCTTTCGCATGGTTTTCAGCATCCCCAGAAGAAGAGTAGGCACTTGAAAAGTTAAGTGAGTTTAGGGGAATGGAACACTTGTATGAAATGAGCTAAGGGTCCCCACAGTTTGTAAGTGAAAGTGTTTTAAAACTAATGTTTCTGGGACCCGACACAATGGTTCAGTGACTAAATCTTTGCCTTGCATGCCCCGGGATCCCATATGGGCTCTAGTTCACGTAATGGTTGCTCCACTTCCCATCCAGCTCTCTGCTTGTGGCCTGGGAAGGCAGTAGAGGGTGGCCCAAAGCCTTGGGACTCTGTGGGAGACCTGGAAGAAGCTTCTAGCTTCTGCCTTTGGATCAACACAGCTCTGGCTATTGTGGCCACCTGGGGAATGAACCAGTGGATAGAAGATCTTTCTCTCTCTGTCTCCTGCACTCTGTAAATCTGCCTTTCCAATAAAAATTAATAAATCTTTTTAAAAAAACGAATGTTTCTTTCAAACCAAATTCTTTATGTGATAATTCTGTACATTTGATTCTTAGTTTTTCTCTTTGCTTTACTCCATTGAGACTTCATTTCAATCTTTGCTCCTCCTTCTTTGTGCCATCTGTTAATATTTATGCTCCTTAGGCCTCTTTGTCATTCCTTTGTTTTTCATTCCATACAACTTTGTGGGTGATGCTGGAAATGAACTTATCCGTTCTTGTGATGAAGTAAATCCTATCAACACCACTCCAAGGTCAAATGTTAGGGTGATTTTGCCGAGGCAAAACCTAATGAACATGGAGGGTATGTTTAATAACGCTGGGCTGGTCTAGGAGCTAAGCATTTTGGCAGCCGCTTGACCCTCAAATTCTGTTGTTGTATTTGGGAACAGATAGTTGGCCTCTTTAGGTGTAAACTAAATTCTCAGAAGCAACATTTGGGTGTGATTTTACTATCTACATAAAAGATTTTTTAAAAATCTATTTTTATTGTAAAGGCATATCATGTTTACAGAGAAGGAATGACAGAAAGATCTTCCATCTGCTGATACACTCCCCAGATGGCTGCCCAATGGCTGCAGTGGCTGGAGGTGAGTCCATTCAGGAGCTTCTTCTGGGTCTGCCACATGGGCGTGGGGTCCCAAGATTTTGGGCCACCCTCTACTGCTTTCCCAGGCTATAAGCAAGGAGCTGGATGGACAGTGGACCAACCAGGCCACGAACTAGTGCCCACATGGGGATCCTGGCACTTGCAACGTAAGGATTGAACCATTGCACTGATCTGAGAGAATGATTTTCAAATCTTGCTACTGCCTTAATATTTTACAGTTTAGTATACTTGGAAATATGCATTGCTCTGAGGGAAGTTTTTTGAATGCATATTACACTAGGGGCAAAAAGGTTATCAGCAGCCTCTAAAGTTCAAAATAGATTTTTAAGCAAGACAGTAATAAAAGATCAGGTTTTATGGGAAAGGATTATTAACATTTTCTTTAGAATATTAAAATTGCTGACCAGAGAGCATAGAATTTAATGTTTCTTCCATAGTGTAAAGATCGTTGTTTAGCTCTGACATGTGCCTTGAAGCTTTCTTCCATGGAGAGTGTGTTTCCCCTGAAATGCACAAATTCTAGTTCTTACTCTTTCTGGCATCTGAGGATTCTCATGTGACTGAGTTTTGGCCCACGGAGCACAAGTGGAAGTGATTTTTGCCATTGCTGGCTTGTTTGATAGCAACCTTACATGCAGCATCAAAGACCAAGAGAAGATCAGATACACATGATTTGCTGGTACAACCAAATAGGAAGGCATTGAACTGTGACAATGGGAGCAAGACATAAACTTTTTGTTGTTTTAACCAAAAAGTGCCATAGGATTTTTTTTAGCAGCCAATGATCTTACTAGTACAAGCATATGATTCAGAACAAGTGAAACTCTGATGCATTCCCAGGATAAGGAATGGAGGAGGGAGAAGAGGATAGTGAGGCTGGTAGATGAATTGCGATCCCCCTTTGGGTTTGGCTTGGATGAGAGAGCTGCTGTATGCTAGGAAAGCTGAGGCACCCCACTTACCTTGGGGCTTTTGCTTTTCTTTGCTTGTCGAACTCAATAAGGTGGGGGTGGTGTCCCAAGCTCCCTCACACCAAGCTGGTGGTGACTGCAACAAAATAGATTGGAAGCTCAGCAGGACTACGTTGTACTTTCTAAGCCATTCTCAATGATTCAGTTGTGGCTAAAATCTTGATATTTTCTCATACCCAGGAAAAATTGACCAGAATTCCAAGAGAAGTTGACTGGAGAGCTTGTAGGAGGTTTTTACTATGCAGAATTGGATGAAGTGGCTTGAGACATGGGCTATCCAGTGGACAGCAGTGCTGGTCCCCACTGGGGATGACAGCCAGACTCGTGCATGTGTGTGAACTGCTACATTAGAGAAGGGACTGAATTATGCAGCAGTGGATATTGAGCCATCACCCTCCACATAGGCCAGCCCATGAGTTACACTAATGCGCTAACATTATCCCTAAGTGTCAGAAAGGTTCACAGCTGAGTGACAGATGGGCAGGCTTGCTATGGAGACCAACAGATCATAGAGGATCTGACTGCTTAGTGACTGATTGCACGAGCTGCACTCTTTTGCAAAGTCTATATTCTGGATGACATTTTAGGGGTAAGAGGTGGAAGAAACAGAAACCTGAAAGTTGTAAAACTGAATCATCCCAGGGGCATGCTAAAATCAGCTGGGTAAGAAAACAAAATTCTGCTAAATTAAATGTTTTAAAAATGAATGTAGATAGTTTAAACCAGAAAAATCAAGTATTTCAAAGTAAGTTTTAATACTTAGCAGGATGGTAAATCAAAAAGAAGTTTGGGCATGTTTCAGAGATTAAAGGAACCAATATTTTATATTTGAGCAATTTTTGAATATGGTGCAGAGGAGTCAGTCTTCTGGCGTGTGTGTGTGTGTGTGTGTGTGTGTGTGTGTGTGTGTGTATAGTTAAATAAAATAACCCCTTTTATCATAGCAAAAGATTTCCTTCTATTTTCTTTTCCTCATTTTACATGCTTACCTCTCATCCAAAACCGTATTCTTGCTAAGTCAGCTTGCATTGCACGTCTCTTGGTCCAAAAGAAAGGGGCAGGATTTTTCTTTTTGCTGTAAGTGGACCACACTGGACTTTGTTCTCGACACAAATTTTTCTTTTTTTATTTTTTATTAAATTTATTCATTAATTACATTGTGTTGTAATTACATAGAATCTGGGATTCTCCCCCCCACCCTCCCCCCATGGTGGGTTCCTCCACCCCACTGCATAACCATAGTTCAAGTTTAGTTGAAATTCCCTCCCTGCAAGAATTTGCCAAGCATAGAGTCCAACATCCGATAGTCCAGACAAGGCCATCTACTTATTGGGAAGACCCTCTCTGACGACCCAAATTTTTCAAAGATGCTTTTCCTGAACCTTTTATTTTACTATTTCTGGGACTAAGAAATGCTTACTGCCAAAATAACTTAGCAGTCTCTAGAAAGAGGAGAAAGCTGTTGCTTTCTTGAGTAGATCTGTCACTTTTATTTTATTTATTATTTATTAGTATTTTTCTTTTTTTAAAGATTTATTTATTTTTATTGGAAAGGCAGATATACAGAGAGGAGGAGAGACAGAGAGGAAGACCCTCCGCCTGATAATTCACTTTCCAAGCGGCTGCAACAGTTGCAGCTGAGCCAATCCGAATCCAGGAGCTTCTTTCTGGTCTCCAATAACAAGTGCAAGGTCCCAAGGCTTTGGGCCGTCCTCTACTGCTTTCCCAGGCCACAAACGGAGCTGGATGGGAAGTGGAGCTGCCAGGGTTAGAACTGGAGCGCATATGGGATCCCTGTGCGTTCAAGGTGAGGACTTTAGCTGCTATGCTATCATGCTGGGCCTTATTATTATTTTTCATGACACAGTTCTGTAGAAATAGGCATTTCTCCCTCCCCCTTTAGTTTTTCCTTTCCCTTTGTCTCTTCTTTCTGTCCCCCCCATAGATCACAGTAGTATAGTAATAAGTTTGGCTTTCTGCTATTTAAGTGTTTCATAGCATTGCAGGTATAGACAAAGGTAGAACATCTAGTATTATGCTGCCAAGGTATATTTAACTGATTCATTGGGAGTCTTCATTTTATTCAGGAGTAGAGACACATACTGTCACATGTATTCATTCCTGGTATGCTGTTGACTGTCACTAGTAACTGATTTTTTTTTGTATTGACTACAAGTAATTGGATATAAATAAATTCAGACCCCTAGTTTTTTGCTTAGAATCTCTGACAATAGGTGAGCTTATGATGCATCACTGAGATGAAAACAAATGCTGTATATAAAAAATTGTCCATGACATATTGGGCAGTAGCCTTAACAGGTGTTGAATTTGTTGAAGCTCTTGCAACAGACTATACACTTTTCAAGGCAGATGTAAGTTTGTGAGATTAATTTGCATTGACACTGCACCATTCTTTTTAAAATATATTTTTATTTTGAATTTTGAATGATGTGGTACAATTTCATATAGGCTGGGATTCCCCCCAAACTCCCATCCATCGACAGATTTTTCCCATTTTATGACAATAGTGTAGTCCTTCATAAAGAATCATAATTCTATCAGTCTCTTATTTAAGTGTACCCCAACGTTGTTGGTACAATGTCAGACAGTCGAGCATCCCATTGCCTACACATGTCCAACAGTTTCATTGGGAATCTATCTTTCGTCTGAAAGCAGGGACACATGTTCCATTATTCCCCCACATCTGTGTATGATAGACCCCAGTACTCCATCACTATACATTTCCATAATTGAGAAGCCATGAACCAAGATCAACAACTGGTATAAGTTAGAACAGCACAACCACCACCACAACATCAACAACAAATTACAACACCATGAAAAAATGTGCCACTGAGTAACCAACACATGAGTGACAAAAAGGAAACACAAAAGTCTGTTGGGAAAAAGATGCCACTGTGTAATCCATGAGCCAGTGATGAATTTGACAAGAGAAAAGAAACTATTTGGAATAAGCAAAACTGAAATAAAAAACATCAAAACACATGGGATACAGCCAAAAAAAACCAAGCAAGCAAACAAACAAACAAAAAAACCCCAGTATGGATTGGATTATTGAAGTTACACTTTCCATGTTGGTTCCCTTATATAAGAGAGAACATATGCTATTTGTTCTTTTGTGATTGATTTATTTCACTGAGCATGACGGTTTCTAGTTGGGCCAACCTGGTTGTTAATAGTATAATTTCATTCTTCTTAATAGCTGAATAATATTCCATGGAGTAGATGTACCACAGTTTCTTTAACCACTCTTCTTTCGACCCACATCTGGATTGTTTCCATGTCTTTGCTATTGTAGATTGTGCTGCTGTAAATATAGGATTACAGATCCCTTTCTCATATGCAGATTTCACTTCTATTGGGTATATTCCTAGGAGCGGGATAGCTGGGTCATTTGCAATTCCCCAATCACTCTCCATACTGATTTCCGCAATGGTTGTACTAGCCTACACTCCCACCAACAGTGAAGGAGGGTGCCTTTATCCCCACATCCACGCCAGACACTGCACCATTCTTTAGTAATTGAATATTCCTGCTAACTGTTTGACCTAAGGGAATATAATTCAGTCACACACATGGATGCATGTGCGCGCACACACACATCCTCAAAACTGATTTTAACCAAAAATGAAATGCAGATGAAGAAATTCTAATATAATTTGGTATGGCTTGAAATTTATTGTCAATTTAAAAAAAAACAAAAGTCAAAGGCCTGGTGCAGTAGCCTGGTGGTTAAAGTCTTCGCCTTGCATGTACAGGAATCCCATGTGGGCACTGGTTTGTGTCCTGGCTGTTTCACTTCCATCCAGTTCCCTGCTTGTGGCCCAAAGGGTGGCCCAAAGCCTTGGGATCCTGCACCCACAAGGCAGACCCGAAAGAAGTTCCAGGATCCTGGTTTCAGATTGGCTCAGCTTCAGCCATTGCAGCCACTTGGAGAGTGAACCATCGGATGGAAGGTCTTTCTCTCTGTCTCCCCTTCTCTCTGTAAATTTTGACTTTCCAATAAAAAATAAAGCTTGTTAAAACAAAAGTCAAGACGACAGGCACTGGTAGAAAGGCAAATAAAACTTCCAAATAACTGAAAGTGATTTAGAAAGATATTTGCTCTTTTTTTTTTTAAGATATTTGCTCTTTATATTCGTCAGGAAGCTTTAGATAGATGTTCCGATTATGGTATTGAAAAAAAAAAGTGTTTAAATTCGTAAGTGGATGGCATTTTTTAGTTTAAAAACATATACTTCAATTTAGTGTAGTGCTTCCATTTTTCTGCTTAAAATCTGATAAAATAAATAGTGTCTCTAAAAATCAGTGGGTTCATAAACTTCAGAAAACATGGAAGCTGGTCTGGCATTTAGCCTAGTAGTTAAGCTACTGGCTAGGATGCCTGCATTGCGTATCAGGGCCAGCTCTACTTCCAGTTCAGCTTCCTGCTTGTGTGCAGTATGGGGGGCAGCAGGGGTGTTCACATGGGTTGCTTGGATTGAGTCTTTTCAGTCACTGTCACACAACCCCACCTCTCCACCTCCACGCTGTTGTGAGCGTTTAACGAGTAAACCATTAGATGGGATGTGTGTGTGTGTGTGTGTGTGTGTGTGTGTCTATATCTCTGTATCACTCTCCTTGTCTGCCTCTGTAATGAAGAAAGGAAGGCAACATGGATGTTACATTGTTTCCTCTTCCTGCTCTTATCTCTGTTCTCCAGTCTCTCCACACTGCAAACTTCTCACTGTGCAATCCAATTGTAATGAACAATTTGTATGTATTCTGTGTTCTCAGTGGTTTGTTCTAGTGCACAAGCTCAGCTAAGCCTGCTATTTCCTCTTCCCCATGTCAAATGTAGTTTCTCTAAGTTATCCTTGCACATACTCAGCACTTCTTTCACTTCTCTGGAAACTCTTTCCTGACTGTACTACCTTCTCATTGCACCCGTGCTTATCTCTGGCACTGATCTCAGATTGAAATCTTATGTTTTTACTTCCATCGAGTCAGCAACACAAAAACAAAAGCAAACATTTTTTTTTTTTTTCATGCAGCAGGGCCCCTAAATGAAGCCAACTTCTTCATCTGGTACTAAATCAAAGGAACTATGATCTGTTTCTGTACTGGCGGAGTGTGATCACACTATGTGTGATAGATTTACTGAAATCTTACACTTTGCTGTATAGACTTGCAAATTCCATTTGCAAAAACCAGAACTCATTTTTGCCATTTTTAAGCAAGATGAGCTGTAGTATAGGGAAGGAGGCCCATCATCAAAATACTAGAAATTTAAGGTTGAATCTTAGAATCAGTTCCAACAGAGGGGTGTTACTCCTTCTCTTAAAATCAGAAGATGGGGAATCTGCTGCTTAATATCCCTGGATTCAAGAGCAGGGAACACTAACCATCATTTAAGGATCTGAAAACCCCACTGCAGAGCTTTCAGCCACATACCAGAACACTGCTGATGACAACCCGGTCTCCAGGATTTTGCCTTTGAGAAGAAAGCAGCAGGAGATGAGTTCTTTATCATGTGACATCATGTGCTTGCAATCTCATGCAAGCACAATTAAATGACAGAGCCAATCCATTCTTAGCTAGGGTTTTCTTGGTAACTAGGGTTTCTGGGAAAAGTAGCTTTAACTCTCCTATCGCTATAGGTCAGGAAACCATGCTAGGAAGTTGAATTGGATGCTAATACACTGCATATATTTCCACCATAGCCCAGTCCTACCATGGATTTTAAGCAAAGTTTGGACTTTTTATTAGTTAATGTTCACTAGGCACTAAAAACCAACACCTCATATAATTATAAATTCATAATGTATTCTACAACAATGACATTTCTATCTCATTGTAGAGTTTCAAGTTAGAACAGAAACTGCCTCACTCACTTTTGGAACATGGTTCCTAATTCTGTGCCGTGTGAATACCAGAATCAGTACATCAGTGCATGATACAAAACCTTTCTCCTTTTGCACATTTAAAAACCAAAGAATCTTGTTGACTTTCTATAATTCAGTGACTGAACCAAGAGCAATTTTCACAGCCTATTTGGCAATGTCTGGAGACATTCTTGTGTGTCACCATTTCAAGAATGCATGACTGAGTTTACTGTTGCATCCATGGGATAAAGATAAGAGATGCTATTAAATATTCCCAAACCCACAAGATTGCTGCCTGCAGCAAAGCATTATGCAGGACAGAAAGTCAAGAGAGCTGGAGTTGAGAAACCTCTAAGTCCTTCTTCCTGTTATGTATGTCTGCCATCAAGATCCACTCACTGGATTAGAACTCTTGAGAATCTGGTCTTTCTCAAAATGCATCTCCTCATTCTTTCTCTTCTTTTATAGATGTGTCTCCTCTGGTTTCTCATTCCACTCCTGCATGTATCAGTAATAAACCTCAGGGACTCAGACTGGCTATTATGTCCTTGCATTAGAGCATTACTAGAGAAGTTTCTGGAATGTCATTCATCAGCTTCTTTTCTGACTTAATTCCATAGCTATTTATATGAGATTTATAATTTATCCAATTTTCAAAATGTCTCAAAAACAGGAGGTGTTGCTCTAATATATTTGAATCTTGGTGGGCAAGTTTTGCTAATTTTTTTTTAATTACATGACAACTAACTTTCCAGTAATCTTATTTCAAGTTTAATGTATTATTTTCATTTATTTAAAAGCCAGAGAGAGGGAATCTTCCAATCACCAATTTAGTCTCTGAATGCCTAAGGACCCGGCCACACCAAAGCAAGGGGCTCAAAACTCAATGTAGGTGTCCCACATGGGTGGCAAGGGCTGAATTACTTGAACCATCATTTGCTGCCTCCCAGTATTTGCATTAATAAGAAACTGGAGAGGAAACAGAACCTGGGCACTCCAATGGGGCATTCCAAGCATCATGTTAACATCCACCCTGGTGATCTTTAAGATCAGTGACATTTGGGCCCGGTGGCGTGGCCTGACGGCTAAAGTACTCTGCTTGAACACGCCAGGATCCCATATGGGCGCCGGTTCTAATCCACGCAGCTCCACTTCCCATCCAGCTCCCTGCTTGTGGCCTGGGAAAGCAGTCAAGGACGGACCAAAGTTTTGGGACCCTGCACCTGCGTGGAAGACCCAGAAGAAGTTCCTGGTTCCTGGCTTCGGCTCGGTGCAGCACCAGCCGTTGTACTCACTTGGGGAGTGAATCATCGGACGGAAGATCTTCCTCTCTGTCTCTCCTCCTCTGTGTATATCTGGCTTTGTAATAAAATGAATAAATCTTTAAAAAAAAAAGATCAGTGACATTCTATCCCTAATTTCTTTAAGCAGGCCCAGCAACTCCTTTTGGATTTGTGTAATTTATTTCTTCTCATAATTAAATACTTCTGGAAATACAAATATATTATAGTTATCCTAATTAAATACTTATCATAACTGAAACAGTTACTAATTCTAAAGTCACACATGTCAGATTAGGAAGAACATACAAGAACAGGGAGTCAATATATATCTTGAACTTGGAACTATGTTAAACTGTTCAAAAAATCTTGTTAACCACTTCATCTTTCCATCTGCTAGCCAATGAGAATATATTAGTTACCTGGTCTCTGCCCTCATGCAGCTTATGTTATTTAATTAGCCTCTTTCTAATTACAGAAGTAGGATTTAATCACTATAGTGACAAGTCCTATAATTGGAAACCATAGAGTGGTAAAAAAGTAAATAGAGAACCTACCACTATTTCTGATCTTATCAAAGAGGTTCCTTAAGAAAGAGGCAATTAAGCTCATGCTTGAAAGGTGAGTAGGAATTAGCACAGTGTGGAAGAAACAGCATTTCCAGCAGAGGTATACATGATATCATCAGGCAGAAGAGAGCTTACTCTGCTCAGGAAATATAAAGGAGAACCTGAGATTGAAGAGTAAATACTTAGACGCCATTGAAGTATTTTGATAGAGGGATGATTTGACCAGGTTTACATTTTAGATGATTATTCTCATTTCCACATAAGAAGAGGATTGAGATAAGGAAAAAATGGGTTAGAGGAAGTAATTAGAAAGTGACTTGTGTAGTTGGGGTGACAGATGGTGGTGACTTACAGTACAAAAATTTATGGGTTTAGAAAGCAAGGTTGGGACTGGCATTATGTTATTTCAAGTTATGCTGCCCCATGACACAGGCATCTCATATAGGTGCTGATTCAAGTCCTGGCTGCTCTGTTTCTCAGCCAGTTCTCTGCCATTGCACCTGGGAAAGCAGGTGTTTGGGGCCCTGAACCCAAATGTGAGACCTGTAAGAATTTCCTGGCTTGTATCTGGCCCAAACCTGACCATTGCAGCCATCTGGGGAGTGAACAAGTGAGTGGAAGACTTCTCTGCCTTTGTCTCTCCCTCTCTGTAATTCTGTTGCTCAAATAAATATAGATTTTCTTCGTTTTGTTTTGTTAATACAAGAGAAGGAGAAGAAGGGAGATATTGATGGAGAGAGGATTGGCTCTCAGACTTTGAAGCTAGAGCATCAGGGATAATGTTGATACCATTTACCATAAAGGAGAACTATAGAGGAGCAGGTTTTGACAAACTGTTTGTAAGTAGTAAGTTTATTTGGAGGGGTCATGCTATATTTGGGGTTCTTATGACACATTTAAGTGTCCCAGACAGAAGGGGGTATTATAAACATTTATACCTGTGCGTCTGTAACTCACAATGGTAGTCTGGACTGGAGATGTGATTTTAAACCATTGCCTATAGATTATGCTTGAAGATATGAGAACAACTAAGAAGTAGGATTTAGTAACTATGGTGACAAGCGATTCTCTGGGAGAGAATAAGTAGAGATAAAAAAAGGCTCAGGGGTCCAGGACTGTGGCAGAGCAGGTGGCACAACAGCCTACTGTTGCTTGTGACATTAGCATCCCACATGAAAGTCCCAGTTTGAGTCCCATCTGCTATGCTTCTGATCCAGCTGCCTGCTAGTGCACCTGAGAAAGAAACAGAAGATGGTCCAAGTACTTGACACGTGTCACTCAATGGGAGGCCAGGATGATGTTCCTGGCTCTTGACTCTGGTCTGGCCCAGCCCTGGATGCTGCAGGCAGTTCGGGAATGAACCAATGGATGAAAATTTTCTATCTCCGTTCTCTCTCTCTCTCCTTCTCTCTTTAAACTCTCCATTTCAAATTAAACAACAACAACAAAAAAACTCAGAAAAGGTAGGCTCAAGACTGAGTTTTAAAGGAAGGTCACATAAAAATGGTTAAAAGCAAGAGCTCAAAGGGAACTAGAAAAAAAAAGCATAGAAACATAGAAAGACAAGAAGCAAAAGAAGAGATGTTATTGGATGGGAGGAGTGCGATGTCTGTGTACAAAGGATACTGAAAGATCATGTAGGAGAATTCTCAACATTTCATTGACTTGGTGATATGCAGCTGTTTGGTGATTTAATGCTAGAATTTAAGCGATAGGAACAGAAGCTAGGTTCGAATGGGTTGAGAAGTCAGCAGTAAGAAGAAGTAGCAATTGAAGATGTAACTGTATATTTTCTTTTTTGAGAGTTCATTTAAAAGGTGAGAAGGTCAGATACACTTGGGACAAGTTCAGGGGAGAGGAGGGTTGTGAGGGTAAAGCTGAGACACAGATGTTCCTTCCTTCCATTCTCTGTCCAAAGAGAGAGCTCACTCCTTTGCATTGCCAGTCTTCATAGGATCTTTGGAAGGGGAGTGGTCTCATGATACCACTGCAGGTGAAGTAAAGTACGTCCTGGGGTATGGGTCATTTGATTGATAGACAGATGCAATCCATAAAAAGCACGGTGAGTGTGGCTTCTACCTGTGCCATTTCATTTCCTCCTCAGAGATTTGGGAACCTTAGTCTAAGAGTTACTGAAATGTGCCTGTGCGTCACATCTTTTGTAGTTACTTCTTTTTTTTTTTTAATATTTCCATTGGAAAGTCAGATATACAGAGAGGAGGAGAGAGGAAGAACTGTCTGCTGACTCATTCCCCAAGTGGCCTCAATGGCCAGAGCTAAGCTCATCTGAAGCCAGGAGCCTCTTCTAGGTCTCCCATGTGGGTGCAGGGTCCCAAGGCACTGGGTCATCTTTCCCAGGCCACAAGCAGGGAGCTGGATGGGAAGCAGGGCCACTGGGACATGAACCAGCACCCATTTGGGATCCCGGCACATGCAAACTGAGGACTTTAGCTGCCAGGCTACCACACCAGGCCCAATGTAGTTACTACTATCTCATCTAATTTATCCCTCTCACAAGCTGGGGAACTTCCATTCAGTGGCAATGGCAATATCCTCTGCATTTTCCTCCTTACTCTAAGATGTTTAGGCTTCTTTGTACAAGAGCCAGCAATGTAGGTGATCCAATCAGACACTGTGTGTGTGTGTGTGTGTGTGTGTGTGTGTGTGTGTGTGTGCATACACGCACATGCACACACGTGCACGCATACAGACACAGAGACCAAACCACACACCCATGTGTTCTGGTCCCTGAGATCACATCTAGATATGTCTTAGGCAAGCATGAGATGAAAGGATGGGCTGCTTACTGCTGCCAAAAGCCGTTGGTGGGCCTCACCCAACAGTGGGTGCTACAGTCTAGCCCAGACAGTCCTGGCATGCAGGTTTTTTAGGAACCTGATCCTGCTCACCCCCACCTCCAGCCCCAGTTATTGCACATGTCAGCAGGTGCAGTACCCTGGCCCAGAGACCCATGGTACTTGCCCTCTAGGTCCCCCTGCCTGTCTCACTCTCAACTCTAGCTCCTGTGCACTGGTGGATACAGAAAGTGGCCTGGCCTGGTAAGGCCTATAGTTATAAGTCTGCTTACATCAAAAGCCTTCAGTAACCCAGCCCTGGCTCAAGGACCTGGGCAAGTTCACCCTACTTGTAGATTTAATGTCAAAGAATAGGCGAGCTTGTGTGCTTGGTTTCTGTCGGCATGGACAGGCCAACGGGGGTGAGGGGGTGTTGGTTTGCTGTGGGCCTGGGGTATGACACCAGCATGAACACAGGGGGGACCTGGGTGTTTGTGCTCAGGCAAACAGAACGAGCCTGGGGTTTTCTGCCCTTCCTTGATCCCGGACAGAGGTGGGGTGGGGGAGTGGGGAGAGTGATAGGTTAGCATGCTCTCATGGTGTGCTGGTGGACTGGCCTTGGAGAACTGTGAACATGCTTGGATCTTGGGTGGGTGGAGGAGTAGGGTCCCAGGCTAGTACATGTGCAGGAGCTTGGGTCCTTGGTGGGTAGGCAGAGCTCCAGTCTAGCATGCCGCTCCACCAGAAGACTGGGCGTGGTAAGACCTGGCTGGAGAAACCATATGCTCCCAGGTGCAGGGACTGTGAATTGCTCAGGGAAGGGGGTATGGGGATGTGTGGGAGGGAAGTCTCCTGAGGGAGTATGTTACAGGTGAAGCATGGCTTCTGGAGGACTTCCACCAACAAGGCCATTGTACTTATAGGTAAGTGAGGGTGCTGATACTGAGCAGTTTGTAGGAGGGAAGCTGGAGGACCTTTCTGGGTCAGAACAACGCACCAACTCATATGAGAGACCTGAGCTCGGCTAGTTAGCATCAACCACCACTGCCTATCACCCACCGGTGCACACTAAAGCTAGGGCTGGGGGCCTACCTGGCAGGGCTAGATCACAGTACCGGTCATTGAGTGTCGGAACAGGGTACAGGTAATATTAGGCTGGACCATGAAACTAACCAGCATGTGAGAGAATAAGGTCTGGGGGAAGATTCCATGGGGGATATGTGGGCTCACCCCTGTGGAACTGCAACATCCAGTTGTTTGCTCAAAAGCTAGGGGATTTATGGGCTAAGTTAGGCATGACCATGGATCCCTCTGACACTTGTGTTTACTGCGGTTGGAAACAGGCTGGTCTGGTCCAGGTTGAAGCACCCATAAGCGCATCCAAGAAGAGAGTGTGGGGCAGGCCAGACCACAACATTCACCAGCTCACAAAGGCCAAGACAGAGAGGGCAGACTATGTCAGGAAATGGCCTACCACCCACTGGCACATGTGAGAACTGGGTCTGGGAGTAGGCCTGGTGAGGTGACTTGGTGAACTCCACTGGTGGGCTGTAGCTCCTGCTGGTGAGTACTTGATTCAGGCCTGGGTGTTGGTCAGGACAGGCGAGGCAGTTCCACTTGTCAACAAGTGTGTGCGTTGGTTCTGGGGTAAGTGGGGGGTCCAGGAAGGACCAGGCCAAACCTTAGCCCACTGGCATATGCAAGAGCCAGGATGGAGTACAGGCCAGGCTGGTCTAGGCTGCACCACCCACCAGCGAGAGTTGGGTCCGGGATTGGGGTGAGCCAGGCCAGGCTGCAGCATCCAATGGCAAAGTCCAAGACAGGATGGGCTATGCCAGATTGGATCAGAACAACCACTGGCAAGATCTTTGGCTTGGAGCAAACCTGGTTGGGGACCTAAGGGGATGCCCCAACTAGGTTGTGGTTCCCAGTAGTAAGTATGAGAGTCAGAATGGGGCAGCGAACTGGGCTGCATATGACTGCACTATACCCTGCAGTGTACCTGGCATGGGTGTGTACTGGATCTGAGGTGTGCCAGATTAGGATAGACTGCTGCACCCATTGGTGCTCGTGAGAGCCAGGGTGGGTATACAATAAACTGGGCTAGGTCTGTGACTCTGATGAACTGTGTGAGAGCTGGGTCTGGGGTGGGTCAGACATGGCTGGGTTGTAGCATCTAACAGTAAGAGCCAGAATGGGTTTTGGCCGGTTGGGCAAGGCCGCTCTTCCTTCCAGTCAGTCTGGGTCAAGGACCCACCAGTGTGTAGGAGATCTGCCACTGAGAGGTGACCAGACTGAAGACCTTGGGGGAACTCCTCTGTCAGGATGCAGTCCCTGCAGGTGAGCATAAGAATAAAGACTGGGAGCAGCCCAGTCCAGACCAGGTTACAGTACCCACTGGCATACATGGGGGCAGGTCTGGGGGCAAGCTAGGTTGGGCCACTACATAGCATCCATTGGCATATGTGAGATGTGCAGGACAAGCTGAATTGGGCTGTTACAATAGCTAGTTCAAATCAGGGGACTGGGGCATCCCAGGCTGGGTTAGACTGTGGCACCCAGCAGAGAATGCTAAAGGGAGATGAGGCATGCCAGACTGGGCCACAGCACCCACCAGTACATGTAATACTCACAGGGGGGGCGTGTAGCAGAGGACGAGCTCGATACAGGGCAGTGGGGAAGCATGAGAACTGGGATCAGAAGCAAGCCAAGCTGGGCAGGGTCTGTAACACCCATTGTCCTGCATATTAGCTGAGTTAGGAGGGTATGCATGAGCCAAAGTAAATGCAGACTCGTTGGTTTTGCCACAGCATCAGCTGGCAAGTGCTGGGAATGGGGGCAAGCCCTGTCAAGCTAGACTGCAGAACCACCTGAAAAGTGCAAGATCCTGGGCTAGGATTGAGCCTAGTGGTAAAACTGTGAACACTCCTCTGATGGGCTACAACTCCCACTGGCAAACATGAGATCCAGAGCTGAGGGTGGCCCTGTCTAGACAGGCACTAGCACCCACTAGCGTAAGTATGGGCTGGATAGTGGGGTCAGTTGTGATGAGCTAGGCTGCAGCCACACACTGGTGTGTACAAAAGCCAAATGGGATGTGGGACAAACCAAACTAGTTATGTGCAGGAACCATGGCTGGGGACAGGCCTGTTGGGGGCTCTTGGGGGTCGTTCCAGCTGTGCTGCAGTTCCCATTGGTGTATGTGAGGAACAAGTGTGTGGTGGGCAGGGATTGGCTATACTATAGCATCCATTGGTTTGCATTAGAGATGAGGCTAGGAACAGAAATGATCCAGCAACTGCAAGCTCCAGCGTGTGTGTAGGCTAATATGGGTGATGAACTGAGCCAGACCCCATACTGGCTGGCATACACAGGTGTCTGGTCTGGGGTCACCTCTGGTAGGGTTTCTGATGATGGAAACCCTGAACTGATGGATTCAGAACTGCAACCGCAGGGAAAATCAGAGGATCTGTGGTCTGACCATGCAGTACATGTCAGAACTAGGCCTCCTCTGTTACTGAAGATGATGCAGTGGATAGCACACCCAGAGGCACATGGAGGATATGGCAATTCGCTGCTGCCTGCTCAGGACATCTAGTACCGCAGTAGAGGATGGAGGGCAGAACAAATTGGACAGTTCTGTCAGCCAAACTTTCGCAGGAAGTATCTGCAAATGGAAGCTCTAAAGTGGACCATATCAGCCAATGGAATCTGGAAGGATTTCCTCATCTTTGGAGCAATGAAATCCACAGCATTTCAGAAATATTGAAACCACTTGAGCAGTATCCTCAGAGCATGCTTCACATCAGAGACCCTGGGATGTCAGCAGGTGGCTGCCTCCCATCTCCATGTGATGTGGTGGGGTGGCTGGGTGCAACTTCTCCCCTCATCTCTCCCCTGTTCCCAGATCCCGGAAGAAGAAAAAGAAAATTGGAAACGATGGTTTCATAACCTTTCCCTATTGCTCAACCCTTCCCACCCTAATCAGTGGCCCACATGGGCATTCACCTGTGTAATCATCATCAAAAATAAAATTGAAAAAATAAAATAGAATAAAATTTTAATCCACTTTAAAAATTTTGAACAGATTCATTAGAAGAAGACATACAGGGAGGGCCCAGCGCAATGGGTCATTAGCTAAATCCTCACCTTGTGGGCGCTGGGATCCCGTGTGGGTTTGGTTCATGTCCCAGCTGCTCTACTTCTCTTCCCTGTTTGTGGCCTGGGAAGGCAATGGAGGATGGCCCAAGGCCTTGGGACCCTGCACCCGTGTGGGAGACTCCAAGGAGGCTCTTGGCTCCCGATGTTGGATTGGCTCAGCTCTTGCCACTGTGGCACTTGAGGTGTGAGCCAGTGGATGTAGGATGTTTCTCTGTCTCTCCTCTCTGTAAATCTGATCTGCCTTTCCAATAAAAATAGTTAAATATTTGGAAAAAAATAAAAGAAGATACATAAATTGTCAATAGGGATAGAAAAGAATGTTCAACATCACTGATTTTCTGGAAACTACAAATCAAAACCACCTTGATTGTTATTTTGTACTTGTTCAAGTGACTTTCGTCAAAAATAATGTTTGGAGGGTTCAGGTTGCTGGTGCTGTATTCATGACTCCAAAATGTCAGGACAGGCAAATCTGTGATTCTCTTTCTGAAGTCCCAGCTGGCACATCCACTTGTGAGGCAGGATGAAGGTAAATCTTGGAAGAGTTTCGGTATTTGTAAGCATATGTAGAAAAGGAGGTCTTGTCCAGTGCTGGTGCAAATGTAAACTGGTAAAGGTATTTTAGAAAGCAGTACAGAAGTTCCTCACAAAATTAAACCCAGAAATACCATTAGAGCAGTTATTTAAAGTAATTTGGAGTAAAATTCAAACATCTCACTATCTGAGGTTATAAAAATCATACCCACATGTATTATTCTTTAAAGGATTCTGTGCCCTTCCAGTTAATGAGGGACTAGAATGCTTGGCTGGGAACATTTCACTCCCAATTAAAGATAATATTTGTCTATGAACTGAGTTTGTTTTAATACAGTGAAAGAGAAATGTATCCTAGAGTACCAAGTTCTTTATCCTGCTTAGATGAATCATAGTGAATAGAATAGGGTCTACGTTTTTTTTCAGTGTTCTTTCGACTGCTTAGTCATGCAGTATTCCCAAAGTTGTAAATACATTGAAATTGACTTTGTGGAAGTTTAAAACCTAACGAATTTTTGTTTCAAATGAAGCATAAAGAGGAGCTATACAAGCTATCTTGTCTTAGACTCAGTTAATTCCCCAATCTGAACGTCTTGATAGTTATTTGACAATGTTATTCTTGAATTTCCCATTTTCTATGGTTAAAAATGTCAGAGATATAATCAGTGTTTCTGCAAAACGTGCTTACTCTGAAAACTATTGTCAGTGAACAAGAAAATAATCCAGAAATCTTCTCTTTCCTTAAAATTTTTGTTAAAATGTGTTTGGAACCTCAAAGAGATCAGAATATTAGAGCAACTAAATAGAAGGAAATTAAATTAAGACCTTTTTCCATAGATTTTTTTCAAATTAGAGAGTTCTTTTCTCTATTGAAATAGTATAGGAAAAATAGCAAGTAAAAATAGCTACAACCAAACTGATATCCCCAGCTAAATTACAGCTTGTTCTACTCAATTGTTTTTGAAATACAGACTAAGAACATTCAGTTGTTACACAAAATACATTCCTCACCAAAATATATTCTATATTATAATAAGCCCTAGGGGGAAAATGGGAGTTAATGGTGAAGAAAGATAAGTCTGTGAAGAGAGTGGGTTAGAGAAAACAATCAAATAAGGAGGAAGTGACAAGTATTTGAGAAATACCTTAGGGCTGACCCTAATCAGAGTGGAGAGGCAGTGTAGGGTCAAGCGTGAAAAGTAAGCGGTGTGGGCAGAGGACGAACAGCGGGTGAGTGAGGCTGAAAGAAAGCAGTGCCTGGGATAGAGCGCTTTGGGGATGGATCCAACAGCAAACCCTTCTGAGACAACAATGGAGCAAGAAGCCACATTCTGGAAGCAAGACAGGGAGAACAGAAAGACCTGAGGAATGAAAATGAGAGAAAAAGAGGAGAAAGATAATAACACGTGACCTAGTCTGGCAAATGAGTACACATAAAACCACGTGGGCTTCCTGGGTCTTCCTGAGGAAGACCAAGATGGAAGGGAGAGAGGAGGAGACAAAGACAGATCCAGAGAGATGGAAACCAGAGAGTGGAATTACTGACACTTTAGCAAAAAACCGAGGACAAGGACAGGGAAAGAGAAATACGGTGTCTTAAAAAGGCAGGCAGGCTGAGTGTGATTCACTAAGTTTGGCTTTAAGTGGATTAATACTTGCTTCCTGTCGACCTTGTTGATCCCTTGAATGATGGAGTTTTACTTAATTGTCATTGGTCTTTAAAAATTGTAAGCTCCTTACACATTATTTATGACTCTTCAATTTTTAAAACACACTTGAACACTTAGAGGTCACAGAGGCTTCCCACAGACATGTGTGTTGTGTTTGTTGTTACAAAACAAAACAAAAATGCCTGTCATTACAATGACCAGAAAAATGCCACTGAAGATAGGAAAGGAAATTGATCAAACACTTATAAATTTCTGGTATATATGCACATATAATATACATACAAGAGTACCTCAAAAATTTGTGGAAAAGATAGGATTCAAATTTAAGTTATTTTGGGACAAAAATTTGAAAGTCATAAATATTTTTTCATAATATATGCTTTCCATGAAGTTTCTTACATGTATTTTTGAAGTCCTGTTTTTCATGATATGCATTTTCCATTAATGCTTTGAACACAACTCACATGCATGAATTTAAAAAAAAAAAACAACTTTTGGGCCCGGTGCGAAAGCGTAGTGGTTAAAGTCCTCGCCTTGCATGCCTGTTATCCCATATGGGCGCTGGTTCTAATCCCGGCAGCCCTGCTTCCCACGCAGCTCCCTGCTTGTGGCCTGGGAAAGCAGTTGAGGACGGCCCAAAGCCTTGGGACCCTGCACCCGCATGGGAGACCCAGAAGAAGCTCCTGGCTCCTGACTTCGGATTGGCTCAGGTCCAGCCGTTGTAGCCGCTTGGGGAGTGAACCATCGGATGGAAGATCTTCCTTTCTGTCTCTCCTCCTCTCTGTATATCTGCCCTTCCAATAAAAATTTTAAAAAATATTTAAAAAAAGCCTTTTTGAACTCCCTAAAGCTTATCCTTTAGTTGTATTTTCTAGGAATTTTTTGAAGTTCCCTCATTATAGGCACATGCATACATTACATGAACACATGTCCTCACACATACATAAGCATGCGTGTGAATACATTTTTTTCCTGCCATATAATATTAGCAACCTATTCCTGATCAAATGTTAAGATGATGGAAAACCAGCATGGCAAATTCTGAGGTGAGAAAAATCAAAGTTCAGAGAGATAATGGACCATGGAGACTCAGCAAGGTGGCAATCATAGAAGACTTCAGATTTTTATCAATTCAGTTGACTACTTTTCAGAATATCAGGGATCTCACTGGGGATGAGAGGCACAAGTCAAACATGTCTGTAAGTAGTAGGCCGTAGTACATTTTCCCTACATCTGGCCATTCGTTTTGTTGATGAAGACGAAATGACAATGTGGCCTAAAAAATTTGAGACCCACTGCTCAGCATCCTGTCCAGACTCAAATCCCAGGGTCCTTGAAGGAGATCTCTTCCACCTCTACATCTCAAGTTGCTGTGAATTAAACCAGCTTCTAGATCCTCAATATTCTTTCTACCGCAACACACTGGACACGCAGCTCTGCCCAGCCTATTCAGTAGAGGTAGTAATAGCAGCAGTAGTAGTAAAGTTATACTAAACATTGAGTAATTACCATGTGTCAGGGGCTGGGCTGTTTTTGCTCATTTAATTCTCAATACATAATTTTGCATATATTATACAGTTTCCCCAGTTCAGAGACAAGAACATTGTCTCAGATCATTTAAAAAACCTACCAAGCTTACACACATAGTAACATAACCCTCATTCATTTAGGTCAACCAATATCTAGGTGCTTGTCATTAGTTCTTACACTATGTTGCTTCTTACTGTCATAACTCTTAGGTAGAGTGGGATGAAATTATGTCCCCTGGCCTATGAACATATGACATTAGGAAAGCACTAATCCTAAAGTGCTGTCAGGAAAAATTTCAGAGTCCCTTTAACATAGCTCCAATTCGGTATCAGTGAACTAAGTCATCTTTAAGCTTTTCATACCTAATTTTTAAAAACATTGGGATCCTGCTGCTAAGAAGAAAGGAAACTTCTAGCACATGCAACTAGGTTGATTCTAGCAAATTTCATCAATTTTTGCATTCGTGAAGCATTGGTTCCTGTTTGTCTCCTTCAATAACTCATTGTCTTCGTAGGAGGCTCAGATCAGAAATTTGTTTAAATCACCTCTGATTTCTCTTCTGATCATACCTCTCAGATAACATACTGAAAATTCTGGGTGATCACCAGTGATGCGCCTCCAATTAGGATGCCACAGACAAAATGTCATTAATATTGTTACAACAACAAATAACCATATTGCTGATGGCTCTGATCTAATCACGACTCAGATACTGAGCAATTACTTTGAAGAGCTACAGGACAATATAGAAAAGATTGTACCTTTTGAAGGATTAATCTTTAAAATTACTTTCAAAATTATCAATTTTTTTCTAATTTGAGTTGTGTCCACAAAAAGTAATAAAGTTTTTTTTTAGGTTTGTTTATTTTTATTTATTTCAAATAAAATCTAGAATTGTCTATCTGTGAATTTATGGCTGGGCCAGGCTGAAACCAATTATCATGCACTTTTTGTGTGTCTCCCAATGGGTCACAGGGACTCAATGCCAGGAAGCTGGATTGAAAGTAGTTGGTCAGATTCAAACCAGGCACTGTACTATGGGGTGTGGCCCTACGAAGTGGCAAATTAACCTGCTGTGTTACAATGCCTGCCTCTATTGAAGTTTTAAATGAATTGTGTGATTGTTCCAATTCAAATCTAAGCAACAGGCCTAGATAATGGGCAGCTGAGAGAACACCATTTAGAATTCTGTTCCTTTAGGATAGTACTGGTGTCTTTTTATCTCATGTTTGTTCATACCTAGCTCAGCTCCTTTCTGGCAATGAGTCAGATTTCAATAAATGTTGTTTTTGAGTAAACAGAATGCTCTTGGTGACTGTGCCTATTCAAGCACGTATTTCAAGCTGAACTGAATTATTTAGTTTAAATTCAGCCTTCTTTCTTTCTTTGAAGTCCTTTTTTGTTGTTGTTGTTGCTTATTTATACAGTGTGCAATTAAAGGTTGTTGAACGGCTGTTGCACATAATGGCATATTGGTTGAATGCCCAGAACAGGTGGCGAGATTCATACTCTGTGTTGATCTTATCACACTATCTTTGCATGAGGGAGTCAAGACATGGTTTGGAGCTTTTGTATTTATCTTATCACTTTGTTCAGTATCTGTCTGGAGTCATGAAATGATCAGTCAAAGGCAGTGCAGTCCTGCACTTGCTCCTTGAGGCAGGTCTCAAGTCCTGAGCATCTTCATGCGCCTTACTAATACCTAGCCTAGAGAGAGAAGGAAATGATGACGATGTTTAGGGATCTATGAAGTCAGTCACTGTTCTTGACAGACTTATTCATATTCATATTTAGTTGATACAATAGTCTTACAACATAAATTGTTTTTCATTTATAGTTAAGAAACACTGAAGGCTAGGAATATTAACAAATTTGCCAAGGAGTATAGTGCTTCAATTGGCTTATCTTCTGCTTTGCAGGGCAAACATCACACATGGGGGATGGTTCTGGACCCAGCTGCTTCACTTCCCATCCAAGGCCCTGCTGATGGCATGGGAAGGCAATGGAGGATGGCTCAACTCTTTGGGACCCTGCACCCACCAGGGAGACCTGGGGGAAGCTCCTGGCTTTGGATCAGCTCAGCTCCAGCTGTCACAGCCTTCTGCAGAGTGAGCCAGCAGATGGAGGGTCTCACTTTCTCTCCTGCTCTCTATAAGTCTGCCTTTCAAATAAAAATAAAATCTTTAAAAAAAGAAATTTGCCAAAATCACAGTTACAAGGCTTAGCATTGTGTTTCAAACTCTTAGCATGGCTCCTGATGCATAAGTGTGCAGTTTCCAATGATTCAAATACCTGTTCTGCTCTGAAAGTCTTGGCTTTTTTCACCACCGAGTGCTGCTTCCTCAGTAAATGGTTTGAGATATTTTCATGAACACACAATGATTTTTAGGTTTGTTTTATATTCTTCAAAATTAGCATATTTCTTTTTATATCCATCTTTGGGTAGACATCCAAGTTAAGAAGATAAGTGCCTTGGCATAAGAGTTGATAAGATCACAGGAGGGAGGGTGAATTAGGATTCCTTAGATTTGGAAATAATAAGTAAAACATCTATTTTTTAAAAAGATTTATTTGCAAGCCAGATTTTAAAAAAATATTCTATTTATTTAAAAAATATTTATTTTTATTGGAAAGTCAAATTTACAGAGAGAAGGAGAGACAGAGACAAAGATCCTCTGTCTACTGGTTCACTCCCCAAGTGGCTGCAACAGCCAGAGCTGAGCTGAGCCTAAGCCAGGAGCCAGGAGCCTCCTCAGATTCTTACATGCAGGTGCAGGGTCCCAAAGCTTTGGGTCGTCCTCAACTGCTTTCCCAGGCCACAAGCAGGGAGCTGGAAGGGAAGTGGAGCAGCAGGGATGTGAACCTGCACCCATGTGGGATCCTGGTGCGTGCAAGGCTAGGACTTTAGCTACTAGGCCATTGTGCCAGGCCCATATTTACTTATTTTTATTTGAAAGACAAATTTGAGAAGAGAGAGAGAGACTGAGAAAGGAAAATCTTCTATCTGCTGGTTCACTCCTGAAATGGCTGCAATGGCTAGAGCTGGTTGGATGCAGGGGCCTAAAGACTTGGGTGACATTCCATTACTTTTCCAAGTACATTGGCAGGGAGCTGGATCAAAAGTGAAGTTGCTGGGACTTGAACTGGCAACCATATAGCATACCAGTACCACAGGGAGAGGCTTAAACCTACTATGTCACAAAACTGTCCCCTGAAAGTCAGAATTTATACATAGAGAGGGAAGACACTCGCATACAGAGAGGTCTTGTATCTGTTAATTCACTGCACGGATGGCCACAATGTCCAGAGATGGACCAGTCCAAATCTAGTACCAAGGCGGCTCCTCTGAGTCTGCTGTGTCAGTTGCAGGGGCCCAAGTGGGCAGCCTCCTAATGTGTTTCCTAGTCCATTGGCAGGGAACCAGAGTACAAGTGTAGCAATTGGGACACAAACCAGTATTGTAAGTGGTAGCTTTATTCGATAGGCCATCTAAATCTTAAGGAAATGACTGGGTCAATACATCACCTAAGAAAGCTCAGAAGGATCTGGGATGAGAAGCAGTGAAAGCATTGTCTTGCAAAGCCTGGTCCCTTGAGCAGTGCTGAGAGTGGCAGAGCAGAATCTGGGGACAGGAGGGTGTTCATACCAGCAGAATGACGGGAACAGGGCAGGTTAAGAGGGGAATAACTAATGAAGACACACAAACCACTCTGTGGGAAATATGTGCAAGAAACATCACTTCCTCTGAGTTAGGAGAAACGGGGGTGAGCTGGTGAGAGGCAGGTGGATTTTAAAATGAGGACCGGAAAATTACCTGCTCAAATGGAGTTATAAGTTTAACGAGTCACATGAGATCTTAGCTAAGTGATGATATTAATTAACCCCAAGGCAAAGTCTGCTTTCCTCACAGGGAACTTGCTTCATTAACAGGACAAGTAGAAATCATCTCTAGGAAATGTTTAAGATGCTGAGAATATCATGTACAGTCATCTTTTTTTCTCTAATATTCTTCTTTAGGTAAAAAGGGAGTTTAAATGAATGTGGTGGGAATCTCTGAAGGGATAACCGAGATTCTTAGAAAATCTGATATAATAGCTTGTCAGTCTTTCACAATTACGTGATGCTTGTTGACTTCTCTTTCCCACATTCCCTATCAGGCCCCACTGCCCCCTGATGCTTACTCTCCCTTCTGCTTGCTCTGTTGCCCTCACACCTCCTTGCCTTACCTGACTGCAAGCCTCAACAATCACTTTTTCTCTGACACCAGGAATCGCTTTCACATGGCTGTTTTCAGCCCAGACTTATCGATCAAGCATGGCAGTCATTTGTGGACTCACTTTATCTATCCTCTTCAATAGTGTGTGTCCCCAGTCCAGAGAAAAGTCTTCCTTGTGTGTGTGTGTGTCCATGTCCTGTATGATCTTTTTCTGTTAGTGAATATAGTATGTTTTAAATTAAATTAATATAATGATTTCCTTTTACAAGATTACAGAACAGGAGCCAGCATTACGGCACAGTGAACGAAACTGCTGCGTTCTGTGCTGGCAGCCCACATGGAAGTATTAATTGGAGTCCTGGCTGCTCTACTTCATAACCAGCTCCCTGCCAATGCTTCTGGGAAAGCAGTGGATGATGACCCAAATACTGGAGTCATACCACCGACATGGGAGACCTGGATGGAGCTTTAGGCTCCTCCTGGCTCTCACCTGGAACATCCTTGGAGCTGGTGACCATTTGGAGGAGTGAATTAATGGATGGAGTGAATTAATTTACTCTTTCAAGTAAATACATTCTAAAAAATTGCAACACGTTTATAAGTAAAAGTGAAATAGAAAGGACAGGACAAACGTAGTTGAGATAAAATAATAGATCTAAGTGTAGGATTTAGTCTAAGGTTCAGAACTTAGATCTTCTGATCATCCAAATCCATGTGTCTCCCTAGTAACCATAAAGCATGTCCAAGGGGGCTGGTGAGGAGGGAGAAAACAAAAGTGTTAATCTGTAGAGGTTCAGCCGACTCCGGCTCACGCCAGCTGCATTGTATTTTTCCCTTCTGTAAGTCATTTGTGATGTCAGTTGCCTGTGATATGGCCTAACTTTCCTGCTTCTTCTGATAGATGGATCCTGACCAGTGTGCTAAATTAAGGGAGTTGGCTGCTGCTAACAGATCTGGGGTCATCTCTGATGGTCAATCAATACACGGAAGTTGTTAATGCCTTTACCAGAGCAATACTTTGTTTACTTTGTAAAAACAGTCATTACATTTACTGTAAACTCTGGCCTTTATTAGGCATGTTGCATATTGATACATTTAATAAAATGCTTTGTGAATTTAAAAATTGTGTATAGTTACTAACAAATGTCTGCTAGACAAAATTATGTTTTATCATTATATTCAATTCTAGCTATATCCATTTTAACCCCCTTTCCTCTTTGAGACTGGGCTGTTCTTAACTGCCAAAAGTTCCGTTCTCTTTCAAATTATGTGAGAATAATGCAGTGTAGTGCATTCACCAAGGATGTTTGTAATTTAGTAGTAAATTATCCAAAAAATGTCCTTGGTAGATTTGCTAGATGTTAAAAGAAGCAATGTTTTACAGTGTATTCTGATACTGTCCGGAAAAACAGTGCAGAGACAGACTCTAGTAACCCTCGGAATGAAACTCATCTTCAGTATGTGGGTTTCTAAAAAATCATGACATATTCTGTTGCCAAGACTGAATTCAGTTCACAAATACCTCCTTTGCCTTTTCCCTGTCCTGTGTACCAATCCTACACAGCCTGGCATTTGTCTTCTTTCCTAAAACCATAAAAAAGATGGCCAAGGCCATATTCAGTTGTGTTCCTCTTATTAATTGTTCAATAGAGATGAAAGTGAAGTAGAAAGAAAAAGCTTATGTTTTGGAATTAATATTTTTCCTTGCAATAGCTTGGCCTTTCAATCCCCCTCATTTTTGTAGAGCTAACTTCAGTAGTCTTGGAATTATAATTTTTCACTTTATGCCTTTTAAAATTTTGTCAGTAGAGAATGTCTCCAGTGTCATGATTTTTACCTACAAAAGCCACCAGGACACAATTATGTAGAAAATTCAGTGGGACTAGCAAATGTGTCTTGTATTTCGTAGGAGTCAACTCATTGCTTTTGGCTGCCTACTCAACTGGACAAATTCATGTATCTTCATGAATTATCTTTGATGAAGCAACAATATGGGCAGAAAATAGATGATAGTAATTGAATGATTAACTTACTGTAGACTTGGAGTGAGCAGCTACTACGAACTAGACAATCAGCACCAAAATGAGTGAATGCCTGCAGCAACCAGATCACGTTTATTCTGTACCACGCGAAACAGAAGGCAACTCTACAACCGAGTTACTTCCTCTTTTGGGGAACTGAAAAGGCAGTAAATGCAGTTGACGACAGACATACAGATTGCTGTGAAGCTTGCAATCGGTCTGGCCAACAGACACTCCCCTTTGGGTGTGAGCTGTGATTCCTCAAGAATGGTGGCTGTCCGGGGAAGGAGCCACTGGAGGAATGTCTCCAACTTGGTAGGGCTGAGAAAAAATCCCCACTTTCCGCCATGAACAAAAGTCAGCTTGACCCATGTAGTAAGGTCTGGGTAAATATAAATGTCTGGCTTCATCCCTTTTACATTTCTTGATGAATTTGGGCACTTCTTTTTCCTCAGAGGTTTCATTTTGGGAGAGACTGTCTTTTTTTCAAAATGGTCAACGGGTTCTGGATAACTGGGCGGCACTTTCTGCACTGAAGAGCTGACACGGCCAGTGGAGGCCAGTGTGTTCAGGGTTTTTTTCTGTATGAACTTGTGAAGCAATTCTATGGTCTCTTTCTCCTTTTCTCCCTCCAGATCCCCCAAAGAGCATACATGATAGCAGGAATTCTGTTTTTCCAGTTCTGTTACCTTTCTAGTTAAAGTGTCAATGTTCTCCTTCATAGCTAGGATAACATCAGTTGTTGCACATTGTTTGTCTTCGTTAACACGCAGGCCGAATTCCAGTTGCTCTATCTGCTTCTTAGAATCATCAGACATTCCCTGGATTTTTGATATTGCTTTGACTACATCAGTCATTTGGTTGTGAAGTTCAATTTGGGCAGTTTTAACATCCTGGAACATCACCGTAAGACTCAAGTCTTCACCAGAACAGACATCCTCCTGATCGCAATCATAGGCAGTCACTGTTGGATATCCAGGAAAATCTGGGTGCTTGAACCTACATTTTTCATACACATTTTTAACAGATTGCCTGATCTTGGAGAGATTTGAAGTCCAAATCTTCCCTGCAGCAACTTTTACTCTTCTGGTATGAAACTTGTACATCTTTCATTGTGAAGCAAGCAATAAGACATTAGGAAATGTGACTAGAACCATAGAAGAAAGAAATGTCAGAATGAAATGGCCTTTCTCGCACTGGTGGCTGAGTTTCTTCTCTGGTCACATCCTAGAATGCCCTCTGGAGAGCATCAAAGGCAGCAGCAGGCACTCTTATGTGGTTTGCTTCACATAAGGCAGTTTAGCTGGAGAACTCTGAGAAATAACGGTCAGCCCAGCTCACAGAATCATTCATATGGTCATCAGTGACATGATGCTGATGTCACAATAGCTGCTGGCTTACAGCACATTTTTTTTTGTAGTTAAAATGACACCTTCTAATTATGGTTGATGATGTGATGGTTGTTAAAATAATCAGAACAACAGAATCTAGGCAAAGCAATCTATTTGTCTGACAAAGACATGTAAGAAACAAATTCAAAAGGAAGAGGGCTGGGGTGGCTAGAAGGAGAGGCACTCAGCAATATCTGTGAGGGCTGGAGAGTTGAGTTGGTTGGAGGGAACTAAGTTTCAATGCCCATTGACAGGTACTGGAGCCATATGGGAAGCGGGACAGACTGGACTAGTCTGCTATGTATACTGGCAGGCCAGGGTGAGGGGCGGGCCTGGTGGTGGTTATTGTGGGTCGCCCCGACTGGGCTGCAGACCCCACTGGTTGATGAAAGAGTCAAGTGCATGCTGGACAGAACCAGGCTGGACTGCAACACCCTTGGTTCTAGTGCAAGTCGGGACTGAGAACAGAGCCAGCCCAGCGATTGCAACCACCAACTGATTGTGGCGATGGACTGTGCCGGAACCGGTACTAGCTGGAACATGCGGGAATCTGATCTGGGAATACCTCTAAGTCTCTTTGGTGATCTCCCCAATCGAACTGCTGGACTCAGAGCCCTGGCTAACAGAGGACGGAGGACGGAACAGGTCAATCAACCACCTCAGCTAAACGTTGGGCAGCGAAATACTGGGCAAACGAAGACTCCATGATGGACTGTGACAATCAGTGGCTTCTTCAATGACCTAATTGAGCTGGGAGGGATGTGACTGGCAGCGATCCATAACTGGAAGACTATTAAGACTACTTGAGCAAGTATCTCAGCATGCCCTACATCTGGGACCTTGGGCGGCGGGGAGACTGGGTGGGGATTCTCCCTCAATATCCCCCTTCACCTCAGATACATAAATAATATAATAAAAATATATATTTAAAAAAAAAGAAAAAAAAGAAATCTGTTCTAAGTTAACATCTAAGTATTAAGCCTTAAGAAACTGAATACATACCATTTAACCACCTTAAGTATATTACTGTTTCTTCTACATTATTTTTCATTTTAAAAAAAATTCGATGATCTTTACATAGTTGATTAGGGCTCAAAGAGTGAAGGGCTACGGGAAAATGGGTAAGACCATTGTTTCCACATTCTCTCTCTCTCTTTTTGTTTCTGGGGGAAGGAGGGAGACAGGGAGAGCCACACCCACCCTCCCAAATATCCCAGGGTCCCTGATGTGGGACATGCTCTGAGGGCACTGCTCAAGTAGATAGTTCAACTGTTCTGAATTGCTGCCAATCTCGCCATTCCAAGCACTATGAAATCTCTTCAGAATCCACTGGCTGACATACTGCACCTTAGCGTCTCCACTGGGTAGTTGATCAATTTGTTCTGTCCTCTGTTGTGGTACCAGGTGTCCTACGTAGGATCCAATGTACCACCATATCCTCCATGTGCACCTGGATATGCTGTCCAATGCTCTAAGCCACAGAGGAAGCTCAGCTTTGACACATGCACTCCATGGTCAGACCGTGGAACCTGCAATTCTCTTCAGGGTTGGAGTTCAGAGTCCAACAGTTCAACTGGGGGGGGGGCGGTCCCCTAAAGAAACTTCATCTGAGGTGATCCCAGACCTGATTCTTGTGTGTGCTTGCCAGTACAAGGCCTGGCAAAGACCGTTGCCCCAAGCAGCTTATGCATATGCTGGTGGTTGCAAGTGCTGGGTCAGTTCTGCCTCCAGCCCCATCTTCTGCACAAACCAATGGGTATTGGAGCTCAACCAGATCCTGCCCACCACACAGCCAGCCCTCATGGAAACCAGTGGGAGCTGCAACATAGACAAAGCAACCCACAATAACCTCCACCAGGCTCGCCCCCTGCCCTGGTTCCTTTACTTGCCAGTATGCATAGCAGACTGGTCCAATCTGTCCCACATCTCATTCAGCTCTCGTACACGTCAATGAGCATTGAAGACTAGTTCAACCGAACCAGCCCACTATCCAGCCCACACACCTGACAATAAGTGCTACTCTCTGTCTAGCCATGCTTGCCTCAGTGCTAGTTCTCATGCTCTCTAATGGGAGTGGCAACTCAAGAGGGAGGTACCCACTGTTTCTCTACTGGGTCCACTCCCACTCCTGGATCATGCACTTTCCAGGAGGTTCTTCAGTTGGCTTGACAGAATGAGCACACCCCCCCCCCCATGCCGACATCTGCCAGCTGATGCTGAGGCAGACCAGCCCACACCCACTCTGGCTTATGCTTGCACAAGTAGGAACTGTCAACCCAGCCTGCTTTTCCCTGGTCTAGGTCACATGAGGCTAACAGATGTTGTAGCCCTGCCTGGTCTGGTATTCCCCCCTCCCAACTCATGTTCTTCAGTGGGAATGGTAGGGGAGCCCCATGCAACCTAACTACTGGCTTTGCCCCCACCCCCGGTCTTGCATGTGCTGGCTGGGTGCCACGGCCAGGTCTGGCATGGCCTGCCTCACTTAAGTTTTTGCCAGTGGGTGCTGTAGCCTGGCCCAGCCCAGCCCAGCCCACTCCTATTCCAGCTCATGCTGGTGGGGGCTACAGCTTAGCCCAGTCCAGACAGCACTCAAGTCAGCCCTCATGTGTACTGGTATGTGTTGCTACCAAACCCTGCCTGACCCACACTCCATTCTGGTGCTCAGATTTGCCAGCGGGTTGTATGAACAGGTTCAGCCTGACTTGCCTGCGACCTGTGCCAAATGCATGACAGTGGGTATCGTTCCCTAGCCTGGTCTGGGCTGGTCCCTATTGCGGTTCTTGCGCTCACCTTCATGGACTGTGTCCTGATGGAGGAATGGCCCAAGCTCCTCCATTAGAACCTCTCCCAATGCCAGATCTCGTGCATATGGGTGGGTCCATGGGCCAGCCCTACTCAGTCCACCTCCTGACACCAGCAGGAACAATGGCCTTTCCTCACCAGCCTTCAACCCATTCCAGATATTATCGTTGGGTATCACAGCCCAGCCTAGCCCTGTCCACATGCAGACACAGCTGACACCTGACTCAGCAGGGGTAAAAACCTAGCCTAGCCCTTCTACAATACCCTGATTCTCACAAGCACCAGTGGGTGCTGGAGTCTTGCCCAGTCCAGCGCACCCAACCCCAGTTCATACTTGTGCCAAGGGACACTGCAGCCATGTCCAGACCAGAAAGCGTCTCCCATTCCAGCCCTCTCACTTACAGTGGGAACCCCAACCCAGCCAGAGCATCACTTTAGTTCCCCAACCAGGTCTGTTCCCAGCTTTAGATCTTACACATGGCAGTGTTTGTTCTGACCCAGCTTGGCTTTGCCCCCCACCTGTCATGACCTTTGCCTTTGGGTGCTGTAGCCTGGCCTGACCCAGCCTGCCCCCCAGTCCTACCACTCACTGGTGGGTGCTGGAATCTGGCCCTTCTCTGTTTGCTCCTGTCCCAGGCTCATGCAAACTGGTAGCTGTAAGAGTTTAGCTGAGCTTGACCTGTGCTCCAACCTGGTTTCTGCTCTTGCCAATGTGCCAAAATTTGCTCGGCCCTGCCCAATCAGCCCCCCTCCACAATCAACCCACACATTAGCCAACAGTTGGAGTTACCCTGCCCAGGCTGCCCAACACCCAGGCCTGGACCATATGCTCCCCAGTGGGAGTTATGACCCCATAGGGGAGTTTCCCAGGTTTCCCCACTTGGCCCACTCCCTGGCCCAGATCTCACATGCTCCAGCAGGTATTAGGCTCTTGCCTGGCATAGCCTGCCCCTCCTTCTTGGCCTTTGTAGGAGCTGGAGGATGTTGCAGCCCAGTCTGCCTCACACCCTGTGGCAGGATGCACATGCAGGTGCTGCAGCTTGATCCTGCCCAGCCTGTTCTTGGCCCCAGTATCTGTCAGTGTTGGCAGGTTCCATGTGCACAGCTAGTTCAGCCCATCACCACCCCAACTCTTGAGCTAACTAGTGGGACTTGCATTTCCACAGGGTGGGGCCCATTTAGCCCCTGCAGAATCTACCTCTGGACCTGGTTCTCTCGCATGCTGGTTAGAGTCATGACCCTGCCTAATGTGAGCAATCCCCTGTTCTGACAATCAGCTCTAACCCTGCCAGACAGCTTTCGTGTAGGCTGGTGTGTGGTGGTCAATGATGTTCTGTGCTAACATACCATTTCAGGACTCCCATATGGGCTGGTGAGTCAGTCTGACCCAAACAGATCTTCCAGACTCTCCCCTCCAGATCACCAGGTCTTAGTCCCCTTACTTATATGCAAGTACAGTGACCCCATTGCTGGGAGTCACACAGGATTCATTCCTCACCTACACACATAGTGGCCTTATCCATGGATGTTCCTAGGCAGCAATTACATACACCCAAGACCATAGAGCTGGCCGCCCAAAGCCCAGGACTCGCTCACTGCATGGCAGCAGTGGCCGTGGCCAGGGCCCTAAGCATTGAGTCCATCTTGGCTCAGGTACCCCCAGCAGCCACTTTGCTGCTGGAAGCTCCCACCACTCAAGCCCAGAGGCTGAACTCCCCCTAGGCCCCTCCCGCTGCAACGTGGTGGCAGTGGGGCAGAGCTAGAGACTGAGCCTATTTCCCAAGAGATTCCCTCAAGGCATACTTACAATGAAGGGAGAAACCTCTCAGGCCTAGGCAAATCCGGGATGCGCTCACCGCGTGGCAGCAGTGGCCATGGCCAGGGCCCCAAACATTGAGTCCAACCTGGCTCAGGTATACACAGCAGCTGCCACACAGCTGGAAGCTCCCACCACCCAAGCCCCAAGGCTGAACACACTTAGAGCACATCTAACTGCAGAGTGGCGAGTCTCAAAATGTTTGCTTCCAACCCTCTTCTTTTCACTTATGAAAATGATTGTGTATACAGATCTTTTGTCTGTGTGAGTTATACAATATTCTATATTACACATAAAAATTTAAAAAGTGTTAAGATAATTGTATTGATTAAATTAGGGCAATAATATTAACAAAAATGACATATTGTTATGAAAAATAGATGTTTTTTCAAGAAAAAATAGTGATCAAGTGGTTCATTGCTTTTTGTATTTGCAAATATTTAAAATTCATGGATTACAAGAAGATACATTCTTATATTTGCTTCGCTTATTTTCTGTTATGACATGTGGCTGAGGTATATGAAGAATAATTGTCTTGTGGAAATACATAGGTGGAAAGGGAAGAGTGTTTTTAATATCCTTTTCAGTTAATTAAGGATACTGTTGTTTGCTATTCTACCAAAATTCTATCAATAATATATTTTTTAAGAAATTAGTTACAGTATGTTATCTTAGAAAAGATCAATACACTTTCATATTGTTACATTAAATTTCACTAACCTGGTTTCCCTTTGAATAGATGAGTGATAATACTATTTGGTCATCTGCAAAATCATGGTTTTCTGAATTGTACAGCTTTGAATTATGACTCATTTTATTATACGGTATCAAAATATCATTTCTATTGTTTTGATATTAGTTGAAGTGTTCCTCAGAAGTCCACAATATTAAAAGGTTGATCCCAGACCAGTGTTACTATTAGGAGGTGGGGCACAGTGGGGTGTCCTGAGGTTGCCAGTTGGAAGGCAGCTCCTGTAAGAGGTCGTGATAAATGGCCGAGGCTGTGCCCATGCCCTGCATTATCAGCTGACTCAGGATGTGGCCACTTGCTTCAGCACGTGCACCTGCCGTTATGCTCTGTGCCATCATCACAGGTCAAGCCAATGCGATCGGTCTTAGATTATAATCTCCAGGACTGTGAGCTAAATGAGCCTTTTCTCTTGCTAGTTGTGGATGTCATTATGGTAATGAAAAGCTGACTAATGCAACCATATTCATTAATTATCAATATTGGCTCACCAAATCTTTCTCTCTCTTAAAAAAAAAAGATGTATTTATTTATTTGAAATGTAGAGTGACAGGAAGACTGGAAGAGACACACATCCACAGAGATCATCCATACACGGATTCGCTCCAGAAGTAGTAACGAAAACTGGAACTGGGCCAGGCAGAATCTAGGAACCTGGAACTCCATCCTGGTTTCCCATTTGAGTGACAGGGGCCCAGCACTCAGGCCATGTTCTACTGCTTTCCCAAGAACATTAACGGGGAGCTGGATTGGAATCGGAGCAACTGGGACTTGAACCAGTGCTCACAGGGATGTCATATTTACAAATATGAGTTTAACATGCTTTACCACGGTGCTGGCTCCAGAGGAGTTCTTGAGATGAAGCTCATGGTGGCAAATACAAATTTTCAAAAATTGTAATTTTAAGATCACAAACCTTGAAGTTTATCAAGATTATAACTTTCCATGTAATGGTAGCATCTCTATATCCAATTTTTGCTTGTTGTTGCAAAAAAGGCTTGCCAAATGCCCAATGGTGAATACTATGGTTTGTTATTACATCAAGTAAAATGATGTTTCAGGCAGAACTAGTCAGTTCAGTTTATGCTTTTTCTGGGCTTTGCCCTTTATGCTAGCAAGGAACATGCTACATTAGAGTACCAGAGCTTGATTCCTGGCTTCAGCTTTTGATTTCACCTGTATGCTAATGTGGGTCCTGGTAGACAATGACGATGGCTCAGATAGCTGAATTCTTAATACCCTAGTGGGAGACATGGAGACCTGTATCAGCTTCTGGCTTCAGCCCTGGGTCTGGGATCAGCCCAGGATGTTGTAGCTTTTGGAAAGTGAATTGATAAATGACAATTCTCATTCTCTCTCTTTCCACTTGTCTCTTATAACTACATTTTTTAAAATTTTACTTCTTTTTGTTCTTATCATTTTATGATACAATTCCATAGGCTCCTGGGATTGCGCTTATCTCTTCCCCAATTCCCTCCCCCCTCACTGAATTCCCCTATACCATGACTATAGTATAGTTCTTCATACATAGTCATGTGTCCATCATTGCAGGCATGGACAATGGCAGAGAGTCCAGCATCTTATTGTCAAGGTATAGTAAACAGTTTCATTGGGAGTCCATTTTTGTCTGGAAGTAGAGATGCATACTGCATTGTATCCTCACATCTGGATATGATAGTCTCCATTACACAGTTGCTATACATCCCCTTAAATGAAAAGCCACAATACAAAATCAACAACAGGAAGAAAAATAGAAATTTACAATGCCTTGAAGTTAAATAACATGCTACTGAGTGACTAATGTGTCACCGAAGAAACAAAAAAGAAAATCAGGAACCTTCTTCAAGAAAATGATGCTTCTGTATAATCTATGAGTCATTGAAGAATTTAATCAGGAAAATGTTCTAAAGAGGTGAAACTTGAAAAAAAAAATCAAAATCCATGAGATATAGTTTCCGTTTATCTTTGCTGGTGAAATGTGTCTCCAGTAGGCCACAAATAGATGGGTTTTGTTTTTTAAATCTAGTCTACTAATCTACAATGTTTGATTGATGAGTTTAAGCCATTTACATTCAGGGTTAGTATGAATGGGTGGTAATTTGGTCCTGTCATTTTAGGAATGGGTTGTACATTGATTTAGTCTTCTGTTTTTATTTTACTGGGATGTTCTTCCCATTTGCCTTTGGTTTTGGTGAGTGTTATTCCTTTTCTCTGTCAAGAGAACATCTTTTTTTTTTTTTTAAAGATTTTATTATTATTGGAAAACCGGATATACAGAGAGGAGGACAGACAGAGAGGAAGATCTTCCATCCGATGTTTCACTCCCCAAGTGAGCCGCAACGGCCGGTGCGCGCCGATCCGATGCAAAGCCGGAAACCAGGAACCTCTTCCGGGTCTCCCAGGCGGGTGCAGTGTCCCAAAGCATTGGGCTGTCCTCGACTGCTTTCCCAGGCCACAAGCAGGGAGCTGGATGGGAAGTGGAGCTGCCGGGATTAGAACCGGCGCCCATATGGGATCCCGGGGCGTTCAAGGCGAGGACTTTAGCCTCTAGGCCACGCCGCCGGGCCCAAGAGAACATCTTGAAGTATCATTTGTAGGGCAGGTTTGGAAGAGGCATATTCTTTTAACTTTTCTTTACTGTGGAAGAATTTTATTTCATTTTCAAAGACAAAGGAAAGTTTTGCTGGGTATGTTATCCTGGGCCAACAATCTTTTGCTTTTAGAATCTGGAATATGTTCCTCCATTCTCTTCTTGCCTGTAGGGTTTCCTGTGAGTTTAATTGGGATTCCTTTATAACAGTTGGGTTTTTTTCATGTGCACATTTAAGGATATTTTATTTATGTTCGGTTGAAGAGAGCTTGATTATCATGTGTCTTGGTGAAGATTGCTCTTGGTCAAGCCTGTTGGGAGTTCTGTGCCCCTCCTGGAACTTGTTTCCCAATTCTTTCTTTAGATTAGGGATATTTTCCCTTGTTACTTCATTAAACATATTTTTAAACCCAGCTTCTCTTTCTGTACCTTCTGCAACTGCCATTAACTCTTATATTTGGCCTTTTAGTCATGTCTTTCAATTCTCAAATACTTTTTTTGGCCTGATCCAGCTCTGTTTCCAGCTTTTTGTTTGTTTCCCCGTGGTGACAGTATGTATCTTGTGATTTTGAAATTTTTTCTTCTGCCTCCTTCCATTTTGAAAATCTCTACTATACTTTTAATTTGTTCCACTGTATTCTTCATTTCTGATATAGCAACTTTCATTTGTGACATATTCCTTAAATTCCTTGAATGCCTGCTTTACGTGCTTCTCGTTGTTGATAAGTTTTGTAAGAAGTGTTTGAATTCTGTATCCCCCATTTTCTTGATGTCTTTCTCAGCGAACTCTGAGGTTGGCATAGGGGTTTTTTTTTCACTTTTTAAAAAATTTATTTTATTATATTTTTGACAATCTTTACATAGTTACTTACGGTAAAAAGGTTCAGGGGCTATAGGGAAGTGGGTAAGACTATTATGTCCATATTGTTTCCTTCTTGCATCTGAGGTAAAGGGGGATATTGAGGGAGAAGCCCCACCCAGTTTCCCACCCACCCCAAGTCCTGGATGTGGGGCATGCTCTGAGATACTTGCTCAAGTGGTTTTGATAGTTCATCAGTTATGAATCGCTGCCAGTCCTGCCACTCCAAGCATGATGAGGTCGTTGAAGAATCCACTGATTGACATAGTCCATCATAGAGTCTCCATTTGTCCAGTATTTCGCTGCCAACATTTAGCTGAGGTGGTTGATTGACTTGTTTTTTCTTCTGTCTTTTCTTGGCTAGGGTTCTGAGTCCATCAGTTCGATTGGGGAGATCCCCAAAGAAACTTTGAGGTATTCCCAGACCAGATTCTTGTATGTTCTAGCAAGTACAGGGCTGGCACAGTCCATGGTGGTTGCAATTGCTGGGTTGGATCTGTTTTCAGTCCCAACTTCCACTGGAACCAATGGGTGTTGCAGTCCAGCCTGGTTCTGCCCAGCACATGCTCAGCCCTCTCATCAACCAGTGGGAGCTGCAGCCTAGTTGGGGCGACCCACAATAGCCCCCACCAGGCCCGCCCCCTACCCTGGTTTGCCAGTATGTGTAGCAGACTAATCCAGTCTGTCTCCCATCCCATTTGGCTCTTGTACTTGTCAATGGGTATTAAAGCTTAGTTCTGTCTAACCAGCTCAACTATCCAGCCCTCATGGATGTTGTTGAGTGCCTCTCTGTCTAGCCATCCCAGCTCCCATCCTAGTTCTCATGCCCTCCTGTGGGAGTAGTAGCCCAAGAGGGAGAAGCCCACTATTTCCCTCCCAGGTCTCTCTCAATCCCGGTTTATGCACTCTTAGGGTGGTTCTGTGGTTTGACTTGACAGAATTAGCCCCCAGTGCCAGCTTCTGCCAGCTGATGCTGTGGCTAAGCCCAAACAACCCTCAACTACTCTAATTTATGCTTGCACCAGCAGGAATAATCCGCCCAACCTGGCTTTTCCCTGATCTAGTCCACATGAGGTGCACAGTTGTAGCTCTGCTTAGTCTGGTCTGTCCCCATCCCAGCCCACGCTCTCCAGTGGGGGTAGCTGTCTGGCGAGGGGACCAGCTCCTTAATCCCCCCGCCAGCTCTGCCCCCTCCCTTCCTGGTTCTCACGCATGCTGGTTGGGTGTGCCGTCACATCCAGTACAGGCAACCTCACCCTGGCATAGGGTTTTGCTCCTTCACAGGGGAGTCTTCAGTAATATTCACTGTGTCTCTGTCTCTTCATTTGCTCTTGGTCATTGTACATCTGGTTATCAGATTCTTCTCTTTGGGTCAGGTTTCTAAGCTCTGTCACCCACAGGTCTACAGTTCGATTTTACTTATTGCAGTTGGTACATAGCTCTTTGTTTGCAGTCAGTTGTGCCACTCCCTCCAGCGAGTTCTAGGTCTGGGTTCTTATGTTAGATTTCCACCATGGTCTCTGTAGCCCCAGCTCCTGTCTCACCACTCTCCACCTCCTGTGATATTGTGTTGAGGCTGCACCATTGTCTGTACAACTTTTCTCAATATCCGGTTAGAGCAGGTGCCACACTGTAAGAAATGGTGCCTGATGTGCTACTACTGGAATTCTTGATCTGCTGGTTGTCAAGTCTGAGGGCTACCCAGACCTGTCTTTGGTGGAACCTGTAGGATGTCACATTGTTGTAGCTTACTGAGCCTGAAACGAATTCACTTCCAGCTCAGTGCATGCCCACTACTGTCCATAGCCCTTCCATCCTTAAACAAAATGGCGCCCAATATGGCTCTAGTGGGCAGACTGGGTTGTTAAATCTACTCTCTTCCTACACTACTCCTCTGGGACCTGCCACTCTGTCTCTGTTCCTGGTGAAATCAAACAAACCAACAGGAAGAACAGTTCTTTGTCTGGGTTCACCTCCTGAGATCCCAGTGAAAGTCCCTTCCCACCAGGTTGCTGGTGGAATTCTGGCTGCTGGTGGAGTTCATATTGCTGTTTGTTGAATGCCACTGGAGTATCAGTCACTGCAACACCACACTGTTGTTTTCACTGCTTTCCTGTGTCCATCAGTCTCCAGGTACACCTCTGCCATTGTTCTGTCCTTTCCTATTTCCTGGTATGTTCCCTCTCTGCTTCACACTGGCTAATATTTCTCCTTCTGTTTAAATGTGCCCTTACCCTATTCTGCCATCTTGATTCTCAATAACTACATAAAATTTAAGGAGTATTTTTTTCTGTAGACATTACACTTTGGTAAGTAATAGAAATTCTTTATGATAGTCTCATTATATTTTTCATAATACTAAAAAGACATATTGGAAAATTGAGATTTAATTTGATTAAATTTTTCGTTGTTGCTTTTTCAATGACATGCTTGAGGGATACTGCCTTTTTGGTTTTTTTTTTTTTTTTTTTTTTTTTACTTTGTGTTCTTTCTCCTCTCAACCCAGTAGTGATGCAGAATATCCATTGGTACATATGGGTCAGTAGTTCACTGTCCTGAATTGTGCTAAGATGCCACCAGCTTTACTCACCACTGCTTTTGAACTGCATTGTTCAAAATGTAAATCAGTAGGAGCAAATGATGTCCTAGTATTGTTTCAGATAATTTTGAAATAATTTTCCCTCATGACCCACTATACTCTACATTTTGAAAACCAATGGCTTAGAGTTTAAATGTAACATCAGACGTTTCTGAACTTTTTCCTTATAGGCTTTTCTAAATAGCCATATTTAAAGTCTAAACTCTTTGAAATATTAAATAATATTTTGTCCATTATATATATTGAGGCAAAATTTCTATTTCTATTCTTTTGGACACTATTTTGTAATTCAAATGACAAGGCAGCCATGTGTTTGTCAAAGAAAAGCTTTATTCTACTTCAGAAGACATTATTTCTTTGGTAATTTTCAGTCCTGATATCTACTAGATCACTGTTTTTCCTATTTGTGCCAAATTGCAGGGTAAACCTCGGCCCAAGTTTTGGCATAAACTTTGAACTTATCCAAAAGTGATTTAAGAATTTTGACACATCAATAATATCTGAGATTTTGCTTCCCTATCCTGCCTTTGGATTGTTGTTTGGTCATCTTTCCAAAATGTCTAGAATCCTTTCCAAACTTCTGCAGCGCAAAAATGTTCTACAACAGGCTGGCTACCATGGGAATGGAATTAAGGGCCAGGAATGTTCCAAGTCAGAACTGTCCCTTTTACCTTGGCCAAGGCCATTATATCTATCAAGTTGGGCCAATAAAAATATTTGAGTGCCGAAAGAAAAAAAAAATGGAATCACAATGCTAAAATAAATCTGCAAGACTGAAGCAATAAATATTTAAATGTCTTGGAAATACGCTACATCATCTTCATTAACTGTTAAATTTTGTATTATAAAAATTTAATTCCACTTGAAAGAGATTTGTAGATTACCTATTTCTTTTCCTTGTAAGAATTCCCCATTAAATTGGAGGGATTGCTTATGGTAATTACCTCCTCCAGATTAGCAGCAGTCTTTTTGGATTCCTATCAAAATCTCTCCTAAATATTGGCTTACTTGGCTGAAATTCAGAGAAGCCAAGTACTTTCCAAAGTAGGACAGCTGTACAGTGGGTAGTTGGATTCCGGCTCCAAAGTCCTTGTACTTCACTTCTTTTGCAATTACAGCAAAAATATATATGTTCATCACAACTCAGAAATGATGTTTCCTTTTTCTAAAAAATCATACTATGCATTTGCAGGAAACTTAATTTATTAAAACTATATTTGTTTAGCAATATGAGAAAGCTGGAGCTTTAGCTGGTTATATTACTATGAAGCTATTTGAATCAGAAATTACTGGAGAGTTTAGAAGCAGAGTTTTGAAGTAGCTATAATTTGTAAGTAAAAATGAACACATGGAAGTGATTCTTGCTTTATTATAGTAGCAGTAGTACAACGATTGCAATAAAAACAATGGATGTCAGTATTTCTAACAGAAAAATCAATTTTATTGTGATTATTTTTAGGAAATGACTTAATCTAGTAGGCTTGATACAATGTGAACCTGGTTGTGTTTCTGAGTATATCACTTATATATTCATGTCAGTGAAGAGAGCCTTGTCCTGCTTGAAGTTTGTCATAGAGGGCAACTGTAGCAGGCAGATAGAAAATTAGCAATTTGGGTGAAGTTTCGAGAATTGTCAAAAACCTCTCTGAAGGTTCCTGCCAGGAATGTAGAGACATTTAGGAGTAAAATCACTCAGGGTGCTGGAGCCTAGTTAGAGTGTCTTATGGAGTGAATACATTTTCCAGGAGGCTGACTTCTATGGGAACGGCATTTGCAGCCAGAAAGGGGAGAGCTCAAGATTGCCCAGTGTGAGCTCTGTACTCTTGGGCAAGTTCTCAATCTCACAAACACGTAAAATGGGATAGTAAGAGCACCTACTTCACAGAGTGCTTCTGAGACTTCCAGAGCTCAGAACTTGCTTGTGAGTCTTTCCTCTCTCTGTCTGCCCACCTCCTTCTTCTCCACAAGACGAGGAAATGGCTAGGCATTCAGCTTTAGCTCAGTGCACTCTCAGTCGCTTCTGTTTTCATTCTCTCTCCTTCAGTGTCACCAAGACATAAAGCATGCAGTGCTCACTGATGAAGCAGATAAAGCATTCTGAGTAGTTTACCAAACTGCAGCAAGCAAGGCTGGACAAACTGGCACCCTGTCTCCTGGCACAGTGCTTCTAGGCCAGCTTGGCACAAGCACCCAGCTCTGGACCAGACATTACACAGATGGCTCTAACAGTAAGTATTGATACTCTTTGAAATGTTGGGGTATAGCTATAAATTAATTATGACAGAGTGAAATGGCTACACATATCACTCTAACTTATATTACTTTTCTTGTAAACTTATTCAGTATTTTTTCCTCCACTAAATTTAAGGGTCTGATTTATAAGAACCTAGGCCATCCTCCTAGACTATCATCTGTTATTTGTAGTGCGTGACATATAAGACTGAGGAAACAGAGACCTGGAAACTCTTGCAAATTTGACCAGGATGGCTGAACACAGGGAATGAGATTGTATAATAAGGAGGTTAAATCTGTTGTTGCACCAAGTAAGTAGTTAGGAAGGGCCCAAAGGTAAAGCCTTCTTTGACTGTTTTTTGTTCATTTGTTTTGTTTTCTTCTTTTTGGCCATGAAGAATAGAATAGAATTGAAATGAAAGCTATTGCACTGGACCAAGACAAGTGAGGAGGGGAATCAAAGTCATAGTGATTATGAGACTGGCAGGTTCTGAGGAGATCAAGGAACCTAGAGATGTCGAAAAGGCCCTCCAGGTCGCAGAGTGTGGGGCTGCATGAGATGGCCACTAGCACTGTAGGGTGTATAAATGTGTATCATGATACTTTCAAAAAATCACAGGGATTCAGAGCCAAAAGAAACACCTTTGAAGAAATAACGGAGTGATAGTTTTCTTTCACATAATACTTGTAATGATGATTTACTTTCCATTTATAACTGACCTTGTAGGTTCCATCTGAACTACTCTCCACCTGTTTAGCATCCCTGGAGACTTCTCTCCAGCCTGTAGGAGCCATTCAGTTGTCCATAATACTTTCTTTCTCTCTCTCTCTTTTTAAGATATATTTTTATTTTTATTAGAAAGTCAGATATAAGAGGGGAAGATCTTCTGTCTGCTGATTCACTCCCCAAGTGGCTACAACAGCTGGAGCTGTGCTGATCTGATCAGGAGCCAGGAGCTTCTTCTTCTGGGTCTCCCATGCTAGAGAAGGGTTCCAAGGCTTTGGGCTGTCCTTGACTGCTTTCCCATGCCACAAGCAGGGAGCTGGATGGGAAGTGGAGCTGCTGGGATTAGAACAGGTACCTGTATGGGATCGTGGTGTGTGCAAGGCGAAGACTTTAGCTGATAGGCTAGTGCGCGGGGCCCTGTGATGCTAGCCTTTCAGGACTCCCAACTGGCTCTGGGTTTTTATCTGGTGTGTCAACAGAAAGCCTTACATACAGTTAGTGCTTAAGAAATTTTTATCCAGTGAATAGATGAATGCATCTGTGGGGAGTTGTCAGGGTATTCACTGCATCTCCTGGGCCCTCCATGGGTCATCAAAAATATTCATGGAAAATAAGTATTATGAGAAAAGTACACAGGTTTCAAAATGATTTTGCACCAAGATAAACTTCATTTTTAATTCCATTTCCACTAACTTCTTAAAATCCCCTCATTATTTCTGTGCATTGCTAGGGGATCAGTTGGCAATTTGGGGATAGGGATTTAATGATTGTTTCCCTGAAGACCCCAAAACAGCTCAGGGGCATGAGATCTGGGAAGAGAGTGTCAGTAATGGAGCTCACTGGGCTGGTGGCAATGTGCTGACCCAAGAGGTGGCCAAGAGCTAGCGCATTCTTCCCTGTGCAGCCATTATGTCTGTCAGGCCTCTGGAGCGCCACAGGTAATTAGTGTAGTCTGCCTGCCCAAGGGATTATCTGGGGATGTATTTGTCATCAGTTCAGGTAGCCAGGCACTCATCTCTTTATTCATGTTATCTTGTGCTCTGAACTCCAAATTCACAATGAATTCTTTCTAGCTTATTTAAGCATACCCTTCACCAGAACCTCAGGGGCGGGCGGTAGGGGAAGGCGGAGGCACATTAGTATTTTAGGAAATCTTTCTTCCCTGTCAACTTCCTCCAATATTTTTGGTTATGCTTGGCTCTCCCTGGTAATATATTATCTGAGCTCACCGGGTTTCTGCAATTCGCAGCGTCACCTCCTGGTTTCCCTTCTCACTGCCTTTAAATCTCTCCAGCTTGCGTTGGCTACTCTTATTGTGCCTTTTAAGTTCTGATGTGCGTGACTGACACAGCCATAAAAGCCAATGACTGGTAAGGACAAGAGAAAGCAAAGAGGTGTTTTTGCTTAACCACTCACCTCTCTTTTAATGGAACTGGTGAATAAATTCAGTTTATCTAGTTGAACACCTCTGTTTCATTGAATTTATAGCATTTAGCACATCCTTCTGAGAGGCTGTTATGTACCAGTGCAGTATGGTGTCAGCTTCCCGTCTTGTTCCTCGATTACTGAACACTTCAGAAAGATACGGAATAGTGATCACATACGAAATGAAGATTTAAAATATAAGCAAACTCAGAAAGTTATAGCATATAAAAATCGGAGCATGTGTGCTTTCCTACTTCTGATTCTGATTCCTAGTCCTCTGTAGTTTGTAGTGGTGATTCATCTGAGCATGCGGGATGTCAGACAGCCCTCCTTTTCAGAAAAACCACTTCAGTGTTTGAATTCTGTGTTGTCACAATGTTTCACATGCTTTGCACTCCAAAATCCCGGAAAGTTTGTTGTTTCTTCCTTTACATATTTAAAGTATAACGTGAAGCATGGAGCTAGATTCTCTTAAAAGTGCTCCTTTTGAAGAACCTCTGTTGTGGTGCTTCACACTTGCAAGGGTATTTGTTCCAGTATCTCTGCGAGTTAAAAACGGATTTGCAGGGAGCTGGGTTGGAAGTGGGACAGTTGAGACATGAATGGGTGCCCTTGCAGGATGCTGGTGCCACCAGGTGAAGGATTAGCCTGTTGAGCCATGGTGCCGACTCAGAAGACTTCTTTAATAGATATTTCTTTTTCTTCTCTGCATAGGCTTTTACAGCTTTGATCTAAAGCAAAAGATATTTATTAAATTCGTTTTTATTGTTTTAAATTTTTGTTCAAAGTTCCCCTTTCCCCCCAGTAAGTCTGCAGCTCTTTCTGGCCTGCCCCAAGCCAACTAGAGTAGAATAAGCATTTAGGGATGTTAACTGTAAGATTTAGATTGTTGATTTTTTTTCTTGATTTTTTAAAAAAAAATTGATCCATTTCTTTCTGGAAACTTTTTTCTTTTAGTTCTGAAAGAAATAAATGTTAGATAAGAGAAATGTAGTGTGACAAGGCAATTCTAATTAAGCACATATTTCGATAATATTCAGCTTCAGTCTTATGCACTAATGACTATAGTTTTCACTGTAACTCATGAGAATTAATTACTACTCACCAAATTTTGTGTCCAAATTTCTCTTCCATGATATAATATAAAATGACATCAAGCTAGCTTAAAACCTTGAACAATTTACACCTTAAATCACTAAAACTTTCTATCAATACTGCCATTGAACTTCACATTTACAATTTTTCACATTTAAAATCTTGGGCCTGGCGCCGTGGCCTAGCGGCTAAAGTCCTCGCCATGAATGCGCTGGGATCCCATATGCGCGCCAGTTCTAACCCCGGCAGCTCCACTTCCCATCCAGCTCCCTTCTTGTGGCAGGGAAAGCAGTGGAGGATGGCCCAAAGCCTTGGGACCCTGCACCCGTGTGGGAGACCTGGAGGAGGTTCCTGGCTCCTGGTTTCAGATTGGCGCAGACCAGCCGATGCAGTCACTTGGGGACGGAAGATCTTCCTCTCTGTCTCTTCTCCTCTTTGTATATCTGACTTTGCGATAAAAATAAATGAATTTTTAAAAAACAATCTTAAAAGATTTATTAATTATTTTTTTTTACTAAACAACAACTTTATTTCTCAAGAGCTTTAAAAGGCTGTTTCTCCAAAATTCAAAAATTTTTAACCAGTGCAAATACTGACTTAAATTTTAAAAATAAGCTAAAAGCAAGTTAATGCAAAATTATCCTTTTATACCCTGATCCTAGGAGTTTAAATTACAAAATTAAAACCACATTTTTGGTTTTTAAAAAATTTTTAATTCTTTTTACTATTATTATTATCATTTTATGATACAGTCCCATAGGCCCTGGGATTTCCCTTACCCCTTCCCCAATCCGCTTCCCCCTCACTGAATTCCCCTATATCATTACTATAGTATAGTTCTTCACACACAGTCATATGTCCATCATTGTGGGCATGGACAATGGCAGAGAGTCCAGCATCCTATTGTCAAGATATAGTGAACAGCTTCCACGTTTTCTAAATAGAGAAGAAATGTAGATACCACACACCAAATGTAATTTATTTGAATATCAAAGTTACAGAGAGAGAGAAAGAGAGATTCCATCTGCTGGTTCCTTTCCCAAATGGCCTCAAAGGCCAGAGTTGGGCCAGGCTGAAGCCAGGAGCCAGGTGCTTCTTCTTGGTCAAACATGTTGGTGAAGGAGCCCAAGTACTTGAGCCACCCTCTGCCGGTTTGCCAGGCCAAAAGCAAGAAGCTGGATCAGAAACGGAGTAGCCGCATCTTGAACTGGCACCCATATGGGATGCTGGCATCATGTGTGATACCACAATGCTGCAATGCTGGACTCCTACTTTTAACCCCTCCCCCCTTTTTAAGATTGATTTATTTTCAATGGGAAATATAATCACAATTACAATCTTTATTATTTGAAAATAGAGCTGAAGTATAAAATGGTTGCCCGATTCACTGTAGTAACTGAGAACATGATTAAAATTGCTTAGAACCTCGGAAAACAGAGGATCTGAACTTTTTGGCTTCTCTGAGAATCGAATACCTGTTTTTGTGTACTTTCTGAAGAAACAGCATATGCAACCAAGTCTATATCTAACTGAAGAGCATTTGCTGAGCTCCATCCCCAGCCCCAATCATGTCATAATACCCCAGGTTTACTGACTGAGGTTCCCGGATCTCTTTATGGTGTTTGTTGTTGTTGTTGTTTTGGTAGAAGATACCTGGAGCCTTTAGGTGGTTTGATTCAAGAACTTAGAATCCAAGTGCTGAGGATGGAAGTGGCTGATCAAGAAGGGAACACCCTGTGAGATACAGCGGTTTGGAATTGGTTCCAGCTGGGACCCTTCTTAAGACTGGGTGAGTTCTGGTCAAATGAAAGTTAGAAATCTTTTCTAGACAGCATACACCTTGGAGACACAAGAAATTAACCCTGATGCTTAAATAATCCACAACAGTGGAGGAGCAGCTCTTTCAGTGGCTCCTGCAGCTGGCAGTTTGATGGGAGTACTGAGCCCCAGCTCCCAGAGTGCGAGTGACTGGGGGAGGAGAGCTCCTCAACCACACTGTTTCAATGTTGCCAGCTTCCCGCCCCTGGCTCCTCTTACAGGAAGGTTTTTAAAAAGGGTGTTATCCAGCAGGGATGCTGTCTCATCTGCCAGCCTTTTCCATCCTGCCGCTTCCTCTTCCTACCTGTTCCCAGGTGGTCCGTCTCCCTGCTGAGTCACCAAGCCTGTGGTGCAGTGAGTCAGTCCGAGGCTTTCCTTTATTCAGAGTTGGAAATAGAACCTTGGCTACTAATTCATTTATCCCTGAGTCACTATTGGGCATTTTCATATGGTTTACGTATGTGTTCATATTGTATTCATCTATTTTACACATACAATGTGACAATGAAGTTTTGTCTTTTTAAAATCTTGGCTTTTACCCACAGCAGGACAGTATCATTTCACTTCGTGTGACTTACAGGTTGTTAAGAATAAAATGACCATGCGATGAAGTGCTGAGACCCAACAAAACTAAAATGAAGAGAAAGGAGTATATGACAGTCTGGTCCTGTAGGTAGTGTCTATGTGTGAAGGGGTATTGTGGGTGGTGAAGCCTATTTGGTGAGATCTTACAATGCCACAGGGAGTGGTAGGAATTTGTAAATCCGACCATGGCCCTGAAGAGGAGGAGGAGGCTGGGGTGAGCAAGCAGCTTGCATGCCTTATGGCCTTCCTTCTGTCTCTTTGGAGCTCACTTGACAAGAGCATCCTCCATTTCAACCCCTGTGCTTTTGTCTAGAGCAGGAAGGTGACTGTCCCTGAGTTCAGGGGATGGGTTTGCAGTGTGATTGGGTATCATCAGGAAGATTGTGCAGCCATGTGCTTATACCACCTCCACCTAAATGGTACTGTTTTGACCTCTGATTGCTATACTCTTATGCAACTTTCAATTGTAGCAATTAAGAAGGGAGAATCAATATAATTTATCCAACTCATATACCCAATCAAAGAAACTCATGATATCATTACTTAGTTTGTGGCTTTAGAGAGTCCTATAGTAAATCCTATTTAGAGTGGACAATATTTGGAGAAGCCTATGAATTAGAATTTTAAAAAAAATTATTTATTTTTATTGCAAAGTCAGATATACAGAGAGGAGGAGAGACAGAGGGAAAGATCTTCCACCCATTGATTCACTCCCCGTAAGTGACCGCAACGGCCGGAATGGTACTGATCTGAAGCCAGGAGCCAGAAGCTCTTCTGGGTCTCCTATGTGGATGCAGGGTCCCAAGGCTTTGGGCCGTCTTCCACTGCTTTCCCAGGTCACAAGCAGAGAGCTGGATGGGAAGTGGGCTGCTGGGATTAGAACCAGCACCCATATGAGATCTCGGAGCATTTAAAGCGAGGACTTTAGCCACTAGGCTATTGCGCTGAGCCCTTGAATTTTAAATTTTAAGCACAATTTTATTATTTAGGCATATTAATGTATCTCTTTCTGTCTCTTTTTTTTTTCTTTGCAATGCAAGCATGAGAAAAATCACATTGATCAGCATTCTAAAGGTGGCAGTAGCAATAGTAACCTGGAATTCCTGGTGTGAGTGGTTAAATCAGGTTCTTAAATATTTCCATGCCATTATTTCCTTATCCGTGAGTCGGGAATGGTAGCACTTGACAATTTTTGAATGTGTGTGAGAAATAGCTCAGTACGGGGCCATCACAGACTGAGAAATGCTTCATCAGTGCTTCCAGTATGCTTGTTGATATGGCATAAAAACTGCATTTTTTTTTGAATCGGCGAATTTGGTAAACTAGCAATTTGCTTTACAAGACAGAGCAATGGAAAAGGTGGGAAAAAAAGAAGTCTGTTGCCGTTGACCTCATTCTTTTTTTCATTTGATTCTACTCTCTCTTTTTGCCTTTAATTCAACCAACCTCATTTTGATCTTGCGAGGTCTAGTTCTGCACATTTCCATGTAATGGAATTTTCTTTTTAGATTATTCAGTACTTGAAGAGGAGAGGCAGACTCAGCTGTCAGCTAGATCTTTTGGTGGCTTCCTCTCTCCTGTGTGGAAGCAAGTGGCTCTAGTTCCAGGGGAACAGGTGTGAGGTGGAAGATGGCTCATACTTGCAGGCTCTGCTAACCTGAGATACTAAGGGAGAGTAGTAGCAATGTTTACACAACGTTGAAACACCCTTTTCAGTATGTTCTGAAGTTAAATATAAACTTTCATCAAACTTCCTTAGTTTTTTTGTGATGCTTGTGGAAAACTCGACTTACTTTTCCCATCTGCTCTGGAGATACAGGTTTGCGATCAGGACTGGGGACTGGAGCCCTCCGACTTCTCATCTCATCATCTCTCTGATTTCACAACAACTAATCAGTAGTTGATTCTTCCTGGGAATGTGCTGTGTAAGGTGAGAGGCTGCACCAGCTCAGTCCGTAAATTCCTCATCTCTAACAGGCCAGTCCCCTTCCCAGAACTGGTGGAGCCTTCAAATCTCCTACCCACTGCTTGGTCGCAGTCTGAGCTCATCAGCAGAAAGCTCTGCTCTGTCATGGACTCAGTAAGGGAGTATACACATGTCACCCTTAGGCTTCATGGCGGTCTTCCAAAAAATGACAGGATGAAGTCCCAATTACAATACTGGTTAAAGACTCCCTTGTGAGTCAAAGGAGGGTTTAATTATTAGATTTCTGAATTTTAGAAAAAGTCCTATTATTTACTAAATATTAGGATAGTCAGGTGGGCATTTAGTTTAGTGATTAAAATGCTAGTCAAGATCCCGAATCCCCTGTCAAAATAGCTGGGTCTGATTGCTGATGCTGAGGCCTGACTCCAGCTTCCTGCCAGTTCAGACTCTGGCAGCTGCACTGATGGCTCAAGTAATTGAGCTCCTGCCACCCATATAAGTTCCTGACCCCTAGATCGACCTTGACCCTGACCCTGGCCCAGATGTTGTGGACTTTGAACACTGAACCTGTGGGTGGGGGCTCTCTTTTTCAGTCATTTCTCTTTCTTCCTGCCTCTCAAATTAAAACAAATTCTTTTTAAAAAAGATTTATTTTTTAATTGGAAAAATAGATTTTTACAGACAGAAAGGTCTTCTGTTTGTTGTTCACTTCCCAAGTGGTAGCAACAGCCAGAGCGGAGCCAATCCAAAGCCAGGAGCCAAAGGCTTCTTTCAGGTTTCTCACATGGTTGCGGGGTCCCAAGGCCTTGGATCATTCTCTACTCTTTCCCAGCCCACAAGCAGGGAGCTGGATGGGAAGTGGAGCAGCAGGGCACAAATCAGTGCTCATCTAGAATTGCAAGGGCTTGGAGGCAGAGGATTAGCCACATGACCAATCATGCTGGTTCCCTAAAACAAATTCTGTTAAATATTTTATTACATAGCACTTTCATAGTGTAAGCAAACTTTTGAATGCATACTAAACTTGAAACACTTGAGAACTATATGTTTAATTATTTTAAACTAAATATTATCTCATGCCAAGAAAAGCCATTCAGGAGCTGGAGATACTCCTTTACTGATATGTACGTAACTTCTTAGACATTACAAAAGCTCCTAATCTGAGTCTAAGGCAATCCCAATAGTATACTTCATTGAATCTAAGATAATTGTTTTTGTATTTTAATATCTTTGAAACCAGAAGTGATATTGCAATCGATGCCATTGTGTCATAGATTAATTGGTGATGCTTTTCTTGAAAATACTTACTAGCATGTTTGCAGGTAATGTTACCCTGGATTTGAGGTGTACCACATACTGGGTTGAATGTTTTGTACAGCCAGTTAAGTCAGTGTTTGGGATGCCTGCATTGCTTATCAGTGTGCCTGGCTGTGAGTCCTGTTTATGGATTCTAATCCAGTTTACTGGTCATGTGTGACTTGGAAGGCAGCAAATGATGACTCAAGTATTTCCATCCCTGACACCCACATGGGAGACTGGACAGGGCTTTGGTCTTTATCCTGGACCAACTCTGGCTGTTGCAGACATTTTGAAAATGAACTAGCACTTGGAAGATCTTGCTCTGGTACTGTTTCTGTCTCTTGTCACTCTGCTTTTCAAATAAAATAAAAGGAAAAAAAAAAGAATGCTGTGCATATGAATTTAATATAATTATATACATTATGGCTACTTTTCTTATTTCACATAATTGCAATATAAGTGTTAATCCTGTCTCAAAAGAGGACTTAAGAATCTAATATATTTTAACATAATCACTGTTAATACTCAAAACTATATTGCACATTTTTAGTTACTGAAAGTTCTAATTTGGGCTTAAACTTGGATTTCACATGTCTGGGCATGTTGAGAGAACCTGGCTATGTCAAGGAGTTGTTAATGCATGTGAACAGATTTACACAGGATACCTTTAGGGGAGGAAGAAAGTGCTGTTTTAGTGGCTGCAGCTGGACATGGGCGTATCTGTTGTGTTTTATGGGAAGTAGACACTAACATAGCTTTGGGAGAAGTAGTTTATTTGGATTAACACTTGTGAAAGATAAAATCAGAGGTATTGTATTTGTCAGAAAAAGCCTAGGAGCTGACAAAGTCTCAGCTAACACCATGAGGAGCTTTGGAACAAAGACTATTCATAAGGCTGAGTCTCACACTGAGCAGTAAGAGCCAGGCCCTGGTATCCACAATCACTTCAGATTAACTGGGGACTGTCCAGGAAGTTTAGCCAAGGATGGAACTGTGTGAATTTTATTTTATTTTATCGTTTTTAAAAGATTTACTTTATTTTATTTTATTAGAAAGGCAGATATACAGAGAGAATGAGAGACAGGAAGATCTTCCATATGCCAATTCACTCCCCAAGCTGCTGCAATGGTTGGAGCTGAGCCTATCTGAAGTCAGGAGCCCGGAGCTTCTTCTGGGTCTCCCACATGGCTGCAGGGTCCCAAATATTTGAGCTGTCTTTGTTGCTTTCCCAGGCCTTAAGCAGGGAACTGAACGGGAAGCAGCGCCACAGGGATCAGATCCGGTGCCCATATGGGATACTTGTGCATGCAAGGCGAGGATTTTTGCCGCTAGGCTACTGTGCTGGGCCCTAGATCTCAGTTTTCTGGTCTCCCTTTTAGTTCAATGTGTTATGCTGCTTCTCGATAGGACTAAACTTAAGTCACCAAGTTGAGGAAGTGTTGCATATGGCTGTGCAAGGTTCTAATCACTGGACTCCTGAGATTATTTACTTCTTTAGTAGATACTACCTTGGTGACTGATATTGTTTGGAGGGTTTTGTTTGAGTGTTTCCAGGTCCATGCAATGAAATTCCAGGCCCAAGGCAGAAAGTATCGGAGCTCATTTGGTCATGGTGAAGGGCTCAGGCGTTAGTACGACTGACCAACCAGTCATTCCCCAAGTTGGGCCCAAGCTGAACATGTCATTGGACCCCCACTTTGTATCACCTGACTGGAGGCCAACTGTATGCCTGATTGTTTGTTCCCCTTAGTTTTGACTCCCCCTTCCTTGTAGCCCACAGTCAACAGGTAGTAGTTCTGTGGATGTGAATCTGGTACATTCTCATCTATTCCTAGATAAAATTTGCATTCATAATCAGATTTTCACCACATTGTTTTTTACCTGGCATCATGGACAAGAATTTTGAGCAACAATGAGGCTTCTGAGTTAGAGCAAAGGACTCTTTCACTTAATTGAACAGTAACCAGCATGTCTGGGTTATTGCTCTTTTGCTTGCCAGTCCTCACAGAGAAATAATAATAATAAAAAATAATAATAATGGCTATGTTCAGTTTAAACATGCTGTGAGGTGTAATGAATGCAATGTCTGCTTAGCCTTTGTCACGATCAACAATAAATAAACCTACACATGTTTTCTGAGGGTATTGGACATACAAATCCTCTCAAAGATATGATCTAGAATAAAGTTAACTACTGCTTTTGCTCATGCAGAAATATGAGACTTCATGGAGAATTATCCTCCATCAAATTTCTCTAAACAGGTGAGGGGAAATTTTTTGTGAGTGGCTTTGCAACAAAAGAAACATAAAGCACAGAGATAGTTCTGTCTTACTGTTAACCTGGTGACACAGAGTCGGCACAGAGATGTTCTAACATTTGTCAGCAGAGAGAAGGCACGCCGAGTGTTTGCAGTTTGAGGAGCATTGTGAGTACAAGCATCAGCAGTTTCCCTGACTTGACCCCTCCATGTCAGGCTGCAGCAAGCTGGGCTACGGCCTGAAAATGAGGAGAAGATTGCTGCAAAACTTGGAGAAATCATTTGAGAAACTACAGGTGGCTGGGTAGGGATACGGAGCTAGTGTTGCAGGGAGCTGATTTCTGTACTGCACAGACGTGAGAAAAAGAGGCAGGACGTATTTCACTTGAGCTCATTCATTTTCCTGGCCAGGACATGAGTTCTGGGGAAAGCTGCTTAGTCAGGAATTATCAAAGTTCTTTGATGTAGAAATGACTGTATTTAGCAATTCTGTCCAGCCTAATTATAGTTAGCAATGTATATATTTCCATTTTTAGCCTTTAACCCTTCTTCCTCCCAAATACTTAACTTCCGTCAAGACTGAGTAAGCAAATCATTTCATCTAGGTTAAAAGAAAAAAGAGGTTGAATTTAAGCATTAAAACTTTGAAAGCTGAGTTCAACGTTTATCTCCTCCTGGACAATAGTTCTTTCTAGAACACGGTGGTTTCTTGTTCCTTCAACTCATGCAGCTGATTTTCCAGATCTAGGGATGGGAAAAAAAACTGAAAATCAAAACCAAAAACATTTATTCCGTCCATTGGGAGTGATGAACCAGACGGCTTTGCCTGAGATTATGAGACTGGGTCTCTACTGTCATGCAGGGCAGCACGCTGCCACATGTCCACGGGGCAATGTTTAACGATACAGCTCAATGAGTTCTTGAAAAGGTTTTTCACAGAAAACAGTGCTCCGCAACAGAAGCAATGAAATCTGAACAAATGTTCCTTTTCGTTTGCTACTGTTGGGATTCTTTCCAAAGGCGCTCTACACTGCGTGACTTACACACCATGTTTATTGCTCAAAGTTCTGGAGGCTGAAAGACTGAGGTGCAGGTAACAGCAGATGTGACAACAGGTGAGGCCCCGTTTCGGGTTCATACCCTGCTGGCCTCTTAGCTGGTGCCCTTGCTTGGTGGGAGGGGAAAACAGTCTCCTGAGCTTCATCCATTGGCAGGGCTCTCCAGACCTCATCACTTCACCAACGATGCCACTGCTTGTGTATTGAGGGTACAAAAACACTCAACCCATACCAATTTTTATAAAACGTGTAGACGACATTAGGCAAAGTCTTTCTTAGGGATTCACGCGCACTTTATCATAGTAAAGGCTGTGAGAAATTGTGCATTGAGGAAGCCTGCAATCTAGAATCTTCAAGAAAAAAAATTTAACTACAAAACTTCTTTTATGTATAACATCTTAACAAATTCGTGAGCAGATAGCGGAGTTCAACCTTGGCGGCTCGGGTGACAGCAGCTCCCTGCAGTGGTGAAAACCCGCTTGCAGAGAGTACCAAAGCCAGGTTGGATCTAATGCCCAGGACTTGGCCCATGGGCACTGTCACCACACTGTGACTGAGTCCTGGCTGCTGGGCAGCCATTGTACCCTTAGGCACCAGGCTCTGCCTGATGGCCCCTTGTGGCGAGCTCTAGGGTTTTTAGAGTATGTAATTGCTGCCTAGGGACATCCAGGGATTAGGCTAGTGTGAGTGTAGGTAGGTAGGAATGAATTCTGTGTGATTCCTGGCAACAGAGTCATGGAACTTGCTTGCAAGTGTGGGGACTAAGACCTGAGGATTTGGAGGGTAGATTCTGTAAGTTCTCTTTGGGCCAGACTGATTCACCAACCCACAGGGGAATCCTGAGATGGGTTGTTAGCATAGAGCATCACTGACTGCCACACACCCTCCACATGAAAGCTAAGGGTGGGGGCCTGTCTGGCAGGGCTAGGTACCAGTACCTGACCAAGTGGCAGAGCAGGGGACGGGTCACACTTGGCAGGGTCAAGACACTAACCAGCATGTGAGAGAAATAGATCTGGGGGTAAATTCTGTGGGGGAAGTGTGAGTCCAACAGTGGAAATACAAGTCCCACTGGTTAGCTCAAGGACCGGGGTGGTGATGGGCTGATCTAAGTGTGACCATGGAACTTACCATCACTAGGAGCATGCCCCATGTTGGGAACCTGGGGTGGGTGGGAGGCTGGGTGGGGCTTTTCCCTTTATCTCTTCCCTTACTCCAGATACAGAAAAAAAAATAATATTAATGTGGAAACAATGGTCTTACCCACTTTTCTGTAGCCCTTGAACCTTTGTGCCCTAATCAACTATGTAAAAATTACCAAAATAAAAGAATTAAAAAAAATTAGTGCGTACATAGCCTTCTGTGATGAGCTTTGCTTTATCTTCTTGTGTGGAAATATAACGGCTGAATTATTTACCTTTTATGCATTTGTCATCTTTCTTCAGCTGAGCTAGATACACTTCTTACTAACAGGGCCTATATTCTTCACTTCTTTTGTCCGTGACAGAATTTAAATCTATGCTATATATGTAGTTAGCATCCATTATGTATGCTTTGAATGCCTTCACTAAGTTAACCATAGTGAGAACAAGGCCTACAAGCACTTCTGTTTTATCAGTGTGTTTCTCAGTACTCAGCAGGTACTAAAAAAGTATATCAAAATTTCAAAGTTAGTGGATGGCATTGTGGCATAGCTGCTAAAGTGACCACCTACAACATATGCCTTCCATATGGGTGCTGGTTTCTGTCCCAGCCACTCTGCTTGCAATCCAGCTCTCTGCTCAAGACCTGGGAAAAGCAGCAGAAGACGACCTAGGTGTTAGGCTGCTGCTGCTGCTCATGTGGGAGACACCGATGAAGCTACTGACTTTGGGCTGGTTCAGCACCAGCCATTGTGACCATCTGGGGAGAGACCCTGCAGATGGAAAAATCCCTCTGTGTGTGTTACTGTCTTTGTCTGTAATGTGACTTTCAGAACAACAAAACTTTTTAAAAATCACATCTTAAAATTATGTTGTTAGAGTAGACAAAGATAAAACTCAGTGTTTCAAATAAAGGAGCCTAGAGTCTTTTGATGGAAACTTTAATCAAGAAAAAGGGCTCATGTTGCAGCAGAAAAGAATGAACAAAGAACACAAAGAACCTGACAGAAAATGCTAACTTGAGTTTATCCGTGCTGGCTTCCCACCCAGACTGAATGTGTGGTGTGCCAGGGTACATACAAAGCATAGAGCAAATCCATTTTCCTGGATTAACCTGCCTAAATTCAAGATTTATTTCTGCCACTTACTGGCTGTATGAGCTCAAGTAAGTCTCCAAATCACTTTGAAAAAACGAAATTTTAAAGAATTTGATGCAATGCCTGTTCCATACACTGGGCAGAAATCAATGAATGTAATCTATTATTTTTGTTAGGGTCAAGAAGAAAAACTACAGAAAGGTCTTTGCAGTTTGGAATATTGTGTGGTGGGGGATGTTTTACCTTGATATTTCCAAATGTCTCTTCATTCTCAGTTTTCATGTAAGTGATATGTGCTTGTTTGGCATGGCAGTGGGATCACACAGTTTTGTACGATTAATTAAAATCATACTGTGATGTAACTCTTAACTTGAGGGCATTAAACCATGTCTTGCAGTTTTTGGTTTTTGCTGAGTCATCAAATACTTGTTAATAGCTAACAGCTTGGAAAATGCTTATTAAACATTACATTAAATTTTCATGTTTAAATTTTAAAAAATTAAATGAATGAAACATTAAAATAAAATATCGCTTCTAAATACAATTATGAATCAAGAGGCAATTTATCTTTAGCTGGCAAGATAAATGAATCGCTCTTTGTACTTTTTTTTAATAAGACATGCATATTTTCCTAACAATGCCACTAAGTTGGACATTAAATATCTCAGTACAATAATTTCTTGTAGCCTGTATTTATCATAACCCCTACCTCCCAAGCCCCAAGCATTTAATTCCCTTTTTAAGATTAGCCATTTTCTCCTTCTCTTTAAAAAAAAATGTTATTTCCTGCCACAGTATCAATAACTCTTTTGAATTTAATGCTTTCAGGTTTAGAATTATGTGTTTTAAAACAATTTCCTAATTGTGTGACTAAGAATATCTTAGAGAATTGAAGCAAACATTCCGCTCGCTTTTCGTTATTTCTGTTGGCTCCTCGGGCTCTGATCGGTTTGGACACAGCATGGCTTAAGCGCCAGCCTGTGTTTCTCAGTGTTTCCTCACAGGCATTTCAGGTTTGGTTGGAGGACTGCCCCTCACAGCATAATTACTCCTCCTGGACAAGAAAGACCATATAAAGGAGGAGCTTGCCAAACCTCCTGTATTCGTCCTGTGTCTTAGGAACTTGCTGTATCCTAAAACCTCATGATCTTACTATTTTTTTTTAAAGATTTATATATTTTTATTACAAAGTCAGATATACAGAGAGGAGCAGAGACAGAAAGAAAGATCTTCTGTCCGATGATTCACTCCCCAAGTGACCACAATGGCCGGTGCTGTACTGATCCGAAGCCAGGAGCCAGGAACTTCCTCCAGGTCTCTCATGCGGGTGCAGGGTTCCAAGGCTTTGGGCCGTCCTCGACTGCTTTCCCAGGCCACAAGCAGGGAGCTGGATGGGAAGTGGAGCTGCCGGGATTAGAACCGGTGCCCGTATGGGATCCCGGCACATTCAAGGCAAGGACTTCAGCTACTAGGCCACCTCACCAGGCCCCAAACCTCATGATCTTAAAGCAAATATTATTTCACTGAGGAAATGGAAGGCTTACAAAAGCTGAGAAACTCACCTCAAATGAAACTGCTAGTAGTTACTTGAATGGGGATGTAAGTGTGAAGGTTGGCCTTACATGATTCTGTGCGCTAGCTGCTGTCTTCTGCTACCTTTCATTCATAACTTTGGACACAATAGTAGCATTTCTGCAGTTAAAATTTGAATGCTCAGATAGAAGTAAACCATTGGGAACTGTGCTGCCTGACCATTGAACCACCTCCCCCTTCATACACAGTTCGTGTTCTGGATATGTTTTATTCTTAGAAACAAGTAAAAGGTTTCACTGCAACTTTGGAAAGTCAAAATGTGGGGCTTGTATTGTAGTGTATCAGAGAAACTGCCAATGTCAATGCTGGCATCCCAGATGGTGCTGCCCTATGTCCTTGTTGCTCTGCCTTTGATCTGCTCCCTGCTAATGGCTTAGGAAAGGCAGGGGAAGGTGGCTCTTGTTCTCAGACCCCTGCCATCCACATGGGCACCTTGTTTTGGCCTGACCCAGCACTGACTATTGCATCCATCTGGGGAGTGAACCAGCATCCAGATGATCTCTCAGTCTTTGTCTTTTCCTTCTTTCCCTTAGTCTCTGTAACTATGGTTTCCAAAGTAAGTAAATGAATCTTCTTTTAAAAAGTCATAATTTGTTCCATAAAATATAGTCTAATTCTCAGATTCTAGCATTCAGGTAACATCTAAAGCTCTGCAAGCATTGAGTCAGCTAGGAAGTTCTGAAGTTGCTGAATAGAATTGAGATGAGTACCTTTGTGCCTATTTTAAGATGGAATTTGAGGGTTTGATAAGTAGCTGTCTTGCTTACTACTGGTTACTGTGTAAGTCAATGTTCTATCATTGACTCAGCTGAGACTTAGTCATCAAACAACTATACCAAGAAAGAGAAAGGTTTGACTGTTTTATTCATCTTGTAACTCATTTTTTAAAGATTTATTTTAATTGGAAAGTCAGATATACAGAGAGGAGGAGAGACAAACAGGAAGATCTTCTGTCCATTGATTCACTTCCCAAGTGACCGCAACAGCCAGAGCTGCGCTGTTCTGAAGCCAGGAGCCAGGAACCAGGAGCTTCTTTCGGGTCTCCCACACTGGTGTAGGTTCCCAAGGATCCTCAACTGCTTTCCCAGGCCACAAGCAGGGAGCTGGATGTTGTAAAGCATTTCTAAAACATGGTTACTCAATACCATGTCAATTAATTCCATAACGTTATAAACTGTTACTGATGTTATGTTGGGGCTTTTAATTAATTGGGATGATACTCTGCCGGCTCTACCTTCAGACCAGAGATGGTCTCCCCAAGAAACCATTGAACTTATCTGGACAATAAGATACTGGACTTTATGCTCTTTATGCTGGACGTTACGCTCAACTGAATCTAAACTGTGGTAAAGCAATAAGATGGGGGGAGGGTTTGGGGAGGGGTGGGGGGAATCCCAGTGCATATAAAACCATGCCACATAATGCAATGTAATCAATAAAAAAAAACCATGCATTTGTCATTGGTGGACATGTTTTTGTTGTTGTTGTTCACAAATAGCTATTTCTATAACAGCTCTGCACCTAAACTTGACTTCAGTGTATTAAGTATTCTCAATATGTTATCTTTTTCAGAAAGCTGGCAAAATGATAACTTGGAAACAAAAAGGTGTGGATTTTCATTTCTGAATCTTTACATAAATCCTGCATTAAGACATTTTTCTTGCATCACTGGGCTTAGAGGAAGAAAGGAAAATCTCCAGCAGCCCAAAGCACATAAAATACAAAAGCAAAATGCAGAATGTAATCTGTGGAGCCAATCTGGAGCCACAAGGAGTAAGCCCGTGTCAAAAGGCAGGACTTTCCTGATTGTGATACCAATAGCAGTGCTGGGATGAAGAGGCTTAATCTGGGTCATGCACCAAAGTCATGTTGCAGATCCCAAGACCCCATTCTAAGCAGAGGATCTCGGTGAAATTCAGTATTCTCAAGTTAGTGGTATTAGCTAAATCATGGATGAAGCAAATTCAAATTTTCCCTTGATAATGGATTTTTTTTAGGCCACTCTTTTTTTTCCCCAAGTACTGGAAACAGGTAAGAAGTGGTAAGATTCTTTTGCTTTGGGTTTAGACCTTGAAACTCTTTTCTTAGAGGAGTGATTACCTGGAAATGGAGCAAACCCTGGCAGAGACTGAACTGTACTTGGAAATAATCTCAACTTCTGAAACTGAGTTAAAGTAGTCCCAGATTGCTGGAAACTTTACTTCCCAAAAGTGACATACATTTTTCTTTTAAGGAAGGTAATATAGATGTAAATGTCAACAAATTATGTATTTGAAAGAGAGTGGAGTAGGGGGAGGAAGAGAGAGAGAGAGAGAGAGAGAGAGAGAGAGAGAGAGAGAGAGAGAGAGATCTCCATCCATTGGTTCACCCCCCCCCCCTTCCCAGCGCCATAACAGATGGGGTGTTTTGTCAGGCCAATGTTGGAAGTCAGGAACTCAGTCCAGGCTCTACATGTGGATGGAAGGGACCCAACTACAGAATCATTATCTGCTGCCTCCCAGAGTGTGCATAAGCAAGACGCTGGAATCAAGAAGGAAGCTGGAACTCCAACCCAGGAAGTCTGATGCAGGTTGTGGGCCACACAAGTGGTATCTTAACTGATGCAGCAAATGCAATCCCCAAGGCCAGAATTTAATTGTAACATTTTAATGTATTTAACATCCAATTTAAAAAGGCAAATAGATATCTGATCAATATATTTTTGTATGTTTGAATTCCATGAGAAGCATTTTATAAAGAAAGGAGCTCATGTGTAATCCAGTTTTTTTTTTTAATTTACTTTATTTGAAGGATGGAGGGACAGAGAAGAAGAAGCAGAGAGAGAAACATTTTCAATCTTCTGATTCACTCTCCAAACAGCCACAAGAGCCAGTGTTGGACCAGGCTGAAGCCAGGAACCTGGAACTCCCCTCTGGATCTCTCATGTGGGTGGCAGGGACCCAACCACTTTGGCCATGTCCCGTTACTTTCTTAGGCACATCAGTAAGGAGCTGGATTGTAAGCAAAGCAGCAAGGACTCAAACCAGAAAGATTTTCAACAGGGGATGCTGGAGGTGGCTTAACAATGTTTGACCACACAAATAAATAAATAAATGTATGAAATTGAAAACTTAATGGTGATTATCATTAGATTTTACTTAGCTAAAGAAAGAATTAATGAATCCGAAGATAGTTCAAATATTTTTTTTTCAGAGCTGGGATGGTGGTCTATCACATACCTGCGGCACCAGCATTCCACATGGGTGCCATTTCATCATGTGTCCTGGCTGCTTCACTTCCGATCCAGGTCTCTGCTTCTGGCCTGGAAAAGTAGCAGAGAATGACTCAAGTCCTTGAGCCCCTATGCCCGTGTTGGAGACCAGGAAGAAGTTCTTGGCTCCTGGCTTCAGACTGACCCAATTCCAGCTATTGTTTACAACTGGAGAGTGAATTAGTGGATGGAAGATCTTCCTCCCTCTCTCTTTCTCCTTCTCTCTGCAAATCTGCCTTTCAAATAAACATAAATAAGCCTTAAAAGCAGAAAATAATGTTTCACTATAGAAAAAGTATCATTTAGTATGTGTTAAGGGATAGTGTGATACAATCTAGCATGTGGCTGATTAGAGTTCCTATAGAACAGAAAAATTTCTAATTTTCTAAGAATTAGAGATATCAAGCTATAAACACAAGGTCTTTTATGAAATTGAAATAGGGAGAATAAGAGGAAAACACACATAAGGACCTTACAGAAGATGCTATACTCAGATGCCTTTCCAGGCCATTAGCAGAGAAATGGATTGGAATTGGAGCAGCTGGAGCATGGACTAATGCCCATATGGGATACTGGAAACACAATTGCCCTATGCGAAAGCATTTGATCTAGAGGGCAAGACGTAAGGTTGGAACATCTGCACCCCATTTCATGTGGTTGGTTTGTATCTCTGCTCTGCTCCTAATATCAGCTTCCTGCTAATGTGCACCCTGTGGGGCGTGGTTCAAATAGATAGATGCACCCCTATGGGAGACATGGATTAGGTTGTCAGATCCAAAGTGCAGCTGGGCCTGGCCCTGGATGTGAACCAGCTGATAGGAGCTCTGTGCCTTTGCCTCCCTCTCCAACAAAACATCAGAAACATAACTATCAACAGCAGAAACTAAGAGAATTCATTTTATGCGTAAGCACCCTCAAAGAAACACTGAAGCATGTCATTCAGCAAGAAAGGATCCATGGTCTAGATAGAAGGTTGAGGAAGCAAGGAAAGTACAGGGCGACATAATGTTAAGATAATTTCACCTTTGTAATTTTAAATGTGTAAAGTTAAAACATGGCAACAGCATCACTTCAACTGAACTATGCCAAACAGGTCATGTGCCATTTTGTATTGCCTTTGCAGACACATAATTGTTAGGCTATGGTAAATTGAGAGTTCATGTTTTAATGTTTCAGAACAACCAAAAATACAGTAGAGAGTATGTAAGAGTCAGTCATCTAAAGAAAAAGTAAGAAAGTAAAGTAGGACTGAATCGTGATTTTCTTTTTTTGTTTGTTTGTTTTGGCATATTTTGCTGTGCTTAAATGTATTATATGCTAGGTTAGAAAGTTTGTCTGAACACATTTAAAATGATGACTATGTACGTATCCTCGCAGACCACAGTGGAATTAAGAAAAACAGTTGTAATATAATAACTGGAAAATACCCTAAACATATGGATCAATAATATGCTTCTCAGAAGCTGTGAGTAAAACAATCAGTTACACTGGAAATTAGAAGATATTAAAATACATTTAATACCAGACAAAGTCATGGTATGTGACTAAAGCCATGCTGAAAATTAATTCTGCAACGTTAAATATACATATTACACAAGAAGGAAGATTAATTTCATACTGGTATCATGGCATAGCATGTAAAGCTGTGGCCTGTGACAATAGCATGCCATATGGGCACTGGTTCCTGTATTGCTCTGCTTCCCATACAGGCCCTGCTGGTGACTTGAGAAAAGCTGTGGAAGGTGACCAAACTGTCTAGACCCCTGTTACCAACATGGGAGTTTTTGGTGAAGCTCCTGGCTCCTGGTTTTCACCTAGTCCAGGCGTGGCTATTGCAACCATCTGAGGAGTTAACCAACGGATGAAATTTCACTTCTCTCTGCTTTTTCTTCACTAACTCTGACATTCAAGTAAATAAATAAATCTTCAAAAGTTAGAAAAAGAAAAAAAACACAATAAGTCGGGGCACAGTGTGGTAGCCTAGTGGCTAGGATTCTAGCCTTGCATGCGCTAGAATCCCATATGGGCTCCAGTTCTAATCCTGGTGGTCCTGCTTCCCATCCAGTTCCCTGTTTATGGTCTGGGATGGCAATGGAGGACAGTCCAAGGACCTGGGACCCTGTGCCTGCATGGGAGACCTGAATGTGGCCCTGGGCTCCTGGCTTCGGATTGGCTCAGCTCTGGCCGTTGCGGCCACTTTGGGGGGTAAATCATCAGACAGAAGATCTTCTCTGTCTCTCCTCCTCTCTGTATACCTGACTTTGCAATAAAAATAAATAATATTTAAGAAAAAACAGAATAAGTAAATCATGACAAAGAGAAAGCACAGACTTAAAAATATGATAGGAGACAACAATAAAATTAAAAAGATCTTTGTGAAACTGATGACGGGAACAAAAATGATGAATGCAGAAATATTTACTAGTGCAAGTGAAAAGGATTCTACAGCTCCTCTGTATTCAATCTCATGTCAATAAATTTGAAAAATAGTTAGCCAAATCTTAGAAAAGTGTAACATTCAATGCCTATACAAGTGTCACAGTAGGCTAAGCTTTTGCCTGTGGCTCTGGCATCCCACATGGGCGCCAGTGGTGTCCCAGCTATTCCACCTCTGATCCAGCTCCCAGCTTACAACCTGGAAAATCAGCAGTAGATGACTCAGTTCCTTCAGCCCCTGAACCCATGAGGGAGACCCAGAAGAAGCTCCTGGCTCTTGGCTTTGGGTTGTCTCAGCTATGGCTGATATGGTCATTTGGGGAGTGAACCAGCAGATGTAAGATCTCTATCTCTCTGTTGGTAATTCTGACTTTCAAATAAAAATAAATCTTAGAAAAGGAAAAAATGCAACATTCAAACTAATGCAAGGTGAAGTAGATGTTTTGAATACTCTTGCATAAATATATTTTCCAATGAATTTTATAAAATGTTAAGAAAAATACTAATGAGAAGAATGTATTCCCACCCTCTTAATGCAAGTATAGCCACACCAAATTCAATGGTTAATGTTAAAAATTTTCTCATTGAGATAAACAGTAGTTTAATGGTCTTATATATCACTACTTTAAGTCAATGTTTTGCTATTGGTCTTAGTCACTAAAATAATAAACCAAGAAAGAAAAAATGAACTTGGAAAGCAAATTATTTACATGCATTAAGAAAATGCAAAAGAATCACTGATATATTGTTATGATTAATATGATTAATGATAAATGAGTAATAAACGGTTTCAGCAAGTTCACTCCATGCAAGGTCCATTGAAAACGTGACCTATTTCTATGTATCAGCAATATGTTAGAAATGAATAATATAGAATATCACAATGACATTAAAACAACAACAGCAATAAATAAGTAGAAATTGCACATGTCTACCACTGAAAAAATAACTATTAAAAAAGAGCATTTAAGAAATAAAGAGAGGAAAAAAAAAAAGAAGTAAAGAGAGGGCCCAGAGTGATAGCCTAGTGCCTAAATCCTCACCTTGCATGCACAGAATCACACAGGGGTACTGGTTGGTATTCTGGCAGCCCCACTTCCCATCCAGCTCCCTGCTTGTGGCCTAGGAAGCAGTTGAGGGTGACCCTGCACCTGTGTGGGAGACTTGGAAAAAAACCCTGGTTCCTGACTTACTATTGGGTCAGCCTCAGTCATTGTGGCCATGTGGAAAGTAAACCAGTAGATGGATGATTTTTCTGTCTCTGCTCCTCTCTGTATGTCTGTCTTTCCAATTAAATAAATAAATACATCATAAAAAAGTAACATGACATGTATTATATTCATGTCCTGAAAGACATACTCTTTCAAAGTATTAATTCTCCCAGCATGCTCCACCAGATACAATGGACTCCTAGTGAAAAATCTGATTTTATGCATAACTTGGCAAGTTGGGTATTAAGTTTGTATAACAGAACAACATACTAATAGCCAAGAATAATAAGCTTTTCTAATGAAGAACAAGGCAAGATAATTTACTGTAACTGATATTAAGCTTATGAAATTAGTGATTATATGAAGGTGGTTATTAACACAAGCATAGGAAAATAAATCGATGCAATAGAATAGTGTCCAGAAACAAATCCACACATACTTGTGTATGTTTACTTGATTTATGATAAAGAAGCGAAGAGGAAATTCTTTTCAGTCACAGTTCTGGGTCAATTAAATGACTTGACAAAAAGTGATCTTTAACTTCTGCTTAATGCCACATGCAAATATTAATTCCAGACAGATGCTTGTAAAAATATATAGAATATTTTCATGACTCTGAGGATAGTGGTAGGTTTCTTAAGCAATACATGCAAAAATGGTAATCACAAAATTAATATATTGAATACTTTTAAATTAAGAGTATCTCTTTTTCAACAAAAACAGAGTAGGAGAACAGATAATCAACATTCATGGCCAGAATCAACAAAAAAATGTAAAGGGGCTCAAGTGTGTAAGAACTACAGAAGCAGGCCTATGGCACAGCAGTTAAGATGCTCACATGCCATATCACGGGGTTCTAGAACTCTACTTTCGGTTCTAGAGAACACTGGAAGGTGGTAGGAAATCCTTGCTACCTATGTGGGAGAGACAGACGCTTCCCCAAGCTCCTGGCTTCAGCTTGACATAGCCTGGCTGTGAGCATCTGGGGAGTGAACCCGTGACTGAGAGATAACTCTTTGTCTGTGTGTCTCACTTTGTCTCTGTGTCTCAAATAAATAATAAAAAAAATAACTCAAGGCAAATGTATAAAATGTATATACAAATGAAAAATATGATAAAACAATGGAAAATCACAATAAAGTTAATCCAAATGAAGTAGAAAGAAAAGAGAACAGAATAAAGAGAAAGTTAAATATGTAATAGAAATGATCAACTATTTTAATTTTTTGATATTAATAGAACCAATGCATTTTGACTAGAATGATTTAAAATCACGAATAGTATTGATGATAAACTTAACAGAAAATGGATTCTGTACCAAATAAAAGAGACTATAGTGAACAATTAGGTGTCATTGTCAAAACCATAAATTGACTGCAGAAATTGAAAACCTGAATAGTCTCACATTCACTATTTTCATACACACACACACACACACACACACACACACACACTCTTGTGTGCACACAACCCTAAGAAGATTTTTAGAAGAAATTCCTACCAAGCATGTAAGCATTCAGATACTAAGCATTTTCTTGAGAAAAACAGAAAACAATACAATCTTATGTTGCTAGACTAATTTGGCCTTTGTAACAAAACCATACATAGGTATTGTGTTAAATTCTATGTCTTAGACACTCCTTAAATAAGCAAGAAGGCTTATTTTTGTTTTGTTTTTCCTCTTCTACAATGTTCACTGATCATGGCAGTTCTTACCAATAAAGCACTCTGCCAATTCTGGAGTTCACTTTTGAGAGAACCGATGGGTACCACCTTTGTTTCTTAGAGACTGGGATTGGTGTCTAAGAAATGTGAATATCCTGTTGTTTGGGCCATGTGGTGAGGCCCTACGACTATATGGAGAACAAGAGGGACCCAGCTGAGCCCAGCATTCTAACACTCTCTGCCAAGAGACCAAGCGTTTAATTGAATTTGTCTTGGACATTGGCCTAGTTCTGTCACAAGTTGAATAACATGGAATGATCTCAGTTAACATCACATAGAACTGAAAAATTTCCCAGAGAATCCCTGCCCAAATTCCTGATCTACACAACCAGGAGACATAGAAAGTGACTGTTGTTGCTCTAAGCCTTTATGTTTAGCAGTGCTTTGATAAACAGCAAGCAGTAAATAGCTGAAACAGTTGGCAGGGGGAGAAAATTTGCATACCAGTATTACACATGACCGTAGATGCAAAAATCATAAGGACACTATTGGCAAATGAAATGTAGCAAAGTATTGTTAGACAGACGCATGCGCACCATGACTAAATTGAATTTTTCTCACATGTACAAGATAGTTTAACATTAAAAAACTCACAAACCTCACTGTATTAATATACTAAAGGAGAAAACATGCTGCTTTATTTCAATGTAGATAGTATATTCAATGTAACTCAAGACACATTCACTATAAAAACTCTTAGTCAAGTAGAAACTGAAAAGCATTTTTAAAAATCTTATGAATAATCTACCAAAAGGGAATAGAAAGCATCACTTTGTGTTAAAGCACATTAACATTTCATTTAAAATATGCAAGGGTGCTTATCATCAGATCACTTCTGTTTAACATTGTACTGGAGATTCCAGCTAACATGGTAATACACGAAAAAGAAATAAAAGCCCTAAGATACCACTTGTAATAGCAATAAAAGTAGATTAATATAGTGTGATAAATTTAACAAAAACTAGGCAACATTATGTAAAACACTTTAGGATATTACTGAAAGATATTAAGGAAAACCCATATAAATAAAAAAATGTAATGGCTCATACAAAGACTCAATATTAAAAGTATTGATGTTCTTCCCAAATTGATTTTAAAAGAAATTCTAATATGCCAACAATGGTTTCAGTGACATTTGACAAGCTGATTCTAGAATTTTAAATAAAATAACAGAGTGCCTCTAAATAGACTAGAGATTCTTAAAGAAGAAAAATAAGTTGAGAATACTTGTCTTGTTAGATATCATAATTTATTATGAAGTTATTGTAATTAATATACTTAATGCTTGTGAAAGGTTATTGATCAATGGAACTAAACAGAAAGTTCTCCAAAATATATAAAATTATAATATTGCATGCATAATACTAGAACAACAAGAATTCTCAATGTGATAAGTATATTTCAGGGGCAGCTCCAAGCTGAACGAATCACTTATCAGCTTAGAAAAGGCCTTCAGAAGGGATAGCATATTCCAGGAAATCTAATTTTCAAGGGCAGAAAATTCATGGTTAATGGCGGGGTGTGTTTGTGTGGAAGCTTACACTACTGTGTCATGCCTGAGATGAATGTTCCATTCTCCCTGCTGCCTGACTAGTTCCTAACTGCTCTAAAAAATCTATTTCAGATATTGAGATGTTCCCTGCCTAATGAAGTATCTCTGGCCTGGCTTAATGAACACTGCATCAGTTACATCACTGTACTGTCTTTTTTTTTAAACTTCAATTACAGTGATGTAATTTATTTGTGTGTGTCTCATTAGATTGAAATTCTTGAAGACATCAATTTTTGCTCTTCTCTGTGCTAGGTACATAGATACACAAATAAATACATACTGAAAATGTGGCTTGGTTCATAGAAAGGACTGGGAGGGAAAGGAAAAAATAATTTTAAAAAAGGGAAAGATAGTAGCATCTTTTGGATTATGGATAATGTTATAGGAGAGAAATGATGGAATTAGAGAAACGGGATGGACTTTGAGATAATTTTCAAAATCTCCTTGTTTGGGCCCGGCGGCGTGGCCTAGCGGCTAAAGTCCTCCCTCGCCTTGAACGCGCCGGGATCCCATATGGGCGCCGGTTCTAATCCCGGCAGCTCTACTTCCCATCCAGCTCCCTGCTTGTGGCCTGGGAAAGCAGTCGAGGACGGCCCAATGCATTGGGACCCTGCACCCATGAGGGAGACCCGGAAGTGGTTCCTGGTTCCCGGCATCGGATCAGCACGCACCAGCCCGTTGTGGTCACTTGGGGAGTGAATCATCAGACGGAAGATCTTCCTCTCTGTCTCTCCTCCTCTCTTTGTATATCTGACTTTGTAATAAAAATAAATCTACAAAATCTCCTTGTTTAATATAAAAAATGAAGCCTCAAAGAAGTTAAGTGTCTCATCCAAGGTCACTTGGCTATTTGTTTATGGACGAGGACTCTAAAGTCTAGACACCTAGACTACAGGTTGGTATTTTCTCTGATTTCTGTTCCTGCTTATTCTGGCCTTTTAAGTGTTGACTCAGGGTAGGTAATGTGGCACAGCGGGCTAAGTTGCCACTTGGGATCCCCAGATCCCAAACTGAAGAATCTGGGATGCATTTTTTAAAAAGATTTCTTTATTTTTACTTGAACGTCCGTGTTACAAAAGGGTGAAAGAGAGAGATCTTCCATCTGTAGGTTGGTCCTATGAGCTTGACCAGGGAAAAGGCAGGCTGGGCTGACTGTTCCTACTAGCGCAAGCATAAATCAGAGTAGGTGGGGGTTGGTTGGGCTCTGCTGCAGCATCAGATGGCAGATGCAGGAATGGGGGGGCGAATTCTGTCAACTCAACTGAAGAACCACCTGGAGAATGCATGGTCCGGGAGTGGGAGTGGGCCCAGTAGGGAAATAGTGGGTACTTCCCACTTGGGTTACCACTCCCACTGGAGAGCATGAAAACCAAAACTGGGGCAGGCCTGGCTAGACAAAACAGCACTCACCAGCATGTGTGTGGGCCGGAGAGCAGGGCTGGATGGATTGAACTATGCTTCAGTGACCGTCAACATGTATGAAAGCTGAATGAGATGTGGCTCAGATTGGACCCGTCTGTTGCACATGCTGGCAAGCATGGGAACCAGGGCAGAGGGCAGACAGAAGCCTGGACCACAGCGCTTGGCGAGCGGCACAGCTGGGAACTCCTTAAGTTATACAATGGGGACTCCACCCATCGCTTGCTCGCTCTCTTGCAGCAACAAATTGCAAAGTTCTTTCTATCTATCTATCTCTCTCTCTCTCTTTCTCTCTCGTTTTGTTCTGCTGGGCAAAGTCGCCTACGCCCGGGCATGGCCGTGGAATCTCCTGGAAGGTTTGTTGCCTGATTTTTTACAGGTCATACTCAGAAACTTTCCATGAAATAGCTGTTTACATGCTGATTAGCCGTTGGAAGACACGAATCGAAGCTGGAGTGGAGTCCTTCCCCTGGCCATCGCCTATAACCTATCACCACGTCGGAATTAAACCTAGAGAATGTTTTAACAGTTTCAACAGTTTTTTTTTTTTAACTCAGAATTTGTCAATCATTTTTAATAGTTCTTTTTTTATAAAGAGAAAAAAGGAAACTAGGGTTCAGGCAGGCATCTGTGGAAGACGTGTGCGACGTTCCCTGCACAGCCATCGCCAGCTGCCTGTCGGAACCAATAGTTTTTTTTATTGAAACACAAGATAGACTTTTCTGTAATATTTTATGGAATATAAAGAGATTTTAATGATTTGTCTTGTTTAACTTGGCACTGTTAGTTTTTATTAATAAAACGCGCATGAGCATTTTAAAAAAACAAGGACAAAAATTGAAACAATGTCTGCTAAAATTAGGCTCACTTTTTAAGTGATAGTTGGGTAAAGTATTTATCTTACCAGGATGGTGGATAAACAGCAATGTGCTGTGAGTTTCTTCCTTGTTGGTCAGTGGAACTCTATTTTTTGTTTTTATTTTTTAAAAAAGTTACTCATTGTTACTTGAAAGGCAGAGTTAGAGAGAGAAAGAGAGACAGAGACAGAGATCTTCCATCCACTGAGTTCACTCTTCAAATAGCTGCCTCAGTTGAGGCTGAACTGATCCTAAACCAGAAGCCAAGAGCTTCTTCTGGGTCTCCTACACGGGTACAGGGCCCCAAGCAATTGAGTCATCCACCACTGATTTCCCAGGCTACAAGCAGAGAGCTGGGTGGAAAGTGGAGCAACCAGGATACAAACAGGCACCCCATATGGGGATCCTGGCGCTTGCAGGGATAGTACTAGCCAATTAAGCCATTGTGCCAGATGCCAGTGGAACTATTTTTTGCTGGCTTTGTTCTGGAAGTGGTTGCTACTTGGGAGGGGTTCTGAGAGGTCAGGCTTTGTCTGGGGTGGTGGGCAGGGCAGAAGCGGCACCATGAGAGTGGCTGTCCTCTCTTTATGGAAGTGATCCTGAGCTACTGTGTCTCTGGATCACCCAAAAAGGCTTTGAAGAAGAATGGATAATTTATGCCACCTGACCAATATAAATTGTACCAAAATGAGCTTTTGTGGAAACTTGTAGCCCTGTTATTTTTTGAAAACTTCACTCCTTATTAGTGCATTTGTAAAGACTTTTTTAAAGGTGTAAATTCCTAACATTGTTAGTTCTGGTGGTCACATATTTCAACAAAAGGCAGGCATCGCTCTCTTTATTAGAGAGGAAGACACTGAGCATCAGAGGAATAAAATCTTGCCTCTCATCGTCCAAGTGATATAAACGTCAGGACAAGAACAGCATGCTGAAAATGAGGTGGCATTGCGAGGCACATTGTCATGTGCATTCTCTGAAGCTTTTCCTTTGATAAAAATAAAATGCCTTAAGAATTTTTTCAAAGCTGTTACACCTCTCAAGTGTGTTTTATTATGATCACTTTGTGGCAATGGAGCTGACATATCTCAGCTCAAAGTACATACACACACATAAGCACACAGATGGTATTTTAAAAGCAACTGTTGGGTCCGGCATGGTGGCAGAGCAGCTAATGTCCTCGCCTCAAATGCACCAGGATCCCATGTAGGCGCCAGTTCTATTCCTGTCGGCCCCACTTCCCATCTAGCTCCCTGCTTATGGCCTGGGAAAACAGTCGAGGAGGTCCCAAATCCTTGGGATCCTGCACTCGTGTGGGAGACCTGGAAGAAACTCCTGGCTCCTGACTTCGGATCAGCGCAGCTCCAGCCATTGAGGTCACTTGGGGAGTGAATCATCGGATGGAGGATCTTCCTCTTTGACTCTCCTGCTCTCTGTATATCTGACTTCGCAATGAAAACAAATAAATCTTCAAAAAAGCAACTGTCCAGCAATTACTCATGATATTAGGACATTTCTGACCTTATCCAGCAATGCTTGAGAGGAAACAATACATTTGAATTGATTATATTAGTGTGAAACCTCATACAAAAAAAGTGAAGACAAAGAACAGGGTAACACATCACTGTTCAACAATATTTGAGGTTGGACTAAAGCACACGCAGGTACATGCAAAGTCCAGGGCTGGAGGGGACCGTTGGAGATTATTGGGGTTGCCCTGTCTAGGCCACAGCACCTGTTTACATGCCTGAGGACCTGGCCTGTGGCTGGTTGGTTTGGGCAATGCCACAGTACCTGTTGGTTTGCCTGAGAGATGGGGTTAAGCATGGAACTGACCAGGCAGCTGCATCCACCAGTATGTGCACTGGCTGGTGCAGGTGATGGACCAAGCACGAACCTGCATTCACTGGTGCATGCAAAAGTCAGGTCTGAGGTTATTCCAGGTGAAGTTTCTTGGGGGACTCCACGACTAGACTGCTGGACTCAGATCCTGGCCATACAAAATATGTAATCTGACCTCGGAGTATACATACTGAGTCTGGACCTCCTCAGCGGCTGACATCCATGTAGCAGTGATCATACACAGATGTGCATGAAGGACATGGCAACCAGCTCCCCTAGGCCAGCAGAGGATATCCAGTGACTCATCAGAAGATGGAAAGTGGAGCAGGTTGGAGAGTTCCCCTGACCAAGGTTTGATTTAAGTGGCTGGGTCTGTGGATGTACTAAGGAAGACATGGTCAACCAGCACCTTGGAAAGATTTTCTCAACCTTGGAACAATGAAACTGATAACTTCTCAGAACCATCAAATTCACGTAATTAACACTCTCGGAACATGCTTCCCTACATTGGGGTCTCTAAGAAATCAAATGAGCGTCCTCCTTCCCTGGGTGTCAATGTAGTTTGAAATCCAGACTAAAGATGGACTCCCAATGAAACTGTTTATTATATCTTGACAATAGAAAGCTGGGCTCTCTGCCATTGTCCATGCCTGCAATGACTGACATATGACTGTTTATGAAGAACTATACTATAGTAATGATATAGGGAACTCAGTGAGTGGGGAGGGAATTGGGGAGGGGATGAGGTAAATCTCAGGACCTATGGTACTCTATCATAAAATGATAATAATAATAAAAAAAGAAGTTAAAAAAAAAAGCAAGGAGCTACCCTTTCTCTTCCTCCCACTCCCCCAACAGATACAAGAGAAAGAGGGAAAAAGAAGGAAACATTTATCCCATATACTTTCTTCCATATTTTGACCCTTCCCACCCTAATCTGGGACTCACTTGGGCATATATCCCTCTCAAATATGTAAACAATATTAAAAATAAAGTTAATTTGTTGAATTCAGTAAAGCTCAATTTGAAGATCATTCCCTGAGGTGTTTGTTCTTAACTAACAACATAATGGGCCTGTGATTAATTGTTTTATATCGTATTACACTGTCTTTTGTGGCTTTTGGATTTGCTTAAACAGTCTTGCTTTAATAATCTGCTTAAATGCTTTTACTAATGAATCAAAGGCCTTATTAGTAAAAATTGATACTTTTGTTTATTACTATTTTTCATGCAGACCAAAAGATCATCTTTCTTAATTACAAGGCAAAATGAGCTCCAATGTTTGAACTAAAAGGCTAGAGATTTTACATTTAAGGAGTGAAACATCATTCTCCTTGACTAACACAGAGAGTGATGTAATTTGTTTACCTGCTGATGTGAATGTCATTACTGAGTTGTAGTTTTGCATAATTCAGTGACTCATGTATATGGTTCTTGAGAGAAAATATCTTAGATGATGAGTAGATTAAGTGAAACTTTCCCAGCCCAATGTTGTGAAGATAAATGCCACTGAGAGTGTAGTGTGTGGAGCTCCACTGTCAGCAGTACTTGGGGGCCTGTTGGAAACGTCAGAGCATCACTGAACCAGCATTTCTGCATTGCTGAGGAGCTCCGAAATCTGTTTTACTAAACTCCCTTGGTGATTCAGTGAATACCAAATCTGAGAATTTAACCTTATAGCATTTCAGTTTCTCACTTCTCTGAGCTAACTCCTGACTGAGTAGTCCATAGAAGGTAGAGTCTTCCCTTACCAGTTACTTGATTCAACCATCAGGCTTCTTTTAGAGAAGAACTGTGTCAGCCAGATCCTTTGTATTGGGAATTATGATGCTCCACTGGGGGAATAACCTACATTACTATATTCTTCCTTCCCTTCTACTCTCACCAAATACTGAGTTAGTTTCCAGTTGATTCCTGTTATCTAGTTTTGGAATACTTGAGACAGCTCCCTACCTTGTCAATTCACCGGGGGCCATTTCAAACCAAGCCTTGTCCCCATCTGAAGTCCCAGAAAACTTCTGACTTACATTTTGTCTTGAAATTTGTTTTTTCGCTAGACTTTTTAGATAAGTGGAATCATACAATATGTACTATTTTTCATCTGGTTTGTTTCAATAAGTACAATGTATGTGAGAATCATCCATTTTGTTGCACATATCACTATTTTGTCGTCTTCTTGGAGAATAGTATCCCATGGTGTGGATACCATGTTTGGCTTACCCATTCACCAGTTAATGGGTATTGGGTTGTGTACAGTTTGAGTATTATGAATAAACTTGCTATGAATATTCACGAATAAATATTTGGGTGGATATATTTTCATTCACATTTTCACTTTTTGTAAGTGGATACCTAAAAATGAACTCCTGGATTGTCCAATAAGCTTATGTTTGGCTTTTTAAAAACTGCAGATACCTATTCTTTTTCATGTAAGTCTGAACATTTTGAGAATTCAGTGACCCACATGTGGTTGGCAATTTTTTCCTAGATACTTTATTATTTTCTTCTTTTTTATTATTACTATTTTTTTTATAATCCTACATAGTTGATTAGGGTACAAAGGGTCCAGGGCTACAGGAAAGTGGGTAAGACCATTGTTTCTGCACTATTATCATCATTTTTCCCCCTTTATATGGGGTCGGGGAGAAACAAAGAGAAAAGCCCCACTGAGCCTCCCACCCATCCCAGGTCCCCAACATGGGGCATGCTCCGAGGGTCCTGATCAAGCAGTTTTGATAGTTCAATTGTTCTGAATTGCTGCCAATCTCGATGCTCCACGTGCTATGAAACCTGTTCAGAATCCACTGGGTGACATAGTCTCTTCACGGTTGGGGTTCTGAGATCAGCAGTTCAGTTGGAGGGATCTCCAAAGAAACTTCGTCTGAGGTGATCCCAGACCTGATTCTTGTGTGTGCTTGTCATTACAGGGTCCAACAGTCTGTCATTCCAATCAGCTTATGCATATGCTGGTGGATGCAATTGCTGGGTCAGTTCTGTTTCTAGCCCTGTCTTCCACACGAACTGATGGGTATTGCAGTCCAGGCCAATCCTGCCCACTTCATACTGTGCCCTCACACAAACCAGTGGGAGCTGCAACCTAGCTGGGGCAACTCTTCATAACTCCCACCAGTTCTGCCCCCTACCTTGGTTCCCGTGCTTGCCAGTATGTACCACAGACTTGTTCAGTCTGTCCCACATCCCATTTAGCTCTCATACATGTCAATGGGCATTGAAGCCTAGTGCAACCCAACCTGCCCTATTATCCAGCCCACACACATAGTGGTGAGTGCTGTTCTGTCTAGCCACTCCTGCCCCAATCCTGGTTTTCATGCTCTCCAGTGGGAGTGGTAACCCAAGCGGGAGGCAGCCACTACTTCCCTCTAGGCCACTCCCACTCCCTGATTATGCACTTTCCAGGTGGTTCTGGAGTTTAACTTGACAGAATTAGCTCCCAGTGCCAGCTTCTGCCAGTTGATGCTGTGGCTAAGCCCAAACAACCCTCACCCATTCTGATTTTTGTTTGTACCAGTCAGAACAGTCAGCCTAACCTGGCTTTTCCCTGATCTAGCTCACATGAGGCCCACAGGTATTGTAGGCCTGCCTGGTCTGGTCTATCCCCATCCCAGCTCACGCTCTCCAGTGGGAGTGGTTGTCCAGCAGGGGAGCCACAATCCCTCTGCCAGCTTTGCCCCCTACCTCCCTGGTTCTCAGATATGCTGTTTGGGTACTGAAGCCACATCTGGTATGTCTCACCTCACCTCGGAATTCCATAATGCGCACTGGTTTTTGTCGCGACCATACCTGGCCTGACCTACACTCTATTCTGGTGCTTGGATTTGCCAGTGGATGATGTGAACTGGTTCAGCCTGCTCTGCCCCTGACCAATGCCAAATGCGACAGTGGGTATCTTTCTCTGGCCTGGTCTGGGTTGCTCCCTATTGTGGTTCTTCCGCTCACCTGCAGGGACTGTGTCCCGACAGAGGAGTTTCTCAAGCTCTTCCATCAGAACCTTTCCCTATGCCAGATCTTGCGCATACTGGTGGGTCCATGGGCCAGCCCTCCTTGCTGGCCTTCAATCCATTCCTGTTCTTACTGTTGGATGTTTTAGCCCACCCAAGGTTCGTCGTCCATACCTAGACACTGCTCACACCTGGCTCAATAGGAGCAGAGACCTAGCCTAGTCCATCATACATTTACCCTGGTTCTTCAGAGCATTAGATGGTGCTGGCGTCTAGCCCAGTTAGGTTTACCTAACCCCAGTTCACACTTGTGCCAAGGGAGACTGCAGCTATATCCAGACCAGAACGCAGTCCCAACTCTGGCCCCGCACTCTCCCGTGGAAACCCCAACCCAGCAAGGGTGTATTCTCACAGCTCCCCAACTGAGCCTGTTCTCAGCCCTAGATCATACACATGCCAGTGGTTGCTCTGACCTAGCTTGGCATAGCCCCTCACATGTCTCAGTCATTGCCTTTGGTGCTGTGACCTTGTATCCCTGGCTCATGTATACCAGTAGGTATAAGAGCCTAGTTTGGCATGACCTGTGCTCCATCCTGATTTCTGTTCTTCCTTGTGAATTGAGGCTTACTCAGCCCTGCCCAGTCCGCCCCCTTCCACTTGCATCTCTGCCCACCCTACATCCTGTTTTAGGATGCACATTCGGGTGCTGTTGCCTATACCTGCCCAGATCGTTTTTGGTTCCTTTACCCATAAGTGATGGCATGTTCCATGGTCACACTTAGCTCAGTACATCACCACCCCGGTCCTTGAGCTAACCAGCAGGACTTATGTTTCCACTGTTGGGCCCACACTTCCCCCAGAGAATATATCCCTGGATCTGGTTCTCTCATGTGCTGTTAGTGTCTTGACCCTGCCAAGTGTGACCCATCCCCTGCTCTGCCACTCAGTCAGGTACTGGTACCTAGCTCTTCTAGACAGGCCCCCACCCTTAGCCTTCGTGTGGACTGGTGTGTGGCAGTCAGTGATGCTCTATGCTAACAACCCATCTGAGGATTCCCACGTAGGTTGGTGAATCAGTCTGGCCCAAAGAGAACTTATGGAATCTCCCCTCCAAAACCTCAGGTCTCAGTCCCCTTGCTTGCAAGCAAGTTCCATGACCCCATTGCCAGAATCACACAGAATTCATTCCTACCTACCTACACTCACACTAGCCTTGTCCCTGGATGTCCCTAGGCAGCCATTACATACTCTAAAAACCCTAGAGCTTGCCACAGAGGGAGCATCAGGCAGAGCCTGGCATCACTTTGTGTGCTGGTCTGGAGAAAGCCTAGGACTTAGTCACCGCCAAAAGGCAGTGACTTTGGCCTGAGTCCCCAGCATTGTGTCCGACCTGGTTCGGGCACCCCCCCACCCCCGCAAGCCACCACACTGCAGGGAGCTGCTTTTGCCCCAACCCCACAGCTGAACACTGCCCTGACTCTTACTGCTGCAAGATGTTAATGGCAGGGCAGAGCCAGGGCCTTAATTTTTTATTTTATTTCTTTCTTCTTTTTTAAAAAATTATTTTATGGTACAGTTACTTAGGCTCTGGGGATTTCCCTTCTCCCTTCCCTAAATCCCTTCCCTCTCACTGATTTACCCCCATATTATTACAGAAGTATAAAAAACAGTCCTAAGTCCATCATTCTGCTCTTTAAGTGGTTGACAATTTCATAAGCAGTTTTTCTAAGCTTTAATGAGTATCTATATTGACTAGAATTTCTGTGTAAATACAAATATAAGTATATGTAGAAGAACTTGACTGTAATCAAGGTTTTTCATACCTTCCTTGTCTATCCTGTTGTTTTGTTGTCATTGTTACTGAGCACCTGAATTTTTCAATCAAAATGGGTGTTATGGTTCAACTGACTAATCTTTCACGGCTTAGAGCTGGTATTCCATATGGGCACTGGCTTATGTCCTGGCTGATCCAGTTCCCATCCAGCTCCCTGCTTGTGGCCTGAGAGGACAGTGGAGGATGGCTTAGGACCTTGGGGTCCTTCATGGGAAACCTGGAGGAGGCTCCTGAGCTTCAAATCAGCTCAGCTCCAGTCATTCCAGCTGCTTAGGGCGTGAACCAGCAGATGGAAGATTTTTCTCTCAGTCTCTCCTCTCTGCTAATCTGTCTTTCCAATAAAAAAAATTTAAAAAACTAAAATAAAAATAAAAATTATAGTTGAGATGTATAATTTGATAAGAAAAATTTTAATAAATGGATTTATTCAGATAATATCTCACAATCACTGAAGATTTTCCAACTGCACAAATTGATGGTTTTTATTGGTAGAATTCATCAGTTGCAGAGACTTGTATTGACTTTGTCCTTCTCTGAATAATTGTTTCTTTACCTCCATTCATATCTATAATTCATAGACACCTCATGAATCCTTGTTCTTGCTTTATCTCCAGTCATGGCTTTTTCATTTATTTGGCAGCAGGATTATATGTGTTTTGTGAATTATTTCATAGCACTATAAAGTAGGTGTCTCCAGCTTTTGTATTCTTATCATTGTTACACAGCATGCTAGTTTCTGTGTTGCGTGAATGGTCTCTAGGAGACTTCAGAAGTTTTGTAAGTTTCTCATTAATGTTCTTTTTATGTATCAAATGACATCAGCATTTTCAAACATAACCTGTAATGCAGTAGGTTTACTCTTAGCTGGCAGTGAAATTACAACTTTCATACGCTTTTTTTCAAATGTGTGCAATATTTTCTGCTGCAGCTGGCATTTTATTAACATTAACAAATGATCTAGCCACTAATTAGGCTTCATTACTGTTACCACAGTGCTCATACTTCTGTTATAAATCTCTTCTATTGTGCCTAAAGATCATTTTAAGCCTCTTAATTATGATACATTAAATGTAAAAAGGATTGCAAGCTAGATTATGTCATAATAATATATACTTTTGTTTTTGACTGTTAGAAGTGATGAACTGATAAATTACTAAGAAATACATGATAAAAATGAAAATTTAATATATGAGAATCTGCACCAGCCATGCTCACATCCATAGTGTCCTTACTACCGGAAGGAGTTATAATTACTGGATGTTCAACCTATTCACATGTTAGCTGGAGTGAACATACCCAGTCTGTTCCAAATTGGCTACTACACGTCATTATCTATTGTGGCTTTACTGCAAAATAGGCAGCTGTCCGTATTCATTGATTCAACCAAGCACAGCTCAGAAATATTTTTAAAAACTCATCACAATGAGTTATGTGCAAACTCTTTTTTTTTTCCAAAGATTTATTTATTTATATTGGAAAGCCAGGTATACAGAGAGCAGGAGAGACAGAGAAGAAGATCTTCCATCCAATGATTCACTCCCCAAGGAGTCACGAGGGCTGGAGCTGAGCCAATCCGAAGCCAGGAGCCAGGAGCCTCTTCCAGGTCTCCCATGTGAGTGCAGGGTCCCAAGCTTTGGGTCATTCTTGACTACTTTCCCAGGGCACAAGCAGGGAGGTGGATAGGAAGTGGGGCAGCTGAGATTAGAATCGGCGCCCATGTGGGATCCTGGCATGTTCAAGGCGAGGACTTTAGCTGCTAGACAGACTATCATGCTGGACCCACAAGCTTTTTTCTTGCCTATTTAGTAAATAATACAGTGTAACTATTACACCCATATCACTCACATTGTTTTAGAAACTATAAGTATTCTAGAGGTGACCTAAATCATACCAAAGTATGTATTTACATGGTAGGGAAATACTGTTTTAAATAAGAGATTGGAGCATTGCATTTTGGTATCTTTGGGGAATCCTAGAACCAACCCCTGTGACTCTCAAAGGAAGACTGTTAGCAACTCTCACTACAGTGTGTTCTGCTAATCTGTTTCCTGATTAAAATGTTCAATTATTAACCTAAAACCATCTTTTGGATCAGCTATATTGCATGTGGCACTCTTTGGGAAACACTGGTTTATAGTAACAGTTGGCCTTGAATCACAGGCAAGGCACACTGTTCCAGTCGTATCAACCACATTGTACCATTAAAGAACATAAGCTGTCGTGAAGAAAATGTCACTACTGAAGCTGACTTCTTTTATGATCAACAGTTGGAATGATCAATTGATGAAAGAGCTAAAATAATTTGCATCCTCAAGTTGTGGAGCAATCACAGTATTAAAAATCTAACTGAATACATCTGGATGTCAATCTTGAATTTTTTAGTTTTGCACTTGTGTATAAATATCTATGACATACTTTCTGTACTAATGTAAAAACTAAATTACATTGCAAAATATTCTTCACATTGCACTTCTATGAAGAGTAAACAAGATTTTCTTTGAAATTTCCAACAAATCTAAGAAGGAAGGTAAGAGAGGAAAAATGTAAACATTTCTAAAGTGTACTTCTGTCACCGAGTCAGCATGATCTAATAACATGATCTACATGTTGGCTGTTTGGAGCTCTTCAGATGAAAGGCATTGTGGAAATAAGGTATTATTATTGTTACTACTATGTCTTCCCAAAACATTTTTTTTAAATGACAGAATCAAAGCATGTAGCTAAGTCTTATTGTCAAATTATCCCTTAAAACAGACACAAAACATAAATCAATCAAGGAGTTGAGTAACCTTATACAATATTGAGGTCCCAATAATAAAAGAATGGTATTGCACCCTTTAATTGATAAACCAAAAATTAAGTAACATTTTATGTTTAAGTGAAAGATATTTGGATAAACTGATATTTAATAAAAAGGCATATCAACATGAATTATGTAAAGCCAATAACATATCTCATCTTAAATATTACTGTCATTTTTACTCTCTTCTCCAAGAAAAAAGAGGTGACAGGTTTTTTTGTGTGCTATAAATTTAGAAATGATTTAGACTTTTGAAGTAATAGAAGAGTAAGTTTTAAATGAATGGCTGAGACATTAGATGAGCAGAGCATCCTCCGACGTCATCCCAATATTCTCAGAAACAGCATCAGTTTCACCTGCCATTAGCTTACGTGAGACACATTAAAAAATATGGTAATGGAAGGAATGATAGTTATTTCTCAATGTAATGTGTGCATTCATTCATCTATTCAACAAATACTATATGTTACGCAGTGTTTCAGGTGATAGGAAATAATGCAATGGATATGAGAGAATTTACATTTAAGTTGGGGGGGCAGGCAGACAGATACATACAAATAATAGGTAAACACAAGCATTAGCTTGTGATATGTTTCATGATTGAAAAAAGAATAAAGAAAGATAATGTAGATGGGGAGTGCAGATTTGTTGCACATTTTTATCTTATTTAGAATGATCATATATAACATGGCTTGAAGAAAATAGGGGGACAAGTCATACAATGTTGAAGTAAGCATTTGCAAGATGGAAGAGTTGTGTAATGGCCCTAAGAGTGGAAATGTTCTCAGCATGTTTGAGGAATATCAAAGGGTATGCAAAAATGATAGAAGAGATCAGAGAGATTAGCAGTGGGTAGGGGTATCACTTTAGTCCCTGGAAGACATTGTAGGGCTTCTGCCTTTTATTTTGAATCACATGGGAAACCTGGCAGTAGAAGGTCCATTTGGATTTGTTGAGAACTGGTGAGGTAATTTGCGAGAATTAGTAAAAAATGAATATGTGAGGTCATTTACTTGAAAGTTATTAAGCATTTCAAGATGCGATAGCAGGGCATCAATCCATGCATCAGGTCCTGTGAGGGGCTCGGTGTGACTGCAGGAGTCACATGACCATGATGCCAGTCCTGAGCCAAAGTGTAGGCTGCAGGGAGTGAAGAAGGGCTGAGACAGTGAGAGCAGTAAGCCGTCAGGGGGATAATCTATAGGAGAAAGGAAATGGTGGCTTAAAGAAGAGATGCACCTGTGGGAGGCAGGAGGAAGAGATATATGTGCTGCGCTATTGAGTGTGGAGCTGATGAGATTCGCTAATGCATTGGCTGGAATTGGTTGAAGTAGAAAAGATGAGATTTAAAGCATAAGTGGAAAATCCTAAATATCATTAGCAAGAAAGTAAGGATGACACTAAGGCAGTTGAATATTTAATCCTGAAATTCAGATCTATCTCCTCAATTTGGGCATCTCATCTTCCTAAAGAAGGCATTCAAAAGAAGAGGAGATAAAATTAAAGGTAAGAGAATATATGGGACAATGGACAAAGCTGGGATGAAAGCCTCTCTACTCAAGAGGTCAGGGACAGCAAGAGGCACAAACAAAGGTGAAATGGGGCAGTGAATGAGGAGTGGGATAATCCAGAGGCCATGAAAGGGAAAACGTGTCCAGAGGACAACATAAAACATAAAGAGGTGACCTGCGCAAGCTAAGGATTTAACGCTTTCTACTGACTTTTCTTAAAAGTTTTAGTGTTCTTCAGTAGGAGTTATTTTGGCTGAGTGGTAGAATTGAAAACCTCTTTCCCAGTAAACACAGATAACTCTGTTTTGAGAAAAAAGAGGAACAAAGCAACTTATGAGTAGGAGGGAAATATGGGGTGAAGAGTATTCCTTGCTTTATTTCTAAGTCTTGTATACAAAGATGCTACTATTTGGAAAGAATTATCCAGTACAAAGGAAAAATTTCATGTTGGAGGAGCAACAGTAGATTAGAAGGAATCATGCCCTGGGCCCAAAGGAAGCTGGCTTTGAATAGGAGCACAAATTTTTATATTCGTGGGAGGAAGAACCAGGATGTGAGTTCAGATTCTCAAAATTTGGGATGAATATTATGTTGGCCAATTGTAGAAATTCTATTCTGATTCTTGCTTCCTCTGCACCAGAGGAAATAGATTGAAAAACAGAAATTGAATATAAGGAACCTAGAATTATAGTTCAATGCAGCTGCCATCAGAACGGACTTTTGTGAACAGTCCTAACAATCCAAATTGGCTGAATGGAGAGCTGAGATTTCAACAGAGAGGTAGTGATGTGGGAGGGAGGCAGGCATGGATTACATTAAAGACTCGTTTGAGATTGGAGTGATGTCTGTAAGACTCAGCGTGTCTTCCACCTTACTCTTAACAGGTACAGACATTCATACTTTGCTGCTTGTGCAGTAAGATTTGATGACAGCAGGACAACCAAACACTTGCTGTATGTCCAGTTGCATTGGAGAAACAGTAGGTAGTTAGACTAAGTAAAATAATAAGCAGTGATCCACAGTCTAAAATGCAAGAGCAAAATAACATCTGTGTTTAAATGAGATATACACTGCAGTCTTGCAGTTAAAGAGTTTCAATGTCATGATGTCCCAAATCCAGAAATGCTTGGATAATGGATTTCTTGTCTATTTGCATACAGAAGACTTAATCCTGGATGTGCCCAGGATGAGTTCAGTACATGAGTATCATGTACTGGATTCCCTGGCAATTTACATTAATCTTCAGGTGAATCTTTATTTCTTAAAAGCTTTATTTTTTATTTATCTGAAAGAGAGAAAAAGATGGACACACTTTCATACACAGAGAGAGAAAGAGAGAATTTTTTTATACTTGCTGCTTCACTACTTAAGTGACCATAAGGGCCAGTGCTGGACCAGACTGAAACCAAGAGCCAGGAGCTTCGTCTGGGTCTCCCACATGGCTGCCAGAAGTGTAGGTATTAAGCTGTTTCCCAGTGGTTTCCCTGGTGCATTAACTGGAAGCTGGAGCAGCAGTGGAGCACCTGAGACTCTAACTGATACCCATATGAGATGCTGCATCTCAAGTATGGACTTAGCCCACTACACAAAACCCCGGAGCTTATCATGACTTCATACAAAATAATTACTGTGAATGATGACAATTTTATCTTCAAGATCCCTCAGTTAACTGTATGAAATGTGCTGGAAACATCAGCTTCTTCATCTGTTGGTCTGTAGCCTTTGGCACTGATTCTATTCCCTTCTGACTATCCTTTGGCCCTGTAGACCTCAAGCTCCTGATCATTTGAGTGCCCTGCCCATCAGCAGACCTCTTCTTTCTCTCATAAGCATTGAGAATTTGCCAATGACATTTTGCATTGGGGTCTGCAAGGAGCTTTTAGAATTGCATACCCACCTCAATTACTTTCTGAAAAGTCATGGTTAGTCTCTTCGATGTTCTTGCCCTTGGTGTTGTATTAGTTGTCCTCCAACTTAGTCTCTGATTTATGCCTTTTACATTCTCGTCTCTCTGTAGTGTCTTCTTGATGTGTCAGTTGTCTAGGCTGAACAGCATTCTTCCTAATACCATTTGTTTCTGGTTAGGATGGGTTATATTCTCCTGGGATAGCTGAAGTATAATTTTGTAGTTTATATGCAACTTTTTTTTAAATTCAAAAACTTGTCTAGGTGTTCATAAGTGTTGTGTTTATGCTTAAAAGCCTCTAATAAGTTGAATTTAATTTAATCAAAATCATGTTTGTTCTAGGTGGCAGTAAATAATCGGTTGGATAGATTTTTTTTTGTGTGTGTGTGTGCTTATTAGTTTTTTAATTTATTCATTAATTACATTGTATTATGTGACACAGTTTCATAGATACTGGGATTCTCCCCTCCCCTCCCCAAACCCTCCTCCCATGGTGGAGTCCTCCACCTTGTTGCATAACCACATTTCAAGTTCAGTTGAGAGTTAGATAGATTTAAAAGGGGGCTTGAGGGGTGAGCATTTGTCACAGCAGTCAAGTTGCTGCTCAGGATGCCTACATCCTACATCAGAGTACCTGGCTTCCTGTACTAGCTGGGTCTCCCATTGGCACCTGGGGGACAGCAGGTGATGGCTCTGCCACCCACAGGGAAGACTCACTGAGTTCTGGGCTCCTAACTTTGGCCCAATTTAGCCTTAGTTACGTCACAGATTTGGGAACCGACCCAGAGGATAGAAGATCAGTCTCTTTTTCTGTTTTCCCAATTAATTAATTAAAGGAGGCTTAAACTTCTCCTGAGGTAGCGGTTGGAAAGAGCTCTACTGGATTTGCAATTATTATCCTGTCCCCTATAAATTTGCTATAAGCTTGATCTCATTTTTTCTTTCACTCTTTTTCTATTCTTGTTTTTCTACATTCATTTATATGTACATACATACATACCTGCATACAAGTACATATAAATGACATTACTGATTTGGATTTTGTTTCTGATTGAACTCTGACTTTCACAAACTCCTACATTGCAGACTTCTCCTTCATCATCTTCCTCTGTAAATATTCTATGTTTTTCTGGGACACCTGCATTCCTTATCAGAGTGCTTTTCTGAATTCAGCACAAGACAGCTGAGGTACTTAGGCCCCTACCTTCTAGATTGAGTTCCAGGTTAGCAACTTCTTTGGCTCAGCCCTACCCAACTTGTTGCTAATATTTGGGGAGGATATGAGCTCCTTCTGCATCTCTCATTTTCAAATAAATTGAATTAATAAATAATTTGTTTTAAATCCACAATTTTCAGAAAATATAGGCTAAGTATTCAAATTCTGGCTCTGTCACTTTCTTTTTTTTATCTTTTTTTTAAGATTTATTTTATTTTTATTACAAAGTCAGATGTACTGAGAGGAGGAGAGATAGAGAGGAAGTGGAGCTGCTGGGATTAGAACCAGCTGCCATATGGGATCAAGGCGAGGACCTTAGCCACTAGGCCACGCTGCTGAGCCTGAGGGCTCTGTCACTTTTTAGCTATGTAAGTTTAGGATAGTTGTTCAAGCTCATTGATATTCAATTTTGTCTTTTATAAAATGGGATGTTAATAGTATACAGCTCATTGGATTGCTGTGGTAATTACATCAATGTGTGCAAGCCACTTAAGATAATACACAGTGTATTGAAACCCATCACTGAATGCATTTGCCATACTCTTTGTTTTCTAGAGGATTTTATTTATTTACTTTCCATATGTAGCACTGCAGTAAATACAAATACGTAAAGTGGTTCTTTCTCATTGGGTATAGAAGAAAACCTATGAAGATTTGTTTATGAAGCCAAAACTAAACCAGGTAATGTGATAGACTGGATTGTGTTTGTGAGGACAATGGATACAGTATGTAAGATGCAAAGTTCAGGAAAGGGCAGATATTCAACCCTTTGTTCTTTTGTTTTCACCTCCCCTGGTTTCTCTGAAACAGAGGAACTGTTAACCTGAATGGTTAGATTCAGAGCTCCTGACTGGGTCATGTCTGTTGGCAAGTTACAGTTGCTCTTGTGTATTACCAGTGTGTATGACAAGACACCTGTATGCTTTCTTGTGGTGGTTTCCCTATTCATTAAGTAGGACACTGGGACAAGCCTGCTGACATGTGGTGTCGGATTCCCTTATTTTTCCCCCATGTGATCAAACCATTGGGCTAATTTCACATGACAGGATCTGTTCACTGAAACACTATCTTATTTCTATATTTGTGTGCCTTCCTGGGATCGTTTTCAGTTTCTTATATAGTTAAGAAAATGGGTGTATTCTGAGATTTAGGTTTGATGGTGAGACCATAGGAAGGCATTTCGAGTCCTGCCTGTGATTACCTTAGTGGGGCCAGATCGAATTATTTTGCTGGCCATACATGTCCATGAAGCAGATGTTCCCCACTCCTGGAAGCTTTCTGTAAAAATTATAGGACAAATGTTTTTATTCCCCTGCATTCAAAGAGCCAAACCTGTAACAAACTCATTACCTCATAGACATAAAACACCATACATGCCATCTCAGAAGCAACAAACTCAGAAAAAGAGAGAGACACAGACAGACAGAGTTTATTTTAAGACTTTTTAGTGTACTGCAGAGCTTCTGTGGGAAAAGCGTCCTGAGTCCAGGATGACATAGCAAGTGGAAGAATAATTCTAAAATGCTAAACAAATATTTACAGAAAAAATACCAGAGAAGAGATGATCAGTTTTTTGAAGGAGGCAGTAATTGACCTGGTTTTAAAAACTGGTGGAGGGAAAAAGGAGAACATTTTAGGAAAAGGTGATCTGTAGACCCAGCGTCTAACACTCATTATTAATATTGCTTTAGCTTTTCTGAAACCAAGGCCTGAGAGAACCATTAATGTGAATGAAAGTTATAAAGGGAAAGGAATAAAGCCAATGAGGGACATGTTAGTAAGCCAATTACCTCTGCATTCACATGGAGCTATGTACCACTGGGCAAATGCAAAATGTGTTACAGTATCTTGCATTGCTGTCAGACAGGGTGGAAAATGTATCCACCAGTTTTTTAAGATTTTTTAAAATTTTTATTGGAAAGTCAGATATACAGAGAGGAAGAGAGACCGAGAGGAAGATCTTCCATCTACTGATTCACTCCCCAAGAGGCCCCAATGGCCAGAGCTAAGCCGATCTGAAGCCAGGAACCTGGAGCTTCTTCTGGGTCTCCCATGCGGTGCACAGTCCCAAGGCTTTGGGCCGTCCTTGACTGTTTTCCCAGGTCACAAGTGTGGAGCTGGATAGGAAACAGGGCCTCTGGATTAGAACCTGCACCCATATGGGATCCCAGCACATGCAAGGCAAGGACTTTACCACTAGGCTACTGTGCTGGGCCCTATCCACCAGTTTTTAAGCTCCCTTCCCATTTGCTGAGGATTGTATTCCCCATATTTTAGTTCATACCTGGTTGTAGCCCAGCAAGCTGTGGAAGCACCCCGTCAGAGAGAGATGTGACATGAAGACAGCTAGCTTGATTCCTCTTTGACCTAGGCAAAGCTGTTTCTCCCTCCATCTTCCCTAGTTCAAAAAATGGCACCCAATATATCCAATAAGCACCAAAACTCAGGGGTCATTTATTGAGCCATAGCATTTGTTAAGTACTGGCACTGTGCCTGGTGCATGTCCAGGCTTGGATGCTGGAAAGCCCTTCATGAGCCACAAACATCCTAAATCTGTCCTCTTCTGCAAAATAACTTATTAAATCCATAATTCAAAGTGAGAATGGCCATTTAAAATTATTGCTGGATTGAGCCAAAGGAGGTAAGCCTTTGTAAGCCTCAGGGGATGGAAGACATCTCTCTTTGTCTTCTCTCTCTCTCTCTTTCTCTGTGTGTGTGTCTCTCTCTCACACTCACACACTTTCAAATACATAAATCAAAATCTTAAAAAAAAAATGAGTCCATGCTGGATTAGTGGGCCTGAATTCAATGCCAAATATTTTTAGAAAGAGAAGATTCAGAGCTACAACAGATAACACAAAGACCACGTGGAGATAGAGATTAGAGTTATGCTGCCACAAATCACGGATGCTGAGAACGGCCAGCAACCACCAGCAACTAGAAACTCTATGAGGACTAGGAAGTATTCATCTCTGGAGTTTTGAAGGATGCCTAGTCCTGCCCCCACCTCAACTTGATACTGGGAAGGGACACATTCCTGCTCTCTGAAGCCTCCCAACTGGTGGTACTTGGTTATGGCAACCTACGGGAACCTACATGAAGGATCATGCCTTCATGTGATTACAACTCCAGTCCACTTTCAGCTTGCCTGTGCATACATTCACTTCACCCACCAAGTTCAACTGTCTTTCTTGTTTATTGTTTATCATCCTGTACCCCCACCCACCTACAATTTGGGATGGGCTGAGAAATAATTGCCGCTGCAATATTGGCAAATGATGTGATGATCTGGGCCATCCACTAGTATATTTTTAATGCTTCTTGTCGTCATAACAGACCCTACTTTCACTGGGCTGCCTGATACTATGATGTGATGGGTCTGGCAGAGTTCAGCGCATGATGTGGGCTCTCCCCATGTGGCTACTTGATATCCTACAGTCAGATGTTTTTCACTGCCTGGTCCCAGTAGCACACCAGGAGCTGCTTCTCAAATGGCATTTACTCATTTGCTGCAGATGGCATGGCCTTGCTCCAGCCTTTAGGGGGTCTATGTTGTAATTCTTTTGTTGTGGCTTTCCTAAATGTCACGTTATCTTCTCACATCAGAGATATCTTTAGTAATCCAGTGTCTGCTGGGTCACATGGATCAGCTGCAAGGGTGATTGCACAGCAGTCTGGACCTGCTGCAGTCGCTTTCCTGACATAGGCCGTCTTCACTACTGGCAACCTCCCTTTTTGCTCAGTGATTGAGTGAGAGCACTCTGTCCAAGCTTTGCAATTCCTTCATAGTGCTGGGATGAATGCGATTTATTGCTTGTCTTTTATTTTGAGATAGATGTTCATATCTTGCACAACATATTTAGTTGCTACAATTTTCCTGCATTACATACATTTGCCATGCTGTTACAGGGTCCTGCTTCATGAGCACTCAGCTTAAATTGGTGAATTTTAGGTCTGAGAATTGATCTCAATCTGAAAATCTGAAAACTGGTCAAATATATATATATGTATATGTATATATATATATTTAGTGAGTTACTGTTTAGGTGTCTGACCCCATTTTTCTAGAAATTCATTCTTAATCATTCCTGTTTTTCTTAATGTTTGTTTTTATTTGAGAGACAGAGTGACAAAGAGGATAGACATCTTCCATCCACTGGTTCACTCCCTAAATGGCCTCAGTTGTAGGAGCTGGGCCAATCTGAAGCTTAAACCCACGGGCTTTCTTCAGGTCTCCCATGTTGGTGCAGAGGCCCAATCACTTGAATCAACTTCTGCTACTTTCCCTGACATATTAGCAAGGAGCTGATTCAGAAGCAGAGTATCTGAAATTCAAGCCGGCACCCATAACCCTCTGTGCCATACAGGCAGAGGCTTATGTCTTGGTGCCAATCCCTTGATGACTTCTTATTTTGCGTATATTCAGCAGTCTCACTGATGATTGCTCATTTAGGCTGTTTTGTTTGTTTTCTGGTTTTTGTTTTAGCAAGTCTTGTAAGACTTATAACCCTGAAAGGAAGGCTCTTTAGGCTATCATTGCAGCCTTGTTGTTCATAATGACTTTTCCCACTTTGCTTCTGCCCATCAGGTGCTATCATCTGGCTTTGGATACTCCTTGGTTCCATCATTTCCACTGATATTAAAGAGCCTGAATCCCAACAAGCACTTTCTATGGTTAGGCAAGATGCAAAGGCCACAGCCACAACTGAGCTTCTCAATGATGAGATACTCCTATCACCAGCATGCTTCGTGTTTCTTTGCAAAAGGTGTGTCTTATTAAATTTTGAAACAATAATCACACCCACTTTTCCCTAACCCATGATCCTTCCCACCCTGATCAACTATGTAAACATCATCAAAGAAAAAAAAAACCAAAAGGTGGGTTTTCTTGATCCTCCCATAGAACAGAGCTGGCTGGAGGTTTTCAGACTTTGAAGAGTGTATGCACTTTTCCAAACTTTCTTCTTTTATCCTTTTTGATTTCTTCCTTCACCTTCTGCTCCAAAACACAGAGCAGTTATGCTTTATGTCATGCGGACCATAGTTCTCTCTCAGATGCCAAAAGATGACCTGGAAAACTTTAGTAGGGCCATCTCCTGTGGTCTTTGTTAAGGTGTGAATTTCTGTATTATGGGGAAGAACTTTTGTATCAGTGAACTCCTTTGTTAATCTTTTTGTTTTTTGTTCCTTATTTTAGCAATCTCAGTTCCTGTCCAGTATATACTCCCCTAGCCCCTACTAGCTCATCCTAAGTAGTCGTTTACTCTTTCAGGGCATAGTTCCTGCCCCTTCTTTGCAGGACCAGGAATTCCTCAGGTGGGTTAAGTTTTGACTCTAATTAGGGGTCTAGTAGCTAGCAGCTGAGTGTGGCTAGATCTGGAAAAGGGCACTGTACTGTCTTTCAAGAACAAAGTCACTGCATCATCTACAAGCAAGGGCAGGTTAGCCCTTAACAAGCAGGAGTAAGACACTTCTGCTGGCCCATGGAGTTCAGCTATATTTGGGTTTCAAGGTTCTCAAGTGTATTGACCCACATATCTCCATCTCTGGTCCTGGGGTGCAGCTGCTTAATTGGAGCCTTTTCTGTATTGTGGCAGAGCTGCTAGGGTTAGCAGTTCAACCTTCTCTCAAGCTCTACCACACTTATAATTAGGTTCCAGGACTGACTATGGCTTTGTCTCTGTGCAGCAGGTGATTAAACTCAAACATTTCACTTAGAGTCTACTTCCTAGGACCATTTCTGATGCCCGCTGCCTTAGGTTGAGCTTCCTAGAAACAGATCAGAGATGGAGATTTGCGTGCAGGATGCTTATTGTTTCTTAGAAACAGTACAAGAACAGGACAGAGGCAGCAACTAGACTGTGATGAAATGTTAGCAGAATTCTTGAGATAATCCTTTTGAGATCGTTTGGAGTTGAGACAGCCCTTCAAACCTACCTACAAATTGATGGAAGAAAAAAGCACTCATACTTTGGATTAACCAGTGACTGGATGCAGACTCCCTGGGCAGTGGGGCTGTAGCCTTGGATGAGGCAGTTCCGCTCCACAGTGGGCAAATTCAAAACAAAGCTGTAGCTATCTGAATGAACAGTTATCCTCCCACCAGCTTGCAAACAAATTCCTTTGTCCTGACAGGGACATCTGATCAGTGCACAATAGCAACCAGTACTCTGTATGTCACATTCCTCCATTTATTTGTTGAACAGACAGTTATAAGAATGTAAGTTTCAGGAGAACACGGACCTTGTCTGTCTCATTCATTGATAACTTCAGAATTTGGATCAGGCTGGCTCAGTATTTTCATATTATGTATTTGTTGACTTAATGACTGAACTGATTAGGTAATTAAAGCGCATTTATAGGTGTTACAATTTGTAAACTGACAATCATTTGGCACATCATAGGGAATGCTAATAAATGAAAACATAAATAGGAAAGCATCTCAAAGTACTTACCTACTCTCAGAGTACAAATCTCACAGGAGATTTTTTAGTTTCTGAAATTGATCCACTTATAATGCCCTAAATGAACTGACAAATGGCATCAGCAATGTTTTCATTTTAGCCATGACCTTCCAGTTTGATATGGACTCTTAATGAACTGACTTGACTATTACTGGTGTTCAAGAATATTAAGAGATATTATAATTGGATCAGTGCTCTGACTCAAAAAGTAAATTTGGCTTTGTATCTAGATCATATTAATATTCACTTTCAACTGCTTCCCAGTTGATGCCTGCTTTTGATTTGAAACATGGATTTTTTTTCAGGCATTTTTCGGGATAACACAAACATATAGAATCTTCAGATGTATTTTTCCCTAACAATTTTCTCTAAATATTAGCTGTATCCCACAAGGTGTGAGAAAAAAATAACCCAAACTATCAGCTTGTCTACTCTAAGTATTTCTAAATGCAAAACGTCACAAAGACTCAATATTAGAAAAGTGCATACTTTTCCAGTGTATAAGTTCAAGTTTACAATTGGAAAAGAGTAACGAAAATAATTGTGATGTGCAAATATCAGGAATGGTAATGATGAATTTTGAAACCTATTTCCCAATAAAAATAAGCATGGCTAGTAAAAAAAAATGCTCAGCCCTAACAATTTCAAGTCTTTGCTAAGTATATGCAGCCTTTGGGGAAACATTTATTTGAGGAAATCTATTTAAATCAATACAGCAATAGCAAAACTTCCGGGCTCTCGAGAGACCCTCTCTCTCACCACCTCTTCTAGCCAGGGCATTTCATTGAAATTCCTTTCCAAACAACTGTGGTTAAAAATGAAACTCCTTTCTTACACTCCCAATCAAGAAATATAGCATCTTACAGGGAAGAGACTTTATAATCTCTGGGTTGTAAAGGCTAAATCCATGGTAACGTAACTGAAAAATCAGGGATGCCAGTGAGTCTCAGCTTACAGGAAGGAAGGAAACTTCACCTAAACATGGCAGGCCAAGAACACTGGGGCTCTGATCACTGTTCACCCCAAATCTCTTCTGGGATGGAAATTCTATTACAGGAGGGGCAAACTAGACCAGAGGTCATGGCCCCTGCCCAGGACACACAGCAGCTGGCTCAGAGAGGCAATCTGGAAGAAGAGAGAACTACAAATCTCTCCCCAAAAGAAATGAATGTAAAATAGAATGAGGTGAAGTTCAAGTCTAAATGTGCCCCCAAACAATGGAGATTTTGGTAGCAGTTACAAGGAACTTGGTACATCTATGCAGGTAATAAAGCACAGTCAGCTAGTTTAACAGGGAGAACCAGAAAAAGGGACAGTTAAGATGAACCCCCTCCCCGCCCCCGGGATAAGAGCAACCTCAAACCATCCCTCCAAAAACATTTCTTCTAAGGGGCTCAGGTTTAATTAGATAAGACTTTGGAACAATTTAAGACAAAGGGTATTGCCAAAAACAATAGCTCAACCAGCCAGAAAACAATTAGAGCAATCAGTCAGCAATTAATGGAACCTGAGAGCTCAGTGTGATACCAAACAAGGCAGACTGCTTAATAGAAATATCAGGGCAAGAGCTGTCTGAGTTTTGCTGTCATCTCCTGCAGCTGTGTGCCTGCCCAGATCTGTGTCCAACAACATCGAAGACTGCTATGGTTTACACGCAGTTTGAATGTTTCCCCGAGGGCTCATGCGTTGTGTCAGGATTTGTTAGGTTGATGGGCATAATTAGTCAGTCTTAAAACCTGATAAAATTGGGCACAAACTGATAAACTTGCCAATCTGGTAGAAATTTTGTGGCAATGGTCAATAGTTAACACCAAGTTGGTCATATTCTGCTGCCTTACCATTAACTTGCAAGTTCCTACCTTGGATATCCAAAACCACCAGAGTAGCTGCATTCAACAGTTTTCAACAGGGCTTTCTGGCACCTGAACTGCCCCTTAGTATGTCCAGTAGTCACTCAGACAACCCCCTCCTGGGCAAGGACCTCCTAGCACCTACCCACACAGGATATAGACTCACTTAGACCACCCTCTCTTCCCCCAGCACTGCACCACTTGCTGTCTAGGAGGGCTGAAGCCTTACTTCGCCCTACTATGCTGTGACTTCTACAATAAAGGTCTTCTCTGCCTTGACCTGTCATCTCAGTGCCTTCTTTGGACCTAAGAATCCTAACCCTAAGATGTCAGAAGTTTGATCCTCAATATGGGCATGTAAATGGGTATAATCTTAAAAAGTGAAGACTAGTGGGAGGGGATTGGGGTATTTCCCTTAAAGGTTCATGTAATTCACCCAGAGTGAATGAGTTCTGGAAAGAGTAAATTGTAATAAAGAAGTTAAGACTGGTGTCTCCTTGCCAACTGGCTTTCTGTCTCCTGTCTTTTCCTGTCATAGGTACGCTTATGATAATGCCATCCACCATGATGTGACGCAGCCAAGGGACCCTCACCAGAGGCCAAATGGATGTGATCGCTCAGTCTCAGACTTCTAGCCCCCAAAACTGTGAGTTAAATATGCCTCTTTTTAAAAGTACCCACTCTCGGGAATTTTCTTTAGCAGTGGAAACCTAAAAATTTTATACTGTAGGAGAAATAGATTTTTTTATCAGTCTTTTTTATCAGTCTTTAAATAAATGAACAAGAGGGGAACCAACCAATAATCAGAGTTTCTACAGTATATTTCCTAAATCTCCAATTTTAAACAAAAAATTCTGAAATGTGTTAAAATATGAACATGTGACAATGGTAAGGAATGAGCATGAGTGACAGACACTGTCTACAACCTAACACAGTAAATTGGATTTTTACAGGAAAATAAAGATCCTGACAAAAGTGGTTAAGTAACTGTAATTGACAGTAGGCATGTCTGTTTCGTATTTCTTTTTTAACTGACTCCAAAGTAATTGTGTAAGGATAGACAGACAACTCTATCATTGGACCTTCAACATGTACAAATGTAATGCCCTTGCCAATTATAGCACAAAGAAGGTGGATGAAAGCAAAGCTGTACTGGAGTAATGAAGAGGCACCAGATGGTAGTTTGAACAGGAACAAGTGGAAACAATCAGAAATGATAAATAATAAGTTAATATAACAAAATTCTATAAATTTATTCTGTTTTTTGTTTGCTATGTTTCTTTATGAGACATAAAATCACACAAAATAACAGTTTTAGTAGCATATTGTTAGGTTTGAACTACCTATATGAAATACTTACGGAACAAAAATGGAAAGACTATGTTTCTGAATCTAATTTGAATTATGTTCATGTAAATCTGAACTTGATTCTGATAAAATGGGATTGTTTAATAAATTCAATAAATGAATAAACAAAATCGTTTTTGGTAATCGATAAAAGAATCACTAGGAAAATAATTTTTTGGTTAAAAATTTTGAAAAAAAAAATTGAATCTGAAGTCAGGGGCAGAGATTGACTTACAAAGCTACTAGCCAAGAAATGTGAAGTGTGTGGGAAGCCACGGCAGTTGGAAGTCAGGGGGAAAAGATTCTCCCTGAAGCCTGCAAAGGAGCCGAGGCCCTGCCAATGCCCTGACCTGGGGCTCGGGGTCTCATGTTGTTTCAAGCCACTCACTTCATGGTAATCTGTCATGGTAGCCTCAGGACACTCAGAAAGACATTTAGAACTGTTCCGAAGTGTTTTACTAAATGAGCAATGATACTTACTTTACCTGAATATTTAGGAATTAAAATCTCAGAAAAACATGGCCAGGATTAGGGATTAAAATGTGTGCCGCTGCCTTCAGTCCATAAGTTGAAGAACTAGTCTTCCAGAATTTCAGAATGTGACAGTATTTGGACACAGGGTTGTTACAGTAAGTTTTTTTTTCCCATTTTATTTATTTATTTATTTTCCTATTCATTTATTCATTAATTACATTGTATTACATGACACAATTTCATAGGTACTGGGATTCTCCCTCCTTCACCCCAAACATCAAGGTGAAGGAACTCACCATGAGGGAGGGGTTTGGGGTGTTACAGTAAGTTTAAATGATGTCTTACCTGAGTTCCTGCTATGATGTGACCGGTGTCCTCATGTGACTGTTGCGAATTTGGACACAGACTTTACTCAGGGAGAATACCATGTGCAGACTGCCCACCAGCAATAGCTAGGCAAGAGAACTGGAACACATCCTTCCCTTGTGCCTGCAGAGAGAGCACAGCCTTGCTCACACCTGTACCCTCCAGAACTGTGGCAGTAAATTTCTGTGTGTAAGCCTCCCCGTTAGCAAAGACTGTATTATGGCAGGCTCAGCAAAGTATTATAACTGCCACACTAACCCCAACTCTTAGCAACTCTGTGTATTTTGTTTCATCTCCTCTTAGTTTTGTTTCCATGAACACATAGATCCATGTTTACTTAAACACACAATACTTACATACATACATGTAATTGCCATCCAAATATCAGAGGCAGTTTTCAATCAAAAGAATTATTGGTTTACACTACACAAAGCCTAAGGAGCTGGTTGGAGTCCTCTGCCACACTAAGGAATAACAATGTCTGATTTACCATTTACTATTAAGATTATTAAGATATAGATACTATAAAGTGACCTGTGAACTTGGAGAAGACCAACCATTGCAAATTTCTTTTGTTCTTTTAAAAATTTAAGTGACTTTTGTCCTATAGAAAAGATAACTCCCAAAAGATATGGTTTTATTGCACTGAATCTAAGTTAAAAATTGCATTTCTGCTTGCTTTCTTTTTATAATTTTCCTTTAATATCTCATATCCTTCTTTGAAGCTGGTTTACCATCCTTGCTATTCTCTCATTAATGAGTTCAAAAAATCTTGGACATCTGTACATCACTTTAATATATTTATATTAGATTAGAGTCATGCATTTATTATTTAGAAAATTGTACTCTAATATGGCTTAGATCAGAGAAATCAGACTTTCAGGTTTCATGAAGAAGAAATATTACTGAAATAAAATGAAGCTGGGTGACTAAGACTTGTCAATTTTAATTTTCCAACTAATGTCAATTTATTCATCACACAGAAAATCCAGTAACATTGCCACTTCTTAAAGGCAGTGCAAGGCTTTTTCACAGCAAAGTAGTAGGATAATTTCACGTTGAAATTTTGCAACATGATGAAAATTTGCCCTGCTCAATTTTTCTCTTGCACTGCACTATTGTGAAAACCTCAGTGACAAGCATAATTTAGAAAGCCTTGTTTTCAAAAGCAGTTTCCTTTGTACCTCAGTCGTTTATCTCATTCATTCATTTAAAGTCTTTAGTGGTCTTTTGGTCTCCCACTGAACGCCTAGCAAGAGACAAGCAGTGCCAAGTATATGCCAAGTGCTTACTTTCTACATACAATGTGCTTGTTGACATTGTGGAAAATGTCTTCCAGTGGAGGTATATACTGAATTAGACCCAAACTGGTTAAATGAAAAATCGGCAGTGCCTGGTTTTCAAGACCTATATTCCATGTTCCATCCAACTCCCCGCAGATGTACACACTGGAAGGCGGCAGGTGATGCTCAGCTCTGTGCATCCTCCCTACAGGCTGCATAGCAGACCCAGATGCAGGTTCAGGTGCCTTGTTTCCACCTGACTCTGGTGCAGGTATTTGGGGAGCAATTCAGTAGATGGAAGATGCAGATATATCTCTCACACACACAATCTCTCTCTGTCTTCCTGAATTTCAAAATAAAAAATGAAAGCAAAGAAATTAAAAAAAAAGTAACAGCACATTTTTGAGGAAAAAGCACAAGTTCAATAATGTGCTATATTTTTAAAAGATTAATTTATTTTCATTGGAAAGGCAGATATACAGAGAGGAGGAGAGACAGAGAGGAAGATCTTCTGTGCAATGATTCACTCCCCAAGAGGCTGCAGTCGCCTGAGCTGAGACAATCTGAAGCCAGGAACCTGGATCCTCCTCCTGGTCTCCCACGCGGGTGCAGGGTCCCAAGGCTTTGGGCCATCCTCAACTGCTTTCTCAGGCCACAAGCAGGGAGCTGGATGGGAAGCGGGGCTGCTGGGATTAGAACCAGTGACCATATGGGATCCTAGGCTCATTCAAGGAAATGATTTTAGCTGCTAGGCCACCACGTTGGGCCCAGTAATGTGCTATTTTTATGCCAGTTCTTTCTTAGTCAAGTTGGTGCTCTGACACAGGGGGTTTATAAATTATCTTGAGTTATTTCTCCCAATAAAAAAATCCACTTTCCTCTCTATGGGAATGAGATACATAGCAGAACATAGTAGATGCTCAATACTAGTGGACCTTGGCTGGGCAAAGTGACCTGGACTTAACAGGACTTTCAGGCAAAGCAGAGTACCTTTCCCCTCTTCTTTATCCCTAGCAGGAAAACTGGGCACAGAATAGTTTATTGTAGATAAAATAAATAAATGCAAATGAGATCAGTTTGTCGACTTTCTAAGAGACACAGAAGTCTTGTTCAGCTGATGTAATGTTGTAAAGGTAACTTCTCTTAATTAGCTCGGCAGCTCCACAGGCTTGGGCCCTAAGGCTGTGAAGCAAAAAGGGATTAGATATTATTATGAGCTAATTTCCCTTACTTGAAGCTCTCTGGACATAAATTTTGATTCAAAAGAATAAGTATAGCACTCTGGGCTTCAGATCAGTTTGTAAATATATGCAAGGGGAATCTTGTTGCAGCCTAAACCTTATTTATGACATCATGGAAAGCTGTCAAAGGGCACACAAGAAACCAAAACTCAGAAAAATTTAGGAGCCAGAGACATTTTAGCAAAGAAGGAGAAAGACATGGTGAGGTATACTGATTGAAACTCTGAGGTTATTAAATTGTTTGAGAAGCATAAAATAACTGATTTGCAGAAAAAAAGCCTGCTGCATGTGCAATCCCAAGAGGGGCTGGTAGAGTTCTGTTGGTTAATGCGGGAATCCTTCTCTATGTTTGGTGTGAAAGTAACTTCAGTAGGACACATCTGGCTGATGAACAGGGCAGTGAATAATCCTCTCATTCTTGTAACTGTAGCCATGAAAGTTGACTCTGTTCTTTCCCCTAAAATGAGGTCCTGGAGGAGAGAAGGAAAGCCTTCCTCAGGCTTCTGGGAAGCATTTACAGATAACCAGTTAGGTAACGTGCATGTAGGACAAAGGGTCTATTTTGCAAATTAGGGTAAGAAAAGGTTGACACAAAGTTTACTTTGCTTCCTTGACAAACTACCAGAATAATATATTAAACAATCAAGATGAAGTTAATCAAACTCATAGTGGTGAGCGTTAGCAATAATTGGATGAACTGTTGATGGCTTCTCAGATGGGGAAACTGTGAAAGAGTACTGATGAAATGTTAGAACTACAAGCTGAGTGATTTTACTCTGAGTCGCACAAAATGGGTAAGAGGTTGAGATCGGAGAGAACTTATGATATAATAAATATGGGATGATGGGCACAGTAAGTAGAAGACCTTGAAGCAAATATCAATTAAAAATGTTAGTTTTGATAAATAAGTTGCTAAGTTGGTTCATAGTTTTATTTCCCTGGAAGTAAGTAATGCTTACAGCAACTAAAAGTTGTGTAATGTAAAATTGAAGAAGCGGCACATCAAATCTCAGTACTGTTTTGATTCTTTTTGTTTTTTCTATAGTCTATGCTGTTATCATTTGGGGACATGATCACTATTTGTTACACTGTGGCCAGTGTGAAGAGTTTCTGGTGGTAGTCATTCAGTCTTAATTATTTGCCTGTTTGTTTTGTTGGAAGATCGTGTTGGGATCATTTGATGCATCAGTAAGCATACAGCAGAATTTCACATTCTGGAAGGCACACAATTGAAACTTGCAACATAATTGCTAAGGGGCAAGATTATGAAATGAGCTTGTATGATTTCTAAGGTAGGAGCTAAGAGTTACTAAATCAAACCAAAAGTACTGATTCCATCCTTATTATGAAAAGGTCACTCAATCAGATAGCCAATTATATTTTATTAGCTTCCCATGAGTGTCCTAGGTAATGTTAGCAATAGTAAAGATCGGAGGTCTGTAATAATGCAAGCTCAACACTCTTTCTCTAGGTCCACGTCACAAAGCATCCCTTTTGCACCATCACCTGTTCAAAAGTCTGTACCTCTTGCATGAGGAATTCTACAGACTAATAACACTGCCGTTTTATGTACATGTAAAGTGTGAAATGATGGAGAAAGCACTCTGAAATTATCCTTTAATGGTCTCTCTTCTAAATATAAACTGAAGCTCAGATTTTAAAAATCCAAATTATCTACTAATTATCACCTTACAAAAAGAATTGGCTTATATTTTTACTGACAAAAGAGCAATGTATGATAGGAAATCAAGATCAAATGAGCATCTTATATGTTATTTTGTATAAATAATTTCTAAGGTAATAAAATTAAATGTATTTAATACCATGTGAAGACATTCACCTACATTCTTAATCTGTAGTCACTCCATAAACTGAAATTAAGCACGTAAATTCAAGCCTCTTTAGTGACAACTTTAATATTTGTCTTGCACAGAAGTTATCCATCTATCTAAATGTTATATATTCAGCAAGGGAATTTAACATAGTTTGAGATCTTAGAGTGACGGAAGACCTGGAAAATATAACCAACGTGAGAACATTAAGTCCCATGATTGGAAGATTTAATAAGATTAAATGCTTTCAAAATTTGCCAATTCAATTTCACTTAGTAAGACCATTTTAGGTACGTTTTTCTATTTTTAAACAATTTTTAGAAAAAAGTTATAGCTCTCAAGATCCAAGGAACTAATGGAAGACACTTTGGGAAGAGAAATCATTAGAAATTAAGTTCAAGTGTTGTACTAATTAAAATATTGTGCAAACACAATTTTCATATGATGATAAAACCAGGGGGAAGACATAGCAGTTGTTTTTAATCTAATATTAAGTCACTTTAATTTGTCCAAAGGCTGATGTATTTACCAAGCATATTTTAAGACCTTTGAAATCATTCCCAAAGCTCCGACTGTCAGTTTTTCCTGTTATCTTGAATCCAAGTGATTAACTAAATTGTCAGTAAAACATTTTCTCTGAGTTAGTGTTTTGGCTGGGGAGAGCCTATGAAAGACGCACAATTCATTTTTTTTTTCTTCTCAAATTTCTTGACTATTTCTTTAGAGTCAATTCATCCATAGTGTGCCCTTTAGTACAGAGCCATTTGTGCATATATGTGATCAATATACCTCCAGAGAAGGAAAGGAAGAAAAAAGAATTAGCTGACTTTAGACAAATCAACATTGTGAAAGGCACTTCACATTATGCCCTGTGCTAAGAACTGTGTCTTACTCCATTTGGGCTGCTTCAAAAAAAAAAAAAAATGCCATGCACCAGGTGGCTTAACCAATCCACATTTATTCCTCACTGCCTCGGCAGTTGGGAAACTCAAGATTAAGATGCAGATTCAGATGGAGTTTCTTCCTGATTTCACAGATGGCCGGTTTATCATCTCTGTGTGGCCTCAAGTGGTGGAAAGGAGGTGGAGAAGCTTTTTGGGGTCTCTTTTATGAGGTCACTAAGCCCATTTATACGGTCTTTGCCCTCATGACCAAATCACTTCGTAAGAAACCCATTCCCTCAAGTGATCACATAAGGGATTAGGATTTCAATATGTGAATTGAAGGAGGTATATGACATTCAGGCAATAACAGAGGGGAGTCGCTTACATACAGGCAAGGAAACTCATTTTCAAACATACACATGGACAAAAATACAGGATCTAATGAAAAGAGAGAGTAAGATACATAAATGAGGTTTGGGAGGAGGGGACAGAGAAAGAGGGAGAGAAAGAAACTAAAGTAATTTAAACAGTAATTAGGCTCTTGACAAGTCCATCAAATACACAGTTTAAAATTATGTATTTTAGTCCCCGAAGTCCAAAAAAAACAGGGGAGGGTTTCTCCTGTTATCAAAATAATCTCTGTTTAAGATTGATAAAGTGGAGAATTTCCTCTTAGATTTCCTCCCTTTTCCTTTGAATGTTCTTTTTCACAGGATAATCTTGCTCATATCCAAATTTTCCCAATGTGACTACTGAGCATTAGAGTATCCATTGTGAATTCATGCCAGGAAGAGAGAAATACACATGAAGTATAACAGGATGGGAAAGGGCGTCCTGCCAGGTGGGCAATACAGGATGAGAAGGGCCTGCTGGGCATGGTGCTGGGACAATCTCCCATCTCCAGAAACTGAGCCAAGACTGTTTCTCAACTGTTGGTATTCAGTGAACAAAACAAAACAAAGTAGTTCTCAATGGCACAAAACAAGACTAAGAAAGATCCCAAGGCAGGTTTTTTTTTTTCCCACTGGAAATGGATTCAGGAAGGTCTTCATGTATTTGTCTTGGGGACATTCCGTCAATCTGTTTACAGCTCAGTTTACAGCTCCAAACAAAAAGTGACAAGAGGGCCCGAAGCGGTAGCCTAGCAGCTAAAGTCCTCGCCTTACATGCGCCAGAATCCCATATGAGCATCAGTTTGTATAGTGGCACCCAGCTTCCCATTCAGCTCCCTGCTTGTAGCCTGAGAAAGCAGTTGAGGATGGCCCAAAGCCTTGGGACCCTGCACCCATGTGGGAGACCCAGAAGAAGCTCCTGGCTCTTGGCTTCAGATTGGCTCAGCTCAGGCCATTGCAGCCACTTGGGGGGTGAATCAGCGGACAAAGATCTTCCTCTCTGTATATCTGCCTTTCCAATAAAAATAAATAAATCTTTTTTTAAAAATGACAAGAAGGGCCCGGCGGCGTGGCCTAGCGGCTAAAGTCCTCGCCTTGAAAGCCCCGGGATCCCATATGGGCGCCGGTTCTAATCCCGGCAGCTCCACTTCCCATCCAGCTCCCTGCTTGTGGCCTGGGAAAGCAGTTGAGGACGGCCCAATGCATTGGGACACTGCACCCGCGTGGGAGACCCGGAAGAGGTTCCAGGTTCCCGGCTTCGGATCGGCGCGCATCGGCCCGTTGCAGCTCACTTGGGGAGTGAATCATCGGACGGAAGATCTTCCTCTCTGTCTCTCCTCTGTATATATCTGGCTGTAATAAAATGAATAAATCTTTAAAAAAAAAATGACAAGAAGACAGGGAATCAAGTAGAAGCAGGTCTACCCAAGGTACAAGTTTTCAGTTAGGAAGAGCCAATCGGCTGTTGCAACTAGAGGACTCACACGTCCTCCCATACATGGCTAAATAGTGTCTTACAGAAGGTGCACCGATTCACAGGCCAAAGGTTTCACCTAACTATAGAAATTGCAGAGTCCATTATTTCCAGAATATCTAAGGGTTTCTTACTCATAACATCACCTGGAGACTATACTTTTTTTCTAGTTAATTTCAGTTATTTGGTCTAACGAGAAACTTGGGGTTTGCTTTCACTGGAAGAATGCCATTTATTAAATTCTTTAAAAAGTGGTAATAACCTTGTATAAATATCAGTCAGGCCTTTTTCCATGTATCAAGGGTATTTTAGTCCAGGCAAAAGGATCATTATTTAACATTAAAAAGGGACACACTTGTCTTATTCCTGTCTAGGAGAATTGGTGTTCTGATGTTTTAATTATGTTTACTACTTGCTTACAATAAATCCTTTTAAAAACCACATTATAGAAACGTTTTCAAAATTCATTTTCTAAGAAACTTTTATCAGGAATGTGGTTGAATTTTCTCCAATTTCTTTTCTGCGTCTTTTGATGTGAACATGTGATTTTCTGCTTTAATAAATACCTTGCTTTCGTACTTCTTTATTACATCGATAGAATGATTTTATAACATTCTGTTTGTGATTTTGGCATTTGCATCGATAGATGCTATTTTGAGTTTCACTGGGCTAACATAATGACAGCTGAAACTTGATTTAAGAGCAGATAGAAATCATTTGTTTCAGGAAGCGTTGGTTGGAGTTGTTTTCTAAAATCACATAGTCCTCTTTCTGACAATATATTTTTCTTCTGACTGTTCATTTTCAGTGACTCCACACATGTGCGCAGAATGTCTACGCAGTAACTCTATGTGGCAGTGATGACTGGTGGTGGTACAGCCCCGGCTCTGCTTTCATGGGGTCTGGGTTCTGTCTATAATCTCTATCTCCTTTGGAATAAATTTGCTCAGTTTCCCTTGTACATGATGTGCTTAATCTGGGCACCAAGTTTATTAATATAGGATGTACAATGTGGTCTCTTAACATTTTAAAAATTCTTCACATTTCTCCTTATGTTTCCAATAGTTTAGTTTAAAAAGTTTATCCCTTTTCAGTTCTTGCGTGACTGCAAATAAAGCCAGATCTGAAATGATCAATTGTTACAATCATAGTCAATATACAGTTAATACTTTCAATATTTTCTATTTTCCTCATATAAATTTTTTTTTTAAACTCTCACAATACCATATGAGTTGTTTCTGAATTGAAAATCCATGCTCCATTTAGGGACCCTATGACAATTTCCATGGTTGGGAAATTTTTACATCTTTATATCTTGTCATTTTTCTTTTCTCTCAAAGAATATTTCTGTTCTTTCCACTTGTTTTTAATTTTTAAAAATTCTTTGTTTTTACTTGAAAGGCAGATTTATGGAGAGCGGGACAGAGAGAAAGATCTTCCTTCAACTGGTTCACTCCTAAATAGCTTCATCTAAAGTCAGTAGCTAGGAGCCTCTTCTTGGTCTCTCACGAGGGTGCAGGGGCCCAAGAACTTGGGCCAGCCTCGACTGCATTCCGAGGCCCCAAGCAGGAGCTGGATCGGAAGTGGAGCAGTCAGGACACAAACTAGCGCCTATATGGGATTCCGATACTTGAAGGCAGAGGATTAGGTAGTTGAGCCACTATGCTGGCCCCAATTTTAATTTCTTTGCTTAACTATTTTACTGTCTCTGCAAGAAATAAATAATAAAAGTAAGCAGTGAGGACAACAGCACCACCACAGAGAAATATGTGCTTTCTTTGTTTTTTGCTTAAGTCCCTCTTGGAATCTTCTTTGAATAGGTGCAAATGTTTATTTGCTGTATGACTAGAGTGAACCTTTAGAAAGTTATTAAAAGAAAAGGATAGGGAAACAAAGATACATTGGGATTGCAGACATTATAAAATTTGCTTGGGTAGTTGGGAACCAGAAGACAATATTTTAAAATATTCATACTATGGAAGAAGCCCTGAAATTTCAGTTGTATAGGTACATAATGGTAACTAAATTATAGATAATATATCAGGAAGCAGATTTTGAGTAATTATGAAGAATACAAATTTTATAGTTATTGTAGCTTCCATCCATGAATCAGAGGGTGTGCATTATGGTGCAATAAATTTCTTCTCCAAATAGGCTGACTGTGTAAATTTTCAGAGTAAAATAAGATATAATGTAATTACACTTATATAATTCTTTCAATATAATTACTGTTTGATAAACTGGATTCATTTAATTGGAATGCTTAAAATTGATTTAAAAGAATTTAAAATAAGTTCTTAATAACATGTATATGCAAGCATAATTTTAAAGCACTTATATGAATTATATGTATCTTATAAAATTATATGAGCACACAATTTTCTGTTTTAGTACTTAGTACCTAACCAATAACTTGACTTGTAGGTGAGAATATCTCTTTTTTCTCCCGCATATTTCACCTACCTTAACCCTAAAATTATTTAATTTCGTAAAGACTCCACTGACTGCTGGGCTGACAGGCTGGCGGACAGCTGCAGCAAGGGCTGTGGTAAAAAATGCTGTGTCAGCCACACTCCTCATGCATGACCACCAATTAGCTTGCAGGACAGCAAACACCAAGATGGCATCTGTGTGCATGTTGCACTGTTACTGACCAGTCCTGTCTGTGTTGGTCTGTTCAAGTTGCTATACCTAACCAGACTTGAATTCCTGAAAGCAATTTATAGGCTGCAATACCAAACCAGACTATGTCCAACACATCTAGGAGCTGGAGAGCTGGAGATCGAGGTACCAGCAGATTGTGTCTGCTTGGGGCCTGTTTTTTGGCTTGTAGACACCATAGACATCTTTTTCATTGTATGTTCACATACAATGTAATGAAAGAGCTCTCTTGGGCCATATATGAACTAACTGCATTCTCAGGGATGGGGGGAAGGAGGGATGGTTTGGCCTCATGATCTGATCTTTTTCTCCGAGATCTGATCTTTTTCACCTGAGTAGGGATCTCAACTTAGCAGTTTAGAAATGGACACAAACATCCCATTTATAGCAATGTCTTTGGAAGTTTGGCATTAGTTGCTGTCTTCTGCATTTTCTAACTGAAGCCAAATGATTTCTAGAGAATACAGATTCATTTGGCTCATCCTTCTGGTCTCGGGAAGTCTGAGCTCATGGCCCTGGCACCTGCTAGGGGACCTCCTGCTAGATGGTAATGTGGTAGAGCATGTCCTCCTGGGAGACAGAGCAAGCATGTTAACTGAGATCTCACTTCCTTTTTTTTCCTAAAGCTACTAACATTATCATGGAGTCTCCATTATTATAACACCCTCTAACCCTGATTATTTCCCAGAGACACTATTCCTAAATACCATTAACTTATGAATTTAACGGTTAAGATTCCAACATGTGGGGCTCAGTGTGATAGCCTAGTGACTAAAGTCTTTACCTTGCATGTGCCAGGATCTCATATAGGTGCTGGTTCATGGCCCAACTTCCCATTCTGCTTCCTGCCTGTGGCCTGGGAAAGCAGTCAAAGAGAGCCCAAAGCCTTGAGACCCTGCTGAAGAGGCTCCTAGCTTTGGATCAGCTCAGCTCTGGCCACTGGGGCAACTTGGGTTGTGAATCAGCGGACAGAAGATGTTCCTCTGTCTCCTCCTGTCTGTATATCTGCCTTTCCAATAAAAACAAATAAATCTTATATATTAAAAAAAAGATTCCAACATGTGAAATTTTGGTGGGAGATATTCAAACCATGGTAGGTCTTTTGTGTCTAGAAAGGTATGGGTATTTTCCCCACTATTTCACCTACCTTGGTCCTTCATTTTCCCTATTTGCTCAATACCACACTGATTCTAACCCTGTGTTAAAGTGGAAAGGGTTCACCACACAAAATCTTTGCTACTCCCAGCTGAAACCAATTGGCCACTGGAAGTTTGAAGGTCCACTAGACCCACAGCACTGTTACTAATAATGCTCGGCTAAAATGAAAATCTAGGGCAAGTGCTGAACTCAACAGTTGGTTATACAAAAGAGCATGCACAGGACTGTCTTGGGCAAACCAGCCCTGATGATATATATATGGAGTTAAATTCCCTTTTATTTCAACATGAGTTCCTAAGGCTCAGGCTTCAAAATGAAGTTTCCCTGGGATGTTTGAAGTATGTCTGAAATGTGATGACTCTAGTGCCATTTGTTTGGTACACAATGCAATAGACGAGCCCTCTATTCCCTTGAAAGACGACTAGGAAGGGAAGAATCTAGCTGGATGTCTGCTCTCTGTTGCTGTCTGAGGCTTCGACAAGAAGAGCTCTAAGTTATTACGTCACTGCCTTCTAGGATGATTAAATGATCTAATAACTGTCAAATAGCATTTACAGTGTAATTATTTGTTAAGTAAAATTGACTCCAGAGCTGGATAGGAGAGAAAATGAAATGGTAGTTGCTGTGGTTTCTGTTCTTTAATAGACTGTTTAGGATTTCTCTTCACTACAAGGAAGAATTGCCTTTGGTGCTAAAATAAGAATCCTATTTGACATGGTGAGGAAGACGCAAGGACATGATTGCTGTTCTCAAAGGGCCCTTAACGTAAGACCATGTTGTTTGGGATTAGAAACTTGATTAAGGGCTTTTAGTTCCTCGCACTCTGCCTAGGAAATATCCTTAAGATCTGAAACCTAGAGCCATCCGTGATACTTTCTGCAGCAGACAGGAAGAAGCAGCTTCAGGGAAGAAAATTAGAATGAGCTGAAAATCTTTTCAGACTCCCATTGCAGTTACAAGAGAACAGAGAATGTGAGCCTTGTAAACAGGGCTGTGACTCATCACAAGATGGTCTTTGAAATCACATTTGTGAAAACCAGTATACTCTACACAAGAAGTTATACAGCAGCTTTGATGTATTGTAAAGTTATGCAATTATTCTGGTTTTAGATTAAAATGCCTGACATCCTGTGTTTATGCTAACCCTACACAACTTTGGGGCATTTATTATTTTCATACTGGAATAAAATGTTCTTTAACGGAAAACTTGGTGAAATGAATCACAACCTGAGAAGAACATGTGGGTAGCTCATAATAAAATAAAAGCATTACCTTTGCTAAAAGCATCAGTAATTTTTCAAGTAGGATACACTTTGTATTCAGTGGTAATTACTGTGTTTTTAAAAACAAGTATCTGAGAAAGCTTGTACAGCTTATTTCTGACCTGCTGACTCATTTGGATTTTAATACTTCTTGATGACGTCAAATTCATTTTTTTTAGAAGGCAACATCACAGATTTAGCAAAAATTAGGGTAATCTGGTCATGGCATTCCCAGGTCTTGCACTACTCCTGTTCATCATCACGTAGTTAGGATAGTCCCAGTTCCAATTCTTATAAATCTGCAGACACCATAATGAAAAAGGTTTGAGACTGTCAATATGTAACTTTTCATTTACTCAAAATCAAAGAGTCATGGGCAAAGAATTTGCCTTTGCAGTACACTTGGTTTAGTAAAGACTTGTGCAAAGCTCTCTGTAGGACCATGATAAAGGAGGTCAATTGCTAGGAGATAAATAGATCTGTTAGCTACGGTAGAACATGGTAGAACTTCTGCACACAGTTTGCCTAATTTTCCATCTGTTCAAATTCTTGGTCCTTCAAAGCGGAAACCTGAGAGCATGAAGAGAAACACGACTAGAGCTCTTCCTATTTCCTATTCCCATGACTTTTGGTAGTGAAGGTTACTATTTGTTAAGCCTGGAACAAAGAAAAACATATTTTTCCCCATTTTATTTGAAAGTCAGTGAGAGACTTCTTTTAACTCTGGTTCACATCCTACAGCCAGAGCTGGGCCAGGCTATAGTTAGGAGTCAGAAACTCCATTGGGTCTCCCATGTGAGTAGTAAGGGCTCAAGTACTTGAGCTGTTATCTGCTGCGTCTTGGGGTGCACACTAGCAGGATCCTGGATCCAGGACTCAACCAGGCACTCCAATATGGGATTCAGATGTTCTAAGCAACATGCTAACCCTTAAGTGCTATGCTAAATACCAGCCCCCCACATCAACTCGTAAGACTAGTTTTGTTTGAACAGAAGCTCCAACTATCCCTAAAGCAGAAATATATGTTGGATAGAAAAGAGGATGAAAACGTGTGTTTCTTCACATTTAAGTTATTTTTAAATAACTTAACATGCACATTGAAAGCCTTTGACTGTTTTGCTCATATAGTTCAAAATCAGGAACAAGAAATATTTAACAGAAACAAGGATTACTTTGCTTTTGTTTTTGGTTTTCCTTTCAAAATAGTTGAACACTAAAAGCTGTCATTTATTTATATTTGCTTTAAATATTACTTATCTATTTAAAAAGGCAGAGTTACACACAGAGAGAGGAGAGAAGAAAAAAGAGAGGAGAGAAAGAAGAGAGATCTTCTGTTTGCTGGTTCATGCCCCATTTGGCCTTAATTTGCTAGGACTGGGCCAGTCTAAAGCCAGGAGCCAGCAGTTTCTTTTGGGTCTCCCATGCAGATGGCATTAGCCCAAGGAATTCAACTGTCCTAGATTTTTTCTCCCAGGCACAGAGCAGACATGCAAGTGAAACACACAGGAACTGAAATTGGACCCATATGGGATGCCTGCATCCCACTAACCCACTGCCACACAGCAGGGGTCCCAGCTTCTCTCTTACAGTTCTTCATACAGTGTATAGCTTACTGCTATGAACTATAGCTGCCCCACTCTGTTGTGGAACAGTAAACTTGGTAACTGTGTGTGAACTCCTATTATTTGGAAAAACTGAGGCAATGAGATTTTATAGTTGATTTTGAGATATGACTAACTAATATACAATAGTGGATTCTCAGTTTTTAGAAGGAAAATGAAAATATAAACAATACCAAAACCATAACTAACAAATTCACACATCAGGTTCTTGACATACCACCATTATCTTAATGAACACATATTAGGCAATCAAATACTTATTGATTTGAATTCTACACTTCAAAGTAGATAGTCAAAAATTAGGCTGAAAATATGCTGACTCTGTGGTTGGTATATTTTGGAAATTGCTTCAAAATTCTTTGTTATCAGTTTGTTTACTTGTCAGTTTTATCTTCACATGAAAGTAAATTGTAGGTTGAAAAACTTCAGTTATCTGAATTTCTTATTCATTTGCACTGTGGAATAACATTTTAAAGATCTAAAATATCTTCAGAGTTGACAGACTTCTGAACTGTTTTTCCTTTCAGTTTTGGTGCCAGGAATAAGCATTAAGTTGTACCCATCTTAAGTATTGGAAGAGATCTAACGTCTATTGGGGATGAATTATTTGTCTCAGGGCTGAAAGTGAGAACTGCTATAGACCAAATGTTTTCTGTGGATAAAGATGAGCTTGAATCCTGATGCAGTTCTTTCTAGGTTGTGTTGTACAATAAAGGACAGATTATTTAACCCCTTTCTTGGGGCACTATTTAAGCTCCTCATCTATGGAATAAGGATACTTAACAGGTTAGTGAGCATTAAAGCTTTGAGCTAGAAAGCTGCTAATATAAAGATCTACAAAGGGCAGCTATTTTCCTCCTTGGAGTTGAGGTTATTAATTATCATTTAAAATTTTAAACCATTTATTGAGTACACAGTTTTCAGGTAGCCACCATCATGACCAAGTGCAGACAATTTTATCCTCTTCCAGAATTCCTGACACTGCCTCTTTGTCGTCACACGCCCTCCCCAGTCCTAACCCATGATAATAACCACAGCTGTTTTTATATAACTCTGATTTTGTCTGTCCTGGGATGTCATAGAAATAAAACAGTATCTTTTGATACCTCCTTCAGCATAACACATTTTAAAGGTATCCAAGTTTGTGTGTTTCAGCACATCTTTATCCACATACAGACTTGGTCCATAGCAGTTCTCTTTCGGCACTGAGAGAAATAATTCATCCCTGATAGAAGACTGCATTATTTTCCTTGGATTTCTGAATACTAGCCCACTGTGTGGGTGTATCACAGTTAGGTAGTTACAGAAGGACTTTGGGGTTCCAGGTTTGGGCAGTTTTGGATAGCTACCATGTGAACATGTGCCGGATGACCAACTATTTGCATTTTGTTCAAGGAGAGGACTTTCAAGGTCATTAAGCAAGACAACTATAAGAAAGGGTCAAACTGCTTTCTGGAGTGGCCATTCCACTTAGAATGTAGGAATACATATGAGAATTCCAGTTGCAATGCATCCTCACTGACACTGGATATCGTGATCTTTAAAAAATTTTTAGTTTTCCTGATAGATGTGCCATGGTACTTCATTCTGGTTTGAACAATTACACCGAACATATTTTCATGTACTTATTTATAAATCACATAAGTCTTCTTTGCTGAAGTGCTTGTCAAACATTTTGCCCAATTTTTAATTTTTCTGCTTGGTGACTTTTGTGAGTTCTTTGGATTTTATTTATTTACTATGGTCTACTGTGAGATTTGCAAATTCTTTCTCTGGGTTCATGGTAGGACTTTCTATTTTCTTAACAGTTTTTCAAAATTTTGAAGTTTGGCATCATGTCTAAGTATTCAATTTTCTTTTTTAGTTTACTTCTTTTTTTATAAGATTTATTTTTTTATTACAAAGTCAGATATACAGAGAGAGGGCCGATACATGCCGTTCAGATCCCAGGAACCAGGAACCTCTTCCAGGTCTCCCACGCAGGTGCAGTGTCCCAAATCTTTGGGCCGTCCTCGACTGCTTTCCCAGGCCACAAGCAGGGAGCTGGATGGGAAGTGGAGCTGCCGGGATTAGAACCGGTGCCCATATGGGATCCCGGGGCGTTCAAGGCAAGGACTTTAGCTGCTAGGCCACGCCGCCGGGCCCAGTTCACTTCTTTTTATTATCATTTTATGATACAGCTCCATAGATCCTGCGATTTTCCTTATCCCCTCCCTCCTCACTGAGTTTCCCTATGTCGTTCTTCATACAAGGTCATATGTCCATCATTGCGGGCATGGACAATGGCAGAGAGTCCACCTCATGTCACTGCTATTTTGTACACTTTCTTCTAAAAACTTACAATTTTATGTATACTGATATCTGGGGTTCACATTCAGTTAATTTTTATATAAGATATGAGGTTTGATTTTCATATTTTTCTGGCTACAGTTGTTCAATTATTCCACTGCTGAGAAGAAAATGGTTTTTATCAAATTTACATTGACCTTTAGTACCAGGTTATCATTAGTGAGTTTGCTTGGAAGTGTTACAGAGCCCATATGAGTTGCCTGTGTTGCAGGAAGCAGCTTTATTGGCTATGCCACAATGCCAGCCCCAGAATTGACACTAAATCTTGTTTTTTAAAAAGGATAACAATATTTGTGCCTCTGTGCCTATATTTCAGCAATCATCCTATACATTTCTTCATCAGTAGCACATTTCCAGGATTTACTAAACTTCAATATAATTCAAAAATTGCTTCCAACTTTGCTAAGTTTTAAAATTACTTTTGTCATTCAACTGAATTAGTTTTTTTTTTAAAAAAACAAGATTTAGCTTCACACACCTGTTTTACAAATATTTAATTATTATGATGTATACTTCACATAAGAAAAAAATATAATGTTATTTATTGTACATTGAAAGTCATCTTAAGACCCTCCAGGATATTGAAAATCATTATAGGATTAGAGAAAAAGCATGTTTTTCAAAATCTGGTCCTGTGTGCCTTGCTTGACCAAATAATTAACTTCGGTAGGATATTTCTATAATTTACAACCATAAACACATGGGGAAATTTAAGATATTTTAAGAAAAACTTTAATTTTATTTTTAGTTATTTCGACATTTGTTTTTCAAATCCTTTATCTAACAAAATAAGTATTTATAAATAAGTATTAGTGAACAGTACCTTATTTAATTAATATGGCATCATTGTTCCCTCATTGAACTTTTTGAAACTTATACAATTGTATATAATTGTCATTTTGTTGTTTTCATGAACTATCACAAAATAAATTATATCTTGTTAATGTTTTCATTAACTATTGCAAGAGAAATTATTTACTGTCATTTAAAAAACATTTTTAAGGTGATTTAGATAATGAATTTGTGTGTATCCTGTTTGTTCAGAAAGTTTTTTTGGGGTATGGGAATGTGATTTGTATATTTAAATTTTTTATGAACATAATTCAAAAGGAATGTATAAACCGTTAAATGGGTTTTAATTGATAAATTTCTAATCTTTTTGGTATCCATTATTACCTATTTAATAGATTTATTGAAATATATTATTTTTGTAAATAACGATATAAATGTTTTCCTATATTTCCTTGTTTTGCTTTTTATCTGTGTCTGGAAGTCATGAATAGTCTGTCCTCTTTATATACAAGAAACAATCATTGATCTTCCCTGCCTCTGTGGTCACCTTATCACATGTGCTCGTCTCGCATACCTCTGTTTTTATGAAAGACTGGGTTTTATTTAAATCAGTTAAAATTTCTGTATTGTATGATGGTAACAGCCTCAACTTTTTTTGTTTTAAATAAAATATCTTTGCTCAAGGTTAAAAAAAAATTACTTTTGGCTGCTCCGGTTCTTTTGCCTTTCCATATAATTTTTAGAATTATCTTGCACTGTATTTATTTTGAAATCTTGTTGGAATTTTGACAGGAATTTCTTTGGAAAACATCCCTTAACTTCTTTGATTATGTCTCCACTCATTTTAGGCTACACTGATTTATTTCATCAGTATTGTGTAATTTTCAGCATGCGAGTCTTGCAAATATTTTGTTATATTTATAGTTAAACACTTCCTTATTTTGGAGCTGTTGAATTTCAAAAAAATAATTTCTGTTTCTAATTGATCATTACCAGCATCCTGAAGTAAGACTAAATTTTGTACTGATTTCTTGAGAACTTGCTAAATACATTTAATAGTTATTGACGTCTTTTGTGACTTAGTGTTTGTTTCTTTGTTTATGTAAATGAGGGAAGTTTTATTACTCATTTTCCAATATCTATGATTATATTTGGTTAATATGCCAGTTGTAACATATTTTCTGTATTGAGGCGTTGCATGCAAGTCCTGGCTCCATTATCAGCCCTAGCTCTCTGCTGATGCACACCCTGGGAAGCAGCAGGGAATAGCTTAAGCACTTCATCCCTGCTACTCCATGGGGTTCCAGGTTTACCTTTGGGCTTCTAGCCTGAATAAACCCCCTACTTGGGTAGTGAATCAATCATTGGAAGAGCTGCTGTTACCTGTATCTTTCTCTCTGTTTTCTCTTTCTCCCTCTCCCTTCCAAGTTAATTAAAAAATTGTTTAATTAAAAAAAAAATCTCAGTACTTACGATGTTGAATAGGAAAGATGAATGAAGCCATTTTGGCATGGGTATTGTGCACATCAGAATAAGCTGCCTCTTGGCATACTGGTATCTCGTGTCCAAGTGCTGATTTGAGTCCTGGCCACTCTGCTTCTGTCCCAGCACCCTGCTTGCGCACCTAAGAGGCAACAGGAAACAGTGCAAGCACTTGGCTTTCTGACACTGGAGGAAACCTCAAGCTTCTGGGTTTAGGCCGGCTCAGTTCTTGCTGTGTGGACATTTGGGGAGTCAATCAGCTCATAGAAGATTTTTCTTCCTGTTTCTTTCCCCCTTCTGCCTTTAAAGTATATGAAAATAATAAATATATGTTCTTTTAAAAATATGATCATTTTACTGTTGCTTCTGATCTAAGAAGGAGAGCATTCAATCTTCATTAATAAGTGTGATATTAGCTAAAAGAGTTTTTGTTTTTTAATCATCATTTGGTAAATATTCTTTCATATGTTCAGGAAGTTATGCTGTATTCACAGTTTATTCAGTTTTTTTATAAATCATGAAATTTATGTGAATTTTATAAAATGACTTTTCTACATGTCTTGATACAATCATAGGAATTTTCTTTAAATATTGCAGATGTATAGATTTGTCATGGATCCAGTGGTCATTATTTTTATATATTGCTTCACAGAATTTGAAGATATTATAGAGGATTTGGGGGACAATGTTCAGAAGTGAGTCTACTCTTTATACTGATTTACTTGTCCTCTGCAGTTGGGATTAAAAGGATAAACAAATTTCAGAAGCATTCCCTCCTTTTTTATTTTCAAGAGGTTAGAGAACTAATGCCATTTCTTCTTTTATAAAACACCAATGAATCTATCTGAGCCAAAAGTGTTTTTTTTTTTCAAGGTTTTTCTTTAATTTAGTGAGTTCCACCTTCTTTACTAGCTGTAAGAACTACTCAGAATTTTGACTTCATTTGAGATGAATATTAGTGATTAATGGTTTTTGAAGTACTGGTCTATTTCACATAAATTACTAAGTTTATATGTAATTAATTATTCACAGTATTCCTTTATTTCTAATGTTTGTAGGATCTGCAATAATATATTCTATTTAGTTCCTGATACTAGTAATTTATGTCTTCTCTCTGTTTTACTTTTCTAGTTTTTTATGGTAGAGATTAATCAAGCTTGTTAATTATTTTAAAAATTAATTTTTGAAATCTCTATACTGGCTTTATCTTTTCAGTTTCTTCTTACCTCAGACACATCCTACTGCCTACTTTGGATTTAATTTCTCACCCCTGTTTCTTAGTAAAAATTTACATTGTTAATTTTAAAACTTCTTCTTTTCTGACTTAACCATGAACTGCTATCCATTTCTCCAAAAGAACAGCTTTAGATGAATTCTTCAAATTTTAATATGTTAGATTTAGGATGTTTTTAATGTAATATGTTTTTAAACGTTTCTTAAATTTTCCCCTTTGGCATATGGTTATTTATTATTATTTGCTTAATATTAATGTTTTAGGAACATTTTACATTATTTTATTAGGTTATTGCTATTTGGTATGAGTCTGCTATTCTCAGAGAAGACATTTTGTAAGATATCAATTTTTAAATAACTGTTAAATTTTGGTTGTAACCTTGAGTGTGGTTTGTATTGGTGATTGTTTCATATGCAGTTGAAAAATTTGTGTACTCTACTTTTATTGGTTGAAATGTTCTATAAATTTGAATTAAATCTTTCTTGTTGAAAGTACCATTCAGTTCTTCTATTTTCTTCTGAATGTTGTTCTATAATCCTGGAGATGCTGAGGTTGTGCAATATAATTATACTTGTGTTTGTTTCTCTCTTCTGTCACTTCTTGCTTCATGGATTTTGAAGCTCTCTTGTTAAGATTGCTTTGTCTGGACTGTGCCAGACCCTGTACTGGGAAACGCACACAAGATTTAGGTCTGGGATGGTCTCAGATGAGGTTTCTTTGGTGATTCCGTACCAAATGAACTGCTGGACTCAGAACCCTAGCCATGGAGAGAATTGCAGATTCCATGGTCTGACCATGAAGTGCATGTATCAGAGCTGGGCCTCCTCAATGGCTCAGATGGAGGAGTGGACAGAATATCCAAATGTACATGGAGGATATGGCAGTACATTGGAACCTCCGGAGGACACCTGGCACCATGGCAGAGGATGGAGGACAGAACAAATTGTTCAACGATCCCAGCCAATCTTTGGCATTGAAGATTTGGGCAGACGGAGACACATAGGTGAACCATAGCAGCCAGTGGATTCAGGAGAGATTTCATCACAATTGGAGTGGCGGGATTGCCAACAATTCAGGACTGTTGAACTATCAAAACCTCTTCAGAAATTCATGGCGTTGTAAATTTCAATTTTTTTTCCTGTTGTTGATTTTGTATTGTGGCTTTTTATTTAAGAGGGATGTGTGGTGACTGTAATGGAGACTATCATGTCCAGATGTGAGGATGCAGTGCAGTGTGCATCTCTACTTCCAGATCAAAGATGGACTACAAATGAAACTATCAGCTATCTTGATACTAGGATGCTGGACTTTCTGTCATTGTCCATGCCTGCAAGGATGAACATGTGACTGTTTATGAAGAGCTATGCTATAGTAATAATATAGGGGAACTCAGTGGAGGGGAGAAGATTTGGGGAGGGGGCAGGGGAAATCCCAGGGCCTATGGAACCGTATCATAGAATGATGACAACAATTTAAAAAAAGAAGTTAGAAAAAAAAGATTGTTTTGTCTCTTGGTGAATTGATGTCTTTATTATTATGTAATATTCTTATTAACCACTTGAATTAACTTTCGATTAAAAAGGTATGATATGCCTCCTCCATAACTTCTATTTTTACTTACCTATATAGTTTTCTTTTAAAATCTTTTCTGAAAAATTCAGCCTTTTGAGTGTGTAACTTTTTGTGGTAACTTAATTTTTAAATTTTTCCATAGTTTTCAAAATTTTACTATAATGTGTCTTGACAAGGAATTCTTTGTGTTGTCTTGCTTGGATTTAACTGAATTTCTTAGGTATGCAAATTGATGACTTTTACCAACATTAGATAATTTTCGGCTATTATTTCTTTACATTTGTTTTCACGTTTTTTTCTTTTCTAATAGAACTTTGATTACCCAAAGTTTAGACCGCTTGGCACTGTCCCACAGATTCTTTCCTTTCATCATATTTAGTTAGGGAGCCATTCCAAATCTTATATTCGATCCAGACTTTATATTTTCCGTTTCCAAGTGTTAAAAAGATTTATTTATTTTTATTTGAAAGGCAGATTTTACAAAGAAAGAAGAAGAGACAGAGAGAAGATCTTCTATCTACTGTTCACACCCCAAATGTCCCCAACATCCAGAGCTGTATTGATCCAAAGATGAGAGCCAGGAGCCGCTTCCAGGTCTCCCATATGGGTGCAGGGTCCCAATGACTTGAGCCATCCTCCTCTGCCCTCCCAGGTCACAAATAGAGTTGGATCAGAAATGGAGCAGCAAGAACAAAAACCAGCACCCATATGGGATGTTGATACCACAGGGCAGAGCATTAGCCTGCTGTACCATCGTGCTGGTCCTCAGATTTTATATTTTCAATAAAACATTTTAGTAATTGTACTGATGCAAAATTCCAGTAAGTTAGATCAATGAGAAATTCTATTAGTGTTATGCTGAGTGTGTATATATTGTGGTTTGTGAATATGTCTGAAAACTCATAAACACTCCTTTCATCAAAAAGTTGAGTTTAACTACTTTCCCTTTGAATACTGTGTGCTATATTAGTCACTTGCATCTCACAAATAGAATGCATAATAAATGATTGTTGTGTCGCAATCTAGGTCATGATAGAACAGGCAATACAACTTCTTTGAGACTCTCTTATTTGGAGCAATCCATCCTAGGATATTAGCTACCATGTCATGACGATACATGCAGACAACACATGTGTAGGTTATTTTTTTAAGGATTTAAATTTTTGTTGGAAAGTCAAATATACAGACAGAAGGATAGACAGAGATTTTCTGTCCACTGTTCACTCCCCAAGTGGCTGCAGTGGCCAGAGATGAGCTGATCCGAAACCAGGAGCCAGGAGCTTCTTCTGATTCCCCCATGTGGGTGTAGGGTCCCAAGGCTTTGGGCTGTCCTCTATTGTTTTCCTGGGCCACAAGCCAGGGAGCTGGATGGGAAGTGTGGCTGCCAGGATTAGAACTGGCACCCATATGGGACCCCGGTGTGTTCAAGGTGAGGACTTTAGCCATTAGGCTACTGTGCCAGGCCCACATGTAAGTGTTTTAGCTGATATCCACTACAAAGACTCCGTGAGATTTCTGGAATAAACTACCAGGCACTATAGTGAATAAGACTTGAGATGATTGCCATTCTCAGCTTTTTAGCTGCTCAATCAAAGATAAGTGGGATATAAATGAACAGTTCTATTTGGGCTCTTCCCAATCTGTTGATTTTTAAATAAAATATTTGCTATTATAAGTCTGTATATCTTGGGGTTAGTTTGATATCCAGTAATAGATAATTGGAATAGATTTTGTTATTTGTTATCTTTAAGTATTTCTGTGGATACTACTATTATAACAAAACTCCTAAAATGTATAGAAATTGCTTGGGAATCTCAAAGAAGGTGTTAATGAAAGCCTTACAGCTTCAGAAGACCGTTTAATAGATCTCCAAATGGCTCTTAAAGCTGTCAATGAGGACTTAAAGTGAGTAAATGTATTTGGAAACTGAAGCAAAAGGGACATTTGGCATATAGTGACAAAAAGTTCAACAATACTCTATTCTATAGCAACATGGACTATAGAAAGCATGCCTAAATGGAGTGGTAAACTAACAAAAATTTATGCTCAGCATCAATGATATCACATCAAAAGTTGAGAAGATAGAAATGAAGTAACAAATAACTAACATAAAACAACTGTGAATTACTAGATTGAAAATGCCTTTAGGACATGATGGGGGAAAAACCTGTGATAAAACCAGATAGTGTAGCAGTGCTATTCTTTGTTCAAAACTGAATAGAATTTTTAAAAGATTTATTTATTTTCATTGGAAAGGCACATTTACAGAGAGAGAAAGATCTTCCATCTACTGATTCACCCCCAAATGACTACAATTGCTGGAGCTGAGTTAATCCAAAGCCAGGAGCCAAGAGCTTCTTCTGGGTCTCACATGCAGGTGCAGGGTCCCAAGGACCTGGGCCGTCTTTGACTGCTTTCTCAGGCCACAAGCAGGGAGCTGAATGGGAAGTGGAGTAGCCAGGACACAAACTGGTGCCCATACAGGATGGTGGTTCTTAGCAGTGAGAGGAGGCCCCTGTAACTCAACACATTTTACGGTGGTGCTTCAGATATACAATTGTCCCTCTAAAGTTCCTGAGGGTATAACTTGTATTTCAAAAGGGCTTTAAAGACCATTAGCAATATTTTCCCTCATTAACTTGACCAGAGGTTCAACGTAGAAAAAGTTCCAGCATGGCAAATATAATTAATATATTATATGCTTGAAAATTGCCTAAAATATACTGTAAGTGGCCTTACCATGAAACATTCTAAGAATATGAGTTTAAAGCATGTTAAATAGCTGGAGTTAAATATTCCACTCTGTATACACAGGGCAAAATACCATGTTGTACAACTATTACCTATTAACATTTTTTTGAAAAAGCAAATTAAAAAGTTCCTAATGTCATGAGGGTAATGAGTACAGCTTATATTCAATGGAGTAAGATTCATAGGAGAGCCACAAAAATTTTAAGAGATTAATACTATCAGTAGCTTCGAATACAGAAACAAAAGCCATACAGAATGTGCGCATTATGCAACATGCTCCTAAATAACCCATAGATTAAAGAAGAAATATCAGGGGATATTAAAGATATTTTTTTAAAAGAGAGAGAAACAGAGAAAAAGATCTTCTGTCCACTGGTTCACTCCCCAAGTGGCTGCAATGGCCAGAGCTGAGCCAATCCAAAACCAGGAGCCAGGAGCTTCCTCTTCTGGGTCTCCCATGTGGGCGTATGGTCCCAAGGCTTTGGGCTGTCCTCTATTGCTTTCCCAGGCCACAAGCAGGGAGCTGGAAGGAAAGAGAAGCAACTGGGACACAAACTGACAACCATCCATATGGGATCCCAGCGCATGCAAGGTGAGGACTTTAGCCAATAGGCTACTGCGCCAGGCCCAAGATTTGTGATTTAAAACTAAATCTAAAACTTCCCTGCCACTCATCCAATCAGAAGTTGACATCAACTTCTACTTCTTTAGAATGTAGGCATACCTTAATCACTCACTTCCAGTGCGTAGAATGTGGTAGAATTGGTGTGCTGTCTTTGTTGGAGTGTTTGCCCTTGGACCCAACCACTAATATTTAAGGAAGTTCAGAGAATGTGGAGATGTTACATGCAGATATTACCACCTATAGCACAGCTGAAGTCCTGGCAAGAACCAGCATCTACTGTCTGATAGTTGACTGAATCTTCCATAACTCAAACTTCAAGTCAACCCAGCAGATACTGAGAAGAACTGACACAGATGCTCATTGCCAAGCCTGGTCAAGTTTATTGCTGAGAAATATAAATTTTGCTATTGCTTTAAGCCACTACATTGTGGAAAGGGCTGTCCTTTAGCAAAAGCTATTTAGAATTCTGTGAAACAGAAGCTGAGCATTTGTGTTAAAACGGAGTAATGCTGTCTTCTCATTATGAAAGTCTTGTCATATATAATGTATAAAATATTGATTTTATTATTTAACAATTAAAATTTTTGTAATGAACTGGATGCATTGAGAGGATGCTGTTTTGAACTGCTCCTAAGTATGATTGGAACATATTTATATTGGAAAGAGTGAAGTGAATAATAATGAATATGTAGGTAGACTATCGGAGTTATGGCTAATCAGAGTTGTTCTTTAAAATTTTATTTTGATGCATTGAGCCTATTGGCAGGTTGACAGAGTCCACGGTGTTCTTTCCATTGTCCCTGTATTAGGACACTGTGATCTGATGTCCATCACCACAAACTGCTCTAAATCAAGGCAAGCTAGCTGCCATTCTGGCTTTGCTTCTTGTCGTGATAATTATATCAATGTTACCTATGGCAATTAGATGCTATTAAATGTCCTCCACTATTATGTAAACCTAGCATCTCCACTTACGTGAAGGTTTACACTCCCTAAGTTGCAATTGCAAGCTACAGCAGAATTACCCTTGAGCTTCTCAATGATGCTGAAATGTGTCACTGTGCACTTCTTACTGCCCTAGAGAAGGATATGTCTTCTCCTTCCTATATCTCCTATAGTACATAACTGATCAATTTAAAGGCGGTGTTTACTACCCTGGCCATTTTATTTCCTCCATAAACTCATTGAATGCAGCGTATCCTTTCTGTTTCACTCACCATAGGACACTATCATGTCTAAGCTCAAAGGAATCATTGCAGCAACATGTTAGAACTGGTTCCAGGTGTTCTTGCCAGGACATTGAATTCTGAGAGAGTGCACTCATGTTAATAAACTACTTCCTCCACCAAGCTTATATAATGGCCCCCTTCTCAGCTCCATTACTCTCAAGATCCACTTATAACCCTTGCCAATGTAGATGAGCCAGCACTTGCAGAGGTTTTTTTTATAATTTAAAAAAAATTTTAAAGATACATATTTCAGGGATCCAGAGTGAAAGCCATTAACACCCATAGGGAGCGAGTGAAGTGGAGAAGAGAGTTTAACTTCCAGCTAGTGGCAATAGCCAGGGCCAGGCTAGGATGAAACTGGGGTCAGGAGCCAGTCCAGGTTTCCCATTAGGCAGGGACTCAATCATGTGAGCTACTACTTGCTGTCTCTTAGGGTGTACCTTAGCAGGAAGCTGAAATCATCTAGGACTAGTAAGGGGTAGACTTCTTGCAGTGATCCACAATGCTTCCAAGAAGGTGGGCAGTCAACAGGTTCAATCATCCTTAAGAATCCCATACTTTTAATTACATTTATCCCGATATCATTCAAACAACCAGGAGCATTACATAAGCTAACATTTTGCTCTTTACAGACCCATATCACAATATGAAGGTACTTTAAAAAATACACCCTCAGTTTTTTACAGTATGTATTTTCCAGGAATGATAAATAAGAATTTTAATCATTCTGCTGCTGCAGCATGCTAGATGTTAGCCTTTGTCCACACTTGCCAAATGCAACAGTGGGTTTCAAAAACAGTACTTAGGGACTGTTTCCTAGAGCCTCTTTTCATACCAACTCTTACACTGATTTTAAAGAAAACAGAAGCTGAGATAGTTTCTGGTAGTTTATTTTGGAGATGGTCCCAAGGAACAAAATTGAGAGAGTGGGGAGAAGGAGATAGAAAAGAAAGAAAAATCAAGGCCTGTTGCAGTAGCCTAGTGGCTAAATCCTCACCTTGCATCTACTGAGATCCCATTTGGGTGTCAGTTAGTGTTCCAGTGCTCCACTAGCCTTCCAGCTCCCTACTTGTGGTCTGGGAAAGCAGTCGAGGATGGCCCAAAGCCTTGGGACCCTGCACCCGCATGGGAGACCCGGAAGAAGTTCTTGACTCCTGGATTTGGATTGGCTCAGGTCTGTCCACTAGGGCCACTATGGGAGTGAACCCAGCAGATGGAAGATCCTTCTTTGTCTCTCCTTCTCTCTGTGAATCTGATTTCCCAGTAAAAATCAATAAATCTTTAAAAAAAGAAATAAAAGTCAATAAAGTATGTATTGTGGTGTTGCCTGTTACTGCAAGCAACTGGGGCTCAATTCCACTTGCGAATTCCAAAGTAGTTTGCAGGACATGACTCAGAACTGTCCTTCTAAGGCACCTAAGGCCTGAGACTGGTCCTATTCAACACCGAGCATGCTCACTGGCCCCTCTGCATTTAGAATTAGTTGTAGCTGTGTATCCATTGAGTGAACTTCTAAGACATTGGAGGAAACTCTGAAGCAGAAAAAAAGAGACGTTATAATTGAAAACAGACACAGATAATACGCATGGTGTTGCTGATGAATTCAGGTCAACTGAGTGGGATGTGGCTTTGGGGAGCACAGCGATAACAATGCCTACATTTTACAACTGAAGTATATGCTAAATTTCAGTTGGAGTTTAGCATGGAATACAATTTCCTGGGAAGCACACACATCTTTGGGCAGCTCATGAGCCCCATGTTAAAATTCCCATGAACTGGAAACTCAGTAATTTTATATTCTGTTTCCAGAAGTGTACAAGTGGAGAAGTCTCATTTTCTAAGTTCTCTGACTCTGAGGCAGTGGCTAAGGGACAGAAGTAAAGTTCATCTCTTCTAGTCCTGCCCTCTCAAATCATCCACCTCTTTCTTTGTCAACTAAGATGATGGATTCACACGTTGGAAGACATCTTTCTCTTGAGTCTCGAAAGAGACCAGACCAGGCTACTTCTCCAAGTCCCATCAGATTGTGACCCGAATGAGATATAAGCCGTGCGCATGTGTATGCATGGGTGTTTGGGGTTGTTTTTTAGCAATAGTGTTAATTACTTCAGCTAATATAGTCAGTGTGTAATCTTATCAACAGTTTCACGATTTTCACTACACTTTGATCATTGAAGAAGTATTAGCTATCACCTCGTTGTCTTATACGCATGTAATGAGGATCAACAGAAACATGTTTGGGGTTTGCCTTTACTTAAGGACTAGGCAAGATGTTAGCTTAAAGCTAGAGTATCATTCTTTCTAGAAAGCAGACTCCTTTCCTCTGAGTCAAGAAGAGCGGCTCACGCTATCTTGCACTCAGTAGAGAAATCCTTCACAATCCCCACATAATACACATGAGAGACAGAACCAGCATGAAACATTGCCTGCTTTCTTTTGTTTACAACTGGTCAAGAGAATATCCTGGATATAACAAATATGAATTAAAGAAAGACAAGCTGGTAATCACTCGGATTTCAGATGAACAGGAAGGAGGCTGCCTCGTGCCTAGTAATATGTCTGATCATGTTTAAGCAAGCCTGGAGAGCATACATCCACTCAGCGGCCAGCAGTGAGAAAGAAGTAAGAATACTCCCTCTTGTGGTTCTTGAGAGAAATAATCTCTGCCATGAAAGTGCGCTGAAAAACTAGATTGAAACATGGCTTTCACACGGAGAGCCTTCCTTTCAGGGTTATGAAGCAATGTAACCCTCTGAGGCGGTGCGACTGGGAGTGTGCATTGCTAAGTCCGGGAAATGCTGCGAGACTGTGCAGGAGGAAATAACTCTTCAGCTAGAACTAAGAAAAGGTACTTTCCACTTGGAATTTTTTTTCCCCTGAAGGGTAAAAGAAATGGTTATTGTCACTAAACTTCCTCTAAATTTCCAACTTGCATCTGGTTCTCAGTGTGGCTTTGTACTTGCTTTTGGGCAGCTTTGATTTGAGAGGAATGCATTTGGTGGCAGGAAACCATCCCCTGTAAAGCACACCTCTCAGTATTTTGCAAGGGGGAATAGCTGTTTCTCTGATTTACATTACCGTATTTCTATTTAGAATCTTACTTAACAGTTTCGTTTTTCTCAAAGGATATTTGATTCTAGAGAGCTAGAAATAAGAATTTAGCCATTTCTTATGAAGTAATATTGGATGGCGTTATACATACAGTGTAAGCAGTCATTTGATTCCAAAACTGTAATTTATTTTTCTCATACTCGATATTCTCTTTGCCTCTAATATTTCACTATTTGAAACATGATATTTTTCAGCTGTGAGGAGAGCTGACATCTGTGTGGAAAATCGATATCTGTCCTCCCTACAGCTCCCTTGCTCTGGTTAAGATGTATGTATTGTTCTGGTTTGCCCTCGTCTATACTGCATCTCAGTGTCCCACTGGATTAGGACTTGTTTTCCGTTTTTACTTTTTTTTTGTGAACATTTCAACTATTTCACGTTCATCACTCATAAAATAGAACTTTAAGATCACTGGTGGCATTTTTATGTGACATATTATGTTGAAAAAGAATACATTCTTTTAAAAAGTACCTGGGGCACATTACTGGAAGAAGAAAACTAGTTAAAGTGTACAAATAGATGCACAGAATAACTATTATTTTAATGTTTGGCCAATTAGTATGTGCCATGCTTTCCTTCCATACACAAAGTTTTAAGATTCAATTTGACAATGGTTTTTTTTTTGTAGAATTAGTATATTTGTAAACCAATGTAATTCAAATAATTCTACTTTCTAGTTAATGAGTACGTATTTAAATTTCTGTGATTAATTTCACCATTTCTTGCATTCAGCTTAATCAATGGAATATGGCAACATCCTGGGCACATCATTTATGTGTTAAGTTACAAAAAAGCCTGACTTTCATCTTGTTAGTTGGCCCTGTCTGTTGTTTCCATGCTTCAGGGAAGCAAGGTGTTCTGCCAGAGCTCTACTTGGCGAGACACAATGACAACCTTTAGCTAACAGTTGGGGAGGAACTGCTGTCTCCATCCTATAGCCAGTTAGCCATTAACAACTAAGTGAACTTGAAAGTTAATTCTTCCTCAATAGTCTTCAGATGGCACCTGTCATGTGGACACAGCCAGGAAGACACCCTGAGACAAAGGACCAGCTATGTGTGCTCAGCTTCATAACCTATCAGAACTATGAGATAGTAAGTATGTATTGTTCTAAGTTGCCACATGTTAGTGTGTTAGACAACCAAGAGAAACCTGTCTGCTATCCCAAATCCACTTCTGATACAAACTGCATTAGAGTAGGAGTTGAGCTGAAAGGGGGACTTCAGCAATTCTGAATTACCCAAGAGGCTTGTTAAATATTTTGGGTGTAAAAATAAATTAGAAAATTTTATATCAAAAGATTAAAAACAAATAAAGATCCAGACAGGGATAGTCATGAAAATCAGAATTTTGTTGAAATTCTTCATATAGTTAGTGATTGAAGATTAATTCTAATTAGAGTTAGGGCTCTCATAATCTTTAAGACATACAGCCTCTACAACTCCAAAATTGATTCTGGGCTCAGGGATGCTGGAAGCCACCACCACAATGAATTTAGACTTACTAGAGGTTTACCAAGTGGAAATGACTATGAAAGATTAGATAGGAAGAAAGAATGGGCAGGAAAAGCTTTCAAATTATGAGGTGAAAAGGAGGCATGATGAAGTCAAATAGACAGATCGACGCACGACCAGGGTCCAAGGACTGACGTCTCAGCCTGGGCTCTGCAGGGCTTGGAACAGAAGTTCCTACGTGGAGTCCGACATGAAGCACAATGGCCACATCTAGTACTCACAGCCTACTCAGTCCTTGGGTGAGGCCATTCCAAAAGAATATGGCCTCACATCAGGGCTCACAGTGTATCTTGGAAGTGCTGACAAACGGCCAGTTCTTTCTGAGGTCAAGCTGAGAAGGACATTTCTGTGGTTCCCTGATGGGGCCCCATATTTATGACTTGCCTCTCCTCTGGCAGTCTGATCTATTTTCATGCTCATCTCTGCAAACTGGCATTATTTTTAACTCCTGTCTTTGTTTTTTGTGACTTACCAGTTTCTCTACAATTTTATCTTGCTTGTGGCATTGATGTGCCATTTGGGGGTACTTTCACCACACAAAATCACAAAGTGGTTTTCCCTCACAAGCTGAATTTTTTTTTTAAAGATTTATTTATTTTTATTACAAAGTCAGATATACAGAGGAGAAGAGACAGAGAGGAAGGTCTTCTGTCCTATGATTCACTCCCCAAGTGACCGCAACGGCCAGAGCTGAGACAATCCGAAGCCAAGAGCCAGGAACTTCCTCCAGGTCTCCCATGCAGGTGCAGGGTCCCAAAGCTTTAGGCCGTCCTTGACTACTTTCCCAGGCATAAGCAAGGAGCTGGATGGGAAGCGGGGCTGCCGGGATTAGAACCGGCACCCGTATGGGATCCCGGGTGTGTTCAAGGCGAGGACTTAAGCCGCTAGGCTATAGTGCCGGGCCCCTTAAACTGAATTTTAACATGCTCTACCTCCAAAGTCCTGGCAAAGAGAATTTAGTCAACAACTTACATTGGGGCCATATTTTCTGATGGGAAAATAGAGCCAAATTGCTTGGGACACAAACTACCCTTTAGAGGATAAAGGACAATTTATTAATCTTTGTGGCTTAACGTAACAAACATTGCTTTTGTATCTTGGGCAGTTTTCCTAGATCGTTTTCTTTTAATTGGTATGTTAGTGACCCAGACGTTCCCTCAGAGCTCTAGTAGTCTCACTACAGGCCTGCAACGTGGCTTCAGAGGGATGCATACTGTGAAGACAATACACTTGTGCTAGGCTGCCTTAGGCTAGAGGTGACATACTGCTTTTGCTCATGTTACACTGCTGAGAAGTAGTCACACATTCCCATGATGCACTCAAGAGGACTAAGAAATGCAGTTCAGTTCCTATGTCTAAGAAAGAAATATTTGATAAAGTGTTAACCAGTTTCTGTTAAGCTCTTTTGACCACAAAATATCAGTTCCATGTTTTCTTCCACATATAGAACATATTCACTTCTCCCACATTTGAAAACCTCTCGATTCCAGTTGGGCAGTCATTGTTTCCAGCTCGAAATTCAAGATATCCAAGTGTGGTGAAACTTTCAGTTCTGAAAGCGGTTCCTTACTGTTTGGTACCCTCCAAAAGTGGAGTATCAGTTTGTTGCTCTTTGTCCCCAAGACCCAACAGTGCAGCAGGACAAGATGATCTGGGAAACATTCTCATTAAAACACAGGTGGAGCGGAAGATAACAGGGAAGCTATTAGGCTAGAGTAATTTGAAAGTCTCATTGACCCAATGCTGTGAGTGCTTACTGCTCTGCAGTGAGTTAATATTTTGCGTAGGGCTAATTTCCCATATGAGTGCCAGTTCAAGCCCTGGCTGTTTCACTTCCCAATGCAGCTCCCTGCTCACGACCTAGGAAAGCAGCAGAGGATGTCTCAAGTCCTTGGACTCCCATATCCACGTGGGAGACCCGGAAGAAACTCCTGGCTCTTGGCTTCAGATCATCTCAGCTCTGGCTGCTGTAGCCATTTAGAGAGTGACTCACTGAATGGAAGATCTCTCTCTCTCTCTCTCTCTCTCTCTCTCTCTCTCTTTCTCTCTCTTTCTCTCTTTTTGTAACTCTGAATTTCAAGTTAAATGAATAAATTTTAAGAAAAGAAAATGAGAAAGACACATGTTTAGAAATCTCTAGCCAGATAATATTGCTACATTACCTTAGAACAGGAGAAATGAAATGAGACCATCAAAGACGTAAGTAGCACAAAGACAAGAAAGAGTTTATTAATATTTTAAAGTTAAAAAAAAACCAAACAAACAAGGCTCAGAAAAGCAAAGGAAATAGCCTATGGAAACATAGTTTTGAAAAGGATAGAACTGAACATCAAATGTGAGTTTCTTTGACTTCACTTACTAACTCCCAACATTTAACATTGCTTCATAAAGCTCTCTGTGGTTTCTCAGAAATCACATGTTGTAGCATAGTTTATATCTCTATGTCTAAAAGAATCTGTCATGTAAGTGATTTCTCATTTTACCTGAATTATAATATTGGCAAAAAATTTGTAAACAATGGCTATATATAAATGTAGAAAGGATTTATATGAGAATTTTTTTTTTAATCGGATGGTTTCCATTTTGGTTTGGCAGTTATGTTATCACCTACAGAGCCACCATCCCATATGGGAGCCTTTTGATTCCCAGCTGCTCCGCTTTTAATTCAGCTCTGTTGATGTGCTGGCAAAGCACCCACGTCCTTGGGTCCCCGCACCCATGTGAGACCTAGAAGAAGCATCGACTTTCACCTGGCACAATCCCAGCTATTGTGGCCAATTTGGGAGTGAAACAGCAAATGGATAATTTCTCTCACTCTCTGCGTTTCCCTCTCCCACCCTCTCTGACTTTCCAATAAATTTCTAAAATAAACACACAAAGATTTTAGAAAATGAAATTAGAAGCTAAATCTATTCTTGCTATAAAGTTTTTGAAATCTATAGTTTTGCATAACACATTTTCTATTAACTTTTTAAATACCTCTCATATATACTGGACTGTCATAGTTTAGATTTGAGTTTAACTTTCTGTTGAAGTCCATGTTATTACTTTCATTAATCATAGTCAGAAAATATACTGTTCTTTCCTCCACATATTCATGTATTTTCTTTATTTTTTCTTGACTTAAGGTCATGGGGTTAAAGACAGATTCTTACATTTTTCCTGTATTGGGCATAAATATATAGCTGGGTTCATGCTGAGAATCTTTCTCTAGTTTTGGGGAGGGCAATGGGCATGTATCATGAATCCAGAAAGTATCTCTCCCTAGGTGTATCATGTTGTTTTGTACAAATAATCTTGAGTTTCCTGTGAGGAAAATGAAACTCAGAAATCAAACTTCCATTGCATATGTCAGTTCATTTTATCAGCTGTTGACTGAATGGCTGTCTAAAAGCATAGACAGTTGGTCCACATTCAATCAACAGTGTTGACCTACTCTGTTATTTTCTGTATTTTTTCAGAAGGCAAGACACAAAACAGAACTTTTTTTGTTGTTAGACAATGAACAGAAATATGTGAATTTCAGAGTTGGAAAAGAAAACACATTAGCTTGTGTGCTAGTGCAATGGCCCACTTTTTGGAGTTTTTTTTTCATGCATGGGTGAATTTACATGACA